>NC_060044.1:1930000-6730000 GCF_905333055.1 Maniola jurtina
TAAAAGGTAGGTTAGATAGGTTTTCAAATTCACGGTTTTCGGATTTTTAAGTACGTATCCCCTTTTCTCGACGGACACGAGAGACGGACAGACAGACAGACAACGAAGTCATCCTATAAGCCAAGGATCACTTCTTTGTCTGTACCTTATAAAATAAGGTTCACTTTTTAGGAAAAATAAAAAAAAAACAGTCTTAGCAATCATAGTTAATGCCTAAGTACCTAGGTACATAGTGTGCGCTGCGCCGTCAGATTTTTCATGAATTTTTCAGATTTAGATTTGGAGGACGCGGACGCGTTCTATTCTTAACAATTAGTAACCCGTTTATTCTGAGATGCTTTGATTTGAATGTTTTTTTTACAGCGAATCGAAGTTCGTTTTCGACACTTGCTGCTGCTGCATACCGTTGAGGACAGGATGCCTCATTCTCGGATACCTGCAACTGGTAAGCATAACGACTGTCTGATTATACCACGGAACAGAAAAAACAGTGGAAGTGCTAAGTAGGCGTGGCACGCGTGCCACAATTAAGCATCGTTATGCTTAACGGATCCCAGTCGCGTTCTAACATCGCGTAGAGTTGGTAGTCTCGCGACAAATTCATATTGCCCTAGCAATGCCGTACTGTTCCGTTTTGGAGTGTAAAAATGATAGTAGGACAAAAAATCTTAAAAATGGAGGTATTTCGTATCATCGGTAAGTAGGATTTTCATTGTTTTCTAATAAATCTTAATTTATTTCAATTTACTAATATTTAATAGAACGGTTAGTCAAAATCAACCTTAAACCATTAAGATAAAGTTTATTTTGGATTGATTCTATTCAATAGCGCTCGTTCGCTACTCAAGTAGTGATGTGGCCAAGTCGAATATTGAATTTATCGATTATATCGGTACAAGGAAATAAATAGTAAAGTAATAATTATAATTTATTAATGAGTGAGACGTTGCATTGATCACTAAATAGACATCAGTAGTTCCTTTAACCTTCATTTTAAATATTTTTAGGTTTCCCAAAGATGCAAGCATCAAAGAGAAATGGATAGATGCAACGAGTAGAGTTAATTGGATACCAACCGAACTGTTCGTCAGCTGTTGAAAGGATAAACAGAAGTAGTATGTCTCAAGATATGTCACAATACGATCAAATTGAGGACGATTCAGAAATTGAAGAACTAGGAGGGCACTTTTCTGATTTCAGTAATAAAGCAATAGCCCATATTGCTGGTTACATTGCCCGAATGTTAATGAAAAAAATAAACTGTGATGTCTGTGTTGACGCATTAGTGACACATCATTTTCAACCAGAGATTTTCGAAAAGAAGTAGCGATAACTCAAATAATGCGAAAGTTCATAGGAACTCTTTTATTTAACGATATTGCCTCCCATCAAATTGGCGAATTTCTTGCGTCCAATCACGTTACCGATTTGATGAAGGCAATAGTCGAAAAATATATAAATGTTCGCATACATCATTTATTAAAATTAAAAATAAGACTTTCGAAACGCCAGTTTCTTAACAAATATGTTTTATTTCAAGGGCAATAAATAAAATTTTACTATTTTCATACGTTGCAGTATTTATAGTGCATACTTGTAAAAGGCATGCACACATACCAGCACTTTTATTCAATTTTATATTTACCTTTTTCTAATTTTATTTTAGCGAATGAACAAAATAACGCGTATCTATCGATATCGATAGATAATTCAATGAGCTACGTGGTGCGGCCTTGGCTGAGTAGCATTAGAAATCGACCGATCACGAAAATGTCAACCATATGTTCAACGCTATTAAGTTTATAATTGCTACCACTTAGAATACCGCCATCTATGGTCAAGTAGGGGAATTAACTGGACAATCGAATCTAGTGTGACTATAGCTCGTAAGTACGTTCTTCCGCTAAAGCAAAATAAATCTTATTTCTAGAACGTCAGGGTTTGTTTCCAAATCTGTGACGTAGCCTAGTTTTGACTAAACTTAAAACGACAAATCAAACGGTTTGTTTCTTTGTAGTGCAATATATGTTTATCGGTATATTTGTATGAGTTTGGCGACAGCGGTTCCTATAGTAATTTTGGTGCATTGCACTTCCACTGTTTTTTCTGTTCCGTGGATTATACAGTGGTCAGTCGACCCCCGGTAATCCGGCCCCTGTCTAATCCGGCACCCCTTGTAATCCGACATGTCATTGTCATCCTGTTGCTCTAGCATAAAACTGGCACGTAAAAACATGCAAATGTCAAGTTTCTAGAGCAAGTAGCTTGAGCTGCACATTAATATTATGCCAGTCAATCAGTTTATCCTCCTGTTCATACATAATAATATAAGATAAAACCATATAGATACATCGATGGAAAAAACAGGTTGTACAACTCCTACATAGGCAGGAAATACCTAATAGGTAAATAGGTATTTAAATAATCTTCCTGATCTAAGATAAGTCTGAGATGTTCTGAGCAGACCTAAACGCTAAACTTATGATGCAACATCTAATTTAGTATTAAGTTGCTAGCCTTGAAAATACTACCTTGCTCTGGCCGGTTTTCACGTAACTCAAAATTGCTGCCTCAAGCCTCAATAAGCAAAAAGAACAATAAAAGTTTGCTAAAACTGCTTTCTATAGATTTTTAGGGAACATTAATTACAAAGTATTAATTCATGTTTCATACCAGACGATGCCCATGATTTATTTCATCCGCGTGGATGGTTTTTTTAAAAAATCCGGGATAAAAAGTAGCCTGTCTGTCTCTGGGATGCAAAGCTCTCTCTGTACTTACCTACCCGTCAATATCGGTAAATCAATAGATTGTGTGATTCAAGAGCAAGGTTTATAGTAGGTATAGTTTAATATTGTTTTGTGATATGACGATAATTGTTCAAGATGTCGGACAAAATCAAGCCGACGACTGAGAGCTTTCATCGAAAATGCTGTCTTATTATTTTGAAATATAACAAAATAACCACACTGACACCACATTAGTTTTGCACCCGTGTGATGCCGGGCGGGTCGATAGTTTATAATACTATATGTATAGTCGCATTAATATCAGCTGTGTAGGTATATAGTTCACTATATACCTAGTTACAATCCATACAAATATTATCCATACAAATATTATAAATAGGAAGTTGTGTCTGTCTGTCTCTCGCTGTACCATTTTGTCTGCTACATTTTCAAGACCCGATGCTCAACCGATTTTGATGAAACTAAAATATAGGTATAGCTTGCATCCTGGGAACGGGTATAGGATACTTCCGCATCAGTCGGAAAATCAAAGAGATCCAAAGGGATTTTTGAAAAATGAAATTAACCCACGCGGACGAAGTCGCGGGCATCATCTAGTACTACCTATAACGACTTAGATTTGTTCACCTTTGGCTCAAGGAAAAAACAGGTCACGATTTTTACAGGAAAAAGAAATCCGGCCTTGACGCAATGTATGATTTATCGATCTATTTGGCATGTGAAGTGTCTGAGCGCCACGCAATTGGTTCTTAAGTCAACCTTTTGCTCCAAGCGTTGTAAGATACCTAGTACAGTACCTACGCGCAGACATACTCGTCCTATCTTCGTCATTGTCGTTCAGATCTTTTTAGGGTTCTCCATTTCCAGATAAAAAGCACCCATATCAACAATAAATTATTTCTAAGGAATTATTAAATAGAGGGTATTCCAAAATTGGTAATATCCCCGTCTGCTGTTAGTTTTAAGTTTGCTAACGTCAACGTTACATCTGTATTTTACACTAGCTCCCACTAAGCAAGCGTTTTGACGTTTGATAAAAAGTCGCTGATTTGACTAGTAGTCATACATTGTGTCTTCTTCTAAACTTGTGTTTCTTTTAACAGGTCGCCTACATATTGTACGGTATATTTTCCGTGCTGGGCATAGGAAGCGGCGTCGCATTAATGCACGTGACTGATGGCCTGGAGAATAAGGAAGACGACATGAGAGTAAAAGCCATTGCTACCATTGTCATCTTACTCAGCGCTCTGATACTCGTGGTGATTCTGATCGCTCTGCCATTCACCATAGTACTCCTCGTTGGACTGCATAAGGTAATTTCATCATCAGATTTTATTTTATCGATAGATTACAACATGGGGTTATTCAAGGGGCGGACCAAAAAATTCCTGAAAGGCCGGCAACGCATCGGCGGTTCCTCTGGTGCTGCAAATGTTCATGGCGGCGGTAATCATTTGAAATCAGGTGACCCGCCTGCTCGTTTGCTCTTTTTTTATTAAAAAAAAAAAACAGGCTGTCCACCATACTCGTGTTTCTACTCTCGTACCCCAAAAAAATTATCACTCCCACGCTCACTAGCACAAGAATTCATCAATTAGGTTGACTCATCAACAGTTTTGGAACAATTAAACTAATTTTTAGAATTCCGTATCTCAAAGAACTATGTTTTACACTAGTGAATTAGGAACTATCCTGTAATGCTAGATGTAAATAAATAATTAATGTCAATAATAAAAATAAATAAAAGAAAAGAAAAATGGAACTTAGTACTTCCGTTGTCTGTCTGTCAAGGGAACTAAAACCTATAGGGTAGTACTAACCATTGACCAAGGCTAATGAAATTTGGCAGATTTGGCAGCATAAAAGAAAAGAATATAAAAATTATTTAGAAATGTGAAGGAAAAATCCGAAAACCGCGAATTTGTGGTTACATGGATGAATAATGTACGATATAGTACGATGTTACGGAACCCTTCGTGTGCGAGTCCGACTCGCACTTGGCCGGTTTTTTCCGACCTAGTTTTATCTACAGTTACAGACATACCATAAAATTGTTTGACCTTGTTCATGGATTGGAATTAAAAAAATTTAACCTTAATTGGCTTAATGGGTTAAGCGGAATATACTCTTTCAGGCACTAGAATTTTGGTTCGGTAGGATGAGGACCATTTAAAACAACAATGTGGCTAATTTTGTTGTTAACTAATTCTATTAATCTCTAAACTAACTAAATTGACAGGCTGATTCTGGTCCTTTTTTCTTCCACTCGGAGCATTGTGAAAGGGATAGCAATACATTTATATTATCATCATTTTTGTTTAGCTCAGAGAATAACAGACTAGGATATTTTATCCGTTTTTGATCATAAGGTGATAATAAACTACCAAAAAATTCTCAGAAATTTTATTTTATCAATATTGAACAAAGAATAATAAATAAAAAAAAAGAATACCCGGCTGAGTTTGTTGTGGGCTCTTCTCAGACTTGGGCGCGTTTGGAACCCTCGTAGCTTTAGTTTTAAGTAACGTAATTAATTATCACCACTATATCGTACAAGTTTAACAATTTCGACCATCAAAAGGAGTACAATAGTACCTACTTTGAATAAATGATTTCGACTTTGACTTTGACTTTGAAAAATTAAAAGATAATAAATAACTCACTGAACTTTTGGTAAATCGATAGGATAACCCTAGATTTAAAGTTTAATGATTTGTACCTACAACAAAATTGTCCACACTGTAAAAGAAATCACTGCAATAAATAAAGTTAATACTATACGTAATTAAAAAAAAAATTAGTACCGCTGTTTGTCAGGAAAATACTTGTATTATGTGTATGTAATAGGTGAATATATATATTATTATTACTTAATATTTTCCTGTTTACGCTGGCAGCAATTTGATTTCACTCCTGGATACGTGCTTGTATAATTAAGTTTTCCTTATGATAAAAAACGCAGAAACCTTTTCGGAGAAACTACTCATTGTTTCAGACAATAGGGACGATAACACAGTTTGACAGTTTTAAATTTTATATAGAGCTGTAAAACCTCGAGACTTTAGCGCGAGCCTATTGTTTAATTTGTAGCGTGCACTATTTAGTCTTTAACTGTAAAATTAATGTTCCGTCCCTTTTTAACAATACTAAAAAGAAAAAGATGTAGATACCCTAAATTTGGTTTAAATAAAGGCAACAGAATCGGCGCCACTATCCGTCGACCACCCAGCTGGGCTTCCCACAAGCGGGTTCCACCCGGCTAGGTCGGACTACGACGGCGTGAGGACCGCTCTCAACTCTCTCTTCCTCACTGAGGAGGAAAGCCCGTAGGCCCAAGGGCCAACCCAAGGACCCTGGCGTAGTCACGCCAGGCGGAAGACCCCGCATGCAGGAGGCCATTGCCTCGGACGTGCCTCTCCCGCGCCCTTGCGGGCGCGCGAGCTCACATACCGGGCGCCACTATCTATTAGAGCTACATAATGGCGGTGGTTTTCTCGGTCGAAAATTGAAATGACAAGAGTAAATTAAAAATTTATAACAGGCCCGACAAGTGAAAGTACTACTACTTTCTAGTACAGTAACTAGAAAAGAGCTGATAACTTTCAAACGGCTGAACCGATTTTCTTGGTTTATAGCTAAGAACACTCTCGATCAAGCCACCGTTTAAACGAAAAAACTAAATTAAAATCGGTTCATTAGTTTAGGAGCTACGATGCCACAGACAGATACACAGATACACACGTCAAACTTATAACACCCCTCTTTTTGGATCGGGGGTTAAAGACCGTATTTTGAAACTAAGTATTTATGATTTTTTTCTGTATGTTACTGTATTGTGTGCCTACTGTGCTTGCGCTATGGTCCCAAATAAAAGAATGTTTATTTATTTCCAGGAAAGACGTAATTACATTAAAATCTACCTGATCTTCGCGGTGATCGCCCTCGTCATTAACGTAGTCGTGGATCTCTCTAAGTTCTCCGGCGGCTACGCGCCGATGAAGCAGCTGCCTTCTTCGATCATAGGCACTCGTAAGTATTTCTCAACATTAGAATTTTATTTTAATGAAAATATAGTATAGTAATAAAACTTAACGTTAGCCTTATCTAATTACTAGCTGATGCCCGCGACTTCGCCCGCGTGGATTTAGGTTTTTCAGAATCCCGTGGGAACTCTTTGATTTTCCGGGATAAAAAGTAGCCTATGTGCTAATCCAGGGTATTAGCTATCTCCATTCCAAATTTCAGCCAAATCTGTCCAGTAGTTTTTGCGTGAAGGAGTAACAAACATACGCACACACACACACACTCACACACACACTCACACACACATACAAACTTTTGCTTTTATAATATTAAGTGTGAAGTGTGATACTGTGCAAAATATCGTGCTCTCGTGGAATTGGTGGCAAGAATACTGGCTGCAATTCAGCGCTGGTTAGTCAGGAGACTGCGTAGAAAATGAGTCAGCCCTTCTGTCACCAGATCGGGCTATCAGCCGAGCTGAAACGTCTTGTAAATAATTTTTTTAGCATTAAGAGAGAGCGGCACTGCGGTGCTGCAAGTTGCGGTGCGTTTAAAAATCCGTAAAGAATTTAAATCTATCAAAATCCCGTGTGGAATTAATTCCGGAGTGCGCGCGCTGCTATGTGGTTCTAATACTTCACAGATTTCTCGGAAAAAAACATACGGAAATTTCCCGTGGTGCGCGCTAGCTCTTTGACTTTGCTTAGACTTCAGTTTCAGTTTAAACGAGACGGATTTATGCCAGCAGTATAACGCTGTCTCGTTTTAACAGTGTCTTAAGTCTGAGCAAAGTCAAAGTGCGCTTTATATCAGCCTAAGACTTCATGACCACAGGGTCTTACCGGCAAAACCGTGCCGCCAACTGATTTAGTATTCCGGTACGATGCCTTGTAGACATCAATCAGGAGTATAGGTTTTATAAAACTGCCTGCATATATCTTCTAAGTTAGACTGCTTCCATCTTAGACTGCATCATCACTTCACCATCAGGAGAGATCGCAGTCAATGGTTAACTGGTATCAGAATAAATAACCGGCCAAGTGCGAGGCAGACTCGCGCACCAAGGGTTCTTGTTGCGTATCTTGAAAGACACGACAGACGGACAGACAGACAGACAATAAAGTGATCCTTTTTTCCTTTTGAGGTACGAAAACCTTAAAAAAACCTGTTTTATTTCAGTGCTTAGCATTTACTTCCTCCTGGTGCTGAGGAGCCAGTACATCAAGATGGGAATCGCTGCCAACAACCTGCCCACGCAGCACTACCGCGAGGGGCAACTCATGAACACGGAGAAGGTTTAAGCCTTCCGACCACTATCAGCAGACCTACTAGTATTCCTATCTCACTGGATATGAGCTTTAGTTGTTGGCGGTGTTAACCCCTGCGTCTCGGAAAGCACGTGAAACTGTCGATCCTGCGCCTGATCTCTCTCCGGTCGTGTCGGATTGCCGATCCACCGCGAGGGAATCAAGAGTGCACCTCTGTTCCCGCACACACGTACACTATAAAGATATCTCTTTCGGAGTTGGCTAGACTCCGTTGAGAAAAGCCACTGTGGCCGAAAATCAATCACAAAGTGTATTTTTTTATTAGAATTGTAAAGTAAGTAGGTACGTTTTTTTATAAAAAGACCGTTGACCGTGTACTTGCGCAGTGGCAGATTTATCAATCCATTTGGTGGTATGAAATGAGGCGCAACAGCAGAGGTGTTAACAGCAGGGATTGGTTTGTTCGGCATCGTTTCTCGCGAAGTGGGTATTGAAGAAAAATACCTACCAAATACCAAATTCAGTTATTTGTAAGGCATTCATCGCAGTGTATCTACAACCTATGATAACTAAATTACATCGCCATTGAGACATGGAATAGGTCTGCTGATACATAAGTTATGAATACGAAGAAGACGGGATGGGGCGGTCCGAGTCATATGCGGACGGAGAAATTCTGTATTGTTACATTTTTGCCTACCATAGCTTTTGAATACAAGAAATACAACATAATGCATTTCGTTGTAAATGAAAACATGTATGATCATGCCTGGGTGAATGATGGAGCAGAGAGACAGAAAAACAATTATCTAGGCATTTCGATTGTCAAACTGTTTTTGTAGCATCTTATTTTTCGCCATTTTGGCGCTGATGGCAGCAGCGAGCGTCATATGAGCGTACTCTGAACTAAATGTTAGTGATGAGATATTTGTCAGCATAGTGTCAGCACGGAGACCATTTGATACAAAGTGACAATTTTAATTCCCGGTACGCTCAGTGGGGCGCTTCGAATTAGCACAAACAATAATTGTCATTTTATTTGGCACACTTCTTCCAATGTACTTGTGTCATGTATTGTGTTATTAAAATAAACGTCATTCATTACAGATGGTAGTTGAGCCATTACATTACGTGCGAACTGAATCATAAATCATTACGATCTTATGGTTGTGAGAACGCTGCAGAAGTTTTGACGTGACAACGTCTTATAATTCGATAGAGCCGGCTGCACGCACGAAAAAACATGACTCATGCGGCGTTACCTCGCTCTGAGGCGTTCCATGTAAGGCTTGAAGTGCAAGCGAGAGCGCGGAACGAGCGACAAAGAAGCACAATCGGCGGTCAGTAAACCGACTTTACAGACAACCAATTTTTTTTTTGATAAAGGGATTCCATTCGGAACTAATTTTTTATTACACCTCGCTCTGTATAATCGACTACAAATTCTTTTTTTTACTGTAACACAACAAGAGCATCAAATTCCAGTTACATAATGACAGTAAGTGCGAGCGAGAGGCCCGAAAAATGACTCGGTTCGCACATTTGTAATGGTTCAACTATAGGTAGGTTATTCGTCAGTTACAACAGCGATTGTGGCAGCCCCGGCCCGTCTTCGCCATGCCTATATGGTTGTACCTATATAGGTACATGCTTAATATATTTTTAACTTGTCACCTTGTTGGGCCCTAAAGCCCTAGTGTTCTTTCTTTTCAAGTTCACGTAAACTGTGCGTAAATTTGTCATTTAGTATGGACGGAAAGGGATGGAGAATGTAATGCTAAATGACAGATATTCGTATAGTTAACGTTAAATTGAAAAGTCGGCCTCTGAGTGTAGCTTTTTACGTCAACGTTAATTCCTCAGACTAAAATGTATGAAGATGTCAAATTACGACATTTTCCCGTAACTTATGAACGTTAATTTGAAAAACGGCACTATCCTTGAGGCTCTAAGTGTAACTTTTGAAAATAATGTTAGATATCTATGCGAAATCTGTCATTTAATAGGTATCAATCATTTAAAGTTATTTTAAACAGTGTGTTTAATAAATCATATAACATGACCAATGAGGTACTTATGTGGTACGAGTACCAAATAATTTAGTGCCATAGATTCTTTCGTTTCCTCTGCTACTTCACAAACGTGCAAACCGTTGTTCGAGTTCACAGAATTTTTTCATCAGTTCATTTCCGCGATCAGCTGGAAAACGTGATATTTTAAGTTAACATCATACCGAATAGAATACACTCACGGTCTTCACTCGAAAAGTTACTTAAGTAGATAGGTACATTTTTTTTTCTCTCGTCTGGCTTTACAAAGATAAGCCAATGTCAAGTTTGTAGTTATTTACAAGTTAGGGAAACTATATAAGTATGGACTTCGTCTATGCCGGCGCTTGCCAACACCCGCGCGGCGCCCCTTTAGAGCGCTTCCCAGTCAGTTCCACCACCAAAAACACTAGTAAAACACAAAACCCGACCACTTTTAACAAAAAAAAAAAAACTCCAAAAAGGCGGAGCACGCGCGCCAGCAAACACCAACACAGACGAAGTCCATAGGTACATTTAATATACTTGAATTATATTACGCGATGCGGCTATGGCAGATTAGCATTTTATAAATTTTTAACTCTTATACATCTTTATTATATTTTTTTTTTGTATTACAAAGTGAATACAAATAAGCATAACAGATAAGACATTTATTTTTAAAAAAATATTTGTAATAATATTTGTTTCAAAACAACAACAGTATTTTATTTCTTCGGTTGCTTCCAAAAATTCTAAATAACGTATCAGGGATAGCAGGATATTTTTTTTTAATGTAGTCTTGTGCAAAAGATACGCATCCCAGATGTGCAAAACACCCTGTATCCTGGGCATGAGAACCAGCAGGATGGACTGCCACGAGAACCACTGATCGCTGCAGTCTGTTCGAAGAGCTTCCTCAATGTCCTCGACCAGTGCCTGTGGCCATGGATCCGAGAATGGTCGCTAACTATGGGCCTCATAAGAAGCTTCACAGTCACTCAACGGGCGATGGAGAGAGCTATGCTAGGAGTTTCTGTACGTGATCAAATCAGAAATGAGGAGATCCGTAGGAAAGCTAGAATAACACGACTCAAACGGTTGCGAAGCAGAAGTTGCAATGGGTAGGGTAGAGAGGAGCTAAGAACCGCCAATGAGTCTTCTAGCGTGACGATTCATTGAATGGAATGCATCAAGTTGGTACTTGGTAGAGCCATCCTACATTATGGCTGCAGTGGGTACTTACTCCATACAATATATTGTAAAGACTGCCAACTGTACTCCCAGGATTGCACACGATGATGATAATATTTATTAAGAGTCCCATATTTTAACTTAGATAACTAAGTTATAAGGAGGTACTCGTAACTATACGCTGAGTTGTGCGAAACAGTTAAGATTTTAAGCAATAAACAACCTAATTTATTCATTAGAATTTCATGGAGTCTCGTGATTAAATTAGTTTGATCTCTAATTTCTTTTAATTTTCAAACAAGTTAACGATAATAAATATAAAATTAGGTAGGTGGGTAAGTATATTGTTGGTGGTAAGTAGTCTGGTAATCTGGTTTTGCCAGCGGAAGCTTCCGAGAGATTACTGAATATAGAATAAAACTGATAATAAAATCAGCAAGTAGTTAAGTATTTTCCGTTTCAAATGTAGCATAATTTTCAGTTTTGTGACAAAGTTCGAGTAAAGCTAACGCTCTTCTAAAATTTAAAAAAATACTTAGGTACCTACTCTTTACAAAATGGCTGATTTACAACAAGATGCAGTGGAAATAAAAAGGTCAGTTTTTGAAGTAACAACAATATGTCCCTCTCGGCAACAACAATAAGCCCCTATATAGTACATGGTTTGGGTCCTTGGGGGCAAAACGATTGGGCGTTTGTCAATAAATTATTTTCAGTAATAGCCCGGAGTTGGGAAGTTGGTGATGATAAAACCTCTGTGTCTCGCAGAGTAAAGTTCGCAAGTCCTGTTATCGCTTTGGTCGTGTCGGATTGCCCTCCCTAATCCTTATGGCGTGAGGGCACCGAGGGAATAGACAGTGAACCTGTATTTCCAAATATTCTTGTGCACCAAAATATCAATACCATAGTTAGCTGTGCCCAAAACACTACAGAACTCTAAAAGGGCGAAACCCGACTTGCATTTGTCTGGTTTATATTAAGAGTAGTAGAAGGTTGCAGTTTTGAAACTTTATCTTGTTAAAATATCTTTCAGTATTGAGACTGAGAAACCAACAAAAACGTTCGAACAAAAGGAAAAGTTCGTTTTCAATCAATGTTGTTTCTGCATACCACTAAGGACTGGATGTCTCATCCTCGCCTATTTGTACCTGGTAAGATACGTATTAATAGTGATCTCTTGGCCGAATTTCAGCGCGGCAAAGCAGCTGAAAGCGCAGCGTTGGCGGCCCCCTCACCAGATGGCCACAGACGACATCAAAGGAGTCGCAGGGGGCCACTGAATTCCTTTTTTTTACTGCCCGATATGTTTGCGC
The DNA here is from genome assembly GCF_905333055.1 of Maniola jurtina. Taxonomy (NCBI): domain Eukaryota; kingdom Metazoa; phylum Arthropoda; class Insecta; order Lepidoptera; family Nymphalidae; genus Maniola; species Maniola jurtina. The sequence continues at coordinate 1,942,576 of NC_060044.1, forward strand.
TTGACGACAATACTAGTAATGATAAGGGCTAGCTTGGAGCGCACTTCCCTAGAAGATGCCTCTTTCCCTGAAGGTACAGTAGGTATGCGACAGGTCGAGATGGCAATCGGGTGGGGACGTCCCGCACACTCGCACAGCCCCCGATGCGGGATAGCGCGAGTGACGTGTGTATGTGCAGGCACCCTTGATCCTATGTGAATGTTTCAGGGTATAGAGATGGAATAAGCGACACATTAGGTACCATGAGAAAGTAGGTAAACAGGCTTATTGATATTTTTTAAATAATCAGGACCTCGTAAGTACATAAGTTCTTTCTAAATATGGATATTTTTATCATAACGGGGAGGAAATAAATCACTTCCTTTGTCATAGGATCACGTACCTACCACATGATAGTGATTATCCAATTTGTATACACCTAAAATGCTTAAAAAATATATCCCAGTATTTAAAACTAAACAGGCTGAATTCTGATTTGACAACCTTGGAACTCTTTGGAAGTTGGATAAAGTTACTTGGGTGCTAATTGAGCAAATTTTGACAGTCGGTTTACTGACGATAGTTGAACGTGACAACAAAGGCCGCTTGTGCTTCTTTGTCGCTCATTCCGCGCTCTCGCTTGCACTTCAAGCCTTACATGGAACGCCTCAGAGTGAGGTAACGCCGCATGAGTCATGTTTTTTCGTGCGTGCAGCCGGCTCTATCGAATTGTAAGACGTTGTCACGTCAAAAAGGTTAATCAAGAAACCAGGCCGGACACATGAATAAGTATGTTCGTATGGTTCGTAAACGTTGTTGGTGAGTTATAAAATCCCTAGCTGAATCAGTAAAATCAGAAGTTCCCTCTGAGAATCAGTTTTTCCGTGCCCAAAAAAAATAATCTGTGGCTTGATTTATAATTCCCATTTTCACTTCTATACTAGTGCGAGAGAGAGCAATCTATGTTAGCTCCAATCTTTTTTTTTATTTACTATAGGCAAGCGCTTGACCACAATCACACCTGATGGAAAGTGATGATGTGGCCTAAGATGGGACGCGTTTACCTAGAAGATGCCTATTCACTCTTGTTTTAAAGATACCCGGATTGTAATTGGTTGGAAACACAGATCGCGGAAGAATATTCCAAACCTTAGCCATGCGTATGTGGAATGAAGACGCAAAACGTTTCGCGCGTGTAGATGGAATGTCGACGACATAAGGACGGAAACTCGCTCGACGTCTTGCGGTTCGGTGGTACTCCCTGAATAAGGTACCTTCCTAGGCTAAATTATATTCCCTCTCTCTCCCTACTCTGTGGGCTGTATGGGACCACATGCACCTCCTTTCATTCCTATTGATAATAACTTGAGCTTTGTTACAGGTGAGCGCCGTCGCGACCGCAATTTTTTCTATTTATGGAACAGTTAGCATCGTGGACATCATGTCAATTGTTCCGGTACAATACCGTCATATCGTCGTTACAGCGTTGGTGTTAAATGTTATAAACTTGATTTTAAGTATTACTGCAATACCATTTATCATACTTCTCCTCATTGGACTGCATAAGGTAAGTGTTTTTAGGGTTCCGAAAAGAAAAACGAAAAAACAAAAGGAAAAACGGAACCCTTAGACTTAGGTTAGACGCTCAATCTGGCGTCAGTTCAGTCCGTGACTGATATCAGAATGACAGGAAACTGATTGTATACGCGTAGAATGATGGTCCGATGGTCCGGACTGACGGATATTTAAATATTTTAATAATTTTTGTCAGTCTGGTTAGACTGACGCCAGACTGAACGTGTTTAATAGCTATCAGTCTGATGTCAGTCTGCGCTTAGACAGCGATGGAGTCGTACGACGCAGACTTGTCGCCGCCTGCGCCGAGCCCCCTACACTCTAAGATCTAATTATTATCGTTGTGAATTAAAAAAAACCGGCTAAGTGCGAGTCAGACTCGCGCACCGAGGGTTTCAATCTGTTTTAGAATGTAACTACAAGTAAAGCCCTTTCATATGATACCCCACTTGGTATAGGGTAGTTATCTTACTATGAAAATTAAAATACATTTTAGTACTTTTTTCTGTGATGTAACTACAAATTCACGGTTTTCAGATTTATTCCTTTACTTGTGCTATAAGACCTACCTACCTGCCAAACATGATTCAAGGTCAACGGAAAGTACCCTATAGGTTTCTGACAGACACGACGGACAGACAGACTGACAGACAACAAAGTGATCCTATAAGGGTTCCGTTTTTTCTTTTGAGGTACGGAACCCTAAAAATTTTAGATAAGTTCGAAAAGGTCAAGAGTTGGAGCAGAAGAAGTTTATGTTCTGAAGAGCTGGACATTTGAATTCCTGCATTCGATAATCCATACTAATATCCATACTAATATTATAAATGCGAAAGTGTGTCTGTCTGTCTGTCTGTCTGTCTGTCTGTCTGTCTGTCTGCTACGTTTTCACGGCTCAACCGCTGAACCGATTTGAATGAAATTTGGTACAGACATGGGATTCTTCCCGGGGAAGGACATAGGCTACTTTTTATCCCGGAAAATCAAAGAGTTCCCACGGGATTTTAAAAAACCGAAATCCACGCGGGCGAAGCCGCGGGCATCCTCTAGTAATAAATAATTAGCATAGTCTTCTTCTTCTCCTGTGTCTCTTATCTCATATTTATGGCGTTATGAGTGTTAACGCGTCGAAGTTTTCGGTTGGATTGATGGTCAATCTGAATAAGCGTTAATGTGCTTCGACAGTCTATCCATCTGGCATCAGTCTCATTACGATCAAGGTCACGGACTGAACTGACGCCAGATTGAGCGTCTAACCTCCGTCTTATAGGATCACTTTGTTGTCTGTCTGTCTGTTCATCTGTCGTATCTGACAAGAAAACCTATAGGCTACCTACTTCTCGTTGACCTAGAATCATGAAATTTGGCACGTAGGTAGGTCTTAAAGCACAAGTAAAGGAAAAAATCCGAAAACCGTGAATTTGTGGTTATATCACACACAAAAAAATTAAAACTTGTTCACGAAATATTATTTAATTCACTAAATCATGTAGGTATAGATGGCGCAGACCGTTATTAACTTGCAGAGCCCTACATAAAGGTGTTAGGTATATGTTGTACGATAGTACGGAACCCTTCGTTTGCGAGTCCGACTCGACTTGACCGGTTTTTTAATTATTAGCTATCTTATGCCCGCGACTTCGTCTGCGTGGACTCCACAAAAAACCTCCGATTTTACTCCCTTAGGGCCCGCGCACATATGGCGGAGCGAGGCGGGGCGCAGCGCAGAGCATGCCCGCGAAGTTTTCTAATCGCGTGACACAGTACGCGAAGTTCTACCAGAGAATGTGCGAGCACGCGCGGGACTGCGCGCGGATGCGCGAGTATCCGCACGGATGCACAATTGATTTTAGATATTATTTCAATGAGGACAATGTCGATAATACCTATTTTGACTGTAAAAAATGGTCTGAGCTGCGCTCCGCCATATTATGTGCGCCGGCCCTTAGAGGTCGAATTTACCAAAAGCGTTTCTTAGTGGATGTCTACGTCATAATAGCTACGTATATGCATGCCTGTCCAAAAAAAAAAACGGGACCTTTGATTCCGGTAAAAAATATTGGTAGGCGCCTTTTCTCAGTACCTACAATTCAAAATAAGTTTCATTGTATTCAGAAAATATTTTCACGAGGAATTTTTATATTGTAATAAGTACCTAGATAGATTCTAATGTCCTATTCCTATGGACTAGGTAGACTCCCCGTTGGAAGTCCGGGCGGGTCAACTAGTTCTAAAATAATATTTTTAACCCCCGACCCAAAAAGAGGGGTGTTATAAGTTTGACGTGTGTATCTGTGTATCTGTCTGTGGCATCGTAGCGCCTAAAGGAATGAACCGATTTTAATAAACTATTTTTTGTTTGAAAGGTGGCTTGATCGAGAGTGTTCTTAGCTATAATCCAAAAAAATTGGTTCAGCCGTTTAAGAGTTATCAGCTCTTTTCTAGCTTTCTTGTAGAAAAGAAGGTTATATTTAACCGTTAGGTTCATAATATTATGTCAATTGACAAATGTCAAGCTGTCAAAATGGACGTTCCCTAGATACATAATTATTTATTTGAAAATGATGTTTTGGAAAACTCAGATACTTTGGATCGTAGGCGCGGAGTCCAAGAAAATCGCTTCAGCCGTTTGAAAGTTATCAGCTCTTTTCTAGTTACTGTATGTAACCTTCACTTGTCGGGGGTGTTATTTTTTAATTTACACTTGTTTTTTGTTTATTTTCAGGAGAGACGAATCTACGTGAAAGTATATGTCATATTTCAATTGGTGAACCTTTTAATAGGTGTGCTTCTGAATATTGTTACAATTGCATTGGGGGAAGCGCACCTCTGGAGCATTGCTATAGTCTTGGGCGGTATTGGTAAGTTCATACCTACTTAGTTTCTGGTGACGCTATACTATTTGAATGCTCCGAACTGAGAAGATTTTTTTAAAATTCCAATTTCCATTACAAGTTGGCTCTTGAGTGCGATCTCACCTGGTGGTAATTAATGATGCAATCTAAAGGCTGGGCCAGACAATTACAATACAACACGCGGTTTTACACTGTTGTAAACCGCCGTTGGAGACCGATGTGGAGGGCTTGTTTAAAACAGTCTGGCCCAGCCTTAAGGTGGAAGCGGCCTAACTTGGATTTTTTGGATGGCAGTTTTTATTAAACCCATAGGTAAGTATCTACAATAATTATTTTTTAAATAATTAAATCAAAATCATGATTTTTCTTTATTTGTCTTATTTATCTTAAAGACCCCGTGGGAACTATTTGATTTTCCGGGATAAAAAGTTGCCTATGTCAATTACAGTGACGCAAGCTACCTCGGTACCAAATTTCATACAAATCGGTTAAGCGGTTGGGTTTTTGGGAATCCTGCGAGAACTTTTTGATTTTCCGGGATAAAAAGTAGCCTATGTCCGTCCCCGGGATATAAGCTAACCCTGTACCAAATTTCGTCAGAATCGGTTAAACTGTTGGGCCGTGAAATGTAGCAGACAGACACACTTTCCCATTTATAATATTAAGTATGGATAATCTTACGTACCTAGAAAATATTGATCGAAAGTGGTACTTATTCTGACAACGACAAAATTTTATAGTATTCGCATCCTCTTCTTACTAATGTAATTTGAAAAGGACATACACAATTTGATAGTTTTAAAATTTTAGAGACTAGTCGCGAAAGTCTTTAAAATATGTGAAATTCATATTCCGTCTTTTATTAGCAATATTAAAAAGAAAAAGATGCCTACTCTACTACTACTTGTACAGAGAAAGACAACAGAATCGGCGCCATGTCTAATACCTAATATGCTAATGTGTGCATTTCAGTGTTCAGCACTTATTTTATTCTGGTGATGAGGAGCCAGTACATCAAGATGGGTGAAACCGCCAGCCACCTGCCTGGATAAAAGCGCGGTGATGGTTTCGTCAAGAGACATCTATGTAATATATTTGAAATGTTACAGTAATTAATCACCTTATTACGATTTACCTATATACGGCTATATTAAAGATTAGTATTTTTTTAAATATATTTTTGTGTACAAAGTGAATACAATATAAGAATAAATATTTGTTTCAAACAACATTATATTTTATTTCTTCGATTATTATTAGCGTGGTACAAATAAAAAAATTTCAAAAGAAAAATAAAACCGACTTCAAAAACCACAAACACTAAAAAGTAAAAAATAACTTTTATTTAGCTACACATGTAATGTATCTAGGTATGAAGTCGAGCGAGCATATTAAAACAAAATTAGAAATCCAAAAGTGAAGCTCGCCCGACTTCATACCTAGATACATTACATGTGTAGCTAAATAAAAGTTATTTTTTACTTTTTAGTGTTTGTGGTTTTTGAAGTCGGTTTTATTTTTCTTTTGAAAATTTTTTATTTCACAATTTTTAGTGGCCCCACTGTACTATAATATGCTATGCCCAGTTAAAACCCTACTGTTTACTAAGCTATTGCACTGATCGCGAGCAATTTGCTCCTATCTATTGAGGAGTTCTGTTCTCCATCTCCGAAGATATTCATCAGATCTTCACCAAATTTATATGGGACCACCTGCACAGTATACCCTTTCAAACAAAAAAAAATTTTTCCAAATCGGTCCAGGGGTCTTTGAGTAATCGGGGAACATACATAAAAAAAAAAAAAAAAAAAAGATTCCGACGAATTGAGAACCTCCTCCTTTTTTGGAAGTCGGTTAAAAATTAAATATACGCAACGGGGTGTCTACTGTCTGCTGACGCTAGGATTTATTTCTTGTATGCAGTCTAGTGAAAGAGATGCGCATTCTTGATGCGCAACCAGAATCCTGAGCATGATCCAGCAAGTATGACTGTTGCCTGGAGTTTCTCTACGTGATCAAATCAGACATGAAGAGATCAATAGGAGAACCAAAGTGCTTGACATAGCTCATAGGTTTGCGAAGCTGAAGTGGCACTATCTATTAAGCCAATTAACTGCTTCAGAGGAAATGTTGGTAGGTCTGAGAAAGCTAAGAAGTAGGTCAAAATCTACAGTGTCAAAAGCGTTGCTAAAATCGAGGAGAGCCGAGAGCAATCATTGTGACTAATCTGTTGTCTATATTACACAGCTGTTATCGTCAAAAATCTTAACGAGGGCTGCCACGGTGCTGTGGCCCGCCCTGAAACCAGACTAGTTAAGACTTCATTATCATCAATCATCAATCAATAGACGTTCTTGCTGGACATAGGTCTCTTCTAGGGACTTCTACACACCAAATTCTTGCGCCGCCTGAATTCAGCAGCTCCCTGCGACTCGCTTGATGTAGTCCATTCACCTAGACCTAGAGGCTACTTTTCCAACGCTGCGCTTTCCATGAGAGGTTGCCATTCCCGCACCTTTGGACTCTAACGTCTATCGGTTATTCGAACTATGTTCCCTGCCCATTGCTAATTATAATGTAAAGGAAGCGAATCACCATTAATAAAAGTTTCAACATGTTAGAATATATTGTATCAATAGACAATGCCTACTCTGTGGAACAGTCACTATGTCTACACATTTTTAATCTATGGTTCCTTCCCAACATGGACGCCTTCACGCACGGATTTTGTGTCTATAATAAAACTGATTAAAAAAAGCCTCTTTCACAAAAATAGTACTTTCATTAAAATCCTAATAGGTTATGGGCCCAGCCACGTAATCTATTTTGATTTTGCATTGATTACTATTTATTGTGAAATATTACAACTTGAAAAAACGCGTGGCGGCCATTGCGGCGCGGTCGGCGAGGTACGGAATTATCTCTGCAAATACTGCCTGTTCAAGGTAGGAAGTCAATTATTACAATCAAGTTGGTTGGAGCAAGCTGTAAGATGGAAAACACAACTATTATACCAGTGGCTCAAGGCACGGTATGTAAACTGGAGGGTCCAAAAAATTGGAACATTTGGAAATTTCAAACATCAGTTTTACTGAGAGGGCAAGGTTTGTTTGACATCGTAGAGGGTAAGAGCGTCAAGCCCGATGATCCAACACAAAAAACTTCATGGGAAAGCAAGGATGCAAAGGCTCAATCATTGTTAGTTACAAGGATGACTGAGGACGTCATGTTGCATATTATAACCTGTAGTTCTGCAGCTGAGATGTGGAGAAAGCTTCAAAGTGTGTATGAACAGAAAAGTGAGACAAATATACACATAATCCAACAACGGTTCTTCCAATTTAAATTCGACGAAGGTATGGAAATGTCGTTTTTTCTATCCAAAATCCAGGAAATTAAGAACAATCTCAAGCAGATGGGAGAGGATATTTCAGAAAAATTTGTAATCACAAAGGTGCTTATGTCATTACCAGAGAAATACAAACATTTTGTGTCAGCATGGGAGTCTGCTCCGGATGACAAACAAACATATGATAATTTGGTTGCTCGACTGCTCGTGGAAGAGGAGAGGATGAAGGAGGCTTCGAGTTCAACGCCTGCATCAGCTTTTGCAGCTAACAGGAATAGTGGTAAAAAGTTTCAGTGTTTTCGGTCTAAAAATTATAATCATTCTCAATCTGAGTGTAAAGTGAAGACGGACAGTCCAGTGAAAAATCAAAATTATGCCTACGGTAACAATAAGCCAGAACTCCGCTGTTATTTTTGCAGGAAATTAGGTCACAAGAAGAGTCAGTGTAAATTTAGACTAAATAAACAAGGTACTAGCTCTAGCAATGCATTTGTAGTCTCAAACTCTTTGAAAGATTATAACCAATCTACTTTTTTGGTCGACACAGGCTCGAGTGATCATATGTGCAAAGATAAAGAATTGTTCACTTCTTTTACTGATATGACAAATAAATTTGTAATGCTAGGAGATGGCACACCTATTAAAGTGTTAGGGTCAGGCAGTTTAATGGCACAAGTATATAATGGTAAAGTATGGGTCGACTCGACCATAGATAATGTTTTGTATGTCCCCGACTTAAAAACTAATTTGTTTTCTGTAAAATGTGTTACGTCTAAAGGTTATGTCATGGTGACAGATGAAAATTCATGTAAATTTTACAAGAAAAACCAAGTGTCTGCTATTGCAAAGAGGATTGATAACCTTTATTATTTAGATTTTCGTTATAAATGTAGTGAAATAAATATGGTGCAAAATAATACAGACTTAAATGAGTGGCATCAAAAACTTGCTCACCAAAACATGACCTATGTCAAAGAGGTGTTAAAAAATAATAACATTTGCATTGAGGGTGCAAGTAGTGTGCAAGAACAGTGTGAAAGTTGCTTAGAGGGCAAAATCCATCGTTTACCCTTTCCAAGTAGTGAGATAAAAACAACCAAAACTTGTGAGTTAATTCATGCTGATGTTTGTGGCCCTATGGAACAAACGTCGCTTGGAGGTGCAAGGTATTTTGTTGTTTTCAAGGATGATTATTCTAACTATAGGAGTGTGTATTTTTTGAAAGGGAAGGATGAAGTTAAGATCTGTATAGAGAATTTTTTAAATAAATCTGAAAATGAAACGGGAAATAAAGTTAAATATTTTAGAAGTGACAACGGGTTAGAGTTTTTGAACAAAGATGTAGCTCAATTGTTTCATAAACGTGGTATTATTCATCAACAAACAGTGCCATATAGTCCTGAGCAAAATGGTAAGGCAGAACGGGAAAATAGAACTTTAATTGAAGCGGCTAGAACTATGCTGTGCGCTAAGAAGTTACCTAAATATTTGTGGGCAGAGGCAGTTAATACAGCTGCATATGTTTTAAATAGAACAGGTAAAAGTACTATAAAAGATGAAACTCCTTATGAGTTGTGGTCTAACAAAAAGTTTGATATAAATTCTTTAAAAATCTTCGGCACACCTGTTTATGCCCATATTCCTAAAGAAAAAAGAAAGAAGTGGGACTCAAAAGGCGAAAAAGGTATATTAGTGGGTTACAGTGAGAATGTTAAGGGTTATAGAATATATTTCTCATTCAAAAACACGGTTGACATTAGGCGTGATGTAGTGTTCATGAAAAGTTCATTTTCTGAAGAAAAACAGTCTTCACAAGTACATGAAGAAACTGTGTATGTAGAAAGCACTCATAGTGATAACTTAGAATCAAAGTCTAGTACTGTGTGTGAAGAAAACTTGTGTGATGAACAAGAAAGTATGTATGAGGTTGAAAGTCAAAGTGGGAGTAGTGAAAATGACACTGTGGTCTATACACAAGATAAACCTAAGCGTATCCGTAAGAAAACCTCTTTTTTCAGGTGTAATAATGTTTCTTCTGTAGATGAAATACCTACTACATACAAAGAGGCTATGTGTAGGCAGGATGCTAGTAGTTGGCAAAAAGCTATTGATAGGGAGTTAGAGACATTAAAAAATAACAATACTTGGGAATTTTGTGATTTACCTCAAAATGCTAACGCTATAAGCAGTAAATGGGTTTTCAGAACTAAGAAATCAGGTAATACTATCCAATATAAAGCGAGGCTTGTGGCTAGAGGCTTTGAGCAAACTGATTTAATGGATTTAAATGATATTTATGCACCCGTGGCAAAGCTGTCAACTTTCAGGCTATTTACCGCAGTAGCAACTCAGTGTAAATTACCTATATATCAAATGGATGTTACTGGGGCTTTTCTGTATGGGGAAATTGATGAAAAGGTGTTTATAAAGTTACCTGATGGGGCTTATAGTGGGGATAAAAATATAGTTAAGCTAAATAAGTCGTTATACGGTCTCAAAAAGTCACCTAAAAGCTGGAACCAAAAATTCAACTCTACAATTTCTAAAATTGGGTTTAAAAGGTCACAATGTGACTCATGTTTATATACAAAGTGTGATAGTAAAGATAAAATGTATGTTCTTCTATATGTAGATGATTTGTTGATTTTTGGAAGTAATGAAAAACAAATATCAGATTTTAAGTTATTATTAAATAAAGAATTTAGCATGAAAGACTTAGGTTTAGTGTCAGACTTTCTAGGTATCAATGTCAAGCAAAATTTAGATTCTGGTATTACTGAATTAAATCAAAAACGTTATTTAGAAAGTGTATTAAGAAAATTTAACATGCAAGATTGTAAACCGATATCTACCCCTATTGATCAAAACTTTAATACAAAAATATTGGAAAATAAAGAGTGTTGTGATAAAAATATTGAAAATCAGTGTAGACAGATAATAGGTAGTCTAATGTATGCAGTCTTAGGAACAAGACCAGACCTATGTGTGTCAATTTCTATACTTTCTAGGTTCCAAAACAGAGCAAATACTGCTTTGTTAAGCTCTTTAAAGCGTGTTTTGAGATATGTAAAATATTCTTTAAATTATAAGTTAGTATACAAATGTAATGATGCGTCATTGATAGGCTACTGTGATGCTGACTGGGGAGGAGACTTGCAAGATAGAAAATCCACCACCGGCTATTGTTTTATGTATTCCAATTGCTTAATTTCATGGTGTTCTAAGAAACAAAGTTCAGTGAGTCTCTCTTCTACGGAATCAGAGTACATAGCATTAAGCATGGCAGCAAGCGAAGCATGCTGGTTGCAAAACTTGTGTCAAGATTTTGATATTCATACTGATAAGATAATAATGTATTGTGATAATCAGTCTGCTATTACAGTTGCAAGCACCACATGTATAAAAAGGCTTAAACATATAGATATAAGGTATCATTATATAAGGGAACTTGTCAATAAAGGTAGAATTTGTTTGAAATATGTAAAAACTGAACATCAGGTGGCTGATATGTTTACAAAAGCTTTGTCTAAAAATGTGTTGCATAAGTTTTCATGTATGGTCCACCTGATAATATAATTTTAAAGGTTTTAATCATTTGGAATTTTTTTGGTCTGTTTCAAAATGTAACTTAGCTTTTCGATTTTTGTTAAGGTATGTGTGTAAAGTATATTTTTGTTAATTAATGTGTAAATGTTGGGAGGTATCTAAATTTTTAATAATAAAGTAAGCATTGAAGGGGGGTGTTAGAATATATTGTATCAATAGACAATGCCTACTCTGTGGAACAGTCACTATGTCTACACATTTTTAATCTATGGTTCCTTCCCAACATGGACGCCTTCACGCACGGATTTTGTGTCTATAATAAAACTGATTAAAAAAAGCCTCTTTCACAAAAATAGTACTTTCATTAAAATCCTAATACAACAGTACATAGATAGATAGTTATAACCAAGTTATAATATTATGACGTTATATTTTTTTTGCTGAATATTTGACGATAATAATATTATGATAATGTAGTTTTTTGCCGCTGAAAGCTTCCGGTAGATGACTGAATATAGAATAAATGATAATCAAATCAGTATATCCGTTACAAGTGTAACATAATTTTCAGTTTTATGATCAAGTTTGAATAATGCTTACGGTCCTCTAAAATTAAATAATAAATTGTGAAAAATGGCTGATTTTGAAAAAGTTGCCGTGGAATCAAAAAGGTCAGTTTTTGGAGTAAATAAATCTAGATAGATTAATTAAATACTACCTGAAAACTTTTTAGTATTTCGACATCCTACGGCTTTATAATAGGTTGGAACTAGATTGTTTGAAACAGCAAACTTACCTTCTCATTTTGTAGTAGGCAGGTTTTAGTTTTATAACTTTAGTTAGGTGCTTATCTTGTTTTTACCTGACTGCGGCAAAGCCAAAGGAAAGGTAATAACCCTTTAGCAGTCTATGTATGTATGTATGTATCCAGACTCTGTGTTCCGCCGTAGCGCCTAAACTACTGGCCCGATTTTGATGAAAGAGGTGTCAATTGATTCGTTGTAAAGGTCCGGGTGACATAGGCTATATTTTATACGAAAAAATTGACCTAACGGATGTTACATCAAAAAAGTGGAGGTCTTCAAAAATTTTTTTTGCTAATGTATCAAGTGGGATATCAAATGAAAGAGGGGAAAATTCTGAGCTCATGATTTTACTCTAATATTTCAGCGTTTATTAAGACAATCGCAGTCGGGTTTTATTTTTCAACTTTATCATGTTATCTTTCAGGAATGAGGCTGAGAAACCTACAAATACCTTATTGTTAGAACGAAAGGATAAGTTCGTTTTCGACCAATGCTGTTTCTGTGTACCACTGATAACTGGATGTCTTGTACTTGCCTATTTGTTCCTGGTAAGATACTTAGTTATATGTTTATGTATACTAGTTTCGAAAATTCGAACCCATTCGGGGTCCTTTATAGGATTACTTCTGTCCGTCGTGTCTGTCAGTTGGGGGAATAAAAATCTATAGAATAAAAATATATATACCTACTTCCCGTTGTCCTAGAATCATGAAATTTGGCAGGTAGGTAGTTCTTATAGCACAGATACAGAAAAAACTCCGAAAACCATGAATTTCATGATGAATGGTTTCATCACTAAAAAAAACTCGGCCAAGTGCGAGTCAGACTAGCTCACCGAGGGTTCCGTACTCGGGTAATTTTTCCGCTATTTGGCATGATAAATCAAAAACTATTATGCATTAAAAAAAATCTGTTTTATAATATACAGGTAAAGCCCTTTCGGATTTAATCCTTTACTTTTCCTGCCTGCCGAATTTCATGATTCTTAAGGTGGTCTGTGTTCTAGGTCAACGGGAAGTACTCTATATGGTTTTCTTGACAGACACGACAGACGGACAGACAGCAAAGCGATCTTATAAGGGTTCCGTTTTTCCTTTTGAGGTATGGAACCTTAAAAATTAAAGATTTGTGTTTCAGTCATAGTTAGTTTACTACGAAACATTTACTAAATTCATTCCTATTTGATAATAATCTCTCGCTTTGTTCCAGGTAGGCACCGTTGTGATCGGCATCTTTTCTATTTATGCTGTATATGGCATTGTGAACATCATGCCACTCGTTACGGGTGAAGCCCATCATATCGTCATAGCAGTTCTGGTGTTAAACGCTGTCACCTTGGTTCTAGCTCTAATTTCAATACCATTTAACCTACTCCTCCTCTTCGGGCTGCATAAAGTAAGTTTTTGAAGTGAAACTTCTTCTGTTGTGATTTGTATCTACCTAGATGAAACGAAAAAGAGACAAACACATAGTACAGTCAGCAACAAAGATAGGTTTGCATCTATCCATAGTCGCTTGTACTGGCGCGGCGGATGAAAACCTAGCTTTGTTTGTTAAGTAGTACATCCATACTAATATTATAAATGCGAAAGTGTGTCTGTCTATCTGTCTTCCTTTTCACACCTTTTCACGGCCCAACAGTTTAATCGATTCTGACGAAAGGTACAGAGCTAGCTTATATCCCGGGGACGGACATAGGCTACTTTTTATCCCGGAAAATCAAAGAGTTCCCCCGGGATTCCTAAAGACCCATCCGCTCAACCGATTTGTATGAAATTTTGTACCGAGGTAGCTTGCGTCCATGTTATTGACTTACACAACTTTTTATTCCGGAAAACCAAACAGTTCCCACGGGATCTGCAAAAACCTACATCCACGCGGACGAAGTCGCGTGCGTCTTCTAGTCTAAATATATAAAAGCTGACTGGCTGACTCTCTAAACTATTGTGTGTTTTCAGGAACGACGCAGCTTCCTGAAAGTCTACCTCATGTTTCAGTTGGCCTATTTAATAATAAGCGAACTTCAGAATATTGTCACATTCTCTTTGGGGTTCGCGAACATTGTGGCAATTGTTATTTCTCTGGCTGGTCTTGGTAAGTTTAATTGCGATAACGCCAAACTTTTTGACTGCTTTGGTGTTACTACTCGCCACCATCACATTAGCACAATTATAATTAACAACTACTTAGCTGATGTCCGCAGCTTCGCCCGCGTGGATTTAGAGTTTTGAAGATCCCGTGGGAACTTTTATATGACCCAGGGCAAAATATCCGTAATAGCCCATCCCCGAGATGTAACGTGTTTCTGTACCACGTAAAAACATTTAAGAGGGCTCTCTCCGTCACTCGTTTCATACAATCGTAGTTCCAATTTCATTTTAATATTAAGCAACCAAAGTCCATGAAATTTTGCAGACATATTCTAGAAACTAATATCTATGTCTGTGGTTTTCCAGATTTCTGTTAAAATATTCGGTTTCAAAGTTACGCGGTCTTAAAAGTTTTCATACAAATCTTTGAGCCCCTGTAATTTTAAAACTACATATTTTTAGAAAAATCTAAAACACCACAGACACAGATATTAGTTTCTAGAATATGTCTGCAAAATTTCATGGACTTTGGTTGCTTAATATTCAAATGAAATTGGAACTACGATTGTATGAAACGAGTGACGGAGAGAGCCCTGTTAAACGGATGATCCTTTAAAAATCCCGAGGGATCAGCAGGATTTAGGAATGCAATTCCTTAAAGCATCAGGGTTGAGGAGTTGGGTCCTCGAGGTCAACGACAAAGTCTTTACTTGGTATAAAATTACACTGTGGCAATGCGCAACCGGTCGGGGGCATATATGGGAGAGGTGGTCTTTGTGGAGCGAGCGCGTGTATGATCTACTCCCGGTGAACTGTGGCTCCCACTGCCCGCCGTTTCTCACTTACACCTGCTTATAGGGTTCCGTACCCGAACCGTATAAACGAGACTCTATTACCACAGCCTCCGCTGTCCGTCCATCCGTCCATCTGTCTGTTATGGATGCAGCCCGTATCCCGTGAACCGTAATAGGAAGAGAGTTGCACAGAATTTATATTTCTATTGCCGCTATAACAACAAATAATAAAAATTTCAAATTGGGCTTCATATTAAAAAAAATTAAGTGTTAATTCTCGACAAACAAACTCTGTCTGTCTTGCATTTGTATGGGACTGCATATCTACCTACTACCTACCTATTTAGATAAACTGAATAATTTTATTTGATATAGATTGAAGGTGTATAATGTATATCTAATAAGCTTACAAATTTATCATTAATTAATTTATTATTAATTAGTTCAGTGTTCAATTTTTTAATTTCAGTGTTCAACATCTATTATATTCTGGTGATAAGGAGCCAGTACATAAGGATGGGAACCGCCAGCAACCTGCCCAGACAGCTGTACCGTCATGGCCATGAAGACAAACCATAATGTTTAACTTGGTTAAAACCTACTGTAATTACCTTAGGCTATAGAGATGAGTTTTGATAAAAAAGAAAATTAAAACAATAGAAGTCTTAATTATTTTAACTTGCTCTGTTATACCTACACAATTTCTAAACTAAATTAAAATGATAAATGATAGCTATCTATCATCTCTAAATCTGGCGCTATCTTTTTTGCACGAAGTAGGAAAAGATAACGGACTAAGAGCCAGCGTGTGCCAGACCTTCGTTATTTTATAAAAGCTGAAAGTTTCTTTGCGTACTGTCCCCAACACAGGGAGGAAGGATCAGCGACTATGAAGTTTGGACTATGGTGGCATTAGGAGATAATTACAGGTATCTAATAAAGCTGCAAAAATAAAATTAAAGTATAAAGTCTAATTTAAAGTTTCTAATCCTAACACACCTAACAGGACTCTCTCCGTCACTTATTCCATACAATCGTAGTTCCAATTTCATTTGAATATTAAGCAACCAAAGTCCATGAAATTTTGAAGACATATTCTAGAAACTAATATCTATGCCTGTGGTGTTTTGGATTTTTCTAAAAATATGTAGTTTTAAAATTATAGGGGCTCAAAGATTTGTATGTAAACTTTTAAGAACGCGTAACTTTGAAACCGAATATTTTAACAGAAATCTGGAAAACCACAGGCATAGATTAGTTTCTAGAATATGTCTGCAAAATTTCATGGACTTTGGTTGCTTAATATTCAAATGAAATTGGAACTACGTTTGTACAGAGCGAGTGACGGAGAGACCCCTCTTAATCTCGGGTTAGACTTATTTTACGTTGGCGAAATCGGCCCTAAGTAGTGTATTTTCACTATATTGACAGCTAACCTATTGGATAGAATGATAATATAATAACGGTTTTGGCCACGGAAAACTAATTAAAAATTAAATTGTTGTTTTGACCGTTTCAACTATATATTAGTTGAAACGGTATGTAGAACGGTAGGTATTACAGATAACAGCCCAGTTTTACGACAAAGCTCGACCGAAGCTTACTTACATCGAGCTCTTTTAAAAATATTATTAAATAATAAAAATGTGTAAAATTGAAATAAAACAGGACGCTGTTGTAACAAAAAGGTCAGTTTTTGGAATAGATAAAAATCGGTCAAGTAAGTCGGACTCGCACAGAAAAGGTTCCGTAGCATCGTACAAGATTTTAATATATTTTTTTTTTTATAATTTCAAGCGGGCTTCATCAAGTCAGCAAGTCTTATTATCACAGACAATATTATTAGAGAAAAATTTAAAAAAAAATATATTTCAAAATTAATGATAACCTGACAACCGATGTCAACCGAGATGACATTTTTTTCCAACAACAAATAAATTATTTTACAAAATATTATTAAAAATCCAAATATGAAGCCAAAAAGAACTAAAAATTGTATATATAAACAATAAACATGAAGAACAATAATAAAATAATAACATGGACTCCATAGTAATTTGTTAAATGGAAACTCGACGACATCGACATGCCAGCGCACATACAGCACAAATAACATCTGGTGTTGACTCGTCGTCGGACGAGGATTATAGGACCCCGCCGTCATCTACGGGGTCCGCCAATGACACCAGGCCACCGAGACGAGCACCACGACGACGAGCAACACACCCGCCACCGGATGGCTTGGAGCAACAGGAGCTGCGTGCTCCTACGACTGCTTCCGCCGCCAGTGGTGTAGTGCGTCGCATGAGATGGACTCAACGAATGAATGAGAACGTCATGCGAGCGTACTATAGGGCGACAGATGGGGGAACTAATCTCACTGGGTATCGCTCAAGAATGGTGTCTTTGTTTCAGGCCCTTGAACCGACAGTGACCGTGTCCGCTCAGCGGCTATCGGATCAGGTGCGAGTTATTCAGCGCCGTCGTGTGCTGGATGAATCTACACTTGATCGGTTGCGCTTAAATTTACCACAAGTTATTACTACCGGTAACTCGACTCATGAATCTCCACAAATTCCGAGTGTTATAGAGATTTTAAACACCCAAGAGGAGTTACAAGGTGGTTTAGATTTGGAGGTAAGTAACCAGAATGATGAGCAAATGAGGAGGACTTTGGAGGATGCGATTTTAGAGTTTAGATCTGTGCCTAACAACCTTAGACCGAAACTACCTCGTTTGCCTGTCCATAGACGAAATATGGCGTTGATGGCAGTTCTAGACAAAATATTAGGTACATATTTAGAAAGTTCATATGACCTAAATGATACGCATTCGATCCTATACTGTGGAGCTGTTGCAGTATGTCGGATAGCTTCTATCAAATTTCCAGAGCTGCATAGAGCTGTAAAAAGACCAAATACAGCTCCAGCTTGGCAGGCTGGGATCGAAAGGCGCATCTCTTTGACTAGAACTCTCATTGCAAAGCTGATCTGTTTTAAGGCGGGCAATAGTCGCCCGAGGATAATGCGATTTGTACACCAAGCATTTGCTGGGACTAATATTAGTCCCTCTCAGTATTTGTCTTTGGTTACGGATCGTATTGACTTCTTGAAACAGAAAGTCTATGCATGGGCACAACGCATTAGGCGCTTTAAAAAACGCATTGATCGAGCTTCTCAGAATCGTATGTTCCAAAGTGACCAACGGAAGATGTACAGGAATTGGGAACGACCTAGAGGTTGTATGGTCGTTGGAGAGCTTCCTACACCTGATTCTATGTCAGATTTCTGGCGTAGCATTTGGTCGGCTCCCATAGATCATACCGAAGGTGAGTGGATGAATGTTGTGAGGGACCAGTGCGCTACGGTGGTAGAGATGAATCCTGTAAACATTAGTGCTGAGGATGTAAGATGTGCAATTCGTTCGGCATCGAACTGGAAATGCCCGGGGCCGGATGGGCTCCACAACTTCTGGCTAAAATGGTTCCGTAGTGCACATCCTGTCTTAGCAACACAATTCCAGAACTCCATTGACTCTGGATCGTTACCGACACTCATGACAACTGGTGTCACGTTCTTGATACATAAGTCCGGAAGTACCGCAGATCCAAAAAACTATCGCCCTATAACCTGCTTACCGACCATCTATAAGCTACTTACATCTATTCTAACCATAAAAATAAATATGCATATTAATGCAAATAATATTTTGGCCCAGGTTCAGAATGGATGTAAGGCTAGGGCACGCGGTACAAAGGAACTACTCCTCATTGACACTGCTATTTGCCAACAGGTTCGGCGAAATAGAAAAAATCTAGTGGCTGCTTGGATTGACTACAAGAAGGCCTATGATTCAGTGCCTCACACGTGGCTCATGGAGATCATGAGGTTGTATAAGGTCGATGCAACTCTATGTTCTTTCCTTGACTCATGTATGAGTCAGTGGATGACAGTCCTTCGTCAACCAGGTGGTGATGAGTTTTTTGAATTAGCTGAACCGATAAGGATTAAGCGGGGAATTTTCCAGGGGGACAGTTTGAGCCCTTTATGGTTTTGCTTGGCACTGAATCCTCTCAGTACACTACTGAAGGACTCAGGGTTAGGCTATCGTCTTCGCAAGGGGGGTGAGGTCATATCTCACTTACTTTATATGGATAATCTCAAACTGTATGCATCTAAACGAACAGACCTTGTGAAATTGCTAAAGATTACTCAGAACTTTAGCAATAACATAGGGATGGAATTTGGTGTTGACAAGTGTGCGATTATCAATATAGAGCGAGGTAGGGTTATGAACTCTGAGAATTTAGTTCTTTCAGAAACTTTGATTCTTAGATCTCTCTGTGAAGGTGAAACATATAAATATCTTGGAATGTCAGAAGCGCTTGGTATTGAAGTGAGGACTATGAAACAGGTAGTAGAGGAGCGTTTCTTTGGCCGCCTAAAAAAAGTTCTCAATAGTCTTTTATCTGGTGGCAACAAAGTACGTGCCTTTAATGGCTGGGTTATGCCTTTACTTATATACACTTTTGGCATTCTAAAATGGACTCAAACTGAACTGGATGCCTTGGATCGAAGAATCCGAAAATTGTTGACTACATATCGTATGCATCATCCACGTTCATCTGTTATGAGATTGTATATCCCACGCAAGTGTGGAGGGCGTGGTTTTTTAAATGCCAAGAACCTTCATAATCGTGAGGTATGCAATCTCAGAGATTATTTTCTCAAAGTAAATGTGGGAATACATAGGGATGTAGTTGCAGTTGATAAAGGTCTTACTCTGCTTTCCTTAGGCAAAAATAACTGGCGTAAGCCCATAGTGCTTAGCACTTCGGATCGCATAGCTGTATGGAGGAGTAAGGAGTTGCATGGAAGATTCTACAAGGCCTTAACTAGGCCGGATGTAGATTCCATAGCCTCTGTATCCTGGCTACAGTTTGGGGACCTCTTTGGGGAAACCGAAGGTTTTATCTGTGCAATTATGGACGAAGTTATTAAGACTAATAATTACCGGAAACATATAATGAAAGATGGAACGCTTGACATTTGTCGTGCGTGCCATCTTCCTGGGGAATCCCTCAGACATATTGTTTCCGGTTGTTCTTATCTTGCTAACGGCGAATACTTGCACAGACATAATCAAGTAGCCAAGATAATCCATCAACAACTTGCTCTTCAATATGGCCTTGTAGATACTGAGGTGCCGTATTATAGGTACGACCCAATGTCAGTTCTTGAAAATAGCAGTGCCCTGCTTTACTGGGATCGGTCGGTTATCACTGACAGGTATATTGTAGCCAATAGACCTGATATAGTGCTAGTTGACCGATCAGCGCGTCGAGCAATGATTGTTGATGTCACTATTCCACATGATGATAATTTAGTGAAAGCAGAAAAGGAAAAAGTATCGAAATACTTGGACCTGGCCCACGAGATTACCGCCATGTGGAGTGTTGACTCAGCGATTATTGTACCGATAGTTGTATCAGTCCACGGTCTTCTTGCGAACAGTTTCGACCAACATCTTAAGAAACTGTCGCTTAACTGTTGGATCAAGGGTAAGATACAGAAGGCAGTGGTTCTTGAGACGGCACGCATTGTGAGGAGGTTCCTCACTCTGGAGCCCTAACCACTGGCGGCTTGGGTCCAACCCACCCTGCTGCCAGTGGGATCCATTTTATCATATTTTTATTCAATGTTTTTTTTCCGTTACTTTTGTTTTTTTGTCGTTTATGTTATTTTATTTCTCTTTTGTTTCTGTTATTTATTGATTTTGTTGTTGATGTTATTTTATTTTTTGTTGTTTCTGTTATTTTTTCTGTGTTTCTGTTATTTTTTCTGTTGTTTCTGTTATTTTTTCTGTGTTTCTGTTATTTTTTCTGTTGTTTTTGTTATTTTATTATGTGTTGTTTAAAAATAGGATAAAATGGGAAAAATAAATAAATGAGAGTAAAAAAAACCCGGAAACACCCACGGTTTAAATACTTGAGAATTTAATTATCCTATCTTTCAGTATTGAGGTTTTGGAACCCACCAAATATTCCAGCGAGATCAGTTTAAGAAAGCACAGTTGCTGCGTTACACTGAGGACTGGATGTCTCATCTTCGCTTATTTGTACCTGGTAAGATATTACAGTCATAGTCAAATCGTTTATTCACAAGTGTAAATTAAAAATTTATAACACCCCCGACAAGTGAAGGTTACAGTAACTAGAAAAGAGCTGATAACTTTCAAACGGCTGAACCGATTTTCTTGGAATATGGCTAAGAACACTTTCGATCAAGCCACCTTTCAAACAAAAAAACTGAATTAAAATCGGTTCATTAGTTTATTTTGTGTAGGGTTTTGTATTCAGTGCGCCAACAACAAGAATTTTTATCACGGCATGTATAGGGAGCTTTATTAGAATTCCTAAAAACCTAATTATTATAAATATAAAATAATATAATAATATATAAAAAATAAATATTGTTTTTATTTATTGTATTATATGTATCCCTTTTATATTATATGCAAGTAACTATATTGTCATATATAGCATATATACATATATATTTATATAATTATATATTATATATATAATTACTTTTTTATGTTTATTAGTATATGTATAAATCTTTTTAAAAAATTCCTTGCGACTTGGTACTATCCAACCCTAGAACTTCTCCTTTTAGCAACTAGGTTGCCTGGTAGAGATTGCTCCAAGCAATAAGGCCGCCTTTGCACACAATTGTTTTTTCTGTTTTCTTCTTTCTGTGTTGTGATCCTTTACATGTGTTTTTGTGTGCAATAAAGTGTTTCTATCTATCTATCTATCTATCTATCTATCTATCTATCTATCTATCTATCTATTACTTTCATTTCTATTTGACGATAATTCTTGCTTTGTTGCAGGTTTTCACCGTTGGGATCGGGTTATTTTATATTAAGGAATTAGTTACCCTGGTGGTTTATACTATTATTCCAAAAGTTCCGGTAGATTACCCTCGTTTAACCAACGCACTTTTGGTGTTAATCTCTATATCCATTGCTTTGGCTCTTATTGCAATACCATTTACCATACTGCTCATCATTGGACTGCACAGTGTACGTATTTTACCCGACTACGGCAAAGCCAAAGTTATGGGTTTTGATTTAAGCAGTCTATGTATGTATGTATGTTTGCATCCAAATTCTGTGTGTTCCACTATAGCGCCTAAACTACTGGCCGATTTTGATGAATGAGGTGTCAATTGATTCGTTGTAAAGGTCCGGGTGACATAGGCTACATTTTTTTTTGTTATTGTATCGAGTGGGATGCCAAATGAAAGAGGAGAAAATTCTTAAATAAAAAGTAGTACAACATTAAAGAATATCAAGCAACAGAAACACAATTTCACTATATTTCAGCGTTCATTAAGATGATCGCAGTCGGGTTTTAGTTTTCAATTTTATCTTGTTAAAACTTATTTTCTCATTCCTTTCTATACAGTTGGTGTATAGTGCCCGGCAATCAACTTGAACATTGACGCGATTGACTGGCGAATGGCGGGTGCACGCGATTGGTTGACCAATCGGCGGCAATTGGTTGATACGTCGACTTTCGCTTCCTGGATTCGCCAACTTTCTCCCATCGCGTTGCTTCAGGTCCAAGTTGTTTGCCGGTCACTATAGTCACACTAAAGGTCTCTGTAATGGCTGTGGCTAGATGCGTCTGATGTGTTTCGACTTTAGAGTTTATTTTAGACTAGCCTTTACACTGTCCCTTTAAACAAGTTTGGAAAATCCAAAATATCTATTACCGATCTTTGGATAGCTTGCATCCCCGGGACGGACATAGGCTACTTTTATCCCGGAAAATCAAAGAGTTCCCACGGGACTAGTCTACAACTATTGAAAATGCATTAGGTAAGTATGCTATACGTAGAGTTTGAAATATTATTGTATAATATTTCAAATTACGCAATGCATCCGATCCGAATCCGTGAAAATACGTTCCGAAGTAGTCATAGAACTGTTTGTATGATAGCTTACGCACTAGATCCGACTTCCGTCGTCCCAGTTCTCTCCGTCATTCGTGAGAATACCTCGGATGCGCCTCGGATTTAAATCGGACATATGACGTAGATATGTCAAAGAGGTCCACTGAATTAGCTTGGATTTGGATCAGAAATCGGATTAGTTCGTAAGCAATATCCGAGTTCGGTCCGAGTTTTTTATATCCGTATTTTCACGGACTCGAATCGGATGAGTGCGTAACCGCCTTACTACTTATTTTCAGGAGAGACGGAGCTTCATGATAGTCTACTTCACATTTCAGTTTACGAACTTTATGCTAACTTTAGTAGTCGGAATTGTTACAATGACAATGGGAAATTATTGCACCCCCACCGGCATTGGTATATCTGCGGTAGCTTATTGTTGTAAGTATCTATAGATAGAAAACTTTATTGCACATAAACCAAGAAAAACCATAAAACTCGTTTCGCTTGCCAACTCATTCAGTGAGTGGCTTATTGGCAGCGAACGCAACGCGCGGTTCACTCAGACAGTGGTCGGCAAACAACTTGAGCATTGACACGACTGGCTGGCCAGTTGCGCGATTGGTTGATTAGTCGGCACGGGTGCACGCGATTGGTTGATACGTCGACTTTCACTTCCCGCATTCGCCAACTTTCTCCCACTACACCTATTCAGGTCCAAGTTGTTTGCCGGGCACAATAATTAATTTATAAAATACTAACCATTTACCTTGAGTTAGCGACCGATATGATATGAGCGGACATTCAGCGGCACACTATTTGCCTAATCGGGACACACCCTTAAAGTACTATGTACTATGTTTATATTAAACTAGCTGATGCCCGCAGCTTCGCCCGCGTGGATTGGTCAGATCCCCTGCAGCATCAGGATTGAGGAGTTGGACTCCAAATTTTTTATGAAACAATGTCGCAAAGTTCCTCTATCGATTAAAAAAGAAATGACGCAAATCGGTTCAGAAATCTCGGAGATTTCGGTGTACATAGGTAGAAAAACACAACTCCCTTTTTGAAAGTCGGTTAAAAAAGTAGCCTATTTTACGCCCTGGTCAATCCTCTACTTGCCTGTGAAAGTCCCGTCAAAATCGGTTCAGCCGTTCCAAAGATTAGCCTTTTCAAACAGACAGACAGACAGACAGACAGACAGACAGACAGACAAAAATTTTAAAAACGTGTGATTCAGTTATGGTATCGTTCAAATAACCATATGAGCTTAATATGAGGTAGTTATTTCGAAATTACAGACAGACACTCCAATTTTATTTATTAGTATAGATACCTATATTTTGTTGATTTCAGGGTTCCACATCTATTATCTTCTTGTAATAAAGATCCAGTACGATACGATGGGTGAAACCACCGACTTGCCTGAACAACTCTACCATTTTGGTCATATACCAGACATAAGTTTAAGTTACAAACCTACAATAAATACTTAATTACCTTAGGCTATAGGGATAAGTGAAATAAAATGAATTTGAAATGAAATAAAATAATTTATGCAATGAAATGAAGTTGTTTATATTATCATGTAGGTCAGCCTGTGCCACTTATGATTATGCCAAGACTCTACCACTGGTTCGGAAAACAGATTCTACTGAGATAAGACGGCAAGAAACTCGGCCTTTGCTCTTTAAATAAATAAAGAAAAAAACTATGTTGTTTAACATTGTGTTTAAAATGCAATGGCAAATCTGAGAACTCATTCGGTACCATGTTATAATAATTAAAACGAAAAAACAAAAGTAAAAAAAAATAACTTTTTGTTGTTTGTTTCTATTATTTTATTTTATGTTATTTTTCTAATTTTTTTTTTTAAACTAAGGTAATATGAGAATAGCAAATAAAAGAGAGTTAAAAAAATCAAAGCTTTAATTAAAACATTTAATTAAATTATCTCGTTTGTTTGCGTACCTACTTACTATCCCATCCATTAGACTTCTAAATATCAAAATATGTAAAAACTAGCTGATGCCCGCAGCTTCGCCCGCGTGGATTGGTCAGATCCCCTGCAGCATCAGGATTGAAGAGTTAGACTCCAAATTTTTTATGAAACAATGTCGCGAAGTTCCTCCATCGATTAAAAAAGAAATGACGCAAATCGGTTCAGAAATCTCGGAGATTTCGGTGTACATAGGTAGAAAAACACAACTCCCTTTTTGAAAGTCGGTTAAAAAAGTAGCCTATTTTACTCCCTGGTCAATTCTCTACTTGTCTGTGAAAACCCCGTCAAAATCCGTCCAGCCGTTCGAAAAGATTAGCCTTTTCAAACAGACAGACAGACAGACAGACAGACAGACAGACAAAAATTTTAAAAACGTGTGATTCAGTGTTGGTATCGTTCAAATAACCATATGAGCTTAATATGAGGTAAGTAGTTATTTCGAAATTACAGACAGACACTCCAATTTTATTTATTAGTATAGATATCATAATACGTAGGGGGAGCCCGCATTTTCCCGGTCACATTACGGCCTCGAGATAGATCGATTTTAGAGTCAGGGTGTGGATAGGGGCAATCCATACGTTACACCACGTTACTCATCAATCTGTTATACCTAAGGCTGCGATTACACTAAAACACAGCTAAAATCAATCCCCGTAAGTTTTACTCTCACAGGCGTATCCGCGGCCTAGTGATAATAACAATATGGATTTACCACGGAAAATAACTAATTAAAAATTAAATGATAAAATTTATTTTGCACGTTAGTATCCAGTTTTACGACAAAGCTCGAGTAAAGCTGACCTACATCGTGCTCTTTAAAATTAAAAAAAAAAGTGTAAAATGGCTGAGGTACATCAAGTTGTAGTAGTAACAGAAAGGTCAGTTTTTTACCCGATTACGGCAAAGCCAAAGGGAAGTGTTCTGATTTTAGCAGTCTATGTAGGTATGTCGGTTTGTATTTATGTGTGTTCCACCTTAGCGCATATACTGCTGAGCTGATTTGGATGATTGAGTTATTACGGTCCGGGTGATAAAGGTTATATTTTATAGTACTATAAAAATCGATCTGACCAAAAAAGTAGGGGTCTCAGAATTTTTTTTTTGCTATTGTAGGTATCTTGTGGGATATCAAATAAAAGAGAAAAAATCTGAGTTTATAAATATAAATATAGTACAATGTTAAATACACCGAGGGACAGAAAAACAATTTTACACTGTACTAGCTGACGACCGCGACTTCGACCGCGTGGATTTAGGTTTTTCGAAATCCCGTGGGCATTCCGGGATGATTTTCCGGGATTAAAAGTAGCCTTTGTGCTAATACAGGATATTATCTATCTCCATTCCGAATTTCAGCCAAATCCGTCCAGTGGTTTTTGCGTGAAGGAGTAACAAACATACACACACACATACTTTCGCCTTTATAATATGAGTGTGAAGTGTGATCTATCGGCAGTTCGCGGGTAGTAGTCGGGCTTTAGTGCTGTTTTAACTTTATAGATAAGACTCGTTGATTTAATCCTAGTGCATAGCTTATTCAACCGCCAATCACAGGTTTCTATTCATACGAAGGAAGACCTTTGCGAGATGGTCAACTCTTCAGACCTTAATCTTGATGATGCAGCGGTAGGTACTGCTCGCCTAGGGGGGTTTCTCACAGCGAATTTTTACAGCGATTCAGTCGCGATACTGCCGCTGGTGGTATACTTATTTACTGGTGGTAGGTTGGTGGTATTTTGCATCGCTACTTACTAACGCGATACAGTATCGCTGTTTTTAACCGACTTCAAAAAAGGAGGAGGTTCTCAATTCGTCAGAATCTTTTTTTTAATGTATGTTCCCCGATTACTCAAAGGAAATCGATCCAGGGGATCGATTTGGAATTTTTTTTTGTTTGAAAGGGTATACTTTGCAGGTAGTCCCTATAAATTTGGTGAAGATCTGATGAATATCTTCGGAGATGGAGAACAGAACTCCTCAATGGATAAGAGAAAATTACTCGCGATCAGTGTAATAGCTTAGTAAACAGTATGGTTTTAACTGGGCATAGCATATTATAGTACAGTGGGGCCACTAAAAATTGTGGCCCCGCCTGGCTGGTTCAACGACCTAGAACACATTTTACAAACACATTTTGTAATTTAATGCATTATTAGCCAGATTTATAAACTGGAAACACGATTGCAATGCTTGGGAATTAAAGGACTAATCAATTATTATTATTACCTTTCAGAATAAAGGTTAAACCTAAAAATTCACGCGAGATCATTTTAAAAAAGTGCTGTTGCGTGGTACCATTGCGGACTGGATGCCTCATTCTCGCTTATTTGTACCTGGTAAGATATTAATAACTTTGTCCACATGGAATTGTTTAAGAAATCCCGCGGGATTTTTATGTGACAAATAGTAGCCTATGTGTTAAAATCCTATCTATCTATCACGTTTTAGCCAAATCCGTCCAGTAGTTTTTGTATGAAAGAGTAACAAACATACACACACATACAAACATTTGCCAAACCAGAACGCTAGCAATATAGAAGACAGGTGATGATTACTGATAAAGTACCACAAAAACCCGAAAAAATAATTAAAAATCCTGTATTTTTAAAAGTTCACAATATATTACAAATAAAACGAACGTTGCGTAAATAGGCCACTTGGAGTCCATGCTGCGTGATGGGGCATTGACTTGAATTTTACACGCTATACATTGCGGGTTTGGAAAATACTAAACCACTAAAACTACGAAGTAAGGCAATTCATTTATTAAGGTTATTGGCATTAGATTGTGTTTATGTAGAATCATTAATAATAATAATGCTAAGTTTTTGGTAGCGTTCTGGTTACACCTGTATATTAGTGTGATATGGTCTCTTGACTGAATTTTGGCCATGACAGCCAGACTCAACAAAAACTAGCCAACTTAGCAGAAGATAAAATACCTTCTGCTGCTTAGAGCTGTGTTTGCTCTTAGCTAATTCTGATACAAGTTAGCCCTTGACTGCGATATCACGTGATGGTAAGTGAATATGTAGTCTAAGATCGAAGTGGCTTAACTTGGAAGGGGTATGACAGTTTTATTGAACCCACACATGACCCACACCCCTGATCGGTTTCTGCACGGCATCATACCGGAACGCTAAATCGGTTGGCGGCACTATTTTTCCAATAAGATGGTAACTAGCCACGACCGAAGCCTCCAGACTAACTAACTTGTGCACTATAACATTATCATAGTGCGCTAGGTGTGTGTCCCAACACTAATACTAATTAATATCATGTCTACTTTAATTATTATTAACATAATTGTGGCTTTATTGCAGATTTTCACCGTCGGGATCGGATTTGTTTATATTAAGGAACTAGTTAGCCTGGTGGTTAATACTATTATTCCGAAAGCTCCGGAAGATTATCCTCGTTTTACCATTGGACTTTTGGTGTTTTACTCTATATCCATGGCTTTAGCTCTAATTGCAATACCATTTAACATACATCTCATCAGTGGACTGCACAGCGTAAGTTTTTTTAGTTAACCACACTGGCATAGTTTCCCTTCACTTCACCTATGCTGGGCATTGTACATGCTCTGGCTGGAACTGTTGACATAGACTTCGAGACGCGAACACTGGGTGAGCAATCTCGTTCATCAAACGTCAAAACACGCGCTTAGTATGCGACGAGCTCCTATGAAATACTGGCATGTGACGTCACAATGATTTGACGTGCTTTTTTAGTTTAATGGATAATTTAAAATGGTTATTACACTTAAAACTAACAAAGGACGTGGATATCACGTACTTTGGAAGAATCAATAATTCTTAAGAAATAATTTTATATACTTATTGACAGATTCTAAAATATTATTTTCAGGAAAGAAGGAGCTTCTTGGTGATCTACGTCAAATTTCAGTTAACGAACTTTACGCTAAGTATATTTGTCGATGTTGTTACAATGGCAATGGGGAATTATTGGAGCCCCGCCGGCGCTGTTGTTACCATGATAGCTTATTTTTGTAAGTATAGTTACAGATTCTTGACAGATAATAAGTTATTTTATATATTGACAGCATAGATATGTATCTATGATTGACAGATTCAGTTATGAAATACGTAGATTTCATTACTCACTGATGATCATCAAAATGTCCTGTCCTGCATACAAACAACGGAAAAAGTAAGAAATTGGAAATTTTCTCCCTTCGCCCCCTCGAATGGGAGAAGCATATTATCTGGAAAGTCTGTCACTAGAGTGCAGAAATTTTTAGGATAAGATGTCCTTGGCAGACTTATTAAATGTGTCAAGTACCAATTGTCTAGCTTTTGGATTTATTGACATCTGAAATACGTCGAATTTCATCACCATACGGCATCGATGTATATGGATGGGCCCTTCGAAGATGAAAAACGCGCTCAAAAAGTCAAGAGAAATTGCAAAAGTCTCTTGACTTTGTCAATGACGATGACGTAAGATTCAAGCGTATTTTTGCGGACGGAATTGTACGGGAAAGGCTAATCCATATACATCGATGCCATACGGGTCATGCAAGTAGATTGAATAAGGGACTGAGTTTCTTTTGAGTGTATATATTCTCAAGACATATAAATAAGTACTTTTATTTAGGTATATTAAAATATGTCCGATGATGTATATATGTATGAATAGTATATACGGGCATATTACATAGAATGTGACTTCTTTAGAATCGTGATATCTCAGGAATGGTGATTCTTAGGGAAAAAGTGTGAAACAATTTTTATAGAAAATTACATGATCTACAATTTTTGTCCGACATATTTTGTGATTAAACTTACCGTTTAGCTGGAATATGCAAATTACCCATTTTTGTGAACTTTGACCGTTTTTGAAGTATTTTTTGCAAGTGTGGGATCGATGGGGCTTTTCACAGTTCATTTATAATGGTGTTCCCAGCATTCGAACCAATTTTTATGCTCTTATTATGCAATTATATATTATTATGCAATTAGCTCTATGCGAATTATTGTAATCTTACCCCTATTTTTTGAGCTAAATTGACTGGGCTATTTATTTATTTATTTATTTACTATAGTACCGCCCACAGAGTTACACATTTAGATTAAATACATGTTACTCCTTAAATTCTAGGGCTCTTATGCAACTCCACTTACGGGCAGTCACAGCATGCATTAACATAAACATAAGTCGTACAGTAAAATATAAAATATAATATAATAGCTAACCTAAGGACTATGAAAAATAACCTAAGTTATAAATATTAAAAGAATATAATAAGATGGAAATTAAGTTTAAGTTAAGTTAAACTAAGCTAAATTATCTAAATCATCTAAAATACAATATACTTACGGCTAGGGACTGACACTAATTATCGTTATCCTATTGAGGAATCGAATGATTTGAACAACTTGGCTTTAAAAGCCAGGTTATCGCAAAACAGATCCGTGGTAATGTCCTTGTCCAAAAATTCCTTATATGTACTACTAAACCTTGGTATTAACGAATGACGACCTAGATTGGTTCTACTGTTCTATATATTATCATGCTATATTAATACAATAAATGCGGAGGGTCCGAAGACCTTTCAGAATTAGATGATCCTCATCTGTGGATTGAATCATATCATATCACGCATCACAGTTTTATTGTATGGATACGAAAATATTAGTACCTATACCACCTATACCTAGGTACGAAATTATGGACCGTTCGTCCATAGTGAAATTGAAAGTAGCTGGTGTCTACTTTTGAATTTTATCATGTTACCTATTTGCTATAGGTATTTAGTGCTTATCTAGTACATTATTGATAGAAGGTGCTTAATCAATTTACTTATGTTAAAAAAAATTTTTAAATTTCAGGGTACAACTTATATTATCTGATCGTAGTGAAGAGTCTGTACCTAAAAATGGGTGAAGCTGCCAACAACCTGCCTGGGCAAAGAGGACATGACGTAGCAGTCGCAACATAAGTTTAAGAACCTTCAATAAATATAATAATTATATTAGGCTAGAGGAAAAATGAAAACTTTGAATAAAATTACTCGTAATATGAAAATGAGGCTTCTTCGTCCGCTCTACCTATGAGTAGTCCGCTTTCTTTCATTTCCTGCCCGATTTGCCTGGTCTGGTCTCTATAATACGATATATATTTATCACAAGCAATTCCTGAATATACACATTTTAGGAGTTCAGTGGCTTTAGATCTGACCTGCTTTAAGCCCTGCAGCATCAGGATTGAAGAGTTGGGAGCCGAAGTTCAATGATGCAGTGACCTACAATAATATTTTACCATAATCTTGAATCCTCACAGTTTATGAGTGCTACTCTGCCTCACGTTACGGTCTAATCATATTATAGTGGTTTGTGCAGTTGAAACTTGAAGTTCAATCATGAAGTCGTTGCGTGGTACTTACAAAATCTACTCCCGTGAAACGCTTTTCCTCGACACTTCTGATACGAACCGCTAAGGCGTGGAATGCCCTTCGGGCATCCGTGTTTCCTGCAACCCTGTATAAACTAAATAGGTACCTTCAAGGCAAGAGTGAATACGTATCTTCTAGGCATACGAGTTCTAACCTATACCTCTTCATTGCTTTTAAGTTTTTACTAAGCATGATTTTCATCAAGCGCAAGCCAACCTTGCTATAAAAAAATTTATTCACTATCAAAAGTTCCGGATTCCCCATAACTTAGGCAGGCAGCAACCCTTCAGCATCAAGCTTAAGTTGTTGGATCCAAACATTTTTATGGGATCATTTCGTTAAAAAAATTGCAAATTGCTGCTTTTCGATGAACACGTCAGCCACATATCTAGTAAAGCTTATAGGATGCTGGGATTTGTCCTAAGAATTTCCAAAGAGTTTAAATTGCCGTCTACACTTGTACTACTCTATAACTCGTTTGTTAGGTCTACTCTGGAGTATGCTTCCACGGTATGGAGTCCTCAGTATAAGGTACATAAAGAAAAAATTGAAAGAGTCCACAATCGGTTTCTAAAACGACTTTCATATTACATATCTCAAAATAGTAACAGTAATGACATTCCCCCTTTGCCAGTTTCACCCGATGGCAGACGTATTCAAAGAGATCAAACCCTTTTATATAAGCTCCTGAACAACGGCGTTGACTCTCCATACTTAATCTCTAAAATATCCTTAAGATGTCCACGGATTAACTCTAGGCATCGGAAATTGTTTTGCATAGCACCAAGTAAGACAAAACATGCTACCAACACATTTATCAGAAGAAGTTGCAACCAGTTCAATCAGCAATTTTCAAAATACGACATTTTTCATCTCTCTCTTTTCAGAAATATAAATCTGCAATTAGGGACATTATATCCAAAACTGACTAGCTTCACTAGTCAGTTTTGTTTCGTTTTTGTTTTTACTTTATTATTTATGTTATCTACCTATTTTCTGTTCTTTTTCTATGTACCTTCTTTTCCCGACTATTGTGTGTTTTAATTCTGTGTTAACTTTTCTTTGGAGACTGTTGTGGTGTGTGTGCTTTGTATTTGTTTTGTTTATTGTTTATTGTTAATACTGTGTGTCTCCAAAAAAAAAAAAAAATCCCAGAGAAATTGATGTAGGTACAAACATAGAAAAAAAAACCATAGGTAGTAGGTACCTACCTACAACTACGGGCCGAATTGAGAATCTCCTTCTTTTTGGAGTTCGGTTAAAAATAATATTAGATATTTTTTTTTTAAATATCAAAGTGCTGAGGACAGTACTTTACTAACATTACAATCTAGCCTACGAATAGCGCTAATAAGCAATATTATATTAACCTAAACTTATAAAAGTACTTATATCTAAGAATCGGTCCATTAACTTATCTTAGTTTACAGTTAGTTTTCATTGAAAGACACTTTGTTCTTGTGTTCTTTGAAATGCACTAGCACTAAATTTTTACTTTGTTTTTTTCTAGTGTTCTTTAAACTGCACTAACACTATAACTACACTAGCTCAAAAGGCTTAGTCCTTTTAAGTCTACGTTTTAGGTCTGTGATATCGAGGAGCTGGATAGCCTCGACGTTCACATGTTGATGGAGCCTGTGTTCGTGGGATTTAGCATGTTTGCTAATAACTGAGTCCTCGAAGTCCATTTGAAGATCACGATGAATATCTTCATTTCTGACGTACCAGGGTGCATTGATGATACCCCTGAGGACTTTACTTTGGAATCGCTGTATTATTTGAATATTACTTTTTCTGGTACAGCCCCACAACTGGATACCATAAGTCCACACTGGCATTAGGACCTGTTTATATAAGAGTTTCTTATTTTGTATTGACAGTGGAGAGTTTCTACCTATGAGCCAGTACAATTTTTTGTATCTTATCTCTAGGTCTTCTTTTTTCTTCTTGACATGTGCTTTCCAGCGTAGCTTGCTGTCAAGAGTCATTCCAAGATATTTTGCCGTATTAGCATGTGCATCTTTTGTTGGTCAATATAAATGGGGTGATAATTCGGTTTTTTATTTGTAAAGTCAATATGGGTAGACTTGGAGTCGTTTAGTTTTATTCGCCATTTTTTCGTCCATTTGTGGAGTTCATTTAATGCTGTTTGTACTTTTCCCGCTGCCTCCTGGTGAGTATTACCAACAGCTATGATGGCAGTGTCATCGGCAAATGTAGCGATGGTATTATGGTCAGGTTGTGGGAGATCACACGTATACAGGAGATATAAGACAGGTCCTAGAACGCTTCCTTGAGGTACTCCAGCTTTGATCTCCTTGAGTTTGGAGTAGGCTTCCTCTTGCCTCACTCTAAATACTCTATCAGATATATAAAATTCAAGTATTTTTGCAAATGGTTGAGGGAGTAATACTTTAAGTTTGTAAACAAGACCTTCATGCCAGACTTTATCGATCGCTTGTGCTACATCGAGAAATACGGTTGAACAAACTTTCTTTTCTTCTAATATTCTTTAAATTATATTTGTTATTCTATGAACTTGATCGATTGTCGAGTGCTTTTCCCTAAATCCGAACTGATGGTCAGAAATCAGATTTTTTTCATCTAATATAGGTTTCAATATGCTGAGTAGTAGCTTTTCAAAAAGTTTTGAGATAATTGGAAGCAGAGAAATTGGTCTGTATGATGTAACCTCATTTGGCGATTTTCCAGGTTTGGCGATCATAATTACTTCTGCAACTTTCCACAAGTCAGGTACGTGCTTCATTCTAAATGCTGCATTAATCAGCGTCGTTAGTTTAACGATTCCTTTTTTTGGAAGGTTTCGCAGGATTTCTGTAGTAATTAGATCATATCCTGGAGCTTTTTTCAAGTTCAGTTTATTAATTATATTGAGTATTTCTTTAGGCGTTACTAATTTAATGGAAGTGTTTTCTTGACTTGTTTCGATTGTAGTAAAATCTATGTGCTCTCCTTCGTTTGGTTGAAATATTTTTTCTAGATATTCAGCAAATCTTTTAGCTTTTTGCTCACTATTTTTTGCCCACATTCCATTTTCTTCCTTGATTGGAGGAATATGTGAGGCTTTCCAAAGTGAATAGTCGGTGCTCCGTTCGCTCGTAAGGCTTTGGAGATAACTGTAAGTTGACGAATTATTAAAGTTTTTGATTTGTTTCGTTAGGGCCTTAGTCAGGTTATTCAGCACCCTTTTATCAAGCGGGGATCTCGAATGATGCCACTTTTTTCTCTGTTTTCTCTTTTCAGTGATTAGTTCAAGAATATTTTTGGGATAAGCAACCACTCCTTGGGGCTTTTTCCTAAGCTTTGGTGTATTATTCCAAACAGCCAGCTGAATATCTAACACAAACTTTCTTACTTCTTCGTTTAGTTGTTCCGAAGTTTTAAGCGGCACATTTAAGTTGATATTATTAGACAGATCCATTTTAAAGTTGTCCCAGTCTGTATATTTGTTTACTAGTACAGGACAAGGTTCTTTGTATATGATTATATCACTTAGCGTTAGGAGAATGGGAGAATGATCCGAATTCATATCGAACATTTCATCAATGTCTAGGTATTTTGATGATATGTTTTTATAAACAAAAAAATCAATTAGGTCTGGTATTTTCATCGTATCTGTAGGCCAGTAGGTAGGCTTGCCTGTGCTTATTACTTCGCATTTTTGATCTTTAATAGCACTTAAGAGTTCTCTACCTTTTGTATTAGTCAATCTAGAACCCCAATAAGTATTTTTCGCATTAAAGTCACCTCCAATAATAAATCTATTTCCAATTTTCTCGAGGAAGTGGACATAATATTCTTTAGATATTGAATGCCTTGGAGGGCTATATATAGCTACTATGGAAAATTCATATCTTTTAGTTTTGACCTTTACAGCTACTGCCTGAATTTCTTGCTCTTCAAATTTGTATTCTTGATAATGGTACAAGTTTTCTTTAATTATGACGGCACTGCCGCCTCTTGCTGTGTTATTTGGGTGTATGGCATGGTACACTTTATAACCGTTAAATTTAATAAATGATTGCTTAGTAAAATGTGTCTCAGATATTAGACAAATATCATATCAATCTTGTGTGTATCTAGGACTACTTGTAGCTCCTGTTGATGTTGTAGTAGTCCGTTTGAGTTCCATGCAAATAGTTTAAGCATATTATTCATTTTTTCGGCTTATTAGTAGCCTTATTAGCGCCACCTTCAAGTTTTTTCAATCGCTCATTAAATGAAGACATGTATTTAAGAATTTCATCTAGTTTGCTTTCCATATTTACCTGGGGCAATTGAGTGCTTGGCAAATTTTTGGAAACTTTTTGGGCATAAGTTTGGTGTTCACTTTTGTTCGTGTCTTCTTTAGTCTTATTTATATGGGAATCAGTAGATTTCTCAGGTTTCGATGAACGCTGAGGAAAAGATGTAGGTGATTTTTTAAGATTCTTGTTTTTTAGCATCTGCATTTCTTTGGCAACCATACAACCCCGATAATTAGCGGGGTGCGCTTCACCACAGTGTAAGCATTTGGGTTTTTCTTCAAGCATTTGGCTTGGTGCAGTCTCGTGTCAGATGTTTTCCCGTACATTTTACACACCTAGCCTCTCTGGCGCAGTATTTCTGCGTGTGGCCATAGGCTTGACATTTTTTACACTGAGGTACCAGTTTTGATGTTTTAATAGGGTGAATTTCAACTTTACACCCTAGGATGTATTTGATGTCGTAAATTTTATTTATATCTTCTACATTATTAAATGTTAGAGTAAACATATTAAGCTCTTTATTTATTCTGCCATCTTAGTTTGTTAACTGCATTTTCTATTTTGTACCCTTTGCTTTTTAGGTCTTCAATTATTCTTTTGGGCTGGCATAAGGCAGGCAATTTTTTAACCATGACTCGAATAGGTCTTTCTTGTTTATTCTCATAGGAATGCCACAGAAACTGATTTTGAGATAAAACTTTTGTCAAGTTTCGTTAGGCGTCCTCATTTTTAACCCCCGACCCAAAAAGAGGGGTGTTATAAGTTTGACGTGTGTATCTGTGTGTCTGTGTATCTGTGTATCTGTGTATCTGTGTATCTGTGTATCTGTGTATCTGTGTATCTGTCTGTGGCATCGTAGCGCCTAAACGAATGAACCGATTTTAATTTAGTTTTTTTTGTTTGAAAGGTGGCTTGATCGAGAGTGTTCTTAGCTATAATCTAAAAAAATTGGTTCAGCTGTTTAAGAGTTATCAGCTCTTTTCTAGTTTTCTTGTAGAAAAGAAGGTTAGATAACCGTTAGGTTCATAATATTATGTCAATAGACAAATGTCAAGCTGTTAAGATGGACGTTGCCTAAATACATAATTATTTATTTGAAAATGATGTTTTGGAAAACTCAGATACTTTGGATCGTCGGGGGTGTTATAAATTTTTAATTTACACTTGTTAGCGTTTATTTTGACATTCTTTGCGTTCATCATTTTTAATGTCAAATCTGATGAGGCTTCGGGAAGATTTTCTGACAATAAGTCAAAAAATGTTTGATAGTTTTCCACGCCGGACACCATTATAGGTGGGGGTGGTGGTACTTTCTTAGTTTTCTTTTTTTCATTTTTACGCGTTTCAGTATTCGTTCTTTCGAATTCTCTACTTTGCGACAGAATGGGTGACGTGCTTAGTTTCCTTTTTTTCCTACTCTTTACTCTTATCCATTCTGTTTCTTGCGCTAGTTCTTCTTCGTCCGTATGATATTGCACGGATGGACCAGGATTTCCATTGTTTTCGGTCGTATCCATTGGGTTGTTGTCCTTTTTAGATAAGAGCTTTATTTGTGTATGAAGCTCGCTTTGCTGCTCCATTTTTTTAACCATAATTTGGAGTTTCTCATTTTCAGCCTTTTTTTCGGTAAATGCGTTAAAAAGCAAGCGCTCAGTTTCTGTTTTTAATTATTTGTGTATCGGCTATAGTTGGAGGAACCGAGTAGTATAGCGTTGATTATTATTTGCTTTACAATAAACCTGACGCGACGAAACGCGGAACTAGGTCATTGTGCCTCACGTACGACCGGCCGGCGCGGCGCGGGCGGCGCGGGCGGCGCGGGCGCGGTCGGATCGCGGCGTCAGCAGTTTTCGCTGTTATTACGGTAAATCACGGTCGATTCGAATGAAAACTAAACACTGACAATATTAGATATGAAAGAGTAACCATTATAGGTACCTAACTACCATGAATAAAGATTTTAATGAGTCGATAGATAACTAAGTTATACCTACTCGTGTATTTTGTTAGGTTAGTTAACCTATTGGTTGTTATTGTTAAGATAAAAATATGGGATTTACCAGCAGATGTAACCTATTTGAATTTGAATGGAGCGATAAGAACCGTCCCAACAGGCTATAGTATTCAGTTTTGCGAGAAAGCTTGAGCGATACATACATCGCGTTCTTTTAGAATTTAAAAAGTGTAAAATGGGTGATTTGAAACAAAATGAAGAGTCAGCAAAAAGGTCAGTTTTTAGAATACTGTATCTACTTCTTTAGATAGTCGCTTACGGCAGTGCTTCGTTGGGCGATCATGGTCATGATCAACCCATTTCAGCCCCACTACTGAGTACGGGTCTCCGGGTACGGGTACGGAATGAAAAAGGTTTAGGCCATAGTCTGCCACGCTGACCCAATGCGGATTGGCAGACTTCACACAATAATTGCTTAAACGCACATAACTGAAAAGTTAGTGGTGCATGCCCGGGATCGAACCCCCGACCTCCAATTAGGAAGCGGACGTTCTAACCACTAAGCTAGCTAAGCTATCACAGCTACAGGGGGAATGTACCTATAGCCTATTCGGCTGCGAAATACGAGGTTTCACTTTATTCGATAGAGGAACATCGCAATATGGTCAAATTCTCAATCTTGATTCTGTCTATTGGCGTACTGCCCACCTTACCCTAAGTTGTGGAGAATCGTGAATTAATATTGTATGTTTCAATTATAGAGTCCATAATTGAACTCCAAGTCCTAGCTCCTCAATCCTGAGTCTGCAAGTCATAGGTTTAGGGACTGTTGATAGTGAATTGATATTGAAGGTACCAAATACGGGATTTATACTAAAAAACTCTATGTCCTAAATACTGAAGCCTGATGCTGCAGAGTATTGAATTTCTAAGCCGTGAGAATCAAGTAGATGATGAAAAATTATCATGGATAACAAATACAGACTTTACCATTAAACTCCAAGTCCGTGCAGATTAAATCACTTAATTTAGTAATGTATGATGTCTCAGATGGTAATTTGGTATTGTGAGTACCACTCACAATATCAAATTACCATCTGAGACCTTCTCGGTACTCACAATATCAAATACCTGCAGACTTTATCATTTAAGTTAACTCTTCAATCCTTATGCTGTAGGGTACCTACTGCACTGCTAAGTCATCGGGATTCAGCAACAGTTTAGATTGAGAATTCATAATGTGGAGAAAAAATTGTCAAATTTTTCATTCTTCTGAGATTTTTCAAAAGTTTTTTTTCAAAAATTCAATTATTATTTCCATTTCTAGCTCCTAAGGGTGCGATATACTTTCAGGTTATAGGCCACCAAGGGGTGCTAAAGTTCGTCGTGGGAGTTTTTTCATAAAAATAGTGCGAAAAGTTGAGGCTGGTAAAATCTTTACCGTTTACCGCCGCCTATGAATATTTTCAGCACCAGAGGAACTGCCAATGCGTTGGGCGGCTGATCAACAATTTGTTGATCCGCCCCTTGAATAACCTCAGGTTGAAATCTAGTGGGAACACTGCCGAAGAGAGTTGTTTCCACAGTTTGAATACCTATTTTAGTTCTATGTCTTGTTTACAGTGAGGTCGTTTTCGATAAATGCTGTCAATGCATACCTTTAAGGACAGGATGCCTTATTTTTGGATACCTGAATCTGGTAAGCATCACAATATTATTTTTATTTTTATTGCAAGCAAGATTTTTGCACAATTTCTTCCGCGTGGATTACTAGTTATGTCGTATAGGCACATAGGGGCATGCTATTGGTTGATCAGTCGCCTATTGTCTCCCGCGATGCGCCAACTTTCCCCAGACTACGCCGCCTTGTTCAAGATGTTTTGCCGATCAATTTTACCCTACCATCTTCTAAAATAGGGTATTTTCCCTTTTTAGAAAGTCTCTTGATTTGATCCTGAGGTGATTATGAACTACCAAAAAAATCACAAAAAATTATTCGATCGATATGCAATGCATTTAAATTTTTTATTTCAAATTTCCCCGCAATAACGCTCGCCGCCATTTTGTTTAGGTTCATGAGCCGTCATAGCTCCACACAGATTGGTAAACAACAGATTTTCTTAGCGAAAATACATTACATACAACTACAATCAATGTGACGTCACAGTCGTAATTCATCAGTTTTGTGCGTTTCGAATATTATTTTGTACAGCAGATAACAAAGACAACGCATTTAAAAAGACTAAAAACCTGATTGCGTAAAACTACTGGTAACTGAAAAGCAAAGACCATAGGAACTGCATTTTCTATGATTTATATCACCCAAAACTCCTTTCAAACTTATGTATTGTATATATTTTCGAACTCGCCTTTTAACCCCCTTTTTTTGATACCCCACTCGAAGGTCGTAGATTTTTTTATTTTTTTTATTTTTTAAGAATTTAAGGTACCCAGTGACACTCGCGCCATCAAGACGAATCTAATGAGTCTAATGACGTATTTTATCAAAATCACTTGAGCCGTTCAGTAGTTACAAGCCGACATAGAAACGAACACACATACGAGTACATGTACATACATTCAAGTCAAACACTTAACCCTCCTTTGGGCTTCGCTGCAGTCGAGAAAAAAGTGAAATCTTTAAAATGAATTATAAAATTCATTAGTAGGTCCTTAATACTTACTTACTTAAGTATATAATTTTAATAAACTGAAATTACATTTTTCGATTGCTTGTTGTTAATATTATATTTACTATCTTGTTTATAAATTTTTAAATTTTTTCTCACTTGGTATAAGATATTGTGTTTCTTTTTGCAGGTCGCTTGTGTAACATACGTTATGATTTGCGTGCTAGGCACAATAAACGCCGAAGCAGTACTAAACGGAACTTATGGCGAGATAGATGAAGATGTCAAAGACATGGCCGTAACTGAAATTAAAACTGACATCATAAATATGATCGCGAACCTGATTGGTCTACTTTTCACCGTATTCCTTCTCGTCGGACTGCATACGGTAATACGCTACGTATACAGCAGTAGGTACTAACGCAGTTTTTAGGGTTCCGTACCTCAAAAGGAAAACGGAACCCTTATAGGATCACTTTTTTGTCTGTCTGTCTGTCGTGTCTGTCAAGAAACCTATAGGGTACTTCCCGTTTACCTAGAATAAATCTGAAAACCGCGAATTTGTGGTTACATCTTAAAAATAAAAATAAAATGTGTTTCAATTTTCAAAGTAAGATAACTATACCAAGTGGGGTATCCTATGAAAGGTCTTTACCTATACATTCTAAAACAGAAAAAATCAGAGAAAAATTATGCAAATCAGTTCAGAAATCTCGACGACTTCGGTGTAGGGGAGAGTGTGGATGAAAGAGCCAGTTTTAAATAGTGTAAAAAAAAACACACTTTTACTATATTATTTTAAAATGAAACTAGGTTTTCTTATAATCACTTTAATTGGCAATGTTATTAAATAAAAATAAAGACGATAACAACGCTGATAATCTCTTATATAAATAGTTTAAAAAAAAAAGGAAATCGGCTCTTTCATAGCAGCAGGTCAATGAAAGAGCCACCATGTGTTATGAAAGAGCCGATACCTACTTTTGAGGTACTAAACGGTTTTTTATCAATTAAAATTATGTTAAGTATTTAAAATCAGATTAATACTAAGCTTACTTTAGTATTTCTATGAAAATCACAATTTTTAAACAGTCTCAGTAATAATTAAACATTGTCTTAATCAACAATTAAAACTTTTGAACTTTGTGTTAGTCAAAAATTAAATAATTAATAAAAATTTGTCTAAAAACATAAAATAGAGCCCTTTTTCGTATTCTTACTCTATAACTTAAAAAATAAAAACAATATAAAAACAATTTAAAATTAAAAACATTTTTGGCAGAAGAAATTAATCACCCCTTTGAGGCCACACGATAACGCTAACGCTGTTCTATTTATGGACTGATTTCCAGCAAGCACTTCTTTTACAGCCTCTTCTATTGCAGCAGTTGTGGGCCTTACCCGTTTTTTAGCTGTTGACGCTTGCGAAGACATATCTTTTTATTCTGAAACATATCATATAATAATGAAATAACTAAAATTAAAAATTTTGGACACCCCCGACCTCTATAAATATGACAGGTAGAGAATGCCATTAGGCATTAAGTCCGCCTTTTGTTTTTTTTTGTATTTTGTGCAATAAAGATTAAATAAATAAATAAATTATAGCTAAGAACAATCTCTATCACATCAGTTATCAAACAAAAAAAAGAACTATCAGAATTAGTCCATTGGTTTAGGATCTACGTGGCCATAGACACACACACACACACACACAGAGACAGACACACAGACACACACGTCAAACTTATAACACCCCTCTTTTTTCGTCGGGGGTTAATTAAAACTAAACGATGTATTGAATGAGCCAGTTTTCGTGTCATGAAAGAGGCGGCTCTTTCAAAGCATAAATAACTGGCTCTTTCAAAACACGACGCTTTTAAAAATATAACTTCAAAAAAAAGGCACTATACCAGAACGCTGATCTGATATTATTTATGCAAAACAAGGGCAAATATATAGACGCCAATACTGTATATCAGTTTTGTCAACTTATGCAATACCCTTTTTGAAAAAAAAGATGAAAGAAACACAAAGAAACTTACTTTTTGGCTTCCGAATTTTCGTAACAGTCCTGTGAGGCTATTTGCTGTCGTAGAACTGTCAAATGTTTGTGGGTAACAGCTGTCCAGTGTTGCCATTTAAGGAGTAAAATTAAACTTTGGTAGAATATCGATAAGTAATGGAAAATCACATCGGCTCTTTCAAAGCCTGGCTCTTTCATGCACACTCTCCGGGGAGAGTGTGGATGAAAGAGCCAGTTTTAAATAGTGTAAAAAAAAACACACTTTTACTATATTATTTTAAAATGAAACTAGGTTTTCTTATAATCACTTTAATTGGCAATGTTATTAAATAAAAATAAAGACGATAACAACGCTGATAATCTCTTATATAAATAGTTTAAAAAAAAAAGGAAATCGGCTCTTTCATAGCAGCAGGTCAATGAAAGAGCCACCATGTGTTATGAAAGAGCCGATACCTACTTTTGAGGTACTAAACGGTTTTTTATCAATTAAAATTATGTTAAGTATTTAAAATCAGATTAATACTAAGCTTACTTTAGTATTTCTATGAAAATCACAATTTTTAAACAGTCTCAGTAATAATTAAACATTGTCTTAATCAACAATTAAAACTTTTGAACTTTGTGTTAGTCAAAAATTAAATAATTAATAAAAATTTGTCTAAAAACATAAAATAGAGCCCTTTTTCGTATTCTTACTCTATAACTTAAAAAATAAAAACAATATAAAAACAATTTAAAATTAAAAACATTTTTGGCAGAAGAAATTAATCACCCCTTTGAGGCCACACGATAACGCTAACGCTGTTCTATTTATGGACTGATTTCCAGCAAGCACTTCTTTTACAGCCTCTTCTATTGCAGCAGTTGTGGGCCTTACCCGTTTTTTAGCTGTTGACGCTTGCGAAGACATATCTTTTTATTCTGAAACATATCATATAATAATGAAATAACTAAAATTAAAAATTTTGGACACCCCCGACCTCTATAAATATGACAGGTAGAGAATGCCATTAGGCATTAAGTCCGCCTTTTGTTTTTTTTTGTATTTTGTGCAATAAAGATTAAATAAATAAATAAATTATAGCTAAGAACAATCTCTATCACATCAGTTATCAAACAAAAAAAAGAACTATCAGAATTAGTCCATTGGTTTAGGATCTACGTGGCCATAGACACACACACACACACACACAGAGACAGACACACAGACACACACGTCAAACTTATAACACCCCTCTTTTTTCGTCGGGGGTTAATTAAAACTAAACGATGTATTGAATGAGCCAGTTTTCGTGTCATGAAAGAGGCGGCTCTTTCAAAGCATAAATAACTGGCTCTTTCAAAACACGACGCTTTTAAAAATATAACTTCAAAAAAAAGGCACTATACCAGAACGCTGATCTGATATTATTTATGCAAAACAAGGGCAAATATATAGACGCCAATACTGTATATCAGTTTTGTCAACTTATGCAATACCCTTTTTGAAAAAAAAGATGAAAGAAACACAAAGAAACTTACTTTTTGGCTTCCGAATTTTCGTAACAGTCCTGTGAGGCTATTTGCTGTCGTAGAACTGTCAAATGTTTGTGGGTAACAGCTGTCCAGTGTTGCCATTTAAGGAGTAAAATTAAACTTTGGTAGAATATCGATAAGTAATGGAAAATCACATCGGCTCTTTCAAAGCCTGGCTCTTTCATGCACACTCTCCCCTACATAGGTAGAAAAATACAACTTCCTTTTTGAAAGTCCGTTAAAAATAATATAATAATAACGTTTATTTCAGACCATTATACATAGTCCATATTTATGTGTTAGTAA
Source organism: Maniola jurtina (assembly GCF_905333055.1). NCBI lineage: Eukaryota > Metazoa > Arthropoda > Insecta > Lepidoptera > Nymphalidae > Maniola > Maniola jurtina. The sequence goes on from NC_060044.1 coordinate 1,986,659, forward strand.
CATTTTTTACTTAATCCTATATTAGTAGCTAAACCTAAATCAAAGTGTTAGTAACAATAACTTAAAAACTATGTTAGTCCTTATACTAACTATAAAATTAACTAGGTACATTTCAAAACCACCTTTTAGGCGCCCTCTTTTCAACATGTGCAGCGTTCCAGGTCCTCCAGAGGGGGCCGTCCAGCTTCCATGCCAACGCGCTGAGGAGGGAGTTGGTACTAGTCACGATTCTGCTTATCATAGACGCCGCACGTTTGCGCATGATCGCGTAGAAATCATCCACGCGCACATCCGCAAACATTGCGGACGCACTGCAGTGCCGTGGTTTTCCCAGCACCGCCCTCAGCACATTGTTGTACTGCACACGCAAGGCGCTGTAGGACCGCTGCGTATAGTTCGTCCACAGACTGCACGTGTAAAAAGATTGACAGTAGGCTCTGAAAAGGGTCAGTTTTACCTGCGTTGTACAGCGTGCAAATCTGCGAGCCAACATATTGCCGCGGACCGACAGCGCCCTGCGCTCCCGTTCCATGTCTTTGTCGTCATCGAGGCGCTCAGTCACCACGTGGCCGAGGTACTTGAACTCAGCTACTTGCTTCAGAGGGGTACCGTACAGATATATGCTAGGAGTAAAGGTTATAGGTTTGTTCCTCCCTCTGAAGACAAGAAACTCACTCTTTTTTGAGTTGTAGCTGAGTCCGTTCTCCTCTGCATACTCCTCACCAAAAAGTAGCCTATTTTACTCCCTGGTCAATCCTCTACTTGTTTGTGAAAATCCTGTCAAAATCGGTTCAGCCGTTCCGAAGATTAACCTTTTCAAACAGACAGACAGACAAAAATTTTAAAAAACGTGTGATTCAGTTATGGTATCTTTCAAATAACCATATGACCTAGTTATTTCGAAATTACAGACAAACACTCCAATTTTACTTAATTAGTATAGTATATAGATTGATTTAGCGCGAGGTTTATGCACCCATTTGACACCACCTTTTAGTGTGTTTCAAAAAATGGCAGCCACAGTAGCATTATTATACTAAATAGATTTTTTTCCCTCAGGAGAGACCTAGATGCGTCAAAATCTTCCTGGTGTACGCACTGATCGGTACGGGACTAGACGTAATCTTCAAGATCTTTCAATTGTTAGCGGGTTATGCAGCGCTCAAGAATACATTAATAGGATTGTTTATATATCTTGGTAAGCATATCTACGAGTAAATTATACCTACATTGTGAGTGTGTCAAAGTCAAAGTCAAAATCATTTATTCAAAGTAGGTACAATTGTACTCCTTTTGATGGTCGAAATTGTTAAACTTGTACGATATAGTGGTGATAATTAATTACGTTACTTAAAACTAAAGCTACGAGGGTTCCAAACGCGCCCAAGTCTGAGAAGAGTCAACAAAAACTTCGTAAATAGCTTGTGTAAGGCCTATCATCATCATCAGTATCGTCAATCGATAGACGACCACGCCTGGACTCTTGAAAGGGACTTCCACACACCACGGTCTGGTGCCGCCTGAATCCAGCGGCTCCATGCAACTCGCCTGATGTCGTCCGTCCACCTAGTGGAGGGTTTCCAACGCTGCGCTTTTCGGTGCGAAGTCGCCATTCCAGCACCTTGGTACCCCAATATGTTTATCGGTTTTTCGCACTATGTGCCCTCCTACACATTGCCACTTCAGCTTCGCCACCCGCTGTTATATGTCAGTTACTTTGGTTCTCCTACGGATCTCCTTCGTTTCTGATTTCATTACGTAGAGTAACTCCAAGCATAGCTCTCTCCATCGCTATGCCTATAACCAAATTATAATAAGGGTTTCTCAAGGTTAGGTTTATCCGCCACTGTATGGATGTTATATTAATATGGTCTACAGTGCGCTATCATAACAATAATGCACTTTTTAATATATAGAGAATAGCGAGCAAACGAGCAGGCACATCACCTAGTGTTAAGTGATTACCGCCGCCCATGAACATTTGCAGCACCAGAGTTAGTTACCACCGATGCGTTGCCGGCATGGTTGCCTTTCAGGAATTAGTTGGTTCGCCCCTTGAATAACCCCATGTTGTACCTAATCTAGTGTGAACACCGCCGATGGGAGTTTATTCCACAGTTTGCATGTGCGTCGAGAAAACGATCTGGCACAACGGGCGGTCGATGTGCACCAGGCACAGACGTGGTGAGGGTGCCAGGCACCCACGTGGTGGGTGTGAAATTGCTTGCGGTGGCGTGCGGTGTGGTTGTAGAAAAAGGAGAGTGGAGTGATGTTAATAAGGGTGAAATTATTATTATATTTCAGTGTACGCCAGTTACTTCCTCCTGGTGCTGTGGAGCCAGTACGTCAAGATGAAAATCGCTGCAAATAACCTGCCCACGCAGCACAGCCGCAAAGGACAGCTACTGATGAACATGGAGCAAGACGCTTAAGCCATTCAATCACTATCAGCAGACCTATTCCCTGTCCCAGTCACTCAGTGGATAAAATGTACTATAGTTGTTAGCGATGTTATACCCCTGTACCCCTATACTGTACGCGATACCCCTGTAATGTAGAAAAGCCCGTAAAGATCTCTGTCCGATCGTGTCGGATAGCAGTAGAATAGATGCACTGTAATAAATTATCTCCTGAGTAGGTAAATTGGGTGCCGTGGCCGAATTTCGGAGGAACATTTTTGGGATCCCGTAGTCATTAAGGAACCCTTATAGGGTAAACCTAATAATCATTAACTACCCACCACTACATACACCTATAACAAGTAAACCTTGCACATACAAAACACACAGTTAATTATTTTATACTACCTTATAATATACTAACAAAACTAACATATACGAGTAGTTATAAGAAAATATTATGTATAAAGATAAGGAATTAAATAAAGGCTTCATATTTATAACAAATACATATTAATCACGCAATCGAAGTGGTAAAAGAAAATCTTACAAAAAATTTGAGTAAGTACAGCTAACTCTTTACTTTACCTCCCCTACTTTATTTTTAAAAAAATATTTTTAAAAAATATATTTTTTTAAGCAAATCGTATTTCGAATAGCGGTTTCCTTAGGCCAGCTGGCCGATTCATAACCCTTCGATAAAATAACTGTCGTTCGATTCGGCAAGTTGTCGTTCGATAAGATGTATTTTCAATTCAGAATAACCGAATCGACAGTGAAATTGTCGAAACCGAAACCGAATCGAACTGACGCAACGGAGATATCGTTCGATTACGACTATCAAACGCTATTCACAACAACTTAACCGAACAATATTTGTCGAACGTCCGATAATTTTTGATGATTACTTATCGAAACCTACAAAAACCTTTGAACGAAAGGAGAAGTTCGTCTTCGAGAACTGCTGTTTCTGCGTACCACTGAAGACTTTTTGTCTCATCCTCGTCAATTTGTTCCTGGTAAGATTTTAAAAAGGGTGATAACATTCCGAGATATGGCCGTTGACTAAGGGCTTCATAGAAAAGCGCAGAGTCACTCAGCGGGCGATGGAGAGAGCTAGAGATCAAATGAAGAGATCTGTAGGAGAATCAGAGTATGTATGTAGCAAAACTAAAGTGACAAGGGCCATACACATAGATTTAAAAAGCGACAGACGTTGGGGTCCCACGGTGCTGGAATGGCGACCTCGCACCGGGAAGTGCAGCGTTGTAAGACCACCCACTAGGGGGACAGACGACATCAAACGAGTCCCAGGGAGCCACTCGATTTAGGCGGCGCAAGCCTGTGACGTGTGGAAGTCCCTACAAGAGACCTATGTCCAGCAGGGGCGTCTATCGGTTGTTGTTGATGATGATGGTGATAATGTAAGAATAATTTCTGTACCTACTTAGTACCTACTTACTACTTACCATACTTACCAGTTAAGCTCGTGTATTTTTTAGGGTTCCGTACCCGAAGGGTGCCAACGGCGCCCTATTAGGTACTAAGCCTCCGCTGTCCGTCTGCCCGTCCGTCTGACAGTGCAAGCTGTGTCTCGTGACAGGTAGAAAGTTGAGATTTTCACAGAATATGAATGTCTATCAATGCTATAACAAAAAATAATTAATAATTCAAAATGGCTGCCATGAAAATTTAAAATAAAAATCTTTAAATTTAAAAGAAAATTTGAAAAGTGTTATTTCTTGTACTATGGCACGGAACCCATCGTGTGCGAGTCCGACTCGTACGTAACAGATTTTTTTAGGTTTAACCAAATTGGTTGCTTAAGTTGCTTTATTACAGTTTAGATATAGAATAACTATTGGGTCTTACCACCGGAAAATTAATTAAAAAATAAATGATAACAACATACGAGTATTATTATGTTACAGCTCGTGCCTCATGCGGTTAATTTATAACTAATCCAGTTTTAAGACAAAGCTCGCGTGTTGCTTTCGGGTGCTTATTCAAAAAACGCAAAATGGTTGATTCACAACAAGATGCAGAGGCAACGAAAAGGTCAGTTTTGGAGATGATAAAACTCTAGATTCATTCTCGTACGGATCTCCTTATTCCTGATTAGATCACGTAGAGAAACTACAGCATAGCTCTCTCCATCGCCCGCTGAGTAACTCTGAGCTTCCTTATGATCATAGTTAAGAGGGCTCTCTCCGTCACTCGTTTCATACAATCGTAGTTCCAATTTCATTTGAATATTAAGCAACCAAAGTCCATGACATTTTGCAGACATATTCTAGAAACTAATATCTATGTCTGTGGTTTTCCAGATTTCTGTTAAAATATTCGGTTTCAAAGTTACGCGGTCTTAAAAAATTTCATACAAATCTTTGAACCCCTGTAATTTTAAAACTACATATTTTTAGAAAAATCTAAAACACCACAGACACAGATATTAGTTTTTAGAATATGTCTGCAAAATTTCATGGACTTTGGTTGCTTAATATTCAAATGAAATTGGAACTACGATTGTATGAAACGAGTGGAAACGAGTGACGGAGAGAGCCCTGTTAACGACTGTAATGTCTCGGATCCATATCATGTCATCACATCATACGTACTATTTAAAGACTTTGGTCTCCAAGCATTGAAGAATTGAAACAAGAAGACATCTATCTCAAAGCTTCCCGAACGTTAATCAGCCGAGTTGGATTCGGCAGCTAACCTCTTTCTCGAAATTGAACCTCCTCTTTTTAGATATCAGTTAAAAAACTGGCCAAGTGCGAGTCAGACTCGTGCACCGAGGGTTCCGTACTAGGGTATTTTTTCCAACATTTTGCACGATAAATCAAAAACTATTGTGCATAAAGTAGTATGGGAAGTACCCTATAGGTTTTTAGACAGACAGACAGACACACAACAAAGTGATCCTATTAGGGTTCCGTTTTTCCCTTTGAGGTACGGAACCCTAAAAAACGACTTCAGAAGCCTCTACTACAAAATGCTTACACAAATAAACAAAAAACTAACTAATTTTTATTAATACTTAGTTGCGTTTAAAATCAGATTTTTTTAAAAATAAAATTTTCAAGCATTAAAATCAGGTAATTTTAGAATTTAATTGTTATATTATCTTTCAGCATTGGGGTTTTGAAACCCACAAACTCTGGCGAACGAAGGTCTGAGGCCGTCTTCAATGATTGCTGTTGTTGCATACAGCTAAGGAAAGGATGTCTCATACTCGGCTATATGAGTCTGGTAAGATATTGAGGCTATGGTTAGTTAAGTTTTCTTCTTCTTAGCTAAATTTTCAATGATTGTCATACATTCAATGCATTTTTAACAAAATGTGGCTCAGGCATATTTTGTGCATTTGACGTATAATAATGATTCAGAAATATATAATAGACAGGGTAAAGTTAAGTTAAGATTCTTAGTTCCTTAAAATACGACTTGCATCTGTCTGTTCGTTTTAAGTCACATGTTGATCTTATGCACTTTTATGCATGATCCCGCTCAAGAGAATTACCCTACAATATATTTTAATAATATTATCTTAAGACAGAACAAACGTCTAGTTTTAATAGATTGTAAGTGACTAATAGGGTCCTGTTTACAATTTTGGAAAGCATGTCATTAAGGGCAAATGAAAATTTATGCAGTTTAGTGCAAATAGATTCAACGTATGGCCGCACCTAATTGAACCCTTAAAATTTTGATAGTCGACGTTTTAGTGACATTATGATTTTTGTTATACATACTTGTTATGCAGGACGTATCTTGTTTTTATTTAAAAATGTTATAATAATTAATAATTCTTGTTTTGTCAAAATTTAATTTTAATTTATTAGTCACTAGCTAAGCCAGTCACTAATAGTCATTAGTGTTTTATTAATTTTAGTTTCAAAATTAGTGGTACCACCGTCAGTAAATACTAAATAGCAATCATCTGCAAACATTGATACATGATGACATTGAATAAAACGAGAGAAATCATTAATATGTATGGTGAATAGTAGCGGACCAGTAGGCTTCCCTGGGGTACGCCACGCAGATTAGCTTTAGAGCTAGACGTATATGGTATCTCACTTTTAATTTTGATTTTTGGTACATATTTTTTTTTCGTCATTTGTAGCCTATCACTTAGATAAGATTCAAGCAAATTCAGTACACTTTCTCGTACTCCGTAATCATATAATTTTTAAAATTTGCCTTTTTTACTGTATTTCTTTATTTTTCTCTTGCTTTGTTGCAGGTCGGCAATGTGGTGTATGGATTTGCTTATATAATACTAATATATATCATTGCAAGCGAAATTAAGAGTACGTCAGAACTTTTGGAAAACCATCGTTCTAACACTACATTTTTGATGATATACGCCATAGACTTGATTTTAGCTCTGATTTCAATACCATTTAATATACTTCTTCTAAATGGGCTGCATAAAGTGAGATTTTCAATAAACATATATTATTTTCCTTTCCTCTATCTCTAGAGTTGGTGTAATGTACAAAGGTCTCTGAACGTGTCTTTGTGTTTGGGATTTGTCTGAGTATGGGTTTAAACTTGTACTACTCTTGTCCACGGACAGTTACTCTTAGTCAGTTTTTAACAAATAAACAAAAGCTTAATTTGCTATAATCAGCTGAAACAGATAAATCTATATGATGCAACAGGCAACATGCTATATGCACCGCCCAACCGGCCACTACTAAATAGGCAGGAAAAGTCAGCCACCAAGCAAACAATAAACACCACCACGTAACACGACAAAGATCCCCTATGGAGAGCAGATATTGATCTATACCTTATCTATAGATTCTATGTTTTATAATCTATATCGATAGATTGCCTACTGCGCAGGTTTAATGTCAGATCAGAGGCCTTTTTATGTGACACCATCTTTACCTACTAATGACTTGCGACGTATCGATGCCTTTTTTGACTCATCCAAATCTATACTAGGGTATTTACAGGTGGCTTACACAATCTTGATAAGCATGAAGAGAGGTATTGTGGTACAAGTGAGAGAATATATCCGAATTTTAAGTGATATTATTAAGGGGCATGAGTCCGGCCTGCCCGCGAAATTCAAATTTAATTTGGTTTTTCGCAATTTGTAAACTAATACGACAACGTAGGCTTATGGCATTCTGATTCCGACAGTGACAGTATCATCCTCACAGGTTTATATAAAAATCTTTACTTGAAAAGGTCCAGTTTAAGAAATTAATTAAAGTATCGACTAATTTGTGAGGACGGGCAGGCCGGTCGCTTCGCCCTTAAGAGGTAAAGTTTGTAAGTAATCTCTAGAACTTCTGAACCGATTTTGAAATTCCTTTCACCAGTAGAAAGCTACACTATTCCTGAGTAACATAGACTATATTTTATTTAATAAAAAAAAATTAGAGATCTCAAGGAAATAATTTTAATAAGCTACCCGTATGAAGGGTCCAGGCGGGTCGCTGACTATATTATATATACAGAAAGACAGACATACCCACTTTAGCATTTATAAGTTATGGATATACCAAAGGTCCTTAAATTTTATAAATTGTAAAACTGTTTTCAGGAGAGACGAAGATTCGTGAAAATCTACATCAGATTTCAGTTGGTGATGTTGGTATTAGATATACTTCGGAAACTTGTTGCAATGATAATGATGTCAGAGAAGTTGGACCTCTTAACCATTGCTGCAGTCCTGATCGATCTTGGTGAGTCTATTTTCCCATCCAGTTATGGGGCACATTAACATTATGTGTACAGTGCAGATACATAGTTCGAAAACATGATAGATGTTGGGGTTCTAAAGTGCTACAATGGCAACCTCACACCAGAAGTTAAAGCGTTTGTAAACCTCTCCGGCCGGTTTTTATTATACGAGCTTCAGGCTATAATTCACGAAACAATTGTATATTGTATCGATACCAACAATTCTTAGCAAAGCAAACAAAAAAAAAAACAAAAAAAGATGATTTTAATTTGACATTTGCTGGACCTCTTGCGGCGCTCTCTGAGATCAGTTGTGCTTATGGATTCCCATTACTAGATGATTATGCATGTAGTACATTATTGATCCAAGGTGTACAAAATTCAAAATATTTTTATTCAATTGAACTTTTACAAGTACTTTGAGTCGTCAAAAGCATCTACCACTGGTTCGGAAGGCCTCTCCTACCGAGAAGAACCAGTAAGAAACTCAGAAGTCGCTCTTTTCAAAGATTTGATGTACAATGTTATGCCATGTACAAAAGTAATTGATGGCCCGCGCAATGCTGTAGCAAACTGCAGGTCAAATCCACACTCTTTTATCATTTACATAATCTTCGATTGCATAATATACTTTTTTCAGGAGCATAATTTTAACAGATTTTTTAAACTTGTGTAAAGGCAAGTCCAAAATTGATTGCGGAATTTAGTTATAAAAGATTGTAACCATTCCCACAAATGACTTCTGAACCTTCATACTAATACAACAAAATGTGTTAATTTCAGGGTTGAACATCTATTTTCTTCTTGTGGTGAGGAGCCAGTACGAGAAGATGGGTGAAGCCGCAGACAGCTTGCCTGGCCAACAGGCGCGGTACCAGGACGGTCGTGTACAAGTCGAACTATAAGTTTAAGTTATTTAAAGCCTACAGTTATTAATTACCCTATGGTTATAATAATAAAAAATAACGCTTTAATTACACAGTCCTTATTTGCGTTGCTTTCTAACAGAAATACTGAGAGTGTACCTTAACTTATGTATCTACGTAATGTACGGAACTCCAAATTTTTGCCATGTTCATGTTCGGATTTTCGGTCTTATTTACGTATTTTTTTCAAAGAGACTTAACAGGACTCTCTCCGTCACTTACTCTATACAATCGTAGTTCCAATTTCATTTGAATATTAAGCAACCAAAGTCCATGAAATATTGCAGACATATTCTAGAAACTAATGTGTGCCTGTGATGTTTTAGATTTTTCTAAAAATATGTAGTTTTAAAATTGCAGGGGCTCAAAGATTTGTATGTGAATTTTTAAGACCGCGTAACTTTGAAACCGAATATTTTAACAGAAATCTGGAAAACCACAGGCATAGATATTAGTTTCTAGAATATGTCTGCAAAATTTCATGGACTTCGGTTGCTTAATATTCAAATGAAATTGGAACTACGTTTGTATGGAGCGAGTGACGGAGAGAGCCCTGTTAAGTACTTTACTAAGTCAGGCGGCGCAGCAGCGTCGTATCTTGTTATGACCTAGGCATCTTTGCCAAATGATGTGCGACAATCACCTGGTAAACCTGCCTTTAAACGCTTTCATTTCAATCAATGAATTTTGTGCAACAAAATCCATTGAAAATATAACAAAAATATTTCTAAACAAGACGTCACAAGCACAACATTGTGCGGACAGGGGCTGATCAGCAAATTCCCTGCAAATTCAATTTAAAGGCTGGCAACGCATGTGTGGTTTCTCTGGGGCTGCAAATGTTCATGGGCGGCGGTAATCACTTAACATCAGGTGACCCGCCAGCTCGTTTGCTCGCTATTTTTATTTAAAAAATATATATATAAGATGAAAACATGGCTTTTTTCTTTTCCATCATAGGTACACGCTTGACCACAATCACATCTGATGGAAAGTGTTGACGTGGCCTAAGATCTCTCTTGTTTCAAAGATATTTAAGTACCTACCCGAATTAAGGTGGGAATGATTTCCCTTGGTTAGTTTAAACGCATTATATTCGTTTAATTTTGTTAGGTTATCCTATTGGGTGATATGATAAAAATATTGTTTGGCTCGGCTAATTATTATTATATTAAAAAATAACAAAATGATAATGAAATCAGTTTATATCCGTCCCAAATGTAGCATTAATAGATAATAGTAACCAGTTTTATCACAAAGCTCGAGCAAAGCTTACGCCGCGCTTCTTTTGAAATTAAAAGTTAAAAATGGCTGATTCACAACAAAAAGCAGAAGCAAAAAGGTCAGTTTTTTAGAATAGACTTAAATAGATAGATTACATTGATAGAGTTTTTTTTGACTAAGTCGTGAGCGCTGAGGTCTTGTAAGTGGAAGGTCCCGGGATCTATCCTGGCAGGGGCAATGTAGGAATTTAAAATTTCTAAATAGTCTCTGGTCATTAGGTCTGGTGGTTAGTTACAAGCGATTTAACGTTCCGGTACGATAAAGCGTAGAAACCGATCAGTGGGGTTAGTCTGGGTTTAATGAAATTGCCATACCTACCTCTTAGTAGGTAACTCCGAGTTAGCCCGCTTGATAAACTAAGATAAACTCTTGATTATGAAGTGATATTACTTACGTCTAAAAGCGTAAAATGAAAATTATTTTCAAATAATAATCGATTTCAAACGCCACTAGCTACTAGTCATTACAAAGTCGGTCTGTATATAAATATATTTTACTTGTAGACGCAGTAGTGTTGAAATCGGGCGCGTATAAAAAGAAACTACGAAATCGGCGTGTAACCACGTAACGTTCGCCCAATGTCGACATTCACGAGTACAAATAAAAATTATTTTTATACTTGGGACTAATGCTTCGGCTACACTAAAGACGGAATACAGAACAGTGGTCATCATATGGTACAAGGCCAGAGGCCTGCGAAAACCAAAACCACAAAACTGTGCAAACCATGTGTGGTAATAGGACCAGTGCGTGCCATACCTTCGTTATTTTATAAAAGCTGAAATTTTCTCGCGTATTGTCCCCAACACAGGGAGGAAGGATCAGCGACTATGAAGTTTGGACCATGGTGGTATTGGGATATAACAGGTATCTAATAAAGCTGTAAAAACCAAAGTCAAAGTATAAAGTCTAATTTAAAGTTTGAGGTTGTCTGGCAGAGGGTTGCCACGATACAGTGTCTGGCAATGCATGATGTGATTTCTAATCCTATCACATCACACTAATATTATAAAGGAGAAAGTTTGTATGTGTGTGTGTGTATGTTTGTTACTCCTTCACGCAAAAACTACTGGACGGATTGGGCTGAAATTAAGAATGAAGATAGATTATACCCTGGATTAGCACATAGTTAGGCTACTTTTTATCCCGAAAAATCAAAGAGTTTCCACGGGAGTTTTAAAAAACCTACATTCACGCGAACGAAGTCGCGGGCGTTAGCTAGTTCCGAATAAAATATTAAAAAGAATTGACTTTATACTTTCACGTAAGATTTTTTCACACCTTTAATACCAGTAACCTCCCAAAGCCACCATGGTCCAAACTTCATAGGCGTTGATCGGTCCTCCCTGTGTTGGGGACAATTACGCAGAGAAACTTTCAGCTTTTATAAAATAACAGGCTGGCTCATTTGAAGTCAATTTTTTGAAAAGATCGAATGTTCTGGAAATTTACTTGTTTAGATATTTAAGTTATCTTGTTTAAACGTAATTTTAAACGATGTTCCAGTATTGAGGTTGGGAAACCTACAAGAACCCTCGAACGAAAGGACAAGTTCGTCTTCAACCAATGCTGTTTCTGTGTACCACTGAGGACTGGATGTCTCATCCTCGCCTATTTGTTCCTGGTAACATTTCTTATTAGCTAAATGACGTTGAAAGACCCCCATTAGGTAGACAGACGATATAAAACGAGTCGACCTTGGCATGTGAAAGGCCCTACAAGAGACCTATGTCCAGCAGTGGACGTCTATCGGTGATAATGATGATATGACTTTTTTTTAATTTCGTGGGAACCATGGAACTCTTTGTTTTTCCTAGGTTAAAAAATATTAGCCTAAGCCACTCAGGAATAACGTAGATTTCTACTGGTGAAAGAATTTTCAAAATCGGTATAAAAGTTCCCGAGATTACTTCCTACAAACAAACTTTACAAACTTTACCTCTTCAAACTAGTATAGCCTGTACAATAATCTAAACTAACAATAAAATAACCTTGACCAGACGATAATATTATAACGGATAGGGACTAGGGAGGTACCTACTTGCTTAATGTTGGATGTCAAAATTATGATGTTTTATCACAACAGAGCAAAAATAAATAAGGCACCTACTTCCTTTGTGACTCTGGCTACTATTTACGACGCGAGGTCATTCCAGCACCTTGGGACCTCAATGTGCCCCAATGATTAGATAACTAGGTACCTAACGACTACCTATTCGGTTCTTCGAACTGTGTAACCTCGCACTTTACGACTTCAGCTTCTCAACCCTTGGTGTGATTCGCTAACTCAGTAGCACTGAATGATAGTCACCGAGCTCATTAGACATTTGTTTTTAATACATTGATGGTTTTGACCTCCCTGGCGCAGTGGTAAGCGCTGGCACCTGGTCTGGTCGGTTGGAAGCTTTCGGTCGTGGCTAGTTACCACCCTACTGGCAAAGCCGTACCGCCAAGCGATTTAGCGTTCTGGTACAATGCCATGTAGAAACCAAAGGTGTATGGGCTTAGTGAAAACTGCCATACCCTTTTCAGGTTAGTCCGCTTCCATCATCACTTACCACCAGGTGAGATTGCGTTCAAGTGCGAACTGATTAAAAAAATACTTTTACTTAAGTAATTAATTCTTGATTTGTTGCAGGTTGGCAGTATCGCGATTGGAATTTATTCTACTTTAGTTGTAGTTAGCATGGTGGCCAACATGTCACGCGTTCCGGCAGATTTCCGCCATGTTCTCATTAGCATTTTGGGGTTAAATTCTGTAACTTTGGTTTTAGTTCTAATTTCAATACCATTTAACATACTTCTCCTCGTTGGACTGCATAAGGTAAGTGTTTTTTAAGAACATGGGAGCTGAAATAATAATATCGCGTTACTAATATAATTTTTTTGATGTTTAAACATAAAAAAAATCACGCTCACTTTACTAGCGCTTTTATTTTTTGCACTAAAACCATAGATATGTATGACTAAAACACTTATAAAAAAGATTTAAATAAAAATAAATAAAACACAAAAAGTGCTCGCATCGCTCGTGTTCTTATTATTGTATATTATACTATCAAATTGAAAAGTAGTACAATTTACTGACCGGTAATCTATCTATATCTATACATATAATAAAATTGTAGAAAAGTGGTGTCTGTACATTGGAAATGTATAAAAAAAAGTAGCAAGGGTTGTTATTATATATCGATGCCGAACCCGAAATTGTAATTAATTTTTTTTTGTCTGTTTGTCTGTTTGTCTGTGTGTTTGTGCACGCTAATATCAGAAACGGCTTATTCGATTTAGATACGGTTTTCACTAATATATTGTAGTAAGCTTCACTTAACATTTAGTGTTTATTTCATGTCAATCGGTTCATAAATAAAAAAGTTATGTCAATTTAAAGAAGCCCGAAAAGTCACTATTCCACGCGAACGAAGTCGCGGGCACAGCTAATCAGAAAATAAATTTGTACGTCAAGTCGAGCAAAAATTATTTTCTCTCATGAGAGAATTCTTCGGTTAAAAATTTGACCCTGTAAAAACCCAAAAACAATTAGTAGCTACGCCTACGGCCACTACGGCTTTGATCTTTTATTACCTGCATAAGGAATTTGTGTAATCCTAAATTATTATTGTATATTTTCAGGAGAGACGAAACTTTGTGAAACGCTACCTCATATTTCAATTGGTGTACATTATATTAAGTGTAATTCTGGATATTGTTCGAATGTCAATGGGGCGGGCGTACCTCGTAAGCTATATAATAATCCTGGTCAATCTTGGTAAGCTTATACCTTATACATACTTACTCATTCGACTTTCTTTCTTATTCCCAAAATTTTCAGTAAAAATATTTAAATAAAAGCCCGGACTCCCTGGCGCAGTGCTAAACCCTGTAATCTTATTAGTGAGAGCTCCCGGGTATAATTTCTGGTCTAGTCAAGTGGGCGGCTTCGGCCGTGGCTAGCTACCACCCTGCTGGAAAAGCCGTACCGCCAAGCGATTTAGCGTTCCGGTACGATGCCGTGTAGAAACCAAAGGAGAATGGAAACTGTCATACCCCTTCAAGGTTAACTCGCTTTCATCTTAGACTACATCATCACTTGCCACCAGGTGAGATTGCAGTCAAGGGCTAACTTGTATCTGAATAAATAAAATAAAAAAGACTTCGTCTGCGTGCATTTAGAATTTCAACGATCTCGTGGGAACTCCTTGATTTTTCGGGGAAAAACTGGCATAATATGTCACTTTCCAGATGTTCAACTATCAATTGCTTGCTGCAGTGATTGCTTGTAGGTATGGGACTGCAACTACATATAAATTCTATCCATCCATCCATCAGCCTGTAAGCGTCCACTGCTGGACATAGGCCTTTCCAAGAGCGCGCCACCAAACACGGTCCTCCGCCTTCCTCATCCACCCGCTCCCCGCCACCTTCTTCATGTCATCGGTCCAGCGGGCAGGAGGTCGTCCTACACTGCGCTTACCCGTACGCGGTCTCCACTCCAGAACACGTCTGCCCCAACGGCCGTCGGTTCTGCGACAGACATGGCCTGCCCATTGCCACTTCAGCTTGCTAATCCTTTGTACTAGATTACTTTGTACTACATATTAGATTAGATGTATGTTAATTAATTAATGCTTAACGAATTGTGTTGATTTCAGTGTTCAACATCTATTATCTCCTCGTGTTGAGGAGCCAGTACGTGAAGATGGGTGAAACCGCCTACGACCTGCCTGGACGACGGTACCGCGATGGTCATGTCGTAGATACATCATAATAAGTTCAACTGATTTAAACCCTACTAATGACTATTAAGTACCTGTAAAAAAAATACCTTATAAATATCTTAAAAATAATTTATCTAAAATGAAGACGACATTTGGATCACATATTTTGTAGAGCACTATCTCTTTTAGACTCTTGTGCGTTTTTAGGCATCTTCTCTCGAAATACCCTTTATAATTGAAATTGAATTGAATTGAAATGTGCTTCATTGAGCACTATCATAAAAAGAAACGCAGACATAAATATTACACAACAAAAATAGTAAGTAGTACTATTTGGCAGCCTTATCGCTTATGTTATAATATTATCACTGGACATAAAATAGGAAGGTGCACTACGCCATGTATGTAATAATATGAATGTAGGTAACTACCTATTCACATCTATGATATATTATAAGTACCTAATGTAATTGTTTTAAAGTTTAGGTTTATCTTAAATCTTTTAGGTTATTTACTACTTATTTTGACCTTATAATAATGATACCTACCATGATATAATAATAATTATTGTGTACTTACTTGATAATTCATATTTCTATAATAGTTTAACATTAATAATAATAGTTACTTAGGTTTATAAGATAAACATATAGGCGTATTAGAAATAAACTTTATTCATATTATTTGTGTTTGTATTTGTAATGGAATCAGACTACTATCTACACTTCACAGTTCGCGAGTAGGTAGTTTTATTTGAGGTGATAACATGCAATGTTTGGAGATATTGCTTGAATTATGTTCTCCACGCAATATGGAGTATCTGAAAAATAAATTAAGTAAGTAAGTATTGATTTAATTACCGATTTCAAAAATGAAGAAGGTTCTGCATTCATTACGTAGGCACGTAAAATAGGTAGGTAAGTTACCTACTCCAATCTGAACACGTTAGGTATGGCTGCGTAGTGTACAGCCCCCCAGTTGTGAAATAAAAATGTATTCATCGTTATCGTAATCGGTAGCAAATTCTGCCCCTTGATTGGTTGTGAAAAATATAAACAGCGAATCAACCAATCAAAGGGCAGAAGAATACGTTTTTCTTACACAATCGGGGGGCTGATCTCAGCCGGGTAGTGTAGGTTTCCCAATGGGCGTCGCGCGAGAGAGGCACCGGCACGTTCGTTAGAGTTCCCGAAGCTTCTTAATATGTGCTGAGGAGGGCCACCGAGGGGGTTTTAGTGGGCAGAAATCCCACATAACCCGAGCGGGTATCTTCCAAAGATATCCCCCTCGGAGAAAAGTAAAGTAAGTATCTATTAATTAATCTTTAGTTTATGAACTGCTTGGATTGGACTTCTTATTTTGGGATTACTAAAGCACAGTTTTACGGTGACTGTGAGTATACATGTGATACTCTCTACAAGTGATAGCCTAGTGGTTAAGACATCCGCCTCCTTTTCGGGAGCTCAGGAGTTCGATCCCGCGCACCTCCATCTTTTCGGAATTCTCATAGTGTCTCATTAGTGAGTTGACAATGGGTTGATCATGAATCATGATATTGATGAAGATAGGTATACTTAGTACGTATATTATGTTGTACGACTTACCAACGTGAACCCATTCGGTGTCGTGGTAGCCATACTCCTTCCTTGCTTCTACGATTGTTTCATGTAAAGCATGCATCACCACTACTGCTAGAACCAGTGCTGGCTCCCCGGTCGCTGAAAAAAAAAAGAAATATTTTTTAGATAATAATTACTTACTATGGACTAAGAGGTATAGCGTTAGCCAGACTTTCGTTACTTTATTATAGCTGAAAGTTTCTCTGTGTATTGTCCCCAACACAGGGAAGAATGATCAGCGACTATGAAGTCAGCAACAACATATAAGGGACAATTAAGCTCACCCTATTTTAACACTAGCTCAGCCCAAATTCACCCTACTGGAAATTGAAACCAAGACTCCCACTTCTACCTGAGAGTTCTCCAAAATGTTCTCAAAGGTGTGTGTAGTCTACCAATCCACACTTGGTCAGCCCGGTGAAACCATACCATACCATACCATATTTTGGTGGCCATACGGCCAAACCTTTCCAATTCCGAGAGGAGACCCATCTCACTAGTGAGCTGGCAGTGGGCTGATGTAGATTACGACTGTGCTTACCCTTAGACCTCAAAACACCATTATTGTTTAACGAATTTCTCTTGAACGAAACTCTGAAGTCCACTGGAATGTCGCAAGCGCCAGGCGGCTTGTACGTCCACGTTCGGTTAGTAAGTAAACGCCCTGAGGGATCGTATACTAGCTTCTCAGACGTCCAAAGTCCCAGGCCCATGATAAAGGCACCTTCTATCTGAAAACAAACAAAATAAACTTTAGTTTTCCCTTCCACTTTTAGAGTCAAGAGTGTATAGGCAACTTCTAGGCAAGCGCGCTCCATCTTAGCCTGCATCATCTTAGTCTTGTTAGCAGGTAGCTCTGATTGCAGCCAAGCGCTAGTCTATAAATTAAAAAAAGGACATTAATTCTTTTAACTGTTAAATATGTAATAGGAAATAATATATTGGCCACTTACATAAAATAATCAACATAGGTAGAACAAGTAAATTGTGGAATTTATACCGCGTTAGGTAGCTTTAAAGCCGAAGTGGCAATGGGCAGGGCACATAGTTCGAAAAACTGTTGGGGTCCCAAGTTGCTGGAATGGTAACCTGGCACCGGAAAGCGCAGACTACGTGTACGGATGATATCAGGCGAGTCATAGGGAGCCGCTGGATTCAGGCGGCGCAAGACCGTGGCGTGCGAAAGTCTTTACAAGAGATCTACGTCCACGTCTACGTAGAGTGGGCGTCTATCGGTTATTGATGATAGTGATAATGAATTAATTAAATACAATAATGATTATTTATGAGAGCAGATAATGAGCATTCTCAACTATGGGCAAGCGCAACTGACTGCAGGCAAGCCAAAGAGGCTTTCCCTAACATAAATATACGACAAACTAACAAACTACTCCGCCTGGACAAAGGTAAACTTAGGAAGATGATGGGACTCATAACAGGGCACAGCCCACTAAACAAGTACCTTTTCGTTATAGGTGTTACCGACAATCCTCTATGCAGGGCCTGCATGGAGGTCGATGAAACGCCGACGCACGTGCTCCTGGAGTGCATGGTCGTGGCAGAACAACGTGAACGCCATTTGGGTTCCCCAACCTCACTCCATGAAGTCCTCGGCAACCTGGGCGGTCTACTTGGCTTCTGGAGCGAGCTTGGATGGCTGGAGTGAAGACTTCGGCGGGGAGGGGCAACACACGCATAACAGACGGAAACGTTTAAGTGCGGAAACCAGCCCAGAGAGAAGAAGAAGAAGAAGATACAATAATGATATCCATTTTCAATTTTTAACTTACTTTCTTTAACCAGTTTTAAGCCCTAAACCAATCCCTAAACCGATAAAATATGAAAAATTAAAACTTGTATTGCTAGGTTTATGACTATGAGGTCAGTTTTGGAAGTTGGTTAAGAAGTAAATACCGCTATTAAGCAAGAGTACCTGTCCAACATCAATTTCAGGGCTGAGACTGCGTCCGGTGTCTTCAACCAAGTCTACCCGAGTCAAGACATGGTTGCCAGTTAACACATCTAACTCCACTTCCGCAGTGCAAGCTCCGTAGACTGAATAGGGAGTCAACTTGTCCAGATTTGATGACATTGCGCTTACTTGGAGACTAATACCTGATAGGCGAAAGAACTAAGTAAAAAAATATTCAAAAATTACGTGATGTCTGAGACTTCGTCTGCGTGGTTCTAGTTTTCTTAATCTCGTCGGAATCCTTTGATTTTTCGGAATAAAAAATAGCCTAATATATAGCTCCGGTATGGATGGGAATAAATGTAACAGACTTTCGCATGTTGAATGCTGGATAAAAATAAGATTGAAAGATATAAAATCTTAATTTTTGATAAAATCTTATTCTTTTAGGGAGAATAATAACAAGGTAATATAATAATTTACCACAGAAACATGATCTAAGAACTTCTATTATTCAAGGTGTTTAATGTTTGTTGCTAATTACGGTTATGAACGTCTTAATCGATAGTTTTAAGACGCAATAGATTTTATTACTCAAAACAAATAAATAAACCTTTATTATATGCCGCTGTTACGATTTCCTGCCAAGTGGGTTCATTAAGATCAGCTTTCGCCGGTTCCAATCTCGACAATAGCTCATTACAGGCTTTGACTGTCGCGAATGCGATAGATTCGCTGGTGATACTTCCATTAGTTGCCATAGCGTTTGGAGAAATAAATGTGTCTGCTCCTTTTACTGTCACCATACTTAGAGGCACTTTTAAAGCATAGGCACAAACTTGGGCCACTTTTGTATTGATGCCTTGGCCCATTTCTATTCCCCCATGGGCAATAAGGATTGTCCCATCAGCATGGTAAACTGATATTGCAACGGGGAAGTTACCGTCATACTCTATCGGATATGACATCAAGGAGACTTGTAACCCTTTCTTCTTCCAAGCATTTTCAGAATTAAATTTATCAATAACTGCTCTACGCGTCTCGTATTCACAGTCTATTTTGAAAGTGTCTACCAGGTCTAGCATAGGAGAATTTTCTGCTGTGATATTCAGTGTCCTTACTTCAATAGGATCTTTTTTAGTAGCATCTGCTATTCTTTCCATTATATGTTCGGCTGCGGAAAACCCTTCTGCTGTTGCTGTAAAACAACACAAAACGGCTTAGTATCCTTCTCACACTGCGCAGTCAACGTATTGTACAAAAAATATGCAAATTTCTATAGTGCTTCTTTTTGCTTGGACCATAACTGCGCAGACCATTATGCTACAACTTCAGAGTGGTGTACTTGCTTTGCGATCACTGAATCAAGGTAATATTTAAAATCCTTACCTGGAGCTCTACACCAAGTATTGCTGGGTTTATCAGTAATAACACTATACCCTTTGATGTTCCATCGCTTTTTGTTGTAAAGCCTTGATAAAGGATCAGCGATGTAGCTGGCTAAATTGTCATTTATCGATGAACCACCATCAGAGTAGAAAACTACATCAGCATACTGGATGACTCCATCGTTGTTGACACCCAGCTAGAAATAAAGACACTCGTAATAAAAAGAATAAAGAATAAAGTCCTCGGACAAAACCTACTTTGCAAAAATATTTTAAGTAGGTACTTAGGACTTTGCCCGTTACGAATATTTAATAGAAGTGGCAGAAGATAGTATAGAAAACTAAGCTTAAGGTGAATTATGAATTACTAACAATTTTATGTTTCGTTACAACTTAGTAGGTAAAATAAACTGATTTGATGATTTGATTTAAATCGCTAAAGTGATTTTTAATACGCGTTAAAAAAGTAACAGACAAAGAATTCAGATGATTTTACAGCGGAAAAGAAATGGATATAGATGAGAAGAATAATATGATAGGGAGAAAACATAGAAGAAAAGATGGAAAAGATGTGAAATAATATTTGTACCTCATACTCAAAATAAGCTGGCATGCGTTTCCCAATAACCTCCATATTGTCGGTAAGGGGCATCACGAGGGAGGCTTTGCGATTGAGTTTGTAGGCGACAAGAGCGCAGGCGCAAGCGATCAGCGATGCTCGAGACGCCTTCCCGCCGTACGCACCGCCCAGTCTAGGCACTTCAACATCCACCCTAAACATTGAATACTTCTGGTTAAGCAAATCAATTAATTAAATTCAGGTTAAAAAATTTAGATTCAGTTCAAAAGATTTTGGTAAAGCATTTGATTAAGTGGACCATGCAACTTTATGAACAAGATGAAGCACAAATCTACAACCATCCTCATATAAATACCATTATGAAATATCTGTTCATTTTTACGAAACATCCTACGAGTAGTTTACAAGTAAGTATCTACTATACGATTCAACAGGTGTAACTCAAGGCTCATTTCTAGGTCCCATTCTAAACTAAAATATCAAAAGTGATATACAGACGAACTCACAGTTTATAAACTGGTTTTTACCCTTGTAGCCTATTAAGTTTTTGTCTTACCTATTCAATGGTAAATTCAAAGTTTTTGCCACAGCAACCTGAACTAAGTCCATCCACTGAGTCGCTGATCGCACGCGGAGTCCTCGACGAGTGGGGGACACGGTACTGCTCTGAGTCTCCATGGTAAAGTGGTACTGATCCGGTATATAAAAGTCCCCTTTGATCACATGTGCTGTGTCTGTGCCCCTGTCTGTAGCAGTAATTGTCACAGCTTCTAGGATCTGAAATTTGTTTTTAAATAAAATCAATAAAGATTCCTATTTGAAACATGGACTTTTCACGCAAGAGAAAGACAGGGAATTGTTGCGTATTCCGTGAACTGCCAAACGCAAAAACGTATCGATTTTTCTGCAACTAAGTACAGAATAAAACTCGTTTTTCCACTATATACCTTCAGCGCATCCTTGGTTAATTTGGACATATCGCCTGACACGAAAATGAAAGTATCGAGAAGCTTGATTATGGTTAGGAACGTGGAAGGTAAGAGACCACAAGGAAGATCTTCTAAGTGAGGTTCTGACCAACTGAAGGAAACTGATGCAATCAACTTTTACGAGGCTTATAAATGATTAAAATCAGACCCAAGAGAATTTTTTTTCTGGTCTGGTCTGGTGGGAGGCTTTGGTCGTGGCTAGTTATCACTCTACCGGCAAAGCCGTGCCGCCAAGCGATTTAGCGTCCCAGAACGATGCCGTATTATAACCAAAGGACACACTCCTTTGGTTATTACACGGTTTAATGAAAATCTGCGATACTCCTTTCAGGTTAGCTCGCTTCTATCTTAGACTGCATCATCACTTACCACCAGGTGAGATTGCAGTCAAGGGCTAACTTGTTCTTGTAAAAAAAAAAATTACTCACCCGCTTATCCTTATCGGGAGCTGCCAAAACATCTTTGATAGTCAGAACAGGTTTAGCTGGATTCTTTTTGTAGGATACTCTTACTAAGCCCGCAGCTTTTAAAGCCAGTTTCCTGGTCACAGCTGCGACTATGCCAATAGGCTGACCGTAAAAAGTGATTTTCTTGCTTGCAAAGATTTCTTCTTCAACGTCTATAGAGGGGATATCTTTTGGAGTGAAATTGTTCTTTCCGGGAATATCTTTTGCGGAGAAAAAACCGACAACGCCTGGAATTTTCTAAAAAGTCGTACAATTTTTTAAATTAAACTTATTATTTACTACTTGGGAAGAATCCATGCAAAGGCGTTTATTATATTATTTGCTACCTCATGAATTTTTAATACAAAATTCAGGAAAGCACTAAACTGAGTGATCAGTTTAGTGCACAATTATTATTCGCGTCTATGCCGTGAGAGTGCCGTGCCGTCTTTTGTATTTTTTTTAAAGAATATACACTGAACATAAACCCATTTCGTAAGGCCCATAAGTAGCTAGCTCCTTTCTTTTGGCCACGTGATATTTATACCAATTCAAATTCAAATTCAAAATATTTTTATTCAATTAGACTTTTACAAGTTCTTTTGAATCGTCAAAAGCATCTACCACTGGTTCGGAATGCCTTTCAATTACTTCAAGGTCCAGGTATGTGACCAAAGTAATCTAGAATTTTAAGTTTTAACTAGAAAAGTTTACGTACCAAAGCTTCGCTGGCATCAATTTTCACGATCTCTCCAAGACAAATAGTAGAGAGCACGAAAGCAACATGCAAATCACGAGGTGTAGATATACTATCTCCAACATACAACGCCTCGCCAGAACACTGTAGAATATAATAAAAAACCACCCAAGTGCCAGTCAGACTCGCGCCCCGAGGGTTCCGTACTCGGGTATTTTTCCGGTATTTTGCATGATAAATCAAAAACTATTATACTTAAAAATAAATAAAAATCTGTATTAGAATGTACAGGTAAACCCTTTTCATATGATACTTCACTTGGTAGGTATAAATCTTAATTTAAGAATTAAAACACATTTTAATTTTTTTTCTGTGATGTAACAACAAATTCACGGTTTTCAGATTTATTCCTTTATTTGTGCTATAAGACCTACCTACCTGAGGTAGGTCTTATAGCACAAATAAAGGAATAAATCTTCCTTTCATGATTCTTGGTCAACGGGAAGTGCCCTATAGGTTTCTTGACAGACACGACGGACGCACGGGCAGACAGACAATAAAATGATTCTATAAGGGTTCCGTTTTTCCTTTTGAGGTACGGAACCCTGAAAACTAAAATATAAATAAAAAAAATACAAATGCAGTAAAATAGAAAATCAATGAAAGGGATTGAAGGTGTCAAAGTCGTAAGAACCAAATTAAACTCAAGAAAAGCGAATTTATCTATACTAACTAATATTATAAAGAGGAAACCTTTGTATTTTTGTATGTTTGTATTGAATAGGCTGCAAAACTACTGGACCGATTTCAAAATTTCTTTTACCATTACTTAGAGGGATTCTTCCGAATCCGTATAGGCTATATTTTATCCCGGAAAATAGAAAAAATTAATGTCCACCCGTGCGAAACCGGGGCGGGTCGCTAGTTAAGGATATGATGAGTGCTTAACTTTACTAGACACCCATACTGGGTGTCTATGTGGTTTTGCCATCAAAGTGGTTGTAGAGTTTACTTACAAAAATACGCATAGTAAACAGTGGCGTAGCTAGGTAGATAAGGGCCTCGGTGCATAGTAGAGGTGTCAAATATGGTTAGATTCCTATATCATAATATTAATGTTTGTTACAGAAAAATATTGAATATTTTTTACGTTAAAATATATTAACTATCAAAAAAAAAAGCCGCAAGCAGAAACTTGCATGCAAACGATTTTCAACCTTATTGACATATTTCAGAAAACCACATATTAGCAATCTATGAATGATACTGAGCAAGAATATGACAAAATAACAACTTTCTCGTTACCGTCAATAAGGTCGAGAATCGCTTGCACCTGTTTTTCTGTTGCTTTCACCCCTAGCGAACCATTATACAGATTACCACCTTAAAAGCGACGTCTGGGAGGTGTCGGAGGAGGTTCTGTAGAAATATATTATATCACTTTAAAAAAACAAATGATTTTTATTTTGTATTTTTATACTTAAATTATTTCTTTTCATTATTTTTTTTATAAGAATCATCAAAAAGAAGTGAGAACTTATCGCCGGCGCACTACTGAGCACGGGTCTCCATTTCAATAACACTCAAGTAATAAAAATAGTACCTAACACGATATACTAGTACCAACAAATTTCAAAGGCACTTGTAAACCTTTACTTCAATAAGTACCTACAAGCTTCACAAAAATAAATAATAGATTCTGTATTCCTTGTTAGCACCCTTCAGGTTCAGATACGGAACCCTAAAAAGCATGACAATAAAGAAATCCCGAAAGACGTATAGTATATGGTAATAATTTTACTCTAAATACCTAGGTACCTATACCTACCTACGTATTTATGCAAAATTAAAAACAATTGGAATGATAAAGAAATGTCAAGAAGGTACAAAAAGTAGATAAGTTTACCCAGTTACCTATTTAAAAATCGTTTTAATAACGAGTTTTTATTTTAGCCTTCATTACGGCTAAAACTAATACAAAAATCGAACAACCCAAGCTCCAAGCACGCCGGAGCTATAACAGACACTCGGTTCCTATGGCTACCTCCCAGTTCCATCATGAGACCCTGGATATAATCCACTATGCCCACCCGGTTCCATCATGAGACCACACAAACACACACATTTCCAAAAAGACCAATACAATTTACGTATCTAACCTATAATAACAAATATGCGCGTCACAAATCTACAAAATCAAGTAACTAACCTAATCTGTGATAATATCAACTCCGAATATCGAAATATGATATTATTTACATTCAGTATTCACCCACAACCAAGTTCACAAATAAAATAAAACTACTGTCCTGATTGAATAGCAAAATCGAAAGAATCTATTTGATAAATGAAACTACCGAGGGGCGATATTCCAAACGAATTAAAAACCAACGCGTAGCGATAGAATATAATATTTTATCGCGTATGATATTCGCTACTGATATCGTGTGACGTAGATCGTAGGTCTATCTTTGGCAAACGCCTCGTCAAATTTAAAAGCAATTACTAATAGAAAATGTATTGCTTTAAAAATTTTATATTAAATATGGGGTTTAAGGAATATCTAATATCCTGAATATTTTTTTATATTGAATATGTATTATAGATAAATTATTTTTTGACACCACTAGTGCATAGAGGAAAATCGGACCCCACACCCTCTTTTCACGTAGCCTAAACTTATTTTAGCCCAACTTATATTTTGAGTTAATACTATTTTTTTACTTAAAATTGTTAAATTTTAGTATCGAATGTAATCAACAAACTTTAATACATGTATTAAATTAATAGGTTAATAAATAAATGAATCACCTTTATTCAGGAGCCTACTGCTCCTCTCTTTTCAAACCTTAAAGGGGGAGAGGGCCCTCTGCGCTTGGAGGCCCTATGATAGCTTTAGCTACGCTACTGATAATAAAGTTATACCTGAGTTAAAGCTTCCAGTTTGGGGACAGGCTGGTTCAGAGGCCACACACTTTTGTCGGTATCGTAGGTTTGGCTTCCATGCGACACAGGTCGTTTCAAATGAATACCACCAGATTTGTACCGAGGGTTAGTTGATAAATGTAGTGATAAAATTGCCTGTGGACAGTTAGTGGTTAGACTACAGAAAACATCTTTGATACAATATCACAATCACAGAATAATCCTCAGAATCTCTCAAAATCTTATTACCTCTTATAAAGAATGCATTAATAAATACTTATAGTACAAATTATAAAAACAAAATGTACTTCAACTACATGGCCATTAGATAACATTTACGAATAGGTAGTTGAATATGTACAACAAGCTAAGCAAGATATTACTAGCCTAAAAAGCCGATTTCTCTAATAATGCAAATGTTCATGGGCACTCATCCTATGACCCACCTTCTAGTGTGCTCGCTATAAGTGCGTTTAATAAAAAGAGTAACCTTATAAAATAGCCCCAAGGCTATTGCTTTTCTACAAGCTGGTGATGGTTCGGGTAAATTCTCCACAGGTTTTATATCTGCCTCCAATAATTCAAGTGCCTTTTGCAGAGTGTGCTCATTGAACAAGATTTGCCCTCTAAGGTAGTTTTCGACATTTGTCGCATGGGTATAATCAGAGGCGATGGATCCGTAAACTATGGTGGAAGATACGACTTTTTCATCGGCGTCCAAGGTGAAATGGAAACCTGCGTTGACGATTGCGTGAGCGTTTTGAGCACGAGGCATTATCTGAAATATCATTTGATAAAAGGATGATTTTATAGTTATGAAAACATATAAAATTTATAGTTTGAATTCTATGAAGAAAAAACTTAGGAACCTACATCTAAATAAAAAGTATAAAATAAATTGAATCTAAAACCTCATCTATTTTCTACAAGAGTGATAATATGAGTTATTGTATGTGTGAATTTATAGGCATTCATATGCGTGTCAGATTTTGTATAGGGTTCCAAAACTATCTACCAGTTTATTGATTTGTACTTTCTCATATTAATACGATCTCTTATCTCTTTGTAACATTTGGTTTCCTTTACAGTCCCTTGAAAGGATTGTAAGTCGTGACGTTTTACTAGTGTGACTAACTATCCAAATAGTTTATCATATTATACAGAGTACTGACCTTATATGTTCTTATTAAGTGATTTTCTGACAGAGGTGGTATCTTGACATTTACTATAAGCTTGTCCTTCAAGTCCGTGGCCAAAAACTTTTGTAAGTTCATTTCATGGTACTTGAAATTGCTGTCGACTGAAAATACAAGTTCATTGTTTTATTTCTTTGAAAACACTCAGTTCAACCACAGTTCACGGAACTAACAAAACGTCGAGGCTTCGACGTCTCTGGCAGGCGTCTAATGTTGATGCGGGTAGCCTTAAAATAGCCCTATTTTTCTTTGATTTTACGTCACCATAGCCAAATATTTAAGATATCGTCAATTCAGGATGGTTTGATCCTGAATTGACCCTCACTCTCGTTTACTCTGGTTCAACTCTTAATCCATACTTATAATATTATAAATGCGAAAGTGTGTATGTCTATCTGTCTGTCTGTCACGGCCCAACCACTAAACCGATTTTAATGAAAGGTACAGACTTGGGATACATCCCGGAGACGGACATAGGCTACTTTTTATCCCGGAAAATCAAAGAGTTACAAAAAGATTTAACTCTCAATTCAATTCCATTCAATTTCAACGGGATTTAAAAAAATCGAAATCCACGCGGGCGAAGCCGCGGGTATCCCCAAGTAACAAGTAAATCAAAGATTTTTTTTATACCTTTACAGTTGGGTAAATTAAATTTATCAGTAGTAAAGATTAAAGTCGTATTTAAAGTCCGTACCTAAAGTAATAACTGCATTAACTGTTTCGAATATAAGGAACACGTCGGATGGAAAGTCGTGATGAGCATTCTTCATAGCCAGGTTTCCTCCTATGGTTCCTATCTGCAAGTTAAAAATAGCTTTCACAATACCACTTTTAAACTTATTAGACTTTAGAACTATCAAAGCTTTTATGGTATCTCATTCCCAAGCTTTTTTATCATTTAAATAAGCCTTTTCAAAGGGAATTAGAGCCTCGATAGCTCAACAGTTGAGGAGCGGACTGAATTCCGAAAGGTCGGCGGTTCAAACCCCACCCGTTGCACTATTGTCGTAACCACTCCTGGCACAAGCTTTACGCTTAATTGGGGAGTATTAGTCATGATAAGCATGGCTAGTATTCTTTAAAAAAAAATCAGGAGCTTACCTACGTACCTAGCGTACCTAAATACCAACTTACATTTTTCACTGGTACGTTAGCCACCAACTCTAAATGACGATGAAAATGCTCTAGATAGCGAAAATTATCATTATTCATCTGCCTCTGGAATACCGCCATCAGTTCATGGATGGAGAGCCCCGCTCCGAGTACCAGGTTCGCGTCTATTATGGTATCCTTCAGCGTACTTATTGAGGTTACGTCGATGAACACACGAGGCTCCTTTGTCGTTGGAAACACTCCTAGAAAATTGTTTTTAAGCTTTACAATTTACTTTTCCTACAATTTTGGTAAAATTAATTGCAGGTAAAAAATCAGGCGAACGCTCTTTCTCTCGTAGAGAAAAAGTGTAGCTAATGATTTAATTTCTATTTGCTACTTGATTAATGTTTTTTTTTTTTAATTGTGCTTGGCTGCTATCAGACTCGCTGGCAAGTCATGATGCAGCCTAAGATGGAGCGCGCTTGCCTAGAAGTTGCCTATTAACTCTTGACTTAAAAGTACACATATTATAGGTGGAAGGGAAAACTGATGCCGGAAGGGCGTTCCATGTCCTGGCGGTTCAGATTAGGAAAGAGGAAGCAAATCGCTTCGTACGTGTTCGAGGAATTTCGACTACGTATGGATGCAGACTTTGACGTTAGTTAATGTTAGTTACCATTGTTCGGCTTAGGGTTATTGACTTACATAATTAACCTATTTCTGAAATAAAAACTTGAAGTAACTACCTACGAGTATTCGTTTATTCGGAAGTTAAATGACTCTGACGGACAGACGGATGGACGCAAAGTAGGTCTTCGCTACTTCTCCTACTTCTACGTTACTTCGCTATTCATTTTTAATCCCCGACCCAAAACGAGGGGTGTTATAAGTTTGACGTGTGTATCTTATTATTACCTTTTCCCGTATTTCCCGCGACAAGTCTGTAGCTGTCTGAACCTTCTTTAGTAAGAACCTAAAACAAGAAATAGGTATTTAGTTAAAGGAGTAGCTTTTCCAGACTTGTTTTACTATAGGGATGTTAGTTTCCCATACTTTTTTAAACTCATGTAGGCTATGCCTCCAGTGGCTCACACAGTTTTCAATAGCTCATGATGGTTTCTACCCGTATCTAAGAGATGCATCGTTAAATGAAGACTCAGCCGTTTCTGGCTTGCGTAAAACACTGACAAATCTATTTTTACCCGACTAATGCATTCAAAAAATTCTCAAGAGACAAAAGTCTTAAGTCTTTAAAAAACCGGCCAAGTGCGAGTCAGACTCGCGCACCGAGGGTTCCGTATACCTACTCGGGTATTTTTTCCGACATTTAGGATGACTCGACGATGTTAAAAGAGTGGTGGGAAGCGACTGGACGAGAAAGGCTCAATGGCCAGGTGTTGTGGATGGTCCCTTATTGCATCTTTTTGTGGAACTGGCTGGATGGAATAACTTATCTCGGAATATAAACGAATGCGAAGTGAGCGCGAAAACTTTAATGTTCGCGACCTCAAACTCGAAAATGACTCATTCTGAATCGTCCTGATTTGGAGTATTACTTTAGTCCTAGGATTGTACAAGTTTGCAGTAATTAGTCTCAATAGTTCAACGGTTAAGGAGCGGATCGAAATCGGAAAGGTCAACAGTTCTAATCCCATCCATCGTATTGTCCGTACACATTCCTTGCACAAGCTTTCGCTTAGCTGGAGGGAAAAGGAAATATTTTAATCATGATTAAAATTGCTAATATTCTTGTAAAAAAACCCCTACCTTAAAAACATCTTCTACAGAATAAGCTTTGTACCATCTGTTTACATCCATTTGTATATCAAATAAATTCTCGTTGCTGTTTTTGTGTATGAAACACCAATCCTTTTCTTCCTTTGTACATTTCTTTGCACACTTATTGGCACACTGCATTTCGTGCAGATCTTCTACATCCTGAAAGATTGAGACCTTCACATGAAAAGCATTGTTATTGCAAAGCTATTTAAAGCTACAAAATAAATATAAAACATTGATACTGTACAGCAAGTCTTTAAATGTAAAGCTGATCCACGTATTAGGTGATCCGAGAGCTGATGGCGGTTATGATTTGAAACTTAATTTTTGGTACAGAAAAATATGTCGTTAACGATATACCTACTTATTATACTGTAGATAACGCGACTTTATTTATCGATATTTCGGCCCAGTTGCATGGTTCATGGCCATGGCCATAGGTCGAAGTGTCGACAAATGAAGTCAGCAAATCAATCCTGATAGTGCTTATTACCCGACTTCAAAAAATGGAGGAGGTTCTCAATTCGTCGGAATCTTTTTTTTTAGCTCAACGGTTTAAATTAGCCATCAGCGAGGCACCAGTGTGTTTGATACCATGCGCTTCGCCAAAAAAAAACCGTGAGAAGGTAGCAGCCAGAAAGATTGACAAACGGACACATTTTCGCATTTATTTTTACCAAGTAAATACATATTATTATGACCGAGACAGAATTTTTTCAAAATTTAACTGTTAGGTACCTTTATTTTTGCGCCATCTTGGACTACATCGGTGGCGAAGCTTTTGAAGGCATCCAAAATGGGCCGATAGCCGGTACATCTACAGATGTTGCCGGCAAACGCTCTCTCTACCTGATGCATTGTCAGCCTCTTTTCCGAGCCCTCGTACAAACTGAAAAAAATACATACCTATTGGAAGAACAAGAATCAGAATGGCTTTCTTCACTTGAAAGCTTAAACCACAAACTCTACCTCAATCCTCATACAAATCAATGTCCTACCTACAACATCAATGATCTACATAACTCATATCGTCTGCACAAGATACTATTAATGGTTACCATAATGTAACTTTAACCCCTATGTCATGCAACTGATACTTAATTATGTAAAAGGTTAGGTTGGTGGTTAGTTAAGTAAAATTGTTTCATACCTATACATGTTCATGATCATCCCGGGGGTACAGTACCCACACTGGGTGCCATTAAAGGCCGCTAGCCTGGACTGGAGCTCGTTATAGCCATCTTTGCGGTTCCCCACCCCTTCTATAGTGGTGATGTCCCATTCGTGGCATGATAACACGTGGACTAGGCACTGGAATAGAAAATGAAATATTATAAAGAAGTCTGTTTTTGTCACGACTACTGCCCAAAGAAAGGAGTGTAATGTTTTAGAGTTCATAATTATGTAAGTTTGTGAGTATCTTTATTCCATCATAACTTCTAAAAAAAGCGTGAACAGTTGTGAATGTATAGGGTATCGTTAAACTCTTAACGTCATCCCGAAATACACTGGCTATAATTTTTTTGCGAAAAATTCAATATAGAGGCTGCATGGCACCATTTGTACATTTTATAATTTTACATTGTAAGGCGTCAATCAGAAAAAGCAGGTAAGTATTGAAATATTTTAACAAATAATTAATTGGAATGTCCCAAAACTAATTAAAACTAATAGCATAAATGTAATGGATTTAATCTAAATAAAACTAATGGCCAAATAAATTAATTATATCTCGATTGCAATCGCAAATCGCAACATCTAATTACCCAGTTCACGATCTAAACACTGAAGCTCATCTGAAACTATATTCAATAATTTTTGAGTTTCGGATGGAGACTGAAATAAAAACAATCAAAAGACCCTTAAGGTGCCCACGCACTCGAACTGAACTGCAACTGAACTGCGCGTGGCGGCAGCGCCCCGCACGATATTCTCTCCAGCCGCGACACGCGGCAGTGACGCGCTACGCGGTACGCGCGTCGCGGCTGGAGAGAATATAGTGCGGGGCGCTGCCGCGACGTGCAGTTCAGCTGCAGTTCAGTTCAAGTGCGTGGGCACCTTTATTAATACAAATTCTATCAAGATGGCCTCCTGAACCTCTAAGAACAGATCGCATGACATCGAATGAGACAAATATCGATTTTGTTAAACTACCCTATCTTCCAGATACCTCTAACACAGTTAACAGCGACCACGTGTTTCTCGTAAGTGCCCGGATGGTCTTGGCCACGGACACCACGCAAGCCCCGCAGCCACCCTCATGGCACATTGCCTTCGTGTACAAAAGCTTTAAGTTGTTTCTACCAATCCCAATCTTGAAAATCCTACCTTCCAGATATAGAGTTAACAGCGTCTACCTGTTTCTCATACGTGCCCGAATGTTTCTTGGCTCCGGACACCATACTGATATAAGCCCAACAACTACCCTCATGGTAGGTACATCACCGCCGTGCCTGAGGTTGAAATCTATAGAGCGCACTTTGAGTTTGCTTAGAAGTTTCAGTTAAAAGGAGACAGATTTATGCCAGCGGTATAACGCTATCTCGTTTTAACAGTGTTTTCAGTTGGAGCAAAGTCAAAGTGCGCTCTATAGATTTCAGCCTAAGAGTCTAAACCTTCATTCTGCCTAAGTTCGCCCAATCATTCCTTATTTTCCTATCTTCCAGATACTTACAGAGTTAACAGCGACCACGTGTTTCTCATAAGTGCCCGGATGTGTCTTAGCCACGGACACGACGCAGGCTCCGCAGCCGCCCTCATGGCACATGGCCTTAGTGCCCACCAGACCCAACGTATTTCGTAGGTAGTCGTTGAGAGACGTGGAAGGTGACACTTCTGATCCCGCTGGAATAAAATGAATTGAAATTAAGTAACAGACTGTTAAGTAACGGAAAATCGGTTCATTAGTTTAGGAGTTTTTTTTATGATGTAAGACATGAATGCAAATAAATAAAGAATAAAGGAGCTACGATGCCACAGACAGATACACGGATACACACGTTAAACTTGTAACACCCCTCTTTTTGGGTCGGGGGTTAAAAATAACTAAAAAGCTGATAATTTGTACAACTACTAACTTATGCCCGAGACTTGGTCCGCATGGACTACACAAATTTCAAACCCCGATTTACCCCCTTGGGGTTGAATTTTCATAGATCATTTCTTAGCGAATGCCTAGTCCTAATAGCTATCTGCATGCCTTTCAGCACTATTCATCCTGTAGTTTGAGCTATGAGTTATTATTTAAAGACAGCTTAATTTGGTGTCTGCTTTTTGAAATAAACCTTACCTAAAATAATATAAAATTGTCTTTGATCTATGCACTTGGCGATAAGTAGGTAGGTACTTAAATAAGTTAATCGTAAGCTGATAATGGTAAAAACTTATTTTTAATTAATTTAATACTTACTCAAAGAATAAGATTCTCCGTTAATTGTAAAATTGATTTTGTTCATTTTGAATATAAACGTTTTCTTGTTTTACAAAAAGAGTATTTTCTTCGTAGGGTCCGGTCTGTTCTTCAAGCTAAAAAAATACAAATGAAAAAAATTAGTTAATAATTATTAATTATTGATTAGTTATTGATTATAATCAATCAATCATAATTAAAGATGGTACCTATGAGTTAGATGGTAGATACCGGTTTCTAACAGATTTCTACAAGATTTTCTAAATCTAATTAATGGAGCTCGCGAACAAAACGGCGTTAATTGCACGAAATACTATTATTACAGAAGGAGCAAAAACTGAGTGAAACTGAAAAAAAAAACGGCCAAGTGCGAGTCAGACTCGCGCACTGAGGGTTCCGTACTCTGGTATTTTTTCCAACATTTTGCACGATAAATCAAAAACTATTAAGAATATATAAAAATAAATAAAAATCTGTTTTAGAATGTAAAAGTAAAGCCCTTTCATATGATATCCCACTTGGTATAGTTATCTTACTTTGAAAATTGAAACACATTTTAACAGGATTCTAGGTCAACGGGAAGTACCCTATAGGTTTCTTGACAGACACGACAGATGGACGGACGGACGGACAGACAGACAGACAGACAGACAACAAAGTGATCCTATAAGGGTTCCGTTTTTCCTTTTGAGGTACGGAACCCTAAAAACCTGTCAAGTGCGAGTCGGACTCTCGCACGTAGGGTTCCGTACCATCGCACAAGGTAATCCTAACACTTTTATGTAGAACACTGCAAGTTATCGACGGGACTACGCCATCTATATGTGATGTGACTGCCTGTGATAGATTATGCTGGAAAAAAAAAGATTTTTAGATATTCCAACAAGATCTTTTCGAAAACCTTTATAAAATCTATATAATCTAAACAACCACAAATAGCAACACGCAAACATTCCATTTCATTCATTACAATAATACTGTACCTTAGGTAGACCGTAATATTATTTAAATCATTTAGGTATAGGTAGGTGCATTTTGAATAGAACGTGTTTTGTGGCGGCTATAAAATATTCAAATCATACCTACCGCTTAGGTAAATAAATACAGGTGTCACTTAGAATAATAAGTTAGGTTTTCTAACCAGCCACGTCATAATAACTTAGTACTTATGGCTTATAAAATAACCAGTGTACCTAATTGGCTGCGTAGTTTTCCTCTAGTGAAAAACGTAAACCTCTTTTCATCTAAAGGTAAAATTCATCATCATTATTATCAAACCATTGCTGACCCCATCGATTTTGAAAGCGCCATGGCTGACCCATTACTAAGCGCGGGTCCCCTCTGAGACTGAAAAGGGAAAAGTGCGAATTGACCGAGTTCACGCACCTTTGAGAGTAGGTATTATGTAGAACTCTCAAGCATGAAGGTTTCCTCACGATGTATTCTTTCACCATTAAAACAAGCATTGAAAACTGATGTCCGTGTTCGGAATTGAACCTCAAACCTCCCAAATAGGAGGCAGACGTGTTAACCACTATGCTATCACGGCTACATAATCGGTTAAACGAATGGAATTTGATAACTGATAAGCTAGCGGACAGACAGACAGATACACTTTTGCATTTATTATACCTATGTAGTTAGTAGTTATGTATGGATTCATATTAGTAGACGGTTATGCAAGGGTAGGGCGTTGGCAAATACCTCCAATATTGCTTTATCACACCTAGCAATACCGAGGCGTGACTACACTGGGGTCACGAACAATTGAATAAATACCTAAGTATCTCATTGTTGCGAAAATGGTCACCTTTTTGTGTACCTACTATCTTTTTACTGTGTCCGTGAAGTTGAACTGAACCGTCGGTGTTGAGTTATCGAAATAGGCAGAGCCACAGTTTGATGAAGGCTTCGACGTCACTGGCAGGCGTCAAAAATGTTCCTATATTTGACGCTAGATAGCCTATGAATAGCCCATTTTTTAACCCCCGACCCAAAAAGAGGGGTGTTATAAGTTTGACGTGTGTATCTGTGTATCTGTGTGTCTGTGTATCTGTGTATCTGTGTATCTGTGTATCTGTGTATCTGTCTGTGGCATCGTAGCGCCTAAACGAATGAACCGATTTTAATTTACTTTTTTTTGTTTGAAAGGTGGCTTGATCGAGAGTGTTCTTAGCTATAATCCAAAAAAATTGGTGCAGCCGTTTAAGAGTTATCAGCTCTTTTCTAGTTTTCTTGTAGAAAAGAAGGTTACATAACCGTTAGGTTCATAATATTATTATGTCAATTGACAAATGTCAAGCTGTCAAGATGGACGTTGCCTTGATACATTATTATTTATTTGAAAATGATGTTTTGGAAAACTCTGATACTTTGGATCGTAGGCGCGGAATAGTCCAAGAAAATCGGTTCAGCCGTTTGAAAGTTACTGGTCTTTTCGGTCTTTTCTAGTTACTGTAACCTTCACTTGTCGGGGGTGTTATAAATTTTTAATTTACACTTGTAGATTATCTTTGATTTCACCTCACCTATAGAATAGAATAGAATAAATTTTCATTCGAATCTATTGTATTCAAATCTATTGTATTTGTATCTCTTTTTGTAAAACAAGAAAACGTTGACACGGTAATGGTATGTAATAGATAATATTACCGTGACGTTGATATTCAAAACTTTTTACAAGTGCTTTTGAAGCGTCAATATACATCGATGGTCAAAATAATCTACCACTGGTTCGGAATGCCGTTCCTACCGAAAAGAACCAGCAAGAAACTCGGTGTTTGCTCTTTTAAAGTGTTCAATTTACAATAATAATATGCTAGTTTGACATATTATCGTCGATTCAGGATCAAACCGAGAGTTGCCTCACTCTAGTTCTCTTGTAGAGCTACGTGACGCCAAACTTCGAGCTCCTTCTGTATTTACAACGAGTAACGAAAGCGTGTTTGCGTCGTTACCGAAAAGCAGTTGATGATTTTTAGGGTTCCGTCCCGAAGGGTACAACGGGGCTCTTTACTAAGCTTCCGCCGTCCATCCGTCCGTCTGTTTGTCAACGGGCTGGATCTCACGATACGTAATAGGTAGAAATTTTCACAGAATTGCTCTTATAACAACAAATTATAGGTAGTAACAAAATTTCAAGATGGCCGTCAAGCTAAATAAAAATAAATAAACAGTAGGTAGGTCATAGCGTTATATTTATTATCCTGAGGTACGATGGTGGCGGTACAGAACCCTTCGTGTGTGAATTCGACTCGCACTTACCGGTTTTTCTCACAAAATTTTCAGAAAAAAAATTGTACGCGCGTAGATTCAAATTACCTACTTACCTACATAAACAAATTTTTTTTTTTACGAAGTCTTTAAACAGTATGTATGTAGGTACCTAGTTTTGACCTAGATGCGGGCGAAGACGAGAGCAAAGATTAGTAAACACTAAATTATATGATAATACGTATAACAATATTATATACTTACGTAGATTTTATCTTCCTCGAAGTCACCAGTGCGTTCACGGTTACACGTGGAAACTGGAAGGTAATTATAATTACCTACATACAAACAAGGAGGTCTTATTATGATAATTATATTGTGCAATATTTATTTGATTTCATAAAATATATATGTAGTATGTACCAATATCTTTTAGCTTAGTACGAGTGGAGCCTACTTATTCGATAGACTTACTTAAGAAAACCGGCCAAGTGCGAGCGTGACTCGCGCACCGAGGGTTCTGACATAACACCCTTAGAGGTACATATAAGATCCAAATTGAGTCTAATTGAGTCGAAATTGTGTCTGTCTGTCTGTTAGCTTTTCACAACCCAACAGTTTAACCGATTTTGATGACAGGTAGGTACAGAGTTAGCTTACGCCCGGGAAAGGGCATAGGCTACATTTATCTCGGAAATTCAAAGAGTTCCCACGGGATTCTTAAAGGCCTATCCGTTTAACCGATTTATAATATGGGTACAGAGGTAGTTTGTATACCGGAAACTGACATAGGCAACCTTTTATCCCGGAAAATCACAGAGTTCCCACGGGATTTGTCGCGGGCATCATCTAGTCTGTACCTAATAAGTATAATTTCCAGAAAATTCGCTGCCAAAAAAGAAAACAAACGAATCGCGATAAAAATAGATACAAGTATAAATTAAAAATTTTTTACACCCCCGACAAGTGAAGGTATAGTAACTAGAAAAGAGCTGATAACTTTCAAACGGCTGAACCGATTTTCTTGGATTATAGCTAAGAACACTCTCGATAAAGCCACCTTTCAAACGGAAAAACTAAATTAAAATCGGTTCATTAGTTTAGGAGCTACGATGGCACACACTGATACACACGTCAAACTTATAACACCCCTCTTTTTGGGTCGGGGCTTAAAAAGGTAGTTAAGAGTAAACAATTAAACAAAACGGCTACTATTTACTTAACTTTAACTGTAAACCCCGGTCGCCAGAATTTTCCACTTCCATAAATTAGAGTTCACACTTCACACCAAATCGCGCGCAGTATAAACACATAAATATCCACTAAATATAAAAAATATAATAAAAACACTATAAAAACTCAATATTAGATAGTTCTTGACCGGTTACCGAACTTGCGATCGGGAAG
Source organism: Maniola jurtina (assembly GCF_905333055.1). Classification (NCBI taxonomy): domain Eukaryota; kingdom Metazoa; phylum Arthropoda; class Insecta; order Lepidoptera; family Nymphalidae; genus Maniola; species Maniola jurtina. Next base: position 2,024,353 of record NC_060044.1, read on the forward strand.
GCATCGCCGTAAACACTGTTCTATAATCTAACTGTAATCACAGTGTTGCACACAGAATGTAGAATTGGTATAGAAATGGTACAAGCCAAAATAAAAAAAAACACGACTGCCCTGCCAAAAAACGAACTAAAAAGGCTTTCTCACATTTGACAATGGCACCATACATCCACCACATCTTTTTTTTTTAAACTTATAGCCAGTGTCACACAGGATGATGTAAGGATTCTAACGATATATCTATTAGAATAAAGAATGAAGAAACTCACATGCATACACTCACAAAACACTCCTTTATTGGACAGTCGTGTAAAAACAGTGTCTTCTTATCGCTGCGCAGATTACTACGTTACTGTATTATCAGACCTAGATTATCGTAACAAGATAAAGTTCATAACTAAAATCCGAATACTTATCTTAATATTATTATAGTCGCTGAAATAAACTAAAATTGTTTTTCTGTCCCTTATATTTTAATATTAATTATATAAATAATAATTAATTATTAAAATATTGATATTAAAATATTGATATATATGATAAATTCAAAACTTTCTCAACTTTTTTTTGATATTCCACTCGAGACGTTACCAAAAAATAATAATTTAAGAGATCCCCAGTTTTTACATGTATATGTTCATATAACATGTAGCCTGAGTTACCCGGATCATAATAACGAATCGATTGACATCTTATTCATAAAAACTAGCTCATTACTTAAGATGTTACAGTAAACATACAAACACACATAAATACATACATAGACTGATAAAATCATAACCCTTCCTTTCAGCTTTGCCTTAGTCGGATAAAAAAAGACGAATTTAACATAGGTACTTAGTTACTTAGCTTAGTTTATTAGTAAGTCGTAGGGACTTCTCACGCGTTCAAGATGTCGTAGTGACTATGAGCCTATATCAACTAACTGGCAACCATTTCTATTACCTTACTTTAAAATTCTGTGGTATTGGCAAGAGCTAGCGACGTAGGGACGTAGGCTGGGTTCATCGGAACAATATTAGGATTATTTAATAGGCACAATACAGGTTCCACAGGTTTTTTTTTTTCAGATACAAGTAAGGTTAAGTTTGTTTGTAGGAAGTAATCTCTGTAACTACTAAACCGATTTTGATAATTCACCACTATTCCTGAGTAACATAGGGTAGATTTTATTTTCAAAAAAATTGACCGGGCCTGACAGAAACGACAGGCAGACAGACAACGGAGTGCTCCTATAAGTATGTATCTCTGAAGATACGGAATCGTAATGATCTGGCCACATTAACGGCCAACAACGCGGTGTTTAACGGCGTTTCCCGTTAAACGTAGATATAGCCACGATCCACGTACCTACCTACAACGGCATTTACAATACTGTTTGACGTTGGACGAAATTTTAACCCCAATACAATTGGAATTAGATATTCGCCGTTCAAGTGTGGCCACTGAGTTTAACGCGTTGATTATCTCGATAATTATGGCGTTGTTGGGCATTGGCGTTAACCTTAATGTAGCCGCAACATAACAATGTGTTAAAATATTATATCTGTTTGCTCAAGTTCTTCTTTTTTCTCTCTCTCTCGTCAGGCTTTACACAGATTAGCCAATGTCAAGTTTGTAGTTATTTACAATTTCGGGAAACTATATAAGTATGGACTTCGTCTGTGCCGACACACGAGCGGTACCCCTTTAGCGCACTTCCCAGTCAGTTCCACCACCAAATACACCAGTAAAACACAAAACCCGGCCACTTCTAACAAAAAAAAAACACTTTCTAACAAAAAAGATCCCGACGAATTGAGAACCTCCTCCTTTTTTCGAAGTCAGTTAAAAAAGGCAGAGCACGCGCGCCAACGAACGCCAACACAGACGAAGTCCCTTCAAGTTCTTAGACTATAATAATTTACAACACTCAATCATAATTGGCCGGACGTTGGTCAAGTAGTTTATTTGGCTAGAGCTATATTTGGAGTAGGGTCCTTGATGCTTTATTGTTTAGAGAACGATCTCCCTGGAACAGTGGTAAGCGCTGTTGTCTATAAGGCGGTCCCGGGTTCATTCCCGGCTGGGCCTGGAGTGTTAAAATTTGTAAATCTCCTGTCTGGTCGGGTAGAAGACTTTGGCCGTGGCTAGTTACCACCCTACTGGCAAAGCCGTGCCGCCAAGTGATTTAGCGTTCCGGTACGATGCCGTGTAGAGACCAAAGGAGATTGCAGTCAAGGGCTAACTTGTATCTGAATAAAATAAAATAGAAAAAGAGAACGTTCCTTCACTTCATGCTTCGCTGACTCTCGTTTTTTAAGAAAAGAGAAAAGTAATTCTTCTCTATTTTTTATGATTAAAACTCACAATACTCACACTCACATTGGATCACTCATATCGCAATCATATTTTGACTAGCTGACGCCCGCGACTCGGTCCGCGTGGATTAAGGTTTTTCAAAATCCCGTAGGAACACTTTGGATTTCCGGGATAAAAAGTAGCCTATGTGCTAATCCAGAATATTATCTATCTCCAATCCGAATTTGAGCCAAATCCGTCCAGTGGTTTTTGCGTGAAGAAGTAACAAACATACAAACACACATACACACAAACTTTCGCCTTTATAATAGTAGTGTGATACTTTGCTTTGAGTTTTGACTATCCCTGCGAATGAGCCGGGACGGGTGTAATTATATTCTTGCGAATCCCTTCCTCGGTAATCTGCGCTCTCGTATATTCACAGAGCGTGCCAAATTGAACTTCCGGCTCACCTAATTCGTACACTTTTATTCGAAGTCGTCATAACTCATAGTACAAAATGTACTTACCAAAAGTAGATAGATAGATAGATAGAACACTTTATTGCACACAAAAACACATGTAAAGAACACAACACAGAAAGAAGAAAACAGAAAAAACAATTGTGTGCAAAGGCGGCCTTATTGCTTAGAGCAATCTCTACCAGGTAACCTTTGCTGAAAGGAGAAGCTAGTGTTATATAAGGTAAAAAATTTAAAATTTCTTGAACAGAACCCACGACTGCATTTCTCCTTAGTTTCTCTGAGAAGATAGACTTATAGTATAAAATGTCTTTGGATAGGTATTTTGCAGGTGCGCTAGGCAAGGCTGCATCATCAGTCATACCTACTCATTAATTACTAGGTTTAGGATTTACGTTTGATTTTAGTCAAAGGCAGTCAAAACAATAATATGCACTAGATATTATAAACGCAAACAAGAAAAAGGTAAACGGATGGGTATAAAAGGAAAAAATTCTTTTTAACACTTAATTATATATTTTATTTAAGTAAAACAGTGATTAAATTTACAAAATACAATAACAAAACAAATAATACAATTCCATTGAGATCTTTGTATCAAAGGGTAGGGCACCATTAAAAAATCCTTAAAACAAATTATTACTTACTTAAAATATATTTATTTGTTTTAAAAAAATTACTATTAGGCTACTTGATTTGATATTTAAATGTCTTTCATACAAAAAATAATTAATAACACATTGTTATAAGGCAAAACTAGGTAGGTATTCAACACAATAATAGTACATAATTAATAATTGACTACAGTAATTAGGTTCGTTTTTATACGGTATATAACGTCATTTTAAAATAAACATTATTACTTATATATGTATTTCCAAACTTTGCTTTAGGTAATTTAATAATAACATTATGTAGATTTAATTTTATTTTTATTGTATAGCTATAATTAATAAGCTTAGTGCCCGGTAAAACCAACTGTGGTTTTTGTGGCGCTGAATGTAACAAAAACTCTCTGTATATTTTTTAATGTCAATAATAATAAATAAATAAATAAAATAATCATTTTGTTTTTATGATTTGGTATGCCAGTAAATTAATACTATTTACCTACTGTTTATATTATTGAAACACAATTTCGTCTACAATTTTTGTAAAATAAAGATATTAACAACTATTGAATAGGTATTTAGTATTGACTTTAGCTTGATTAACTATAATCACTTGTAGTAAACAACTTTTATATCTAGATAATAATAATTTATAATGTCTCTATATAATTTAATAACATTGTTAAATATTAATTATTCTATCACAGATATAGGTAGGTACTTACAGTTTTATGAGTTTTGAAAAATATTTTTATGTGTATTTTATATACCTACTGGTTTAATATACCAGTATGAATTCAAAGAAGAATATTATTCCACAGGGGAAAATCTTATATGATTCTTCTCGCTGATTGAATCTTGCTTCTTTTTTGTAGAAGAATTGTAACTATGATAATATTATGAGCCAGGAGTCATCAATGCAACGCAAATACTCGTAAGATCGGAGCAAGATCGGACTCATGTCAGTCAAAAAAAAAAAAAGAACAGAATTAGAAATATTAATCTAGGATTTTAAACTTCTTCTCGACTATTTAATAGCTTGTAGAAACTGTGACTTATCAGAATTGCATAAATATTGAGACCTGAAAAATAAAACATTTATTTTAGGGCAAATAAATAAGCAAAATATGCGTGCTCTACATACTAATATTATAAAGATGTAAAGCTTGTAAGTTTGTTTTTAAGTAGTGATCTCTGGAACTACTGGAGCGATTTTAAAAATTCTTACACCAATAGACAGGTACATTCTTCTTGAGTGGCATAGCCTATATTTTATTTAAGGCACCGGATGAAGCCGGGGCGGGTCGCTAGTACGTAATAAAGCAGTTAATGCAGAGATGTAAAGCAATCTGTACCATGCCTACATTTATTTTTATTCCAAAATAGTCCAATTTTGAATATATGTTTGAAAAAGCCTGAAAGTCTTGAAACTCGCACCGTTGTAGTTATTAAAAAAGTTGTTACAAATACTGACCAATATAAAAGACTTCCATGCAAATGTGCCCAGCGCTGTAGTGTGGAGCGTTCAGGAAGAAAGTGAACATGGACAGGAGGAAAAACACCACCCACATTATGAAGTACGCCCTTATGACACCAGCACGCTCCTGAAAAGTAAGAAAAACCCTAGTAATAAAACATACAAATCAGATCGATCACAACGAACAGATTTGGATCATCGTGGCTTGGGCAGACGTACTTAACAAAGGTGTATAAAATCTTTCATTAAAGTATAAAGTGTAATTTTTTATATTTTCTTGGGAACAGTATTAGAAATCACGTCATGCATTGCCAGCCGTCTAGTATCATGGCAACCCTTACCAGACACCCTTAAAATTTAATAGTGAAATTGTTAAAGTTTCTGGTAGAGGGTGTACGGAACCCTAAAAAGTAAATGAACTCACCTCTAGCACACCATAAAGAAGAACACATCCAAGCAGAACTTGGCGAGGAACATAAGGCACAGAATCTCAATTCATTGCTGAGATCGGTCTTATAATGAGAAGGGGTTTGGCCATAATTCATGATAGCCAAGTGTTAATTGGCAGACCTTATATCTACACCTTCGAGAACATTATGCAGAACCCTCAGGCATGTAGGTTTCCTCATTTTTCTTCGATAGCGTATCAGTACAATGCCCAAAATGCCTTATGAATAAAAAAAGAGACTATATAAAAACTTGTCTCACCGCTAGAACACCATAAACGAAGAACACATCGAAGCAGAACTTGGCAAGGAACATAAGACACAGAATGATCGACATCGCGTAGAGGCCGGTGAAGGCAGCTTCGGCGTCAAAGTCCTGCTCTTCCGCCGCTAATTCCTTGATAGGTTCCAGCGTGCACGCCACCACCACCATAATTACGAACATCACGAATGAGAGCACCTGAAAACATTGTGAATAGTAATCATAATCACACTATCACACTAATCCTATCCTATATCCTAATCCTAATATCCTAATCCAAATCCTAATAAGAATGTGAAAACGTGGATGTTTGGATGTTTGTTACTCAATCACGCAAAAACTACTGGACAGATTTGGTTGAAATTTGGAATGGAGATAGATTATACCCTAAATTAACACATAGGCTACTTTTTATCTCGGAAAATCAAAGAGTTCCCGCGGGATTTTGAAAAACGTAAATCCACGCGGATGAAGTCGCGGGCACACAAACAACGCGCGCACACACGCGCACACACACAATTTCATTTAGAGGTATTTTTACATGCAATGAATTAATTGTACTAGAAATTGATACCAACCGCGTTTATACATCCCATGATAATATTCCCAGTTTTCAAGTCGAGGACAAAACAACAGGTGTCTAGTTGAGGCAGCCCCATGGTGAACTGAAATTATGGAATAGGTAATATTAAAAAAAAAAACAAAAAAAAAAAAAAAAACCAATTTCAATAACGACAAACACTAACAAGTGTAAATTAAAAATTTATAACACTCCCGACAAGTGAAGGTTACAGTAACTAGAAAAGAGCTGATAACTTTCAAACGGCTGAACCGATTTTCTTAGATTATAGCTAAGAACACTCTCGATCAAGCCACCTTTCTAACAAAAAAAAAATTAAAATCGGTTCATTAGTTTAGGAGCTACGATGCCGAAATGTTAGAGATGCAGGCCCGAGATCGAACTCCGAACCACTGAGTAGGAGGACGATAGCCTATCAACTCTATAAGTATTTATTTAAACTGACCTAATCGCTACACGAAATACGATTAGAATAGAATAGAAAATAGATTTTTATTGAAATAAACTTTCCACAAATGCTTTTGAATCGTCAAAATATAATCTACCTACCACTGGTTAGGAATGCCGTTCCTACCGAGAAGAACCAGCAAAAACTCGGAAGAAATAAAATCAAAACTTAAAATAACAGGAAACCTGTTTAGTATAATATGTATTATAATGTACTTAGCTAAAGAATTTTCAGAATCGTTACACAGTTCCGGAGATTAATCTATACGTACAAACTCACCTCACAAACTAATAAATTTTACCTTATAAGTTACAATATATACGTAATTAATACTTACGTAGGTAGCTACGTAGGTATAAGTAATTAGTAGGTACTTACTCAATGAACTATAATTTCCTTAAACAAGAACTACGTAGCACCGAACACTGGGATGGAGACACAGTAACTAGGTACTTTAGAAGAAGGCCGAAAACATCCCCTAAAGCGGCAAAGAATATTTCGCAGAACCGCCTTTTCATATTTACCTAGCAGAATCTCATGTTTAACTATTTGCAACAAAACTTACTTTTCGGCCTTTTATCGGATATAAGGTCTTATTTTTAACCCCCGACCCTAAAAGAGGAGGTGTTATAAGTTTGACGTGTGTATCTTTGTATCTGTATGTGGCATTGTAGCTCCTAAACTAATGAACCGATTTTAATTTAGTTTTTTTGTTTGAAAGGTGGCTTGATTGAGAGTGTTCTTAGCTATAATCCAAGAAAATCGGTTCAGCCGTTTGAAAGTTATAAGCTCTTTTCTAGTTACTGAAACCTTCACTTGTCGGGGGTGTTATACATTTTTAATTTACATTTGTGGAGAGTGTGCTCAAGAACTTCACTAGGTATCGTGTTCCTTCTTTACAATCCTACCATAGAACAGCGAGAAACGATGAACTCCTGGCATCCTTTGTGTGATCGACATCCAATCTACTTGGTTCAAACGTTTCTGCAAAACGTTTCTGTCACGAAACGCTAATTAAATGCCTTTCCGGCATTCCTGTTTCCTACCACGTATCTCCAAGGATGGAGTGAATAGGCATCCATCTAATTATTACTAGCTCTCAAAGAATTTAGGTCATTGTTATGACCTAAATAGTTGTTAGCTTATTAGCTCTACCAAAAAGCTCATAGACCAACGAGTCGCGACGTTAATTAAAGCAATAAAACTAACAGTTTTTATTGCTTAAATTCTAATTGTCTAACTAATAAGTCTAATTGTTATAGTGACAACATTTTGTGATCTTGCTTATGGTGAATGTTTGTAGCTACAGGCAAGGTGCCACAAAGCGAGGATGGTCGCCCATTCGATGGACCGACCAAATTAAGTCTCCATCTACGAGTGTACCAGGCTACTGGCCAGCAGGGGGAAGTGGTGAACGCTCGTGAAGCGCATGACATCTGTCCCCGAAGACCACTTTGTCACACTTCACGACAGTTATGGAACATCTAACAAAACGTCGAGACATCGACGTCACTGGCAGGCGTCAAATGGTGGTCAAATGATAGTACATTTGACGCTAGTAGCCCTATTATAGCGTTATTTTTGTATGATTCACGTCACCATAGGCTAATATTTGACATATCAAATTCAGGATCAAACCGAGAGTTTCTCGTGGTGTCTGTCTTCGTAGTGACCACGACTACTCTGTCATGAGTGTTTTTTTTTAATTTGTAGACTAGCGCTTGGTTGCAATCAGACCTGCTGCATATACTGATGCAGCCTAAGATGGAGCGCGCTTGCCTAAAAAATGCCTATTCAGTATTCACCCTTGACTTAAATGTACCTATATTAAAATCGTAAGGGAAACTGGTGCTGGAAGGGAGTTAAGAGAAAGGAGAGGTAGAATTGCTTATAGTGACACATCTGTAAATTCTTGTATTCATTGCCTCACTCCGGCGTCAGGAAGGCGGGAGTTTTAATCAATGACTCCCGAAACTCCAACGTTTGCGTAAATGCCCGTTTTAGACTTTCGCTTCTATGTTTTCCGCTAGAGGGCCAGGAATAAATCTATTTTTACTGTAACGTATAATTTTCTGGCCATGTTTTCCAATAAAGATATATAAACCTACCCATAAGGACCGTTAGTAGTTAGGTATGTCTGTAATTTATTTAATTATATATTTTTTTTTTATATTATAATTAGCTGATATTCGCGAATTCGCGTGGATTTTCTGTAACAAAAACTACCGTAAACTACCTGAAATCACGTTGGTCCATTGCGGCGTAACTGGACGATAAACCAACAAACAAACACATTTTTTATTAGCCATTTAGATATTATGAAGTCACGGACATCATCTAACTAGTGTGATAATTTTTCCAACTAACTAAAGTGCTAACTGGATTTTGAAAAAAGCCACAAAGATAGCTTCGGTTCCGGAATGGTCATGGAATATTTTTAATTTCGGAAAACAAAAGATTTTTACAGGGTTTTAAATTACCAAAATTCGTTCTTAGTCGAAAATAAATAGCATGATTTTTTTCCCCGATTCAATAAAACTGTCAGAAGTGAAAAATAAATAAAACGACATGAGTTTTATTAGAAGAATTTATTTAAAATAAAAAAAGCAATGATCTTATAATTAACAAATGGCGAAAACTTAATGAATTATTTTAAACTAGGTGGGTACAATTAGGTATTAATTCATGAGGGGTCCGTTATGTCTGATGATTATGCTGATCGTCTATATATTGGTGCACGCTACGCCTCTGAGTTTTGCCACTGGCACTGCTGTGAGTGAAAGATAACCAACTAGACTGTTTAACAGGACTCTCTCCGTCACTCGCTTCATACAATCGTAGTTCCAGTTTCATTTGAATATCAAGCAACCAAAGTCCATGATATTTTGCAGACATATTCTAGAAACTAATATCTGTGTCTGTGGTGTTTTAGATTTTTCCAAAAATATGTAGTTTTAAAATTACAGGGGCTCAGAGATTTGTATGTAAATTTTTAAGTTTTTTTTAAGTTGATTAATGCGAAAACTAAACTAAAATTGTAGCGTCACAACTTTAGTGTTTTCGGGACTGGAAAAAAATTTTAAAATAATTTTGCACGCCATTCTTGTCAGAATATGTGGTTGATTAATTATTTATTAAGGCCTAAGTAAATAATAATTTTATATTCTGGCAAAATTAATGATTATGATTATGGTAATGCCTGGAATTATAGCCTCGATAGCTCTACAGGTTGAGGAGAAGACTGAATTCCGAAAGGTCTGCAGCAAACCCCACCCGTTGCACTATTGTCGTACCCACTCCTGGTACAAGCTTTATCCTGAATTGGGGGGAAATGGGAGTATTAGTCATGGTTGGCATAGCTAATATTTGAAAAAAAATGTTCATCACGATGTCTCGATCAGTTAGTTATTCATCCATGAGTCTGTGTATGATGCAAAAGCTATCGTCTAAACTCTAACGGACTCCTTACCAGAGGCGGACTAAGGGTGGGCCGAGGAATGAATTCATATTTCCTGTTCATTTCTAAATCTAAGATCTGCTTTACAAAAGTTAGAAACTGAGTTATCTCTCTCGCGAGTCGGACTCATACATGAAGGGTTTCAAACCATCGTACAAGAAATAAAACTTTTTGATTTGCATGATGCTTACAAACAGACGGACTGACAGCGGAGTCTTAGTAATAGGGTCTCGTTGGCACCCATCGGGTACGGAACCCAAAAAACCACCATAAAATAAACCAGGGGCCTCATTCAGTGATGCCTCCCCCTCCGAAGGCCTTAGTCCGCCACTGGTTTTTAGTTCTTACATTGTAAAAGAGAAATAGATTAAAAATATTTTATAAGTATTGAGCCATTTTGAAAAATGGTTCAAACTTCAGATGTTCGCACGCTTTAGGCGGTGTTGAAGTTGTTTTCGCGCATGGTGAGCCAGTGGCTTCGGATGACCAGCAAGAAGTACACGCTGAGCACTGAAAAATAAAACGCAAACAAGATAAAGTTAAACAGCACTAAAACCCGACTTCTACGATAGCAACAGATATAGTAAAATTGTTTCTCTTTTTGGCTCTATCATTTGTATGGAATTACGTGAAAGAGAAAGCGCTATACTAACTTCTTTCCTCTAAGCGCATAATCTATAGAGCGCACTTTGACTTCGCTTAGACTTAAGTTTCAGTTAAAACGAGACAGATTTATGCCAGCGGTATAACGCTGTCTCGTTTTGACAATGTCTTAAGTCTGAGCAAAGTCCAAGTGCGCTCTATAGATCTCAGCTTGGATCCGCGGCGTAGATAATGATGCTGATTCTGTTGGCAACTAAATCCTAGAGTATTCGCATCCTTTTCTTACTAATGTACTTAATATGAATAGGACAGACAGTTTGACAGTTTATTTTTATTTAGATTCTATCAAAACTCGTGACTTTAGCTGCCAGTCGCGAGCCTATGTAGCGTGCACTAAATGTAAAATTCATGTTCCGTCCTTTTTTAGCAAATTAAAAGGAGCAGGATGCAGATACTCTAAATTTAGTTTAGAGAAGGACAACAGATTTGGCACCAATGTGTTAATTGTGTCTATATTATTATGCTGATATGTATTTATGTAGATTGATCCTTTGTGGTGTGGTAGAGCGGAAACGTGTGGGCCGATTTTAGTGATTCTTGCAACAATACATATTCGTCAACCTTGAGGTCCACGTCACTGCACGCTCCACCGATAATAACCGTGTAATACGTCATGAAAGGACGAACATTTTTACAGAAATCAAGAAAACCATAGACAATGATTTTAAAAATTTCAATGAGAACCCATAGTACGCGACAGGTCGAGATGGCAATCGGGGTATGAGGCAGGGGCACGTCTCGCACTCGCCCGCAAGATAACGATGTAATGGTGATAGTAATATAATTAACTAGCTGATGCCCGCAGCTTCGCCCGCGTGGATTGGTCAGATCCCCTGCAGCATCAGGATTGAGGAGTTGGACTCCAAATTTTTTATGAAACAATGTCGCAAAGTTCCTCTATCGATTAAAAAAGAAATTACGCAAATCGGTTCAGAAATCTTGGAGATTTCGGTGTACATAGGTAGAAAAACACAACTCCCTTTTTAAAAGTCGGTTAAAAGGTAAAAGGTCGGTCGGTCGGTTAAAGCCTATTTTACGCCCTGGTCAATCCTCTACTTGCCTGTGAAAGTCGGTTCAGCCGTTCCAAAGATTAGCCTTTTCAAACAGACAGACAGACAGACAGACAAAAATTTTAAAAACGTGTGATTCAGTTATGGTATCGTTCAAATAACCATATGAGCTTAATATGAGGTAGTTATTTCGAAATTACAGACAGACACTCCAATTTTATTTATTAGTATAGATAACGTCAACTTAAAACTAAAGCTACGGGGGTTCCAAACGCACCCTGGTCTGAGTAGAAGCCCACAACAAACTCAGCCGCTAGCCGTTAGCATTAAGGCCTTTGTCAAGCACTCTGCGCTCCAAATTTTAAAACAAGTGTAAATTAAAAATTCATAACGCCCCCGACAAGTGAAGGTTACAGTAACTAGAAAAGAGCTGATAACTTTCAAACTGCTGAACCGATTTTCTTGGATTATAGCTAAGAACACTCTCGATCAAGCCACCTTTCAAACAAAAAACAATTAAAATCGGTTCATTAGTTTGCGATGCCACAGACAGATACACAGATACACACGTCAAACTTATAAAACCTCTCTTTTTGGGTCGGGGGTTAATAGCAGTTGCTTTGACGTTCGCCGTGTGTTTGACAAAGGCATAAGTTGGTAATAGGTTACTTACATATCTCGGCCAAAGTGCTAAGGAGGTAGCCTAGGTCATAAGGCAGGGTTGCGATGCGCACGACGTACACTATGGCATACAGGACGATGAAGACCAAATAGTATATCAAGTAAGCCTTGACATAGTTTTTCTTTTCCTAAAAAGGAACGAGGACGCTTTAGTTTACAAAATAAATCCATGAGCAGCTACTAGTCAAAATCAAAGTCAAATAATTTATTTAAAACTAGATGATGCCCGCAGCTTCGCCCGTATGGATTTAGGCTTTTATAAATCCCGTGGGAAGTTCAGGACAAAATGTAGCCTATCCGTAGTGACCAGTTCCCGGGATGCAAGGTGTCTCCGTAGATAAAAACTTTTAAACGGATGATCTTTTAAAAATTCTTTGGGATCACCAGGATTTAGGAATTCCTTACAGCATCAAGGTTGAGGAGTTGGATCCTTGAAGTCAAAATTATAACCGACAGTTTCTAAATCCCATCAGCTTAGGTGGTCAAGTTCCCTGCAGCATCAGAATGGAGGAGTTGGAATGGAATTCAAATTTTTATGGAACAATGTGGCAAACAATGTTTCTGTACTTATCGATTGAAAAAAAAAGTCATCCTGTAAGGGATCCGTTTTTCCTTTTACGTAACCCTAAAGATTACGCAAATCGGTTCGGGGGAGGGGGGGGGGGGGGGGGTTTGGAGGTATCTTCCAACGCTGCCGTGGTCGCCTTTTTAGCAACCTTGAGACCCCAACGTCTATCGTATATGAGAGATGGTAAAACTTCGTAGGTACCTTATGTAGGCCAACGACCAGTAATATGGAGAAGGTCAGCAAGACCAGCACCAGCAGCAGCATGATCACGGTGACGGCGAGCAGCGCGCCCGCGGCTTGCTGGTCGATCTGCACTTTGCCGTCGTCGCTCCATCCCGACATCACAGCACTCACGGCTGCCAGAGTTATGATTGAGAGGATCGCGAGGATTGCCGACGCCACCTGTAAGCAAATTAAGCGGGATGTTATAATGTATTTTACCGTTTTTTTTGTGCGTTGTTTTTTATTGAAAATATTACAATACAAGATAAAGTTGAGAAAACTAAAACCCGACTGCGATCGTCTTAATAAACGCTAATATTATAGTAAAATTGTTTTTCTGTCGCTTGGTATATTTTAATGTTGTAGTACATTTATATTTATTGTAAGCTTGGCCCATCTTAATTATCTATAAACGTATAGAAGTTACTGATTAGATAGTTGGCGCCACTCAAATCATAACAAATCATAACATCATATTAGAAGGCGTCATTGATTGGCTGAAGTTGTTCAACATCTGATCGATAAACGTACTGTATATAAAATTCTTATAGTTTTTAGTTGATGAATTGTAGCATAATAAAGGATAATATTTGTAATCAATATATAAGATGAAAACATCTTTATTACTTAGATGATTTGTTAAACGAGCTTGATGATTTGTATATTAGTCACTAAGTTTATTCATTGTACAATTTGGATTGGCCGATAACGATAAGATAAAAAGGGGAGTGGCTAATAAACGTGGAGAGGTTACCTGTAAGAGAGGTTTTAAAACGACGACATTCGGAAATATACTAACGTAAGAGGAACAACATTTATTTGACACAAATGTAAAAGTTAATAAATTTAAATATGAAATAAAAGTATAATAATTTATCATAAAGATTGTGTTTGTGATTTCGTCAGACCTTACCCAAAAGGTCAGAAGAGGGACATCAAGAAAATATAATATTTTCTTGTCACGCTCACGACTCAGAGAAACAAGTGGAAATATACAGAGGAACGAGAAAGAAGTGGAGGTCTAGTAGACCACAGACATTTTGGAGCACAAGGCCAATATTTGGGCCTCAATATATCAAAGTACCTAGTCATGGCATCAAAGGATTTCTGGATAAACGGGTAGGATCTTTCCATGATTTTATTTTTATTGATAGCTATTAATGGTAATTTTTTTTTTTATTTTTATTTGTGTGGGTTTTCGTTTTGTTTGTTCTACATTTAGTTATCATTTTGTTAAAAAGCTTTGCTCCGAGTTGGAATGGAAATTATATAACGTTATGATACCTAGAATTACCCACATGTTTATAATTCATCTTGTATATTGGTTATACAAATGCGATCGACCTTCAAATTGTGGTTTAAATAACATTGAGGTATTTAGAAGGCTTATTTTACAATGAAAAATGAAAAATGTTTATTTACAAAAAACAGTCTTGTACAATTTTCCTGTTTCTGGTGGTACCCGCACTAGGTTATCCTGTATCGTGGGTACAATGGAATAGATAGTGAACATAGTGTTAAACAATATAAAAAGTGTGGTTTACTTAATGATGGGCGTTATTGTTACTTTTAAATAGTTTTCAGGATGTATCTACTATGTCCTGCCGGGGTTTTATTTCTCATTAAATGATTTCACAGGTGAATATCTCACGGAACGTGGTATTTCAATCTTCACACTTGTAATCGTGTGCCGAATTAGTTTGGTTAAGAGTTACGATAGGGATTTATTTTCACATACCTAGTGGTTTTGTTTTACGGAAGGTGAATTTCTGGATTTAGGTTCAATCGGTTGCTGCATTCATTGTATAGATAGATGTTTTCCTTTTTCTAGCACACAGTGACGCGATATTATCACACAGCACTCATTGGGCATCTTGAATGTTGTTTTATGAAATTATTATTTTTTGTAAACCGCTTTGGGATAAGGTAGAAAAAGTTACATGGAATAGCTTTTCGTTTTACGCCTGCCAGTGAAATAATCCGCCTCTACTTGTAATGGTTACTGAGTGATTGGGGATATAAAATGTTAATTGATAAAAATGAAGGTGATCCGTTGTAATAAAGTAATAGTGACCAGGGTTAATAAATTGAGCATTTTGAGAAATATAAATCCTAAAATGGGTGTAAAAGTAGGTTTATCTTATCTGGTTATTCTTTAACTAAATTTAAAATTATGGTAGGTAGGTAGTCAGATAGTTTTAAATACGGGGTGCATAAATAAGTGGTTTTTTTTACAAAAGTGAGGAGAAATGTTTTCATTTATCTATTTTTACCACTTGAAACGCGTAATGTTTGAGTTTCAAACATAACTTTGCTGATAACAGCTCACCATGAACAACCCATGGCCGGCCCACTACTGAGCAACAAGTGTCTCCTCACAGAATGAGAAGGGTTTAGGCCGTAGTCTACCACGCTAGATAACAGCTAATTTACTTTTAATACTGGCACAATAATTTGAGTACTACGAGTAGTAGGTAGGTATAGTATATGGGCAGCGGGGTTTTTTTTTTTTACCTGTATTCACGCAATTAACTGTGTACTGCCGCATTTAAATGCAATATGATTTTGTTTTTATTGGAATAACATCGCTTGGCGGGTTAAATTCCTGGCAAATGTTCTATTAAAATTAGAGTAAGTTTTTTTTTAATGGTAATATACCTACAGTACTGCCCTTAGGGCAGGGCGCGATAATAAGTACCTACTACCAAAATACTATTTTCTTTGTTGTACGCAAGAAATTTTAGGCAAATATCTTTGCACTACGCTCGCGTTTGTGGCATGACATTATCCCAGAAATATATTTTAAAAAAAATTCACGCTCGCTTGACTCGCTTCGCGATAGTTCAGTTTCGATATGCATTTAGTTAACAAAACTCTCAGGAAACCACGTTTGTTGTGCTCTCGAAATTGATCAGTCTATTTGATAAAATCGAAATGCGGTGCCTTATAAATTTCGCTTAGGAGCGCCGGTAGTATCTCATGATAATAATATGAATATTGATCATAATTTTTTTTTTAGGATGATTAAGCATTGAAGGGTTTTCGGCTGGTCTGGCATTTCGCCTGATTTTATGTTTTTGCTTATTTAGCGCGTTCAGGAAAGCTTTGACAACGTTTTATAACATGAGTATATATTTTTTTTTGTTTTAGTTACCCAAACAGAAAAAAAAAAGCATTAAAGATGTGGGACCGAGGGATAAATCTAGTTTGATTTTTGGTTGGATTATGAAGTTGTAGTTAGGGTATTTAAAATAGAAAGATTTCAATTGTAGGAAATGATGTAAAACATGTTGAGGATAAGTTGTGTAATAAAGTCGATAATTCACTTGTTGGATGTCACGCGATCTATTGCGAGGAGGAATCTTTTTCTTGTCTCTGTTTTTATAAATACGGTGT
Organism: Maniola jurtina; assembly: GCF_905333055.1. Taxonomy (NCBI): domain Eukaryota; kingdom Metazoa; phylum Arthropoda; class Insecta; order Lepidoptera; family Nymphalidae; genus Maniola; species Maniola jurtina. The sequence goes on from NC_060044.1 coordinate 2,040,933, forward strand.
TCTGACGGGTTTTTATTTACGTCTCGGATTATTGAATACTTTCGGTGTTTGATTGGACGGTTAGAGGTTGCAAAAGCAATCGCCCTCTAATTAAATCATTTATTTAGGCATTAGTTCAATTTGGATTAAATCTCGCGAAAAGCCACGGTGGCTGTCTCTCGCGCGTCTTGGAAAGACATTCCTAATGCCTGTTTTTCTGAGGGAGGGATGCATTATCAAGTGAGATGAGCTGCAATGTTTGCGGCTGATTATTTTGGAAAATTTGCAATCGTGGCAAGTGGAGTAAAGTTTGACTAAACGATTTAATGAACTAAGTATATAATGGATTTGGTGAATGGTTATGTTATATAACATTTTGATAAATGGATGAATTTGAAGAGTGTATGTATGTGGTTGATGCACATTTGTTTCATATTTTTACTTAAGTTATAAAGTATTACATTTGGTGAGTAGTTATTTATATTTGGTAGGGTAGGTTTGATAAACAGGTAGTTATCTTGATTAATAAGTGAGTTATCATTTTATAAATGCGTACTTTAATGTTTGATGGACTGGTATACTTGATAAATGTGCATATTTTCATACTTCAAAGACAAGTTGTACCTATTAGTTTCTTCAAGCTTTTAGTTGCTGATAATTATATTAACATTCTTTAGAGCGCATGTCCTATGGACGAAATCGTTTATACATACTTTCACTGTTTGAAATGTTACAATCATAAAGATATAGTTATGACTAGAGGAGGTCATAGCTTGTTGCCGCTCTTGTACATCCATGTGTCGACTAGGTATTGTTATCTCAGTATATTTCAGGGAACCTCCGTTCGGGTGAAAGCGATAGCTGTTGGATAAATGCTTGTTGGGTTATCAGAAGACCGTGTAGTCTTCGATGAGGTTACTTGTAAATATTATAGCGAAATAGTAAGTTTAAAAATAGAATGAGGCTAAACTAAAAAAATGAGACAAAGATAAAAATAATAACTTAAAGCATTGAAACAGCATAAAGTGAAATAGTAACTTACAAACTATACATACATATTTACGAATTATGTAGATAGATATAGTATTACTGGATTACGTATATCAAATAAGAATACTGTCAGCTCATGTTTTGTTTTCGGCGTGGTAATTTTACGCTTAAAACTCATAAGAGATATCATGAGGTTCGCTTTCTGTAAAAGTTATTAGCTTTAACAGTTAATTGATTTATTACATTATTTATTTATTATACACTCAACAAGTAAAAGTATTTTGTTTTGACAAAATCCAAAGAAGTACCTATTGGATTAATAAGGCAAGGTACGAAGCATTGGCTGGATTTTACAACATTTAAAGTTTCCTGTTCATTTTTATCATTGAGTTAATTTGAGGCGGAAGGATCCTCTTGAAAATTTTTAAGATTAAGTTATTAGTAAGAAAGTATATTTTGCTTAGGTTAGTTTAAAATGTACAGCCGGTAATTTAAAAAAATATATATATATTTAATTTTACATAATAGGTGAAGCTGGTTGATGCACCAAAAATCGAATTATCATAGGAATTTAATTAAGCTAACATTTTTATTTATTATCAACTTCAAATATACAGTAGCAAACTGATTAGTTGGAATACATGCAGTGATTGGAATATTTAAGTTCCGATAGAAGAATCTATATCGTGGCTTGTTCCTTTATGGACAAGAATATTTTTGTTGACTCGTGGGACCACTTACACAAAATATCAACGTTCGGTTTGGAGGTCTTCCATGGCTATTCCTACAGTTCCATGACGTATTGAAGAGGTTAACACTTTGTCGCTCATCACATCAACCAGCACGGCATTTGGGTATGATGGATGGATGTAGATAGGTACACATTTGATGGGGGGGGGTTTAGTGGTTTGTATCAATAGGAACCAGGGGTTGAATGAGGAAGGCTGAGGACAGTACGTGTGGTGCTTACTAGGGAAGGTTTATGTTCAACAGTGACCTTATGATGATGACGATGTAGATGACGATGATGATGATGATGGACGTACGAGGATGAATCTTTTACGAAACGAATAAAGGGAAATCGAACAGATGCGGGTCATTACGGTTAACATATAAAATAATGTATAAGGTACCTACTTTCTTCTAATCTTTATGATCGATCAGCTTGTGATAGAGATTTTGATGTCGTAGAGAATAGAGATGTATCGAACGGAATATTTATTTCATTTTTTTCCAGCTATTATGTTGATATCGCTTTTCTCTATGAAAAGGAATTAATGATAAACTAATAGGTATCATTCGGCGGCGAGTCGCGACTGTGTCGTTCCCAGGGTCGAATTTGGTAGTTCTGCTTATGTTACTCGAAACGACAAAGTACGCCATATGGTGCATATTATGGCTAAAATAAAATATATAAGTATCATGTGAAATTATAAATCAAAGATTCTTTTTGCATGTAGATATTATATGGTTAAGAGGCACAAGTGACGCAACTACTGTACCCTGGCGTTTGTTTAACATTGTCCATTAGTACTTCAGAATGTGGATTTTGCTAGAAAAAAAAACAATAGGTAATTGTAAGAAATATGGGAAGCGTAATCTGCATTAAAAGAAAAAGTTTGAATTGGAAGCAACCAGGCATAGGATTTTCATACATCCGTAATCACGTTCCTTTCAACTCTCTATCTATCACGGTTCACGATACGCCGTTCGCGGTTCGGGCCGTGACGCACGTGCAGACGGACAGACGGACGGAGAGCAGAGGTTTAGAAAATAGGGTCTCGTAGGCACCCTTCGAGGGGTACGGAACTGGAGAAAACTAAATTATAATAATGATAATAGGTTTTCTAGGTTACCAAGTAAAATTACTTCTCTTAGGTCGGATTGTATTATGATGGATGCTTATGAAACAAAATTAAATGAACGGTCTACTCAAAGTGTTTTATGTTTGCAGGATCCAAGGATGTTGGAAATGAACAAATGAGGGAAAGGATGACCCAAAACTAGGTATGGGTCAGGGACACAAAGTCCCAAGGAAGGAAAGGATGGAAAAGCCCCGAGGTTACGGGCTATGGACAAAAAGTCCTATAGGAGGAAGGAGGTGGACCCTAGGATAAGGGTCATTAAAAATTTGGATCTGGAGGGAAAAGACCCTAGGATAAGGGTCATTAAAAATTTGGATCTGGAGGGAAATAAGGACAATCATATATGTATCCCGGTAGAAGAGAGACGCGCCAAGGCTCGGAATCCGCGATTTTCCAATAAGAAGGGAAGAAGAAAATATGTGCGTAAAACTATTGCGTTGAAAGTGTATGAAAATGTTTTGTGATTTAAATCGAGAACTGGCGGCGATTAACTTTAAGTTTAGAGAGTTTATTTTATCAAAAGGACAAGAAGTTCACTTACACATATTCATATTAAGAATCGCTCCCGATTCTAAATATAAATATAGAAGAAAACATAATCTTTAAAGGTATGGTGACTATACAATAATATAAAAAGTCAAAACACGTTATATTCGTTAACAAACTATACCTACATCTAGCTAAGATATCTATGGTGTTTGACACTGTTTGATTAAACTTTAAACTTTGTAAAAGATTTTTCCTCCAGTATGAGTTTCGGCAAGTACATTATGTAGTAGAGCTAGGTAGTTTACATACCATAATTAGTCCTAGCTTTATGTAATTGTAGCATAATAGGTATGTTCGTTTTGTGTACCATATTTATGAGATTTAGCTTTAAAGTGATGCGTGTATGTACGGACTTTAATAGTATTTTCCTAACAAATAGACATATTTTGAATTTGTATAATTGACTTATATAATATAGTTCATCAGTTTTCTTATATAATTCTTTAGTGGGAAGGAGAGTCTAGTTGGAACAGAACTTTTAACAATTTATTTTGAGATACTTGAAACCCTTTAAAGTAGTTTTTAGTAATTAGTTTTACATGCTCATCCCCAAAACTCTATTGAGTGTTCCTGTAAAATATTGGCTTGTGAGTTATAATTGATACTTCGGACTTTATGCATGTACCTACCTTCTTTGATTAAATGGAGGCCTCCTTTAGTTGCTACTGGTCTCGCAATTTTTGATATCTTTATGATTTTTGAAAAATTATTTATAAATTTAGAGTGTCTGCATCTTTTTATTTTAATATTAGCGGAAGAGAACAGAAAAATGAATTTTAGATTAAAGGCTAAATTTGAGTGCTACTGTAGACTGGCAGGTAAAGTTGCGAGGGTAAATAGTTTGGAATTGAATTGAGTTTATCTGCTATTTTCTAATTATATCGGATGGAAAGGGTTGCTGCGAGTGCTCTAAAATTAAGTTGCAATCATAATCAATACCAATGTATCAATAAAACTGTATATTCCTTCTAGTTAAGGTTAGCAAGAATATTAATTTAATTAATTACTATCTTAATTTTTTTTTGTTTTGTTGAACTAAGTCTTTGTCATTTTGGTTGTGAAGTTTACATGTTACTTAAGTTTTAATTTTTTTTTTTAAAAGCGATGAGACTCGCTTAAAACAGGATGGCCGAGCTGTAAGCTTGGCCCATCTTAATTATCTATAAACGTATAGAAGTTACTGATTAGATAGTTGGCGCCACTCAAATCATAACAAATCATAACATCATATTAGAAGGCGTCATTGATTGGCTGAAGTTGTTCAACATCTGATCGATAAACGTACTGTATATAAAATTCTTATAGTTTTTAGTTGATGAATTGTAGCATAATAAAGGATAATATTTGTAATCAATATATAAGATGAAAACATCTTTATTACTTAGATGATTTGTTAAACGAGCTTGATGATTTGTATATTAGTCACTAAGTTTATTCATTGTACAATTTGGATTGGCCGATAACGATAAGATAAAAAGGGGAGTGGCTAATAAACGTGGAGAGGTTACCTGTAAGAGAGGTTTTAAAACGACGACATTCGGAAATATACTAACGTAAGAGGAACAACATTTATTTGACACAAATGTAAAAGTTAATAAATTTAAATATGAAATAAAAGTATAATAATTTATCATAAAGATTGTGTTTGTGATTTCGTCAGACCTTACCCAAAATTATGAACTCAGAATTTTATCCGCTTTCATTTGACACCCCACTCGATACAATAGAAAAAAAAAATTTGGAGACCCCCACTTTTTTCATGTAACATCCGTTAGGTCCATTTTTTTGGTATAAAATGTAGCCTATGTCACCCGGACCTTTACGACGAATCGATTGACACCTCATTCATCAAAATAGGCCCAGTAGTTTAGGCGCTACGGTGGAACACACAGAATCTGGATACAAACATACACACATACATACATATTACATAGACTGCTAAAATCATAACCCTTCCTTTTTGGCTTTGCCGCAGACGGGTAAAAACTTAAAGCTAGCCTTATCTAATTACTATACAAATATTGTCGTACCTACTCCTAGCACATGCTTTACGCTTAGAAAAGGGGAATATTAGTCAGCATGATAAACATGGGTAATATTATTTACTAGCGACCCGCCCTGGCTTCGCACGGGTGTTCCGGGATAAAATATAGCCTATACGGATTCGGAAGAATCCCTCTAAGTAATGGTAAAAGAAATTTTGAAATCGGTCCAGTAGTTTTTGAGCCTATTCAATACAAACATACAAAAGTACAAAGGTTTCCTCTTTATAATATTAGTATAGATAAACAAAGCCAGTCAGTCAATCAGCTTTTCCTTTTATATACCTATGTAGATAATAACAAAACAATAATTTTTAAATAGCAGACTTCTCGCAAAAGTCAAGGACACATTCGTAGAATTTTACCGTTCATTTATCCTCCAACACATCAAGACCGGTTTGTCCTGTGGAGACGGTATTGATGGCAGTGTGTTCGTGGATAAGTATTATATCATACGAAGTGGCGTGCAGTTCATAGAGGCGTAACAGCACTGCTTACCCTAGTTGTAATGGTTCAATGCTGATTTTCAATATGAGGTGCCACACAGTAAGTTTCTGCCTATTGAATGCCTACTCTGACACTAAATCCTTTGCACGCCTCTGCATACGAGTAGGAAGCAAACCGACACGAGGCACTGAGAGGCCACATTTTTGTTGCGTTTGCCGTGGAGACCCTGGGCCATGGAGTCTTAGTGCTAAAAAAATGAACGAGACATTTCGCCGCGTTTAATATCCTCATCGGGTGACAGAAAGGCTGGCTCATTTTTTGCGCAACGGATCAGCCTGGCTGTCCAGCGTGGAAATGCAGCCAGTTTCCTTGGACTATTCCATGCGGGCATGATTTGTATAGTAATTAGATAAGGCTTGCTAGTTTTAAGTTTTATTGTAAAATTTTCAATAAAAAAAATCATGTTACCATAAGCCTTCATTAGCAGGTCATATGGTTTTTTAGCATGGATTAGCATAAACAAACCGTTCGATATTTGATTACACGCCGGAAAATTTTGCATAATGAACCGTTAAACCAACGGTGCTTATCGCTATTCGCAGAGGGCGCATCGATAAATAGACACTTCTTACTGTATCCACGGAGAGAAGTTAGCTTAAAACTCTCTCTGTTACGTAATTCCATACAAATCGCAAAGACAAAAACTCAGTGGGCGTTAATCATTTTGAAGCAGGAAGCCTTCCGTACCATGGTACAAGAAATAACATTTTTAATTTTTTATGTGGCGGTAATTTTTTTTCATTATTTGTTGTTATAGCAGCAATAGAACTACTCATTCTGTGAAAGTTTCAACTCTCTGACCTATTACGGTTCACGAGATACAGACAGACGGACGGACGGACGGACAGCAGTGTCTTAGTCATAGGGTCCCGTAGGCACTCTTCGGGTACGGAACCCCAAAAAAAGTAAAAATATTTACCAGATGTAAGTAGCCGAGGATCAAGCAGCCGATCCTCAGCGGCACGCAGAAACAGCACTTGTTAAATTCCAGCATCATGATGAATCTGTGAAAAAAAAACAGGCGAATTAAGGTCAACGAGTTAAAAGTCGTGATAGCCTAGTGGTTGACAGTTGACACCTCCACCACTAATAAGACCACAGCGCTCACCCAGTGGTGTGTGGGAGGTCCCGGGTTCAATTTACGACAGGGGAAATTTGGAATTTTATGATTTCTAAATTTTCTATGGTCTGGTCTGGTGGGAGGCTTCGGCCGTGGCTAGCTACCACCCTGCCGGCAAAGTTGTGCCGCCAAGTGATTTAGCGTTCCGGCACGATGCCATGTAGAAACTAAAGGGGCATAATGGAACTTCCATGTCCCTTCCAGGTTAGCTCGCTACCATCTTAGACTGCATCGTCACTTAACATCTGGTGAGATTGCAGTCAAGGGATAACTTGTATCTGAATCAAAAAACACAGAGAATTTGACACAGAGATAGCTTGCATCCCGGGAACAGACAACCAACAAAGAACGTTTTTCATCCCAGAAAAAAAGTTGCCACGGGATCCTACTTAGATTTTTTTTGTCTTTATTTTTAGCTGGGGCTTTATGACTTCGTAATTATGTCGCCCGCGTAAACAAATCAACTTACATTAAAACTCAATCACTAATAATTAAAACTAAAATTACTGGACCGCAAATAGTAATTTACAGAGCATCCTCGCCTGGTTAGATAAGGGGTAAGCTATTAGCTAAGACCCTGTTACCATCGATGGCTCAAGCTGTTACATATATCCCTATAATATGCAAATGTCGATAAAGAAAACCTTTCACACTCCATCAGCATAGGCACATGTTGAATGTCATCAATGACATCACACTTCACACTAATATTATAAAGGCGAAAGTTGTGTATGTGTGTGTGTATGTTTATTACTCCTTCACGCAAAAACTACTAGACGGATTTGGCTGTGGAATGGAGATAGATAATATCCTGGATTAGCACATTTTATCCCGGAAAATCAAAGAGTTCCCTCGGGATTTCGAAAAACCTAAATCCACGCGGGCGAGGCGCGGGCATCGGCTAGTAGATATTAAACTTCTTTTAGGTCAACAAAATCGCGGACAAAATAATTAGTTTTAAAGTTAATAATAATTTTAATTAAGTAAGTATTATTAGTTTATTTTATCCTCATCTTTAAGTGTAGTTTAGGTACACATATAACTTAAGATGAATAACAAAAGGCACAGAATAATGTATGTATTTAATAGTTGTAGTACACGGTAAATCATCTTTTTATCTCATTAGGTTAAATTATAATTAGTAAAACAAATAACAGATAACCTACCTACCTACCTATTCGACCATATTTTTGTCACTTCCTTCTCATAATATTTTTACATGTTAAATAGGTAACAACTCAAGTATCTAACTCAAACTCAAATCATTAATTCAAAGTAAGGTAGGTAAATATTTTGTACTATTGTTTTTGATGGTCAGAATTGTTAGATATTTTGTAAGATGATTTATAGTGGTGATACTTACCTAAACTTATAACTAAAGCTACGAGGGTTCCAAACGCGCCCAGGTTTGAGAAGAGCTCTACTAGGTAGGTACCTATGCGTTTCAAATGAGAAAACGGGTTTTTATTCTCAGGAGAAAACCTAAGTAGGTACCTACCTGCCGAGTACCGACTTTGTAACTTGTAGGTATATTGAGAAAAAAAAATATTATTTTTTCAATAAAATAAGCTTGAAACACACTACGAAAACTGCGCGAATATGGAGTACCAAATTAAACTAGGAAACTATTACTAGCCGAGGCCTCGCCGAGACCGGAAATATCGTTTTTTTTCATAATAGTTTTCAAGTTAATGCAACGATAAACTAACTATAAGGGGTCAAAATTGCTCAAAATTGACTCAGGGGGCATGAATCCTCTTAAAATTTTAATATTATCTACTTTCCTACTGTTATTTTTAAACTCAATAACAGTATCAAAAATTAAATGGAACAATAAAGAAATCGCGAATTTGAAAGTTTAATAACAGAATTTTAATAACAGAAAATCAAAATTAGAATTTCAAATATTATGGCGATGCTCTGACATAATATACGACACGTGTACCTACACAAGTACGCTGGAAGAGGTGTACCACAAAAAATGACAGTTATTTTTTGTGCCCAAACAAAGCGCCCAACCACCGAGCGTACCGGGAATTAAAATTAACACTGTGTCAAAATGGCCTACGTATTGACATAATGTTAACAGATCTTCCGACTTCATGCTCCTTGGACGAAGTCTTATTTATATCTCTATGTCAAGCACGCTCACATGACAGTTACTGCTGCTATCAGCTCCAAAATGGCGAAAAACAGGTTCACAATCGCCAGTCCAGCGTACCTAATTGTATTAGTAGGAGGTCATACATACTCGGCTCATACATATTTTTATCCTGAACCCCGCAGGCGCAGACGTACGCCCGCCCAGGCTTTCAGAAAGTTGCCGGATACGACGACTATTAATACAAGTCCAGCGTACTTATATTAGTAAAGATCAGTGGTTGAAACGCATAGTAGGTACAATTTACTATTTGTTTCAAAATATGTAAAGCTATCGCCATTCATTGGTATTTATAATTTTGAGATTACTGTTTCGCTCATTTTCAGAGTTCCGTACCCCACGGGTGTAGACGCCAACTTACTAAGCCCTGTCTGTCTGTCTGTCCGACCGTCCAGCCCAAGTCCGTCCGTTGAACGTTGAACTCTACCTAGTTTAAATTTTCACTGAATGTGTAAAATACATGAGTCATTGTTATATTCTTGCTTGTTTTATAAACAAATAGGTACCTAGTACCAACCTATATGCCTAGTAGGTATTGTATTAATTAAAACCATTTAAAAACACGACTGCCCTACCATATTGATTTAAAAAACTTGGGATGAAATATGGATTCTAATGATACCCCATACATTCAAATCTGTTCACGGATTTGGAAGATATGGATGGATGGAATAAATAAACTCACATACATACAGACATACATACACATCATAATATGAAGCCTAAAAAGTGAAAACATTACACAGTAGATACTCCTTTTTGCAGTCGTGGTAGTGGTGTAAACAATAAAATACAAATAAAGCGAAAAAGTAGCAAGTGGTAAAAATTTACGAAGAACTTTGCTGATGGAACTAGAAATTAAATTAAGTAAGAAATTAAGTATTTAATTTGCTTAAAGTTATAAAAAAACTTGAAATGACTTTGCCGGCCGGTACAGCCCCAAACATTTTACTTTGATTTTGCAAAATATTTTTATCAAAAATTAAAAAGTTCACACGTTTACTTGTGTTATTTTATTAAATTGAAAATTTACGTGCACCATAGATACTGAAACGCATTATAATTTTATGTACTTATATTATTATTTTAATAGCTTAATACTTAAAACACAGTTTTAATCACCTTTCCTAATAAAAATGGGACTTGATCAAGCAGGCGTCGTAACGCAAAGCAACGGCAAGCGCGCGCGTCTTTCGGTTGGACCGTACTAAAAGTAAAAAGGCAAAAACCGGTCGAAAATAAAAACCTGACAAGTCCGAGCTTTTTTGTGCGTATCAGTGTTCCGTGAAGCTTTCAAAGGTGGAAGCAACGGGCCTGCCCGCGTAATTCAAATTTAATTTGGTTTTTCGCATTTTTATCGAAATTAGCTGTAGTATTGACTAATTCTGACACATTAGTCGATACTACAGCTAATTTCTTAACCTGGACCCTTTCAAGTAAAGTTTTTTATATAAACCTGTGAGGATGATACTGCCATTGTCGCAATTGAAAATGCCATAAGCCTACGTTGCCTTATTAGTTAAAAAGATGCGAAAAACCAAATTAAATTTGAATTTCGCGGGCACGTGGTGGCGTGAGATTTACACCTTGTTCAGGCATTCAAGCTAATAGACATGGAGCTTGTGAGTAGGGTTGCCAACCGTACTATAATATATACAGTATTGTACTGTATTTCGGGTCTGCGTTATATATACTGTTTAAGAAACATATAGTACGAAAAAATACTATATTTTCAACACAAAATCTAACAAACAAAATATCTTTTATTTAAAAAAACAGAAAAGATATTTTCGGTTATTAATTATTCGAAGTGGCGAGAAGGAAGAAACAGATGTAGTGTCACATTATTAAAAAATGAACTTTTGATATACGTTAATAATTAATGTGATAAAGCATAAATGACACTTTTATTTTGTACAAAAATTGTTAAAAAATGCAAGAAGTGCAAATAAATATAGTTTTTTTTTTAAATAAATTAGTAACAAAAATATCTTCGCCTACTTTTTGCGTTTTCCATAAAATACTAGGTATATATTTTTTAAGTGTAATATATTTTTTACAGCTTAGTCTCAAAAATACTATATTTCACTGAAGAAATGTTGGCAACCCTACTTGTGAGGGCCAGACCTTCGTTATTTTATAAAAGCTGAAAGTTTCTCTTCGTACTGTCCCCAACACCGAACAACGACCAGTGACTAATGAAGTTTGGATCATGGTGGCTTTGGCAGATAACAGGTAACCAACGACGCATACAATCTTTCGTCAAAGTATGAAGTCAAATTTTTTGGTATTTTCTTCGGAATATCATTAGAAATCACGTCATGCATTGCCAGATACTTAGTATCGTGGCAATCCCCTGCCAGCGCCCAAGACAAATTAAACTTTAAGGTGTCCTGAAAAAAAAGTGCGGCGTTAATGCCGTGTGAACGGGGTCTAACGTTGTTTGTACTGCAAAAGAACGTACAAAGTTTTAACCTTGTGAACGGCCCACGCATTCAGTAAAATAGATTTTGCAAAAAAAAACGTGCTAATGTGAACGGAGTTTTAGTTTTTGAATAATGATATTGATTTTGAAATATGACAGATGAACCAGTCTCGATATGACTCCACGTGTACCGTTCTTAAGTTTTGAGTACGGAACACTAAAATCGACACAATAACCTTGAACACATGCTGTTTCGGCTCCACCGAAAACCGTCGCCCCATCACATTAAAAGAATACGAATAGTAAACGCGCACGATATAGTATAAAACTTGGCCTGGTGACGTCACCGTACGGTGCGCATCATAGGATACACAATAAATGTATCGAAAACGGTCCAGGAATTCGTTGCTGGTTGCTTGCTGTACAAGATGAGCTCACCGGGTAGGTGCGACGGCGGGATACTGCCCTTATTAAATGTTGTTTGGGCACGCAATTTTAGCCTATATTACTGGCTCGTTGGTCTACGCCCGAAATTAATTATCATTAATCTCTATAGGTAACAGTATTCTATCGTTTAGTGACTTAGCAACGTTGAGTTTTGACAAGAATTGTAGGTAGGCATGATCTTGTAGCTTTAGTTTTACGTAATTAATTATCACCACTGCATCATTGTTTGACAATCAGAAAGTGTACAATAGTAATTAGTACCTACCCAATTTGAATAATGACTTTGACTTTGATCATCAGTTTCATTCTTCATCTTTCAGTAAAAAAATAAAAATATATTTGTACTCAGATACTCAATGAGCTCTTAAAAATGATATCCCACATGCTAGAGCTAGAGTAAGAATTTTTGTTTTCTGGCTTCTTTTTCATGTATGGGGAGCCCCCTTGAAAAATAATTGAATTTCTAATTCAATACTTTGTTTTTGGACAACATTTTTTAACTCCAAGTCCAAATACCAAAATTTCATTTCTGTAACTCATTTCGTTTAAGAGTTATAGACCTGTGAAACGCGGATAGATAGACTGACGGAAGGACAGACAGACAGACAGCAGGTTATCATTAAAAGGGCTCCGTTTTTACCCTTTTTGTACGGAACCCAAAAAGTACCTATCTAGATTGATTGTTATTAATTTCAGTCGCTCATGTCTAGCTTATCCAGCTGAGGGTTCAAGGTTCAAGTCCCGGGTCGGGCCCAAAAGTTATCGGGTTTTTTTCAAGATATTATATCCTCATGAACTAAGAGCCCGCGGGAGCCAGACCTTCAATATTTTTGGATCATGGTGGCTTTGAGAGATAACAGGTAACAAAGGTATAAAAAATCTTACGTCAAAGTATAAAGTGTATTTTTTTTATATTTTATTTAGAATAGTATTAGTAATTACGGCATGCATTGCCAGACATTTTGAGTCTAGGCTGGCTGGAGGTTGCCACAATACTAAGTGTCTGGCAATGCATGCAACGTGATTTCTAATAGGTACTATTCGAAGAAAATATAAAAAAAATCACTTTATACTTTAACGCAAATTTTTTTACATCTTTTTTACCTGTTATCTCCCAAAGCCACCATGATCCAAACTTCATAGTCGCTGATCGTTCTTCGCTGTGTTGGAGACAATACGCAGAGAAACCTTTAACTTTTATAAAATAAGGAAGGTCTGGCCTTCACTGGCTCTCTTTCTATAAGTAGCAGCACAAAATTATCTTTAATCTTATTTGGTGAAGTGTTCAAGTCTCGGGTCAGGCCAAAAAGTTATCGGGGGTTTTTGCAAGAAATTCTCAGTACTAATTCAAAATAATCTTAACCGTATTTTGTAGGAGCAGCCTGAAGCCACGAAGTTGACGCTTGAAGGTTATACAATCCCATGCCTCGAAGATCATGTAAAGCCGCCCAGCGCCCGATTTCTCTCCGGTCGTGTCTAGTTGCCGTCCTATCGGAGACCTGTGCCTAATCTTTTTACAGTACTGTCGGATTGATACACGTACAGACTATTTGAAAGGCAAACAAGAAAGTAAAGACCGCTATACCTAGGCTTGCGACTCCCGTTCCTCAGGAAAGTCAGAAAGTCGTGTGTGAGAATAAGAGCTATCTTTTATAACAAAAATCTGCAATCACTTGCCTTTACAAAAGTTTAAATAAATTAAAATAAGTATGCTCCTGAAAAATGCATATTACACAATCGAAGGTTATGTTTTAAATGATAAAAGAGCGATGGATTGCATCTCGCTCCAGCAATGCGCGGGAATGCAATCACTTTTATGCATTGTAAATCAAATCTTTGAAAAGAGCAACCGCCGAGTTTTTTGCTGCGTCTTCTTAGTAGTAAAGGTAATCCGGAAAATAAAAAACTTTTTGACTTTGCCGGGATAAAAGTTGCCTATGTCAATTTCCGGGACGCAAGCTATGTCTGTACCAAATGGAATAAATCGGTTAGACGTGTGAGCTTTGAATCCCATGGGAACTATTTAATTTTCCGGGATAAAAAGTAGTCTATGTCCGTCCCCGGGATGTAAACTAACTCTGTGCCTAGTTACTTACACTCATCAAAATCGGTCAAACTGTTGGGCCGTGAAAAGCTAGCAGACAGACAGACAGACACATTTATAATACTAGCCGATGCCCGCGACTTCGCCCGCGTGGATTTAGGTTTTTCGAAATCCCGTGGGAACTCTTTGATTTTCCGGGATATAAAGTAGCCTATGTGCTAATCCAGGATATCATCTATCTCCATTCTAAATTTCAGCCAAATCCGTCCAGTAGTTTTTGCGTGAAGGAGTAACAAACATACATACACACACACACACACACACACACACACACACACACACACACACACACACACACACACACACACACAAACTTTCGCCTTTATAATATTAGTGTGATAGTGTGATTGGTATTGATTATCTCTCCTAAAAACACTTTTACGTATGGCTTCTCTCCATTGGAAGTGGCTGCCATGGGCGAATTCCCATCCGGTCAGAAGAACACTAACCTACTTATTGAAATAAATTCTTATAAACTATTTTTGACTCAAAAAGTAAACACATATTGTAAAACATCGCGCAGAAGCAACGAGCTTTGCCCGGCTCTATTTATTGGTTTACAGTTGTATGAAAACCGGTTAAGGTGGATGCGACGGGTCTGCCCGCGAAATTCTTTAATTTGGTTTTTCACAATTTGTAAACTAATACGACAAAGCAGGCACTTTAATTGCGCCAATTTTATATAAAAATCTTTATTTGAAAGGGTCCAGTTTAAGAAATTAGCTCTAATATAACCCACAAATTAGTCGATGCTAGAGCTAATTTCTTAAACTGGACCCTACACTACACCGGCCTATATACAGTAACGGATTAAGACTACTTGATGCCCTAAGCAATCCATGCCTGTGGGCCCCCTATCCGTATGTCTACTAGAATCGGTCTTTTTAAACCTTTACCGCCTAAAAACATTAGTTTTTTGTAAAAGAAGATGATGTGACGTAACGTACTTTAGAAGTGGAGTAGGTGCGACAACAATAAAAAACCGGCCCAGTGCGAGTCAGACTCGCGCACTGAGGGTTCCGTACTCGAATATTTTTTCCAACATTTTGCACGATAAATCAAAAGCTATCAACTTAAAACACGCGAATTTTCAAATTAGTCCTAGAAACTTTTTTTGGTGACGTGAGAGTGAGACGTGATGCCCAAAGGACGGTTTTTTGTGCTTCTTCTGGTGCCCCCTCAGACGTGATGCCCTAGCTAGACAATTATCCGTCACTGGCTACACTATATACTTGGCCGGTTTTTATTTGTAATAATAAAGAGACTCGACCTATCAGTATGCAAATAAAGTATAGTGCAGTACATAGTACTTACTTATTATATTTGCACGGTGTCTAATAGTCATTGTCCTTGTCTATATTCAGTTGGATCACTGTGTGTCTCCTAATTTGTCCGGATAAATTAATCTATAAAAAAGCGTGTCGTCATTTGCATGCCACTACTTACATACCTTCTGTCTAGAACCAAAGAGACAAGATGTGTTTCTACTGCCGCTATTACAAAAAATCCATACTAATATTATAAATGCGAATGTGTCTGTCTGTCTGTCTGTCTGTCTGCTACGTTTTCACGGCCCAACCGCTGAACCAATTTTGATGAAATTTGGTACAGACTTGGGATACATCCTGGCGAAGGACATAGGCTACTTTTTATCCCGGAAAACAAACAGTTCCCACGGGATTTGCAAAAACCCATCCGCTTAACCGATTTGTATGAAATTTGGTACCGAGGTAGGTTGCGTACCTGTAATTGACATAGGCAACTTTTTATCCCGGAAACTCAAACAGTTCCCACGGGATCTTTAAAGACCTAAATCCACGCGGACGAAGTCGCGGGCATCCTCTAGTAATGAATATTTCAAAATGGCCGCCATGAAAATTTAAGGTCTAGCTACTAGCTCTATTAATACTACCTACCTAATGTCTATGAGCTATCCTTGAAATTACTTTACGTGATCAAATCAGTAATGAAGAGATCCGTAGAGAACCAGAGTAACCGACAGCTCAGCGCGTGGCGAAGGCTGAAACTGAAGTGGCAATGGGCAGGACACATAGATCAAAACGGCCAAGTGCGAGTCAGACTCGTGCACCGAGGGTTCCGTACTCCGGTATTTATCCGACATTTTGCATTTTAAATCAAAAACTATTATGCTTAATAACACAATTTTTTATTAAGCCCCGACCCAAAAAGAGGGGTGTTGTAAGTTTGACGTGTGTATCTGTCTGTGGCATCGTAGGTAGCTCCTAAACTAATGAACCGATTTTAATTTAGTTTTTTTTTTGTTTGAAAGGTGGCTTGATCGAGAGTGTTCTTAGCTATAATCCAACAAAATTGGTTCAGCCGTTTGAAAGTTATCAGCTCTTTTCTAGTTACTGTACTTTACAACCTTTACTTGTCGGGGGTGTTATTTTTTAATTTACACTTGTGCTCTATGAAAATCAGCATGGCTTGGCTAACAGAAATGCTATCATCATCATCATCATCATCTCAACCCATCGTCGCCGGCGAACTACAAAGAGGGTCTCCTCACAGAATGAGAAAGACTTAAGCCATAGTCCACCGAGAAGTTGGCCTTCTTAGTGGACTTTGGCTTAATGGTACGGATTAGCAGGCTTCACAAACCATTTAGATTTCAGACAAACAAGTCAGACGGAAATGTACACAGTCGTTTAAAAAAGGATAGTCAGAAAAAAGAAACCAGCATAAATTTAATTAAAAAGAATTTATTAAATTAATAAAAAAGTTGTTATAAACTATGTCTTAATTATATAAATAATTAATAATACACATTCGTAGATATTACTTAGGTAGGTACTTTAATTAATATTATTTATACCCGGCTTCGCACGGGAGGACATTTATTTTTTCTATTTTCCGGGATAAAATATAGCCTATACGGATTCGGAAGAATCCCTCTAAGTAATGGTAAAAGAAATTTTGAAATCGGTCCAGTAGTTTTTGAGCCTATTCAATACAAACATACAAAAATACAAAGGTATCCTCTTTATAATATTAGTATAGATACACAGCGAGAGATAAAACATAGAAGCATTCTGTACCTACGCGTGGCGTACCTAGGGAACGAAAATTTTACCGTGATGTATTACGATCGGTGAAGATCTGATGAATATATTCGTAGATGGAGAACAGAACTCCTGAATGAATAAGAGTAATTTGCTCGCGACCAGTGTAAAGTAAATAGTATGTTTTTAACTAGGCATAGCAAATTTTAGTACAGTGAGGCCACTAAAAATTGGGGGGGAAAAAATAAAAAAAATATATAAAACCGATTTCAATATTCACAAACACTAAAAAGTTAAAAATTTTTTTTTTTCTACCCATGTAATTTATGTATGAAGTCAGGCGAGCTTCACACTTAGATTTCTAGTTTCTTTTATTATACTCGCCTGACTTCATACATACATTACGCGGGTAGAAACAAAAATTATCGAATGTCAGTAATGACTAGAAACGCGTTTTATATGAATGATCCTTCGCTTTTCGCTGCTTATATTACATTATTAAACATTAATAACATTTGTACTTCTTTAAACTTTTCGGAACATCTCACACTAAGTTTCTTTCTAATAAAGCTAAGCTGTATTGACGTTGCTACCCATAATGACCCAGTAGCTCCGGATGACAAGGAGGAAGTAAATGCTGAGCACTGAAACAAAATGCAATCGTTTTTATGGTTCTGTATCCGAAGGGTGCCTTGCGAAAGTTTGTGTGTATGTATGTATGTATGTGTGTATGATTGTTATTCTTTCACGCAAAAACTATTTGACGGATTTGGCTGTTTGGAATGGAGATATATCCTGGATAAACACATAGGCTGCTTTTTATCGGTGAAAATCAATGAGCAAGAAACAGTTAAAAATTATTTTGCTATAATCCGCCAACTCTTTCTTGCTAAACATGAACTTCCGCAAAGTAACGCCTGATTCTATCCAATATTTAAAATCAATGAGTTCCCACGGGATTTAAAAAAAACCTAGATCCACGCGAACGAAGTCGCGGGCATCAGCTTGTTGATAATAAATAATTGGTCATTTAATTCTTTAACCAAAAAAACCAAAGGTTTTTCTAAAACCAAAGGTTGCCTGCAGTAAGAGATTGCATTAGTAATAAGGCGACCTTTGCACCCTCTTGTATTAGTTTTTTCTGTTTCTTCTGTATCTCTATACAGATTATAGTTTATACCTAAATAATATGTTTGTGTGTGCAATAAAGAATTCAAATAAATAAATAAAATAAATGTTTTAAGAACATGCTGTATAGTAAAATTGCGTTTGTGTGAGTACTGTGAACCTGTCATATTTAAACCTCACGCCCCTCGTCTTTATTTTAGGTAGGTAGGTAATTAGTTAGGTCCCACACTGCGCTTGCTGATACGCGGTCTCCACTCCAGAACACGTCTGCCCCAGCGGCCATCAGTTCTGCGGCAACTGGCTAATTTGTTGAGCTAAAGCGCTGTGTGGGACGACCTCCGACCCGTTGGACTGATGACCTTAAGAAGATAGCGGGAAGTGGGTGGATGAGGAAGGTGGAGGATCGTGTGTGGTGGCGCGCTCGTGGGAAGGCCTAAGTCCAGCTGTGGACGCAAGTCGCAAACAGGCTGATTGATTGATTGAATTAGGTGGGTAAATAGCTACTTACATATTTGTATGAGCGTGCCGACGATGAAGCCCACGTTAGGAGGCAGCGTGGCGCATCGGACTATGTACATGATGGCGTATAGGATGATGAAGATAAGATCATATATCAAGAAGGCCTTCACATAGCTACGTCTCTCCTGAAAAAAATACAGGTTACACTTCTTTCTCGCATTTCTTCACACAAACGTTTTGCGCTGGTTATTCTATTTTTACACCCACCATAGGACCCACCGCCACCAGGCCTACGATGGAAAATACTATTGGACTTAAAATGAGATAGATATAGAGCGTACTTTGACTTTGTTTCAGTTAAAACGAGACAGAGTTATACATAACGCTGTCTCGTTTTAAGCAAAGACAAAGTGCGCTCTAACCTCTGCCGATCTCAACCTAAGGTTCTCTGAGCTAAGCCGCGGATGGAAATGGCGAAACTATGTGTCCTTGTTGACTTCTTCCTGACCTTATCCCGCACTACGTGGGGTCGGCACAACTGGATGACAGAAGAGAGTGGAAGAAGATGACATCTTCTTCCACTCTCTTCTGTCATCCATCAACTATCATCCACCCCTCTTATACGCATATCCTCTTTCACGCAATCTATCCACCTTCTCTTTGATCGTCCTTTCCTCTTTTTTCCTTCCACGTGCATATTTAAAAAGTATCCTTGTTGACCACGGAACCATAAAAAAGTAAACACATAACTGTTAAAATCATAACCCTTCCTTTTTACTTTGCTGAAGTCGGGTAAAAACCCCGTGATTAGGTACCTTGTGTATTCCAACAACCAGGAGTATAGAGAAGGTGAGTAGGACGGTGACCAGTATGAGAATGATGACGTAGACTGAGACGAGCGCCGCCACGGCACTCTCGTTGACAGGCGCGTCCGCAGTCGCCACCACAGCGCCCACCGCCACCAGAGTCACGATGGAAATTATCGCGAGGATTATGGACGCTATCTGTAAAATATATGTTACTAGAGAAAGCCCGCGGTTTCGCCTGCGTGGATTTCTGGTTTTTTAAATCCCGTAGGAACTCTTTCATTTTCCGGGATAAAAGTAGCCTATGTCCTTGTATCCCAAGTCTTTACCAAATTTCATTAAAATCGGTTCAGTGGTTGGACCGTGAAAACCTAGCAGACAGACAGACAGATACACTTTCGCATCACACTAATATTATAAAGGCGAAAGTTTGTATGTGTTTGTGTGTGTGTGTGTGTATGTGTGTGTGTGTGTATGTTTGTTACTCCTTCATGCTAAAACTACTGGACGGATTGGGCTAAAATTTAGAATGGAGATAGATTATATACTCTGGATTAGCACATGGCACTTTTTATCCCGGAAAATCAAAGAGTTCCCACGGGATTTTTAAAAAACTACATCCGCGCGAACGAAGTCGCGGGCATCAGCTAGTTTATAATAATAATTATTAAATAACACTTTCGTATAGTATGGATATCACTCCAGAACACGTCGGCCGTCGGTTCTGCGACAGACATGGTCTGCCACTTCAGCTTGCTAATCCTATGAGCTATTTCGGTCGCTTTTGTTCTTCTGCGAATTTCCTTATTCCGGATTTTAAGCGCAGTGTGAGACGACCTCCAGCCCGCTGGACCGATGACCTGAAGAAGGTGGCGTGGAGCGGTTGGATGAGGAAGGCAGAGGACCGTGTTTGATGGCGCGCTCTTGGAAAGGCCTATGCCCAGCAGTGGACGCATACAGACTGATGGAATGGAATTATCAAACCATCATCGGCCCACTACTAAGGACGGGCACAGAGTAAGGATATAAATCATATCATATGATAACAATATTACTATTAATGGCAGATTGGCAGACTTGACATACCTTTAAAAACATTATGGCGAACTTCCAGGCATGTAAGTTTCCTCACGACCGCGACGCAGCGTTTTCCTTCACCGTTAAAGCAAGTGTTCTTTATCATTTAATTGCTTAAAAAACATCTAACTCCGAAAATAAGGTGCGTGTCCAGGATCGAACCCTCGACCTTCCAAATAGAAGGCCGACATCTTAACCACTAAGCTATCATCGTATAGAGAATATAAAAAAATTACCAGCTGTAGGTAGCCGAGGATGAGGCAGCCAGTCCTCAGAGGCACGCAGAAGCAGCAATTACTAAATTCAATCATGATTGATCTGTAATATAATAAGATTTATTTGCTGATCCAACACATATTAAACACAATAAACATTTATAAAAAAAAGATTCCGACGAATTGAGAACCTCCTCCTTTTTTCGAAGTCGGTTAAAAATAGACACCAGCGAAGGATGAATTGCCCATACAAACGTAATACTAAAATAATTTGTAATTCGAGAATATCTCCACCGTATTGTACGATTATTTGAATTAAAATTGTATTTACCTAGGTTCCTGGATGTATATAATTTCAAAACCTAACCCTGTAGGCCCTAGGGTATTTGCAAAACCTAAATCCACGAGAAGTAGCGGGAACCAGTAAGTATAATAAGTAGTGCTAGGTATAGGTAGATTGGTTCCTACTGGTATAAAAAAAATATAATTAGTAGTTAGATTACCTAACTAACTATGCTACTGAGCACGTACCTATATCTGTTAGCGATTCAACCTTTGCCTAAAGTTGAATTAAAAAAAAAAAAGAAAAAGACATTAGGGAGATGGGAAAATGGCGGCAAGAAAAGCGGTTGATATTGATTCGAAGCAGAAAAGATTGTAATTTATTAATATGTTTTCAAGAAGTTAGTAGTTTAGAATTAAAGTTAAAGTTTATCATGCATTGTATAGCGATGGAATAAAGTCAGTTCTTATGAGTTGAGGATATTATTTTTATTATATTTAAATTCTAACATAATAATTATATGTAATTTGTAAAATAATTATTACTCTAATCAATACCTACATCAACATGCAATCCTAATCATTATGTATATGTACCTACCTACTTATCCAGTGCAATCATATTCTTGTAATTTTATATCATTACTAGCTGTGCCCGCGACTTCGTTCGCGTGGAATAGTGACTTTTCGCGCTTTATATAGCCACGGACGCTCAGGCGCGAGGCGCCGTGATTCTTTAAATTGACATAACTTTTTTATTTATGAACCGATTGACATGAAATAAACACTAAATCCTAAGTGAAGCTTACTACAATATATTAGTGAAAACCGTATCTAAATCGAATAAGCCGTTTCTGAGATTAGCGTGCACAAACACACAGACAAACAGACAAACAGACAAAAAAAAAATTAATTACAATTTCGGGTTCGGCATCGATATAATAACAACCCCTGCTACTTTTTTTTTATATATTTCCATTGTACAGACACCACTTTTCTACAATTTTATTATATGTATAGATAGATAGATTTTTTCTAAGCATAAGTAAGATAAATTAAGGTACTACGAAATATAAATAAGATATCTACCTATCTAAAAATAAATACATAAATAATGATGCCTAAGTACCTATAAAAAAACCGGTCAAGTGCGAGGAGGACTCGCACACAAAGGGTTCCGCACCATTCCTCAAACCAGTATACAAATATTTGCAAGTTAATAACGGACAGCGCCATCTCAATGTGATTTAGTAAATTAATTATCATTTGGTCGGGAACACAAACTTTTTTTTTGTGGTGTAATCACAAGTTCACAGATTTCGGATTTTTTTCCTTGACTTGTGTTTATAAAATCTATCTACCTGCCAAATTTCATGATTCTAGGTCAACGGGAAGTACCCTATAGGTTTTCTTGACAGACACGACAGACCGACAGACGGACAGACAGACGGAAAGACATACAGACAACAAAATATATTATACTCGTACCTAGTATAGTAAAGGAGCCCATCGCATTAGGTACCTATTATCGAAAAAAAACTCTTACCATTAAAATTAATAGAAAGTGGTTACAACCTCACTCCTCAGCAATGAGAAATACGATTCATAGAGAGAGAGAGAGAGTATCAGAGACATAAATACCTTTAAACAAAATGCTTAAAAATTTTAACACTGTTCAAAATTCAAAGATGATTTTTAATTTACTTAGTTAATTGAAAAACAGTCTTTTCCCAACCCTACCTATTACATATTATTATTAAAAAATGTGGATGGATTCAAACCTGCAACATACCCTACCTGTTGCGCCATTAGCAGTCGGATTTCATCATTATTTTTTTGTTTTACTTTTTTTAATAAAAAATTTAACGAAAACAGTAGTTAGTTAGTAATGCAGGTAGGTACTCACCTTTATTTTTCTTGTAAAAAAAACTTTAGTCCAAAATATTCACCACTACCTTTTCACTACCTCTCTTTGTAATGCATGTAATGGTATGCAAGAATTGATTTGTGTATTGATAAGTATATATTGGGTAGGTACATAATGCACTTTCGTGATGATACTAATAGCTCTATCTGTCCCTTTCCAACTAATAACTTGTGTGCTTATCTAGAAAGAGATGCATTATTGTCTGTATTCAGTTTTCTAGTGGCAACCAGGGTGACCATTTTTTTATTTTTTTATACCAAGTGAGGTATCCTATAAAAGGGCTTTAACTGTACATTCTGAAACAGGTTTTTGATTATTTTTATGTACAATAATTTTTGGTTTTTCGTGCAAAATGCCGAATCAAATATCCTCCCCTCTTATCTCCGAAGTTTACCAATCAAAAATCTAAAATAATTATGGTCAGTAGACGAATAGTTTGTTTGTTTACAGAAAAAAATAAAATTAACGCTCTATCATAGCTTTTTTATAATATCTACAAAGTTAGTTTTGCAGTTAGTCAACAAAAGTGATATTTCCTACCGGGTACTATACCACTGTCCTTCTACAGTGGAAAATTATGGTGTCCCTAGCATACAGCGAAAAGGGAAGGTACCGTATTTTTATAGCTGGACAATAATGATAACGTTATTCAGTGAAAACATCTCAAGTTGAAGTACCTTACAACTAGGGTTGCCAGATGCCCCGTATTTTACGGGTTGCCCCGTATTTCAGGGCATGATAATACCGAAACCCAATTGCGAAAATAAAATACGGGGTAAATAATGCTGCCGTATTTTTAAAATTCAGCCGGTTGGCTAAGTCAACCAGTAACGTTTTGTCCAGAAGAAATAATATTTGATTTGTGCGGCAATGCGTGGACTAATATCCGCGTAGCCGAAACTGAGTCAATATTGATACTGTGAAGGCGGAATTACAATTTAATGTAATTTTAAGTTAACATGCAAACATTTTTATACATTTGTTTTACAAAATGAAGACCTTTAGAAAGTTGTTTTTTTCTAAGTATTTAAAAAATCTAACTATAAGTATGTAAAACACTACGGGTTACCTGGGAGAGATCACTTTAGTGATAAGGTCACCCTTTGTATTTGTATAAGTGTATCATTTATTATTGTCTTTGTATTTTTGTCCAATAAAGTTGTTTAAATAAAAAAAAAACACTGTCTCCCGTAAAAAAATCTAAAACCCGTATTTTTGGTGCTGGTAACCCGTAAACCAAGAAGTGGCAGGTGGTAACCCTTCTTACAACTATCGGAACTATTAGTCGGCCTTTTAGGTATGTCCGTTTAGGTACGTCACTATTGATTAGGTATAAGTCAAGCTATTTATGAACATAAAGTGGTGATAATAAAAAAAAAGAATACCCGGCTGAGTTTGTTGTGGGCTCTTCTCAGACTTAGGCGCGTTTGGAACCCTCGTAGCTTTAGTTTTAAGTTTACGTAATTAATTATCACCACTATACACTATATATCATCTTTCAAATCTAACAAATCGGACAAACACACAATGACAATAGTACCTATTTTGAATAAATGATTTTGACTTAGACTTTGATATAACCGGACGAGATTAGAAAGCCAGCCCACTGAAGCGGAGCAAAGCAGAGATGTTAGTCATCATCATCAACATTAACAACCGTGGTAATGAAACGGTAATGAAACGTGGGAGTATAACGGAGCATATTGCGCACTCACTCACACTTACAGGCCTTATGACAGAGTTTAATGATGGACGCGAGTGTGTCGCATCTAATGTAATCGATAAATCTTTTAGCCTATTTAGGTACAAATTACAATATAAATTAATTTTCTTTTATCTCGGTAAATTATCATGCCTATATTAATAGAACATCCATACTACAAACCACATTTACTGTGCTATCGAATATCGATTTTACATAATAGTATATTAATTTATCAATTAATATTATAAATGCCAAAGTGTCTGTCTGTCTGTCTGCTAGCTTTTCACGGTCTAACAATTTAAGCGATTTTGATAAAAAGTAGCGTTAGCTTACATTCCGGGGTCGGACGCTTACTTTTTTGCCGGAAAACTTGGCCGGAAACTCGGCCGGAAAATAAAATTTCCACGGGAATTTTTAAAAACTATATCCACGCGGACAAATTATCATTTAGTCAACTATAATTATAATGCGAAAATGTGTCTGTCTGTTAGCTTTTCACGGTCTGTCTGTTTAACCGTTTTTGCTCATATTAAGTATAATGCGTATGCATTTTGTAAAATATATATTTTGAGAACGCTCTCGCCATGTTTGCTGTCATGTCAAAAATACGGTAAACGGGGGCAATCTTGTTACAATAATAGGTTAATTGTAGCCAATAAATAGTAAGAAGCGAGCATCAACCAATCAGTCGTCAGACTATAAGCAGATTTAAATGAAAAATGACGGTTTTTGTCTTGGAATTGAGAGGGATGATTCACACTAAATGATAGCTGCCAAACCCATTTGACATTGATTGTCTCTACATTGTTGCTTCACTGAGTAATATTAAAATAGTTTTTCGTAAAAACCTTCAATGGATTAAAAATAAACGTCAAATGAGCTCAGTGGCTCTCATTCATTGTTGAACACTTGAGGTAGTGAATCACCGACAGGGCGGGTTTGAAAATAATATACCTATAATTAAAAATACATTTCTTTTTCTTGTTTCGAATTTATTTAATACATTACATAATATCCTCATAAATTCATTATATATAATAGTTTAATTATTAATATATGTAATTATAATTAATAAATCATTCCATCCCCGGAGGTACGGGCTCCATAGCGTTTTGTGTGTATGATGGCGCCTGAAAATAGAAAAAATTTGAAATGATAAATTTGAATTTGGAATAGTCTTTCGTTCGTTTATAAAAGAATGCCACTTCGTCTTTTTAAAATCACTTGAGAAACCGAGGACGACTTCGCCTCGGCCGAGATGTCCATGATACCCCACTTGGTATAGTTATCTTACTTTGAAAATTGAAACATTTAAATTTTTTTTAATGATGTAACCACAAATTCACGGTTTTCAGATTTATTGTTTTAATTTTACTTTACTTGTGCTATAAGACATACCTACCTACCCATGATTCTAGGTCAACGGGAAGTACCCTATAGATTTTCTTGACAGACACGACGGACGGACAGACGGACAGACAGACTGACAATCAACAAAGTGATCCTATAAGGGTTCCGTTTTTCTT
Source organism: Maniola jurtina (assembly GCF_905333055.1). Classification (NCBI taxonomy): domain Eukaryota; kingdom Metazoa; phylum Arthropoda; class Insecta; order Lepidoptera; family Nymphalidae; genus Maniola; species Maniola jurtina. The sequence goes on from NC_060044.1 coordinate 2,067,270, forward strand.
TTTGAGGTACGGAACCCTAAAAATTGACTACCACTCTGTCAGACGCTGCCATTTCAGTGAGTTTGGCATTAAGAAATCAAGTACCTGCGGGCACAGCGCGGCGAGGTGCGGCGGCAGCTGCGCGCAGGCGCGCGGCGGCAGTGCTGCCAGCACTGGCACGGCGCTGGTGCCGAGCCGCTCGCTGCACTTCACCCACCCCTCCCACGCCACTTTGTTGCTCCATACCTGGGTCCAGAACGAAGACAATAATAGTTTGAAGACAATAATAGTAGTTTGAATTTCTATAGACTTCGATACTACACAACAGGCCGCCACCGCAGGCCGCTTCTGTCTGTGACAGGCCTAAAGTAGTTAGTTCTACTACTCGGCCAAGCTAAGTTTGCACCTCACTGGAATGCGGCGCCTCTCCCACTTCCCCGCTCACCTCCCCGCGGTTGTCATGTCGTGTCAGTACGGTTCGCATACCGTACCAAAGCGTCAGTGTGACGTAATCGACGCGAGGTGCAAACTTGGCTTGGCCTAGTAGTAGAACTAACTAATTAATCAAAAAAATCTGATGGACTTTTTTTAAAGTTATACTACCCGCGAATTATTTTCTGTCGCTCGGTATACTTTAACATTGTACTATATTAATATTTATGAGCTCAGAATTTTGATATGATACAATAGCAAAAAAAAATATTGGAGTCCCCTCACTTCTTTGGATGTAACATAAGTTAGGTCGATTTATTTCGTATATAACGAAGCCTATGTCACCCGAACCATAATAACGAGACGATTAACACCTCATTCATCAAAATCGGCTCAGTAGTTTAGGCGCTACGGTGGAACACACATTAATACAAAGTCGTACATACATAGACTGCTAAAATCATAACCCTCTCTTTTAGCTTTGCCGTAGTCTGGTAAAAAAGTCGACTTTAATAATAGATTATTCAACATGTGAGTAATGCAATGTCCCAACCATAAAATACACAGTACCTCTCTCTCAATAAGCAGTTGTAGAATGTTAAGCGCCAAAGGTCCGAGGGCAGGGTACAGCGTGAGCGCTTGCAGCACGGACCGCATCATCAGCACCGGGATCTCCGTCTCCTCGGCCAGCCTCTGCAGCACGGCAGATAGCACCTACAAATAATACCAATAATATAAACACCTTGACAAGGTTCACTAAGTCAGCTGAAGTGGCAGTGTGCAGGTCATGTCTGCCGCAGAACTGATGGCCGCTGGGGCAGACGTGTTCTGGAGTGGAGACCGCGTATCAGCAAGCGCAGTGTGGGACGACCTCCGACCGACTGAGGACCTTAAGAGGATAGCGGCAAGTGGGTGGATGAGAAAGGCGGAGGATCGTTAGTGGTGGCGCGCTCTTAAGAAGGTCAATGTCCAGCAGTGGACGCAAACAGGCTGATTGATTGAAAGGCTGGCTGTTCGACTTGTGGGCGATCCCAAACTAACTGGCTCGTTGAAAGCTTCGAGCACCACAGAGAGTAAGCTCTCTATGCTTGTTTTATCACCTTATCACCTTTATAATGGGGAGTACTCTGAAGAGCTGTTTGACCTCATTCCATCCTCCTTTTTCTACAACCGCACCGCACGCCACCGCAAGCAATTTCAACCTCACCACTTGGGTGCCTGGTGCACATCGACCGCCCGTTATGCCACATCCTTTTTTCCACGCACATCCAAACTGTGGAACTGCCATTGGCGGTGTCCCCAATAGATTACAACATAGGGTTATTCAAGGGGCGGACCAACAAATTCCTAAAAGGCCGGCAACGCATTGGCGGTGCCTCTGGTGCTGCACACGTTCATGGGCGGCTGTAATCACTTAGCACCAGGTGACCCACCTGCTTGTTTGCTCGCTATTTTTTATTAAAAAAAAGTCGTTCAGTAGTTTTGATGATACTTACGTCCTGTGTATAGATGTGTTTGACGGCGAAGCACAGTGCAGTAGCCTTGATGATGTACTTGAGGTCCGCCTTGCTCGGGTCGATCAGGTGTAGAGCCACCAGCAGCTCTTCCGGTGTGACTGTGAGACAAACTCAATACTTATTATACATTATATACAAATGTTCTTTATAAATACTTGTAACTAACTAAATAAGGTACTATAAACACCTCGATAAACATGGCGGCTCCGAAACATGTGGCGGCCATTATGTTCTCGCACTAGTGCGAATATTAATATTTCCGCACGGTTTTGCTGGCAATAATTGCGGTATTATTTTTATTGATGATTTTTGGATAGTATTTTTAATACAATTGTTATTGTTATCGATAGGTATGTGGCGCAAACTAACACCTCCCGTAAGGCCTGTGAGGGCGACTGAGAGGGAAATATCATCTACACCTTTCCCACGTTTTATAGCCGCGACTGCCATAAATGTCGGCATTTACTTTAGCAAACTTCATACTTGTTTTCGACAAAACATGTAATTTTAAAACCAAACGAAAAAAATTAAAATAGTACTTACAAACTCTATCTGGAATATAAAATACGAAAAATTCTTTAAAGCAAAATAAGACTGATAAAAAATTCATAGTAAATTAAATACAAACAAGAAATACCTAATTGAAATTTACCTGGGCATTGTTCGTCAGTATTACTTTGAAGTCCCAATAGTTTGTTGAACACTTCCTTCACTACAGGTGGATTTAGTTTTATCAATTTTGGTAAGGCGGCGAATATCTGAAACGAATTTAAGAAAACAGGTCAAGTACTAGTCGAGCTCGCGCATGAAGGGTTCCGTATCATGTATACTGGCTTAGTTCAGTCAGAATAGAGTATTTGACATTTTTTTTAACTGTTCTACTGTAATCACTGATGTCTAAGGACTCTATAGGAAATGAATATTTTACCTTTAATTACAAGAAAAAACGAAAGCAAAAAATATTATCTGAATATCCTGCGAAAACGTTTTCCTGGCAATATGGCGTCTCATACGTCATCTGTTCGTAAACTTTGGTCGTTGACTAATAATAATAACACATAAATAATAGTTAACGTCATCAACCACTCGGCACATCAAACAGACGTTTACGTGACTAAAGTAGACAAAAAACCATTTTCTTTGTCGATTTTCTCTTGAACATTATCGTATTGACTGCCTAAATAGTTTTTTCCCAAAATTGATATTCAATATAGATGCCATCAATAGTTTCTATATTTTACATGCTGTCAAATAACCTATAGTGAACATTTTTAGGTGTCTTACTTACTTCCTTTTTGGAGAGTCCATTGAGTATAGGTACGAGGAATCTCACGTCCGATACGCGCGTCGCGTACAACTCACGCACCCGTGAAACCAGCTCTGGGCTTGGGGGACCTGGAATATAAGGTTTCATTTAAAATTTTCAAGTTTTTATTTTAAAAATTTCAGTAGGCAAATAACTCAATCCCATCTGTAATCTGTCGATAAGTAACCTAAATATAGCCAAGTTGTATTATCAAATATTGTATGTAATATTGTATATTTTTTGTTAATATCAACGTTGCTTAGTAGTACAAGTTTGACATTGAAAACTATTTCAAATGCAGGAACACAAACTTCACAGCAAAGATGTAAATTGTAAACTATAGTGCATACATTTTCAGAAAGGACTATTGCGAAAGGATATTTGGTCTCTGTCAATGTCAACTGTCATGTAAAAAATAGATTTAAATCCTGATTTTCAGCATGTCAGTTGTCACAGAGCAAATATGTCTCTTAAATCTGTCTCAAAATTTATGGATTGACTTAGGCCATACAATTATCGTCAGCACCATAAACATCTGTCTCATTCTGAGCGCATAACCGTGCTTAGTAGTGAGCCGGCGATGGGTTGATGACTATAACTAACCTTTTTCCGTCAGAATATGAACCAGCTTGGTCAGCAAAGTTTCTGCGCCACGCGGACATTCATCCAGTAAGGCTTCGAAAGCGGGTCGTAACAGGCCGGGTTTTGGGTCGTTGATGTCGTTAGGGTCGGAGGGGACGGGCTGGTTGAGCACGGTCCTTAACGGCCCTTCTAACTGTCTTAGCACCCAACGTTTGGCTTCTGCGTCCGCGCATCCGTAAACGCGCGCTATTTCTACGATCAATTCTACAACAAAAAATATACAAGGCTTTATAATAAAGCTTCGAACAACAATAACTCTTAAAGTATTAGACATACAGCTGTAAATTAAATGTTGTATTGTAGCTTAGCTCAAAATCTCTCGATGTAGTAAAAAATAATAAAAAGGGTTGTCGGAAGTGTTTTTGCAGTAGGTAATTTACAATAATTTGTGAATTTGCATTATTTTACGATAATTTTTTCGACTTTCTTATTTTTTTCAAAAGTTATGGAAATGTGAACAGTTTGTTTTGTAATGTTGACGCTAGGACAGTATTGTTTCCCTTCGAATAAGCCCATTTTTATCTCAGTAAGTCCAAAACTTTGAGAGATATGATTTTTTTCGTACACATTTCAACAAAAAAACCAAAATGGCTGCCACACAGGTAGGAAGTGGATTGGGCCCAAGTTTAGAGTAAAGTACTTAAAAATAGTTGTTATATAAGTGTTTAAAATATAGCTAGTTCATGTCCAGACACACTGTATATTATATGACTTATAAGACCTTAACTTACTTAATTTGTGCTAAAAGGAGTAATCTTTTCGCTGGGATACTAAAGGACCTCACCTTCTTTCTCAGGGAACAGGGCTAGAACGAGGTTCAAGCACAGTTTATACAGCTCGTCCGTCCACATTCTGTTCACGTGCCTGTTGCCGAACAGCTCCTGAGGCGGAGTGGACAGCGAGATGAAGCCGAGGTACAGTAGAGCGTGCTTGTTTATGACCTTCCTCGTAGCGTCCGTGCTACGCTTGTAGATCTTTATCGATGTTTTTAACGCTATGTCGCGGATCTCTTCGTTTTCACTCACTGAAAATCAAAGTCTATTTAAGTTTATAATGTAAAGGATTATTAAAATGATACGAAAGCTTGGGAATGACTTGAAACTGACCTCAGAAAAGTGGGAAAGTCATTTGTGGGAATGAGTGTAATATTTTATAATAAAATTCCACAGTCAATATTAGACTTGCCTTTACCAAAGTTTAAAAAATCCATTAATAGTATGCTCCTGGCAAAAGCATATTACACAATCGAAGATTATGTAAATGATAAAAAAGCATGGATTTGACTCGCTCCAGCAATGCGCGGGTCTGCAATTGCTTGTATAGTATATAATATTATTGTAAATTGAACAATTGAAAAGAGCAACCGCCGAGTTTCTTGCTGGTTCTTCTCGGTAGGAACGGCATTCCGAACCAGTGGTAAATTATTTGACGATTCAAAAGCACTTTGTGTTGTGTTCAAAAGTTTATTTGAATAAAAATCTATTCTATTCTATTCTATTCTATTCTTGCCAATCCGCTTTGATAGCTCTAATAAGTTTATGTGATTTTAAAAAAAGGATACCTGGCTGAGTTTGTTATGGGCTCTTCTCAGACTTGGGCGCGTTTGGAACCCTCGTAGCTTTAGTTTTAAGTTACGTAATTAATTATCACCACTATATCGTACAAAAACAATTTCGACCATCAAAAAGAGTACAGTTGTACCAACTTTGACTAAATGATTTTGACGTTGACTAAATATATTAAAGGAAAATGCACAGCTATACTATAACTACTGGACGGATCGGACTGAAAGTTGCCATGCAGATAACTATTATGTCGTAGACATCCGCTAAGAAAGGGTTTTTGGACAAATCAAGCCGTAAGGAGGTACGTACATAGGGTTTGAAATTTGAGAAGTCCACGCGGACGAAGTCACGGGAATAAGCTAGTAATATTATAAAAGCGAAAATGTGTATCTGTCTGTAACCTTTTCACCCGTGAAAAGGTGCCTATGATCGATTCAATAAACTGACCTTGACATAAGGCATAGAGATAGCTTGCACCATGTTGCAACAAAAATATCAATCCAGCCAACAATTGGGATAATAGCAATGATGAATGCAGGTGAAAATTATTTTAATGATATATAGCTATACTAGAGGATGCCCGCGGCTTCGCCCGCGTGGATTTCGGTTTTTTAAAATCCCATAGGAACTCTTTGATTTTCCGGGATAAAAAGTCAAATGCTTGCCTTTCCCCCGGATGTATCCCATGTCTGTACCTAAAATCGACAAACAGACAGATACACTTTCGCATTTATAATATTAGTATGGATTATCTTTGAGTGATATAAATTATGGCGTAAAAAAAAGTTCGCTTCCTGTAGGACACGCAAACAAAATCGCGGGGAAAAGCTTATTTTCAATAAATTTAAACCTACTTACAGACATGGCAAACCAACGCGGCTACATATTTATGTGCCCTCGGCGGTCTCATAATACACAACTCTTCCAACATTTCCAAAGCTAAGAACGCAGACTTCTCCTCCGTGACCAAATGCTTCAAATATTCAACAGCCTCGTCCGTCACCACGGGCGCTTCTAAGTAAATCTTCCTCAGCAACACATCCTTGCTAGCCTCCATTATCGGGTCACCCCGTTCCGCAACTTGGGTAATTAAAGCACAAAGCAATTGATTGTAATTCTCGTCGTGTTTCTCGTGTAGTTTTGGCTGCAGAGTTACAGGATGCCGGTTAAAACCTTGCATGAAAGCATACTCTTCATACAGCCACGATAATGCCAAGTCCATCCTATTCAACGGATCTTCCAATATGTAGTTGAGAACCAAATCCCGTATCTCGAGAGTGTAACTCGATGCGAAGATCGTAATAAATTTCGAGCGAATTTGTGCAGCTCCACCAATAATACTCTCTTTCTCTGCTCTTAGAATTCTTTCAACCGCTTGTAAGATCAACTTTTCTTTGATCTCTTTTGGTATTGGACGCGTTAATTCCTGCAGTTTGAGCAATTTGACTTTTTGCTTTAACTTTGGGACTGTCGGTGTTGGTGGAGGAATTAACTTCTCCTTTTCCTTAGTCTTTCTTTCCTCTTCTTTCAGATGTTCTTGTCTCGTTTCTTCCATGAGTTTGGATACAGCATTTTCCATTTGCTTATCAGCTTTGGTTGATTCCTGGAGTTTCGCTACAGCGTTTTTGAGCGTTAATTTTTCGTCATCATCTCTTAGTAAAGGTATTTTGGCTTCTGAATCAAATGTTGGTGGAACGATATTGGCAGTACTGATCATCGGAGGTTGTTCATCTTTTACTAACGCAAGCATCATTTTCGCCAGACTTCGCTTCTGAACTTTTGTTCCTGAATTAGGTATGGGTTTATATTCAGTCATGAAAAAGTCTGGCATGGTGATTGGTAAATTATTTAGTAATGTTGCCATTACTAGGTTAACAACGTTTTCTACGTTGTTCAATCCATCAAATATAGAGTCTTCTGTTGCTGTGGCTTTAGTTGTTAAAACTGGTGAAGTAGGTAAAGGAGGTACAGTAGTTTGGTTACTGTCTTCATCAAAAATGTTGAAATCACTTCGACTATTACTGTTACTGTCACTTCCCGGAGCGCTTTGAGGTGAATCTATTCTAACTCTTTTGGCTGGAGTATCTCCATTCTTGATCTCCCCCAAACGCTTATTCCTCCTTTCCTTAGGTAATACTTTATTTATTTCTTGTGGAGTCATTCCTATGTCTAGGAGCAATTGAGTGAGCTGAGGCATTACGTCACCAGCAGCGGGATGTTTGACCAATATCAACAGTTGCATCTTCAAATGTTTGCGAACAGAATTCACTTGGGACTGTGATAAAGTTGGTGGTAATGTTGTGTGGAGGTCTCCCAATGCTTGGATGATGTTTGGCAAATACTTGGGCCTCAGTTTGGCAATTATACACAAAGTTGTCATACAAGCCATGAGGTTATTGCTTGATATGTGTTGAGAGTTGTGAAATTTGAGGAGCAGTTGAAAAATATGCCTGGAATGATTGTTACAATTTAAAACACAACTCAAAATATTGTTCAAATTAATTAAGTAATATGCAAGATTAACTATATCGCTTATTTAAAAACTAACAAGAATAACAAAATCAATATTTTCAAGCTTTTCAATAATTATTTCCAGTTACACAAAAGTGAAAAAATAGAAAAATTGTATTTGAAAATAAATATGTATATGTATAATTGAAAATTATCAATATGTGTTGATTTCAAGATACTAAGTTTCTCTGTGACCTAAAGTAAAGAATAATTAAACTATTTACTCAGATTCCTCTTCCATAGCTTTTCTTTTGAGGAAAGGCAAATTGGTTGGCAAACGATCAAGACTCAAGACATCGTCTGAATTTTTGGAAGGGTCTGCACTTTGTAACACAACCATCTCTTCAAGAAACTTGATAGAAAACGTCCGTATACCTTCATTGTCGCTATCAATCATATTTAAAATTAGGAGCTGAAAAAAATACACATTGTAGTTTGAAAAAAGAAACTAGTCTTTTCATTTCAGCTTATTTTCAGTTAGTGTACCATAGATAGAACTTGCATTATAAGCTCAATTAAAATAGCAAACCTACGAAAAAATGGCTTAAATTATTCACTTAAAAATATATAAGTATAAAATATAAACCTAAAGGCCTTAATGTTTAACAAACTCTAAATATATTAAACCAAAAAATGTAAAAACAAAACTTTCAATAGATGTCATACAATTTAAATCATGGCAAAACTATAGACAGTGAAATATTTGGTTTAAAATCAAAGTACAGTGCCACCAACTTATCTGTTCAGGTAACCAAAGGACCGGCAGAACGGAGGCGGACGTTTTAACCACTAGGCGTTTACAGCAGGAGGTATTGACTATCAAACCAAGGCTGTTATCATTTGAATAAGGCTATGCTCACCTTTAACAGACATAGCTCAACCGATTGTGATGCTGAAGTGGCTATTGCCCCCAACACATAGTTTGGAATACCGATAGATGTTGGGGTCCAAGAATGCTAAAATGATGACCTCACACTGGAAAGTGCAGCGTTGGAAGAGCTCCTACTAGGTGGAGAGACGACATCAAACGAGGCAGGGAGTCACTGGATCAGGTGACACAAGATTGTGAGGCTAGTCCCTATAAGAGTTCTATGTCTAGCAGTAGACGTCTATCGGTTGTCATTAATGATGAGACTCACCTTTAACTTAGCAAGCTGTTCCCACACATATTGCTTGTCAGATACATCAGCTGTGCCTTTGTAGATCCACAGCAGAACATTCCTGTACACTAAGCTTGCAGCTTGAATAGCCCTCTTCTGCACAGCTATGATTGGATCTATCACTAACAGCTGCAGCTGTGTTATTATTTTAGGTAGACAGTTTTGGTGTGATTTGCTAAGATAAAATAAATAGATTGTGGTTATTAGTGGTTTCTACAAAGTAGGTTCTTACTGTACTGTAGCAGCGTGGGAGGGGTGTGATGACATATCACAACATCTCAGTGATTTCTCGACTAGTGATAACTGTCAGCTCTCCCTCACTGCTCCAACACCGCAAGAGCCTACTCAGTTATCTATACTAATATATAAAATTGGAGTGTCTGTCTGTAATTTCGAAATAACTACCTCATATTAAGCTCATATGGTTATTTGAACGATACCATAACTGAATCACACGTTTTTAAAATTTTTGTCTGTCTGTCTGTCTGTCTGTCTGTTTGAAAAGGCTAATCTTTGGAACGGCTGAACCGATTTTGACGGGACTTTCACAGGCAAGTATAGGATTGACCAGGGCATAATATAGGCTACTTTTTTAACCGACTTTTAAAAAGGGAGTTGTGTTTTTCTACCAATGTACACCGAAATCTCCGAGATTTCTGAACCGATTTGCGTCATTTCTTTTTTAATCGATAGAGGAACTTTGCGACATTGTTTCATAAAAAATTTGGAGTCCAACTTCTCAATCCTGATGCTGCAGGGGATCTGACCAATCCACGCGGGCGAAGCTGCGGGCATCAGCTAGTGCACAATATTATTGTGCATAACTGAGTAGACACAACATAAGCTACTTAAAAACAGCAGATCATAGACATGGGTGTAAGATCTGGAGTCTAATGACTTTAATTTAACAGCTTATATAAACAATGAGGGCTAAGTTGGAGCATGCTTGCTAAGAAGATGCTTATTCACTTTTGCCTTAAAGGTATTTAAGTTATACTTGGGAGGAAACACTCACACTGGAAGAACATTCTACACCTAACTGTTTTATATCAGAAATGTTGAGCAATAATATTTATAACAAGTGGATTAGATGACAACCACATAAGGGTGATAACGTTCACAGTTTCTTGCTGTTCTGTGATAGAAATCTTGTTTCTGACCAGTATGAGATAACCCTGAGCAAACTTTATTTAAGGACTCCTTGCTTGCGTGTACTACGTACCTAAATTTTTACCTAGCCGTCAGTCACAGTAACAAGGCCCTCATTAACCTAAATAGTACCTACAGAACTATTTTGTAAGTACTAAATTTACACCTACCTCAGCTCCTCAATGAAGCCAACAACCAGTTTTTTAACCTCAGGAGACTTATCGCTGACAAAACTTAAGATGTTTTCCATGTAAACTGGTACCATGGTAGGTACTTGGTGTAACAAAACTTCGATAATTTTCCGCAAAAGATTCGCCTTTTTCTTGCCCTCGGACATTCCAGCCTCGTTTATCCATTGTATTAACTGAAAATGAAGGGGGAATGAAACACCGTGGAAATAATTTATAAGTATATTTCGATAATTTATCAAGGTTTTGTAGACTGAACACACCTGATTTTGCGCTGTAACATTAGATCCTTGCTGATGTTTACTTGCCATTTTTGTTCTTATAACCTACTGTAATATTATTGACAACAAATTCATGAAATTAAATAAAGATTAGTATGCATTTTTTATAAAAAATACGGAAAATCCAAGCTAAAACGTAACGAATCACGCAAAGAAATATTATTTGAAAATGTCATCTGTCAAATGTCAAACTCAAGTGTGCCAATGTGTGTTTCCAGTAAAGATTGTAATTGTACCCAGTTCCCACAGGGATTCGCCCTAAATTACCCCAAAATAATTGAAATGCCTCCCCTGATTTAAGCTAGAAAACTAATTATTTATTATTCTGCAACGCAGTATTAATTCTGCTATTTTCTAGCCTTTTTGAACCTATCTTTAAAATCTAAAAAAATACAAAATTTACATTAGATTGGTAAAAAAGTAAGGTAGGTAGATATAATAATACCATCATAAGTTTCACTTTACACAAAACTACTCTAAATTGTTTATTAAGTGAATTATATATTAAGTAACTAAATTCAATTCCTGTCAACAAAAAATAAGTGTATCTAATATTAATCGTTTTACTCTAAAATAGGGTGAAATCCCAAAAACTAGAAACACTTTACTTTCATACAAACGTCAATCAACACAACGTTCACAGATATAACAAAGTCTACAGGTTATACTCAGATAACTAACCTAGAAGATTTTAATATTACAGTAGAAACGGGTAACTTTCATAATATAATAGTGTAAGATTTTACGTTTACAATTATAACAAAATATAAAGTAATATGAAAGTAGGTAATAAAGTAAAACGAATTTTGGAACTCTCGGTTAAAGTATGAATTTATTAAATAATTATTTTAATAATTACAATAAAAGCGGTGCTCGATGAGGAATATAAAGGTTTTGCATTTCAAAATCTCTCGGTTTGTTTTGTTCTTCGAGTTCTAAATATGCGCTGCGTACCACCAGGAGACAGTAAAAAATAATCACTGGAAAAAAATCTGCGTATTAATTATCACGGATCGATATTGATTAAGGAGAATCGATATGTATGAAATTAAAGTAACTTCACACAAGCTTGATTGATTGCTTCATCCAATGACAAAAGATTTAGTTCATTTTTTATATCAGTATCAGTTCAGTAACGTAGTTCGGTTTCAGGTTTCATATATTTTGGTGTCATTCATGAAATACTATAGGATATATTATAATTTTATTACTTTATCTATACCTAACTAGGTACATATTGTAAATGTAGGTAAAATATGTATTAGAATGTAATAAGATTTTAATAATACGAATTGGATGAGACCTAAGTGTAGGTAGGTAGGATATTGTTCAAACTGAAACAAATAAAATAAAAATAAAAGTTCTGACTCATATCATCACCATCCGATCAACGTCAAGCCCGAACCTTTGTTCTTAGAAAGTTGAAAAGCACAGAAATTGCTTTTATAATTATTCAGGTAAGGCGGATTTTCCGATACCTATTCCCATGGAAGTAAAGCCACGGCCGGTTGTTATTTTACGACATAGAAGGCAACCGCATAGATTCAAATGAATCATAATATGATCCATTTGAATCTATCTATCATTATTTTATGAAATGAAAACTCTTGTGTGACTAAGAGCCTCGATAGCTCAACCGGTAGAGGAGTGGACTGAAAACCGAAAGGTCGACGGTTCAAACCCTGCCCGTTGCACTATTGTCGTACCTACTCCTAGCACAAGCCTGACGCTTAGTTGGAGAGGAAAGGGGAATATTAGTCATTTAACATGGCTAATATTCTTTAAAAAAAAAAAAAAACTATTAGGTAATTTGTTGTCTTTAATGAACTTACCACACCACTTGAGTAGAGTGATCGTCGCAATGAAGTGTAAAAATACGGCGGAAACGATCACAGTCGCCAGTGCTAATACAAGCAAGAACAACCCACTGTTATAGTATGTTTTCATGTAAATTGATTTGTTCTGAAAAAGAAAAAAAAGAAAGTGATTTTCTGACGTCTTTTTTCTAAAAAGCGGTCCTTAAATAAGTACCTATAGTAACAGATAAAACGTGGAAAAATTCTAAAACAACTTCAAAATTTAAACCTAACTTAAAACCTTGGTCATACATAATGTGTAGCATTTTATTTTTTAAAAACATCATTTTTTTCTTCTCAATAAATACTAGGGAAAACAACTCTTGAAATTTTTTTTTTACTCAAAATCAGTTTTCTCTCACGCCTTAGTCCGCGTGTATAGATTTAAGATGTTTAAAGATCCCCTTGAAATTTCCCTACTGCTTAGGCTGTGCTGCTTATAAAATCCATCATTATCATCAAAATTGTTTCAGCCATTTTTAAGATTACTTGGACAGACAAATATTTTGAAAACGGGTAACGGGGTTTTTTGAACGATAAACAATTTCAATTTTTTATGAAATAACCACAAAATATAGGTACATGGTTTTCGGATTTTTCCATGTGCCTATTAGTGCTTTAAGACATTGTTACTTGCGTTTCGTGTTTTGGTTCCCCCTTGTATTGACAGCCAGACAGACAACGAAGTGATCGTTTAAGGAATCTTCTTTCCTTTTGAGGTACGGAACCCTAAAAATGGATCGCATTGTAAGAAAACCTAGTTTTTCAATGAGAAACTCACCATGTGAACGCCAACTATGAGTAGTAAGCTTATTATTAGGTAATACAGATACACCAGTAAAAGATATGCGTGTGTAATATAAAGGCTCTGAGCGATTCTAGTCATTTCTTCAGGCGTGTGATCCGGAACTGGTTCATTTTTGTGAGTTGAAACGAATACGATCACTCTGTAGAGAGAGAACGATACAGCACTTATGGAGAGCAGGGAAAATACCTGAAAGATGAACAAAAAAATCATTTCTCGCTGGTTCTTCTCGGTAGGAACGGCATTCCGAACCAGTGGTAAATTATTTGACGATTCAAAAGCACTTGTAAAATTTTATTTGAATAAAAACCTATTCTATTCTATTCTATTAATTTTAGTTAAATTTTAGAAACTGCAACTTTATTAGTAGTATAGATGGATCTTTATATAGTTAGCAATAATTTCCGTGCCTGGAAAGAATGACATCCCTCTCGATACAATAGCCCTCACTTTTTTGGATGTACCTAACATCCGTCAGGTCGATTTTTTTCGTATAAAATGTAGCCTATGTCATAATAATCGGCCAAGTAGTTTAGGTGCTACGGTGGAACACACATAAATACAAACCTACATTCATACATACATAGATAGACTGCTAAAATCATAATCCTTCCTTTTGGCTTTGCCGTAGTCGGGTAAAAACAGTTAAATTCTAATATTTTATTCTAATATCTAATAGCCACTAGCATACTATGTATAAACTTTGAAAACCAAACCTTACCTAACAGTTTACACTATGGATTTTTTTAAAAGTGATAACTTCACTTGTGGCTCAATTATTTTTTAATCAAACTACCGTTTGTGGCTGTTTTGACAGTTCCTTAAAATATTTTGAAAACAACATCAAAATACTAAAAACTTACTATAGAAATATATCCAATCACGAGTGATCCAACTCTCAGAGGTACACAACAACAACACTTCTTCAGTCTCGGCAACCGTATATCCATCATTATTTCAAACAAAGTTCCAACACTACACAATAAAATATATTTGCCCTGCCTAAAAATCTAACCTGCCTTGTAATAAAACCTAAAATTAATTCGCCAAAAAAAAAATAAGCGTTTGTACAGTTTTAAATTACGATCACACCATAATAAAACACCTTTACACTTTCAGAAAAAAAGTTAACTATTAAGGTAAGTAAAGATCAATTAAAAAAAAAATTTAATAAACCTTCCTTTTCTTAGGAAAAAACGGTGAAAATAGAAAACATGTAAAAATAGAGGGCTATCAATAAAGGGACTTGGTTTACTAGTAATGTATTTGTACTTGATATTTGGGCGTTATCGTTCTTATCAGATTAGGCGCGCAGTGATAAAAATATTGACTGACCAGGCTGTGCAAATACTGAAGAGGTAAAAACTGCATTATTACTTCCGAAAATTCTTCGACAAATTATAAAATTAACATTGTTACAAGAGGCCTACTTTTCAGGAAGAGCATTTTTGTGTTTTATTTTAACACTTATGAACATATTATCGTATGCAATAATATAATTTACAATCCTCATCAACACCGGTCGAGCAACCGGTAAAGCAAAAGCTTGAAAAAAATATAATCATTTTTTTGAAACTTTTCCGAGTTTGAATAATGTGTGATGTGAGAGGAGATTTCAAATCAACAAGAAAGCAAAACGCCACTCCAGCTGTTGTGGTGCTGTTGTAAATACGGGCGATCCGAGTTCGGGAAAAGGGAGGAGGTGAGTTTTAAGGGTAATAAATAGTTTATCTCGATTTCCGGCAAAACTACAAGTCCTATGGAAAAAAATTAAATGGCAAAGTTATAGGTATAAGAATTATGTTATCTTTGTATTCTGCACTTTTCTGCAACTTACCTCCATAACCTGGCATGAAATTCGAATAATAAAATTGCTAGTTAGGTACTTACTCTTTAGTAAATGGTTATTCCATGAATATTTTTTCAGATTCTTGCAATTTGACATAATAGCTGTAGACCACGATGAATGAATACAACTCTAAAACTAAAGAAATGGGATAATTTTATATATCATAACTAAGTATATAAAGCCCCGATTTCATTGAGAGAGTTTCTAAAAAACATAGGTAGTTTAGAAAGCGATTACAAAACTATGGTGACTGTTTAAAATATCGGGAGAATCCCCCAGACTCTCGCCTAGGGGTCGCCCTACCCAAGCATAGGGCTGTGGAGTCGCCTTTACTCACCCTCACTCGCCACCACTCGCAGTCACTCACTGGCACTCGCAGACACTCGCAGTCACTCGCTGGCACTTGCAGTCACTTACAGTCATCCGCTGGCACTCGCAGTCACTCACTCGTACTCGCAGTCAGTCACAGTCACTCGCTGGCACTCGCATTCACACGCAATCACTCGCAGTATCTCGCTGGCATTCGCAGTCTCTCGCTGGCACTCGCAGTCACTCGCTGGCACGGAACACTCAGTGCGCGAATCTGACTCGCACTTGGCCGGTTTTTAATAGTATTCAAAACAATAATATTCCTATTTTCTGCGTACTCACCAACGAAGAACATTATTCCCAAATACCATCCAATAAGAAGCTCATTTAAGAAGCATAAAGCGAGTAAGCAAGCCACCTCTGTGAGCCAGGTAAAAAAACGGCAAATCAGGTAGTGGTTCAGTAATCTTGGTACGCGCTGAAAATATTAAACTGTTTACGCGTTTACTGTCCTGTGAACCACTTAGCAGGTTGTATACCTTTCAGAACACAATGGAGAATTCTTAGGCACGCAGGTTTTCTCGTGATGTTTTCTTTCGCCATATTCAAATAATATAGAATTTGACATAAGTGCCTTTTAAAAAATTTGAGATATCACTTGGTTTGTAGGTAAGAATATATCTAATTTTTTTTTGTAAATTATAACCTAGCGCATGGCTGCAATCAGACTGCCGGCAAGTGACGAATGAATGACGCTGCTGCCTAAGATGGAGCGCGCTTGCCTGGCTGATGTCTCTTGACTTACTTGACTTCGTCCGGGTGGATTTAGGTTTAATAAAAATCTCGTGGGAACTCTTTGATTATCAGGGATAAAAGTTGCCTATATCAATTTCCGGGATGCAAGCTACCTCTGTACCCATACAAATCGGTTAAACGGATGGGCATTTAAAATTCTGTGGGAAATATTTGATTTTCCGGGATAAGATAAAAGTAGCCTATGTCCTTCCCCAGGATGTAAGCTAACCAGCCACCAAATTTCATCAAAATCGGTTAAACTGTTGGACCGTGAAAAGCTAGCAAACAGACACACTTTCGCATTTATAATATTAGTATGGAATGGATGTTACTTACGCGTGATATACCAATCGCCAAATGAACCAAAAACACCAATAAAACACCTTCGCAAAGCAAAAGGGTAACTTGTGTATAGTACAACAAATAAACATGGTTAGCTGCCGGTTTCCGTTTGACCAGCCAAGCGCCTAATGGAAACTTTTCACCGATCAATATTTCCAAAATGGCCGTTGTAATGAAAACTATGCAGAAAATTGTACGAAACTGTAAATAGAATATTTTCAAATAATTATTCATATGCCCACGTGGGCTCCGTCCGTGTGGATTTAGGTTTTAAAAATCCCGTGGGAACTCTGCTTTTCCGGGATGAAAGTTACTTATGTCAATTTCCGCGACGCAAGCTACGAGTAGCTCTGTACCTTTCATATAAATCGGTTAAACGGATGGGCCTATAAGAATCCCGTGGAAACTCTTTAATTTTCCGGGATAAAAAGTAGCCATTGTCCGTACCCGGGATGTAAGCTAACTTTGTACCTTCCATGAAATCGGTTCAGCGGTTGAGCCGTGTAAATGCAGCAGACAGACAGACAAACTTTCGCATTTGATTTTATATGTCAACGACAGACGTCCACAGCTGCACATAGGTATTTTGTAGGTCCACAATCCACACGCTATGGTCTCGCGATGTTGTACATATCCCTTACCTTATGAGCACTACACATTCAATCACAGTGGACGTCTATCGATTGATAATGATGATGATGAAGTTTTTAAAAGATGTAAATAGGTAGTTACTTATTAATTACTAACCAAAGTCCAAATAAAAATCAAAATGGTACCACATCGTAAGGGGTAAGCCAGCAAAAATTTTTCTACTATTGGCAAAATTACTTCGACATTCACGCACATCCTTATAGATTTTTATCTATAAAATTAGTTATAGGCAAAACATTATCAAAAAAACAGATTTATGATTAATTAAAAACCATTACTAAACTCATAAACGTATAATAAACAAAGTTTTAGTAGGTGAGGTGTGATTGTACCTATATCAAAGTATTTTTAAGTCAAAGTCAATCACTTGTCAATATTAACTTCTTCAATCCTTACATTATGGTATGGTCTTATGGTCTCTACAAATCAAAGAATAGATAATCATAAGAAATAAGGATAAATATAAATAGGTAAACTATTATTTTCTTTGCGTTGCTAAACAGTAGGACCACGCGCAATTAATACCAATTTTTCGTGTGAACTTGTATCATCACTTTCCATCAGGTGTGATTGTGGTCAAGCGCTTGCCTATAGTGGATTAAAACAAAAATCCATACTCCATACTAATAATATAAATGCAAAAGTGTGTCTGTCTGTCTGTCTGCTACCTTTTCACGGTCCAACAATTTAACCGATTTAGAGTTAGCTTACATCCCAAGGAAGGACAATAGGCTACTTTTTATCCCGGAAAATCAAAGAGTTTCCACGGGATTCTTAAAAGCCCATCTGTTTAACCGATTTATGTGAAATTTGGTACAGAGGTAGCTTGCATTCCGGAAATTGACATTGGCAACTTTTTATCCTGGAAAATCAAACAGTTCCTACAGGATTAAAAAAAAATCCACGCAGACGAAGTCGCGGGCATCATCTTGTAAATAATAAAAAAAGAACATTTTGTTCAGTATGGAGTTGTATAGCGCTCACCGCATGTGAAACGTACGCGGAAAATAAATCGCGCGGATAAAAATCGCTGTGTGGGTTAGGCCTTAGCAATAAGGCCTATTGTTGCTTGAACTGGTATAAAGATCAGTCAGGAATTTGGACAGAAAGTGCGCCTACGTCAGAGATATCGTAGGCACCATAATAATATCATCCTTCACAAGTTCACAAGTTTTGATTTGTGCTTCGGCGAAATCATCGGAAGCGGATATGGCATCACGTCGGTCGATGCGTCAGTCTGGATGATCAGTTTGGACTCTGAACTTGTCTATCTGTCTGTGTAATGTATGGATAAATTTTATCTCCCGACTTCATCCGCATGGATTTAAGTTCAGTACTATTTTGTCAGTATTATTTTGCACGCACACCCTCCTAACTTTTCGGAGATGTGCGTTTTAACTTTTATACAATTTATTTTAGTTTATTTATTTTATTCTTAGTGAAGAAAAACATCGTGAAACCTGAAGCCTCAGAGTTCTCTGTTGAAAATAAATGTATAATCAGTCAATTTCACCTTTTATACTCAGGTAGGTATACTAAGTATTTGATCATGCCCGCGGCTTCCCCGTGGATTTAGGTTTTCAAAAATCCCATAAATGGATTTTCCGGGATAAAAAGTAACCTATGTCACTCTTCAGAACTGTACCTAGACCTACTACTCGTATATCCGTGTAAAAAAGTCACGCCGATCCGTTGTTCTGTTGCGGCGTGATATCGATGGAGGACAAACAGCTAATAAAGCAACCAACAAACACACTTTCACATTTATAATGTGGTTAGTGATAGCTAGTTAATGTTTTCGCATTAATAACTAACTACATAATATAGTTAAGTAATTATCACTGCAATAATATTGTTTGTTGACGTCGGTTTTTTGCTGCCCACTATCCAGTGATAACAGATATCAATACGAGGAACGACGCAAATGGTTTCCGAGACCGAACTGATATTGTGTGTTTAGTAAATACACAATTAGTACAACGTGAAAGTAAAGTTCTGAGTTTAAAGTAACTATTACTAAGATAAACCCATTGCCAGCCAACTACTGACCAAGGTTCTCCTCTCCGAATGAGAAGGGTTTAGGCCTTAGTCTGCAACTGGCCCAGTGCGGATTGGCAGACTTCACACACCTTTGAGAACATTATGGTGGAATCTCAGGCTGATATCTATAGACCGAACTTAAACTTTGCTTACTAAGACACTCTTAAAACGAGACAGTGTTATATTGCTGACATAAATCCATCTCGTTTTATTTGAAACTTAAGTCTGAGCAAAGTCAAAGTACGCCCTATAGATCTCAGCATAAGGCTTGCAGGTTTCCTCGCGATGTTTTCCGAGAAGTTTCCCTTGCGCTCCCTAGTGCTCTTCACACAAACGTAGTTTGGTTCTAATCAGGAATTTGACTCAGCGATCTTGTGCAGTCCTCTTACAATAAGTCATCGCGGTTCTCTTTATTGTGATTTCGGTACAGCTGACGGGAAGTGGCTCATTCAGCCTAATATTAACTCCACTGCGGTAGATGAACGTCACTTAATAAATGGTCATCTTTACAACAGACCAGACTATAAGGTGTGGCTAACGATTTTATTTTCTCATGGTCACTATCAAGTCCCAACCTATATTACAACAACTTAATGTTTGTAAGACCAAATTTAATATTCTTAGTTACAAGAAAATAATTGGTGATCTATATAGGCATATATAAAGCCGTAATAGGCTTTCAACAGCTCCTGCGCTTCGCCTCAAGGATTTAATCTTTTAAGTGGAAATGAGTGTAATCTATTACATATTACAAAATTCCGAAATCAATTTTAGACTTGCCTTTACATAAGAAAAAGCTCCTGAAAAAAGCATATTACACAATCGAAGATTAGAATATTAAATATGTACCTAAGTGATAAAAGAGCGTGTATTTGACTTGCAGCTCGCTCCGGAAATGCGCGGGACTGCAACTATTTTTATACGTTTGGCATATTATCTACCTAATATTAATGTAAATCGAATCTCTGAAAAGAGCAACCGCCGAGTTTCTTGCTGGTTCTTCTCGGTGGAAAAGGCATTCCGAACCAGTATGCATTTGACGATTCAAAATGTCCATCATATTTATAATATGTCGTATTCTATACATGGCATACCTACCTAATATTATTATTGTAAATCGAATCTTCGAAACGAGCCGCCTCCGAATTCCTTGCTGATTCTTCTCGGTAGAAAAGGCATTCTGAACCGGTAATAGAGGCATTCGGTGATTCAAACTGTCCATGTCCGGGATGCAAGTATCTATATCCCAGCTCAAAATTAGTAGGCCGTGAAAAAGTATCAGTCAGGCAGACACACGAGTAATAGATTTGGTTTTTTAACATGACGAGATTGTTTTCCGATATTTTTTCTCCTATCAAAAGATTTCACAGAACCCTAATCTCAAAAAGCAAAAAAAGGAAACAAACATGTATTTTCCAGCAGATAATTGAATGCAGCCCGCAAACATAATAGACTGTTATCAATATATTATATGCGATATAAATATACATAGGTACCACGGGTAACAGAGTACAGACATAACTAAGTCTCATACCGAGTGGACGTATTGTCATACTCAATTTTGCAATTTAAATCGAGTTTTTTTTTCATAAACATGTTTTGTGAGATACCGGTATTTGGAAGATGCTGTTTTTGTTTGCCTCTGAGGAGAGGGATATTGATTTTTGGATACCTAAATATAGTGAGTATATACCTAACTCTACAACTAGTGGTCGTTGTATTCATCTAGTATTACAGGGCATTAAATACTTTAGAGTTTATACGGTTTTGTCGTAGGAAGATCCAAGGTTAATAAAATAACATTAATGTGCCTTGAATGCGTTATAAGAATTTTTTTTAACTGCACGGCAAACAGCCCGATTCATCCAGTTGACCTGTTTGTTGAAATACATAGACTGCTAAAATCATAACCCTTCCGTTCGGCTTTGCCGTAGTCGGGTAAAAATCAGTTAGTCACCTTTTCCTTTTATATAGTACTTGATTGATGATGCCCGTGATTTCGTCCGCGTGGATTTAGGATTTTAAAAATCCCGCGGGAACTCTTTGCTTTTCCGGGATAAAAAGTTGCTTATGTAAATTTCCGGGACGCAAACTACCTCGGTTCCAAATTTCATACAAATCGGTTTAACCGATGAGCCTTTAAGAATCCAGTACGAACTCTAGGTCAACGGGAAGTATCCTATTGGTTTTGATTCCCTTTTTTTGACAGACACGACGGACAGACAAATAGACAGATAGATAGACAACAAAGTGATTCTATAAGAGTTCCTTTTGATGAATCTTTTTTTTTTTGTTACAGCTGTTCGCGGCCTTTATGGTCGGAGTGTTCAGTTACGCTATACACCACGACCATGCCTTGACTATGGTGTTCCACGGAGTGGCTGGTGACATGGACAACTGGGTCTGCCTCGTGTTATACTGTACCGATATAGTTCTCAGCGCCGTTTTACTGTACGGAGCTCACAGAGTAAGCAAACCCCTGAATATTATACTGACTTATTAACCCCCAACCCAAAAAGAGGGGTGTTATAAGTTTGACGTGTACATATCTGTGTATCTGTCTGTTGCATCGTTGCTCCTAAACTAATGAACCGATTTTAATTTAGTTTATTTTGTTTAAAAGGTGGCTTGATCGAGAGTGTTCTTATAGCTATAATCCAAGAAAATCGGTTCAGCTATTTGAAGATTATTATCAGGTCTTTTCTAGTTACTGTACCTTCACTTGTCATGGGTGTTATAAATTTTTAATTTACACTTGTTTAAATTAGTAATAGAAAAGTGGTAATTAAGAAAATTAAAGACATAACTCCCCTGCCAAGAAACGAACAAAAAATTTAAATCAATCACATTTATTGTCTTTAAAAATTCGTCAGTACCTCCATAACTATCCCATCCCATATAATATCCCATAGTGAACAAGTGTAAACACCCCCGACAAGTGAAGGTTACAGTAACTAAAAAAGAGCTGATATCTTTCAAACGGCTGAACCGATTTTCTTGGATTATAGCTAAGAACACTCTCGATCAAGCCACCTTTCAAACGAAAAAAACTAAATTAAAATCGGTTCATTAGTTTAGGAGCTACGATGGCACACACAGATACACACGTCAAACTTATAACACCCCTCTTTTTGGGTCGGGGGTTAAAAATCAGCTTTATCACACTCTCCGTAGTATAATTCTATAGAATGTCGACGATGGGCAATCTTGCGCCGATGCTCTAAGCTTTGGATATTTCATTTCAGCAAATAATAATCTACCTCAGAGTGTTCTACTACTATGCTCTCTGCACGTTGGCTGCTGTGGTCATCTTGGAAATCATTGTAGCCTCTCAAAGGCCTTTTTACCTGGAAATCGAATTGTTGCCTGTATTCTTCGCTGGATTATGTAAGAACTTTTTATTTTAATCATCCTTTCTCTCAATTTAATGATTCTAGGTTAACGGGAAGTACTCTATAGGTTTTCTTGACAAACACTACAGACGCACAGACAGACAGACAACGAAGTGATCCTATAAGGGATCCTTTTTCCTTTTGAGGTACGGAACCCTAAAAACCGATAGATGTTTGGGGTCCCTAGGTCCCTACAGATGACATCAAACGAGTCGCAGAGAACCGATGGATGGCAGTGTTAACACGGTCCAGCAGTGGGCGTCTATCGGTTGATGTTAATAACGAGGGAATTTCTAGGGTAATCACGAGGATCCTTCCACACAAATCTCGACTAAGGGGTTTATTTATGATGCGTGATAATTACATAAGAATTTTCTTGTGATGATAATTCGGTGGGCTCCCAGATCCGCATACAACTCGACTAAGAATTTTGATTTTGATTCGAATACTATCCGATGTTAGTGAAGCCTGTGCTCTCCGAGACATGTAAAGCTAAATTCGAACTTCCAAAATCGATTACCCATCCCGTTACCGACTTGGGTCAACGTTGCAGCGTAACTGGCGTTATGCACTGTCGTATCTTTTCTCATTTATCGCTCTTATTCTTATCACACTATCACACTATAATATTATAAAGGCGAAAGTTTATATGTGTGTGTGTGTGTGTGTGTGTGTGTGTGTGTGTGTGTGTGTGTGTGTGTGTGTGTGTGTGTGTGTGTGTATGTTTGTATGTTTGTTACTCCTTCACGCAAAAACTACTGGACGGATTTGGCTGAAATTCGGAATGGAGATAGATTATATCCTGGATTAGCACATAGGTTACTTTTTATCCCGGAAAATCGAAGAGTCCCCACGGGATTTCGAAAAACCTAAATCTGCGCGGGCGAAGTCGCCGTTTGGTTTTCCTGGATAAAAAGTTGTCTATGTCAATAACATGGACGCAAGCTATCTCGGTGCCAAATTTCATACAAATCGGTTGAGCGGATGGGTCTTTAGGAATCCCGTGGGTTTTCCGGGATATAAGCTAACTCTGTACCAAATTTCGTCAAAATCGGTTTAACTGTTGGGCCGTGAAAAGGTAGCTGACAGACAGACAGACAGACACACTTTCGCATTTATAATATTAGTATGGATGGATGTAATGTTTAAATTATTTGCCTAGCACACTCCCCACTTATTTTAATACGTTTTTATTAATTCGCTTTCCTGTCGGTCTATTTCTTTGTCCCGATGAGCTAGAGGCTTGAAATTTGAAACCTACCTCCTTAGGATGGAACTGAATAGCGATGGAAGATTAACTAGCTTTCTTGTGTTTTACAGGCATACACATTTACCTGATAATTCTGGTTCGAAGTCTGCTGAGGAAGCTGGAAATATCCAGCCATACATACGAGAACCAGCTACACCAGTTTGTCAATGGCGAAATTATCAAGGAACCAAACACGGTCTACCCTAGCACAGTCGTGCCCGTGGAAACTGCGTAAACTGTGTAAATAATATAAGACTGACCCTTAAAAAAACAGTACTAGTGTAGCAGCCATGCAGCGTATGATAGATAACTTGATAAATAAAAATACCACTACATATTAACTTGTATTACTTGGGCTGTATTTACAATATGTGCTTTGGTTACAATTAAAACTGTGGTAGAAAAACGAGGTACGGAGCTTGATGCTAGACCGAGGTGTTTCGGTCTTGGTGATCTGAAGTGAATTGGTTGAATGCGCTGCCCGGGGTTCGTCCAGGCCAGCAAGATATTTTGAATCGCTCCGAATTCAAATTGTGTTCTCTAAGTGACAGCTGCAAAGTGTGTTGCTTTCTTCGCAGCTGCCGGTCTTAAAAGAGGCTGCATGCCTCTACATCACCCCCCTACGGAGTGAAAAAGAAGAGAAAAGAAAAAGATTAATAAATTATTTGCTAAGCAGCTTGATAGGGTACGAGGAAGCGAACCGTACGACTGGAACATGTGGAATAAATATACATATATTAATTGATTTACTTGTACAGGCGGAAGTTTCTCACGCCGTTGAGTGAAAACATATAATAAGGGTTTGTGGACAAATTGCAGTTTAGCTTTTTTAGCTAAAAAAATGCAATTGGTTGCCAGTCCTTATTAAGTTGCTGTTGTAAACAAGCGCCGACATGAGAGCTAGACGCATCGGTAAATAACCCGAGTTGAGCGTCGGCGACTGGATGAGCTAACAGAGTTGCGTTAGCTAAACTCTCCTTGCACGAGTTGAAACAACGCTCTAAGTCAGGTGCCCAAGTAAACGGCTTGTCGCCTTTACCTTGAATGGCTGACAGAGCATCAATGAGTGGAGAGGTACTGTGGGCTATGCCCGGTAAAACTTATGATAAATATTCACCATACCGAGGAATCTTCGAAGACCTTGTACCGTCTTCGGCAAGGGAAACTCCTGAAGATCCTTAATGGCTAATTTGTGTGGGCCTAGGCGGCGTGGACGACACGATACCGGCGGACCATCCGTCGTTCGGATGAGGTGCACCGTGGTATGTTTGATCTCACGCACAGGCCTGGAGGCCTTAAAATAGCAGGAAACTTGAATAATATTTCTGCTTACCATTTATGGTTTTTTATGCTAACCTGGACATCCGTAGTTATGGATGCCATATAAGAAAGACCAGTCGTGTTGTCGATCAGCCGACCGCTTCTGCAATTTGGCAATAAATTAAAATATGATAAGAAAGCGGCTCCTATAATAGCGGTGTTAACATCGCATATTATAAAGTGCCTATATAGGTAAAAGGTGCCATGATGCCAGGGGGGGACCTCTAAAATTCAGTCTGCCAGTTCGGCAACCTTATCAAATGAAATTTTGGACTGCGCAGCTAATATGGCTTGCAAATATTGTGGCAAGCGGCGCATCCAAAGCTGAGGTAAACAAAAATCTGGTCGGTAAGTAGGTACGTGACCAGCCAGGGAACATAAATGACGAAGAAACTGGGACGGCTTACGATTCCCTCGCACTTCGTCATTAATAATTAAAGACCGGACCCTCTGTTCCATTTTAAATAGCTGAAAACCTTACACAAAATAAAAAGAATCATAACATAAAATATTACAAAAAGAATAATATATAAAATATAAAATAAAATATAAAATGTTTACAAATAATCATTTTTCAAATTTTGATAATTCAAAGTCACTTAATGTCTCTATTGTTTATGCGTGAAGAAGAAAAGTTCTTATACGGAATTTAAAATTTAAAAAGTCAATTGTCACTCCAAAATGTCTTTCACCAAAAAAATGAAAAATAAATGACACAATAATTGCTCGAATATGTTTTGCAGCACAGAAGAAAAAAGTAATGTTTTTATAGAACCTGGATCCTCCTTAGAGCGCCTCGGATATGTCCTCACGAGGCATGTATGAAGTATGAACCAGCGTGTCGGGTCCAAAGGGTTCAAAGGTTCAGTTGTAGCGAGCCAACTATTATGGCAGCAATACCCATATGCTTACGTGTTCTTCTCGGCGATCATCAGAATATGTATATGCTTGCGTGTTCTTCTCGGCGGTCACCCATATGCTTGCGGGGTCACCAGAATATGTAGCAGCCATGCAGCGTATGATAGATAACTTGATAAATAAAAATACCACTACATATTAACTTGTATTACTTGGGCTGTATTTACAATATGTGCTTTGGTTACAATTAAAACTGTGGTAGAAAAACGAGGTACGGAGCTTGATGCTAGACCGAGGTGTTTCGGTCTTGGTGATCTGAAGTGAATTGGTTGAATGCGCTGCCCGGGGTTCGTCCAGGCCAGCAAGATATTTTGAATCGCTCCGAATTCAAATTGTGTTCTCTAAGTGACAGCTGCAAAGTGTGTTGCTTTCTTCGCAGCTGCCGGTCTTAAAAGAGGCTGCATGCCTCTACACTAGCACTTTTGTAGGTTACCTAGTACCTACGTTGATATCTGCGCAGATATCATATTTCTGAATGGCGCGAAAATGTCTCAGCCAATCATGGCTGTTTTAATGGCAAATTTGAATAATACTTACTAAAAAGTTTGTGCAATTCGACCTTAGTGCCTGTAATGTTTGCGTGCAGTTAAAGTATAACTAAATGCGCGCGGTTTTTACATTTTGTTAAAGAGTCGGGATTGAACTCGGTGAACGGTGATAACCTAGTGGTTAATTGTATCTATTTTAATAATATATTATCAGTTTATCCTTTTATTATAATTATTAACGATTGTTGCGCGACCGGTATTACAAGAATCTGCACAAGTGTTAATTAAAAATTTATAACACCCCCGACAAGTGAAGGTTACAGTAACTAGAAAAGAGCTGATAACTTTCAAACGGCTGAACCGATTTTCTTGGATTATAACTAAGAACATTCTCGATCAAACCACCTTTCAAACAAAAACTAAATTAAAATTGGTTCATTAGTTTAGGAGCTACGATGCCACAGACAGGTACACAGATACAGATACACTCCTCTTTTTGGCTGGGGGGTTAAAAAGTAACAAAAATAGCAGTTGTACGCAGTTTTTCAACGAGTGTGAGTTAAAATAATTAATTATTTTTGAGACTGAAGCGGCTTTTAGGGCATTAAGGGACTTGATTTAAAGAAGGGATAAGAATAACATTTCGGTCAAGAGCTAGTCAGACTGCACACGAAGGATTCCGTACGAAATAACACTTTTTTTTTGTCATGGCTGTCATTATGTTTTTTTTCTATTTGTTGTTAAAGCGGCATTAAAAAAACACATTCTGTGAAAATTTTAACTCTTTACCTATTATGGTTTACGAGACAGACAGACAGACAGACAGACAGACGGACAGACGGATGGACGGATGACGGACAGGCGGAGGTTTAGTAATAGGGTTACATTGGTACCCTTCGAGTACGGAAAAGTAAAGGAAAAGGTCTTTTAAAAAAAAAAAACTTTATTGTAATTAAGCTTTGTAACCAAAGATTAGATGAGTTGGATAAGCACCTAATTTATTAATTTTAGTGAATCTCATTCAGTTTATAAATAACTATAGGTGTACTGGACAGATATTAATCCAAGGACATACCGTATTACCTCCACTAATAATCACTAGATGGGTCACTTCAAACAAAAAAAATTTAATGGCTCCTTTTTGTTTATAACTCGATGTCCAGTGGTCATACTTATTAATTTTGACTTCATAGCTCAGTATAGATTGTTACGGCTATACTCAAGTATTTAGACGGTATAAGCCCGACTAGTTTCGATCGTTTTTCATAGGGACTGCGAGACGCACGCGCCGCGGTCCGTAAGGACCGAGCCTTCATAACTTAGCCAACTTAGCTTCATAGAATACGAGTTATGATCGGAATTTCGTGGGTAATTTATAGAGATCGTTGGGTATTACTGACAGTTTGCACCGGAACCTGATGAGCTGACTAAAAAAACGGTTATAACTACTCGAAATAAAATTTTACAGGGGAAGCAAAAAACTGAATGAAAGCTGTTAAAACTTTACGTAATTATACAATTCTGGTCGAAATCACGAATTTAAGACTCAATTTCAGTATCGTTTTCGACCGTTTTATTTGCGAATGAGTTCAGATTTGTATTCAGTTGGCTAAAAACGTTCGAATTCAAAAAGTATTTTAGTAATTACTGTTTAACCGTTTTGTGCGTTAGCTCCTCAATTTATGATTAGGATTCGGATCATATAAGTGCACAAACGTCACTATAGCTTAAGGAATGTACATAATTAGATGTAATTTGCTATTTTTAAAATAAAGATGTCTTTGTTACAAATTGTTTGATTGGCAAACTATTACTAAGTACCCATATTATTATAAATCCGAAAGGGTGTTTGTTTGTTGGTTTATAAGTATGTTGGATTGTCCTTCAATCACGACGCAATGGAAGAACTGATCGACGTAATTTTTTGGATGGGTGCAGTTGAAGACCTGGAGTAACATGGGCTACTTTTCATTCCATAAAATTAAAGAGTTCCCAAGGAATTTTTAAAAACCTAAAACCACGTGGATGAAGTCGCGTGAATCAGCTAGTATTTTCAAAAGAATTCTATTATCTTAGAATACGTAAATGAAGCCGTAAAAACTCCAGGTAGGAAACCAGAAAGTAGATTTTTTTTCCAGATCATACGATGGTCTTTATACTTAACTAAAATCATAGACTAAAATGCTGACAGATTTCCTACAGGCGTGCTATTTCTAGTTTTTAACCGACTTCCAAAAAAGGAGGAGGTTCTCAATTCGTCGGGATCTTTTTTTTTATTATTTTTTTTTATTTTTTTTTATATTTTTTATGTATGTTCCCCGATTACTCAAAGGCCCCTGGACCGATTTGGAAATTTTTTTTTTGTTTGAAAGGGTATACTGTGCAGGTGGTCCCATATAAATTTGGTGAAGATCTGATGAATATCTTCGGAGATGGAGAACAGAACTCCTCAATGGATAGGAGCAAATTGCTCGCGATCACTGTAATAGCTTAGTAAACAGTAGGGTTTTAACTGGGCATAGCATATTATAGTACAGTGGGGCCACTAAAAATTGTGAAATAAAAAATTTTCAAAAGAAAAATAAAACCGACTTCAAAAACCAAAAACACTAAAAAGTAGAAAATAATTTTTGTTTAGCTACACATGTAATGTACCTAGGTATGAAGTCGGGCGAGCTTCACTCTTGGATTTCTAATTTTGTTTTAATATGCTCGCTCGACTTCATACCTAGGTACATTACATGTGTAGCTAAACAAAAATTATTTTCTACTTTTTAGTGTTTTTGGTTTTTGAAGTCGGTTTTATTTTTCTTTTAACCATCCGTGTGCGTAGGAGTTCAAATATACATCACCTCACAAAGCGTCCACAATGTCGCATTTCCTCACTTTAATAAGATAATTCTGTTAGCGGGGTTTACAATATACGATATCTCCATAATATAATCACAATTTAATAATATGTTAGAATGCTTCGCGCAAAAACACGTGATAAGCTAGGCCAGGCGCATAGAGATAGCTTCAACCATATTTTAAGATGTAACCGAACGCTAGCAAAAATTAAAGGTATAATTTAATCAGTGAACTAGTTTTTTGATTTAGTATTTATCAAACCCGAAATGTGTAACGTGCAAAACTCGTGTTTATGCCCCACCTTCGATACGGCATTGACACCGAGTGGCCTATTTACCTAACGTTTGTTAAACTGTAGCGTCAGTCAGATGTTTTATTTGCAATATTGAACTTTAAAAAAATATAGGATTTTATATTTTATTTCTTTAAATCCACCTCAGATTATGGAACTAGGTACTTACTCACAAGACTTAATTGTGTTGTTTTACTTAAACTTGTTATTTAAAACTGCTAAAAAGTTTTTGCTAACAAATTTGGTTAGAATAATATAACTTTATTTTGTACTGAATCGTAATCGTCACGTTGCAGTGTGCATAAAAGTTCCATGTCTGATGTTATTATACAAGATACATGGCTTATGAAAACCGCGAAGTCAAGAGCAGTTTACGAATTATAAGTGGAATAATCTTAGGAAAATAGTGTTTGTGTCATTGTTTCAACGATTTACCAACTAACATACTTACTTATTTAAAATTTTGCGACGAATTAAGAACAATCGCAATTTCTATAGAAGAATAACGAGAAGATTGGAAAGAAGATGATAATTCCAAACTAACATTTAAATAAAAGGAATGCCTATTGTAACAAATTAAAATAAGTATCTTTTAAAGCATACTTTATTCCAGTAACAATACAGAAGATTAATACAGAAGATTGAAAAGAAGATAATAGTTTTAATGAACATGCCCGTGATACTTATGAATGTTTATTTCATTAGAGCAAATAAAGAAGACTAACTTTAAAGTTACGATAAATAAAGAAGGAAGCTTAATTTAAGGATTTTAATTTAGATACAGTATCTTAGGAGTGCTGAATAACATAATTTAAACTAGATTCCTATACTCCTAACATCAAGAGGTCAATAATAAGGTGCACATAAAATAATGAAATAAAAATAAAATATAAACAAAGCTCTAGTTGAACAGCTTGTTCCACTTTTTTTTTAAAAGATGAAAATTAATTATTTATTCTTTTCACAAATATTAAAAATACTTAAATATAAAAATTATAATTAAACTAATACTTACTACTTACAGATACTATTTATAACTACTTAAACTAATACTTACAGATTTAATTTGTAGTCTTACAAACAGAATAAAACAAACAAAACAAAATAAAATGCAGTGAGTTATTATTTCGATCGAAATTAAAACAACCTCTGGATTAATTGAAGCTATCATTATTATTCGAAAGCGAGGAGAGTTTTAAGAAAATATTATTAAGTCTGGTTGTAAAAAAATGCGTTTGGAAATACCAGAATGCAGGCGTTGCTGCTGTTGTCTACCGCTAAGACGTGGTGTTCTGGTTTTTGGATACCTCAATTTGGTAGGTATTCATTCATAATTCTATTAATTGAGTTCTGTGGGTTACACTAATTATTATTATTATCCATTATATCATCACCCATATGCGAAAGTGACTTTGTTTGCTGGTTTGTTCTCCAATTACGGCGCAACGGAATAGCAGATCAACGCGATATTTTGCATGGATATTTAGTGACTATAGCTGATACCAAACGTGTGCTAACTACGCTAAAAAAGAACGTGTCTATGGCATTGTTTTAGTGGTCTAAAACTATCTTCTCATTATTGCCTTTCTAATGAAACTGGTTTAGTTATTGTGTTTTATTTATTTAATAGGATAGATGCGAAAATCAAAAAACTCTGACGGGGTTTTTAATCTGGACGGGAAATGTTTGCGACTACATCCATATGAATTTAGTTTTTCTTGTAACCCCGTGGGAATTCTTGATTTTCCGCGATAAATATATCCTTAGATGTCTATCCCCAGGATAAAAGCAATCTTAGTATGATCAAGTATCAACCGATCTTGATGTTTTGAAATACAGTGGTTGAGCTACGAAAAGATAACAAAAAGCAGACATACTTTCGCATTTCCAATATTAATATAGATTTTTATTTTGCAGGTATTTTCAGTATTCATCGTAGTGATAGAGACACTGGATGCTTTCGAAGGGGTGTTTCTGAACCACACGGTAATGTTCAGGGGGGTACATTTCTACGCCCATGTGTGGTTTGCTGCCGTACTCTACCTGACTGAAATAGCGTTTAACATTGTTCTTCTTGTTGGAGCTCATATGGTTGGTATATGTGCAATATACGCACATTTTTTTTTTTTTTTTAATAATAGTCATGTTAAATAACTAATATTCCCCTTTTCTCTCCAACTAAGCATCAGGCTTGTGCTAGGAGTAGGTACGACAATAGTGCAATGGGCGGGGTTTGAACCGTCGATATTTCGGTTTTCAGTCCACTCCTTTACCGGTTGAGCTATTGAGGCTCTGGTGTTGTTGCTAGTGATGATGATAATATATGGATCAGAGACAATACATGGTCGCTAAATATATGGGTCTCATAAGAAAGCTTATTTTCATGTAGACTAGTAAACATCCTATTGTATATTTTCACTTTTTACTCAGACAGGTTGATAAACAAAGTAAATATTAAAATACTAAGTAATTTGGTCAACAAGTCATGCTTGAGTGAATAGTGCTCGCATAGTATGGCGCCAAGAATGCTGCCATTATTCTTTTTATTTCAGAAAAGGACGGATTTGATGCGGGCGTACTACTATTACGGAATAACAACGACCCTCGCCTCCCTCATTACGTTCTTCGTGTTGTGGCTGAACTCCGTTAACACTTGTACTGCCTGCTACTGGTCGTTCTACATCGTACAAACGGGCTTCGTCCTCTGCGGTGTAGGTTAGTATATCTATATCCATCACATTTGTTGTGGGTATACTACTACTATGGAATAACCACGACCCTGGTCTCTCTTGTTACGTTCTTCGTGCTATGGCTGAACTCCATCAACACTTGTTGGTTAGTGATGATGCAGTCTTGGAGGGAGCAAAACTTGGAAGGGGTATGGCAGCGCTTATAAACCCCAAACTCCTTATCGGTTTCTACACGGCATCGTACCGGAACGCCAAATCGCTTGGTGGCACAGCTTTGCCGGTAGGAAGGTAAATACCATGGCTATGTATACCGAAGCCTCTCACCAAAAAAAGGTCCTGGTATGGACCAGACCAGAGACAATTATTTGGAAACTATATTGCCCCTGCTAGGAATCGAACTTGGAACCTCTCATTTATTCATTTATTAGACCACAGCGCTCACCACTGCATCGCGAACAGAGATTACTGGAAGAAAAGAGGGGAGGCCTTTGCCCGCATTTGGGATGACCTCTGAAGAAAAAAAACACTTAGGTATATTTATACTTACTAATTGAAGGAAAAAAATATATATATATACCTGCATATACTTAATATTAAGGAAAAAATATAAAAAGGAAAGAAATACATTAAAAATTACAAAAAAAAAATTTAGAGGCAGGCTAAAATAATAAATAATAATAATAAATGCCCAATAATTTCCTGACAACCGATGTCAACCGAGATGACATTTTTTTCCAACAACAAATAAATTATTTTACAAAATATTATTAAAAATCCAAATATGAAGCCACAAAGAACTAAAAATTGTATATATAAACAATAAACATGAAGAACAATAATAAAATAATAACATGGACTCCATAGTAATTTGTTAAATGGAAACTCGACGACATCGACATGCCAGCGCACATACAGCACAAATAACATCTGGTGTTGACTCGTCGTCGGACGAGGATTATAGGGTCCGCCGATGACACCAGGCCACCGAGACGAGCACCACGACGACGAGCAACACACCCGCCACCGGATGGCTTGGAGCAACAGGAGCTGCGTGCTCCTACGACTGCTTCCGCCGCCAGTGGTGTAGTGCGTCGCATGAGATGGACTCAACGAATGAATGAGAACGTCATGCGAGCGTACTATAGGGCGACAGATGGGGGAACTAATCTCATTGGGTATCGCTCAAGAATGGTGTCTTTGTTTCAGGCCCTTGAACCGACAGTGACCGTGTCCGCTCAGCGGCTATCGGATCAGGTGCGAGTTATTCAGCGCCGTCGTGTGCTGGATGAATCTACACTTGATCGGTTGCGCTTAAATTTACCACAAGTTATTACTACCGGTAACTCGACTCATGAATCTCCACAAATTCCGAGTGTTATAGAGATTTTAAACACCCAAGAGGAGTTACAAGGTGGTTTAGATTTGGAGGTAAGTAACCAGAATGATGAGCAAATGAGGAGGACTTTGGAGGATGCGATTTTAGAGTTTAGATCTGTGCCTAACAACCTTAGACCGAAACTACCTCGTTTGCCTGTCCATAGACGAAATATGGCGTTGATGGCAGTTCTAGACAAAATATTAGGTACATATTTAGAAAGTTCATATGACCTAAATGATACGCATTCGATCCTATACTGTGGAGCTGTTACAGTATGTCGGATAGCTTCTATCAAATTTCCAGAGCTGCATAGAGCTGTAAAAAGACCAAATACAGCTCCAGCTTGGCAGGCTGGGATCGAAAGGCGCATCTCTTTGACTAGAACTCTCATTGCAAAGCTGATCTGTTTTAAGGCGGGCAATAGTCGCCCGAGGATAATGCGATTTGTACACCAAGCATTTGCTGGGACTAATATTAGTCCCTCTCAGTATTTGTCTTTGGTTACGGATCGTATTGACTTCTTGAAACAGAAAGTCTATGCATGGGCACAACGCATTAGGCGCTTTAGAAAACGCATTGATCGAGCTTCTCAGAATCGTATGTTCCAAAGTGACCAACGGAAGATGTACAGGAATTGGGAACGACCTAGAGGTTGTATGGTCGTTGGAGAGCTTCCTACACCTGATTCTATGTCAGATTTCTGGCGTAGCATTTGGTCGGCTCCCATAGATCATACCGAAGGTGAGTGGATGAATGTTGTGAGGGACCAGTGCGCTACGGTGGTAGAGATGAATCCTGTAACCATTAGTGCTGAGGATGTAAGATGTGCAATTCGTTCGGCATCGAACTGGAAATGCCCGGGGCCGGATGGGCTCCACAACTTCTGGCTAAAATGGTTCCGTAGTGCACATCCTGTCTTAGCAACACAATTCCAGAACTCCATTGACTCTGGATCGTTACCGACACTCATGACAACTGGTGTCACGTTCTTGATACATAAGTCCGGAAGTACCGTAGATCCAAGAAACTATCGCCCTATAACCTGCTTACCGACCATCTATAAGCTACTTACATCTATTCTAACCACAAAAATAAATATGCATATTAATGCAAATAATATTTTGGCCCAGGTTCAGAATGGATGTAAGGCTAGGGCACGCGGTACAAAGGAACTACTCCTCATTGACACTGCTATTTGCCAACAGGTTCGGCGAAATAGAAAAAATCTAGTGGCTGCTTGGATTGACTACAAGAAGGCCTATGATTCAGTGCCTCACACGTGGCTCATGGAGATCATGAGGTTGTATAAGGTCGATGCAACTCTATGTTCTTTCCTTGACTCATGTATGAGTCAGTGGATGACAGTCCTTCGTCAACCAGGTGGTGATGAGTTTTTTGAATTAGCTGAACCGATAAGGATTAAGCGGGGAATTTTCCAGGGGGACAGTTTGAGCCCTTTATGGTTTTGCTTGGCACTGAATCCTCTCAGTACACTACTGAAGGACTCAGGGTTAGGCTATCGTCTTCGCAAGGGGGGTGAGGTCATATCTCACTTACTTTATATGGATGATCTCAAACTGTATGCATCTAAACGAACAGACCTTGTGAAATTGCTAAAGATTACTCAGAACTTTAGCAATAACATAGGGATGGAATTTGGTGTTGACAAGTGTGCGATTATCAATATAGAGCGAGGTAGGGTTGTGAACTCTGAGAATTTAGTTCTTTCAGAAACTTTGATTCTTAGATCTCTCTGTGAAGGTGAAACATATAAATATCTTGGAATGTCAGAAGCGCTTGGTATTGAAGTGAGGACTATGAAACAGGTAGTAGAGGAGCGTTTCTTTGGCCGCCTAAAAAAAGTTCTCAATAGTCTTTTATCTGGTGGCAACAAAGTACGTGCCTTTAATGGCTGGGTTATGCCTTTACTTATATACACTTTTGGCATTCTAAAATGGACTCAAACTGAACTGGATGCCTTGGATCGAAGAATCCGAAAATTGTTGACTACATATCGTATGCATCATCCACGTTCATCTGTTATGAGATTGTATATCCCACGCAAGTGTGGAGGGCGTGGTTTTTTAAATGCCAAGAACCTTCATAATCGTGAGGTATGCAATCTCAGAGATTATTTTCTCAAAGTAAATGTGGGAATACATAGGGATGTAGTTGCAGTTGATAAAGGTCTTACTCCGCTTTCCTTAGGCAAAAATAACTGGCGTAAGCCCATAGTGCTTAGCACTTCGGATCGCATAGCTGTATGGAGGAGTAAGGAGTTGCATGGAAGATTCTACAAGGCCTTAACTAGGCCGGATGTAGATTCCATAGCCTCTGTATCCTGGCTACAGTTTGGGGACCTCTTTGGGGAAACCGAAGGTTTTATCTGTGCAATTATGGACGAAGTTATTAAGACTAATAATTACCGGAAACATATAATGAAAGATGGAACGCTTGACATTTGTCGTGCGTGCCATCTTCCTGGGGAATCCCTCAGACATATTGTTTCCGGTTGTTCTTATCTTGCTAACGGCGAATACTTGCACAGACATAATCAAGTAGCCAAGATAATCCATCAACAACTTGCTCTTCAATATGGCCTTGTAGATACTGAGGTGCCGTACTATAGGTACGACCCAATGTCAGTTCTTGAAAATAGCAGTGCCCTGCTTTACTGGGATCGGTCGGTTATCACTGACAGGTATATTGTAGCCAATAGACCTGATATAGTGCTAGTTGACCGATCAGCGCGTCGAGCAATGATTGTTGATGTCACTATTCCACATGATGATAATTTAGTGAAAGCAGAAAAGGAAAAAGTATCGAAATACTTGGACCTGGCCCACGAGATTACCGCCATGTGGAGTGTTGACTCAGCGATTACTGTACCGATAGTTGTATCAGTCCACGGTCTTCTTGCGAACAGTTTCGACCAACATCTTAAGAAACTGTCGCTTAACTGTTGGATCAAGGGTAAGATACAGAAGGCAGTGGTTCTTGAGACGGCACGCATTGTGAGGAGGTTCCTCACTCTGGAGCCCTAACCACTGGCGGCTTGGGTCCAACCCACCCTGCTGCCAGTGGGATCCATTTTATCATATTTTTATTCAATGTTTTTTTTCCGTTACTTTTGTTTTTTTGTCGTTTATGTTATTTTATTTCTCTTTTGTTTCTGTTATTTATTGATTTTGTTGTTGATGTTATTTTATTTTTTGTTGTTTCTGTTATTTTTTCTGTGTTTCTGTTATTTTTTCTATGTTTCTGTTATTTTTTCTGTGTTTCTGTTATTTTTTCTGTTGTTTCTGTTATTTTTTCTGTGTTTCTGTTATTTTTTCTGTTGTTTCTGTTATTTTTTCTGTGTTTCTGTTATTTTTTCTGTTGTTTTTGTTATTTTATTATGTGTTGTTTAAAAATAGGATAAAATGGGAAAAATAAATAAATGAGAGTAAAAATAAATGCCCTATTATTTGCCAGGAATCCAAGTATATCTCCTGTTGCTGATAAGGAGCGAGCTGCTGAAGATCAGGCAGAACAGCTGCCTCTGCTACGTCAACCATGCTTCCGAGATGGTGGTGGACACACCCTTGCAAACTGGACATAACCCATTCTAGAAGCAATACAATAATGCTGCAGATGCATTGGTCAATAACAATTATTATACCGTTTTAATATTCAATTTCAATTGTATGCTGTGTTTTATAATTGGTTGTTAAATAAAAAAAAATGTCTAAGTACTTATTATTTTGTATAACTTACTTTACCTACCTAGGTCTCTATATAATAAATACAAAGAAATCATAAACCTATGGCGGGATAGATGTCGGGCATTTTCAGTCCGCTGTGTTGGTCCGCAGGCCTAAGGAGACGACTAGTCTATATAGGGTTACTTTCCGGCCATCTGCAATAACTTAACAGGGCTCTCTCCGTCACTTACTCCATACAATCGTAGTCCCAATTTCATTTGAATATTAAGCAACCAAAAAAATGACCATGAAATTTTGCAGATATTATTCTAGAAACTAATACCTGTGCCTGTGGTGTTTTAGATTTTTCTAAAATATGTAAGTAGTTTAAAATTACAGGGGCTCAAAGATTTGTACGTGAATTTTTAAGACCGCGTAACTTTGAAACCGAATATTTTAACGGAAATCTGGAAAACCACAGGCATAGATATTAGTTCCCGGAACGTTTCTACAAAATTCCATTGAGTATGATTGGTTAGTATTCCAATGAGAGATGAACTACGTTCGTATGGAGCGAGTGACGGAGAGACCTCTCTTAAAATTTAGCTATAGAGGAATATACAATTTTAATATTATTGTAGGTATAACTGAAAACTTTAACAGTTTCTTACAGGAGTAGGTACTATTTCTAGTTAACCACTTGATTGCGTAGGCGTCCACCAGATTACCTCACAAAGCGTTCAAATCGTCGTATTTCCGCGCTCACAATAAGATAATTCTGTTAGCGCGATTTACAATATGCGACATTGCTGTACGATATAACACAAATACTTTAAAGTATCTGAAATATTATCGTCAACTGACAGACGTCAGGACTTCCACACGCCACGGTCTTGAATCCAGCGGCTCCCTGCGACTCGTTTGATATCGTCTGTTACAGTAGGGGATCTTATAATGTTGCGCTTTCCGATGCAAGATTGCTATTGAGAACCCAACATAGGTTTTTCGAACCCGTTGAAATACTGTTAAGAGGGCTCTCTCCGTCACTCGTTTCCACTCGTTTCATACAATCGTAGTTCCAATTTCATTTGAATACCAAGCAACCAAAGTCCATGAAATTTTGCACATATATTCTAGAAACTAATATCTATGTCTGTGGTTTTCCAGATTTCTGTTAAAATATTCGGTTTCAAAGTTACGCGGTCTTAAAATTTTCATACAAATCTTTGAGTCCCTGTAATTTTAAAACTACATATTTTTAGAAAAATCTAAAACACCACAGACACAGATATATGTCTGCAAAATTTCATGGACTTTGGTTGCTTAACATTCAAATGAAATTGGAACTACGATTGTATGAAACGAGTGGAAACGAGTGACGGAGAGAGCCCTGTTAATTCGAAAAACCTATAGACGTATGAGGTCCCAATAGCGACCGGGAAACGCAGCGTTGGCAGAACTCTTACTAGATGGACAAGACGCATTAAACGAGTCGCAGATATTAATTGGATACAGACGCAAGACCATGGCTCTACATGAACAGTATTGAGATAAGAAGGAATGTCGTATCGTAGTCGTAAGGTTGCAGTATGCATTAAAACTTTAATAGTAAGATCCGTTGTTCCAGAGTAGATGATTCCTTAAGAATTGTGAAGTCAGGAGCAGTTTTAAGAATTTTATTATAAGTGGAATAATCTTACGGAATAATTGTGCTTGTGTCATACTACGACGAATTCAAATTAACAAACATACCTACCTATGAAAGAACTTCCTTGATTTCTGAATTCAGTTAACTAAAGGATAGAGAAGAAGTTAATTTCAAGGAAATAGACAAACTAGTAATAAAGACTTTTAAAGGGAAATTATTTTCAGTAATATCAAAGAAGATTAGCATGAAGAAGACAGTTATTGTAAAGAAACTAGATATTACAGTAATCAGAACTTTTGAAAATTTACTCCACTAGAATAAATAAGGAAGAGAGCAACTTTAAAGGAAGCTTTGAAGGAAAGTCTTAACAAGGTCAACATAAAATTATAAATATATACCTACTACTCGTAACATCTTTTACCAAAGAGGTACAAATAAAATAAATTAGAGATACATATTTCTAAAGCCTAGTCTATCCTGTTCAGTAAAAATGAAAACGTAATTTTATCGAAATCATCAATACTAATAGCAGAATTTGAATGCACTTTTAATTACTTTCAAAAACAAGGAAAAATTTTACCAAAATATAAAGTCTGGTTGTAAAATAAAATATGCGTTTGGAAATACCGGAGTGCAAGCGGTGCTGCTGCTGTTTACCGTTAAGACATGGCGTTCTGGTTTTTGGATACCTTAATTTGGTATGTATTCGTGGTACTAATAAATAAATAATTAGTCTGTTAAACGAGTTTCGATTATGCTAATGAATCAATTCAAAGTTTTGGGTATTCCTTCTTTTAGGGTTCCGTACCTCGACAAGGAAAACGGAAACCTTATAGGATCCCTGTTTGTCCGTCTGTCCATATGTTGTGTCTGTCAAGAAAACCTATAGGGTACTTCCCGTTGACCTAGAATCATGAAATTTGGCAGGTAAGTAGGTCTTATATTATCACAAGTAAAAAAAAAATCCGAAAACTGCGAATTTGTAGTTACATCACTAAAAAAATTAAATTCAAAGTAAGATAACTATACCAAGTGGAGTACGTTATGAAAGGGCTTTACTTGTACATTCTCAAACAGATTTTTATTTATTTTTATGCTTAATAGTTTTTGATTTATAGTGCAAAATGTCGGAAAAATACCTAACTACGGAACCACGGTGCGCGAGTCTGACTCGCACTTGGCCGGTTTTTAAAGTAAACCGACCTCTTATAGGATCACAATGTGTGCCTGTCTATCTGTCTGTTTGGCCCGAATCTACTAGGCCGATTAAGTTGTTGATGCACATATGAATTTTTGTGACCAACCAAATGTGAAAGGCCGGCAAAGCATTGGCGGTTCCTCTGGTAAATGTTTATGGGTGGCGATAAACAGACAGACACACTTTCGCATTTATAATATTAGTATGGATTTTACAGGTGTTTTCAATATTCATCGTGGCGATGGAGATCGTGATAGCGTATAAAGGAACATACTTCACCAACCATACTATGATGATGTTTAGGGGTGTACACGTTTACACCCATGTGTGGTTCGCCGCCGTGCTCTATATCTCTGAAATCATCTTTAACATTATTCTTCTGGTTGGAGCTCATATGGTACGTAACCCAGTCATCACCAACCACGCGTTGATGTTAGTGGAAATATACATCTTCAATTTTCATCCATGTGTGGTTTGCTACCGTGCCCTGCTTGGCCGAAATCCATACTAATATTATAAATGCGAAAGTGTGTCTGTCTGTCTGTCTGTCTGCTACGTTTTCACGGCCCAACCGCTGAACCGATTTTAATGAAATTTGGTACAGACTTGGGATACATCCCGGGGAAAGACATAGGCTACTTTTTATCCCGGAAAATCAAAGAGTTCCTAAGGGATTTAAAAATCGAAATCCACGCGGGCAAAGCCGCGGGCATCCCCTAGTCATCTATAACATTGTTCCTCCCTCTATTATTCTAAAACTATCCTTTGCACCACTTTTGTTGCCTGGAAGCGATCGCTAGGTAGCGATAAGGCCGCCAAATTGTACCTGCTTATATTCTTTTGCTTTGTATATGTTTTCTGTACTACTTTGTGGTGTACAATACAAGTATTCATACATTCATTCACTGTTCTTATGGTCGGAGCTCATATGGTACGTAACTCAGTCATCACCAACCACATGATGATGTTCTGAAGATTGTACATTTATATCTATATGTCAAAGTCAAAGTCAAAATCATTTATTCAAAGTAGGTACAATTGTACTCCTTTTGATGGTCGAAATTGTTAAACTTGCAGTTTATGTAGTTTATATTTCACATTTAATTCATCTTTCACATTATTCTTCTGGTTGGAGCTCATATGGTACGTAACCCAGTCATCACCAACCACATGATGATGCTGTTCAGAGAGGTGCGCATCTACACTCATTTGTGGTTCGCCTCTGTAAAGTGTGGTGATCTATGCAAGAAATGTGCCATAGAGTTATGTTATCTACATGGACATGGTTATCTATCTTCATTTTATTTTTTCCTTTCTTTTTTATGGTTTTGTCATTTTAATTTTTTATAATATACATTTTTTTTACATAATGTAATAGGTACTAATACTTAAATATTAATATTTAAAAAAAGAAATATTTATATATTTATGGTATTAGTAAATTATATTTTTCTTTTGCCTGCTAGAGATCGCTAATAAAAGATAAAGCCGTCTTTTGTATCCTACTTCTATCTGTTCTATTAGTGGTATTTTTAACCCCCGACCCAAAAAGAGGGGTGTTATAA
The DNA here is from genome assembly GCF_905333055.1 of Maniola jurtina. Classification (NCBI taxonomy): domain Eukaryota; kingdom Metazoa; phylum Arthropoda; class Insecta; order Lepidoptera; family Nymphalidae; genus Maniola; species Maniola jurtina. The sequence continues at coordinate 2,109,318 of NC_060044.1, forward strand.
GTTTGACGTGTGTATCTGTGTATCTGTCTGTGGCATAGTAGCGCCTAAACAAATGAACCGATTTTAATTTACTTTTTTTGATTGAAAGGTGGCTTGATCGAGAGTGTTCTTAGCTATAATCCAAAAAAATTAGTTCAGCCGTTTAAAAGTTATCAGCTCTTTTCTAGTTTTCTTTTAGAAAAGAAGATTAGATAACCGTTAGGTTCATAATATTATGTCAATTGATAAATGTCAAGCTGTCAAGATGGACGTTGCCTAAATACATAATTATTTATTTAAAAATGATGTTTTGGAAAACTCAGATACCTTGGATCGTAGGCGCGGAATAGTCCAAGAAAATCGGTTTAGCCGTTTGAAAGATATCAGCTCTTTTCTAGTTACTGTAACCTTCACTTGTCGGGGGTGTTATAAATTTTTAATTTACACTTGTTCTTATTGTGGTAACACTAGTAGTATGAAATTATAATATTATTTATTTGATTTTGATGTAATTTCAGAAAAAGACACAATTGATGCGGGCGTATTACTACTACGGCATCACCACGACCCTCGCCTCTCTCGTCACGTTCTTCGTGTTATGGCTGAGCTCCATTAACACTTGCACTAATTGCTACTGGTCGTACTACGTCATTTTACTGAGCTTCGTTCTCTGCGGTGTAGGTCAGTATTGTATCTAACTACATCTAAGTACGTCAGTCAGTTACTCCTAACTGACTGACGCGGACGTACTATCATCGTGCAGCTCAAACTGTGCTGTGTTTATGTAGTACTAGCTGATACCCGCGACTTCGTTCGCGTGGATGTAGGTTTTTTAAAAATTCCCGTGGGAACTCTTTGATTTTCCGGGATAAAAAGTAGCCTATGTGCTAATCCAGGGTATAATCTATCTGCATTCTAAATTACAGCCCAATCCGTCCAGTAGTTTTTGCGTGAAGGAGTAACAAACATATACACACACACACACACACACACACACATACAAACTTTCTCCTTTATAATATTAGTGTGATGCACCACCTGTTGTTATTCCTACTCAGGGTTGGATAAAAACAGTATTAATTTTAATAAAATATTTCTGTTTGATACAGTATTAAAACCTGGTTTTGTTTTAATTTTAAGCACTTGTTTTAAACAAATGTTTAACCCAATAGTCCGTACTTACATGATTTAAAAAAATAATGACACCTCTAATCGGTCATTAAGAGCGTTGAAGCATGAGCCTGGAACACAAGTTTAGGTATTTACCCGAGGTTCTTTGTTTGTTTCCGTGAACGGACGTACCCAGCGCAGTTTAGTTTATAACAAACCGTTTTGATCCTAGACGATTTTCAAACAGATTATTTTTTCAATATTTTTAAGTATGTGGTGTTAGTTTGTCGTTTTTTTCAAAACAATGATGTTTTTTAAAACAGTGTATTGTCTTTATAGATTAAGTACGAGTGAATAAAACTTATAATTGTAGTCAGTACTTAATACTAATCTTTTATATACTTGTGTAAGTATAAGAGAGTCAAGAAATTATACAAAATTCAACTTTCCTTATACATATTTACGAAAATATGGTTCCCTTATACACACACACACACACACAGTATAAATAGTTACACCTACTATAATAATTTTCACACATATATTTATAAAGGCTAAAATAAATGTGAAATCCGTCTAAAATTTAAACAGTCTTAAATATTTAATTTGCAATATTATCAAAAATATGATGCAATGCTAATACTCATAAAGACATTGGGCATTTTTTATTTATTTATGGTCCTTTACAATCTTTTCAAATTTTATTGTTAGTACTAAATCGTACTTACCGTAAGCGCAAGACAATGGACAGTACAATGAAAGGGATTAACAGGTACAAAAATGCAGATGTTACACTTGAGTAGGTATTTATTCATCAAAAATAAGTGCATTGCTACACGAGTAAGCTAGGGATACAAAAACAAAATAAGATAAAGTTCAAAACTAAAAGTACAAAAACCTACCTACTACTTTTAAAGACTTCACCGCAGATGATTGATTTATATTTGAATACTAGCTGATGCCCACCGCTTTGCCCGCGTGGATTGGTCAGATCCCCTGCAGCATCAGGATTGAGGAGTTGGAATCCAAATTTTTTATGAAACAATGTCGCAAAGTTCCTCTATTTTTTTTTTGCAAAGACATAGCTGAGAACCTAATAAGTAACAAATGAGACTTTTTCTGCCGAAAAATATGGACACTTCCCGCGGGATAGCATACTATTTTTCACGCATTTGTCGTTCAATAACGCCATAACAGAGCTACGGATTGACGGCATTTTTTGCACAGATATAGTGGAGAATCTAAAAAGTGAAATAAGCTACTTTTCTCTATAATAACCAAACAGTTCCTGCAGGATAGCATGCTATCGTTCAGGCATTCGTCATTCAATAACGCCGCAACAGAGTTACGGATGGACGCTTTTTTTTGCAAAGACATAGCTGAGAATCTAATCACACTAATATTATAAAGGAGAAAGTTTGTATGTATGTGTGTGTGTGTGTGTGTGTATGTTTGTTACTCCTTCACGCAAAAACTACTGGACAGATTGGGGTGAAATTTAGAATGCAGATAGATTATACCATGGATTCGCACACAGGCTACTTTTTATACCGGAAAATCAAAAAATTCCCACGGGAATTTTAAAAAACCTACATCCACGTGAACGAAGTCGCGGGTATCAGCTAGTCACATCACACTAATATTATAAAAGCGAAAGTTTGTATGTGAGTGTGTGTGTGTGTGTGTGTGTGTTTGTTACTCCTTCACGCAAAAACTACTGGGCGGATTGGGCTGAAATTTAGAATAGAGATAGATTATACTCTGGTTTAGCATATAGGCTACTTTTTATCCCGGAAAATCAAAGAGTTCCCACGGAATTTTTAAAAAACTACATCCACGCGAACGAAGTCGCGGGCATCAGCTAGTAAGTAATAAATGCAACTTTTTATCCCGAAAAATATTATATGAACACTTCTCGCGGGATAGCATACTATTTTTCACGCATTTGTCATTCAATAACGCCACAACAGAGCTATGAATTGACGTCATTTTTTTAGGGTTCAAGCAAAAACGGAACCCTTATTGGATCACTTTGTTGTCTGTCTGTCTGTCTTTCCGTCGTGTCTGTCAAGAAACCTATAGGGTACTTCCCGTTTACCTAGAATCATGAAATTTGGCAGGTAGGTAGGTCTTACAGCACAAGTACAGGAATAAATCTGAAAACTGCGAATTAAAAAAAAAAAAATGTTTCAATTTTCAAACTAAGGTAACTATACCAAGTGGGGTACCATATGAAAGGACTTTACCTGTACATTCTAAAACAGGTTTTTATTTATTTTATGCATAATAGTTTTTGACTTATCGTGCAAAATGTTGGAAAAAAAATAGCCGAGTACGGAACTCTTAGTGCGCGAGTGTGACTCGCACTTGGCCGGTTGTTTTGCATAGACATAGTCCAGGAAAAAGTATTATAGACTACTTTTCCTTTAAAAAAAACAAATAGTTCCCGCAGGATAGCATGCTAAAACACATGATAAAATAACTTAGGCATTGCATAAAATATTGTAACAAACCTCAATTATTATTAAAACCTTGAATCACGCGAGCGATGCCGCGGGTAATAGCTAGTTCAAAAATAAAACCATCATAAAGATCCACGAGGGATGACCACGTGCAAATGATAGTAATTATCCTATTGTTTCAGGTGTTATGGTAGAGTGTACAATGTATACAACCAAAATCTAAATACAAAATACCGTACTAATGCTGTAAAAGACAATAAACTAATGCTATTATGCAAATAAAAAAAAAGAAATCATAATGGAATACAAGAAACCGCGCTAATGCCATAAAAGGACGATGAATCATCAAAATTTTATTTAGCGGCTAGGACAAATAGCAAGGCTATTGGGATATAGCATTGTCAGCCGGTAATAACTGTAAAACTATAAGCTTTTAAGAATATTTAATTCTGAAAAATTATAATTCTAGTCAATAACTAATTATACAAAATTCAACTTTCCGTTTATTTAAAAACATGGTTTTCCTTATCACAAACGGTATAATGAAACCTTGAGTGTTGAGTTTTACATATTTATAAAAGCTCTTGAAATAAATGTGAAACCCATGTAAAATTTAAACAGTTAAAAATTTATTTTTTAGAAATTTTTAAAAATATAGATCAATGCCACTGCTCTGATAGGCATTGATCTATTCTCTACCGAAATCGCGTTTTACAATTTTTTTCAAATTTTGAAAATTAAATTGTTCCCTTTCAATGACAGGGAACAATAGATACCAATGCAGCTATTTGCTCGAGGCAATACTTATTTATTAACTAGCTGATGCCCGCAGCTTCACCCGCGTGGATTTAGGTTTCTAAAAATCCCGTGGGAACTTTTGATTTTCCAGGACAAAAGTAGCCTATCCGTAATAGCCCGTCCCCGGGATGCAACGCATTTCTGTACCACGTAAAAAACATCTAAACGGATGATCCTTTAAAAATCCCGAGGGATCACCAGGATTTAGGAATGCAATTCCTTACAGCATCATATAAACACAATTTAAAAATATACAAAAAGTTTTAATCTATCTTTAAGAAAAAATAGCGATTATTAAAAATACCTAGTATTGAGAAGTGATAGTCGCACTACAATTTCAGGTAAATCGTAAATAATCCGATAACAATTGCTAAGCAAACAAGCGTTACGTCCGTTCTCGGAGAGGCCTCGGCCGATACTAATTTCCTAGTTCAATTTACTATTGCTTGTTGCACGGTTTTGTAGTGTGTTTCAAGATTATTTTTTGGAAACAAATATTAATTCAATTTAAAAAAAAAATTTCTGTTTATATTGCAAATATGTTCTTCTTTAATGAGTACTTAGTTTTATTTATAAATGAAGAAAAATAACCCACCTAAATGACAGTTTTATGTGTCTGTAGTTTTATGAAATTATGACTTTTTTGTTTGAATTTTTATAATGTAAAAAATGCCAAACGAAAGATTTGGTTCTGTCATCTTATTAGTTTAGGACCTTTTCTTTGGTAAATATATCTCTTTGTGAGAATCGACCAAGTAACTTTTGATGTAGCGAACGTCAAAGATGACACGAAATCCAAAATTCAGTAATAGTCTTTTGGTATTTTAGGCAATAAAAGATAAACTATGAATAAATTGCAAAATGTTGTCTGTCAATTTAATAAAACAGGAAATATTCTACAAAGTAGTATATACATGTTTTACATAAATGCAGTGTTTAATAAAATATAGGGGGGCAAAATGGCTTAAGAATAGCTCATGCCGGTTCAACACTCTTAACGCTCGGTCACTATTGGCTACAATGCATTGGTGCAACAAGAATATATAACTCAGCCGATTAGTACAATCACACTAATATTATAAAGGCGAAAGTTTGTATGTGTATGTGTGTGTGTGTGTGTGTGTGTGTATGTTTGTTACTCCTTCACGCAAAAACTACTGAACGGATTTGGCTGAAATTTGGAATGGAGATAGATAATATCTTGGATTAGCACATAGGCTACTTTTTATCCCGGAAAATCAAGGAGTTCCCACGGGATTTCAAAGAACCTAAATCCGCGCGGGCGAAGTCGCGGGCATCGGCTAGTAAATCATAAAAGAAGAAGTGTGTTTCCGAAAATGAGCACTATCTATGCCTTCACTGTCATAGTCTGATGGGACAGCAACCCGTCATGTCATGAGAAATCAGGCGCACAGGTGCATTGCCACATTTTTACTTTTGGGCTACTACTGAGAACTTGTTAGAATTTTCTATTATTTCCTAGGTATCCAAGTATATCTCCTGTTGCTGATAAGGAGCGAGCTGCTGAAGATCAGGCAGAACAGCCGCCTCTGCTACGTTAACCATGCTTCCGAGATGGTGGTTGACACGCCCTTACAAACTGGCCACAACCCTTTCTAGAAGCAATATGATGTCTACTGCGTAAAATATTTTCTCCTGGGTATTGTAATGTGTTTGCGCCTTCACCTTCTACGTCGATATACAGGTTATAAGTAGAATGCTAGCAAAAACGAAGATAGGTACTGGTACTGATAATGTTTTTTTTTTTTAAAGAATATTAGCCATGTTAAATGACTAATATTCCCCTTTCCTCTCCAATTAAGCGTCAGGCTTGTGCTAGGAGTAGGTACGACAATAATGCAACGGGCGGGGTTTGAACCGTCGACCTTTCGGTTTTCAGTCCATTCCTTTACCGGTTGAGCTATTAAGGCTCAATTATTACTAATGTACCTATACATATGTATAAACCTGTATTTTTTAAAAGTTCGCAATGTATTGCAAATAAAACACTGCACTAACTGTAAAATAAAGTACTGACGCTAGAAGTCAACGAATGTTGCGTAGAAAGGTTCCGCGGGGTTAGTGCCGCGTCGTAGGTGGGACATTGACCTCGATTTTGCACGCGATACATTGCTGGATTGAAAAATAAATAGTATAAAGTAAATGGTTAACGCTTGTGTAGTGTGAACCGGCACACGTTAGATTATCTTCGAATCTATTTGTAATTTGTTAAACATTTGTGTTCTAGGCTGGTAAATAAGGTCTCTTGCTGTCTTTTAATAATAATTAACCAGTCAAAATATCCAAGACTGTTAGTGAACTCACTATACTTAGAAGCATCGATGTATAATAATATGTGTGGCCACACATATTTCAAAGACATTTTTAATTTTAAGCTTTTTGACCTCTGTGAAGATCTAGTGATAAGCGAATAAATGAGTTATATGAGTAAATCAAAGTCTATTGTTTTATTTATATTAGTTCCCGTTTAATAAAAAGAAAAGAAAGTAGTCTAGAAAGATGAAAATTTGCAAAGGGTACCTTCTATATTGAAGACAAGGAATAAGGCTAGATTTTTTGAAATTTTCACGAGATAGAACATACAAAGAATTTATACTTTCTACTACTGATCGGTAGGGGTCGCTCTAGTGTCGTGTTCTCATGTACGTATTATTTAGGTTAAGGTATAATTAATATAGGTACTAGCTATGACACTTGGAATGGTCGGTCAATCCTGAAAACTTCTAATAATTTATTAGGCATTGAAAGATTTTCGGGATTTCCAAAGATAATATAAAACTCAGACGTCAGTTTATGGGTATCTAATGAAGCTGATGTCACGGCGTTATCTGAATCCACGGGTCAAAGTTCATTTGGATATGCGAATGCGAGTAATAAGTAGCTTTTATAAATAATATATTTTATAACCATGTTTTAAACCAGAAAGTAAGACGTTAGCCTCAGGAGATCGGGGGTTCTGGGTTCGATCCCTTTAACTTTTCACTGTATATTGTAAGCAATTAAATATCACTTGCTTTAACGGTGAAGGAAAACGTCTTAAGGAAACCCGCATGACTGAGAGTTCTCCATAGTGTTCTCAAAGGTGTGTGAAGTCTGCCAATCCACACTTGGCCAGCGTGGTGGACTGTCGCCTTTCTCATTTTGAGAGGAGACCCATGCTCTGTTTTATAGACGGTGATTCCAAACCAATCCATCACCTTATAATATTACTAGATGATATACCCGCGACTCCGTCCGCGTGGACTTGGGTTTTTAAAAATCGTGTGGGAACTTTTTGCTTTTCCGGGATGAAAAATTACCGAAGTCAATTTCCGGGGCGTAAGCTACCTCTGTACCCATATAAATCGGTTAAACGGATAGACACTTAAGAATCCCGTAGGAACTCTTTGATTTTCCGGGATAAAAAGTAGCCTTTGTCCGTCCCCGGGATGTAAGCTGTACTAAATTTCATCAAAATCGGTTCAGCTGAAAACATAGCAGAGAGACAGACAGACACACTTTCGCATTTATAATATTAGTATGGATTATATAAATATAAGTAAGTTGTTTGGGTTTCTCTGAAGTAGGTACTTAGATATAATATTATTTTTATCTGAACTTAGGTCATCTTAAAAGTCAGTTAAAAGTAATACATGGTACAGAAGTGTTCTAATTTACGCAAAGATTCTAGTGAACAGCGTGATTTTTAATAATTAAAAAAATAATTTGATTCCTACTTCTAATAATCTATACTTGCTTGCTATTTTCTCCCCCCTGTTTACCCTTTTCTGTGTTACTAACTGACTAAATATGAGTGTGATACAAAATATAGTATTTCTTCCTGAAATCTTCTAAATAATGATGAAAGTAATTAAAAAGTTTAGAGCAGTTTAAGGGAATACATTTTGCTTTATACTGTTTTGATAGAGAAGTAACCGCTAGGTAGTTTGTACGTGCAGAAAGTGACTTTTAGCCTACCTGAAATGAGTTTAAGGGTGGAAAATTGTTGTTTTTGTTTGCCTTTAAGGAACGGACTATTACTATGGGGCTATTTTTGCCTGGTAAGTTTACCAATTTATCTTTTCTATTCTAAAGCAGTCATGGTAAATCCCAATGGCTATTTTACGCCTCGGCAATATAGAATGCTTTCGAATGATTATCTATACTATACATATAATAAAATTGTAGAGAAGTGGTGTCTGTACAATGGAAATATATAAAAAAAAAGTAGCAGGGGTTGTTATTATATCGAAGCCGAACCCGAAATTGTAATTAATTTTTTTTTTGTCTGTTTGTCTGTTTGTCTGTTTGTCTGTGTGTTTGTGCACGCTAATCTCAGAAACGGCTTATTCGATTTAGATACGGTTTTCACTAATATATTGTAGTAAGCTTCACTTAGGATTTAGTGTTTATTTCATGTCAATCGGTTCATAAATAAAAAAGTTATGTCAATTTAAAGAATCACGGCGCCTCGCGCCTGAGCGTCCGTGGCTATATAAAGCGCGAAAAGTCACTATTCCACGCGAACGAAGTCGCGGGCACAGCTAGTTAGAATAATATAAACTTAATGCCCGCGAATTTCTTTTTTTTAAATCCCATTGGAACTTGTCAAATTTCCGGGATAAAAAGTAGTCTATATCTGTGTCGGGTTGAAAGCTAAGTAGTTATCTCGGTACAAAATTTTCAGTTTTCATAAATGCCGTGGGAACTCTGCTGTTCCAGGACTAAAATAATTCTATGTCCTCAACGGGATACAAACTAGATATCTCTGTACCCGTCAAAATCGTGTGTCAAAATCACAAAAAAAATAAACTAAACTACTTAGGAATATGAAATTTCGGTATATTATGTACCATATGCTGTGTTTAAACGACAAATACTGAAATCAACGATTTATAAAATAATTTATACAAGCTGTGACCACAACAAATGAACATTTTTTGGGGGTTTCTTTCACGGTTTATTGCGATGTTCTAGCTCGGAAAAGAAATTATTATTTCATACACCCAAAATATGATGTTTGCAATTATGTACGGACCCCAAAAAGAGCGAAGCCCGACTCGCACTTGACCGGTTTTTGCAATGTTTCAGGTAACCATTTATTTGAGCGCCCTGTCCACGCTATACCGGCTACAGGACTTTTTCTACGACGCGTCGTCGTTTCGAGGGAACGAGTTTTTCTTTTTATTCATCAGTCTCGTCCTCTTACTACTGTATTTTATTTTCCATATTGTGTTAGTGGCGGGACTACATAAGGTAAATAAATCATATTCATTGAACACCACTAATTAAATTAATACCACTTAAATACCACTAAGGTTTGGAATACTCTTAAAATAACCTAGAATCCCCTGGAAATTACAATCCAGGTATCTTTATAACAATAGTGAGTAGGCATCTTCTAGGTAAACGCGTCTCATCTTAGGCCACATCATCACTTTCCATCAGGTGTGATTGTGGTCAAGCGCTTGGCTACTAACCACTAGGCTTATTATTTGAATTACCGGCCTACCTACCTATATAAAGTTCAAATATTCTCTTTTCTTTTTCTTTTCAGAAAAGCAAATGCATGTTAGAAGTGTACGACGGCTCCCTTATAATATCGATGGTATTGGAAAGCATTGTGGCAGGTCTATATATACCATTGGCAATGCTTAGATCATTGGAATATGATATACAACATGATGATAATTCTTCGATATTTCTGTTCGGGATTGCTGTTTTAGTAGTTTTAGAAATACGTAAGTAACCAATGAAATTTTATAACTGATATAAATCGTGCCAAAAAAGAAACGAATTAAAAATGGATAGCACACTATTCATTTGCTCGCTATACATTTAAAAATCTCTTAAATTGTTTCAGTATTCAAATACTACATACTGGTATGCGTCCGAAGCTTAATCTCTACCCTGGCTGTTAATGAAGAGGACTTTCATTCGGAATATAGTTTAGAAAATCCTGATGTAATCGTTTATGATAATATAAAAAAGAGGAAAAAAGACATCAATTTACAGATTGCAGGAAACTTCAATGTACATGACGTGACCGTACATGATGGTGTCAATACCAGTAGCAGAAACAACAGTTCTCAGACAGCAGGAAACTCTGCAGCAGGAAATAATACAATCACGGAGAAAGAGGAAAATCCACAGACCCTACAAAACTCTGATGTGACCGTACATGATAGTATAAACACCAGTATCAATGACAACAGTGCACAGACAGCAGGAAGCTCTGACGTACATGATAATACAAACAAGGAGAAAGAGGAAAATCCACAGTCCATACAAAACTCTGACGTAACTGTACATGATGGTATAAACACTAGTATCAAAAACGACAATTCACAGGCAGCAGGAAACTCTGACGTCATCGTGAATGATAAGGAACAAAACAGGAATAATGACGAAGATAAGGAGATGGTCACGGCTAATCAATACCATATTATTGCATCGCCTGGAACATCATAAAATGACTTTTCTAGCGCAATGGTGTCTTCTGCATTTTGGTCGTTTTCTGGTGCCTCAGGGTACATTGTAAGGGAGGCCCCGAGTTCAATTCTTGGATGGGTAAATTTAGAAATTTATAATTTCCAAATCAGCCTTGGTCTGGTTTTATCTGCGAACCCTTGTGCCTTTGCCGCCAAGCGATTTAACCTAAAATATAGTCTGCGTTATCACTAATTATTATCATAATGTCAGATCGCAGTCAAGTATCAAGTCAAGATGTATATTATATTATCAGCATCAGTAAATTATTAATGATCACGATCTCTTTTCATTCTTTTGTTTTGTTATTTAAAAAACCTTTACTTACTTATATGATTATTGATTAAAATCAAATCAAAATCAAATCAAATCATCATTTATTTGCTCAAATGTAGGTTAGCATAGATTTTACAATTTATTTTAGTGTCACTACACTTGCCATGTAATGGCGTGCAAATATTTTACATAAGCAATGTAAACTGCACTAAATAGTTTAAATGTACATTGAATATGCTCAAAATACCTTACACATTACAGTCATACTTAGTACTTATTACTTTTCTTACTAGTTAGACTTAGTAGTTATTACTTTTCTGTAACTTTTAACTTTTTTCTGTAGGATTTAAGTGCGCTTAAAGAAATCAAATATCATTCGCTATAGGGGATTGCGATATTTATTAACTGTTTATTTTGTACATTAATGTACGCATAAAGCATAAAATTTTAAGTATAACGCCATAAAAGAGTTAGAACTCTTTATTAAGTACTTAAAAGTGGAAAAAAATACAAAAACAAGTAAGTAAAATTAGATACATAAGACTATATTAGTGATTAGGACGTCGACTGGGGTGGGAGCATTAAATTTTTATCATACTTGTTTGAGATTTCTTGTACGATGGTACGGAACCCTTCGTGTGCAAGTCCGACTCGCACTTGACCGATTTTTTTAAATATCAAAATGATAATCAAATTACGTTTGCATAGACCGGGCAACGAAAAAACTCTCAAATTATTTATTATGCGAAAACCTATTCAGTTTCAGCAGGTAAGCTCGGGTAAACTGTGTTGCTATCTTTTATTTCGCCAGCAATGATTTCTTGGAGCTGATTTTCATATGTAAGGCCAGACGTATTTTCCAATTTTTCCATAAGACTTCTCACCAAAATGATTAGGTAGACGTTTAAACCTAAAAAAATAATAACGAAATCAGGTACAGAATACTCGAAAAAATGACTAAATTAAGTTAAAAAATTCGAAGGTGTAGAGCATTTTTACAAATAAGGTATATATCACTCGTAAAAATAAAAATAAGTACTGTGATTTTCAAATAAGAAAATCATTACCATATTTAAAATTTAATGAAAACCCAATACTTAATTAAATCAATATTGTACACGGCGCGAACGGCCTAAAAGAAAGAGTGTTGCTTTCAGCATAAGTGAGTAATGTATTTTCTCATAATAACTTCTAAATGCCTGAACAGATTTGGATGCAAGCTAGTAAGTATATACAGGGTATAACAAGAACGCTAGCAAAAATGAAGACAGGCAATAGTACTGATGATTACTGATAATATAAGATACTACTAAAAAAAGTGCGAAAAAATTCAAAAAATCCTGTATTTTTAAAAGTTCACAATAAATTGCAAATAAAACATCTGACCGACGCTAGAGGTCAACGAACGTTTCGCAAATAGGTCACTCGAAGACAATGCTGCGTCGTAGGTGGGGCATTGACCCGAGTTTTTGCACGTTATACAATGCGGGTTTTAAAATACTAAACCACTAAAAACTGTGATAAGGCAAATATTATAGTTATTGGCATTGGATTGTGTTATGGACCATAACATACCATAACTTATGGTAGTATAATAATAACGCTAAGTTTTTGCTAGCGTTCTGGTTAAACCTGTATTAAGGTGCCCACGCACTTGAACTGAACTGCAGCTGAACTGCGCGTCGCGGCAGCGTCCCGCACGATATTACCGCGTAGCGCGTCACTGCCGCGCGTCGCGGCTGGAGAGAATATCGTGCGCCACTGCAGCTGAACTGTGCGTCACTGCCGCGACGCGCAGTTCAGCTGCATTTCAGTTCGAGTACGTGGGCACCTTTATTTAGCACTGCGACAAACTTAACACAATACTTACAGCATCTAACGAAGGCCAGTGTCACATAGTCAACAACCAAATAAGGTTTTGAAAACATGAAATATATGGTCAGAATGATCAACGCAAGTGACACGGTCAATGTGTAGTAGTAGAAAATTTTGAGATACCTTACAATTTGCTGAAATAGAAATAAAAAACATAATTGCTGATAGAGAAGCGAGCCGCTGGATTCAGGCGGCGCAAGACCGTGGTGTGTGGAAGTCACTACAAGAGACCTTTTGACAGCGTCCCTGGCGCAGTAGTAAACACTGTGGTCTTATTAGTGGGACGTGCCGAGTTCGATTCCTGGCAGAGGTTTGGAATGTTATAATTTCTAAATTTCTGGTCTGGTCTGTTGGGAGGCTTCGGCCGTGGCTACTTACCACCATACCGGCAAAGCCACGCCGCCAAGGGATTTAGCGTTCCGGTACGATGCCGTGTAAAAACCAAACAAGTATGGGTTTAATGAAAACACCCATACGCCTTCCTGGTTAGCCCGTTTCCATCTTAGACTGCATCATCACCTACCACCAGGTGAGAGTGCAGTCAAGGCTAACTTGGATCTGAATAAATAAAATAAACGTATGTCCTGCAGTGGACGTGTATCAGTTGGTGATGATGATATTCTTAATTCAAGCTTAGATATTCTGAGCTTCCGTGTGCAATTCCGACTCGATCCTGACCGATTTATATTCGAACACTCAACAGGTCACCTGCCGGGCGAAACACTAGTAATTAATCCAGCTAATATGTATAGCATGTTATTCAATGCTAAATATCATTGTTTATCCTCCACAATTATGTGATAGAAATTCGATTCCAGACCAGATGGATGTAAAATAGTGATACCTAATCCGAAAATTTATACCTATAGTGTAGATTTTTATTTTTTCAGTCATATTCAGCCAAATCCATCCAGTAGGTTTTGCGTGAAAGAGTAACAAATATACACAAACACATAAACTTTCGCCTTTGTAATATTCGTGTGATAGAATAGCGCTTGAATGCACTCAGGCCTACTGGAAAATGATTATGGAGCGCGCTTGTCTTGAAGACGCATTCACTCTTGACTTAACAGGGCTCTCTCCGTCACTTACTCCATACAATCGTAGTTCCAATTTCATTTGAATATTAATCAACCAAAGTCCATGAAATTTTGCAGACATATTGTAGAAACTAATATCTGTGCCTGTGGTGTTTTAGATTTTTCTAAAAATATGTAGTTTTAAAATTACAGGGGCTCAAAGATTTGTATGTGAATTTTTAAGACCGCGTAACTTTGAAACCGAATATTTTAACAGAAATCTGGAAAACCACAGGCATAGATATTAATTTCTAGAATATGTATGCAAAATTTCATGGAGTTTGGTTGCTTAATATTCAAATGAAATTGGAACTACGTTTGTATGGAGCGAGTGACGGAGAGACCCCTCTTAAAGAATACCTATAATGAAATTGGAAAAGAAGAGACCCTTGCAGTATCAGTTTCCCCCTCCAATTTTCTTCAAGTGGTGTCTGAAAATATGTATCACCATATTGACCTGAGAATGGAACCCAGGACGTCCCACTCATGGCTACCATTATTGAACTAGAAGGGTTGTTGAAAACCTACCCTGTGCGCTGCATATATCAAAACCATGTTGAAAACAATGTCAATACAATAAAAACTGATATCCATGCATATGTCAAAGATATCGATGACGTCATTGGGCATTATGTACCCATCCGAAATTATTCTGATTGTGAAGATTAGCACGCTGAATATTGAGTACAACTGTAACAAGTGAAAATTATCATCATCGTCATCATCATAAAGCGTAAATCAAAGTCAAAGTCATTCATTCAAACTAGGTACATTGTACAATTTCTGATTATTTATCAAACAATGACGTAGGTACTTAGTGGTGACAATTAATTACGTTAACTTGAAACTAAAGCTACGAGGGTTCCAAAAGCGCCCAAGTCTGAGAAGAGCCCACAACAAACTCGGCCAGGTATTCTTTTTTTATTATCACCACTTTACAAAATCACTTATTAGAACTATCAAAGCTAAGCTAATTCCTAGTTCCATGGGTGATTCAGAAGGATTTCCAGAATGCAAAGGGTTTAACTTTAATCCGCTATGGTGGCCAAGTGCAGATTGGCAGACTTCACACACTGCTGAGGACATTATGGAGAATGGGTAGGTAGATTTTCTCACGATATTTTACTTCACCGTTAAAGGATAGCGAAATAATCTTCGTTATCGCCGATTTGTACGATATAATATGTATACCTTAGACTACCTATGCTACCTACCTGCTATCAATGCAAAAATTGAATTTTAAAAGAAAAACCCCTAACCATGAATAACGAGAGTGGAAACAAAATTTTAACTAACATCAAAAAATAATTTCCACAAAAAAATTAATACTTTTTCTTTTTAACCCCCGACCCAAAAAGAGGGTTGTTATAAGTTTCACGTGTGTATCTGTCTATCTGTCTGTGACATCGTAGCTCCTAAACTAATGAACCGATTTTAATTTAATTTTTTTGTTTGAAATGTGGCTTGATCGAGAGTGTTCTTAGCTATAATCCAAGAAAATCGGTTCAGCCGTTTGAAAGTTATCAACTCTTTTCTAGTTACTGTAACCTTCACTTGTCGGGGGTGTTATAAATTTTTAATTTACACTTGTTTCTTTTTGATATTGTAGAATTTCTATGCACGGCTACGAAGCATAGGTATTAGGTACCCATTTTATGCGTGTTCTGAGTCAAAAATTTGAGTCAGAACTGAAACGCACTTGATCAGCTTTTACTTTTGAAATTTTTGAATACGAAATACACTAAAAATAAATAGAGAAGAAATAAATAATAGGGGCTTATTCGTAGCAAGCACTTACTATGTTTAGGTACCCGAAAATCAAAAGCCCTCGTCTTAGAGGCATACAGAAGCAGCACCTAGTAAGCTTTGGTAGTTCACAATACATTTTTACTAATAAATAAAATCACCGCAACACTTGTATCAACTGAACAGGATCGAATGACCTTACAGAGTGGGAGATAAAACTGACCCAGGCTAGGCTAATCTGTTTAGATGCAGCGGATGAATGCTTATTTTAATTTTCTAGCTTTTAACTATTAACTACTTATTTTGATCTGCATGATGTTATTTTGATATCAATCTCGGTAGGAAAGGCATTCCGAACCAGTGGTAGATGGTTTTGGCGATCCAAAACAACTTATAAGTCTAATTGAATAAAAATATTTTGAATTTGAATTTGAATTTAGAGTCTTATAACTAATCTCTATGATCAAGAGCACCTTGTGAATTATGAAAATAATTGAATCCAAATCGAAGTAGCCAAACTAAAGTGCAAATAATATTCTAAATACATCTATTACATCTGCTAGAAATAGTCCTCAGCAAATTTTTAGTTTTTTTTAACAGGTAAAGTAAAAAAAGCTTGATTCAATTAAGTATTAATTTTTTTCTTTTTGATATTTTTTAAGCACAATAATACATTTAATTGATGTTACGTGCATACGCGATGCTCTGTTTTGGTAACTGGATATGGACTAAGCGAGTGCCAGACCTTTTTTTTCATAAAAGCTGAAAGTTTCTCTGTGTATTGTCCCCAATGCAGGGAGGAACGATCAGCATCTATGAAGTTCAGATCATAGTGGCTTTGGGAGATAACAGGTAACAAAGGTGTTAAAAAATCCTACGTCAAAGTATAAAGTCTAATTTTATTATTATTATTTTTTCTTAGGAATAGTATCTTATAATAGTAGAATATTGCGAATAAAAATCTTGGCAACAAGCTGCCCAAAAAAAAAAAAGCTTGGACATCAAGTTGAAGCAAAATGTTGCAGCTTGCTGCCCGCAAACATTTTTGTTCGTAATGAACCTTTTAGTTAGGTCGCTGCCTGGGCAAACTAAAGACTTCGCACAAGGAGAGTTATAAGACCTCAGTCACAGTGAATGGCCTCTGTGCTAAAGGCATTATCAGTGTCAAAATTTTGTTTACTCTTTTAAACTACTATTTTTTACTTAATACTATTATTTTCATTTTTTTAGTGTTCACAAAATTTCTTTGACTGATATTTGTTAATATTCAAATGAGGACCAAAGTACGGTTGTATGGAGCGGACTAGGAATAAACTCTTCTAAACTAATTTTTATGCGGAATTCTAATCAGTTTCAGCAGGTAAGCTCGGGTAAACTGCGTTGCCATCTTTTATTTCGCCAGCGACGATTTCTTGAAGCTGATTTTCATATGTAAGGCCAGATGTGTTTTCTAGTTTTTCTATAAGACTTCTCACCAAAATGATTAGGTAGATGTATAAACCTAAAAAAATGACAAAATTAAATAAGTACAGAATAATCGAAAGAATAACTAAGGTAAAGGCAAAAAATTCGAAGTAAATAGGTACCTATAGTGCGCGATAGGCCGAGATGGCAATTGGGGTATGAGGCCACCAGGTCTGATTGAAGCCTAGCGCTAGTCTACAAATAATTAAAAAAAAAGCATTGCGATAGTTTTAAAATAATACTTACAACATCTAGTGAAGGACAATGTCACATACTCAGTAATATAATAAGGTCTTGAATATATGAAATATATAGCCAGAATGACCATTGCAAGTGACGTAGCCAGCGTATAGTAGTAGAAAATTTTGAGACATCTTACAATTTGCTGAAACAAAGAAAAACATAACATACAAATAATAATTTTAGAATCCTCGCAAAAAGTTAGAGCTTTCGATATAATACCTAAACAATAAACTTAATCCAACAGTACCAATGACCATTTGCCTTAAATACTTTTAGTGATTAAGTATATTTCAAACCCGCAATGTATAGCGTGCAAAACTCGGGGTAATTCCCCGCCTACGACGTAGCATTGACCCCGCGGCACCTCTAGCGTCAGTCAGATGTTTTATTTGCATTGCGAACTTCTTAAGGTTTTTTGTATTAATTTTTCGCGTTTTTGTGGTATCTTATCAGTGATCAGAAAGACGTTTGTACTAGTTGTGTGTTGTGTTTGTACTAGTTTTAAGCAACGTTGGCCCAAGTCAGCCAGAGGGGTTGTTGAAAACCTACCCTATGCGCTCCATAAATCAAAACCAAGTTGAAAGCAATGTCAATACAATAAAGAGCGTCGTTCATGTACACGTCCAAGACATCGATGTCGTCGTAGGCGATAGATACTATCTGCTCATCCAGATGGATTCTGGCGCTGTAGACTATCACGCCGATCGCTGAGTACAACTGCAAAAAGTGAAAAATATCAATATCTTTTTTTTTCACTCAGATAGGTATATTTTAATGTTGTTGTACACTTATATTCACGAGCTCAGAATTTTCTCCTCTTTCATTTGACACATTTTCAACCCCCGACCCAAAAAGAGGGGTATTATAAGTTTGACGTGTGTATCTGTGTATCTGTCTGTGGCATCGTAGCTCCTAAACGAATGAACTGATTTTAATTTCGTTTTTTTTTTTAAAGGTGGCTTGATCAAGAGTGTTCTTAGCTATAATCGAAGAAAATCAGTTCAGTTGTTTGAAAGTTATCAGCTCTTTTCTAGTTACTTTAACCTTCACTTGTCGGGGGTGTTATAAATTTTTAATTTACACTTGTACCTAGGTACTATCTATACAAAAATCGGATTTTCAATTGAAAACTCCTGAACATGAAAAGCGAGAGCTAAAAAAAATGTTGCTAGTAAACTGCATATCAAGAAGAATAATTAATTATTGACAAAACAAAAACCTTTTTCTTTCTTCTTTTTGATATTGAAAACTAAGACAATTTTATAAGCATGACTTCGGAAACGTACAGTATCTATTATACCTATACGTGTTTTGAGTCAAAAGTTACACAGAAATAAAACACAAGCGCTTGATCAGTTTTAACATTTGAAATTTTTGAATGCGGACGCTGACCACTAAAAATAAATAAAGAAATAAATAATAGCCTTGTTCGTAGTACTTACTATGTTGAGATATCCGAAAATCAAAAGCCCTCGTCTTAGAGGCATGCAGAAACAGCACCTTGTAAGTTTTGGTAGTTCACAGTACATTTTTACGAATAATGAACACAACACTTTTGTATCAACTGAGCAGGATCGAATGACCTTACAGAATGGGAGATAAACAGATAAAACTGACCCTGACTAGGGTAATCTATTTAATTGAGTGATGAATGCCCATTTTAAATTTTCGTTATTCATTTTAGACTACAAACTTATTATTTTGGAAGACCGAGGACGACTAAGTATAATAATGTAAACTTATAACTTTGGATAAACGACCGTACGTGGTTCATTCATAGAAATGAACCGGTCTTGTGAATCAGGTAGGTATTAGGTACCTATCAAAAGACCCGTTTAGGCCTAGTACAGGAGTTATAATAGAAAAAATTTCACTATACAGCGTGTTTGATAAATACATCGGAGTTTTAACAAATTCTTTAGGTCCTCAATCCTCATATTATCTCGAAAGGGGAATAAGTTACTTCTCATTATTTTTTGTCCATCTATACACATCAGTTTTAAACATCGATGTATTTTAAACTTTTAATCTGAGCTTGATTATATTCAAGCAATGCGTCTGTAAAATTTCATTGAATTTGATTGTTGGTTATTATAGATTAACAAATCAAACTCAATGAAATTTTATAGACACATTCTAGAAACTAAAATCTTATGTGTCTGAGGTTTTGTCAGATTTCGGTATAAATGGTAATTTCAAATAGTTCTAGTAGTAATTAGTTCAGTATTATTATATGTGTAACTTTAAAAATATACATTTTATAGAAATCTGGAAATTCACAGTCATAAATATTAATTTTAATATGTCTACAAAATTTTATTGAGATGGATTGATTGATCAATATCAACATCAAGATAGAATCAAACTGTTTCCTTGGAGTTCGCTACGAATAATCACAATATTATATTACGAAAAGGTAGGAAAAAGTTAAATTTTACACTTGTTTACTTTTTGTATATTTTGTAACATTTACCTTACAAATGGTGTACTAAGAATTATCGGGTATATATTATAATATTATATTAAAATAGCTTATAAGACTAACTGTAGAGCTGGTGAATATAGCGTTTTTGGGCAATTAATTCTAAGAGGTGTAGGTACAATTCTCAACTGAATTTTTGACTTCAGTACATTTCTTGGTATATAAAGCAAAGCGGCCTAAAACTGAAATTGTGTCCAAAGTTTATGATTGCGAGCACTAAATATACAAACTTGAACTCATTTCTTAGCAAAACCAAAAACTGCGCTTAAACTAAGGACAAATTCGTGCCTTCAATCAACGCGGAGCGAAGAATTACTATAGTAAAGTTATAGCAACTACCATTAGATTTTTCTTTAGGATATTTAAAAATTTACATTGGTTTGGTCACCAGCCCCTAAATAATTACAACTGTGCAAAAATCTACACAGTTTCAGCTGATACATTTGGATAAATTGTCTTGTCTTTCTTCATTTCGCCATCGCCAATGACGACTTCTTCAACTTGGTTATCGTATGTAAGGCCGGACTTATTTTCCAGTTTCTCGAGAAAGCTTCTCACCAGAAGTATTAGGTAGAAGTAAATACCTGCAAAGAAAACTAAATTGGGTACAAAATAATCTATTTTTATAAACATAATACAATCATGATACAGGGTGTAACCAGATCGCTAGGCTAGACCTCATAGTAATGATTATTATGGGACTTCGTCTGTGGTGGCGTTTGATGGCGCGCGTGCGGTGCTTTTTTGGAGTGTTTTTTTGTGAGAAGTGGGCGGTTTTTGTGTTCTGCTGGTGTTTATTGGTGGAGGAACTGACTAGGAAGCGCTCTAAAGGGACGCCGCGTGTATGTCGGCGGGCGCTGGCACAGACGAAGTCCATACTTATACATATAGTTTCCATAACTTGTAAATAACTACAAACTTGACATTGGCTAATCAGTGTAAAGCCAGACGAGAGAAAAAAAAATGATTATTCTGTATACGGGTATTAGTATTTTTCAAACCCGCAATGTATATAGCGCAAAACTCAGGGTCAATACCCCGCCTATGGTGCGGGAACTATGAACCGCCGCCCGTGAAAAATTATTTTGCAGCACCAGAGGAACTGCCAAAGCGTTGCCGGCTTTTCAGGAATTTATATTGATCTTGAATAACCCCATGTTAAAATCTAGTAGGAACAGCGCTGAAGAGAGATGGTTCCACAATTTGCACGTGCGTGAAAAAAATATCTGGTATACCAGGCACGTTTCTTAACTCTTTTCTGCGACTTCGTCCACGTGGATTTAGGTTTTGGAAAGCGCTGGGGAGCGCGCCAAGGGCTTTCTTCTCGCGTCGGTCTCTCAGTTTTGAGAACTCGATATATCACCTTTTTCACGATGTTACGCCATTTTTCCCTGTTAGAAGCCGTACGGAAGGTGGACCAGCCCCTCGATCGTGTAAGAAAAACGCATCATCGTTATCGTTATATCGTCAAAAAATTCTGCCCTTTCATTGGCTGTGAAAAAAGGTAAACAGCGAAACAACCAATCAAAGGGCAGAATTTCTTGACGATAACGACAACGACGAATACGTTTTTCTTACACAATTGGGGGGCTGGTCGTACCAACGTCTCGGACTGCGTCTACGGGGTCTCTTTCCTCCGATCTTGACAAGGCTAATGGCTAAGTGCTGTTCTAAATTTTTTTTTAAATTACTTACACCATCTAGTAGCAGACATTGCCACGTCTTCCTCAGTATAACGAGGTGTTTCATATATGTAACGTAGGAATAAAATGATCATCATAACAAACGTTGCCAATGAATAGTAGTAGTAAGCTTTCAGCCATCTTGCAATTTGCTGAAAAAAAAATTGTGTATGTAATAAATAGCTCTTATTGGTTTGGAGTGCCTCTACGTGATCAAATCAGTAAAAAGATCCATAGGGCACATAATACAAAAAAAATTGGTCAGAATTTTAATAACTATTTTAAAATTAGAACATAGAGTGTTCCTAAATCTATAATTGAGAAACACTTTTGTCACGCGAGCGAGAAGTACCTACTGATGTCGCGTTGTCCTTGTCCCGCTTAATTGACTTCGCTCAAACCCCAGCTTTACCATTACCACACACACACACATAAATCGTCTGCGGACAGATTAGTGTTCCGGTAGTAGTAATAGGTAAATAATCTATGGCTCCAAAAATGTTAATATAGAAAATAATACTATATTAATAAATAATATTATATAAATAGTAATAAATTAAATTATTTTTTACTTTTTAGTGCTTGTGGTTATTGAAGTCGTTTTTTTTTTGTATTTTTGAATTTTTTTTTGGTACAAAACCTGCAGTGGATCAAAAATACATGCCAAATTAGCTCAGTGGCTATTATTCAGTGTTAGACAATTAATTAGCTAATTACCTCGCTGCCTGGGACGTATGTATGTAAAATATTATACTTACCTTATGAGCCCCATAAACCAAAATCACGCTGAAGACTAAGTCGATAAAATAAACTACAGCATTAATTTCCCCGCCTAATGCATCCAAGTCGTCATAGGCGAATGATGGCAAATCTACATGCATTTGGATTGGGGTCCAGTAGACGACTACCCCAATCGTTGAAAAGAACTGTAACAAGAATATAAACATACAGACTGTAGTAGCATATCTATACTAATAAATAAAATTGGAGTGTCTGTCTGTAATTTCGAAATAACTACCTCATATTAAGCTCATATGGTTATTTGAACGATACCAACACTGAATCACACGTTTTTAAAATTTTTGTCTGTCTGTCTGTCTGTTTGAAAAGGCTAATCTTCGGAACGGCTGGACGGATTTTGACGGGGTTTTCACAGACAAGTAGAGAATTGACCAGGGAGTAAAATAGGCTACTTTTTTAACCGACTTTCAAAAAGGGAGTTGTGTTTTTCTACCTATGTACACCGAAATCTCCGAGATTTCTGAACCGATTTGCGTCATTTCTTTTTTAATCGATAGAGGAACTTTGCGACATTGTTTCATAAAAAATTTGGAGTCTAACTCTTCAATCCTGATGCTGCAGGGGATCTGACCAATCCACGCGGGCGAAGCTGCGGGCATCAGCTAGTTATTTATAAATAAACTCGGGCCACCACAGAAAATTAGGTACCTAGTAGGACCTGCCTGTAAGTGGTTCTTTTTTACCAGACTACGGCAAAGTCAAAAGGAAGGGTTATGATTTAGCAGGCATGTATGTATGTATGTTTGTATCTATGTGTGTTCCACCGTAGCGCCTAAGCACAGAACACTAGTGGTCTGGTGCGATTTTGATGAATAAGGTTTCAATGGATTCGTTATTATACTCTGGGTGACATAGGCTACAGCAACACAAAATCAGTACCTCTGACAGATTTTGATTTATCGTGCAGTATCGAAAAATACCCGAGAACGGAACCCTCTGTGCGCTAGTCTGACTGGCACTTGGCCGATTTTTGACTCTAAAATTATTTTTTATGAATGAAAATCCAAAAAAAACACTGTTATTTTCATTGTACCTATATCAAATCTTTGAAAAGAGCAATCGCCGAGTTTCTTGCTGGTTCTTCCCAGTAGGAAAGGCATTTCGAACCAGGGGTAAATGCATTCGACTATCAAAAGTACTTGTAAAAGTCTATTAATTGAAAACAAATATTTTTATTTTTATTTTATTTAATTTTTAAGTTTTCACCTACGCCAGCAGTCCTTACCAGTTACCATCGGCTACCAATTTTAATTTCTTAATCTTAGACTGACCAAATGCGGATTAGCAGACCTACTTACTAAGTTTATATATCCAATTGTCAAAAGACCTCTTCTGAGAGGCATGCAGAAACAGCATCTCGTTAGCTTTGGCAGTTCAAAATACATTTTAATAAACACTAGTACAACAACACTTATATATATATATATAACAATATGGATTCAACTATACTGGATCAAATGCTTTTCCAGAATGGGAAGTTAAACTGGCGTTAATGAGGTACAATGTTACATTAATAAAACAACGCTCGTTTTAATTTCTCTTTATTAATTTTAACAGAATTAGGGCCAGTTGCGTGACAGCCGGTTAATTAAAGTAACGTTATGATTACCGCTAAGTTATGGACGACAATAAGAGTAAAATGGATTGCACAAATCAAGGTTCGCTAACTTTGGACAACTGAATTTACCAACAATTTTTTTTTAACCACAGAACTTTTTAATAGTACTATCACACTCCACGACACTCAATACAAGCGAACTGATTTAAATAATACTGAAACACCGATATGTCTTCACACGATTTGTGTGCCTGGGTAACAGTGGGACTGAAGTCTGAGCGGAGCCACTCAAGCGTAGACTAGGACAACGCTATATGTAAGCAATATTGCTTCTCGCTCGCGTGACAACAAGGTGAGAAATGAGTGACGCCAGCGTGATAGAACTAATAGCAGTACCATTACGTTTTGGGCGAAATCAAATTGGCGGCGGAGTGAGTGTCACTTTACGTAGTGATTATTGTTACCTAGTATTCTGTGATAGCACTTTCCAGGTATATAGTGCGCGCAATACAAGTAGTCCAATCTGTTACATCATGGAGGTTTACGCTGGTCATAGAATAAGAAATAAATACACAAGGCCTGGCTAAGGATTTTTTTTTACAATTCGCAGATACGCCTCGTGTTCACAATGGATTTTGCGCGCCTATACAGAAAGATAACTCCTTCGAAATCATGAAATTTGTCAGGTAGGTAGGTCTTAATATAACATAAGTAAAGGAATAAATCCAAAAACCGTGAATTTGTGGTTACATCACAGAAAAAATAATTAAAATGTGTTTTAATTTTCAAAGTAAGATAACTATACCAAGTGGGTATCATATGAAAGAGCTTTACCTGTACACTCTAAAACAAAGTTTTATTTATTTTCAAGCATACGTAATAGTTTTTGATTTATCGTGCAAAATGTCGGAAAAAATACCCGAGTACGGAACCCTCACACTTGGTCGGTTTTAATTGGTGATCCAAATTTAACGGTAACCGTATCGTAAATTAACCGACTCATATGCAACTGGCCCAGACATGTAGTGTTTATAAATTACTAATCTAAATTTATTTAAAAAAATTCGACTGACTGACGCACAGCTCAAACTTCTGGACCGGAAGTGAACCAGAGTGAGGGAAATCTCGGTTTGATCCTGAATCGACGATAATTATGTCAAATATGGCTATGGGCTATGGGTGACGTGAAGTCAAAGAAAAATAGGCTATTCATAGGCTAGTGTCAAATGTGATTTTGATGCCTGCCAGTGACGTCGAAGCCTCGACGTTTTGTTATGTAAGCTCCCTAAGCCCTCATTCGCACTATTCACTTATAGCTTGATAACTAGGTAGGTAATTGTTCACAAAAGACGAAAGTGTTGAAAATCAGTAGGGATAATAAATTTCGATGAAAAATCTAAATAGAGGGGGATAGGTAAATATCAGTCAATATGTTTTTGCTTTGTAAAATCCCGCAAAGATAAATAAGTATACTTAAACTTGTTTTGTTAGATTTTCGCGGAACTAGCATCCCACATTCCGATGATCTGCCAGAGGAAACCAGATGATAACAAACTGTTTATAAACATACTTAATATACCTACCTCATCGATGTATATACCTATCATGCACTGATTTCTCCTACGACAGTCGGGGTCCGAACGTTTTAAGGAAAAGTTGCATATAAAATAACAGATCGAATTCAAAAAATTGTTGGGTTTTTTATAAAATATAAAAAGTGAAATAAATAAGAAATTATATCGGTACCAATCTCAAAACTTTAAATAAAGGCTGAATTTCGCTCAATAGTTTATTTACGCAAAAATAGCTTTATAAAAAAATTAGAAGTAGGTACTTATAGTACATAAACTTTTTAATAAAAGTGGGTTTTTTAATATAGCTTTTACTTAATAGAAAATCAAAAAAAAAAAACAAAATGAGATGTGAAATACCAGTTGTGATGCGGTGTTGTTGCTGTTTTCCTCTTCGACATGGTTTACTTGTTTGGGCATACTTAAAACAGGTGAGTGACCTCATGTACATATAATACTTTAGCTTGAACTTGACTGTAACTTCCCTGGCATAGTTGTAAGTGCTGTGCAATGCTTTTTTACTAACCCCCGACCCAAAAAGAGGGGTGTTATAAGTTTGACGTGTGTATCTGTGTGTCTGTGTGTCTGTCTGTGGCATCGTAGCTCCTAAACTAATGAACTGATTTTAATTTAGTTTTTTTTTGTTTGAAAGGTGGCTTGATTGAAAGGGTTCTTAACTATAATCCAACAAAATCGGTTCAGCCGTTTGAAAGTTATCAGCTCTTTTCTAGTTACTGTAACCTTCACTTGTCGGGGGTGTTATAAATCTTTAATTTACACTTGTTGCAAGATAGGCTTGCAATAAAAAAAAGCATAGCGACTTTTGACGACAAGAAACCGGCCAAGTGGAGTCAGACTCGCGTACCGAGGGTTCCATACTCAGATATTTTTTCGACATTTTGCTCGATAAATCAAAAACCATTATGTA
Source organism: Maniola jurtina (assembly GCF_905333055.1). Taxonomy (NCBI): domain Eukaryota; kingdom Metazoa; phylum Arthropoda; class Insecta; order Lepidoptera; family Nymphalidae; genus Maniola; species Maniola jurtina. The sequence goes on from NC_060044.1 coordinate 2,135,861, forward strand.
TAAAAATAAATAAAAATCTGTTTTAGAGTGTACAGGTAAAGCTCTTCATAATGTGATACCCCATTTGATACCTATAGTTATCTTACTTTGAAATTTGAAAATACTAATTATATTTTCATGAACTCATTTTAATTTTTTTTTGCGATGTAACCACAAATTCACGGTTTTCGGATGTTTTACTTTACTTGTGCTATAACCACCTGCCAAATTTCATTCAGGTAAACGGGAAGTAGGTACCTTATAGGTTTTCTTGATAGACACGACAGATGGACAGACAGACAGATAGAGAGACAGACAACAAAGTGATCCTTCCTATAAGGGATCCCATTTTTCTTTTTGAGATACGGAACTCTAAAAATTAGCCTAGTAGCACATAAAAAGCAATGGTGAGCGTGAGGTCTAAGTTGGAGTGTGTATTTTGGTTATATCTGTGTGGCGGCAAACAGGGACGCCGCCGGAAGGGTTACGTTATGCTAACGAATAACAGCTAAGGTACTATTTCTTTTACAGATCCTCAGTTTATTCTTCTTAACATATATGATTGTAGAAGTATGTCGCCACTACCAGAGAATGCGGGTGTTGAGTGATGTGATGTCTTTACTCATGATACTCCTTACGATCGCAGACATCGTGTTTCACGTCCTTTTTATTATAAGTGCACATACAGTAAGTTTATTATGTGATAAATAACTAGATAATGAAATCCATACTAATATTATGTGAAAGTGTGTCTGTCTGTCTGCTAGCTTTTCGCGGCTCAACAGTATAACCAATTTTTAACCGACTTCCAAAAAAGGAGGAGGTTCTCAATTCGTCGGGATTCGCCGATTACTCAAAGACCCCTGGACCGATTTGGAATTTTTTTTTTGTTTGAAAGGGTATACTGTGCAGGTGTTCCCATATAAATTTCGTGAAGATCTGATGAATATCTTCGGAGATGGAGAACAGAACTCCTCAATGGATAAGAGCAAATTGCTCGCGATCAGTGTAATAGCTTAGTAAACAGTAGGGTTTTAACTGGGCATAGCATATTATAGTACAGTGGGGCCACTAAAACTTGTGAAATAAAAAAAATTCAAAAGAAAAATAAAACCGACTTCAAAAACGAAAAACACTAAAAAGTAGAAAATAATTTTTGTTTAGCTACACGTGTAATGTACCTCTCTCTCTTGGATTCCTAATTTTGTTCATACCTAGGTACATTACACGTGTAGCCAAACAAAAATTATTTTCTACTTTTTAGTGGTTTTAGTTTTTGAAGTCGGTTTTATTTTTCTTTTGAATTTTTTTTAATGTTTGATAATGAGTTAACTTATATAATCTAATATTAGTAGACTGTAGTAAGTATGTAGTATTAATATGTTAGTAACATGCGATATGCACCACCCGCACTCCCACTGCTAAACATGCAGGAAAAGCATGCATGCTGCATGTTGCACCATACAGATTTCTGTTTCAACGGATTATAGCAAATTAAGCTTTTGGTTCCATGTATATCATGGACTTCCGCAAAGTAACGCCTAGGTACTTCTATACAACATCGGCCATATTATGTTTGATCGTAACCCGGACCATAATTTCACAAATAACTTGACACCTCATTCAACAAAATCGACCCAGTAGCTTAGTTAGGCGCTACGTGGAATATAATATACAAATATAACATACATACATAAATATACATAGACTCTCAGAGTCAATAACCCTTCCTTTTGGCTTTTCGAAACTGGGTCGGTAGGTAGGTATTTAGGCGAAATATTAATTTCAATTTCGTATTAACGCGGAAATGCAGCCAGTATTCTTGGCACCATTCCACGCGGGCATGATTTGTATAGTAATTAGATAAGGCTAGCTTTAAGTTTTATTGTAATATTTTCAATAAAAAAAAAAAAAAAAGGTAATTTCGTATTTCTTTTCCAGAAAGACTACAAGAAAATGAGAATATTCTACAGATATAGTATAGTTGTTATTTGTCTGTACGTGCTCATAGTTGGTTTTTACATAGCAATGTGGACATACTACGTATACGTGATTCCTGTCATACTCATATTTATATGGCCAATTGTGGTGCCAGCGCTGATTATGAGCATTTTAATGATATGTAAGTATCAATCCTTATTTACTAACTTCGGGCATAGAATCCATACTTAATATTATAAATGCGAAAGTGTGTCTGTCCGTCTGTCTGTCAGAGGATGCCCGCGACTTCGTCCGCGTGGATTTAGATTTTTATAGATCCTGTGGGAACTGTTTGATTTTCCGGGATAAAAAGTTGCCTATTTTGATTACAGGGACGCAAGCTACTTCGGTACCAAATTTCATACAAATCGGTTCAGTGGATAAGTCTTTAGGAATCCTGCGGGAACTCTTTGATTTTCCGGGATAAAAAGTAGCCTATGTCCGTCCCCGGGGTATAAGCTAAGCCTGTACCAAATTTCGTCAGAATCGGTTACATGTTGGGCCGTGAAAAGGTAGCAGATAGACAGATAGATAGACAGACAGACAGACAGACAGACATACTTTCACATTTACAATATTAGTAAGTATAGATTTCACGTATAGATTTGATAAATTAAGGCTCTCTGTTTATAGAAACTAAATAATTCAGAATAGGAAACAGAATCACTCAGCAAAGCTAAGCTGAAGTATTACTTGGACAGGGCACATAGTGATCTATCCCATCAATTGTGGACTATAATATAAAAGTAGAGGAGAGATGCTAAAATATATAAACGACGCGTAAATGTTACATTAGGCCAGGTTACAGGTTGTCTTCAATTTTAACCGTATTATTTTTCTGTTTCAGTTTTTCAAGGTTACCTCATAATCCTCGTAAGAAGTGAATTTATCAAACTGAAAAACAACTCCCATTTTGAATTCGTGAACCATGCGGCTGATGAGAAATGTACTGCCAACCTTGATTTCGTCATACGGATCCCTGTGACTGTATAAAATTACCAAAATAGCCAGAGCTATTACATAATGATAGCGCAGGAAGTTCTATGCAAACAGCGCTATAACGTCGTCTTAGAGTGAAAACCTCGGGAATGCATTTTTGCTCAAATTTATTTTATTGCGTTTCTAGGAAGAAAACCTCGCAACGCACATCCTGATCTGACTAATTTGTTCATTCGATACTCGTAACGCCATCTATGACATTAAATGAGAAACTCGTAAATACTCGCTTCTGTTAGTTACAGCACGCAGTTTTTTCTTCCTCCTGAAAAGTTACTTCTTTTACACTTACGAGGTTTTCACTCTAAGCCGTCGATAAAGTATTTTGAATGATCTGATATTTAAAAAAAACACCGGTATTTTCTTCAAATCCTTTCGTAGTTGGGGTCTACGTTGTAAAGAGAGTTGTGCTAATATCTTGTTTCTGGTGAACTTTACATTCATAATAATGTCAGTCAGTAATTTATGTCAGTCAGTCAGTTTATGCACCTATATTAAGACATTAAAATGATGCTGGAAACCAAATTGTATACTTAGTTATTGAGTTATTATACGGAATTTGTACACGTTTATTTGCTAGAATTTGTCTGAAAAAATTATTAGATATTTCTATGTACATTCATTATGTAAAATATGTGATACGTTGCCATAATATTAAATTATTTATTTTTTAAATTATATGGCTTTGCCCTACGGATAAGCATGAATTAATTAAGTTCTTAAATCTCAATTATTATTAGGTAACTAAGGTAAGTAGACACTAATAATAATAAATAATTTATTTTTTGAAGTTCTCTTTATTTTTTGTAGCCTACCTTCTTAAGTTGTTCTCAAAGAAAAAAACATAGGAAATATTCAAAAATAACCAAGAGCCTGGATGCCACTTCAACTAACGTATAAGATTCAAAAAAACAATGACCTGCCAAGTGCCAATGTTAGCACAGTTGCAATAATGGTTGGTTGGATTCAAAAAGTTTTTTAAATAATAATATTTTAACATATTTATCGGGCTTTTTAGGGTTCCGTACCTCAATAGGGAAAACGGAACTCTTGTAGGATCACTTCGTTGTCTGTCTGTCTGTCTGTCCGTCGTGTCTGTCAAGATTCCTATAGGGTACTTCCCGTTGACCTAGAATCATGAGCAGGTAGGTAGGTCTTATAGCACAAGTAAAGGAATAAATCCGAATACCGTAAACTTCTGGTCACATCATTAAAAAAAAAAAGTTTTTAAATTTTCAAAATAAGAAAACTATACCAAGTGGAATGTCATATGAAAGGGCTTCTTCTTCTTCTCTCTGGGCTGGTTTCCGCACTTAAACGTTTCCGTCTGTTGTGCGTATGAAAGGGCTTTACGTATACACTCTGAAACTGATTTTTTTTTTATGTATGATAGTTTTTGATTTATCGTGCAAAATGTTGGAAAAAATACCCGAATACGGAACCCTCAGTGCATGAGTCTGACTCGCACTTGGCCGGTTTTTATTTTTTTATAAGATAAGATAGAGCGCGCTTACTAGAAGATGCTTATAATTCACTCATGACTTCATGAAAAAATCGCTAGTTTGTTCTGTCTGGCCCGATTTTAATGCGGTTTTTGCTTATATTATAGACGACATCATCGTCGTCATGATCAACCCATCGCCGGCTACTCTACTAACACTACCACTCTACCCATCTACAGGCCATAGTCTGCCACGCTGGTCTAGTACAGAAGACTGCACACACCTTTGAGAGCATTATGAAGAACTCAGGCATGCAGGTTTCCTCACAATGTTTTCTTTCACCGTTAGTGCATGTGATATTTGATTGGTCAAAACTCAAAACGCAGATAAATCCGAAAGTTAGAGATGCGTCCCAGGATTGAACCCCGACCTCTCGGATAGAAGGTCAACAGGCTATAGCCACCACACCACCTAAAATTATTTATTGTTAGTCGAGATGTCAAGATGTTAGTCAACTAGAAGAGATCGACATAACTTAGCGAAAGTTTTCTTTTTGTAACCTGTTTTTTTTTTTTTTTTTTTTTTTCATCTTTTTTCATTTGTGTTTTGTGGTGCAATAAAATATTAAGTATATACATACATACATACATACAAACATATTATTGTAATAATGAGCTTTATCTTGATAATAAATTGTTTACGATAGACAAGAGTGCAGAAAGTTCATGAAGATTGTTATAAATAATTTTGTATTGTAATATCCTTCGAAGTTCGAAGTCCCAATTTTGTTTTGTTGGAATTTTGCGCAGGCATCCCACATTCCGATAATCTGCTGCAGGAAACCAGATGATAACAGACCGTTTAGAAACATAATATAGGTACGGTCTATCACAGTAACTTTTATACCAGTCGGGGCTTAGACGTGTTAACGATAAGTTGTATGAAATAAAAGATCGAATCCGAATAAATTCCAACAAGTACATAGGAAATAATAGTAAATAAACAAAAAAATAGCTTGGAAATGTAGAAATGGAAATAAATAAAAATAGTATCGACAAACTTTAAATAATTCTACGCCCGAATTTCTTCTGCTATTTTTAACGCCAAATATTTAGTTGCTATAAAAATTAGGAGTGACTTAAACAGTTTTTTTAAAAGCGGTTATTCTAATATTATTTTTTATAGAAATTCGAAAAAAAAAAAACAAAATGAGGTGTGAAATACCAATTTTGCTGCGGTGTTGTTTTTGTTTTCCTCTTCGATATGGTTTACTTGTTTGGGCATACTTAAAGCAGGTGAGTGACCTCATGGTACATCTTAAAATACCTACCCTTAACTGGACTTCCTCCCTGGTACAATGATGAGCACTGTGGTCTTATATGGTCTATTGTGGTGGTGATGTGGGAGGTCCTGGGTTCGATTCCCAACTGGATCAATTTGGGAATCTATAATTTCTTAATTGTCTCATTTCTACCATACCAAGCGATGCTAGTCGATGCTGCGCAGAAAACATTAAGGGATTGGGTTTCATAAAAACTGCTTTACCCCATCCAAGCTAGTCCGCTTCCATCTTAGACTGCCTTTCCAGTACTTACCAGCAGGTAACATTGCAGCTAAGAGCTAACTTGTGGCTAAATTAAAATTTTTGATTTCTTACATGGTTTATTTATGCACGAAGCTGCTCAAAAAGCCTGCATTTCTGTATGAGCTACGCCCCAATTTTTTACATTTATAGACTAGCGCTTGACCTGCTGGTAAGTGATGATGCAGCCTAAGATGTAACATCTTACATCCATACTGCCATCGCACGCACTTGCCTAGAAGATGCCTATTCAGTCATAACTTGAAGGATAATAAATCATAACCTTATCTTTAGTAATTAGATAAGGCTAGCCTTAAGTTTTATTGTAATATTTTCATTAAAAAAAAAATAGAAAAAAAAAAAAAAACTTGAAGGTACCTATATTTAATGTGGAGGGGAAAACTCATGCCGGAAGGGCGTTCCATTTTATACATACCCTAGCAGCTCGAATCAGAAACGAGGATGCAAATCGCCTCGTAGGTACGTGACGTGGACATTTTGACTATGTTCGTTATGTCAAAATTCGGTTGCAGAAAAGAAGTAATAGGGATGTGTCCAATTAGTCTAATCAGTAACTTTTTATTAGGCGTCAAAAAACGCGCTAGTATGCTAGCTTCTATGAAATACTGGATTGTGACGTCACAATGATTTGACGTGCTTGTTTAGTTTGATCGATAATTCAAAATGTTTACTACTTAAAACTACAAAGGACGTAGAAGACTCTCTTTTTTGATTCGATAATCTTCCAGAAATAATTTATATTTGACGTAGGAAACATCCCTATTGCTTCATTCAATCGAAATGATTTTTTTAAAAATAATAAATAATAGCAAACAAGCAGGCGGGTCACCTGATGTAAAGTGATTACCGCCGCCCATGAGCATTTGCAGCACCTTTTAGTAACGCCGATGCGTTGCCGACTTTTCAGGAAGTTGTTGATCCGCCCCTTGAATAACCCCACGTTGTAATCTAGTGGTTTTGTAATAGTAGTATAATACTAGTAGTAATGTAATGATGCTACAAACTTTTTCTTTTACAGATAAGCAGCATATCCTTCTCAACTGTCATGATTATAAAATTATGTCACGACTACTACAGGATACAAGCGTCGGGAGCTGTGATTTCTTCACTAATAATACTCTTAATGATCTTGGACATCGCGTTTAACGTTCTATTCATTATAAGTGCGCATAAAGTAAGTTCTAATGTTATTAACAGGGCTCTCTCCATCACTCGTTTCATAGAATCGTAGTTCCGATTTCATTTGAATATTAAGCAACCACAGTCCATGAAATTTTGCAGACATATTCTAGAAACTAATATCTGTGTCTGTGGTGTTTTAGATTTTTCTAAAAATATGTAGTTTTAAAATTACAGGGGCTCACGGTTTCAAATCTGTGCAGAGCAGAGATTTGAAACCGAATATTTTAACAGAAATCTAGAAAACCACAGACATAGATATTAGTTTCTAGAATATGTCTGCAAAATTTCATAGACTTTGGTTGCTCAATATTCAAATGAAATTGGAACTACGATTGTATGAAACGAGTGACGGAGAGAGCCCTCTAAGCAAGTATGTCTAAATATACAGGGTGTAAACAGAACTAGCAAAAACTTAGCGTAACTTATTATACTTAACACAATCCAATACCAATATGCAATAACCATTTGTCTTATCTTGTAGTTTTAGTGATTTAATATTTTCCAAACCCGCATTGTAAAGCGTGCAAAACTCGGGTCAATGCCTCTCCTACGTCACGGCATTGACTTCGAGTAGCCTATTTACGGAACGTTCATTGACCTCTCGCGTCAAGATGTTTTATTTGTAATATATTGTGAACTTTTAAAAAATACAGGATATTTTTTTTCAGAAAGACTACAAGAAAATGAGGATATTCTACAGATATAGTATAGCTGTTTTATGTCTGAACGTGGCTATAGTTGGTTTTTGTATAGCAATGTATGCGTACTACGTATACGTGGCTCCTATTATGATAATATTTATATGGTCATTTATGGTGCCAACCCTGGTTATGATTATTGTAATGGTTTGTAAGTATCAAACTTTATGTACTAGCTTATTTATACATAGTATAAGTACTAGATGATGTACTCAACTTCATCCACATGGATTAAGTTTTTCCTTAAATCCCATGCAAACTCTGATTTTCCGGGACCAAAAGTAGCGTATCCTTCTCAGTTCTACGTTAACGTTATATAGATACCATTACAAATACCTATAACGATAAAAGTAACAATTCAATTATCGGTTATAACTATACAAATACAGATAGGTGTAACTAATGATGTGGTACAAAGTACTTACTTACACTTAATTATCGCACATTTACCGATAAGTAACGATAAAAATATTATAACATTAAATAATATTGGTATTCCGCTACTATTATGTTCCCTTTTTAACGTACTTTAACTTACTTTACAAACGACTTTGACAAACAACAACAAAAACAGCCAAGTGCGAGTCAGACTCGTGTACCGAAGGATCCGTCGTCGGGTATTGTTTTTGACATTTTGCACGATAAGTACATCAAGAGCATTCGACTCCGTGCGGATTGTGTAGGTATGGGCCAGCCGCGGCCTCTTTATACCGGGGATATGTTTCTCACACAATGTTAGGTGAAATAGCAAATAGATTACCCATAGCGCCGGCAATTTCAACCAAGCGTACAGCGTCACAACTGTACAATATGGGCAGTGGCGTAACAATAGGGTGGCAGGGGTGGCAAATTGCCACGGGCCCCCGACCCAAGAGGGCCCCGGCCCAAGAGGCCACGAAATCCCAGACAAAGAGAAATTGTTTTCAAAATGCATGATAACTAGTTCTCGAATTTACAAGCTATTTGTAAATCTATCAAAAATTTTGCGCTCGCTTCGCTCGCGCTTTTATATTGTATTAGATTACCGGAACTTCGTTCAGACTCCGTGGAAATTCTGATTTTTTTGGATAAAATACCTTACAAATTACAATGCAAGCTACCACTGAATAGTACCGAATTTTGCCCAAGAAGATAAGCCCTTGTAAATACAATTAATAAAAATTTCGCTCTCGCTTCGCTCGCGCTTTTGTTGTATTGTTATTGTAGTACTTACCCGGAACTTCATCCGCATGGGTTAACATGAATAAATATCCCTAGAAACTCTTTATTTTTCATGAGAAAAGTTGAGTGAGGTGCTTTAAAACATAACATTTTTTATGGCTGAGCTCGAGCTAAACTCTCGAAGTTTATTAAAATTAAACTGAGTACAACGTGGCGATTTTTACTGATAGGGCCGCATTAAAAGAATTTGCCACGGGCCCTAGATGATATAGTTACGCCACTGAATATGGGGTTATTCAAGGGGCGGGCCAACAAATTCCTGAAAGGCCGGCAACGCATCATTGGCGGTTTCTTTTGTACTGCAAATGTTTATGGGCGGTAATAATCACTTAATATCAGGTGACCCGCCTGCTCGTTGTCTCGTAATTTATATTTTTTTAAGTACTTTTTCTTTTCTGTTTCAGTTTTGCAAGGCTACCTCATAATTCTCGTAAGAAGTGAATTCATCAAACTGAAAAACAACTCCCAGTTTGAATTCGTGAACCATGGGGCTGATGAGAAATGTACTGCCAACCTTGATTTCGTCAAAGAGATCCCTGGGACTGTATAATATTACCTACTCTTGATTACCGAAATACTAGGAAGTTCTATCATGTTCTATTGTTACTGATTTTGTTATTGAAGTGAAAACTTCTTCAGGCGCGTTGGGCAATTTTGAGATTAGTAATTATTCCAAAGTCGCATCACCGACATGCTAAATGTTAACAGTGTATCTGTAGTTGTAAGTATGACGTGCTGCGCTTATGATATACGCGTTATTGAACAAGAAAACAAATTATATACCTATCTCACTATATATTATATTATTATAAACCCATGTGCCTTTAATTTTTGATACTACATTACTACAATGATGGGATAGTCTAAAAAACATCGCTGTTTGTGTTTTGTAGTCATAAGTGTTCACTTCTGTCATTTAAAAAAAATTTAAACACTGGTTTTTTCCTTCATATCCTTTTGTAGTGGGGGCTACGTTGCAAAGTATCTGCTATTAGATATACCGTATATTTTTGTACATAAAGTGGTGCTGGTCACCAAATTAACTCATTTAAGATCTTAATTTGTATATTATAAGGAATCATTTTTGTATACTTTAACTCGCTAGAACAATTAATTAAATAGGTATTTTATAATGTATAGATAAAATATGTGATACATTCAAATTATTTTTGTCAAAATATTAAGACAATATTTAACTAATAAATCAATGTGTTAAGTACTTACTTAAGTTTAAGGAGTACATATTCTACAATAATATTTTGTTTATTTTAATAAGATGCTAAATATATTTTTGGAAGTTCTACTTGTTTTTATTATACCTATTACTTACCCTACTTTATTAAGTTTTTCTTAAAGAAGGAAAAATATATACTTAGGAAAAATTGAAAAATACTCAAAGGGCTGACTGTCACTTCGTTAGTATTGCAACCTTTCAGTAAGTATACAAAATATTGGATTCAAAATCGAGGGGAAAAAGTTTATTAAACATTGAAAAGATTTTTCTTTCTGTATAAAAATTATTTCAATTTTTTCGTGATTCCTATGACCCACAAAAATGCGACCTTAGTTAGTATTTAGGTCTACAATGACATAGTTGTCATTGTAGAGCAGAGCCGCATTTGAATACATACCTACTGTTAATTTTGCTTATGTCTGCCGTCGTGGGTAGTTTTTAACCCCCGACCCAAAAAGAGGGGTGTTATAAGTTTGACGTGTGTATCTGTGTGTCTGTGTATCTGTGTATCTGTGTATCTGTGTATCTGTGTATCTGTCTGTGGCATCGTAGCGCCTAAACGAATGAACCGATTTTAATTTACTTTTTTTTGTTTGAAAGGTGGCTTGATCGAGAGTGTTCTTAGCTATAATGCAAAAAATTGGTTCAGCCGTTTAAAAGTTATCAGCTATTTTCTAGTTTTCTTGTAGAAAAGAAGGTTAGATAACCCTTAGGTTCATAATATTCAAGTGTCAATTGACAAATGTCAAGCTGTCAAGGTGGACGTTGCCTAGATATACATAATTATTTATTTGAAAATGATTTGTCGGGGGTGTTGAAATTTTTTAATTTACACTTGTTACACTAAGATGCTTTGTTTTCAATTAATTACGTAAGCTACTCACTGTGCGTCCACACACGGCTCTACTCGCGCAATTAATCGCCGGCGCTGCACTAGGTCGTTTGCCTTTGCTACGCGATGGACGTCGAAACTGCGGCAGCGTGCGCGCTATTGCATACTTACCCCCCGTCCACACTATGCCCGCGTGGCACGGGAAGGAGCGAGGTACGGAGGCAGAGACGTAGCGTGCGCGCTTTTGCATACTTACCGACAAAATATGGAGCGATGGGCATGAACGAGGAACATGCGAGAACGCGGCCACACTACGACTCTGCCTCCGTTCCTCGCTTCTTCTCATGCCACACGGGCAGTGTGTGTACGGGGGGTTACGTGAATAAAACTTACAGGTGTAATCGCGGCCTTACTATTGTCACGGCCGAATGCCATATCAAACTGGAGGCTATTTAGGAATGATAAATTATCAAATTATACCTTCTGGAAATCGCATCCGAAATCTCTCAAAATGGAATCCGATTACCACTTATAATAATAAACTACGAGTACGTACAGAAGTCCATCAATTGAAAGTCGCTCAGCGAGCTATGGAACGAGCTATGTTGATTAGGGATAAAATCTGGAACGAGGAAAATTCGCAGAAGGACAAAAGCGACCGACATAGTTCAAAGGATCAGCAAGCTGAAGTGGCAATGGGCAAGCCATGTCTGTCGCAGAACCGACGACGGCCGACAGGTCACGCGTGTTCTGCTACTGTTAAAACTGTGTTCTGCTACTGTTAAAACTGTGTTCGGCTACTGTTAAAGATCGCATACCGGTAAGCGCAGTGTAGGACGACCTCCAGCCCGCTGGACCGAGAGGGTGGCGAGGAGCGGGTGGATGAGGAAGACGGAGGACCGTATTTGCTGGCGCGCTCTTGGAAAGGCCTATTTCCAGCAGTGGACACACACAGGCTGATAGAATGGAATGGAAAAGTTACCATTGCGCTAGGAAAGTCATCAACAAGGCAAAGGATAGTAGAATAAGTAGGTACGAGTAGGTACATAAACTCCGTCTATCCTTAGTCTGTGACGCGTGGCGACTCTATTCTGGACGCACATAAGGAAGCATCCTATTATTGTGAAGGATGTATGTATTATAGATGTTACTTAAGATTATCTACGCTGTGTCCTGTCTAGAGATGGACCATTTCACAGGTTGCATGACAAAATGTGAAAGCCTTTTCATTTCACCGGGAACACGAGTTAGGTACTTTAAGTAGCCTGTGACAAATCACGAAGCAAAATCATTCAAAAAAATTATTACTTTTAATCCCCCTTTATTTTTAAATGCATGCATTGTCACCAACCTGAGTTGAGACGCTAAAGAATGTGCAAGCAAGGATGCAATGTAAGTGACATTGCTTCGTGTTAGAAAGAGATAACAACTAGTTAAATTAAAGTAGCAAAAGATGTAAGTGCGAAAAGTCACTATCCGTGAAAAACCACTTGTTTTAATAATGATTGTAAACAAATGTGAAAATGGAAAAGATAATTCGCCGTAAAAATCACCTGTGAAATCACTAAGTGTGAAGAAAAGAATAATTTCACCAAAATGAAAATGATTTAAAAGTAGCAGTAGTATCCATCTCTAGTTTTGTCTCAAAGAATTATTCCAGTGAGGAGGTTCAAACTAGGTTCGTAGAAGTTAATTCAAATAACGTAATTCCGCCAACGTTAGTCAGATCTCAAAAAAAATTGACTTTTGAAATTCTGGTTTGTTTAAAAAAAATTTTTGGATACTTATTTATTAAAAAAATGTAGACAAAATTTTCTAAGCATTGTTTTTTTTAGTGCAGTGAGTTCTAAAAATTCCAAGAAAATATTTCATTTGTGTATTTTAGTAGATATTTTATTTTCATTTTTTCTCTAAGTAATAAAGATTAGTGTTCAATATTTATTACAGGTATAACAAAGAAAATTTAATGAAAAAATATAAAAAGTTTAGTATTTTTTGTGGAATATAGACGACTAATTATACTATAGTAAAGATAGGTAGGTATTAGTAGTAAACTGAATTAAGTTGAATGGATAATTTATGAAATTTAAAAAAATATAGGCATTTGGCATAATGAAGTGTTGTGACTTCGAAAAACTAAATTGTCCAGTTGTGAAGAAGTGCTGCTTTTGTGTGCCTATTAGAAAGGGTGTTATTATTTTTGGATATGTCAATTTGGTGAGTATCCTGCGGTTCGATTACGGTAGAGTGACAGTTACAATGTCACGATCGCAATCGCCTCCGATTGGTTGACGCTCGCTCACTATTGGCTACAATGCAACAAGGATAGCATAAATTCAGCCAATCATAACAATTATTGCGATTGTAATAATGATTGATGCAGGTTTTTCGGAATCGACCAGCGAGTCAATGGATTATAGATATTCTTTATCTACTCGAATGTGATCATAAGCGAGAATGTATCAGCCTGTCAAATCTGTCTGTATGGATATAGTTCAATACCTGGAGAGTGACATAGGCTACTTAATATCTCAGAAAATCAAAGAGTTCCCGGGAAGTACCCTATAGGTTTTCTTGATAGACACAACAGACGGACAGACAGACAGACAACAAAGTGATCCTATAAGGGTTCCGTTTTTCCTTATGAGGTACGGAACCCTAAAAATTGATTAGAATGTACCTACTTAACTCAAAATGAAAACCACGCCGCACCTTGACCTTCCTTCGAGGAATCACCACAACAAAAATAAAAACACGGGCTTCATAATATTATTTAGGTACAACCGGATAAACCAGTTGCAGACTCTTTAACAAGAGAGCCAGTTCTCAGAACTCGAAGAGATATTTATGTTTTGGCCAAAATAATTTGATTCGGAATTTTATTTTGTTTTCCTGTACTTACTTATTTATCTTTTATTATGTAAACAGAGTAGTATAATGTAAACTTGTAGAGATAAGGAAAGTTGGTATTCCGTGAGTTTTAATTACTTATTCCGGTTATACACCCTAAAACAGGCACTAGGGTTTATACCCTGAAACGTGTGTCCCCAGACTGCAAAGATTAATTATTAGTCCAGGGTGGATAGACATACACATGTTTCCGAGTAGGTACATACCCTATTTTTCCGGGATAAAAAGATGCCAAAATCAATTTCCGGGACGTAAGCGACCTCTTTACCTTTCATATAAATCGGTTGAACGGATAGACCCTTAAGAATCCCGTAGGAACGTCCCTGGGATATAAGCTAACCCTGTACCAAATTTCATTAAAATCGGCTCAATCGGTTGAGCCTTCAAAACGTAACAGACAGACAGACACACTTTCGTATTGAAAATGGAAATATGCTATATGGATAAAGATAATATATGGATAAGTGGCATGCATTGAGAATTTGGGATTCTGAAATTAAATAAATCTCTTGTGTGTTTTCAGGTTCTTTCCCTCCTGTCAGTCCCTTTCCTCCTCTTCTTACTAGTGGAAGGGATAACAAGTGCGAGGGATACAGAAGATAACCAGGAAGTAGACAAGGAAGCTGCGCCGTTAGATCCTGTGCTTCATATACCATTGACGATTGCTTTTGTGGCGATTGATGTGATCATCACAATTATACTGCTGGTTGGTGCTCATAAGGTAAAGGTTATTTGATTGTAATGCGTATCCATCCATACTAAAGTTATAAAATGCTAATGTGTGTCTGTCTGTCTAGCTTTTCACAGCTCATCCATTTACGATAGGTTGTATCCCTGGGATGGGCATAGGCTACTTTTTATCCCGGAAAATCAAAGAGTTCGCACGGGAAATTGGTACAGATATAACTTGCAACTCGGATGTGCGTTACTTTTTACCCCAGAAAATCAAAAAGTTATAGATTATTTTACGGTCATTAGCATCGGCCAGTCTACATTGTCGTCTATTTGTATGAAAAACCCAGATCATGATCAGTTAACAATCTTTTTTTTCAGAAAAAACTTATTCTTCTACAAATATACTTTTACTTTGGTACGCTGTTCCAAATCCTGACCCTGTGTGTCGACCTCATATACTTTGACTTCAGAGAATACGTGGAGAACATTATATACTTCATCTTTTTTGGTGAGTTTTAGTGATAGCATAGTTTTTCAGGTAATTTCCCAATATTCAGGAATATTCAGAAATTATTTAATAGATATACTTTACTAGTCTCAAGTATTTATAGGTACCTACCTAGATATACAAAATACCCTAGCCACTACCACTAGACCACTAGACCTTCTAGTTGCATTAATGAACCAAAAAAACTTATACAAACTAGAATCTATTTTTAAATTGCGAAACTGTGTCTGTCTGTATGTCCTCCTTTCCTTTACCTTTCAGTTACCTTTTACGGCTCAACCACTAAAAAGTACGGGATTGTTTGCATCCCATATACGGATAGGCTGATTTTTATCCCGGGAAATCAAAGAGTTCCCAAGCAACTTTTGAAAATCTGAATTCTCGAGGACGAAGTCGCAGGCATTAGCTAGTAATGAATAAGACAGAGATCGTACGTAGACCACTGCCTACGATATCGTTTTATTTAGGAATGCCTACTGAAAAATAATAGCAATCTCGTTCGTCGATATAAAATATACAGGCTTTTTCGTGTCTCTTTTGTGGTTTTGTCCGATATTCTACGATCAATCATTTTATTATTATTTCATTCGAAAAACTGAGTTTTACTGAAATTTAAAATACATAAGCTTAGTCTCTAGAGAGAGTAAACAAAACCACGTACCTATCTACTTAATAATTTTGTTTTACAAAGTATTATATCTATATATTATTAGTATAGTAAGTATTGGTACTATCCAACCTCCTTCCTAGAACTTCTCCTTTCAGCAAAGGTTGCCTGGTAGAGATTGCTCCAAGCAATAAGGCCGCCTTTGCACACAATTGTTTTTTTCTGTTTTCTTCTTACTGTGTTGTTATCCTTATATGTGTTTTTTGTGTGCAATAAAGAGTTTCTATCTATCTATCTATTATAATTTTTTAATGAAATATAGGAAATTTTAGATTTCTAATATGGCGTTTATTTTTGTACAGGTCTAAACATCTACCTGCTGTTTCTGGTGTACAACACGATGCAAGCCATCCAGGAAAGTCGAGAAGTGCAATACGTCACATACCGCGAGCGCTAGCATCCCCTACCGCCTTCACCCTTATTGCTTAACCTACGTAAGTATCATTCGGGACCCGAAGGGTCCAAACAGGACCTTATTACTAAGCCGTTGTCTGTCCGTCTGTCAACGGGCTATACCTCATAAACCGTAAAAGGTAGAGAATTAAAATTTTCACAAAGCTTTTCTATTCCCGCTACAACAACAAATAATAAAAAAACGGCCAAGTGCGAGTCGGGCCTTGCTCAAATAGGGTTCCGTACCTATGAACATCATATTTTGGGTGTATGAAATACTTATTTCTTTTCTGAGCTGAAATAATGAACAGTGAAAGAAAAACCCAAAGAATGTTCATTTGTTTTGATCACAGCTTACAAACTATTTAACAACCGGCTAATTAGCGTGATCATTTGCAATGATTAAGTATAGTTAAAGACCTGAAAAGTGACGTAGGCTACTTTTTAGCCCGGAAAATAACGCAATACAAGCTTCAGTAGTGCTGGAGCAACCATAGTGAATCTTCTTATGGGGCTTGACACGAGATATTATCTAAGTCCGAGATCTATAGAACGCACTTTGACTTTGCTCAGACTTAAGGCAGTGTTAAAACGAGACAGCGCTATACTACTTGCATAAATCTGTCCCGTTTTAACTGAAGCTTAAGTCTAAGCTAAGTCGGGACTTCGTCTGTGGTGGCGTTTGCTGGCGCGCGTGCGGTGCTTTTTGGAGTGTTTTTTGTGAGAAGTGGCCGGTTATTGTGTTCTGCTGGTGTTTATTGGTGGTGGAACTGGCTGGGAAGCGCTCTAAATGGCGCCGCGTGTATGTCGGCGGGCGCCGGCACAGACGGAGTCCATACTTATACATATAGTTTCCATAACTTGTGAATAACCACAAACTTGACATTGGCTAATCAGTGTAAAACCAGACGAGAGAAAAAAAAAAGCTAAGTTGAAGTGTGCTCTATAGATTTCAACCTAAGACAGCTTGACATTAATGGCTATGATATATCTGTAAAGGCGCACAGTTACCGCAGAAGTGGAAACAAAGCGCTGAGCGGTAAACACGGCGATCTTCTCACGGTTGTTGCAAATCGCGTCTTCTCGTATCAAGACGTACCACCTTCGATATTTCTGCGAGGGGATTGATATTGTACAGGTATATTTGTACAGATATTTGATGTATATATAGCGCCGTGTTCTCTACCAGGGTAGAAAGAAAAACAAAAGAAATGAACACTAAAAAAATATATATTATAATTCACAATTTTAAGTTACAATTTGTAAACGTCAACATGATACAACGGGCTAGAGGCAACTGACGAATTACGCTACGTCGTGGCACGCGTAGCCTCAAAAATGATTACTCGCTAGTGCCTCTACAGATATAGAGATGATACACGAGTTTGAGAGATGTGTAAGTGTGTCACGCAAGGCCGATTCACAACAATTGCGTATGCACGTACACGTGACACGTATGTAGTGACGCGCGTGAATCCGTAGACACATTACCTACGTCTACTTGAACGTTCACGCCACGCTTACGCAGCCTGTGTGAACGAGCTCTAAATATCCCACCCCCTAGTTACGTGACGTTCTATGACATAGGAGTAGTTAAAATCACTTGCTCAGCACGAGCACGAACGACAAATTGACGTGATTATTTCCATGGTTATAGTTAAAGCCCTGCCACTTTTCCACTTTTTATCCCGGGTAATGACGAAACACGGGTTTCAGTACTCAGTAGGATCATAGTGCATTTTCTTATTGGGCTTGATACGAGATAGCTTTAACGAACGCAGAAAGTCCTCAAAATGTGGCAAAACCTGGCCGCGAAGCCGTGAAACCGATGTGCGGTATGGGTTTAATAAAACTGCCATACCCATTCCAAGTTAGTTCGCTTCAATCTTAGGTTTTGGTCTATAGAGAGCACTTTGACTTTGCTTATACTTAAGACGCTGTTAAAACGAGACAACGCTATATTACTGGCATGAAAACGTCTCGTTTTAACTGAAGCCAAGTCTGAGTAAAGTCAAAGCCCGCTCTATAGATCTTAGCCTGAGACTGCATCATCATTTACCACCAGGAGAGATCGCAGTCAAGGGCTAACTTGTGACGGTAATAACAACTCTATATCATTAGCAACTCTCAGATATAGCGTTCAAACAACAGTGAGCGTATATTCGCGTCGCGGCGCGCTCGTCCACAATGTCGGCCACCGTCCAAACTAGTTTGAAGTAAGTCAGCGAAAGTTTACCTTTTATCGTGCCTCTAATACGGCCCATAGTGCTATTTTTTTTTTTCTAATAGGTTTCTCTGTGATTTAGATTGTTTTTGGTTTAAAAAATATGAACTGTGCCTGCGTAAGTTTTGATTTTAAGAAAGGTGACATCCGAGTTATGGTAATCCGCCAAAATTGTATGGAAATGTAAAATTATGTCGCTCCATTTTTCCAAGATTTATAGATTACCCAGTTAGCATTAACTTGAAAAGTTACTTTCTGAGTTAACGTTAACTGAGCGTAAATCTGCCAAAATTGTATAGTGATGCTATTCACCTCAGTTAATGTTAAATTGAAAAGTTACAGTAGAGCCTTTGGTTGTAACTTTACAAGTTAACGTTAACTGAGCGTATGTCTGCCAAAATTGTATTGTGATGCTATTCACCTCAGTTAATGTTAAATTGAAAAGTTACAGTAGAGCCTTTGCTTGTAACTTTACAAGTTAACGTTAACTGAGGATACTTATGCCGAAATTGTATTGTGATGCTAAATCCACCTCAGTTAATATTAAATTGAAAGTTACACTAGTGCCTTTGAGTGTAACTTTCTTAGTTAACGTTAACTGAGCGTATATCTGATATAATTGTATAGTGATGCTATATCGCGATGGTATTCCGTCTACACTAAATGACAGATTTATACTCAATTCATGTTTAATTGAAAAGTTACACTAAAGTCTTTGGGTATAACTTTTCAAGTTAACGTTAACTGCGTGTGAATGTCAAAATAATACTACGGAGTTGTCGAATCTCGTCATTTTCTCCTAAGTTTTCCATTTATAACTAGTAAGTAAATAACAGATTGATGAAAGTACAGTTAACGTTAACTTGAAAAGTTACACTAAACCTCTGAAAATAAGCTTTGAAGCTAAGAAAACATGACACTTGAGTTACCCAACACTAGAGCCTTTGAGTGTAATTTTCCAAGTTGACGTTAACTGTCAAACACTGATAAAAGTGACAAATTGACGAAGATTTTGAAAATAATTGCAGCTAACCTTTCATGGTACGGAACCCTCGGTATGTGATTCCGACTTACGATTGGCCGGTTTTTGGCTAAGGATTACTTTGAATATGGTTAACTCGTATGACGTATCTACCTCGCCTGTGGGGCCTGTGGTTGACTTTTTTTTGTTAATTTGATTTTGTTGTCGTTTATTATCATGATGTAATATTATGATGTTTTCAAGGACATTATGTTATAAAAACATTTTGTTACTGATAAAAATTTAGTCATTACTCTATAGGGTACATCTATTTAAACTCTTTATAGCGGTTTTTTATTTTTCTTCGCCTTACATATTTTTGAATGCAAAATTAAAACTTTTGAGTAGGTAGGTAGGTGAAAAAAAAAGTATTAGGTACCTATTAGATAAGACATAGATACTAGATAGGTATACTTAATTCCTATAATACTATACGATTGCGTTTTAATTGCCAATTATTACCATTAAATTACCTATATTTGTATTGTATTCATGTAATGTAAAAACTATAACATGTATCTAAATAGAGAAAACCCAGCAAGTGCGAGTCAGACTCGACCACCAGGGATTCCGTAGCTTGAAAAGAAATATGAAATAAATCGTTTTGTAGTTACATTTATGTACCGTTACAAAAAACAAATTATACCTTTTATTTGGGAAAACCAAAACTAACTTGTTTTTAAAGGGTCACTGCTGTTTTCTGAAAAAAATTGCAAGGTAGTTCATTTTATTTTCTTTTTTCTGTAATTTTAAGTCAATTTGTTGCCAATTTTTATGGCTATTTTAGGGTATGCGATTAATTTTTTTTTAACTGAATTTAAATGTATCGAATTCCAGAAATTCCGACAACCCAGATTTTTAAATAGAAATAAAAATTTTAACTGTGGTGTACCCATTTATTATACTTAGCAGATTTACAAACGATTTTTCAAGGCTGGGATCACGCTATAAAAAGATTAACTACATTGGCATTACTCTAATTTCTAGTCTGCTGGTATATTATGGGTATGACGTAGTAAAATGTCCATTGCGGAGATGATTTGCGATCTCATTATGCCCATTACACGAATTGTAGTTCATTATACGGTAGCGTGCGGAACTAAACTCATAATACCTAAACCACTAACATTCAAGTATTATAACAGGTTTAGCCATACATGTCATTAAAACTCTAGATATCTAGATTCTAGATATCTAGATATTATGATCAATCCATATCTAATTAATATGGCTCCGTTTTTACCCCTTCGGCACGGAACCCTAAAAAAGTGGTAGCGAGGGGATGGAAGGGTGCAAAGATGGCCGCCGTCCACCTCCTTTTTTAACCCCCGACCCAAAAATAGGGGTGTTATAAAGATTGACGTGTGTATCTGTGTATCTGTCTGTGGCAACGTAGCTCCTAAAAGAATGACCCGATTTTGATTTAGTATTTTTTTTGCTTGAAAGGTGGCTTGATCGAGAGTGTGCTTAGCTATTATCCAAGAAAATCTGTTCAGCCAATACGTACTTGCTTTTTATTTTTTACTTTTTAAAGGTTTTTCCGTCGGGAGTTTTTTAAATTTTTAATTTTAAAAAGTCTAGCCTAGCATGATCTATCTAAGGCTGCATCATTGCTTGCCAGCAGGTCTGACCGCAGTCAAGCGCTAACCTATAAATTAAAAAAAATCTGCCTATGTTTCCTTATGACAAGTTCGGTATCATTTTCGTAAAAAGATAGCTGGCATTAATTTTTACCATTTCTATAGCAATTTTTGAAAAAATATAAAAACTTTATTTAAGGTCCTACCCCACGGAAACTCAGTTAGATATAGGAAACTAGAGGATGCCCGCGTCTTCGTCCGCGTGGATTTAGATTTTTATAGATCCTGTGGGAACTGTTTGATTTTCCGGGATAAGCAGTATATTTATAAGGATATAAGCTAACCCTGTACCAAATTTCATCAGAATCGGTTACACTGTTGGGCCGTGAAAAGGTAGCAGACAGACAGACAGACACACTTTCGCATTTATAATATTAGTATGGATAAAAGTTATGGTATATAATATTCAATGTTAATAAGTTTGATATAGTGGTATGAAAGGTATGGTGGTAATGCAAGTATACACGCTATGTATATGTTACGGGCAATTTGATAAGTCCGGGCACTATTAATAATGGCCGGTCTGTATTAATAATGCCCAACTCAATTGGGCAATGTGATTAAAACAGCATGATTAATCACTTTTCCCTGCCATTATGAATAATGCCCACCCTATCTTGGGCCAAGTAATAAAATAGGTGAACTGTATAGTTATTGTTTATTAAATGAAAGAACCTAACCTAACCTAAGCTTTTTTTATACGTGGGAAAATCCTCATGGATACCACCGTGCTCGGGGAGGCGAGGTGGTTATGTCAGACTCTTACCGACGGCTTACCGTCTCAATCGTTGTTGCTGGGCACGGGGACACGAACGTATTCAACTGCGACCCAGCTAACGGCGCCCGCCAAGGCAGGCCCAGCTCTGGGACTAAAAGGGGCCCCAATACCGTTTAAGGCTCGCCGGATACAAGGGCTTGCCTTGTAACTCGAGGACCTACTCTCCCGCGGGTAACAGACTCCCCGTGTCTATTACCTGGAGGCCCTACTCAAGGGGGTAAGCGACGGTCGTGTGCAGCTCGCCTGCGCCCGATTCTCTTGCGGCGCATGGGATGAGAGCTTTCGGCTTCCTCTCTCAGCCGCTCCGCTGCCTCCTTCTGCGTCATTACTTCCTCGCTGAAGACCATCGCTTGCCAGGCCCTCTCACTGTATACCATGGTCAGTCAGTCACGGCGGGCAATGAGAGGTCCTGCCCCATAATATCCATCAGTGACTGGCGAGGCTCCGTCCACACCGGGCACTCAACCAGCGTATGTTGTGCCGTGTCTGAGACACTACCGCACTGGTGGCATTCCTCTGTGGGCTCTCTTCGCGCCACCCTGCACAGGTATCTTCCAAAGCACCCGTGCCCCGTAAGAACCTGTACAAGGTGGAACGTGAGTGCTCCATGCTTCCTCCTCGTCCAATCCTCGAGGATGGGATGGATAGCTTCGATAATCTTATGACCAGCAGTGGGTGACTCGAGCCTCCTCTGCCAATGGAAGAGGAGCTAACCTAACCTAACCTAACCAAACCTAAGGCCCTCCCCCCGCACGTACGCGCACCTGCCAACGGCCGCGGTCCAATTTATCAAATTGCCCGGCTACAAGTAGGGAATTATTCATACTGCCCGGTCCAAGTGATAAATTCAAGCTATCTCAAACACTGATTTATTACATGGACCACGGGCCGTCGGGCATTATTAATAAGGGCCGGTCAAAGTGATAAATTAATCACTTTGCCCATCGCTCTTGGGCATTATTAATAATGGCCGGTCCTTATTAATAATTCCCAGTTAATCACGTTGCCCGTAACATATACATTTACATAGAAAATCCTGTTCTCAACAATCAATCAGTACTACCTAATTAAGGCAATTAAAAGTACGGTTAGAAATGTAGGTACTTACAATCTACGTAATGTAGGTAAACTTTTATATGGAAAAAAATCCTATTCTCTACATTTCGAATAAATAGTGTTTCCCTAAACCATTTAACTTTGAAGGCCTTAGAGCCAGAAGAGTTTGAACTTGACGTTGAAATGCAAACGTTACGCTAAATTAAAGTTATACAAGTATTATGCAAAACTATGCAAATCATTATGTACCTATAAAACACTAAACATACAACACTAGGCTTTTTTCACTAGCTCTTTGAGTTTATTATATTTTTAATCCCCGAGTCCCGACCCAAAAAGAGGGGTGTTATAAGTTTGAAGTGTGCATCTGTGTATCTGTGTATCTGTCTGTCGCAGCGTAGCGTCTAAACTAATGAACCGATTTTAATTTAGTTTTTTTTTTTTTGTTTGCAAGGTGGCTTGATCGAAAGTGTTCTTAGCTATAATTCAAGAAAATGGGTTCAGCCGTTTGAAAGTGATCAGCTCTTTTCTAGTTACTGTAACCTTCACTTGTCGGGGGTGTTATTTAATTTACACTTCTATTATTTGCTATTAGTTTTGAACAAATTGAAATTGATTAATCTCATTTTGTAATCTATCAATACATTTCTTAGCTCAATGTTCTTATTATTTACATTTTGTCAAAAATTATTTTATAGTCTTTTTTGACTTTGACTTCAAAGATTCCTATGTAACCTATCAACAGATTACAGATAGATTGATCACTATTTAAGTATAAAAGATATCAGTAGCGATTCAATACACAAAAGCAATCAGTCTATTTAAGTAACTATTCCTTTGGAAAGCAAAGAAAATAAAAGAGTTTCGAGAAAAAACAATTTCGGTTATAAATTACGTTCTATTTTGGTATTAGGTAGTTAGGTTTCCAAAGAAGGAAAATTTCACAATATTAATTGAAATTTAAATAGGAAACTGCAATCAATACCACAATTTTCATGCGTTATTGATTTTCTATATACCTAGATACACTGTAGAACACGGTTTTACCTTCATGTATTACCTATTTACAACTACATTCTATAAATAGTCGGGAGATGTGTCTAGAAGATCAGTTGATGTAATAATTCAGATAGTAATGCCTTATAAATTGTCTTTCAATGTGTGTTTATTTATGAATTGATGTCTTGTAAATTGCGTTTGGATATTTGTTTATATGCGATTCGGTTTTGTGTTTATGTAAATACCTATTCATTCATACTAATATTAGTGTGTCTGTTTGAATGTCTGTTTGTCTGCTAGCTTTTCATGGCCCAACAGTTTCACAGATTATTCATGAAAGGTACAGGAGTTAGCTTACCTCCCGGGGACGCGGACATGGGCTACTTTTTGTCCCGGAAAATTAAAAAATCACACAGGATTGTAAAAGGTCCATCTGTTTAATAGATTTATATGGGTGCAGAGGTAGCTTGCGTCCCGGAAATTGACATAGGCGTCTTTTTATCCCGGATAGCAAATAGTTCCCACGGGATTAAAAAAACTTACATCCACGCGGACAAAGTCGTGGGCATCATCTAGTAGGAAATAAGTGACCTTTAACATTTTACTTACTAGACATAACATTCCGGCAAACTGATGTTAGGGCCGATGTAAGATGTACCAAATACGTATAATGATCCTCGTTTCGTGATATCATGGGAGATTCTAAATTTCTGGTCTGGTCTGCGAATCCAAAGTGAATAGGTATTGTACCTATGTAAGATACCTTCCTAAATACTTGAATGTTTTGTTGATTCTTCAGTGTTTGAAGACCAAAGTCTTCGAACCTGTGCTTCGAACGGTATCTACTGCCAGTGATTATGGATCCGAGACATGATAAACTAAAACTAAAAACTAAATCAGTATTTTATTGCTTATAATATGAGATATTAGTTGCAATGCTAGACTAGACTTTAGTAACTAGAGGCAGACATCAAGCATGACGGCATACCTAGTACCTAATACCTATTAGACGTCACAGAGTAGGTATGGTAGGTATCAAATGTTAATCATATTCTTTACTCTAATAACAACAAAGAAAAATTACTTATTTTTGTAATTAAAGTTATATGTATTTACTTAATATTCACACATCACGTTATAAAAGAATACAAACGAGATCCACAAAAACTTATTACTGTCAAACTAAAACTAACTCTATCTCCAATAAAATAACGATCAAAATCATTGAGCAGTCTTAAATTCAACGATACGACACCTAGGTAGTAGCACGGTAGTAGGTAGCCCCGAGCCCACTTTCTCATGACCGTCATTTTCTGCCCTATTCATTAACTGGGACAATCTTAAGTCATTGGCCTAAACATTGCAATTGGTTCAAACTACAAGCGCAAGCGATTGATTATGTCAATATTTAGTGTTTCATACCCGAAGAGTGCCAAACGGCACTAACCAACCTTCGGCCTACGGGCCTCCGCTGTCCATGCGTCCATCCGTCCGTCTGTCCGCCCTTCCGCTCGTCTGTCTGTTTGTCTGGGATTCTACGCATACATCTAAATCTGTTCAGGCATTTAGAGTTTATGGTGAAATGGTGAAACTCACATATTACATGAACCCTAAAAATATTATACCTACTTCTTTTTTGGACAGTCCTGTAATATTAGACATTTTTATAGTTAAAACCTTCCATTTACTCACATACAACATCAAAGTAACAAATGAGTCATAAAATTAAATTCTACTGTAGGTAACGTAACATTCATTATAACGTGCCTAGTTAGTGCCTAACGCAAGCTGAAACGCTGAATGCTTGACACACTGTGTAAAACCTATTGCACAATCATTATGAATTACGTTTGAAAACATTTACATTTCAATGTACTTAGCTGAAAGAATAGAATTAGAAAATAATATGATTACCACCTCATTCCACCCTCCTATTTCTACAACCGCACCGCACGCCACCGCAAGTACATAATTTCACCCTCACCACCAGGGTGCCTGGTGCACATCGACCGCCCGTTACGCCAGATCCTTTTTTCCAAGCACAATCTGTGGAATTAACTCCCTTCTCCCATCTATGGTGTTCCCACTAGATTACAACATGGGGTTATTCAAGGGGCGGACCAACAAATTCCTGAAAGGCCGGCAACGCATCGACGGTACCTCTGGTGCTGCAATTGTTCATGTGCAGCGATAATCACTTAACATCAGGTGACCTACCTGCTCGTTTGCTCGCTATTTGTTATTAAAAAAAATATAACAACTAATTATAAGAAATGAAAATTATATAATACTGCAGACAAATAACTCTTTGATTTTCCGGGATAAAAGTCTATGTCCATCACGGAATGCTTAGGTCTTTAGAAACTTTCTGATTTTCTGGAATAAAAAGTACCTTACGTCCTTCTACCTGTATAATATCTGCACCTTTGTCAGAATCGTTAAACGGATAGGTCATAGCACTTGACAGACAGACATAATATTATGTACACCATCGCATTTATGTGTAGTTAATCGTATATGGATGTGTAGATTATTTTGTAATTTATAAATACTCATACCTAATTATAATTAATTAGGTCATTAGTTACTTACTACATAAGTTTAATTAGTGAGTTCTTGTAATTTGCATATAATTTGTAGATAAATAAAATATAAACAAGTTTTGTTTACATTTAAATATGTTTACATATTTTAGTCTGTCCTTCTAAGTACTGTTTACCTACTGTTTGTACATTGTTTTCACACTTAAATATTGTTCTTAGGCAAATAGATAAAGATATCCCACCAAAAACATTTCATGTAAAATGTTGCCAAGACTCACAAGTTCATAATGCTTTCACTGTTAAAAAGTGATGAGATCTCTAGTAGAGCCAAGCCCCTAGCTGAGCTTAGAATTGCGCTGCCCATGGGACCTATCCCAAGTCCAAAGTATATAGCTCTTAAATGCTCTTGAGTATATCACATTTATAACAATAAAGAACAAATAACTCTACTTACAAGCTCTGATTTTACAAACCCTAAATCTTGGTTAAAAAAGGACGGCTTGGCCGTTTAATGTTCGTGGTACTTTTATCTGATATGACATTTAAGCCCGGAATAGCTTGTGCGACAATCATGAAGTATAATAAAAATTAGTAATTGTCGAACAAACTATTCCTTATGACCTTAATATAATATGTTATGCCATGTAATGCTTTCACGAACATTAAACGGCCAAGCCGTACTTTTTTAATCAAGATTTAGGGTTTGTAAAATCAGAGCTTGTAAGTAGAGTTATTTGTTCTTTATTGTTATAAATGTGATATACTCAAGAGCATTTAAGAGCTATATACTTTGGACTTGGGATAGGTCCCATGGGCAGCGCAATTCTAAGCTCAGCTAGGGGCTTGGCTCTACTAGAGATCTCATCACTTTTTAACAGTGAAAGCATTATGAACTTGTGAGTCTTGGCAACATTTTACATGAAATGTTTTTGGTGGGATTTCATTTCTTTTTGGCAGGTGCCCTAGATTTTTTTTTTGGATCTATTTTTTGTAGGTACCTACATCATTTTCATGGCCCGCTCTCTATCGTTACCTCTTTTTTTAAAAGCTTTTATTCTTGCAATGTATGTAACTATGTTTGTTTGGGTGGAATCTTGCAACTCAATTTTAAAGCAGATATATCAAATTTCAGTCTTTTAGGACTTCAGGAAACACATTTTTTAAATGTACAGACTGGGAAAAGTTTATTTTCCTGTTGTTTTAATGAAATCCCTAGCCTACATACCAAATTTCAGTCTTCTAGGACTTAGGGAAGTATTTTAGAACTTTTGACTAGAGGGGTTTTGAATGGCAATAAATCTGAAACCATAACAGGTAGACAATTGATACTTGGCACGTTTGATAAGTCTGTCAAGGACATATTATCCTGAAAATATCAGCATTCTAGCGATAGACTTTACAAATAATTTGCTTCCCCCATACGTGGGAGTGGAGGGGGAAATTTTTAAATTTCTTAATTTTCCTGTAGTTTGTATGCAATTTCTAGTGTACACACCAAATTTCAGTCTTCTAGGACTTCGGGAAGTACCCTAGAATTACAGACTAGAAGCTTTGACTGTCAATAAATCTGAAACTATAAAAGCTAGACAATTGATACTCAATGCGTTTAATAAATCTGCCCAGGACATCTTATCCTGAAAATATCAGCTTTCTAGCGACAGATTTTACAGATTTGCTTCACCCGTAAGAGGCGTAGAGGGGGGGCATTTCCAATTTCTTAATTTTCCTGTAGTTTGTAGTCAATTTCTAGTCTACATACCAAATTTCAGTCTTCTAGGACTTCGGGAAGTACCTTAGAGGTTTTGAGTAGAGGTTTTGATGATCATCAGTGAGGGACGAAATCGGCGTATTTTAGGTATCAATAAATCTGTAACCATAAAAGCTAGATATTTGATATTTAGTATATTTAGTAAATTTGCTGAGGACACCTTATACTGAAAATTTCAGCTTTCTAGCGTCATCCAGACCGAAGTTATGACGGGTCGAAAATACGGCGAAACACTTCGAGAAAAAGGTACGTAGCGCCCCGGCCGCCGTTTGGCTCGTCAGATAAAAGTACCACGAACATTAAACGGCCAAGCCGTACTTTTTTAATCAAGATTTAGGGTTTGTAAAATCAGAGCTTGTAAGTAGAGTTATTTGTTCTTTATTGTTATAAATGTGATATACTCAAGAGCATTTAAGAGCTATATACTTTGGACTTGGGATAGGTCCCATGGGCAGCGCAATTCTAAGCTCAGCTAGGGGCTTGGCTCTACTAGAGATCTCATCACTTTTTAACAGTGAAAGCATTATGAACTTGTGAGTCTTGGCAACATTTTACATGAAATGTTTTTGGTGGGATTTCATTTCTTTTTGGCAGGTGCCCTAGATTTTTTTTTTGGATCTATTTTTTGTAGGTACCTACATCATTTTCATGGCCCGCTCTCTATCGTTACCTCTTTTTTTAAAAGCTTTTATTCTTGCAATGTATGTAACTATGTTTGTTTGGGTGGAATCTTGCAACTCAATTTTAAAGCAGATATATCAAATTTCAGTCTTTTAGGACTTCAGGAAACACATTTTTTAAATGTACAGACTGGGAAAAGTTTATTTTCCTGTTGTTTTAATGAAATCCCTAGCCTACATACCAAATTTCAGTCTTCTAGGACTTAGGGAAGTATTTTAGAACTTTTGACTAGAGGGGTTTTGAATGGCAATAAATCTGAAACCATAACAGGTAGACAATTGATACTTGGCACGTTTGATAAGTCTGTCAAGGACATATTATCCTGAAAATATCAGCATTCTAGCGATAGACTTTACAAATAATTTGCTTCCCCCATACGTGGGAGTGGAGGGGGAAATTTTTAAATTTCTTAATTTTCCTGTAGTTTGTATGCAATTTCTAGTGTACACACCAAATTTCAGTCTTCTAGGACTTCGGGAAGTACCCTAGAATTACAGACTAGAAGCTTTGACTGTCAATAAATCTGAAACTATAAAAGCTAGACAATTGATACTCAATGCGTTTAATAAATCTGCCCAGGACATCTTATCCTGAAAATATCAGCTTTCTAGCGACAGATTTTACAGATTTGCTTCACCCGTAAGAGGCGTAGAGGGGGGGCATTTCCAATTTCTTAATTTTCCTGTAGTTTGTAGTCAATTTCTAGTCTACATACCAAATTTCAGTCTTCTAGGACTTCGGGAAGTACCTTAGAGGTTTTGAGTAGAGGTTTTGATGATCATCAGTGAGGGACGAAATCGGCGTATTTTAGGTATCAATAAATCTGTAACCATAAAAGCTAGATATTTGATATTTAGTATATTTAGTAAATTTGCTGAGGACACCTTATACTGAAAATTTCAGCTTTCTAGCGTCATCCAGACCGAAGTTATGACGGGTCGAAAATACGGCGAAACACTTCGAGAAAAAGGTACGTAGCGCCCCGGCCGCCGTTTGGCTCGTCTTGGCGGGGGCACTGCCGTGCCCCCTGATTATTTAAAGTAAATTATTATGCAGTGGGATCGGACTTCGGATACGTTTCATTTATTTCAGAACAAGTGTAAATTAAAAATTTATAACACCCCCGACAAGTGAAGGTTAGTAACTAGAAAAAAGCTGATTACTTTCAAACGGCTGAACCGATTTTCTTGGATTATAGCTAAGAACACTCTCGATCAAGCCACCTTTCAAACAAAAAAAAAAACTAAAGTAAAATCGGTTCATTAGTTTAAGAGCTACGATGCCACAGACAGGTACACAGATACACACGTCAAACTTATAACACCCCTCTTTTAGGTCGGGGGTAAAACTAAATAAGTATATCACGGGTAGGTACAAAAACAAAAAAAAATGTGTCAAGTATGAAATAATATAGGACTTCGTCTGTGTTGGTGTTAGCTGGCGGGCGTGCTCTGCTTCTTGAGAGTGTTTTTTTTTTGTTAAAACTGATTGGAAAGCGCTCTAAGGGGGTGCCGTGCGTATGTCGGCGAGCGCCGGCACAGACGGGGTCCATACTTGTATAGTTTAACTAACTTGTTACAAATAACTACAAACTTGACATTGGCTAATCTTTGTAAAGCCAGACGAGAGAGGAAAAAAAGGAAATAATATAGTCAACTCTTTTCCAAATTGACAACCGACGATCAAATACGGGACCTACCCGGATCCATACGGTCACCGCGTTCACCACTGCACCTTAGGGGTCAATAAAATGTTATATTAATAATATAATTAGGTATTTTGCTCGACTTGCCTAGGTCATTGCTTATAACGTGTTCTTGGAGGTTCTTCCTTCTACGGATATGTGATGGTCAGACTATAATTAATTACATAGTCGTTATGTTTCTAAATTAGCTTGCGATTTAGCATAAGATTTGGTACCTAGGTACGCACATAGCTAATACTTATAACATACATACTTCAGAATTTAGATAGGTATAATTAATAGGGCCCGCAATGCAGCTGATTTTTAGCAAAAATGTGAGGAGCTGTAGCTGATAGATGCATCTAGCTATAAGTACGCGACAGGTTGAGATGGCAATTGGGGTGGGTACGCCCCGCACACCTGCACGGGCGCTCGCTAACTCGCTGCGTGTAAGCGCGGGTAATTTGCGGAAGTGCAGGGCGTCCCACCGCTTTATACTCCGATTGCCATCTCAACCTGTCGCGTACTATACATGGTGTTATACCTATAATGTCCGTGACATCCCGGCAAGCTGTGGTTAGGTTAGGACCGATGTGTAGATGTACCTACTTACCAAAAACCGGTAAAGTGCAGTTTTTTTTTTTGTAACCACAGATTCACGGTTTTCGCTTTTTTTTACAGGAATCAAATGCCAATCATCACGAAAAATAGTTTTTGTCGATTGTATAAAAAACAAAAAGTTGGTAAAAAGGCATAGTTGAATAGAATCACATACGATTAGGTATAATATTATGTCGTGAGAATGGAAAAAATTGCATCAACCAAGCTGCAGTGTATATGAATAACATATAATTTACTTACAAAACATCACATTATGTCCGTCTGTAATTGTGTTAGCTACTCCCGTGGTAACTACGAAATTACATGTAGAGATAAGTAATTACTAAATGGAATGATATGAAACTAAGTATGTTACTAATGTACGATTGCACATAATATTATGCCTGCCTACAGAATCTATAGACACTTTTTTTAACAATATAGGCATAGGCATGAACTTGACTGCAATCACACCAAATAGCAGGTGATTATTCAGCCTAAGTTGGAGCGCGCCTGCACAGAAGATGCCTATAAAGTATTCACTCTTCTTTTGAAGGTCCCAATATTGTAGTTGGCGGGAAAACGGCAGACGGAAAGGCATTCCCAAATACTTCAATAGCTATAATATATTATCTCTCATCTATGATAAATAATATATTATCAACCCATCGCTGGCTCACTGCTGAGCACCTGGGAGACTATCGGAGTATAATTCCAAGAAAACCTTAGCATAATGTTCAAGACCCTAAGACTAGTGCTAAGACTAGGCAGTCTTAGCACTAAAGTCTTCAAAGCAAAAAAGTCAGCAAAGGCTTGCATCCTAGCACAATTATTTCTCTTCTTGTTTTTATGGCTTTACATAGCCTCTCGTATATTTCTGTGTTTTGTTGCAATAAAGTTTTACTTATGTACTTACTACTGCAACTACTACTACATACTTCTAACGGAAATTAATTTCCTATATTTTCTTACGCGAGTCGAGATAAATTGATGTAATTTCCAACAAGGCTTATGTAGGTTGTGTTATATAACGGTATTATACCTACCGCCGCTGCCGGGGATTACTGCAATGTTGGATTATGCACACAGACGGGTACTTATCTGATTTATATCATTCTAAAATTTGACGTCCTCTCTTGCACAGCGAAGCCTCAGAAGCTACCCTGGTACGGTCGGCCTCAGAATTCAAGTAGCAATGCTAAACGACTTACGGCCTTTGACTGTACCTAAACAAATATCTTGGAGCTTGGGAATTTACTTTATTTCTATTGCCAATGAATTATTGTCAATAGAATATTTAGAACAAAAACTTTTTCTTTATTCCATGTAGGTAACTTTAACCGCCTGTCATGCAATTGGACTGGACTAAAAAATCGGTCAAGTGCGAGCCGGACTAGCAAACGAAGGGTTCCGTGCCATTATTCAAGAAATAACACTTTTTTCTTTAAGTTTCATGGCAGTCATTTTGAAATTCTTACTCGTTGTTTTAGCGGCAATAGAAATACACATTCTGAGATACAGTTCACGAGATACAGTCAATCCGCTGACAGACAGAAGGACGGACGGACGGACAACGAAGTCTTAGTAATAGGGTCCCGTTGGCTTAGCAACCTACGGGTACAGAACCCTAAAGACTTTTCGTAACTCAAATGGCACGTTTTTAAACTTGGTTGGCTCTCGTATAATGTACAAAATGTACCTAATAGTTTTGTCATATAAATAATATGCGAATTATTTATATTAAGTCTAGGTACCTACTTAATTCTTGTTTTCTAAAATAACAACTTCCTTTGCGGAAAACTTAACACTTTATATATCATTATGTTTTGAATTATTAAGCTGCAAGATTAGGGATTATTCACATTTATCATTATTTTATCATTCACTCACAAAAAAACGAGGAACATCATCAACAGCTACTACAAAAATGTAGAGTCAGATAGGCACAGGTACAGGTAGGACCAATTTATTCAAAATCCGGACCTGTGCAAGCTGAATTTGTGTGGTTCCGTAAGTATGATGAATATGTAAGTTGGTACGCAAATAGGTGTTATAAGTACATGGATTTAACGTGATATATTAAGATCATATTATATTATATAATTCCTAAAGGTTTTCTTGTAAATTTTAAGTAAAAACTAGGTAAGTTATCTCTTTATTTTCTTTGAAACATCCACAGAAAAAAATTCCCTCAAAAGTGACCTCCATACTCAAAAATCATTAAGTCAGGCACGTCACGTATTTCAGAAATTCATATTGAGTAGATTCCGAAGGGTTCCGTTTTTTCATTCGGGCATATTATGGAACTCTAAAAATAATCTTAATCAGTTAATACTAGGTAGGTATGTCATATTAGATATATCCTGTGCGAACTATTTCCCATGATTAGGCCAAAAACTCGTTCCCTAGTATATGTGCTTACGAACTGAAGTTTCTAATTGACGGTTAAGCTTTCTCAGGCTTTCCTATTTCATATAATTATGTATTATGTTGACCGCAAAAGCATACTCTTAGTAAACTAGTTTTGTTTTCTTTAGATGTAGACTTTACATTTAAGTAGAAAGTTTTTTCTGTTGCTTTTTATGGAAAAACTTTAGTTTTACTAAGCCTTCTCTGTCCGTCTGTCCATCCATCCGTATGTCTGTCAATGGGCCGTATCTCAGTAAAAAGTGATTTCCTTTTAATGTAAGAATCAGCCAAGTGCGAGTCCGACTCTCACACGAAGGGTTCCATGGTACCGTAAAAGAAATAACTCTTTAACTTTTTCATTTTCATGGCGGCCATTTTGAAATTTTTATTATTTCTTGTTAAAACGGATAGAAATACACATTGTGTGGAAATTTCAGCTCTCTATCTATTACGGTTTACTAGAAACAGCCCACGGTCAGACGGATGGACGGACGGACGGACGGACGATCCTGTTGGCATCCTTAGGTTACGGAACCCTAAAAATACTGGTGGAATGATAAACACTATTAATAATGTCGAAAATTTTACCCAACTGTTTTGGCACATCTAAACCGAATATTGTCGAACAAAAACTGACAAGTGTGTATAGTCCCTTCTTCCGCAGTTATGTTAGTTTTGTATTGCGGTTACGCTTCCACCCATTATGGTAACTATTGGATAATTGTTGTCATCAGAGCAATTGTGAGATGAAGTCGTTTACACAACAACTTTTGTTAGGTAAATGTTTATTCGTAAATTGTCACCATGTTTAGGAATACGTATCTCTCTAGTTGTGTCGGATTGCCGTCCCATCAATTATGGGAGTGAGGGAATAGAAAGTGCACCTATGAAATTGATATAGATTTTTTTAAACGATTTAGGTTTTTAAAATCCTGTGGGAATTCTTTAATTTTTCCGGGATAAAAAGTAGGCTATGTCCTTCCCTGGGATATTAGCTAAATCTGTACATTTCATTAATATTACGTTGAACGAAAAGACAGTCAGACAGACACACTTTCGCATTTATAATATTAGTATGGATTACTAGATCATGGTGCCCATGACGTCATCCGCATGATTCCGGCGCGATTCCCTGAAGACGCAGGTTCGAATCCTGCCGGTTCCACCATTTTTGATATGTAGGTACATCTTTAAAAATTATTTAGTAAGTTGATAGTTTAGATTTTAGGGATCAGTGTGAAATGATCTGTGTGATCGATGAAACAGTAGGAACTTTCCGCGCCTGCAAACAAATGGTTCTGATATCGTTATCGGTAGGAAACGGCCTTCCTCTGCCCGTTGTTCTTTGTATTCATCATGGCGGTTGATAACGTGGTCAATGTACACGCGGGGATGTTTTGTGCCGTCCAAATACTATTTTTTAAATTCTGATACACGTTAGCCCTTGATTGCGATCTCATCTGATGGTAAGTGATGATGCAAACTAAGATGGAAGCGGATTACGCCTCTTTCTAGACCAGACCAAAATATATTTAGATCACAAATTGCATGTGCCGGGAATCGAACCCCAAAACCTCCCTTATTCCTGCTGCCCCATTGCACCAGGGACTTCGTCGAAAAGCGGCAAATTTAAAATTAGTTACTTATCACAAGCACTATCAATGCGACAACGCTATCCCACAGTTTTTAAATTAACAAAGCAGTTATACCACACTAGCTGATGCGCGCGACTTCGTTTGCGTGGATATAACTTTTTTTAAATCCCGTGGGAACTCTTTGATTTTGAAAAAGTAGTCTATGTGTTAATCCATGGTAGGTATAATCTACCTTTCTAAATTTCAGCCAAATCCATCCAGTAGTTTTTGCGTGAAAAAGTAACAAACATAGACACATACACGCACACTTTCGCCTTTATAATAATATTAGTGTGATTTTAAGAGGAGTTTATTGGTAGCGCGCTCCAATTTTATCCTCCAGATAATATCAAATGAGAACAGCAACGTTTGTATGGAGACCGCTGTGGGGTGCGCACTAGGGAAACTACTTGTACCTACCTACCTATATGTATTCGCGTTGCAACCGTGGTTGGGCCACATTAGTAGGTTATGTTCTGTGATTGTAAACGTAATTTTCAATGTTTTTTTTTGCGTAAGCTATTCCTCATCACCATACGACATTTTTATGCCCTACAAAACTGGCTGTTTTGCACGTTTTGTGCATGTAGGCCAAAATTGCACAATCATTCTTCAGAAACACAAAACATGCAACGGGTTTAACCATGTTAAGTAAACAATTTATCATTTTCAGCATTAATTGCCAGTATTTTGTACATTTAAGCAAAAAATGTGTGTCGCGCATTGCGAAATAAATAATTAATAATAATGCTTACTATGTAACCACAGAATTAGCTAAAAAATAGATATGTTACTATAACGCATCCAAACTAAGAAATCGTGTCCTCCATATTGTGACGTCCGAGCTAGAAATATATTTTGATTCAATATAGTGCATATTTTTAACCCCCGACCCAAAAAGAGGGGTGTTATAAGTTTGACGTGTGTATCTGTGTATCTGTGTATCTGTCTGTGGCATCGTAGCTACTAAACTAATGAACCGATTTTAATTTAGTTTTTTTTTGTTTGAAAGGTGGCTTGATCGAGAGTGTTCTTAGCTATAATCCAAAAAAATTGGTTCAGCCGTTTAAAAGTTATCAGCTCTTTTCTAGGTTCTTGTAACCTTCACTTGTCGGGGGTGT
Source organism: Maniola jurtina (assembly GCF_905333055.1). Lineage (NCBI taxonomy): Eukaryota > Metazoa > Arthropoda > Insecta > Lepidoptera > Nymphalidae > Maniola > Maniola jurtina. The sequence goes on from NC_060044.1 coordinate 2,172,339, forward strand.
TATAAATTTTTAATTTACACTTGTATATTGTTTCTGTGATCGAGGGCTTGCTTCATTGAGCGTGCAAACGTAGCCTTGCATAATACGCTCACGGCGAAATCCTCTTCAATAGAATCACGATTTAACAAAATGCCTATCGTTTGATCGTGAAATCTTCTATAATCCAACAATTCGCAATGTTTTATGAATAGGTTAGGCTTAGGCCTTAGGTTAGCTTATAACCTAAGGCCGCGGATATGCCTGTAAGTTTTACTCACGCAAGTAGCTTACGTACGAGTAATAATTACCTAACTTACGACAAATTTACTAATGCGAGCACTCTTTTATGCACATTTACCTTAATAAAGTTGTTGTCAATTACCTACGTTAGTAAAACTTACAGGTGTAATCGCGGCGTTAATGGTATCAATGGTCTAGAAGGGAAAATATTGTCATTTGACATCTGGCTTGACTGCATTGACCATAGAATTTTGACAGATTTTCTTTACTCCGCGGATTAGCTAATTATACTTAGTGGTCCGCGGTCAAATTGAAAACATGAAAACTTAGATGCAGCGCCCACGGGCCACGGACGAAGCAGAGTGGCACCTAGGCGCGGTTTCTTATTATATTAGCATAAGCTCAGCTTTTTTAACCCCCGACCCAAAAAGAGAGGTGTTATGAGTTTGACGTGTGTATCTGTGTATCTGTCTGTGGCATCGTAGCTCCTAAACTAATGAACCGATTTAGTTTAGTTTTTTTTGTTTGAAAGGTGGCTTGATCGAGAGTGTTCTTAGCTATAATCCAAAATCGGTTCAGCCGTTTGAAAGTTATCAGCTCTTTTCTAGTTACTGTAACCTTCACATGTAGGGGGTGTTATAAATTTTTAATTTACACTTATTCTCTTTATTATTAAAACTTTCTGGTACAAAAAAAATGAGCGCAATCTGGTTCCTCCTACAGCCAAGCCAGCCCATTTCGACCATAGATAATAATTTTAAATGGTAATCGTAACCATCGCATTGTCACCATCGATGATTGTCACAATCAATTACAAGAAAAAACCAATTACGACTGCAATATCATTTCTGTAACAAGATAACAAATTCAAGTGTCGTCTACTGTTGAGTTTCTTACAGTGCAGTTATTTGAGTTTCTTATCTTTATTAATGTATGCAGACTCATTATCAACCGTTTAGGAACAATACCTCAACTAATATGATCATTATTTATCGTTGACTTCCATTAAATACACGAATAAGTAGGTATGTACATAAAATTGTATCTATGGATGAAGAATAATATTAATTCTGGGAACGCTGTCATGCGTCTGGAATGTTTGTGAATAATGCAGCTCGTAGTTTTCCTCAAAATTCGCAGATAAGTTCAAGTAGGTCTAAGTTTTACCATCAAAATATATAAGACTAGCGACCCGCCCCGGCTTCGCACGGGTGGACATTTATTTTTTCTATTTTCCGGGATAAAATATAGCCTATACGGATTCGGAAGAATTCCTCTAAGTAATGGTAAAAGAAATTTTGAAATCGGTCCAGTAGTTTTTGAGCCTATTCAATACAAACATACAAAAATACAAAGGTTTCCTCTTTATAATAGTATAGAAAAAAGCGACACTCTTCCTCCCCATTCCCTCCCTCCCACCTCTTTACGTTAGCGTTGCCCTTGTCCCGCTCGATTGGCTACGCTTAGACTCTGCTCAGACCTACCAACTCTACAATAATTAATTATTAATGTAGAGTTGTTAGTAGATACCACGTGGTAGGTACACAAATCGTGTGCGGACATGCCGGTGTTTCGGTAGTAGTCACAGATACTTAAATCAGCGCGCTTGTACCTTCCTATCTGTGTTTGTATAGAGCGTTGGTATTGGTTCCGGTAAGCAACCGATTAAGACATAGGTTTTTATTAAACTTTAAACTCTTATATATACTAGCGTACCTAGCAACCCGATGTTTTCATTTTCACTATCTTTGGTGACAACTGACTTTTACACTTATGACAGCATTGTTTTTATTTTAGCGATAACCGGGTGTTTAAAGTTTAAACACAGGTATTAAATACTCGGAAATGTAATACGAGATCAAAAATGTAAACAGTGGCATGACCAATTCAAAATAATAACCTTGTCCATGTAGTTTGTGAAAAAGTAAGTATTAAAAAATCATTTTAGTTTACATTTTTGATCTCGAATAAATTACATTTCCGAGTTTAGTTAATACCTGCTTAGGCTGAAAGCTATAGAGCGTACTTTCATCATCATCAACATCATCAGCCTGTGGATGTCCACTGTTGGACATAGGCCTGCCCTATAGAGCGCCACCACACCCGGTCCTCAAACTTCCTCATCCAGACACTTCCCGCCAGCCGCTTTATATCGTCGGTCCATCGTGCTGGAGGACGTCCCACACTACGCTTGCTTAATCGCGGTCTCCACTCAAGGACTTTCTGGCTCCAACGGCCATCGCCTCTACGACACGCATAACCTTTGGACTTTAACTTAAATTTCAGCTAAACGAGATAGATTTATGCCAGCGGTATAACGCTGTCTCCTTTTAACGGTATCTTAAGTCTGAACAAAGTCAAAGTGCGCTCTATAGATCTCAGCCTTATTCTCTCTGCTGCGGTCGAATTTCAGTGCTGTGGGTAGCGCCCCTTTTCCATTAAAAAAATTCAATTTCCAGAAATAGGAGGCCTTTATCTTAAAACCGCTTTTTGAATTGACCAATTGAAAGAATCTAATGAAATTGTTTTCATTTTCAGAGATAAAATATGCAGTCACGTGGAGATCCCCATACTAACAAAATGCTGCTTCTGCGTGCCGCTGAGGAAGGGCCTCATCGCCTTCGCTTACGTCAATTTAGTAAGTAAATACATACTTCCTTACACATCATCTAATTAGGAATAGCTCATGGAAGTCGCAAGTAACTATCTAATATAATACTTAGTACAAGATACCGTGAACTGGTCTTGTGGGTGTCAGAACTCAGTACACGCATGAGGTAGGGTTCCATAATTATGCTTAAAAAACCATCATACTAAAAAATACTGGCCAAGGTATCTCTCTGTCTCTCTGTTAGCTTTTCGCCAGTCCGTTTAATCGATTTCGATGAAATTTGCAGATTGCTTGCATCTCGACTTGCATGCTACTTTTGCTCCCAGAAAATCAAAGAGTTCCCATGGGATTTTTGAAAAACTTAAATCCACATGGAATTATTACTGGGCATCATCTACTTGGTACAGAGATATAGCTTGAGTCCTGGAGATCGACATAGACTACTTTTTATCTCGGAAAATCAAATAGTTCCTACGGGATCGTTTAAACCCAAATCGGGCAGTTGCGGGCATCATCTAGTTACTAGTACCTACCATCTAAATAACTTTAATCACGAACATATGATTATTATTAGTTCCTAATGCTTTATTTCCTTTCCATTCCAGGTGCTAACAGTAGTGGTGACGACGATGCTGTCGATGTATATCTCCTACATCAGGAACTTGGGGAAACAACTCGAAGATGGCTCGGAATACCCTCGACTCATCGCAGACACCACCGCCCTGGTGCTAGAAGTCGGGATGACTATCGTCTTCATAGTGGCATTGCACAAGGTAAATGCATGAGCCCAAATACTTCATCATCTTCATCTGCCAGGAAACAAAATTTAATTTTTAAACAGACACATGTTTGGTACAAATGCAGCTTGCGATATGCACCGCCTACTCTCCCACTGCTAAACATACAAAAAAGTCATCCACCAAGCAAGCAATAGGTATGGGTCACCTACCCATACCTATTGCTTGCTTGGTGGTACGATACACAGCACCATCACGCAGCACCACACAAATCTCCTAAAACACACTCGACGCACATTTCGCACCAACACCGGAGCATCCTCAGGAATGGGGATATGGGGGATTTGTGTGCTGCTTCGTGGTGGTGGTGCGTATTACTCGCTTGGTACCTGGCTTTTCCTGCACGTTTTGCAGTGGGAGGGCAGGCGGTGTATATCGTATGTTGCACCATACATATTTTGTCTGACTATATTTATACACTATAGCAAATTCAACCTTTGGTTCCTTGTATATCATTGACTTCCGCCAAGTACGCCTGCTTCTGTACAACATCATTATCGTCGTCGACCGATAGACCTTCACTGTTTTACATCTCTGGTCTCTTGTAGGGACCTCTACACGTATATGACCGTGCTGCCTGAATCCAGTGGCTCCCTGAAACTCATTTGATGTCGGGTGTAGGATCTTCCACGCTGCGCTTTTTGATGCGAGATCACCATCCCAGCACCTCAATACCCAAACAGCATTTCGGAGTGTGTGCCCTGCCCATGCCATTTCAGCTTCGCAACCCGCTGGGCTCTGTCGGTTACTCGTCTGCCCACCTAGTGAGGAAAGGCAAGACGTCGGGCGAGTTTCCATCCTTATGTCGTCGACATTCCATCTACACGCACAAAACGTTTTGCGTCTTCATTCCTCAAACGCATGGCTAAGGTTTGGAATACTCTTCCGCGATCTGTGTTTCCTACCAATTACAATCCGGGTATCTTTAAAACAAGAGTGAATAGGCACCTTCTAGGTAAACGCGTCTCATCTTAGACCACATCATCACTTTCCATCAGGTGTGATTGTGGTCAAGCGCTTACCTATAGTGAATAATAAAAAAAAAAAAAGATCGTATAAACTTCGCTTGCCGGTGCAAAGTCGCCACTCTTACACCTCGGTACCCCAAACATCTATCGGCTTTTTGAACTGTGTGTTCTGCCCATTGCCGCTTCAGCTTCACAACCCGCTGAGCTGTCGGTTACTCTAGTTCTTCTACGGATCTCCTGATTTCTGGTTTACCTAATTGCGTAGAGAAACTCCGAGGAGCGACTAACAATTTTATTAATGTTGTTCAACACCGATTGAAATGAATGATTTGGGTAAAACGTGTTTACCTGGAAGAGGAAAAGCCTATACGCAAACTAGCTCGGCAAAACGGCCTTGCCGGTCCATTGCTCGTGAAATATAATGAATGGAAATCACTAAGAAAAGAAAGAATGCTTTTTTCTCATAAAAGTAAAACTGACATCATTAAAATGCTAATCGGAATACAGTTTGTCGATCCAGTTAGTTATCTAACTTTTTTTTAACCCAAGAGTACCTACCTATACTTTTGTTTTCTTTATTTACTTAAAATTAAACAAGTAGTTTCTCGCTGAAAAACGCAAAAGAGCTGCATCAATCATTGTGACAATCTCAATTGCTGGGATTGGTAGAATTTATAGAATTTTGCATTCTAGCCAATAGCGAGAGAGTGTCGGCCAATCAGAGGTGATTGCAATCGTCACACTGTAGCACATTGTACCGTAATTGAGCCACTGATGCGTTCTATAAATGCAATTTTGTCTAATTCCAGAAACATGTGCTGCTAATGAAGATCTACCTGTATTTCGAGATTGTGTTCTCAATCATCGGGTTCATATACAGTCTCGCGTTCCTTACCAAGGAGACGGCTAGCGAACTGTTCCTGATACTTTTCCAATTGAGTAAGTTCATGAAATGATTTGACTAACAAGTAGTTCTAATGAAGATCTATCTGTAAATCGGGATGGTGTTCTCAAACATCGGGTTCATGTATAGCCTTGTTTTTCTTGCCAGTGAGGCGGATAGCGAACCGTTCCTGATACTTTTTCAACTAAGAAAGTTCTAAGATTAACAGCTAATAAATGACTTATACCCTGCGACCGAGTTCTGTTTCTGACCGAGTTTTCCAACTGAGTATGTTCTTTATGTTATAAATAATAAATTATAAAGTTAAATGATATATATTTTAGACCTATCATTTTAGTTTAGAGATTATGTACTCAGTTTCAAAGAATCAGCTACATGTTGCAGCACTGTGTTGTTCGTGTGTAAAAAACATTTAGTTTTATGTGTTTATTTTCTTCATTTCCAGTGGTACAAATCTACCTGGTGATCCTAATCTGGAGCTCGATAGTGAAGATGGAGAGAGATGGAACTGTCAAGTACACACGCGAGCAGGGCACCGTATAGTTTAAGAATATTTAAATCCATACTAATATTATAAATGCGAAAGTGTGTCTGTCTGTCTGTCTGCTACCTTTTCACGGCCCAACAGGTTAACCGATTCTGACAAAATTTGGTACAGGGTCAGCTTATATCCCGGGGACGGACATAGGACTTTTTATCCCGGAAAATCAAAGAGTTCCCACGGGATTCCTAAAGACCCATCCGCTTAAACGATTTGCAAGAAATTTGGTACCGAGGTAGCTTACGTCCCTGTCATACATACTTGACATAGACAACTTTTTATCCTGGAAAATCAAACAGTTCCCACGGGATTCCTAAAGACCCATCCGCTTAAACGATTTGCATGAGGTACCGAGGTAGCTTACGTCCCTGTAATTGACAAGGGCAACTTTTTATCCCGGAAAATCAAACAGTTCCCACGGGATTCCTAAAGACCCATCCGCTTAAACGATTTGCATGAGGTACCGAGGTAGCTTACGTCCCTGTCATACATACTTGACATAGACAACTTTTTATCCTGGAAAATCAAACAGTTCCCACGGGATTCCTAAAGACCCATCCGCTTAAACGATTTGCATGAGGTACCGAGGTAGCTTACGTCCCTGTAATTGACAAGGGCAACTTTTTATCCCGGAAAATCAAACAGTTCCCACGGGATCTTTAAAAACATAAATCCACGCGGACGAAGTCGCGGGCATCCTCTAGTTATAGATATTTACGTTATTAGAACTAAATATGGGATTTACGAACGTTTATCTACTCGCTTTTTATCATCGTCACTACCATTTTAAAAAATAATGTAAAAACGCTCCTTGTGATTATACTGGATTTAGACCATCAATAGTAAATAGACGTTCAGATTTTAATATAATAATGTTATTTTAACGTAGCGTAGGTTAAATTAGTTACCGTAATATTAAATAAGGTTCTCTATTTACACTAATTACTACCCGCGAAATGCATTTCCTGGCGTTTTTGACACCAATCAAAAATTAAACTCAAAAATGTTCACTTTTATCATTTTTATAGACCAACTGGTGTCTCTTATGTGCCAAGAATCCAATACAATACTGATATTAATAATGTCACCTTAGTGAAAAGTTCCTTTCAAAGAATATATTCGATTGATACGTTTTTATCAGAAGTGGGATAAAAATCGGTTGTCAAATTGTGATTTTTTATTCCACTTTCAGAAATTAATATGGAAGCAAATAATTTAATAGTTTTGAGATATTCTAAGGAAACTAGTTTTCCTTATAATATCTCAAAACTATACGAGTTCCTCGTGTAAATTTTTCATAGTGTCTATTTCATTATACTTATTTCAAGTTTTTCTTTCATATATTAAATTATTTTTATTAGGTACGTTGATTAAATGTTGATTGTTACTAAAGAATGTACAAATATTACTTCCTTTGAAATATATAAAATATATATTAGAATTATTGTGACTGATCGTAAAAATGTTAGTTTCTGAAAAAATAGGTAGATATCCGATATAATTTATTGCCTTGTAAAATATCGCCTAATAATATATTTCAGGCAATTTTGCAACTAATGTTATATCTTTTATACAATACCTAGGAGTAAATCCCAAGTTTTCGTAATCATATTAAGTACCTATACCTACCAACAATGTCAAATTCCTACTATTAGGTAAAGGTCTAGAGTTCAGAGTTCTGCGTTCTGTGTTCAGTGTAATATTATATGCGACGACAATTTTTTTTTCACGCAAAAGTTTAATTATGTATTGGTATTTGATAGTCAGTTTTACTAGCGGATGAGGAAGGCTGAGGACCGGGTGTGGTGGTGCTCTTTAGGGAAGGCCTATGTCCAGCAGTGGACGTCCACAGGCTGATGATGATGATGATTACTAGCGGAACGCAGAACTCGCAACTATAGATCGTTTGTACACAATCGTGTAGAAAAGTTACAAATAGGTACATTATTTTATCGTAAACATTAACTGTGATGGTTGAAAAAAATATGTCCGTTATTAAATAAAATATATTATTTTAATAACATAAAAAATATGAGTAAAATATTTTTTAAGATATTTTTTGTAAATATAATTATATAATACATAAAAATATAATATAGCATTATTTTTTTATAGTCAATTTTATATTGATTAAAAAAGATATACAAAATTATACGCCAAATAAAATATTTTTATAGATTGGAATTATGTTTCACTTCCTGTATATTTTTATAGGGAATACCTGTCTATTACTATACCTACTCATACTAAAAGTTAAGCTAGACGATTTTTGTACAACGGGCCGAATTTCCGATCGTCAAATAACTTATCTGAGGAATAAATTTGACGTTTTGATAAATTTCCTACACAAAAGTTATCAAAACCTTAAATTTATTCCTCAGATAAAAGTTATTTAACGATTGAAAAATCGGTCCTAAATATATTTTGGAAATATTAATCCCAGAAAGCAGGTATTGATGATATACATAGAGCCCAAAACAGTTTTTTTTTCTGTCTGTCTATCTGTGCACGTTTCACTCTGAAACTACTGAACAGATTTGAACGCACATGGCATACGTGTTCAGAGCTAATACTCTGGGTCAATATAAAGGAATAATATAATATAATTTAATTTTTAATTCAATATTTGGTTGGGTCAACGTTTTACACGTTGGTAACTTATTTCATCTACGAGCTGGACACAGACAGACAGACAGACAACAGAGTGACATTTAATAGGGTACCGTTTGTACCCTTTGGGTACGCAACCCTAGAAAAACTGATTCAAACCAATGAAAAAGAAGGTATGTATAAGAATAAAATTTATTATTAAATAACAATATAAACAAACAATATAAATAAAGAAAATGCCCTTAATTAAATAAAAAAGATTTCAAGCTGAATTATACCAATTTTCAGATACCACTAAATTTCGCAACCTCTCCCTCTCTTCTTGGGTCTTCTCTTCTAGATTCTTGTAGAAGCTTGATACTATCATTAGCATGTAGAACCGGACCACTGAAAATACGTAGGAAATACGACATTATGAATTTGTCATGAAAATTATTTCTAGTTAGTACCTATACCTACTTTATACTTCAAAACTTTAGTGTGCGATTTCTATACATCACTACTTGTATTATAAATGCGAAAATGTATTTGTTGTCCTCCAAACTTCACTTACCACCACTTACCATCATCATCACTTACCACCAGGTGAGATGGCAGTCAAGGGCTAACTACTACTAACAACGGACTACGGAGCAACCATCGATTTTAGAAGCGTCACCGCCAATTTGAATTTCTATGGGAGTTTTTGCATGGTTATAGAAATAAAAGACCTGGGGAGTGGATTTTTATTTTTGTCTCATGAAAAACCACATGAACAAAGTCGCGGGCATTAGCTAGTAAAATAGGTATATTTTTTTGATAATAACCTTAAGTGATCTGTGGCTCTAGCTCAAAACAGTATTTTTAACCCCCGACCCAAAAAGAGGGGTGTTATAAGTTTGACGTGTGTATCTGTGTATCTGTCTGTGGCATCGGTGCTCCTAAACTAATGAACCGATTTTAATTTAGTTTTTTTTGTTTGAAAGGTGGCTTGATCGAGAGTGTTCTTAGTTATAATCCAAGAAAATCGGTTCAGCCGTTTGAGAGTTATCAGCTCTTTTCAAGTTACTGTAACCTTCACTTGTCGGGGGTGTTATAAATTTTTAATTTACACTTGTTACTCTTATATTTTCCCGTTGAACTATATCGGTTACCTACTCTGGTTCTCCTACGGATCTCCATATTTCTGATTTGATCACATTGAGCTCTCTATCGCCCGCTAAGTGACTTTGAGCTTTCTTATGAAGCCCAATGTAAGTACATAGTTAGCGACCATGTCTCATATCCATGTTAAGTCCTGCCAAGAAGTACTGTTCGAAGACGGGTCTTCAAACACTGAGGAATATAAAGTAAACTTACTGAGGCCCAAAAACTCGACAACGTAAATCAGGAGGGTGTTACTTCCATAGTGGTTGATGACACTCATTGTTGACCAAAACACGAACACGAGTATGGAGACCAGCACTTGAAGAGACGTCCAGATTATCCAGGGTTTAACTAGCTGGCATTTTTCCTGAAAACGTTTTCTTTTGATTAATTTACTTAATTACTAGCTTTTGCCCACGACTTCGTCCAAGGTATATCATATATTATGTATAATGTCATTCATAGCCTATGTTACTTCTGGATAAACACCTAGTTACTTATCTTTAAATTTTGTCGACTCAGCGTTGACTCAATTTTACAGGTTATAATGACATGCCCATTTATATCATTCAATTATAATATTATCAAAGATTATATTATGCCCGCAATCTCTCTGTGTTAAAACTAGTAGCCTAACAAATATTAAACGTATTAAAATAAAAGTGGACTCTGTAGTATACTAGAAACAAACAGAAAAACCGGCCAAGTGCGAGTCAGACTCGCGCCCAGGGGGTTCCAAACTCGGGTATTTTTTCCGACATTTTGCACGATAAATCAAAAACTATTATGCATAAAAATAAATAAAAATATTTTTTAGAATGCTAGATAAAGCCCTTTCATAATATGATACCCCACTTTGTACAGTTATCTTACTTTGAAAATTTAAACACATCTTAATTTTGTAAAATGATATAACCACAAATTCACGGTTTTCGGATTTATTCCTTTACTTGTACTATAAGACCTATCTACCTGCCAAATTTCATGATTCTAGATCAACGGGAAGTACCCTATAGGTTTTCTTGACAGACACAACGGACGGATGCGACGGACGGATGGACAGACGGATGGACGGACGGACGGACGGACAGACAGACAACAAAGTGATCCTATAAGGGTTCCGTTTTTCTTTTTGAGGTACGGAACCCTAGGAATACACAGGCATACCTTCAGAACACCAATCAGCATGATCGTGCTAAGAAACAGCGTGATAGTATGAGCAATGGTGACACCCACGACGACTCCATATGACACCATGACGTCGACGTCCTCTGGCGTCCAGTGTTGAGGCAGGATGTTGAGCGCCGCTAGACATTGTGCTAGCACGAATACAGAGTATAGCTGGAATTAATAAAAAATGAAAAGATGAGGGGTAATAGAATGGCATGGTATGGGAATGTTATGCAGAGGGATGAAAATCATGTTACTAGAAGAATGTTATATGTATGTGGAAGACAAGTGTAAATTAAAAATTTTAACACCCCGACAAGTGAAGTTACAGTAACTAGAAAAGAGCTGATAACTTTCAAACGGCTGAACCGATTTTCTTGAAATATAGCTAAGAACACTGTCGATCAAGTCAACTTTTGAAACAAAAAAACTAAATTAAAATCGGTTCATTAGTTTAGGAGCTACGATGCCACAGTCAGATACACAGATACACACGTCAAACTTATAACACCCCTATTTTTGGGTCGGGGATTAATTATACTATGTAAACACAATCCAATACCAATAATTATTTCCCTTATATTTGTAGTTTTAGTTATTTAGTATTTTCAAACACGCAATGTATAGCTTGCAGAACTCGGGGTCATTGCCTGCCAACAACGTGGCATTTACCTCGACGTCCATGCAACGTTCGTTGACCTCTAGCGTCAGCCAGATGTTTTATTTGCAATACATTGCGAACTTTTATATAATTGAAGTTTTTTCTGCGTTTTTGATGTAGTAATTTATCCGTAATCATCAATTTACTACCCTCTGTCTTTGTTTTTGCTAGAGTTCTAATTGCACCCTATATAATTTTTACTTACAATCAAAATCAAAGCGGACAAAACGCTTCCAAATTTCAAGGACAGACAGGCGAAACTCGACTGCCTCGGAATGTTCTCCAAGGATAGTTGAAATTCTGAAAAATCACTATGATTAGTGAGTGAAAGTAACTAGGGTACCTACAAAATTGAAAATTCAAAATATTTTTATTCAATTAGACTTTTACAAGTTCTTTTAAATCGTCAAAAGCATTTACCACTGGTTCGGAATGCCTTTCCTACCGAGAAGAATCAGCAAGAAACTCGGTGGTTGCTCTTTTCAAAGATTTGATATACAATATTATGCCATGTATAAAAGCAATTGAAGTCCCGCGCATTGCTGGAGCGAATTGCAGGTCAAATCCACGCTCTTTTATCATCACACTACATATTATGTAGTATGGTACCTACTTAGCACAGTTTTTGAATGTCAAGAATTCAATTTTACTTTAGGTACAATAAATAGCATATTAAAAAAATCAGCGTGATTTTCAGCAAATTAATTAATCAATCAGCTAATTATTATTATTCACGTCAACCTAAACCTCAAGCTTCTCAGACCGGATACGTTCTAAACCCTCCCTGGTCCGAGAAGAAGCTTACAACAAACTAAGATCACTTTGCATTAGATTGTGCAATAAGTAGGTACTATTGATAAATCAAAAGACGTAGAAGTGCTATAATTGATTAGCCTGCATGAATTTACACAATTTCAGAAAAGGTACCTAATTTCATACAATAATTGTGCAACCAAAAATCGAAGCTAGAACCTTTTTTACAAGGTGAATCTTCTTACAAAATAAATGAGATTTTTTAAATTTTATATTATGTAAATTGTAAACACTATAATATTATGTACCTACTTAAATAAAATTGTAAACGATATACGACGATATAAACCTAAATATTTTGTGGTCAAGGAATAAATTCCCATTTCCATAATCAAAATAATCAATAAGTGCGTTATCATAGTTTTATCTAAAAGGAAGTCAACAAACACAGTGGCCGGAGTAAATATACGCAAAAAAATAATCACTTACTTGACTTCATTTTCGCTTCCTCACAAGCTCCAATACGCCAATAATATCCCGCAGGATACAGTAATTCCTTGAAGTGATATTCAAGTATCCACTATCACTGCACTAGTGATAAACGACAAACTCATCCGTGCTAACAATGGACACTGATACGTTATCAAAACAAACTTTAATCGCGAAGTACTAGATAATGGATACTATCATAACGTCCCCCGAATTACCGATATGTGTTTAAGTGATTATATTGTAATGTATTCTTTGGGGTTACATTCTCCAGATAAAAAAAGAGCCCTTATATTAAGATCAAGACACATCAAAAATAGAAAACCTAGGTAGAAGGTACTTTTCATGGCCCTACTTATTACGATCATTGAGATACTGATACTTGAATGATGAAATGAATTAAAAAGTATAATTTTTGTATGTGTGTATCTTTGATAGTACGAGACCCTTCGTGTGCAAGTGCGTCTCGCACTTGACCGGGTTTTCATTATTTTTTATTCCATTATAAGTTAACTTTTAACTGCGATCTTACCTAATGGTAATTGATGTTGCAATCTAAGATGGAAGTGGGCTAACTTGGAAGGGGTATAGCAGGGTTGTTTATAGCCCTAGTTTCACTCGGATAGAATTTTTGATAATCATTAAGGGGTGGATTTTCTTTAAGTCCTGAAATACCTACGTACTTCTTCACTATTGCCCTAAATCCCAAAAAACTAATTTTCACAGACAACTTGAAAAATGACGGATTTTCATGTAAACTTTCATCCGCCATTTAACCCCCTTTGGAGATGCCTATTGACTATCCATCCCCGCGGCTTCGCTTGGCAAAAATATTAATTCTCTTTATTCTTTATCGAGTGGGAATTTCGAAAAAATTTCGACTTTATTCCTTGTCTACATTATAAAGGGGATCTCCTTGCACAGGTTTCTAGGCCTAAGGGTTTGGGCTGGGCGTTCATTAGACAGACAGTGCGTCACAATTTTTCTTATTAATAATACTAACTATGAAGATATCTCGATAATTTTTGTTTGTTCAAATAACTACGTGTTTAACTTTAAATTGAGATGAAATAATAAATTAACTACGGTCCTTATTGGAAACTGGACAGCCACAGCTACTTATTTTATTATTAGGCTACCGACATCTCATCATAAAACAAAGTCTCTCTACCTATTACGATCCATGAGATATAGCCCGCTGACAGACAGACGGACAGAAGGACGGACAGCGGAGGCTTAGTTATAACTCCACTAAGCTTATAAAATAATAAAACCATCAAGAGAAAATAAAATAAAAAAACAATAATTTAACTCATCCTTTTATTAGTTGAGTTTTTCACCACAGAAGATTCTATAATATAATATAAAACATGGCAATAAAAATAAATTGAATAGGTGGGAGTGTTATATATCATTCCAATATTACAATTTACAATCAATACTTAAATGGCCTATCTTCTCAAGTCTCTTGCGTGTACATAATACCTACTTATTATAAAGTGCTGATGCTACTCTTCAACCTTTTCAATCTATCTTGACTTTATCTAACTGTCAAGATTCTCTTATGGCTCATTTGACATTTATTTTTAATCCATTGAAGATATGCTACGATATATTATATTTGTATATCGCTCAGTGATATACAATCATCAATCATCATGAATCATTCGTCACGAATGATGATGAATGATCATCAATTCGACCACCCATTTCGCTCCACCGTCTTGATCATACAAACAAAAAATACTTTTTGTACTTTGTTGTGGCTTTGGAAGTCACTTTTTGAAAATATGTTTTGTTAATTTATACTACACTGATATTGAACGGCTGCAACTATCTTAATATGTTCGTAACTCGCTTTAATTGCCTGTGACCCATAACTTCACCGTGTGAAAACCTTGTGGACAAAGACCCCAGCTTCCCATTCACAAACTATTCTTAATATGCTTAACAGTATGTAAGCCTTTACAGTAGGTAACCATCTCAGTCTTTTACACATTTTACACAATTCACCCTAACACCAAAACACAAAACAAAACAACTCAAAAAAGGCATTGGACTAGATCAACTAAAACAAGGGGACCCCTTACCAAAAAATTACATTTACAAAAATATCTACAAATATTTGGCAAATCATTCCACAAACTACTCAATACAAATGGTAACTTTAATGATGTGAGTATAAAGAATGGTCACCATGGAGAATTCCACCTCCATATCCAGAGTAGCCACCATGTAGAATTCCGCCATATCCAGACCCAATAACTGAACCACCTATATGGCCAATAGAACCTATTTTTGATGATATTACAGGAACGCCTGAATGTAATCCTCCAATGCCGATGCCGCCAATTCCATATCCTCCACCAATTCCATATCCTCCACCTATTCCATATCCTCCACCAATTCCTCCATATCCACCAATGCCAAGGCCGCCAAGTCCACCGACAGCGGCACCAGAACCGATTGAACCAATGGCAACCGCTTGTGTAGCTACTGGCACAGGTACAGGCACTCTCACAGGTACAGGGGCGGGTACACTGACTGCATACGGTTGAGGGACAGGAATCCCGACTCCTGAAAAGAAAAAAGAATTTATTCTTTTGTGGTGTTACTGACAAAGCACTCCTAACACAAAATTGTTGTTTTTCTATGTTGTGTCAAAGAAGTAGTTTTTCTTCAGCCAAGGAGTCTTCTGCTGTATATTTTCCCCTCAATTATGAGCTGAAGAAGGTCTTATTAGCCATTATAAAGCATCTATACAAAATTACATAATAGTAAAATGGTACCTTGTGTAACTGTAACTGGTACTGGTTGAGACACTGGTACGGGAACTGGTCGATCAACTGGCACGGCAATAGGTCGGGATATTATGTGAGGCACAGGTTGAGGTACGGGCACTGGTACAGGACGGGGACTATCTACGGGCACGCTGACATGTACCGGCACTGGTACGGCTCGTGGTACGCTGACTGGTACGGGGTGTGGTACGGGGATGGCCACTCGGTTGTTGTACTCGGAGTAGCTATGTCGGATTGGGATGTGACCGTAGCCGGAAGGGGATCGCTTCTTGTTTTCTGCTCTTGCTTGTGTGATGATCAGGCATATGGCCAGGAGGAGCTGAAAATCAAAGAGTTCCACGGGATTTTTAAAAAAAGCTAAATCCACATGTTCGAAGTCTGGTTTCTAATAAAATAGGTACATTAAATCAAAGTTATTCGTTAATATACAATCGAAAACTTACAAATTGATGCCGGTACATTTCTAAGATAGTCCCCTGCGGTCTAGTGCCAGTGAGACTTGGCTGGAAAGTGGTGCAATTTACGAAAGCATGGTATTTATATGTCACATGTGATTAAACCATATTAAACCCGATTCTGGGCGGAAACTAGGCGCTCTACACCTCGCTAGATGGAAGAAAGCAAGAAAATTATGTGGGAACTACTAAAGTTGTTATTACCTACTTATCTATAAACTAGATGATGCCCGCAGCTTCACCCGCGTGGATTGGTCAGATCCCCTGCAGCATCAGGATTGAGGAGTTGGAATCCAAAATTTTTTGGAACAATGTCGCAAAGTTCCTCTATCGATTAAAAAAAATTACGTACATCGGTTCAGATATCTAGGAGATATCAGTGCATAGGTAGATAAACACAACTCCTCCATTTTTAAAGTCGGTTAAAAAAGTAGCCTATGTTACTCCTTGGTTAATCCTCTACTTGTCTGTGAAAGTCCCGTCAAAATATGTTCAGCCATTCCGAAGATGAGCCCATTTAAACAGAGAGTCACTTCGATTTTATTTATTAGTAATACCTACTTATTATAGATGCTATAATTTTTTTAAGCGGAGCGCATTGTGGTCGTATGAATAAATGAAAAATGTTAAGCAAACGAACGAACAAATGCCATAATGAAACACCATAATTATGCGTGAGCGAGACAGCTTTGATTCTGACAAGTGTCGCACGAAACATCCTTTTTATCGGAAACTAGCCGATGCTCGCGACTTTGCCCGCGTGGATTTAGGTTTTTCGAAATCCCGTGGGAACTCTATGATTTTCTGGGATAAAAAGTAGCCTATGTGCTAATCCAGGATATTATCTATCTCCATCCCAAATTTCAGCTAGTAATATTATAAACGCGAAAGTTTGAATGTATGGATGGGTGTATGGATGTTTGTTACTCTTTCACGCAAAACTACTGGGCGGATTTGGGTGAAACTTGGAATGGAGATAGATTATATTCTGGAGCTACATACATAGGCTACTTTTATCCCGGAAAATTAATGAGTTCCCGCGGGATTTTTAAAAAACCTATGTCCATGCGAAGTCCCGGTCATCAGCTAGTGTTATATAAAACTTAGGATTGCCTAATCTAATTACGGTACGCTAATTCGGTGGCAGCACGGCTCTGCTGGTAGTATAGTAACTGCAGCATTAATGCTGAGCCGGGGCCTTTTCATCTTGTGCCATGTGGGTGCAGGAAGTTTTTCGATTATTATTAAGTAATTAGTAAAAACTACTAACCTACTAACAAGATGAATAAATGAATTTTCTTTCTTTCTTTCTTTCTTTCTAGTCACGGCCAAAGTCTCCCACCCAACCAGAGATTTAGAAATTATAAAATTGCAAACCCCTGCCAGGAACCAAACCCGAGACCTCCCACTTATGAGATCACCGCTCTTCCCACTGCGCCAGGGAGGTCTTCGGGCGCTTAGAGTTTCTCTACGTGATCAGTTCAGAAATGAGTGGTGGTTTTAACAGCTCTAACTAATTACTTTTCCGCCTATCACCCGGAGTTAATAGCGAAGTTGCCTGCACTTACAAAGGCATACAGCGTCTGGTCCAGATGTGGACGTAACCGTCTGTAACCATTCTGTGTCTGTAACCAATGTTAAGTAACTAAACGATCTAATAAAATAACTACAGAGATTTAATTATACAGGTTTTTAACCCCCGACCCAAAAAGAGGAGTGTTATAAGTTTGACGTGTGTATCTGTGTGTCTGTGTATCTGTGTATCTGTCTGTGGCATCGTAGCTCCTAAACTAATGAACCGATTTTAATTTAGTTTTTTTTGTTTGAAAGGTGTCTTGATCAAGAGTGTTCTTAGCTATAATCCGAGAAAATCGGTTTGAAAGTTATCATCGCTTTTCTAGTTACTGTAACCTTCACTTGTCGGGGGTGTTATAAATTTTTAATTTAGACTTGTGTTTTACTGATGTTAAATATTAAAACTTTACGAGCCATGATATAGACGTCCAGCTCCTATTCGGGAGTTCGGGGGTTCGATCCCGGGCATGCACCTCTATCTTTCAGACCATGTCGCTTGCTATTATCCCCGAGACTTATTAGTATAATAAAAATGTCGTCCCGACCGAATTTCGGCCACGCCGACGGCCAATCTTTAGAGATTTAGCCATCTGCACAAGAGATATTGTAGTGCACAATATGTGCACACACGCAGGTCCATTCTCTATTCCCTTACTCTCATACCCCGATGGGACGGCAAATCCGACACGATCGGAGAGAGATCAGGCGCAGGACTTACGGCTGCATGTCCTCTTCGAGGTACGAGAATCGTTAAATAATAATGATTCAACAAGGAAAAGACCTTGGAAGATGCACTCAATATTTCATTCAGCTTCAATTTGTCAATCCATGCAACCCACGCAAGTATGATTCGCGTTTGTGTCGAAATTCGTCACTTTACGCAAATTTGCAGTATTCGCTGATCGGTACGTAAAGCCAGTCGCACATTTATATGCATTGCATGCGCTGTGCGCATCGAATTTCGTACTATTCTTTATAATAAATAATGTCCTCCCGAATTTCGCCCTAGGTCGCCAACCTCCATACAGATTAGCCAACTGTGCAAGATATTATAGTGTACTAGCTGATGCCCGCGACTTCGCTCACATGGATTTTGGTTTTTCGAAATCCCGTGGGAACTCTTTGATTTTCCGGGATAAAAAGTGCCTATGTGCTAATCCAGGATATTATCTATCTCCATTCCAAATTACACCCAAATCCATCTAGTAGTTTTTGCGTGAAGGAGTAACAAACATACACACACACACACACACACACACACACACATACAAACTTTCGCCTTTATAATATTAGTGTGAAGTGTGACAAGTTGTGCGCAAACCAGGTGCAATTCCCATTCCCTCATGAACTTACAAGACCGAAGGGAAATCAGACAAGGATCGATGGCCTTACGTGTTGGCCAGATCCGGCAAGCGAACCCAATACGAAATGCCGTAAATATGTGACCCGTATGTTGCAGTCAAATAGGCGATCAGTCTAAGTGTAGGTACTGTAAGTACAAGTGAAGTTGACTTACTTACTAACTCATGAATATTTATAAGTTTCCCTGTCGTAACATCATCGGGAGATAGTTGGGATGCCGCCAATCACGTGGTCCGATTGAAATATCGCCGCCTTATTAGGGCTTTGGAACGTTTGCTAACTTTTTAAACGCGTAACGTAATCGATGATGTGCTCTGCACGTAGACCTAAAGGTACTGGAACATTATGGCATAATATCCTGTCTAGACGCATTTGAGTTTTCCTCCAAGATGCAACAATTCCAGCTTAATTACAACTTTACATTTTTATGGTTCCGACTTCCGTGCCTCAAAAGGGAAAAAGGAACCCTTATGGAATCATTTTGTTGTCTGTCTGTCTGTTTGTCTGCCTGTTTTTCTGTCTGCCTGTCTGGCCGGCTGTCTATCCGTCTGTCCATCTGGCGTGTCTGTCAACAAAACCTACAACTACAGGAACTAAAGGACAAAATCCAAAAATCAAAGAATTTGGAGTAACATCGCAAAAAAAAAAAAATGTTCACGAAATAAAATAATAATTTACTAAATCACATTAACTTACAGCTTTTTCTACATAAAAGTGTTACCTACTTAGGAACGTTTAATATCTTGTACGATGGTACGAACCCCTTTGTGTCCGAGACCGACTCGGACTTGACCTGTTTTGTATATTGCAAATAACAAGAACTTACTGCTGGTTAATTTATTTATTACTATATGCTGCTTCCCTATAAACTCCCGTATAGGTACTCTGTGAGTTCCCGGAAAAAAGTTACTTATGTCAACTCCGGGATGTAAGTTACCTCTGCACCAAATTTCATATACGAAATTAAACGGATGGGCCTTTAATATTCCCGAGGGAACTCTTTGATTTTCCGGGATAAAAAAGCCCATGTCCTTCCCCGGGATGTAAACTAACTCTGTACCAAACATCAAAATTAGTTAAGCTTTTAGGTCGTGAAAAGCTAGCAGACAGACAAACAGACAGATACACTTTCGTATTTATAATATTTGTCTCGTTGTTCTAACTTGAAATGCATCATAATAGAATGATGCCAGTAGACGGAAGCCTATTTACACCACTTCTAATGCCATACAAGTACAAGCTTAATGGCCGTTCCTATGTCTAAACTAATTTGTGTGCCAGAAAATCTATTTTTACCTCGTGGTGTAACGAATCGTTTTGTAGGTGGTTTTAAAAAACTGTCACGTCTCATGGTGCGACTCTGAATTTCTATCATTCTGTAAAACCAGAGCACCAGCTGGTCAGAAGCCTACATTTTCGATAAATTTCATCAGATTGTCAATGAGTGATGAGTTTTAATTCAATAGATGGTTTGATGTTGCAACGTAGGTAGGTAACAATCCAAATGCCGACTACATTAGTCGGCATTTGGATTTCAGGTATATCTACATAGTACATAGGTTCTCAAAAAGTGCATTATGTACTTTTTTATGGGTCCGTACCTCAAAAAGAATAAAGGAACCCTTATTTATAGGATCTCTTTGTTATTCGTCTGTCTGTCTGCCTGTCTGTCTGTCTGTCTGTCCGTCTGTCATATCTGTCCTGAAAATCTTTAAGGTAGGTACTTTCCGTTGACCTAGAATCATGAAATTTGGCAGCGGACAAAATAGGTAACTATGTCTTGAACTAACTTGATGAATGGCCTGTAAGGTTCTGTCCTGAAATCGCCATCAAAAAGCTTTTAAGACGATTCATATTGTAGCAGTTTCATTTCAGTCCTTCTTTTAGATAAGAAAAAAAAAAACATACAGTCGAATAGAGAACCTCCTCCTTTTATTGAAGTCGGTTAAAAATATAAATAAACTGTATCATTTTATATTAATGATAGTCAACAAGTAGGTAACCTGAATTGTGAACAACAGGGAAGTCGCTTCTAAGAAACAGTAACGACGCTGCGAGAAAAAGGTGAGTCGGGAAATGTTTCAGCCTTATTAGCGAACAGACAGACCAACATTCCTAAGCAAGTGTGACGTAATACGTCGGTGGAAAAGGAGGGGCCTAAGAGCCCAAGAAGTGTATCAGAGGAAAAGTTTGATGAAGGAAACTTTATATAGGTTTGAAACTAAATACACAAAAGTTAAAAGTCCAGCAATTGACAATCAAAAAGGCTACAATAGTACCTAATTTAAATAAATGTTTTACTTTGACTTCGTTATATGATAGAACCGCCGAAATGATTTGAGGAACTGGCAAACAAAATGGTGTGATTTTACAGGAGAACCAAAAATTAAATAGGTACCTAGTAGGTGAAACTTTACTAAGTGTATTGATACTTGATATACCTATGTTTCGACCGAAATCTCAAATTGGGACTTATTTTTAGCACCACACTATTCAGCCGTTTTGCCTGAAAATCAGTTCAAGCTAGGGATTTTCCGATACCACCTAAGTATCGATACTTACTCATTTCGATAATACTCAAATCTTTTTTCGATACTATACAAATAAGTACTCCTCAAGTATCGATACTTACTGATATCGATACTTTTTGGAACTTTTATTTTATTATTTTGAGGGTGCTATCAATGAACGTTGAAGGATAATAATTTAAAGAAAATTGAGACGAAAAAAACGATTTATTTATTATAAATGTTTATTAGGCTTATTATAATTTAAACAAAAAACTCTTCAGCATTAAGATTGCCCAAAAACAGTAACTGTTCAAGGTATTTAGAAGACAATCTGTTTCTTGTTTGTGTCATTGTTGCACCGGCTTTGGAAAAAAGGCACTCGCTAGGAACTGATGTTGCAACAACAATTAAATATTGCTGTGCATACTTGTACAGACAAGGAAACACCAACTTCATGTCATCCCATTCTGCAAATGGGTTGCTTTTAAGAGAAACTACTGGATTTGATAAATAAAGAGAAACTTCATCTCCCTGATGAGATTTTTTTTTCTTCTTGTGCCCATGTGCTAACTCTTTATGATGTTTCCAAAAATCGTATTCAGGTGGTGCAGTAGATGAGACATCATCTTCTGACTCACTTGGGCTACTTAGTTGTCCGACAACCATGGTTCTAAGTTTTTGAATAGCTCTTCCGCATGCAGAGGGGTCTTGGAAATGCAGATTTTTAAACCTTGGGTCTAGAATTGTTGCAATGGCTGCATGATCGTTTAATTCAATCATCCCATACCTCCTTTTCAGCTCTCTCAATAAAACATCCTTACATTCTTTAACGATAGCGGAGTTTGGAGTGATACTATTCAGTTCTGTAGTTAAGCAATTAAGCATTGGTATAATTTTGGAGATTGTTACATACTTTTGGCCCGATGATTCTCTTGTTACATATTCAAAAGGCTTTAATACAGTTGTAAGCTCATTCAAGGTTTCCATTTCCACTGCACTTGGCAAATTTGGAGCCACTACACTCTCAATTACAATTTCTGATATTACTATTCTTAACTTTAGAAATCGCTCTAACATAAAAAAAGTTGAGTTCCACCTAGTTCTTACATCTGCAATAAGTTTTAAAACTGATCCTGCCGAAACATTATTACGCATTTGGATTTTTCGTAGCTTATCCGACTGCACAACACTATTTTTTATCCAATTAACAATTTCTCGTACTTTTATAACAGCTGATTTAACACTGGGCAACTTTAGTGCCTCTTCAACTACAAGGTTAATAGTATGGGCAAAACACGGTAAATGTTTTTTTTCGCCTAAAGACATTCGTATGGCAGCCAACATTGAACTGGCATTATCTGATACAGCAGCACGAATTTTGGTAAGTGGAATATTCCATTTTTTCAAAATATCCAGCAGGTTTTCCGATATGTATTCAGCTGTATGTCGCTCTCTTAATGCACGAGTTGCAAGATAATACATACACATTTGACCATTTTCTACAAAATGTATGGTGACGCCCATGAATCCTACTTCATTCATTGTCTCTGTCCATATGTCCAGCGTTAAACAGAAATTGTCTATCTTGGATAATTTGGACTTACAAATAGTTATACAAGCTTCGTACTTTTCGGTAGTCATTTTCTTTAAATACTTTGCGCCAGGAACTTTAAAAGTAGGCTCCAGTTCTTTTACAAGTCGTAAAAAGCCTTCACCTTCAACTATATTAAATGGACGCATATCTTGACAGATAAAAAATATCAATGCTTGAACAATTCTGTTATACTTCGTACCACCAGCTAAAAATAAAACTCAATTTTAATACATGTAATATTAAATTAAATATTTATATATTTTTCTTTAACACTAATTCTATATGTATTAATATTATTTTGCTAATATTTAATTAAATATCTATTTATTTACCTTTATTAGATGAAATTCGTTCAAACGCATTCTTTATTGAATTGCTCAGACATAGCTCCCTTGCAGTCTCCGAGTCCATACTTGTTAATGTGGTTACACTAGAGCAATCATCACGATCTTCTGAAATTTTCGATGTTGATGCTTGGGGTTGATCATCTTCCATTAAATGCCTTGAGTTGGCCAACACTATTGTATTTTTTGAACTGAAACATAATAACAAAAATTAACACTTGATAGATCGATAATCTTCAAAGTATCGATAATACCAACTCCAACACTACCGCCATTTAACAACACTATTACACTAACAAAAACAAACACATAACCTTAAATTGTTTAAATCGTATTTATACAAAGGAAATATCTCATCACCGGTCATCAATTATTATTCATATATTATTAATATATAGACAAGACAATCACAGTACCACTGCTGCAAAACTATTTTTTATACAAATAAAATAGGTAGGAGTAGGTAGGATTTTTTATTTAACATCTTAGGAAAGCAATCGCAAAAAAAAAGAAAAGTTTAGAATCCTACCTTTCGTTGGACTTATTATTTTCTTTTTTCTGTAATTTGCCTTTGTCCACAGAAATTCCATGAGTTTTAGAATGCTTGAATAAATTCGACGTATTCCCACAATACTTCACAGACTTAAAACACTGTTTACATTTTGCAATTGTTTCGTTTGTTTTGGTAAAATGTGTCCATATTATAGATTTTGGTGGTGCCATGATAACATTGGAATAAACCGATGAATTTGATGATTACAATTAATAAAATTACTTGTAAACAATCACTTAACACTTTCACAATGGCGGAATGGCGAGATGATTTGCGAGCGGGTGCGGGTGTTTTCTTCTCTCGCTTTCGGCTCGGGCGGGCTCGGCTGAAGTCGGACGAATTCGGCTAGCCCAGCGCGAGACAACGCGTCACTCACGCCGCCACGCGACGAATACCGGTAACTCGGTAACCTGATTAGCTGACTGTTTTTGCCTCGTTTTTGCTCTCTTAGTTCTGTATGATGCGTTTGCTGATTCGATTCGATACCAAGTATTTTTGTTTCGATACCGATTATGTATCGCAAAATTGATTCGATACAATAAATACTTGGTATCGAATCAAAAGTATCGAGTACCTACTAGTATTTATTAGTATCGGAATATCCCTAGTTCAAGCTTACCAATATAATCGAAATCATGAATTGTGGAAACAATCTCAGTATAGTTCCAGGCCTTTTTTGCTTGGATTTTCCAGTGGATCAACAATTGTGTAAATTAAAAATGTATAACACCCCCGACAACTGAAGGTTACATTAACTAGAAAAGAGTTGATAACTTTTAATAACTTTTAAACGGCTTTTTCTTGGATTATAGCTAAGAACACTCTCGCTCAAGCCACCTTTCAAACAAAAAAAAAAAATTAAAATCGGTTCATTAGTTTAGGAGCTACGATGCCACAGACAGATACACAGATACACACGTCAAACTTATAACACCCCCCGTCTTTTTGGGTCGGGGGTTAAAAACGGAGGTTTTTTGAAGATTCCCATAATACCTTCAAAGGTGTGTGAAATCTGCAAATCCGCACTGGGCCAGCGTGGAGGGCTATGACCTAAACCCTTTCTAAAACGAGACTCGTGTTCAGTAAATATGAGCAGGCGATGAGTTGATCGATTGATTGATTGAGTTGAATTTTTGCAACCAAATTAGCAACTTCGTCACTGCCATTCTATGTTCATTCACAAAGCACATCAAGTGGTGTAACAAGGTTGCAACTTGTAACTAACACATGTATATGGCTGATACGTTGGTAATCGGGCTAGGATTATGTCATAGCTAGGTTTTGTATGTATGAGAGTGCAGATTACATTGACATTGCTACTGATTTTGTAGACATAATATATGTAGGGCTGATTATTATTATCCAATCGAGCTTTAACGTTGAATAACGCAAGTGTAAATTAAAAAATAACACCCCCGACAAGTGAAGGTTACAGTAACTAGAAAAGTACAAACTTATAACACCCCTCTTTCTGGGTCGGGGGTTAATTAGAATAACCTTAGAATTCAGGAGACTTGTTCAATGTTCATTAATGACTTCGCTCACAACTTCGCACGGCATTACGCTTTAAACAACCTGCGGTATTATACTTCATACAAAGAAATTCCCATATTAACATTCAATACGTTCACCATCATTGTCCGTTTGCCAACAAAGCTGATCGTTTTTATTACGATTAAGCTTTGAGTGTATTGTCGTGTGATGTAATATCATTCATTATTCGGACGGTATTGTATTGGTGCGAAATGATTTTGTACTTTGATTACTTATGTATCTGAAACAATATACCTAGGATGTAATATTGTCATATTATCTCTATCCATAATGTTTCTATTTCCTCAGTTTCTACTGTCCACTGCTGGGCATAGGCCTCTTGTAAGGACTTCAACACACCACGGTTTTGCGCTGTCGCCATCCAGCCTTGCGACTTTTTTTATTCAGATACATGTTAGGCCTTAACTGCAATCACACCTGGTGGTAAGTGATGATGCAGTCTAAGATGGAAGCGGACCAACCTGGAAGGGGTATGACAGTTTTCATTAAACCCAAACCCCTTTAGCTTCTACACGGCATCGTACCGGAGCGCTAAATCGCCGGTAGGGTGATAACTAGCCACGGCCGAAGCCTCCCACCAGACCAGACCAGAGAATTATTATAAAGTTCCAAACTCCTGCCGGGAATCAAACCTGGAACGTTCCTCTACTAAGACCACAGCGCTTACCACTGCATCAAAGGGAGGGTGAGGAGGGAGGAAGGATGCTGCAAAGAACTTGATTAGAAAAACTAACATGCCCCTTCCAAATTAACACACTTCTTCTCTTCACTCTCACCACCAGGAGAGATCCCAGTTAAGTCAGTCAAGGGGTTATCTTGTCATAAAATATAAAAATCTTCCTTTTTAACCCCCGGCCCAAAAAGAGGGGCGTTATACGTTTGACGTGTGTATCTGTGTATCTACCTATCTGTGGCATCGTAGCTCCTAAACAAATGAACCGATTTTAATTTAATTATTTTTTTTTGTTGGAAGGTGGCTTGATCGAGAGTGTTCTTAGCTATAATCCAAGAAAATCGGTTTAGCCGTTTGAAAGTTATCAGCTCATTTCTAGTTACTGTAACCTTCACTTGTCGGGGGTGTTATAAATTTTTAATTTACACTTATTACCCGGCTACGGCAAAGCCGAAAGGAAGGGTTATGATTTTATAAATTCAACAGCGGTTGTTCATTTCAGATAAAATTAGGTCAAACATAATAGCTATTAGCTAGTTATCTCTAACTGTATCAAAACTACCTTGATTTTCTCGCTTTCTAATAGGTCTTGATGGAGCATGCACTGATATTATGTCACCGTATTAGCATTGCAATCTATGAGTCAGAATTAATCTAGTGGGGCACTTCGGCTGAACCATGTTACCATTTCAAAGAATGGTAGAGAATCAATATGAATTTAAGTTGCTTTTCCAACCTTTTTCCAACCCATTGAAGATTTCCTAAATTTTTTCATTATAATTTAGTCTATTGGTTCAGAGGTCGGTGAGGTCGGTATCATTCCTATCAATTAGAAAAATCTAATCAGTCAAGAAAACCTTTTTCTTGGTGGAGAGTGGAAAGCATTTTTAGTATGTCCTATTTACACAAGTTATTATGCTCCTAGAAAAACCATATACCTACCTACCATCGAAGATTATGTAAACAATAATGTCATAAAGTTGTAAATTTTGAAATCAGATGGTTTCACTGAAAAAATCTGAAACCACCTGAATTTTCAGACCAAATCACACCTATACCCGCGCGACTACTTTTACGCATTTACTTACCAGGGTTATATGATTAAAGAGATAAAAAATTAAACACAAACCTGTATTGAATCGATTAAGTAACCTAAGTGCCCTAAGTTACACTGTACGAGTACACTACAGCAAAAAAATTGTCTCAAAGTTACTTGAGCGTTATGTCATACGAACCTATTAGCAATGTAACCAAGAATGTTAGCTATGTTTAAATAGTAATGCACTTATTGTGTGCTGTGGCTAATATACTTATTACTTACTCCCTTTTCCACCAAAGAAAATTGGAAAACTGACTAACTGACTGACTATATCAATATACCTACCTACAGCTCAAGGGTCTAGAAAATTGAGATTTTGCACCTCGGGTTTCTCTGTAACATACCTAAACCTGAATTCAGAAGTCATAACACGGGGCAGTTTTCCGAAAAATGTCTCAGAAGCCTCACAAGTATTTTGAATTATTCAACCCACATCACCAGGAAGGTTTCAATACCTAATACCTATCTTTGTGTCGCTCGATAAGCCAAAATTATTTTTTTGGCTCTCGTTTTCCATGTTCAAAAAAATATTTTTGTGGAAATTCTTCTTTTTATCCCCCGATCCAAAAAGAGGGGTGTTATAAGTTTGACGTGTGTATCTGTGTATCTGTCTGTGGCATCGTAGCTCCTAAACGAATGAACCGATTTTAATTTTTTTTTTTTGTTTGAAAGTTGGCTTGATCGAGAGTGTTCCTAGCTATAATAATCAAAGAAAATCGGATCAGCCGTTTGAAAGTTATCAGCTCTTTTCTTGTTTTCTTATAGATGTTTTTGTGTCGGGGGTTTTTTAAACTTTGAGTTATTTCAAAGCTGGTATACAGGTTGGTGGTCTATCTCCCTATTGCGTTTGATCCACGACTTTTTGACCACCCTGTATATGTAGATTTTATGTGTGCATAATAGTGTACGTTTGGGATATAAATAAATACCTAGGTAGGTACAATGAAATAAATGGACTCGGTCTAGATTGCCTTACTATTAATTGTAATTATATCCGTTATGACTAAAATGTTTGGATACAAAATGTGATAATTTGTTCAGTCTATGAAGCAATGGTGTCTTACTTGTATTACCACAATTATTTGCAACTAATTTGCATACTGACTTACCTATCTGTAACGATTGGCTTCATAAATTACACCTTTTGAAAGGACTATTCTAAGGTTCCCACAAAACTGATCTAGATAACCCTATGTACTTACCAAAATGTCTTATAAGCTATATTAATTACAATCGATTTATACCTTTAACACTATAAAAAATAGAGTTGATTTTAGCTTGAAAATATCCAAGGGTCTCATGCATATAAACTATTTAACAAAAGTCATATAAACCATTAAATTGCTAATCGATTTACAATGTGAATTCCCTAAAAACAGAGCTTATTATCAATTGTAAATTGTCAAGGGTCTCATGGCATATACAGAGCTCACTGATGTCTTTTCCAAGGACTGGTCACCGGGAATCTGAATGTCGCTTCTAGATAAAGTTAATTATTAGAATGTTGTAGAGAAGGTAGACGTAGACCTCTCTAGTACAGGTATAGTAGAGACATGATTGTCCTAGGTTCGATTCAAATCAAAGAATTCTCTAAAATAGTATTTTTTTCTACAAAACCTTGATTTGAGACTTTATTAATGATCGTATGTACCTATATTTGGAGATTAAATTGTCTTATTAGATTTTTTTTATTCAGATGCAAGTTAGCCCTTGACTGCAGTCTCACCAGACCAGCGAATATTTAGATATTATGAAATTCCTTCCTGCCAAGAATCTACCCCGGGACCTCCCACCAATAAGACCACAGCTCTCACCACTGCGCTAGGGGTTTCCAGATTAAATCAATGGTCCAGTCTTAAAAAAGTCTAGGCATGAAGCAAATTATTATTGAACTATTGAAAAAAAATCTCATTGTTTATTGAATCCATGAAAATATACCTAAGTAGTCATACTAGGACCGTTCATCTGCATTGGTACATTTTTAGTGAACGAAGATGGTCATATGCCAGATGGATTGCCAGATGCCCCGTATTTTACGGGTTACCCCGTATTTTAAGGTATGATAATACAGAAACCCGTATTTGCAAAAATAAAATACGGGGTAAATCAAGCTCCCGTATTTTTTTTACAAATTCAGCATCCTAGCCGAAACCGACTCAATATAATTGTTAAAACACTGTCTCACGTAAAAAACTAAAGCCCGTATTTTTGATGCTGGCAACCCGTAAATCAAGAAGTGGCAGATGGCAACCCTAGAATCTAGTAACTAACGATTGAAACTGTGTACCTACCCAAATAGCAAATCACATTTATGATCAAAGTATCTATCTTCGCCCTTGGCCGCCAATCTCCTAAAGTCGTGATAAATTAATATAATGGTGGCTGAGATGTGACGTCACATAAGTGAGAGGCGAACGATATTTATGTTTTGTGTTACACTATTTCGACATATTGCACAGCTGGCTCGTTGGTCTAGGGGTATGATTTTCGCTTAGGGTGCGAGAGGTCCCGGGTTCAAATCCCGGACGAGCCCAAACACTTTTTTCATTTTTACACACAATATTTTTCACACTCTTTTCGTTTTCACAAAGAATGTGTTAATAAATAAAAAACAATTTAATGGCGTTTTAAGAAGTTATAATTAATTACTAACAGAAAAATTCATGACAATTTTCGATTAAAACTGAAAAAAATTAGATATATATTTTGAGCAGTTTTCGGATAATTTTTTATCGAAGAAATTGTATTCAATCGTGTTTTATTAAAAAGCACATACCTAATATTATTGAAACTTAAAAGTTATTGTTTTTAATTTTCAATTGAAAGTTCCAAAAGTCGCCAAATTTTTATTAGGCCATAAGGCTTTTTCTTTAAAGGCCTTTCGTTATCACTGTGTCTCATTAACCTAAGTAAAAATATACATACCACGAACACAAAGTTAAATGGTTGTTATGATTAAACAGAAATAAACATATAATTTAACGATAGACTCTTGGCGTTCCAACGGGCCTCATTTCGTATTAGAAGCTAAGAGTGAAGAATAAAGACAGACGGAAAATTTTATGAGTTCAATAATAATAAATAAAATCAATGTAGATCGCTTACGCCGCTCGATGTACACACAGTTACTGTGACTGAAAAAAATCGAGCAAGAGGTTCCATAAAAATGATTTTTGACCTAGTTCGCACGTTTATAATGGCTCAACTGTAAGTATATAATCTTGAATATCCTCAGTTAGTGATTCATCGATCTATGTGGTTGTGGCGCGCCCGCGGCGAAGGAGTACCTACTACCTAAAGATATTTTGCCGCGCGATTGTTAAGGAAGACATTTTTTGTACTCTTAGTACCTACTTAAGTACACTTCAAAACGTTCATGTTAACAAAATAAAAGCAAAAAAAGCTCAACAAAATTTTCAAACCCTACGAAAATTCACGAAAAACTCGAAGAAAATCACACAAATCAAAAACTATGCGCTATGCTAAACCTAATTTTTTGTCACTATTTGAGCTACCTGTAAATTATAAGTGCTTTATTCGCTACTAGCCGACACCCGCGACTTCGCCCGCTTGGATTTACGTTTTTTGAAATCCCGTGGGAACTCTTTGATCTTCCGGGATAAAAAGTAACCTATGTGCTAATCCAGGATATTATCTATCTCCATTCCAAACAACCAAATCCGTCCAGTAGTTTTTGCGTGAAGGAGTAACAAACATACACACACACACACACACACACACACACACACACACACACACACACACACACACACACACACACACACACACACACACATACAAACTTTCGCCTTTATAATATTAGTGTGAAGTGTGATAGGTTTTAGGTAGAGTCTTGACTTATCATGAGAGGCACAGGTTGGTCTACGTGAAATAAATATATTAGAATTTGAGTTCGGCTTAGACAGACGAGTTGCCAGCTCCATCTACCATTTCCCTTGTTCTGTGATTAGAAGGTTGAAGTTAATTCGCACAAGTAGGGCATATTGCACTCCCTTTTATCACAATTCTCATGCAGGAAGCGATTGTTGGGCGTAGTATCTATTCAGATAGGTATTTTGCTAATACAGTCTTTGCAATTATGACCTACTAGACGATGCCCGCGACTTCGTCCGCGTGGATTTAGGTTTCTAAAGACCCCGAGGGAATTGTTTGATTCTCCGGGATAAAAAGTTGTGTAGGTATGTCAATTACAGGGACGCAAGCTACCTCGATATCAAACCTATAGATCGTTTAAGCGGATGGGTCTTCAGGAATCCCGTGGGAACTTTTTGATTTTCCGGGATAAAAAGTAGCCTATGTCCGTCCCCGGGATATAAGCTAACTGTGTACCAAATTTCGTCAGAGTCGGTTAAGCTGTTGGGCCACGAAAAGCTAGCAGACAGACAAACAGACACAGACAGACACACTTTTGCATTTATAATCTTAGTATAGAAGTATGGATGGATAGTATGGATGTAGTTGACTCCGCTTCATTGTCATCTTCTGGCCCACTACTGAGCACAGGTCTCCTCTCAGAATAAGAAGGATTTAGGCCCATAGTTCGCCACGTTAGACAAGTAGTAGGTATATAGATTGGCAGCTTTGAGAACACTATGGAAAACTCTTAGGCATGCAAGTTTCTTCGCTATGTTTTCCTTCACCGTTCTAGCAAGTGATATTTAATTGCTTAAAACACAAGCTTTACCTAAGTCCAAAAATTTAGAGGTGCGTGTCCAGGCTAGAACCTCCCACCTCACAAGTGAATTCCCACACGAAGGGTTCCGTACCACTGCACCGTACAAGAAATAACACTTTTGTTTTTTAATTTTATGGCAGCCATTTTCAAATGTTTACTATTTATTAAGTTAGCATCAATAGAAATACATATTCTTTGAAAATTTCAACTCTACCTATTACGGTTCATAAGATACATCCCGCTGACACACAAACGGACGGACAGATAGCGGAGGCATAGGAGTACAATAGGGTCCCGTTTTGGCACCTTTCGGGTATGGAACCTTAGAGATTTGGTCAAATGCGATACTACCTATTATCAAAATTGTACCTACCTATATCAAGTTTGGTACCGAATGGTCATGGATTCGATTGCAACTTGGGTCAGTTTACGAAATACATCTAAACCGTGTGCAATATGGCCCTATTGCACTCCTTTTAGCACAATTCTCGGCCAGGAAGCAATTGTTGGGCGTACGTATTTATTAGATAGGCATTTTACCTAAAACTGTTGCAGTTGTGGTGCTAATGCAGCCTTTTGCAATAGTGCCTAATTTCATTAACAAATAGTAGTAGGTAGGTACAAGTGTTAATAGGTATTTCGACGACCTATCTAGGGCAATGTTATAGTAATACCTACACAGTACATAGCACACAGAGGTCACGGGTTTGATTACCAGTTGGGTAAGGTGTGATCTTTTCCAAATAAGCTCGGATCTGATTGTTAGAATTGTATTTTAATAAACTTTATTTAATGTAAAACTAGTTTTTTTGTAAAAAAAAAAAGATTGTAAGCTTATTTGACTTTCAAGGGAAGTGTATTCGGACTGCTGCTCCCACAAACCTGCATGGTTTCCTATCGATGTTTTCCTTCACTGTTAAACCAAAGTCAAAGTCAAAATCATTTATTCAAAGTAGGTAGGTACTGTACTCCTTTTGATGGTCGAAATTGTTATATTTGTACGATATAGTGGTGATAATTAATTAAAAACCAAAAAATATTATTTGCTAAAACGCACATAACATCGACAAGATATTGGTATACCCAGGATCGAATCCCAGGACTGAGACAAACCTCATAGGAGGTCGGCGTCCACTAGGCTACCACCACTTTTAAATTACTTTGAGATGCGATTTAATTTTAAGAACCGTTTGTGTTCATGAGTACAGGAATCAGGTTCTTCGAAAAATGTCCAATAGACAAAAATGCCTGTAGCTAAGTTAACTGCAGTGTTGAGAGTTCGCGTTGCTAATACCTGCGCTCGCCGAGTCCTCCGAGTGGGGTGCTGTTTTGGCGGCTTATATATAACCTTCGAGGAGCCTCCTTGCAGCAGCAGTGTTGTGGAACAGTCAGTGTACAGTGCTGTGTTACGTGGAACAGTATGAAGGCCTTTGTAAGTGCTATCTTTTACATACATGCTAATTTTGGCATTTAGGGCTAGTTAGGCGGTTTATATCGATACATTAGTTTATAATACTAGCCATATATAAGTTAAAGATAGTCAATTAATCTTTTAAACATAGGGTAGGTACCTATTTGTTTATTATATATTTTTATAAAATAAGCAATTAATCTAGACAAACAGACCTACCTGTACTATAATTTGTTTCCTGGCTTGATGCTTGGGCTACCGTCAAAGGGGTATAATTTCGAGTGGGGTGCTGTTTTGGCGGCTTATATATAACCTTCGAGGAGCCTCCTTGCAGCAGCAGTGTTGTGGAACAGTCAGTGTACAGTGCTGTGTTACGTGGAACAGTATGAAGGCCTTTGTAAGTGCTATCTTTTACATACATGCTAATTTTGGCATTTAGGGCTAGTAAGGCGGTTTATATCGATACATTAGTTTATAATACTAGCCATATTATATAGGTTAAAGATAGTCAATTAATCTTTTAAACATAGGGTAGGTACCTATTTGTTTATTATATATTTTTACTAGCGATCCGCCCCGGCTTCGCACGGGTGGACATTTTTTTTTTCTATTTTCCGGGATAAAATATAGCCTATACGGATTCGGAAGAATCCCTCTAAGTAATGGTAAAAGAAATTTTGAAATCGGTCCAGTAGTTTTTGAGCCTATTCAATACAAACATACAAAAATACAAAGGTTTCCTCTTTATAATATTAGTATAGATAAAATAAGCAATTAATCTAGTCAAACAGTAACATTTACCTACCTGTACTATAATCTACTTCCTGGCTTGATGCTTGGGCTATCGTCAAAGGGGTATAATTTCGAGTGGGGTGCTCTTTTGGCGGCTTCTAAGTATATAACCTTCGAGGAGTCTCCATGAAGCAGCAGTGTTGTGGAACAGTCAGTGTACAGTGCTGTGTTAAGTGGAAAAGTATGAAACCATTTGTAAGTGCTATAATTCACCACAAAAACTAAGCCTAAAATATCAAGGTCTATAAATATTGTCAGTTAAACCTAACATAAACAAGTGTAAATTAATTTATAACACCCCAGATAAGTGAAGGTTACAGTAACTAGAAAAGAGCTGATAACTTTCAAACGGCTGAACCGATTTTCTTGGAGTATAGCCAAGAACACTCTCGATCAAGCAACCTTTCAAACAAAGAAAACTAAATTAAAATCGGTTCATTAGTTTAGGAGCTACGATGCCACAGACAGATACACAGATACACACGTCAAACTTATAACACCCCTCTTTTTGGGTCGGGGTTTAAAAACAAACAAGCATTTTTTGGGTTTTCCTTTTACGGTTTACTGCAATTTTCTAGCTCGGAAAAGAAATAATATTTCATACACCCAAAATATGATGCTCATAATTATGTACGGTAGCTTAAGAGGGCTCTCTCTGACACCCGTTTCATACAAACGTAGTTCCAATTTCACTTGAATATTAAGCAACCAAAGTCCATGAAATTTTGCAGACATATTCTAGAAACTAATATGTATGTCTGTGGTTTTCCAGATTTCTGTTAAAATATTCGGTTTCAAAGTTACGCGGTCTTAAAAATTTTCATACAAATCTTTGAGCCCCTGTAATTTTAAAACTACATATTTTTAGAAAAATCTAAAACACCACAGACAGATATTAGTTTCTAATTAATAATAAAAATAATATTGACAGTAGCATATCACCAATCGCCGTTTTTCGATAAATTCGATCAGTAGTACGAAATCAGTGTGTGCTGGGTAGTACTAGGTACATAAAATTCATACACATACACATCGGTACATTTTCAAGATTTTCAAGGAATCTTCAATAAGGAAGGCTTATCAATTCGAGTCTATTCTAAACTACGGACTACCACATCGACAGTGCGCCAATCGATAACAGCAAGTAATCCTGAGCAACCATCCATGCCAATAAACTGCAATTACTATGTCGTTTATTATCATCACCCATATAAAATCATCTTCGTAACACAGCCGGAAGAACGGAACCTCATTTTAAATTCATATCAAACGAAAGCGAAAAAAAAAATATTAACCATTCACCCATTAATCATTCATAAACCCCCTTTATTATGTTCATAATTGATTAATATTCTGGGCATGGATGAAATTTCGTTTTCGTTCGCGCCCTTAGTGCATGCCAATCGAGTGTGAAGTCATCGCACGTAACTAGTAAAAGTGATGTCGATTGTCCGAGTCGTCCGATTCGTCGTGCATTCGGGCATGGCTGATGGTATCGATTTTGGCAATGTTGATTTATTCGGACGTTAACCTGAGGCGACAAGTTGCATTGCGTAACGAAATACACCCTGCATCACTCTTTTTTAAGTCGGTTAAAAGGGAACTTGTCGTTATAGTGGTTAGGACGGACGCCTTAAATTAGTCGGGGGTCGGGGATTCTAACCCGGCCACGCACCCCTAACTTTTCGGAGTTTTGTGCGTTTAAGCAATTAAAATATCACTTGTTTTAATGGCAAAGGAAAACATCGTGAGATTGTGTGAAGACTCACCTGCTTGTTTGCTCACTATTTTTTTATTTAAACTCCATAAAAATATTACCAAAGGTCTGCATTTGATGATGTAAAGATGCGCTAAAAAGGATATTACAATAATCTAAACACTAAACGTAACTCTACCACAGTACGAGTAGACTATATCGACCGTTCATATTTTAAACGTCGATTCTTATAACTTTCAGATCTCACTCCTATTCGTGACTGTCTCGGTTCTGGCTGCGCCCGAGCCGAGCAAAGTCGCACCTGAGGGCAGCAAAGTCATCCAGAAGCGTAGCGGGCTGGTCGGCCATTACGGAGGAGCTGTCCTTGGCCACGGCGTCGGCTTGGGCCACTTGGGCGGTGGAATCATCAGCGGTGGATACGGATACGGCGGCGGATATGGTGGCTTAGGTATCAATCAATTTATAACCTGTGTCTATCTAATAACAAAGTTGCGTGGAAGCAGCTGGTTGAGCATTTAGTTGCCCACAAGATGGTGTAGTATATTGCTGCATATCGATCTACGATGTTATTGATGCCTATTCCGAATATAACAAATGTAGCAATGATGGAGAGCGGTATTTTCATAACCAACTGTGCCTTCACGCTGGTGATGTAAGACCAACAGATACCACGGAGTAAGGATGACATGTTGTAGGTGCCGATACTGAAAATCAACTACATGTGATGTCGAAATCACTAAACGATCCGACATCAGAAGTGGGATCGTCTAGAATAATTTTGTGTAATTTTACGTGTACTGCTGAAGAACGCGCCACCTCACACGCTCCACCAAGTTTAAGACTGCCACACTTCCTCCATCCTTATCAAAATACTTTGAATAATTAAGACAATATAATCTAATGTGTAGGACATTTCAGTGTATCTATGTTCTAAATCAAACCCTTTGACTTGAACAGGTGGACTTGGAAGTGGATTGGCGTTATCATCGGGGGCAGTGGGCATCGGCGGAGTTGGCACGCTCGTTGGCGCTGATGTCCACACAACTGTGACCAAGCACATCGGAGTGCCTGTACCAGCTCCGTACCCTGTCGCTGTTGACAGACCTGTACCAGTACCGTACAAGGTAAAGTATTTTATAAGTACCTTACTAGCTGACCCGGCAAACGTAGTTTTGCCAAAAAATATTTAGGGGTGGGTCACCTTTATATGTTGGCCGATTCTCAGACCTACCCGATATGCACACAAAATTTCATACAAATCGGTCCAGCCGTTTTGAAGGAGTTTGGTAACAAACATCGCTACACGACAATCTTAAATATTAGATTAAAGAAATCTTTGCTTAGTATTCTTTCCAAAAATGCACTAGCTACGTGAGCGGTGCATATAGACTAAACTGATAGACATCAAGGTGCTGTAATTGCGACTCCACACCAGAAAACTCAGCATTAAGAGAATCACTAGGACAAGGTGGATGTATGATTACAAGCGAGTCCTTGGAAGCAGCTGGAGTCAAGGGGTAAAATGCCATATGCTATGGAACTCCTTGCAAGAGACCTAAGTGCAGCAGTGGACGACGACAAAAGTCTAGATGTTGGTGGTCAGCTTACGAAATCAACACTTCTTCGAAACCTATGACGCTTAGTCCATTACATTTGCATTGTAAATTCTTGCAGACTTTATGTTATGCCACTGAATACCAAAATCTTTAAAATCAAATGTCTTTTTTATAGATATGGTTTCTGAGAAAAATAATATTATGAATTTTGCAATTATATTACAGGTGGCAGTCCCATACCCCGTGGACAGACCCTACGCCGTGCCCGTCCCGAGGCCTTACCCGGTGACTGTTGAGAAACACGTCGCTGTGCCAGTCGACAGGCCCGTGCCAGTGCCAGTCCCTCACGCAGTGCCAGTTCCCATTGTTAAACAGGTCAGTTCAATTCTAGTTTACCAGTCCCAAACACGTGGCAGGTGAAATACGCGCCACGGTGCCAGTCGACAGGCCCATGCCAGTGTCGATCCCTCACTTGTAGTCCCAATTTTATTATGAAATGGTTAGTTTAGTCCTAGATTATCAATCCCAAGAATTTACGTACCACTATGCCAGTCGACAGGCTCATGCCAGTGTCAATCCCTCACGTAGTTCTTCTGAGACTGTTAAGTCTTGTCACACTGTTGAGATGAACCAGTAAACCGAGTTCCAATTCCAATTTAAATTAAAAAAAAATATATATTTTAAAGCCCTAATAGATTGAGCCGATTGTAATAAATCCATAGCCTCTGTGGCAAAACCATGCAGCCATACCCCCAAAAGAATACGTAGAGTGGCAGTGGGAAGTTTACGTCTGTCGCAGAATTCCATACGGCAAACGGTCCCAAGCGTTGGCAAGCGTACGCAAACAACCCGTCCACACGCAGAGACCAGTGCTGTTTGTCGCAAGCATGTAGCGCCGTCACAATATCCATAAACTATCAATCCCTAAATTACCATAGACAATATTTTACCTCCAACCTAAAAAACTAACGAATGTTTTGCCCTTTCAGGTCGGTGTACCCGTACCCGCACCCTACCCCGTACCCGTAGCAAGACCAGTTGCCGTGCCAGTCGCTCAACCAGTCCCAGTTTCAGTTGGAGTCGTCAGATCCGCTATCGGCCCTGGAATTTCATCAGGTATCATCGGCTCAGGATACTACGGCGGCGGATACCTTGGCGGTGGAATCCACGGCGGTGGAATCCATGGCGGTGGAATTGGTCATGGAATCCACGGAGGACACTTGCACTCCAAAATCTGGTAGACGATTGAATACGGCAAGGTATTTGAGGATATGATGATTAACGATTTTGTATTAAGTTTTTACGCAAACCGATTTCTGAATGACTTCCAAAAAGGAGGAGGTGCTGATCAGGGAAACTTGTTGTTTATTGGCTGAATTTAAGCCACCCTTACTAAAACTGTATTGCCAACGGGGTAAAGTGTTAGTCAGTCAAAAGGATTGCGACAATCGCAATGATTGATATATTTGGCTATAAGGGAGCGATTACATGATCTATCAACATTATTTAATGTAAAAAATAATTCTCGTTATCTGAGTTACTGTTTTTTTTGGTATTTGAATGGAGTTTTGCGTAAGGCTTGGTATAAGTGTCTGATTGGAGGTTTGTGATTTAGTGTAAATTAGTTTTAGTGTGCGTATAGTGTTGTATTTGGAGCCTTAAGTCTTAAGGGAAGGGGTGATGTGCAATGAAGTATAGAGGCTATGTTTTTGTCTTATATAATTTCTATAACCTTTACGTAGATATATAGCTATATATCTACGTAATATCAAAAGAAATATCAGTATTTATAGCTTTACAACCAAAAATATTTTTGGGTCATATATTTTTCAAAATTATCATGTAATTTGGCTGTAAAAAGGCGTTCAAAATGTTTTAAAATTTACTTTTTTTGATACATTTTTAAGTATTGTTTTGAATAGGCTGAGGAAAATTAAGTTAAATTAGCTGTAAAAACTAAGTTAAATTTACAGGAATGAGAAACATTATTTACACAATGGAAAAATTCCTTTATTAGTACTATAAACTTAGTTTTTTGTACAATAAAATTACTAAACAATATCAACTATGATGTGAAATTATTTTTAATCGATGCTGCCATTTTTTATATATATATGTATATTGTATATGTTTTTATGTATTTTTTATACATAATTCATTCATTTGATCTCCTCAAGTGTAACAGCCATAGAGGCAAGGCTTCAAATGTATAAATGTACCTGTTTTTTACTTTTGTATATAGAATTTCCTGAACTAGTTTATAAGTTTTGATACATCAAGTTTATTTCGTCCGCAGTCGACTAAATACTATTGATAGAGGGACCTTTATTTTGCTAATAAAATGTACTTATGAATTAATATCTATTTTTTATTTATTCAGTACCACAATATTTTCATCAACTTTAGGTGGAAATCGCTCAAAAATATCCTTTTATTAACCCCCGACCCAAAAAGAGGGGTGTTATAAGTTTGACGTGTGTATCTGTGTGTCTGTGTATCTGTGTATCTGTGTATCTGTCTGTGGCATCGTAGCGCCTAAACGAATGAACCGATTTTAATTTAGTTTTTTTTGTTTGAAAGGTGGCTCGATCGAGAGTGTTCTTAGCTATAATCTAAAAAAATTGGTTCAGCCGTTTAAGAGTTATCAGCTCTTTTCTAGTTTTCTTGTAGAAAAGAAGGTTAGGTTCATAATATTATGTCAATAGACAAATGTCAAGCTGTCAAGATGGACGTTGCCTAAATACATAATTATTTATTTGAAAATGATGTTTTGGAAAACTCAAATACTTTGGATCGTCGGGGGTGTTATAAATTTTTAATTTACACTTGTGTAAGCAAAGGTAAGATCCCTTATCCCAGTCAAACCTTACAGACACATCTTAACACCTCTAATTTAATGTAAAATACAGTAACTTGAAATTGGAGTTGTGAATAAAGTTCAAAGTTTAATTTCAAAATACTTAACAGCGCTTATACCGTTTGCATCGAAAACTATAAGTTTCAGAATTTTTTCAAGGGCAATATCGTAGCGATGTGAGTAATTTCAAATAAATTACAGTTTTAGGTAGGTAAAGTGTTAATTATGTGTAAAGGCCATTTAAAATGTATCTTTTACAAACGGTGTTTTAAAGGGAACGATTGCCCCTACAGCGTTTTACGAAAACAAATGTTTTTGGGCATGATACCAAAATATTTTAACAATAATTTCGCAACAGAATTTTAGATATGGCGGGATAGGTACCTACCTATAATTAGGTAAAATTAATACAGATTTCTTAAATCCGTTAAAATACATAGGTAATTCTGTATTTATTAACGATTAATAGAAACCATTACAAAAGATATCACCTATATATACATTAGTTATCGAAACACATAAAAACAAGTTTCAAGAATAACACGCCGGAACATAGTGTTATGGTTATGGTACAAACTAGATAAACTGTAACATACATTACATCCTACTTCTGGAAAGTTGCTCTAGTATTTCTCAGAAGGGTCTTGTGTAATACACAGGTTTATTTTATAACATACCCATTGCCCTATATCAGTGATTTATGAAGAAGAAAATTCAGTTATAGTAACATATTATAATTGCAGAATGCCGAGTCAAATGAATTATTATTATAATTACAAGAGGATGCCCGCGACTTCGTCCGCGTGGATTTAGGTTTTTAAAAATCCCGTGGGAACTGTTTGATTTTCAGAGATAAAAAGGTTCGTCCCCGGGATATAAGCTAACCCTGTACCAAATTGCGTCAAAATCGGTTAAACTGTTGGGCCATGAAAAGGCAGCAGACAGACAGACGGACAGAGAGACACGCTTCCGCATTTATAATATTAAGTATGGACTATATCTAAGCTGAGTTTATCCATACTAATATTATGAATGCAAAAGTGTGCCTGTCTGTCTGGTCTGTCTATTATCTACCTTTTTCGGCGTATCCGTTTAACGGACTTTGATGAAATGGAAACGACTCTATCCATTTGGATGTTCAGATGATGCTCTAGGCAGGGACTTTTTATGTTTCTCCCTGAGTACCCGCGAAAATTCAAGGATAACCTTAATCAAAATATCTAAAGACGCCTAGCGAAGCACGATCAGCTAGCTACTCATATCTTTATTCAAGTTAACCAGGTATTGCAAGAAATCATGCTTAATTTGTTAGATAAACTTGAATTGCTAACCTACTAAGTACAAACTACAAACCTCCTACATACCAAAGTGACTATTTTATTGTAGTCCAGTCCACATAATAGTGCTACTTAACCCTCGATCACGTTTACGCAACCCAAGTAAAACAGTTAACAGTAGGGACCTACTTATAGTTGATATGGGTTCCGTGTTCCACGCCCAGGTCACGTCTGACGTTGTGTAATGTGTCTTTATTGTGGACTACTGTGATTAACTAGGTATGACTTAGATTACCATGGATTATCAATGATGATTACCTATGCAGTGTCAGTGGAGTGATGTTCGGTCTTGACTCTTGGTACGTGGTTACTAGGTAACGAACCGACATACAAGGAACCAAAAGTTTAATTCGCTATAATCTGCTAAACCAGAAAAAGTACGGTGCAACATGCAGCATGCGATATACACCGCCCGTTCTCCCACTGCTAAACCTGCAGGAAAAGCCGGCCACCAAGCAAGCAATACGCACCACCACCACGCAGGGAGCCGCTGAATTCAGGCGGCGCAAGACCGAGGCGTGTGGAAGTCCCTACAAGAGACGTATGTCCAGCAGTGGACGTCTATCGGCTAACGATGATGATGACGATGACTTTTGTTGACGATTAAGTAAGTAAAGATGTTTTTTTAATGTGTTCCTTCCTTTTTCCACCAACTAGTAAATACATGTTTAGGTATATTTGGACAATAGGCACCTAAAAATCTTCAATCCTATGCTAGCCGGTCCAAATAAATAGTAAATACCTGTCTATATATGGTCTCAAAATAGTTACCCACGTTGATGGAACCCTTATTTTCAGCTCGTTGCTTGTGGCGCCACTTTCATAGAACTTTTGGCTTTTTGCGCGCTGATTAGATACTCGTAGTAGGTATAAGTAGAACTGTTCACACTTTACATTCGTTACCACTACGAGGTTACTTGCACCTCGCGCAAACTCCAACACCCGTGTTATGTTACAGTTTTACCATCGAAACCTAGATGTCGCTAATCAGTGTGTAAAGATTCTGAATGAGGATTCTGTGGTCTAACAAGAAAACTGTAGGTACCTAAAGGCACAAACTGAACAGCTTTTAGGATGACCGTTGAGAATATGAGATATAATTTTACGTGTGCTTTCCCAAATTTTCTTAATTCATTATAGGCACACGTTTGACCACAATCATACCTGATGGAAAGTGACGATATGAGCTAAGATGGGACACGTTTGTATAGTAAGATGGCGATTCAATATTTATTTTAAAGAACCCCGGATTTTATATAATCGAGGAAACATAGATAGGTATGTTAAAAGAGTATTCCAAATCCTAATAAACCTTTTAATTTTCTTGTTTTTTATACTACTATATTTACGCACGAAGTCACCTTATTTGACCTAAATTAGAGATTTTCAAGAACCATAACTTTTGAAATAAGTACAATTTTACTATGTTAATTATTATTTTAAGGCATAGATAATGGAGAGTTATAGATCAAAGAATAGAATAATAGATGTAATACGTTTGTATGGAGAGGCGCGTAAAAAGTGTACCTACCTTAAAGAAGTGAGGCCAGATTTTTCGAAATCGGGAGCAAAGCTGTGGGCAGTACCTAGCTAGTAAAGACTATAATAGTAAATTGTTATAAAACTAGGTACAAAATAAAGCGTTTAAATAAACTCTGTCATGAAAGTAGGTAGGTTACATGGAAATTATACATTAGGTACATATTTCATGACATAGCCCATTTAAAGTTAACTGACGTGACGTTATGGATTTGGCTATTAGTTATTATCATAGATTTACCGTATTAGGGTTAACTGATAACATGAGCGTCACCAGGTAGGAATAAACGGGTGGGTTTTTATCATTTAACTCACTCATCCTTTTTTCAATCATTTTAGGGTTCCGTACACAAAGAGTACCAATGTGACTCTAAGCCTCCGTTTTCCGTGATCTGTCTGCCAATGGGCTATATCTCATGAACCGTAATAGGTAGAAAGCTGATATTTTCAGAGAATAAAATTATTTGCTTAATTTTTTTATTTCTTTCATTTCCATAAAACATTATTGAAATTGAAACAAAGAAAGAAAGATGTCTAGAAAATTTATCACTACTTAAGTATCACTAAGTATTATATAATTGATAAAATGTGTTTGTTTTTCGCTTTGTAGGTTTGTACTTCAATCACGCCGCTTCGAAACAATGACATTCTGTTTACATAGATAGATATCTAAGCTGAAGACCTAGAGAGTGACATAGGCTACTTTTTGTACCGGAAAATCAAAAAGTTTCCACGGGATTTTTGAAAATCTAAATCCACATCCGCCCAGTAGTTTTTGCGTGAAAGAGTAACAAACATACATACATATTACATACACAAAAATTTTTGCCTTCATAATATTAGTGTGAGTGTAATAAATCCCCAAATTCCGCCTGTAAACCCCGGGATTTCCCGCTCACCCATATGCCAGGGAGGTCGACGGCCGTCATTTATTCAGTGGCCAAACGCGATTGCGGGGGTCTTGACCCACTTCCCCGACCAAGTCCGCCCCCAGCTAAGTATCTAGACCTAGATTATAATCTAGGGACTAAATTATAGGCGTCGGGTCGCACGACACGTTACCATAGCCAACAGTCGATACACATGCATCTTTAATTTGTATCGATTGCTCTATTGGACTGGCAATTGCAACTTTTTATAGTACGTTCGAAGAAAAATATTATGTAAAGCAAATCCAACAGTGTGAAAAACTATTACTGTATATACCTACTAATAATATAAATGCCATTTTTCTTAATATAAAAATAGCAAGCAAACGAACAGGCCAACGCAAGATTTTTTACACCTTTACTACCTATTATATCTTAAGTCACAAATGATTCAAACTTTATATTCACGGATCGTACCTTCCTGTGTTGGTGACAATATGCTGAGAAACTTTC
The DNA here is from genome assembly GCF_905333055.1 of Maniola jurtina. Classification (NCBI taxonomy): domain Eukaryota; kingdom Metazoa; phylum Arthropoda; class Insecta; order Lepidoptera; family Nymphalidae; genus Maniola; species Maniola jurtina. The sequence goes on from NC_060044.1 coordinate 2,216,994, forward strand.
AATTTTTACAAAATAACGAAGGTCTGGCACGCGCTGGCTCTTAGTCCAATAAGTTTGCGGACGAATCCTATCTGTAATCTATGGAATTTGCATGGCTTTTCTGTCAATTAACAACTACTAAGGATAGAACGTCCGCCTCCTAATCCAAGGTCGGGGGTTCGATCCCGGGCACGCACCATAACTTTTCAGTTATGTGCGTTTTAAGCAATTAAAATATCACTTGTTTTAACGGTGAAGGAAAACATCGTGAGGAAACCCGCATGCCTGAGAGTTCTCCATATTCTCAAAGGTGACTGAAGTCTGCCAATCCGCACTTGGGCAGCGTGGCGGACTATGGCCTAAACCCTTCTCATTCTGAGAGGAGACCCATATTCAGTTATAGTGGGGCTGAAATGGGTTGATCAGGTAAGTATACATAACTTATTGACAGATTACGGATAAATATTGATTACTATTAATCAGCTGTTAGCAGCGTCGTTATTTATCAAAAATTGGGGGTTATTGTATAATTCTGTGTTACATAACATACTCTACTAAACAATAATTAATTCGTGCGCAGTTTTGCTTTGGAAAACTTAGTTAGGTCTTGACATGCCGAGTTCAGCCTGCATTCTGTTTGGAACTAGTCTATGCTGTCCGTTTATAAGCGATCGCGGAGTCGCAAAAACTCATCTAGATTATGCGTGTTTTACTAACTAGGTGAACCTCTTGATTTTTTGCCGGCCTTAAAATATGTACCGACACCAGATTTGTATACAGCTAAAAAGATATGACCACCTCCCCAGAATGCCATAAGTTTCTTTCTGCCAAGGTACCGGACCTTATGGTCTAAAAATTAAATGAACGTGTCATCTAACTGAGGTCAAGTTGTAATTAAAAAAAATTGAAAACACGACTTGCTTGCGAAAAAATGGCACTATACAGGCGCTATATTGTTTTTTTTCTTTTCGATCTACATGATCTACATGAATTAGTGTCACTCGGAATTTCAATTTCTAACGACACTCCGTACAACCAACTAAACTGATCAAACGAACAGGTGGGTCATCTGATGTTCAGTGATTATTGCTGCCCATTAACATTCGCAGCGCCAGAAGTACAGCCAATATATGCGTTACCAGCCTTTCATGAATTTGTTGATCCATCCCTTGAATAGCCCCATGTTGAAATCTAATAGGAACACAGCCAAAAGGAGTTTATTCCACAGTATGAATAAGCGTGGAAAAAAATATCACAATGAACGGTCGAAGTGCACCAGGCACCCAGGTGGTATGGGTTAAATTGCCTAAACCCTGCCATTACATGCAAGAACTTTTTAGTCTACTACTACTACTTTTCTACTAGTACTATGTACTACTAGTTTGTAGACTTATGTCTACTTCTAGGCGTCTTGCTCGATGGCATGCAGGCTTATCCGGCGGGGCCCTGATTGATCATGATTACTGATTAGATAGATCTGAGAGATAGATGATATCAGGTTACCCGCTTATTAGAATTTCAATTAGTCTTCCATGTATGGTAATAAGCCTTTTTTAGCAAACAAAACAACACCTTTATATGAAAAACCAGAGCACTTTATATGGCTCGCCAGGGGCTAATTTATTTTTTATTTTCAGTATAATATAATGACATACTTTTTCGCGGACTCTTGTGAGCAAGTTTTTAACAAGTGTAAATTAAAAATTTATAACACCCCCGACAAGTGAAGGTTACAGTAACTAGAAAAGAGCTGATAACTTTCAAACGGCTGAATTTATATTATATAGATTATAGATAGTATAATATAGATTATAGCTAAGAACACTCTCGATCAAACCACCTGTATCTGTATATCTGTGTATCTATCTGTCTGTGGCGTCGTAGCTCCTAAACGAATGAACCGATTTTAATTTAGTTTTTTTTTGTTTAAAAGGTGGCTTGATCGAGAGTGTTCTTAGCTAGAATTCAAGAAAATCGGTTCAGCTGTTTGAAAGTTATCAGCTCTTTTCTAGTTACTGTAACCTTCACTTGTCGGGGGTGTTATACATTTTTAATTTACACTTGTAAAGCTGCTTCTATGGACGTCCTCCCAAAACAGATGCAGCCATTTTAGGTAAAATTGGTTTATCTAAATAAATTGCGAAAATTAACCAATAAAAAGTTGCTTTGTATGAATAATTCTAACAGAAAAACTTTTCTATTCATAGATACTTAAAATACACAACATCCGCTTGGACCTCTATTTATAAACACAGACATGAATAGTTACCTACGCTAGATAAGGTGCGCTATACAAAATTATACTTAGTTATTTTTGTTATGTTGTTAACAAAATAACAAAAATACTTAAGGTGGAAGCGACGGGTCTGCCCGCGAAATTAAATTTTACTTGGTTTTTCGCAATTTGTAAACTAATACGACAACGTAAGCTTATTGCACTTTAATTGCGGCAATGGCAGTTTCATCCTTACAGGTTTATATAAAAATCTTTACTTGAAAGGGTCCAGTTTAAGAAGTTAGTTATCGACTAGTTTGTGAGTTATAGTCGATACTAGAACTAACTTCTTAAACTGGACCCTTTGAAGGGGCCCCAAACCATCCTCACCTGCACGCGGTGTCCCATGCCAGACAACAGACGAGTCTATCGACACCTCCCACGTAAGTTGTTGTAAGCCACAAAATTGCCATTTTGCGTTTTTTACATAACAATGTCTATTTTCATCTATTTTATATGTTCAATTAAAAAAAATCCTAAAAATGTTGTTTTTTAAAGTACTTATGAGGCGTATAATGTTGTATTTTTCAAACGAGGACGACGTAAAATATCATATCGACCTTTACAACGTTTTATGTGGGGTGAAGTCGCACGTTTGCGCCTTGTATGTAACAGATACAACAGATCACGCCGGACTTCAAATGAAATGTTTGTAACTCAAGACACTGATATGTAACGGTTGTGTTTGCATTTTTTTATTTCATTATCGTATTTTAGTAATTTAATAGTGATGCCAAGCTAAACTATTGTATAGATTACATACAACAATTTACGTAGTTGAGGACACCCAAAAACAGTATTGTATGATGACATACAACCGTTTACGTTGCAGAATTATAATAAATTTTGTGTTAAGTGATACATACAACATTTTACTTCGGCATTTATTTCTCAAAATTTTGTTGTATGATTACATGCTATATTTTACGTTGCTATGACATTGTTTTTTTTCTTACATACGACATTGTATACAATAAAACTATGTTAAAATTTAGTTTGATGGCGACGTAAACCTATGATAGTCAATGAAATAACTAATCGGCTCATCATACCACTAGGTTACCATATAATTAACAAAAAAAATCACTACTACAATATATTATTTCAGAGCCTACCTTTCCAATAAATAGGTTGGTAGAACCTGCCAGGTGGTGGAGTCCAATTTCTTTACGGCCTATCGTCCAAAAATAACAAATATTTTTTTATGATTTTAAAGCTTATGGCCAGAAAAAGGCCAGAAATAATACTGTAGTCTTCAGCAGATGCACCTACCTACTGGCAGATCTCTATTGTGCAAACACGTGACTTATGGATCTTTAATTTCGTTTTAAAGATACCATAGAGCGGAACAGGAACTCCAAAGTATTCACGAAAGATCTGTCTACTAAACAGGGCCTGCTGATACGACAAAAAACTGACAACACTTCATTTCAGCTAAACTTGAGCTCTTGAAATAAGTGGAGAAGTTCTATGGACAGTTATACACCACAATACAAAGACTTGTTGAAGATTTGGCTAAAGATCCCAGAGCTAAATTGACGGGACACTATACCCAAGATATCCCAGATGCCAGTTTATACGAGATAAGTATGGCTCTCAAACAACTCAAGGATAAAAATTCGCTCGGTGATATCAGAATCACAGTACAATTCCTGAAAGCGGGTGGCAAACCAGTACTTAAGGTCTTTCAGCGATTTTCCAATCGCCATGACGGGATTTTCAATCCCGTCATGGCGATAATGTCGTAATAAATAATAAGTAATGGTTTATTTGTTGCAATGTGGGCACAAAAGGTTAGTGAATCTTATATTCAAATTAATCTAGTTCATTGCATAACGAAATTACAAAGTTACAAACATTACTCAAGAAGAGTCATAGACTCATCTCACTGCTAAGCCATGTTTATAAGCTGTTGTTATCGTAAGTCATTATAAATCGTCACAATAATAAGTTCGATGACTTTCAGCATCCCTAACAAGCTTGATTCTGAAAAAGCTTAAGCACTATAGGTCACATTCATAAGTTGCGACATGTTATGCATAATATAACTGAAGGCTATTATAATAATCTGCCTCTTTGCTAAGCGTTTGTAAACTATGAGAAAGTTTTTGATTTGGTGGAAACTGGGGCTGTATTAAGGTCGCTATTGAGATGCTGAAACAACTGCCTGTTCATACAAATGCTGAAATAGAATCCTGTACGAAAACACCATGTCAGTCGACATATAGGACCAGACTAGGCCAGTCCAATTGCAGTGACAGAGTGCACATTGAGACGTAATTCACTGAAACTCTTTACCGCTGCTTTGGAAGACGTCCTTATCTTTAAGCTTGGATTGGAATGAACTTGACATTAACATCAAAAGAAATTCACCTTCGATTTGTCGATGACATAGTCACTATCGCAGAAACTGGGAAACCTAATGAGGTTTCCCAGAGTTTCTACATTTACAGCTCAATGACCTTTGCAAAGTTTCACAACAGATGGGCCTGAAAATGAACATGAGTAAGACGAAAATTATGTCTAATTCTTATATCTCGGCCCACCCAGTAATCGTTGAGGGCTTTGCACTCGAAATTATAGAAAAGTGTGAGCCTGGAACAGGTACCTGGACCAGGTAGGTAAGTGCAATTTCAAGAAACAGGTCAGCCAACGAATCCGACTCGGCGGCAGCGACGGAAACTAAATTAGTCTTCGAACAGTGCGTGTTACCAGTCATGACATATTATAAATCCGAGATAATATGGTCACATATTATAATGGAATTCATAAGTAAGTTCAAAGTCACTAAGCGGGCAATTAGAGAGCTATATTTGAAGTTTCTCTACGATCTGATCGAATCTGGAATGTGGATATCGGTAGGAAAATCAGAGTAACCGGCATAAATGGGTTGCGAAGCTGAAGTTTAAATGGCCGGGGCACATAATTCGAAGGACCCATAGACGTCGAGGTCCCAAGGTGCTGGAACCTCGCACTGTAAGGCGCAGCGTTGACAGATTCCCGCTAGGTGCACAGACGACATCAAACGAGTCACAAGGAGCCACTGGATTCAGGTGGTGCAAGACCGTGGCATATAGAAGTCCCTACAAGAGACCTATGTCCAGTAGTGGACATCCATTGGTTGGAAATGATGAATTAGACTACACATACTAAATTTTTTTTTAATTTTAAACGACGTACACTGTTGTATTTAACACATACGATGACACTCAGCCCGTTTTTTCCAGCGTAATTTGTTGTAAGTATCTTATACAACATTTTACAAAGATGAAACACGCCGTAAAATGTTGTATGAACAAAATCTCAGAAATGTGAAGTATTTCTATAAATTATCTTTCAGAATATGTTAAAGTACTGTAAACTATAACTAAATACCGAATTTCACAAAAATATATTGAAAAATGGAGCTTTAATTTCAATTTATATCTTTAAAACGCTCTACTGAAAAGTTGTAGTTTTGGGGATACAACAACTTACGTGGGAGGTGTCGCTATGGTGACCGACCAATGGGAATATCCATTAGACCCCAACTGGGAAACCGATTGGAGGAGGCAACAGCGGCCTTGGGGATCCAAATGGCTCCTAAAAGGACTGGTGCAGGAGGCAACGGGAAACCACTGCCCTATTTTCCCAAGAGAGAATTGGTGGATCGAAAAGCCAAGTTCAAAAACAGGTCGGCAAAAGCAAGTCCAGCGTAGGTACTTGTGTTAGTAGAGGTCAGTGTTTATAAGGCATTTTGCAAAAGTTTTGCGAAACCCACCACGGCATATTAGCGACGAAACGGACGACATAAATTGAGATAACGAGAGCAAACGGCAGTTGCCAAACTGCATTTATATGAAAATATATCAACATTTCTACTAAATGAACTTACCTTAACGGTGCAATTATATTTATGTCTATAACTTGTAGCGATCTGTTTTGGTAAAACCTTAATTGATGATAGAAAACAGATTTTTTTTTTTCAGTGAAAATTATATCACTAGCTTTCAGTTCAAAATGTTTTAATTTTTCTTCTATCTGGGTTCATCTTTTAGTCAAAGACTCTAGTTTCACAGAGTCAGCAGAAAATTATGCATAACTTACAATACACATGTATTATACAACGCTTCCATAATACACAATACACATGTATACAACGCTCATGTATATAATTTTAATGTATAATTTTAAATTATAATATGACCGTTTTTTATTATTATTAATTTAGAAAGAGATTTGAGAAAACTATTAATTTTACTAGACGCGACGATGTCATTGAACGTCTAGTATTTTAAGAAAGAGTAGAGGGCACAAGAGCACGTAGCATCCTGAAGACGCACATAAGTTACTTTTTATATCCCGGAAAATCAAAAAGTTCCCATGGCAAAAAAAGATTCCAACGAATTGAGAACCTCCTCCTTTTTTGAAGTCGGTTAAAAAACCTACATCCTCGCGAAGTCATAGCCGTCATAGATATAGTAATTTATTGATTGAGACATTATCTTTTTCACAAAAACAAGATTTAAATTATGGTAAGCATGTAGTCTCATTCATACTTCGACCCTAAATGGTATGAATATGCAACGATCACATTTTATATTAGAATTACTTCTCATATTATGGAATTTGTATATATGTGGAATAATTTAGCGACAGTTTTTTGTACCATATTTTAATATTGCCTCAAATCTTTAGGAATGATTTATGGAAGAGGGCTCTCTCCGTCACTCGTTTCATACAATCGTAGTTCCAATTTCATTTGAATATCAAGCAACCAAAGTCCATGAAATTTTGCAGACATATTCTAGAAACTAATATCTGTGTCTGTGGTGTTTTAGATTTTTCTAAAAATATGTAGTTTTAAAATTACAGGGGCTCAAAGATTTGTATGAAATTTTTTAAGACCGCTTAACTTTGAAACCGAATATTTTAACAGAAATCTGGAAACCACAGACATAGATATTAGTTTCTAGAATATGTCTGCAAAATTTCATGGACTTTGGTTGCTTAATATTCAAATGAAATTGGAACTACGATTGTATGAAATGAGTGACGGAGAGAGCCCTCTTAAGTACCTACATAGCAGTAAACCAGCTATTCAAAGCAAATAAAGCATACATGTTTATATCACTCAAATTTATTGCACCGAATGAGATACAACTTTTACTCTCATATTACTATAGCGTCATTTTACTATATATAAGGGTTTTTTTTAAATTTATTATAGGCAAGCGCTTGACCGCAATCACATCTGATGGAAGTGATGGTGTGGCCTAAGATGGGACGCGTTTATCTAGATTCTAGAAGATGCCTATTGACTTTTGTTTTAAAGATACCCGGATTGTAATTGGTAGGAAACACAAGATCGCGAAAGAGAATTGCAAACCTTAGCCAAAACGCATGCATCTATTGCTGGACATAGAGAGATTTACAGGCCGTCAGAAAGACGGTCATCCACCCGCATCGGTCCAGCGAGTTGAAGGACGTGGGCGGGCGGGGGGTAGAATATCAACTCGTGTGGTCTACACTACGCTTGCGGTAAAAAAAAAACACTTTTAGCGGTGAAGAAAACATCGTAAAGAAACCTGCATGCCTGAAAGTTTTCCATTTTCTCAAAGGTGTGTGAAGTCTGCCAATCCACACTTGGCCAGCTTGGTAGATCCTTCACATTCTGAGAGGAGACCCGTGCTCTGTAGTGAATCGGTGATGGGTCGACAATGATGACTGAATGATTAAAAAAACCGGCCAAGTGCGAGTCCGACTCGCGCACCGAGGGTTCCGTACTCGGGTACTTTTTCGACATTTTGCACGATAAATCAAAAAAATTTGTATAAAATTAAATAAAAACCTTTTTCTTAGAATGTACAGGTAAAGCACTTTCATAATTATGATACCCCACTTGGTATAGTTATCTTACTTTGAAAATTGAAACACATTTAAAAAAAATTTTAATTATGTAAACAAAAATTCACAGTTTTCAGATTTTTTCCTTTACTTGTGCTATAAGACCTGCCTACCTGCCAAATTTCATGATTCTAGGTCAACGGGAAGTACCCTTGACAGATACGACGGACGGACGGACGGACCGACGGACAGACAGACAGACAGACAACAAAGTGATCCTATAAGGGTTCCGTTTTTCCTCTTGAGGTACGGAACCCTAAAAATTAAAGGCAGTAAAACTTTTCCTTATAAAAAGCTAATCTATACTGCTAAGAATTCAAAGGCTTCATGATAGGTATGCTAAAGGTATTTTTCTAATAAATTTATATCTTGACACAGAATGCTCCGACATAATCCTTGTGAAAAATCCGCGCAATGTTAATAATGATGGAAAATAAATATGAATGCAGCCACACCTTTTTTATGTACCCATAATAAAAACGTTAAATATCTAATAACAATTATTCGAAAATCTGTTTTTAAAGTGATCGCATACTGTTCGGTTTTTTAAGTTAGAGTTCGGTTCGGTTAAGTTCGAGTCGGACTCGCCCACGAAGGGTTCCGTACCATACAAGAAATAACATTTTTAATTTAGTAGATTAGTAAGGGTCCCGTTGGCACACTTCGGGTACGGAAACCTAACAACACGGATGTCAATAGTATAACAAGTAAGCCATATTTGATGCCCCCACTTTATTAGAGATCGTTTGCATTTTCAGCTGGGTTATGCTGTATCTCAGTGGCACACTAATTTCGTGAAAATTTCTAATAATTAAATGTCAAACTCAAATTTTCTATTCGCTAACGTCAGTTTTTAACCAAGATGACGTCATAGACAATGACTCTCGATCATAGCCATTAATGGGATGGAATAGAAACCGGAAATGCTTTTTCACGTATGTTTTCGTATCGATAGTTTTCAAAACTCTATTCACTAAGCAAAAATGACAGTTTGTAGTTAGAAACTTTATTAGGTGGCTACGATCGTTTTAACAACTAGTCGGGACCAGTGTTTTGCGACTCGCCACTATAATCCGTCCGTTTTATAGAGGTAATAATTTTTTAGCAATCTCAACGAATGTAGGGATGTTTTAATTTCGAAGGATTTTTATTAATTACAAATCGGCTGAATTCCGCTCGGTTTTTCAGAAAAATATATTATAATAAAAAATTGATACCTAGTACCTAGGTACTTACCTATTAGTTGTAAAAAGGTAAGTAATATAAAGTAAGGTTGGTTGGTCGGAGTTAAATTATTGTTATTTTGTAAGCAAGTAGGTACTATATTTTGTGGTTATGTTAATGTTGTAGATAATAATTAAAAAAAAATATGGCTCGTGCCGTATTGATGGGGCATGCTGAAGAGCAGCGCCAACAAAAGGCGCTACGGGTCCACAGGCGCAGGCTGCGCGATATGTATAACCCAATGGAGCTGCCAGAAACGGAGTTCATTGCGAACTTTCGTTTGAGCAAGGCTGGCTACCAGCAGGTGTTAGAGGAACTCGGGCCTCACCTCCAAGCCGCTCGACGAAGGACAGCTGTTCGCATTGAACTAAAGATAAGTCTCATGTAGGTACTATAGTACCTATTTTCTATCTTTGTACCTATTCTACTCCCTTTACAACCTCTCGCACTGCCAAGGGTCACTGGTAGAGATCTCTTATAGAGTGCTTCCCTGTCCACTTTTACTTTCTTTGTCTCTTAATTGTTACAACTTTCTGGTACAAAATAAAATAACAAATAAAAATAAAATTCTGATATTTATATTGAGGAAGAAAATATTGAGATTAATTTAACACAAAAATTGGATTTTATATTTATTGCAGATCCTAGCAGCTCTGCATTTTTATGCCACGGGTACATATCAGCGCCCAATGGGGACATCTATCTTCAATACGATGTCCCAACCATGTTTTAGCCGATGTCTACGTGAGGTAACCAATGCACTCAATGCTCGGGAAGTACTCACTAAGTACATAAAGTTTCAAGGAGTCGACTTGATATATTTATAATTTGGAAATCATTCACGATAGTTGAAACGCTGAAAATATCCATTATATTATGGCACACTATGTAACTATAAAGTTGTCATTATATATTAACATAGCTAGAAGCTTTTTTCAGGTATAGAGACGTCGATTATTTCAGGGATGAAGAGCAGAGTAACCAACAAAGTTCAACAAGTGGTGAAGCTGAAGTGGTAATGCTTTAATTCTCAGTGTCTCTACGTGATCAAATCAGAAACAAGGAGATCTGTTGAAGAAGCAGAGTAGAAAAATGGAAGATGAAACAAATTCTGCCATAGAAGACAGTAGAAATTAATAATTCTTAACTGTAAATGATGTCTACTATTTAAATTCATTATATGGTACATAATATACCGAAAGGAGATTGGCTAAGTTGAAACCAGCTATTTTAAAAACCATACAGATTCACAAATCATTTAACTTTTATAAATTTTTTCAAAGTATTTTTCTGAGTAAACACCATATTTTTAGAAGTTGGAAATCTATAGAACAACATAAACAAACTTGATAAGATATGTAGGTAGGTACTTCTTTTACATTAAAATAGTAATTAAATAAACCAAATAAACTCTAACTTAACAATAAAAGGAACTTTGTTTTCATTACAAATATTCCTGTAATAATACCTAGTAATAATCACAATCATTATAGGATATGTAGGTACTTCTTTTACATTAAAATATTCTTTTACATTAAAACTGATGTAATGTCAATGTCAAATGTCCATAGATAATAATTAAAAACTAGTCGAAGTCGTACAATTTAAAAAGTCTTACATTTCTACTACGCTACCTGTCAGGCAGAGATATTTAATTTGGCCATATAAAGTCGATAAAATACGCTACTATGTTAATGTTGGCCAACTGCCAAGTGTTAGATACTCGTAATTAGTTAGCCACGCATTCGATACGGAATAGAAAAACACGTGACCTAAATTTCATGGATTTCTAACTGGACTCAATGTCTAACGAAAACTTTCAAAGATACAGAATAGCCTTGCAGTTCTGAAAAATGGGTAACTAACATTAAACCAAACGGGTAAGAACTAAATAAATAAACGAGATAAGACCAATAAGCTAACATTTAAATTTTAAAAGAACGGTCAAGTATGTCAAGCCACGAGTTTTAGAATTATTTTTCACTAGCTGATGCCCGCGACTTCGTTCGCGTGGATGTAGGTTTTTTAAAATTCCCGTGGGAACTCTTTGATTTTCCGGGATAAAAAGTAGCCTATGTGCTAATCCAGGGTATAATCTATCTCCATTCTAAATTTCAGCCCAATCCGTCCAGTAGTATTAGCGTGAAGGAGTAACAAACATACACACACACACACATACAAACTTTCCCCTTTATAATATTAGTGTGATACACGCTTCCATTTAAAAGAAATGTCTAAAGCTAGACATACCAATTTTTCTAAATCCATTATTCATTACATTACACTAACTGAGCTACGAATTGAATTCCGTACAATTTCACGATAGGTTTATTTATCACACGACTTTTATTTTGCAACGAAATGAAATTTCATTCGGGTGCCTTTAATTAAAAAGTCTAGTCTAGTTATCTATGAATGCTAGCTGCAGTGCCGCTTTGATTAAATCTGGAACATGTATAATGGATGAGATTGGGAAAATAAGGGATATTGAGTAAAAGCTCCAAAGACTTGTAATAAAAAGCTTGTAACTACTTTAACTAGGTACCTAGATGAAAATATGTATAAGTAAGCACCAAATAAAACTGTCTGTGCTAACAACTTTAGCTTTACGATTTAGACTTAAAATTGAGACGGTTTTAATAAGTACCAGTCATAAATCCACCTCTTTCATCACATAATTTTAATTTGTAGTTATCTATAGCTGGAACTGGCTTTTCCGACTCGTAAATATGAAAAACTAGAGGATGCCCGCGGCTTCATCCGCGTGGATTTCGGTTTTTTTAAATCCCGTAGGAACTCTTCAAATTTTCGGGATAAAAAGTATGTCCTTCCCCGTCATGTATCCCTAGTCTGTATTAATCAGTTCAGTGGTTGGACCGTGAAAACGTAGCAGAGAGATAGACAGACAGACAGACACACTTTCGCATTTATAATATTAGTATGGATGGATATACCGGTGTCCCTTCCCGAAACCGGCCGATGCGATTTTTATTTTGAAAATTCGATGACAACCTCGTCCTTTGAATTATTTTTCTTTATTAATTTCAGGTTAGCCCAATATCAACTAACTGCATAGTGCATTGTAACTTACCATGAATAGATCTAGCCTAAATCAGTTCCGGCCCCACAATACCAATTCCCGCGCGCTGTTATAGCTTCACAGACTGCCCTATAACAGCGATTGGGAATAGCAAATAGTTCGATGGACCGATAGTTTAGAAGTATTGTAACGTTTGGGTCCCTAAGTAGGCATCGGGATGGCGACCTCGCAGTGAAAAGCTTTGACAGGCCCCTTACTAAGTAGACCACACAAAACATCAAACGAATTGCAGCGAACCGCTAGATTCAGGAAGCGGAAATCCCTATAAGAGACCTCTGTTCAACAGTGGACCTCTATCGGTTGATAACATCTCTGCTCGGAATCGAACCCTGTGACCTACAGCTACTATATTATGAGATCACTGCACCAGGAAAGTAAAATTAACTAGCCTAGCAATTAACCTGATTATTAATTAATTTTAACAGAAAATTGTGATTGCTAAATATTCGTCCACACTTACATAAAGTGTCAATTTGTAAGTGGTTTAATATTAATGATAAAATCGCTCCGACCCAGTAAAATATGTATTCTCTATAAGGACTATGCAGTATCCGCCCTAGCGTACAGCTCTAAATACTATGCGCACACAAAATACTTTCATTTGTGCTTTCGTTCAATCAAATAAACGGACTAGCCCAAAATTGAAAATTTTTCAAATATACTATTTATTTTCAACCACAATTATTTTCCAAAAAAATCATTAGCTCAAAATAGTGTCTGGAAAAGTTTATCAACAATCCAGTTAAATATTAAACTATTGAATTTCAGTTCAATATTTGAAAACTGAAGCTCAAAGTTAGCTATGACATATTATATTTCGAACTACTCATAGCTACTCATTGTAATTTAAAAACTCCACTTTGAAGTAAAGCTTCTTCATTGCTTCATTGCTGCTTATGCACCTAACTCACGAAAAGTGAAACAAACTAATGCGGGGTAGGAACGCATCTCATTGGTTAGACTGCGCGTATTTGCTTGAGTAACACAAAGTACAAAATTTTATATACCTAACTAATGCCTAATGTCTGGCATGCGTTGCAATTCAACTCGCATACCGAACATTATAACGTAAACGTAAACCTTCATGCAAGTATCAAAAACAACTAAAAGAAATCAATTTAATCGGATGATGAGCGATGCGCGAAGGCATATACCTAATTAAAGATCGGATGAACATACGGGCTAGATATAAGATGATAAGAAGCTTCGCTTCTTCTGAGTGTCTCACGACATCTCACGGTTTTTTCAGACGCAATAGTAGATTGTGTGCACAGACTCAAGTCACGTTTCAAAACTACGTCGACCTAGGATGACTGACCCAGCCCTACGAGTCCAAGCTGAAATTCCATGTTAGTATATAAGGTGCGTATGCGCAGTGTATGTCAGACTACATTTTTACCTCGGTAGCAACGGTCAACATGCGTTCCCTAGTAAGTTGATAGCATATTAAGCGCTTTTTTTCAATTCTTTATCATCGATTCTTATGGAAACTGAGTTCACCACTTGGCTAAAAGTTTGAATTATGACAATATTGTATTATGAGAAAAGAATAAAAGCTCTTTAAAGAAAGTTTTTCTGTAGATAAATCCTGGCCAGAGAGCCTCCTCTCAAAATGAGAACCCTTCTCATTTTGAGAGGAGATTCGTACTCAGTAGTGGCCTGGCAGTTCCATTTTTGCACCTACCTTCAATATAGGAAAGCATAATATTAAACAAAAATAATTAATTTCCAGGTATTATTCGCCCTCCTCTCAGTGGCTGCGGCCAAGCCTAAGCCTGGAGGTCTTCTCGGAGGTTATGATGGATGGGATGGAGGGGTAAGAAACATGATAATTTATAGGTATCTTATTCCCAAGTCCAGTTGCATCGTGACATGCGCTTAAATTTACGGTTACCGTTAAGTGGTGGCGCACTTTAGGGAAAGCCTATGTCCAACAGTGGATGTCCACAGTCTGACGATGATGATAATGATAAGTTTTGACCGTCAATTAAAGCAAAATTGGTCAGGGTTAATAAGTTTCGAATGCAACCTACTTTGTTTTCTATTAGTTGTCAAAGTATACCCAACGGTAATCGAGTTTTAACCACCTACCATACAAACGAACCTTTCTAATGTAGAGCCTGAAACTAACGAGCCTTGTAATAAGTAATTAAGTTGTGACGTTGTTGTGTAGTTGACGAGATAAATGGGATTTGACTGGGCAAAACCTGGAGGAGGCTTGCCCAACACCGGAAAAAATGGCGTGCACGCGACGAGGCCTATGTCCAACAATGGATAAATAAGGGCTAGCAATGAATAACAAAAGAATGTTCATCTGTTTAACATCAGATACATGATCTGATTTTCTTTACTACACCGTTTTCATACAGTAAAATAATGAAAGTTTTTTCCCCCATTTTTGACTGTCACTCATTAGAATCAGTCAAAAATAGGGAAAAAGTAATGACTCATTACATCATAGTAAAAATGATTGATAATTTCCTTACAGCTAAGTTATGGACACGGGGCACTCACAATCGCACAGCCCGCCCTCACTGTAGCGCATGCCCCTGTGATCCAAGCCGCCCCAGTGGTCCACGCCGCCCCAGTGGCCATCGCGGCCAAAGCGGCCACTAGCTACTCATCCTTCCAGAGAGTGAGTATAAAAAGCTTTTCTAAACATGTGAACTCTGACGGTCCTGGTCATCTCAGTGGCCCACGCTGCCTTGGTGGTTCATGAAGCCCCAGTGTCCATGGCGGCCAAAGCGGCCACTAGCTACTCATCCTTCCAGAGAGTGAGTAAAAATAACTATTGTTAGCACTTGAGCCATCACACACTGTAGTGCATGGCCCTGTCGTCCAAGCCACCCCAGTGGTCCACGCAACCCCAGTGGTCCACACCGCTGCAATGGCCATCGCAGCTATAGCAGCCATTAGCTACTCATCATTCCACAGAGTAAGAACAGTTATTGTTAACACTTGAGCCATCACTCTCTGTAGGCATGCCCCTATGTGATTCAAGCCACCCAATGGTTGACGAACTTTACACTGAGGCTGTAAATTAAGTGTATCAAAGAGTAACACATTTATTCGTTTCACAGGTGATCCATCCAGCAGTAGCGCATCAAGTAGTGGCCCAACCCGTGGTCCACGCTGCCCCAGCTGTGGTCGCCCAACCAGTGGTCCATGCCGCCCCACTGGCCATCTCGCATGCCCCCATCGCCTCCTACGGCTCCATCGGCTCCATCGGTCATGGCTGGGGCCACGGCTGGTAGGGTAGTGTATGTTAAATGTAAATAATTGTTCACGTCAGATCGTTGTAGCGCGTTGAGATCATGCCCAGAGTGTCGGGGTGGTGCAAATAAAATAAATAAATATTTATATCAGTATTTTTATATGCGTGTTTTATTTTGGACCTGTGGCCTAGTTGTGACAACGCACATTAATCGATTGTGATTGTTAAGCAACGTTGACCCAAGTCGGTAACTGGACGGGTTCAGAGATCCGAATTTGGCCTTTTCGTGTCCTCCGTGCCTCGGAGAGCACGTTAAGCCGTCGGTCCCGATTATTATCTCTAACATCTTATAATAACTGTAAATTAACCTAAGAGTCGAAATCTCGTTCTCTTAGTCGAGTGTATGCTTAACGATCTGGGAACCCACCGCATTATTATCCCAAGAGAACTCCTGCCATTATAGGAATAATGCAAAGGGGTCAAGACCCTCAGTGATGAGGAATACGACTATAGAAAGTACCAAAAGGGTTCAATTCAATAACCCCTTTTAAAAATTAGAAAAAAACCTACAGTTACTCCTTCAACCCTATGAGACAAGGCACGCAACGGAAACCACTTTATCAAACAAAATATCGCAAGGACAAAAGTTTAGAACTTTAAATTTTGAATAACTATCACGCGATAGGGAAAGGATCATACAGGTAAGCCTTTACAACTTTTTAAATTTTTATGTATTCAGTAAATCAGGCTTTTTATCAGATGTATTTTGACATTTTGAGTATTTTTTGTTAAGTTTTAAATTAACTGAGCGTCAGACAAAGTAGTTTTAGATAAACAGACTGTATACGCTGTAAGATTTGTTAAACAGGGCTTAAGTAAACTCAAACTCAAAATCATTCAAAAGTAGGTAGGCACTATTGTACACCTTTTGATAGTTAGATTGTTAGATTTGTAAGATGATATAGTACTGATAATTAATTACGTAAGCATAAAACTAAAGCTACGAGGGTTCCAAACGCGCCCAAGTCTGAGAAGAGCCCACAACTAACTTTATTCGCGGCGTGTTCGTTTTTGGGTCTATTTTGATAAAAAATACGCTTCTTTTGATCAACAGAAACGTATTTTTCACGTACGAATGACGTAGAAAATGCAGCATAAGGTTAATACTCTGGGACTAAATCTTTATATTTAGCTATAACAAAAGTATCTTTGCAATGCAATTGGTAAAGTAAAAATAATATAAAGTAAAATCAAAGTAACAGTAAAGTAAAAGTAAAGTAGGTATAACTAAAGTAAAATAATAATTATTTGCTCAAATATGGTAGACATTATCTAGATATTGCAATTACAATTACTTAATTGCATCTAGCCGATGACCGCCACTTCACCCGCGTGGATTTAGGTTTTTTTGCAATTCCGTGGGAACTCTTTGATTTTCCGGGATAAAAAGTAGCCTATGTGCTAATCCAGGACATTATCTATCTCCATTCCAAATTTCAGCCAAATCCGTCAAGTATTTTATGCGTGAAGGAGTAACAACACACACACACACACCTCATCATTGACTCAATTTGTCCTACTTCCTAAACAAGTGTAAATTAAAAATTTAGTAACTAGAAAAGAGCTGATAACTTTCAAACGGCTGAACCGATTTTCTTGGATTATAGCTAAGAACACTCTCTATCAAGTCACCTTTCAAACAAAAATTAAAATCGGTTCATTAGTTTAGGAGCTACGATGCCACATACACAGATACACACGTCAAACTTATAACACCCCTCTTTTTGGGTCGGGGGTCAATAAAATTTGTCCTACGTCCTAAATAAACTTTTCACAAACCTCGTAATCAACAAGCAACAATAATTGACACGTTTTCAATGTAACCGACATATTTGTACAATAAAATATAACCTAGACAGGACGTGTCCCATAAATAATTGATAGGTAATTTGTTACATGTCAGGAAATTATCGATTTTAATAGTGAAGTTACCGCCATTAATATCAGTAACGATAAATCAAGTGTTATAAAAAGTGAAAATGAAACTACTTAATAAAAAAATTAAAAAAACTATATTTATTTTTTCTGACAGGAGACTCGTTCTTAGTAGTGAGCCGGCGACGGATTGATTATGATGAAATGAATAAAGCCAAAGCCATGCAAATAAGACACGTGTACAGTTTACCTAGTTGACTATAGACGCTCATACTATTACTTTGGCAAAATGTTTGATATCGAATCTAGGTCAAAACCTCATCCGATTTTATTTTTATGCAACGACGCAACAATCGCATGTGATGTAGGTACACAAATACAACACAAATAGCAGTAAATAGCTTGTTGAATCGATACAGTGGCACATCACTAGCCATCGCGTGCACGCTCGCACATCCGACTGTCCTGTGAACTAACTCGGGTTTATGGTGACCATAAGTTCAATTTTAAAGAGGATTGGATTTTTCTAATCAATTGGCTCATGATATTTCTCTTTTATGCAAGATTGTAATAGATATCTTCTTATTTTATACAATACTAGCCGATGCCCGCGACTTCGCCCGCGTGGTTTTAGGTTTTTCGAAATCCCGTGGGAACTCTTTGATTTTCCGGGATAAAAAGTAGCCTAGGTGCTAATCTAGGATATTATCTATCTTCATTTCAGATTTCAGCCAAATCCGTCTAGTAGTTTTTGCGTGAAGGAGTAAGAAATATACGCACACATACACACACACACACAAACTTTCGCCTTGATAATATTAGTGTGATAGTGTGACTAGTAACCCGCTCCGGCTTTGCGCGGGTAGCTTATTACAATTTTCATAGAGATCTCTAATTTTTTTGTAATGGAATATAGCCGATATCACTTACGAAATTTGGTGATACCAAAATGAATTGTAATTTCTCTATTAACTTGCATTTGAGCAAATAAATAAATGATTGGTTGATTCATTGATTGAATAATGTAGCTTTCGATTGATGAAAGAGTTTTCAAAATTGGTTCAGTAGTTCCATAGATTACTTCCTACAAACGAACTAACAAACTTTACCTTTTCATAATATCAATAGACTAGATGATGCTCGGGGCTTCTTCTGCGTGTATTTAGGATTTTTGAATATTCCGTGGAGATCTTTTATTTTCCGGGATAAATTAATGTACCTTATGTCCATCCCCGGAATACAGGCTATCTCTGTACAAAATTTTGTCAAAATCGGTTCCAAGGGTGGGCCATGAATAGCTTGCAGACAGATAGACAGTACACATACTTTCGCATCGCATTTATAATATAAAGTATGGATTAACAGCAAGGGATATTTCAGCACAGCAACAAAGGCGGGCCGAACCAATATCAACATTTTTTTCACATTCAATTCACAGAAAATGAAGTAGCAAGCAGTCTTTAAAATCTTTTGAGAATAGAAGTTAATTTTAGAATTATTTTTGAACTTTTCATTTTGTAGTTGAAAGAAAATTGAAATTACTTTTCATTTATTCTAAGCGCATGGTCACCCTACTCAAAGCAGGTACACTTCAGCGAACCACAGCAAGTTTTCAGTGACTTGAATGCCTTGAAACTAAACACAGTGAACTTGATATTACAATAATGAAAATAACGTGCTTACGTACCAGATTTTCGTCGCTAACATGCTAAAAACCAAAATTCTAATACGCAGATTGATAAAAGCCTGAATGTAAATTAAAAATGTAACATAGTTTATCAGTTTTCATTCATTCATTTTTGAGTTTCGAAAATGAATGCGTGGGCAGGACAAGAACGCGATGGTGATGTTATGGGACCAACTGTTACAAGTGAGTTTTCAAGGAAAAACATTTTGATTTCTAAGAAAATCGTCTAAAAAGCTTTTTCTATTCATTCCATTCCGTCAGCTTGTATGCGTCCACCGCTGGACATAGACCTTTCCAAGAGCGCGCTACCAAACACGGTCATCCACTTTCCTCATCCACCCGCTCCCCGCCACCTTCAGTCCAGCGGGCTGGAGGTCGTCCCACACTGCGCTTACTCTTACGCGGTAAAAAGCTCTATCTAACATACTTATTTAAAAAGTTTTTTTTAAATTTAGTAACAGTACGCTGATATAGAAGATAGGATATTAAGGTTCCGTAGTAATCTAGGGGTCCTTATAGTTTCACCATATCTGTCTGTCTGTCTGCTCGTCCCTTAGGCCCGCGGTTTAGTTCAGAGACTATTAGTACTAAAAAGCTGTAATTTGACATTGATATCTTGGAAAAAAGAACTTTTGGGACACGTAAAGTGGGGACCCTGGTTTTTAAAAATTCTGAACTAAGTGTAAAAGTTTTTCATAAATCGATTCGGTGGAAAGGTCAGTAAACTGTAGGACGGTGCTGCCTGCTAATTTATTAGTGCCAGTACGTAGATTGCTACCCAGTGATAACAATCTAAACTCTTCTGAACCTATTTTCGTAAAGTCTGCATTCTACTGAATAAAAGCTTTGTTCAAAATTCAAATACGAAATTATTTTCTAAGAAATTACCTATTGTAGTAGGGTAGTAGGTTCTTTTAACTCGACCGCGGCAATTGTAGTTTTGTATTATACTTAAATTAATATTAGTTTTATGCTGTAAGTAGATACTTATACTTAATTCGTATTTAAACATTCAGATCAGGGCACGTTTGGAACCCTCATAGCTTTATTTTTAGGTTAACAATATTTAAACGAGCAACCGCCGAGTTTCTTGCTGTTTCTTCTCGGTAGGAAAGGCATTCCGAACCAGTGGTAGATGCTTTTGACGATTCAAAAGAACTTGTAAAAGTCTAATTGAATAAAAATATTTTGAATTTTTTGAAACCATCCATTCTTTTTCAAGATAAAGACGAAATTGTAAGATCTAATTTAATTATTGTAAATTAATTTTGACATAATCATTAAATTTTTCAATAAACATCTAATTTATTTTAATATGACAAAATGCTTTAAAATCTCATCTGCGAAGTTGCGATGAAAAATTATAAAATGAAGTGCATGTATAAAATAACATAGTTTTTTCCTAAAAGCTTTTCATGGGTTACGTACCCGAAAGGTGCCAATTGCCAACGGGACCCTATTACTAAGCCTCCGCTGTCCGTCCGTCCAACTGTCTGTTTGTCTGGCTGTATCTCGTGAACCGTAATAAGAAGAGAGTTGAAATTTTCACAAAAACGTCTAGTTTCTACCGCCGCTATAACAACAAATAATAAAAAATTCTAAATAACCGTCAAGAAATTAAAAAATAATGTAAAATGAATGGTACGGAACGCTTCGTGCGCGAGTCTGACTTGCACTTAACCGATTTTTCTTGTCACTTTTCAAGGAGCAGCAAGTGCAAAAAGTTCACCGCCACCACTCAAGAACGGTAACGAATTGAGAGAATCTGGTTATTTAATAGCTGTCGGTTCCAGAACAGCTAGGTTCGTATAAACTCATTAAGCCCTAATTCACACGAGCGTTAAAAAAGCGTTGCGTTAATACCCGGCGTTGCGCTGAAAATACAACATTGCGCGATAAAAAAAAGCGTTGACGTGTGAACAGATACTTGAGAAGGCATTTGTTCTATTTGAACGCTTTTTTAACGGACGTTAAAAAAGCTCTAGTATGAATGAGGCCTAAGTATTTTATTGCAATCCACTAGAAATAACACGTGTTAGAACATGGTTACAATTTTTTTTTAAATTTTGTTATCTAATCCGCTAAAGAAATACATGTATTAGATCTTAATTCTTAGGGGATGACTTATGATCTAAGTTTTTGTTTGAAGGATTGCCATAATTGAAACAATTATATAAATTATGCTCGTGTTATTTGCTCATTTAAATGAAAAAGATAAAAGCTATTAAAGCACTAAGATCTACATCATCTGGCCCTAAACAAACTGCATAATAATTATTTATTATTAATTACTAAGCTAAGATGATTCCTAATTCCATTAATTGCTCTTTCGCTTCAATCTCTGGTACGGGTACGGGTAACCTTATAAATAATTTAATCTTACAGTTTTTTTTTTTCTTTTAGGTTTCGGAGAAAACACAGGAACAAACTTTTGATAATATTCTTGATAATGTTAATTCTACTATTATTGTGTTTAGCTGTAGCTATGACTGTTTTATGTGAGTATATTATGAATAACCTATACCAATTTCTTAAATCTAGTCTAGGAATTGATATTAAAAAACATTATGCTTGAGTTTGTTCTTCATATCAGCAGTCAATTTTCTAAACTTCTTGTTCATGGCTAGGCAAAATAGTTCTCCTACTATTTATTCCAGTTCACTCCCTTGTTTCGTAGCCATGACTTCTTCCTTCTTCCCAACTCACCTTTTCCGCGGTTTTATCCGTCTGTCATTGTTATCTGCAGCATGCGGAACCTATCGTGTCGCAAAAATTCCCAGCTGCGACATCTTACGCTGCTCGATGGTTCTAACTCGGCTTCTTCTGAATGAATGAATGGAATATATTTCATTGAACACCATTATAAAAGAGAAAGACATAAAAGTAAAACAATACTTAAAAAAACAAAAATAGAAGTACAATTCTTATCGCTTTGAAGCAATCTCTACCAGGCCACGAGGTTGAGGTGGATTTAAAGACTAGGGAGAAGGGGTTAAGTGTTAGGGTCTGCAATTGGGCAAGAACCTCAGCGTTAGACACCTTAGCCGTCCAAATTATGCGGACCATGCTTAAAAGCTTATCCTAATTCAAATCCCTATATACAACGTATATTTACTGGATATTTCTTCTTCTTCATAGTGCCATCTCCTATCAGAGGTTGGCAATCAGTAAGGCTAACTGGAATTTGTTAACTGCTGCCCTAAACAGTGACCTTGTACTCATGTTGAACCACTGGCGAAGGTTCTTAAGCCAGGATGTTCGTTTACCTTTACCTACGTTTGCCTTTTATCTTGCCCTGTATTATAATCTGTAGCAGGTCATATTTTGAGTTGCGCATTATACTGGATATTTATGATTCATTAATTATGATTGCTTTTTAGATGTAAAACAAAAACGTACTAAGCCCATACGAATATGTCACACGAGAGAATGCTTGAGGTCGGCCGCCAACTTGGCGCTGTCTATGGACACCTCCACAAGCCCGTGTCATGACTTTTATCAGGTAAAAATTACACTTCTTACTGTCAAATATGGTAAAATATCAAAACTTCTTCCTGTTTAATATCATTATTAAGGCCCACTTCACTTGCACAAGGCACTTTAAACGATCAAGTTTACTAAACAAGCATTACAAAATTTAACTAAAGGTAAAACGCAGGCTGGCTACTTGCGTTCTTAATAATGTATCTACCTAACTTATGTAAAAAAAATTGTGTACTTCTAAACATATTAAATAACAAACAATAACTATCAAGCTTTTTTATGAATACTTATTATTTTTGTTGTATCTATTCTACTCCATTTACAACCTCTCGCACTTTAAGTTGTGGTCACTGGTAGAGATCTCTTATAGAGATAAGATATCCCTTTTTCTTTCTTTTTCTATTTACTTTTACACCTTTTTGGTACAAATAAAATAAATAAATAATACGAAATATTCGATTGATTTGATTATTTTATGTTTCATAGGGGATCAATCATTAAAAAAGAAAGGTCAAAAAAATTTAAAACGATCATTTAAATACATGCCTCTTAAAACGTAATAGTTCTCATATCCTCAATTTTTACTTGTCAATTTCTGTATGCGTTATTTTTTTCTATACTAGTACGTCTGTGGCAACTGGGCAGAAGAACACCCACGCCCAGATGCCTACAGGTCATACGATTGGTTCAGAGAGAAACAGAACAAGGTGTATGCAGTGGTGCGGGATTTCCTCGCCAAAAACACCACCGACCAGCCGCGCCCTGTGCAGCAGGCCAAGGACTTATACACCGCTTGTATGGATACTGGTGACCATTTTTTATTGGATTTTTAAACGTGTACCATAAGGTCCAAAGGCCTTCTCAAAAGTAGTTTTCTATTTAGGTTTAACTTCTTCTTCGTTTAATTAAGTTCAAGATCCAGAAATCTTCTTAAAAGAATTTTACCGAAAAATCTATTGAATAATTTGGTTCATAAAAACATAACTTCTAGAAACTTTAAAAACACAGGTAGCTACACAAAGAAAAGAAGTTAATATTATGTCCGATTCTTGAGTGTAAGTTAACTGTACATTTAAATTTATCAAAATTGGCGTCGATGCTAATGTCTTTAGAGAAAGACATTAGAATCGACGCCAAATAAATTTAGAATAGGTATTTGCATGTTTTTCTTTTTTTAATTACTAAAAAAAGGATCTGATGTAAAATGAACTTTAAACTAACAACTCAAAATTTTAGTGTTACTCTACATAAAAC
This sequence comes from Maniola jurtina, assembly GCF_905333055.1. Classification (NCBI taxonomy): domain Eukaryota; kingdom Metazoa; phylum Arthropoda; class Insecta; order Lepidoptera; family Nymphalidae; genus Maniola; species Maniola jurtina. The sequence goes on from NC_060044.1 coordinate 2,241,031, forward strand.
ACTACTTATACTCTAGACTGGCATCTAAAGTAATGAAAGACAGTTTTAAATTAAAATAAATTACTTAGTCAACTTTTTGGAAAGTTTCATTCCATCATAGGAGTAAATAACACAACGATCTCTATGAACTGAAAGGTAACGTTCATTAAAGATATACCAGAACACTTCGCAATGGCGAGGAAACCTTTTTCTGACTTCTGAAATTGATACGACATTCTTTCTTTTCTTTCAAACTATATCAAACAACAAATTCCTATTTTATTCTCACTTCTAATAAAATCGGTGCTTTTAATACTGGAATTTCTTTCAGAGACATTGGACAAACTTAGCTTAAAACCCATATTTAAAATATTGAAATCATTAGGCTTGCCAGCTTACCCAACGTACATCAACGTCACAGACGATTTCGATTACTCTACTTACTCCTTCGACTGGATAGAGGCAGTAATAAACATTAAGACGCAGTTAGGAATGGATGTATTGATTGGTTTCGATATATTCACTGATCCGAGGAATTCATCTGAGTATCGACTGGTGATGGGATCGCCTGAAACTACTAATCCTTTTCCAAGGTAGGTTTAAAAAAAAAAAAATTTGACCATCGCCGCCCATGCATATTTGTAGAACCAGAGGAACCGCAAATGATTTGCCGGCCTTTCAGAAACCTTGAATACCGCGTGTTGAAATCTAATAGGAACACTGCCGAAGGAAGTTGGTTCCACAGTGTTACAATATAAGAATTTAAATTTATAAGAACTTATTTTGCTATCTGCAATTTTATTCATGATCATCATTATATTAGCCTGTAGATGTTGACTGTTGTACGTAAGTCTTGCCTAAGGAGCGCCACCACACCCTGTCCTCAGTCTTCCCAGCTGCTTCCCGCTAATGTCTTTATGTCGTCAGTCCATCGCGCTGGAGGGTGCCCCATGCTAGACTTATGCGGTCTCTACTTTAGGACTTTTCGGTTCCACTGCCACTTCAGCTTGCTGATGGATTTCCTCGTTCCGAATTTTATTCTTCTAAAGTTTAGAAGAATAAAATTCGGAACGAGGATAAAATTAGAATATAAACATCTAACATAATTTTATTAATATAAGTAAAATTCGGCATTAGGTGCCTACTAGTACAAGTTAGCAGTTTTTAGCTAAAATTTAGCTTTACAGAGCTGATGACATATTAAGATACATTTGGATAACATTTATTTGTTCACAGCATGCACAATGAAAAGAAACAACATATAGGTCAAAGAAGTTTAATAGAACGAATAAAAGATAATCATAAGAAAAATATAAGAATATTAAACAAGAAACACGGTGATAACTTTGAGAGTTTAGAAAATAAAGACGATGAAGAAAAAGCTGAACATATTTATAAACTGTTCTATGCAGAATTAATAAAACTGTTTATATTAGAAAGTGCCCCAAAAGACTTAAACTTAACAGAATTAGAATTGGACCAAAATATTTTTCTGGCTGCAAACGAATATTATACTATGAGTGAAGATATGTATGAGGTAATCAATATCAGTTTAAAACTATAATGATCGAATAATAAACCGCATTCAATTTTTTTTCAATCATGTATTCTTATAGTATGTTAACTTATTGTTTGATTAGTTACTGTTTTTTTTGGTAGTAAATATAATTTTTTATAATTTTCATAATTTTTTTTTTTTTTTTTTTTTTTTTTTTCTCATTTAGAGAGCTGGGTCACTAGTGTGACCATGTGGCTCTGGTAGGTCCCTATTATTCTATTCTAACACTAACTAACATTATTCTAACTAATTTTATTCTAACACTTAAAACTATATCTACATACTATTTATTATCTATTAACTCTATGTCTTAAATTTTTACGGACCATCCTGTACAGATCTTTTGCTGCATCGGACGTTGGGTTTGTCAAAATAATATTGACGTGTCCCAACGTCCGGTCCAGCACTTCACTTCGGATACATTCCGTCAATATATGGTAAACGTCTTCCCTTGCACCTGGGCAGTCTGGGCAAAAAGGTGAAGATACTTTTTTTAGTAAAAATGCAAATTTGTTTAACGGAATGTGTCCGGAGCGAAGTCTGTACGAGATTACTAAGTCCTGCCGGCACAATTTATTACAGTCGTACATCCAAGATATATCACAGGGCTGAGGTTGGATCGTCTTGTACCAAATTCCTTTTTGTTTGGACCTTTGATCAAAGTATTCATGCCAAATCTGTTTGCAACGTTTTTTGACCACGTATATGTATTCTGTATAATACGGCGCAATGCTCATTTCGATTCCGTCACTACAGGCTTGCTTTGCATAGGAGTCAACCCGTTCGTTGCCAGAAATACCAATATGTGACGGAATCCATTGTAATATTATATTTCGGTTTTGTTTTAATTTTTGTAAAAGATCTAATATAGTATAGGCTATTGGTGTTCCTCGTATAGACGAGGTACACCGAGCCAGATGTTGCAATGCACTTTTCGCATCCGAGATTATTACAAACTTATCATAATTTATCGTCTGAATGTAAGCCATAGCTTCGGCTATACCAATCAGTTCCGCGTGCATAATGGATATTCTCGAGCTTATCTTTAATTTAATATTGGTCTCTGTCTGTGGGTCGTAAAAAGCAACGCCAATACTGTCATTATCAATTGATGCATCAGTAAATATTTTATAAAAATCAGGGTATTTAGAATTTAGATGTTCAGCGCACTTTAACCTAAGTTCAACAGAGTTATATAAACGTTTAGCTTTATGAACTTCTGGTAGTATTGTAATTACATTTTGTGAAACATTAATTTGAGACATCCATGTATTTAATGAAAACATTTCTAACTGTGTACTGGAATGTATGAAGATATCTTTATATTCTAAGTGTATTGAAACTAATAGGGGTTTTTTCTTACTTCTCCAATAGGCAGTTTGATAATCAGTTGCACATCTGCTAAGTAGGTCAATTACTTTATTTTCTTTGGATGACTTTGCTTTCAACCAAACTTTAATTATTCTGAACACAAAATGGTAATATTAACATTAATCAAACATATTTAAAAACCATCCTATAAAGCTTAATTTTTTGATTAAAAAATATGAAGTTCAAATCAGCTCAACCGAACTATGATAACACGAATAAATAACCAATTCAAAGTAATATCAAACGGTTATTTTTCAGCTAGAAGCTGACAATGAAACAATTTCAGATGAAGATCAGTATCTCGATGTGCCAGATTACACAGTAGACGAGGTTCAAGCGCACACCGATATGATCGTAATAAGTAACAATGGTACACCCGTTCCTATATGGAAACGATATTTAGAAGGTGTTTTCAATATAAGCAACGTTGATCTAGATTTTCAGAAGGATAGAATATTAATATCTAATCCAGATTTGAAATACATGTCATTGATGGCTGCGTATTTGTCAAGAGCTGCACCTGTGACCATTGAACTGTATATTTGGATAAAGGTACTAAAAAAAATACCAGAGCTTTAACAGGGCTCTCTCCGTCACTCGTTTCCACTCGTTTCATACAATCGTAGTTCCAATTTCATTTGAATATCAAGCAACCAAAGTCCATGAAATTTTGCAGACATATTCTAGAAACTAATATCTGTGTCTGTGGTGTTTTAGATTTTTCTAAAAATATGTAGTTTTAAAATTACAGGGGCTCAAAGATTTGTATGTACATTTTTAAGACCGCGTAACTTTGAAACCGAATATTTTAACAGAAATCTGAAAAACCACAGACATAGATATTAGTTTCTAGAATATGTCTGCAAAATTTCATGGACTTTGGTTGCTTAATATTCAAATGAAATTGGAACTACGATTGTATGAAACGAGTGACGGAGAGAGCCCTCTTAAGTGTTGGCAAAAACATATCACAATCAAATTTTCATTATTTCTTTAGCAAACAGACTGTAATAATATGGTCCAGTAGGGACACTGATTTCTAGATATTGTATTGACATTAACGTAAAACTAATTAGACAATTTTTTATCATTTTTTTATAATTTGCAAGATAGGCTTGCGCTTGACGACAATTGTGTTTTATAACAAGCAACATTTGACAACATGATTTTAAAATTATAACGATCGAACTTAGATCATATCTTATACTAGCTGACGCCCGCGACTTCGTCCGCGTGGATTTAGGTTTTTCGAAATCCCGTGGGAACTCTTTGGTTTTCCGGGATAAAAAGTAGCCTATGTGCTAATCCAGGATATTATCTATCTCCATTCTGAATTTCAGCCAAATCCGTCCAGTAGTTTTTGCGTGAAGGAGTAACAAACATACACACAAACACACACACACATACAAACTTTCGCCTTTATAATCTTATTAGTGTGATATATTTGAAGGTTGTAGAAGTAATGGCAGTACACACAACAACAGAATTGCGACTACTGTTTCAACGATCATATGATGCTCTTCGACAACATGACATAACCATGCCGCCACGCAGTCTATATTGTGCGAGTGCTGTCAATGATTTGCTTGGCATGGCAGTATCGTATGCCATTGCCAATCCTGATTTCCTTACCAAAACTAAACCCAAGGTAAGATGGTGGTACTAATTCGATTAAACCCAATTCTCTAAACTAAATTGTCAAGAATTGATGTCGACTTCCTCAGAGAGCAAAATATTTTGAAATAGATAACTGTTGGTAGTTGAATCACGGCCCAACTACCAACAGATTATGGGTCCAGCACGCTTTCACAGTTCAAGTGTTTTAAGATCCTACAAACAAATCAAGAGATTTGTATACAACTGTTTTACCATCAAACTATCATTAACTAAATACTTGGCATTAATTTATTTTATTTGCAGATTCAAATAATGTTAAATGAAATGAAAAATTCCCTCGCGCAACTTGTGAGTAAAACCAAATGGATGGATGATGATACGAAATTAGCGACGTACCAGAAAATTACACAAATGAAAACCTTAATAGGGTTTCCTGATTGGTTACTCGAAGAAGGAAAACTAGAAGAATTTTATGAAGGGATCGAAATTGATACAAAGACACATTTGGAAAATTTGATCAATATAATACAAGTTAAGATCAGAAAGGCTCTGAATAGGTTTAGAATGGGCAACAATTTCACTTGGGCCACTGATCCGACAGAGGTTAACGCTTACCACACTTTCCAGGAAAATACTATAAGTAAGTTCAAATTAAGTTGAGAAACAAATTGATCTGAAATTTTAGATGTTTAAATGCGGTTATTACAGCTTTAGTAACATAAAAACGTGAATGGTAAACACTTACACATTTTAATTTTGGACGCAGCCATACCTTTAGTGATGTTGCAATATCCTTTCTACGATTTAGGACTTGAGTATGTATTTCCTTTTACCATTTTCGAATTGCCGTACTCTATTTAAATACTTACTAACTTTACAATGACTTCTTTATTTTCAACAGTTCCCTAAACTACGGCTCATTGGGTACAGTACTTGGACATGAAATAACTCATGGATTTGATAACTTTGGTAAGCTAGTGCATCTAAATTAATAGTTCTTAGGTTTAGCCTGTATAAACTTAAAATCTATTTATTTATTTATTTCATTGCTGTCATGTACTAATAACTATATAACTTAAAGCTAGATAAGTATAGTTACATGACGCCCTGTCAGGGCATCGCAATTTACAATATATTAATTACATTTATTATACACAATCATTTCAATCATTATAAATTAAGATTAATTTTAATGTTACATAATTATTAAATTATTAAATTAGTAACGCTAAATAAATTAAATAAATAGTTTCTATTTGTAGGTATGTCATGTAGTGAGTAATAGGTATGTCAAATTAAAACTAAGTTTACAGATTCAAGAACAAACAGTACATAATTTATCGTGGAATTGAGGTCATATACGTAAAAGTAGGTGCAGTTAGTTACGAGAAAAGTTCATTTATGTCATAAAAACAATTTAGTGTGAGCCATTGTTTGAGTTTTCGCCTTATTCCACTGTTTGTTTTTCCTAGGTCGTCAGTTCGACAAAAACGGCAATCTTCTACCCTGGTGGACGAACAGGACGATAGAATCATTCGTCAACCTGACTCAATGCTTTGTAGATCAATACTCGTCCTACTTTGTACCAGAATTAAATGAACATGTGAGTACTTAATTTCAAATTTCAAAATTGTGTACTTTATTTAGACCTTTACCATTTTTAACCCCCAACCAAAAAAGAGGGGTGTTATAAGTTTGACGTGTGTATCTGTGTATCTGTGTATCTGTGTATCTGTCTGTGGCATCGTAGCGCCTAAACGAATGAACCGATTTTAATTTAATTTTTTTTGTTTGAAAGGTGGCTTGATCGAGAGTGTTCTTAGCTATAATCCAAAAAAATTGGTTCAGCCGTTTAAGAGTTATCAGCTCTTTTCTAGTTTTCTTGTAGAAAAGAAGGTTAGGTTCTTAATATTATGTCAATTGACAAATTTATGTCAAGCTGTCAAGATGCCTTCACTTGTCGGGGGTGTTATAAATTTTTAATTTACACTTGTATTACTATTTGCCTTATTATGCTACTATCAATGTCGTAAACTGAAACTAAAGCCTAAAATATTTGAAAAATTGTATTTTTTTTCTGTAAATTTAATTAAGATTTTCCTGAACTGCATAGTAACTGAACACTTAAAACTACACTACTAATCTACTACTAAACTACTAACTACTTGAAAAAATAGCTTACAAGAATATCATATTCTCAAATTGCATTCATCATCATCATCATCGTCAGCCTGTGGAAATTGCATTATTTTCATTTAATGATTTTTAACTGTAGAGCTCCTACAAATAATATTAATGTCGAATCCATACCAATTGCATTTGTCTCATCCTGCTCAAAATTAAGCTGACAACGCAAAAGAAAATGGTAAGTAAGTAATATTACTATCATTTGTCACAGGTAGATGGTAAAAAGACTTTAGGAGAGAACATAGCAGATAATGGCGGTGTCAGAGAGGCTTTTGGTGCCCTGAAGGAGCACCTACGTAAGCACAGTGAAGAGCCGAAACTACCTGGATTCGAGCACTTAAGTTCCGAGCAGCTATTCTTTTTGTCGTATGGAAATGTAAGTATTATGGCAATTTTAATACGCTTAAGTGACGTAGGGTGGGGTCAGCTTTCTCTCTCCATTTCGAAATTTTAAAGGAAGTTTTAATTTTAAAAAATATCTGGATAGCTCTATGTTTAAGTTTATTAGTTACTCTTACAATTAACGCAGTCAGTTTCCTGTTATACATATAAAAAAGTTGTAAAAATACCATAAAATACATACTGGAGAAAGATTATTTAAGATACCTGTATTTTAGGCTGGTCTACTAAAAATTCTAAAATAAATTTCATGGAAGCCAACTTGTCCAATCTTATGAATCTTTTGGCTTAAGAAAACTATATGGCCGGTTTATAACCCAGGTTATATTGAGACCAACAGGTATGAAACTCTTTTAAATCCAAAATATCTAAGGAAAAACTCATAGAGGAATCGAGTTGTAGCAGCAGATTCGGTTAGTAAAACAATTCGCACGTTTTGCTACCTTTGTCTTGCCCGGCATTGATTGTGCACTATGCTATAAAGTTGATCTTATTATTTCTAGCTTTGGTGTGGAGTGCCAACCAAGGAATCTCTGAAGTCGGAACTATCAGATGAGCACTCTCCACAACATTTCAGAGCCCAAGGTGCTTTACAAAACAATGAGGACTTCGCCAGAGTGTGGAGCTGTCCCCCAGGGTCTCCTATGAACCCTAAACAAAGATGTATCATATTTTAGTTTGCCTTTTAAGAAAATATTAAATTGTATTAGTAAACGAAGAATGAAAAAAGTTATTGGGTTATTTCTGTTTTAAGCAATAACGGGTTTATTATCATATTAATATAATCTGAATTCTACGGGAATAAAATAAAATTTTGCATGATTTTTTTTATAACTTAGCGACTAGTCTAACGGTGTGTATGAAGTAGGTAGTATGTTAAAACATACTTGATTTATGCTGTTGTAAAAATAAAAAAATATATTTTACTTATTCATTTATTAAAAACAAAGGAAAGACAATAAAATAATATCATCAAGATCATAAATACACATTCACAAAAATACGTAGTTCCTATTTTTTTATAATATAATTTATTTATAATACATTGGTGGTTTGGAAATTAAAATATAAATAATATATTTATTCTTTCGATAAATAATATCTAATGACTTGGGTGTTTTATTTATTAATAGCAACTATATAAGAACCAATATACACAGTATATAAGTAGGTTATTATAGTTACAAAGTTGATAATATAGAGCATTTGTATAATACAGCTTATAATATTTAGAACGCATGACGTTTTTACTTTTTGAAGATTGTTAATTAAATATTTCGAGTGTGTAAAATTATTGTTAATTTGAACAAAAAACTACACGAATTGTAAAAAAATGTCAAATAAAATTTATTACGAGAGCTAATCTAAATCATTGACTTGTACATTTGGGGTTCCCTATCATAGAAAATTAAACTTAGTGGCTAATGATTTTAGAGTATCCGCTGGACAGGCCACTTGAGATACCATGGGATATGATTCCGGATGAAATTCCACCTCCTATAAGACCACCGTGGGACAGACCGATGCCGTGAGACAGCCCGCCGCCGTACGATAATCCACTTCCGTATGACAATCCACTTCCGTACGATACTCCGCCGCCGTACGACAATCCACTTCCGTACGACAATCCGCCTCCGTAAGCCGCTCCACCACCGTAAGATACACCGGTAGAGACTGGTACGGCTGATACGGCGGCAACAGCGGGCACGGCCACTTGCTTCTCAACAACAACAGGTTGAGGGACAGCCACTGGCCGGTCAACTACGACCGGGTGGGGCACGGGCACGGGCCTGTCTACGTGCACGGGCACTGGCACATTCACTGGGCGATCGACGTAAACGGGGTGAGGCACTGGTATTTGACGGTCTACATACACCGGGCGATCAACTGGCACTTGTTTCTCAACTGTGACCGGGTAAGGCACTGGTACTGACACCGGTACCTTAACTGGAATAGGTACTCGCTTCTCGTAGTACACAGGTACTTGTCGGGTCACCTCAACTGGTACTTTCTGGATGACGGGGTACGGTCTGTCAACTGGGACTGGCACGGGTACTCTGACTGGCACTGGTACTTGACGGTCAACTGGTACTGGCACTGGTACTTGAACGGGTACTTGGACGTCTCGGGTGATTGTCCTTGTGATGAATCTGGGGACTTCTTGGCGGAGGATTACCGGGTTGGGTTGTACTGAGACGGAGGTTTGGACTTGAGCGGGGGCTACTGCTACAGCGGGGGCAGCTGCTACTGCTACTGCGGGGGCGGCTGCTACTACTGCGGGGCCGGCGGCTACTCCTACTCCTACCGCTGGTCCTCCTACGGCTATTCCTCCACCTCCTCCGATCAATCCACCGCCACCAATGACTCCACCTCCAAGTCCGATACCTCCCCCTCCAATAGCTACCCCAGATGAAATAGCTCCAGAGGAGTAACCAATCCCTGAGCCATATCCAATTCCAATGCCGCTGGATAGACCTCCACCATAGTACCCGTGGCCAGACGAGAAGATCCCTCGTTTCACTGGCTTGCCTGCGGGTGCGTCCTTGATGCCATTCTCGAGGAGCTCAGATACTTTCGCTTTGCCGACCTCCTTGGCTGATATACTACTTGCTACAAGCAGAATCTGTAATAAAACAGAATATTGTATTATATATCTCGAATTTTAAATCCGTACTACTATTATGATTGCGAAAGCTTGTCTGTCAGTCTATTCCTTTTCACGGCCCGTCCCCTAACTTTCTGGCTAATGGATTTTGACGAGATTTGGTATAAAAATGGCTTACTTCTCGAAGACGAATATAGACTACTTTTCCCGGAAAATCAAAGATTTTTAATCCGGTAATGAAACCGTAGGCATCAACTAATAGTCGACATATTAAAGATAAATGGCACGTCATTGGACACGAACCTTTTATTAATATCGTGCCTCAAATATAAATTCTCTTCATTCCCCATCCCTGGAAGTTTCGGAAAAATTCAGCCTTATTCGTTATCTAGATTGTAAGGAACCTCTGCATTTCAACTTTCTACGTTCAAGGGCGTTGAAAAGTCAGTCGGTGCGTGGAATTTTCTTTTTAAATTTTATTTTGTTCTGTGTATTGTTAGTAATTTGTTTACAACTCAAACTTAAAATACAAAATTATCCCATAAATTAATTTGATAAACATCCACGAAACTAAATTTTTTGATCTTAATCTAACTAGGTCATTTTTTCAGAATGCGTGATACCTAAATTGCTAAAAGGATTAAATTGTTAAGAAAACCCTTCTAGGTTTTCAATTCGGGTGTATTTTTTATGTTACACACATTTTTCAGAAATAAGGCTGAAGGGTTATGTGATTTTAACTGTAAATGTACTGACACCATAATATTTATTAAGTAAACTGTGTATTGATGAAATAAAAATAGAAATCGATGTAGATAATATTATAATCGTGGAGCAAAGAAAAACGGTGTACACGAAACAAAAATTTTACTAGGAGGAGCAAAAAACTGAATGAAAGCTTTTGAAACTTTACCGTAATTGCAACGTTTTTAACCCCCGACCCAAAAAGAGGGGTGTTATGAGTTTGACGTGTGTATCTGTGTATCTGTCTGTGACATCGTAGCTCCTTAACTCATGAACCTATTTTAATTTACTTTTTTTGTTTGAAAGGTGGCTTGACCGAGAGTGTTCTTAGCTATGATCCAAGAAAATCGGTTCAGCCGTTTGAAAATTATCAGCTATTTACTAGTTACTGCAACCTTCACTTGTCAGAGGTGTTATAAATTTTTAACCCCCGACCCAAAAAGAGGGGTGTTATAAGTTTGACGTGTGTATCTGTGTATCTGTGTATCTGTCTGTGGCATCGTAGCGCCTAAACGAATGAACCGATTTTAATTTACTTTTTTTTGTCTGAAAGGTGGCTTGATCGAGAGTGTTCTTAGCTATAATCCAAAAAAAATGGTTCAGCCGTTTAAGAGTTATCAGCTCTTTTCTAGTTTTCTTGTAGAAAAGAAGGTTAGGTTCTTAATATTATGTCAATTGACAAATTTATGTCAAGCTGTCAAGATGCCTTCACTTGTCGGGGGTGTTATAAATTTTTAATTTACACTTGTTAATTTACATTTTTGTAATCTAAGTCACGAACTTTGTACTCAATTTCAGTACAGTTTTAGGCTGTTTTGGAGAAATGTAATGCAAATAAGAGCCGTGATAGCCTAGTGGATAAAACACCCGCCTCTTATTCGGGAGATCGGGGGTTCGACCCCGGGCACGCATCACTAACTTTCCCTTTTCTAAGCCTAGAGTGATTTGTTATCACTTATATACTTTCACTGCCTTATCAAATGTTCTCTACTTTAAAATTAAAAGTGAAACAATACTAGCGTGTTATCATGAAGCTTAGTCGGACTTCGCCTTGACCCAGCGCCGCAGACATGATCTATAATACTGCAGAACGTTTAAGGGCATTCTTGTAGCCTAGAAAAATGCTAACATCATACATATTATACCGATTCATTTTGCAATAAAAATATATACTTTGTGATCATAATCTTTTTTATGATTCCGTATCTCAAAAGGAAAAACGCAACCCTTATAGGATCACTTTGTTCTGTCTGTCCGTCCGTCCGTCGTGTCTGTCAAGAAAACCTATAGGGCACTTCGCGTTGACCTAGAATCATGAAATTAAAATGTGTTAAAATTTTCAAAGTAAGACAACTATACCAAGTGGGGTATCATATGAAAGGGCTTTACCTGTACATTCTAAAACAAATATTTATTTATTTTTATGTATAATAGTTTTTGATTTATCGTGCAAAATGTCAAAAAAATACCCGAGTACCTACGCAACCTTCGGTGCGCGAGTCCGACTCGCACTTGGCCGGTTTTTTTTCTTTAATCCGGTCATTTCTAACCCATAGTCGTTCACTCTCAGCACAGCTTGGCCATAGTCCCGCTGGCCAAGTGCTGATTGGCAGACTTCACACACCTTTGAAAACATATGGAGAACTCTCAGGCATGTAGGTTTCGTCACGATATGTTTTCCTTCACCGTTAAACCAAGTGATATTTGATTGCTTAAAACGCACATAACTCAAAAAATTAGAAGTGGTTCCAGTTGAATCAAAATTTTACCGGAAAAAAACTAGTAGAAATTATTTTAGTTGCATTAATTGCAATAATTATATCAAAATTCTTCTGAGTTGCAACTTGCAAGATTGTAGTTAAGATTCCAGCCCTCATATACGGAAGCTCGCCCGGTCGTTTAGCCCAGCGTGTGTTCTAGATCTGTCAACAATATATCGCCTAGGTTTCTAGTACTTAGTACCTAGGTTGCGCAAAATAAGCTCGAAGGAAAATGTTGGGAAAGAGGGCAAGACTTGTATTGTAAGAGTAGAGTTTTCATAATGCTTATGAATATAGTGCGTACATGAAACTTATATATTGAAATATAGTCAATCTACACAATCGCAATAGGTCTGCAAATTCAAATTCAAAATACTTTTCAATTAGACTTTTACAAGTACTTTTGAATCGTCAAGATCATCCCACTGGTTCGGAATGTGACATAATGCACCGTGCAAGCGTTGCATTTACTTTAAAAGGGGTCTCTCCGTCACTCGCTCCATACAAACGTAGTTCATCTCTCATTGGAATACTAACCAATCATACTCAATGGAATTTTGTAGAAACGTTCCGGGAACTAATATCTATGCCTATGGTTTTCCAGATTCCCGTTAAAATATTTGGTTTCAAAGTTACGCGGTCTTAAAAATCAACATACAAATCTTTGAGCCCCTGTAATTTTAAAACTACATATTTTTAGAAAAATCTAAAACACCACAGGCACAGATATTAGTTTCTAGAATACGTCTGTAAAATTTCATGCACTTTGGTTGCTTAATATTCAAATGAAATTGGGGCTACCATTGTATGGAGTGAGTGACGGAGAGAGCCCTGTGAAGTACGCATCAAACCAAAGTTTTAATAATTATTATTATGAGTACTTATTCTTTGGCATTTTTTTATAACACGTTATAAACGTCGTGACGAAGGTCGACGTGATTTTTGCAGGGATAGTTAAAAACCCAGACAATGCTTTTCATCCTGGAAATACAAAGAGTTCGCGACACGCGGACAAAGTCGCGAGCATCAATTATATATTAATTAGTACATAGTTTAAAGTATAACAGCTATAACACGTTTTCAAGATCGTAACGTATATTGTACTAAAAAAAATTATTCAAGTTTGCTCCAAAAGATTGAAGGAGAAAGAATACTTTCTGCAAACATAATCCGTGTGGCATTGGGACAAGTCAGTTAGTTTTATATGTAACGATGTAGTACTTATTAAAAAAAACACCTCCCGGACGAGAAAATCTCTTTGCGTATGCCGCCTATTAGTTGCTCTACCATATTTGGCTACTGTGTGTACAAATTAACATATTTCTAATTTGTTTAGAATTTCCGCCATTTCCTTATGATTAAAAAAGGTTATTCAATATGGACTCTAGTGCATCGAGTTTTTACGCTGCTACAGAGCTTTTTTGCAGACTATTTTGTTCATTCAATTCGGATTTTTTGCGCTACTCTCCATTAAAGTTCAACCAACAGAGTTACGGTTAGACCCACAAAATTCAGCATAGGCAAGTGGTGAAGGAGCCCAAAACTGTGCCATCCAGATAAAGCTATAACATATCAGAGCGCGTTATTATTAAAACATGGGCTAATATGGTAAAAATTATATAGGCCACTCATTGTCGTGGTATCAGGGGGCACGGCAGTGCCCCCGCCAAGACGAGCCAAACGCGGCGGCCGGGGCGCTACGTACCTTTTTCTCGAAGTGTTTCGCCGTATTTTCGACCCGTCATAACTTCGGTCTGGATGACGCTAGAAAGCTGAAATTTTCAGTATAAGGTGTCCTCAGCAAATTTACCAAATATACCAAATATCAAATATCTAGCTTTTATGGTTACAGATTTATTGATACCTAAAATACGCCGATTTCGTCCCTCACTGATGATCATCAAAACCTCTACTCAAAACCTCTAAGGTACTTCCCGAAGTCCTAGAAGACTGAAATTTGGTATGTAGACTAGAAATTGCATACAAACTACAGGAAAATTAAGACTTTGGAAATGCCCCCCCTCTACGCCTCTTATGAGAAAAGCAAATCTGTAAATTCTGTCGCTAGAATTCTGATATTTTCAGGATAAGATGTCCTTGGCAGACTTATTAAACGCACTGAGTATCAATTGTCTAGCTTTTATAGTTTCAGATTTATTGACAGTCAAACTTCTAGTCTGTAATTCTAGGGCACTTCCCGAAGTCCTAGAAGACTGAAATTTGATATGTAGACTAGAAATTGTATATAAACTACAGGAAAATTAAGACTTTGGAAATTCCCCCCCTCTACGCCTCTTATGAGAAAAGCAAATCTGTAAATTCTGTCGCTAGAATGCTGATATTTTCAGGATAAGATGTCCTTGGCAGACTTATTAAACGCACTGAGTATCAATTGTCTAGCTTTTATAGTTTAGGATTTATTGACAGTCAAACTTCTAGTCTGTAATTCTAGGGCACTTCCCGAAGTCCTAGAAGACTGAAATTTGGTATGTAGACTATAAATTGCATACAAACAACAGGAAAATTAAGACTTTGGAAATTTTCCCCCTCTACGCCTCTTATGAGAAAAGCAAATCTGTAAATTCTGTCGCTAGAATGCTGATATTTTCAGGATAAGATGTCCTTGGCAGATTTATTAGGGAGTGGGCCATGAAAATGATGTACCTACAAAAAATAGATCCAAAAAAATCTAGGGCACCTGCCAAAAAGAAATGAAATCCCACCAAAAACATTTCATGTAAAAATGTAGCCAAGACTCACAAGTTCATAATGTTTTCACTGTTAAAAAGTTATGAGATCTCTAGTAGAGCCAAGCCCCTAGCTGAGCTTAGATTTGTGCTGGCCATGCGACCTATCCCAAGTCCAAAGTAATATAGCTCTTAAATGTTCTTAACTGTATCAAATTTATAACAATAAATAACAAATCACTCTACTTACAAGCTCTGATTCTACAAACCCTATATCTTGGTAAAAAAAGTACGGCTTGGCCGTTTACAGTTCGTGGATTTTTTATCTGAAATGACATCTAAGCCCGGAATTGCTTCTGCGACCATCACGAAGTACAATACAAATTAGTAATTGTCGAACAAACTATTCCTTAAGGCCTTAAAATATGTTATGTCATGTAATAGTTTTACGAACATTAAACGGCCAAGCCGTCCTTTTTTTACCAAGATGTAGGGTTTGTAGAATCAGAGCTTGTAAGTAGAGTGATTTGTTATTTATTGTTATAAATTTGATACAGTTAAGAACATTTAAGAGCTATATTACTTTGGACTTGGGATAGGTCGCATGGCCAGCACAAATCTAAGCTCAGCTAGGGGCTTGGCTCTACTAGAGATCTCATAACTTTTTAACAGTGAAAACATTATGAACTTGTGAGTCTTGGCTACATTTTTACATGAAATGTTTTTGGTGGGATTATATTTTACACGATGGTTTAGGTTCAAATGGTCGTAGGAACCCTTTGATTTTTCGGGATAAAATGTGGTCTTTCTTTTTATTCAGATACAAGTTAGCCCTTGACTACCATCTAACTGATGATGCAATCTAAGATGGAAGCGGGCTAACCTGGACGGGCGGCGTACGAGTATCCCAGTTTTTATTAAGCCCATACCTACCCCTTTGGTTTCTACACGGCATCATACGGAACGCTAAATCGCGGTCACGGTTTTACCGGTAAGGATGGTAACTAGCCACGGCCGAAGCCTCTCATCAGACCAGACCAGTGATTTAGAAATCATAAAATTCCAAACCCTGCCGGGAATCGTACCTACTCCCGCTAATAAGACAGAGCTTACCACTGAGTCAGGGAGGTCTACTCTGTCGCCGCATGATTGAAAAACAAAACAAACATGTAGGTAATATTAGAAGTGATTCTGTTGCTATTATCTACATTTACCATAACTTATCTAAGGATATCTTAAAATTCAAAATTCAAAATTCAAAATGTTTTTATTCAATTAGACTTTTACAAGTTCTTTCGAATCGTCAAAAGCATCTACCACTGGTTCGGAATGCCTTTCCTACCGAGAAGAACCAGCAAGAAACTCGGCGGTTGCTCTTTTCAAAGATTTGATATACAATACTATGCCATGTATAAAAGCAATTGAAGTCCTGCGCATTGCTGGAGCGAATCGAAGTTCAAATCCACGCTTTTTTATCATTTACATAATCTTCGATAGTATAATATGCTTTTCTCAGGAGCATATTTTTAATAGATTTTTTGAACCTGTGTAAAGGCAAGTCCAAAATTGACTGAGGAATTAATAAGGACTGACTCCTCCTGAGTCCAAAAATGACTGAGGAATTATTAAATAATATTTTAACAACAACTGTCTCACTCTATTAACGCAGTTAAATGATGAATTGAACAATTAATTGCATTAGATATTACATTCCTTACATAAAGATTCAGCCAGTTAGATTCACATACAAGTCTATTTAAAAGTAACAGTCGATTAGACAAGTCTAATTAACAGTCGAATAGATCTGATGTTGGAACTTGTTTTATTTCAGCTTCTTTGGTCTCGTGGCTAACTTATTCTGTTGCAGATTTTGAGGTACCGGGTTCGAATCCCGGGTCGAGCAAAAAGTTATTACATTTTTACTGTCAAGAAATTTTCTGCGCCAAATTCGTTAAAATTATTTCAGCTGTGCAAAGGTACCAAACAGACACAATTTCGCATTGTTATGTATATATTGATCGTTTTGGCCGTGAAAACTTTACATACAGACACACTTCCGCATTTATAATGTTAGTATTGATTTTTACTTGACTCCGCTCTTATCTGACGGCGAACATGCAATCTGCTATTTTGGTATTCCATATTTTATCATTTGAATTGAAAAGTTAGAATTTTACACGGGTCGATTGTCAAACCTTAACATGCTTTAACCTTCGATGTTAAAAGATTTACGAATTTAAAAGACTAGAACCCAGTTTGTGTAACCATGACCTTAATTTTTGTACCTTATCTAGCTAACCTATCAGAAAATTCTTTCATAGTAATTATAGGAATCCATCGTCTAAACATTACGTTATAGACCTCCATACAATATGTCAAGTTTCTAAATCAAGTCCAAAAATGAGCACTTATTCAGTCTGCCTTTAGACTAAAAATCTCATGCAACCAAAGTCCATGAAATTTTGCAGAAATATTCTAGAAACTAATATCTATGTCTGTGGTTTTCCAGATTTCTGCTAATATATTCGGTTTCAAAGTTACGCGGTCTTAAAAATTTACATACAAATCTTTGAGCCCCTGTAATTTTAAAACTACATATTTTTAGAAAAATCTAAAACACCACAGACACAGATATTAGTTTCTAAAACATGTCTGCAAAATTTCATGGACTTTGGTTGCTTAATATTCAAATGAAATTGGAACTACGTTTGTATGAGGCGAGTGACAGAGAGACCCCTCTTAATTGTAGTAATGATCCATGACATGGACGGTCTTTCTTCTTCATAAACTACTAGAATATAGTATTTTATAACTAACTGTTAGACAATTGAATAACATGTTACGTTGTTGTTATCAATACGAATCATGACTTGTGATAAGAAGTCATTCAACTACATTCATTTTTTACGCAGAGGGTTGGTAATTGTTTTCCCCGGCTTATGGCCAAAACAAATGGATCTGTTTTATCAAGGTTTATCGTCATTCAACAAAGCAATGAATGTGAGTTTGAAGAACACCTTTATCCCACGGGCAAACACGGGTGAACTTTGATTACTTAGGCAATAGCGGGGGGCTTAGACCCCCAAACATTTTGGGCCTGAAGGATTATTTTGACGATTCAAAAGCACTTGTAAAAGTTTATTTGAATAAAAATCTAGAACTTATTTATTATTAACTTTTTCTATAATTTGTTTTCATAACTTTTAACCTGTGGGATGAAACTTCTTTCGAAAATTACGTGCAATTTAGACTTAATTGTGGGTTAAAACATTTTTCAGAAATTACGTTAGAAAGTTAAGTACTGCACGTACCTCTACTTACTACTCCAGAAAGTGTATATAATAGGTACTGCTCAATCATTGATATTTTGTATTTTGTCCACATGTTTTCTATGGTAGCACATTGTATCTACTTGAATTAATTAAACGGCCCTATTAAGATGTTATTATTGATAAAATGTTCTGATAAACTTTAATATAAATACAAAAATAATTGCACAGCTGTATTTATGACTTCGAATGTGTATTAATAAGTATGTATTAGGTATTAGTGAAGTGTAGTAGGTACTTAGCAAGTCTGCCATGGCCTACTTGAATCAAAACATATTTTAAGCTGTTCTCTTCACTATCACTAAAATATTACATTATTTTCACAATTTTTGACTTAGAGCTTAATTCAACTACTATACTTAAATAATACTTACACAAAAATTGTGAATCTACAGTAATATCACAGTTTAAGGAATATATTTCAAGGCTGTGGTAATATTATTTACTGCAATATATTTATGAACGGCAGGTAGGTAATATTTAAGAGTTTTACATGCTATCATTAAGTAACTAAATGTATTCTTATAGGTAAACTTAATACAGGACAAGTGTAAATTTATTTATAACACCCCCGACAAGTGAAGGTTACAGCGAATAGAAAAGAGCTGATAACTTTCAAACGGCTGAATCAATTTTCTTGGATTAGAGCTAAAAACACTCTCGATCAAGCCACCTTTCAAACAAAAAAATTAAATTAAAATCGGTTCATTAGTTTAGGAGTTACGATGCCACAGACAGATACACAGATACCTACACACGTCAAACTTATAACACTCTTTTTGGGTCGGGGGTTACAAAGTACAATTAGGTATATCCAAACTTATTCGCATCGGCTAAAGTATTTTAATATAATATTTTGCCTTTGGCCATCCTTTACAATATTAAAAATTAAGGGTAAGTTTTACAGGTGGTTGCCGTTACAATTAAATTTGACATCCAAATAAAAGCTAGTTTGGTCTTTTTCTTCTTTAAATTTTCCTCAAAATTAAATTTAACCTTAAATTGTGAAGATAAAAATATTAGTTTGCTTTTTCAACCTATTTCGCATGTTTTTGGTGGGTAAGTTTAACTTACACGGTAACTTGTTTTGGTGAAACTGGCAAAAAAATTAGTTAAAATGTTAGGAAAAGTAATAACTTTTCCTTAATCATCATTCCACTTACTTTATGCTAGTTTAACAATATAACTGAGTACGTACCAAAAAAAAGTGTATAGCTGCCATTTTGAAAAACTGAATACTCCTTTCCCGGCTTTTTCCAAATCACATTACTTTTTTAACCTGCAGTCGACCGTTCGACTTAATATTTGGTGTCAGTCTCGTTGACCAAACCATGCGTACAGCTATATATAGCTCGGATCATGCAGTTCAAACATATGCACCAAATACTACTTTTCTTCGTTAAAGGGTGGGCTATCCTGCCCAATCATCAAACGAATATGAACCTTATTCCTGAACCTATAAGAGCTTAAAGATGCATCAAGTTTTAGACGCACGGACGCAGTGATCTTAGGTCTTAATTAGTCACACAGAAGCTACGAGTAACTAGTTTTCGTCGCTAAGGAAGGTAATTTTAAATTGGACATCAGTCGCTCTGAATTACCTTATAAGTTAAACAGACTTAGGCCTTCGAAAGATTTATTACTGCCCCTAAAGCTGGTTCCCTGTAAACGGGGATAGGTAGGCCTTAACGTAGGATGCAACGTTCCTTGACACATTGGCTCCGTGTCATATCAAGATTGGGAGCCGCAGCAGAAATGGTTCAAGCGACGAAAATGCCTCTTTCATCGAGAGTTACATTTATTTGTCCCGTTTTTACCATAGAGAGTGAAGACCCTGCGGCCACGGAGTGTTAACAGGGCTGTCTCCGTCACTTACTTCATACAATCGTAGTTCCAATTTCATTTGAATACTAAGCAACCAAAGTCCATGAAATATTGCAGACATATTCTAGAAACTAATGTGTGCCTGTGGTGTTTTAGATTTTTCTAAAAATATGTAGTTTTAAAATTACAGGGCTTCAAAGATTTTAACTTTGAAACCGAATATTTTAACAGAAATCTGGAAAACCACAGGCATAGATATTAGTTTCTAGAATATGTCTGCAAAATTTCATGGACTTTAGTTGCTTACTATTCAAATGAAATTGGAACTACGTTTGTATGGAGCGAGTGACGGAGAGACCCCTCCAGCGCGGAAATGCAGCCAGTATTCTTACCACCATTTCACGCGCCGGCATAATGTGTACAGTTATTAAGTACTAGGTAAATACTATAGTTACTAAGTAACTAAGTACCTAATTATAGTTTTAGTGTAACAATTTGAATAAAAATAGCAAAATATTATGTAGCCTTTTATAAAATGTATCCATGTAAATCCGTACTACTTAATAATATAAACGAAAGTGCCTAATTACCTTTTCACGACTGAACCGAATTGATCTTGCCATTTGACAAGTTTTTGTTACCCTATAGTTTCCATCTCCAGATGGAGACAGAATAGGTGTTGTTTATTATACTTGAAATACGATGAAATTTTAAAAACTAAAAAAAGTCTCACAAACGAAGTCGCGGGTATTCGCTTGTTAACAAAATACCAAGCAATGTCAAGTTTACGGCCAATGTTGCGTAGAGGCTTCTTCGCTTCCAAATATGGAAAACAACTCGAAGTCTAGGTAAAGGATAATTATTTACCTAGAGTTCATTATACCTACTTCTAATAAGGAACTAGCTTATACATCTACTCTAGAATAGAATAGAATAGAATAGATTTTTATTCAAATTAACTTATGACAAGTGCTTTTCAACCGTTAAAATAATCTACCACTGGTTCGGAATGCCGTTCCTACCGAAAAGAACCAGCAAGATACTCGGCGGTTGCTCTTTTCAAGTGTTCAATTTACAATAATATGCCATACTGTACTCTTGCAGCCCCGCGCATTGCTGGAGCGAGTCAAATCCATGCTTTTTTCAAGAGCATACTTTTAATATAAAAAATACATTTATTATAAAATATTACACTTATTCCCACAAATGACTTTCCCTGATAAAAAGATACTTGATTTGACTAGTTCTCGAACATCGGATTCTGCTGTACTTACCTAATTGTCTGTACTAAAATACACACTAAATAAAATATACACAATGTACGAGTACAAACGACATCAACGCGTTCAATGAACGATAACTAATCGATACCAATAAAAATTTATTAAATTATTTTTTAAGAAATAGACTTCTTAGACTTCGTCCGCGTTAATTTAGATTTCCAAAAATCCCGTGAGAACTCTTTTTTTCCGGGATAAAAAGTAGCCTGTCGCTCTTCAGATTTTCAACTATAACCATGTAAAAATTATACCTGATAAGGAATATTTGGTACGGTACCCCTTTTGTATTGACTTACATGGATGCTCATTATTGTTTAACATTATGTGATACCCCGTATCGTTTGACTTATTATAAGAACTAGATAATCCAGTAGATGGGCAATTCATCATCGGACAGTGGAACGTTATGTATCATACTTAATACATGATAATACAACAACCAACAATTATGCACAACAGATAACGCACGATAAAATATAACATGCAACGAGGTAAATTACGAAACCTTTTCTTTTATAATTATTTTATATTTGTTGGAAACATCCTACTTCTAACCCTTCTATCCTTCTTCTATCCTTATTAATAAACTAGCGGCTACCTGGTGTCTGCTGCTACGCTTAAAAACTCTTCGTATTATTGCCTTTCTAATAAAACCGGTGGGGCACATCGGTTGGATGATTTCAAAATCTATAACAGACATGTTCTACATATTGTTCTTTTTATTTTTTGCTGGTTTGCTATGTTTAATTATTTATTAAATTTTTAAAATATTTTCAGTTTATAATAGATTAGTTTATAGTAGGTATGTATATAGATTAGTTTAATAATATATTGAACTGGCTATCCTCACATAAACTTTCACAGTTTACAGAGGATGCGCCTATATGTATCCGTATATAGTTAATAAATGTAAGTAATTAAATGTTACACATTTAATTACTGAAATGTGAAACATTTTTTGTGTTTTATACATTTAGAAGATTAATACAAGTAACTGCATGCTGTAAAAAGCTAGAACTTCTTCAACAGATTGCATGGCTCAGAGCAAGTTCAGGGGATACTTACGTAAAAAGTGCGCCATAACTGGCCATAACATCTCAACGGCAACTCAACTACTACCAACGATTTATATTTTAACTTTAAATGCAAGCCACGGAACGAAAAAACTATGATTTGAAATCATCATACCAAACATGCCACTGAAATTATACCTACTCGTTTAAAATCCTACAATTAGCTTCATGATTTATGGACAAGTTACGGATTTAGTGATGTGCCCAGTTTGCGAATCACGGTAACTCAGAAAACTAGACTTAGAAAAATAGTAGAGATAATTAGGTAGTAAAGATAGTACCGATTTTAATTAATCGACAAAATATAGAATTTCTACATGCTAGATCAACTTTTTGGTTTTAAAATAAATACTGATCCAAGTTGTCTATAAGATTAGGCAATCAGGACCTTCCAATATTAAAAAGATTCCGACGAATTGAGAACTTCCTCCTTTTTAGAAGTCGGATAAAAAGGATTGACGAATCAACGCACAGCTCAAACCACTTTACGGATCGAGCTGAAATTTGGCATATGCAGATTGCAGATAGCTATTATGATTTCGCTAAGAAAGGTTTTTTTTAAATTCAACCCCCAAGGGGTAAAATAGGGGTTTGAAATTTGTGTAGTTCGTCCACGTAGATGAAGTCGCAGGCGTAAGCTAGTAAACTATAAAGTAGGATGTTTTGATTCAGCCCAGCATAACTCAACAATCAAAAACATTGAATGAAAAAATTATTTTACCTATGAAATTACATAAAAAGAGTAAAACTGTAAAATAAATTGAAAGTTGTAAAAATTCAGGTGCGTTAGATACACGAACTTTTTTCAATCTACGACTCTTCTAAGGATGAGATCAAGCGCGTACTTTGACTTTGCTTGAACTTAAGACAGAGTTAAAAGGAGACAGATGTACTGATGATGTGATGATGATCTCTCACATGAATCTGTCTCGTTTTAACTCTGACTTAAGTCTGCGCAAACTCAAAGTGCGCTCTATAAATCTCGCCGTAAAGCTCTGGTTTCCTCCAAAAGCGGTGCCATCATGTAGCGGCCTTAATACAGCGGTGAATGACGTCACTAGAACGTTGTCTATGTAAACATTATGGCGCGGTTTCCTAGATAACGGTAATTGATGCCGTAACGTCAAAAAGCAGTACCGCCAATTGCATGACGGCCGTCTTGGCGGTGTCGAAGTGTTTGTCAACGTTTTTTTCATAGCGGTGAAGGTATTTTCAAGCGTAATATTAATTTGCGTTCCATTTTAAAATATTTATTGTTCAAAATGAGTTTCATCAACTGGACCAGCGAGGATGATGAAATTTTAATTGATTTTGTGCGGGTTCATGATGTGCTGTATAATGTAAAACATAAAGACTAGACTATTTTCGTCTTCTGATGATTGTTCATCTTCCAAATATACGAGTAACGCTAGATTAAGTTCTTCCATTTTCAACCATTAACACGTACTTTGTGGTCTGTTCACCGTAATAAAACGGTCAATGCAGTCTCGAACACTCCACATGTTTACGGCTGTCTTTTTGCGGTCATCATATTGCGTCCGTTTAAAAACGGCACCGCTGTTGGAGGAAACCATAACTTAAGACCTCTCTTATGCACATGGCGCCGCTAGAACATCCCTAGCATATTACATCGATACCATGTCAGTAGTATGATCAGCTATCAAGTGATTCCAAAAGATCTCTAACGAGGCACAAGATTGCCTCGGGCGGGGCCGCTATCTGCCTTACTTGCTGCCATTTTTCTATTCATATTCTTAACCTAATTTGGGAAAAGAATGCAAGTAACACTATTATTGGTTTTGAAATTGGTTGGGAAGATCGTTTACATTGATCATTAATTTTTTTTAAATAACGATGGTTTGAAATCGTACTGAAAACAAAAGTGAAAACTTCTTTAGGCGATTTTGGGATGGGTAAAACCTTCAAAGTTGCGTCACCGACATGGTAATGTTAACGCGGAGTGTTAATAAAATCTATAAATTTATAACACCCCCGACAAGTGAAGGTTACAGTAACTAGAAAAGAGCTGATAACTTTCAATCGGCTGAACCGATTTTCTTGGATTATAGCTAAGAACACTCTCGATCAAGCACCTTTCAAACAAAAAAAAACTAAATTAAAATCGGTTCATTAGTTTAGGAGCTACGATGCCACAGACAGATACACAGATACACACGTCAAACTTATAACACCCTTCTTTTTGGGTCGCGGGTTAAAAACTAAACTAATGTCAATGCCCAATGATTTTATCTTACAAATTATGAAATTTTAATTTTCATACTACAATTTGAAAATCCAAAAAAAAATACCATTGCTGTTATTTATGAGTTTTGGCCTACGACGTAGCGGGTAACCTACCTAGAGATACAATTTTATCGATTGCTACAATTCTTTTGTGCACTACATTCTGCCATTTACGTCTTCCAAGTTAGTCTACCAGGACTACTTAGTCAGCTTATCATCTAAAAATTACCATGAATACTTTACAAGAAAAAATAGAGTACGATTCTCAAACCCAATAAGGGGGATTTTGAAAAATTCTTTCTTAGTTATAAAATTCATCTCATAGTCCAAATTTGATCTCAGTTCACACGATATTTTGGTCTCAACTCCTTAATGCTTGACCCCCAAACATTTTTACCGCGTAAACTAATCAAGGCTCAAGCTATATTAGTCTAAAAACATTATCTCTCACAGTAAAGCAAATCAGGTCGCGTGCTTTTATCTGCGCTTTGAGTTAAAACCATGGAGCAGCAAATCTGTTGTCAAAAATGCGGTCACACCTAATGACAACAAAGATATAAACGAAAAACTTTTAAGAAATTGATGTAAACATAATATCTATCTCCTTTTCTCTTGTTACTTTACCGTAAGAGTTGAATCATATTATGATAGAGACGGCGATACTACTAATAGACATAGATAATGGAAGTCGAGCAACGATAATCAGCTACTGAATAACAAAAATCACCACACCACCTGGTGTACACCAGATCAAAATTTGATCATCATCCATCTTACGAAAGATGCGTAAGCGTTACGTAGGACCGTCTGTGTTGGTGTTAGCTGGCGGGCGTGATCTGCCCTTTTAGAGTGTTTTTTTTTTTGTTAAAACTGACTGGAAAGCGCTCTAAGGGGGTGCCGTGCGTATGTTGGCGAGCGCCGGCACAGACGGGGTCCATACTTGATACTTGTATAGTTTAACTAACTTGTTACAAATAACTACAAACTTGACATTGGCTAGTCTTTGTAGAGCCAGAGAGAGGGGAAAAAAGCGTTACGTACGTCATTACGATGGAAGATGTTGTGTTGGAAATTAGTGTCAAGTTGTACGCATTACAAACTCTCAAAAACATTTAGCCAATATTTAGCACGGGCAGTTAGGTATTAGGTAGAATCGTTAAAGAAGTAATGCTGCAATTTTATACTAAAATAACGATACCAAAACATGTTTTGGCAACACCGGCAATTTATTTTCGCAGTATATCTGATAGATTGTCTTGCCAGATTGAGTCTATTGTGCAAAACATTGATGCTCTAGTAATGACAACTCTCTGGGTATATGTATCAAAAAAACTCAGCTATTTGAAGGTGGGATATGTCGTAACCGGCCAAAACAAGTCCGATTATGTGCTAGGATCGCGAAAGTTTAGATGCTATGTTTGGTACAAATAAGATTCAACAGGATTCGAACTGACGAATACATTAGTTAGCCTGCTGCCTGCAACGCATGCTATGTAAGGATTTATGCCCAAAACGAGGTAACACATGCAAGTAAATTAAATCGAGCTAAGGCTTCGCTTGACCGAAATAAAATGATGGAAACCTTTTGGTTTTTTTAAGTTCTTGGAACCAGTTGGAAGTACCTATCCCTACTAGAACTAGCTACTCAAAAAGCCTTGAGAGAAGTTTTAGAATATCCATTTCTCACACAATATGTCCTTATTACTCCAATACAAATGAGCCCAATGCGTTCGGCGAATGTCGGCCAACTTTTTTGCGAGTTTCACCTCTTTTTAAAATGTTTTTTAACCCCGACCTAAAAATAGGGGTATTGTAAGTTTGACATGTGTATCTGTGTATCTGTCTGTGGCATCGTAGCTCCTAAACAAATGAACCGATTTTAATTTAGTTATTTTTGTTTGCTCTTTTCTAGTTACTTTAACCTTCACTTGTCGGAGGTGTTATAAATTTTTAATTTACACTTGTTTCGGAAAATTGCATCCTAGTAAACCTGCACACATACACACACGCACAGTTTTCGGATTTTCCCTGTACTGTGCTGTAAGAAATCATACCTGCTAAAACTGATTCTAGGTCTACGGGGAGTACTTACCCAATAGGTTTTGATTCCCTTGACGGACCTAAACCAGACAATGATCCTAAAAAGGTTCCTTTTTTCCTTCTTCAGTTACGGAACCCCAATAAGATTCAGGAAAAGTATAAAATACCTAGTTATAAACAAAATATCTTTGCGGCTACACAATCATATTTCTACTCCATGTTGTTCGCTATGGCAAAACATTTCGGAAGTCCATATTAAGAAGTCGTGTTATTAAATTACAATTTCTGAACACAGCCATTCGTATTTGGCGGCAAAAAGTTAGCAAGTTTATATTGCACTTATTTAAATGCTTGTCTTGTGTTTTAATTACATCTGTCATGCATATCTATGAACCTTATATATATATATTGTAGGCGTTTTTGTAATCGATAGGTATGGTAAGATATGGTATTAATGGCTAAAGCTTAATTAATTAGAGTATAATGAGTTGTATTAAATATCACTACTAAGTACACACTAGTAATTAAATATCAGTTGTTTTAACAGAAGGAAAACATCGTGAAGAAACCTACCTGCCTCAAAGGTGAGTGATGTCTGACAAAACGCACTAGCTAGCGTGAAACCCTTACCATTCCCCGAGACCCGTTCTCCGTAGTGGGCCGGTGATATGTTGAGATGATGAGCACGTAGTGGTTCTGCTACAAAAAGTAGTTAGAAGTTAAAAACTAAAGTAAATAATTTCGATAGAGGAGATAAAACGAAATTCCAGGTTTGAGGAAGGAATTCAAAGAAAACTAGGTAGGTATGTTTTCTAGTATTTAATGTTTTATTTTCCATAACATTTTATTCATTCTTGAAATAAATTGCTAAAGTACACAATGATAATAATGACTATGACAATATTATGAGCAAAATGATGAAGTATGTTCCTACCTACTACACTAAAATGATAACATGATGCTGATAATGACTATGAAAATGTTAACAGGGCTCTCTCCGTCACTCGCTTCATACAAACGTAGTTCCAATTTCATTTGAATATTAAGCAACCAAAGTCCATGAAATTTTGCAGACATATTCTAGAAACTAATATCTGTGCCTGTGGTGTTTTAGATTTTTCTAAAAATATGTAGTTTTAAAATTACAGGGGCTCAAAGATTTGTATGAAAATTTTTAAGACCGCGTAACTTTGAGACCGAATATTTTAACAGAAATCTGGAAAACCACAGACATAGATATTAGTTTCTAGAATATGTCTGCAAAATTTCATGGACTATGGTTGCTTAATATTCAAATGAAATTGGAACTACGATTGTATGAAACGAGTGACGGAGAGAGCCCTCTTAAATGAGGAAAATGATGTATGTATGTTCTACACTTAAATGATACTAATACCTGTTTATAGTGACTATGGACGTTGTTAGTTACTACACTAATTATGTCAAAAAAACGAAGTAATAAGTAAATGATAAACCATTAAAAAATGCAATTTAAAAAACTACGCTTGAAATAGTGAAAACAGTGATTTTTGATGATGATGATTATAATGTAGATTATGATAGGAAATGGATATGAAAAATGCAAAAAATGAATGCAATGATTTTCTTTTACAATCGAAATGAAAATAATTATCATAAACAATGAATTGGTTCATTGTTTATGATAATGGGTCGTCTTATAGATAAATCCAGTTGAACGAATTAACAATGCTACATGAACATGAGAGAAACGGCAATGAAAATGAATGACATGATTCATAAATAAATGCATAAAATACAGTAGCACTAGCCAACAATTAATTCTCTCGATTAAATAAATATTAACTAGATGCTTTCAATAAATTGAAAGGAATCTTTCTAAAACTAATTTAAATACTTAACTAAAAATAAATAGTTTTTTTAATTATCACGTCCTAACTCCTGAATACACTGAATAAAAGAAATCGCGTGTGAAAATTCAAGTTTGTAATTTTAACATGGGCCAATTTGGTCTTACACAATTTCTAAACATAACGAAGTAAATTAGTAAAAGCTCTGAAATTAGTGTGAAAAAGTCAATATCCCTGTATTATTCCTTTTGGAATTGTTGAATAGCTTAGAAATCGTTGTTATTACAATTTTTTCCATAAACTAAGAAATTAAATACTAGACGAACAAGTTTCATAGAGCATTTAACAATGCTTGTCATTGAAACCACACATAAAAAGCGTGAATTAAATCAAAAACATCGAGAGTGTATGTCTATCAAAATCTCCCCCATCTTCTGTACTAAAATTGTAATAATAATTTAATAAAGAAATTTAATAATAGTAAATAGTTCTAAATGTAATTCTGTTTATTATTCAGTCTCATTTTCATCATTGCTTGGCTCTGGTGACGAACTCGTATGCACAGTGTTATTAGCAGCTATTGCTTCTTCTACTTCTTGTACTTCCTCTGGTACTTCTGGAACTGGTGCCTCTACTACTTCTGGAACTTCTGGCACTGGTACTTCTGGAACTTCTGGAGGTACTGGACCTTCTGCACCTTCTGAAGCTCCTGGAGCATCTGCTTCAGTGGAGTTATCAGGCATCATGCTATCGGGGAGTTTTTCGCAATGCTTTCCGCTGATACCAGCTTGGCAGTGACATCTGTAGTGGCCATCTGCGGCTTCTAGTGATTGGCACTGGCCACCGTTCTTGCAGGTGTCTGGGTTCTTCTCACAGTAGTTTAATTCTGGAAGAGAAATAATTCGTTCATTAAATTCCGGCTCTTTCCTTTTAATATATTAGGTATACCTAGTGCGAGACAGGTCGAGACGGCAGTCGGGTTGGAGACGCCCCCAACCCGCACAGCCCCTTGCTAACCCGCTGCGGGTGCACATACCCTGATTGCCATCTGGTTCTGTCGCGTACTATATTTTGATATTGTAAATAATTCCGTCGTTGTATTGTCATTATATCGTAACTTTTTATGATTTGAAAAGTGCAACTGTTGAGTTTCTTTCCGGCTCTTCTAAGTAGAATCTAGATTCCAAACCGGTGGTGAAGTTACGCCATAAGACACACTATTTGTCCTATATGAAATAAATAAATTTTGATTTTGATTTTAATCTAAATCGATATTATGATTTTGGCATGTCCGCACAGAAAATGAGGAAAAACATCTTATTTAACCTACCTTCATCGCAAAGCATGCCTCCCCAGCCCTTCTTGCATATGCACTCCCAGGGGCGGTTGCACGTCCCATTCACGCAACCAGGGTAGGGATGGCACTGCGCGCAGTACGGCCCAGTCCAGCCAACCTTGCAGCGACATTCCCCCGGGCGTCTGCAGTACCCGCGCTCACCGTGGCAACCAGGGGCGCAAATTGCTGAAAAACAATTATTAATATTCATCAGGATCAATATTAGATTAAAACAGGGGTATATCAAGAGGCGGACCAACAAATTCTTGAAAAGCCAGCAAGGAATTGGCGGTCCCTCTGGTACTTTAAAAGTTTCAAGGGCGGATCCAATGATCCACCTGATCGTTTGCTCGCTATATTTATTTAAAAAAAAAACCATCGCCGGCTCTATAGAGCACGGGTCTCCTCTCAGAGTGAGAAGGGTTTTGACCATACCACGCTGGCCAAGTGTGAATTGGCAGACTTTACACACCGTTAAGAACAGTATGGAAAACTCTCAGACATGCAGGTTTCCTCACGAGACGTTTTCCTTCACTTTAAAGCAAGTGATGTTTAGTTCAAAACGCACATAACCCCGAAAAGTTAGAGGATCGAACCCCCGACCTCCGATTACGAGGCAGACGTCCTAACCACTAGGCTATCACAGTTAGGATTTCCAGACCAAAATAAATAAAATTAGTTGGATTCTCGAAGCAAAGATAAATAACTAAATTGCCAAAAAAACTAACTAGACGAAATACTTTATCGACGAAATACTTGGCTATCCAAGGATTTCGTCTATTCAAGATAGAATGACTATTCTTTTTATTAAAAGAATATTAGTCATTTTAATCATGACTAACATTCCTCCCCTCCAACTAAGCGTTAAGCTTGTGCTAGGAGTGGGTACGATAATAGTGCATCGGGTTGAGTTTGAACCGCCAAAATATTGGATTTCAGTCCGCTCCTATAGCCGTTGTGCTATTGAGGCTTATTCATTGGAGTGATAATAGACAAGACGGCATCTCCCTCGCTTGGCACAACAGAAGCTACATGATATCTTACGTGTTTGACACAGCAGTCCAGTGTAGCCCGGTAAGCACTTGCACTCTAGCGGCTTGTCGCAGTACCCGTGCTGGCAGCCTGGCAGGACCTGACAGGCTCGACAGGTCGGGCCTGCCCAGCCAAGGCGGCATCTGCACTCGCCTGGTGACTCGCAGAAACCGCGCGTGGCGTGACAGTCTGAACGGCACATAGCTGTTGAATTCAATAAACATAAGGAAATGGGATCAGGAATCTTAGTGCTATGTATAAATAGGTGTGGAAACAGTTCAAGATTGGAATACCATGTTGAGTATTGCTCCAATGGCATTTCTGAGTATTTTAAGGTTCGGTTGCACCAACCTTTTTCTTCTAATATCATTGCACCAACCTGTTAAATGTGTTTGAATTTATACCTAACTACATGAACTTTTGTAAAGTGATAGCCTTATAAGAAGCCTAGCCTTCTGAGAATTGAACAACCAGGTTAAACAAATTGTTTGCACATGGATCTCCCTGCTACGATTAATATACTCAGCAGGCAGGTGGGTCCTACCCCGCTGCAAGTAGGAGTTCCATTTTGCCATATTTTTTACTTACTTAGTTTAGTTTTTTGTTATTTCTGTTATTTAATTTTATTGTTGTTTCTATAATATTTTTGTTAATTGTTTCAGTTATTTTATTTTTTTGTTTCTGTTAATTTATTTATTGTAAGTAAATATTTTTTTAAATATGATAAGAATGAGATTTGTAAATAAATAAATGAGAGAGTTATAGTACCTACTAATTTACGTACTATTTTATATTTGGTCACTTTTCCTTGCTAGTAGAATGTAGACAGTCAAAATAAATAATACAAGGATTAGCAAATTCTGGTGAAATACATTGAGGCGTGTTTGGTGGCGCGCTCTTGGAAAGGCCTATGTCCAGCAGTGGACGCTCACAGGCTGATGGAATTAAATGAAATGAAAAAAATTCAGCCCTGCGCATGCTAGGATGAAAAATGACTTACGTTCAGAACAGAATATGCCGTCCCATCCGTCCCTGCAGACGCACTCGAATGACACATTGCAGTAGCCGTGTTGACACCCAGGCAGGGGTATGCACTTGTTGCAGCGCTCCCCGTAGAACCCTAGCTTACAACGACATTCGCCAGGACGTTTGCAGTACCCTAGGAGAATAAGACGAGTTTTCTAAGTACTCAAAGTCTAGTTTAAACTTTAAAGTCTTCTTGCAGTATTTTTGACTTTAAGTAATGTCATGATCTATTGTGCGCATATACATTTATTCCTCTACTACATACATACATATAAATTTTTTCCTCTATTACTCTACTACTATTACTCACGTGTTTAAAAAAAAAAGGATATTAGCCATTTTGATCATGACTAACATTCCCTTTTCCCCTCCAACTAAACGTAAAGCTTGTGCTAAGAGTGGGTACGACGATAGTGCAACCGCCGCCGCCGCGATCGTACTACAATAGTGCAACGGGTGGGGTTTGAACCGCCGACCTTTCGGATTTCAGTCCGCTCCTATAATCGTTGAGCTATTGAGGCTTGTTTAGTCGTCATAAGCCCGACTAGTTTCGATCCAAGCCAGCGTCCTTTTCAATGGGACTCAGCTCGAAACGCTGAAAAAGGAACCCCGATGGATTCGAAATTCGTTGGGCCTACGTCGACTAAACAGGAGAGTATAGCCGTAATCCATATCCATATTAATAAATGCGAAAGTGTGTCTGTCTGTCGGTCTGTTAGCTTTTCACGGCTCAACAGTTTAACCGATTTTGATGTTTGGTACAGCAATAGCTTACATTCTGGGGAAGGATATAAGCTATTCCTATTCTTTTCCGGGAAATCAATCCATCATCCGCGGGCATCATCTAGTCTAGTCGTTTATATTAATAGAAATCACTCACGATAACATATTTACCTTGTAAAGGATCACAGCCCTTCTTACAGATCGGGACATCACACAGGTCGCCTTGCCATCCAGGGTGACACTTGGGTTCACCCTTGTCATCACACACGTAGTGGCTGTGCTCGCTCTGCACCGCCGGCAGCTCGCACGCCTGCGCACTCTTGCGATATAGAGGCTGAGAGGAAGGTGGGAAAACATGCTTTGTGAACGTGCTTTAACATTGACAGGTAAACATGCTTAACATTGACAGGTAAACGTGCTTAACATTCATAGGTAAACGTGCTAAATATTGACAGGTAAACGTGCTTAACATTGGCAGGTAAATGTGTTTAACATTGACAGATAAGTAGTATTTTGTTACTACTACTTAACACATACTTATCATGCCTTGTGAACATTGACAAATTAAGAGATTGTTAAAATGCGTGAACAGTCCTTTATTTGATAACTGCAAAGCATTTTCTTTCTTTCAAAAGTGCTTAGCATTGACAGGTAAAGTCATGTGTATGTGATGAGGTAAAGAACATTTAGTTAACATTGACCCCGTGAATATTGACAATTAATAAAATTATAACCCGATATGAGAGATTGTTAACAGTGACAGGTAAAGAACAATTAAGTTATGTGAGATTACGAACGTTGGGTTAATACGAATACTTGAATGAATGAATGTGCAGATGTTTAGCAAAGGACCCTTAGTACTTGCGTGCTTAGACACTTACAGGTCAATGCGCTTCCCATTGACAGGTAAACGTGCTTCCCATTGACAGGTAAACGTGCTTCATATTGACAGGTAAACGTGCTTAATATTGACATGTAAGTAATATTTTGTTACGTGTATGTGCTAAGCTTAAGAACACATACTTAACAGCCTTGTGAACATTATTAATGTAAGAGATTGACATGCGTGAACACTCCTTAATTCGATAACTACAAATCTTTAATAAAAGAAAAAGTAAATAACTATGACAATAAAAAAAAATGTTCGAGGGATTAAAATAACGGTATCATTAAAGAGAATGTTAATTTCGCCAATCTTTGTTTGATGCAAGTAGGTTATGTCAAAGAAAAAGAAAGGAGTTGAAAGCTGTTGAAACATACAAAATACATTTGCACATAACGGCTGGTTAGCTATGTATAATGTGCGTAACTAATGACGCGTAAATAATCTAGGTAAATTGTCAGATTTTTCGACGACCTCTATTGTTAGGTCTCTTGTATTTGATGTTTTTGTTTACGAATTTGCTTTAAGAGGGCTCTCTCCGTCACTCGTGTCATACAATCGTAGTTCCAATTTCATTTGAATACTAAGCAACCAAAGTCCATGAAATTTTGCAGACATATTCTAGAAACTAATATCTGTCTGTGGTTTTCCAGATTTCTGTTAAAATATTCGGTTTCAAAGTTACGCGGTCTTAAAAATTTTCATACAAATCTTTCAGCCCCTGTAATTTTAAAACTACATATTTTTAGAAAAATCTAAAACACCACAGACACAGATATTAGTTTCTAGAATATGTCTGCCATAAGCCTACTTTGTCGTATTAGTTTACAAATTGCGAAAAACCAAATAAAATATAAATTTCGCGGGCAGACCCGTCTTGAATTTTCAAAAATACTTTTTTAGCAACTGTCTGGTGTCTACAGTATCCAGTAATCTGTATGCCTCAGCCCGATCCGTCCAGTAGTTTGAGCTATGCGTTTAGAGATCAGTCAGTCTATTGCATTTCAAATAATACAAATCTCAATGAAACCGTGATACACATTTTAAAATTACCTAATAACAGTTTAATTGCAGCTCCTGGTAATGGTCTATAGTTACGCACCGTGCAAAGCGCATCACTGGTTAACCTTAAATAAGAGAGCCAAGAAAAATAGATTGTATCTAGGTTTAGATTAAGACAAATAGATTGTATCTAGGTACGTTTAGATATCAAAAGGATATTCCTAATTTTCATAACTAATTGGTAAATTAGCATCGATAGGCCCAAGTTCCTTATAACCCGTCAGGATCTGAACCGTGAGTCAGACACTTTCTAATTTGTACGAGAAAGCTACGCGAAAGTGTGTCGCCATAACACAGAGAAACCGGGCTCAAAAACAATGTTTACTCATAACCTGTATTACAATAATATAATAAACAATCTCCAAAATATCTAAATATATAAAAGGAAACTGACTGACTGATTGACTTATCTGTCAAACTACTGAACAGATCGGGCTGAAAGGTTAGATACAGTTATTATGACGTAGACATCTGTTAAGAATGTATTTTCGAAAATTCACCCCCTAAGGGAGTAAAATAGGGGGTTGAAATTTGTGTAGTCCACGCGAACTAAGCCGCGAGCATACCTAAACTAGTAACGAATAAGTTCATTACCATTTACCACCACAGTTAACATAATAACTTCGACTAAGATTTCTGATTAAAACTCAATTTATCACAAGATTTGACTAAATAACTTAATCCATCCATCCATTATCCATTATTTTTACTATGTAATGTGCGAAAGTGTGTCTGTCTGTCTATCTGTCCGTCTGTCTGTCTGATAGCTTTTCACGGTCCAACAGATTAACCGTTTTTTTCTTTGAAAATTAGTATTACAAGAAAACGGAACGGAACGGAAAATGAAAGAGCTCCCACGGGATTTTAAGAAAACCTTAACTCACGCGGCCGAAGTCACGGGCATCATCTAGTATTTAATATTGTACAGCCGTGATGGCCTAGTGGTTAAGACGTCCGTCCGCCTATTGGGGCGGTTCGGGAATTCGATCCTGGGCAACGTATCTCAAACTTTTCTAATTTAATGTGCGTTTTAAACAATTAAATATCACTGCTTTATGAAAGGTTTTTTTCTGAATAAGTAATTGATATATATTAATTTTTATTCAGCCAACTATCCGGAAACATGAAAAAAAGAAAATCAGAATGTTGGCATACTTGCAAATGTAGGGTTGCGAGAGGATAATACCTAGTCGACGTAATAAAAATCGGTCAATTGAGAATTGGACTCGCACACGAAGGGTTCCGTGCCATCGTATAAGAAATAACACTGTAATTTTTTTACACCACCTATTACGGTTTACGATTTGGTTCACGAGGTACAGCTCGCTGACAGACGGAGGGATGGACGCTCAGTGGAGGTTTAGTAATAGAGTCCCGATGGCACCCTTCGCATACGGAACCCTACAAATCAAGGAATTCAACGTCGTTGTCATTTTCCCGCACTCTACCCTTCTAGATCGATGCCTATCATAGACTTACGAATTCGCTACGCTCATGCCTATAGTGGTAGAGTACACCTATTTCATCTTTTACTAAAAATTTAAAATCCAATAAATTAATACCGTGTGTACAAAATAAATTCCAAAACAAAAACTAAAGCACCAAAAACCTAGCAAATGTCCAGGCATTACAGGATGTACTACCCACCTAAGGAGAGCTATTTTAATGATTTAACCATTTGGAGTCAGTCCCGTTTCCCTGCTCACGATTATTGCGATTTATTCGTATTTATTAGCATCTGTTTACTTAGTTTGCAATCTTGGCAAACTGTTACAGTTTAAGACCTTAGGAAATGGCAACAAGTAATTTAAAAAGTTTTCAAAAAAAAATCTCGACAGCGGATGCATTGCATCTTTTTAGCCCACACATAGCGCATAAAATAGGCCATTTTTGGATTTTTAAGAATTTTATGTACCTAGTGACACTCGCGCCAGCAAGACAAAATCTATTGAGCAGTTGAGTAGCTACGAACGGGCATAGGAACATACATACATACTGCATGTATACTGTGTGTATGTATGTCCGTTCCTATGCCCGCTATATAGCTCAAACTAATAAGGCCTTCGCTACAGTCGAATAAAAAAGCCAGCCTGATCTGTACTATTAGGTATATTGTATTCTAAGGCCTGATTGGTAAAATTGTATGTATTGCCAAGTGTGCTTTATTATTTTGTGAGTAGGTACTTTATATCGTCATCATCTCAACCCTCTCAACCCATTGTGTGCCCGCCAACTACTGAGCACGGGTCTTCAATCAGAATTAAATGAATTAGCTCACCCTTTGAGAACATTAAGGAGAACTCAGGCATGCAGGTTTCCTTACGATTTTTTATCCTCACCGTTAAAGGAAGTACTACCTATTTTCTTAATTGTTTAACAGTTAAAACGCTCATAACTCCGAAATTTAGAGATGCATGCCCGAGATTAAACCCCAAATCCTTCAAATAGGAGACCGAAGTCTTAACCACTAAGCCATAACCGCTTGCACGAGTATTTAACTCATAAATTATGACAGTTTTTGTAATAGCAGCCTCAATTTCAAATCAAACAGATTTAAAAAACCGATAAGATTAATGACATGCAAAATCTAGTCTTACTTAGTAAATAATCGAATTAGCAATTCAAACTCACCTGTTTTTTCCATTTCGGGATAATATATTTAGTTGGCAACACCACGGGTGCCACACAACTTAAAATCACGATCAATATAAAATTATTCATGATTTTGTTCACGGTTACGTAAAATTAAAACCCCATTTAAATGAAATCTAAGCAAAAATTAAGTTAACGAATGCTTTTTTAGCATTTTTCGCCAGAAAGCTGCGTAAAGTTATTCAAACGAAAAAATATCAAATATTGTTTCGGCAATTTTGACGTAAAATATTCCGATAGAACTTTAGACCCCCATTAATATAAAAAATTAATAAAAACTTCGCGAAAAAATTGCATTAGCCAATAAGTATGTCACGTAAAAGAGTCCGTTGTAATTGTTTTTTTTTTGTCCAAAAACGGCGAGTATTTTGAAGGATCGAGATCGATAGAATGGTCGATCGGGAGAGGTGCAGATGGTAACGGTGCGATGCGCGCGCGAATACTGTTAGCTGTGTTATTGAACTTGAGTGGAAAGAGACTACTTTCGCCAGGCTTAGGGCTACTAAACCAGCGGTGTGTATGAGCTGGGTATTACCGGATTGCATTGTGTAAAGGAAAAGTAGAGCAAGATGTTGTTATTGTTAAGTAGAGTAACAACAGGCCAATCTCACTTGGTCACGAGAGCCGAGGTGGGATGGGCTCCCGGTCCCCTTCAATCTCACACGAGATAGATAAATTAAGAGATTACGACACACACTATAGTGTTCCAGACTAGTTCTAATAAATAAATTAAATTAGTGGGGATTCGGGAATTTGTGATGGTGAATTTGTGAAACAGACTTCCAAAACCACTACAAAGTGAAAAAATATTTCGGAAAGTGGAAACTTAAAATATATTGAATTCATTGGATATGGACGATTAATGATTATATTTATTATTTTTATCAGTGGAAGATAAAGAAAACATAATATACCTAGTAGTTCTTTAATTATGTTACTTTAGTTCTTTCTCTCGCTCTTTTACTAAGTAAATTTTCTGTAAAACTTGTGTTTAAACAGAACAAGAAAGACAATTGTAAATTAAGAATTTATAAGACCCCTGAAAAGTGAAGGTTACAGTAACTAGAAAAGAGCTGATAACTTTCAAACGGCTGAACCGATTTTCTTGGATTATAACTAAGAACACTCTCGATCAAGCTAACTTTCAAACAAAAAAAAACTAAATTAAAATCGGTTCATTAGTTTAGGAGCTACGATGCCACAGATAGATACACAGATACACACGTGAAGCTTATAACACCCCTCTTTTTGGGTCGGGCGGTTAAAAAGAATTTAGCCATAGTATTAGCGACGTCATAGGTATTTAATAAATTATATTTTAGAATGTATGTAGAGCTGGATAACCGCTACTTTTGTGGCTCCGGGAAAAGTCAAAGATTTAATATCGCGAGATGACCGGAGCATTGGAGGCTGATACACTTTTCAAATCTAGGTGAATTTCTTGCAGTAAACTCGATTTTATGACTCGATTTTATACTTTTTTTATGCTTTCTTCTTTGAAATTATTAGTTCTTGTTAACAACTTTACATTTTAATAACACTACGATCTCACCTGATGGTAAGTGTACCTACTTTTAAGTTATGATTTTTTGCGCGTTCTTTGAAATTAGTTCATTGTCAACAGTTACTTTTTTAAATTCCGATACCACAACCATTGACTGCGATCTCACCTGATGGTAAGTGATGATGTACCTAGTAGACTCATCATCATCTCTCCATCACCGGCCCACTACTGAGCACAGATCTCTCGGAATGAAAAAGGTTTAGACCGTAGTTGGCCAAGTGCGGATGGACAGACTTCACACACTCCCGAGAAACTAGGCTACCTAGTCTATCATACACTAATCTGTTAATTAAAAATTAAAATGGACTTCAGTCCTTTAAGCCTTTTGTGCAAGTAGTCTATATCTATACTAATATTATAAAGAGGAAACCTTTGTATTTTTGTATGTTTGTATTGAATAGGCTCAAAAACTGCTGGACCGATTTCAAAATTTCTTTTACCATTACTTAGAGGGATTCTTCCGAATCCGTATAGGCTATATTTTATCCCGGAAAATAGATAGGGTTTTTCGTGGTAGTGAAAATTGTGGAGTAAGGCGTCGAAAAAACTGCCGTACGTTAACGATTCTCGCGAACGCTGCCTAAATGGTTAGAGATGTATGGTTGACTTCTATAGAAAAGTTGTAGAACTCAATAATGCCTACAAAAAAGTCCGCGATAGTATAAACCAAACATTTATATTTTAGCCATTATAACCACTTTTCCATAGAATAAAAGTAAATGTCCACCCGTGCGAAGCCGGGGCGGGTTGCTAGTAGATAAATTAAGTAGCCTACCGTGACCGTGGCAACTCTATTCGCCTGGTGGCCACAGCACTACTACCAACTATCTAGTTGATACTATCCAACCCTAGCACTTCTCCTTTCAGCAAATGTTGCTTGGTAGAGATTGCTCCAAGCAATAAGGCCGCCTTTGCACACAACTGTTTTTCTGTTTTCTTCTTCTGTGTTGTGATCCTTTACATGTATTTTTGTGTGCAATAGTGTTTCTATCTATCTACCTAATGTTTCGTTATTCGGCAGCCTATCCTATCCCTTATTGCACCCAGAATGCAGTTGTGACTGCTACGAAGGCGCTGTAGGAGTAAGTCCATTTTTAGGGTTCCGTACCTCAAAAGGAAAAACGGAACCCTTATAGGATCACTTTGTTGTCTCTGTCAAGAAACCTATAGGGTACTTCCCGTTGTCCTAGAATCATGAAAGGCAGGAGGTAGGTCTTATAGCACAGATACAGGAATAAATCTGAAAATCGAGAATTTGTGGTTACATCATTAAAAAAAAAAAATTAAATGTTTCAATTTTCAAAGTAAGATAACTATACCAAGTGGGGTATCATATGAAAGGGCTTTACTTGTGCATTCTAAAACAGATTTTTATTTATTTTTATGCATAATAGTTTTTGATTTATCGTGCAAAATGTTGGAAAAAATACCCGAGTACGGAACCCTCAGTGCGCGAGTCTGACTCGCACTTGGCCGGGTCTTTTTACGGATAATGGCATGAAAGCCATCAGGTCCTGGGGTCTGTGAACATCCCATTTGCACTACAGTCCCTCAGCAGCCCCACCATTATGTCGGTTTAATAAATAAAATAACACAGAATTTATTTAAAATTATTTATTTATATTAACCTTTCTCGTTTATGTACACTAACGCTATATACACACAGTTTAGGTCCATATTAGATACATTAATTACATCGTCGAAAAGCGTCCAATACAAACGTTTCATAAAATGTATAACAGTTATACGAATAAGGCTAGGTGTACACTGTACATCGGGAAACAAAAGTAAAACACTGGCACCAAATATAAAAAAATATACAGGGTGTAACCAGAACGCTAGCAAAACCTTAGCGTTACATATTTATTATACTACCTTAACACAATCCAATGCCAATAACCATTTGCCTTATCTTAGATTTTTAGTGGTTTAGTATTTTTTTCAACCTGCATTGTATAGCGTGCGAAACTCGAGTCAATGCTCCACCTACGAAGCGGCATTGACTTCGAGTGACCTATTTACGGAGCGTTCGTTGACCTCTAACGTCATTCAGATGATTTATTTGCAATACATTGTGAACTTTTAAAAATACAGGATTTATCAATAATTTTTTTGTAGTTTTTTTTTATAGTACGCTATCAGTAATCATCAGTACTATCACCTGTCTTCGTTTTTGCTAGCGTTCTGATTACACTCTGTATGTATGTGAGTTACGATGTTCTTATTTGAAATACACACAATTAGGCACACTATATTTCATTCCATAAAACATAGGTTAGTCCTGATTAAAACTTTTTGATTCCTGTTTATTTATTTTTAATTATAATTATTATAGAAATTATGTACTTGATAAAAAACATAATTTAAAAACGTTATAAGTACTTATCTAATTAATTTTTGAAACAAAAAATATTTAAAAAATCTACTAATTACATGCCTCTTGTATATAAGAGGTCCTTAATGCCTCGTCCTATGGTAAAATTCATTTGTATTTCATTTTGGAATAAATTAAAATAATAATGTTATATTAAATAATATATCGATTACATTGTTATACAATAAACCAGAGTATTAAAAATCACAGAGAAGACCCAGAACAATTTGTAAAAAAAAAAAAAACATCTTTTGTATAATTTAGATTATACATTACAAACATTAAATTATATTCTTTCGTATACCCCAGCCTTAACAATAAACGGTTGCTACACGAATACAAACTTTAAGGTGGAAGCGACGGGCCTGCTCGCGGAATTCAAATTTAATTTGGTTTTTCACAATTTGTGAACTAATACGACAACGTAGGCTTATGGCATTCTAATTCCGACAATGGCAGTAACATCCTTACAGGTTTATATGAAAATCTTTACTTGAAAGGGTCCAGTTTAAGAAATTACTTCTACTATCGACTATTCTCACAAATTAGTCGATACTAGAATTAATTTCTTAAACTGGACCCTCTGTGAGTATGATACTGCCATTGTCGCAATTAATACCATAAGACTACGTTGTCGTATTAGTTCACAAATTGCGAAAAACCAAATTAAATTTGAATTTCGCGGGCAGACCCGTCTCATGCCCCTTGATACAGTGTAAATAAAGAGTATACCCGACGTATAGTATTGTTACACACAATTTATATAACTTCGAATTCAAACATAGCTACTTTTTTGTGCTCCTTCACACTACAGAAACTTAAGAGGGGTCTCTCCGTCACTCGCTTCATACAAACGTAGTTCCAATTTCATTTGAATATTAAGCAACCAAAGTCCATGAAATTTTGCAGACATATTCTAGAAACTAATATCTATGTCTGTGGTTTTCCAGATTTCTGGTAAAATATTCGGTTTCAAAGTTACGCGGTCTTAAATATTTACATACAAATCTTTGAGCCCCTGTAATTTTAAAACTACATATTTTTAGAAAAATCTAAAACACCACCGACACAGATATTAGTTTCTAGAATATTTTCAGTTTGTGATGTCTTAGAAATTAATTTATAATATATAAATAATATATATATATATATATTTATATTTATATATATATATATTATATTATATATATATTATATATATAAATAATTAAGTAATTCGAATTATAATGTGAAGGAACACATAAGCAGTATAATAAAGAATACACAAAATAGTTTGTACGTTTACATGCTCTAAGTATGAATGTATGAAAATACAGGGATTTCTTAATAGTGTAGTATAATAGACAAAATAATACAGTAACACAAGATTTTTTTAATTAGGCTATATTTTTATGATGTTTTTAATACCAATAAATAATTATTTATTATTTAACGAGTAATTTCATGACATATTTTTTTCCATTTACGTTTAAGTGACGTCGTTCATATAGGTAGCGGATATGTGACAGTACTGCTTTCTAGGAAACTAAAGCTTAAGGGCGTTTGTTCACTGAAGCGGAGTGAAGCGGAGATAATGTTAAATAGACCGATTCGTCTTTAGTTTTTTTTTTCTTAATTTGATTAAATTACTGCTCCGACATGATAATTTTATGATGTCATCGCTCAAGAATCTCATTGGTCGCCTAATCTGAATCTCCGCTCCATAACGTAATAAAGTATGATTTCATTTAAAGAAAAAATAAGCGCATTACATAATATTATTACTGCAATTTTTGTTTTTACATCGAAAACAAAAATACAAATAGATTAAAAGAATATTAGTGACTGGTATTGCACA
This sequence comes from Maniola jurtina, assembly GCF_905333055.1. Lineage (NCBI taxonomy): Eukaryota > Metazoa > Arthropoda > Insecta > Lepidoptera > Nymphalidae > Maniola > Maniola jurtina. The sequence continues at coordinate 2,284,046 of NC_060044.1, forward strand.
TTTAACACATTAAAAACATGCGAGTATTAAAATAACTTATAATAAAATATTAAAAAGATATTGCTTAACAGGGCTCTCTCCGTCATTCGCTTCATACAATCGTAGTTCCAATTTCATTTGAATATTAAGCATCCAAAGTCCATGAAATTTTGCAGACATATTCTAGAAACTAATATCTGTGTCTGTGGTGTTTTAGATTTTTCTAAAAATATGTAGTTTTAAAATTACAGGGGCTCGAAGATTTGTATGTAAATTTTTAAGACCGCGTAACTTTGAAACCGAATATTTTAACAGAAATCTGGAAAACCACAGACATAGATATTAGTTTCTAGAATATGTCTGCAAAATTTCATGGACTTTGGTTGCTTAATATTCAAATGAAATTGGAACTACGTTTGTATGAAGCGAGTGACCGAGAGACCCCTCTTAAAGTGTAAATATTCCAATTTGTGACATATTCGAAAAATAAAATTAAAAGTACTTTTGTAAAACAATATTTAAATTTTGATTACATAATCAGATCGTTACAGGTCCAAAAAAAGAGATTAATTTTTTCTTTAATATATAAACAATATCCCAAAAAAAATTCAAAGCATAGACAATTAGCTATTCAAAAATCTGTGTGATAAGGTCAATAAATACAACATAGGAATATATTATTTGGCTGAGGAATGTAGAAGTGTTTGAGACCCGGAATTATTCGCAAAAGAACTGGGGCACTACTACCACCGCTTAGTCATAATGTTTCAATAATATTTTGTCAATTTCATACAAGTTTTATATAAAAATGCCATAAAAATATTAAATCATTACTACTTTAAGGCCTGAGGTCCTAGTAAGTAGTCAGTAATGCCCCAGGTTCTGTCTTGCCAGCTCTTCTCAGTAGATTCTTTTCGAACCGGTGGTAGAGTCTTGACTTATCAAAAGTTATCCTACATAAAGTAAATTCATTTCATTTGATAAGGGTTTGCTGAAATAAATTAAAGTAGTATAACAACAGATTCAAAATAAAACGAACTTTAACCTTCCTTTAAATCAACGAGAAGGCTTAAGGATGCCCTTCTTCGCTTCGATGAAGCGGGCTCTTAACTTATTTAAATTAAAATTGTTTAGAAGGGAAATAAAATTAATGGTTGAGTCATAGTCACATTATTATACAAATAAAAATTAAAAATAATTCCTATTAGACGCTATAAATATTTCGATTTGTAGTATTGAGCGCTAGCACGATAACATTCGACATTAAATTAATTATTAGCAACCGTAGGGCCGCGACTCGCATTTTCAATGCTCAAAAATGCGACTTTTAGGGTACCTATCAACTGAAGAGCAGCGGAGCGGAGACATAATATTCAGCTGTCTAATCAGATTACTGACTGATAGATTACGTGATAAAATCACATCATCTCATAATATGATTGGTCTTTTATACGTATCTCCACTCCACTACGTTTCATTGTACACGCACCCTTACAGCACTTGCGCCTCTCGTGAGTCGTTTTGTGGTTTAACGCGCACCAATACAGAAACGAATCGAAAAAATTGGTTGTCTGTAAAGTCGGTTTACTGACGATAGTTGAACGTGACAACAAAGGCCGATTGTGCTTCTTTGTCGCTCGTTCCGCGCTCTCGCTTGCACTTCAAGCCTTACATGGAACGACTCACGCGGCGTTACCTCAGAGCGAGGTAACGCCGCATGAGTCATGTTTTTTCGTGCGTGCAGCCGGCTCTATCGAATTATAAGACGTTGTCACGTCAAAAAGCGGCATTAATCATTCGATCTCACTAACAAAGTACATCTGTTTAAAGTGTGTGAGTAAGAAGGAATGATTAGCGATGTTTCGTTCTAATTAGTTTCTTTACTGGTACGCTTTATATTCTACTGAGCATATAACCCTTAGGCATTTAGAAGTTATGGTAGAATGAGGAAACTCACTTACGTAAACCCTGAAAACATTACTCTTTTTACCCGACTACGGCAAAGCCGAAAGGGTTATGATTTTAGCTATCCATGTATGTATGTTTGTATCCAGATTTTGTAAGTTCCACCGTAGCACCTAAACTATTGAGGCGATTTTGATGAACCAGGTGTCAATTGATTTCTTGTAATAGTCCGGATGACAGGCTATATTTTATACGAAAAAAATTTGCCTCATGGATGTTACATCAAAAAAAGTGGGGATCTGCAAACAGTTTCTTTCCTATTGTATCGAATAGGATGTCAAATGAAAGAGGAGAAAACCGAGTTCATAGACATGCGACAGATAAACATTTTACTATAACATTTCAGCGTTTATTAAGAGGATCCTAGTCGGGTTTTAGTGTTTAACTTTATCTTGTTTGGACAACCTTTTTATAAAAACTTGAAGACTGTCATGCCATAATATTCTAACTCTAGGTGTTCAGAGTGTAGCCGTGTTGTCTCGGCATAAAATAGACTGCCACATGCTACAAGGCAGAAAAATTAGTGTTCCTATTTATAGCTTGTGGTGTAAAACAGCCTCAATATCTAGGCTATCATGGAAGCGATAACTCTTTCGCTTTTTTTTTCGCTCTCGTCTGGCTTTACAAAGATTAGCCAATGTCAAGTTTGTAGTTATTTGTAACAAGTTAGTTGAACTACACAAGTATGGACCCCGTCTGTGCCGGCGCTCGCTGACATACGCACGGCAACCCCTTAGAGCACTTTCCAGTCAGTTTTTACAAAAAAACACTCCAAAAAGGCAGAGCACGCCCGCCAGCTAACACCAACACAGACGAAGTCAAGCGATAACTCACTGGTGGGTAGAATCTAAAATATTTCGTTTCCACAGATAACGGAAACGTTATTTTTTTAAACAAACATTTGTAATTATTATGAAATATGAAGTAAAGTGTGACAAAGTTGTTAATTTTTCAATTGTCTAGTTTCTTATATACCTAGTTTATTTACACACGAAATTGCCTCAGCCCTAAAATAGAGATTTTTCAAGGTACATATTATTTTCAAAATGAATAATACTTTTACTGTATTTATTGTTATTTAGCAGAGATAATAAATGGCTAAATAAATAAATCTTTATCAACTTTACAAAACATATAACAAAGAGCTAAATCAATATCTGGCTTAGTTTTAGGTCTACAACAACAAATAAAATCATAACCCTTCCTTTCCGCTTTGCCGTAGTCGGGTAGAAAATAGATGTATCAACGTACGTTTGTATGGAGAAGCCTGGCATAATGAAGGGTTATATGCTCGATGTTGTAATCAGTCACTTACGTCCTTGGCACTGCCATTCTTTATCACATACAGCTTGGTGTACAAAACAAAACAGTACACATTCCTAGAACACGTCCAGTTGTGCATACAATCAGTGCTAAATGCAACGCAATTCCAACTTTTACAGCTATGCGTATAATGTAACATCAACCGTAAGATTGCTTTACCACCTTTAACATAAAACTACAAGATATTTTCGTTTATATCAGATGTTTCACTTTTTATTCATTTCATTCTTTCACTCGAAATTAAACGTCTGATCAAAATTGAGGAATTAATTCATTCAGTGAAAGATGCGAATGAAAAAGAAATGAATAGGCCACCAAACGGCCAATAAGTGTGGTGCACTATGGTCTAAGTCCTTCTCATTCTGAGAGGAGACCCGTGCTCAGTAGTGGGGCGGCGATGAGATTATGATGATGGTGTTGTCAAAAATGGTAAAGCAATTTCATGGTAGACTACATATGCTTTACTTTAAAGTTGAGATCTATAGAGCGCACATTGACTTTGCTCAGAGTTAAGTAACTGTCAAAACGAGACAGCGCTGTACCGCTGACATAAATCTGTCTCGTTTTAACTGAAACTAAGTCTAAGCAAAGTCAAAGTGACCTCTATAAATTTCATCATTAGATTACCTCGTAGTTTGACAGTGAGGATAAAGCATCATCCAAACCTGCGCGACCAAAGCAACTATGAAGCGGGAGCGTCAGTCGCGCTTCCCACAATGTAATATAATGGCGCGCTACATGAACACGACTACAACAATCCGGTGTTTGACAACTAGTCAAATCAATATCATTTTATCAAACGTAAAAACACTGGCTTAGTATGCGAGCTTCTATGAAATACTGGCATGTGACATCACAATGATACAAAGAGTAAATAATAAATATACGAGTATATAATATAGGGAATTGGACGTGCTTTTTTTAGTTTGATCGATAATTTAAAATGGTTATCACACTTAAAACTAACAAAGGACGTGGATTTTACATAATTTGGAAGACCCTCTATTTAATAATCACTGAGAAATAATGTTTAAAGCCTTCTACTATAGAACAGTACTCAGAATATTGGCACATTTTTACCGACCAATCTCCTATGTGCCTCCCTTAGGTTACTCTACATTGGCGAAGTGCATTGTGCTGGGCTGGCACTACAAAAAGCCACCAAAAAAGAGAAGAGGATAATTTATTTTTGACAGAAGCAAACACCGTATTGCGTAGGTATGCACGTATAGATTCACGTCGTGGATGCGCAGGTGTGGTCGTAGCTTCAGAAAAAAGAAAAAAACATGTACGTTTAAACCAGCTCTTCAAATCCTAATATTCTTATGCATAATAAAACGCAAACTAATTTGAACTTAATATCTGAACATCACAAATCACAAAGTCCATTAACAACTAAGTTCTAGCGTTTGTAATTCGGCTAAGCTTATGCTTATAAAAATCGCTAATTAGCCTGCGTTCAATTCAAATAGTTTTGAAGTTTCAAGATTTTTTTTCAAGGCCTGCCGCATACTGTCAGAAAGTACGCTTTACACGTTATGTTTTTTTCATTATGATTTTTAACAGACTATTTGAACGAGGTAGAAGGTGCTTCAAATGAATTCATATGATTTTTCACATGCTACCTATGAAAACTTTCAATTCCTTTGATACAGATTGGATTACGTCACTATTGATGTACAGGTACGTCGTATGGTATAAATGGGTTTAAAACAGCGCCTGAAGTTTTAGTGGTATTTTCGCCCAAAGTAAATTGAACGCAGTCTAAACAAGCGGCTAGTAAAGTACTAGATAAGAATGGTCTATAAGTCCTTTTGTCGCGTGTCTGGGTACTGCGGAACGTGCTTGTAGTCCGGGAACGGGTACAGGACCAGGTGGTCAGCCGTTTTGTACCACGGGATTAGGCCGTTCTGCAAATAAACAATTGGTTTGTTTGACAATAGTCAATCAGCGAAGGAATCCTTAATATAAACGAAGCAATGTCATGTATAAAGGCATTTTCCAACTTTTTCCTTTTCTTTTAAAGAATATTAGCCATGCTAATCATGACTTATACTCCCCTTTCCCCTCCAATTAAGCGTAAAGCTTGTGGAGTGGGTACGACGATAGTGCAACGGCTGAGGTTTGAACCGCCGACCTTTTGGAATTCAGTCCGCTCCTCAACCGTGAAGCTATCGAGGCTATATACAGCTATATACGGCGAGCTATATACAGGCTGTAATAAGAACGCTAGCAAAAACTTATCGCTATTATCACAACGCAATACCAATAATTTTCCAATTCAAACCCGCAATGTATAGCGGGCAAACTCGGGTCAATGCTCCGCCTACAACGCATCTGTCTACGCAACGTTCGTTGACTTCTACATCATACATGATTACATGCTGTATGTTATGAAAAACTTACCAAATTAGTTCGTTTATTTGTCCCTCGGCCAAAACCGTTCCAATGGTTGCCGGCAACGCCGATTAAGTCACCAACCTGAAAATTAAAAAAAATTGATAGCTCAATGGGTTGCGAAACTGAAGTGGCAATGGGCAGAGCACATAGTTCGAAAATCCGATTGCGATCGATGTTGGGATCCCAAGGTGACCTCGAAACAGAAAGCGCAGCGTTGGAAGACCCCCCACTAGATGGACAGAGGACTCAATACTCCTACTACTCGGTCAAGCTAAGTTTACACCTCGCGTCGATTACATCACACTGACGTTTAGGTACGGTATGCGAACCGTACTGACACGACAAGACGACCGCGGGAGGTGAGCGAGGAAGTGGGAGAGGCGCCGCATTCCAGCGAGGTGCAAACTTAGCTCAGAGTTATACATACCTGGAATGAGATCTCTTGGCTGACGGTCGCGGTGTGAGGCATAACAGCGCGTCGGTCGTGCGCGTTCTGACCGCCGAAGTAGTAGATGTCATCTAATGAGTAGAAGCTGTCCGATGCGTCTACGCGATTTGTTTGCATCATTTCGTATGCCACGCGGCCAACCTGACAAGCAAATATCTTATTGAAAAAGTTCTTATATAATTCAAAGAGCTCTTCAGGTGCGTTGGGCGATTTTGGGTGGGTAAAAACTTTAAGGTCTGATTAAGTTTTTGTCCATTGAAAATTAATTTTAAGCACTACGAAATAAAGTTTAAATTTAATAGCAGCAAAATCAAATGAATTTAAATTCGAATAAAATATTACAAAATAATTCAATGATACAATAAATAGCTTACCAATAAAAATTGAATTTTATTTCTTATGATTAAAGAGTGCTTTTTGTTTGTAATTTTATTAGGTTCTTTATCGTTGATCCTCAGCTTCGTTGGTTGATTCACACGTGTGTCCAATGCGATGTTTTTAGTGTGCGTTTGTCAGTTTTAGCAAGTATCCTGTATGCGAATAGTATAGAAACTCTTCTTACCTGACTACTGAAAGTGCAAACAAGGTAATCGCACATGGCTAACATGTGCAAATCGACCAACAGTCCAGTCAGAGACAGCGGGGTGTATCTGCGATGAGTAGCCGCCGTTTTCGCTATCGAGGGATCGCCCAGGAACTCGTAGTCTGGGTATTTTTTTCTAGCGTCTTCTAATACCTGAAAACGACATTTATAGATTACACTAGCGGCACGCTATGATGGCCGGTTTGACACATTACAATAGTGATGTGGAATGTCAATTTATTCTCGAACAAAAAACAATTAAGTTTTGTTTTTGTACCTGATTAAATAGGTTTAATAAAACAAAAATGTATATGTTTATTTAATTTATTTGAACGAACTGAATATTTGAACGAAAATGAATATACATACTTTATATGCACACAAGAAACATATGAATACAAAAGATACCAAAAAAGGTGCCACAAAAGGCCATAATTAATCAGATTCGTCCATACTACTATTTTCACTGTCGTCACTGCTATCATCACATACATTAATAATTATATGTTCGTTTTCTATAATATTATCTATTTTCACATCTCTTTCATAATCTTCCCTTATTAATTTAACAGTTCTATTCACAACCTTTTCCCAGTCTCCTTTAGTCACATGTTCACAAGCTTCTTCTAATAATTTTAGCATTTTTTTTGTGGTAAATGGGGGTTCTGTATTGTGTCTTGCAGCATATCCCTTAATTTGAGCCCACACCAACTCAATCGCATTATACTCACAATGGTAAGGCGGTAACCGTATAACTCTGTGCCCATGTTCTAATGCTATTTCGTCAATGACGTATCGGATCTTGGTTGGTTTGTTTTCTTTTAAAAGACGTACTAATTCCGCTTTTAACATATTCATGTTTGCATCTACGCCATTTTTACGAAGCCATGCGACGATATCAGCTTTCTTTTGGGATTGGGCAGGTGGCTTGTCAATTTGCATCGAGTGGTATGGGGCGTTGTCCATAATTATAATAGATGGTTCAGGGAGGCTACACAACATTGAGGTAAACCATTCAGTAAACTTTTCTCCATTCATGTCTTCATGATAGTCTCCAGTGGTTTTTGACGCAAAAGCCATGAGAGAACCTTCGACAAACCCGTTGATGGTTCCGGCGTGACAAATTATAAGTCGCGATCCTTTTCCTACAGGAACTTTGGAAGTAGATGCTGCTGTGTCATCGTTCCAAGAACGGCCTACAGTATGGTTAGCATTAAGCCATGTTTCATCCAAGAACACAACATTTTGCCAATTTTTGATTTCTTTCACTTGCCGTAAAAAAGTATACCTTGCCATCGCTATATCAAATCTTTCCATCAATATTTTGCGTTTGTTACATTTTTTGTATCGAAATCCAATGGTCTTCAAAATCTTCGTTAAAGAACTTTCCCCACCGAAGAATAATCCAGCTTCCTTCAGTGAATGCACCAACTTTTTTCTTGTTGGATACTCCTTCTGTAAATAGTAGCCGTAAACATGTCTTCGGATAGCATCGGCATCAAAGCTATCGATGCCTACGACTGGTTTTGCTCGTTTTCTCTTTTTTGGTGTGTGAAGTTTATTTTCTTCTGTGCCAGTCTCGCCATATTTTTTTTTAGTTATCCGTCTAACAGTTCGTTGTCCAATATTAAGCGCATCAGCTACGCGTTCAACCACTGACGTTATAGGTAAAATTGGCCCTCCATTTTGAGCTTCACGATCGAAATAGTTACGAAGGCGTATTACGAACTCACGTGTCTGACTATTTAGAACAGTTCTCTGCGTACGTTCGGTCATATCGACGAAATCCACAACAAAGGGCTTGAACAGAGTCCAAATTAACGAGCAAGGGTCAACAGTAATGCAGTATCAATATTTGAAATCCAAAGCCAGGTCAAAACTATATCACAATCGCATTGCACTGACAGTTTATACTTTTCGAAGCAACGTCAATTCGAAACTGCTTTGTTTTGCATTGAGCATTGACGCGAGTTTGCCGGAGGTAGTAGTTGTGCTAGCCAGCGATCCTATGTGACGATCGTATTAGATTCCATTTTTAAAAATTTATTGATATTTTTTTGCGATTTCAGAGGTTTGTCCACATAGTGAAAATTGTTCATATTCACAAGTACATTCACCCCTTAAATGGTGCAAACTGATTTTTCTACACTTGTATACATTTAAGAAATCAATTTAATAAATAAATTTTGAGTCCTAAACCTAAAAAAAAACCTAAAAAGGTGCGTGAGAGTTATATGTAGATTATCCCAGACAGATAGCTGCATTCCTTACTTCCAAAAACTTCGTTTATTAACTGTACCATCATTATATATCTATGAAATTATTTTGTTTGTAGCGAATAATAAAAATATGTTTACAGAATTTGATAATAAAAGACAAAAACATAAATTAAGATTCCCGTCACATAGAACCGCTCTCATCAGTAATAGTTTTAACGTTATGGCAGTAAAAATTGTAAATAAATTACCTTTGGAAATAAGAGAACTTGTAAACGTAAATAAAATACAAGGCCTTAAAAAGAAATTATTTGAATATTTAACTAAGAATACCTTTTATAGTGTTGATGAATATCTAAGATGACTTTTTTGTTTTATTATGTAATCTTGTAATATTTTTAAGACCTGTAATATTATTATTATTATTATTTTTTTTTTTTTTTTTTTAATATTAAGTATTCAGAATTGTAAATTCCTTTTATTGTATAACATCATTTATTTCAAACAAACGAAAATTTTACTTTTAATTTAATTTGTTTATTCACTATTTTGAATTAATGTATTTGCATGCCAGCTTGGCGTGATACAGCTGGACTATTTTTATAATTACACCTGTAATACCTGTATCAGCAAATAAATAAATTGATTGATTGATTGATTAAAACTACATTCGATAAAATTTATGAATCTCTGCACATCACTATCGTCAATAAAGTAATACAATTATTTCCTTCAAAGTCGTTATCAATTAATACGGAACTTCATGAGCGGACAAACGTCAAACCGGCCATCATAGCGTGCCGCTAGTTTAATCACAATAAAAATGGATTCAACACGCACAAAAATGTTCCAAAATTATCATAATCGAAGACTTGTACCGATGTAGCGACAGATGCGATGTAGAATAAAAAATTCACCACTGAGTCAGTCAAGCTTGCATTTCGAGTATTCGAAATACACGTTGCCACTGATTCGATCCATTTTGGACCACTTTTTTTAACACACAATTTTAGCATAAATCTGGTGGATCGATCAAACATAGTTCAATGAGTTGCTAAGCTCAATGCTCAATTAACCGATGGATCAGTTTTCCCTTTCACTTTTAATATGGGTACCTTCAAGTCAAGAGTGAATAGGCAACTTCTAGGCAAGCGCGCTCCATCTTAGGCTGCATTATCACTTGCTAGCAGGTCTGATAGCAGCCAAGCGCTACTCTCTAAATCAAAAAAAAGATGGGGCGCAAAGTTTGAAGAACAGTGTATATCTATCATTTTTTCTTATTCAGATACAAGTTAGCCCTTGACTGCAATCTCACCTGGTGATAAGTGATCATTATAGGTATAGCGCATGGGCTCCTGCGGTAGTGGAGCGGTGCGGTGTGGAGGCACCTACTCAGTTATGCGCTATGCCTATAACTAGCATACTTACATTAGCATCGTCCGTGGCCAAGTATACCCTCCGCTTATCGACGTACTGGGAGAGCTCTAGCGTCGCATAGTAGTCTTTGACGTGCAGCATATACTCGTCAATGTGGTGGAAGGCTGCTTCTGTGCCCACTTTGTCCGTCCGCCTTATGTGCACTCTGTGGACAAGAATATTCTAGAATATATGAGGGAAACTACACAAGTCTTGAAATCCATACTATTATTATAAGTGAGAAAGTGTTTATCTGTCTTTCCAGGGCTCAACCACTCAACCAATCGTGACAATTATAAATCTACTAGTCGATGCCCACGACTTCGATCGCGTGGATATAGGTTTCTTAAAAATCCCGTAGGAACTCTTTAATTTTCCGAGATAAAAAGTAGCCATGTGTTAATCCAGGGGTATAATCTATCTCCATTCAAAATTTCAGCCCAATCCGTGTAGTAGTTTTTGCGTGATGGAGTAACAAACATACGCACACACACACACACATATACATACACACAAACTTTCGCTTTTATAATATTGTGTGATTGTAATACAATGGCAAAATTGCTTCTGGAAAGCAACCATTACAATTTCAGCGTGTTTACATGTTTGGCAAATGCATTGCCCAAGTGTTGGGCCAAGTATGTTTCCACTATGCAGCTACTAACCCGACGATAGGAGTCTTGAAGTTCATCTTGGCTATCGTGTCGTTGATCGCCTTCTGCATGGCTTGGCGCGGCTTCAGCACGTACTTCAGCATCTGCCCGACCCACCACGACGACGGGTCACCGTTGAACCGAACTATCCTGAACCATATTAAAAATGTTAATTTAATGGACGAAATTCGGCCAAGTTAGCTTGTAACGTGCAGGTCATAGAATAAAATTTAAAAAAACCAGTCAAATGAGAAGCACACGAAGAATTCAGTTTCATCGACAAGAAATCACAAAACAGAGGCCCTACTACCACCGCTTAAAGTAATAAATGTTTAAATATTGTTTTGACAGTTTCATACAAGTTTTATATGAAAATGTCGAAACAATATTAAAACATTACTACTTTAAGCGATGGTAATAAGGCCCCAGTATAGTAAAAATTTATCTGTACAACACTGCAAGTTAATGACCGACTTGATTGTTGGTTGGAAAATCTTTCAGAAAATACATCCGATCGTATAATTTTATTTATATCTTTTTTTTCTTCTTATCATATCTTTTATTCTAGATCGTATAATAATTTAGTTTTGACATAGGGTGCATCCATGCCTACGTCAAAACTAAATTATTTCTTAGTAATTATTAAATAGACGGAACCGTTCTAATTTATCGGAATAACGAAAGAAGTACGTCAAATTACATCAAATTGTATTGTAATCATGGCGTCACATTTATGTATTTCATACAAGCACTCTTACAAGGCAAGCGTTTTGACGTTGGATAAAAAGTATACAACGACTATATGTAGGTATAGCCAGTGGCGTGCAGCTCATTAACGCATAAAAGCACTGCTTACCCAAGAGTTATCCTAGTTGAAATAGCTTAATTCTCATTATACTTGATGACTTGCCAGTAAGGAGATACCTACCTAAGTACTGCTTACCATCGCCTTAAACCCTGTGCACGCCACTGGGTATAGCGCATAATTGAGGATGCTTCTGCGGTAGTAGAGCGGTGCGGGAGGGTGAGTCATCACAAGTTGACGAATCACTGAGCTCTCGCGTCACGTCATTACACCCCTCCCGCACCGCTCCACTACACAGGAACTTACTCAGTTGGCGTTGCCTTAAGAGGAGTCTCTCTGTCACTCGCTTCATACAAACGTAGTTCCAATTTCATTTGAATATTAAGCAACCAAAGTCCATGAAATTTTGCAGACATATTCTAGAAACTAATATCTATGTCTGTGGTTTTCCAGATTTCTGTTAAAATATTCGGTTTCAAAGTTACGCGGTCTTAAAAATTTACATACAAATCTTTGAGCCCCTGTAATTTTAAAACTACATATTTTTAGAAAAATCTAAAACACCACAGACACAGATATTAGTTTCTAGAACATGTCTGCAAAATTTCAAAGATTTTGGTTGCTTAATATTCAAATGAAATTGGAACTACGATTTTATGGAGTAAGTGACGGAGAGAGCCCTGTTAAGTAGGCAACATCTCTATTTGAATATTAAAATACCTATGTGCTAAATCCGAAGGTACTGCTAGAGGCAGGAACTTTGGCTTCTGCGTGATTGAGTCAATGAATGGCAGTGACACTACTTTTGCGTCATACGCGGCTGAAACAATAACAAAAAACAATACAATGATTTAACAAGTGAAAATTAAAAATTTATAACACCCCCGACAAGTGAAGGTTACAGTAATAACTAGAAAAGAGCTGATAAATTCCAAACGGCTGAACCGATTTTCTTGGATTATAGCTAAGAACACTCGATTAAGCCACCTTTCAACCAAAAAAAAAACTAAATTAAAATCGGTTCATTAGTTTAGGAGCTACGATGCCACAGACAGATACACAGATACACACGTCAAACTTATAACACCCCTCTTTTTGGGTCGGGGGTTAAAAAGGAAGAATAACAGTACACAGTCGTCAACAGTACCGCACAAGTCGGCAGTAAAACTGCACAAGTCTTTAATAATACCGCACTAGTCGACAGCAAAACCGCATAAGTCCTCAACAATACCGCATAAGACGACAGCAAATCCGCACAAGTTCTCAACACTACTGCATAAGACGACAGCAAAACCGCACAAGTCCACAGTTAGTATACCACAAATTTCTTACCAGGCCACTGCACCACTTTGTCGTCATAGGCCGAGGTGCAGCTATCAGAGATGGGGTGGAAGACATACTCCCAGCCCTTATTGTTGTACCTCCAGCCCTTAGAGTTGAGGATTAAGGTTCTCTCTGTTGCGTACGCGAATATGAGGCAGTACACTATGTGATGGAGTTGGCAGCCAAAACCGCAACCCTGAAACAAATAGACTTATTGTGTAAAGTTTAACTTAACTCCTGGGCCATATTTTTATTTAATCTTGGCCCTAACATATTTTTTTAACAAAATGAAGATTAGGGAGACAGCCAGCGACCTTCGTTATTTTATAAAAGCTGAAAGTTTATCTGCGAATTGTCCCTAACACAGAGAGGAACGATCAGCAACTTTGGAGTTTGGATTATAGTGGGTTTGGGAGATAACAGGTAACAAAGGTATAGCACACGTATACGCAAACTTTATTGTCCGACAGCTCATGGGCGTCGGCTCCGATATCCGATATCGGGGCGGACAATCTGGAAGGCAGGTAGGTATATATTTCATACAATTTATTTGCCCCGAAATCGTATTGGCGCCCGATACCGATAACGGATCGGATAATGGAGAAACGTTCATACTCTCAACCATTACAAACGTGCCTAGCACGCCAACTCCACGCAGTCTTGTCTGTCTTACCACTATAACCCCTTAATTGTGTTTTTTTTTCAAAATATTGAATCGAGAAAAATGTGCTAACTTCACTCGACTATAAGAAATTAAGGTTACATCAATAAAACAATTACATCGTATAATGATTTCTTTAACTTTAATAATCGTGCCAATTCCATAAATCATAAAACTTGGTTTGTCAAGGTCAAGGTATTATTAAATAGTATGGTGACCTTAGACAGCAATTCAGATAGCAAATTAAACCTCACTCACTCATCAATCATTACGATAAGAATGAAAAAACTATTATTTACTAGGTATTTAAAAATCCAATGGGGACTTTTGGATTTTCCGGAATAAAAGTAGCCTGTTAACTATACCCATGTCGATCGTTTGCTCCACTGCGACGTGATTGAAGGACAAACCAACAAACAAACACACTTTCGCATTTATGAATATGGATTGGAATACCCACGGCATCCATCGCGTGGATTTAAAAAACCGGCCAAGTGCGAGTCAGACTCGCGCACTGAGGCACTCGGGTATTTTTTCCGACATTTTGCACGATAAATCTAAAACTACTATGCATAAAAATAAATAAAAATCTGTTTTAGAATGTACAGGTATAGCCCTTTCATATGATACCCCACTTGGTATAGTTATCTTATTTTGAAAATTGAAACACATTTTAATTTTTTTTTTAAAGATGTAACCACAAATTCGCGGGTTTCAGACTTATTCCGGTATTTGTGCCTTAAGACCTACCTACCTACCAAATTTCATGATTCTAGGTCAACGGGAAGTACCCTATAGGTTTCTTGACAGACACGACGGACAGACAGACAGACAAACAGACAGACAACAAAGTGATCCTATAAGGATTCCGTTTTTCTTTTTGAGGTACGGAACCCTAAAAATCCAGTGGGAGCTCTTTGATTTCCCGAGATAAAAAACCGCTTTCTAAACGGAATCTTGCCGAAATCAGTTCTTGTATGTTATAGGCACAATATAGATTTGTATAGTATTTTTCCTACTTTAGTATAATAAAATCTAGTTTGCTCATTAGCGTCTACAAGCTGAAAACATGTCCAAATATGACGAAATGGGTTATCGACCCGAAACCCGTCCATACTGTGGACGTATTTAGTATGTTTGCTCAACTAATTATATTATCCTGTATAAGACACGCGCACATGTACAAACATACATGACAGTGTTATTATTTTCACGTTAGATAAATATAAGATCTTATATGTTCTATACATCAAGAGTGAGGGATAATGTAATGAATTGGCTCATAAACATGGCCGCTCGGTATTGACGGCCATGGGTCGATGAGGATGACACGATGATGATCGTTTTGTTAGTTTTTAACCGACTTCGAAAAAAGGAGGAGGTTCTCAATTCGTTGGAATCTTTTTTTAACAATGTTTTTTAGGTTAAGGAATTCCGTTAGGAATAACGGAACTCTTATATGATCACGGTTTCTGTATCTGTCTGTCGTGTCTGTCAAGAAAACCTATAGGATACTTCCCGTTGACCTAGAATCATGATTTTTTGCAGGTAGGTAGGTATTTTAGCACAAGTAAAGAAAAAAAATCGAAAACGTGAATTTGTGGTTACACACAAAAAAAATTAAAATGTGTTAATGAACAAATAATTAGTATTTTCAATTTTCAAAGTAAGATAACTATACAAATTGGGGTATCATATTCAAAATTCAAATTCAAAATATTTTTATTCAATTAAACTAACTATTGCTTTTGAATCGTCAAAATAATCTACCACTGGTTCGTAATGTCGTTCCTACCGAAAAGAACCAGCAAGAAACTCTATGAAAGGGCTCTGCTATGAAAAGGCTTTATCTGTACATTCTAAAACAGATTTTTTTTTTTTATGCATAATAGTTTTTGATTTATCGTGCAAAATATTAGAAAAAAATACTCGAGTACGGAACCCTCGGTGACTCCCACTTGACCGGTTTTTTTTTTTGTATGTGTTTTTATCATGTCGGTTTAAAATTGCAAGCCATAGGATAGACTAGACAGTCTAACAAACGCTGCAACCCGGCATGCCAATAACATTCTTCCTGCAATCATCGAGTACAATCTAACTACTATAGTTCAACTCGGGACAATTTCAATTATACGACTTATATAGGTTTGAAAAGACATTGTTAGGGTTCCGTATCCGAAGGGTACGAACATGACCCTATTATTAAGACCTTGCTCGCATCTTGACAATCGAGAGGGTTCTGTAGGGACTTGAGCCGCCTCTATATGAGATCGCTGACGTTGACCGCTTCTGTCCTACGCCATTCATGGTAGCCGTCGATTTCTATGAGCTTTTGCTGGTCTGATAGTAACGATCTTACCTCGTTCAAGTTGCATATGACCTTCCTCGCATCTCGACAGTCGGGAGGGGACTGTAGGGACTTGAGCCGTCTCTGTATGAGATCGCTGACGTTGGCCGCTTCTGTTCTACGCCATTCATGGTAGCCATTAATTTCTATGAGCTTTTGCTGGTCTGATAGTAACGATCTTACCTTGTTCAAGTTACAGATGACCTTCCTCGCATCTCGACAATCGAGAGGGTTCTGTAGGGACTTGAGCCGCCTCTGTATGAGATCGCTGACGTTGGCCGCTTCTGTTCTACGCCATTCGTGGTAGTCATCGATTTCTATGAGCTTCTGCTGGTCTGATAGTAACGATCTTACCTCGTTCAAGTTGCATATGACCTTCCTCGCATCTCGACAATCGAGAGGGTTCTGTAGGGACTTGAGCCGCCTCTGTATGAGATCGCTGACGTTGGCCGCTTCTGTTCTACGCCATTCGTGGTAGTCATCGATTTCTATGAGCTTCTGCTGGTCTGATAGTAACGATCTTACCTCGTTCAAGTTGCATATGACCTTCCTCGCATCTCGACAATCGAGAGGGTTCTGTAGGGACTTGAGCCGCCTCTGTATGAGATCGCTGACGTTGGCCGCTTCTGTTCTACGCCATTCGTGGTAGTCATCGATTTCTATGAGCTTCTGCTGGTCTGATAGTAACGATCTTACCTCGTTCAAGTTGCATATGACCTTCCTCGCATCTCGACAATCGAGAGGGTTCTGTAGGGACTTGAGCCGCCTCTGTATGAGATCGCTGACGTTGGCCGCTTCTGTTCTACGCCATTCGTGGTAGTCATCGATTTCTATGAGCTTCTGCTGGTCTGATAGTAACGATCTTACCTCGTTCAAGTTGCATATGACCTTCCTCGCATCTCGACAGTCGGGAGGGTTCTGTAGGGACTTGAGCCGCCTCTGTATGAGATCGCTGACGTTGGCCGCTTCTGTTCTACGCCATTCGTGGTAGTCATCGATTTCTATGAGCTTCTGCTGGTCTGATAGTAACGATCTTACCTCGTTCAAGTTGCATATGACCTTCCTCGCATCTCGACAGTCGGGAGGGTTCTGTAGGGACTTGAGCCGCCTCTGTATGAGATCGCTGACGTTGGCCGCTTCTGTTCTACGCCATTCGTGGCAGTCATCGATTTCTATGAGATTCCGCTGGTCTGATAGTAACGATCTTAGCTTGTTCAAGTTACAGATGACCTTCCGCGCATACCGACAGTCGGGAGGGTTCTGTAGGGACTTGAGCCGCCTCTGTATGAGATCGCTGACGTTGGCCGCTTCTGTTCTACGCCATTCGTGGTAGTCATCGATTTCTATGAGCTTCTGCTGGTCTGATAGTAACGATCTTACCTTGTTCAAGTTACAGATGACCTTCCTTGAATCTCGACAGTCGGGAGGGTTCTGTAGGGACTTGAGCCGCCTCTGTATGAGATCGCTGACGTTGGCCGCTTCTGTTCTACGCCATTCGTGGTAGTCATCGATTTCTATGAGCTTCTGCTGGTCTGATAGTAACGATCTTACCTTGTTCAAGTTACAGATGACCTTCCTCGCATCTCGACAATCGAGAGGGTTCTGTAGGGACTTGAGCCGCCTCTGTATGAGATCGCTGACGTTGGCCGCTTCTGTTCTACGCCATTCGTGGTAGTCATCGATTTCTATGAGCTTCTGCTGGTCTGATAGTAACGATCTTACCTCGTTCAAGTTGCATATGACCTTCCTCGCATCTCGACAATCGAGAGGGTTCTGTAGGGACTTGAGCCGCCTCTGTATGAGATCGCTGACGTTGGCCGCTTCTGTTCTACGCCATTCGTGGTAGTCATCGATTTCTATGAGCTTCTGCTGGTCTGATAGTAACGATCTTACCTCGTTCAAGTTGCATATGACCTTCCTCGCATCTCGACAATCGAGAGGGTTCTGTAGGGACTTGAGCCGCCTCTGTATGAGATCGCTGACGTTGGCCGCTTCTGTTCTACGCCATTCGTGGTAGTCATCGATTTCTATGAGCTTCTGCTGGTCTGATAGTAACGATCTTACCTCGTTCAAGTTGCATATGACCTTCCTCGCATCTCGACAATCGAGAGGGTTCTGTAGGGACTTGAGCCGCCTCTGTATGAGATCGCTGACGTTGACCGCTTCTGTTCTACGCCATTCGTGGTAGTCATCGATTTCTATGAGCTTCTGCTGGTCTGATAGTAACGATCTTACCTCGTTCAAGTTGCATATGACCTTCCTCGCATCTCGACAATCGAGAGGGTTCTGTAGGGACTTGAGCCGCCTCTGTATGAGATCGCTGACGTTGACCGCTTCTGTTCTACGCCATTCGTGGTAGTCATCGATTTCTATGAGCTTCTGCTGGTCTGATAGTAACGATCTTACCTCGTTCAAGTTGCATATGACCTTCCTCGCATCTCGACAGTCGGGAGGGTTCTGTAGGGACTTGAGCCGCCTCTGTATGAGATCGCTGACGTTGGCCGCTTCTGTTCTACGCCATTCGTGGCAGTCATCGATTTCTATGAGATTCCGCTGGTCTGATAGTAACGATCTTACCTTGTTCAAGTTACAGATGACCTTCCTTGAATCTCGACAGTCGGGAGGGTTCTGTAGGGACTTAAGCCGCCTCTGTATGAGATCGCTGACGTTGGCCGCTTCTGTTCTACGCCATTCGTGGTAGTCATCGATTTCTATGAGCTTCTGCTGGTCTGATAGTAACGATCTTACCTTGTTCAAGTTACAGATGACCTTCCTTGAATCTCGACAGTCGGGAGGGTTCTGTAGGGACTTGAGCCGCCTCTGTATGAGATCGCTGACGTTGGCCGCTTCTGTTCTACGCCATTCGTGGTAGCCATCGATTTCTATGAGCTTCTGCTGGTCTGATAGTAACGATCTGTAATAAAATTTAATATTAATTCCCGAATTCATACACGTGGATTTAGGTTAACGTTTTGCGTTTTTGTTTTCATCATTTCTCAAACGTATGGCTAAGGTTTGAAATACTCTTCCGCGATCTGTATTTCGTACTAAATACAATTCGGGCATGTCTAAAACAAGTATGAATCGGCATCGGAAGGCATCTTCTAGATAAATGCACTCCATCTCAAGCCACATCATCACTTTCCATCAGATGTGATTGTGGTTAAGCGTGTCTTTAGTGAATAAAAAAATTTATCAAAAATTAAAGAATCAAATAAATATTTTCACTATCATAAACTGCAATTAAAGCCATTTTATTATAATTTAATATTAAATTATATTATATATTATATATTTAATATTAATTTTTATTTTTAATTATATTAATTTTTATTATATATTTAATATTAATTTACAATATAATAAATTATATTATATTGTACCTATGTACTTAATAGCATTTCAAATTATTTCCTAACAACATAAAATCACGCTTTTATAAAAAACATGTTAGCAAGTATCGTAAAATCGCGATAAAATCGCCATATGAATAAACGCATAAAGCAACTCGTCTAGGAGCAGACAGCGTTTTCGTCAGAATGTTAAAAAATAAAACCAAGAAAATTGCAGTTCAACACACACAGAAAAACACACGTCTACAAGTCACAAGAGACTGTCTACTAACTCTCTCTATGTCTGTGACTATGTTCTTTTGTGTGAATTTAAATCAAACGTGAAGAGGCATCTTCTAGGCAATCCTTTCCCTTTACGTAATACCGTACAAATAACGAAGACAAAAAAGTCAGTGGGTGACGTTAATTATTTTAAGTGACCAACCAATCACTAACTTCTGTGGTACCCAACTAGTACCTAACCTAATAAGTTACCTAACCTACCGAAAACATAGGCTCGTTTGTGATTGGTTTGCCACTCAAAATGGGTAACACCCACTGATGTTTTTGTCTTTGTCATTTGCATGGGATTACATATTAGAGCCCTATATTAACTTATCTCCGTGGATGAAATAGAGTATCAAGTAACTAGTACGTAACTACTGAATAATAAAATAAAACATTTACTTTTTAGACTTAATGGTCTGGTATTTGAACAGAAGGAAACAATGCTTATAGCTTCTCTCTAGACGCCCGTGTTACTTTTCGATTTAGCATGTCTAACTTCCTACACGAAGCATGACCTATTACCGTCCACCGGTGGCACATTATGTTTACCATATGTATTGCGTACAGTAAAATCTGCGACGCTTTTCCATGGAAATCTAACTACTATATTGTCATAGGCCGACTAGTTTTTGGCCGCGACTTCGCCCGTGTAATTTTTAACCTATAGCACTCGGAGTTAATGTAGGTAATTGTCTAATCTAGTCTAATCGTAGAACACTTTTTAATATTTTTTTGGTGATATAACCACAAATTTACGGTTTTTCGAATTTTCCCTTTACTTGTGCTACCCTACCTACCTGTCAAATTTCATTATTTTAGGTCAACGGGAAATACCCTATAGGTTTTTTGACAGACACGGCAGAGAGGCCAACAGATAGACAACAAAGTGATCCTGTAAGAGTTCCTTTTTCCTTTTAAGGTACGGAACCCTAAAAATCAGTAAAATGATGGTTTCCCTACATCCAAACTCACATACTTTATCTCTTTATAAAATAGATGATGATAAATACTTTACATTTTAGATTTTTGGGACCTAATTTGCTAAAAGTGGTTAAACGCCCAAAATTGGTCTTTCGCGCACTTTTTAGTAATAAAAAGACTGAAAGTGGTCGAGAATTTAATGTGCAGTATTCTTTATTTTCTGAGTCTGAATCATGCAATTAATTAATAAATAATTCAAAGAATACAAACTTAGCCTCAAGAAATCCAATACACCACGTTTTAAACTTATACGGTTTTTCATTTACAGTCATTACCCTTCAAGCAATTTAAAGGCTTTGTTTTTTAAATCTCATTAAGTATATTATGGCGGAAAAATTGCATTAAAATATTACAGCGCACGGCAGTCTACTCGCCATTCAAAAATCAACCTTTATCGTTAGCAGTGTGGTACAAAATCGATCGTAGCCTTAAACTGCTTCGTAAACTGATTGATAAACCCATAATATGACTTATTTCTATCAGCAACATAATCCAATCCCATTTAAACTAATAATATTTTAGTACTACATGGTTTTACAGCAACAAAAAGTGCAAAGTTCTGCATATCAGATTATTTTCAGACAGCCTGAACGTCCATTAGTTTGAGCTGTGCGCTGACAGAACATTCAGTCAGTCAGCTTTTCTATTTACATATTTTTTCAGCTAGTCGATCTAATATGACCTATTACATAACTTGTTTTGTCAGCAAAGATAGGTCAGAGAACTACCTTTTTCTGTCAGCAACTTGGTGCAATATCGCCTGTATCTTCTCTCAGCCGATACGTCCTCTCCCTTGAGCTTGAGACAAAGTACCATATCTCTTTAATATTACAGTACTTCAGAAATTATAACCTTTTCTTATTAACTACTTATTGCTACCACCAAAATCGCAGTTATAACAGTATATTGCTAAATAAACCGACCTTTTTCTGTTAGCAAACTGGTATGAATAACAATTCACACGTTCTCGTCAGCCTCTCTCGTCGCCAGCAACATAGTACAATCTCATATATTAAATACCCCATTTAGTCAGCAAGCTTGGTGAACAACCTACCTTTTTCTGTCAGCAACTTGGTCCAGTATCGCCTGAATCTTGTCACCCGGTACGTCCTCTCCCTTGAGTTTCGTCAGCTCGTGGTTAACAAAGTACCATATCTCTTTGGTATTGGAGTATATTCTTCGTCGGAGATTCTCGTACTCTTCCGATGCACCGCCGCCATTGTGGAGAAGGGCGGACGTTTCTAAGTCGTTAAGATTTACGTTTAATCTGCAAAAAAAAAAAAATTACAACACATGACTTCATTCTAATTTAGCGACCTTCTACTTTATCAAAATTGTAAGACGTAAGTGTTTCTATGTCGGAATATTGTTTTTTGTTTCTCTTATTTTATCTTAAACACAATTAATTTTATCTTTCAGATGTGCGATTGTTTTTCTTTTTTATTAATGGCTCACAAATCACAATAGCTCCACAAAAAAATACGTTTGGGTAATTGAACTTTACATGTAAGTGGGTAATGTTTATAACGTCGTAACTGTTTATCAAAGCAAATAAATATTCATATTCCGAAATTCTATACAAGCTATTATATATAAAGTCCGTAAAATTCTGGCAAGCTGAGACTAGGGCTGTAGGGATGTACCATAAAAAATGAGCCTCGTAAGTCGTAGTGTGATAGCCGTGGGAAATATAGGGACTTAAAACTCCAATGTGACAACCCTGCAAACAGCTGATCGCTGAAATAAACCCGTAAAAAACTTCTGTGGACTCATAGAACCGTTTGAACGATTGCTTGTCAAGTAGCGACAACGAAAGAATCTGTGATACTGACCATTTGGTACTTGGACAGGTCGAGATGGCAATCGGGGTATGAGATGGGGGGGACGCCCCGCACACCCGCACTACTATACATACCTCATAATATTTTGTCATGTTACACGCTTTAGAGGCCAGCTAAAAATATATCAAACGTACCCTGCAGACTTCTTTATCTGTGAAATGAGGTTGTTGTGATGCTGCTTCAGCGACTCCAGTTGATGCGAGACAGCTTTTAATCTCTCCTGAAAGTCGCTCGCGTCTTCTGAGCTCCCGTCGCATCTGTAACAAAAGCCTTTGTTAGAGAATGCCGCCTTTTTAGGTTGACGTACCACAAAAGAAACAAAATATAGTTCACAAAACTAAAACTACTATTTAAAAATACCGGTCTAGTGCGAGTTGGACTCGCACACGAAGGGTACCGTACCATCGTAAATGGTATAATTTCTATAATACGCGACAGGACGACATGGCAATCGGGGTATGAGGCGGGGGGACGCCCCGCCCGGCTTTGAACTAGTTAACTTAAGCGTTAATGAGAAAAATAATAATTTCACCAAATGAAAATGATTTAGAAGTGACAATAATGCACATTTCTGCTTTATACTATGTGCCTAGTTATGGAACGTACTATTGAAGAGGCTGCAGCAAAATATTGAATTAAAGTCCAAGCGGACGCAGTCTAGCCCTAGGCAGCTTCGTCCCGTCTACGTCTGCAACTTGAATAAAACTCGCATTGCGGGCTTCTGGTACTTAAATACTTATTTTTATTGAAAAAAGCATATATTTAAAAGATATAAGTACGAGTAAGTATATAAAATTTTGACCAGCTTTAATTTTCGTATAAACGTACATTTTCATATAATAGTGTTTATCACAGTATCACACTTCACACTAATATTATAAATGAGAAAGTTTGTATGTGTGTGTGTATGTTTGTTACTCCTTCACGCAAAAACTACTGGACGGATTGGGCTGAAATTTAGAATGGAGATAGATCATACCCTGGATTAGCACATAGGCTACTTTTTATCCCGGAAAATCAAAGAGTTCCCACGGGAATTTAAAAAAAACTTACACCTACGCGAACGAAGTCGCGGGCATCAGCTAGTTACTTATAAAATATTAACGTTCATTAGTTCCTTTTTAACCCCCGACCCAAAAAGAGGGGTGTTATAAGTTTGACGTGTGTATCTGTGTATCTGTGTGTCTGTGTATCTGTGTATCTGTGTATCTGTGTATCTGTCTGTGGCATCGTAGCGCCTAAACGAATGAACCGATTTTAATTTAGTTTTTTTTGTTTGAAAGGTGGCTTGATCGAGAGTGTTCTTAGCTATAATCTAATAAAATTGGTTCAGCCGTTTAAGAGTTATCAGCTCTTTTCTAGTTTTCTTGTAGAAAAGAAGGTTAGATAACCGTTAGGTTCTTAATATTATGTCAATAGACAAATGTCAAGCTGTCAAGATGGACGTTGCCTAAATACATAATTATTTATTTGAAAATGATGTTTTGGAAAACTCAAATACTTTGGATCGTCGGGGGTGTTATAAATTTTTAATTTACACTTGTTAACCTTAAAGCTACTTTATCCATAAGGCTATATTTATTAGGTTTCATTTCAGTAATAATATTTTAAGCACCTAAGTAAAGTAATTTTTGTAAAACACAACGCTTCATGAAATATTTTGACACTAATCATTCAATGTTTGGGAAGGCCCTGACTCCTAAGATACGGGTTTTCCTAGTTTAGAGGTCAGGATTCCGAAGTAATGAATATACTTGCACTTTGCGGCAAATTTGAAGGCCCTCATATAGTATTTGTAAAGCAAGCCGTGTAGGTACGTCCAAGGTGGTTTTAAATGGGAATTTAAGAAGTTTTTTTTTTAAGAATATTAGCCGTTTTAATCATGACTAACATTCCACTTTCCCCTCCAACCAAGCGTAAGGCTTGTGCTAGGAGTGGATACGACAATAGTGCAACGGCTGGGGCTTGAACCGCCGACCTTCCGGAATTCAGTCCACTCCTATAACCGTTGAGCTATTGAGGCTTTTGATTTGAAAAGTATGAAAGTCCATTTTCGATTTGTATTTGAACTTTCGGTCAAAACAGGAGAAGCCTTACTAAATAGTAAAAGCACACTCATTTCATTTTATTTCACTATCTATACCTTGTACCTCCCCAAGCATTAGCACAAGAATAGGTAGATTTAGTCGGTTTATCTATATCTATGCTAATAAATAAAATTGGAGTGTCTGTCTGTAATTTCGAAATAACTACCGCATATTAAGATCATATGGCTATTTGAACGATACCATAACTAAATCACACGTTTTTAAAATTTTTGTCTGTCTGTCTGTCTGTGTGTTTGAAAAGGCTAATCTTCGGAACGGCAGAACCGATTTTGACGGGATTTTCACAGACAAGTAGAGGATTGACCAGGGAATAACATAGGCTAGTTTTTAACCGACTTTCAAAAAGGGGGTTGTGTTTTTCTACGTATGTACACCGAAATCTCCGAGATTTCTGAACCGATTTGCGTCATTTCTTTTTTAATCGATAGAGGAACTTTGGGACATTGTTTCATAAAAAATTTGGATTCCAACTCCTCAATCCTGATGCTGCAGGGGATCTGAGTCTGACCAATCCACGCGGGCGAAGCTGCGGGCATCAGCTAGTTTCATCAATAAACTTCTATGAAGAATTTTATTTACTTATTCTCTTCTATATTGCGTTTTCTACACTGCACATTCAAAATGAAAATTTAATATTAAAATCGCGTTTATTCCACTTAAGTTTCCGCCAGACGCGATGCTAGTAAACTTGCCAGTCTTGGTACTTGTACGTGAGCAGTTCGCTTGCATTATTTACATACCTACTTGATACTTCGTCTAGCTACTTTTTGTCCAACAATACCCGCGTCCTTAGGCGATTTTCATGCCTCTTGGAAATACGTTACGCTATTTAAAATTTTGCATATGCCTATATAGTAATATGTATATTGAATAACAATTAATTATTATTATTAATTCGTAATGGTGTGTCAAGGCCCTTTTTCTCAGAAATTACGGATTAAGGTATAGGTAGGTATAACAAATACTGAATACTAAAACCTCTAAATTGCTGTACTATAAAACCTTCTTATTAAGTTACACTAGAAACTTCGAGTTTCTAGTTTAACTTAATAATAGTTAAGTAACGGGATAAATCCGAAAATCATTAATTTCAAATCCTACTATTCCGTTTGTGGTTTTCCAAATCTTCATCATCATGACTAAACCTTTGTCGGCCTACTACTGAGCACGGGTCTCCTCAGAATGAGAAGTATGTATCCTTCCAAGAGACGGAACCTTCGGTGAGCGAATCTGACTCGTATTTGGCCGCTTTTGTGAGATAGATATCTCTGAAGGTGCGACATGAATTATTGTGTTTGCGGCTTCACCACCTACTAAGTCTGAACAAAATCGATTCACACGGCGGCGATGGAATTTTGGAATTTCATGAAAAATATAGGCACAATGGAGCCTATATTCGTGCCACATCGCATGGCACATTAAGAATTCACGCAGCACAAAACGTATAACGCCAGCGAGTAACGAGCAATAGCCGGCAGCCGTGAAATTCACACAAGACGTGTATTGTCGGAGACCATGGACGAAATAGCGCGAATAATGCAGCAGAGCCTACAGAATGGGTAGGAAATTAGCTTCACAATATTTTCTATGTGACTATTTGTTAGGACGCTTATCACGTAAAACCACTGGACCGATTGAGATCAAACTTTAACACTTTTTAGGGTTCTGTACCTCAAAAGGAAAAACGGGACCCTTATAGGATCACTTTGTTGTCTGTCTGTCTGTCTGTCTGTCTGTCTGTCTGTCTGTCTGTCTGTCTGTCTGTCTGTCTGTCCGTCCGTCCGTCCGTCCGTTCGTCCATCCGTCCGTCGTGTCTGTCTAGAAAATCTATAGGGTATTTCCCATTGACCTACAATCAGAAATTTAGCAGGTAGGTAGGTCTTATAGCACAAGTAAAGGAATAAATCTGAAAACCGTGAATTTTATGGTTACATCTTTAAAAAAAAAATTAAAATGTGTGTCAATTTCCAAAGTAAGATAACTATACCGAGTGGGGTATCTTATGAAAGGGCTTTAGCTGTACATTCTAAAACAGATTTTTATTTATTTTTATGCATAATAGTTTTTGAGTTATCGTGCAAAACGTTGGAAAAAATACCCGAGTACGGAACCCTCAGTGCGCGAGCCTGGCTCGCACTTGGCCGATTTTTTTTACTGTCTCCTTACAAAAGTTGACAATCGTTACAGAGATTTCAACTTTCAAGAGCGCTGCCCTAAATAAAGGTCTGGTGCTCTTCCCAAAGCACTGCCGAAAGATCTTAAGATCTTCTGTGGCCAATTTAAACACTGCCAAGCATAATAGTCACACTAATATTATAAAGGCGAAAGTTTATATGTGTGTGTGTGTGTGTGTGTGTGTGTGTGTGTGTATGTTTGTTACTCCTTCACGTAAAAACTACGGGACGGATTTGGCTGAAATTTGGAATGGAGATAGATAATATCCTGGATTAGCACATAGGCTACTTTTTATCCCGGAAAATCAAAGAGTTCCCACGGGATTTCGAAAAACCTAAATCCACGCGGGCGAAGTCGCGGGCATCGGCTAGTCAGACATACTTCTTCGCTGCGATTGAACAAAATCGATTCACACGACGATATGAACTTGACTGGAATTTCATGAAAAATATAGACACAATGGAACCACATCGCATGGCACATTAAGAATTCATGCAGCACAAAACGTACGACTCCAACGAGTAACGAGCAGTCGCCGGAAGCCGTGAAATTCACATAAGGACTTGTATTGTCGGAGAGCCTTCAGGCTGGATAGGAAATTAGTTATGCATAGTATAGTATTTATTCTGTGGTTTTATGAGGGATTTATTTATAAAGTAGCTTATTCATTCATCCACTTGGATTCAGGTTTATTAAAGTTCCTTTGGAGTTTCTCAACGTAGGTTGGTAGTAGACTCAGACTGTAAACCCACACTCAAATCGTGTGCGGACCAGCCGGTGGCCGGTAGTAGTAGTAGGTAATAAAAGCAGTTAACAAGGGTTCTTGTATGGAGGGTTGATAGTGTACTGTCTCGTTTACTCAATTTTCTCTATGGGCAAACGATTATTAGAAAATGCAATCCAAACCACATGGGTTCGTAAAATTATACCTAACTCAATCGAACCATTGAAAGTAGGCAAAAAATCAGTTACGAATTTCTACGGAATGACAGAATATACGTAAGTATCATCATCATCATCATCAGCCTATGGACGTCCACTGTTGGACATAGGCCTTCCCTAAAGAGCGCCACCACACCCGGTCCTCAGTCTTCCTCATCCAGCCACTTCCCGCTAGCCGCTTTATATCGTCGGTCCATCGTGCTGGAGGGCGTCCCACACTACGCTTGCTTAAACGCAATCTGAACTCAAGGACTTTCCGGCTCCAACGGCCATCGCCTCTACGACTGGCATGATCTGCCCACTGCCACTTCAGCTTGCTAATAGTTTGGGCTATGTCAGAGACCTTGATTTTAATGCGGATCTCCTCATTTCGGATCTTATTCGTCAGGGAAACCCCTCCATAGCTCGCTGAGCAACTTTGAATTTGTGGACAAGGCTGTTTATCAGTGTCCACTTTTCAGCACCATAGGTGAGGACGGGAAGGACACACTGGTTGAAGACTTTTGTTTCAATTGTTTGACTTGTTTGTGTTGATACGTACGTATAACCTAGTGAAAAGCTTTCAAAAAGTAGGCCTTACCTCAAAGGTGAAATGACGAGGTAGGTGACAGCGATCCATATGATCAGCAACAGTACTGCAATCCGTTTCCATTTCGAGAGGTACATCATAAAGTAGCCATTGAGACCCGAGTGCCCGTTGGGATAGAGTTTCATCATGAACGGCGCATCCTTGCGTCTTGTCTGCTAGGACATCTGCTGGTTGGAATGTCTAAAACAAAGAAAACATTTTCGAATGACATGTTAGCCCTCGACTGCGATCTCATCTTTTTAGGGTTCCGTATCTCAAAAGGAAAAACGGAACCCTTATAGGATCTGTGATCTTTACTGTCTGTCTGTCCGTCTGTCGTGTCTGTAAGAAAACTTATAGGATATACTACCCGTTGACCTAGAATCATGAAATTTGGCAGGTAGGTAGGTCTTATAGCACAAGTACAGGAATAAATCTGAAAACCGTGAATATACCTTTACCTGAGCGTTCTAAAACAGATTTTTATTTATTTTTGTGCATAATAGATTTATCATGCAAAATGTCGAAAAAAAGAGCCGAGTACGGAACCCTCGGTGCGCGAGTCTGACTCACACTTGCACGGTTTTTTACATTGCGCTCTGATATTTCACTGCATATTTGCGCAATGAGCTCAAAACACTTCCGGAAAGAAAACTGTCCTTGAAAACATAAGGACTGATGACTTTGCGCTACATTAAACATCTGATTACAGCTAGTTCCATAAACCACTTGATGAGTTACACAGAACTCTAAACACGCTAATAGAAATGGTATTCAATGTGTTTATGAACACCGGTAGAGCGCGCAATGTGACTTTTAGCAACCCATAAAAATAATTCGAAAGAACTAATTATCTCTAGCATACAAAATAACGTAAATTAAGTGTAAAGGTAGACTTTGAGGTGGAAATTCTTTAATTTGCTTTTTCGCACTTATTAAACTAATACGACAACGTAGGCTTATGGCATTTTCAATTGCGGCAATGGCAGTATCATTCTCACAGGTTTATATAAAAATCTTTACTTGAAAGGGTCCAGTTTAAGAAATTAGCTCTAACTAACTATCCAAATTCAAATTCATATCTAATCTAAATTCTGACGGAGCTTGCAATCTGTTTAGATGGTTACAGGGTACCTAAGTAACTTGTGTTTGTATGATAGGATAGGTTTGTAGGATAAGATGGAATTGTATAGATAGAATCGTAGGATAAGATAGAGTACAATGAGGCTGACATGCATAAATGTAAAAGCCTATAAATGAAGGATTAAAAAAAAACATGTTTCAAACACTTGTTCTAAACATTTGTTTAAAACAAGCAACAGGTTGTTGCTTAAAACAACAAACAACTCATCACGCAATGCTCACGCTCCTTCTATTTCCTAATTCTTAATTCTGAGACCGGTCCACACTCTTATCTCTTACTTACACTACATTATAATGATAAAACAATTCGCACTGATTTTTTAAGCGGACATATCTAGTTAAGAGGGCTCTCTCCGTCACACGTTTCATACAATCGTAGTTCCAATTTCATTTGAATATTAAGCAACCAAAGTCCATGAAATTTTGCAGACATATTCTAGAAACTAATATCTGTCTGTGGTTTTCCAGATTTCTGTTAAAATATTCGGTTTCAAAGTTACGCGGTCTTAAAAAATTTCATACAAATCTTTGAGCCCCTGTAATTTTAAAACTACATATTTTTAGAAAAATCTAAAACACCACAGACACAGATATTAGTTTCTAGAATATGTCTGCAAAAATATTTCATGGACTTCGGTTGCTTAATATTCAAATGAAATCGGAACTACGATTATATGAAACGAGTGACGGATAGAGCCCTGTTAAATACCTGGAGAGTGACACTGCTACTACTTATATCCCGGAAAATGAAATAGTTCTTATGGGATTTTTAAAAGACCAAATCACACCCATGAAGTCGCGAGAATTAGCGAAAGTGTGTTTAAAACAGGCTAAACCGCTGGAGTTACAAACTTGAAAAGACAAAAGGTTTTTTTTAAGACATAATAAGAAACGATTTTTGGAAATCCCACCCTCTCACCGATTTTCAGAAATTCCACAGCAATGAAGACGGGTCAGGTTAGCTAGTCAATGTACAAATACCACCTGTACCACCAGTATTCTTAGAATGAAATTAACAGCACAGTAAATACTTCTAATGCTTCTCTAATATTTTGTTACACCCTTTTTAGGGTTCCCCGAAGGTTACCAACGGGACCTTATTACTAAGCCTCCACTGTTCGTCCGTTCGCGCGTCTATCTGTTAGCGGGCCGTATCTCGTGAACCGTAATAGGTAGAGTTGAAATTTTCACACTTTCAGGTAATGTGTATTTCTATTGTCGCTATAAAATAATAAAAACTTGTACATTTTTACAACAATTATTAGGGAATGATCCACTAGTTATGGTAGTCAAAATATACAGGAAAATTGTAACAAAAGTACTATGCTGTACCTAAATGGCTGTGAAAAAAATTGTAAACCACGATAAATACTTAGGGAAAAGTGCTACTTCAATTTTTTTGCTTGCTGCAATCTGCATTCTTGTTCAAGGTTAAGCCTAATTCTTGTACAAGGTTAAGTTCAAGGTTCAGACTAACAAATTCCTGAAAGGCCGGCAACGTATCGGCGGTATCTCTGGTGCTGCAAATGTTCATGGGCATCGGTAATCACTTACCATACACGCCTGCTCGTTTGGTCGCTATTTCATTATTTTAAAAAAACCAACGCGCAGTGTCCCCGAAGTTTTAAATTGTAATGTACAAAACAAAGACTAGTGGGGAGCCAAAGAGGCTAAATAGGGAGTTATTCGAGCAACATGGGAACCTATTGGATTGTGGAGATTAGATGCTTAAAAGAAAAAAGGTTACATGTTGTATGCACCCTTTCCTTTTACATTTGTGGTTACATCCCAAAAAAAGTTTTTTTGTTGAGAATTTTTAAATTGTGGTCATGAAAAAACCATTAGTATTTTCAACTTTCAAAAAAATAAGATTACTATACCGAGTAGGATATCAAATGAAAGTAGTTTTTGCGTGAAGGAGTAACAAACATACACATAAACACACACACACACACACATACAAACTTTCGCCTTTATAATATTAGTGGGATAGGACACAGTGTTAATACAAAAGGTAGCAGGGCATAGCGAGCACAAATCTTTTACTTGACACAATTGCAAAATAGAGTTAATTTATTTACTTAAGTAATTGTATAATATAAGAGTAGAGTACATGCACAATAGACCAAAATGTTTTGTGTGCCATAAGGTTTTTATCTATCTATCTATCTCATCTAGACATATAAAACACTACCATGACTAACTGAGTCAGAGCATAGCCTCAACTAATGGATCTAGAAACTTGATACTTTGCTTGTAGGTCCTCTCTATAATGTAGACTCACACTAAGAATGGAGTTGAGAAATTCACAGGAATCAAGGTAACAATAAAGTGTCCAATAGAATTTGGTCAGTAAACAAAAAATTGATCGAGTGTGAGTCGAGTCTCTCTCTTTTAGGGTTCCGTACATAATTACAAACAACATTCCTATTTTGGGAGGATGAAATATTTCTTTTTTGAGTTTGCATTGCATTGATTTCACATTGCAACAAACTGTGAAAGAAAACCCCAAAAAATGTTCATTCGCTTGGTTTATTTTATGAATCGATGTTTTCAGTATTTGTTGTTTAAATACAGTATATGGTACAAAATTCAAAATATATCAAAATTTCATATTCCTAACTACCTAGTTTAAGTTTTTGAGATAGCTCCTGTCACAAAAATGGTGCAAAACTGACAACTTTAACAGATGAAATGGGGTGGCCATTTCATTTTTTTAAGATAAAAATAAATAAAAATATACCAATCAACTCTACTCAATGAGCTCTAAACAATGATACCCCATATGCTAAGATAAGAAAAAAATCCAGCTTCTTTTTTATGTATGGGAGGAGCCCCTTTGAAAAATAATATACTTGAGTAATTGGATTTCTAATCTAAATCAATATATAATTCAATAGGGCTCCGTTTTTACCTTTTGGGTACGGAACCCTAAAAATGATGGTCAAAGATTGTAGGTACTGAACAAGTTGTACTCCAACTCCAAATTGACAGAGACAGCGGCAATAAATATCACCCCTGAACTCTGTGACTCCGGATATCAGTGATTTAAACAAATCTGGCAAGTACCTACCTATCTAGTATCTAAATAAAATACCATTTATACTCGATACTAAACATAAAACGTTTGAAACAAGAACGTAACAAAAATCGGACACAAAAACGTATTTAAATTAAATATTTAGATCGATTCTAACATGGATTATAAATGATAACATTATCATTAAAACAATATGAAAATATTAGTGAAACCGTAACTTACATACCTTAGGAAAGCAATCTTAAAAGTGCAATAAACAGCTATGGATTGTTGAATTATTACACTTTTTTCACAAATGCTCAAATATACACCACAAAACTAGATGCTAAATGTTCAACTTTATTAGAGATAAAAACACAAACGCTTTAGAAGAAAAACACTGGGAAGTGGGAAGAATGAAATTCACTTTTAACTTGACTTTGCTTCGCTTGACCACTTGCAGTTGCTTGACTTTTTTTTTTCTCTCGTCTGGCTTTACAAAGATTAGCCAATGTCACGTTTGTAGTTACCTATTTGTAACAAGTTAGTTAAACTATACAAGTATAGACCCCGTCTGTGCCGGCACTCGCCGACATACGCACGGTACCCCTTTAGAGAGCTTTTCAGTCAGTTTTAACAAAAAAAAAAAAACACTCCAAAAAGGCAGAGCACGCCCGCCAGCTAACACCAACACAGACGAAGTCCCTTGTTGCTTGACTTTGATTTGACTTGAAGCTTAGACCACAGATTACTCTTTGGTAGTGATGTGATAACATCTAGTTGTGGGTCGTTGTCGCTTCTTTGACGGACGAAACGCAACCGTTTTCCCGACGACGAAAACGGTTGCAGAAAACAGTCGTCGTTGCAACTAGTTTGAAGATGGCTTTTAAGCCGTCTTCGAACCAGTCGCAACGAAAACCGTTCTTTATTCGTGTCGTTGCATCAATTAACTCTCGACTGTATTTTCTTAGGCTTAAAATACAAAATCGCACCAAGTTATTCGAAGACTGGTTTGTGCAACGAAGACTGTTTTACCCAGGACGTGAATACAGCTTAAATAACTTATAGTAAAAAACTTTAGAAACATATTACAGCAGATTATTTCTAAATCATTATGAATTTATATTCATATATTTTTGGGGAACAACTCAATAATTAAGGCGATTTTAGGGGTTTTTGACACAAACTTTAGGGATAAATATTTTTGAAAGTTGGTAACACTGATTAATCATCACAATTCTCCAAATCAAGTCAAGAGTGAATAGGCAACTTCTAGGCAAGCGCGCTCCATCTTAGGCTGCATCATCACTTGCTAGCAGGTCTGATTGCAGCCAAGCGCTAGTCTATATAATTTAAAAAAAAAAAAAAAAAATCTCAGGTCTTAAAGGACTGGTATCCAGGGCCGTAAAATAAATAAAAAAAAAAAAAAATCACAATTCACTTTCAGATCAATCAAAATCATCATTTTTCGTGGAGTTGCATGCACAGGTTGCATGGTTGCAGCTGTATGTATATCACAGACCAGTTATTGCTGTGTATTTTTACTCATTCAGCTGCAGAAGGAAGTACCTACCGACAAAATGCCGAAAAAAACAACAAAAAACTCATTCTACTTTTTCATGGTTGATTTTAAAGAACAGCAAAGGAAAAAAGGGATCAACTATGCAAACATGAACGAAGTGGGGTCGGCCGCGGGACCTGTGTGGGTAAGTGGCTTTCTTCTTTTTAGCCTAGCCTTAGTTCGCAGTCAGGAGGCATTTTTCTGTTGTTTAGTTTCAAAAAAATGGGTTGGCTTTTGAAATGTGACGCATTGTTAGAGAAAATATGATTGTATAGGGGTTTTCTGGAGGGTCTTTGTATCATCGCACGGTGCAGTCAAAACTCGAAAAACGTAGAGAATGGTCCTAAATTGGTATACTTAAAGAAGTTTTTGGGGTCGCTGAAGGATTTGTTTTCAGAATCAGAAAATTCGTAATGGCCGACCTAATATGGCGTCATGTCATACGAAAAACTTATTAAAAACTAGCTGATGCCCGCAGCTTCGCCTGCGTGGATTTAGGGTTTTAGAAATCCCGTGGGAAATCCCGCTGTCATTGACCTCGAGGACCCAACTCCTCAACCGCGATGCTGTAAGAAATTGCATTCCTAAATCCTTGTGATCCCTCGGGACTTTTAAAGGATCATTTAAATGTTTTTATGTGAAACACGTTGCATCCCTGGGATGGGCTAATATGGATACTTTTGTCCTGGGAAATCAAAAGTTTCCATGGGATTTCTAAAACCCTAAATCCACGCAGGTCAAGCTGCGGGCATCAGCTAGTAAATCATAAATTTAGAAATGCAAAATGCAATATGAGCAAACAATGTATATGTTACTCCTATATTTACATGAAAAAGTTTTCATTGAATATCTCGTAACATTTGTATCATTCATATCTGTTAGGACTTTATTTTCACAAATTACTTTACTCACCTTCAGATGTTGAATCCATTTTATTGCTATAGTTTGCTTGGAAGTAAAAACTTTTACATGTGTTTGATGGAAGCGTTCATTAGCCTATCTTACCGATGCTTGGCTACGGTACCATAGCAGGTGCATTCAGACTGAGATTATAGAGGGGATTCAAGGCAAGAGACTCTACTATGAATATTTTTCGTCTCTTAGGGGACTCCTTTACCCAACCTGATGACAAAAACCCCTAACTCAAAACTTTAATTTTGACTTTTGGCCGCACCGTGCCTCGACACAATTTTTTAACAAAAAATACGATATGTACGTAAATTTCTAGGTCAGAACCATTCAAAACCCAAGAATTCGTCACTGGTTAGGTTAGAAGGCTGTGGCGGGAGTGGAGCAAAGCGTATATATTTGTACCTTCTCTTGGTAAATGTAATATAGGTTATATTGCATACTAATAAACCTAATGTCAGGTTACTCAATATTACAAAAATCATTAAAAATGCTTCTCCCATGGAGAGGCATAACTTTACTCCTGCGTTTCTCTATCGCCTGCTGAGTGACTCAGAGCTTTCTTACTAAGCCCATAGTTAGCAACCATGTCTCGGATCCACTGGCAAGGGGCAACACACACTGTTGGAAGCAGTCTTTAAGTATTGATGAATTTAGGATGTGGAGACATCTAGAAATAATAATGATGATGTATTTATTTCAGGAAGCTGCACCACCTGCAGTTCGCGCGAAATTCGAGGCCATAGCAAAAAAGGAAAAACAAAAATATAACATTCCAGAATGCAAATATACATCTCAAGGAGTCTCCCTCGCACAAATTGATCGCGAAGCAGAAGAACTTCAACGAGCCATTGAAGATGAACAGAAAGACATCAAGAATATGGTGACCAAGAAAGGCCTTGATTGTCGTAAGAAGCTCAATAAATTTCTATATTATTATTTACGAGATGATACCCTTGACTTCATCTGGTTTCATTCAGTCTCTTTTTTACTTTTTCATCATCATCATCATCATGATCAACCCATTTCCGCCCCACTACTGAGTACGGGTCTCCTCTCAGAATGAGAAGGGTTTAGGCCATAGTCTGCCACGCTGGCCCAATGCGGATTGGCAGACTTCACACACCTTTGAGAACATGGAGAACTCTCAGGCATGCAGGTTTCCTCACGATGTTTTCCTTCACCGTTAAAGCAAGTGATATTTAATTGCTTAAAACGCACATAACTGAAAAGTTAGTGGGTGCGTGCCCGGGATCGAACCCCCGACCTCCGATTAGTAGGCGGACGTTCTAACCACTAGGCTATCACAGCTTTTTGCTTTTTACTTTTTGAATATCACGAATTCTTTTGACTTTCGGGGGTAAAAAGTAAAAGTAGCCTATGCCCATCTCCAGGTTGCAAGCTATCTCTGCACCAAACAAATGATGCCTTCGATGTCCAACATGGATTTAGGTTCTTTATGGATCCCGTGGGAGCTCTGTGTTTTGCCAGAACAAAATTAAGTCCTTCCCTGAGAATCTAAGCAAGTTATGAAATTTGGTATAGAAGTTTCATCAAAAAGAGTTAAATACATGGGTAGTGAAAGCTAGCTGACAGACAGAGAGATACTTTTGCATTTATAATATTAGGGATTTTAACTGAATATGCGTAGGGGCAGCTGTGTGGAAGCTGATCGTGTAAGATGAAGTCTCCACAGTGTTCTCAAAATCTCTATTACCTTTTACTCCGAAACAAAGTTGATAACCCTGATACCCTGTGGAGATGTGCATTAGAGGTGAGGGCGCCAGATAGGACAGTTTATTCATGCAGATGCCTGCCTTTTTTCATCATAAGCATACGAGCATTCTTCAATAAATCAAATCAAATCAATAAATCTATGAGCCTTGATAGCTCAACAGTTGAAGAGTGGACTGAATTCTGAAAGGTTGGCGGTTCAAATCTCACCTGTTGTACTATTGTCCTACCCACTCCTAGCACAAGCTTTACGCTTAATTGGAGTGAAAAGGGGAGTATTAGTCATAATTAGCATGGCTAATATTCTTTATATATAAAAAAAGTGACCCAACCCAGAAGAAGCAGGTTTGGTTCCTGTCCGGTTTGCAATTTTTGATATGTAGTTTTTGCGTGAAGGAGTAACACACTCACAACCACACGCACGCACGCACGCACGCGCGCGCACGCACATACATACATACATACATACAAACTTTCTCCTTTATATATAATATTAGTGTGATTTCCTTGAAGTGTAGGTAAAAACACTATCATAAAAATATGTAATTGTTACTGTAGCTGCTCTCGATCTGCACATATTTGTGATGGACGTCAACTGCTACTGCAAGGCGAGCAGGGACTATGTCGTTGGGGAAACTGCGCTGATGCAGTTCAACATAAGAAATGGCATTCAAGAAGCCTATCATACAATAATTAATCCTGGTAAGTAGAAATGGATGCAAATAGAATAGAATACTTTTGAATCCTCAAGTGCATCTACCACTGGTTCGGAATGCCTCTTCTACCGAGAAGAACCAGCTAGAAACTCGGCGGTTGCTCTTTTCATGATATACAAACACAAACACAATATACAAACTGTATAATAGTAATTGCAATTGTATATGAGTTACGTGCGTTTTAAGTAAATTAAATATCACCTGCTTTAAAGGTGAAGGTTAACATTGTGAGGAAACTTGCACACCTGAGAGTTCTCCATAAGGTTCTCAGGTAGAATATGGCTAAACCCCTTCTCATTCTAAGTGATCCATGATCAAAGTATCACGATACTAAATCCCACCTGTTATTCTTTGTATTAGGTAACATTCCAATAGGATATGCTTCGGATGTGAAGTATGGAAGCGTAGAACTAGGACTTGACATGCCCGATGAATCGAAAGAGCGGACGGATTATATCAGTGTGCTGGCGAATACCATAGACTATTTGAAAAAAAACATCGACAAAAACGATAGGATACCGGCATTGTTCACGATGCCCGACAAGGTCGCGCCCTTGACCAACTTCCTCCAGCAGATGTGCCGGCGAGCAGGTGAGCCTCTTTATATTACAAAAAGCGCATACATATACTGCTCAATATAAAAATTATAGACTCATGTCTACCTCACTTCATAAAATTAAAAATCCTAACCTTACCTTCCATATATATCTTTGAAACTTGAGAAAAAAAATTACACTATACAAAAAAAGAAAAAAAAAACTCCTTTTTATTAGATAAGTTAAAACTGTTATGCATAAAAATAAATAAATATCTGTTTTAGAATGTGCAGGTAAAGCCCTTACATATGATACCCCACTTGGTATACTTATTTTACTTTGAAAATTTAAACACATTTAATTTTAATTTTTTTTATAATGTAACCACAAAATCGTGGTTTTCAGATTTATTCCTGTACTTGTACTATAAGACCTACCTACCTGCCAAATTTCATGATTCTAAGTCAACGGGAAGTACCCTATAGGTTTCTTGACAGACAGACGGACGGACCGAACGTTCCGATTTTGGCCACGCGCCAAAACATCCTTGTCGCACTGTAATAAAATTTATTTTATTTACAGGCGAAGACGATACAATATTCCGTGTATACCAACTAGACAGGTTGTTCTATACAATGGTCAACTTTGTACGGTTGAGTGAGGATGCCGGCTTCCCCAAGGAGTCACTTGCCTTGAACCAACTGAAGAAAGACCCTTTCAAGTACAACCCCGGCCTCGCCTGCCAGGTAAAACATCGTCTTGATTTTGAAGGATCTATTCAGTGATCTGCCACTCTACATGAATCTAGCCTTTAACTCGGACACTATCGAAAAATCGAAAACCATAGGAGATGCAGGGAAACTGTCTTAAGAAACTTTAGGCCTTTTTTTGTGAAAACAATTTTGGCATAGTAAATTTTTTGACCAAGCGTGACTTGCATTCATTTTATGGACAACTCACGCTTGACCAAAAAATTAACTATGGTAAAATTGTTTTCACAAAAAAAAAAGACCTTTAGTTTCCCAAGACAGTTTGTCCTGTCCTCCTCCTCCTGTGGTTTTGGATATATGTACAGTCAAAGGCCATAAGTCGTTTAGCACCTTGGTGATCATACTCTCGTGGCACAGTTATGCACACGCGTTAAGTGTGTGTGGCGTGTTTAAAGAAAAAGGTCATAAGTGCGACAGGTTTTTGATGCAACAGTTTCACGGAATTGCTACTCGAATTCTGAGGCCGACCGTACATTCCAGATAGCCGTTGTGCTATCGCGCAATGAGTAGCAATGTACACGTGGGTATATATTTTCAGCACCACGAGGTAAACGACAAGGCAGTGGAGTGCTGCCTGTCCCGCGTGAGGCGCTGGGCATACACCTTCCTCGACACGGCCTGCCCCGCGGCCGGCATCGTCGCGTTGCCGGGCAAACACTTGCCTGCTGATTTCGACATCGAGGTAAGTTGCCTGCGCCACAAAGATTAAAATTCAAAATATTTTTATTCAATTAAACTTTTACAAGTGCTTTTGAATCGTCAAGAAAATAAAAAAAGCCGGCCAAGTGCGAGTCAGACTCGCGCACTGAGGGTTCCGTACTCGGGTATTTTTCCAACATTT
The DNA here is from genome assembly GCF_905333055.1 of Maniola jurtina. NCBI lineage: Eukaryota > Metazoa > Arthropoda > Insecta > Lepidoptera > Nymphalidae > Maniola > Maniola jurtina. Next base: position 2,323,629 of record NC_060044.1, read on the forward strand.
TGCACGATAAATCAAAAACTATTTTACATAAAAATAAATAAAAATCTGTTTTAGGATGTACAGGTAAAAGTCTTTTCATATGATACCCCACTCGGTATAGTTACAACACAAACACGATAATTGTAGAAAATTGAAACACTTTTTAATTATTATTTTTTTAATGATGTAACCACAAATTCGCGGTTTTCCAGATTTATTCCTGTACTTGTGCTATAAGATCTACCTACCTGCCAAATTTCATGATTCTAGGTCAACGGGAAGTACCCTATAGGTTTCTTGACAGACAGACAGACAACGAAGTGATCCTATAAGGGTTCCGTTTTCCTTATGAGGGGTGGAACCCTAAAAATACCAATATTGATTACCCGGTATGTAATGTCATCTCACTAGAAAATTGCCATGTCGTCGTGTCGTGAACAATTCGGGAATGCGAACTATCAAGGCGTCATTGATTTTAATTTGTTGATACGATCTGGCGCTACCGATGCTCCGGCTTCATGTACAGGCAGCCCTACGCCATCTGAGTTAAGAGGGCTCTCTCCGTCACTCGCTTCCACTCGCTTCATACAGTCGTAGTTCCAATTTCATTTGAATATTAAGCAACCAAAGTCCATGAAATTTTGCAGACATATTCTAGAAACTAATATCTGTGTCTGTGGTGTTTTAGATTTTTCTAAAAATATGTAGTTTTAAAATTACAGGGGCTCAAAGATTTGTATGTACATTTTTAAGACCGCGTAACTTTGAAACCGAATATTTTAACAGAAATCTGGAAAACCACAGACATAGATATTAGTTTCTAGAATATGTCTGCAAAATTTCATGGACTTTGGTTGCTTAATATTCAAATGAAATTGGAACTACGATTGTATGAAGCGAGTGGAAACGAGTGACGGAGAGAGCCCTGTTAATCGCTATAAATTAACCTTTAATGTTTGGTTTCAGCAAACACAGATTTTCCAAGAGCAAAAGAAAACCAGACTCCCGCCGTCTGTTTGGGTAAGCCATTTCATATATATACTATAATTACATAATACATCATGCAATGTTTCACAGAATAATTCTGTATATTTATGATTTTGTATTTCATAAAGAAAAGTGACTTTTGGCCTGAATTTTTTTTTTTTTTATTTATTTGTACCAGAAAGTTGTTACATTAAAGAGACAAGTATGTATAAATAAAAAAATTGTAACACTCCCGACAAGTGAAGGTTGCAGTAGCTAGAAAAGAGCTGATAACTTTCAAATGGCTGAACCGATTTTATTGGATTATTGCTAAGAACACTCTCGAACAAGCCAAACAAAAAAACTAAATTAAAATCGGTTCATTAGTTACAATGCCACAGATAGATACACAGATACACTCGTCAAACTCACCCCTCTTTTTGGGTTGGGGGTTAAAAAAGAAAGAAAAAGTTGACAGGGAAGCACTTATCTCTATAAGAGATATCTACCAGTGAGAGTGATTAAGATTTAAAACTCTTTGATTTTCTGGGATAAAAAGTGTTCTGTCTCCAGAATACAAGTTATCTCATTGTCTTTAGTCAAAATCGGTTCGGTGAGTTGTGAAATCCTGACAGACGGACATACTTAGGATTGACCAAGCAAAATGAGGTTTCTGAGTTGGCTTTGAGTGGATTTGCATTTTTTCCATCTGTCTGAATTAGTTAATTAGGAAATTAAAACCTAAAAGCTACTTAAGGTACTTCCCGTAGACCTAGAAACATGAAATTAGCAGTTAGCAATGTCTTCTTCTTTCTTCTCTCTGGGCTGGTTTCCGCACTTAAACATTTCCGTCTGTTGTGCGTGCGTCGCCCCTCCTCGCCGAAGTCTTCACTTCAGCCATCCAAGCTCGCTCCAGAAGCCGAGTAGACCGACCAGGTTGCCGAGGGCTTCATGAAGTGAGCTTGGGGATCCCAAATGGCGTATTTGGGTATTCCATAATTGGGAATGCTTTTTAAGTTTTAGTTTATACAACCAAGTTTTATACTCACTGAAGGGTATTGGTAGCAATGACTTATAGTAGCGAAAGGGAAAAATCCAAAAACTGAATTTTTGGTTATATGTCAAAAGAAAATGTTATTTCCCAACATTATCCTGAAGGTGATAGCAGACAGACAGGACAGCGCTCTCAAAGCGCACTGGATGTCTGCATTAGTTAATAAGTATATTAATTATATTAACTAACATAGAATAAGTTTCTTACTAACATACATTACATTATAATTTAGTTACTAACATAGGTTAAGATGTTTACTAACATAATATTGTGGGCCTTTGTTGCTTGAATAAATAAAGATATTATTATTATTTATTATTTCTTGTACGATGGTATGGAACACTTCGTGAGCGAGTCTGCCTAGCACTTGACTGGGTTTTTTTAATTTACAGAGGGAGCCAAACTCGTGCGACGCATCTCCTAATACCTCTTTTAACCTGCCTGTTGAGCCTAGCAGTAAGTTCACTCCTGATAACACGTAACTTGCTGAACCTGGCAGCAAGTTCACTCTAACATGTTCAAAATTTTGCCTCTGTTGGAAGCATTTTATTAGAAAACTATGAATACAAGCGCTAAAGCTGTGATAGCCTAGTGGTTAAGGCATCGGCCTCCTAATCTTTTTTTTTATTAAGATACAATTCAGCCCTTGTCTGCAATATCACCTAGTAGTAAGTGATGATGCAGTCTAAGATTCAAGCGGGCCCACCTAGAAGGGATATGGCAGTGTTCATTAAACCCATACTACTTTGGTTTCTACACGGCATAGTACCGGAACACTAAGTCGCTTGGCGGCACGTCTTTGGCGGTAGAGTGGTAACTAGCCACGGCAGAAGCGTCCAGACCAGATTCAGAAATTATAAAATTCCAAACCCCTGCGGGGGATGGAACCCGGGACCTCACACTAATAAGACCACAGCGCCTTCCATTGCGAAAGGGAGGCCGTCAAAAAAATCGGAAGGTCAGCGGTCTAGCCCAGGCATGCACCTCTAACTTTTCGGAGTTATGTGTTACTAGATGATGCCCGCGATTTCGTCCGCGTGGATTAAGATTTTTTAGAATCCCGTGGGAGCTATTAAATTTTCCGAGATAGGTAAAAGTTGCCTATGCCAATTTACGGGATGCAAGCTACCTCTATACCAAATTTCATATAAATCGGTTTAACGTATGGGCTTTTAAGAATCCCATGGGAATAATCATACTTGATATCAACATCTTTACTTGATAAACATTTACAAGGTAAATCCTAAGTAGACCTAGGCAGTAGCAGCAAAATTCCTGGCCTCCAAACGAGGGATTCCCTGTGCTATGAGATGTAAGCTAACTCTGTACCACATCAAAATTCAAAAAAAAAATCAAAATTCAAATTATTTTTATTCAATTAAACTTTTACAAGTGCTTTTGAATCGTCAAAATAATCTACCACTGGTTCGGAATGCTGTTCCTACCGAGAAGAACCAGCAAGAAACTCGGCGGTTGCTCTTTTCAAATGTACAATTTACAATAATATGCCAAAGTCGGTCAATCTGTTAAAAAACCTAGCAGACAGACACTTTCGCGTTTATAGTATAGATTATTTAGACTATATCTTTATGATCTCTTCGAAAATGAATCAAAACGTAAATATGTTGTTTATTTTACAGCTTCAAAGGTAGTTAAGCGAGTCCATGTACCACTGAGAAGGCCGAAATCTAATTGTAAGTATATTTTACCAGTGAATGCCAGCAACTTCATCCACATGAATTTAGGTTTCTAGGGTTCTGTAGGTACCTCAAAAGGAAAAACGGAACTCTTATAGGATTACAGGTTTGTCTGTTGTTGTTGACCTAGAATCATGAAAGGCAGGTAGGTGCCAGGTGGGTATTATAGCACAAGTAAAGGAAAAAATCCGAAACCCGTGAATTTATGGGTAAAGATAACGATGCCAATTCTAAAACAGGTTTTTATTTATTTTTAAATGTATAGTAATTTTTGATTTGACTGTGCAAAATGTCGGAACAAATACCCGAATACGGAACCCTCGGGGCGCGAGTCTGACTCGCACTTGGCCGGTTTTTTGAAAACAGATCCCGTATCTTTGATTTCCGGAATAAAAATGAATGCAGGTGTGTGAAAACCATTGTAAAGGTTCAGGGATCCGTTTGCGAAATATTATGTTTAAGGTACTAAATATTTTTTGTTAGAATGAAGTGTATGTATTACCCCCCTGCCAGGTGTTTGACAAATGGTTGTTTTTGGATATCGTAGCGTATTATATAACGAAGTTAAAGGAAAACTGTCATAGCTAGGTTTGCTTTCCAAGACTAACATATAAAATGTACTCGAAGGAGCATTGAAAATCTCTCAGATGAAGTTGTTCGTTGTGTAAACCTATTTATATACTAGCTATTTATATCCGAATATTATGGCTCGCAACTACCCTACACCCTACACTCTTAGCCCGACTCACACTTGATCAGTTTTTATTAGGGTTACGTACCTCAAAAGGAAAAAAGAAACCCTTATAGGATCACTTTGTTGTCTGTCTGTCTTTCCATCTGTCCATCTGTCGTGCCTGTCAAGAAAACCTATGAGTACTTCCCGTAGACCTAGAATCATGAAATTTGGCAGGTTGGTAGTTCTTATAGCACAAGAAAAGGAAAAAAAATCCGAAAACCGTGAAATTGTACAATTATATCTCAAAAAAAAAATTAAAATGTATTCATGAACAAATAATAATTAGTATTATCAATTTTCAAAGTAAGCTATACCAAGGGGGGTATCATATGAAAGCGCTTTACTTGTACATTCTAAAACAGATTTTAATGCATAATAGGCTTTGATTTATCGAGCGAAATGACGAAAAAATACCCGAGTACGGAACTCTCGGTGCGAGAGTCTGATTCGCACTTGACCGGTTGTTTTTTTTTCAGTCCCGGATCCCAGCTGCGCAGAAGTTCCAGAACTGACTGATTTGGATTTCCCGCACTTGTCCCGAGTGTCCCGAGGTTAGTATATTACCCGACTGTGACGAAAGCCAAAAGAGGGTTATGGCTTATTTTGATGACCCCCCTGGCGCAGTGGTAAGCGCTGTGGTCTTATTAGTGGAATGTCCCGGGTTCGATTCCCGGCAGAAGTTTGGAATTTTAAAATTTCTGGCCTAGTCTGGTGGGAGTCTTCGGCTGTGGTTAGTTACCACCCTACCGTGCAAAGCCGTGCCACCAAGCGATTTAGCGTTCCGGTACGATACCGTGTAGAAATCAAAGGGGGGTATGGGTTTAATAAAAACTGCCATACCCCTTCCAGGTTAGCCCGCTTCCATCTTAGACTGCATCATCACTTACCACCAGGTGAGATTGCAGTCAAAGCCTTACTTGTATCTGGATAATAAAAAAATGTGTTATAGACCTGTACTACTCACTGGCTCGACTGATTTTGATAAATGATACATTTGTCTTGATGGCGCGGGTGTCACTTTCAAATTCAAATTCAAAATATTTTTATTCAATTAGACTTTTACAAGTTCTTTTGAATCGTCAAAAGCATCTACCACTGGTTCGGAATGCCTTGCCACTGGGTACATAGAAGTCTTAAAAAATCAGAATAGCGGGTTTTATGCGCTTTAATGTGCTGGCTGCAGTGCAAACTGCAGTCGGTGTTTTTTTGAAAACTTTTTGTTTCGTGGACTCAAAATGATTAGCACCCAGTCATATTCTTATCTCTATCATTTTTATGGGATTACGTAACAGAGAGAGCGCTATACTATCTTTTTTCCGTGGATAGATAGCATGGCTACGGGACCATAGTTATGCGTGCATACTCACACTTGACCAGTTTTTTGGTTATTATAAATGTGTTATGTTTGCAGGACCCGCCAACGTGGAAAACACCTTTAACAAGCTCAATATTAATGAATAATTTGATCACTATATAAACTAAACTAGTCACACAAAAATCGTTTATCTACTAATTACTACAGGGTTATAGGCTATTACTTTTTAAGTGTTACTTTTAAGGTGGTAGCTCAATTACACGACACCGCTCCCGCATGGTAAAGAATGACAATCAAATATAGGCTTTCAAAGTCGTACTTCCCAACGAGTCGAAATGTTCACTCGTTTTGGCGTGACTCGTTGGGAATCCATCTTTTATAGTGACAATACAATTGCAAACAACGCGCAGCAAGCGAGCTTGCCGTGATCCAGCCACTGGATGGCTGACGTCTCTTACCACCTGCTTCGAGTGGCCCACGCGTCTTCAGCGTGCGGGCCACTCGAGCAAGTTGTAACCCTCCGTCCACACAGTGCTCTACTCGCGCAATTAATCGCGACGTCGCTTGTTTTTGCAACGTGTTGGACGTCGAAACTGTGCGCTATTGCATACTTACCGACACAATAGGGAGCGATGGGCGTGAACGAGGAACATGCGAGTAACGCGTCCACACTACGTTTCTGCCTCCGTTCCTCGCTCCTTCTCATGCCACACGGGCAGTGTGTGGACGCCGTACTGTTAACTGTCATCGCGTGGACACCAAGCTTTCTGCTAGCTGTCGGCGCGTGGACAACTAGCAGTCACTTCGATGCCGTGCGTGTGTTGTGTGGGAACGGTGTCGTGTAAATGAGTTACAATAAAGGTTTATTCTGTAGTTACTCTTATACTGTAGTCTTAAACTCAAAGTCCAGCCCTAACTTGCATATAAGTACTATCGTATTGATCTAACTTTAAGCAAAAATAAATATTATAGTTGACAGTTTCATTTCCGTTCAGTATTATTTCATACACCATACGATTTCTCGTTTCGATTAAAATTTATCGACATCGTATAATTGACGATCATTATGAGAAATATAACGAAGCTACGCAAGAAGTATTTGACGACTTAAGTTCACAATCAGTCTTAAATAATGACAAAAGCCAATTTACAAAACAAAAAAAAGATTAATACTAGATCTTTTCAAAATGATTCATCTGAAAATATTGATTCTGAAGAAAAAAAATCTCTGAATTTGTTTCCAATTTAACGTGTTCCTACTATCTTTGCCACTACTATCCTGTGCGCTTCAAACTGGAATTGTGAATATTTACTGCGGTAAATGAGACTGTCAAATCGTATCTGACGTACAAATGTCGTCACGTGTAAAGGTTCTTGTATAATTATATTTTACTTATAAACTGTACCTGTTTTTATTACGCCCGCTCTGCACTCTGGAACGACCGTCCATTTCGATTCTCTAACGATTGAAGAGCCGGCTTTATAATGTAAGGTTAACGTTAATATACTTAGTGCGCGATGGGTTGAGATGGCAAGCAGGGGAGCTCGGGTGACGTTGCTGGTTTGCGGGGCTTCCCCAGCCTCATGTTTCTATTGCCATGTCAACCTGTCGCGTACTATACTTAACGAGTTGAAATCTGAAAGAATTCTCAATTTTGTTCCGAAAAAACTCTTTTGTACTTTTTGCATTTAGTCTATGTAAGTTATGGGGCAAGCGACGGGTCTGCCCGCGAAATTCTAATTTTACTTCGTTTTTCGCAATTTGTAAACTAATACGACAACGTAGGCTTATGGCACTTTAATTGCGGCAATGGCTGTATCATCCTCACAGGTTTGTATAAAATCTTTACTTGAAAAGGTCCAGTTTAAGAAATTAGCTCTAGTATCGATTATAACTCACAAATTAGTCGATACTAGAGCTAATTTCTTAAACTGGGCCCTTTCAAGTAAAGATTTTTATACAAACCTGTGAGGACGATACTGCCATTGCCGCAATTCAAGTGCCATAAGCCTACGTTGTCGTATTAGTTTACAAATTGCGAAAAACCGAGTAAAATTCGAATTTCGCGGGCAGACCCGTCGCTTCCACCTTATTATTATTATTATAAGGACCGTAAAGATGGTGTCAACACATCAACTTCGATAGAATTCTGATGTTGAACTTGTCGTTAAAGTAAAATGGACCTTAACTGCTTAGTTTTAAAGCTCAAATTTGTCTCCACATCTACCGCCAGCGTTCCAAGCTGAAACCTTGCAAAATTAAAATCGGTGGTACTGAATCTTTGACTTCAAGACAAAGATCTGTAAGTCCATTTTACTTTGACGTAATTGTGTTTTTTTTTCTTTCTATGAACGTTATGACACATGCCTATAAATGTATCAGATACTAGCATCAATCTGTCAAAACGATATCTAGTATCGTGCAGGTCATAGAGGCGTTAAAGCACTGCTTACCCTTGTAATAACTCAATGCTTTTTTTGAGCAATGTTTATGTAAGACACTTCTCAGTCTTTCCAAAGAGAATATCTATGTCCTTTAGTGGTATCATACTAGTTTGTTTATTACTTTTATATTTGATTTTGTTTCAAAATGGCATAGTTTTACGTTGAAAATTAAAAACTTGGTGCCATAATATTACAATTAGGACTTGCAGGCTCTAATGCAAAAAGTGTCTACATCCAATTTTGACATTTTTAAAGTGGCAAAGCAAGATGGATCCATTAAAAACATTTTAAAACTTAAACATCCATCATCATCAACCCATTGCCGGCGCACTACTGAGAACGGATCTCCTCTAAAGCTGAAATCTATAGAGCGAGATTTAAAACGAGACAGCGTTATACCGCTGGCATAAATCTGTCTCGTTTTAACTGAAACTTAAGTTGAAGCAAAGTCAAAGTGCACTCTATAGATTTCAACCTCAGAATGAGAAGGGTTTTTGGCTATAGTCCACCATGCTGGACAAGTCCGGATTAACAACTTCACACACCTGTACATAATGTTGTTATGTAAAATTGTACAGAATGGAGAACTCTGGGAATGTAGATTTCCTCACAATGTTTTTCTTCACCGTTAAAGCAAGTGCTGCTTTAATTGCTCTGAAAAGTTAGAGCTGCGGAATCGAACCCCCGACCTTAAAACGCCGACGTCTTACTTAACCACTAGGATATTGTGGCTCTATAGGCCTAGTGGCTAAAACTAAAGATTCCCTTATGAAAGACCTATCCAATACAAAAAGTTGATACAACCCTTTTTAGAACTCAGTATTGAAACAAAGTATAGTTGTCTTTTAAATGAAGCATTAAATGGATGAATCATTTTTTTTTTTGCATTGGAGCCTACAATTACAATTCCTATTAAATGTGATTTATCTTTGATTTAAGATGTTGCACTGTTATTTGTTTTGATTCGAGTATAATGCATACATTTTGAGAAAACACTAGCCATTTTTCTAAATGTGACCAATGACCATGTCAAAGATATGGTTCACTCATAGTTCATAAAATATAGCTTGAGTCCTGTGACATAAATAGGGCTGCGATAATGTTGAAAATCCATCATACTAATATCGATATCAAGCTACAAATATTGATTTTATTGTAACATGTTTTCATTGATAGATACTATACTAGGATAATAACTTGACTACCTATTATAATGCATTCAAACAAAAGGGATAAAGGTTTCATGTATTAAATTATGTAGTCGTGCGCAACCCAAATCATCGATATTTTGGTTACGATAACAAAAGGAACGTCACTATTAATGTGCATAAACTAATAACGTGCATAGGTATATTTTTTCGCGTACTTTCTTCATACACCTTTAGGGTGAGGCCAAACGGACGTAATTTTTTGAGTTATAAGTCGCGTAATTTCGGTTGCCTAATTTCTGCTTCATTCAGTTTCATACAAAAGTTCAACTCATTTTGCGTCGCCGTGTGGCACGAACTGGACTTTTGTATGAAACCGAATGCAGCAGAAATTACGCGACCGAAATTACGCGACTGACAACTCACAAAATTACGCTCGTTTGGCCTACCCATACCATTACAAAATTATGTACTTCAATGGCGTCATCAAGCTATATTTCATGAACTGTACGTTATACGTATTAAATCGTTCGTTCTCAAAATGTATGCACTATACGGCCGATTTTTCAATTGCCAAATATATTATTTAACGAAGTTTGTAGAGTTTTTGGTTATGTTAAAATGTCAAAATTTGTCAGTTAATTTGGTCATTAGAAAGGCAACCCCAACAAATCATTGAGTATTATCTATTTTTTTTTTTTTTTAATTCTTTAGAGTGGTTATTTCGTTAAAACTGTAAAAACAAACACCAACAAAAAGACGAGTTAATAAAAACTAATTAGTGTTAAAAAAGTTCGAATAATTCTGTGACACTGACCTCGATTCTGATGAAATGATTAAACTAAATTTAGAGCATCTTTTTCTTTTTGATATTGCTAAATAAGGACGGCAGATGATTTTTAAATTTAAGTCTAAATTTTAGTGCTACTCCACAAATTTAAAAAATAGGCTCACGGGCACCTAAATTCACGAGGTTTGATAGTTTCAAATATAACTGTCAAACTGTATCTGTCCTTTTCATATTAGATTAGTAAGAAAAAGATGCAAATAGTCTAAGTTGTGATCAGAATCAGCGCCCCAGTTGTTAGTGTGTATTATGTTTAAGTAAAAGTTATATTTAAACAATTTAAATGTTATTACTCGTATTGAATGTTGGTTGTATGGATGTTATAGTAAAAAGATGTTGGATGTCAATTAAATATTTTTTCTACATAATATTTGTTTGTATTATTTTACGCGGTTTTTGTAATAAAACTTCCTTAGGACGGTTACGCACCCATCCGATCCGAATCCGTAAAATACGTTCCGAAGTAGTCATAGAACTAATTGCACGGTAGCTTACGCACTAGGATCCGACTTCCGTCATCCGTGAGGATATCTCGGATGTGCCTCGGATTCAAATCGGACATAATATTATGACGTAGATATGTCAAAGAAGTCTACTGAATATCTTTGATTTAGATCAGAGATCAGATTAGTGCGTACCTAAGTAATATCCGAATTAGGTCCGAGGTTTTTATATCCGTATTCCGATATTTAAAAAAAACTCGGATTCGGATCGGATGAGTGCGTCTTTGAATGAATGACATACTCTTATTAAGGGGGATCGCCAGAATTTTTCACTTTATAAAGGGTCGCGTTTCCAAGAAGGTTGAAAAAACTGCATTAAACAAAGACTTTGTTTCTGTCTTGGAATGGCATGAACAGCCCCGCCGATCTTAAAAGTACTGTCAACTGACCCTGTAAAATTCCTCATTCCAGAACGTCAAACGACTGGGTCTGAATACATTAAAAGTTCAAGTAATTATTTATATTTTTAATTAAATTTACATTTTCTTTAAATTAATATTGTATCTATTACGTAAAAAACAATAGCTTAATGTACCGATTGCTCTTCCTTGGGGCATTCATTCACAGTTTCCAATTTCGCCTGTGTCTCGTCAACCTTCTCACTTGTTTTTGATTCTTCGCCAACTTTATCATCCCGTTTTGATTCTGCGCCAGTTTTATCATTCTTCTCTGATTGTTCAACAATTTTATCATCTTTTTTCGGTGCTTCATCTATAACTCCAATTTTTACGCCTTTTTCATGTTCGCTCGTGTTTGCGATCGGCAGGATTTCTATAACCTTAACCTTTTTGTCGTCTTCATGAGAGACCGTGGCCACAGAGTAAAGTACCACATGGCCGTTCTTGTCTAAACTCTGGCGCTCTTTGATCTCTACTATTGCACTTCTTACTAGAATGATGACGTAACAGTTGAACACTGAAAAATACAAATAGGTTTTTTGAATACCTCCCTGGTGCAGTGGTGAGCACTGGTCTTATTAGTGGGAGGTCCCGGATTCCATTCCCGGCACGGAAATTTGGAATTTTATAATTTTCTCTTGTTTGGTCTGGTGGAAGGTTTCAGCTGTGGCTAGTTACCACTCTACCGGCAAAGCCATGCCGCCAAGCGATTAAACTTTCCGGTACGGCAACGTACCAGAACGCCATATCCCTATTAATAGAGACCATAGGGGTATGGGTTTAATATAAACTGCCACACCCCTTCCAGGTTAGCCCGCTTCAATCTGCATCATCACTCACCCACCCGGTGAGATTGCAGTCAAGGGTTAACTTGTATCTGAATTAAAAATAATGGTACATACGGTACACTTCCTAGAACGAGGTTTTAAGCCATAGTTCACCACGCTGACCTACGAATTGGCAGACTGCACACACTTTTGAGAACATTATGGTGAACTTGGGCATGCAGGTTTCCTCACAATATTTTTCTTCACCGTTAAAATCGATTCAATGTATTTCTGTGACTGGATGGTGATATTAAAGACAGAAAAACTTAAAATGATGCTAGGAAAAACATATTTAACTAATATTCCCCCTTCAACTAAGTGTAAAGTTTGTACTAGGAGTTGGTACGACAATATTGCAACGAGTGGGGTTTGAACCGCCGACCTTTCGGAGTTCCATCCGCTCCTTTAACTGTTGAGCTATTGAGGCTTAGAACTTGATGCTAGGAAAAATAATATTACCTATATTGCTTATAATGATTATCTTGGTGAGCAGGGACACCTTCGCGATGACCATGGAATACATCAGCACCGACGTCACCACGGTCGCCATCAAGAAGTATATGTACACGCGGAGCAGTACGATATCGTTCTTTGAAACAAACATTTAGTATGGTTAACATCACCAATCAGGTAAAAAAACCAGCCAAGTGCGAGTCAGACTCGCGCACTGAGGGTTCCGTACGTATTTTTTCCAACATTTTGCACGATAAATCAAAAATATAAAATATCTGTTTTAAGATGTACCTACCGGTAAAGCCCTTTCATATATGATACCCCACTTGGTATAGTTATCTTACTTTGGAAAATTGAATACATTTTAATTTTTTTTTAATGATGTAACCCCAAATTCTCGGTTTTCGGATTTATTTCTTTACTTGTGCTATTAGACCTACCTACCTGCCAAATTTTATATTCTAGGACAACGGGAAGTACCCTATAGGTTTCTTGACAGACAGACAACATAGTGATCCTATGAGGGTTCCGTTTTTCCTTTTGAGGTACGGAACCCTAAAAACGCTAACTACCTGAGACCTTGACCCTATTACGCATGTGCAAACTGCAAGGTCAGAATTCTTTTTGCTGACGCCATAATATGACCCTCACCACCTGGATGCCTGGTGTACTTCGACCGCCCGTTGTACCAGATCTTTTTTCCACGCACATGCAAACCGTGGAACCAACTTGCTTCGGCGGCGTTCCCACTAGATTACAACATGGGGTTATTCAAGGGGCGGACCAACGAATTCCTGAAAGGCCGGTAACGCAATGGTGCTCCAAATGTTCATGGGCGGCGGCGTTTGCTCGCTATTTTGAATTTTAAAAAATACTTATATTATTTTACACTTATGAAGTGTGAACTTAATAAAATAACCTAGAGGATTGGAGCTAACTCCCAACTTGATCTCTTGGGACCATCCTCCTTGATGGAAGCCAGTGGTCTGATTTGGCAAACCGCTCAGATGAGACTTTCCGACTTAAATCAAGTAAAACATACATGTTGAATGGAACCAAGTAAAAGATAGGTAAGTAGGTGTTTAGGTAGGTACGCTGCCGGGATTCGAACCCGCAACGCAGGGTCACGCGAGTACAGTGGCGTGCAGCTCATAGAGGTATAAAAGTACTGCCTACCCTGGTTGTAATAAATCAACACTTATTTTCTACTGTCACCTGCCAGAAAATAAGTTCATACGTTAATGCTTACCCTGGTTTTAAACCTTGTGAACGCCACTGCGCGAGTAACATGCTACTTGGATGTTCTGTTTTGGTTTTGTCTTGTTTAACGTTTTCATTCTTATTTTGCAGTGAGAACATCCTGTCCGTGTTTAGCATGTTAACCTTTTAACTATCAGGTCGTTTAAGGACCTTACTTACTCTGTACATAGCACATAACAGAACGGCGCTAAAGGCGAGCTCGCAGGCGTAGGCGACCACGCCCAGCGGCGCGGACACCTGCTCCTCTTCCAGCAGCGAGTCCTGCACCTCCATGAGCGGAGGCGTGATGCCGCCATCCGCGGTGCCGATCAGGGACAGTACCTAAAGGAACAGAAATAATAGCAGATGTCTCTGTGTGAAAAAAGCGGCCAAGTGCGAGTCAGACTTTGCGCTGAGGGTTCCGTACTCGGGTATTTTTTCCGATATTTTGCACGATAAATCAAAAACTATTATTCATAAAAATAAATAAAAATCTGTTTTAAGATGTACCGGTAAAGCCCTTTCATATGATACCCCACTTGGTATACCTAGTTAGTTATCTTTGAAAATCGAAACATTTTTTTTTATGATGTAGGTACCTAACCACAAATTCGCGGTTTTCATGATTTATTCCTGTATTTGTGTTATAAGACCTACCTATCTGCCAAATTTCATGATTCTAGGACAAGGGAAGTACCCTATAGGTTTCTTGACAGACAGACACGGTAATATGGCCGGCGCACATATGGCGGAGCGCTGCACAGAGCATTTTTCACAGTCAAAATATTATCGACATTATCCTCATTGAAATAATATCTAAAATCAATTATGCATCCGTGCGGTACTCGCGCATCCGTGCGCAGTCCCGCGCGTGCTCGCGCATTATCTGGTAGAAATTCACGCGATTCCGCGATTGTGCTCCGCCATATGTGCGCCGGCCCTTAGACTCCGAGTTGCTAATCAATTTGGTTCTCTTACGCGTCCGAAAGTTACAGAGCAACTAGGCGAACTACTAAAACATTTAACGCATCGCTGTGAGCCTTATACCTAAGTGGAAATCCAGGATTCGATTCCCGGATAGATCAGTTTGGAAAGTGACTTCTATCTCTATCTAGACTATATTTAGGTAAGTACTTGAATAGAGTAAGGACCGGCGCACATATGGCGGAGCGCAGCGCAGAGCATGCCCGCGCAGTTTTCTAATCGCGTGACACATTACGAGAATTTCTACCAGAGAATGCGCGAGCACGCGCGGGACTGCGCGAGTATCCGCACGGATGCACAATTGATTTTATTTAGATATTATTTCAATGAGGACAATGTCGATAACATTTTGACTGTGAAAAATGCTTGCGCTGCGCTCCGCCATATGTGTGCCGGCACTAAGCGGCTCTAGCCTGGAAAAAGTTACTGTACTTGTAAAAAGGTTGGTACGTGGTAAATACTTACCGCTATAAAAAGGTTAAAATATCCAACAATAAGCAATCCTATCCGTATAGGCGCGAAGCAGCAACATGTGTCCAACTTGAAGTGAGCGATCGCGGATTTCGCGTACTTGTATGCTTTATCCATATCGCCTCACTACCTTCCCTTCCCTGGCAGTTGTTACCGCGAAATGTCCCAAAATAACCGCTCAAACTATTTCACCTACCTGATAAATTAGGAAGCGCTAATCAAAAAGGTTAACGGGGCTCTCTCCGTCACTTACTCCATACAATCGTAGTTCCAATTTCATTCGAATATTAAGCAACCAAAGTCCATGAAATATTGCAGACGTATTCTAGAAACTAATATCTGTGCCTGTGGTGTTTTAGATTTTTCTAAAAATATGTAGTTTTAAAATTACAGGGGCTCAAAGATTTGTATGTGAATTTTTAAGACCGCGTAACTTTGAAACCGAATATTTTAACAGAAATCTGGAAAACCACAGGCATAGATAATAGTTTCTAGAATATGTCTGCAAAATTTCGTGGACTTTGGTTGCTTAATATTCAAATGAAATTGGGACTACGTTTGTATGTAGCAAGTGACGGAGAGACCCCTCTTAATTGTATTTTATTAGGCGCCCGTAATAATGACATTGTGCTATCCGCATAACGATAGTAACAATTTTAACTAGTTGAACCGCTCCGGCTTCGCACGGGGAGCCTAACTATTCCTTAAAAGAAAAAATACAATAGGTATGAATGTGTTATTAGAATCTACTTCCTTCTTCGTGAAATGTCCTAAATGACACTAAAACACATAATTGAATTGAATACAGAACTTTAAGTACCTTTATTGAAATCGAACCTGTTACACGTGTGAAGTCCGCCGCACTTTACCAGCGTGGTGGATTATGGCCTAAACCTTTTCAGAGGAGACCCCCCTATATACATCCTACTCTATGGGAGACCCGAGCTAGGAGTGGGCCGAGCAACGATGGGCTGAGATGACCATTACAACTACTGTTGCTATCTTCCTCTGAAAGAAGTAATTAGTGTAACGCTTTCTCTGTTCCGTAATCCCATACAAATAATAGAGACAAAAATCTCAGTGAACGCTAACCTTTTTGAGTCACCAACCAACCACAAAAGAAACTGTTTTCTAACAAAATTTCGAATGTTTTTGAATGAACATGTTGATGACTGAAAATGGTTACGCCCACTGAGATTTTTGTCTCTATCATTTGTAAGGGATTACAGAACAGAGAGAGCGCTATATTAACTCCGTAACTTCCGTAGGTAGAGTATAATAGTTATACATTATTTTTAACCCCCGACCCAAAAAGAGGGGTGTTATAAGTTTGACGTGTGTATCTGTGTGTCTGTGTATCTGTGTATCTGTCTGTGGCATTGTAGCGCCTAAACGAATGAACCGATTTTAATTTAGTTTTTTTTGTTTGAAAGGTGGCTTGATCGAGAGTGTTCTTAGCTATAATCTAAAAAAATTGGTTCAACCGTTTAAGAGTTATCAGCTCTTTTCTAGTTTTCTTGTAGAAAAGAAGGTTAGATAACAGTTAGGTTCATAATATTATGTCAATAGAGAAATGTCAAGCTGTCAAGATGGACGTTGCCTAAATACATAATTATTTATTTGAAAATGATGTTTTGGAAAACTCAAATACTTTGGATCGTCGGGGGTGTTATAAATTTTTAATTTACACTTGTATAACACTAGCTTACTATGCCTGGCGTGCATTGCAATATGACTCACGCACCACCTATTGTTCATTGATGGTACCTTGTCAGAAACGTTCCCGCAAGTGCCAACAATTTTTTTTTTTAAGAATAATAGCAGACGCCCGCGACTTCGTCCGCGTAGATTTAGGTTTTTCGAAATCCCGTGGGAACTCGTTGGTTTTCTGGGATAAAAAGTAGCCTATGTGCTAATCCAGGATATTATCTATCTCCATTCCGAACTTCAGCCAAATCCGTCCTACTGGACGGATTTGGCTGAAAAACTACTGTTTTTGCGTGAAGGAGTAACAAACATACAAACTTTCACCTTTATAATATTAGTGTGATTAGCCATGTTAAATGACTAATATCCTCCTTTCCTCTCCAACTAAGCGTCAGGCTTGTGCTAGGAGTAGGTACGACAATAGTGCAACGGGCGGGGTTTGAACCGTCGACCTTTCGGTTTTCAGTCCACTCCTTTACCGGTCGAGCTATTGAGGCTCATTTCACAGTTTTAACTAATTGGATGAACGACCGAACGAACACATAAACATTAATTTTTACATATTATGATGGAGGTGATGGTGTATTGAAATAAAAATCACAATTAAATAATCGTATTCAATATAATATTTATTTAATTTTACCAGGTACAAGGCCATGGCTATTATTAAATTGGATAAAGTGACAAAAATTGTCCTAATAACATTTTCAATATTATTTTTGCATAATAGTTAAGAAACAAGTAAAATGTCATTTATTTAGACTTTAATCGCATTTTGGAATCATTTTACTTTCTTATCTCATAATATAATAATTCAAAAACACGATTTAAATCTGAATATACATTTATATTGAAATTATTTCTTTTTGCCTCAAAAATTAGTAAAACGAAAAAAAAAATACAATGGGTAACCTTATTAAGGCGAATACTAAAAGAACCGCAACGATTTGTATGGAAACATAATCATAATAAAAATAATTATTTTTGTACACCATTTAAGGTCAATCTATTTAGTTCGTTCATAATAAATAACTCATTTAGGGCATAAGTTTTCTTATAAATAATATATAAGGTACCAAATATTGTAAAAATAAATAAATTGGGTTCTAAAACCAATTCTGGGGATATTTCTACGATGCGGTTCGTTAGTGTGTATAGTGCATTATACATTTTGAGAACGCTCTCGCCATATTTGATCCGCCATATTTGCTCTATGTGTCAACTGTCATGTCAAAAATACTGTATACACTTAGATTAAGGTGATACAAGCCGGTACTTTCTTCATACAAACGTAGGAAGGTGATCACTACATTATTTGTTATTGTACCTACGCTCAAAACTAAGTATTATATCGATTTGTCTCGTCATTATCTAGTTTGTTGATCTATAAAACATTGAAAAAAATACTGATGTTGAAGTTATGAGCCTCGAGAGATTGCTATTTTCTCACTAACTTTATGACAACTTTGTGCGTAAATAGATAAGATCAGAAGTATGAAAATTCCAAAACCAATTAAAATTAGACATACCTAGTTGATATATTTATTGTTTGAAATAACTTTTAATAGCAGACATAAATTTAGTAGTTTTTTCTCAAAAATACTTTTATCAAACGACTGTTTAATCCTTTTCGCGCACTTGATTTCGGTGACAATTATCGTGCCTCTCACCCAAAACATTCGACTCCACGCGGATGGTGGAGGTAAGGGCCAGCCGGCGCATCTTTATGCCGGGGATCTCTTTCTCACACAATGTTAGGTGAAATAGCAAACAGATTACCCGCGTGCGCCGGTATTTTCAACCGAACGTACTGCATTCCCTTAAGGACTAAATCATACTTTTGACAGTTGACATACCTGTAGAACAAAAAATATGGCGACTGTGTTCTCAAAATGTAGGCACCGTACAGTCCTTAATAAGGCAGAGTGAAATAATTACAAATTTGCTAAAATATAACCTATTCGTTATGATTTCGATATCGTGGGGCAAGGCACTGTAAAATTAATTCTATGCATTCGCTATATTGTATATTTTCGCTATGTTTTGGGTCCTTTTTCATTTGAACAGCACCTTTTTTGCAGAATATAAATTATTTTAAGGCGAAATTTTATAGCAATTGCAACCTTTTAGTGTAGGTCTTTTGAAATAAATATATTGTGATCATTCGCCTTAACTAGTCTAAGACATAACTTTTAAGTTTCAGAAAAATTGGATATTTAGAGTTAGTCGTGATATAGTTGAAATATATGCTAAGATTTGAGTAAAACTAGTAGGTAAAACTACCAAATAATTAATATAGGTATTAAAACTTAATTCCCATACCGTTCACCAAAACAAAATAAAGCCCGCTCTTCACTCACATCGCGTCAGCCCACGACGAACTAACGAAACAATATGCTTTCATGAGTGGCGACCTTTTTTATTACGTGATAATACTTGCATTTAAACGACAATCTTACTTTTAATGTTGCATTGTCATCCAGTTCCAACCTATATTTAAAATTTCAAACCTCTAGTACGTCGGGAAATTAGTTTAAAATCGATTGTAAAAATTGTGCCTATCTAGCAAGAAACAGTTAGTGCTTGCTTGGGAACTTGGCTTTATTGCTTGGTTGGGGAGGTAAGCGGTGCTTAGCTTGTAAATGCATGTTTGACCATACAGATTTTATCTGTTGGCGGATTATAGCAATTTTTAACTGTTTCTTGCTAAACATGAACTTCCGCAAAGTAACGCCTGATTCTATCCAATATTGTGCCTATCTGACAAATAAATAGACCGATAAGAAAGCGAGTTAGTAAAAACGTGTCAAGAAAGCAATGATAAGATCTAGGTTGGAACTCGCTTGCCTAGAAGATGCCTTTACACTTTTTTTTTAAAAAGATACCAACGTATTGAGAACCTCCAAAAGAGTTATCTAATCTAATGGGTTTTGTTGTCTGCGCTTCAGGGACAATCGGTCACGGACCACATTCGCACCGTTGCAGGCTATCGCGGCGCAAGTGAAGAGCGGGCATAACAAAATAAAGACTTTCATCGCTTTTATACATATAAAAATCTACTTAAATCTAGTTAGAATGTTGGTAATTTTATGATTTAAATGGGAATAATATAAGTACATAATTGCGTATATACAAAAAAAAACTCGATAGGATAAAATATAATCTGTGACCACTCTGAGTATATTTTCATATTATCTTTTGTAGTATTCTTTAATTCAGTTAGATAGAGACGGCAGTATTTTATTTTAAAAAAAGTAATTATTTATTAATACAGAAATATTTAATAATAATTCTTTATGACAAAACGTAAGAGTTATAAAAAATAACTTTAGGCAGGAAGCTCAAGACGGTGGCCGTCTTTAAGGTTGACAAAGTTGTTAAATTTAAGAGTTGACAAATTGACAAGATCGTCTAGCTTTAAGGTTGACAAGGTTAAAAAAAATTGTGTTGATAACTTTTTTAATTTGTACCAGAAAGTTGTGATAACTTGACAAGGTTATCAAAGTTTAGGCATGACAATTAGACAAGGTTGTATAACTTTAAGGTTGATAAGGTTGACAAAATTTAAGGCTGTTAACTTGGCAAGGTTATGTAATTTTAAGGATTGACAACATGACAAGGAAAGTCTAACTTTAGGCTTGAAGGGCTGACCAAAATTTAGAGTTGACCACTTGACAAGGATATCTAATTTTATGGTTAACAACTACACAAAGTTGTCAAAGTTAGGGTCGGCAACTAAACAACAAGCGGATAAGGTGGTCAAACTACTTCATCAAAGCGTGGACGACAGCGTTAGCATTGAGAGCCTTAAGGTCGGTGTACGTCTGTCC
This sequence comes from Maniola jurtina, assembly GCF_905333055.1. NCBI lineage: Eukaryota > Metazoa > Arthropoda > Insecta > Lepidoptera > Nymphalidae > Maniola > Maniola jurtina. Next base: position 2,344,228 of record NC_060044.1, read on the forward strand.
GGTGCCGACGAACACGATGGGCTGCCCAGTGATGTAGGTCATGGATATGGCGGCGCCGACCTTGTCGTCGAAGATGTCGAACTTGCTGAGTGTGATTTGTGAACGCCTGGTTGAATCTGACGAGTTCGTCGACTGTCTCGTCTTTATTAATGTGATTAAATAGATACGGTTTAGATACGGGTTGATGACTTGACAAGGTCGACAAAATTCAGGGTTGACAACAGTTCACAACTTGACAAGGTTATCTAACTTTAGGGTTGACAACTAAACAGAGCTGTCAAAATTTAGGGTTGGTAACTAAACAATAGCTGGATAAGGTGGTCAAACTACTTCATCAAAGCGTGGACGACAGCGTTAGCATTGAGAGCCTTAAGGTCGGTGTAGGTCTGTCCGGTGCCAACGAACACGATGGGCTGCCCAGTGATGTAGGTCATAGATATGGCGGCGCCGACCTTGTCATCAATGGTGTCGAACTTGGTGAGCACTATGCCGTCGATGACGTGAGGGTTGGTTGATGAGCTGTGGTCGGCGAGCGCCTGGTTGAACTTGACCAGCTGGTCCACCGCCTCATTGCCTACGAGAGCCTCGCCGACGAAGAGGACGAGGTCGGGGTCATTAACCTAGAAAAAAAATGTTACCTTTACTTTTAGGCACTTGTCCGACCGCCGACGACTGTTGAAAAACCAGTTGAGATAAAAGCTAGAAACGAGATGGCCAACAACGGAAAGCGAAAGTGAAAGTGGAACAGTTTTGTCACTGAGTGATTTTTTTTTTGATACCTTCAATAGGGACAGAGTTCTCATCAAGTGTTACCAAATAAATGAAAAATAGGACTTTTAATCTTTGAGACTATAGAAGGTTTACTTCAATAATTATATGTATACCTTGATCAGTTTGGCCAGAGCTCGCATGAGTGGCTCATTGTCCTGCATACGGCCCGCCGTATCGATCAGCACCACGTCGATGTTGGCGTCGGCTGCGAACTTGATGGCTTCCATCGCTATTCCAGCCGCGTCTTTGCCTGCAATTAACAAACCATCACACTAATATTATAAAGGCGAAAGTTTGTATGTGTGTGTGTGTGTGTGTGTGTGTGTGTGTGTGTGTGTGTGTGTGTGTGTGTGTGTGTGCGTGTGTGTGTGTGTGTGTGTGTGTGTGTGTATGTTTGTTACTCCTTCACGCAAAAACTACTGGACGGATTGGGCTGAAATTTAGAATGGATATAGATTATACTCTGGATTAGCACATAGGCCACTTTTTATCCCGGAAAATCAGAGAGTTCCCACGGGATTTCGAAAAACCTAAATCCACGCGGGCGAAGTCGCGGGCATCGGCTAGTTTAAAATAAACGTCCTCTCGACCGAATTTCAGCTCGGAATTTCGCTTTCAGAACGGCAGCCAATCTTCGAAACTTCAAGCAGAAAAACGGGCTTTGATCTTTAATATTTCACTCATTGTAAAAGATATTAAAGAGTTACAAACACAGATTTTCTTGTAATTTGTCCTAAAACAATTTGGTGTCCCTAACTTATAGACCTGTTATACAAAGCACACACCATATTTCTTTTCATAGAGATGCATCGTCTTAGGATGCATGGTGTTATCTTACTAATTTTTAAAGATATTAAAGAGCTAAAAACATAGATTTTCTTGGAATTTTTCATGAAGCATTTTTATACCTTTTACTAATATCGATGGTTAGACTCATAAGAAGTACTCACCATATCCCTTCTCGTAGAGATGCACCATCTTAGGATGCATGGCGTCGAGTCTCCTCACGTGGGTGCGCAACTGCTCAACAGCGCCCGCTCGGAACGTATCGCAGGCGGCAATCAGAACTGATAGCTTGTTCTCGATGAGCCAGAAGCAGATCTTTGCCAGGTTGGTGGATTTGCCCACGCCGTTCACCTGTAGATAAATGAAATAAATAAGTATATTTAATACTATATAATATCATATGTACTACTACTACATACATAGTGGAGATTGAAAGAGTTCCTATGAAATTTTTAAATAACCTTAAATCACGTGAACTCGTCATCTATACTACTTCGTTTTCAGTTGTCGTCATCATCTATACGTTATCATCTATTTATTAGTACAGAGATAGCTTGCATCTCGGATAAGAATATAGGCTACTTTAACCCTGAAAAATCAAAGATTTCCCCCAAGGGATTTTCATCTAAATCCACGCGAAAGACGTCGCGGGCATCAACTAGTTTTAATTATGAACGGAACTAACACTTAGAAGGATGGCGGCCTCAAAACATTTTGTATGGCTGCCATTTTCGGCGAAAATGACGTCTGAAGGTTACTTCTGTTCGAAGAAAGATATAAGTTACCCTCAACTCGCACCTAATAAGTTGTACTTCAAAACAACTGACCCCACAAAAAGCCATGACGAAAGGCCGCGACTGCGACTTGGCGTGCAAGCAGTCGCGCAAGATGTCCACGCGACGCTTCGGAGACAGGATCTGAACCAACGCCTCCGTCAGAGTCGCCTTCACTGTCTTGGCTACGCTGTCGAATGTGCCCAACACCTAAACACAAGGTAGGCAACGTTAAAAGTTTAAAAACCGACCAAGTAAGGTTGAAATGTATAGAGAGCTCAGTGCACTTTGACTTTGCTTAGACTTAATTTTCAGTTAAAACGAGACAGATTTATCGCAGCGATATAACGCTGTCTCGTTCTAACAATGACTTAAGTCTGAGCAAAGTCAAAGAGCGTTCTATAGATCTCACTCTAAGAGTTGGACGAAAAAGTAACGGCGAAAATATAAACTCTCTTTATCCTAAAATCCCATTTTAATCTTTGTCCCAATTTAGAAATTCTTTAAGGACCCAGTTTAAGAAATTAGCTCTAGTATCGGCTAATTTGTGAGTTACAGTCGATACTAGAGCTATTTTTTTAAACTGCACCATTTCAAGTAAAGATTTTTATATAAACCTGTGAGGATGATACTGCCATTGGCGCAATTAGAGTGCAAATTGAGAAGAATAAGTTTACAAATTGCGAAAAACCTAAAAAAACTAAATTTGAATTTCGCGGGCAGGCCCGTCGCTTCAACCTGAAGTAAATCAGTTCATTTCATTGAATACAATTAATTACCTTTCCATCGAGTTTGGAAGCAACCGAGTCACACAACTTGTTAGCAATGTCAGCCGCGACGTTCTTGCCGATGAGGTGGTCGCGCAACTTGTCCAGCACTGGACGCATGGACTCTTCTGACAGGGCCTTCGACCCCACCAGACCTGAAAAACATATTTTCTTCAAGAATCTAGTCATCGTAGTCATCATTCACACTTTCACACTAATAACATAACGGCGAAAGTTTGTGTGTATGTGTGTGTGTGTATGTTTGTTACTCCTTGACGCAAAAACCACAGGACGGATTTGGCTGAAATTCGGAATGGACATAGATAATATCCTGGATTAGCAAATAGGCTACTTTTTATCCCAGAAAATCAAAGAGTTCCCACGAGATTTCTAAAAACCTAATTCCACGCGGACGAAGTCGCGGGCATCAGCTAGTCTGTATATATAAAAAGAAAAGACTGACTGACTGATCAATCAACCTCAACTCAAACTACTGGACTGACTGAGCTGAAATTTGGCATGCAGATAGCTATTATGACGTAGACACCCGCAAAGAAAGGATTTTTGAAAATTCAATTCCTAAAGGCGTTTGGAATTTGTGTAGTCCACGCGGACGGAGTGTCGTGGGCATAAGCTAGTCATATAATATGGTGGCTATATGGCAATGATTTTAAATGTGTTTTTTTTCTTTTTAGTTCGTTTTTGGCCAGGAAGTTGATTTTTTAATTACGGGTTGCTTCATTCCTCAAACTAGCACAGGGTGTAATTAAAACTTAGACAAAAATGAAGACAGGCGATAAGTATGGAAGCTCACTGATAACATACCATGAAAAAAAATTTTTTAAACTTGTATTTTTAAATACAAATAATAATATGACTGACGCTAGAGGTCAACGTTGCGTAGATAGGTACCACAGGGTCAATATCGCGTTATAGGCGGGGCATTGACCCCGAGTTTGCCATAAAATAAGTTTTATGGCATTCAATCACCAGTTACATTGATCTGAGGCCCTTACCTTTGAAGATGTTGAATATGCCGCCGCTTTTCTTGGGGCTGGGCTGTTGCTGCTCCTCTTCCTCCTCCTCGCTGCTGCTCTCATCTGACTCCACCTCCAAGTCGCGGATGGCGCCCTTCATTGTGCCCAACAACTGTCATACAATATTAAACATAAGTAAGAACAGTCACAACCAGTCACTTCATCATCACCATCATATCACATATACTTTTATATCTTGTACGATGGTACGGAACCATTCGTGTACGAGTCCGACTCGCACTTGACCGATTTTTTAATTCTCAAAAGAAAAAAGAATCCTTTCTTCTTTTAAGAATTAAAAAATAGGTTTCTGTCTTTGTTGTCTGTCTGTCTGTCGTGTCTGGCAAGACCTGTCAAGGGAATTGAAACCTATAGGTAGGTTACTTTTTATTGATCTAGAATCTGGAAAGGCAGTTAACAATGTCCTATGGAAAAATCTGAATTGAAACAGTGAACTAGTGGTAACATCACAAAAAATGTTCACAATCAAATAATGTGTTTACTAAATCACATCACAGATGGCGCAGTCTGGCATTAACTTACAGTAATGTACAGCTGTTGGAGCGAAAATATTATTTGGGGTTGAGATTTCTTATATGATTATGCGGAACCCTTAGTGTGCTAATCCAGCCTCTTTTAATTTCATAATTTCACCTTTTGTATGCATCTGCATCATTGAATACTGCGCCAACTATGTGACTTTTTTTAAATCTTTTATTTATAGGCTTTTACATTTCTGTATGTCAGCCTTGTTTTATTCCTGAAACAGTATTGTTAAGCTAAATGTGGCGTTACCTCCTTATATTCAGGCTGCACCTCTTCATAATTCGCAGCATCCTTATCTGTGGTGTACTCTAGAGTGGGCAGGTCGCGCGAGTTGCCGCCCAGTTCCCACACACGGGGCTTCTTCACACGCTCAGTGACTGTAGGGGTTTTGGGACTTTTGGGGGGTTTCCTGCAAATCCATACTTAGTTTTACTAGTAGTTCGCCCCAAATATCCACAGACTATACGGATACACATTATTTAATTAAGCGTATTTCAAAATAAACATAATTTTACTATATTTATTGTTTTACGGCATAGAATTAATGGTGAGATAAATCTTAGTTTTAGATCTAGCACTGCAAATAGAATAGTAGTACATATGTCTGGAGAATCACGCGACGTAAGAAGGGGTTCTTCTATGCAATGACTTACTTGGTCTCTTTCTTAGTCTTGTTAGCGAGTTTCTGCGCGAGCTTGGCGCGATTGGCGGCGATGACGTCATCCTCCGGCTCGGGCGACTCCTCCACCACACCATTAGGCACTATCTTGGTTTCTACTATTTTTACTGAAAATAACATACATTTTATCTGCCTGGTACATGGAAAGGATGGAAAACGTGATAGTCGTTAAAACCCCAAGGTAAAGGAAAGCCCAGCTATGGCAGACTACCCTACTAGATGGACAGAAAACATCAAACAAATCAAAGGTTGCTGCTGGATGTTGGCGGCTTAAGATTGTGACAACTGGAAGTCTCTACAAGAGACCTACTTCTACCTATGTCTAGCAGTGGATATTATAAAAAAAGTAAAGTAAAATATTCTTTATTGTACACCAACAAGACATAGTAATATATAAATAACATAATAGATATACTGGTTGATGATGAGATGTAAAGGCAGTAATACGAGGTACTCCATAAGGTAAACCCTGTGCGTGCTGGCTCTTATACTACAGGATATAAGTGTGTATTAAAATTACAAAATAAATAAAAATGTAAATTATAAAATTACTTAATGTTTTTTTTTAATATACGATTTTGAACTCAAATATCTCAGAAAGTTTATCACTTACAACATTTTATCAGTGAACACTTTTTGATTGTAATCACTTAGTTTATCGCTTGACATGTTTTATCAAACACGACGCCAAAAAAAGGCTTTTTCAAAATGACAGACTTGTAGGTAATAGGTATGTCAACTTGGTTCAGTGTCCTTTATCAGCTTAAACTCTTATGGCTTACTTAAAAGCCATTAAAAACAAAATAAGCATAATATAAAAATAAGTATTTACCAGATTTCTTACTCTTCTCTTCACCTTTACGCTCTATCATAGATGCAACAGTCTTTTTGGACTTCTGTGAGTCTTCGAAGGTACGCATTTGCTTTGGAATTTTAGCTTGTGACTTTGCTGAAACATGAAACCTCAGATTAGCAGTTATACTTAAGTACATCTTAAACAACTCTCTGTAAAAAACCACAATGCACTCAGTGAACCAAATGACAGGTATTTAAACTTTTGGAATTTTACACATTTCATTACGCTTTTCATTACAGCACCACCTTTATATATTTGTGATCCACCAATATTACTTTGGTAACTTAATGGTATGTCAATATTAAAACATCATGAAATTCTGTGAACTTCCACTATTCTGATCCCTGGTTATATTTGTACTAATTATTTTATTGCTTTGTTTATTGCTGTACTTCACTTTAATGAATGTTTCAGAAGAGCAATCTATGAGAATAATTGATGAAAATAGGTAGGTACTTACCCCATAGCTCACACTGTTTGAGTATATTATCAAAGGAAGTCTTGAAGTCAAAGTCCATGATATACTTGCCACCTTGCAATTCATTCTTATACTTGTCTCTAAACTCCAAGTGCACATCATTTAAGAATTTATCAACATAGGATAATTGTAGGATACGTTGATATGCCACGACGAAAACCAGTTCAAATTCATTGTCGAGCTTATATTGAAGGCTCAACGCGTTATGACTAAAGTTATTGTTACCAGAACGTTCCTAGAAATTAAAAAATCACTCTTTTAGCTAACGTGAAAGTTTAATGAAATCTTATTTGTCAAACACGAAAGTTAAGTTTTAATAGTTGGTTTGTAATATTCAATGAATAATGAAGATGTGAGTCAACATTTTGTTAATGTAATTAAAACATGAAAATCTGCAGAATGGCAATGAACTTACTTGTAAGATAACATTTCGAATCAAAGCGTTGACCGAGGGTGAAAATATTTCACTCGTGCTCTGAAAACACCACAACACAATACCTCCTTTACTGAAGATGCTGAATAGGTCCAACATTTTGTGGAATTATGTTAAAATTGATTTACAACACGATTTTAAGCAGCTGTTTCTAAAAACTACGTTTCGCTGCGATGTCGATTGTCGTGTTTTTGACAGATAAATAACAACTCACTGAAAGAAGACGTCACAAATCACAACCACAAACAGCGTTCTAAAACAATAATTTATTTATTACTTATAATTTTATTATTTCAATTGTGCTTTATAAAGGTAATCATTTAATAGCTCAGCCTCATACAGTGAAAATTAATACACAAATCAATTAATAATCAAAATAGGTACATATAGTTCAAGTTTAGGATTGGAACATGATTTGAAGTTTATTGATATCTTATTAGTCTGTGATTTAGTTTGTCTCTGGTGCGAAAACAAATTTGATAATTCATCGCATTTGTGAACTCATATTTTTTATAATTCGATATCTTGGAAAGCTAAAGTGAAACAAAGTAAAATCTAAAGAAAAGTTAAAAAAAAAAACTAAAATGAACATAACATCAGCTGCAGGGATAATATCCCTGCTGGACGAGCCGATGCACGAAGTGAAAGAGTTCGCACTAAAGAGGTTGGACAACATCGTTGATGAATTTTGGCCCGAGATATCGGAATCTATTGAGAAAATAGAAATTTTGCACGAAGACAAGGTATTTTCTCAGCACCAGCTCGCTGCATTAGTGGCTAGCAAGGTTTATTACCATTTAGGAGCATTTGAAGACTCCCTGACTTATGCGTTGGGAGCTGGCAATTTGTTCGACGTTAATGCAAGAAATGAGTATGTGGACACGACGATTGCTAAGGCTATCGACTTCTACACGCAGAAGAGGAAGGCTCTATTCATTGATGGTGCGGCGGAGCCCATAGATCCGAGATTGGAAGCCATTGTCAACCGGATGTTCCAGCGATGTTTAGAAGATGGTCAGTACAGGCAAGCGCTGGGTCTGGCTTTGGAGACGCGCCGGATGGACATCTTCGAGGAGTCTATCATGAAATCTGATGATGTAGCAGGTTTGTATTCCTTTGTTTGTCATAATATTATGTAAATTATGACCTCCTATAGGCAAAATGTTAAGATTACTCATAACCTTATACAATCTAAAATACACCCAACATCAACTAGAAATAATATTATTGGTTGACGATATGGTATTGTTTTAAATTTTATTTTGTAAATCTTTCAAATTATACATCCAAACTTCACTGTATGGAAGTTGGAACCCTCTGCATGCATGTTCAACTTGCACTGGTTCAGTTATTTAAATTTTTCTGTTTCCCTTTATTTCATATGAGCTTTTGTACTGTCCTGTAACATTTTTTAAATGCTCATTGCAAATGAATGCTCAATGCATTTTATCTTTGACAGGTATGCTTCAGTATGCCTTTACGGTGGCAATGAGTCTTCTCCAGAACAGAGGATTCCGCAGCACAGTCCTTCGCTCTCTAGTGGGATTATACAGAAGTTTAACAACCCCAGACTATGTCAACATGTGCCAGTGTCTCATTTTCCTAGAAGATCCCCTTTCAGTAGCCGAAATCCTTGATAAACTTACCCATGGTCCTCAAGAGTCTGTCCTCATGGCATATCAAATAGCTTTTGACTTGTATGATTCAGCCACACAGCAATTCCTAGGGAGGGTCCTCCAAGCTCTTAGAATAACTGCTCCAATACCCAGTGCCCTTGGTGGAAAACCACAACCACAAGGTGGACCCTTCCCAGAGTCCTCCATGGAAGTGGACCAACCACCTACAGAAGAAGCCAAGAAACCTGAACGAGATATAGACAGCCTCAATGATGAAGAAAAAGAACATCAAAGGAGAGTAGAGAAACTAATTTCCATATTAGGTGGTGATGTATCTATAGGTTTACAATTACAATTTTTAATTCGGTCAAATCATGCAGATATGCTTATCTTGAAAAACACTAAAGATGCCATCAGGGTCTCAATTTGCCACACGGCTACAGTTATAGCTAATGCATTCATGCATGCAGGGACGACAAGTGATCAGTTTTTGAGGGATAATTTAGAGTGGTTGGCAAGAGCTACAAACTGGGCTAAACTTACTGTGACAGCGTCGTTAGGAGTAATTCACAGAGGTCATGAAAATGAATCCTTAGCTCTGATGCAGTCTTATTTGCCTAAAGAAGCCGGGCCATCGTCAGGGTATTCTGAAGGAGGAGGTCTGTATGCTTTGGGTTTAATCCATGCAAATCACGGGGCCAATATCATTGACTATCTTTTAACTCAATTAAAAGATGCTCAGAATGAAATGGTTCGCCACGGAGGGTGTCTTGGTCTGGGCCTGGCTGCCATGGGTTCCCACAGACAGGATGTTTATGAACAACTCAAGTTTAACCTGTATCAAGATGATGCAGTGACTGGTGAAGCTGCAGGTATAGCTATGGGAATGGTTATGTTGGGCTCCCGACATGCTGCAGCCATTGAAGATATGGTTGCATATGCCCAAGAAACTCAGCATGAGAAAATTCTCAGGGGATTAGCTGTGGGCATTTCCTTCACGATGTATGGACGGCTTGAGGAAGCTGATGCGCTAGTTCAACAACTGTTGAGAGACAAGGATCCCTTGCTGCGCCGGGCTGGGTGCTACACCATCGCCACTGCGTATTGTGGAACTGGAAACAATGATTCCATTCGTACTTTGCTCCATGTCGCCGTTTCTGACGTCAATGATGACGTCCGTCGTGCCGCTGTTACGGCTCTCGGTTTCTTATTGTTCAGAACACCTGAACAATGCCCGTCTGTTGTTTCACTCCTAGCCGAATCCTATAATCCTCACGTCCGTTATGGCGCTGCTATGGCTTTAGGTATCGCCTGCGCAGGCACCGGGAACCGGGAAGCCATTGGTCTTTTAGAACCTATGGTCAAATTCGATCCCGTTAACTTCGTCAGACAAGGAGCACTGATCGCGTCAGCCATGATCTTAATTCAGCAAACTGAAGCTCTTTGCCCCAAAGTCACATATTTCCGACAACTCTACGCCCAAGTTATTTCCAACAAACATGAAGATGTCATGGCCAAATTCGGCGCCATACTCGCCCAAGGGATTATTGACGCAGGCGGTCGTAATGTTACTGTTTCTCTTCAAAACAGAACTGGTCACATGAATATGTTAGCTGTAGTTGGCATGTTGGTATTCACTCAGTACTGGTACTGGTTCCCACTCGCTCACTGCCTCTCGCTGGCTTTCACGCCGACCTGTTTGATTGCCCTCAATTCTGACTTGAAAATGCCTCAGCTGGAACTTAAGTCGAACTCGAAACCATCGCTCTATGCTTACCCAGCACCGCTGGAAGAAAAGAAACGCGAAGAGAGGGAGAGAGTAACTACCGCTGTACTGAGTATTGCCGCAGCGAGGGCACGCAGGCGAGCGCATACAACTGAGGGATCTACCAGCAGTAGTGTGACATCCTCTACAACTTCAAAAATGGATGTGGACGAAGAGGAAAAGAAACCATCCAAATCACCCAATCCCAGTATCACAGTTCACGCCAAATCTGACAAGGACGCTGGAACATCTAAAGATGCAAAGAAGGAAGAGAAAGAGGGAGAGGAAAAAGAGAGCAAGGAAAAGAAGGAGCCCGAACCGAACTTTGAAATACTCAGCAATCCCGCCAGGGTTATGCGCCAGCAGCTGAAGACCTTGTCTGTTGTTGAAGGTTCTGGATACACCCCATTGAAGGATGTTACTATTGGAGGCATTGTTATGTTGAACCACTCTGGTGATGACGAACAAGTCCTTGTGGAACCAGTAGCAGCTTTTGGTCCAAAAACAGAGGAAGAAAAGGAACCTGAGCCTCCTGAAGCTTTTGAGTACTTAGATGAATAGAAATAAAAATAAAGCCTCGGGCTAATTACTTTAATGCTTAAAATATTACTTATGTAGAACAGAATTATTACTATTATTGTGAATCACTAAAATGTATTGAACTGCAGTCAGCATTACTGTAATTAACTATGGAAGTACCTACACGAATCACTAACTGCAAATGAAAAATCATTTTTCTCTTGAAAATAAATGATTTTAATAATAAAAGAGTTTCTTTTTAAATCTAAATATTTTACTTTCTTTTCCTATAGTAATTACCTTTTATTTAAATTTACTACTGCTAACAGTGCTAAGGCTAACCATAACATAATAAATAATTATTATTATTATTGTTGAATGGATAAAGGAAGAACGCTTGTCCTTTTATCTTATTTAAAAATAATTACTTTTTGCAAGTCATTGATTTCCAGGGTTCCGTACCCGAATAGCGCCAACGGGACCCTACTAAGCGGGCTATATCTCGTGAACCGTACCTAATGGTAGATTTGAAATTTTTCACAGAATGTATATTTCTAATTTTCTATTGCGGCTACAAAGACAAATAAGTAATAACAGATAAAACTTATGTTGTATGTATAATGTACCTATTTATATTTCACAATGTGATATGAATATGAAATAAAGTTTGATTTAATATAAAAAAAATTGGCATTTATTTTTTATCGATTTTCAACTCTGACTCCAGGGACTTTTTTGGGGCTCCGTCCGTACCTAAAGGATACCTACATACAAGAAAAGGAGCCGTAAAAAAAATTATCATACTAGCATGTTTAGAGCTTATTGAGTAGTTACAAATATATTTTTATTTATTTTTTTATCTAAAAAAATAAGGAAATGAGGGGTCATAGGTACATTGATGGGGGTCATCAAATTAATTGTTAGTTTTAGACCATTTTTATGACAGGGGCTATCTCAAAAACTAAACTAGTTAACTACTAGGGAATATGAAATTTCGGTGTATTAAGTAGCATATTATACTGTATTTAAACAACAAATGCCTACTGAAAACGATTTATAAAATAGCTAATATTTTTCTAGCTCGGCAAAGAAATAATTATTTCATACACCCAAAATATGACATTCATAATTATGTACGGAACCCTTAAAGGGCGAGTCCCGACTCGCACCTGACCCGTTTGGCGACTTTTTGAAGGCGTCATAGACAAACGGTACATTAAAGAGTTGGCCGGTTTTGTATTGGTTGGTGTCATGGTGTCATAGGCTTCGATTTCGATAGGTTGGTGCATGGTTGGTGTTTTGTGAACACAGAGTAGATACATTGAACATAGGGTTTGTACTTTGTTGAAGTTTGTGATTATAAGAATTAGTAAGGCGATTACGTATACTCTTTGATAAGGACTTCGTCTGTGTTGGTGTTGACTGGCGGGCGTGCTCTGCCTTTTTAGAGTGTTTTTTTTTTTGTTGAAACTGACTGGAAAGCGCTCTAAGGGGGGTGCCGTGCGTATGTCGGCAAGGGCCAGCACGGACGGGGTCCATACTTGTATAGTTTAACTAACTTGTTACAAATAACTACAAACTTGACATTGGCTAATCTTTGTAAAGCCAGACAAGAGAGAAAAAAAAAACTCTTTGATATTTGATAAAAATAACCTAAGCTAAAAGCAAAAATATAAGTAAGTTGTGCATTTTAACCTAAAACGTAGTCATTACAAATTCTTTGTTTTAACAACTTAATTCAGATCAATAAGTGCAGTTTTTTAGAAACACGAGGATATAATTTGTGACCTGTTTTGTATACCTATCTAATGTCGACGCCTGAAGAGGTAAAAACAGTTACCGTAACCTCTAGTAAAATGGATTGGAATCTCGATTACGGCGCGCTAGCTCAAGACGAGGAATTCGTTAACAAATACGAAAGTCTCAAAGGAGCTTTGATGGAAATGCAAGAAGTTTTAGACAAGTTATTGCCAATGAGGGAACATTATGAAAAAATGACATTACCTGACAGGATCGAATTCGATTTATTCCTTGCTTACACTATGAATTCATTGGAATGGGTTCATTTGAGGATACTTGGCGTGGATCCAACCACACAACCTATCAAAGATGAGCTTAATCGAATCAAGATAGCGATGATGAAGTGGCAGGAAGTCAAAGACAAGTCCAAAAGGCCGACTATGGATATAAAGGCAGCCAAAAGGTTTATCCAAAGTGGCTTATACGACAGATACGCGGGATACGCCGAGCCGAAAAATAAAAAGATAAAATTTAGTGATGATGATTAAACTTTTTATGGGGCTGCCAGATACTTGTGAGAACGGACACCAAAACTGGCAGAAAATGAAAGCTGTGATCTGTTATACTTTATGGTAACTGCCCATAAAGATTGGGGCAAATCAATTTACCATACCATGTATAATATTAATACATACATAAGTTAACTTGTGATTAAATAAAAACCTTTGAAAACATTACTAATTTTATTTCACAGTCAACATAATTTATGCAAGTCAGTTTTTTTAATTTATTAATATATCAGGAATGTAGCAATAATAATTAATTCTATAAAACAACAATTCAATTGTTATAAAAATGACCATCTGAAATGACCAATGATTATATAAAACCTTGTACTTTTAATCATTTCTATTACTTATTAATTACAACAAGAATTAATAAAGATATTCATAAGATAAGATTCACTACAGATGCCTGAATAAATATTATGTATTTATAAGCCTCAATACAGATTACTAACTAAAAATTTAGGATTCAAACTCGAAACACTTTAAAAAACACATTTCAACTTAAAAAGAGCACCACTATAATTTAAATGTAACCAAAACTTGTGTAAACTCCATTTGGTGCACAAACAGGTAGGTATCAGCAGGATGTTGCAACCACCAATCAAAGATGTTGGCCAGCTTGAGTGTGAACTGAATAGACTATCATATCCTTCCTTTTCTCTACGCTGGTTCCCACATTTAATTTTAAGTGTTTCCATTTATTATATGGGCATTGTCCCTACCTACTGTATAATTATATGTATATTATATGTATTATAATATAGCTGTAGACAACTGACAAAAAACATGGGACATCAAAAAACAGTCCTTCAAAAATCGAAGCCTGAGCAACTCACAATTTTTGATGGAGATAAGGGTAAAACATAATGTGTAGTTTGTAAGCATGCATTAACAATATAAAAAGCATATAAAAATTCGTTTTCAGGATTTTAAGATTATACTGGGCAGTCTTTTTCAACTTTCAATATGTACTTTTAGAGTGTGTACTGCAGAAGGTATACTTATAAATATATAGTATTCTATTTCTAGTCATATTTTCTAATAAAATTGTGTTATTCACTAAACAAATTATTTTAAATAAATGATAATAAATAATAATAGATAACTAGTTACCATTGTATAAGCAAAACACCCTATAACTAAATTGCTCAAAACTTTGTCCCCATAGTAAAAAGAACGTTTGATCCACCCACAGTAAAATTAATTAAATTGACTTAGATTATTTTTCTACTTGTAAAACTAAACCTGCAGCAGAAATGTTATCTCCAGCACCTGCTGTTAGTTGAGCTTCGGTACAGATTAGTACTGGTGCTATACAGATTTCTACTTCATCATTATCCAGGACTTCTTCCCAACATGCTACAGGTTTGGTAGGCTCGAAAAAGACCCGACTATTGTTATTATCATCAGTTGTCGTTGAGAAACTGTCATCTAATAACAGTTTGCACTTGTCTAATGCAATATTTTGAGTGTTGCAGACATATCTATGTGCAGTTAATGAAGCTTTGGCTGCGGCTGCCTTAGTTCTTTTCCATTCTGAGCCTTTAACTGTTAAAATAGCTTGGTAAGCTAATGTGTGTACATGTATACGTGTTAATTTTCTCTTACTGTTATACTCTTTATTCTTCTGTCTTATCATCTGGAATGTTTTGCGTAATTGGTCCAATGCTGTGGCCACTCTTGGATTTGAATCAGCAACAACTATTACTTTCCCATACTCTAATACACTATTAAGATTTGAAAGCTCCTGTTCGTTCATACCAACAGAATCGACGTAGGGTAAAATTTTTGTCGTCAGATGTAAAAGTAGTTCTAAATCTACATAACTTGCCATCTCGAAATGAGACAGCGTATTTAGCGGTTGTGATAGAATTTGTTTCTTAACTAGATCCAATCTTTCTTCCCTTAGGTCTGAAATTAGAAAAAATATCATAAATTCAAAATAGTAATTTCATCAAATAATGCCAAGCAAAAGTTTTTATAGATTTTTACAGAGATCTCTAAACAAGTAAATTTAAAAAAAAATTGGTGTTGCAACATGGGAGTTTGCACAGGTCATAGTCAAGGATTAGGTCGGCTAGATTTGTTTTTGTACAATGCAGTGATGTCACTACTACCTCACTCTCCTCCCTCCTCACACTAGATACCTCATTACACTGGACTACTTGTTTTGCACACATTATACATACTTTTTAAGAATTACCTAGTTGATCTTATGCTGTAATTTAGATATGAAATCAAACCAATTTTAATTCCAAATTATTTATAGGAAAACCTTTATAAATAAAATTCAAGTAAATCCCTATAGGTAACTTTGTCGAGGATTTTAAGTTTATTGTAAATTTTTAATCTAATTTCTAAGGAATTAATTTCTAATGTGTAAGGACACATGACAACATTTTTGTGTCTAAATTTTACAGACTGCAATTGTATCACAAAGTGCATTAGCTCAATGTTGCTGTATGAAAAGGTTCTCTCAAAAATGTTGCTGTATGCAAAGGTTCTAAGGATTTTTAAAGTAAGAAAAGGGTACCTCTGCCTTCTTGCTTAAAGGGGAAGTTGTCCATCATTTGCAACCCACTAATGACTAGTAAGTTAGGATCAAATTTAGGCAAATATTCCCCAAACTTCTCCAAAGACGTTAGCAATGGATTATTTTCATCATTATGCATAATATATCTATTGGCTCTTGGAGACTTGTATGGACCAAACTTTTCGTCTGCTTTGTACTCTAAAATCATATGTACATCGTCACGCATGTCTTCATCATCGCTACCAACTATTTGAATGTCACTTGGAATGTACTTTCTCAGTTTGCTACTCATTTTGGCACCAAGTAGCACTTTCCAGCCTTCCATGTAGAATCTCTTTGCCATTAGAGGTGCATTGCCCCCTATTGCCCACCTCGAGTCTGGTAACTTCAAGGATTCCTCCACAAGTTCATCGTATAGTTTGCTGTTAGACATGAACCTCCTGTAATGGGAAGATTATGATGATTTTATTATTAAGTTAATATATTTCTGTGACTTAAATATAGTCTACATTCTATGGGGCATATTTTCATAACTTTTTTAAAAGACAATATAAGCTGGTTTAAGTTAAAATTTTAAACACATGACCTTTTTAGGGATTTAGTAGATTTGTATGTATTATATTATGAATCCTAATTATCATATTATTATCAATGTAAAAGTTTGGATGTTTGCCACAATGACTGAACCAATTTGGCCATAATTAAAATGGAGACAACTTTAACCTGAATTAAACATAGGCTACTTTTTATCCTGGGAAATAAAAGATTTCCTGTGGGATTTTTAAAAACCTATATCTACCCAGACGAAGTTATGGACATCACCTAGTGTATTATAATAAATTAACATTTTTGTCTAGAGGTTTTATACACTTACATGATAAAGATAAAATACCTACTCCGAATCTTTATCTTATGGAAGGCTATAAATGATAACATTAAAATCCAAGTTAAGGCAACATTTCTATAGACTAATCTTTTAGGTTATCATAATATGCAGAAACTAAGTTCATTTCACATAATAAAGTCCTACACTATCTCTATATTATTCCTACAGTAGAATAAAAATGAAAGCACCAGAGAATCCTTAACTTTTAATTCAAAACAATGATCAAAGGCAAACTTACTCAGCAGCTGCACCGTGTTTGAAGAAATATGTGAAACTCTTTAAAAATTCCTCTTTGCTCGATATCTCATTGAAATGTTCAGGATTTCCCTTCAAGTCTTCCGGGTTTAATAGAGAAGTCGCATTCACAAAGAGATCGTGACAGGCGCCGTACCCCAGCGCAACTCTCGGCTGAAGCTTACCGGCGCCCACTTTGTTCCCACTCTCCAAATACAGCAGGTGCTCTTTCACAGGCGACAGTCTTACGTCCCCTAAGTCATTTTTCCTATAAAAAACTGCATACCACACGATGCAAAAGGACAAAATCGAACCTAACTTTACTGGCGCACCGGCCATTGTATCACTTGTAGTTCTTATAAGTTAAGACAAACTGGAATGCATAAGTTAACAGCTTTGAATCAGATCCACGTCAGCTCATTTTAATAGCCGTGCGTTAATAATTTATTACAAGAAATCGAATTTGAACATTCACCTTTCGACTCGAGTTTTTTTAATATAATGACAATTGACACGTGACTTAACAATTATTTGACATTTTTACGTCAACATCCATCATACATCAAAAGTACATCAATGTCAAAGTCATGACGGGACTTCGTCTGTGTTGGTGTTAGCTGGCGGGCGTGCTCTGCCTTTTTGGAGTGTTTTTTTTTTTGTTAAAACTGACTGGAAAGCGCTCTAAGGGGGTGCCGTGCGTGTGTCGGCGAGCGCCGGCACAGACGGGGTCCATACTTGTATAGTACTAAGTTAACTTGTTACAAATAACTACAAACTTGACATTGGCTAATCTTCGTAAAGCCAGACGAGAGAAAAAAAAAATCGTCATGACAAATGGATAAATTAAATTGCTTCTTGGTTAGTACAGATAAATTATTTAAAAAATCAACGATAAGGCTTAATTCTGCTTCTGTAATGTTCTGTTTCCTTCGGAGTTCGAACACATGGAACTGAAATAGAAAAAATCAGCTTTTATCAGTCTCAATCTCTCAACCGATGGAGTTCAACTTCTAGCCTCATGTTCAAATACCAATTATTAAGGTTCCGCACCCAAAGGGTAAAAACAGGTCACTCTGCTGATGTCTGTCTGTCAGTGTGTCTGTAATTTTTTATTTATTTTTATGCATAGTTATCCAATAGTTTTTGATTAATCGTGCAAAATGTTGAAAATAACACCGTTCCTCCCCCTTATCTCCGAAGTTTACCAGTCGAAAAATCTGGAATAATAATTATAAAGGCATGCAGTATTATTATTATAAGTACCTAGGTACCTACTGTATGGTAATAAGTAGGTTTCCAACAAGAGAGTCTTGATTCTTGCAAATGATTTCGAAAGTCAAAAATGTTTCTATAAAAGGCAGGACCGGTCATCGAGCGCCCGAAATGGGAGGACTTGTAATATTAAAACCTAAAGGTTTAGGTGTAGTGGTCGCGTCGAAGCAAAACATAGCCTCGTGCCTCGATAGCTCAACGGCTAAATGGGCTGAAATCCGAAAGATCGTCGGTTCGAACGCCACCCGTTGTACTAATCGTATCGCCTATTGGAAGGGAAAGGGGAATATTGGTCAGCATTATAAAGGCTAGTATTTTCTTTAAAAAACACAACGTGCGATGGGATCTGCCCTCTTAATGCATAAGTACGTTTGGTTTATTGGGGATCAAGGGAATTTCAAATAAACACCTATTTTTTTAAAATCATCATCATCATCAACAACAACCCATCGCTAATGAACACGGGTCTCCTTTCAAAATGTCCATAATGGGTTTGACCAAAGTAGGTATTATTTGACTTGTATTAATTTCTGTATCGTAAAGTATTCTTAATTAGGTAGATACGACATAGTAAGATAAAATCTTTGTTTTTATCTTTAATCTGAACTCAGAATAAAGTTCATTAATTGCACCAAGTTCCACTTGATTATTATAAGATTAATAAAATATGACGTGCCCCTCTAAAAATACTTACATTAAATTATAAGTTATACTTATAACTTACATGTAAAAAGCTTTCATTACAGTGAAAACATTCTCATCTGGACATATTAGGTGTCACCTGCATGTATCTGTGTATCTGTCTGTGGCATCGTAGCTCCTAAACTAATTAACCGATTTTTTTGTTTGAAAAGTGGCTTGATCGAGAGTGTTCTTAGCTATAATCCAAAAAAATCGATTCAGCCGTTTGAAAGTTATCAGCTCTTTTCTAGTTACTGTAACCTTCACTTGTCGGGGGTGTGATAAATTTTCAATTTACACTTGTGGCTAAAAGGTTACACTAAGGACTTCAGAAAAAAGTGGATAAAACGGAAATCTCAAAAACAGCATAGTTAAGTAGAACCTCGAGTTTATTTTGATCATCAACACAGGAGAGATTAGCTTTAATCATTATGAGCGTTTATTTTAGTAAATGCATTTCATGCGTCACCAAAATAGATGGGGCACCACAAGAAGGGGCAAAAATGGACGACCGAAGAGCACCAGAATACTTAAATAGTTATTTAAAGTTACCCAACACCAGTACGGTAAAATTTGAGCGGGAGAATACATTTTTTCTTCATTTTGTAAAGATATATCTCAATTTTTTTTAACTAAGTACTTAATATTCGCGATTCTGTCCGTGTGGTGCGAATCTCCAATTTTCCGGTATAAAAAGTAGCCTACGTCACTCTCCAGGTCCACAAAAAATTACATTAATCCATTGCCCCGTTGTGACGTGATTGAAGGACAAACCAAAATACGAACACACTTTCGAATATGTCATACCCAAGAAAATCGGTTCAACCGTTTGTTATCAGTTATCAGCTCTTTTGTAGTTACTGTAACCTTCACTTGTCGGGGGTGTTAGACATTTTTAATTTACACTTGTATTTGCTGTTATAGCGGCAATAGAAATACATCTTCTGTGAAATTTTTGACTGTCTACCTATTATGGTTCACGAGATACAGCCCGCTGACAGACTGATGGACAGCGGAGGCTTAGTTGGCAATGGCACCATTGGGGTACGGGACCCTAAAAATGGCCCTTCAATTTAAATTCCAAACCACTTCGGTGTAAAGTTTATACCTGTTCACCTAATTAAAATGATCACAATTTAGCATTTTGTAATTTTCTTGAACAGTCAAAATTGTGTCGCAGCAAGTCGCTATCAGATTACCGTTTTTAGTGTAAAAATCCAACTTGCTTGCTGCTCAAGGTTATAAAAACGGAACTTTAGATTTAAAGGACATATTTGGATATAAACAAAAGACAATTAATGTTACCTTAGTATCTCAGACTAATGGAAATAATAGAACTTAGCTTTTGGGTAGGTATTGTTAAAATCCTTACACCATTGTGAGTGGCAGTAATTTTTTGAAGAACAATTCAATATGGTAGGGCAGTCGTGTTTTTTTTAAATTAAGTAGTTAAAAAAGCTTGTTTCCTGGTTGAGTTTTTTATAAATATTCAAACTATAAGATTTCGACAATGAATGCTTTAATTGGTAACTTAGACACAATAAATAGTGACACACAGCCAAAATTAATAATAATAAATAAATAATCATTCTATTTATCTGTAACTGTCGATAAGAGTCGATAAGTTACTTTGCCTATGTGTAATCCTAATAAATACAATCACGCAAAAACGGCTGAACGGATTTGGATGGGAATGGAGATAGATTATACCCTGGATTATCAGTACTCGTAAATCTATGGGTAACCTTTAGTCCTTTCATTTTTAACCCCCGACCCAAAAAGAGGGGTGTTATAAGTTTGACGTGTGTATCTGTGTATCTGTCTGTGGCATCGTAGCTCCTAAACTAATGAACCGATTTTAATTTAGTTTTTTTTTTGTTTGAAAGGTGGCTTGATCGAGTGTTCATTAGCTATAATCCAAAAAAAAACGGTTCAACCGTTTGACAGTTATATCAGCTCTTTTCTAATTACTGTAAACTTCACTTGTCGGGGGTATTATAAATTTTTTTTGCTAGGGTTCTTTCTATAATTTTACTTTAATCTGTGCTCAGTTTAAAATTGAAAATTTTTAAGGTGAAAATCGAGTTAAAAAGCATAAAGTGCTGCCAAATATGGCGATCACGTATTGTTGCCGCCAAAATAACCCGCCAGATGAAATCTCTGAGCTGTACAACCGTCTGGCGCCGAGTAAATGGGCAACTGTGATCTCTGAGACTGTGAACATAGGATATGTAACTTATTATACCTACTTATTTATTGCTATACTTATACTATAGGTATTCAACGGTATCATGCGTAGGTATAACGTATTCAGTGTGGTGGGAGGCTACGGCCGTGGCTAGTTACCACCTTACAGATAAAGCCTTAGGGCGTGGACACATTACCACCGTGAAACGGCGCGACGCGGACGTGACGCGGCACGTGCGGTGTCGTGTATAGGGCGCGCCTTGATATGGATATGGAAATCCCAATTAATCCAAATTCTAAATTCTGTGTGTCCGGAGTGCCTATAATACTGGACCGATTTTGATGAATGAGGTGTCAATTGATTCGTTGTAAAGGTCCGGGTGACATGGGCTATATTTTATACGAAAAAATTGGTCTAACGGATATTACATCAAAAAAGTGAAGGTCTCCAATTTTTTTTTTGCTATTGTATCAAGTGGGATGTCAAATGGAAGAGGAGAAAATTCTGAGCTCCTAAATATAAATGTACAATGATATTAAAATATACCAAGCGACAGAAAAACAATTTTTAACCCCCGACCCAAAAAGAGGGGTGTTATAAGTTTGACGTGTGTATCTGTGTATCTGTCTGTGGCATCGTAGTGCCTAAACGAACGAACCGATTTTAATTTAGTTTTTTTTGTTTGAAAGGTGACTTGATCGAGAGTGTTCTTAGCTATAATCTAAGAAAATCGGTTCAGCCGTTTGAAAGTTATCAGCTTTTTTCTAGTTACTGTAACCTTCAGTTGTCGGGGGTGTTATAAATTTTTAATTTACACTTGTATTCCAATATTTCAGCGTTTATTAAAACGATCGCAGTCGGGTTTTAGTTTTCCACTTTATCTTGTTGTATGCTGTATCATATTCATTAGGTATTATTATTAACAAGGTATTTTCCTAGTTGTTTTATTTTGGCTTAGTTGCAAGTTATTGTGATCGCGGAGGCTGTTGTATGGGGTCGTATGATTCACGCGTCAGAGGTCAGGATTTCCAGTCGCGGGCAAATGAATGAGACGAACCCTTCTGCGGCGCTCTTCGTGATTACGTGAAAACGATGCCCTTTCACGCTAATCGGTG
Organism: Maniola jurtina; assembly: GCF_905333055.1. Taxonomy (NCBI): domain Eukaryota; kingdom Metazoa; phylum Arthropoda; class Insecta; order Lepidoptera; family Nymphalidae; genus Maniola; species Maniola jurtina. Next base: position 2,366,472 of record NC_060044.1, read on the forward strand.
CCGTTTTAAAGATTTTCCTTTGTAATACTTAGTAACCATTTGCAGTACTTAGTAACGATACAGAATTTCATTACTTTTTCTTAAAACCGGTTGTTTGCTGGTTTTTCCTTCAATCACCCCAGAATCAACAGAAATCAACAGAATCAATCGACGTGTCTTTTGTACGAGTATAGCCAAGGACCTGGAGAATGAGATTTAAGCTACACTTTACTCTCGAAAAACAAATAGTTCCCGCCAGATAGCACGATATACTTATTTCACTAGAAGTACCTATCTACGCCATAACAGAGATACGTATTATGTCGTCTTTTGCATAGAAATTGATAGAAATAAGCTACTTTTTAACCCAAAAAAAAAAAACAAACAGTTATTTTAGATTGTATTCAAAAAGTATTGTAATAATAACAAAACCTCAATTGTTCTTCTCTTGAGCCAAGCGAGCGAAGCCGCGGGTAATAGCTAGCAAGTCATAATATTAATGAATAAATAATTAACATAAGATAATGAACCTTGCTGTTTAATTTACAAAAAAAATCTCTTTCCATTATATTTTTTTAAATAAAGTGCAGCAGTTATATCAATTTTATTAAAGTTCTATTCGGTCTAGTGGTCGACAAAGCAGCTTGCGTATCCACCGTGTCCAATTTTGTAGGAAAAACCTTACAATTTTTAATTAAGATAGGTAGATAGATGAACAGATAAAAGCTTATTATATTATTGACGTGCTTTATTTCGATGTCAATGAACTTTTAAATTATTTCGGCTAGGAATTTTATGATTTAAAATAATAAGTAAGTAGATATTATCACTACAGGTAGGTACCTACTGATTACAAAAAAGCGTGGTAATTTTACAAAACTAACAAATTGAATTTTTGCCCGACTGCGGTGAAGTTCTGGTGGGAGGCTTTGGTCGTGGCTAGTTACCACCATACCGGCAAAGCCGTGCCGCCAAGCGACTTGGCGTTCCGGTACGATGCCGTGTAGAAACCAAAGGGGTATATGGGTTTAATGAAAACTGCCATACCGCTTCCAGGTTAGCCCGTTTCCACCTTCAACTGCATCATCTGCATTCATCACTTCTTCTTCTTCTCTCTGGGCTGGTTTCCGCACTTAAACGTTTCCGTCTGTTGTGCGTCATTCATCACTTACCACTAGGTGAGATTGCAGTCAAGAGCTAACTTGTATCTGAATAAATTCTTCTGAATAAAAAAACTCAATAGGAGGGCTATGTATGTGTTTAATGTGCTGGCTGAAAATGATGCAGTGCTAGCCATTTAAAAGTTTTCAAAAAAACCTTTTTTGAAAACTTTTAAATAAGGTAGCTAGGTAGGTACCAATTTGTTTTTTAGAGGTCGGTTATGTCTATCCAGTCTGTTTGGATTCCCGTCACAGATCTTGACAGAGATGAGGGTGTCATTTGTCTCTGGAGATACGGAACCCTAATAAATTAGGTTATTGTTTAACGGTGCAATAAATTGCATTTAAAGACGTTCCATTTTTGAAGTTGCATTAAGAATACATAAGTAATGCAATTATCGCCTCTACATCTTTGGCATAAAGGTTACGAGGTCGAAGTCAGGTCGCCACTCGAAGTTGCGATTATAAAGAACCTACCCACAGATAATTATTCGGCAACAGCTGACATGATTACTTGGGTTGGCGCCAATGCTCGTTTAGAAATTCCAATTGAATTGCTTATCTACTTACTTGTTCAGGATAATCAAGTGATCAGAATCAAGGTTTTTATCGCACTAGAGTCAAACAAAGGTCGTCAGTCGCCCTGAAAACAAAACAAATTCTAATTTAATGTAAAAATATTATGGTATTTATCTATATTATACATTACTTAGATACCTATGCTGGAAAATACATACATATGCTAAATGACTGCTAAAATCATAACCCTTCCTTTCGACTTTGCCGTAGTCGGGTAAAAAGTGCACATCAAAATCTCAGGTTACAAGTGTAAATCAAGAATTTATAACACCCCCGACAAGTGAAGGTTACAGTAACTAGAAAAGAGCTGATGACTTTCAAACGGCTGAACCGATTTTCTTAGATTATAGCTAATTACACTCTCGATCAAGCCACCTTTCAAACATAAAAACTAAATTAAAATCGGTTCATTAGTTTAGGAGCTACGATGGCGATGCCACAGACAGATACACAGATACACACGTAACAAACTTATAATACCCTTATTTTTGGGTCGGGGTTTAAAAATAAATATTCTCATTTGCGACCACGCGACCAATTTATAGTACCTAAAGTAGTTTTATTGAAAAGCTCAGAAAAATGATGGAACATTTCTCCAGATTGAAGACGAGTCTGTTGTAGACTGCACTAATTGGGCATAACTCACAAACCTTTTCGCTAATGTAGATATTAGAAATAAAATCTAATTCTAGACTCTATTAGTGGAACAATACGGTAGAAAATAACTTAGCAACTAAACAGATATAAAATATTACATCTTTCTTTAAAAAATTGCCTTCTTGAGATGTGTACAGGCAGTTGGAGTTTAAGATAGCCATTTTTGAAGTAAATAAAGTTTCAACGCATAAAATACATTAAACAAACACATAAAGTTACTAACATATTGTGTCTGGCATTAAAATATGAGACATAATTCAGCTACTTGCTGCATTAAATAAGATAAGTTTGGTTTTAATGATTGTGATACCGAATTTGGCATGCCGAGTTTTTGACGCCATGATGTGAGATTTTATAGGTAAGATAGGACAATTTTATTGGGATCCAGTTATCACACTAATATTATAAAGGCAAAAGTTTTTATGTGTGTGCGTGTGTGTGTGTATGTTTGTTACTCCTTCACGCAAAATCTACTGGATGGATTTGGCTGAAATTTGGAATGGAGATAGATAATATCCTGGATTAGCACATAGGCTACTTTTAATCCCGGAAAATCAAAGAGTTCCCACGGGATTTCAAAAATCCTAAATCCACGCGGGCGAAGTCGCGGGCATCGGCTAGTGTAATATAAAATACATACTGTTCTAAGTAGGATAGGATAATAGTTTTAAGTAATATAGGATAATAGTTCTTAGTAAGGATAAATCTACATACACCTATAAAAATATATAGTTGTATGTATCCCGATTCCTGAGTCCTAATAACACGATAGAAATCTATGCAAGTTTCCCTTATTTCACGAAACAAATAAGTATGCTGGAAAAAGGTTAGGTATTCCCAAATATATTATTATAAGCTTTTTTGCTCATTTTTTGCGCAACGGATCAGCCTGGCTGTCCAACGTGGAAATGCAGCCAGTATTCTTGGTACCATTCCACGCGGGCATGATTTGTATAGTAATTAGATAAGGCTAGCTTTAAGTTTTATTGTAATATTTTCATTAAAAAAAAAAAAAAAATTATAAGCTTTGATTTACTTATTAAAGAGTTCGACTGTACCTGGATTATTCAGTGAATTCCAGCAAAAAACGATCGAGCAAGCACTAAGAGGCGCTGCGTAATAAATGATAAATCATATTTCTATGATCTTTACTGTTCTAATGAGGTACTTAATTCAGAAATCAGTTTTTAATGCATTCTTGTATCGGACGGCTACGAAGGAGATACCTACTTTTTGTGTCGGTTTACAGTTGATTAAGGTTGGTCTGACTGATTGGTCAAATCACATCCTAAATAACTTCTTAATAAGCTCATATCGTATCAGCAAATTCATTAGAGCGATATTATGACTGTAGAGTTAGAACTCATGAAGGGTAAAACCTACGCGCATAATACGTGGATTTTTCGAAAAATGTACGATTTTTTTCATAAAAACCATATCATTTAAAAGCCTGAAACCTAGGCTTTAAGCTGATTATTGTCATACTATAACAGTTCATTTTATAAATTAATGCTATCGCGGCTATTTTAAATTAAAGCACTATCTGACTAAGGAAGGGAAAATGAGAATTTAGGAGTTATTTATTATGTCAATACTGTGAAGGGTTTACTTTAGGCCATTGTCAACCACGCTGGCCAAGTGCGGTAGTACCTACTGACCAGGTTATAATAATAACGGTGCGATCTTTTGCTCGATATTTTAAGTCTTAAAGGGTAGAGAAAAGCTACGTTTAGAGAAAAAATGTAGGCTAAAGTTTGTATTGGCACTACGGTGCTCTAATTCCCACGAGCATTGGTCAGTATTGCTGCTCCAATACGATATTGTCCATCTATGGATCTCAATTAGATAATTGTAGTCTAGGCCAATTGAACATAGAAATGTTTTTTTTTTGCTTCAGTACCTACGTAAAAAAGTATAAGAACCTGCGCCCACTGTCGGCATGTCATGGCAAGGGATTTTCATGCATTATCATCATTACTAGCTGACGCCCGCGACTTCGTACGCGTGGATTTAGGTTTTCCGAAATCCCGTGGAAACTCTTTGGTTTTCCGGGATAAAAAGTAGCCTATGTGTTAATCCAGGATATTATCTATCTCCATTCCGAATTTCAGCCAAATCCGTCCAGTGGTTTTTGCGTGAAGGAGTAACAAACATACACACACACACACGCACACACACACACACACACACACACACACACACATACAAACTTTCGCCTTTATAATATTAGTGTGATCAACCGATAGACGTCCATTGCTGGAGATAGGTCTCTTGTAGGGACTTCCACGCATTACGGTCTTGCGCAGCCTGAATTCAGCGGCTCTCTGCAACTCGTTTGCTGTCGTCCTACTCTTCCAACACTGCGCTTTCCGGTACAAGGAACCACATGGGTCAATGTATAATCAGCTGGCATATGTTTGTAAAATCATTCCTTCGCTCGGTACTCAAACGAGTTACGAACTCTACATCCACACAGTGCTGGGACAGAGTTAAACGCTAGTTTCAGTAGTACCAAAGACCTAGGTGGCACGAACCCCTGCATCCACACCTGCTGGGACGGGACGTTCCGGAAACCTACGAAGTGGCAAACTATCAGATTGTACTTAATCCGGTGTATCTTCCGGGTATTATTCCGGTGTTCCTTGAGTACTCAACGTCTTATCGTGTTTTCAAACTAGTGCCATCGTGTGCTAGTGGCCTGTCCATTGCCACTTCAGTATCGCCACCCGTTCAGCTATGTCGGTATTTGATCACGTAGAGAAACTCCAAGCATAACTCTCTACATAACTTCCTGAGTGACTCTGTGCTTTCTTATGAGGTGTCATGATTACCTACTTAGATAAAAATCCAAAACAAATAAGTCTAATGAAATGTATTTATAATATTTCATGTAACTTCGGCGGGGAGGGGCAACACACGCACAACAGACGGAAACGTTTAAGTGCGGAAACCAGCCCAGAGAGAAGAAGAAGAATATTTCATGTAGATACTTAGTATACCTTACCTACCAATGTAAGTAGGTGGTTACTCGAAATAAACCTTTTAGTTGAAAAGAGCAGGCAGAATAATAGGCAGTTCCGAAACACTATCAGATTATCATTCAATAACAAATCAATCGAATCATCACAGCCATGCAACACCATCCAATAAGATCTCACCGACCCAACGTCACAAACATATTAATGAACATCTAAAAGCAAATGCTAGACCAATCCCACCTCTATTGCTTACCGTAAAAAGGTAAATAACATTAAAGTAGGCGCAAGAGTCAGAATGCAGGACCCTGTCAAAGCAAAAGGTGGTGTTTACATTCAAATTAACGACTGCAGTCAATCGCTAAGTCCCTTTTAAGAACGTATGATTGTCGGGTAGAAGTGATAATTGATTGTTATTGCATCTTAAGTAGCATTACGATGGCAATTGTAGATTTGCCGCCGATTCTTAATCGTCTTATGCATTTATAAGTGGTCTTATAAAATATACGGTCTATAGTATACGCAAGAGTCGAGATGGCAATCGGGGTTTGAGGCGGGGGGACGCCCGCACGCTAGTTTTGATGGACAGAATTGTTAGATTTGTAAAATGATATAGTGACAAAACTAAAGCTACGAGGGTTCCAAACGCGCCCAGGTCCGAGAAGAGCCCACAACAAACTCAGCCGGGTATTCTTTTTATTATCACCACTTCACAAAATCACTTAACTAGTTTAATTTTTAGTATAAGTAAGAAGATACAAAAGTTCCGTTTCTTATAGTAGTTACTAATTATGTACACTAGTCTCCAGAGTCTACAGCACCTTTAAAATGACCTTCATCTGTCACATATCTACCCTACATTTCAAGTTGACATAAAAATTAGTCGCACCCCATTAAAATTAATCACTTCACAGTCCAAATCGAGTCGATAGCGAGTAAGAAATCAATCCATCATTAGATAAAATTGTCACATAAACCATCAATATTTTTGCTGAGCCGTATATGGCCAATGGCCATATTTGGTCGTGCCGTGTCAAAGTGGTCTAACCGTGTAGCCAGTAGGTATCTACTGACTCACTAGTGAATTCATATTAATATTTATGGTCGAGTGTATTAAATAATAGGCATTTAGTTGTAAAAATCGGTGATTGCCTAGTGATTAAGATGTCTCAGCTTCCTATTCGAAGGGTCGGGGTTCGATCCCGGGGCATGCATCACTAACTTTTCGGAGCTATGTGCGTTTTAATATGGAAAACATCATCAGGAAACCTGCATGCCTGAGAGTTTTCCATAATCTTCTCAAAGGCTTATTAAGTCTGCCAATCAGCAATTCACCAGCGTGATAGATTAAACCCTTCTCATTCTGAGAGGAGATCTTCACTGTTAAAGCAAGTGATATTGAATTGCTTCAAACGCAGTATAATTCCGAAAAGTTAGAGGTGCGTGTCTGGGATCGAACCCCCGACCTCCCGAATAGGAGGCGGACGTCTTAACCACTTAACTATCACCGCTTTTTTAGGGTCCCATAACCGTACGAATCCGTTATCAGATCCTATTACCACACGAGTAGTATCTACTCGTGTGCCTCCGCTGTTCGTCCTTCCGTCTGTCTGTCAGCGGGCTATATCTCGTGAACTGTATGAAAGACTTGAAATTTTCAGAGAGTGTGTTAATTGTATTATTGATAATAAAAATTTGAAAATGGCCTCCAGGAAAGTTTTAAAAAAGAATCGGGAGCTCGAGCTCTTTTTGAGGAAATTTTGAAAAGGGTTATAATATAATCTACCCGAGAGCTGGCAGCTACCTTGGGCAAAGAATTAGTTTGGCCATCCACAGGGGTAATGCTGCCAGCATCTTGGGTACAATGCCTCGCTGTGGTGGTCTCGATGAGATTTTAGTTTTTTTTTTGGTTTTAATTTAATATTTTTCTTTTAGATTTAATGTAGATTTTAGTTTTTTTTTATAGAATTGTCAGTTCCCCGTTCCCAGTTAAATAAATAAAAAATAAAAATAAAACTTTAATTCTACATGGATGGATGGTACATGGATTTATCCCTTCGTGTGCAAATCTGACTCGCACTTAACCGATGTTTTTGTCACTTATAGCTCCGAAGCGTAGAGAATTTTTTTCAAACATTTCCCACCATGCAAATACCTTACCATAACATGTGATCATTGCCAAATTGGCAAGCATAAAGTGGGACTTAATTAGCAACAGCCTATACTGGCGTCTGATTCAATCGCGACATCAACTTGTATTCTGTAAAGGATATTCTGAATCACGCTATTGTAACTTCGAAGAATGGCTGGTTATAAATAGATTCTGACTAGAACATATAATTTTCATTTTAATAACCTTGATAGGTAGGTAAAGGTTAGTGCTGGGAACCTGGATCTTGGGGTCACGGGTTTCACGTTTGCATGGAACTGTCAAATGGTTCCTCCACAGAAATTCTACATAGTCTTTAAGGGGCATGAGACGGGCCAGCCCGCGAAATTCAAATTTAATTTAAGAAATTAGCTCTAGTATCGACTATTTTGTGAGAATAGTCGATACTAGAGCTAATTTCCCCTTTTATGTAAAGATTTTTATATAAACCTGTGAGGACGATACTGCCATTGTCGCAATTAAAATACCATAAGCCTACGTTGTCGTATTAGTTTACAAATTGCGAAAAACCAAATTAAATTTGAATTTCGCGGGCAGGCCCGTCGCTTCCACCTTAAGTTCTTGCCCATTAAACCACGACGCAAAAAGGATTGTTATAGGTAGAGATTAGAGATCCTTAAAGGATCCCGGAACTGCCCGGAACCACTAAAGTGTATATAAAGATTTTAAATTGGCAAGCTACACAAATCCCAGAATTTCTGCCAAGCTATGCAGGTCTCATATTTAGCTCCTCACCTTAAAACACTTAAGTGATACTTACTTGATAAATTATTGTAAGTAAACATAAATTTTTTACCTCATAAGATTTTATATAGAAAACATACCTAAGCCACCTCCTAAAAAGTACTTATACTTAAGTATAGGCTTAAGTTATGAGAACTTTTTTAGACCTACTTAGAGTTCTTTGCGACTTATTTGTTACTAGATGATGCTCACGACTTCGTCCGCGTGGATTTGGTTTTTTAAAAATCCCTTAGGAATCTCTCGGCATAAAATGTCAATTTCCGGGACGCAAACTACCTATCTCTCTACCTTTCATATAAATCAGATAAACGGATGAGCCTGTAAGAATCCCGTGGGAAATCTTTGATTTTACAGGATTCAAAGTAGCCTATATCCTTCCTCGGGATGGAAGCTAACTTTGCACATACAAAATTTCAACAAAATCGGTGTAGATGTTGGGCCGTGAAAAGCTAGCAAATAGACAGACAGACACATTTATAATATTAAGTATGGATAAGTATGAATTGCTTGCTATTTGTTCTTGACTTACATGCATCAAGTAAATACATATCGTGTCAGTTATCAAAGGAATCGCCAATGCCATTGACCGGCCATTCTTGTAAACGAATAGAATATGACAGTTCATGAGATCACAGGTCTTAGAGGCCTTTCCCAATCACGATCACCATTCCTAATACGTCTATGTCAGGTGGACATGCCCTATGTACTACAATCTTAATACTACTACGGGAAAACAAATGCCAAGCAACGTTCAACCTTACATAGTATAATTAACGATGGTCAAAAAATTTGTGGGTGGTAAAGGTAACTTTGTCTTACCAATCGTGTGTTAAAAGCTCACGATATAGCGTATTGTATTTCTTTATAAATGATCACAAAAATGAGCGCATGACCATAACTTAGGTAGGTATTATGTGTACAATTAGGCTATGTTGGTACGTGCTTTTGAATAATTAGAAATTGAGGCAAGTAAGGTACGTAAGAGAGATTGATTAAGTAGGAACTTCATAGCCCAGTAATCCCCGGGATTTTAGGTAGCTTGATATTGTTAGTAAAAAAAATCGAAAAGAGCTGCCGCCGAGTTTCTTGCCGGTTCTTCTCCATAATCTGAAACAGTGGTGACTGTTTCCACTGTATATCCATCCCACTGAGAATAACCAGCAAGAAACTCGACGGTTCGAAAGCTCTTTCTAACAGTTAATTTAAATAAAAAATTTATTTCCATACCACATAAAATTTTCTTTAGTTTACTTAAAAGTTAAACAATAGCTTTTCACTGAAATACCTACTATCTAAGTACTGATACGCTGAAATAATACAAAATAGGCGCACTGTACGCGGCCCATACAAGTTACAAACTTGGATACAAATTTGTTATTGCGAACTGACAATGAAATCATGACGACTGAAAAACTGTCCAGAAGATCTAAAGTGTCGGCGAAATTGCGTCGCTTACGTGTTTTTACGACAAGATGTCTGCGACTTGTTTATCTTTTAAGGACCTGTTTCACAATCGTCGGATAAACTTTATCTAACGGATTTAAATTTGACATTTTGACAGATTCCCTATACAAAAACTGTCATAACATCAATTTTTTAATCGTTAGATAAAGGTTAGGTTCGTTTGGAGGTGGTGAAACAGGCCCTACACGTACACGCACGTACACGTGTCACGTGTACGTGCTTGGTGTGAATCGTCCTTTAGTCAGCTAAGGAAACTAAAGCATCCAGCTACCTCCAAACAATCAGAAAGTCGCTCGTTGATATCACGGCTTTATACTATAAACTTTATAGGCTCTATATCGTAACAAGTCCTACGCATGTCTGCGGGCTATGATACTTTATAGCTGAGAGATGTAGGCGTGGGAATGTTAGCAACTTCTTGCCCCACTAATATCAATATTACCTGTAGGTAAGTGAAACTTCAAAAATCATGCGTAGCGCATGTGTTGCGCGTGTATTACTCGTGTGTTGCTAGTGTGTTACGCGTGTGTGGTGCGTGTGTTGCGCATGTGTCGCTCGTGTGTTGCTCGTGTGGTGTGTGTGTGGTGCGAGTGTGGTGTGTATGTGGTGCGTGAGTGGTACGTGTGTGATGCGTGTATGGCGCGTGTGTGTGTTTGCGTGTGTGTGTCTGTGTGTGTGTGTGTGTGTGTGTGCGTGTGTGGTGTATCGAAAACCATCAGAACCATCAAGATTTTTGAAAAATTAATCGATGAAAACCGTTCGCCTTCGCCGCATCGCTACACCAAAGCTTACCCCGGAATGTGGTTATGATGGTGATGATATAAAAGCATGGTGTTTCCTCAGTGCAACACTAAAATAAAAGTAAATAAAAGATTCGAACTAGGCGTGCAATTAATTGTCGCTCAAAAATCCTTGATTGAAAAATCGGGTTACCAACTTTTGGCTCGGTGTTGGAAGTACGGAATGTAGTCGACTACGTAATTAGAAGTGCAGTAGATCATACCGGTTGACACGAGTACATATAGGGTCATAGCTCACACGAAGCGCTCGAATCTAGGTGAGGGCTAGGATATTTTTCTCACACTAGAATCTATGGACCGAGAGGCCATAGAAAGTTTTAAAGATGTGCTTAAACTTTATTGCACACAAAAGGAAAGTATAGAAAATTCTGCTAATCTAAAGTGCGGCCTGCATGCAATTTCTTAAAGGCAACCTTTAATCAAAGGAAGGCTCAAAGTTTAAAAGTTTGTAAGCTTATGCATTGCTTAAATAAGTAGGTACTTGACTTAGGCAAACGAGACATGATCCATTCCGAACGTAATAGTTGGTGGGTTTCGTAATGTGAATTTTAGGAACTGCTACTAGTCAGATATTCTGGTTTACCTGACAAGCTTATGCAAGTTCAAAATTATAATTCGCAATATTTATTTCACAAACGTAAACTCCTAAGTAACTCCTCCTCCAATCACTGGTTCGGAAGAAGATGAGATTCTATTGGAAAAGTCAGCAAGAAACTCAGTAACTCTTGTCAGTAGCATACCTTTTCAAAAAATTCCGGTTCTATCAGAAAACTGAATAAAACGAAAACATGCAAACTTACCATGGATCGACTGACAAGTCTAGTATATTATTTTGAAAAGGTAAAGAAACCAAACACTCCAACATCTGCCCCCAAAAACGTCGCTTCGTGATGACCACGACCATTCTGTCAAGAGTGTTACGACGAAGAAGAAGAGAGCAAAAGGAACCAAATCTTTTATCAAGCACCTCCTAAAAAGTTTGTACGGGTTCTCAGAGTATTGAATTCAGTGCGCCCCGCCAGGTGCCTGCGTCACCCGCTGAGAGATAAGGCTGTGTTTTTACAAACTTTTGCTGACATAATATACCTACCTATCTACCTACGATCTTAGTCAGGACTAGCTGTTAAATATAGGTGTTAAATATAGGTATCATATCATGTTTAGCTGATTGAAAGCTGCTATAAAAGTTCATTGATTAAACATTAATTTTATACTAAGCTTTACTTAACTCGGTAGGTACTTAGGTAGGTGGAAAAAAGGATCTAGCACAACGGGCGATCGAAGCGCACCAGGCACCCAGGTGGTGAGGGTGAAATTGCGAACGGTGGCGTGCGGTGCGGTTGTAGAAAAAGGAGGGTGGAATGAAGTCAAATAGCTCTTGAGAGCACTCCTAATTATAAAGCCGATAGAGCACGCAAAGAGAGCTTACAAATCTGCGGTGCTCCAAGCTTTCTAGCGGGCCAGTTAGTTTGGGATCGTCCACAAGTCAAACTTGGATCTGATCAAATGGAAGGAGTCGGTACCTGGGTGCTCCGGCCCAAAGGTGTGAGCAGTACTCCATATGTGGGCGGACTTGCGCTTTATAAAGAAGGAGCCTGGGCTTGGACGTGAAGTACCGCTTAGCTCTGTTGAGTACCCCAAGCTTTTCGGAGGCCAATTTGGCTTTACCTTCCAACTGATCCCGAAATTGGACCTTGTTCGAAATATGGCCTCCAAGAATCCCAATGCTGTTGGAAGGGGTGAAGGGATTGCTCTGAAAGAGTGGAGGTAAGGTAAACCGGGTCTTTTTGGTAAGGTAAACGCATAAACTTCTGTTTTTGTCGGGTTAAATTGCACTAGGTTTTGTGATCCCCATTCTGACACTTAAGTTACTCCAAAAATCTTTTTTCTGCAGTTTGATGACTTCAAAGCTTTCAAAATATAGCTAGCTTACAAAATCAAGCTGACTGAATCTCACAAATTGTTCTTCAGACATTGTCCCATTTATTTTTAACAATTACGAAAAAGTATTCCTGATTAATTAATCAGCAATTATTATACATCTTGTTCGGTAAAATAACGGTTCTTTTCGACACCTCCGATTCTTTTGAAGGCCATCATTTCTCCGCTGATGTTTTTATTTCGTCTCAATCGGGCGACAAATTAAAGAGAAGCAACGAACAACGTAATTATATTTTTAACTGGCATAATATTCCCGTTATTTTGTCCGCGTTACAAAATATGGGCGATCGAGAAGGGTAGGTTTTATAATTTAAATCCCAAATCGAAGAATTAAATCCTAAATTGAAGATTTCGGTCTTCCGACATCTTCGTAATTCCTATCGTGTTAAGTCAGGATTGAGTCTATAAAACAAATGCAAGTAATCTATATAATATCAATTTATTATCAATTGGAAGATTTACAAGTGTAAATTAAAAATTTATAACACCCCCGACAATTAGTGAAGGTTACAGTGACTAGAAAAGAGCTGATAACTTTCAAACGACTGAACCGATTTTCTTGACTTATAGCTAAGAAAACTCTCGACCAAGCCACGTTTCAAACAAAAAAAAAACTAAATTAAAATTGGTTCATTAGTTTAGGAGCTACGATGCCACAGACACACGTCAAACTTATAACACCCCTCTTTTTGGGTCGGGGGTTAAAACATAGTCAAAAACCATCTTAATGAAACAGGCTATCAAATAAAAGAAACCGCATTCAAATCGGTCCATCCGATTGAACGCTAAGATGCAAATTCCCAAGTTTCTAGAACCAGAGATGCAGTTTGAGCTATGTCGATATTTTTTTTGTCAAAAATAAAACGGGTTCTCAAGGACCCTAAATTATTATAAACATCAGAGGGTTTTCAGAGAAAAAACTATCTTACCAATTTAAAAGATGCCAATATACCTAACCTATACTAACCCGGCATGGTCCAGTCAGCAATAAAGCTAGGTTTGCACCCGCCCATAGTCGCTTGTACTGGACGGCGGGTGCAAACCTACCTTTGCTGCTGATTGTACCTACATAATACTTCAAAATCAGTACTGTCCCACGAGGCCCGCTCCCACGAACTCGTGAAAAACGTTTTATTCCGCATTCCCGATGTCATCGTACATTATCATGCGACGCGGTGTAGTGAAACAATGCGCCGCGCGCCTTTTACGACACAAAGAGTACACCCGAAATCTTACTCTTTTTTTGTCTATACTTATATAAACTCTTGATGCAGTGGGGCTCCAATATAAGGCTGGGGACAAATTAAGCGGAATTCCGTGGAGAAATACGCGTACGAAAATCCTCTTCATTAACTATCCTTTATATAAAAAACCGGCCAAGTGCAAGTCAGACTCGCGCACTGAAGGTTCCGTACTCGGGTATTTTTTCCACCATTTTGCACGATAAATCAAAGATGCATAAAAATAAATAAAAATCTGTTTTAGAATGTACAAGTAAAGCCCTTTCATATGATACAGACAGACAGACAGACAACAAAGTGATCCTACAAGGGTTCCGTTTTTTCTTTTACGGAACCCTAAAGTACGAAAAATAGATTAGATACTATATAAAATGTTGAAGTTAGAGATAGAATATAGATTAGTAGTAGGTAATACTATAATATATTATAATATAATAATAACATAATGCTGAGCTGTACACCCATTTGGGGTGGTGTCACAGATGAAAATGTATATTTGTATACTTTGTTTTTATCTGTGACACCAACAACAAATAAATACATTTTCTTTCTTTCTTTCTTTCTTTCTTTCTTTCTTTCTTTCTAATACAAAATTTTATTAAGTCAATTTTTAATTACTTTAATCTAGGTTTAAGTACTATACAACTGACATATACATTGTATACAAGTTCTTTAAAATAAATAAAGATTTAAAAAAACACTAGTTATTTATAGACTTTGGTCAGACCAAATAAATGAAGCGGTCGACACACCTATCTGCGATGCAATCCACGTGGCAAGAAATAGAGAGCAATGAAAGAATACCGTAGCAAAGATCGCATCAAAGGGGTGCCATCTCCCAAATTGCCGGAGCGACGCAGGAAGAAATCCTGCAGCGGAGTATAATTTACTTATCATCATCATCATCATCGCGTGGCTTCTTCGAAACGAAGTTTGGCGATCATCATCCGAAAAGCTTCTCTATTAAGAGCTGCCTCCTTCAACTTCGGGTAACTAAGCCCTGTCCACCCCCTTATATCGTCCAACCATTTGCGTATAATTTACTTATACTTACCTCAGAATACGTAATAATAGTATATAAGGTTTAGTTTTTTGTTGTTTATGTTATTTTATTTCTCTTTTGTTTCTGTTATTTATTGATTTTGTTGTTGATGTTATTTCATTTTTTGTTGTTTCTGTTATTTTTTCTGTGTTTCTGTTATTTTTTCTATGTTTCTGTTATTTTTCTGTGTTTCTGTTATTTTTTCTGTTGTTTCTGTTATTTTTTCTGTTGTTTCTGTTATTTTTTCTGTGTTTCTGTTATTTTTTCTGTTGTTTTTGTTATTTTATTGTTTGTTGTTTAAAAATAGGATAAAATGGGAAAAATAAATAAATGAGAGTATATAAGTATGCTTATACCTTGATATACATGAATATTTAAATGGTTAAATAAGCAAGGGTGTGCTGCCTTCGATTTGACAATTGGACTTAAAACGCAGAATTTATTCTGAACTCCAGACCGTTGGCAGTAGGATTAATGCCTTAAGTGTACAGTACCTTTATCGTGTTTTAGCACCGTTAAAACTGAAGACGAAGTTTTAATGCAGTTCCTTTGTACAGATAAGTAGCTACCTGATTGCGTTGAGTTCGCGATAACTTTGTTTATTGGATATTTTGGCAAACACAGTAGGTAACGGTACGTTCAAGCGGGCGATGGAGAGAGCTATGCTTGGAATATCTCTACGAGATAAAAATGAGGAGATCCGTGAAAGAACCAGAGTAATTGACATAGCTCAACGGATTACGAAGTTAAGTGGCAATGAGCAGGGCACATAGTTCGAAAAACCAATAGACATTAAGGGTCCCACTCCCAAGGTACTACAACGGATCATTAGTTCCTGAGATTACCCCTAAACCCTCCAAACTAATACATACGTCTTTATAATATTAGTCTCTAGAATAGATATGGATTATAGACATACCGAAGGATATCACACTTCACACTAATATTATAAAGGCGAAAGTTTGAGTGTGTGTGAATGTGTGTTTGTGTCTGTGTGTGTGTGTGTGTGTGTGTGTGTTTGTTACTCCTTCACGGAAAAACTACTAGACGGATTTGGCTAAAATTTGGAATGGAGATAGATAATATCCTGGATTAGCGCATGGGCTACTTCTTATCCCGGAAAATCAAAGAGTTCCCACGGGATTTCGAAAAACCTAAATCCATGCGGGCGAAGTCGCGGGCATCGGCTAGTATGACCATAAATCAACATTAACTAGGATTACATAACCAAAACTGTTTATTTTCTTACAGTTACGCCTTTTGCGAGCTTCGAGTATCCGCGCTTTGCACAATCTCCGTGAAAAATGCCGTTGGTGCACTGTGATGTCATACGGCCTTGCAAATGAGGTGGTATTTGGACGCGCGTCCTACTCGTTTTGTCATAAGGCCCGGTTTATCCACAACTTGATAAGAGGATTAATTGTTAACATTAAACTGTGATTTGTTTTTAAAAGCATTTAATCGTGATTGATTGTTAGTGCATATTTATTTCTCCGTTACTTATGACTCATCTTAGTTCTAAGAAGCTTGTAATATAAATAAGCTTAATGCGATGACGTGTTTTCTTGGAAAACATTCATAATTTAATTTATATATAAGACACTGTTTCACTTTTGGCTAAAATCATGTTAAAATGCACTGACCTTGCTAGAATACTATAAATTCAGCGAATCACCAAAACGATTATCTAAACAATGTAATCATAACATCATTGATAGCCCTATTGAGCGTTGCATCGAAGTAAGGCCACTCAGTCATCATTTTAGGTAGGTACTATAGAGTATGTAAAAGTTAGGTTACAGTATTATTTTCAGGACTATGCTACACACATATGACACAGAATGTGCTAGTGTGGTGTGTATCCTTATTGCCTTAGAAAAGATATTGTCTTAAAATAAAGAAAACATTTACTTAGTTACTTTGATTAAAACTCAGTAAAATCTAAAAACAAAAAACCTTTTTCCTTCTATGATGTTACAAGTAAAAAAAAAAAAAAAAGATTCCGACGAATTGAGAACCTCCTCCTTTTTTGGAAGTCGGTTAAAAAAGTGACTTAGTTACTTGTAACATCATTGTTTTCCAATGTGATGACAGTTGATCATCATTAAACCATATAACGTTTAAGTAAACCTTATCAACAGTTCTTTTGAAATCGCAACCATTATTATCATAAAGTTCCTCTCAATAATTATATTGTCAGCTACTGTGGAACTGGGCCTCAATTAATAGATATAGCTAGTAGCAAGTAGGCGTTGGCTGATGATGCTGCTTTCTTCGAGTATCAGCTAAGCTTTTGGAAAACATTTTTTAGGGTTCCGTACCTCAAAAGGAAAAACGGAACCCTTATAGGATCACTTATCACTTATAACCTTATAGGCTTAGTCCCATTTTAGAGTACCATTTGGTGATTCGCACCCTTCCAGTATGGAACCCTAAAAACGCGCTGAATTGAGAACCTCCTCCTATTTGAAAGTTGGTTAAAAAATATGTAATCAGTCCCTGTTCGGAGAATAGACGGAGTTAGTCGATGTTTGTTCTAATTAAGTTTTATTTATCTGAAATTATTTTGAGACCACCTCACTACTAATTATGAGTATTTTATTAATCACCCAACCATGCTTACGTTTAAAGTACCTAAGTAGGTAGGTACCTAATTATAGGTATTGCGTATCCAATTTTCCTCAAAGCTATTTTTGTTTCAATTTAAATAAATTAGGTGTGTGAAGTGTACTACCGATCTGCACGTGTCCAGCGTGGTAGACCTAAAGCTTTATCATCTTTTCAGGAGCGCGGGCCTTACACACTCCGGGGACTGGGTGACACCCCGACGCATAACATAGGACTCATATTATAAAGCCGGTGTGCAGGTTTGTTATACTCTTTCACGCAAAAACTACTGGACGGATTTGGCTGAAATTCAGAATGTAGATAGATTATACCTTCGATTGACACTAGTAAAATTAAAGAGTTCCTACGGGATTTTAAAAAAACTTATATCCACGCGAACGAAGTCGCAGGCATCAGCTAGTAATTCATAATCTGTAGGTAAGTAGGTTCCGCCAATCCAAACTGGGCTAGCGTGGTGGACTGTGGTCTAAAGTCAGTTTCATTGAGGAAAACGAACTAAAAATTTAGCTTTGCTTAGCCACCAAATCAGGACTGGTACTCGTAACATACAGGTAGGTAGGTAAAAGTACCTATAGGTACCTAACCCTTAGGGATCCGTACCCGAAGGTTGTCAACGGGACCCTATTACTACCTCCGCTGTCCATCCGACCGTCTGTCTGTCTGTCAGCAGGCTATGTCTCGTGAACCGCAATAGGTAGAGATTTGAATTTTTACAAAATATGTATTTATATTGACACTATAACAATTAATAACAAATAATAAAAATTTCAAAATGGTCACTATGAAAATTAAATTGAAATTTTTAACATATTCTGTGAATATTTCCACAAATTCACGGTTTACGGATTTTTTCCTTTACTTGTGCTATAAGGCCTATAACCTACCTGCATGATTCTACGACATCGGGAAGTACCCTATAGGTTTTCTTGACAGACACGACAGACGGACAGACAGATAAGAAATTTGAGGTACGGAACCCTTCTTTCTTTTCTTTCTTCTCTCTGGGCTGGTTTCCGCACTTAAACTTTTCCATCTGTTGTGCGTGCAGTACGGAACCCTAAAAATGTACATAATCTTGTACGATGGTACAGAGCCCATCGTGTGCAAGTCCGGCTCGCGCTTGACCGGTTTTTATCCTTTTAAAATGATATTGTTGACGAGGCGGTTTGCCCACGCGCAGCGCACTCGCGAACCCATTACTTCTTGCTGCAATCAGAATGCCAAATAAATGTGAATGCATGCCGTAAATTATGTTGCTTTTATGTTTTATTTAAAGTAGCGAACTTTAAGACCCCAACTTTGTCGAAAGAACAGCTTTTTTGGGTTCCGTATCCCAGAGAAATAAAGGAAGCCTTTATAAGATCACTTCGTTGTGTGTAGTGTCTGCCTTTGCACATTATAAGACATGAATATTAGACAAGAATAAATATATCTTGAAACTAATATAATATGTACTATAATCTCCAATATGACTGAATTTCTTTTTCGTAAGACAAGAAATCTTATAATGTACAAGAGGCCTTAAAACTCGTCTTCTTCTCCTTTCCTGTTATGGCTTTGGTATCAGGGGAATGAAAAACCTACAGGGTTTTCCATGACCTAGAATCATGTTTGGCGGGCAGGCTGGCCCACTACTGAGAATGTGTTTCCAGAATAAGAAGGGTTTATGTTAAAGCCCAGCACACCAGCCAAATGCGGATTGATAGGCTTCGCAGCTTACACACCTCTGCGAACATAATGGAGAACTGTCAGGCATGCAGGTTTCCTCACCATGTTTTCCTTCACCGTTATAGCAAGTTATATTTATTTGCTTAAAACAGCGTGCCCGGGATCGATACCGGACCATCCGAATAAACTGAAACAAGTTCGTAACCTGAAAATTTGATGGTGAAAATATATTTTTCATTGCTATTTAACCATTGCGCTACTGCGATTTGTTAGGCCAACTTTAAGGCCTCATTCGCACGAGAGTTTTTTAACGTTCGTCAAAAAAGCGTTTGAATAGAACAAATGAATTCCCAAGTATCTGTTCAGACGTCAACGCTTTTTTAACGCGCACTTTTTTTTCAACGCAACGCCCGGTTTTAACGCCACGCTTTTTTAACGCTCGTGCGAATTAGGGCTAAGTCTTGAAGACAGAACTCCTTATATGTAAGTTGACACAGCAAATTAGGCTCTCAGTTGTAATGCATCATCAAGGACCCATTGAGATATGATGGACAGCTTCATGCATAACTGTTCAAGCCCAAAAATAAAAAAGTTTCGCAGATCCATCTCATACGTCGTGGCCGTGAAGTAACTCGCCTAGGAGAAGAATTCTCGGTCCTCTCGTCTCTTTCATATTATCTTGGGACATGAAATTAGGTACTTAATTATTTTGAATAATTTAAATATCAAAAATTGCAAAATAGTCGCTTGAATACTGAAACGAAATACATAATCTTAAATTTCGCACTGGGCAGTAAGTGAACCGTGACCTAGTAGGGTGAGAGCGCTCCAGGCGCGATAGAAACCTTGAAGTGTATCACATATGTATGTACGTATCACAAAAATTATAAATATTTAATTTTTCAATTCAATGACAGCTTCAAGGAGCCAATCAGATATAATGCATAGCATCACGCATAACTGTTCAAGTTGAAAAATAAAATATTTCACCGCGTCGTTGCCATAAGAGGGTCGTGAGCATGGTCCATGTTATCGTAGGAAGATTGAATATGCCATGCACCGTGATGAAGCCTGCAAGAAAGATGCTTAAAATTTTTAGACCCACTGGTCTCACAATATGGCACGGGGATAATTTGCGTATAGCATCTTTTCTGTTGGAATAAGGCTCCATTACTTTTTGGTCGTGTCATTTAATCACATAATTCAATGAACTGTCATGGCGGCCGTATTTGGCGGGAAAGCAATCCGTTTAAACCTTAACGGGTAAGCCGGGATACTCGACCTTTATTGCATGATACGTTCATTGCATAAGATTTGCATTTTTTTCTGCCCGAAGACGTGTTGTGTTGATTCTATCTTAATTCGCAACATGGGATCTTAATATTATCAAAGATTTATTTAACTTCTGTTGTGCAAAATTAATTGAGTTGGGACGTAGGATACCTACCCGTTGATGACGTTGTCCTGGCAGAAAGTGTTTTTGATACAAAATTTCGCACACGATTATACCTAGGTAAGTAGGTAGTAGAAAACCTATAGGTTAATTCTACTTGCAACTGATTTCTCATCATTCAAACCAACACCGGCCTTCTTCGGAGAAAGAATTTGGCCACAGTCCACCAAGCTTGTCAAATGTGGATTGGCAGATTTTACATACCATTGAAGATATTTTTTTTATTCAGATACAAGGTAGCCATTGACTGCAATCTCACCTGGTGGTAAGTGATGATGCGGTCTAATATGGAAGCGAGCTAACCTGGAAAGAGTATGGCAGTTTTCATTAAACCTATTATTCGTTTGGTTTCTATACGGCATCGTACTGCAACGCTAAATCGCTTGGCAGCAAGG
Source organism: Maniola jurtina (assembly GCF_905333055.1). Classification (NCBI taxonomy): domain Eukaryota; kingdom Metazoa; phylum Arthropoda; class Insecta; order Lepidoptera; family Nymphalidae; genus Maniola; species Maniola jurtina. Next base: position 2,387,368 of record NC_060044.1, read on the forward strand.
CTTTGCCGGTAGGGTAGTAACTAGCCACGGCCGCAGCCTGCCACCAGACCAAACACATAGACACACACATAAACACAACAGACATAATATAGAAACATGATACAGCAAGATAAATCGTATATTACCTGAAAAGCATAGATAATCCTTCTCCGTTACTTCGTGGGAAAAATATACTTACTCCTTACTTACTCATCACTGTTCTAAAATTTCACTTAGCTCAGACTGGCAGCTAAACAGTAGGCTTAGTACGAGTACGAAACTACTAGTTTACAAACCTGGACAACGTTGCTAGATTTCGAGTATAGAAACACTGTTTACGTAATTATAAATTAAGTATATATAACCTTTACATAATTAAGTGTACAATGGTACTTATTTTTAACCTCCAGCGCAAACAGTTATAAGTTTGACTTGTGCATTGGAGCTCTTAAACGGTTGTACCGATTTTGATTCAGTTTGTTTTTGTTTGAAAGGTGACTCGATCGATATCGTTCTTAACTATTGATCTAAGAAAATCTGTTCAGCTGTTTGAAGATCTTTAGCTCCTTTCTAGTTGATGAATGGATAAAAGCAACTTCCACGATGATGTTCGAAATTTATCAACGTTATTGAGACGTGCGAACTCGTACTAAGCGTAGAGCAAAACGTGTGTAGGTATAGAATAGGTACACGTCCTAGAATCGATACAATAGACAAATTACAATAAAAATTGGCCAAGCACGAGTCGGACTCGTACACAAAACGTTCCGTAGTAAAAGGTACCATCCTTTAATTTAAGATAACGATTCATTTCAATTTTTGTGGCAGCCATCTTGAATTTTTATTATAATTTATTGTAGCAGCAATAGAAATAGGTACACGTTAATTCAACTCTTTACCTTTTGCGGTTCACGCGAAGGCATTCCGAACCAGTGTTAAGATGTAGGTACTAATTGACAATTAAAAAGTACTTGTAAAAGTTTAACTGAATAAAAAAAATTATACAGTCCGCTGACAGACTGACGGACGGACGACTGGAGGCTCTGTGTAGGGTCCCGTTAGCACACTTCGTGTACGGAACCCAACAAGGCAGCCATTGCATTAATCTTAGCCCAGCCGACGGAACAATGAAGACTAGAGGTAGGCGCGTGGGCCCCGGCTCATTACGACAGGGGTTTATCTTCCGTGACGCCAGTATCCAGGTGGGACTGTGTGGCTGTGGGCCTCTTACTGAACCGTACGTCATAGCCCACGCTTCTTCAATTACCTATACCTACTAAGTTTCTCGATTTGCCTCATTGCACAGATTATTCAGATCTATTGTTTGAAATTCGAACGTTGCCTTGTTGACAACACCTACCTTTTTTTTTAAAAAGAATATTTATTAGCCTTTATCGTGCTGACTAATATTCCCCTTTCCCCTCCAATTAAGCGTAAAGCTTGTGCTAGGAGTAGGTACGACAATAGTGCAACGGGTGGGGTTAGAACCGGCGACCTTTCGGTTTTCAGTCCGCTTCCATAACCGTTGAGCTATCGAGGCTATTTATGGAATCATAATCATCATGTTATCAATCTATCACCGGCTCAGTACTGAGCACGGGTCTCCTCTCTGAATGAGAAGGGTATGGCTATAGTCCACCACGGGTCCCTTCTCATAATGGGAAGGAGCCATGTAGTCCACCACGCTGGCAAAGTTAGACCGCTAAAACTGTTAAAAGGATTTGAGTACTGACTACAGAGGTTCTAGTCATCGATATACATCGATGGTTCTAGTAGATCAATAATTTTCCAAGATTTTAACGTTACGTTTTCCCGAGTCTTCCTAAATAACTGATTTATTATGAATTTAGCCAAAGCTGTCACTTATCAGTTAATGCTAATAGAAGTAAGGGTTACTTCTCTTACACGGTCCCCAGAGCTTTCATTTAATATTCAAATGAGGACCAAACTACGTATGTATGGAAAACGCTCTCGCGCACTAGAGTCACTCCTCCAGAGTCTAGAGCTTTTTCTTTATTTTTTCTCTTAAATGTCAAGACCCTATCAAAGGAGCGCGATAGGCAAAAAGTTACACTAGAACTTCTGTATTATCAATGACCTATGATCTACGGAACCTACCTAAGTAGGTACTCCTACAAAATAACTGAGGTCGATTTAGGAATTTACCAGCCGCCATAATTTTTTTCACATAAAAATCAATCACATACTCTCTAACATAACAAAAACAATTTATTAATTAAGCAATAATAATAATAATTACACAACACTAATAAAATCTCAAAACCTCACTCGATAGACTATGTTTACAAAAACATTTAAAAAATAAAATTAATTAATATAATTAATATGGCAATACGAGAGATTGAGGAATTCCTTAATTAATTAATTAATCCGAAAATAGTCCAAAACACTGCACTGTCACGTAAATGTTCTGTCGATGTATTCATAGTCGAACTCCGCGAAGAATGAGTCGAAGGGCGATAGGGAGTCTTCGGCGAATTCTGAGGTTGTCTCTTGTTCTGTTGAGAACTCTGACAACTCCGAGCACATTGGCGAAGACCATCGTTCTGGACGAGAATCGGAGCTAGATTCAGGACTGGAGTCTCTCAGGGCTGCGGACAGAGCGGTGATATACTTCATCGCTAACCGTAACGTGGTTATCTTCGTCAACTTCTCGCATGGAACTGGGGCGCCTGTGATTTCGGAAGCCGGCACAGCTTTCCTCAATGTTTCAAACGCTCGGTTTATTTCCCTCATCCGGCTTCTTTCGCGAGCGTTCGCGGTTTTTCTTCTGTATTTGCTCAAGGGTTGCGGCGTGCGTCGCGAACGCGGCTCGCGGGAGCGCGCGGCGCGCGGGCGCAACTGGTACTTGTCGTGATCCGGCATCGAGTGGTTTTAGTTGGTAACTCCGTGGACCGTGGAAGCCCCACGCGACGCCCGCGCACAGATTCCGCTTAAAAAATACGCTCACTCCGCCCACTTGCCCCGCTCCGTTCATGTATAGTCGCGCCGAAAACTGGAGACAAATCTAAATAATCAAGCAGGTCGATTACGAAAACGCTGCATCAATCATTGCTACAGTCTCAATTGCCGTGATTGGCAGAATTTATAGTACATACCTACATCAACAATATTACATCTTAGGCAATAGCGAGAGAGTGTCAACTAGTCAGAGATAATTGCGATGGCATGATGATGCGAAGCTGTCATTGTTTCTACCGTAATCCAGAGGGATCGTATTGTCAAAAACTCATAAAAAATTCCGGTGAATGGTGACAGACATCGGAGATCGGAGGGTCTAGGGTTCGACCCCGGGCAATGCACCTCTTACTTTTCGGAGCTCGTATGGGCGTTTCGAGCAATTAATATTAGTTGTGACTTGTTTGAATGGTGAAGAACATCATGCAGAAACCTTCATGCCTGAGAGCTCTCCATAATGGTCCCAAAGCTGTGTGAAGTCTGCCTATCCGCAGTTGGCTAGCGTGGTGGACCACAGCCTAAAGTCCTCTTCTGAGAGGAGACGACCTCGTGCCCAGCTGTAGCTGTTGTCGTGGGAACACGAGGAACCAGGCTCTGTCATCGCTGTCACGCCATATAGATTATAGGTACCTCGGTTCTTTGTGAGTTTATAGGTAACTACTAACTAGGTAGGTCTTAGTCGAGTTAAAGGTTTGGTTATTTCTCTTATAACTTTATTCTTTCATCCATTCTTCTCCTCTAGCATTTTTTTACTTTATAGTTACTGTTAATGATTTTAAAATATTAGAACGGATATCTTTTGTTTAAATTAACTTTATCTATCGATCAATCGTATCTAAATTAAAATAGAATTTTACAACACGTACTAGATAGTTAAATACGCATTTATCGAAGCGTATAGGTAGATATACAGTTTTCTACTATTTATAACGTCCTTTGTAATTGTAACGCAAATGCATTAATTTATTGACTCATCCAACTTTATTTTTGTCATGGCGCGGCGTGTTTCCTTTGCAAATTTCTAAGGCTAGGACTAAAGACTCGACTAATATGGCAAAATGCAGCATAAGTTGCATTAGTTAATTGTTTATTAATCAATAGAAGCTATTTATTCAATAGTATGTGGCCACGGGAACGTGTGGCCTAGTTGTGATGTACATCAACTGGCCCAAGATGGCCCATTTGGTCGAATTTGGTGGTCCGAATTTGGCCTTTTCGTTTCCTTCAGTCAGCCACCACGGCTTTATGAGAGCACATTTAGTCATTGCTAAAGAACTTGATAAAGAACTTACGCCTCATCACATTTTTCTCTGCTAGTCATTGCGTAGGTTCTCTAGCCGGCACTGATGACGTAAACTTCGAGATGCAACCACTGAGTGAACACTGTCCATTCCCTCACTCTCATCCCTTCACTTGAGCTGAAATTCACATAAATAGACTTGTCTGTCTGTATGTCTAGACATGGCCTTAGTCAAAGATGATAACATCGTCAGAATTATCTATACATAAATATATATACGTAAAATAGAGGTCAGTGGATTTATTGTGCGTAGGCGCACGGTATAAGTGCAATTTAGATACCTAATCTACTCTAGCACATACCACTACTTATAATCAGAAACTATAAACCTCTTTTTTCACAACTATACGTAGGAAGAGAAACTAGGAACCTAGGTAGTTGTAAAAATTGGCCGTGTCCAGACTCCAGAACCATGGCTTTACCTACTCGTAGTTCCACTAGAGGAACTTTCTATTTTCCACTTGGATAAAGTAGGTATAGGTAGGTATAGTTAGCGACAGGTCGAGATGGCAATCGGCGTGGGGACGCCCCGCATAGCCCAGTGCGGGATAGCGCGGGTGTGCGGGGCGTCCCCCCGTCTCATACTCCGATTGCCATCTCGACCTGTCGCGTACTATACCTACCTTACCATTATTTTATCCCATCGCCGGTCCACTAATGAGCACGGGTCTTCTCTCATCAGAATAAAATGCTTCACCCATAAAGCAAGTAGTTAATATTTAATTAATTAAAACCCATACCTACAGTAGGTATATACTCGTAGTTTTCCGAAAAGTGCGTGCCCGAAACGAACCTAGGACCCCGCGAATAGGAGGCCGAACTCTATCTGCTAATTTTTCAGTTCTAAGTTAGGACACTACATTTATCTAACCTTAATTTTTTTAACTTGAGAAGTTGAGAAAGGTATTGTAAATTTGAATTTTTCGTATCAGCTTACCTTATCAGTTTATCTCATGAGATTGAGCATTTTTGTTGATATTGAAATTCAGGATTTTGGGAGATAAACCGATCTTGAGCAACGTAACTATGTAGTACTTAGGTATATTTTATGTAAAAAAATTGAACAATGTTTTTGTCGTTTGAGCATTGTGACGTCATAATTATGTTAGAAATAACGAAAAATCTTTTTTTTTAATTATTCTCTTTAATACTGAATTCTAGCCCCATAAACTAACGCTATACAAAACTTCACATCATTTTCTTTCACCGCCGAGTTTCTTGCTGGTTCTTCTCGGTAGGAACGGCATTCCGAAATCCGAAGCAGTGATAAATTATTTGGGTAAATTATCATTTGACGATTCAAAAGCACTTGTAAAAGTTTATTTCAATAAAAATATATTCTATTCTATTTTATTACTACAGTCCAACACCCTATTTTCGTCAAGCGGAAACCGTTTCTGCAAAAAAAAAAAATTGGCATTTTTAGGGTGAGATCTACACTGACTTTGCACAGGTTAAAACGAGACAGCCCTATACCGCTGACATAAAATATCTGTCTCGTTTTAACTGAAACTTACATCTAAGCAAAGTCAAAGTGAAGTCGCTCTATAGATTCCAACAATTCAGCTAAATGGTGCAGCAAGAACGTCTTTCACTGAAGTGCGCGACGGTACCTACTGTCACAATGAATGAGCAACAAGGCGCTAAGGCATGGTACTGATCGTTTGATTCCATTTGCATATTGGTTTCGGCATTTCCGCTCCAGAGTTAGCTAATTAAGTAGGTACCACTTGACCTTGAGGATCACAGATTCGAAAAACAATGCGTAGGCAAAGGCTGAGTGGTTATTATGCCTAGCGTAGGTGCAAAACGATGTCTAGTCACTAGTATCGCTTGTTTAAATTGGTTTTAACTGAGGATAAAGTTTAAACACGATTTACTGCAGCATAAAATCTATTTTGAGCTCTTTACTCTTCAGAGTCAGCAGAGATAACTCTCTAGAAAGATCTTAACTTAGCTGCTGACCTCAAGAAGGCATTTCAATGAGGTACTTATTATAGGTCTATTGCTTGTGTGGCAAACTTTTTATAGGACCTTTATATAGCTGGTATGAATAGCAATTAAAAACACGGTCAAGTGCGAGTCGGACTCGCACACGAAGGATTCCCTACTATCGTATAAGAAAATAATACCTACTTAATTTTTTTTTGTGTAGCCACAAATTAACGGCTTTCGGATTTTTTCCTTAACTTGTGCTACAAGACAATGCTACCCGCCAATTTACATGATTCTAGGTCAACGGGAAGTAGGTACTTGGAAGATACAAAAGACGGACAGACAGAAAACGAAGTGATCCTATGAACGTTTCTTTTTTCTCTGGAGATAACGGAACCCAAAAAAACAAACAGATGATAAGAAAACATTGAAAATTAGGTATAATAAGAAAATAGATTTGGCGGGGTGATTTGAATTTCGAACACAACTTACTTAGAATTTCATTTGTTCTGAGTTCATCATCGATAGTTTCATTTGGTTCATGCTGTTTTTTTTTTAATTAGTAAAGGAAGTTACAAGCAACCTGCTTTATGGTTTATGAAAAAAAAATTAAAGGCGGGAAACCTATCAATATTCCTCATATTATCGTCTAAGGTGGGAAAACATTAAAAAGTATAAAGTAGATATTATACATAACCAATTTTTGAAATTACTTAAATTATTTACCTACTTGCGACGCTATGCATTTAGATTTAAAATTATTGTTATATTTAGACAAAAGACGAATATTATTCGACATGAAAAATGAATGTGAGGCTTTCCTGGATCAATTGAACGAGAAAACAGTGAGTAAATTCCCACCATTCAGGTACTTACTTGAAGTCGACGTCATGGATTTGCTCGAGTTATTCCCCGAACTTGGGGAGCATCTGATGAGAGAACCGTTGAAATGGCAACGATCCTGTAATGATATTCTGTATTCATGTCTTAAATCGTCAGACAATGATATGAATCAACACGTACGATTATCACAAGTCGCTGTTAATATTAGATTGAAGAGTTTTCCTCATGTTATTAGAAATCCGAAACTGAGACACTATGCAGGTATTGACTCTTTGAAAGGATTACTCATAAATATATCTAAGCCAACGAACTACGTTTACCACACGGTGTGGTCGTGCCCCGAACAATGTGAAGGCAATGAAGTAGTATTACAATTTATACCGAAAACTCCTCCCAAATGTTATCTATGCCGAAGCACTCTCTTTGAAAACAGCGGTTTGAGAAGATGCGGTGACCAGGTCGAAGCTACATTTAAATTTAAAAACGATTTGCTCCCGAAGAAACACACTATAGTCGACGATCTAATTCAAAGTTTGCAGTTAGGTGGGACTTATTTTATTAACGCTGTAGTTTTGAAAAAGGCTACAGCTGTTTGGAGCTTAGAAGAGGCTTGCACTCATCCAGCACCACCTACTTCGCCTATCCCTCCAGACATCAAAGAATTGTTTGCCGCGTGTGATAAAAAACCATGGAAGTTCATCTACTGCCTTGCATCCAGCATTGGTGTACAAGTTAGCCCTTTCAACAGTTTCGTGAACGTCAAAATAAATCTATTGCTAAGTTTGGTGAGTATTAAAGCTAGAAAATTATGCGGTTCGGCTGTTTTACATTGTTTAGCTGCAGGATATGATACTGGTTACGTCGCAGAAATAATGAAGCAAGCATGCCAGCTAGCCGATTCAAATGTTGTGTTAGGAGCATCTAATTCTTCCATTGCCACTACTTTAATAGGAGCTTCTGGAGGTATATGTGTTATGCCTTTGCCATTACAAGTTTACAACCAAAAGCATATACATTCGATTGTATCAGCCATTGAAACTGGCGAAATTCAGCATGACATTAACAAAGTAAAATTGAACTGTGCAGTGTGGGCGCAAGGGATGGATTTTAAGAAAATAGTGCTTTACGATATAGCTAGAGTTTTCGGCACTGTTTGTCGCGGTGATTATGGAGAATACACAGATGAGTTAGCCGATTTCATTCTGCAACAAGCGATAGAACCTCCAAAAACAACTGCTGTAGAGAAACAAGCTTTGAACGATTTATCAGTTTATATAGATCTAGTAGGAGGTATAAGAGTTTCTATAGATGAAGACACTCAAAATCTCTTAAGTAATTATTTTCTAGCGGCTCGTAGAGAGAGAAACAAAGCTGTTTCGATTGGAAACATGGAATCTTTAGTTACAGTCTGTGCTATGTCTGCGAGGTTATGTCGCCGCTCTGTGGCAAATATCGACGATGCTGTTTTCGCTATTTGGTTACATGTAAGTGGTATGCAAGAACCGAGATTTGCTCCAGAAGAGTATCTAGAGACACCTAACGATATAAATAAGCTGAATAACGTTATCAAAAAGTTTGAAGAATGGCTAGAAAAGTTTACTGATTGTACCATTATTAAGTTATTAACTGAATAGTAACAATTTTTTGTAAACATTTGAAAAGTAATTTATTAACTGTAAGTATATGTAACATAGAAAATGTATTTGTTTTTGAAATAAATTTAACTACAACTTCAAAATAAAACAATTTATTTTTAATATAAGTAAATAGTTACATGTAAATAAAAAAAACATAATTGCACTTTGTTTTTAAAAAATGTACTGAGATATAAAAATTAGTACACTGACTAGACCGAAATTTCAACTGCAGAATATTTTTTTTTTAATATCCTCATTATAACTACAATTGTTAATATGTAGTAGTCTACAACTCTATAGTAGATAACACTTAGCCCCAATACTTTTAGCTAGTTTGTTCTAATACTTAGATAAAAAGATTATTATTGTCTATACAAAATAAGGCACTCTTAAAATAACTTAAAGGAAGCTATTAAAAATGATATTATTAAATTGTAATATCCATTAGCCTCCAATTAATAGTACATCAACAACAAATATAACAATTTAGTTATTATTTTATGCATCACTTAGAAAACTAAAATCAAATATTGATTGCTGGAGCAATTTCTTTTGGCTGTCCAATTTATCACAAAGGTTATTATGATTCTGCCTTAGTGTCAAGCTTTCAGATATGAGCGATTTTATGGAATCATCTCTTACTGTATTTGCTACAGGGATACAATGGTTCGAAACAGGCTCCCCAATCTGGAAGTCTCTTTTTTGGAAAGATACAACACTGTAAGGCAGATCAGCAACATTATCTGCATCCCTTACTACTACACTGATAGTTGACCATACACAATTATTGAATTCATCTATTAATGCAGATAGATCATTATTCAATCTGTCTGTATTTTCATTGGCCTTAGAAATGATGTCAGTGATTTTAGAAAACTCTGTGGTCAAGTCTTTGAGTTTCAATACAAATTGTTGGTGCTGTAATTCTTGTAAAATTTTGCTCCTCAGCTTTAAACAGTCATAGCATAATTTCACTATTTCCGGACATTGTCTCTCCTTTTCTCTATTCTCGTTGTAAAAGTCTGACTTTTTATGTGAAGTAAATATTTTGTATGCATTTGTAAACATGCTTTGGTAGTTATATTTAGCTACAAAGTTGTTGAGTTCATTAGATATTCCTTCGTTACTGCGCCGTGCTGCTGATTGTAATCTTACAGACAATTGTGACCAAGCAGTTTGAAGTTTTTGCGTCTTTTCTACTATTTCATCAGCATTTTTGAAAGTTTTTCCAAATCCACCTAGGAAATTTGTTCCAACACCATTTTCTTTTAAACTTTTGATATGATTTTTGCCTAGATCTGTCATTTTTGTCACAATTTCTACTTTAGCTAGTAGCTTGCCCAAATTTTTATCAGTAGTATTATGCTTGACGAGCAACTGTTTACTCTCCTGTTTCAAAGATTCTGCTCTGGAGTAAATACCATTAATGAGAGCATCATAAATATCCATCTGTGATATCACAAAATAGAAAGAGTTTCTGTACAAAGTTTGACTATTCTTAAAGTTGTACAATGCCTTATGAAGTTCGAGGCATCTTTGGACAGCTTTGGGTACGATGGGAGCTGAATTATCATCTATCATTTGTTTTTTGTTATAAACAAATAACATTACAGCGCTGGTTTCATTCCAGTATTTTGCAACAAGTTCTTCATTTCCAATTTCAATATATGTCATTTGTGATATTAAGATTTGATCTTCAGTAGCAATGTTAGTGTCTTTATTAATCCAGGATTTTAATGTAAGAATAGTTGTTGCATCATCAATCGCATAAGCTATGTGAGATAGAGCAGTAACAGAGAAAACTTTGATTATTTTCTTAGACAGGACCTTTTCCAAAAGACTGAATATTACAACATTACTTACATTGTTTCCTTTTTCTTCGGACGGGATAGCAAATGTGACTTTGGATGGAGCATCTCTACCTCTCAATTTAGGATCATACTCCAATGCTACCTTTAACCATTCCTCAAGTAAAGCCTTGAATGGCTTGGAAATATGATTTTCAGGGAAAATCTCATTGGAATAACAGACATCATTGTGAAATGTTTCATACACACAAATATGATCATGAGACTTCTTTTTTACAACAGGCATCCATTCAACTGGGGCTTTGTTTGGTAGGAACGGTCTGATGCCACATATGATTTCAAAAGCAATCAGTCCAAATGACCAAAAATCAACAGAGTTGCTATAAGTTTTGCTATAGAAAAGTTCAGGAGCTAAATACTGCAAGGTACCAACAAAGCTTGCACAGATAGAATTGGAATCTATTTCCTTAGCATATCCAAGATCAATTATTTTGTATGTAACTTTACTTTGTTCACTATTAGGGTCTGAGACACACATCACAATATTTTCAGGCTTGAGATCACGATGGGTAATTTTGTTGCTATGAAGAAATCGCATTGCACTGCCTAAATCGTTGAGTATTTTCCGCACTTGTACTTCCTTGAGTCCACCGCATGAGTCAGGCTTGTTTAACAATTGCCTCAAATCTCCTCCACTGCAATATTCCATACATAATATGGGTAGTTTAGAAGGATTCGCTCGCGCTAACCCTGTTTTGAACTCTGGTGGTAACTCTTTTGTGCCTACTATATTAGGATGGTTGCAGTTCTGTAGCATTTCCACCTCTTTGGACCATCGTTCTCTATGTTTCGCAGTGAGTTCATCGCCCCATTTGCAAGTTTTAATAGCGAGTTTCTGGTCATTACTTTTATGCCTCCAAAGAACAACCGTACCGAAACTTCCCGAGCCTAAAAGTCTATCTTTTATCCAATCACCGATAAACACTATATCTTCCATTTCTTGAAGACACTTAATTCCTGACTTATTTATTAAACATTTACTTTTCAGAGTACACCTTGCAAACAGTTTTATTAGATTTTCTTACTCGTCTTTGTCAAATACTTTCTTGATTCCAGCTCCGTTTGTAGTTTGAGTTATTTTTAGCTTTTCACTTCTTCCGGAAATAAAATAAAATTAGAATTGTTTCTGGTCGGTGATTAGAATCCTCTCCTAGACGTACCTACGTTTGTACTTTTTATGAAAACTGAAAAGATCGAAAAGAAACAAACTTACAAAACAGAAACAAAAAGTGAAAAATTAGATAGAGTAATAAAAATAATAAAATCCGGTTTTACGGCTCTGGGTTCTAGCCCAATGATAAAGACAATAGAATTAGTGCTACCAATGTATATTTTTGAATTCCCCAATACCTGGCGGATGGCTTAATGTACCCGCTTTTCAGGGTTCCGTACTCAAAGGGTAAAAATAGAGCCCTATATTAATGTCACTCTGCTGTCTGTCTCTCTCTCTGCGTGTCACAAATGAGTACCTGACAAAGCTGAAATTTTTATATACTTACTATAGAACATTGGCCCAAAACCAAATATTGAATTAGAAATTCAATTTGATTTTTTTAGGGGGGGCTCCCAAACATGAAAAAAGGGCCGGAAAAAAATGAAGGATATGACATTTTAGTAAGTACCTATATATTATGAATTTTGAGGTTTTCTTTCACGGTTTATTGTGATTTTCTTGCTCAGAAAAGAAATATTTTGTATACCAAAAATAATATGATGTTCATAATTATGTACGGAACTCTAAAAGAGCGTTTGACCGTTTTTTACTTTTTAGTTCAGCAGCTAGCAGGATTATCAATTTAAGTCTGGTCACACCGAGTCAATTGTCATTTTTTTTTTCTCTCGTCTGGCTTTACAAAGATTAGCCAATGTCATGTTTGTAGTTATTTGTAGGTAACAAGTTAGTTAAACTATACAAAGGACCTCGTCTGTGCCGGCGCTCTCCGACATACGCACAGCGCCCCCTTATAGCGCTTTCCAGTCAGTTTTAACCATTTTTAACAAAAAAAAACTCCAAAAAGGCAGAACACGCCCGCCAGCTAACACCAACACAGACGAAGTCCAAATTGTCATTCTTGTGATTCTTGTCATTTGTCATAAACTAGTATAATCAGCGTTGCCAGAATGTTACTTTTGTAACATTTTACGTTACTTTTGACCCCCTCATGTTTCCTCCATGTTACACGACTCAAAATGTTACTTTACGTTACTTTTAGGACTTCATAAAAATATTCAAATTTTTCCCAGCAAACCAAAAATAATCGTGAAACGGAACGCATCCAAAATATTTCACTTTCTCTAAGTTATTGGTCTAAGTTCACTTTGTTTTGTAATTACTCTGTGATTAAAAAAGTGTTTTGTTTGTTTTTCTCTGTGACTCAACTTTGTATTGGCCAAAGACCTTACACTTAAGGTCTTTGGCTAATAGTTATTCGTGGACTTCGTCTGTGGTGGCGTTTGCTGGCGCGCGTGTTGTGACTTTTTGGAGTGTTTTTTTGTTAGAAGTGGCCGGTTTTTTTGTTCTGCTAGTGTTTATTGGTGGTGGAACTGACCAAGGAACTGACTGGGAAGCACTCTAAAGGGGCGCCGCGTGTATGTCGGCGTGCGCCGGTACAGACGAAGTCCATTCTTATACATATAGTTTTCCTAACTTGTAAATAACTACAACCTTGACATTGGCTAATCAGTGTAAAGCCAGACGAGAGAAAACAAAAAAAGTTATTCGTTGCGGGGTAGTGATATTGTAGTTAGGTATCTAAGTACAAAAAAAAATTGTATCTTTATTTCGTCAAAATTCGAAAGTGATTGGTTTGTTCGTTATCCTTATCGACTGTGTACATGTGTTGCTAACACTACTTGCTTGGTAAGTAAATGTTGTATACAATGTAGTTTTAAGTAAATAAGTAAGTAGTTAACTAATTAGGGAATCAGTAATGCAAAAACAAAGTCATAGTATTTGCAACTGAAAGCAGTTTGTTTTTGTATTGACTGTCATCTTATTATTAAGTCACATTAGTTTCCAAAAGTTCATTTAGCTATTTACTACTTAGTTATTGTTGTAGGTAACTTCGGTTTTCTTTACAGGAATGAGAGCGAGCTGAGTAGATACCGGCCGGCGTAACCTAAAATTTGAGTTTTGCTATCGAATCTATCGATCTCTTTGCTGAGACCAAGGTAAGTAGTTAGGTACCTACCTAGTATTGTTCAGTTAACAAAACGAATTTGAAATTCCCGCGTAATTTTGTTCACTGCGTACCTACCTAGTGCGTTTTTTTTTTATTCTCTCGTCTGGCTTTACAAAGATTAGCCAATGTCAAGTTTGTAGATATTTTCAAGTTAGGGAAAATATAAGTAAGGACTTCGTCTATGCCGGCGCTCGCCGACATACGCACGGCGCCCCTTTAGAGCGCTTCCCAGTTAGTTCCAGCATGGTTCTAGCACCAAAAACGCCAGTGAAACACAAAAACCAGCCACTTTTAACAAAAAAAAAAACGCTCCAAAAAGGCACCACACGCGCGCCATCAAACGCTACACAGACAAAGTCCACCTAGTGCGTAGCCTCTCAAACTCAAACAGTCCTGTGTTGCCAGATCGCCCGATATAAGACGATTTTAATCTTTTTAACCCCCGATCCAAAAAGAGGGGTGTTATAAGTTTGACGTGTGTATCTGTGTATGGCATCGTAGCTCTCAAACTAATGAACCGATTTTAATTTAGTTTTTTTGTTTGAAAGGTGGCTTGATGGAGAGTGTTCTTAGCTATAATCAAAGAAAACCGGTTCAGCCGCTTGAAAGTTATCAGCTCTTTTCTAGTTAATGTAACCTTCACTTGTTGGGGTGATATAAATTTTTAATTTACACTTGTATTATAAATTGATTAACAAAATAAGTTATAGCTATTCAAAGACATTTCTAAATCCGTTGTTATATTACTATTTTACATATTGATTTGTTTTTCTTTTTCAGGATCAGCAGTCAATTTATTCAATCAACAATTATTATTACGATTCTTTTTAAGCTTAACTAATGGGACAAGAAAACTGTTTAAATTTTTGTATAATAAAGTGCCATATTAACCTGTGCACCTTATTACTTTTATTTTCCACGAAAAATAAGGAAATGTTACTTTTCTCGTGAAAATGTTACATTTTGAGATGTCTCGTGTTACAATTGACTATCTGCCACTGGCAACACTGAGTATAATAGTTGTTATCTGTGTTTGTCATAGTTGTGGTGTGTTGTCGTGGTGTTGTCTTGTGATGTATTTTTCTAGTATAAAAAGTTAATAATTAGCTACCTATTATATTATTACGTATCAGAAATTCCTCAAATATTCTTGTGGTTAAGTAGTAGTTATCATACAGCAGTGGCTTAAAAACAAAATGATTGACTTTGAAAGAACATGCCGGACATGTATGAAAACAAAAAGTGAAGCCGCTCTAACAAATTTATTTGGCCCGGTGAAAATCGAGCGTAATTGGTCATTAAAACTAGCAGATTTAGTTAAGGAAACTATTACATTGCAGGTAATCGAATCAAATGACCTCTATTCGTTATAGTTAAGTAATGGCATGCAATTGTGATAACATGACACTTCCAATTTCACATAAGCTGCATAAACAGTACTCGCTACTCTCTTGAGTTTTTAATATAGGTAGTTTATAGTCAAAAAAACTGGTGATATACTAGTGGTTAAGACGTCCTTTTCGGGGAGTCGCCGGTTCGATCCCGGGCACACACCTCTTTTTGGAGCTATCTTCATTTTAAGCAAGTAAATATCACTTGCTTTAATGGTGAAGGAAAATACTGTGAGGAAACTGGCATGCCTGAGAGCTCTCCATAAAGTTCTCAAAGGTGTGTGAAGTCTGCCAATCCACACTCGGTCAGCATGACAGGCTACTAACAAAACCTATGGTATTAAATATTAATTATAATATCTCTTTATTATTGCAGGCTACAACTTTATTATTTTACAACTAGCACCTTGTTATTTTAAAAAAGTGCAATGCAATAAATATATTTCAGATTCTGATAGAATAAACATGGTTTACATTTTTCAGATAACTGAAGGAGATGGCCTACCCCAAAATTTGTGTGATGAGTGTGTAACAAATCTCCAAAATATGTACACATTTCGCAGCCAAGCACTCAATTCTGAAAATGCGCTTAGAAAATTAGTTTCTCAAAGTGCCTCAATAAAAAATGAAACAGATTACAGTTTGAAGCATGAAAATGAGTTTGAATATCTTGAACATGCATATGACGATTTCATATTTGACAATCAGCCCCCAAAGGAAGAAGCTAACAACGATGTATCAATGTTTATTTGCAATATATGCAATAAAAAGTTCACCAAACGTAAGAAGTTTTTGAAACACTTATCAAATCACGAGGATCCACAAATTACTTGCCCAATTTGCGATAAACAATTTCATAGACAGTCAACACTAAAAAGACATTTAAATAAGCATTGTGAGACTAATAGTACATCTAACCTTAATAATAGTCTATTAGAGAATACGGTAACAGATTTGGGTGTAAAAGTTAAAGTAGAAAATATAAGCGATCAATATAAATGCTCTGAATGCAATCTTATGCTTGAGAACCAGAAATCTCTATTACTACATTCTAAAGAGCACCATAATATTGATTTAGATTTAGAAGAGCAAGTATACAGATGTGTAGAATGCTCAAAAAGTTATACAACGGAACAGAGATTGATGAAACACATGGCAACTCATTACGGAAACGGAAAAAGTAAATTAGACAGTGAAATGTTAGAAATAAAAATTGAGGGAGAGCATTACGAATGCCCAGAATGTCATGTTGTGTTTGAAAAACATAGGTCTTTAGCGTCACATTTGAAGAAGCACAAAATAAAAGTTGGTTTAAAAAGTCAGGGCACATATTATTGTGGGTATTGTGATAAACGATTTGCCTTAAAGACACTGCTTAGAAGACACATGAAGTTGCATACAGAGGACCGTCCGTTCAAATGTACTCAATGTTCTCAGTGTTATACTCGTCAAGACCAATTGGTTATGCATATGAGTAAACATGATGGTAAAAAGAGATATGTTTGCAATCTTTGTAATAAAGGTATGTTATTTTTCACATATTTTTAGAATCATGAAAATTTGATTAACAATTGCACATCGATATGCATTGTCACATCCCTCTTCTTTTAGAACTGCTGAATTTTGTTATAAGAAGATACCCTAACATGCTGCCCAGAGGTTTGGTTCTCATTTGTGTATTAACCAATCAAACTCAATAGACATTTTTGGTTTGGTAGACTGAAAATGTGTAGTTTCAAAGTTACAACAGCTCAAAAAACCTTTCAAACCTTACAGAAATTTTGATAACCACACACAGATGTTTGGTTGGTTAATATAATACCTACAAATGTAAACCAAACTAACCTTAACCTAACTAAAAAATAAATTAGCTCCAAGCTGGCAAAAGGCCAATTTTCAATTGTCAAATAAGTATTGGATAGAATCAGGCGTTACTTTGCGGAAGTTCATGTTTAGCAAGAAACAGTTAAAAATTATTTTGCTATAATCCGCCAACAGGATAAATCTGTATGGTCAAACATGCAGTTACAAGCTAAGCACCGCTTACCTTCCCAACCAAGCAATAAAGCCAAGTTCCCAAGCAAGCACTGCCACCACCATTCACATGCAACACCACACAAGACTTTTCCACTACTCTCGACGCACGTTTCGCCCCGACACCGGAGCATCCTCAGGAGATTTTGACTTTACAATGCTGTATTGTCAAGTGACGTTCTAATCAAATGCGCGGTATTATATACTGTTATTTAGTCCCACAACTGTTGCCCCGCCCATTACCCCCCTCACCCCCTGTACTACCCCCGCCCCCCTCCAGTCTACCCCTTTCAAACAAACGAAGCAACGGTGAATTTGAAACATTAACTTGTTCATTGAGTAATTTAAATTGATTATTATTATTATGTTTTATTATTTCTAATTGTTCGAACATGCTCAATCGAAGACCTTTATCGCAAGTGTGTAGGATTTTATATGAATGGTCGGATGATAATTTGTGTCCACTATCTAGGAGATGTTTAGCAAAATGTGATTTTTGGGGTTGGTTGTTCCTAACCGCGGCTAAATGTTCTTTGTAACGTGTTTCAAATTTACGACCCGTTTGACCGATATATGTGGCTTTGCAGTCTGAGCATTCGAGTTTATAAATGCCGGATTTTTGTTTGTTGTTTAATTTATCTTTACCGTTGCAAATATTTTTAAGTGTATTATTAGTCCTAAATGCAACATGTATATCATGTGCTTTAAGTGTCTTAGCTATACGCTCAGACTGCAAAGCCACATATATCGGTCAAACGGGTCGTAAATTTGAAACACGTTACAAAGAACATTTAGCCGCGGTTAGGAACAACCAACCCCAAAAATCACATTTTGCTAAACATCTCCTAGATAGTGGACACAAATTATCATCCGACCATTCATATAAAATCCTACACACTTGCGATAAAGGTCTTCGATTGAGCATGTTCGAACAATTAGAAATAATAAAACATAATAATAATAATCAATTTAAATTACTCAATGAACAAGTTAATGTTTCAAATTCACCGTTGCTTCGTTTGTTTGAAAGGGGTAGACTGGAGGGGGGCGGGGGTAGTACAGGGGGTGAGGGGGGTAATGGGCGGGGCAACAGTTGTGGGACTAAATAACAGTATATAATACCGCGCATTTGATTAGAACGTCACTTGACAATACAGCATTGTAAAGTCAAAATCTCCTGAGGATGCTCCGGTGTCGGGGCGAAACGTGCGTCGAGAGTAGTGGAAAAGTCTTGTGTGGTGTTGCATGTGAATGGTGGTGGCAGTACTTGCTTGGGAACTTGGCTTTATTGCTTGGTTGGGAAGGTAAGCGGTGCTTAGCTTGTAACTGCATGTTTGACCATACAGATTTATCCTGTTGGCGGATTATAGCAAAATAATTTTTAACTGTTTCTTGCTGTCAAATAAGTTTTATCTGAGGAATAACTGACAGATTTCTTATGCAAAAACTGTCAATACATCATATTCATTCCTCAGATAAAACTCGTTTGATGATTGAAAAATCGGCTCTTAAATAAAGCATCTTTATCTTGAAAATTTCAGCATTTACTCAGCTGTGCAGTCTAAAAGACCACAAAAGAACTCACACGGGCGAAACTCCCTTCCTCTGCTCCCAGTGTGGGAAAGGCTTCAGTAACAACTCTAATCTGAGACAGCATTTGAAGCGCCACACGGGACTTAAGCCATTCAGCTGTAACCTATGCCCAAAGAGTTTTTGTACTAAAGGTACAGTATCTTATTTATACCAGCTCCTTCCTCAGTATTTAAGGTGGAAGCGACGGGCCTGCCCGAGAAATTCAAATTTAATTTGGTTTTTCGCAATTTGTAAACTTATACGACAATGTAGGTTTATGGTATTTTAATTGTGACAATGGCAGTATCATCCTCACAGGTTTATATAAAAATCTTTACTTGAAAGGGTCCAGTTTAAAAAATTAATTCTAGTAACGACTAATTTGTGAGAATAGTCGATACTAGAATTAATTTCAAATAATAAACCATAATATCTTAAAATACAAATATTATGGTAGTTAATTATTATACAATTTTATAAATGCATTTTTTGTAAATTTACACGCGGTTTGTAAAATAACATGCATTAGCAATTATTACAGTTGGGATAGTCAAATTGATATAGAGTTTATATAAGACAAATCATACATTAAAATTTAAACAAAAAGTAAAACATATCCCACTTAATATTATAAACGCGAAAGTTTGTATGGATGTTTGTTACACTTTCACGCAAAAGCTACTGGACGGATTTGGCTGAAATTTGGAATGGAGATATATTATACCCTGGATACTCTTTCATTTTCCTATGTGTTAACATATGCCTATGTGTTAACATAGGCTACTTTTTATCCCGGAAAATGAAAGAGTTCCCACAAGATTTTAAAGACCTGACTCCACGCGACCGAAATCACTAGTAATAAATAAATAAAAATATTGCTCATTCATTTCATTATCATTTTCAGGTCAGATGAAATCCCACATGGACACCCACACGGGCGTACACCCGTACAAATGCCATCAATGTGGTGCAGCCTTCACGAAAACAAACTCCTTGAAGAAACATGCTATGATACATCTTGGAGTCAAGCCATTTGCTTGTGATAACTGCAGTATGAGGTAAAATACCTATTTTTTTAGGGATCAGTACCTCAAAAAGAAAAATATGTTTAGTAAATCACATCATAGATGGCGCTGTCCGTTATTAACTCGCAGTGTTGTACAGCTGTTGGAGTGATAAATTTTCATTATAATCGTTTGTTTTAGTTGTATTTCTTGTACGATGGTACGGAACCCTTCATCTGCGAGTCCGACGGTTTGGGCTATGTCAGTGGCCTTGGTTCTCCAGTGGATTTCTTCATTTCGGATCATATGTTCATTAATTTACTTGATTCTCATCTATTTCTTGTAGATTCTCATCAAAAGATCACTTGAAGCGCCACCAGCGCACTCACACGGGGGAGAAGCCGTACCGCTGCCCGCACTGCTCGCGAGCGTTCACGCAAAGCAACGACTTGGTCAAGCATGTTCGCACGCACCTGGGTCAAAACATCTATCAGTGAGTATGATCTATGTACAAGTGTATGTACAAGTTAAAAATTTATAACACCGCCGACAAGTGAAGGTTTACAGTAACTAGAAAAGAGCTGACAACTTTCAAACGGCTGAATCGATTTTCTTGGATTATAGCTAAGAACACTCTTGATCAAGCCAAGCCACCTTTCAAACAAAAAACAAAACAAATTAAAATCGGTTCATTAGTTTAGGAGCTACGATGCTACAGACAGATACACAGATACACACTCATACTTATAACACCCCTCTTTTTGGGTTGGGGGTTAAATAATGACTTATTTTATTTTTTGTTGTTTCTGTGATTTTATTTTTGCTGTTTTATTTTTTGAAGTAAACATTTTTTAAATATGATTATATTGTGTACTAGCTGTGCCCGCGACTTCGTTCGCGTGGAATAGTGACTTTTCGCGGTTTTTATATAGCCACGGACGCTCAGGCGCGAGGCGCCGTGATTCTTTAAATTGACATAACTTTTTTATTTATGAACCGATTGACATGAAATAAACACTAAATCCTAAGTGAAGCTTACTACAATATATTAGTGAAAACCGTATCTAAATCGATTAAGCCGTTTCTGAGATTAGCGTGCACAAACACACAGACAAACAGACAAACAGACAAAAAAAAAATTAATTACAATTTCGGGTTCGGCATCGATATAATAACAACCCCTGCTACTTTTTTTTTTATATATTTCCATTGTACAGACACCACTTTTCTACAATTTTATTATATGTATAGATATTGTAAATAAATGAGAGAACTAAAGTAAAACTTCTTTAGTTGAGACTTGAGCGATTGCTTGAAAGTAATTCAGAGCTAAGCTTATTGCTTGAGCTTTTTCCGGGCGGAAGTAACGTTCATACGTCACTTCCGCTGAAAATAACCGCCAAACAGATCGGCTGTTTTGAAGCCGTCATTTTTTGTCGAGGCGATACCATGTAGTACTATAGATTAAAAATTCTATTGTTTAATTACTACCTGCATGAAATGATAAAAATCCCTTGCTGGCTCATTTTCAAAAAAAGAATACTTTAACTGTGCGTAAAGGTTACATATACATTTTTTTTAACTAACACTCAAATGTTTAAAACTCAACCTTTTTTTTTCAGATGCACGGTGTGCCAAATGAAATTCCGCCTTATGAGGGAGCTAAAACGCCACTACCCTATACACTACATCAATGGGGCCGATCCCACCCCTGCGCAGGAAATCGAATCACCCCTTGTCATACTCAAGGGGTGCTCCGACCAAGATAATATAGAGGCTAACAACATACCGTCAGACAGACAAATAACAATCACGTTTAATAGTAACGTTCTAGATAAAAACAGTATCGGTGACATAACTATTAATATAGAACCTGGGAAGATAACTAATTAATCGTTTGTTTTTATTGCGCAAGCAAATTAAGCTTTTGGTTTTTTTTTTCTCGTCTGGCTTTACACTGATTAGCCAATGTCAAGTTTGTAGTTATTTACAAGTTAGGGAAACTATATGTATAAGTATGGACTTCGTCTGTGCCGGCGCCCGCCGACATACACGCAGCGCCCCTTTAGAGCGCTTCCCAGTCAGTTCCACCACCAATAAACACCAGCAGAACACAAAAACCGGCTACTTCTAACAAAAAAACCAAAAAGTCAAAGTCAAAATCATTTATTCAAAGTAGGTACAATTGTACTCTTTGTAATGGTCGAAATTGTTAAATTTGTACGATATAGTGGTGATAATTAATTACGTAACTTAAAATAAAGCTACGAGGGTTCCAAACGCGCCCAAGTCTGAGAAGAGCCCGCAACAAACTCAGCCGGGTATTCTTTTTTTATTATTATCACCACTTTACAAAAGCTGACTGGCAACTCATTCCCAACCTTTCGTATCATTTCAATAATCCTTTACATTATAATAGGATTAATAGGTCACAACACGCGCGCCAGCAAACGCCACCACAGACGAAGTCTTTTGGTTTCTTGTATATCTGATGTAATTAGCGGATGTAACCTTGAGTGCTCGGACGTCCGACAGAAGCCGCGTCTGAACGACTGTGCACATCCATCTGTCGTGGCTGTCAGCTACGTCCTATGGTTTGTTTTTAACCCCCGACCCAAAAAGAGGGGTGTTATAAGTTTGACGTGTGTATCTGTGTATCTGTGTATCTGTGTATATGTGTATCTGTGTATCTGTCTGTGGCATCGTAGCGCCTAAACGAATGAACCGATTTTAATTTAGTCTTTTTTTGTTTGAAAGGTGGCTTGATCGAGAGTGTTCTTAGCTATAATCTAAAAAAAATGGTTCAGCTGTTTAAAAGTTATCAGCTCTTTTGTAGAAAAGAAGGTTAGATAACCGTTAGGTTCATAATATTATGTCAATAGACAAATGTCAAGCTGACAAGATGGACGTTGCCTAAATATTGTTTATATACTATCTCTATGCCTAAATACATAATTATTTATTTGAAAATGATGTTTTGGAAAACTCAGATACTTTGGATCGTCGGGGGTGTTATAAATTTTTAATTTACACTTGTCGCCTTGATATGTCAGCTTCTGATTTATAATTTTTAATGTAAGCATATACTTAAGAAAGCTATGGACCAAAAAACTGAAAAGTTTCATCCTATTATTACGCCTTGTAAAATATATACTTAATGTAAATAATTATTATGATAATATTAATATTTTATTTATCTTATTTAAATAATATGTTAGTGAAGTTATTATTTTTTAAATTATGACTAATATAAGAAATAATAGTTACATTATTTTTACTTGTATGGTATGTAAGTGGTGTTTGTTTGCGCAGAAATCTCGAAATTAAATTTATAGGGCGGTTAAAACTAGTGCCATCCTTTTCTGTGAGGAACATTGTGAAAAGGATGGTAATAATATTACACCCTCGATTTACACCCTCTATGTACTTCACACTAGATGGGTGATTCCGCATAAAAATAGTGTTCTATAAAGCTATCAAATTTAGTATGACAAGATATCAAGTTTTTACAATGCAATTTTTGACCAGAATATCTAATCAATCTGATTGGGTGAGGAGGGATTCGCTTACTGAATGAGCTTTACTCATTTGACATTTATTTTCAAACCATTGATGTTTTGCTATGAAAAATTACTTTGATATCACGAAGTGAATCAGCAATGTAGAACCAACCAATGTCAAACGAGTGATGGCTTACATTTAATGATGAACACTGAGCGAATAACCCCACAAGTCGTTGGTTATTAGAAATTCTATTCCTTTCTTTAATTTAGTTTTTTCCGCCTAAGTAGATATTGTCCGAGTGGATAGCTATACTACGATTTACGTATTTAAATTTATTTATATTAGGAAAACAAATGATCTTTATTATATTAAATTAGTAAATAATTAATATATTCGCCGAATCTATATCGACAGTGATAAAATGCCTTATAGATAGCCTAGCTCTGTATAAGAAAATGTTAGAAATGCATTTGATAGTGTAAATAAATTATTTGAACTTTATTTTGCAAATTGTGTTTCTTTTGGTATAACCCTCATCAAAATATTGTTTAAATTCTCCTTATCCTCCTCAGTTGTGGACTTTTAAAAAGTGCGAGACGGACTTGCAGACGAAGGGTTCCGTACCGTATTTAATACTTAATTTTTTGGGCGGCCATTTTGAAATAAGCCATCTTGGTTTTTTATCGTTTGTTAAAGCGGCAATAGAAATATACACTGAAAATTTCAACTTTCTACCTTCTGTGGTTCATGAGATATTGCTCGCTTACGGACAGCAGAGGTTATACCGCTGTCATAAATCTGTCTCGTTTTAACTGAAACTTAAGCAAATATTACCGTGACTTAAGTCTGAGCAAACTCAAAGTGCGGTCTATAGATTTCAACATAACTACTCAAGTGGGGTGGAAAAATATTGTCTTGGCGTCTTGCTAAGGTTCCATTAAGTAGGTAGGTATTTACTATAGACATAGAGGGGCTCTTGTATCAAGGATGCTGCGTAGACGTGACTCGATAAGAATGCCAGGAATTGCCCTCATTATATTTTGTGTTTGAACCGAATTTGCCGGTCAAATATAAACCTTAAAACTTATAAGATAGAGATAAAATTAGGTAGTTTGGTACGATTTATTTGTAATAATTTTCTTTGTAAAGTAGGTAATTACAATCTCACCTGACGATTACAAAATCTAAAGGCATTATATAAATGCTGTGTGCCTGTCTATCACTTTTTCACAGCCTGTTTAAACGATTTTGACGAAACCCGGTACAGATAACTTGATCCCATAACCGGGCATAGCTATTTTTTATATCGGGAAATCAAAGAGTTCCCACGGGATTAAAAAAACTCCTAAATCCACGCAGATGAAGTCGTGGACATCATCTGGTAAGAAGCTAATATGAAAATTGGTGACTTGGATTGGATAGCCAGCTAATTCTCTAATCAACATAGACGTAGGCGGTAGGTATAGTACGCGACAGGTTGAGATGGCTATCGCGGTATGAGGCGGGGGACGCCCCGCACACCCTCGCTATCTCTGGGGCTGTGTGGTGTGCGGGGCGTCCCCATCCCGATTGCCATCTCGACCTGTCGTGTACTAGGTACGTACGTCTCATTCAACTGCGTTAATTTTTTACTAGATAATTTTTTTATTATGAAAGGGTCAATGTTGGACTTACGACTTATTACAAAGCGCTCATTCTTTTCCAGAAGTGTTTTCCCAAACAGATTCCAAAATTGCTGGCCTAAGTACTTATTAAATTTTGTTTTGGTAGAAACCGTTATTATTTTTTAATGCCAATAAATTCGGTGCATAGACAGTACGCAAATGAATGACCATTTGAAAAGGCATAGAGTTTGAGTTATAAGCGTTACCCCTCAACTCAATTCGTGAGATACAGAAAAATGTATTCGTATGAGTCAAACAAGTAGATTTATCACGTTAGCTCTGCTCCCATAATCTATGAGGCTAGGGCGGGCGGGCTAAGGCGGGCGGGCTGTTATCACTACGCGGGCACAGTGCGCAGTGATCTCCCGTCGGCGCCGCACGAGGTAAGCCTTCACAAACCCAGACCTTACAATCACTTTACAGTCTTTACATATTCAATTTTAACAAAAAAAAACCAATATATACCCATTATTTAATTCAATACGTATTTTCATTGAAAGTTTCATTTAAAAACACGCATTTTTAATGTTAAACGTGTTGTATATTTTTTATTGTTGTGTTTCGTCTGCCTGTGTATTTTATGGCTGGAAGATTTTTATCTTATTGAACGATTGCCTCGATATGGTGATTTCTATTGTTTGATGCTTTGATAAAATGTTTGATGAGTTTGTTGTTTTAGAATTTAGATACGAGTATTAAATTAATATACCTACTTAAATGCTTTAGACGGGTTTTTTTTAAATCCTTTATTATGTGTATATAGATGTACATTAGATATAAAAAAACAAACTTACCTAGATAACCTAACCTACTTATAAGTAGGTACTAAACGACGCAGTAAAATAAACAAGTGTAAATCAAAAATTTATAACACCCCCGACAACTGACAAGTGAAGGTTACAAACAAGCGGCTGAACCGATTTTCTTGGATTATAGCTAAGAACACTTGATCAAGCCACCTTTCAAACAAAAAAAAACTAAATTAAAATCGGTTCATTAGTTTAGGAGCTACGATGCCACAGACAGATACACAGATACACACGTCAAACTTATAACACCCCTCTTTTTGGGTCGGGGGTTAACAAACGAATACCTAATAATAATTGACTTTAACGATACTTGAATTATTGATTATAATATTATATATATTAATAATTGATTGTAAACGATACTTTACATTACGATGCATACTTTATCTAGGTACCATAGAAAGCTTTCTGAGAGTTCTCCATAATCTTCTCAAGGGTGTCTGCCAATCCGCACTGGGCCAGCGTGGTGGATTATGACCAAAACTTGTTAAAGAAGGTTTTGTATTAATTTTTGTATTAATTTATACTAGCTTTCTTTTTCTGAGGGGACACCCGTACTCAGTAGTGATCCAGCAAGCGATTGATGATGAGAGATAGTTCTATTAATTTATGCAGATAGATAGATACTTACCTTCAAAAGGTCCCTAGTGTCCATCCTACGATTAGGTAGGTACCTATTCTAACTAGATTCAGTTAATTATGCGCTAGGAATATTAAGCGACTGAACGCTTGACATATTTTATCCCCTGCTTTTCTCTTCGAGGCTCCATTGCACGAAGTACAGTCAGCAGCATAATACCTTTGTAATCTTTTGTATCAGTTATTTTTTATACTTTATAAAAGAAAACAAAGAAATGGCAATAGCGTAAATTGAGAATTTTATAGCGTAAAATAGTAAAAGATACGAGTAAATTCCTAATTTCGAAACTAGAAACTTTCGCAATAATTAGAAAAGTGTAAGTATCCAAAAAGAGTAGATAGGAAGGTATATACATGATTCAGAAAAAGCAAGGATATTTTGCTTATATATTTTAATTTGTAACCTGTGGTTGTGACAAATAATTGAGATGTTCTCCCGAAACTTGCGCGAGGAACACAGGCCACAACGCGTAAAGGTTTATCGAGAGGTTTAAGCCAAAAAAAACTAATGGCAAAATAAAGATACGAGCTCGTCTAAAACGTTCTAATGGCGTGGCGTTCTCCAGCGACAGCCACCTGTCTCGTCTCTTAACAGCGAGCTACAATCACTTGTTGCGAACTGTACTTGATACGAGCTCGTCTAAAACATTCTTGCTAATGGCGTGGCATTCCCCGGCGACCGGCGTGCTCAGCGAGCCTGTAGCCACCTCCCTCGTCTCTTTACCCGAGCTAAGGGTCACGTAAAGCTCTTTCATAATGATATCCCACTTGGTCCCACGTCAACTTTCGTTAAAAGTTCACAATATATTGCAAATAAAACATCTGACTGACGCTAGAGGTCAACGAATGTTCCGTAAATAAATCACTCGAAGTCAATTCCCCGTCGTAGGCGGGGCATTGACCCGAGTTTTGCACGCTATACCTACAAGTCGGGTTTGAAAAATACTAAATCACTAAATCACAACTGTAGTTTTAATACAAGATAAGGCAAATGATTATTGGCATGGGATTGTGTTAAGGTAGCTATTAATAATAATAATGCTAAGGTTTTTGCTAGCGTTCTGGTTACACATTACACCTCCTACTTAGATTTCCAAAATTCACACACTTTTGAGAATATCAACACTCAGTCATGTAGGTTTCCTCACGATGTTTTTCTTCACCGTTAGTAAATCAGTGACTTATTAATTTAAAACGGACAGAACTTATAAAATTTAGAGATGCGTGCCTGAAATTGAATCCTGAATGCCTCGAAGACCGCAATCTGACGTCGGGCGAGTTTCCATCCTTATGTCGTCGACATTCCATCCACACGCACGAAACGTTTTGCGTCATCATTCCTCAACGCATGGCTATGGTTTAGAATACTCTTCCGCGATCTGTGTTTCCTACCAATTACAATTCGGGTATCTTGAAACAAGAGTGGATCGGCACCTTCTAGGTAAACGCGTCCCATCATAGACCACATCATCACTTTCCATCAGGTGTGATTGTGGTCAAGCGCTTGCCTATAGTTAAAAAAAAGAGGAGACTTAAGTCTTAACTACAAGTAAATATAATATTATAATTGGTTCTTTATCACCCTACAAACAAGATAACATTGTTATAGGAGCACGATTGCTTGTTATAAAATGGGCTAAGTTGATAGTAGCTCCATAAAGCCTTTATGATGTGAGCAGGGGAACTTCGCCGAACATGACGGAAAGTTACTTAGCGACGAGTAGCTGTTGTGTATAATGAACGCTTTTAGCTATCAACTTTCTGTTATGATACATAAGACGTAACTACGGCTATTTTCAGAACAATAGCTCAATCGTTAAAGGAGCTGACAGAAATCCAAAAGGTCGGTGGTTCAAACCGCACCCTTTGCACTATTGTCGTACCTATACCTATTCCTTTTTAAGGTTCCGTACCTCAAAAGGAAAAACGGAACCCTTATAGGATCACTTTGTTGTCTGTCTGTCAGTCTGTTTGTCTGTCTGTTCGTCCGTCCGTCATGTCTGTCAAGAAAACCTATTCGGTACTTCCCGTTGACCTAGAATCATGAAAGGCAGGTAGGTAGGTCCTATAGCACAAGTAAAGGAATAAATCCGAAAACAATGAATTTGTGGTTACATTATTTAAAAAGAATTAAAAATGTGTTTTTTCCAAAGTAAGATAACTATACCAAGTGGGGTGTCATAATATGAAAAGGCTTGTACCTGTACATTCTAAAACAGATTTTTATTAATTTTTATGCATAATATTTTCTGATTTATCAAGCAAAATGTCGAAAAAAAATCCTGAGTAGGTACGGAACCCTCGGTGCGCGAGTCCGACTCGCGCTTGGCTGGTTTTTTATTTTTTGTGAGGAAAATCCGTCATCGTCCACCGGCCACGGGGAGCACAGTGGTTATAGGTACCTATACAGGGTGGTCAAAAAGTCGTGGATCAAACGAAATAGGGAGATAGAGGAGGTCATTTCTAGCAAAAAAAAATTCTACAGCATGGCCATATTTAAATTGCCCTAAGAGTTATGAATATTTTTGGGTTTTTTAACAAAATACCTGATTCTCTTACAATTAGACTAATTAAAAAATAAATGAGATAAAAAACAATAAAACAAACGATGCTGTGTCATTACTAGATAATGTATCAGCACTACAAACCTTCTATTGAGGCTCTGGCTACCAAATTACAAGAGCAATTAATTTTTTTCCAAAACTTTTAAAGCGTTACCAAAAATTAAATGTCACTTTAAAAGCGCACTGTGAAAAAAAAATGTACTACGGAAAAGTGACCCTGTATTAGAAAAACTTGCTGATTTAATACCAATTTAAATGAGGTATAACACATTACTCTTTGTTTCGTAATTCTGGTATTATAATCGTTTTTTCATATCAAGGTGCAAATCTCAGTAGATTAGTTTAATTCAAAATAATTTTGAAGATTATCATGCTGCTAGTTAAACTGCTAGTTTTTTGTACGTTGGAATGCTAGAAACATCACTGTGCTTGTCACACTTAAAATTTGTGAAAAGAACATATTATACTCTTCACTACCACCACGTGCCAGAACTACCCAGAACGCCCTCTTTTCTAGGAAACAAAAGGATAAAGAATCTATGCCTCTCTTTCACATCCTTCCTTATTCCAACAATGCAAATAGAAAGGATGATTAGTGTGAACGAGAGGCATAGTTTCATTATCCTTTTGTTTCCTAGAAAAGATGAACTACTTGCAAGACGGGCGTTCTGGGTAGTTCTGGCACGTGGTGGTAGTGAAGAGTTTCTGTTCTTTTCACAAATTTTAAGTGTGACAAGCACAGTGATGTTTCTAGCATTCCAACGTACAAAAAACTAGCAGTTTAACTAGCAGCATGATAATCTTCAAAATTATTTTGAAGTAAACTAATCTACTTAAATTTGCACCTTGATATGAAAAAACGATTATAATATCAGAATTACGAAACAAAGAGTAATGTGTTATACCTCATTTAAATCGGCATTAAATCAGCAAGTTTTTCTGATACAGGGTCACTTTTCCGTAGTACATTTTTTTTTCACAGTGCGCTTTTAAAGTGACATTTAATTTTTGGTAACGCTTTAAAAGTTTTGGAAAAAAATTAATTGCTCTTGTAATTTGGTACCCAGAGCCTCAATAGAAGGTTTGTAGTGCTGATACATTATCTAGTAATGACACAACATCGTTTGTTTTATTGTTTTTTATCTCATTTTTTTTTAATTACTCTAATTGTAAGAGAATCTGGTATTTTGTTAAAAAACCCAAAAATATTCATAACTCTTAGGGC
Organism: Maniola jurtina; assembly: GCF_905333055.1. Taxonomy (NCBI): domain Eukaryota; kingdom Metazoa; phylum Arthropoda; class Insecta; order Lepidoptera; family Nymphalidae; genus Maniola; species Maniola jurtina. Next base: position 2,417,497 of record NC_060044.1, read on the forward strand.
AATTTAAATATGGCCATGCTGTAGAATTTTTTTTTGCTGGAAATGACCTCCTCTATCTCCCTATTGCGTTTGATCCATGACTTTTTGACCACCCTGTATACTCCTACCACAAGCTTTACGCTAAGTTGGAGAGGAAAGGGGAATATTATTCATAACTAACACATGGCTAATCATTTTTAAAGAAAAACTATCGATAAGTTAACATGGCTAATCATTTTTTTTAATCTGTCGATAAGTATAACTTTATTAGGTAGGTACTTCAATTTCATTCATCTGCTTTACATAAAGGTGTAAATACATAGTTAATTAGTATTATTCATTATGTCCTTTATTATATTAAAACAAGATAACTCTGTTATGGGAGCAAGATTGCTTGTTATAAAATGAGTTAAATCGATATAGTAGCTTAATCATAAGCCTTTATGATGTGAGCACGGAAACTTCGAGGGAACATATGACGGAAAGTTACTTAATTACGAGTAAGTTGTGTTTAACGAACGCTTTTAACTATCAACTTTCCGTTACGGTGTTGTGGTACTTCATGCGATTTTATCGATAAGTAGCTTTAGTATAGTATTAGAAAAACAGTTATATCGTCCTTCTACCCTATCTTCTATTTGGGGGGTCCTTGAACCCCGGACCCCCCAAATAGAAATTGAAATGCCGGCGTCTAACTTAGTAAGCCTGTCTTGTACCTGGTAGGTAAATTAATTTCTAGCTGATGCCCGCGACTTCGTCCGCGTGGATTTAGGTTTTTAAAAACCCCGCGGTAGGTATACCTTTCATTTCCAGAGTAAAAAGTAGCCTATGTCACTCTCCAGGTCTTTAAAACTGTCGGTAACCATTCAAAAAATTACGTTGATCCGTTGCTCTGTTGCGACGTGATTGAAAGACAAACTAACAAACCAATAAACTAACAAACAAACACACTTTCGCATTTATAATATGGGTCGGGATGGGTCAGTATTAAAGCCCCATACTAAGGAATTTGACAAAATCCAATCCATTGGACGAAGTCGCGTGAAAAAGCTAGTCGATTAATATGAAAGCCAGCAATAAATCCATTTTCCAATATTTCTATACAATAAGGTTAGTATGAGATTACGCTAACGTTGATAGTATTCGAGCGTCGTTTTAATGGCTATCGTGCCGGTATGGGCTCCTGCAGTGTGATCCGCTAACTCAGTGTTCAACACTGAACGAATAGCCATCGAGCTCATTAATTGACATTGGTTGGTTCTACGCCGTTACTTCACTGAGTGATATTAAAATAATATTTTGGTGAAAACCTTCAATGGATTAAAAAAAAATTGATTGTCTGTAAAGTCGGTTTACTGACGATAGTTGAAAGTGACAACAAAGGCCGATTGTGCTTCTTTGTCGCTCGTTCCGCGCTCTCGCTTGCACTTCAAGCCTTACATGGAACGCCTCAGAGCGAGGCAACGCCGCATGAGTCATGTTTTTTCGTGCGTGCAGCCGGCTCTATCGAATTATAAGACGTTGTCACGTCAATAAATGTCAAACTAGTTCAGTGGCTATCAATCAGTGTTGAAAATTGAGCTAGCAAATCATGTCACTAATTGTAGAGTTCGAGAAACAGCGCTCAAATTCTATCAACGTTGGGTCGATGTGAAATCTCATATGAGCCAAACCTCTCCAGCCCAGCTCGATAAGCCTTAACCCCAACACAAAATGCTTTATTTGATAAAGGTCCATTTTACTTTGACGTTAAAGTGTTTTGATGCTCGAACTCTATCAACATTATGTGAACTCTCATAAGGTTAGTATGGCATTTTCGTTGGCGAGATGTGAAATCTCATACTAACCCTACAGGAGTCAAACCCCACCGGCCCAGTTCGATAGGCCTTGACCCAACACACAACGCTTTATTAAACCCCCCCTCCCCCCTTAGAGTCGAGCTTCTTCGATAATGTCCTTCTAAATTGAAATTCTTCCCGCCCAAAGAAATTTTATCCTTTCATTTTTATTGTTTTGCGAAAATCACCGCGTTTCTCAATTTAACGATGCTACACCCTGCAGGTTTTCTCTAGTACCTACTTTACCTACCTTATTACACATAGTAACGGATGGTAGGTAGGTATTTAAGATAGGCATGCATTATTATCATCATCGTCAACCGATAGACGCCCACCGCTGGACAAAGGTCTCTTGTATGGAATTTTACACGCCATGTCTGAGGCCATCATACAACTAACATGACAATCAATATTGGTATAGGACGGCATTTTTTTTAAAGAATATTAGCCATGCTAATCATGACTAATACTCCCCTTTCCCCTCCAATTAAGCGTAAAGCTTGTGCTAGGAGTGGGTACGACAATAGTGCAACGGGTAGGGTTTGAAACACCGCGCCGACCTTTCGGAATTCAGTCCGCTCCTCAACCGTTAAGCTATCGAGGCTCTAATTTTTTTAGTTATGTAGGTATTTTGCAATTTCCACATTTGGCCTTGTGGTGTCTAGGAGCTTTGCCTGTAGGATGGTAACCATGTGGTAACCTTACCAGCAAGGCTGTACCGCCATGCGGTAGGTAGATATAGCAATCCGATACGATGCCATTCCCCGTAGAAACGTTAATTAGAGGAATGGTATAAGAACTGCCATATCTCTTCCAAGTTAACCTTCTTCTTTCTTAAACTGCGTCGTACCTAAGGTTGTAATCAAGGACTAACGGACAGAAGGACGGACAAAGTTGCACTTTGAGAGTTACTTTTTTTTTATTTTTTTTTATTCACTATAGGTAAGCGCTTGACCACAATCACCTGATGGAAAGTGATGATGTGGTCTAAGATGGGACGCGTTTACCTAGAAGGTGCCTATTCACTCTTGTTTTAAAGATACCCGTATTGTAATTGGTAGGAAACACAGATCGCGGAAGAGTATTCCAAACCTTAGTCATGCGTATGAGGAATGAAGACGCAAAACGTTTTGTGCGTGTAGATGGAATGTCGACGACATAAGGATGGAAACTCGCCCGACGTCTTGCATTTTGACTTCATTACAATTTTGGCACGAAGCCCTAAAATAGTATTTATCAATTTTCCAGCCATGGTGCACTACACGACAATAACACCAGAGATGAGCGAAGGTGTGCTTCGCCACCTGCGCGACAGCTTCTTTGCGGATGAACCTCTCAACAAAGCAGTGCAGCTCTGCCAAAGGGGACAACCCCATGCTGCGCTCGAGCGGCTGTGCGCTGCTACCATGGCAGATGGACTGTCCATCGCGGCTCTTGACCAAGACACGGTATGGTAGTGGTAGATAGGAGAGAGACATTCATCTCCCAACAAAGCAGCCGAAGATTAGGTATACTTGCCATGGCAGCTTGACTATCAGACTGTGTAACTGTAACACGGTAGAGAGACTGCCCTGTCTTAAAAACAAATTAAAGGGGGTTTGTCATATATCTTTACCCTTGGACTCATTTTCTTTTAGTATAATGGGTACATACCAACCTTCTCATTAATAGTTACTTCAGTTATTGTATTCTGTGAAATTTACGATTTTCAGGCTCCCTCTAAGCTTTCGTTTTTTTTTTAATTCTAGTATTTTTAAGGGGCTTTTATAGGTGACCTATATGCCAGCCCCATGACCCATGGAACAATCTAAATTAATATTAAACTAGGTAGTTAAAACTTAAACTACAATAATTTGAGAAAATCACAAATTCATACACTTTAATTGCCGAAATGCTCAAAGGTCTGTTTAAAATACAGTTGATAATTACCAGTATTCATCAAAAAATTTAGTTCTCAAATTAGTATTTCTCTCAAATTATGATTGCGAACACATGCCATTAGTAAGCGTGACAAATTATCTACGTTACCACGTATACCTACTTCACAATTGGGAGAATCCCTTCTTTCGTAAATTATTTTAACCGATTGTCCAAACAATTATAATCAACCCCCTTACTTTGTATCGATGACAGTACCCTAATATTATTATGTTTATAGGTACTAGGCGTGGCGCTGAACGGGATATTGTGACCCGGGGATATCGAACAATCTATTGAGAAAATCCAGCACTCCTCTGATGCAAAGTTTAATAAGGTACACATGTAAATCTATACCTATGTATTGCATGGAAGAAAAATTTGATCATCCACGCAGTATGCTTTTGCTACCTACCGAGATATTTCCCAACGAGTCACACCTAGTATAATGACCGGAGAGGAGAGGAGATGTATAGGTACATACCAATCAGATTTTTAAAACTTGACGTGATAATTTTTTCACACATCTTTTATGAATCTGATTTGTCGACTGGACACATCTCCTCTCCTCTCTACTTATGTGGATACCAGGCCTAACAGCACAGAGTAGCATGTGCTAACAGTGTGACTCGTTGAGAAAAAAATTCAAGACCCCAACGAATCACACCGTGACAATATATTGAGTGTGACTCGTTGGGAACTCACCTGACGTGAAGTGCCACGTTTAGAGTTGCAAGCCTCTTCAAGTTATTTTATAAAACATACTAGTTGATGCCCGCGATTTCGTTCGCGTGGATGTAGGTTTTTTAAAATGGAGATAGATTATACCCTGGATTAGCCTATGTGCTGATCCAGGGTATAATCTATCTCCATTCTAAATTTTTGCGTGAAGGAGTAACAAACATACACACACACACACACACACATACATACACACATACACACAAACTTTCGCCTTCATAATATTAGTGTGAGTGTGATTAGTGTGATGTGATAAAACTAAAAATATTATGTTCCAAAATTTTAATGCACGAAAACTGAACTAAAAGTGGCGCAACCCAAATTTTACATTTTTTCAAATTGAATTCCAGATTTTTACGATCCTGTACACCGTGAGTCGTGACTTGGACTTGTTCAACACGTTCCAAGTGGACCGCATCCTGGAGTGCCGCATCATATCCGTGTCGCAGCAGGCGCGCGGCAAGGGCCTGGCGCGGGAACTGATGAAGAGGAGCATTGAGACTGCTATGGACAAGGGCTTCAAGGTTTGCTATGCCTCAACAGTTACACTACGTACCGCCCAGCAGCCTTATTGTGTGTATTGTAAAGTTGTTGTGTAAAGTTTCCTTTTTTTATGGTAAATGATGATGCAGTCTAACATGAGAGCGGACTGATGGGAATATTTATTTCTTTCAAAAGGTCGCTTATCTATACTAATCTATATCTATACTAATAAATAAAATTGGAGTGTCTGTCTGTAATTTCGAAATAACTACCTCATATTAAGCTCATATGGTTATTTGAACGATACCAACACTGAATCACACGTTTTTAAAATTTTTGTCTGTCTGTCTGTCTGTCTGTCTTTGGTCTGTCTGTCTGTCTGTCTGTCTGTCTGTCTGTCTGTCTGTTTGAAAAGGCTAATCTTCGGAACGGCTGGACCGATTTTGACGGGGTTTTCACAGACAAGTAGAGAATTGACCAGGGAGTAACATAGGCTACTTTTTTAACCGACTTTCAAAAAGGGAGTTGTGTTTTTCTACCTATGTACACCGAAATCTCCGAGATTTCTGAACCGATTTGCGTCATTTCTTTTTTAATCGATAGAGGAACTTCGCGACATTGTTTCATAAAAAATTTGGAGTCCAGCTCTTCAATCCTGATGCTGCAGGAGATCTGACCAATCCACGCGGGCGAAGCTGCGGGCATCAGGTAGTGTTGAAATAAAGTTTGTCATTTTTAGTTGTTCAAGGTGGATGCAACGGGTGCATACTCGCAGCGCATCTGCAGCAGCCTGGGGCTGCGCGTGCTGACGACGGTCCGCTACGCCGAGTACTGCGACAGCAGCGGCGTGCCCGTGTTCAACGTGCCGCCACCGCACGACTCGCTCGCCGTCATGGCGCTCGAGATCCCGTAGCCATACCCTAACAGACTAACCCCATTGGAGGCCTGAGGTGGCATCATTAAATGGGATTCCCGTTCCCTATTACGTTTTTTCGAGGAGGTCCGTGGAATAAAAAATCTATATAACTTACCTCTATTCTATCAAAACTGTTTCTACTAAAAGAAAAACGCTTTCAGAAACTTAATACAAACTGATTTTTATTAAAAAAATCTACAGAATTTTAAAATGAAATAAAGCTTTTGGAAAAACGTTTGGAAAAATATCTTTTTGCCCCACGGATGGTGGAAACGAAGAGCTGCTGAGGTGAGATGCCGAAGAACTTGGTGGCATTCAAGGGAAAGAGACTGCGATCTGCTCTCTGGTCCTTTTTAGTCCCTTGGTGGCGACCTTCAGGGGTAACCAGGGGTAGATTGGAAAATAGCGGTAACTTATGAAAGTTAACCACCATGTTAGAGTATATACTGGTTGTCCACAGTAAACGTCTCATTTGATATTTAAAAAATAACGTTTATTTGGTTACAATTATTATTTATGTAGGTAGTAGGTACCTATATTATTTTATTCTAAGTTATTGATGTAATGTGAATTATAGTTGTTAGAAATTATAGTTAAAAATTAACAACGCGACGTAACATCATAATATTTGTAACCAAAAAAATCATAATCATAAAAAATATGATAACGATATTTTTTTTGGTTTACCTACTATAAAACAAAAAAACTTTTAAAATGTAAACTAACTTAAATGTAAAAATTGCTTAAAGTTTTTGCAGGTGAATGTTAGCACAAAAAATAATTTTACTGCACAATTATTAATCGTGTCTCAAAATCCTCCATTATTTTAATAAATGTTAGGAATTGGTTAGTTATAAAGATTAATATTTACATATTTTTTTAAAGAATATTAATTATTAAATAAGCTTTGTTAATTTGCTTGTACTCGTGACTTATATTATATGAGTAAGTTAGGTTTTTTTTTAAATTTTTAGACATGTCTCGGATAATTAAAGGACGAAAACAATGATGCTCGGAATCTAGATGTCTCTGATATTTTGTATAGTTATTATAAATCTAAACACAACACAATTATTATTGTTTTATATAAAACCATTATATAAACCCTATTATTTTCTATATTTAAAAAAGTTTTGTAGACTGTTTACAGTGTTTATAATCTGTAGCGTGAGTGTAATTTTATGTAGAACAAGGATGTTAATATTTATACGAATATTTACATAAATGTATTAAAAATATACACTATCAATATAAATGTCAAGATCTATTTCTATTAGTGTTTGATGTAGAAATTGTTAAAAACCTGTATTTAATAAAGATATAAACATTAAATAATAAGTATTTGATTTTTTAACCTTCTTTACTTTGTCCATTTGTGACAAGTTTGTGACATATGTAACCTCTATTTGTAAAGAAATTCAATATGAGATAGAATAAAATATTACAACTTAATATATTCACAGTTTTGTGAAGTAATTATTAAATTGCAAACAGTGCCCTCTTATGAGAATTTGTTGTTTTTTTGATACGAGTAACTTGCGTAAGATGACGCTATATATCAGTGGCAGCAAAATAATATAATATTAATACTCAAAGAGTAAATTGATGTATATATTGATATATGATAGATATATATAGGTATGTTGTAGAAAAACTGAACTAGCTTTTATTATTGTAGGTAAATTGTAGTTTATGTTTGCAAATTGCAACCTAGGTACAGTTCACGACCTAGGTGTCTGAAAGTACAAAAGCTCACCCCTAGATGGTGCTGAACGTTATAGTTAAAATATAATATTGCGCTTTGGAGATTCTCTCTGGTTGAATGACTATCGCCGTATCGCAAAGTTTAGTTATCGCTTCTCGGCCTTTTGGCTAAGATCAAAGTGTAGTATCTGTTCTTTTCAGCTTAATATCTGAAAGTTCCCACACTGTGGGACCAGTATATTAAACTGATTTTTGTAATTCGACGGGATGTTCGGGGCTCGCTCCACTCCCGTCACGGGTCGGCCCGGCATTGCAGTGCCGCCGGGATCGGCCCACATAATACAATGATGATGAATGAACTACTTACAGCTCTTTGAAGTCGGATCGGATTAGTTAGGGTAGGAGTAGGTTATAGAGATTATGGTTTACACTAATATTACGAAAATGAAGTTGTCCCCCTTGTCCATAGCTAACATATTACATAGCTACTACGATCTAAAACATCTTCGTTTATTTATTGCCTTTCTACATCTGTCTGTCTGTCTGTCTGTCTGTAACATTTTTGTGTTTTCACACTAATATTGTTTATTACTGGCTGAAATTTAGAATGGGGAATAATATCCTGGATCAACACGTCATAGGCTACTGTTTATCTCATAAAATCAAAGAGTTCCCCCTTGATTTCGAAAACCTAAATCCACGCGGATAAAGTTGCGGGCATCCATAATCCACATAGTTACTTTCATACACACACACACACACAAACACATACACAAACAGACACACACACACACACTTACGTACGTAACATAAACTTACAAGCGCATATTTAGTTACGTTTGTTTTGTATTACCCGAGTTTGGAAGCGCTGTTTCCCGAGACACAGTTTTTACTACGACTAGTTCGGGATACAGGTGCACAGTAATGTTTTGTTATTAGGTAGGTATAATTAATTTAAGTCAATGTATTGTTATGTTTATGTTATATTTGTTATTGTGTATATTATATATTAGGATTCTAGTATATAACATATTAGGATTCTCCACAATGTCGAAAATCCTAATATATTATATACTATCGCACACTTCACCGGTAATGATGTAAAGTGTACACCATTACCGGTGAAGTGTGCGATCACCACAAACGCGGGCGCCGGACAGTCGCGCACAGAGCTGGGAGTCTGCCAACATTTGATTGAAACGATCTAGACTACGTGACGCCTTTGCGTACATTTTGTCTAGTCAGACCTTTAAAAAGTTTACACATTCATTTCAAAAAAAATTTGTTTACCTCATTAGGTATCTACCGGCTACCAGTGGTGACGAACTTCCAAAAACTTTGATAACCTCTACTGACCACTGAAGCGGTGATAACCTAGTGGTTAAGAAGTCTGTATGCTATTCGGAGGGTAGAGGGTTCGATCCCGGGCATGCGCTCAGCGCTACGCACCTCTAACTTTTCGGAGTTATGTACGTTTTAAGCAAAAAGCTTTCAAAATAACCCCCAACTGTGGTCAATATGCGCGTTTTTAAGAGGGCTCTCTCCGTCACTCGTTTCATACAATCGTAGTTCCAATTTAATTTGAATACTAAGCAACCAAAGTCCATGAAATTTTGCAGACATATTCTACAAACTAATATCTATGTCTGTGGTTTTCCAGATTTCTGTTAAAATATTCGGTTTAAAAGTTACGCGGTCTTAAAAAATTTCATACAAATCTTTGAGCCCCTGTAATTTTAAAACTACATATTTTTAGAAAAATCTAAAACACCACAGACACAGATATTAGTTTCTAGAATATGTCTGCAAAATTTCATGGACTTTGGTTGCTTAATATTCAAACGAAATTGGAACTACGATTGTATGAAACGAGTGACGGAGAGAGCCCTGTTAAGCGGATCATTTTAAAAAAAACGAGCACAGCTGCAGCACATTGGTAATTACTCTGGTGCTGCAAATGTTCACCGGCGGCGGTAAACACTTCACATCAGGTGACCTATCCTCGTTTCCCATTTATTTATATTAAAAAAAAAAAACAGTCAATCCTGATAAAAATATTTCTACTGTGCTAATTAAAATCAGTCGTAGCATCGTAGCACGGCTACGGCGTAGCTGATTGTATTTGCACAAGAAATGAATCCGTGCAGATAATGGTAATAAATTATATCAATACAAGTTTGTTATCTAGGTGATTTTATGACTCCGGTGTGATCATTATTATATTGGTTTTATAGTGCAACTAGCTTATACAAGTGACTCCGTCCGCGTGGACTATACAAATTTCAAACACCTATTTTTATCTTCTTGGGGGTTAAATTTTCAAAATCCCTTTCATAGCTGATGTCTACGTTATAATAGCTATCTGCATGCTCAACCCGATCCGTATATTGAGCTGTGCCACGGGGTGCCTTGATAGATCACTCAGTCAGTCAGACTTTTGTTTTATTTGACTTTTACTTAACAGGGCTCTCTCCGTCACTCGCTTCATACAATCGTAGTTCCAATTTCATTTGAATATTAAGCAACCAAAGTCCATGAAATTTTGCAGACATATTCTAGAAACTAATATCTGTGTCTGAATAAATCTGGCATGAATAAATTATCTAGGTTAATTAAGAATTAGGTTAGGTTAAGAAGGGTTATTAATTATAATATTTAAAGTAAGTATGAGTTTATTAAATTTGAGCCCTCCAATCTCCTCTGAAATAAAATATCATTTCAAATATATAAAATCTCCTATGGACAATAACTTAAACCTGAATTAAATAAACTCACTAAGTAGACACTTTTGAAAATAGGACCATCACGAAATGAAAATTACAAGAAAGTATGTATTAAATCGTAATCCATTTATAGACATTCTACTTACATTTTCTACTTACTAAAATAACTATTCACTAATCTGTGTCTAATGCGGCTAATTCGTTGCTTTACCCTAAAAAGAATCCATTCATCGGCCATTTTTGGCAAGATATCAACCTAAATAAATTGCTAAACATTAAAAGAAAAACCCACCCCTCGTTCGAAACTTGCCATGATTCACCACCCCCGGGGTATAAAAGGCGAGGGTTTCCCCGAAGTGCTCAGTCGCGAGCTAACAGGGTAGGGGAAGGTTACGCGTCGCGTCCGTAGAAAACTTTTTACGTAACATGAACGATCAAAATTTTCCGACGTGAAGGTAAGTACAAATCGTAGTGAAGTTGTAAAATTAGAGGTTATTTTCTCGTTACTATTTCCTCATTTAATATAACATTATTATGTTCTAGATAACGCCCGCGACTTTGTCCGCGTAAGTTTCGGTTTTAAAAAAAACCCGTTGCTTTTTAAATTTTCAGGATCAAAGTAGCCTATATATCTGCCTCTGGAATGTAAAGCATTCTTGTACCAAATGAATATGATGCCCGCGCTTCAACAGCGTGGATATAGGTTTTCAAAAATTTGGTGGGAACTCTTATTTTCCGGGTTAAAAAGTAATCTATGTATTTCCCCGGGTTGCGATCTGTCTCTTTACCAAATCTCTTCAAAACCGCTTTCGGTCGTGAAAACTAGCAGACAGACAGTATGGAATTATGGATGTAGAGTAGCTAAGGCTCGTATACCTATGTAGGTCGTGGTAGTTAAAATAAAAACGAAAACTTCTGAAAATTGAAATTCGGCCAGTAGGATAAATAATCATTTTTTAGTAGGTAGGTGCTTAATAAAGAAATTGTATAGGTAAATAATCGTGATAATTATTTCAAACCCTATAAAATAGGTAACTATATTCTTGTCTAGTCTTGAGATCGAATTTCCCCAGAAAGACATCAAGCTTTCATTCCTAGGTATCTTTTTTAATTAATAATGTTTATATAAAATAGAAACGCCAAACATCTTTATTTTCAATAAAACACAATTAAGTAAAGAAACTAAGGCAAACCTAAAAAATTACATAAGTAGGTATTCATCAAAGATAATAATAATCATCCAAACCACCGCGCAACGAGGCAATATCCAAAATACGAGTATGTACTGGCTGCGTTACTGAATATACCTATCTAAAATTATAACAAGGTATGTAATTAACTACCAGCCTTCCAGTCACCCGTGGAGTTATCACACGGGATGACAAGAACGTAAAATACCTACGTAGCTAAGAGTAAGTAAGTACCTACTTGCTTTTTGTAAAACCAAAGATAAGACACTTTGCAGAGAGAAACTCAGACTTGGGCGCGTTTGGAACCCTCGTAGCTTTAGTTACGTAATTAATTATCCCCACTATATCGTACAAATTTAACAATTTCGACCATCAAAAGGAGTACAGTAGTACCTACTTTTAATAAATGATTTTGACTTTGACTTTGAAAATAAAATGAAACAGTGGGTTTGAATAAAAAGAATAAATCAGTATAATCGCACTCATTATTTTATCAAAAATAAAACGTAACAGTTTCGTCAACTCTACAAGGTAACTAGACACGTGACATTTTAGTGAAAAGTTCTAAGTGCATTAAAACCAAGTTATCCTGGACAGCAGCCAAAATGTGTTGTGTGGATAAACTTTAAACTAAGTACCTACTTACGACATAAGTAATATTGAGTGTGCTATAACCAATTTTTAACCCCCGACCCAAAAAGAGGGGTGTTATAAGTTTGACGTGTATATCTGTGTATCTGTCTGTGGAATCGTAGCTCCTAAACAAATGAACCGATTTTAGTTTTTTTTGTTTGAAAGGTGGCTTGATCGAGAGTGTTCTTAGCTATAATCCAAGAAAATCGGTTCAGCCGTTAGAATGTTATCAGTTATCAGCTTTACGTTTTTCAAAATCCCGCGGGAACTCTTTGATTTCCCGGGATAAAACGTAACTTATGTATTAAGGCGGGGTATAATCTATCTCCATTCCAGATTTCAGCCAAACCCGTCCAGTAGTTTTTGCGTGATTGAGTAACAAACATCCACTTACAGGTGTGTCCGCGGCCTTACAACGTAGACCTCTAATTAAAACAATTTTTAAACGAGTTTAGACATTCAAAAAAAAAATGGTTAGTTGTAAGTCGGATGCATACAGGAAGGGTTCCGTACCATCATACAAGAAATAATACTATAATTTTTTAATATTTTCATGGCAAGCCTATTTTCACCTTGTATCGTATAGTCCAAAGCCATACCTGCGAAAGTCTTGTTAAAGTCGGTTCAGCAGTCTCGAAATTAGTCGAAACAGAAACTGCAAATTTAAAAATTTTTGGATTTTTATACCAAACCCAAGCTTTCACGGGCTTTGTCAGGTATTTTAAAATTACAGAGAGATACTTCTGTTTTATTGTTTGTAATAGATTCATAATATTTCACAAACTGAAATTTTCGAAAAAAAAATAAAAACTTTAAAAATAAAAATATTTTTTTAAAAATAAAACGAAAAACTAAAGCAGCGTCACTTATCAAATTTATTTTTGTTTTGTTTTACTTAAAATAAATGTGTTTTATGCCTTTTTTATTAAAATACTAGCTAATGCTTGCGACTTCATCCGCATGGATTTAGCTTGTAAAAAATCCTGAGGGAACTCTGACTTTTCGGGATAAAAAGTACGCCTAATAAATGATCCATATCTATACCTATGCAAAAAAATTACGTAAATCCGTTGTTCTTCGCGATGTGATTGAAGAACCAACAAACAAACAAACTTTCGCATTTAAATATGGTTACTGATTTTTCTTTCCCAAAACAATCCGCTTGGGAAAAGCGTTTTCATCAAATCAAGCGTTGATATGAAAGGCTCGTATAAATGGTTGCTAATAAGGGCAAGGGTTGGAAATAGAGATGGACCTTTTCACAGATAGCATGGGAAAAATCACGTGAAACGCCTTTTCATAAGTAACACTTGCTTTCTTACTTAAAGTAGCCTGTAAACAAGTGTAAATTAAAAATTTATAACTCACCTGACAAAATGAAGGTTACAGTGACTAGAAAAGAGCTGATAACTTTCAAACGGCTGAACCGATTTTCTTGAATTTTAGCTGAGAACACTCTCGATCAAGTCATCTTTCAAACATAAAAAAACTTAATTAAAATCGGTTCATTAGTTTAGGAGCTATGATGCCACATACAGATACACAGATACGCAAAAATCCACTTTCCGTAAAAACCAACCTGCTAATTATCAGCGCTATTTGATCTTTCGAGGATCATTCCTAGTTAAATTAATGTAGGTAACAAACGGTTTGTTAGTGCGAACACTGAAAAAACACTTTCCGTGATAATCGCCTATGGATACCCAGATGAAGGAAGATTATAATTTCACCAAATGAAAATGATTTACAATTAGCAATCAGGCCCGTCGCTAGTGGGAATGTAGGAATGCCTCAACAATCAGTTTTCTATACTTAGAAGGAACAATTAGGTATTCTTGCTGGAATCATCCATCTCTCATTATATTTGAAGTGAGCCACTTAATGCCCACGATTACATTCATTGCGAAAATAAATTAGGTAGTATTTATTATAGATATGTAGTATTTATAGAATATTTTGGAAACCAGCAACTTCGCTGGGCAATAAATATAATGCCTGCCTCTAGGCTAAGTAAAGTTAGCTTTTAGCTTTTAGCAAGTCATTTATTGCTAACTGTGAACGTTTATAGGGTTCCATACCTTAAAAGGAAAAACGGAACCCTTATAGGATCACTTTGTTATCTGTCTGTCTGTCTGTCTGTCTGTCTGTCTATCTGTCTGTCCGTCCGTCCGTCGTGTCTGTCAAGAAAACCTATAGGGTACTTCCCGTTGACCTAGAATTAGGAAATTTGGCAGGTAGGTAGGTCTTATAGCGCAAGTAAAGGAATAAATCAGAAAACCGTGAATGTGTATTCACGGTTTTCTGATTACATCATTAAAAAAATTGAAATGTGTTTAAATTTTCAAAGTAAGATAACTATACCAAGTGGGGTATCATATGAACGGGCTTTACTTGTACATTCTAAAACAGATTTTTATTTATTTTTACGGATAGTAGTTTTTGATTTTTCGTGCAAAATGTCGATAAAATACCCGAGTACGGAATCTCGGTCCGACTCGCACTTGGCCGGTTTTATAATAAGCTTCCAGAAGACATATTGAAGATGTCTCTCAATAAGTTCAAAGTTTTCATAAAACGTAAACTGATTGAAAAATCCTATTACGATGTAAGGGATTTTTTAAATGATACGAAAGCTTGGGAATGAGTTACTTGCCAAACAGCTTTGATAGTTCTAATAAGTATAAGTAATTGTGTAATGTGGTGATAATAAAAAAAAAGAATCCTCGGCTGAGTTTTTTGTAGGTTCTTCTCAGACTTGGACGCGTTTGGAACCCTCTAATTATCACCACTATAATATCATCTTTCAAATCTAACAAATCTGTCAAACAAAAGGTGTACAAATAAATATTCCGTAACTTTGAATTTAAATGATTTTGTTTTTTTTGAATAAATTAAGTCTTTGTGAATATTTATGTCAAGGACTAACTATCAGACTAAACTGTTATTTTACCGAAAAGAAGTTTCAATACTATACCTACGCATATAATTAAATGCCAGCCTTGGTCTAGATATGGAATAAAAAGCCTAGATTTTCTAACGAAAATTGTTTTCGAGTACCAAGAACATCCCGAGGCCTTCAATTAAATATTAGCTACATAGTAATATTGAAGTTTTACTAAGAATTTAGTTTTTTTAGGTCCAACAAACAACCCAATTACTTACTCGTAGACGTAGGTATTTCATCATCATTTTCAACCGATAGACAGAGGTTTGTCTACATACTTGCACTCGCCACGGTTTTGCGCCGCTTGAATCCAGCGGCTCTCTGCGACTCGTTTGATGTCGTCTGTAATACCTAGTGGGAGGTCTTCCAACACTGCGCTTTCTGATGAGAGGTCACCATTCTAGCACCTTATGACCTCAATGTCCATCAGTTTTTCGAACTACGTATACTGCTATTAGCTGACGCCCGCGACTTTGTCCGGGTCGAATTAGGTTTTTTGAAATCCCGTAGGAACTCTTTGATTTTCCGGGATAATAGTAGCCTATGTGTTAGTCCAGGGTATAATCTATCTTCATTCCGAGTTTTAGCCAAATCCGTTCAGTAGTTTTTGCGTGAAAGAGTAACAAACATACAAACATACACACATATTACATACACACCAACTTTCACCTTTATAATATTAGTGTGTTCTTAGTTCTTTGTCAGCAATTCCCATTCACAAGAAAGACGAATTCGTTTCTGCCAGTGTGCCATGCGCCTTAGATGGCTTGTTTAAAAGTTTTAGAAGCAATTCTTAAGCGCCATCTCCACAGACGAGAGAATTGCGGCGATAGTCTCGCCGTGCCACCTTGATACAACTCTAAGGCTGAGATCTATAGACCGCACTTTGAATTTACTCAGACTCAAGACACAACGAGACAGGACATAAATCTATCTCGTTTTCTGAAACTTAAGTCTAAGCAAAGTCAAAGTGCGCTCTATGAATTTCGAACTTAGATACCACTCTCCACAAGGTGATACCACGCGATACTGTCGGCGACGATATAAGTCGGACTCATTGCGATTTCCTCGCCTGTGGAAATGGCGCCTTAAAGGTCTACGTTAGAAATTAACGTGAGGTTCCGAACTCTATTGTCACGTTCACAATGAAACTGGGGCTAAGAATAGCTGGATGTAGACATTGCAAAGCCTTTTGCCACTAAAAACTACTACTTTGCTGGTTTGTAAGGTAAGAAAAGTTCGTAACAATGTTATACGCCGTGTCTGATCAATATTACCTAAGTATAACATTAAAATGAGACCGTATGCCCTTACTACCAATTAGGTAATAATATACATAGTAGTCAATGACAATACAAGTCGTAACAAAGCGAAAATTGTACGTCTATGAGTCGTAAGATGTGAAAACGCAACGATATAGGATTTAAAACAGCTGGACCTTGACAAAAAATAACTAGGTTTAAGTTAAGATTATTTTAGAATATTATAAATTAGCGTTAAAAATGTTCCAATATAAATGGCAGCAGGTAAAAATTTTGAATAAAAAAATAAAAAAAAAAGTTCCATAGATCGCAAGAATGAACTGGTAAAAAACTTAGTGAACTTGAAGAACCGTTTGAACATTTGTCAAGTAGCAGAGTACTAACTGTTTGGTGGGCATACCTCATATAATGTTCTAATAGTTTACGTAATTTTTCAAATACGCTGTATACATACGTAGGTACTCGTACATGATAGACCGCCGTAGTAGGGGGAAAATAAACTTAAGTAGGTAAATACGTAACTTAAGTAGGTATAAGTAGGTAAATACATAAGTAAACCCGATTCGTCTACTCTAGGTCAAAGAAGTCTTGCAAGAAAGCACAACTAGCAATCAATATGGCATTGTTGCATAACACTCGACTGCAGGCGACGCATTCGATCCGATATGCCTTGAATTATTCACCCCATGAACCATACCATGGCTAAATTTACACTGCCCGATTGACCGCCTTCGCCACGGTGTCTCCATAGACTAAACGAAACAATCTAGATGGAAAAGCGATTAAAG
This sequence comes from Maniola jurtina, assembly GCF_905333055.1. Classification (NCBI taxonomy): domain Eukaryota; kingdom Metazoa; phylum Arthropoda; class Insecta; order Lepidoptera; family Nymphalidae; genus Maniola; species Maniola jurtina. Next base: position 2,434,615 of record NC_060044.1, read on the forward strand.
TAATCCCGATCAATATATTATCATCATTGTTGACCGATAGCTACAGCTGGACATGGGTCTCTTGTACGGACTTCCACACGGCATGGTCTCGCGCCGCCTGAATCCAGCGGCTCCCTGCAACTCGTTTGATGTCGTCTGTCAACCTAGTGGGGGGTTTTCAACGTTGCTCTCTTTGGTGCGAGGTTGCCATTCTAGCACCTTGGGACCGAGACGTCTCCTATCGGTTATTCGAACTATGTACCCTATAACTTCAGCTTCGCAACTAGTTGAGCTATGTCGGTTACTCTGGTTCTGGTTACCTATTAATAAAGTAAATTGTACAGTTAAATAAAATAAAAGTTATATGGTGATATGGAAGCTAATGTTATACTATTTTCACGGCCCATCCGTTTAACCAATTTTGACGAAATTTTGTACAGTGATAGCTTGCATCCCGGAGACTAACACAGGTTACTTTATCCCAGAAAATCTAAGAGTTGTATAGAGATATGAAATTTTACATAACATACTTGAATATTATTATGTCCATATTTTCTAGTAATTGGATTAATTGGCTTCTTGTTTGTGTTTCATTTATTAGCTGCCAGTTTCTGTCTATCTTTTATTTAGTCTGTGCTGCACCATGCGACATTGAATGCAATGAGTTCATGTGATTTAATTCAGTCATAGTGTGTTTCGCGATGCCTGCAGTCAGAGGCTATAACCTTTATTTACTTTAAAATATTCATTACTTACACTTAGTTATATCGGAAAATAATTTAAGTTTCAACCGAGGTAATTCTTACATTTATCTTTTTTCTATTGAATATCAAACTGAAAACTTTTCATTATAATTACTATCCATACTAAATATTATTAGGTCATTATAATATCAACCCATTGCCGGCCCACTATTGAGCACGAGTCTCCTCTCAGAGTGGGGAGGGTTTAGGCCATAGTCTGCCACGCTGGCCTAATGCAAATTGGCAGAAAATTAGGTACAAATGTTTTTTTTTTTTAATTAAAAAGAATATTAGCCATGCTAATCATGACTAATACTCCCCTTTCCCCTCCAATTGAGCGTAACGCTTCAGCCAGGAGTGGGTACGACAATAGTGCAACGGGTGGGGTTTGAACCGCCGACCGTTCGGAATTCAGTCCGCCTCAACCGTTGAGCTATCGAGGCTCTACAAATAAATGTGTTTGTTCGCCTGTCAGCTGTCTACTAGCTTTTCACGGCCCGTCCGTTTATCCGATTTTGAAAAAGAATTATACAGAGATAGCTTGCATCCCAAGGATCCATCCTTCCATCAGTTTATTTGTCCCACAACATCAAAAGCGAACTTTTTTCTTAAAAATTCTTAATCAAGTAGATGAAGTCGCGGACATTATCTTTTTTTTACAGAGATAGCTTTTGTAGTAACGAGAAGCCTTGAGCGGAAACAGAGATAGCTTGCATAGGATATTTTTCATCCCGGAAAATCTAAGACTTTCCACGGGATTTATAAAAATACCTAAAAGTCAGGTGCCAGCTGGCTCTAATGAATGCCCCGAAATCCACACGGGTGAAGCAGGCATTATATAGTACATAAGTAATTGGAAAACATTATTACCTACTAGACATTACGGAGTTTATTATGTAGCATTTTGGGGTTACGATATTAGTTTTTTTTGGCTTTAATTACTATGTGGACATGACTTGTTTGTTAACTTCGCTGATAACTGGCTCAAAGTAATTTTCTTTCATTGCAGATGTTTCGACGAGTCAGAATGGACGAAACTGAACTTCGCCGAATTCGGCTACCACCGCTGGAGATTGCGTAGTCCAAATTTTTTTATTAAAATTTAAAAAAAAACTTATTTCATTTTAGGGATGACGGTTGTTGTACATCGATTGGTGAAACTTTGAAAATTTAATAGATAACATTCCTAATATCCTATAGGACCAAAAAAAAAAAAGCTGGTGTTCACACGGTAGCGCAAATTCGAATCCCTATGTGTCTTCGAGCTAATTTGATCCAGGACCCATAGTGACCGGAGAAGCGTAATCTACAGCCATGGGTGACCAACGTGTGCACCCAGCCTAACCTTCCCATCCCCTCCTGCGATGTATACAACCGTTATTTGATGAGTGATGAGCCATTTCATAGGTAGGGACTTTAGGAACCTCAAAAAAAATACCATAGTTTAGTGCTCGTACAGTGTGGCAGCGTTTATCCGGAACGTAACGGGTTTTGTCCTGACAACTTCCAGTTTCATCACGAAAGTTAAGCGATTTTAAAGTCTTAATATGAAAATGATTTGGAGGTACCAAAGACACAATATTGTATATTCGGCGTAAACAAAACCTCACAATGATGGCTTATGTTTTCAACTTTCGTGACACGTACTGGAGGCGCAAGTTGCAGGACATACTCGATCGTGGTTTTCAATGTTTCAAAACCAAGTGACTATCGTCCGCAGGCGTAGTCCGCCAATACGGTTTTATTACTTACTGTAACTGTATGATTGCTAAGCTGTGGAATATGCTTAGGTTATATTATAGGTAAGTTCAAGATTGATGTCAGAGGTCTATAGAAAATCCCTTGTTCTCAGGTGAGACGTTGAACGGACAGCGTCTGATCGAGTTCCGACTCGGCCAGGAGGTGGAGTCGGAACATGGCTTGTCGATAGCCGCCGCGGAGCTGATGGTCCGCGCGGAAGTCACTCCTCGCGCGTCCAGGCGCCTCCGGTACACGCTCTGGGCGTTCACGGTCCATGGGAACGCGAGCGTCGGTGAACTGGCCGGAGCAACGGAGGCAGGAGGTACTGTCAGAATCGTACACCTTGTTTGTTTTGGACTGAGTATGCTGCGTAGACTCTCCTGAGGCTGCTACAGCCTCACCCGAGCGTGGTGACCATAAAGCTCCGCCTGGGCGTGAGCCCTGGACTTGAAGAAATAATTGAAGAGTTCGGCGGGCAAAGTCTTCCTAAGGACCGATGTTGATACGAATAGGTTGCTTTGCTGGACTGGAGGCGTCTGATCGAGTTCCACCTAGGCAATGAGGTGGAGTCGGGGTGGCAAACACGAAGCTCCGCACCATTTTTTTGGAAAAATATTTTTAGGGTACGGTCTCTCCTAAATTTTTTAGGGTAGCGCGAAGTTCCAAGGCAAGGTCAAGGCGTGGTAGACTATATCCAAACCCTTCTCATTCTGACCCCGTGCAGTGCTCAGAAGTGAGCAGGCAATGAGTTGATGATGATGATATAATACTTCATTTTCTTGGGATAATAATGTTCCCAGGGCCTCTCACATGTAGTACAATAAAGGAATTGTTAATGTTGGATCAGGTGGTAGGAACGGCGGGCGAGGCTGGCAGCGCGTGGACGTGACGCGCGCGGCGCGGCGCTGGGCGGCAGCGGGCGCGCGCGAGCCGCTGCGGCTGCTGGTGGACTGCAGCGGCTGCGCGGGCCGCGTGCGGCTGCGGCTGGGCGGCGCGGCGGCGGCGCGGCCCCTGCTGCGCCTGCGCGCCGCCGCACGCGCGCCGCGCCGCCGCCGCTCGCTGGACTGCGACGCCGCCGCGCGCGGTCGCTGCTGCCGCGAGAGCTACTACGTCAGCTTCCGCACGCTCGGCTGGGACGACTGGATCGTCGCGCCAGAGGGCTACTATGCTAACTATTGCCACGGCGTGTGCGAGCCCTACCTGAACTATCACTCGCAGGTAGGTACTTACACTCATAGTCTTTTTCGGAGACATTTTCGCCTGTAGTTAAACTGCACGTAAAAATACAGCCTATTTTATTAGTGTGTGCAATATAGCCTGTTTATAAACTCTACATGCACTTGCAATAAATGCAATTTGAAGCGCAGTAAACGCACTCGCAATGCGTTTAGAACTTTAGATGCGTCTAGCGCAAAATTTTACTGTGTGTACCTGGTCTAAAATGGTACCTAAGTAACTGCTTTCCTTCCAAGTACCAACAGCTGCTTTATTGATCCTAAAATGTTACCTAACTACTTACCAACTACGTTATCGATCCTAGGACCTAGATGATACAATAGGCAATTAACGAAAGTTTTTCAACTACAATATTCGGCCTCAATTATTTAATCATACTTGTCAAAACGCCAGAAGTAGAGCGCCAGTGTAATTTCCGGCGGTGCAGGTGGTGGAGGCGGCGCGACTGGAGCGCGCCGCGTGCTGCGCGCCGGTGCGCTTCTCCGCGCTCTCGCTGATCTACTTCGGCGCAGACTCCAACATCATCAAACGCGACCTGCCCGAGATGGTGGTCGAGGAGTGCGACTGCCCGTGAGCTCCGAGCCTCCTCCGCCGCGCCCGCCGAGCCCCGCCTTCCCCGCTTCCGCCGCTCGAATCCGATTTAATCCGAATCGATTATAAATAATATTCTCGACTTGTGTAATTTTGTTCCTCGCGTTCGAAAGACTATATCCTAAAAACGAATCGACTGCGTCCGATTCGCGTTGCGACGGCGTCGCGCCCTTGAGACATTTGACACCCGGCGCGACGCGTCGCACGTGCGGCCCCGAGACCCGTCGCGAGCCCGCGAGCCCGCGACCTGCCAAATCCCTCGCGGCCGCGCGTGCGACGCGCCGCGGCCGCACCGCGCGCCTCACGTCGCCGCGCGAACCTTGCGTAGGCGGCCTAAATAATTTAATATGCCGTTTTCTTTCACCCCGTTTGGTGATCGCTTGTAATTATTGTAAACTGTATTATAATAATTATTATAATTATAATAATAAAATAATAAATCAACTTTTTCATAATTATTACTACCTCTTTTATTTGTATCCCCTTTTGAACTTTGTCTTTTAAAATACTTGACTTTGTTTGACTTTTTACTCGACTGTGAATACATCTTTACCCTGCTCACCATGCCTGCTCACTATTTTCTTTTAAGACGAACCACAGACGAACTAACTATAGTATTTTACATCCTTGAGTTTACATTTAATTATATTATTTCCTCGAAATATATCAAATTACATTATTCTAACACATTTTAATAATAAAAAAACAGAGCTCCTTTCGAATCAACTTTGTAATTTGTTTGGATACGAAATACGTAGGTATACGTAGCTCAGGTAAATTGTGTCGCCCACGCATTACTTTATGACGACACTACATACCTAATTAAATAGATACTTCAAGGCAAATAACTAAAAGTTACAAAGTAGAAAAGTATGCGTAAAAATGAGAAATGATGCGAAAAATAAAATTAATATACTTATTTATGATTTGACACGCTTCTATAATTTGTCTAAAAAGCCTTTGAAAATTTCGAAAATTTTCGGTATTGGAATCATCATCAATATCAACTAATCGCTGCTTATTACTTACTGAGCACGGATCGTCTTTTAGAATGACAAAGGTGTGGCCATAGTCTACTACGGTGGCCAAGTGGCAGACTTCACATACCTTTTAACAGGGCTCTCTCCGTCACTCGCTTCATACAATCGTAGTTCCAATTTCATTTGAATATTAAGCAACCAAAGTCCATGAAATTTTGCAGACATATTCTAGAAACTAATATCTGTGTCTGTGGTGTTTTAGATTTTTCTAAAAATATGTACCTAGTTTTAAAATTACAGGGGCTCAAAGATTTGTATGTAAATTTTTAAGACCGCGTAACTTTGAAACCGAATATTTTAACAGAAATCTGGAAAACCACAGACATAGATATTAGTTTCAGAATATGTCTGCAAAATTTCATGGACTGTAGTTGCTTAATATTCAAATGAAATTGGAACTACGTTTGTATGAAGCGAGTGACGGAGAGACCCCTCTTAGGTTTCCTCACGATGTTTTCCTTCACCGTCAAAGGAATTATATCTACCTATTTGAAAAGTTACGCTAAACTAGGGCTTTGAAAGCTCTGAACCGTGAAAGTTTTTTGAAAAGTATAATCGAGATATCAAAAAAAATACAAAAACTTTCATTATCTCTATTTTGAGTTGAGTCTCTAAGGGTTATTTTGAGTACCTAACGTAAAATTCTCCTAAAGTTTTTCAGATGATCAAAGGGATAGGTTAAGGTTATTGATATAATATTGCTAGCTAATGCCCGCGACTTCGTCCGCGTGGATTTAGGTAATTCGAAATCCCGTGGGAACTCTTTGATTTTCCGGGATAAAAAGTAGCCTACGTGCTAATCCAGGATATTTTCTATCTCCATTCCAAATAGCCAAATCCCGCCATTATTTAATGTGATTGTAGAACTACTTACCTAAATATACTTATGTACTACTAAGTAGTGCTATATTTAGCTATTGAAGTATCAACATCTCGCACAAAGTTGGGAGTTGGGACTATTGCTATTGTTTGTTGAGAGCTGAGAGAGCAGGCGCCGGCTCGTCGCGTGCATTTCGGGTGCGTAGCGAATAGCGATCGATTCCACAATATCAGTGACAAACAGACACGCCGACGCCGGCCACGTCCTTTACTTGCTACACTCTCCGCTGTGCTCCGGCCGCCTAACTGTATGTACAGGTCACAGAAAATATAAAAACAGCCACAGCCACGTGGCAATGCAACTTTATTTTATCAGCTTCTTTTGGTGAAGCTTCAGAGTATTGATCTCCGCCGCAAGGCTGCTGCCTGGCGGCTTATCAGTGTTTTACAGAATTCAGAGTGTGCTCAGGAGCTATTCGATCTTGCCCCCCATTCATCTTTTTTTACCACCGTACCGCAAGACGCCGGACGATTTATGCCGTCAACATTCCTTCTACGCTTTGCGTCAACATTCCTTTAACGCATGCCTAGGGTTTGGAATACTATTCCGAGATCAGTGTTTCCTGTCAATTACAATAGGGGTATCTTTACAAGTGTAAATTAAAAATTTATAAAACCCCGACAAGTGAAGGTTACAGTAACTAGAAAAGAGCTGGTAACTTTCAAACGGCTGAACCGATTTTCTTGGATTATAGTTAAGAACACTCTCGATCAAGCCACCTTTCAAACAAAAAAGAAAACTAAATCATAATCGGTTCATTAGTTTAGGAGCTACAATGCCACAGACAGATACACAGATACACACGTCAAACTTATAACACACCTATTTTTGGGTTGGGGGATAAAATTGAATGAATAGGCACCTTCAAGGCAAACGGGACAAAAAAATTGGGCAAAGCTGGCTCCGTCCTTTAGAATATTTACTCTCTACTCCCTGTATTGTAGACTGTACAGGTTTTAAATATTGCTTGCCAGGGCTAAGTTCTGAGGCAGTAACATACCATGGGGCTGGCAGGCTGCGGCGCCCGCCGGTCTGTCTGTCGCCGCCTGTAAACACAGTAAGATAATGCACTAACCTAACAGATCTGCCGCAGCATCACTTTGATTGCTCGTTTATATTGATGATCGGTTTTATAGTTTTTGTATTGATTTTATAGTCTCTCTGTCTCTCTATAATACAAGAAAAAATCTTTTAAATAAATTGGTTTGTTTTGAAAATGAATAGCCCTTTACACTATTGGTAGGTAGGTACGAATTGCAAAACTACGCAGGTACGTATATGGTTTCTACTTACTTCGGGTAACCCGATTCCAATTCTTCCTTCCAACACTAATCTTGGGAATGAGAATTATGCTCCTCTCTGTAAATGTCCAAAGAAATAAAGCTTCCTGGTGAGCATGAGTTTGTGGACCAATTCCGTACCTAACTTATACCTTACCTACCATAACTTAGTGTGATGTAAAGCTCTGCCAGGTGAACTTGAGCATTTTTCTGCAGATCAACATTTCGAAAGTTTGCAAGCAGTGTACAAGATAATCTACACATACAGACCTACCTAAGTACGTGGCAAGGAATGCAACTGCAGTGGTTGCAAATGAAACCACAATCTCCTGAGTGGCCCAACTAACTATGAATACCTACATAGCGCAATACCTGAAATTATTGAAATTAATGAAAATAAGGCTTTAGCTAGAACCTTTGCGCGATTTTATAAAGTCTAAAATAACCAAAAATCTGTCTGTTTGTCTGTCTGTCCGTTTTTTTCATTTATTTTCTTTTCAACAGATCTTTATTTATTTTTATGAATGATGCTTTTTTGATTTATCGTGCAAAATGTCGAAAAAAATACCCGAGTACGGAACTCTCGGTGCGCGAGTCTGACTCCCACTTGGTCTGTTTTTCCCCCATCGAGTCACACCCGCAGCTACAGTGTGACTCATTGGGAATGCTAATGTATAAAAGTTTGCAACTATAGTAACAGTGTGACTTGATGGGTGAAAATCGATGAGTTGCTACTTCCCGAGTCACACTATGACACGATTGGGTGAGGTGTGGCACTCTTCAGGCACGAAACCCTAAACTCCTAAATCCACGCGGGCGAAGTCGCAGCCATCATCTAGTACTAATACCTAGCTAATAAATATGTATTACTATTCTGAACATCTCATTCATAGTGCATTTCCCATCGATATGACCTTAAAAAGCCGGTACTAAGTTTTTAGAAAGTTGTTTTTGTCCTTTTCCAACTCCTCGGAACTCAGATAGCCCGTCTCTTTTCATCTTGAATCCGTTCATTCTCACCATGTGTGTGAAGATCTTTGCGCGTGCGTTTGTTTACGTAAATGGAAATAAATAAGAAAAAGTCTAGTCATTTTTTTTATTGTTTTTTAAATGAAAGTGACTGTGAGAAGGATGAAAAAGGATCAGAGTTCAACGACTAGTAAGGATAACGTAAGATTTTTAAAATTTTACCAAGCTTTTAATTATTCAAAGAAAATTCCATAGGAGTAACTTCATATTGCAAACAAATAAGGATACGTAAAAGTTAAATTAAATAAAAAAAAAGTATCCTTAAATTTTAAATTGGAAAAGCATTTATTGTATAAATAGGTAATAGGTACTTATAATGTAGAATGTTAGGTACTTATTTAGGTCGGAAAATTCAAAATGGCGGCTATATTGATGTAACTTTTATTATGACTTGTACCTAAATAGCTTGCAAGTTAGCTCATGAATTATTAAGATCCTATTGGATCTAAACTATAAACTTAGGGTACTGCGTACTTAAATACTGGTTGTTTTAGGGTCTACAATTACAAACACTAACATTAGCCTAGACCTAGTTTGATTAAGTATTATTATTTCAGTGAAAACTTGCTTTTTGCTTAATTTTTCGAATTGTGAAAATGCTAGTCTAAAGAAAGTCAGAAAAATTCCCGGAGTTTGGTTTTGGTACTTACTTCTAGTTGAAACGAAAATGGAATACGCATGGTAGGTATCTTCTGGAACCTCAAATATCTGTCAGTTTGTCTGTAACAACGTTTTATTCAGAAACTATCAACTTGCGAGGCTGAAATTTTTGTCAGCGCTACAAATTATTTCAGGCTACCTGAAACATGAAAAATGAAAAAAAAATTACGTGGGAAAGTCTTCCTTGGAACTAGGAACGGCATTCCGAACCAGTGGTAAATTATTTGACGATTCAAAAGCACTTGTAAAAGTTTATTTGAATAAAAATCTATTCTATTCTATTCTTGAGTGGGATCTTGTTGAATACCTACTTAGATACCTATTCATATTTGTATAATTTTTCTAAAATATTTTTTACGAGATGCCTGGACTTCGTCTGCGTGGGATTAGGGTTCATTAAAAATCTCGAAGGAATGCTTTCATTTTCCGGGCTGAAAAGTAAAATACTATCTATTAAAAAAATATCCGTTTCAAGTATGCAAGTTATCTCTGTACCAAGATTCGTCAAAATCGATCGCATTTGTAATATTACCTAGTATGGATAAGGATTTTGGTATAGAACAATGATCGTGCTAGTACAATTTTGAACTACTTAGGTACTTACTTGTGTAGTTTCTTTTATTTAACTTTCCCTACATACCAAGAATCGAACCAGAGAACTCTTGCCTTCGAAACGAGCACTTACTTATGTGCCAAAACTAATCTCTTAACTTTTGACTTTATGTTATTTAATCACATTATTATATTTATTTTTAGACCAAACAATCACTCGATAGGAACGAAAACGTTTCGGGGAAAACTAGCCAAGAGGATAATATCACGAACCTAAATAAGCAATCCATTAGAAATGACACAAACATTAATATATTTCTTATAATATGTATAATTGGTGTATCTTTAGCTATATTATTAGAAATAATAAACGTACAGAATCGAAGCAGAAATATTTGCAAAGATAATGTGGAGAACAGAAGGTCCTACTGGGTGTATTCTGCCTACAGCGACGTTGAAAACAAAAATGGATTACTCAAACACGTGCATTTGGTGTTAGAACGTCTCGGATATGAGAAGAGTACGAACAGAACCCCTTGGACTTTGCTATGGTCTCACGATTATCCTTTCAGAGTTTTATACCCAAACTTGCATAGATTAAAAAACAACCAGAAGGTCAACCATTTTCCTGGCACGGGTTTCATCACTAACAAAGTGGATTTGGCAACATCAGACTCCAAATTTATTCCTCGTGCGTTCAAAATACCCAAAAACAAAAAGGAGTTTTTGGAATACGCGGCGGAAAATAGAAATGCATTGTTTTTGGAAAAGCACAATCAACATCGAGGTGTGTACTTAAAGAACGTGACCGAAATTGATTTGTCAAGTGGCGAAAGTTTCGTCCAGGAGTACGTGCAAAAACCGTTCTTAGTGGACGGTCATAAGTTCGATATTGGCGTGTACGTTGTACTCACATCTGTTAATCCTTTGAGAGTATACTGGTACAAAGGAGACGTTTTATTCAGGTGAGAATACTTAGACTTAGAAGACATAGAAATTGCGATTTGCGTCTATAGTGCGTGCTAATTGCTAAGGCAAGATGCATACAAGATTTGTATCTTTAAACTTTCACTTTACTTGTGTTGTATACCTACCTAAGTGTACCTATCTTGGATTCGTGTTCCGTAACCAAGCGTTTTGCATCAATCTCTTAAATTATAACAATCTCTTAAATTATATCTTAAGGGCCTGTATCACCACCTCCAGATAAACCTTATCTGACGAATAAATTTGTCATTTTGATAGATTCCCAATACAAAAACTGTCACAACGTCAATTCGCCAGATAAAGTTTATCTGGAAGTTGTGAAACTGGCCTTTAATGATCTTTACGACAACTACTTGCATTTGAGGCATAAGTTTGTACATTCTCTTAATTACTTAGCGAAAGACAAACCGGAAAATGAAAGAGTTCCCACGGGATTTTTTAAAACCTAAATCCACGCGGACTATCGTGGACAAATCGCAGACATCATCTAGTTATAAAATATAATTAAGAATGAGCTCTTCTATTCCAGATACTGCCCAACAAAATACTACCCATTTGACCCAAAAAACCTGGACAAGTACGTGGTGGGTGACGACTACCTGCCCACGTGGGAAGTTCCATCATTGGCACATCCCTATACCTCACTCGGATTCAGCATGAAGGAGGCTTTCGACCATTATGCTAGCTCTAAGGTAAGATCTATGCTAGTCGAGCCTAGATCCTATCGGGAAATTAGTTTAAAATCGATTGCAAAATTTGTACCGAACAGACGAACCCGAATAAAAATAAAAAGAATACCCGGCTGAGTTTGTTTTGGGCTTTTCTCAGACCCGGGCGCGTTTGGAACCCTTGTAGCTTTAGTTTTAAGTTTACGTAATCAATTATCACCACTATATAATCTTACAACAATTCTGATTTCTGACCATCAAACGGTACCTACTTTGAATAAATGATTTTGAGTTTGAGTTTTCACAAACAAACAAAACTAACAAATACAACGACAAGAAAGTGAGTTAATATTGTACTATCATCCAGTTTCATTGATGCGTTTCCGAAAATCCTGATAGTGAGTTTCCTTTACTCTTAACTATCTTATCTATTGTATTAAATAGCTATTAAATTAATTAAATGTGCTATAGCTAAAAGGCTACATCATTAAACTGCTTTATAAAAAACATACATACATAATACATAGACTGCTAAAATCATAACCCTTCCTTTCGGCTTTGCCGTAGTCGGGTAAAAACTAGGCACCTACATAATTTTAAAAGTAATTACTTACGTATAAAATTTATTTTATTTCCCGAGTGCCTCTAAAAAAAAGGCACAAGGTCAAAGTTCACTAAATTTTGGTGAATATTTCCGTAATGGTCTAAGTATAGGAAAATAACACCTACCTTCTGACGTTATTAAATTAGTAGCTTAGTAAGTTGCAGGATGGAAAAATAAGGGATTAATATAGGAAGTCGCACACTAAGCTTATTCTAAAGCCCGCTCTACACTTGCGTGTATATTGCGGCTATGAATAATTTTGCCCGCGATTCTCGCGTGAACAACCGTGAACTCTGTGCGAAAACTTGTCCCGTCTACTGTCATGTCCGCCACACTCACAAAGGCTAACCGCGACTTTCTATAGAGAGTTTGCGTTACTTGCAAGTTGCAGTTTTTTAGAAAAAAATACAAAAAGATATCCCGCTATCAAAAAAATGTTTTTTATATTATTGGCGACACTCAGAAAAGCAGGTATTATTTAAATATTTTTATCGAATAATTGGAATGTCCTCTCAAAACCAACACAAAAAACACAGGGTCAATGTGTAGACTGTAGAGGTTATCCAAGAGTTTTAATCTAAACAAAGCAAATATTGTTTGGTATCATTTTGACTGTGGTCATTTCACAACTTTTCACAATCTAATTTGCAGTGCCTTCTCAGTCATCGGACAAGCGTGATGCGGCCGCAAAATAGTCTACGTTAATGTTACGCAGCATTTGCAGGCTGTCGTGAGAGTGTAGAGCAGGCTTAATGAATGAAGTCATTTCCTTTTTCCACGTTAATGAGCTACAGGAGGTGTACTAACTGGCACTTGCCATGTAAATCCGTTCAGTAGACGATAAATAACGCGCCAGCTGACAGTTGACACCGTACGCACTTTTTTAAAGGGGTGAAAATAAGGCTCTTCAAACACGAAGCATGAATTCGTAAAAAATAACTGTTTTTGACGTGACAACGTCTTATAATTCGATAGAGCCGGCTGCACGCACAAAAAAACATGACTCATGCGGCGTTACCTCGCTCTGAGGCGTTCCATGTAAGGCTTGAAGTGCAAGCGAGAGCGTGGAACGAGCGACAAAGAAGCACAATCGGCCTTTGTTGTCACGTTCAACTATCGTCAGTAAACCGACTTTACAGACAACCAATTTTTTTTTAATTTTGTAATACTTTCCCACCTATACATACTATTTGTGATGAATCAATGTGCAGACAACAAATAATAATAATTATAGATCCTTTTAGGTTTCGAATTTATAATTATAGAACTTTCCATCGCATGTACGTTTTTTTCATACTATTCTAAAATTACACTCATAAATAAATTATTAACAATAGACATTACCTATTAATATTAATAGAAAAAAATTGGCAGTCAGAAATGAAAAGTTAAAACTAAAAAATTACAATGTTTTTTTTGAATTATTAAATTAATTGTAGTATCAAAAATTATAAGTACCTAACCTAAGTATAAAGATAGGAAGGTATAGATATCATCGAACGCGCATATCATAGGTGTTACACGTCATATTTACAGCTATAATGTACTATTATTAATATTATCATGTAGGTGACGCGTCCTTTAAAGTTTTTACCTAAGTTCGCCCAACGTGCCTAAAAACGTTTTCACTTCAACAAGAATGAACGAAACCCATGAAATCATAGCATAGGCGTTTTTTTTCTACAAAAAACATCTTTGATTGTAGATACCTTTAAGCGATTAGCAGTTGGCGCCACGTTTAGCCGCGACAGGTTAATATGTCGATCACCCCGACACGAACGCTATGGTATTAATGAATTTAACCCTTTGTCTGCAAGCTATAGCCGGTACCTTTACCCGGTAGCTATCGATTGCTATTCGCCGTAACGCGGTCGGGTTACCCGGCGCGATTAACATGGGTCTTAGACCTTGTTTACAAATGTGATTAGCGATTAAGCTAAGTATAGTAAAAGGATTATTGTTAGAGCCTATTAATGCCCCAATGCTGGGACAACCCAATGCAGTTAGTACAGAATAATCGGCTAATTCCTCTGAGTTGACGATACATGTACTTTCGATGGGCATTGCTTGCGTCTCCTACTATACTCTTAGTTTACGCTATGCTTGATCTAAAGATGGAAGAGACATTAGTTACCTACTTACTAAAGTCCACACCTTGTCTCTACCACTCACCACTTTTTATAAAAGCCGTTTCTTATAGGAATTGTTGGATATGAGCTGAGATGCTCCACACAGTTCAATTCTAGTGTGATCTAGTGAATTAAACCTACTCACTCCTGAAAAATTTAGGTTTCCTCCAAAAACCACGTGACTAATTTAATATTAGAAACAAAACTCAGAGAGATCCATCCACTATCCACTCTGGATAAGGATTTGGATCACTTCAACCTTTTAGACAAAGTTTTATTAATTTTTATGTCAACGTTTCCAGGGAAAGAACACAACTAAAATGTGGGAAGATGTGCAGGAAGCGATCACTGAAGTGTTTATCAAAAAGGAACACCATATTATCAGTGCAGTAAGTTATCTTAAATATCATAAGTTACTAGACTATTATAGTAATCTACCTAAAGAGTACAGAATTTAGGCAGAGAGGGTTTGCATGATTATAGAAAATGACGATGCATGATTTAAAGATGTCTTTGATCGAAGCGAAATTAAATATTGCAGACTTGATAAACGTCCTAGGTGTAGGTACCTATCTACTTATAATATTTACCTAAGCCCCTCCAAATCAGAAATGAGGAGAATACTTTCTGATTTGGTGGACTTAGGTAAAGTTCAGCAGGAGAGCCAAACCGTTGAGCTAAGTCGATTACCTACTCTGGTTCTCCGTTCTCCTACAAGCTGAAGTGGTAATCGGAAGGGCACATAATTTGAAAAAACTGATAGACTTTGGGGTGCCAAAGTGCTAAAATGGCGAACTCGAACCGAAAAGTGCACCGTTGGAAGTATCTTCCCACTAGGTGAGTTCCTGCAAGAAATCTTGATGTCCAGCCGTGGGCATCTATTGTTTAACAATGATGATGCCCCTATCTATCTATTTTGATAATTAATTAAGTAGTCTCTACTCGGCATCATAATGGGATAGGTATTTTATATGATTTTATCTATTCAGTAGGAAGGTTAATTTCAGTTAAGAACTGAAACATTAGCTTGCTCTGCTTTGAGTAGGACAGGAATGTGGAAATACTCAAAGTAGCACGGTTTCAGGTATAAGACATACTTATAAATAATTTTCGCCGATTATTTATTACTGTAGGTATTTGGCAGTCCCTGGCGGCTCCGCTTTTGAAGCGGTCTCAGTGACTGATTAGGACAGGGTCAATGTGATAACGCACGCTGTCTTCTTTTTGCATTCAAGCTTTTTTAACTGTGAAAAGAATCTCGAAGTATTTTAAGCACCTCTTTTTTTAACTAATTTTTCTTTCTAGTCCGCCGACACCGTCCACTTACCTTTATATTAATCTCTTTAAAGTTTTTTTTGGTCGCTTGTAGTTTACCTGTAAAGCCCGCTCTACACTCGCGTTGCAATAGACCGCGAAGTGTGCCGCGAAGCTTAAGTTTAAGCCTGCTCTTCACTCGCCCGTGAAAACTCTAATAATAGTGTGGAGTGGTGTAAATGGATGTTTCCCGCCGTTCAGGGAAAGTTCATGGACTTTCACCCCACTTTCACACGCGAGTAAAGAGGTAATAGTGTCACGGCTTTGCATTCGCGCTTCGCAGCGTTTCTCAGACCCAGTGTCTGATGTTGATGGTGATGTTGTTGCCCACACCAAAAACTGTCGCAGACATTCACACTAGATTTATCATCGTGATCATGATCAAGTATCAACCAATCTCCGGCCCACTAGTAGTGAGCATAGGTCTCTCTGAAAGAAAAAGGTTCAAAATTAACGGTAAAGAAAAACATCATGAGGAAACCTGAATGCCAGAGGGGTCTCCATAATTTCTCAAAGGTGTGATGAAGTTTACCAATCCACACTTTGCCAGCGTGAAGAACTACGGCCTAAGCCTGTTTCATTCTTAGAAGAGACAATAATATATATGTGCATAGGTGCGGCGATGGGGTTAAGGTGATGATGACTATTTTAAAACTTGTTATTTTTCAATTTGTATTTTTTCTCTTTTCAGCTCAAAAACTATTCTACTCAAGAGAATTTCTTCGAGATGATGCGTTTCGATCTAGTAGTGGACGAAGAGCTCAAAGTCTACCTGCTGGAAGCCAACATGTCTCCCAACCTGAGCTCAGCACACTACCCGCCTAACCAGCTGTTGTATGAACAGGTATTATACAACTTGTTCTCTCTGGTTGGACTCGCTGCACATTTGAATGATCGCAAGTGAGTAAAATCCACACTTACCCGATAATAAATATATATCATCAATATAATCCACAGCTGGACATAGGTCTCTTGAAGGGGCTTAAACACGCATTGCGCCGCCTGAATCCAGCGGCTCTCTACCTGCACTTTCCGGTACGAGGTTACCATTCTATAGCCCCATGGGACGCCAACGTCTATCGCTTTTCCGAATTTCTTATGTGCCCTGTCCATTATCACTTCAGCTTCGCAACCTGTTGAGCTCGGTTACTTTGAGTTCTCTTACGGATCTCCTGATTTCTGATTTGATCATGAAGAGAAACTCCAAGCATAGCTTTCTGTGTAGCCCGCCGAGTGACTGGGCTTTGTTATGAGTTAGGTTTATTGTTTTTATGGGGTACTAGCCGATGGCCGCGACTTCGTCCGCGTGGATTTAGGTTTTTCGAAATCCCGTGGGAACTCTTTGATTTTCCGGGATAAAAAGTAGCCTATGTGCTAATCCAGGATATTATCTATCTCCATTCTAAATTTCAGCCAAATCCGTTCAGTAGTTTTTGCGTGAAGGAGTAACAAACATACACACACACACACATACAAACTTTCGCCTTTATAATATTAGTGTGATTTATACCTACTTAATCGGGTTGTTTATACTTACAAACTTATCTTTTTTGACTACTCTTGCCTGCGAAAGCTAAATTAAAATCATACCTACCTAGACAGTAGGTCATAAGTATGCGGTGCGGCGGTAGTCTAGAAAGAGGCTGAAACCTTTTATTTATTACATACGTACCTAGATATGGTATGGCCCCAGCATATTGCACGGTCGTTAAATTTGCCTTTCCGAAGTCAGCATTTTTTGTCAACTTTTGAATGAATGAATGAATGAATATACTTTTATTGTACACCACAAAATTAGTACAGAAAAACACATACAAAGCTCAACAAAATATAGGTACAATTTGGCGGCCTTATCGCTACCTAGCGATCTCTTCCAGGCAACCAAAATGGTCCAAAGGATATAGCTATAGATATTAGAGGCAGGTAGGACTTTTGTGAACTTTGCCCTCAAAAATAAAGGTCATTCATTGAAGAGATTGCTAATGGTTAGGTATCACAAAATTGAGAGTACTTACCATGTATACCTAGATAAACAAAGTCTTAAAAACTCGAAAAACCTTTTTACATCGTCGTCAAATACATACTTTTTTTATTATCCAGCGAGGATCCAGGAACCAAAAACATGTTATCATCGCAAAAGAACATAGCAGTGTACAGCAAAGAATGCAGTTCGATCTGCAAGGACAGTTGCGAAGTATCCGACGTGTGTGGGCTGTGTAGACACTGCCTAAGCCCTAGGCTGAGAAGTAGCCTATTGATTGCCTATAAAGAGAACCTAGGCAAAGGAGATTTCAGAAGATTATATCCGCCTGCTATGGTAGGTTTATAGGTTAAACAAAAATTGTAAATTCAAGTAAAATCTTAAAACCACCTAGAGTTTAAAAGTGTAAATTAAAAATTTATAACACCCCCAACAAGTGAAGGTTACAATAACTAGAAAAGAGCTGATAACTTTCAAACGGTTGAACCGATTTTCTTGGATTATATAGCTAAGAACACTAACGATAAAGCCACCTTTCAAACGAAAAAAAAACTAAATTAAAATCGGTTCATTCGTTTAGGAGATACGATGCCACAGACAGATACACAGATACACACGTCAAACTTATAACAACCCTCTTTTTTTGGTTGGGGGTTAAAATGTGTCAGTTGGTACTGAATGTATTAAGATTTTCACATTTTTTATAATGATTGTTCCTACCTCCTACAGTTATCATATAATTTAGGTATAACAATATTCCAATAGATAGAAAGCATTCCAACATAATACTTTTCTGGCTTTATTTAGAGAAAAGTTTTATATCTTTTCAAGATTCCGTACCTCAAAAGGAACCGTTATAGGATCACTTTGTTGTCTGTCTGTCTGTCTATTTGAGTCGCCAAACTTTCAGTCCGCTCTTTCACCATTAAGGTATTGGGGCACTGTATACATACTGCCATCTTATTAGAAATATAGGTACTTACCTATTTCTTTTTGGAAAATCTTTGCTTCATAGTTAATGAACTTAAATAACAGTATTAACCACATACCTATTCATTTCAGACACCAAATCAGAATATCGATAAAAAGATAAGGAATATAACTGAAACAAACAGACTACAGTATTTGTGGTATCAAGGAAAATGTAACACAGACATCACATGGTGTACATAAATTAAAGTAAAACAAATGTTATATAGTTTTTAAATTTTATTTATTAAACATGTTTTTTAAACAATGATTTTTCTTAATACCTACGACCCTACCAGAGCCTTTCTTATACAAGAAAAAAAATCAGTTTTCAACCCTAAAATACAAATTCAGCCCAAAAAAAATTCAGAAATTACAAAATTTTAGTAAAAACAATTTAAGCAATTAAGTTTAATTTGTTTTGTCAGAGATGAAACTTCTTAGTTGCAATCATTTGTATCAGAATTGAAAACTGATTTTCTGCATTAGAAAGGGGGTAACTATCATTGAACCATAGATTGTAGTAATCCCAGAATGTAACTTCCCAAATCTTCATCCTGATTTGTCCAAGACACATAAATGCTTTTAGTACTATCATCGTCTCCTTCAACCTTTATAAGGACTGACTCTACCGATATGTTGCCATCTGATATGGTTATTGACCAACCTTGCAACTTCTCTGCTAACAAAGTTTTGAGCTTTTCAGCCGTTTTAACAGACGGGCCAGGATCATCAAATCGTACTGTGCTTGTGAACCTAATAATGTGTCGGTTTATACCAATTTCATCACAGATTTCATCTAAATCTAGTAAGGAAAGTCTATTGTCTTTGACACATAGAACTCCATGGATTACTCTTCTCCGTTTTGGGTCTGGAGGCTGAGCATTGTACCTCACTGCTTCTGCCTTCAATAATCGTAAAGATACATCAATAGGTATTTTGGTAGGAGTTGTTATTGTAGTTGTTTCTCCATTTGCTGGCATATAACAGCTAATCTTGAACTCTTTCTCAATTTTGTCCTTCAAAAACTCCATCTTCTGAGCTTCTCCGTGCACTAGCAACACATTCTTTGGTTCACAGTACTGAATCAACTGCATAATGCCCTTAGCGTCAGCATGCGCTGAAAAGGACATGTACTCCACAGCCATTTTGACTTCGACAACTTGTCGATTTTCAAACTCAACTTTTTTAGCACCATTTAAAATTTTGTGTCCTACAGTTCCTTGGACACAGAACCCAGGCATAATCAACATGTTTTGCTCATATGGTGCCCATTTCTTGAATATATTCAAAGATAAACCTGCATGCAACATACCTGGTGTGGCAAATACCACCATAGCACCAGGGTTATCAATGTATGATTTGTCAAAAGGCTTGATATGCTTAAAATCAAACATATTCCTCTGTACAAAGGTCTTTCGAATCTTCTGGTTAGTCCATGTGATGAACATTTTATAGTAGTTGTTAGCTTTCTCGGTTAATCCCAAAGCAAAGTAGACAGGATACTTTAAGTTCATTCGTTCCCAATATGTCTCCAACAAAATGCACAGTTCTTGAGCTCTGCCTAAGGCGAATACTGGTATAAGAACTTTGCCTCCCTTTTCCACACATTCATGCACTTTTTTCAAGAAATCTCTTTCACGACAACGCTTTGAATCTCTTATGGTAGTTGCATATGTAGACTCTGATATTAACAAGTCTGGTCTACACTTATCAATCCACGCGGCACCTAAGTGTCTATCTGGAGTCATATTGTAGTCTCCTGTGTACACAACAGACTGGGACCCAACTTTGATCCAGAACATAGCAGCGCCGAGTACATGACCAGCATAATAAGCTTTTATTTCTAACTCATTATCAACCATGACCGACTGGTGCAATGTTACTGCTGTAACTTTCTTGATACAATCTTTAATCATTTGCGAAGTGAAGAAGTTTGACTCGCCTTTCCTTTCTACTGCGACTTTCCTCATGTCTTCTAGTAAAATGGGTGCTATGGCTTTTGTTGGGTGGGTCATGTATATAGGGCCTGTATAACCGACCATCTCGGACATGTAAGGAAGGGCGCCACAATGGTCAAGATGGAAATGTGATATGATGACACAGTCAATCTGACTGGTGATAGGACCTTCTGGAACGATGTAAGAGAAGTCAGGGAACCTTCTCTCGTCATTGTAACCCATATGCATCCCACAATCAAGCATAATGTTTTTACCTCCCATGGACAGCAAAATACAGCTTCTCCCGACATCCTGGCCAGCGCCTAGTGGAGTTATCTTAATTTCCGGCATAATGATAAACTTTTCTCAGTATTAAAATCGGATTTAAAAGTTTAATCATACGTCGCTGCGCAGTAAACGGGCACTAGTATTTCACAGCAAGTACATTGATCTGAACGTTCATTATTAGAAATATTAACACGAAACCAATTCTAAAAAAATAAAGAGTTAACAGTTGTAATTATGTTTGGGTTTTGTTTGGATATCACTAAAATAAAACTCTAAACTTGACCGTAACCTTTAACTTTTTTGACACTTGACACCTAACCTAACATCACAATCACAATAAACGTCAGACAATCTAAGTTGACATTGACAATCACATTCACTGATATAGTCCGTTGTGGGACAAAATGACTTCTCACGCGCCAATTTAAGACTATGGGTCTGCTGTCATGTCAAATTCTCCTTTAAAATAAGGATTAAAATCATACTTTTAATATAATACTTGGCACATTAAGTTAAAATGGCGCGTGAGAACTCATTTTTTACGCATTATAACTAGGTACTTACTATTCATGAAATTAAATTCTATACGTAATTATATTTGATAATATTATTGATAATGTGTGTACAGCCCCTTACTCTCTATTTTTTTATTCGTCTGTGGCTTCGATTTTTGATTTTTACGTTAGCGTTCAGGAATTGTAGTGTATTCAGTATAATGGGGATGCTGACTGCCATTTTATCACGCCAGATGGCGCATCGTCGCCATGGCCATTGAAAACTGTCATATTCATACGTTTAATAACCTTTCACAAAGTAATTTTTTAATTTTCTCAAAATATGCCTCTTTGTGCTGTGCCAGGATGTACTAACTCCGGTGTCCATTTATTTCCGAAAGATCCAAAGTTAAAAAAACAGTGGGAGAAGGTTATACGTCGCAAAAATTTTGTGGCGACTTTGCATAGCAGGTTATGTCGGAATCATTTCCAAGAGTCTGATTATGTAGGAGAGTCAGCTTACACAGGTGAGTTAAAAAGTATCTAATTTCAGTCATTAGTGTAACAGAATCGCAGTTATCATTTGTACCAGTGTGTTCATGGAACTATAAATATTTTACTGTGTTTGAAAGCTGATTTCCAACACACATAATTTGGTTTGAATATTTCCCTAGTTTCTTTTAAAGAATAAACAAACCATGCATCACTAATGTATCACTATGTATCCTGTCACCCTTTATCCACCTATAGTTTTAGGCCTGGTCTAAAAAGCTCTTATTTTTTATCTTACTAGTTATGTTACAATACTAGTTTAGACAAATAATATTGCTGACTTGTTCAATTTATTTTTATTTTTCAGGATATCCTCAAATATGCAGGTATTTAAAAAAGGGGACCATACCAAGCATATTTCCTTGGTCCACCCATGTGTCAACAACGCCTACATCAAGAGCCCGTCGATATTTGGCAAGAAGCAGACGCCAAATTGACTTCGGTCAACCAACTGTGGATGAAAGTATTCCAGAACCCTCTACGAGTACTGAAATAGAAATATCTACAATAATAGAGTCCTCAACAGAAGACATTACTCCAAAAGCAATATCTGTTAGCACTCAGTGTGGTAGTACTTTAGGAATATTATCACTAGAAGCTATGAGAGGCAATAATAAAACTATTCATTTTTATACCGGTCTTGAAAACTATGACAAATTCATGCTGCTCTTAGACACATTAACTCCTATGTGCTATAATTTAAACTATTTGAGAAGTACAGTTATGAATGTTTGTGTTCGTGACCAAATGTTAATAACAATGATGAAACTTAGAAGGTATTTACCAGATTTTGAGTTGGCATTTTTGTTTGGTATTTCAGAAACTAATGTTGCAAACATTTTTATAACATGGATCAATTTTATGTATGAAATATGGAATTTAATTGATATTTGGCCCACTAAAGAATTAGTTGAATACTTTATGCCGGAGGCATTTAAAAGAGGTTTTCCGAGTACAAGAATTATTGTGGACACAACGGAAATACCCATTACAAAGCCTGGTAATCCTATAGCACAGCAAGTGACATTCAGCAATTATAAACACAAAAATACTGTGAAGGCTATGATTGGGGCAACACCTGGTGGTCTAATATCATATATCTCAGAATGTTATGGTGGTTCTGTCAGTGATAGACAGATCATAGAAAGATCTGAGCTGGTTAATCGTTGTGACAGTGGCGACTCTATTATGGCTGATAGAGGTTTCAATGTGCAGGATATATTTGCTACAAAAGACGTTACTATTAATATTCCAACATATTTGAAAGGAAAGACACAAATACCTGGTATTAGAATAGTCCAGGATCGAAAACTAGCAAGCAAACGAGTGCACATAGAACGTATTATTGGGCTAGCCAAAACTTACAAGATTTTAAAAAGTGAATTAAGCCCATACCACGTAGCCTTATCATCAAGAATTTTATTCATTTGTGCTTTTGTATGTAATTTTAGAGAAAATATTATGAAATAAAAGCTGTTTAATCTTATATAAATTTTTTATTAGACATTATTATTCTTTATATAGGAGTTTTTTAATCACAGCAGCTTTAAAGAAGTTGTGATAAAAATAATCAAGTTTTTCTAACATGTACTTAATGAATTCTTCATCATAATCAATGAATATGACTTCTAAACTTTTGAAGGTATAAACCAATAAGTTGCAAAATTTCCTTTTTGTGACATACAATTGCCCTTGTATTTGATAGTAATATATGTTGTTCTTTTTCAAAGAGAGTTTCCCATTTTCATATTGTAGATATGGCACATTTAGTGGACAAACTTCTTTGTTCCGCGAACTATATGGACATTTTACTTCTATTATTGTTTCTGATCCCAGTAAGCCATCAGGGGATGCTCCTAGGTAAGGACGTTCCTTACTCAAAAATAACCCACATTCTGTAATTTCAAGATTAAAAGTGTCCATATATTTTTTCATTGCAATTTTTTCATTTATATTACCATGTGCCATTGCTTTGGTTTTTATTGTAGTTTTATGTAAGATTTGACTGGAATATTTCAATAAACTTTCAGTTTTTAAATGGCACACAGTTTGAAAAATGCTGGCTGTTATATGGGTTTTTCTGTAACTATGCCATTTTGGGTTATTGCTTTGTCCTCGAGTCTCCCTTTCTATTTCCAGAATCTTTTGTTCTGATACATTTTGCAATACCATAGATTCTAAAAAACAATCTATAGCACTTTTTTCCAAGTACTCATGGTCCAAACATATGCTTCGTTGGCTGGCTACAGGATATATCTGTTTTATAGGCATTGATGACTGTGGATAATTTAGAATCATGGACTGGAATCTGCATTGAAATGCCTTCTTGTCAAAATCAGGGTTTTGCTTCAAGTATGGCGAGAAGACAGTATTATTTATATCCCTTTTTGATGGGAATCTGGAAGCTCGTAATGGAGTAGCATAATATTTCCTTGATGGCTTATGGAATGTCTGTAGTTGTGACGTAGAAACTTCATGAAGTATTATTATTTTTTGCTGGACAATGTTTTCTGCTGCAAGAAGCACCACAGCAATGTGTTTACAGTGGGCTTCATTGCCTTCACCTGCTGCACATTCACAGTTTGCCTCTTCAGGCATTCCATCGTTATTTAATTTGATGTTAATCTCGTATTGAAGTTGTTTCATGGATGCCTTGCAATAACCTGGAAGTATAGGTATAATAAATTTTAATTATCAAATTAAGGCAAGTACACAAACAAAATCTAAAACCACACTGTCATACCACAATCAATAGTAGTTGCATATTATTTCAGTCATCGCCTTTTATTTTCTTATATCCTACTAATATTAAAAATGCAAAAGTATGTTTGTTTGTTGGTTTATTCATTTGTCCTTCAATCACGCCACAACAGAGCAATGGAATGTGATTTTTTGTATGGGTATAGTTAAGAACCTGAAGAGTGGCTACTTTTTATCCTGGAATATTGTGTGAGGAGTTTCAGTAGTACTTAATCAAAAAACTTATTCCACACAATTTCCAAGGCATCAGCTAGTTAAAATTAAATAGCTAGTCTAGTATAAGTGGAAATAAGCCTACCTTTTAGGTAAGTATCTTGGCCAGATGTTGCTGATCGTAAAACAAGAAGGTATCTCGATTCATACAATTTAACAGCATCGCAGATATTTTTATTGAATCTGAAATAAATACCAATGCATGAGGACTGAATGAGGCTTAGGGTATTACATGATAAATAAAGGAACAGTATTATTATATTAAATGTCTTTTGAAAGAATTATATTATATTATTTGTTATTATAAGCACTAGGTACCTACCTATCAAAGTAACTTTGAATATGATGTTTGGTAATCTTCGGCAATATGGTGGAGCTATTAACGTCTTTGTAAAGTTCTACAGCAGGTACGTCAATTGCTTGGCTTTGAGAAGCTTGCAGGGTTTGGTGACCAAAATTAAAATTTCGATCGTAGGCTTCTAACCTAAAAATTAAAAACATATATTATGTACTAAAGTAACGATCTCAGGACTATACTTAATTTTTTAACATGAATTATTTAAGAATAAAAACATTCAAATCCAAAAAAAAGGTGCTAATTATATAAAAGACCACTAAAAAAAATTAATAATATATATTAGGACTACCTTTCTACAAGTTCCGATTTCTTTCCAGTTATCCTCCCTCCTCGTTTTTTTAATTCGTCTTTCAATTCTTTGAGCTTCCAGGTAGAATACATATCAAGTATTGCGTTGATCGATAGGTTTTAACCACAAAAAACAGCAAAAAATCGATTTGCAAACTGATGTAAACAAAGCAATTACAAAATGACAGCGGCCATCGCGCTTCTAGCGCCCTCTGCGCTCAGCTTTGCGTCAGCATCTTCATTGTGTGTGAACAAAGTGCTAGTAGGTACGTGAATGCATGACGAGGCTTTGACAGGACTTCGTCTGTGGTGGCGTTTGCTGGCGCGCGTGTCGTGACTTTTTGGAGTGTTTTTTTTTTGTTAAAACTGACTGGAAAGCGCTCTAAGGGGGTGCCGTGCGTATGTCGGCGAGCACCGGTACAGACGGGGTCCATACTTGTATAGTTTAGCTAACTTGTTACAAACTACAAACTTGACATTGGCTAATCATTGTAAAAGCCAGACGAGAGAAAAAAAAAAAGAGGCTTTGACAAATGAATCGCTGGTACCTATATAGTGATCTGTGATGAATCGTTCAGAAATTATGACATTTAGTAGTACATAATTCGTACCTTGGTCAAGGTTTTGTTTATATGAAAAAACTTGGGTTTTACGATAAATTCTCAATAATTACTAGGTAATATTGTTTTATCAGACATCCATTAGCTAAGTGTTGTAAATACGAGCGATAAAAAAGCTGTCGTACCTGTATTTTTTGTACAATTTGATGGTTGAGTAGGTATGCACTGGAGTGTTTTTGATAAGCTTATCACACCTATAAGACACTGCCGGCTCGCTAGGTGTGGACGTGTTTCGTGTTAAATCTTTTAAATAAATAACAAAATTATAACTGAAAATGTCCGGCGAGGGTTCAAGCATGAATGGAAACAGGAAGGTGGCGTTAATCACTGGTATAACTGGACAGGTAACATTTTTT
Organism: Maniola jurtina; assembly: GCF_905333055.1. NCBI lineage: Eukaryota > Metazoa > Arthropoda > Insecta > Lepidoptera > Nymphalidae > Maniola > Maniola jurtina. Next base: position 2,460,866 of record NC_060044.1, read on the forward strand.
TAAATTATAGCTCTAGGACTAGATAATGAACTACTGCTCAGCAGGTATGCCTAGTTGGCATTAAAAACTATTAGATAGAAAAATATTATATTAGGTACCTACTATTACCTTACAGTCTTTTTACACATCAGTTATTGCATTATTTTCATTTTCTATAAAGATTACTTCCTGGACTAGACAAGACTTACTTTTTTTAAGCACCTTTTTAATTTATCTCAATAAAACTATTGTTTTGCTGTTTTTGCAAGGTTAGACTAAGTACACAATAATATAGACAACTTCCCTTATAATGAGAATAACAAATGATTGTTCAATCATTGTCATGCATTTATGATCATCAATTAGGGTAGCATAATTATTTATGCAAGTTTCTGTATGAGAGTTTTTTCAGGATGGATCATATCTTGCAGAGTTCTTGATAGAGAAAGGTTATGAAGTTCATGGAATACTCAGAAGATCATCTTCTTTTAATACAGGTAAGCTTTCAAAAAGTTCTGTACCAAATGTAATAAGAAAAATTAATAATAAATATAATTTTGTTCTCCATAAAGAAATTAATTTGTAACTAGATGATGCCTGAGACTTCCTATATTCAGATTTTTAAAATCCTGTGGGAACTTTTTGATATTTTGGGACAAAAAAGAGTCTATGTTGTTCTTCAGGATGCAAGCTGTGCCAAGATGATGCTAGCAACTTCACCCATGTGAATTTAGGATTTCCTGTGAGAACTTTGATTTTCCAGGACCAAAAGTAGTCTTATGTCCTTTCCTAGGATGCAAGCAATCTCTGTACCAAACATCAAAATCAGCTAAGTGGATGGGCAGTAAAGAGCAATTTAAGCTTTTCTTTGCTGTGACTTGGCAGGTTTTCGCACTGAAACGTTTCTGTCTATTGTGTGAGCAGTGCACCTCCAGTATATTTGTAGTGTTTACATTAAAGGGATTTCATTAGGAAATGATATGTTACTCCATATTGGAAAAATGCAATCTTTTGTACCAGGTCGCATTCAGCATTTATATGGACAGCCAGCGTGCCACACAGGTGGACAGATGCATTTACACTATGGAGACCTCACTGACACAACCTGCCTTATTAGCATTATAACTAAGGTGAGCATATACTCTTTTTGATGTCCTAAGTTAGAATTGAAAAGAATTTATTTGCTAGAATATGATAGTGATTCGAATTTATTTGCTAGAATATGATAGTGATTCCATAGGTATATTTTTGGTACCAGCTAATAAATTAGTGTGGCTGTGTAAATTCAAACTAGTGATAAATAATTGACTAGGGCTAATTTTGTTTAACTGGCTGATCCACCCGGCTTCACTTTGGTGTTTGCTATGTACCTATTAAAATATAAGAATATAATATAGCCTATGTTACTTGGATAGAGAAGCTTTCTAATGGTGAGAGTTATTAAAATTGGTTCAAGGTATTTTCAGTAGTTCCAGAGTCTATCAATTACAAACAAACAAATCTTTTTTTCTTTATAATATTAGTATAGATTACATAAAATTATAATAAAGTTTTAGTAGTAAAAATTATAGTAGAAATTCTTGCAGTGACCACTTTTACCGAAACCTTCTTTTTTAAAACCAAAATTTATTTTTTCTTTTACCAAACCAAAATAAATAACTTTATAAGAATGTTTAGTTATTTATTACAAAGAACCATATTAATTGTAATCCACATAGAAAAATACCTATTAAAATTAAATGAAGATTATTTTGTGTGAACATTCAAATTTTAAATCATACATTTGGTCACCCTATTTGTGCATGACTTTCAAGGCCTGTACCATGTTGTTAATTAGGTATTGTTATTAACTCCATGTAACACTAACTGTTATGGAAAGAGAGATTTACATAATAAAATAATAAATGCAGAGTTAATTTTCCATGAAGTGTGTAAGTATATCTATTTGTGTTTTCATTATTCATTATTAAATACATGTTATAGCTATATATTCTTGAAAATGTTATTTTAAAATCTAAACGTTACTAAATACTGATAAACCGCTTTTGAAAATTCTTTTATATCTAATTTGAAAAGATATTAAAAATATTGTTACTAATATAGAAAAATCGTGAGATTATGAAATACTAGATGATTCCTGCAGACCAAGTGCTTAACAGATATTCCAATATCCATGTAACATACATTTACTTACATGTAAATGATTTTGACGATTGCGATAATTCAAAAAACCCTACAAATACCGACATGTTTCCTTATCTTTGATTGTCGGTAATTCCGGCTATCCAAGACACATGGTTGAAAACTATTAAGTAGAACGAGGTTATCGCAAAATCAAAATAGATATGTATTTACAAAACTAGTACCTAAAAGTACAGTAGTAAGTACCACTAATAATAATTAGGGTACTTCCCGTTGCAGACCTAGAATCATGTTTGGAAGGTAGGTAGGTCTTATGGCACACTTAAGGGGGAAATCCGAAAACCGTGAATTTTGGTTACATTACAAAAAAAATTAAAATGAGTTCCTGAACAGATAATTAGTATTTTCAACTTCCAAAGAAAGATTAACATACCAAATGGGATATATGAAAGGGCTTTACCTGTGCATTCTAAATCAGTTTTTTTTTTATTCTTATTAATTTAATTCTTATTTTTTTATTAATTTAACGTAATATAATTTTTCTTTGTGCACCATCCTGCGCTCTGGTCATATAATTCTTTCACTAAAGGTTGCTTTTAAGATATTGCTTTAGCAATAAAACCGCCTTTGCAGGGTGCAAATGTATATTTTCTTCTTGTATAGTTAGATGTATAGTTTCTTCTGTGTGTTCTGTATATTATGTATGTTTGTGTGTGCAATACAGAATTCTAAATAAAATAAATTACCTAATGGGTAATGTTTTGTGTTACAATAAAGAAATTATGTATCTTAATTTCAGATAAGACCCAAAGAAATATACAATCTAGGAGCCCAATCACACGTCAAAGTGTCCTTCGAACTAAGCGAGTACACGGCGCAAGTCGACGCTCTTGGTACTCTGAGGTTATTAGAAGCCGTCAGAACTGCGGGGTTAGAGAAAGAGACCAAGATATACCAGGCTTCCACCTCGGAGCTTTATGGGAAAGTCGTGGAAGTTCCGCAGACTGAAAAGACGCCGTTTTACCCCCGATCGCCATACGGTGAGTCAAATAAACTGCATTTTTAGGGATCCGTACCTCAAAGGAAAAAAGGAACCCGTATAAAATCACTTCGTTGTCTGTCTGTCTATCGTGCCTGTCAAGAAACCTATAGGGTAGGTACATCCCGCTGAACCCATGTTTCATCAACATGGGTTCAGCTGTCAAACCGTGAAAAGGTAACATATAGACAGATAGATACTCTTTCGCACGGATTTATAATATTAAGTAGGTATTATTAATATTATATATCAAAATTCATTTTCTTAACGTACTTTTACTTTGAATCATGTGAATTAACGGCCAAGAATTAACTTGGTATCGAATAGAAATAAAAGTAAACTAATTGGGTATTTTCCTACTTTTGAATTTGATAAATATTATTACTTTATTATAAATTAGGATAAAAATAATGACGTACGCTGAAAAAAATATTAAAATCCAACAAAGATTTACAAAGTTAAATAAAAAATAAATGAATAATAAAGTTACAGGCATTTTAATTTTGGAGTGGGAGGGTCTTCTATCCCTTTCTCGCAAAACGAAAATTTGTATGAAACCGCACGAAGCTACTATAGCATTAGCATGGAGTGACGTTATAATGCTATTATCGCTATCTCTGTCTAATCTGAAATATTTAAATGCTTATAACTTTTTTGTTATTTGATCGATTTAATTAGTTTTTTTCAGTTTACGTTATTATTTTTATCCTAGTCACACTATCACATCACACTAATATTATAAAGGCGAAAGTTTGTATGTGTGTGTGTGTGTGTATGTGTGTATGTTTGTTACTCCTTCACGCAAAAACTACTGGACGGATTGGGCTGAAATTTAGAATGGAGATAGATTATACTCTGGATTAGCACATAGGCTACTTTTTATCCCGGAAAATCAAAGAGTTCCCACGGGATTTTTAAAAAACTACATCCACGCGAACGAAGTCGCGGGCATCAGCTAGTTTATAATAAAGTAATAAAAAAAATAGAGTAAAATACCCTATTGCTATACTTATATGTACATAGCAAATATACGGGTACGATGCCATAACAGAATTGTTATCTGTTATCTACCTACAGTCTACACGAAACTAACTTTGGCATTCACAACTAACGCCACGAGAACAATAAGATGACATTCATGGTCTGCATTGTTAGGAAATTGCACACCTGACTGATTCATACTCAGGGTCTTGGTTTTATTGTAAACTGATTTGAAGGGTAGTTTTTACACTAAGCAATAATTTTATTGCTGTTTTCTACCTATCTATCGGCCAGTATTTCACAATTTAATGCAGAAATAGCTTGCATACGTGTAGTGTAGGTATCACACTAATATTATTAAGGAGAAAGTTTGTGTGTGTGTGTGTGTGTGTGTGTGTGTGTGCGTGCGTGCGTGCGTGCGTGCGTGCGTGCGTGCGTGCGTGCGTGCGTGCGTAAAGTACTATAATATAACGTTAAAGAGCGAACACAAGGAACGCCGGTGCACAGATAAACCCAACCAGGCTTATGATACACCGGAATGGTCATTGTACATGGTACACATGGTCATTCCATGATTGTAATTTTTTAAATGTGTATTAACATTTTTTTGGATCGGATATGATCTGAACAAATCAAATATGCCAGACCAAAAACGATCGTCTGTCATCTAATAATAAATTACATTTTGGCCCACAGCATGTGCGAAGCTATACGGCTATTGGATAGTGGTAAACTACCGAGAAGCGTACGGCATGTTTGCATGCAACGGTCTGCTCTTCAACCACGAGAGCCCGCGCCGAGGGGAGAACTTCGTGACGAGGAAGATAACTCGCGGCGTGGCCAAGATACAGCTTGGCCTCATGAAGACTCTGGAGCTGGGGAACCTGGACAGCAAGAGGGACTGGGGACACGCCAAAGATTATGTTGAGGTGAGATATATCCCCTTAAATTAAGATCATGCCTGGCCAAGATACGTATGGGGCTCATGAAGTCTTCAGAATTGGAGATCGAGGATAGCAAGAGGAACTGAGCCAAAGATTATTTGACCACACGTGACCTTCTTGTAAAAGATTATTCTCTTACAGGAAGATTATGTGTGGTCAAAATACAGACTTCATGAAGAATGGAACTGGAGAATCTCATAACAAGAGAGACAGGAGTCACACCAATTATGTAGAGGTAGACCCTTCTGGAGTCAAAGGAAATGAGTTATTTAGCCAAAACGAGTGTTGGAGTGGGCTTTGTGGCGTTCCTACGCTAAAAGTATTGAGTCTACAAAAAAAAACTGACTACACAAATTGTAGGAAATTGTCTCTAGTTCAATTGTTACAAGGCCATTTTTATCGTAAAATGAGTGGGAAAGAAGTTATCGTCAAAAAACTGTTTTTTGGACACCATTTTTCCAAGATGGCGGCGCGAGCGGCAAAGACGAGGTGACAAAATAAAAATTCAGAAAGAGCACATCGAAATCTATATAACCACCAATTTGCACAACTCCCGGAAAACTTTCCATCTAAAATTACCAAATGACTGGGCTAAATCTAGATATAGAACATTTTGAACCATTGCCACCAGCCATGCCTCTACAAATTACTTACATTTATTTTTATTCTTTCAGGCTATGTGGCTAATGCTACAACAAGAGGAACCAGAAGACTTCGTGGTCGCGACCGGGGAATCGCACAGTGTGAGAGAATTTGTGGAGAAATCCTTTGCATACGTCGGGAGACAAGTGACATGGAAGGGCACAGGCGTGGACGAGACCGGCCATGATGCCGACACGGACGACTTGCTGGTCACTGTCAACCCTAAATACTTCCGACCTACTGAAGTGGTGAGTAATAAAAATTGCATATTGCCGAAATAATTGCTGGGCTATACAGTCCTGTTAGACATATAGTAAGTTGTTGACAGCAGTTTAGTTTGTGAAAGGTCTAAGAATTGCATCTTGCTGAAAAAATTGCTGGACTATTATGGCAACACAATTCGGTTTAAACAGGGCTATAAAAATTGCATCTTGCCGAAAAAAATGCTGTACTGTATAGTCCGGCTTGATATAGAAATATCTTGGTATCACAGTTTAAAATGTAAAGAGCTATAAAAATTACATATTGTTGAAAGTCTTGCTGGGCTGCATAGCCCGGCTTGTTATATGGCAAGTTCTCAGTAGCTTAGTATGTAAAGAGCTATAAAAATTGCTTATCACTGAAAGTCCTGCTGGGCTTTATTGCCGAGCAAATTGATACGCGACGCGGCCTTAGAAGAAAGGAGACTAAAAATTGGAAAACTAGGTCTTTATTTAAACTATACTTATTCTAGGACCTACTTCTTGGGGATCCATCGAAAGCTAAGCAGAAGCTAGGCTGGACCCCACGCGTGACCTTCGACCAGCTCGTCAAAGACATGATGGAAGCAGACCTCCAGCTCATGAAGAAGAACCCGCAAGCGTAGAACTATAGCTCGTGAGATTACAGTCAGAATGGGTAACATTAGAGCTTTAAGGTGACATTGAGACTAGCTGAGATCTATAGAGCAACTATGTCCTTGCTCAGAGTTAAGTTTCAGTTAAAACGAGACGAATTTATACCAGCGATATAACGCTGTCCCGTTTTAACAGTGTATTAAGCCCGAGCAAAGTAGAAGTGCACTCTGTAATGTTCGTATTTTAACATTCGGAAAGTTGGTTCTTCAACTACCTCATAATATGGCCTCAACTCTTGACTGTAGTTGTATTATATTTGCAAAAAACTTTGAGGGATAAATCGTAATTTTTATTTTACAATAATCCATAAGCTAAGTGTCCAATAGCAATAAAACTTGCAGAACCAGCTGTCATTGTAATGTCAAACGTCAATTTATACAAGTTTTTAGTTGCCAAAACTAAGCTAAAAGTGAGTGGTTGGGATTGATTACATAGATCAAGTGACTTGCCAGAGCTAACGTCTGCAAGTTCTATTGCTAGTGGGACACTATTGACCTACCAGTTAAATACATTCCGAAGTTTGAGATATTGTAGAAAACCGTATACTACAAAGCGCCATGCACACATTGACCCAATGCTCGGCCAATGCACTTGGTGAACGTGCTACAATGACCGGTTAACTGCTTGAGTAAAAAGTAGCGAGTAAAGTTGGCGACAAGGGCTAACTGTTCAACCAATCGTGTGCTTCTGCATGGTAGGGATCCCCTCACGCCTCCTTCGGTCCGCGAAGAGATGTAAAAATCGACTATAGGGCATTTTTTCAAGTAGGTTGTCGGTCATTTTACCTACTTGAAATGGTACTATTGAGATTGCAATTAAAATTTCGAGTATTCGCATCTTTTTCTTTCCAATATAATAAAAAAAGGATAGACAAACCTACTTTAATTTAGAACTGTACAACCTCGTGACTTTAGCTATTGTTTTTTGCAGCGTGCAATAAAAATTTTAATCTTTAAATTTAAAATTCATGTTCCGCCCTTAGGACTATTAAAAAAAAGATGCAGATACTCAAAGTTTAGTTTAGAGGAAACCAATAGACTCGACGTCACTGTAATTTTCCAGTTTGGCGTATTTTTTGGGTTGTTATACAAACATCAAAAGATCTCAGCGCAATTCTCAGATAGCAAAAACATATACCGGCAGTCGCTGAATGCGTTGGCCTAAAGTGTACTGGGGCCATGAAGATCAATTGTTTGTCATGGCGGTGCTAGTGCTCATCTTGTACAAGTAATTATTCCAAAGAAACAGGTTTCATAACATTACTAACTGACTATTCTAAGCTTGGGTAGAATTTCTGAAAATCCCTAATGATAAGTTAATGCACTGTATATTATTAGGTAGGTATAGATTACAGTTTGGTGTTTTTTAACATAATTTATCGCGAAGCTATGAGTTCGCACATACACTTGTATAGTTAATATTTATATGCACAAAGTGTGTCGTCCTACGTGTGCATTTAAAATAAGTTATAACTAATAAGCGGTTATATGATTAGCAATTAAGCATTGTATAACCTCGAGTGTAAAGGTGCAGACAGATGACTGTGTTGTGGTGTGTTGCAACGCAGCCTGGCGTATCCATCAATCCATGAATAGGATTGCATGTTACACCCATGCAATTACTGCCCCGAGTCCGGCGATAGCATAATGTGATAACTACACGTGGCAAAAGAAAATTTAGGTGTTCTACTGCGAAATTAAAATTTTCCGATGATCATCACCTTAATGATAAGCAAAATGAAACCACAGAATTCCAGGTAATTTCAGTGACTTATAATCACTGGTTTTATTTAGGTTAATGTTACATGATCCTATATCTAGGTATTTAGATTTGCAACTATCAAGTGACAGCGCGCGACCAGTGACTAGACTAGAGAATACGACACACGTCTTCACATAAAATGTGTGTCTCACACCACAACACAGTGATCCGTCTGCATCTTAATCATACTTTTACTACCTATCTTGTATTTACTTGGCTGTGTTCAGTATTGGTGATTTCTTTCAGCTAGGCTTAAAGATAGAAAGAAACTACAGTATCATTGTTTGCGAACCTACGTACTATTTAATGTATTTATTACACCGATCGCCGTCTGTCGAGTTACAACACACCACAACACGGTAATGTGTTTGCGCTTTAAGGCTGATATCTACAGAGCGTATTTTTTATTTTTTTTTATTTTGCTCACATCTACACAGCTTGATTTTGCTCACAGTTGAAACAAGACAGATTTTCGTTTCATTTTTTTTTAAGTCTGAGAAATGTCAAAGTACGCTCTAGCGATTTCAGCCTAACTTGCGCCTTGATTGATTTATTGCCATATAAGTACTTTAAGTATTTTTTTTATAAAGAATATTAGCCATCGTGACTTATACTCCCCTTTCCCCTCCAACTAATCTTTAAGCTTGTGCTAGGAGTGGGTACGACAATAGTGCAACGGGTGGCATTTGAACCGCCGACCTTTCGGAATTCAGTCCGCTCCTCAACCGTTGAGCTATCGAAGCTCTAAGTACCTATTGAATGTAACTTGTTTATTTTGAATTAGAATTTAATTTTCTACATCTGCATTAAATGTTTTACTTACTGTAAATTGTAATTAATGTTTTAAACATTAAACAATAGTTTAATAAACACTATCTATAATAATTCTGTTGTAAATTATCCACATTATTAAAGATATGATAATATTTAATACCTGTGTAAAGTATGTATGATAAAATTTATTTTATGTCTGTATTACTGTTAACAGATAGGTAAATAAGTTGAATTTATTCACTTAGTTTGTTTGGAAGTTTTAAGTTAAACTTTCACGCGCACTTTCACATAAAAGTATTCAACTTAGTACATTTTGAATGTGCATTTTTAATTTGTAATAAGTACCTAATTCTAAATATATTGAAATAAATGTATATATTTTTAATTATCTTCAGCAATCGTTTACATAAGTAATCGGCATAGTGCAACCATAGCGGTTGTCACAAAGAAATGTGTTTATCAAAAAAGATTTTCTACCAAAAGCGAATTTATAAAACATATTGCAATAAAATATGTTTATCTTATGTTGTTGTTTTAATTATTATCTTTGATGATGCACGCGATTACGTTTTAGGCTTTTAAAATTCTGTGGAACTCTGATTTCCCAGGATAAATGTTATACTGCTGTGATATCATAAGGGAGGACTAATAAAAAGCGTATTATAAAAACTCAAAAATATTTTATTAACAGTTGTAAGGTAACCTCTCCTACTGACGTTAGAACAAGATTTTAAAGCAATTTACATAACAAGTTTTAGCCGAGTCGCATATTCTTAGTTATCAGAAATTGTGGTTAAATTAGAAATTAGTTTAACACTTACTATATAAACTAACTTTCGATGATCGCGAGTGAGTACGACAAAGTTTTCTGAGAAACAATAATAATTTCTAATAATATGCGCCGCCGACCCTTAAACAAACTAATTATAATTAGTTCTTGCATTTCGAGTGCACGAGGCTCATGCTTGTGTCGTATCGATATCGATATGAATACAGTGACAAGAATGACAAAAGTGACATGAGTAAGTGAATGTGAGTGAGGAGTGACAAGAATGACAAAGTGACATGAGTAAGTGAATGTGAGTGAGGAGTGACAAGAATGACAAAGTGACATGAGTAAGTGAATGTGAGTGAGGAGTGACAAGAATGACAAAGTGACATGAGTAAGTGAATGTGAGTGAGGAGTGACAAGAATGACAAAGTGACATGAGTAAGTGAATGTGAGTGAGGAGTGACAAGAATGACAAAGTGACATGAGTAAGTGAATGTGAGTGAGGTGTGACAAGAATGGATAAGAGAAGGAATGAATATAGGGAAGTTTGGAAGTAGCGCCAGTGGTAGAAAAGATGAGAGGCAAGGTATAGGCATGTAATGCGGAAGGGAGAAAATCATGTCACTAGAAGAATGTTAAACATGCACGTGGGAGGAAAACCGGCCAAGTGCGAGTCAGACTCGCGCACCGAGGGTTCCGTACTCGGGTATTATTTCCGACATTTTGCACGATAAATCCAAAACTGTTGCGCATAAAATTCTGTTTTAGAATATACAGGTAAATATATGATACCACCCCACTTGGTATAGTTATCTTACTTTGAAAATTGAAACACATTTTAATTTTTTGTGATGTAACCACAAATTTACGGTTTTCGGATTTTTTCCTTTACTTGTGATATAAGACCTACCTACCTACCTGCCAAACATGATTCTAGGTAAACGGCAAATACCCTATAGGTTTTCTTGACAGACGTGACAGACGGACAGACAACAAAGTGATCCTATAAGGGTTCCTTTTTTTTTGAAGTACGGAACCCTAAAAAGAGGAGAGAAAGACCATAGAAAAGGTGGATGGATTGCGTAAGAGAGGATACGTGTGTAAGAGGGATGGAAAATGCGTTGACGTATGACAAAAGTGAGTGGAAGAAAAAGACATGTTGTGCCGACCCCACATAGCGTGTGGTAAAGGATAAGTAGGAGAAGAGTGCGTTTGCGAGCGAAGTGCGCTCACGGCATTTGCGTCTACACGACGTAACCACAAGTGAACTTCACACGCGCTCGTGAATTGCAAGAACTATATAGAAGATACTTCATTCAAAAAATAATTCATAAAATAAGCATAAAGCCGAATTACTTCAAAATACACGTTTTACAGGAGTAACGCGAAAAGATTTCACGAGGTAAAAAAAACAGCCAGCTCTAGTATGAAAGTCAGTGTTAATCTAAACCTACCTATATCTAGTCATGATTGTATCTCGATAGTACATCGAGAGAAAATAATCTCGCTGCGAGAAAACGACCATTAAAACACGCTTGCACTGTAAAATACGCGACAGGTCGGGATGGCAACCGGGCTGAGAACGTCCCGCGCTAACCCGATCGCCATCTCACTATCTCATATGTCGCGTACTAAGTACGTAAGTGAAATAGTGTCACAATTTTAAAAATAGGTTTAAACTAAATTACAGATAGATTTCTAAATTACAACTTTATAGTTTTTTGTACTATTGGTGGTTTTTAGTTACATAGACTTAATATTAGACACACAGTTTATTTACAAAATCTTCCGATACTTCTGGAGCCATCGAATTCGAAGTAATAAAATAGAAATGGCATTTGCTGTCTTTCATACCGGGACAGCGATTTTACCAAATCCGAACGAGTTGGTAAAAATCGGTACATACAAATATATTTCCAACTAACTTATGCCAGCGAACATTCCACTATTATTTGCAAAAACAACTAAAACCCAGCTCCATTTATTTCAACATACAGTTGAAATTGAGGTATACGGTACAAGAAAACACGAAAAATGACAAGACATCAAATAATTCTATCTTTTCACAACATATTTCTCTCAACCTAGTTTCTGTCCGACATGGCTCCCAGTATGAACTCTGTGAAGACCGCGACGGCAGCACGTCGCTTGAGACCGGCCCACAGCGCGCGGTTCTATGACCTCCTTCCATTTCCCGCCCGAACTTTCCACTATTATTTACGAAAACAACAAGCTCAGCTCCATTTATTTCAACATACGGTTGAAATCACATCACATTAATCACACTAATATTATAAAGGCGAAACTTTGTATGTGTGTATGTGTGTGTGTGTGCGTGTATGTTTGTTACTCCTTCACGCAAAAACTACTGGACGGATTTGGCTGAAATTAGGAATGGAGATAGATAATATCCTGGATTAGCACATAGGCTACTTTTTATCCCGGAAAATCAAAGAGTTTCCACAGGATTTCAAAAACCTAAATCCACGCGGGCGAAGTCGCGGGCATCGGCTAGTTGAGGTATAAGAAACACGAAAAATGACAAGACATCCTAATCACAGACACGATAGGACATCATAATTCTATCTGTTTACAACATATTCCTCTCAATATTGAGTTTCTGTCCAAACATGCCTATTAGTATGAACTCTGTAGAGACCACGACAGCACCACGTCGCTTGAGACCGAGCCACAGCGCGCGGTTCTATATGACCTTCCTCCCAGGCACGGATCCACCGTTGTGGGAGGTGGGCATGCCCACAACCCCAATACACGTGCGACTTCACACTTCCACGGTCGGCGTTTGATTTAACATGTTATCCTTTAAACTTGTAAAAATTTCATCATAATCGATTTAGTAGTTAAGTCTAACGCACATTTACTTTTATAATTTTCGTGAGCGAATAAACTAACATTTTACAGGTTTAAAAAAAAGAATGAATTAATTTACTAGTGTTTGCCCAATGGCTTTGCCCACGTGGAACTAGGTACACTGTACAAAATCTGGATCAGGGTGTCACATGATTTGTAAACATCTCCTATACAGGAATGCACTAACTATATCGATCATGAGCGAGTTCATACTCCGACTGGCACTTGGCCGATTTGACTTGGCCAGTCGGCTGAGAGATAATGCTCCATAATTTACAGCACGAAGGGGAGGACATTATTATTAGAATGCCCCTAAACTAAAAAAAATTCACCACTCCCCACATCTGATTATGGCCGCAGGGCCAATCGCAGATGGACATATTGGAAAGAAAAAAAAAACTTGGCCGATTTTTGGGTGGCTGTGCCCACAATCTTTTGTGAGGGCTGGATCTGCGCCTGCAGTTCGTGATTCCATTTCCCACCCGAACATTTCACTATCACTTATGAAAATAATTTAAAAGCTTTATTACCTTTGACATATGGATCAAATTGTGATATAATACTGTATAAGTATAACGAAAAGACAACACAGAAGTGTATTAAGATAAATGCTTTATCGAGTATGACAACCATAAAAAGATTCGAAAGTCCTTTCCATCTGTCCCATGCACAACATATACTTCTTAATTTCGGCTTTCTGTTTCAACACGCCTCCCAGTATAAATTCTGGGGTGACTAAGATGGCGCCACGTCGCTTGAGGTCGGCCCACAACTCATCGTCGCATTGCGCCGACACACAAACCCAGTTAGGTCCTTCCTCCTTCCATTTTCCACCCGAACATTCCACTATCACTGAAAAAAAATATATATATATATATAACTTATTATTATTGAAATAAAACCTCTTTAGGCAATAGCAAATAGCAGCTTGGTCTGAGAGTACAATAACTCATTAGTTCTCTCTTAGTTTTTAAGGTTTCATACTTGAAGGATGCCAACCCTATTACTAAGCCTCCGCTGTCCATCAGTCTGTCTGTCTGTCCGGGTGACATAGGCTACATTTTATATGAATAAAATCGACCTGACCGATGAAAATTGGGGATCTCCAAGTTTTTTTTTTCTCTTTTATCAAGTGGGATAGCAAAGGAACAAAGAAAACATTTTTATTTAATAAATATAAATATAGTTAATTCCTATTTACATTGTTGAAATAAGGAAGGATGATTAGTGTAAAAGAGAGACATAGTTTCTTTATCCTTTTGTTTCCTAGAAAAGATGAACTACTTGCAAGACGGGCGTTCTGGGTAGTTCTGGCACGTGGTGGTAGTGAAGAGTTTCTGTTATTTTCACAAATTTTAAGTGTGACAAGCACAGTGATGTTTAACTAGCAGCATGATAATCTTCAAAATTATTTTGAATTAAACTAATCTACTGAAATTTGCACCTTGACATGAAAAAACGATTATAATACCAGAATTACGAAACAAAGAGTAATGTATTATACCTCATTTGAATTGGCATTAAATCAGCAAGTTTTTCTAATACAGAGTCATTTTTCCGTAGTACATTTTTTTTTTCAAAGTGCGCTTTTAAAGTGACACTTAATTTTTGGTAACGCTTTAAAAGTTTTGGAAAAAAATTAATTGCTCTTCTAATTTGGTAGCCAGAGCCTCAATAGAAGGTTTGTAGTGCTGATACATTATCTAGTAATGACACAACATCGTTTGTTTTATTGTTTTTTATCACATTTTTTTTAATTAGTGTAATTGTAAGAGAATTTGGTATTTTGTTAAAAACCCAAAAATATTGATAACTTTTAGGGCAATTTAAATATGGCCATGCTGTAGAATTTTTTTTTGCTCTATCTATCTCTCTATTGCGTTTGATCCACGACTTTTTGACCACCCTGTATATATATAAAAAAAAAAACTCACGCTTCAATTCTGGTGGTCTGGGCACAACATTGGGTGTGCATGACACATTGTATCCCTTGAGGAAGTCCCTCTTGCCGACCAGTGTCCGATGCAAGTTGAATTTAAACTTCCTTTCGCTCACTTCATCTACCAATATGTACTGCCATGGATCTGGACAAAAAGGTTGAAATATAGATGAATCGCCCGCTATTAAATATCCGACCGAAGTAGCCCGGTAAATACAAAAACTCAAAATCCATACTAATATTATAAATCTTTTCACGGCCCAACAGTGTAACCGATTCTGACGAAATTTGGTACACGGTTAGCTTATATCCCGGGGATGGACATAGGCTACGTTTTATCCCGGAAAATCAAAGAGTTCCTAAAAATCCATCCACTTAACAGATTTGTATGTTAGGTACCGAAGTAGCTTGCGTCCCTGTAATCGAAATAGGCAACTTTTTATTCCGGAAAATCAAACAGTTCACACGGGATCTTCAAAAATCAAATCCACGCGGGCGAAGTTGCGGGCATCTTCTAGTTCTAAATATTTTTATTCATTTAGACTTTTACAAGAACTTTTGTATCGTCAAAAGCATCTACCACTGGTTCGGAATGCCTTTCCTGCCGAGAAGAACCAGCGAGAAACTCTGCGTATGCTCTTTTCAAAGATAATAATTAATTAATTGTTATACAATATTATGCCATGTATAAAAGTAATTGAAGTCCCGCGCATTGCTGGAACGAGCTGCAGGTCAAAGCCACACTCTTTTATCATTTACATTATCTTCGATTGTAAAATATGCTTTTTCTAAGTCAAGTCTAAAACTGACTGTGTTGGATTGTGTGTGGGACAAGCTGTCTTAATACATTGGGTATTTACATATATCTACATTATAGAATAGAATAGAATAGAATAGATTTTTATTCAAATAAACTTTTACAAGTGCTTTTGAATCGTCAAATAATTTACCACTGGTTCGGAATGCCGTTCCTACCGAGAAGAACCAGCAAGAAACTCGGCGGTTGCTCTTTTCAATTGTGCAATTTACAATAATATAGAGATAAGATAGGTGCAAAATCTCATATTTCGAGCTTGAGGTATACTCTACATTTTCATAAGTCTGCAAATCAGTGCATGTCTGTCGGTACTCGGTAGTAATAAATACTTACCAACAATCATATTAGTGTCGGAACAAACTTGGACCCAATCAGGGCCAACGATTGGCTTGCCGAGGCCAATAGCGCAGAGAAGCTTGAACGTCCTCTTAATCTGCAGCGTCAGCACTACTGTGCAGGTCACCACATCCGATACTACTACGGCACCTTTAAATAAAATATTATTGCTGATTGATTGGTAAACTGGGACCAATTTATTAAGCCCACGGCCTTAGCTAGGGGGCTGGCACTATGGGGCAATGCCCTACCTTAGAATACCAATGCCCTCAAAAAAATTCAAAATTCAAAATATATTCAATTAAACTTTTACAACACGTGCTTTTGAATCATCAAAATAATCTACCACAGGTTCGGAATGCCGCCGTTCCTACCGACCTCATAGTATATTATGATAGAAAAAATTACCAAGTCTAGCGTAGCTATATCTCAACAATAAAATTCTGAACTAACAGTGGTTTGTCACAATAACTTTGGAATGTATTGCATCTGTGGCAACCAAAGAATATAAAATGCTGTGTACGAATCTACGAACATTGACTGCAAGCAGAGGCGCCCTAGGGGTCACGAAAGAAAGGCAGGCATGGCATATCTGGTCTTTTGCAGCACCAGAGGAACCACTGATGCTTTTCCAGCTTTCCTGAAAACTTTACTTCTGCTCTACCTGTAATTGCCCTACCTTTAGCTGATCAAGCCTGGATCCTGTGTACATAGTTGTTTTGAGAGGGGTCAGTGAAGCTGGGTCATAAGAAACTAACTGCTTCGCAGTTTCGAGTGCAGAGCACTCAACGATTACTGGATGGGACAGGACATGAGCATTACGACAAATTTAAGCCTTGACTATGCTCGCATCTGATGGTAAGTGACGATGTAGGGGTAATGCCGTAACAAAGCGGACGTAATGTTGTCAATAAAAATTTATCTACATTAACAAGGTGCTGTAATGGCGACCTCGAAACGAGTCGCAGAGAGCCGCAGATTTCAAGCAGCCCAAGACCGTGGCGTGTGGAAGTCCTTAGAGACCTATATCCAACAGTGGGCGTCTATCGGTTGATAATGGTGAAACTTGTCATGGAATAATAATATTAAAAACCAGCCAAGAGCAAGTCAGACCCGCGCACCGAGGGATCCGTACTCGGGTAATTTTCCGACGTTTTGCACGATAATTCCAAAACTATTACACAATGTACAGGTAAAGCCTTTTCATATGATACCCCCCTTGGTATAATTATCTTACTTTAAAAATTGAAACACATTTTAATTTTATTTAATAATGTAACCACAAATTCGCGGTTTTCAGATTTATACCTTTACTTGTGCTATAAGACATACCTACCTACCAATTTTCATAATTCTAGGTCAACGGGAAGTACCCTATAGGTTTTCTTAACAGACAAGACGGACGGACGGATGGACAGACAGACAGACAACAAAGTGATCCTATAAGGGTTGCGTTTTTCCTTTGAGGTATGGAACCCTAAAAAAGTAAAACTTACCTAACTTCTCCAGTTTATTCTTCACTTCATCACTAGGAAATGCGGTAAATAAAACATACTGCGTCTTATTTTTCCTAGTTGGTGTAGCTCTAAGTATCGACATATTACTACTCAGTCTTCTAGGTTTCTTTGCATTAGGTACCTCAAGTTCGGAACTTGCAGGCCTTTTGAGTTTAGTTGGTGAATCATTGCTTGTATCTGATGATACCTGATTACTGATAGCACTGTACACTGAACTATGTTCGTGTTTTGATGATAGTATATTAATTGGTTCTTCTGAATTCTTTCTTTCTTTTGTTGGTTTTTCTTCAGTTTCCTTCTCCGAGGATCTAGCAGGTCTTCTCTTTGTTCCAATTTCAGGAGACCTAGATCTTTCTTTACGAGGTTTTTTCTTCACTCCTAACTCTGGAGACCCAGATCGTTCTTTACTGTGGGTTTTCTTTACTTCTAACTCTGCACTTCTTTCTTTCTTCGTCCTTTTTATTTCTGTTTCCAACGATTTAGATCTTTCCCTTTTCTTTACTCCTACCTCTGGAGAGCTAGATCGTTCTTTACTAGGGATTTTCTTCACTTCTAACTCAGTACTTCTTTCTTTCTTTGTTCTTTTTCTTCCTGTTTGCAGAGATTTAGATCTTTCCCTTTTCTTTATTCCTAACTCTGAAGACATAGATCGCTCTTTACTGGCAGGTTTCTTTACTTCTACCTCGGCACTTCCTTCTTGCTTCGTTCTTTTTCTTCGTGTTTCAGGAGATTTAGATCTTTCTTTATTCGATTTCTTATCGCTCTTATTACTTTTGTCTGTCCTTAATTCATCTTTTTCTGTTGATTTGGATATTTTGCTGTTAGAATTTAACTCGTTTTTTCTTATTTCTTCTTCTTTTTGTTTACTGCGTGTACTTCTACCTGTACTATTTGAATGATTCTTTTCATTAGACTCCTCTGAGGTAGTCTTTTTGATATTGGGCTTAACGTGGTCGATCATCTCGTCTTTTTGTTTAGGTTTTCTTTCTCTTTTAGATTCAATTCTCGTAGGGTTTTCTGTTGCTACTTTTGTAGGGTTATTTTTTTTAGAGTTATGCTGATCTTTTGCGCTACTACTGTTTTTATCACATCGACCATAGTCTTCAACTTTACTTTTACTTGATTTCTCTTTCTTATGTTTATCATTGTTTGCATTTGAAGATCGCCTGTCAGTTTCAATTTTTCGCGCTTTTGTTAAATTAGGATTTAGTATTTTTTCGGCCTCATCTTTAAAAGTTTCATCGCAGTTTTGTATCCTCAACGTTGGCTTTCGCACTCGAGAGCTACTTCTTACAGGTTTAGTTTCCAGATCGAACTTATCTGAGAGATTAATCCTGATTTTACGTGTCACTGTCTCTTTAAGTTTCAATTTGATCGGCGTACTTTTCTCTGAATTAATGTCTGACTCGCTAAGATCGTCCTTTAATGATTCAAGGTCTGAATTAGCTAGTAGCGATATCCCAGTTTTGATTTCTTGGGTGTTAGGCAAATCAGTTTCTAACACTGAGAGACAATCTATCTTTTTTGGAGTGGCCACAATATCTGAGCCATCACTAGGCACTTTTTTTAGAACGGTTACGTCTTTTTGAACTCCAACTACGTCTTGAATTTGTAAACACGTTAAATTAGAAACAAATTCGGAGATTTTTTCGTCTGCATCAATACTTTCAGATGAATCATTTTGAAAAGATCTAGTAATACTGTCTTCTTTTTTTGTAAACTGATTTTTTTCACTATTTAAGACTTTGACTTCTGGAGACGGAGCTTTTTGAGAACATAAGTCATTAAAAAGCTCTTGCGTAGCTGCGTAATATTTCTCATCATCATCATCGTCAGTTATTTCAATAACAGAACTACTTTTGTTATTACTTTCGTCAGCCCTTCTCTTCTTTTTAATGGGTGATTGTAAAGGAACTTTAAATTTTACAACTTCCTCAGAATAAATTTGTTGAGTTAGAGCTTCTTCGAAACAAGTGCTTATGTCTTGTTCGGGGTCTAACACTTGTGTCGGTAAATTCGAGATGTCAGGTTTTTGTTTACGAGTATTTTTAATAGTCTTATTTTCTTCAATAGTTATTATTTGAGTAGGTAAGTTTTCAAAACTATCATCTTTGTTGGCCAATTTTGTGCTTTTTTCATAAATTTTCGTATCATCTAAAATTTGAGTTGGTAAATCTTCTATGTTTTCCACAAGTTTATTTGGTTGGATTATGTCATTGTCATTTGAGTCTTCACAATCAGTTAAGTCGTCATCATTGTTTAATCCGGGTTTTATCTGAGTAGGAGCAATATTTATTTCTTCACGGTCAGTGGAACTGTCAGATTCAATCCTATTAGCTCGTTTTCGTGGAACAAAATTAGTGTCTTGTGATTCTGTAAATTCGTCAGTTACTATTTGGTTTTCAATGTTAGATTTAGGTGAAAGCAATTGTTGAGATTCAAAATCATTTTCGAATGGCTCGTTGTCGATTTCGTCAAACAGTATTATATCATCTGAAACATTACTAGAACTAGACAACTTAGGTTTAACATTCAATATCACTTGCGTTTCTGCATTGTGTATGCTATCTTTTGGTGATACAGGTTTCTCATCAAATGGCATTTGCGTTTCAGCATTGTAAATATTGCTAACATTTTCTTTGTTATGTGTTCTAGAAATAATTTTCAGGTTTTCTTGCTCTTGCCTTTTGCAAGCCAAATAATCTTGAGCTGGCAATTGCGTTTCTATTTCATGAATGTTAAGCGAATCTGAACTTTCTACAATTTGAGTGTTGGCATTATAAATAGAATCTAAATTTTCGTTTTGGTTTACTGGTACTTGTGTATCCAATTTGTCTATTTGTGTGTCTATATCATGAATACTTTGCTCATGTACTTTGTTGGTACGGGAATGGCCTGGCGATGTCAATGAATCATTAAGATTATGAGAAACATTTGACTGCATACTAAAAGAGTCAGACTTTTTAGAGGAGCTCCAATACACATTATCAATTTTATTTGTACCAATGGGTTTAATTAATATTGTTTTGCCACTTGATTTCCAAAAAATATCATTTGGGCTTTTGAATGCATTTTTTGGTTGTTGTTCTGATGCTGCAATGAATGAATCTTCCTGCAAATTAAGACAAAAAAACAATAAATAATAATTTGATAAAACATATGCTAATCTGCAGTGATTGAATGCAGTGCAGTGCTTGATAAGCTCTAAGCACAATTCTGATATAATAAGAGGTTGCTTGACAGAAACTGCTTTAGCAATAAAGTCGCCTTTGCACCCTCATCTATCGTTTTTTCTGTGTTTTATGCATATTATATGTTTGTGTGTGCAATAAAGAATTCCAAATTAATAGATAAATTAAAAACCGTTCAAATGCTGAATAACTGTGTCATTTTTTGTATGGACAAGTTAATATCAAACATACACACATACATAGACTGCCAAAATCATAACCCTTCCCTTTGGCTTGGCCATAGTTGGGTAAAAAAGAAACTGGTCAAAAGCAAGTCAGGTTCGCACACACACAAAGGGTTTCGTACAATCAAACAAGACAGCACTTTTATGTCCAACACTGCAAGTCAATGATGGAGAGCACCATCTATATGTGGTTTAAGTAAACTAATTATTATTTGTTCCTGAACACATTTTTTTTTGTGATGTAACGCTTCACGGTTTTCGGATTTTTACCTTTCCTTGTGCTATATGACCTAACTACCAGCCAAATTTCATGATAGGGTTTGATTTCCTTGTCTCTAAGACACCATAGATAGACAGACAGGGCTTGCTTCGACTAATCACGTGAGCCCAGCCGATTTTTAATATTAATTATATTTCCCAGAAAGTACACTTTACTGGCATTCCCTTACCTTATCACTAACTTCTGGTGATTCAGGTATAGTTGTAGCATGTATATTGTTCTTCGAGACATGACGGTTATGCGCTGGTGTGTCAGGAATATCCATGGCCTGTGTCATTGGCAGATCATTTTCCTGAAATAGTCTGAAGACTCCAAAAACATCTCCAAATTGAACCACATCTCCATTTTTTAAAGGCTGAGATAAGAATGGTGGCAGTGTTTTCTAAAACAAAAAGAACTGTATAGTTTAGTTTAGAGATTGTGGCCAATTGTGTAGTAAACAATCTCTTTTCTGCAGGAAGCAATATGAAAGGAAGAGCAAATCACATTTAGACTGATCATTTTAGTTTATTGTGTACAATGTGTATATAATATTATATAGCAATAAGTAAATAATAAGAGGATGTGAACTGTTGTACTATGATCAATGATCATACTAAAATAGAAACATTGATGACATTTTGCTACTAAGGGCACTATCTCACTAGGACATCAGGGGCAGCGCAATCAGTGGCCCTACCAACAAATGTATACAACTCTATGGAAGTTGTAGTGTCCGCCGCTATCACCTACTGGTGGCGCATCCACTAATACATTGGAGAGAGAGGAAGATGATAATAGTAATTAAAGATAAAGTTTTTCAATGGGCTACGCCAGAAGACACATTCCGTCAGCCCTTCATTCAGCTAACCTATTCGACCTTCATTTCCCTACGTAGCCATCGAAACCTCAGCCTTTTGGCATCGCCAATTAAAAAAATTGCTATGTAATCATTAATATCATCATTCCCGCTTTCTTCTGTACCTAGGTACTATTGTGGCATCATCTTGATCAACCCATCACATGCACAGGTCTCTTTTCATAATGAGAAGGGTTTGGACCCTAGTCTAACACGCTGACACTATTAAGTATTTAGTGATAAAAGGGCAGATTCTCTACAGTTATATTAGAAAGATTACTTAATTAGGTACTTACACCTGACAATTTGGTCTTATTTGCTGACCCCAAATCCATGACCATAAAATCTCTGCTATTTAAAATGTTAATTACAGCATGCTGTCTCGATATAGACTGGAAAAGAAATAAAATAAAAAATTTACAGCACTTAAATAAATACAAAAACTAGAAAAACAAATTGATAAGTATATCAAAAATTAAAATATTGCTTAAACAAGTGATGGATATATTTAGGTTTAGATTGCATGCATGAATGCTAGAATTCATACACTAGATCAGTGTTCCGCAAAGTGTGTGCCGCGGCACACTGGTGTACCGTGATCATCAGTTGGTGTGCCGTGGAAAAATAAGGTTATCTTATAAAATTATTTTTAGTAAGGGTAAGTAAAATAAAATAAAAGAAGAAATGAGAGCAGCCTTGTCAGCGATTACTCCAAATTTAGACCGTCTATGCTCAATTAAACAAAGTTTAAGTTTGTTGATTAATAATAAAAGTTGATTAATATTACTTAAAAACTGTTTTTTAATTTGTGGTGTACCTCAATTTTTTTTCGTTTTCCTAGATGTACCTTGAACACAAAAAGTTTGCGGAACACTGCACTACATCACACTAATATTATAAAGGAGAAAGTTTGTGTGTGTGTGTGTGTGTGTGTGTGTGTGTGTGTGTGTGTGTGTGTGTGTGTGTGTGTGTGTGTGTGTGTGTGTGTGTGTGTGTGTGTGTGTGTGTGTGTGTGTGTGTGTGTGTGTGTGTGTGTGTGTGTGTGTGTGTGTGTGTGTGTGTGTGTGTGTGTGTGTGTGTGTGTGTGTGTGTGTGTGTGTGTGTGTGTGTGCGTGCGTGCGTGCGTGCGTGCGTGCGTGCGTGCGTGCGTGCGTGCGTGCGTGCGTGCGTGCGTGCGTGCGTGCGTGCGTGCGTGCGTGCGTGCGTGCGTGCGTGCGTGCGTGCGTGCGTGCGTGCGTGCGTGCGTGCGTGCGTGCGTGCGTGCGTGCGTGCGTGCGTGCGTGCGTGCGTGCGTGCGTGCGTGCGTGCGTGCGTGCGTGCGTGCGTGCGTGCGTGCGTGCGTGCGTGCGTGCGTGCGTGCGTGCGTGCGTGCGTGCGTGCGTGCGTGCGTGCGTGCGTGCGTGCGTGCGTGCGTGCGTGCGTGCGTGCGTGTGTGTGTGTGTGTGTGTGTGTGTGTGTGTGTGTGTATGTATGTTTGTTACTCCTTCACGTAAAAACTACTGGACGGATTGGGCTGAAATTTAGAATGGAGATAGATTATACCCTGGAGTAGCACATAGGCTACTTTTTATCCCGGAAAATTAAAGAGTTCCCACGGGAATTTTAAAAAACCTACATCCACGCGAACGAAGTCGCAGGCATCAGCTAGTTTGAAATATTAGAAAAATATAAACTGTAATGGATCAAAAAATATAATATAATTATTGAAATCCAGTCAAGTGCAAGTCTGACTTGCACACATAGGGTTCCGTACCATCATACAAGATTATTTATTTATGTACTTTTTAATTTACAGGGCAGCTATTTTGTTATTGTTATTATTTGTTGTTATATAGTTGTAATTGAAATATTTTTTTTTTACCTATTATGGTTCATGAGATACAGGGCACTTACAGATAGACGGACAGACTGCGGAGGCCTAGTAATAACAATATAAACATGGGCATTAAAGCAGAACATATAAGGATAGTAATAATAATAATAGTCTGGATATATAATAGATAGAATGTTGGTTTATGTTATGTTTGATTGCAAAAATCAATCTTATTTTATGATTAAAAATATACTAAAAACTATTTTGACATTTAAAACATATTTTTTTAGGGTAACATACCTCAAAAGGAAAAACGGAACCCTTATCACTTTCTACTTATCACTTTGTTGTCTGTCTGTCTGTCTGTCAGTTGGTCCATCCATCTGTCTGGCCTATCAAGAAAACCTATAGGGTACTTCTCGTTGACCTAGAATGATAGGTAGGTCTTATAGCATAAGTAAGAAATAAATCTGAAAACCATGAATTTGTGTTTACATACTTAATAAAAAATTTAAATGTGTTTCAATTTTCAAAGTAAGATAATTGTAACAAGTGGGGTATCACGTGAAAGGGCTTTAACTGTACATCCTAAAACAGATTTTTATGTATAATCATTTTTGATTTATTGTGCAAAATGACGAAAAAAATACCCGAGTTCGGAACCCTCGGTGCGCGAGTCCGACTCGCACCTGACCAGTTTAAAAAAAAGTCACAACGGCGACATTCCTTTTTATTCCTGTCCAAGTGTGCTAGGAAACTGACATTATTACTTCCTTGTCAAAATAATTTAATTTGTCTAATATATTTTTCCTGTTTCTATTCAGTGCTGAAGGCAACAAGTTATTTCTTTTATTTCACGCCTAATTTCCTATTCCTAGACAGAACCCAAAAAGGATTGTTTTAATTAAATACATACCATTATATTATTCATCTCAGAATGAATTGGCAGACTTAGCACACCTCTCAGGCGTGTAGGGCGTAGGCTTATTTAAGATTTAAGGATACTTACTTTCAAATTGAGGACGATATCGCACATTTGTGGGTCTCTTCCAATTTTATTAGGACCCATTTTAAGTGGATGCTCAGTACCGCAGATACCCAAAAACCCAATCTAAAAAGACGCATGGTTTTTATTTTACTAAATACCTGTTAATTTATGCAAATAAGTGCAAAGTTATTAAAAATATTAGCAAATATTTTATAAACAATGTACGATGCTAACCTGCTCTGAAGATGTTTTTTCACGTAGACTGTCTGAATACACTTCTTGTGTACACTCAAGCCGTTGCGTTAACTCCATTTTGTTTTGCGGAATTAATCTAAAACACAATTATCACAATTATTACAAAAGTAGTGACAAAATTTTTAACAGAATGCCGGTACCTACTGTACAGACATCAGGTCTACCATAGATAATACCAAAGAGAATATAATCACTACGTTCTAAAATCTAAAAGTCTAATACCATAAAATGTCTATGGTTTCCACACAAAAACAAAAATTATGAAAATGTATGATTATTGTATCATTTGTATGCTTCAATACCAACATTAAAACACTCACATTGACAGAAAGAAGAAGAGGAAGACTTATTTTAGGCATCAGTGTCTCACAGGTTTATCCGTACACCGGCATTCCTAAAATAAATAAAACAAAAAATAAAAACGGTATAGTTAAATAGAAACGAATTTTAAGAGAACCTGTGATTTGCGACTTACTATTCTGTGGTTGCTGTTGCGTCCATTTCAAAACCAGGGCCGTAAAATAAATTTAAAAAAAAAAAACCATTTCAAAAAGTCTATCCGAACTCCGAAGTTTCGCCTGCCAGACGAATCACAGATCACTATACAAAACTACATACTCTTTGATATAAATAACTAAATAACCAATAAATAATAAAGTATGCCAGATGTGGGTCGAATTCTTTGAGTCAGTGAAAATAGTTTTATGAAATAATTTTCTCATTTCTTCCAATAGTTTTTCTTCTAAAGTTTATATCCTATAATTAATGGTATTTGTGATTTCAAATAACGATTGAAGAAGTGATTTTGCGGTTATCCTGATGACGCGATGACTCCGAAAGAGCTCACTGCTCTGCAGTTATTATAGTATTTATTTTGGTAAATTGTTGTTACTTCGCTTATTCTATTTAGGAATTGCGAACTTTAATAAGGTTTAATTGTAAATAGTCAATAAAATGCACTGGTTTTAATTTTGATAATCCTAACCAAATGGAGAATCAAAAGGGTTCATCCGATGGGGAGGATATTCCTAGTGATTTTTTTGATGATTTTTCTAAAGATGAGTTCATAGAAGGTCTCAGTGTGGTCGATAGTTGGGACGACACTGATAAGAAGCTGCTTACCACACGAACACGAATCAGCGCGGAAGACTTGAACAAAGTTGACGATCTACGGGATCTCATAGACAAAAAAGAAGATAAGATTATTGTGAAGGATAGGTTCCGTTGGAGACGAATTGATCCGCAGTCTCAAAGCAAAATCACAACTGAACAACGGCGATCAGGCAGCGCTAGCCGACTGGACAGCTACATCAAGCCGGGCAGCCGCCGCGACCCCAGCAAAACTAACGAAGCCATCAAGAAGGACAAAGAAGAAAAAGTGAAAGAATACTTGGCCAAGCATCTAGAGTCGAGCGATGACATACGTCCACCTGGAACAGAATTGGATGATTTCTTTGAAGCTAAAAAAACAACAGAACCTAAAAAGCAACCCTCTGAAGCAAAATTAATCATGGTGTCACCACCCAAGGAACGGCCGATGAAAAATCGTCGGGAATCACCTGTGAAGCGTAGGGAAACCAGAAGGGAACCACTTCCATCGAGACGGCATTGGAGTCCACGACATCCTCACGGTGTAGCACACAGTCCGCGTAAAAGTCCACGGCGCAGTCCTCGGCGGAGTCCGCGTCGCTTCAGTCCCCGCCGCGCCAGTCCGCGGCGCTTCAGTCCCCGACGTTCCAGTCCTAACAAGAACATCCGCCGAAACCAGCGAATGAGTCCGCGCAGGCAGGGTCCAAGCCTACGCAAGGCCCGCAAATCGAGATCGCCATCGAAGCACTCGTACCGGCGGTCCCGTTCACGCTCGCCGAATTTCAGAGATCGGGAGGCCCGTCGACGTTCAAGGTCACGGTCCCGAGATCGCAGGCCCGATGAAGACGATTTCCTTTATCCTAAAGATTACTATCCGCCTGAATTTGCCATAGCAAAACCAGAAATCCAATACCCAGGTCCCCCCATGCCACAGTACACGGAACCTATGATTGTGGAATACCCAGGAGAGGTGCCTCCAGGCTTTCCTTATCCACAAGCTGCACCACAATACAGTGGGTATGGAGCTCCATATGAGTATCAAGCTCCACCTGTTGCACCTATGGTGATGCCGGCTCCCCAGCCTGTTCCTGCGCCCATCCTCCCCCCCGTCATCCCTGCTCCAGGAGATATGACTCCTGGTGTAGCCCCTGTCATGGTGCCAGCCCCTCAACCGATGACTGCTCCAATGATACCCAGCCGATCTATGACCCCTCGGCGTTCAGAACCTGTAAAAGCACCACCGGCCGATGCTTTGGCAAAAGTAATTACATCTATTTTTTTATTGCTACATATATATGCCAATCCTTCTATTTATTAATAATTGTGTTAACTTTCTTTCTAAATTACAGTTAGTAGCAGACGGAATATTGTCACATGAAGATTACCTGAAGCTGGCACCAAATAAAGGTGAAGGATAAATTCTACTTATTCTTGAACAAATTCTTGAATAGACATGACATGCCCTTAGAAAACTTTACTCTGATATTGACACTACCGTATTATTTACAGGTGTTAGCCATGTCCTGGATACTCCAGCAAAGGTGGCAGGTAGGTGTTTTTCCTTTTTTGGTATAAAAATTAAAGCAATATGGGCTGTACCTATTTCGTAATATCAATTGTGTAAGCTTCACCACTTGTGTTACAAAATGTGTGATTTGACTTGGTTCAGTGGTTACTGAGAAATCTTTTTAATTAATAGGGCATATTGTGAAAAGGAAACACTGTATGGCTACATTTTGTCCTGGCACAAGTTTAGGGATTACCATACAGGGAGTAATCCGACTATTTTCTAATGTCTCTTCCATTTCATGTATCAATAGTGAAGTAAATAATGCATCCATTTGCCACTATGTCCCATAAAACCAAGACATTACATAATATTAAAATATTAAGTATACTTTGTAAGATGCATACACTACCTTAGAATTCAATAGAAAAGGATGTGACTTTTCATTTGTGTTTTATATAATTATATTCTTAACTTTTTAATTTATTGTATTCGTTTTGTATAGCATTGTCTATATTCAACAATATAGTCACAGATAGTAGTTATATTAAGTTTTACCACAATTTTAAACAATTTTAATTATGTTTTCAGTTTTGAATCGCATCAACACAGCGTTATCCAAACTAGGTAGTCTAACAGTGCCAGCCCGATTGATAATCAACAACAACATGATAACAGCTGGAGGAGAACAGAAGCAAGCACCTCCAAAGTTCTGCTCTCCGTTGAAACGACAAGCAGCCATGGAATTTCACTTTACCAAGACGGATTCCGCAACGGTCACACAACGGAACAAGCAAGTGGTCGAGCTCGTAGTACGCTCATTAAAAATGGAAAATTTGCTTGGAAAGCCCAAGAAGAAACCTAAAAAGAACACAAAGGATGCAGAAACTCAGACAACGAAGCCGTTCTGTGATGTGTGTGAAATTCGTGACTCTACAAGTTACAATGATATAGGGACATCTATTGATCGTGAACAAATTTTTTCCACAGTTCACACTCAGGTGGTGGAACAAGATCTGGTTAGTTCTAAGACAGTGTTCAACCCCAGTGGCAGCATAGCAGACGGTGCTCCCATCTCCATAGCTCACATGACTCCGGCTCAACTGGTGTCGCAGCTTGCAGCTCGAGCCAAGACCCTCAAGCAGACTGATTCTGCACCTTCCAACCAGTACAGGAATCCTCACAACAGCTACGACTATGAAGGCCGTAGCGGTGGCAGCCAATATCAACACCATGGAAATAATTATGACTATAGATACTAAAATATATTTATGGAATAATTTTATGAGTATCAAATCAAACATTTTTGTTGATCAAGTCAAAAAATGTATGAAGATTTTAGTTTGCATTTCAGTAGGGATATACTGTGTAATTGTTTTGTAAGATTTAGGTCTTAGGTCACAATGGTGCTAATTCTATTGTACACAATCTCTAAATTAAAATGAATGTATAAATGATATACGTGTATAATAGTAGCACCGATGTGTTATCAATAATAATCTGTTACAAAATAGTAGGGACTTTTGCTTTGATTCCTAATTTTAAATAATTGAATATAATTTTGTTACATGTAAGAACTTTATTATGAGAAAGCTCATTTTGTAACTTCTGTAAAATATTACTTTGTCGTCACACTTGTGAAAATCTACAAAGGTGTTGAAAAAGTATTGATTTTTAAATAGAGGTAACTATTTGGGTTATTAGAAAAAAAATATTGTAATAATAGTGAAGATTTCTGTTAGCCTAGACTGTAGTTTTGTTTGTGAGAAATTCTCAAGACAAAACTACATATTTTTCAGATTTATTGATACTTGTAAGTATTTTTTTTCATTTGAGTTTGGATTCTTGTAATACATATTATTTAAAACGCACAAGATTGTGACATTCCATATTAAAGGATTGATATCATCCAATGTGCTGGTTGGTTTGTAAACTTGTGGAAGTATTGATGCCAGTCCGAAACACAACACAACCTTTGAGTTACTTGAAATTGTACTAAAAATTTGTAAATTAAAATATAACAATAAGGTTTATAATTTGTACCTATATAGGTACTAAGGCGCAAGGTACGCGTATATAATATAGCCGAGGTGTGGCGTCTTTCTTGATAAGAAAGTCAATTTAAGTTTTATTTTCTTTGGCATAAAGGTGGCGGCGAACGTCCTTCGTGTTTTGTTTTCATTATATCAATTTCAACCTTAAGGAATAGTATGTAAAGCTGATTTCAGGTAATTATCAAAAATATTCGATTCCACTTCACTCTGTCTATTTGTGCTAGCCCTTAGATACTGCTGTTATAGGTCGCAGGAAATGTAAAGGTCTGTTGAAAGTTGCATATAGTTCTTGCATTTCATGAGTGAGCGTGGCTCATGCTTGTGCATAAAGTCATATCGCTATAAGTAAAGTAAATATGTGTGCTTGTGAGCGCCTGATTGTCCGACAGGCACGCACACTTACGCAATGTGCGTAACCACAAAGTGCGCGCTCGTGAATTGCAAGAATTAACAAATGATTCCTCATTCATGTAAATATGGGATGGAATGTTGTACACCCTCACACCTGTATCATGTCAAAGTTGCAACATTCAAGCTTTCAAGTGTAAAGTGACCTGTAACAATGCATATTAATGGATAATTTTGTAAAAAAATCAAAGATGCTGGATTTTTGATCAGAAGTGGATTCAAGACTTCAGCCATAGTTGTGCAGGATCATAATGGACTCTACATCACGTCCCACCGCGCACGGGACGAGAAATGGACCCTACTTCACGGCCCGGCGGGTGCAGGTCCAGAAATGAACTCTACACCACGGCCCATCGCGTGCAGGAATAGAAAGTGACCTCACTCTACGGCCACCGCGCGCGGGACGAGAAATGGACCCTACTTCACAGCCCGGCGGGTGCAGGTCCAGAAATGAACTCTACATCACGGCCCATCGCGAGCAGGACCAGAAATAGACCCCACTCTACGGCCCATCGCGCGCGGGACGAGGAATGTACTCTACTTTACGACCCGACGGGTGCAGGTCCAGAAATGGACTCAACATCACGGCCCATCGTGTGCAGGACCAGAAATATACCCTACTCTACGGCCCATCGAGAGCAGCGCCAGAAATATATGGATAAGTTAGCAGAGCTTCGAACAACTATTCTGCAACATATCAGAACGACGGCAGATTCATACATTTCTTATTACAAAGAAGAACTTTCTGGAAGAATACCTACACGAGCTTACTGGAATGCTGCCTGCTGGTTGCTGATACAGCTTACGACACAAAAGTTGAAGTGAACTGTGCAGTTGGTAGTTGATTTTAATACCTGTGATGTGCGAGGGTCTCATTCAGTATTGTGCTCGAACCGTTTACCACTATTTTTCAACTTTTGTAGAGTATCTACGCTGTACCTACTTAACGAAACGAGATTTTTTCTTCAATAATTTGTTATGTATATACCTACTCGTGCTTTTAAGATAAATAAAGGGATAAAAACTACCTACGAATAGTTTAATTTCACCCTAGTTCTGCTTTTGCCTATTTAGTTTTGGTTTTCAAAAAGAATTCTACCATAAGTAAAACATGAATTCGCGTTGCCTATCGATATCAATTGAATCTGGAAAGGATGTGGAAAAAAAAGCGGTGATAGCTTAGTGGTTAGGACGTGTCTGCCTCGAGAGTGCGGTTCGATCCAGACCTCTACCGTTTCACTTGGTTTAAGGAAGAAGAAAAACATTGTGAGGAGTCACCTGAGTTTTTTATAATGTTCTCAAAGATGTCTGCCGATTCGCACTTGGCCGCTTGGTGGACAATGCCTTAAACCCTTCTCATTCTTAGAGGAGGCCTAAACTCAGTAGTGGGCTGGCGTTGATTTGAGATGAGCTTGTGGGAAGAGCCCGGGTTAAGGGTGCAAGCAAAGCTGTCGCTGTTACTACACACATTGTACTTGTGACAATCGACTAATCGCAATGCGTTTCTATCGTCAACATTCCACGGTTTAGTCTAGGGCTCACAAGTCATACGACAGTGCATGTTTTCATAATATAAATGTAGGTATTGATCTGATGCATCCCGTGCGTCAGTCTAATGTGTTTGCACTTTGCATCGTGCCAACACTTGTGGCCGCGTAAGCAGCACTTTCCTGACTGGAATCAGAGTAGCTTCCTCATGGTGTACGAAGTGTTTCCCTGGATGCATAGGCACAATGTAATGTCCACACACGGAGCCTGTCAAAATGAACTGACGCTTGCCGCGTCTGTGCACAGCAATCAAACTTCTTTATTTGGTGAGTAGAGTATCCAGTCTGTTGGTAATACATAAAATTTATTTATCTATTTATGATTTCATTCATATTTGCAGGTTTTGAAGGGGATACTTTAGGAGCGTTGGGTGATTTTGGGATGGGTAACTTCAAGATTACGTCACCGATATGGTAATATTAATTGTAAAAATCAAGAAATTCAATGTCGCTGTCGCCCTCCCCGTAACCCGCGCCCTACCCCATGAGCTGTCTCAGTGATGGTATGTTTTTAATTAAGTAAGTATCGTTACCGGCAATTAAATAGTCATCTCTGACCTACGATGCGAGTGCGAGCTCGTGCAGGTATTGTTCCACGCGCTCGTGTATTGTGTACGGATGTAGCACTCACACTAATGCAGATGGCGAACGCGGGGTGCGGCGCCGGCGTGTCGCGCGGGCTGGTGTGTTCCGCTCCCTCGCGTCGCGCGCCCAATGACGCATGTTAGTTAAATCAGTAGTAAAGATCGACTAATTGTGACTATTATAACAATATCAAAACATAATGAGTTAACTTACTTAATAATGATTTACCTAATAAAAGATATACTTATCGATTTAAATGTTGTTTAATTTATATACCTCTACTAGTTATCAGTTACAGGGATAATTTCAACACAATATTGCATAAGCATAAATTAATATCACAGGAGCCTAAAGTAGTTCTGCTTCAACCGTCCAAGAAATCGTCGAGCCATTTTTCTAAGTCTTCCGGAGATTCGATTATTGGATTTTTTGTAGGACTATCTTCTTTTTGAGATATAGGTGCTGAAACAAAAATATCCAAATTAGTGTATGTACTCAGCGGGACCCCACATCGTAGGACAACATACGTAGGTCAGGTATAGTTCTAGATTTTTCCACCGAATTAAACTTAAAACTGAATTTTTTCTGTGGAAAATCTTACTATTATAAGTATGGATGTATGTTACTCAAACACGCAAAAACGGCTGAACGGATTTGGAATGGAGATAGATTATACCCTGGATTAACACAGGCTACTTTTTATCCCGAAAATCAGAGTTCCCGCGGGATTTTAAAAATGTAAAACCACGCGGACGAAGTCGCGGGGATCAGCTAGTAGGTAATGAAATAAATGCTTTTAAAGTTGTCATGTCATGTCATGTCATCCTGCTAACCAGAAGGTTAGCAGGATACATTTAAAGGAGTTTAAAAGGAACCCTTATAGGATCACTTCATTGTCTGTCTGTCTGTCTATAATAGTGTCTGGCAAGAAAAGAGAATCAAAACCTATAGGCTACTTCCTGTTGACCTAAAATCCTGAAAGGCAGACAAATAATTATAGCACAAGTAAAAGAAAAACCGATCAAGTACGAGCCTGATTTCCACGCAAAGGGTTCCGTATCATTGTACAAGATGATCATAACATTTATGTAGAACAACTGCAAGTTAATGACGGATAGCGCCGTCTATATTGTGTGATTTAGAATTTTTGTCTTTTGAGAAAAAATCCGAAAACTGTGAATTTGTGGTTAGATCATAAAAAAATTAAAATGTGTTCATGAACATCATTAATTTGCAATGTTGCTCATTAAAGTGTTATATCTTGTACGATGGTACGGAATCTGACTCGCACTTGACGGTTTTTTTAATATACGGCTGAAGACCTTACAAATTAATTTCAAACTTTAGTTCACTCTTGGTCAAAATGTATAAGAAAAAACTCAATAGGTATACGAGGGGAGGTCCAAAAGTGCGTGGAATGAAAGGGTTTTAAATAAAAATGAAACAACAAATCTATTTTTAGGGTTCCATACCTCAAAAGGAAAAACGGAACCCTTATAGAATCACTTCGTTGTCTGTCTGTCTGTCCGTTTGTCCGTCGTGTCTGTCAAGAAACCTATAGGGTACTTTCTGTTGACCTAGAATCATGAAATTTGGCAGGTAGGTAGGTCTTATAGCAGAAGTACAGGAATAAATCTGAAAACCCCGAATTTGTGATTACATCATTAAAAAAATATTAAAACGTGTTTCAATTTTCAAAGTAAGATAACTATACCAAGTGGGGTATCATATGAAAGGGCTTAACCTGTACATTCTAAAACAGATTTTCATTTATTTTTATGCACGAAAGTTTTTGATATATCGTGCAAAATGTCGGAAAAAATAGCCGAGTACGGAACCCTCGGTGCGCGAGTCTGACTCGCACTTGGACGGTTTTTTTTCCTTTTCAATACCATCACCCTTAGCTGAATACATTTATTAGATCTATGAATTAATTTTTCTAAACCATCGTAAACTATGAAACATCACCCTTAAACTTACCTTTGAGAGATTCTTTTTCTTTTGGTACAATATCTGGCTTCAACATTTCAGATTTCTTTTCAATCTTTGGTTCTTTATTTTTCACAACTTTATTTTGTACCAAATCATTGTCTATCAATTTATTACTATCACTTCTTTTAGTTTCACTAGAAGTATTAGAAACTTTAATATTTTCTGATTCCTTCATTGCCTTATTTGAATCTTTAGTTTGGTAAGAACTTTCTATAGGTTCCGATATGGATATTTCAGATACTAGTTTCTCTGTGGTAACATTTGATTGTTCTATAGTGTCATTATTTTCTATTTTTTTATCTTCACTTAGGATTTCTGCATTTAGAGCAACATTTTTGCCTTCATTTACTATTTCTGAATTTTGACAAGCATTTTCACCTTTATTTACTAATTCTTTACTTGTTTCTGGCTCTTCACATTCCTCTAGTTTAATATCTTTGAATTGATTTAGCATCTTATCATTTTTATCTTCATTTGCATCTACAGATTCATTAGCTTCACCCATTTTTTTTGAATCCATACTGTTGTTTGATTTTAAACTATTTAAAATATTTTCTTGCGCTTCTATTTCAGGTGTGGCAAACTTTTTGTCGCCGTAATATTTGTGTTTATACTTAGCTGCTCTATGGTTCATAGTTTGGATATCACTCTCATTAAAGAATGATGAATCAATGCTATTTCGTTCATAAAATGGTATGGTAGAGAGAGCTATTGATAAGTTATCCATATTGATATCAAAATATTTGTCGTATGGCGAGGGGCCCGTGGTGATGTCCCAAGATTTCTCATGTTTGAATTGAAAATGTGCACCAACTGTAAGAGGTGCTTGAATGAGGGCCTGTAAATGAAAAGATCTCTGTTATTATACAAAATAATACACCTGCCTAACTGGGCAATAATTATATCCCACTATCCATATTATGATAGTGAAAGTATGAAAGTGTGCTTGTTATTGGTCTCTGCTTTAATCACTGGAGCAAGGGATCAACGTGAATTTTGCATGGGTATAGTTAGAGTTGGAGAATGACATAGGCTACTTGATGTTCTGAAAAATCTGAGTTCTCACAGGATTTTTAAAATCATAAAACTAAATGGATAAGCCCTCCCATTGGTCAGACGACATTACCAAGCTGGCGGGAAAGACTTGGAGGAGGCTCGCACAACACCGAGAGGAATGGCGTGCACGTGAGGAGGCCTATGTCCAACAATGGATTAACAAAGGCTAAGAAAGAGAAGAAGAGAAATGGATAAAGTTGTGGGCGTCAGCTAGTTGGCTATAACTGTATAATTTGAAAAGCTATTACATTGGAAAGCATAGAGTTGGTACTCGGTAGATCAATAGGTGGACAGACAACATTACACAAATAATCACCTCATAATCGGCTCCCAAGTTTTCCTGTTCATCGATTTCTTCATAACTCTCTATTGGCATTTCATACTTGGCCCAATTACTTTGTATTTCCTTCTTCTTGTATTTACTGTTAGCTTCTTCAGTTATTTTTAGTATTTCGTCAGTTTCTCTCTTCAGGCTTTTGTAGAATTCTGGTGGAGGAGGTTCATACGCTGGCTTTTCTGGGGCTGTAACTGTGCAGAATGCATATAAATTATTGTGTAATACTAGGCGATGCCCACAACTTCATCTGTGTGGATTTAGGTTTTTAAAAATCTTGAGAGAAATCTTTGATTTTCTGGGATAAAATGTAGCATGTCTCCAGTATGCAAGGTATATCTGTACATTTTAAAATCAGTAAAGCAAATGGGTCATGATATGACAAGGTAACAGACAGACTTAGCTATACACTTTCATATTTTATAATATTTGCAGATTTCAATCATAAACTTGTGGTTAAACCTGAATCGATTATGTCTTGCATCTCTTTTTCAACTTGTCTATGCAAGACATTAGTTTGGTTTCGATCTTACCTAGTTTGTTTTTGTTTGGTACTTTCAGGTTACCATGTTAAGCTGGTTTCAGTTATTGTCACTAACATCTGACAATAATCAAAAAAGCTGAGTTGAAACTCAGAGTATATTATGTGGAAGGATGTGGGAGGCGGGAGCCCACCAACAAAACTCCTACCATTGTGAAATGTGATTAATGGAAAAGTGTCATGATTGATAACAATGAGAAATTAAAGAAGAGAGATTCAAAACTTGAAAGTGTTTATGAATATTATGTAGGTACCTTTGGGTGGTTCAGGCTCTTTTTCAACTTTCTTCTCGATAGGAGCTGCATGTTGTCTGCCCCGACGTTTCCTCTGATCCTTGGGCTCATGTTTACCCTTTTGCCTGAACAGTAAAAGTAAAAAAATATATTTGTAAATGGTTCACAGCTGTTAGAACTTTTAATCGTGTACTGTGTTATACTCACTGATTTTTCTTTGTGTCTTCAGGCATTTTCTCAGGTTATTGCGAGCCTTAAAAGCACAACTTTTAGGTTATCTAAGAATTAAATCAAAACCGGATTACATACATATCTATGGGATTACAGAAGTGGTCTGTGATCAAAACAAGATCAAAACTCCATAACAACTCCATAATGTTTTTTTTTTCTTTAAATCTGGCTTTACTCTGATTAGCCAATGTCAAGTTTGTGATATTTTCAAGTTATTGAATTTATACAAGTATGGACTCCGTCTGCGCCGGCGCCCGCCGACATACGCGCGGCGCCCCTTTAGAGCGCTTCCCAGTCAGTTCCACCACCAAAAAACACAAAAACCAGCCACTCTTAACAAAAAAAAACACTCCAAACAAGCACAGCACGCGCGCCAGCAAGCGCCATCACAGACGAAGTCCAAAACTCCATAATGTACAAAAAAAAACTGCAAAAAACTTTCTTCTTGATTCGTAAAGTCAACTGTCATTGTAATGTCAACTTTTTTTTTAATTGACATTTTGAGCTCTAGCCTTTTAATGTGGGTTTTTGATCTAATCTAATGAATATTTCGGGTAAGTTAATGGGTCCTAAGTTTTTCAATGATTACACAAAAGTGGTTCGCTACCTGAATTATTGCGCTACAGCCTCTCTTTTTGGTAAAGTGATAGCCGATAATGTACAAAGAGTAGACCCAATACCACCATTCTCTGTTTGTTAATTTAATGTATGAATAATCGTAGGTAGTTTAAATTTTAAGAAGCACTCCGGAATAGTGTGAAACTAATCGTCTTCTCTATGCATCAGACGATTAAAAAGTAGGTAATTAAGGTGTATGACACGGGTTTGCCCGCGAAATTCAAATTTAATTTGGTTTTTCACAATTTGTAAACTGATAAGACAAAGTAGGCTTATGGCATTTTAAATACATAAGAATACAATGTAAATAGTAGTAAGAATTATGTAAATACAATAAATAAAAAATAAAAAAAATTGCGCCAACGGCCGCAGTATCATCCTCACAGGTTTATATCAAAATGGTTAAACCCGTTTAGTGCGGCTTAAAAGTATATATAAATAGCATCGATGATAAATAGTTAAAGGTAGGTACATATTTTATTTATGGGGCCACTTTGAATCTTATTTTTACGAAAACGAATTCGAATGAGTGCACAAACTATGCAAGCATAAAAATTAAAATCACGCAATAGATAGGTATAATATGCGTAGGTGTCCCTTGGATAAGATCACATCCCACGCGTGGATTAAAAAGTTATAACCTTTACCTCCACTTGCTCGTACACTGCTAGGTACTTTACTAAAAAAGCATTTCGTTATAGAGGACTGTAATCGAGTCTTTTTTTCATTATTTTTTATTAAGTACTAACTGATGCCCGCGACTACAGTCGCGTGGATGTAGGATTTTTAAAAATCCCGTGGGAACTCTTTGATTTTCCTGGATAAAAAGTAACCTAATCCTAATCCAGGGTAGTCTATCTCCATGCTAAACAGCCCAATCCGTCCAGTAGTTTATGCGTGAAGGATTAACACTCACACACACACACACACACACACACACACACACACACAACACACACACACACACACACACACACACACACACACACACACACACTCACACACACACACACACACACGCACGCACACATATACACACAAACTTTCGCTTTTATAATATTAGTGTGAAGTGTGATTTTTAATTGGTTTTCAAATAAATATTTTTGATTTTTTGATTTATTTTTATTGTTTTTAAAATTTTATTATTTGTTATTCTTGTTATTTTATTTTTTATTTATTAATTTGTTTTTAACTTTTTTTAGGGTTTCGTATCACAAAAGCAAAAACGTAATCCTTTTAGGATCACTTTGTTATCTGTCTGTCTGTTTGTAAAAAGACAGAAGGATACAAAAGGCGGCCTTATCGCTAATTAGCGATCTCTACCATTCAACCTTAGGAATAGGAAAATATTATGAGGAAAAATAGACTGCAGGTGGTGTTATAAATTACCTAATTAAGTGTATATTTAATTTTTTTTTTATATAAAATTAAGTTATTGTATTTATTACTTTTGTGTTTATTTTTTTTGCAGGCAAAAGAAATTACTGCAAAAGTGTATCACCGCATACTGATGCTAGATGGCGAACTGCGCAAGCCGTTGGTGTTCTAGTGAATCCACGATTACGCGAATCTGGAAAGGCGAAAAACAAGCTATTAAAATTAGAAAGCTAGATTTTTTTAAATCGCCTGCAAAACCAAAAAGAGTGTGTACTAAGTCTAAACTGAATAATTTTAATATGGGTGTACTTCAAAGAACTATAACTTGTGGTAAAGCGTTATTTCATACGGAATTTAAGAGGGCTCTCTCCGTCACTCGTTTCATACAATCGTAGTTCCAATTTCATTTGAATATTAAGCAACCAAAGTCCATGAAATTTTGCAGACATATTCTAGAAACTAATATCTATGTCTGTGGTTTCCCAGATTTCTGTTAAAATATTCGGTTTCAAAGTTACGCAGTCTTAAAATTTTCATACAAATCTTTGAGCCCCTGTAATTTTAAAACTACATATTTTTAGAAAAATCTAAAACACCACAGACACAGATATTAGTTTCTAGAATATGTCTGCAAAATTTCATGGACTTTGGTTGTTTAATAATCAAATGAAATTGGAACTACGATTGTATGAAACGAGTGACGGAGAGAGCCCTGTTAAGGGGATAGATATCGCAAATGACTAGACGATTTCACCTTCAAACTAGCAATTCTATTGACATTTAATCAGGTACTAATACGCAGACTTTTAGCATAGTATTTTTACGTAGTAGGGTAAAAGCTCCAGTAAATGAACGAATAACGACTAACCTGACTGACCTAAAATTAAGATATACTTATGAGAATCGTTCTATATTTTTTTTTAAATATTTTGTGTGTCTATGGACGGACGGACGGACGGACAGACGGACAAACGGACAGACACACAGACAGACAACAAAGTGATCCTATAAGGGTTCCGTTTTTCCTTTTGAGTTACGGAACTCTTAAAAGGATAAATCGCCAGTAAATGAACTGGGAATTTCAGTGAATGACTTTGGGGAGGTAGGTACCAGGAAGACAGGAACACGGAAGGAAGCGCTCGGGAGCACGGGCCTCGTGTACAAGATCCGGGGACCGGGGTGACGCACGCATGCGCTGCGGTAGGGGCGGCTGCGCGCAGTCGCCACGCGCTCGTCCCCAAAACAACATGGCGCGCCGCGTCCCTCAAGGACGTTACTAACATCCCGATAAAATCCTAACCAAAAAACAGCTGTTTTTCAAAGTGCAGTTTATAATATAAGTGGTCGTTTTTTTAGTGCAGTGTGTTCTTGTTTGGAATACCGGTCTGCATCACCCTGCCTGGCTTAAGCTCGGCTGTTTACATAAGGTGAGATTATGTTATTAATTTAATACGGTGGTGTTATAACTTATAATTAAGTATTTTATATTGTTACCTATAAGGAAGGTTTAGAATTTAGATGCTGCAGCTGCCTAGTTACCTATAAAGTAAGCAATAGGTTTTTAAGTTATATTTAAATAGGAATTCTAATAAGAACCATCGAGTTTCTTATTGGCTCTTCAACAGAATTACTTAAGTATACCTAAGTACTTACCTATAATTAGTAGCCAAATTGTTTATCTTGTCATGTAGATACGAAAATGAATTTTTACTTACCTAGGTATGTAAAAAAGATGGTTGTTTCTAACGGGTTAAAAATTGGTAGAGGGTAGAGAATATACCTGCTTAACTACACTAGACCATTGGTAGATTGATTAACTACTATCAGTTTGTTTGTACAATGTACATATATCAATATGGTATCAATATAGAATAATAGCTGTGGCTTGCAGCTTGCTCTACCCCTATTTTATTTGGGGAACTATTTTCGCTACCCCTGGTCCACCTTTTAATTCGAAAGCCCGTACCGCGCCCCTATTTTGCTAAACTGACCCTCTACGGCCTACGCTGAATTATCCGCAAATTGGAGCTTGTGGGTGAAATGCCTACTCTATTAGTGTTGTAGAGTTCGTCTGTTTGTGTCTACTTGACTGAAATTCAGAAAGAAAATAGATTGGACCCTGGATTAACACATAACTAGGCTACGTTTTATCCCGGAAAATTAAAGAGTTCCCGTGGGATTTTAAAAACCTATATGCACGCGAACGAAGTTGCGGGCATCAGCTAGTTATTATACATTTACTTATTATTTTTCCACAAAAATAGAAAAATCATAAGCAAATCGTTGTTTCCAATCGATAGGTATTATGTCGCAAAACTGCACTGCGTTGCTGTTATAGCAATTATTATATTAATGTAACAATTATTACATTTACCTACTCCACAATTTGAAACACGTACGAATAAAATTGCCTGGTCATTCGCACACACTTTTTTCAGCAAAATAATGTTAAATATTCAATGTTCGACATTCGGAATGCAGACGACACGCAAGTCGCAACAAATCTAAGTAAAACCACTGATTTGTATTCTTGTAATCCAAGTAACAGCGATAAGTTTGGCGACACATTATGTAACATGTAGCTAGACATATTACATGTATGTGTTACATATCTACGTTGATATGAAACACCTTCCTTAGGACCTGAGCCTCTAATGTAAATTATTTTACTAAGTTGGGTCGAAAACTACATGTTTTAGGGTTATTTCTAGGTGAGCAGGACAAGTGAGCAGTTAATTTCAAGGCAGTACGATAAGAGGAGATCTGCAGGAGAACCAGAGTAACCGTCGAGCTCAACAGGTTGCGAAGCTGAAGTGGACTGTAACCTTGTAGGTACCGGGAAGCGCAGCATTGGCAGACCTCTACTAGCTGGATATAAACGTGTCACAGGGAACCGTCGGATTTAGGCAATACAAGATGTAGTATAGAAGCAGACGTTATTTTGCGGAAATCCATGACATACAAGGAACCAAAAGCTTAATTTGCTATAATCCGCCAAACCAAAGAAACTTATATGGTGCAACATGCAGCATGCGACATGCAGCGCCCGCCCTCCCACTGATAAACATGCAGGAAAAACCAGCCACCAAGCAAGCCACACGCACCACCACCACGCAGCTTCACACAAATCCCAACACCATTCGACACACGTTTCGCCCCGACACCGGAGCATCCTCAGGAAATGGAATGAAAGATTGTGGCGTATGGAGACCTACGTACGGCAGTGGACGTCAATCGGTTGACGATGATTAAACTAGAATAAAGATGCCTGTCTATCAGGACAATGTAAGGAGAACAGTTTAGAGAAGGATGTGTGTGAAACTCACCAATAGAAACTCCTCACTTTAATTAAAATATGTAGTAGTCAACCATAGCTTAGCTCACTGATGACTGAACCACTTTTTCCCAGAGTTTTTATTCGTAGCATGTCCCTACATATCAACTGTAAGACCAGCGTCTTTTAGCTAGGTATGTGCTAAGGACTAGAATCAGTATGAGTTTTTGTGAATTAGATTAAGAAATATGTATCTTCTATGAATTCCTACAAGGTTTTAGGCGCATCGAGAGATATGCTGCTTATCGCTTATTGGTGAAAGAGAAGTGAGAAAATGTGCGAAGGAAGATGAAACTGATTTTCATAGCTTAACCCATTGAATACATCTATGAGCTAAGATCTAAGCTTGAACTTTGAATGAACTAATCCTTAGTTAGGAACCATTAAGCGCTTGGTAAGAAAGTCTATTAGCTTAGTGAGTGATAATGTGTTGTTATTCGTTCTAGTTGTTAGTGTCTATCATGAGCAACAACTGAATCACTAGCTGTTCTTAGTATTCCGTATTCCAAATAGGTGTGTTACTAATCCTTTGTAAACTCACCTTTATCTAGATATCTTAGTTTTAGATGGTTTTGGTCACTATCTAGTCAGTAGAGTCATTGTATACTCTATTTCTGACTCATAGAATTTTGAGTCAATTCCGTACATTTTTGTGATTCAGAATCGCTATTTCAGTCATCGGAAATGGAATCATGTTTGTCAGAGAATATTTATCTGTTTCCACATTGTTTCCACCATAATATAAGCAGACTTAAATCTTACTACACAACTTACTACAATTACGAATCCAAAAAGATCTATATTATTAATTATTATTTGCTTCGTCCTCGTTCCCTTTGAGGACTTTAAGGATCATGAGACGTGACACCGTTGAGGAACTTAACACTATTTACGCTGTTGTGACATTTCTCCCTATTGGAAGCATGTGTCCCTGGTCTATTATTTGATCTGATCAAAGTCTCGGGCTACGTTCGCGGGGTCTCTTTTCTCCGATTTTTCCAGATATCGATGAGTTTCTTAATGATTCATGGGAACTCAAAATAATTTCAACAAGTTAGCTTCAGAGAAATATTCCTTTTTGTTCACGAATGTTATTACTTTTCTTTTTATTTTGTGCAGTTAAGTACCATGTTTGTAAAGACGCATGTATTAAAAAAGGTATAAATTAACTTCAACATGCATTGTTAATCGATGTTTTGCTTCATTGATGTTTGATTGTAAATCTTGACTTACGAATGTAATGTGAAAGTTTTTACGGCGAAGTATTTTGTTATTTAACTTAAGCAATTACTTAAGGAGGAACTTAAAATGATGTGGATTATGAATAGTTATCTAAGTAATCAAATCAGAAATAAGGATATTGATAGGAGAACTAGAGTAACCGCCATAGTTACGACTAGCTCAACGGGTTGCGAAGGTGAAGTGGCCATGAGCAGGGGAGGTCATATAGACCGAAAAACCGATAAACGTTAGGGTTCCAAAGTGGTAGAATGGAGACCTCGCATCGGAAAACGCGCCGTTGGAAGACCCTCCGTGGGGCTGGGAAGTCTCATAAGAGACCTATGTGCAGCCGTGGGATCTATCAGTTGATAATTCTGATAAATTACCTATGGTTTGTAGGTAACACACATACATTAACGTTTTATAGTATTTATGGGCCTAGAAAAGAAACAAGAACTTACAGGAGTTACAGTAGATCTAAAGCTTGACGAAGCTGAACCGACAAAGCTATTTAATGAGGAACTCAAAATTCTTTTGGCAAAAAAGTTGAGTGCCCTAGAAAAAATGCCTCCCGCTGAGCTTTGTGCTACAATGCTGCCAAATTACAGACCGTCTTTATACAGCATTTAGTAGTTCTTTTTATTTAAATTATAGATAACTAGCGACTAGGCTTTTCCTGCATGTTTAGCAGTGAGAGGACGGGTGGTGCATGTCGC
Source organism: Maniola jurtina (assembly GCF_905333055.1). NCBI lineage: Eukaryota > Metazoa > Arthropoda > Insecta > Lepidoptera > Nymphalidae > Maniola > Maniola jurtina. The sequence continues at coordinate 2,504,708 of NC_060044.1, forward strand.
ATGCTGCATGTTGTACCATACAGATTTGCCTTTTTTAGCGGATTATAACAAATTAAGCTTTTGATTCATTGTAGAATTGAACAATAAAAGAACCAGATGGTTAAAAAGTTCTGGTAATAGTTTACAGAATTGATTTCACAGATGTACCAAACGTAGGCATGAAATTGTCTTATCATAAGTATTCGGAATAGAACTGAGTCATACTCCAAGTCACGGCTTAGTGCAAACTACAAAGGATGCTGCATAGTGCATTTAAGGTTTAAACCGTTGAGGACATTAATAAACTTGGGCGCCTGCCAACGAGACGCACTTACATAATATCCAATGACACTGTGAAGTATGGCTTCGAATATAAACCTAGGATAACAAGCTCATAATGCATTAGCTAAGCAAATAAGTATCTACTTAGAAATTAAAATGTTTAATTACCTGGTTGTAAGGATTTATGTGGCGCCTCCGAGCTTTTCAATAAAAAACTTTTGTATTGAGCTAACTTGGTCTTTGTAGCTCTCATATCCCAACTAAGTACTTAAATACTTAATTGGTTGGAAAAATGACGGGGTGGGGGTGATATGATCAGTAATTCAACAGGAGGCCTACAAAATACGTGGCTCTATGCTATGAGTGGAGTGACGGATTCTGTGCGCGCATCTCCTCAAACTTGTGTCGTAACTTAATTGATATTTTCACAAACTTATTTCACTTAAAATAAACCGCCACATTAGACGATGTCGCTGTTAATGGCTGATGCCGATAAAGTTACCAAATGCCGATACGGTACGGTGCCGAATAGAAAGTAAAGGAGTACCTACGGGTTTAATGAAAACTGCCATTCCCCTTCCAGGTTAACACTTTTCCATCTTAGACTGCATCATAACTTACCACCAGGTGAGATTGCAGTTAAAGGCTAACTTGTATTTGAATAAATAAAAAATCTTCGAAAGACTTTCCTGTCATCCTATAGTTCCCTATTACTTCTTCAATTTACAAAATGAGATTTCAAATTCCTTATTTAGGTCGAGTATGACCATCAAACATCTATTTTTGGTTCTTTTTGATAATGTTAACAAAATTCAAAAATAAAATGACCCCAAATGACTCAGACCCTCGCGAGCACAGAATGCAAAAAATGCCCACACATCTTCACCATGGTTCACACAATGACTCACTCCAAGCGTCAATATCTACAAGTGTTTTTTATATTGGTGATCGATTGTGATTTGTGATCCCTAAACCTGTCTGGTCTAAATTAATGCCTACATCACTGAGACGGAGGCCGGTTTGCGAGGTCCTTGAACCTCCAAATTCCCCTCCACTGTTCAAACTGGCTATATTTAGAACTGCACGTTCATACCAAATTGGGACGCTGTGTGACATAAACCTAGGAGTCGATACACCTTAGTAACGTTAGACTAACGCAAAGTTATTTGAAAACGCTGTTGTTTTCGAAGTTGAATCACTATTATAATCACTATTATGTTGGCAAGTTGTAAATATTTTGAAAATGGTGCATTAATTGCATGTGAAGGGATCTGGTAACCCACTGCACTATTAGGCATGTCAAGGAAATTGGCCAAGATATTCTTGGGCTAATAGTGCGTTATTAAATTAATGGTAAGACTTAATAACCCCAAGTAACGAGGAATCCGATGCAGGGAGAGCGATTTTAAAAAAAGAAAAAAGTGGATTACTGACTTTAGTTCCTGCAGTTATTGTCAGGTTTATTTGGTGGTAGAGTTGACTTATAGATTAGGATCATAGTTTGATAATTTCAGGATGATAATAATTAATAGACTCGTTTGCTGTTGTATGATACGAGTTAAAAATTCTAATTTTTCTCTCCCTATTTCCCTACAAATAAGCCCCTAAAGATTGATATTAGAAAATTCTACTTTTCGGATTTCAATCACTATGGGCAGAGTGAACTACTTTGGGGTTATTACATTGGGATACATTACGTGTGTAAGAGCTACAGATCTAAGCAAGAGATTATAAATTATTAAGCTTGTAAAAAAATGTTATGAACTGATTCGCATTATCAGTGCTGAAAAATAATTTTGCTCGCGATTGCTACGGTGCGTGCAATGGGATTTTTAAAATGATTATTTTTAATCGGTAATCATTAATTCAATCGGTATTGAAATTGGTACCGCACCTCTTCTCTATTCTATTCAAGTCCGCAATATTTTTCTACATCGCAAAGTATCATCACCATTCAGCATGTATTGCCCCTATCTGCATACATTAGCAAGTGTTATGTATATCAATTATCTCTTTGTTTTCAAGAGCCACATAACGATTCTATGAATGGCATAAATAACTTGACCACAAAGACAAAGAGGCCGAACAAAAAGATTTAGCTTGGAATATAAATCACGTGTTCTGCCTGTGAGCTGTGTAACTAAGGGAGCTGGTGGTAATTTAGGTAGATGATTTCATCGACAATTCGTACGCAAATTATGTGTAGGTCCTTCACAGAAGGTAGATAAAGTGATAGAATCAAATAAGTTATGAGCGAATTAGCCAGCTGGCAGTGGGCAGGCCACGTCTGCCGGAACTGATGGCCGAGGCATACATGTTCTAGACTGGAGACCGCGTATCAGCAAGCGCAGTGTGGGACGACCTCCAACTCGCTAGACTAACGACCTTAAGAAGATAGCGGGAAGTGGGTGGATGAGGAAGGCGGAGGATCGTGTGTGGTGGCACGCTCTTGGGAAGGCTATGTCCATCAGTGGACGCAAACAGGCTGATTGATTGAAATAAGTAATGAGTGCTTTTGGTAGATCAGAATTGGACTTTCGATCTCGTTGATGAATGATTTGCCCGCGTTTACTCAGAAATCAGAACAGAGACGATGTGTGATGAGAGTGATGATGTACGTATTATGCCTTTATAACACGATAAAATAATTTAATCTTTGTTTTTAAATAATAGGCACTAAATTACCTAAAATCTTATTCAGTTTTTAAATTTTATTAAGAAAAGTGGTGAAGGTGATTTCATTGAAATTGGCGCCTGGTAATAATATTTGAAAACCACTGCAATGAGCTCCCTAACTAGTGCAAGCTATTACCCGATCTCGATCCTCGATTGTCAAGACCACTTTTTATTGGTGAATAGTTCTTGTTTCATTGTACCCTGCAGATGATCTGGCTTGACTTTTTGTGATTCCACTGCATCTGCAATTTCTCTTGTAATCGTGATTCGAATAGAAACTGCCTTGATTGGAAGCCAGTTAGAGCGAATGATAGGAAATTATTATGTATTTCATTTTGTGTTTAAGTACTTACCTCAGCAAATCGTTTGTATTTAATTGGAAATTTTGTACACGCCTAATCCATATTGGTTTACCAAAGAGGACACAAATCAGATAAGTCTGACTTTTTACTCGGTAAAATATCTATTTCCAAAGCGTTTTATAAAGTAACTAGGTGCCTAATGCTGATGATTTTAAAGGACTTGTTCTCAATTACCAAATCCTTAAAAACAACTATGTCAATGGTCAAAGAGTAGTACGCTACCAGAGCAAAAACGCCGTGAAAACGCATAGGTCTAAGTTGCCTCTTTATATTTTCAACATAACACGTTACGTTTTATATTTTATAATCCTTTTTCACGAGTCTTATTTTGTAACAAATTTTGAATGGTTTAAGAATATTATTTTGCTGTCGGGGCTTAATATTATACCTATTGTTTTAAAGAAAATTGAGCTAAGCTCATTGCAGAAACCCTAAAGGAATTTGAAGTGTCATATTGTTTCCCCATATGGTAAGGTAATAGGAAACGACGAGCTCGCGGGCGTACCACGTATAGCTACAGTATTTGGTTACGTCTTACGTATCAATTTTCATTCCTTATGTATGTTCGTTTCTACAAGCTCTACTTATTATTTTAAGTCACTAGTTTTTGCCCACGACTTCGTTTGCAAATGTTCTTAAAATCCTGTTAGAACTCTTTTTTTTTTTCGAGTTACTTTCGTCCGTCTTCAGGAAGCAAGCTATCTTTGTGGCGAAAGGATTCAAGGGGCGGACCCACAAATTCCTGAAAGGCCGACACGCATCGGCGGTTCCTCTGATGCTGCAACGTTCATGAGCGGCGGTAGTCACTTAACGTCAGGTGACCCGCCTGCTCGTTTGCTCGCTATTTTTTATAAAAAAAGTTTGGTTGATTATTACCAATTAAAGATTGGTTGCGCTAAAACCACCTTCCTTAAAATTACGTTGCGTATTGTTTTGTGCACTTATTAACGGAAAAAGACTGAAGTACTAACAGTTAACACTCACTGTTTTCTTTGCGTAAAATCCGCAGACTAACATCCCTAAGTTCCACGAGGGAATAAAAGGACTCCATCATCATCAAGTTCTTAGGATTAATTTATCATTATTGGCAAAGATCATCGATCAGAATAGAACCTTGTGCATTAGTTTTATTCAACACATGACACCTATAGCCAAAGCTGATGAGGAAAATTGCAGGAAAAGATTTGAAGGTGTTAAAGAAGTCATGGCTAGTGGCTACACAATAAAAGGACTGGAAACTATCAAGACAATGGTAGATAGGCAAGGATGAGTTATAAAACTGAACTAAATGACTGTCTACTAACCTTCAACAACTAATGGGGAGTCATATAAAAGTGATGAAATCTCCTTCACATCTTTTTCGTATAGTGCAATCAATCAAAGACGGGTCATTGAATGATCGCCAGTTACTTTTTGTGCGATATTGAAATGAATAGCTACATTATAAGTAGGTATAGATATACCTACGTCGTCATTATAATTTAGGAGCATCCGTTATCATATCCGCTGACAAATTTATTTGGATGTCCATTTGTGCGTTAAATAGGCCTTTTATATGTAATTTTTTGATACGAAGTTTTGGTGGGCGCACGTTTCGAGATTCATCAAGTGCTATAAAATACGTCTATCGATATGCTATTCATAACGCCTTATTTATCTGTTTTTATAACAATTATTAGCTTTGTAATACGTAACTATTTCTGGCAATAAAAATTTTATTAGGTACTTACTTATTTACTTCTGACTGTATTTAATTTGAGATCTAGAACCATCTTTATTCTTCACTTTCTCTTGCCTTGTCATGAAAGCCGTCCTTGGTCTTTCTCCCTCGCTTTTCATCATTAACATTAATATTATTTGTTGAATGAAATTTTCTGAATGAGCCTAATATTAGTTTAACTCTCAGTTAACTAAACAAACACGAGCGCTGTTGAAACCCAGTTAATCCTTCCATGAATCCGAGAGTCCGTGCTAATTGCGTTACTACGTGTTATATCTGAAGAGAACTACCTAGCAGGAAGTCCATATACCTATACACTATGGCGATTTTACACTGTTCGACACGGTGTGCTTGGAAATTAATTTCTGTCATCAGTATAATCAATACGGTATTTGCCATGTCAAAAATAAATTATTTATTGTGATTATTAAATAGAGGGTCTTCCAAAATACCTAAAATCCACGTCCTTTGTTAGTTTTAAGTGTAAGTAACCATTTATCGATTAAACTAAAAAGCACGTTAATCTCGCATGAAGCTCGCATACTAAGCGCGAATTTTGACGTTTGATAAAAAGATACTGATTTGACTAGTTGTCAAACACCGGATTACTATAATTTTAATTAATTATGATTAATACTAAATTATATTGGATTCGCCTATATTTTCTACGTTAAATCATGTTCATCTTTATTTTAGTTATATGTAACTTTCAAAAGTCATTTAGAGCATCAATGTATAGATTTTATTTTGATTTTATAATATTTTTTAATGATAAGAATATTAATACTTAACAGGGCTCTCTCCGTCACTCGTTTCCACTCGTTTCATACAATCGTAGTTCCAATTTCATTTGAATATTAAGCAACCAAAGTCCATGAAATTTTGCAGACATATTCTAGAAACTAATATCTGTGTCTGTGGTGTTTTAGATTTTTCTAAAAATATGTAGTTTTAAAATGACAGGGGCTCCAAGATTTGTATGAAAATTTTAAGACCGCGTAACTTTGAAACCGAATATTTTAACAGAAATCTGGAAAACCACAGACATAGATATTAGTTTCTAGAATATGTCTGCAAAATTTCATGGACTTTGGTTGCTTAATATTCAAATGAAATTGGAACTACGATTGTATGAAACGAGTGGAAACGAGTGACGGAGTGAGCCCTCTTAAGTCCCTAATCTAAGGAATATCATTATTCATTTATTGATTGTCAATTTGTCATTTCGGGTCAGCCAGCTATCGAAGCTAGTTTCTTAAACTATTAACAGGGCTCTCTCCGTCACTCGTTTCCACTCGTTTCATACAATCGTAGTTCCAATTTCATTTGAATATTAAGCAACCAAAGTCCATGAAATTTTGCAGACATATTCAAGAAACTAATATCTGTGTCTGTGGTGTTTTAGATTTTTCTAAAAATATGTAGTATATTATTACAGGGGCTCCAAGATTTGTATGAAAATTTTAAGACCGCGTAACTTTGAAACCGAATATTTTAACAGAAATCTGGAAAACCACAGACATAGATATTAGTTTCTAGAATATGTCTGCAAAATTTCATGGACCTAGGTTGCTTAATATTCAAATGAAATTGGAACTACGATTGTATGAAACGAGTGGAAACGAGTGACGGAGAGAGCCCTCTTAATAACGGATTATAGATCGAAATCGATATTGTCGTTAGATTATTATAGATCATAATCTTTACGGTAAATGATGAAAGGAATGGGTATGTAGCGATTTCTAGTTTCATGCCAGTAAGTATTATAATCATAATACATAGTTCCTTTAACAGTGCCCCTTACTTGGATAATTGAATGTCTCTATTATATTTGTTTGTATTAATTTCAAAAGTGTGACTCGTGTCACAGTCATCGTCTTCCCGTTCCCAGGTGTCGTGTCGACGAATGTAATATCCTTCTCTCCCCGCACGTGCAGGGAATTCTACATAACATTTAAGCTCTTAAGCCTATGTGATAATGTCTGCTATTGCTTGCTCCTGTTCAAAGTTTGTAGGACCTTTTTCTAATTCAGTGCAGTCTATGTTCTGTAGTAGCAAAGGAAACTGGACTTTAATTGGTAGCTATAAACAAGTGTAACTTTAGTTCTAACAACAGTTTATCACAGCGTATATTATCGCTTGCATTTTCTCAATTGCTCCTTTTTCTAGCTAAATAGATTGTATAGAAGGCAAAGAAAACTGGACTTTATTAGATCGTTCGTAGATTATATTAAGTTTCCGGATTGTAATCTCTGGCGCCACCGGAACGAAAAAAGTTTTCCATCGTAATTTGTACAAGCTTATGAGGTGTCTATTTTTTGTTGGTTTCGCTTCGGTTAGCTTTGTCACTATACCGGATCTTTTCTTTGGTCCTTCTAAAACTTCACCTTTTTATTTAGATGTGGAATATTTATTAATTAGTTGTATTAGGTGGTATTAGATTTTGATGTAAATATATCAATCCTTTTAACGTAATAGTTTCCATATACTGGATTTGATCGTTCATGACTTAGGGGGTTATAATTCATGCACCGCGTGCAATTTATGCATCTGATTTCATATTATATGCAACATTGACGCCTACATCGCTTGCATAGTTTGCGACAGGTCGAGATGGCAATCGGGGTATGAGACGGGGATGCCCCGCACACCCAGCACCGGCATGTCACTCACGCTTCCCCGCATCAGGTTAGCGCGGGGGCTGTTTTGACTTAAAGAAATGCAATTCGCTGCAAAATATTATTTGCAGAAACGGAGAGCTTTAGTATAAGAACCTTCCTACTTAGTTCTATTGAGTTTCTTTGCAAACAAACTTAATAGAACTACATATACCTACTAACTCGTGTTAGCACAGAACAGTATTTTTGAATCAACTTTATTTTGGTTCCCTCTGGTTCCCTCTAACTTTGCTCAGACTTAAGACCCTGTCGAAACGAGACAGCGTTATACCGCTGGCATTTTGTCTCGTTTTAACGGAAACTTAAGTCTCAGCAAAGTCAAAGTACGCTCTGTAAATCTCAGCTTTAGAGCGAATAGGGGATAACAAGGGCAACAAAACGATCGATAGCTTCGCGTCTGAGTTCCTGTCGACACTCACCAGTCAACTAGAGAGCTAGAATAGCTCGTGACTCGCAGTTTGTTGGGGAGTAGCGCCCGCGCATGATTCACACGCAGTCCGCATTAGCAAGATGGAAATGTGGGATTACGCGATTAGGATTTATTTACCTACTCGATGTGAATTGCCACGTTTGTAGCTTTATCTACCTTTTTATTTTAAATTATTTATCAAAGCTTTTACTCATGTCTTTCTCAGTTGTAGTTTAGTCGAACTTAAACCTTTACATATTAATTTTTTTATACTTACTCATGTCTTCCTTAACGTGGATTAACAGATACGGTAATAATGAATGTACTGCAGTCCTCAACATCTTAGCGGTTATTATCTACGTTTTCAAAACTAACCTATTCTTGATTTCAATTTGATACATTTATAGCTGATTTAGTTGGATCTAAACAATCCCTAAACTAAACGGAAATGATAGTTCTAAACATATTGCTATTCCGTTTATGATGCTCCTTGTGGAAAAGGATAGCACTAGATTTAGACCTGTCAATTCAGTTTAGTTTAGAGATTTTGTATGACACACCACAAAACAAATGAATAGAGTCCTGGACTGCAATAATAAAATGATGTGATGTTTTGTGTTGTGGTAATTTATGGGGCTAGAATTCCTTATTAAAGAAGATAATTAAAAGAAAATTGGATTTTTTGTTATTTTTTAATATAATTACCTAATTAGTAACGTCACGCTGTGCGGAAAGTGATTAATGACGTCACAAGGCATAAACGACAAATATTTTCGATTTTTAATATAAAACATATTTTCCCGCAAAAAAATTGAAAATTTAAGTTTATGAATAAATTATTGAATATAATGTAAGTCTTGTTGATGAAACGCTATAAAATTTGCTCATAACAAATCTCAACGGAACAATGCACCACACAATACCAAAAAGAGCATTCGGGTTGAAAACAGCTGTGTGATTCACGCAGCTGGCGGTGTTGTTGTACCGGCAGGAAGCGCCTGCGTGAAGTGTAAACTACTATAAACTCTCACTCTCGCAATCATTGCTGTGAGCGAAGCAGCGAAACTGAATGTGCTTTGGCAATTGAGATCTGCTTGTAGCTGTGATAGCCTAGTAGTTAGAACGTCCGGCACCTAATCGGAAGTCGGGGGTTCGATCCCGGGCACGCACCACTAACTTTACAGTTATGTGCGTTATAAGCAAGTGAAAACATCGTGAGAAAACCTGCATGCCCGAGAGTTCTCCATGTTCTCAAAGGTATGTGAAATCTGCCAACCCGCATTGGGCCAGCATGGCAGACTATGGCCTAAACTTTTCTCCCCAGTCTTCTTACATTATTTTCATCTTTAGATTGCCTTCTTCATTTCTTATAATTTAACCTTAGATCTTCTATGTATTTCATTCAAAGTTTGTTCGGCCTGCCTTTTAGCTAGTAAGTACTTACCGTCTGGCGTCTATATACCTCGTACCGGTTACAAATAAATGCGCCTGCGCATTTACACTCTATGTTTTCGGTCTTGTGGTTATTTGCTAAGCGTTTTTATTTTGCATTCAACTTGTTTGACGTGCGAAGTGTTGGATCTGTTCTATTAATTAATTAGCAACCGTCTGCCGCTTTACTCTGTGGGAATTTCGAATCCGACCTTATTCCTTATCCGGATAATGAAAGGAACCCCACCCCAGTTCGCTGCTTTTTAGGACCAATGGTTTGGGCTGGGCATTCATGAGTCAGTCATTGAGTTAGTCGTAGATTTAATAAAAGTAGGTAATAATATTCTTAGTTGTTAACAAACATTAACTAGGATGCTATACGGCGCGAAATTCTTCTTTTCTAATCCCTTGGCCTTGCCATTTATGTTAAACAGGTAGGTACGTAATCGTCCAGTATGTTTTTTATAAAACTTCAGTCAGGTAGACAAGTATGCACCTGCCTAAATCGTCAAAATCATCATCAATGTTGATTGCTGATTTCGAGCAATCAAAAGAGAAATCTGCCAAAACCTTTAGAAATACGTTTTATTGTTATTTGTTTTATGCAGCAACTTATTTTGGAGAAAGGAGGCGATGGCGTGAGTATGGAATAACAATTAGTTTGACATCCTCTAGTGACGCTATGGACTGGGTACACCATTACTTACCTATAATTTTTTAAGGATACCTATTCTCGAATGTGTTTTTAACCCCCGACCCAAAAAGAGGGGTGTTATAAGTTTGACGTGTGTATCTGTGTATTTGTGTATCTGTCTGTGGCATCATAGCTCCTAAACTAATGAACCGATTTTAATTTAGTTTTTTTTGTTTGAAAGGTGGCTTGATCGAGAGTGTTCTTAGCTATAATTCAAGAAAATTGGTTCAGCCGTTTGAAAGTTATCAGCTCTTTTCTAGTTAATGTAACCTTCACTTGTCGGGGGTGTTATAAATTTTTTATTTACACTTTTAACTAGTTTTCTTTAAAATCCCGGTAGAATTTTTAAAATCCTCTATTAATCTTATACCATGATCTTTTAGAATTTATTCATAATAATATATCGTTGATCTATTGATCGTTGATTTATTTTGTTTGATTTCTATTTTTCTTATGCACAATATGTGCAATATTAGTTCACTCTGACAATGTGGTAACCCTACTCAGGCTAGAGTACTAGCAGAGGTACTAGTGCGGTCAGTACACTGTACATTTTATCGAATTATCGATCGCTGAAACATGACACATGTCGTATTAACGTAATCGCAGATAAGATATGAGTTTATTAACTTGCACGTCTAGTGAAAGTTTATTGTAGGGTGTTACAACATTGGTATGCAGATTCAGTTGTATTTTATTTTATTTACCTTTTAAAAGCTTATGGAGTGTGATAAAAAATGAGGATGTTATGTAAATCAGATGTTTTAACCTTTTTAATGGACTTTTACGATGAGAAATGGCAAATGTGGAAATGTCAGTATTTATAATGTATGAAAATATTGGAATATTATTAAATACTAGCTTATGCCCGCGACTTCGTCCGCGTGCTACACAAATTTTAATCCCCTATTTAACCCCCTCAAAGGATCAATTTTCAAAAATCCTCTCTTAGCCGAAGTCTACGTTATAATAGCTATCTGCATGCTAAATTTTGGCCTAGTCCATTCAGTAGTTTGAGCTGTGCGTTAATTAGTCAGTCAGTTTTCCTTTTTAAATATTTAGATAATAATATTAACATTATAAGGAAGTTCACTTTAAGTAGAATCCCAGCAATCATCTAAGCTATCTACGTCGTAACACTAATTGATCTTTTAGATTTCGGCCTGAACCTACACATTTTAGCTGGCGTAGCTTAGCTTGCTTTAGTTTGTCAAAAACTAAGCTACGTAAGTTACGCTTGCTGCAGTTTGTTAAAAACTAAGCTACGTAGGTAAGCTAAGTTAAGCTTTATGCTTTTAGCTCGCTGTATTGCTTGGGTTTGTGAGTTCGATAGGAATTATGGCAAGGCTGATAGCACATCACTAATAGGTGACATTAAACACGGCCACGCATCGAATGCACAAGATGCAAACAATCTGAAGGCCGGCAGCTACGTGCCTATCGAATGGGGGTCACCAACCATGCGGATGTGTCGAATGTGGGTTCCGATAGCTATGCACATTGTACATTGTAGATAGGGATAGTGACTAAAGGTAACACGCACTACTACTACCACTAAGATAACTACTTAACCATACTACTACTACTACTAAGATAATTACTAACGTAAGATACTAGCACGCAGTGTGATAGTAAATTGTTTTTGCGCTTGCCGAAAGTTATCAAAATTGAATTACTATGAAAGCCAACGTAATACGTGGTAATATTCTTACGTTTTCTGATGTTCTGGTAGTTGCAAAGTTACAAAAGATTATTATATCGATCTTTACATTTTTTGAACTTACTTTATTTTAAGTCTCGGCGATATTTTCTTGCGTCTCGCGGTGAACGTCTATTTCGCAAAAAATAACCTAGACGTTGAACATGGAGCACGTTTAACTGAAATATACCTAATTCACTCTTGAATCTTGACTGATACCTTAGATTTATTAACTTGTATCTATACCTCTCCAATGCTCTATTGCTCCAAGCAATAAGGCCGCCTTTGCACACTTTTTTCGTTAATAGTTTTTTCTGTTTTCTTCTTTCTGTGTCGTGTTCCTTTACATGTGTTTTTGTGTGCAATAAAGTGTTCTATTTATCTATCTATCTATCTCTCTACGACGTAGGCGCTCACTAAGAAGGGATTTTTAGAAATCCCACCTGCTATAAGGTGCATCGACTAAATAGAGGTGGTTCTCAATCAGCACGTTTGTTTTGCGTCGCTTTTTGCGTATCACTCTGGTAAAGCGCTTACTTTTTAACCCCCGACCCAAAAAGAGGGGTGTTATAAGTTTGACGTGTATATCTGTGTATCTGTGTATCTGTCTGTGGCACCGTAGCGCCTAAACTAATGAACTGATTTTAATTTAGTTTTTTTGTTTGAAAGGTGGCTTGATCGAGAGTGTTCTTAGCTATAATCCAAGAAAATCGGTTCAGCCGTTTGAAAGTTATCAGTTCTTTTCTAGTTACTGTAACCTTTACTTGTCGGGGGTGTTATAAATTTTTAATTTACACTTGTTTCAAGCATAAAATCTTTCGAATCTCAAAGCTCGTTTTGGGCTATGATAATAATAATTTATTATGAGTTATGACACGTGTCTATTACGTGAAGTCTTGTCTAAAATATAATCTCTATATTTCCGTCACCCGAGGCGTACCGGATTTGAAATAAATTATGAATCGCTCAATTAGCTATTGTATCGGTATCGTTTGTTATGTAATGCATAGGTAATGCAATAAATTACCATCCAATACAATGACTGGACATTTTTACAAACTTGCTTTTATTTTGTATGCGCCGGTTATGGCAAAGCCACAAAATAAGGAAGGTATGTTATTTTGCCCAATCCCGGGCACTCACCGCTATCTTTTCAAAGTTAGGTTAGAATAATATGCTAAGGCTATAATATTAACGGCTATTAACGCGTTTTTCAACGGCGTTTTCCGTTAACCGTAGGTGACGCCACGATCGACGCAATAACTTGATCAACGGCATTCACATTGCCGTTTGGCGTTAGACAATTGTTACCCCAATTCTATTGGCATCAGACGTTAACCGTTCAAGTGTGGCCACTCAGTTTAACGCGTTGATTAACGGTGGAATTATCGCGATAATTGTGGCGTTGTTGGGCATTGACGTTAACCTTAATGTTGCCCGAGCATGATGTAAGGTGGTCCGTACCCGGTTTCGAACCCCGAAACTCCCGAATAGGAGGCGGACGTTTTAACCACGAGGCTATCACGATGCCTGAATAGGGTATATTTTGTTTGTAGCAAAGCAAAAGAAAGAGTGAGTGGATAGGACCGCTTGGGGAGGCAGGGGAGCATTGAAAGAGCTTTGATAATGCTCACTCGCTAATTACACCCCTGTGCGACGGGCGAGACTGTTTGATCAAACACTGGCAAATATACCTATTATGAATGCTTTCAAGGCTATTTTTGGGGTATTTTAAGTTATCATACTTTTTGTTTCTGCCAAGCTTTGTGCTTGAATTGTTCTCATATAGCACTAAAGGCTAATTACAAATCAAATGCTTAAACTTCTACAACTGTATTAACTTTAAAACGTACGACCATGCTGAAAATACAAAGTGCGCGTTAAGAAAGCGTTGACGTGTGAACAGATACTTGGGAATGCATTATTGTTGTACTAGCTGACACCCGCGAGTTCGTTCGCGTGGATTTAGGTTTTTTGAAATCCCGTGGAAACTCTTTGATTTTCCGGGATAAAAAAGTAGCCTATGTGCTAATCCCGGATATTATCGATCTCCATTATGAATTTCAGTCAAATCCGTCCAGTGGTTTTTGCGTGAAGAAGTAACAAACATACACACACGCACACACACACACACACACACAAACTTTCGCCTTTATAATACTAGTTTGATAGTGTTATTTGAACGCTTTTTTAACGGACGTTAAAAAAGCTCTCGTGCGAATGAGGCCAAGGGAGTAGGAAAAGGATGGTTTGTCCTCCATTTGGATACCATGTAATGACAACGTTATTTGCGGTAGAGGTGTGTGTATTCACTCATGAACAAGCTAGTGTGACTCTTGAGACTTTACAACGCAATTTTCGACGCCGAAATCTGTTACATTGTCACTCCCTAAGTCCTAAAACAAACGTGTTCAGACTGACAATTGTGAGTGCAGTCGTGTATTCTACGAGAGAGGGCCTGCACTCTGTCTGCACTCTGCCTACTGATCATTTTTATCTGAAAAGGATTTTTGAAAATCTGTTAGTTGTTGCTGTACTTTGATGAATATTACTTACTGACTTCAAAAATTATCCGTCAAAATATCCTCTTAACCACGATTGGGCTACATATGTCAGGGGTGGCTCTCAATAAGGCGATTTATATTTTAATTATTGGGGTTCCCTTCACAGTTTACTAAAATTGTACTTTTTTCGAAAATTCGTGTACTTACAAGTTTTGCCTACTCTCTTTCTGCAAAATATTTCCTAATGACTTACTAGTTGATGCCCGCGATTTCGTCCGCGTGTAGTTAGGTTTTAAAACCCCTTGGGAACTTGGGATTTCGGATAAAAAGTAGATATGTCACTCTCCTGTTCTTTAAAAAAATCACGTCAGAGAAAAAATGCAAGGGAATAAATGCGTTAATCTGTCAAAGAATCAACAAATCCTGATCCTATCTAATACCAGTGACGCGCGTGCTTACTTAAAAACTTACGCTCATGACTCAAGGCCCAGATGATTTTCAGGTGCCTCTTCTCCCGTCCTACATAGGGCCCTCAAACGTGCTCAGACTGACAATGATGTGTTGAGACGTGCAGTCTGGGTAAGAGTGCCCTTCCTATTAGCATACGAGGCATATATTAGCCACTGTACTGGCAGTTACTGATACTATCGTTGTTACTGTAATAATGGTAGCGGGCTATTGCTACATGATTACAGGGAAATCAAAGTTATCAACGCAGTCATGTGCTAACTTTCTAATCCTTTTAAAAACTAAAATTCTTTATCATTATTCACAAAATGTGAAAGTGTGTTTGTTTGTTGATTATTTGTTCTTCAATCACGCCGCAACGGAGCAAAAGATTTGGAAAGTAGTATAGGCTACTTTGTATGCCAGAAAATCAAAGACTTTCCATGGCATTTTTAAAACTTGATCAAAGGAGGAAGAATTCACGGGCTCCAGCTAGTTATATTCAAAGTATACTTTACTTCTGCTGGGAAACCTGTCTATATTAAATTATTTATAACTATATAATATATAAGAGCTTATATAAGAGTCCAATATTTTCGAGTTAAGAGCTTATATATTATATATATAAGCTCTTAACTCGAAAATGTTGGACGAGCTTTTTTAAAGTTTTTATTAGTTAATACTTAATACCTACATATTGTATCCAGATTATGTTGGTAAAGGTAATCTTATGTATCTAATACAAAGCCCAGGTACTTTAGTCAACTTTATCGATGATGTAGTTTTCAACACCATTTAAAATCTTACAAGTTTTAAGTAAGTATTTAGTTTCTTAATACAAAAACTTGAAGCTTTACAAAATCCAGACAGCGTTTACTCTGAATCCTTATACTACACAGTTATGTAGGCTCATCATGTTACTATAGACGTAAGGCTAGCTAGCCATTCTGCAAAAATCCATTGCCAAGACATCCCCTCGGTTTTCATTTCCTTTAAACGCGACAGCATAATTTTTTTTTTCAATTCCTTTTCTTGCTTCCAATTCCAGAGTTGTTTGTTTTGGTCTTGTTGTTTTGGCTCTGTTCATATCGGTAAGGTTCCCGGTTATAATAAGAGCGGGCAGAGGGCGTAACGAATGCAGTGACTTTTGTTATAGCTACAACTGTACATATCATAAGCGGAAGCGATTTATAATAAACTGTTTCTTTTAAAAAAAATTCTTATTGCTTATGTTGATGAACAATTGTCAAATCTCTTGCTAACTCAGTGGTAAACACTGAATGATAACCACCGAGCTTATTTGACATTTATTTTTAAATGTATGTATGTAAATGGTTCCTTGTATATTTATTTTTAAATCATTGAAGATTTTCTTCGAAAAATTATTTTAGTTTCACTCAGTGAAGCAGCAATGCAGAACTAACTGTGGCTATTGTACAGTGTTAGACACTGAGTTAGCGAATCACCCTGCATGTAGCATGGGACCCATGACTCTTGAGTATTGAAGTTTCTAAGGACGTTTTAGCGTGGAACAGTAGACTACAACACACATACATAAGAATGTATCATGTGAACGTCTTATGCATATGCTTTCCTTGAGTATCAGAGCAAAAAGTGGTGCAGTAGGAAAAAATTGGCAAATAGATACCGGAAAACAGGGACGACTAATCAACCAAGCTCATTCTGCACCGAACGGATCAACCAATCGCGTGCACTTTCCATTCGCAACCAATCTCATTGTAATGTTGCAAGAACTATATTATAATCGAGTGACTGCTGTGTTTAGAAGTAATTTATCCAACAAGCTTTTAGTGTGAGTGTGAAAAACGCATCATCAATCAGACCAGTGCAAGAATCCGATATTACACATTACTGGTAAGTGTTAACCCGCTGTTTTTCGTCCCTTGCAAGCACCATCAAGAGTAGTGGGTATTGCGAATCGATAGCTGACCTTGCTTGCAGAACACAAGACGGCAACACGCTCAAATGCTCAATCAGCTATTGTTTCCCGCTGCGGCACGCGGGACAACTTGAAAGCGGCACCCGGCATTAACATAAATATACTGAAGTCATACGTACAATACAATTCAAATTCATATTCTTTATTGCGAACTTGGGTTACACTTTCACTGTGTGTATGGTGTTATACAACAAAGTAGGAACAATTTTTTTTTTTTACCTGCTATATGCTAATCATTCATGACTCATACTCCCCTTTCCCCTCCAGGAAAAGCCTGTGCCAGAAGTGGGTACGACAATAGTGCAACGGGTGGGGTTTGAACCGCCGACCTTTCGGAATTCAGATGTCTCCTCAACCGCTGAGCTATCGAGGCACAATATAGGTACACATACCTATTCAGCCCTTTACTTACTCGTATCAATGAAGTAAGTGTTACGAAACGATGGAGTAAGATAGAGCACTAGTCATCATATGAATCTGCCACTTGGTTCGGAGTGTCCGAACTGGACTTGCTTGAGATTGTTCATACGCGTAGTCGTTAGGTTTTCTAGTGCAGGGTCACCCAAGCAAGGAGAACAATTGATGCATCTAACAAGCAAGTTTTGTTAGATGCTTCAATACGTTCCTGAACAATACTCAGAAAAAACAGGCACATTTTTACCGACCAATCTCCTATGTGCCTCCCTCAAGCTACTCGATACTGGCGAAGTGCATTCTGCTGGTTTGGCACTACTAAAAGCCACCAAGCAAGAAAAGAAGAAGAAGAATACGTTCCTGGTCCACTATTATTTTAGGTACTTACGTGCCATAATGATGCAAGTCTAGTAATAACTCATGTCATTTACCAATACCTATTCAATGTTGGCGGTCGAGACAAGGCAAGGTGTGGTTCAGTTTTCCAATGACGCAAACTTTAAAGGAGTATATTTACCTTGCTTTTATCTAGTTAACCCAATTGTTGATGTTGATATCTACGTATCGACACAACTAAAAGTTAAGCAATGATTTTATGATCATCATCATACTTATCAACTGGTAGGCTATTGCCTAAAGCTTGATTTTCTCATTCTGAAGAGAGGCCCATAACTACTAGGGCCGTTGATGGGTTGATGATAGTCTTCTCAGTTTAGCTGTCCAAAATAAACAAACAGACAGCATGCACCAGTAACTGAACTGGAAAGTCAAGAAAAAAGCGGTTCAAGCTGACCCAAAACCCAAACCTAATCCTATGTAACCCAAAAATAATCACCGCAAACCTGCATAATTATGCACCTAACCTAATAGATAAAATAACAACCTTTACGAACTCTATATCAGTCAGTCAGTCTGTGAAGAGTCAATAAATCTAAGAAAGTTCCTTATCCAGTAGTTCAAGAGTACTGTAAACTTCTTTTGTGTGTGTATTTGTTCCTCCATTTAAAATCGATTGTTATAATTGGCCTCTAAGTAGGTATATATGTAGTATTTAATACATAATCAATTAGTCAATGGAACAGCTATTTAAACTTTATCTACGGGCGTTCCTAAAATGTTAATTTTGTTCATAATGCCGACACGCTCAGAGTTTGACGCTTCCGTGTGCTTTGTTTTTGTTTATTTTTTGCTTAGAGCTGCATTTGTAGACTTCCGTACCCGAAAGGTGCCAGCGGGACCCTATTATACCCTCCACTGGTCTTTGTCTGTTCGTCCGTCCATCCTCATCTGTTTGTTTGTCAGCGGGCTGTACCTCGTAAACCGTAATATATAGGTACAGAGTTGAAATTTTCACAGTAAATAACAACAAATAATAAAAAATTCAAAATGGCTGGCATGAAAATAGAAAAATAGGATTTTTGTAAGATTGTATGGAGTCCTCCGTGTACGAGTCAGACTCTGTCTTTTTGGATTTTCTTGATATTTCTGATTTGATGACGTGGAGAAACTCCAAGCATAGCTCCCTACTTACTGAAATATTTTACTCTAATCACCAACAGAAATAAGTCCTATTGAGCATCCTCGGCCTTGTAAGCCCTACTTTCTACGGACGGTTTCCTTTCTCAAAAGTTCAATATTCATCTGTGAATGCTTTGGTGCCAATGCTTACACGCAATGCCACTTTGTTAAGTGCACTTCGATGTCAATAGATCCTACTTACGCGTGAACTGTCTGCCGACATGGAATGGTATGCGTGTTCTGTGTACCCTTGAAATGGATGCAACCCTCGCTTATAGTAGGTAGGTACTAGGCTTATACTTGATGATGCTCGCAACTTCGTCCGCGTGGATTCAGGTTTTTTAAAAATCCCGTAGGAACTCATTGATTTCCTGGAATAAAAAGTATCCTATGTCTATCCCCGGGATGTAAGCTATGTTTGTACCTACAAACGTTCGGTAAAATCGTTAAAAGTAAGGGCTGTGAAAAGCTAGCAGACAGACAGACACACTTTCAGGTTTAAAATATTACTATGGATCACATGAGTAAAGATCTCTAGTTATTAATAATACTATGGTGGTATTAAAAGCTCCTTTGACGCCGAGACTTTCAGAAAGAGAAGTCTTTATAATTAGATTAAGTACCCATCTGAAAATTTTATATTGTACTTAAATAATAGTAGGTAAAAGAAATTCTGCAGAATTTTCCTGCTTAAAATATATATTTTTAATTATACTCATCTAGTAAAAAACAACAAGTGGCATTTTCCGTAATACTGAAGGTTTCTAAAAACTCAGAAAATCATTATAAGCTTTCGTAGACTCTAACATTACAGTTAATATCAATAGGTTTTAAGGCTTCCTGCACACTATTTGCATCTGTTCGTCATATAATTAGCTTAGCCTAGATTTACAGTCAAAGCCTGCCCGTCGTCATGTAGAAATCATTAAGGTTACAATGTTTGTTTATATTAGTTACGCGTTGCACACATCATTAAACCCGGCCTTCTATTGCGAGCGGAAGGGATTCCGTATGGCATTCGTCCTATTTGCAAACGTATTTGCATTCATTTGCTTATTGCTCCATTAATTGTGGCTAATTTATTTTATCCAGATACAAGTTAGCCCTTGACTACAATCACACCTGATGGTAAGTGATGATGCAGTCTAAGATGGAAGCGGGCTAACCTGGAAGGAGTTTGGCAGTTTTCATTAAACCCATACTCCTTTTGTTTCTACATGGCATCCTACCCGAACAGTACGGCAGTACGGCTTTGCCAGTAGGGTGGTAACTAGCCACCTCCTTATAAGGATATCCTACATAAGATCTTCTTAGTCTGATATTTTTAGGTGCTACAATTACTACTACCGGAAATCTTAGAAGTATTGCCATGCAGGATATAGAAACGGATTAGGATATAGTTTAAAAAAAAATTAATTGTAGGCAAGCGCTTGACCACAATCACACCTGATGGAAAGTGACGATGTGGGCTAAGGTGGGACGCGTTTACCTATAGAAGATACATAGTAAGATAATAGGTAGGGAAGTATAATAATAATTTTCTTATGTTACTTTTTCCATTCAATAGGTAATAATCCGCCTGAAATTTGAGAATTCTGCCTTTTTAAAGTTACAAGAACTTAAGAGTATTTAGGGTTAATTTAAAGGCACGCAAAATAAAAATATATTACATCCTTATTACATGCAAACAAAATCGAAAGACATTAATATTATTTAAAGTCATCATATTTTGAAAGCTCACGATAAGTTCATGTATTGGTTGAACATAATGGAATAACATTTAAGGGCTTGGGCAAACACGATGCGCCACGGGACGTGCCCCAAGCGACTCCTGTAAGTTACAGATGTATTACACCTGTAAGTTTTACTCACGAAAGTAGCTTACATGACTAACTTACGATAAAATTGATGTAAACACTCCTATAAGTACATTTACATTAGTAAATTTGTTGCCAATTACGTAGGTAAGCTAACAGGAGTAATCACTGACCTCTATCAATACACGCTGGACCTGCGATTGCTGACCTGTTTTTAAAGCAACTTGATTTTCTCCAATATTGCGCTTAGTACATTTATGTCCGTTTCAGTGTTGTATATTATTTTATTATTTATTATTATAGAGAACTGTTTGGAAGCGTACGGGCGTGACCATTAACAAAAAAATTAATTATTTATTTCGGTAAAAAACAAGTTTTTTTTTTAGTAAGAATACTAGCCATGCTAATCATGACTACTACTCCCCTATCCCCTCCAATTAAGCGTAAAGCTTGTGCCAGGAGTGAGTACGACAATAGTGCAACGGGTGGGGTATGAACCGCTGACCTTTCGGAATTCAGTCCGCTCCTCAACCGTTGAGCTATCGAGGATCTTAGTTTACATATAACATAGAAATTGGGACCGTCCCAGTACGTGACTAGTATTAAACTAGTGCTTGTGGCGGGCGGCCACGCTCTTCCATAACATATTCTGTTACAATTGAAATGAATAAGTACATAGTTTCTAATAGTAATAAGCAAATTAATTATTAAATAAATGAGAGTAAAAAAATAAGCAATATTAGGTAATTTTAACTTCAAATAGTTCCTTATTTATTAATTTTATTGGTCGTCCTAGCTTCTGCCGTTCGCGTTTTTTGAGTGTCCAAGCCTTTAAGAATATTATAACCGTGTGTCATATTGGGAAAGTAACGTAACATCTTTATGTAGAGGAGACAACATAAATTGTTCACAAACGCAGTGGTTTCAATCACCAATCAAAAATTGTAGGGTGACCATGAGCTTACATTTTTTAGGGACAAACCTGAAATTCATCATAACTGTTTCATGTTAAAGAGGCCCACTGCTAGATATAGGTATTTTCCAGCGAGCGCCGTCCTCAGTTTTCTTTATCCACAACTTCTTTGGGATAGACGATATTTTATGTCAAAAGTTCAGTAATAGATAAAATTGCTGTTTATCAAATAAATTACGTACGCTTATAGTTCATTTTTAAAAAAACTTCTATGCTTATCTAATTTTTGTATTTTTTATTGCAGGTATGCCAAAAGACGATTGCAGAGCGATATACACCCAAAAGTGGTGTAAGTAGAACAAGTTTTCAAAAAAAAAACCTGACTGCGGTTTGCATTGCATCTTTTTCAGCTCGCACATTAGAAGCCCATAAAATCGGCACTCATGCCATCAAGACGAAAATTACAGAAGTGGTTCATACTGAATGAAAACACACATGTAAAAGGCTAAATATTTATTATATGTTAGTTTTATCGCAGGTTATTTTAACGAAAATAATTATTGTTTAGGCGTACTAAGTAAAAAATTAAATCTTACTCGTACCTAACAAAAAATTCAGCAGTTAAAACATCTTTGAGATATTAGTACTTCTACAGTTACTTAAACAAATTGAAATGGAATACTTATTGTTCCAAGAATACCTTTTAATGTAATCCTGAGGCTCTAATCTTGATTAAAGTGAACTAACTAAATAACTTAGGACGGGCTGTCAATAAAATTGACTCTGCACGATTAAACACTAGCTTCGTAAATGCGTGGGTTCCTTTGTAAATGTAAATGATTTAGTACAAGAATCGAAGTCATAGTGTTAGCGTTCTGTTTAGCAATATACATCGAAGTACGAGTAGGTCTATACATTTTCGATATGTCGATATAATAAAGATAAAAGATAATAATGATATGTTCACTTCATTAATTCGATGAAATTCGATCGTTCTCTAATTACAAATTGTTTCGACAAATTAATTAAAGTACTAATTTACATAATATGCTTCAGTACACTGCAACTAACTTACTAAGCATTGATTGCAAGTAAATTGTGTGTATGTAAATGTTGTACCTATTGAGTATTGTGAACACCCTGACGATGCATAAAGTATGTCAATAATTGGAAATCTTACTGATATTATAAATGCAGAAGTGAGTTCATTTTGTACTTCAATTACGACGCACCGGAGCAATAGATTTTTTGAGATTTTTTGCATGTAGAGCGATTAGACTCACATAGTACATATTTTGTATGCCGGGAAATCAATTAACTACTACGGGATTTTTAAATCTGAACTCTAAAGTATGTATTATAATATTAGGCGTTTTGAGTTTCATGTTGAAAACTCTAGATAAAAAAGATAAAAGATGTCTAATGTCTATATAATATATTCTAGATAGTTAACAAGACTGATGTATACCTAAATGTAGATCATTCACTTAATATATGGACATGTTGTGATCACAACAATAAAGTAACATGACACAGTCACGACAAAACAATTAATAAAAGTGGTAGTTAAAGTGCTATTAAGTGAACAAATACGGTAGAAGAAAACCTTAATGAATATGCTTCAAAAAAAGGCAAGCAATTTACACTAAACGATGAGTTATGAACGTAGACGGACGGACACCCACGTAGTTCCTTCGCTGGGCAGACAAGTGCGTACTGTATACGAGTAAGTGTAGAAAGTTTCGAGTACATGATGACCTGATAGCACAATTATAATAATCGGTTATCGAAGTAAAATTTAGATTGTCAATTAAATTATAATAATCGGTTATCGAAGTAAAATTTAGATTGTCAATTACTTACGTTCACTGCTAGGTAAATTAATGAATGATATTCTGGCAATATTTTGCAAAGAATCTACTCCTACTGTGATACCTAAGATCTTTTTTATTTACAACTTTATTACTAGGCGATGCCCGCGACTTTATCCAGCTGGGATGTAGGTTTTTAAAAATTCCGTGGAAACTTTTTGTTTTCCGAGACAAAAAGTAGCCTACGCCCGTTGGATGCAAGCTATCTCTGTATACCTTTTTTCAAAGTCGGTTAAATGAATGGGCTATGAAAAGTTAAGAGGCAGACAAACATATACAGTCTGGCATGTATTGAATGATCTCTTTTGTTGAAAAATATGACTTCGGAAGTTATTATGTTTTGGATGAAATTGTGCTTCTCTTCGAAATTCTCCAATTATTACTTAACATTTTGGAAAAGATATTCAGGTTAAACGATATTAAAAATGAAGCACATTTTATTACCCCATTTTATGTGTAATCAATTAGTGTTGTTGTGTGATCTGATTTATAAAAATTTAAGAGTCTCCTTTGAACCTCCGGCTGTTCTTTTTTACTGTTGTTTTATTATACACAGGTGCTTTACTGGAAAAGAAAGTTTATTTATCTGCAGTGTTGTATTTAATATGCTAAACTTTGTTATAAAAGGGTTAATTTCAATGGGTTCATTTTGAGAAGCAAATTGTCGTTTAAGTTTCAACGCCACGTAAGTCAAAATTAGCAACTTGAGCGAAAAAACCTGCTGTTTCTAGAGGTTTGGATTTTTTTGATAGATTAGTATTGTTAGATTTTTTTTCCTTGAAGGGGTTCTATTGGACCTTTTCTTGTTTCTGATTGCCAGAAACAACGCGTCTCTCGATTCTCTAGCGGATTGCATCAAAATAGAAAAACCGACAAAAACTTACTGTCGTGGTGTTAGAACTTAAGCGACGAAATGCTTATTTTTAATATTTTTGCATCTAAGTTGATTATTTTCGATGAATTTATGGCAATAGATGAAACAGCATAAATAAAACTTAAGACATAATATTTACCTATTATTTAAAAGCGTAGAAACACAGATATAAAACTTCCTTATAATCGTATGCGTGTATTCGGTGTTTTTCTCAAAAACAAAACCCACAATTGTATTCAATGAGATGATGCTACACACCGCGATTTTGAGTTCATGTTATTTTTTTTTTGTAAAAAATCATGTTGTGTGCGGAGTCTTTTAAATATTAAATAATGCATAAGCCGTGCATAAGCATAAGGCCTTTCTGCATGCTTTTGTCGAATCTTTATGGAGGTTGTAAAACTTTTTATATCCTATAGAGTAATATGAATATGCGATTTTCTTACCTTTCAACTGACCGTGTTCATTGAAATATGTTCAATTACATAATTTAACGACAAAATAGCTATGTTAAAGTGCAAATAAATACTCGTTTTATAAGTATCATTATTTATTTACTTTTTCTAGTGGTTTGAGTCTTTAAGTAGAGTTAATTTTACCATATTTATTAATTTTATCTGTCTTGATTGTTCGATAAAAATTTTGCAATCGATCATAAACTATTGTCCCGATAAGCTATACTCTAGCTCATCGACTCTAGCTACTAGAGGCTAGAGATAAACATAGCCCAGAACTGCATAACCTTGTTTGTCTGCCTCCATGTGTTTGTGTGTCTGTTCAGTCACCCTCCCTCAACCCGAACCCTGTAGTAATTACCTACCATATTTCAAACGGCCATGTTTCTTGTCTCTAATCTTACTAATGTTATAAATGTTGGGATGAAGATAGATTATACCCTGGATAAGCACATAGGCTACTTTTTATCCCGGAAAATCAATGAGTTGCCACGGGATTTTTAAAACCTATATCTACGGGGACGAAGTCGCAGGCCTCAGCTAGTATGTCACCCCTGTTCCATATATCCTTATATGCTAATAATTATAACAACAGTAACTCGGCATGCATACCTAAATACTGTAAGCGGTACCATTGTTGTTTTTGTGCAACACAATTACAAAGACTTTGTAATTATGTTGAAGATCTTTGATTCCCACGGAATATAATTTGCAACTGCTTAAAACCATTTATTCTGAGAGCTCTGCAATAGCTGTCTGGTGCATCGGAACACTTAAGTAATTTAATACTGAAATTGGTTTATAGTTTGTAACTGGGCTGTGTTTTAGCACTTTGATTTTATTGCGGTAAGAGTTACGAAAAATCCGGCCTTATTCCTTGTTTACATTATAAAGGGAACCTTTGTGCAAATCAGCTTTCTGAGGGTCTGGGCTAAGCTTTGATGTGTCAGTGTCTGCTGAAAAAAAGAGTGTAATATTTTCAGAATTCATACCTATGTAGGCACCTATGTCTGTGAGTTTCTTTGTTCCACCATAACTTTTAAATACCTTAACAGATGTGGGTGTATGGATCATTAGATTTTTGATAGGTGGATAGAGATTAGAATAGTTACATCATTGTCATCAGATGTATAATGAAAGAGTCGGGACATGTCCCAATACTTTTTGAAATTTGGTTACCCTACACTAGTGCCCTATTAAAAAATATAATCAGTGATAGAAATCAATCACGTTATTACCGCTTCATTCGGTATAACCGGTAAGTTCGATTTTTGTCACGATCGCAAGGTTGTGCAACGGTGAAAGTGCGTTTAAAATCAATTAAGCGATTATAATTATTATTTTTGTTTGTATAATGCCTGTTCGTCACCGCCTCACCGGATTAGAACTTCAACTATTTCTAACCGACTTCCACAAAATGAGGTTCTCAATTCGTCGGAATCATTTTTCATGATGCCTGTCCTCCACTCAAGCACGAATCGCGACAATTTAGCCCGAGACTATATTTTGTGAACGGCAGGAAATACCCATCCACATTGTTATTCGAAGTTCGAACAAATCCACAACTTCACGCGTACGTGAATGAAGAGCGGGTTGCTAATATTATAAATTAACGAAAAGTGCGTCTGTCTGCCTGTCTGTTAAGTTCCATTTCACGTTCCATCCGTTTAACCGATTTTGATCAAATTTCGTAAAGATTAGATTGGATAGCTTATCTTCCGGAGAATGACATGGGACATATACATACGCACATACATATTATAATTACATACTTTTTGTCCATAACATAATAATATTAGTAGTAAGTAGGTATGTAGGTAGAGATATAGCTAAAAGTAGCAGACGATTTTGAGGGTTTTGTCTTCTGTTCTATCCATCAGTACACCCTAAAAAGCAATGGCGTATTTGTCTTCCTCTCAACACACGCTTACGGACATAACGACTCTCGTGTCATTCAAATGGATAGCTTTGTTTGTCGTCACGCCCATTAAAGCTCCCGAATTATGGGCTTTTCACTTTATTTTGGTATTTTTTCCTATATTTATGGTTGAAATAGTGTCATGACTCACCACGAATATTTTTAGGTATTAGAATATACCTACCTACTTATAAAGTCCACGACTTCGTTCACGTGGATATAGGTTTTTAAAAAAAATCCCGTGGCTATAACAGCTATCGCCAAATATATTTTTTTTTTAAAGAAAAAGTGTTTATTTCAGTCTATCGGTTCAGTCACTGTGGCGTTACGATTCCTAGATAAAGTTACGTAGGTTTTTTACCCAACTATGGCAAAGCCAAAAGGAAGGGTTATGATTTTAGCAGTCTATGTATGTTGTATGTTTGTATCGGATTATGTGTGTTCTACTGTGGTGCCTAAACTACTGGGCCGATTTTGATGAATGAGGTGGCAATCGATTCGTCATTATGGTTCGGGTGACATAGGCTACATTTTATACGAAAAAAATTGACCTGATGGATGTTACATCCAAAAAAGTGGGGGTCTACAATTTTTTTTTGCTATCGTATCGAGTGGGATATTAAATGAAAGAAGAATAAATTCTGGGTTCATAAATATCAATAAAGTACAATGTTAAAATACACCGAGCGACAGAATTTTTTTTTACCTCATTCTACCTATCGCTATCTATCGGCAGTTCGCGGGTCGGGTTTTAGTGGTGTTTAATTTATTTAAAAAAACCGGCCAAGTGCGAGTCAGACTCGCGCACTGAGGGTTCCGTACTCGGGTATTTTCCCAACATTTTGCACGATAAATCAAAAACACGATACATAAAAATAAATAAAAATCTGTTTTAGAATGTACAGGTAAAGCCCTTTCATATGATACCCCACTTGGTATAGTTATTTTACTTTGAAAATTAAAACACACTTTAATTTTTTTTTTTCAATGATGTAACTACAAATTCGGGGTTTTAAGATTTATTCCTGTACTTGTGCTATAAGATCTACCTACCTGCCAAATTTCTTGATTCTAGGTCAACGGCAAGTACCCTATAGGTTTCTTGACAGACACGACGGACGGACGGACGGACGGACGGACGGACGGACGGACGGACGGACGGACGGACGGACGCACAGACGAACGGACGGATGGACAGACAGACCAGACAGACAGACAGACAGACAACAAAGTGATCCTATAAGGGTTCCGTTTTTCCTTTTGAGGTACGGAACCCTAAAAATAGTGCCGGGTTACTTCCACTTTTCGCTATCAAGGGACAAGCCTTTAGTTATTCCGTAAGATGTTTCTCTGTATACGAAATCTTGATTGTTTGGCGTGGCCAAAGCCGCTTGTTTGCATAGCGGTAGCCACGCGGTGTTTACCCACCAGCCTACCATCTGTCTCCGAATTGAAAAACTCCATTCCTTATTTACACCTCGACGGAAATAGCACGCGGAAGACGAAACAGAAAGCCCAAATAACGTGTTATTCTATTTTCCACGTAGGGCTGTCACATAGGACATTTCTATATATTTTATAAAAAAAAATTACAACAATGAATAATTACTTTATTAAAAACTAGCCGATGCCCGCGACTTCGCCCGCGTGGATTTAGGTTTTTTGAAATCCCGTGGGAACTTTTTGATTTTCCGGGATAAAAAGTAGCCTATGTGCTAATCCAGGATATTATCTATCTCCATTCCAAATTTCAGCTAAATCCGTCCAGTAGTTTTTGCGTGAAGGAATAACAAACATACACACACATACACACACACACACACACACACACACACACACACACACACACACACACACACACACGAATACAAACTTTCACCTTTATAATATTAGTGTGAAGTGTGATCAAGATGTAGTTCAAAAGTTAAATACTGAGGCCAAAGCCGCTTGTTTATATAGCAATTGCCGTGTTTGCCCACCAGGCTACCATCTGTCTCCGAATTGAAAAACTCCATTCCTTAATTACGCGTCGACGGAAATAGCACGCGGAACACGAAACAGAAATCCCAAATAACGTGTTATTCTATTTTTCACGTAGGGCTGTCACATTTCTAAGTATATTTTTAGAAATAAACAATTAAAACAATAAAAATACTTTATTAAAAACTAGAGGATGCCGGCGACTTAGGTTTTAAAAATCCCGTGGGAACTGCCAGTGACGTCGAAGCCTCGACGTTTTGGTAGAAATTCCCTAACTATCGTGAACTGTTACATAGGGCTGTCACATCGGACTTTTCTGTATCTATGAAATACATATTACTGAATGACTATAGCCTCATTTCTTGAAGACACAGTGGCAGGAAAAACAGTAGCTCGATTCCGTAAAACCTGCATCAACCATTATTACAATCGTAATTGTTGTTATTGGTTAAAACGCCATTCTTGTTGCAACAATGCATTGTAGCCAATAGTGAACGACCGTCAACCAATCAGAGGTGATTGCGATCGTGACATTGTAGCTGTCACTCTACCGCAATCGAGCCGCTGGTGTCGGAAGGGAGGAATACAAGCCCTATCAATGCTTTTCATCAAGATATGTCCAGGCTCCAGCGCTTGTGTTGTGTCGTGGTTCGTGAATAGACACACACTTTCACATTTATTATACCTATGTGGATTTATTCAGTGAAACCGGTATTTAAAGAATAGGTAAGTACTTCGTTGAAAAATTTCTAACATCCGAATAACCGAGAAACGATTATCCAAAGAAGGAAACAATTAATACGTAACAAACTGCATTCCACCGACTAGTCACGGCTAGATAAGTCTTGGCTAGAATCGCGAGTGGTTTTGTGAAGACCTCCTTGGCATAGTGGTGATATTTTTTTTTTAATATTCATTATAGACAAGCTGGACCACAATCACACCTGATGGAAAGTGATGATGTGGCCTAAGATGGGATGCGTTTACCTAGAGATGCCTATTCACTCGTTTTAAAGATTGCAATTGGTGGGAAATACAGATCGCGGAAGAGTATTCCAAACCTTAGCCATTCGTATGAGGAATGATGACGCGAAACGTTTCGTGCGTGTAGATGGTATGTCGACGATATAAGGATGGAAACTCGCCCGACATGTTACGGTTCGGTGGTAAAATAGTGAAGGGGGACCGGGGAAGATCTAAGGAACAAACTGCAAATGGTGATCTAAGGAATAATCTGCATCGCATGCTGGAAGTTACAATACAGATTTATCTGATTGTCATTGTACCTACTCGTATAAATGGTGGCCGTGGCTTATAAGCTCCCAGATCATTTTGAAGATGTCCAAATTTTGTATTCTGCTGTTTCCGAAAATCCAGTTAAATAAGTACATAAGCATTAGTCATAGGTACAAGAAAATTCCATAGGACGTAAAATAAGAAAAAAGGCGGAAGTGCGTATAGTATGGTGTGACATTGATTGATCACATGATTCGTATAAGCCATTAATGTTTGTCTATATGGCGATCGAATTACCTTTGTATTTTTTACTACGTTTTTCCGCTTTTATGGCTTTTCCGCAACTTCGCACTTACGCCGAGCCGGCCTTATGCCGGCCTATTATAAAAGGAAAAGGGACTGCAGTCAGTCACCTTTTCCTTTGGTGTGATTTGATAGATCAGTCAGTTCAGTACAGATAGGGCCGCCGAGGTTGGTTGGTTCTACACTGCTGCTTCACAGGGCGATATAAAAATATGTTTTCGTAGAAAACCTTCGATGGTTTAAAAAATAAGCTCTGAGTAAACGAATCACCTCGCTGATATATCAAAGCACAGCTCAAGCTACTGGACGGATCAGGCTGAAAAGCAAGCAGAATGGAGATAGCTATTATGACATCCGTTAAGAAAGCAGTTTTGAAAATTCAACTCCTAAGGGGGTAAAATAGGGGTTTGAAAGTGTAGTCTGTGTAGTGTTTGAAATTTTTGTAGTCCACGCGGACGAAGTCACGGGCATTAGATAGTGTGTTCAAAACTGGGGCTGGCTGGTCGTTAGTTTAAACATCGGTAAATAAAAATAATAGGTTTTGAGATCGATCGGAGTCCCGCGCGTGAGACCGAACATAATCGACACATAATGCCGAAGTCACGAAAATCATTACGGTGATTGGGCGAAACGATTCCAATTTCTGGCAATTACGGTGGACATTGACCTTATCGAGTAAAAAAAGATCGACATTTAGACGAAATCATGAAGAATTTTGACTGTTTGGACTAGGTACAGGTATTCTCTGACTTAGTAACAGTAAAATACTTAGATACTCATTGAACACTTGTCGACAATCAATAAGTTGTATTCAAGAATAGATGCTATTTCCTTCATAAAATATGACTAGACCAATTTTTAAAATCTTCGAAAGAGGAGAAATTGTCGGTAACTTTCATCAGTATTGACTTTCTAAGCTGCATCCTTTGGTACAAAAAAATATTTAAAGGGGAACCGATTTGGGACTTCTTCAGTAGATGTAATAGTGTAAGCGCTATCAGAAATGGAGGTTTCTGGTAGAGACAAGGTTAGGAAGCCAAAAATCTGCCAAAAGCTACTGCAATTTGGCAGCAAAAATTTTTGTACAAAAATACAAAAAATGCTGACAAAAATTTACGCCAAACGGTTTCTGCCAACTTTTTGCACCAAATCCATTATTTACTGTACTCAAACATCTGGGTCAAACTCCCTAACCACCCTCAATGTGAACGTACTCCGAGTGGAAAGTCTTTGACCCGACCATTTTCTACAACTTTCGCATTATTTGTGAATGCGAAACTTTTTACTTTTTATTTAATAGACTCGTTTTGTCTGCCCAACCTTTAGAGCGCTTGCCACTTTACGATACAATTTCGGACGTCTATACGATATTTACTTGTAATTTTTATGATAGTGTTTTTTAAACTGTATGTAAATCTGAATGATTATAAAAAAGTTCGATCAAAAATCGTAAAGCAGTCGCTTAGTACTGAATAAAAATACATATTATTTAGAATTTCGACACTAGCTACAAGTGGTCAAAGGTGGGAAAATTCAGACGTTTCAAAAGCATTTATTAAAGTTTATTTGAATAAAAATTTATTCTATTCTTTTCTATACTTTTCTTTTCTATTCTTAAAGGCGCTCCAGCCGTGATCGGTAAATACCTAGTGAAAAATTTATCGGGTGCGATTTTTTTTCCTCCTGGCGATATCGGATCGGTTGATGTAGAAACGCTTTTAACGTTTCAGGTTTTTTGCTCCGGTTCCGGAGGAAATACTCTCGGACAATACAGAATACAGATACTAGGTTTTTTGATAACGATAATGAAATGGGAGAGAAATTACGTTTGTACGTAAAATATTTTTTTAAAGTAAGTGTAAAGAGTTTGGGTAAAATGGACAGCGAGGTCATGGAGCGTGTCGTAAATAAATTGAAGCTGCAAGTTGCTATGCGTTTTTATAAGTGAGCTTTTTATGCATATTAAAAAGTCCAGTTTTGGTAGCAAATAATTTAATAAATAAAAATAAATAGGTACAATAACTTTATAATTAGTAATCTATTGCTAACCTACATTACTAAGTAATTAGTGTAGTTTATTTTACGTAAGTATTGCCATAGCTTGTATTACATTGCCATTGCGGTTAAACCATAGGCTCTTACTAGTTAGGTGCGCTGACCAGGTGTGTAGATAATTGATTGATTGAAAGGTTAGCTTGGAATAGAGAACGTTGATAATAATCGTGATGGGTGAAAGTGATCTTGGAAAATGTGATTTAGATTGTAGCTTTAATAGAACCTACCTACCTAAGATACCTAGTACAATTTAAGTTTACCTATAGATTGAAAAATAAAACCGACTTCAAAACCACAAACACTAAAAAGTAAAAAATAACTTTTGTTTAGCTATACTTGTAATGTGCCTAGGTATGAAGTCGAGCGAGCATATTGAAACAAAATTAGAAATCCAAGAGTGAAGCTCGCCCGACTTCATACCTAGGCACATTACAAGTGTAGCTAAACAAAAGTTATTTTTTTACTTTTTAGTGTTTGTGGTTTTGAAGTCGGTTTTATTTTTCTTTTGAAAATTTTTTATTTCACAATTTTTAGTGGCCCCACTGTACTATAATATGCTATGCCCAGTTAAAACCCTACTGTTTACTAAGCTATTACACTGATCGCGAGCAATTTGCTCCTATCCATTGAGGAGTTCTGTTCTCCATCTCCAAAGATATTCATCAGATCTTCACCAAATTTATATGGGACCACCTGCACAGTATACCCTTTCAAACAAAAAAATTTTTTCCAAATCGGTCCAGGGGTCTTTGAGTAATCGGGGAACATACATAAAAAAAAAAAAAAGATTCCGACGAATTGAGAACCTCCTCCTTTTTTGGAAGTCGGTTAAAAAGTAATAAATCAACATAATATACATTTTTTTCTTTCGTTTTGGCTAAAATACGCGGTCTTCACTCCAAAACAAGTCTGCCGAGTCTGCACAGACATGACTTTCCTACTGCCACTTCAGCCTGCTAATCCTTTGAGTTAGTTACATCGGTCGCTTTTGTTCTTCTGCGAATTTCCTCGTTCCGATTCGCCCTTGTTTCGCTAGGGTGGAATTTTCGGAAATCCTGAAATGTATTTTTACATGTTTTATTGAAAACTCAAGTACCAATCTTAAGTAAAATAACGAACTATCATACAAACTTTCATCTTCTATTAAACCCTTTAGGGATATTTCCAAAATTTCGATTCTCGCTTTTGAAGTATACATATTTAACTATTTAGTGATGGGAGATTTTAATAATTTAAAACATGCAACGTAGCTAATTGTATGCAAGAGCTGTTGCACACAAGCTGTAAAACAAACTAAGATTACATCTCTAAATTTATTGGATTTATTGGAAATCCGTGAGGAAAAGGTTCGCATTAGATTTAGACTTGTCAATACAATTTGGTTTGGAGATTGTGTACAACAGAATTAGTCACAATTATTGTCTACCAAAATCGAAGCTAACAACAAGATTATCACAATTATGACCGTCATTGTTATCTCAGTAACTGACGTAGGCTTGATTGATAGTCATCTTATCTAGTTGTTTTTCAAAATAAACAAACACGTGGTATAGAACTCGTCTTTAGTACGTTTCCGTTACGTTTAAGAAATCAGCTTAATTTCTAGATGGTTTCTCTGGTGGGAAGTAGGTACTTATCTAGCAAGAGATTGGAGTTTGTGACATTGGTAAAGCATAACAGAAGAGTCATGTCTGTCGCAGAACCGATGGCCGCTGGGGCAGACGTGTTCTGGAGTGGAGACCGCGTATCAGTAAGTGCAGTGTGGGACGACCTCCAACCCGCTCGAGCGACGACCTTAAGAGGGTAGTGGAAAGTGGGTGGATGAAAAAGGCGGAGGACCGCGTGTTGTGGCGCGCTCTTTTGGAAGGCCAATGTCCAGCAGTGGACACAAACAGGTTGATTGATTGATTGATTGAGAAGTTAGGTGTAGAAATTAGTATATTAAGGTATTTTATACATATAGACTGAGGAGTTCAAAAGGCTTTAGCACTTGTTAGGTTTTCTTTGTTTGCTCTAAGATTAAAAGTGCTTTACCTAACATCCAATCCGGATTATCCACAAAAGCGCAGATTAAGTAGGATAATACTGTAATCGTCGTAAACCTTTGTTACGTATTTATCGCTCTATGTAAGTATATAACGAGGCATTGCCTATCCACTACTTTAATACTGAACCTATTCGGCTATAACTAAAAGGTAATATAAAATATAACTGATCTATAAATTTAAATCTAAATTAAAACTAAATAAATAATAAAAATTGAGTCCTAAAGTTGCATAAAAGCATAATATTATTTATTACTAGCCATAATATATCCGATGGTAGATATTTCTCATCGGCAACATCGCAGGAACCATCCGACTTTTCTCAAATTCGTCCTTATTTACTCCCTTAGATGATTACTAAGATGATTTTTCAAAAATCCTTTCTTAGTGCTCACCTACGTTATATACCTAATAAAATTTTATGCTTCCAGACCCGCTATGCGTTGTCCGTCACAATAATAATAGTTCGTGCTAGAATTTTTAACCCCAGACCCAAAAAAAGGGGTGTTATAAGTTTGACGTGTGTATCGTGTATCTGTGTATCTGTCTGTGGCATCGTAGCTCCTAAACGAATGAACCAATTTTAATTTAGTTTTTTTTTGTTTGAAAGGTGGCTTGATCGAAAGTGTTTTTGGCTATAATCCAAGAAAATTGGTTCAGCCGTTTGAAAGTTATCAGCTCTTTTCTAGTTACTGTAACCTTCACTTTTGTCGGGGGGGGTTATAAATTTTTAATTTACACTTGTATTCCGTAGATTTGGTTATTATGTACCTTTTTCAACCATTTCCTTTGACAGTGGTATGGAAATAAGATAAAAAGGTGATCTATGCAAAACACGAACCGTTGCAACCGTTTGATAGTAACGTTTTTTGTTGCAGGTAATTTAACATTCAAGAGGCATGTCCAATAAAAACGAACGATCGAAGACGAACAGGGTGAGCTGGGTGATTGTTTTCTAACTTTTCTCTTATCTGTGCGCGCGTCGTGACATATTGCTACCTACTTTCGGCTAGGGCTGCCCCATTACCGCGTATAGTTCGCGACAGGTCGACATGGCAATCGGAGCATGAGGGGGGGGGGGGGGGGGGGGTTAAGGCTGGTTGCTTTCTTTAGGGGTTCCAGCGTTGTCTCATGTCTGGCTCCTCTAACTTTTCAGAGCTATGTGCGTTTTTAGCAGTTAAATGATACTTGCTTTAACTACGAAGGAAAACATCGTGAGGAAACATGCTTGCACTAATTAAACGTAGAAAGTTACTATTTACTTTACATAATGTAAGTTAATAAAGTTGACATGTAGTTAAGTCTTCTAGGTTAAGTTAAGTTAATAAAGAATATAACATAAATATTGTGATATTGCGTATCCAGTATCAGAGTAGCCTGACAACAGATGAAAACAATGAATAGCAGTGTAAATAAATAAATTATAGGGCTGTAATACTATAGTAGGTATAAGTATCTATGTCTGAAAAAATCTTCACATTTATCCTGGCACATTGGAAAACAAAATATGTATAAAAATATTAAGTACAGAACTTGTACAGTATATAATAAAATTACTGCCCGCGATCGTGGGAACTCTTTGCTTTTCCGGGATAAAATGTAGCCTATATCATTCTCCAGATCTTTAACCTTAGTTACAACTTACATGATGATGATCGTTTTGGCTGTGAAATCCTAAACTTTCTTTGTTGTTATGATTAAGCTCTGCTTAAGTCAAACTGTTAACTGAAGCTTGCAATGCAGCCTGCAAGTGAAATGGTAGCCCTACTATCGAATTGCAAGCGAGCCACCCATCGCCCGTTCGCCGCGAAGCCTCAAGGCCCAGTCACCTGCCGAGTAGCGCTAGCTACACTCGCGGAATGTTTTATATAGCCACATGCTATAGCGATCTATTTGTACCGAACTTTATGTTTTTTTAGCATCGCTTTAACCCGCGAAATTGTGACGTGAAAAAAAAATAGTGCTTGTGACGGGAAAAAATTTTTTTTTGGGGTCTTGATTTTTGTTGAATCTAATTTTTTTTGGATGTGCAGGTAATAATTAAAATATATTTTAATTTAAATTGTTTATTTGTTAAAATATTACATTATACGTTATATACTAAGTAGGAATGACTGCAACAGCTAATGTTAATTCTGTAAACATTATCTAATTAATAAAAATAATAAATACATTGTAAAGTATGAATGTATCATATAGCAATATGGTTTGTAAAATTTCAATTAAAAAAAATGATAATACTTAATTAATGTCTTTGTACGATAGTCGTATCTTAATAGATAAGGATTCGTATTTTGTTACTTAAACTGTTATCCATATAAGGAAATATTTAATTATTTATTTTATGCTAATTATATACAGTAACTAATAGGAACAGAAAAAATCGTTATCTCTGTCTAGGAAATTTTGTTATATTCTAGTAAATTAATATGCATGCCTACCTACCGCATGTTTAATTACAATAATTATATTATATACGTTTTGGTACCATATAAATAAGCATACAGAATATTTGAATATACATTATACGGTAATGTATGTCCGAATAATAGGATGAGATCATTAATTAAGAAGGCTTATAAATATACATTTTACTTATTAATATAATATTATGTATTTATTTATTTAATTAGTAGGCATATTATATTGAAAATAAGTTAGCCTTTAAATACTATTGAGGAATATATAGAATTATTCAAAGTTCTCGCTTATAAAAATATAGAAAAGACAGGATATAGGTGGGTATATCCAGTTACAATATAGTTAGATGATACCTAGCTATCTAGATATCCTATACCACTGATATAAAAGTAAATCAAACATATTATACCTATGTGTAATTTTTGCATCTCAACAGCATATTATCAGGAAGGAGATTACTACATATTTACGAATCTGTTATCACAACTGTTATTATCTTCACTAGATAAAAAATGAATAAATAAAGTTTTTGGTGTGAAAGAAATAGTTATAGTAGGTTTCTGATATATTAGTTGCACATATTTAAACAATCATAATTTTAGGTATGTATTTACTTAAGTTAAAACCATACACACAATATACATAGGTTGTACTCATAATAATCATACTTAGATGATGCCCGCGACTTCATTCACGTGAAGTTTTTAAAAATCCTGTGGGAACTTTTGATTTTCCGGGATTCAAACTAGCCTATGCCATCCTTCAGGTCTTTAACTGTATCCATGCAAATCATGTCGATGACAAACCAAAACACATTTTGCATATATCAAGGATTTATTTAGTATAGGGATTATAAAGACCTAGAATAAAACGTAAAGATCCAGTTTCAATGTAGGCGACCTTTCCAACAAATAAATGAGGAAAGCGTGGTGATTAAATTAATAATTATTATTATGATTTTGCACGACCGACGACGTTACATACCTACCTGCGATTCCTTTTTTAATATTCTAAAGGTCTACGCACATTACAGAGACTTGACGCCGACTCCACTCGATGACATGACATGACTCGATTCACAGTAAAGCTACGAAATGTGAGCTTTATATCGTGTTCTTTAATATTACAAAATTTACATCAACAAAATTTATCTTAGACTACGCCAAAATAGTTACAAAGGAAATAAAAAAGCTATCCATAGTGTAAAGTGTAAACTGTAAACGGTATTTAAGTACATTTTACATTAAAAAGATCTAGCTATGTGACTTGCGAGTCGCATAAACAAGGTGGAATTTTCATTTAAATTGATTTGAATATTTAACTGAAAAAGAGTATTATACGTTGTATGGACCATGCGTGTTTCACAATCTTACACTTTCTTACACTTTACTGTGAGTCAACTCACTTGAGTCTGTGTCATGTGCGAAGACCTTTAAACGTGTGGCTGCACCTCTGCCCCCATAATAATTTTTAGGAACCCACTGCTCAAGCGCATTAACTCAAGAAAACTACCAACTAAGAAAAATAAAAAACCGATCTAAAAAGCTAGAATCCAGACCTAGTCAGTTAATTAAAAAAGAAATTAAGTTGACAATGTAAAATAATTATTTTATTACCTACCCTCATTCGTTAAAATTACATGACAAAGATAGATAAAAAAATTGTCGTTTTAGCAATGTGGCAAGTTGATTGATCAATGCGGTTAATTTATTGATTTTAATTTGTTTTATTATATAAGTTAGTCTTTGAAAGTAATAAATTAGTGTGTTGGGTTCGATTTCGTGACCTGGGCGACCTATATCAGGAAAGGTTATGGTATGTATCGCTTAATATTAGATTCGTTTATTTTACCTACACCACACAATTTATTATGTTGGGTTTATATCCGTGGATCTTATTTAATCATATCAGAATCCGCTCAATTTAATATTATTTATTTGAAGAAAAATCAGTAAAAACGAAGAGTTAGATAAAATTACTTAGGTATAAATAAAAATTGAGGATGGCATTTGTTGATATGTAACCTCAGAACCTCAGTCTCAAACTATTTTTTCTTGCTATATACTAAGTATTTTCTTAGCTAATGGTTTTTAGGTGTGTCAACTCGGATTTCTAAACAAAGCACTAGTTACTGGCTTGTTCCTCAATGTCACCGTATAAATTACACCTTTGCCTATTGACTACCGGCCTACCGGCAAGTTAGTCTGCATTCTTTTACTTTTCTGAATCATATTTACTTACCATTTTTTTTAGTTACAATGTCGTTACCTATGTATTTATTTCATTTAGTTTATAGATATCTACTGGATATTTGTAGCAACTGCAAATGCAAAATACAAGTAAAATAGACCACTTAGTGAACTTGGTAAAATGGGGTCTAAAAATGCCGAGTTCCTAGACCCAGCTGTTTAAACTGTACGTTGATACGGCCTTGAATAAGTTCTTTTATTTTATACACGTTAAAAAATTAATTAACCTGAAAAAAATACCTGACTGCCTAAATATCAAAAAGTATAAAAATATAGATCGATGTACACATAACACTCCTTCGCGTTGCGCAGTCGTGGAAGAAGTTAAAGAAATAACAACTAAAAACTAACTAAAATTCGTTCTATTACCGACTAAAGTTCGTCATTTCCACGATATGTTAGGATTGCAGTACACCGTCATGCGATGCGTGCAACAGTTACCGCAATTTGGTTCGTCATTTGCACGTCAGTTCCTATATTATGTTACGACTAGCTGATGCCCGCAGCTTCGCCCGCGTGGATTGGTCAGATCCCCTGCAGCATCAGGATTGAGGAGTTGGACTCCAAATTTTTTATGAAACAATGTCGCAAAGTTCCTCTATCGATTAAAAAAAGAAATGACGCAAATCGGTTCAGAAATCTCGGAGATTTCGGTGTACATAGGTAGAAAAACACCACTCCCTTTTTGAAAGTCGGTTAAAAAAGTAGCCTATGTTACGCCCTGGTCAATCCTCTACTTGCCTGTGAAAGTCCCGTCAAAATCGGTTCAGCCGTTCCAAAGATTAGCCTTTTCAAACAGACAGACAGACAGACAGACAGACAGACAGACAGACAAAAATTTTAAAAACGTGTGATTCAGTTATGGTATCGTTCAAATAACCATATGAGCTTAATATGAGGTAGTTATTTCGAAATTACAGACGGACACTCCAATTTTATTTATTAGTATAGATTTACTACTGCCAGTATACTGCGCTGTGTCCAATTGAGACATTAGTGTGCTTTATGATTTTGCGAGATTTTAATGTCAAAGGTTCAGAGTTGTTTCGATTTTGTAACTTTGATTTTGTTTAACTTTATTGCATTTGAATAAAATTAGCAGAAATATTCTTAAAACTATTGGAATATTTATGGTCATATGATTATTAAGTTATCAACTTACGATATATGTTTTCAATTAGAGACAATAATCTCTAAGAAATAAAGTGTGAAACTGCGAAACACCGAGTCATTGTAAAATATGCAAAAGTGTAATTTTTGTTGGTTTGTTGGTTTATTGGTTTGTCCTTCAATCACGTTGCAACAGAGCGACGTGATTTTATGTGTGTGCATGGAGTTAAAGACCTGGAGAGTGGAGAGTCGCATAGACTATTTTTTATCACGAAAATCAAAGTTTCCACGGGATTTTTAAAAACCTAAATCCACGTGGACGAAGTTGCAGGCATCAACTAGTAGGTAAATAAATAAACCATAGTAAATCAATAACAATAATTTGCAACTTCTTTTTTCTCACTACAGAAAGGTAATTTCAGAAATAAATGAAAAATAAATTGATTTTTCGAAATAATCGATCTGTTATACTTTTTATTTGCTATTTGTATATACATACCTACATATAAATTTATTGAAATATTTTGCTCAAGCGCGGCTTAGTGTGCTAATCCTTGCCGTGGTGTAACCCAAGAGTAGCTGCAACTTGGATTTGGACATAGGAAAATTATTCTTACCGCGAGGAATTCCATTGCAACATCTTGCCATTGTGCTGTTGAACCATTTATTATTATATTTTTATTTTAGTTTTATCAGACTTTCCCACTTGGGTTGGGTTTATTGGCTTGTTAGTCCAATATGGAAGAATTAGCGTAGGTATGACAGTGAATGCCTTTTATTTTCGTCGGTGTTTATATTGTGAACTGGATAATTAGATGTTGTGATAGAAATCACACTCTAATTAAATTATTTATTTTGCCATTATTTTTATTTAGATCAAAACTCCCGGATAACCTATAAGCGTTGAACCTGTGCTCTTCACGTTTTAGAAATTTTATTTGGAAGTTAAAGATAGTGGTTTAAAATTGGTAAATTAACACACCAAACAAGCTATCTCCTGTACTTACCTGTGTGTAAATTTCGTCAAAATCGGTGTAGCAAATAGGCCGTGAAAACGTTACAGACAGACAGATAGATAGACATACCTACTTTCGCATTTATAGTATTAAGTACCTATGGATTGTAATCGCATTGAATTGAAGTCTTATTCTCTTCTAAGGCATTGGAGTATACCTTCCTATCGTAAACGGTAAAAGGTGTTGCATTATGGAAGTCAGTAAAGATCTGTATCTATTTATTGCGGTCGGAAAAATGTAAAGTTTGCAGTTAAATATAAATTAACGTGATTATTAACTTTAACTGCTTTTTAACTAAAATTAACATAATATCGACGCCTATGTCTAACTTTCTTCGTCTTCTTTACATTCCAAAGAAAACGAGAGTGGTCAAGTTGGACGTTATAATGTCGGTCATTATCACCTGTATTTGCATAACAATAAGGTTCAAAATTAACAATGCTAATTCGCCTATCAGTATTCTGTGTGTATTGAAAAGATTTTTTTAAAGTTACGGTATGCGATTTCATGCCTTTTTGGTAGTGTACAAATTGATAACTATTGGGCGAACGCTTTCACTAAAAAACGTTTATGATCGTGCTTCGGAAAATTTGTACCTACGACTAAGAGTACAGTTACGTGGTTACAAATTCTGAGATATTGCGTAATTTTGACATAGGACTATCTCGTAATATCTACAACTTTTTCAGTCCCTGAACCAAGAGCCTTCTGAAATTCCAAAGTACCAAAATCTATCTAGAAACATTTGTATGTTATTTTTGTATGACTTTCCTACATTACAAATATAATATGTTGCGGATGGGTTTTTAGGAATTCCGTGGGAACTCTTTGATTTTCCGGGATAAAAAGTAGCCTATATCCATCCCCGGGATATAAGCTAACCCTGTACCAAACGTCAGAATCGGTTAAACTGCTGGGCCGTGAAAAGGTAGCAGACAGACAGAGAGACAGACAGACAGACACACTTTCGCATTTATAATATTAGTATGGATTAGTATACTACGTGGACAAAGTTGCAGGCATAAACTAATGTGAAAATAAATATAAATAAACCTCAAAGAAAGCCATACACCTCTGCTTTCATTTTCCCATTAATCAAGCATTATATTTTCTTCGGATTAACTACTCGCCGGCTATCATGGTAGACTAATGATAGAAAACCATGTACGAAACGAAAGTGTACGGGTTTTACGATGCGACGTCTGTGCGTGCTTAGATACGCGCTTTTCACTTGACCTTAGACCTTTCATCAATATTCATCGGCCGTCACTTTGAAGGGCGCTGTACACATCGTCTTATACCATAGTATAAAGAGATACAGTTGTCCGACGTATTTGATCTCGAGGCACCTTTCAACATAGGTCTCTAACTATGTATGTAGGCCATTTGGGCCGCTCCTTCGTCCGCACTTACATCACGATTGCTCTGTCTAGACATCGTTGAACCTCTGTAACCAGTAATACTATCCTTACTCTGTGGTTGTACTGTGTTAACCGTTCAAAGTTTATCTTAGTATCTTGTCCATTGATCTGGGAGAAGCTGACTGACTGACTGACATATTATACGACGTACAGCTCACACAGCTGGGTTTAGAAACTTGCGATTTTGCATGCATATTTTAACGTATACCCTAAGAAAGGATTTTCTGAAATTCAAAAAAAATCTTTAGGATACTTTCTTATATTCAGACGAAGCCGAGGGCTTAATCTAGTACTCGTAGTACTCACTGAGACACCATAGATTAAGGTTAATAAATAGTAAGTGATTTTGTAAAGCGGTGATATTAAAAAAAGAATCCCTTTCTTGAAAGAAAGAAAGAGTTTGTTTTATGCTCTACTCAGACTTGAGCGCGTTTGAAACCCTCGTAACTTTAGTTTTAAGTTAACGTTATTAATTATCACCACCATTGTTCAACACTCATAAAGTGTACAAAAGTTAGCCAATTTGAATAAATGACTTTGACTTTGATTGTCTACCAGAGGTTCGACCAAACCATCTAGACAGAGCAATCGTGCGGTAAGGAAGCGACCCGAGATGGCCCCAGTAATT
The DNA here is from genome assembly GCF_905333055.1 of Maniola jurtina. Taxonomy (NCBI): domain Eukaryota; kingdom Metazoa; phylum Arthropoda; class Insecta; order Lepidoptera; family Nymphalidae; genus Maniola; species Maniola jurtina. Next base: position 2,547,793 of record NC_060044.1, read on the forward strand.
CCGGGACTTTTATATTATGGCAGATTTGTGGTCGTTGTTTATCACGAGATCAAAGGCGTCGGACTACTGTGTCTCCATAAACTGTGGAGATACTGTATTTAAAAAATGTATTTTGATTGTATAATACTTTGTAGTTTTTTCTTTGCTTCCCAAGTCTGATTTTTCAGTGGAAACTAGGGTATACACAATTTCTTCTGCATTGCTATTGTCTTATAGTTATAGATACCTATATCTAAGTATAACCTCCTAAAATCTTAATAAAATAGTCTATTCGTTTTAGGAAATCAATGTAGAATATTCGCGGCTTTCTATGAAGTTTGGAATGTCGATCTAAATGGTTGTCGATTTTTAAAATGGCGCCAAATAAGTTTTTATGTTTTGTTTTATTAATTTTATTGTTTCAAACTAATTTTGAATAATTTAGTAATGCTGCGGCGATTTCTACATCAATTCTTTTTAGGGCGTTTATATTAAATGCAATAAAAATTCATTGACTAAACATCTTATAATATCAATTCAGTGTCTAGCTGGTCGGTACGTGTGATGACGCCTTAATGTATAGTTTATTCAATACAATCCTTTCTGGGTTAAGTACAAAACAATTAAACTTGAATTTTACGGTGACCATTGTTTAATGGCGATAGTTTGAACGCTATCAAGGGCAGTAGGTCTGATATCTTTTAACTACTTAACGTTCGATTTCGATTTGCTTTGTAAATCTTTGCAACTGTGCATTGTGGAGTCTAAATCTCCTGAGGATGCTCCGGTGTCGGAGTGACGTTCGTTGAATATGTTCTAGAAAATTTGTGCGGTTTTGTGTGTAATTGGTATTGCTTGCTTTTCCTGCTTCTGTAATGTGGTGGGAGAGTGGTGCATATTGAATGCTGCACATTGTATCATACAGATTTGTCTGTTTTGGCGGTATATCGAATTGAGCTTTAGGTTCCTTGCAATTTAAGTTTTGAACGACCTCTCAGGCACATTGGCAAGCACAAGTCTTATAAGTGGGAGTTCCCGGGTTCAATTTTCTGTAAGGGCAGCATTGGCAGCATGGCTAGGTTCCTTACATCTTGCTATTGCGATGAGATCGTAGTCAAGGTTAATAAAAAGTAAAACATCTTGTCTTAGCTTGGCTTGCGACTATGTGCTTGTTTTGGCCCGCGACTTCGTCCGCGTGAACTGGGTTTTTTAAAATCTCGCTGGAATTTCTGAATACTCTTTCTTAATTGGGGTCCACGTTATAGAAAACTAGAGGATGCCCGCGACTTCGTCCGCGTGGATTTAGGTTTTTGAAAATCCCGTGGGAACTGTTTGGTTTTCCGGGATAAAAAGTAGCCTATGTCCGTCCCCGGGATATAAGCTAACTCTGTACCAAATTTCGTCAAAATCGGTTTAACTGTTGGGTCGTGAAAAGGTAGCAGACAGATAGACAGACAGTCAGACACACTTTCGCATTTGTGCAATATGTCGAGTTGCTAAACCCAACGATTTGAAGTGTACCACTGTAGGTACGCTGACGTCATTCAGCAGTTAGTTTCTCCCTTTACACATTATACCTAGATGATATCTTGAAGTCAGCTACTGCGTAGTTTCACTTTCGTATTTCTGCAGAAAAGGAGTTATTTCACAAGGCAGTCCGTATGATGGACGATAATATCACGTCAGAACAAATGATTATCTTTTGACCATTGCTCCTATAAATACTTCCTTTTGACTGTTAGCCTGATGATGGTTTGATAATTGTAATGCTTTTGACCTCAATGTGGCTAATTCTTTTGTACACAGTCTCTTAACTTCAGGTCTAAATCTAGTGCTGTCCTTTAACGCAGGGAATAACTTGTCATTTAAGTTTAAGAAAGAAAGTTTAGAGTTAGATGAGCGATTTAGCCAAAATATTGTTTCGAAGGTCACTGGAGTTCGGGAGAATCGACAGCTCACCGCTCAAAATCACATTTTGCCCTATTTGCCCTATTGTCCTACCTATTCCCAGCATAAAATTTTGGTTTACTAGAAAGAGGAATATTAGTAATGTTTCTAGGTAAGGCCCCATACTTAATCAAGTACATATATTAATTCCTCAAAGTACCTACTTAATATGCTTTTTAGCGTTCCGTACCTCTAAAGGAAAAATGAAACCCTTATAGGATCTGTTGTCTGTCTGCCCGTCGTGTCTGTCTAGAAAACCTATAGGGTACTTCCCGTTGACCTAGAATCATGTTTGGCAGGCAGGTAGGTCTTATAGCACAAGCCAAGGAATAAATCTGAAAACCGCGAATTTGTGGTTACATCATTAAAAAAAATTATTATGTGTTTCAATTTTCAAAGTAAGATAACTATACCAAGTGGGGTATCATATGAAAGGGCTTTACCTGCACATTCTAAAACAGATTTTCATTTATTTTTATGTATAAGTAGTTCTTGATTTATCGTGCAAAATGTTGGAAAAAATACCTGAGCATGGGACACTCAGTGCGCGAGTCTGACTCGCACTTAGCGAGTTTTTTTAAGAGTCATGTCTATATCATTTGTTTTCTGTACTTTTAGTTTGGTATCGAGGCTTTTAATTTAGCATTCAATAGTTTGACTGTCGAAACATGATAGCGGTAATAGAACAATTTGAATTTACAATTAGTTGCTGATAACGTTTAATTTGTACTGAGGTTAGGGTTACCATGTTTTTTAGGCTTACAATGTTTCTAATAATAATGAGTGGTCGTCGTAAAAAAAATTCCCGAAACTATCCTGGAAATTTGAGCGTTTCTTTTGGGACGCGAATTTATTTTAACGTAACCGCCTAGCTAGCAATTGGATTGGAATATTTTTCAGAAAATACGTCCAATTATGACTGATCTGATTGTAAATTTTACGCCTTATTATTGCCAGTTTTGGAATTTCGTCTTACATCTCCGAAATTATTCTTCTACACAGATCTTCATTAAAGCCTGACAATATATTCATGAAAAAAATTAATGAGTAGTGTTAAACTTTAGTTTAGTGTATTTTATAAGGTTAGTTTTGTAATTCCAACAATTATTAGATTGTAAGCAAAAGAAAACGATTTGTAATGATTACAAAGCATTTGTTCTCGGATTTACAAATAAATTTTCGCTTAGTGTGCGTCCGGTCCTTACAAATCAATCAGCATGGTGAACCTATGTGAGAAGTGGCCCACACCATGACGCCAACATTCCAAACGATTTCACAATGCTCACTACGCGAATAATTAAAACCGTTATCAAATTAAACTGCTGCTAAATTATTATTATAGGTTGATCTGAATTGAGGGCGTTCGATGCGAACTAATTTGTTTTCAGGGTTCCGTATCCGACGGGTACCAACGGGATCTTGTTATTAAGCCTCCGCTGCCCGTCTGTCTGTCTGACTGTCATCGGACTGTATCGCATGGACCGTAATAGATAGAGTTGAATTTTCCCTAAATGTGTACCTATTGCTTTCTCTGCTATGACAACAAATATTATAAAATTTCAAAATGGCCGCCATGTAGGTTAAAACATTAAAAGTAAAAGGTTATAATCTTGTACCACGGTACGGAACCCTACGTGTGCGAGTTCATCTCACATTTGACCGGTTTTTATAATTCGGCTGTCAACCCCAAAAAATGTACTTAGGTAGGTAATTAGGCTCAAATAAAAAATACTGGTACCAGTATTTTACAGTTAACAGTATATTTTATCTAAGTGTAGCATGTACTACTTATAGGTCGTTGATTTGTTAACCCCCGATCCAAAAAGAGGGGTGTTTAAGTTTGACGTGTGTATCTGTGTATGTGTCTGTGGCATCGTAGCTCCTAAACTAATGAACCGATTTTAATTTAGTTTTTTTTGTTTGAAAGGTGGTCGAGAGTGTTCTTAGCTATAATCCAAGAAAATCGGTTCAGCCGTTTGAAAGTTATCAGCTCTTTTCTAGTTCTTACTGTAACCTTCACTTGTGGGGGGTGTTATAAATTTTTAATTTATACTTGTAGGTAGTTTATTTGAGTGACTCAAAAATGTCGTTTTGGAATTTTCAGTGCGTCCATAATATATAAAAAATGTAGAACTTGCGGTAATTTAAACACGATGCAATGATATAACTATTATCTATTCTATAATTATATATTAGTTAATATTATAAAGAGGTAAAATTTGTTAATTTGTGAATTTGTATGTAAGGGGTGACCTCCGGAACTAATGATCAGAATCTGAAATTTTTTTCACTGATATAATTTATAGTAGGTAGTAGGAAATTATACCCCTTAAACGAAAATGTGGGCCAAAGTTAGTTGCAATAATAATAGGAAAGTGATTGCATCGAATTTTTTAAACCAAAGTAATAAATTATGTGTGCTATGCTTGTTGTCTGTATGCACACATCTATTATTTATATTATGTACATATTTTATATTTACTATTAAAGTTAATGTAATATATCGCTAAAAAGGCTAATAATGCACACTTAATTGCTGTACGACTTTTTAATTCATTTTGCATGCTCTGTAACTGGCTATGAATAATTATTTCTTAAGCAATGTTGATTAGGTTAAAGGTGCCTACGCACTTGAACTGAACTGCAGCTGAACTGCGCGTCGCGTCAGCGCCCCACGATATTCTCTCCAGCCGCGCCTCGCGGCAGTGACGTACGCGCGTTGCGGTTGGAGAGAATATCGTGCGGGGCGCTGACGCGACGCGCAGTTCAGCTGCAGTTCAGTTCGAGTGCGTGGGCACCTTAAAAGGTATCTATAAATAAATACAGAATATATCTATACATTAATGGTTTTAGACTTATTCTATGATTAAATGACATAATACTGTATAAATTTGTGTATAATATTGTTATTAAATGTCATATTCATACTAATATATTTATAGTGGTAGGTATCCGTATTTATGCAATATTAAGTGCCTATAATTTATAATAATGTGCCATTTTTAACACTAAATAATATGTTGCACGTGTCAAGGTTGACCGGGTGATAAGGTTTTATAGCTTCTGGTTCACCTTTTCGTACAATGTTTTAACTAGTTTAAAAAATTGTAACTAAAATGTCTTTTTATCAGTCTTTCCGTCTCATTAATTTGGTGTTATCGAGATAAGAGCATGCTTACTTACTCACTTTCCTATTTTATGTAGAAGCTACATGAGTAGGTAGGTATACCTACTATAGTATATAGAAGCTATAATATATCAATGACGTATCCATCAAGTTTATAATATGACCTTCCCACACGCACATGGTAAAAGATAGTTTTGAAAGTTGTTGTTGATGGAGTTAATTTTCTTACTCCTACATATTTTATTATACCCATTTCCTTTATTATTATTTATTTATAGTTTAATTTGTGAAATGTAATAAAAATAGTGTAGTAAAGAACAGCTTTATAAAGACCCTGCGACTTGTTTGATGTCGTCTGTCCACTTAAGGTGCCCACGCACTCGAACTGAACTGCAGCTGAACTGCGCGTCGCGTCAGCGGCCCGCGTCACTGCCGCGCGTCGCGGCTGGAGAGAATATCGTGCGGGGCGCTGACGCGACGCGCAGTTCAGCTGCAGTTCAGTTCGAGTGCGTGGGCACCTTTAGTGAGGGGTCTTCAAATGCTGCATTTTCAATGCGAGAGCTCGCAGGGAGCCGCTAGATTCAGGTGGCGAAAGATAGATCGTGGAGGACTCAATAAGATTATGATTATAAAAACTCTTTTCTTTTTAACCCCCGACCCAAAAAGAGGGGTGTTATAAGTTTGACGTGTGTATCTGTGTATCTGGCTGTGGCATCGTAGCTCCTAAACTAATGAATCGATTTTAATTTAGTTTTTTTTTTGTTTGAAAGGTGGCTTGATCGAGAGTGTTCTTAGCTATAATCCAAGAAAATCGGTTCAGCCGTTTGAAAGTTATCAGCTTTTTTCTAGTTACTGTAACCTTCACTTGTCGGGGGTGATATAAATTTTTTATTTACACTTGTTAATACTACACAACAGAACGATTAGATATACCTATTAGTGGACTAATCCTTGATTGTTTGTTTCCTTGTATAATTTCTTATATAACAAAAAAATTAAGATTAGTAGATAATTTTAGAACTCAACAAAATCTCGACCCCGGAGAAATATCGTAATGCTTATTTAACGACTGGAGAATGTCGATATCCGCAAAGTGAAGTGACTGGAGAATATTAATATCGATAAAGTGAAGTGACTGATGACGTGACAGTGAATGTGTGAACAGAACATCGATAAACATGTGCAGCAAGGATCAAATCAGCCACATCTTGGGGAAGATCAATGTGGTGAGTTTTTTAACTATGATTTACTAAAAATAGTAAGGTTTGTGTAATAAATAAAGATTTATGATATTCATATTAAGAGAGCATATTATATACGGCTGTTAAGTACATATAATCATTCTACTAATCTTTGTTCTTGCTACAACTGCTAACTTTTGTCTATGGTACTGGAAGACTAGTCAATAGGAATTGAATAGAATAGAATAGAATTAAATTTATTCGTTGAATCAACACACAGGTAATATAAACACTTACGCTTAAAATATAAAACTTAAAAAATAAATAAAACTTAAAATATAAAATTTAAAATATAAAACTTAAAAACTAACTTAACTTAAACATTGCTTAATTGAGATGATGCCTCTTTCAAAAATAAATTATTTCTTAGGAATTATTAAGGGTCTTCCCAAATTTCGTAAACTCCACGTCCGCTGTTAGTTTTAAGTTTGCTAATTTATTATCTAAAAAAGTACGACAAATTATATCAAATGTTATGACGTCACATCTGTGATTTTCACACAAGCTCTCTTACTAAGCGAGCGTTTTGATGTTTGATAAAAAATCACTGATTTGATGCTGATTTGACTTGTAGTCACCATCCCTATTGTTGTTATTTTCGTACTGTTTCAAAAATCCAAGCTAGGTATTATAACTTCAGCGAAATGTTTACAACGTGAAATTGATGTTAGATTGATTTGGACATAAAAAGGCATTCCTTTTTCGCTTGAGAATTAATACCTAATATAATTTCGATTGGATTTCGGAATTGCATTGCAAATTTTAATTAAAATATTCATTCTGTTTCACAATCTATCTGAATAATGCAGCCGCGTTGCTTTACAAATGTAGCCGACGCATGTTCGCATTTGCGCAATAATCGATTAGTATTTTCGAAATGGGTTATTTATATAATATTAGTGTTTTATACTTAATTAAGTTTCGTAATGCTTGATTTATTAGAAGCGATCGTGTGTGTCGTGTCTCAACGTCGAGTCGTCTAAGAAGACCTCTCTAATTAACTATGAAAATTTAGTTGAATGTTTCTGTTTCTATATAAACTACATTTAGATGAAGTAAAGTAATTTGTGATTTTGCAAGTTCACGAAGTAGATACAATGTTCGTGTGTGCAATAAAGGTTTACAATAAAAAATATATCTCTCGATAAGAGAGGCATACCTACCAAGAGGCATAATGAATATCGATTACACCAAATCCCATCTGTGGTCAAGATGATCAAGTAAATACGAGTGTAAACAGAAAACATTAGAAAAAACTATACTAGATGGCGCAAAGGCGGCCTTACTGCCATAGCAATCTCTTACAGGCAATCTCTGGTGTAAGGATTTGACCAGAGCGCGGGATGGTTGCACAAAGTTAAATTGCAGCCAGTATTCTTGGCACCATTACACGCGCGCATTTTTACAGTAAATAATAAGGCTAGCTTTAAGTTTTGTTGCAGTATTTTCAATAAAAATTAAAAGAGAAAAAAATCATTTGAAAGTTTAATATTATTATTAAAGGAAAGGAATCCAGGTCATTAATAAAAAAAAAAATAGAAAGTTATTCTATGTTACCTTCATGATTATCATCATCTTATATTTACCTACTTGACTAAGAAATTTGCGAAGTAGGATATTATTAGAAAACTTTGATTTGCATGGTTTTAGTTTCTCTTTTTATAAAAGTACATAAGCCTACTTTCATATAATATGTACTTTTGGTTCTCTATTAAGTATTGAAATATTTCATTTGTAATCTTTCTAGTAAGTAATAAAAAATATTAAAATTTAAAATATTTTTATTCATTAAAATTTTACAAGTGCTTTTGAATCGTCAAAATAATCTACCACTGGTTCGGAATGCCCTTCCTACCGAGAAGAACCAGCAAGAAACTCGGCGGTTGCTCTTTTCAAGTATTCAATTTACAATAATATGCCGGCTGGACTGAGACTGGCGGCTGTAACGGCGCCCTATCCCAACCTCTGTCTGATGAGGCTAGGGCTCTGTTACAGTTACACAACCTTACCCTACAAAAGTAGGTAATTTAATTGATGTAGATGCCTTACGGAGTGACATGTTCCGAAAGGAAAAACCCCTTAAATTAAAGATTAAAAAAAAAAGGTGCGTGGTCACCTTGGAGATCCGCTATCACCTTATCTCCCCATATCATCACGTCTTTCGACTTACGGAAGTAATTCAAGAAGGAACACCATCAGTCAACAGTGAAATAAAATCTGCCATCTCAATAACAACTTTTACTTTGTTTTTACACGCCTCATTAACAGAGGACTCTTAGTCATCCGGTCCATACACACCTAGTTGGGCTCCGATTTGAATATTAACCAATTAAACTCGACATAATTGTGAAGACACGTTCTATAGGAACTAATAGCATCTATGTCAGTGGTTTGCCAGATTTCCGTTAAAAAAAACCGGCCAAGTGCGAGTCAGACTCCCGCACCAAGGGTTCCGTGCTACAGAAGAAGTAAAACGAAAACTTTTGTTAAAGATTTTTTTTTTCGAATTTTGCACGACAAATCAAAAACTATTATGCATAAAAATAAAAAAATAAATCTGTTTTAGAATGTACAGGTAAAGCCCTTTCATATTATGATACCCCACTTGGTAATAGTCATAGTCATAGTCATTTATTTGGTATAGTTATCTTGCTTGGAAAATTGAAAAGTAATTTAGTAAAAACTGCCATACCCCTTCCAGGTTAGTCCGCTTCCATCTTAGACTGTATCATCATTTACCATCAGGTGTGATTGCGGTCAAGGGCTAACATGTGTCTGAATTAAAAAAAAATGTCATTGATTTTGCTTGATTAGTATTCAATTGAGAGCCAAACTACCTTTGTATGGAGCCCACTACGAATACACTCCTCTTGGTTGACTCGTCATAACTTCACAAGCATGTGGTCATACATACAGCTTGATTGTTTTACCGTGATGAGTTCACCGTTGCGTAAGATGATTTCTTCTTAAGACAATGGTGGCCATTATTTTGTTTTCGGAAGTTGTGTTTGATTATAATTTATGTCTTTCTCTCTTTGTTATTCATGTTGTATTGTAATTTCCGGTTTTTGTTACTCCAGTTCAATAATCCAAGTAATCCAATAAGTTAAATCAAGTCTGGAATAAAAGGTGTTGTCTTTATTAACCCCCGACCCAAAAAGAGGGGTGTTATAAGTTTGACGGGTGTATCTGTGTATCTGTCTGTGGCATCGTAGCTCCTAAACTAATGACCGATTTTAATTTAGTTTTTTTTTGTTTGAAAGGTGGCTTGATCGAGAGTGTTCTTAGCCATAATCCAAGAAAATCGGTTCAGCTGTTTGAAAATCAGCTCTTTGCTACTTACTGTAACTTTCACTTGTCGGGGGTGTTATAAATTTTTAATTTACACTTGTTTTGTTTTCGGAAGTTGTATTTGATTATAATTTAATAAGTTAAATCAAGTCTGGAATAAACGGTGTTGTCTTTATTATTTAACGGGGGACGCCCTCTAGCACGATGGGCCGATGATATTTAGCGGCTGGCGGGAAGTGGCTGGATGAGGAAGGCTGAGAACCGGGTGTGATGGCGCTCTTTAGGGAAGGTCTATGTCCAGCAGTGGACGTCCACAGGCTAGTGATGATGATGATGATGATGATGAAACCTGAAATGCGACTCAGCACATTTTCTTCTCTTTGGGCAGGTGTTCACACTTAAATTTATTCCTCTATTGTGCTATTGAGCACACTTTCCTCATACTAGAAGTAGAACTTAATATAACTTTTTCATTATTTTATGCCTTGTAGTCGTGTATTTATGACTGTTTCGTTTAAAGCTTATGTTTCTTTACAATAGATTTAAGAACATTGTTACCTTTGTGTTTTTCTTCTCTTCATAATATATTCAAACTAGGTATGTAATATGTTTACGATTTTCAGTTTAGTCATTCAAAAAATTACACTAGCTCTGTTAGTGAACGCAATAAAAGGGTGTTTGCGCTCTGAATCACTGGAAAATTTTGTATTCAGATAAAAAGATATTTATCTTTTTCTGACGGTCATGTGCTATCGCGATGTTTTATCACTTGCTTTATTTGTGTTGTTGCATTCTTTCGTAGAAACTGCATCTTTCTGTGCGTATATGGCTTTATTGGTTCGTACCTTACCGGTAGTACTGCATACCGTTTTGTGTTGAAATGAATTACGTTACATTCTAGTATTGGTAGGTAGTAAGTAATACATCTTCGTGGTATGTGTTCGTATCTTTTATCATATTATGCAGTTGCATCAAATGGAATGTGTAAACTAAGATCTGAAATTCTCGTTATATTTCTGATTGAATAAAATTTATCACTCCTTGTTTGTTACTCCTTCACGCTAAAACCAATGGACGGATTTGGCTGAAACTCGGAATGGAGTTAGATAGTATCCTGGATTAGCACATAGGCTACTTTTTATCCCGGAAAATCAAAGAGTTCCCACGGGATTTCGAAAAACCTAAATCCACGCGGACGAAGTCGCGGGCGAAGCTAGTTTGAAATATGTATAAGTTACTAGTGATGGAATAGCAGGATACACCTTAAAACAGGTGCCAATCTTGAAAAAGCAAGGCAACCCCAGCTTATCGAAGCCATTATTAAAGCCATCTTATTAAGAAGAAGAAAATAAAAAATGACGAAAGGAAGAAAGCAGTGTTAAAAAAATTGAAAGTGAAAACAAGTTTATATCAGAAACAGACCAATAAACCAAACAGAATTAATGTATTCAAGTTATGTGGGAACAAACGAGTTGTCTCCTCACACGGAGCGCTCGTCAGATCAATTGCGATTGTCAATGAAGCCAGTGTCTCGAAGTATGACATAGCTGTTCTGAAGCATGCGGAAACGGCCCAAGTGGAGCGGGCGCAACCGTTCGAGTGTCACACAGACACACACGTCACCACTGTGGACTCAAGGCTTGGACAGATATGCGCAACGGCGAAGATGATGAGAAAACGTGACGAAGTGTAAATGTTCCTCCTAATCAAAGGTTCCTAATACAGGTGCACGATAGGAAGACAATCCCACATAACCGGTTTCGCTCGGAAAAAATAGAAATTCTCTTATTCCCTATCTCGTGGGAATTCTGTTGTCCAGTCTACATTCAAAATTCTCTCAGTGCAAAATTTCAGCTTTCTAGGTGCATGGGTTTGGGCTAGGCGTTGACGAATTAGTGAGTAAATTCTCTTATTCCCTATCCCGTGGGAATTCAGTTGTCCAGTCTACATTATAGAAAGCAAAATTCTCTCAGTGCAAAATTTCAGCTTTCTAGGTGCATGGGTTTGGGCTGGGCGTTGACGAATCAGTGAGTAAATTCTCTTATTCTCTATCCCGTGGGAATTCAGTTGTCCAGTCTACATTATAGAAGGCAAAATTCTCTCAGTGCAAAATTTCAGCTTTCTAGGTGCATGGGTTTGGGCTGGGCGTTGACGAATCAGTGAGTCATGACTTTTCATTTTATATATTTTTGTGTATAAAATAAACTTACACGGTAGTCGCTTGTCGCTTCCGTTCCATTTTGTGTCTGTCCAAGCCCTTAAAGATAGGCGACGGACGTTGCACGAGAATACGTGAGTGAATATCTAGTAACTCGTATCTACTATAGCACGCAAATAGGAATGGTCAACCATTTATGGTAAATGCAAGGACATAGATACAATTATCTTCCGCTTAATATATTAATGGATCGAACCCTATATCTGGCCAACTGTCTGGACCTCCTCCCACCTCTCCTAGGACAAACTAACCACATAACTCAAAATTTGAAAACCCCCGACACAAAAACCTCTATAAAAAAACTAGAAAAGAGCTGATAACTTTCAAACGGCTGAACTGATTTTCCTCGATTCAAATTCAAATTCAAATTCAAATTCAAGATGTTTTTATTCAATTAGACTTTTACAAGTTCTTTCGAATCGTCAAAAGCATCTACCACTGGTATTATAGCTAAGAACACTCTCGATCAAGTTCCCTTTCAAACAAAAAAAAACTAAACTAAAATCGGATCATTCGTTTAGGAGCTACGATGCCACAGACAGATACACAGATACACACGTCAAACTTACAACACCCCCCTTTTGGGTTCGGGGGTTAATAAAATACTCGTAAGTACATAATAATCCTTTGCATACAAATTTTTTCTCCTACCATAAAACTTCATTACGTAATGGCGGATTTATGGCTACTAATCTAGCCTATGGCCATCTATGGCCTAATAAGTAGTATTATTCTAGTTCAATCCTTTTATAAGTAGATATACCCACATAGTAATTTGCTTGTCTCCTAATACTAATGAAGTGTTATTTGCATTTGCACCAACCAATATGCATACTGACATGGATGGCGAATATTACCTAACGCATTACGATGTCAAAGGCCGTAATTACGTAAATTACGTAGATTACATACATCTACCGCATTTGACGCTCAGTTAATGTGTCAATGAACTGTTTATGATTTATGATGTAAATTAACATATTTTCTGATGTAGTAATCCTATCTAGTTATTTACAGCGAGGAGTACACAAATTTCAAACCGCTATTTCACCCTCTTAGGAGTTGAATTTTCAAATATCCTTTTGAGCGGATGTCAACGTCATAAAAGCTACCTGCATACCAAACAACTCCGTCCAGCTGTGCGTTGATACATCAGTCAGTCAGTCAGACTTCATATATAATATTTACACAATGACCTCTAAGGATCTCTATATAATATCGAATATAAAATATGTAATAACACACACTAGACGGGCCATACCGAACAAAAATTGCGGACTGCAATGCGTTTTGCTTACTTACAACTTTATGCTGGACTAGCTGATACCCGCGACTTCGTTCGTGTGGATGTAGGTTTTTTAAAATTCCCGTGGGAACTCTTTTATTTTCCGGGATAAAAGTAGCCTATGTGCTAATCCAGGGTATAATCTATTGCCATTCTTAATTTCAGCCCAATCCGTCCAGTAGTTTTTGCGTGAAGGAGTAACAAACATACACACACACACACACACATACAAACTTTCTCCTTTATAATATTAGTATGATATCAGATTTTACTTGATGCTTTACAAAAGAATTTCTTTTCGAATTTATACGTGAATTTGTCCCTCTCCTTCCCCTCCCTCTCCTCTATAGCCTCTTATTCCATAGCCTCTTTTCTTTGGAAATCTCAAAAATAAACATAACTTTTCTGCCTCAAGTGTCCACACTCTTACGTTTTGATTCATTCGTTCTATGTGGGGTACGAAAAATGCTGACTCTTTCATTTTTTTTTTGTCTTTATTCCGGGGCAAGTTTCAGGCATTCCCTCAACAAAGGCCTTTCTATATGTCTGCCATCTTTGTATAGGAGGGTATGGGGGAATTGGGGTGCATAGAATTTCATTTATCTCTCCCTCACTTGTGTATTTCATGTGAAATGTTTTGTGTATTTCATATAAAATCTTTGCGTTTATAGTTCTGAAATGCTAGTTTGTAAATTCTGCGGTTTCTGAGTTTATATTATTTCTTGATAATATAATTTTTCTTATCTATCTTTTCCTTCATTACTGAAAGTATCCGAGTCTCGAATTCATCAATTATTCCCATTACCAAATCTGTGTTAAATTTCATATTTACAATATTAGTGCGGAAGTATGCATTATATATGTTTATCTAGGATTAATAATAATTTTTTCTTATCATAATATATCGTGTGATTTTCAGATGGTAAGTTTTCTATTTTTAACCCCCGACCCAAAAGAGGGGTGTTATAAGTTTGACGTGTGTATCTGTGTATCTGTGTATCTGTGTGTCTGTGTATCTGTGTATCTGTGTATCTGTCTGTGGCATCGTAGCGCCTAAACGAATGAACCGATTTTAATTTACTTTTTTTTGTTTGAAAGGTGGCTTGATCGAGAGTGTTCTTAGCTATAATCCAAAAAAATTGGTTCAGCCGTTTAAAAGTTATCAGCTATTTTCTAGTTTTCTTGTAGAAAAGAAGGTTAGATATAACCCTTAGGTTCATAATATTCAAGTGTCAATTGACAAATGTCAAGCTGTCAAGATGGACGTTGCCTAGATATACATAATTATTTATTTGAAAATGATTTGTCGGGGGTGTTGAAAATTTTTAATTTACACTTGTAGCACTAGTTAATATAACACAAGCATTGATAAACACAAGTTGACTGGAAACAAACTTTCATATGATTAGCATTAGAAATTAGAGTAGATATACCAGATATGCATATTATCACCGTTGCGCGAATTAATTTTATTATTTTAATTGCATCAGCAATAAATTAATTGATATTATACATCGATGATATTATATCACTGTATAACAAACAAAATCAACTCCGTTACCCACTTTTTTGGCACGATCGACACTTTATCGGTTATACAAATAAATTAGACTAGTTATTAATAGAAACAATCCATACTAATATTACTAATTACTAATTTACTAATAATATTATAAATGTGAAAGTGTGTCTGTCTGTCTGTCTGCTACGTTTCCACGGCCCAACCGCTGAATCGATTTTAATGAAATTTGGTACAGACTTGGGATACATCCCGAGGAAGGACATAGGCTACGTTTTATCCCAGAAAATCAAAGAGTTCCTACGGGATTTTAAAAAACCAAAATCCACGCGGGCGAAGCTGCGGGCATCCACTAGTAAAGAATAAAATAACAGCAACAACAAAAATGGAATGATCAATACAAACATTCACTAAAATATGATTAACTACAAGAAAAGATTATTACGGTCAAAGAAACTATATTCTTATTAAGGACTAGCTGATGCCCGCAGCTTCGCCCGCGTGGATTGGTCAGATCCCCTGCAGCATCAGGATTGAGGAGTTGGACTCCAAATTTTTTATGAAACAATGTCGCAAAGTTCCTCTATCGATTAAAAAAGAAATGACGCAAATCGGTTCAGAAATCTCGGAGATTTCGGTGTACATAGGTAGAAAAACACAACTCCCTTTTTAAAAGTCGGTTAAAAAAGTAGCCTATTTTACGCCCTGGTCAATCCTCTACTTGCCTGTGAAAGTCCCGTCAAAATCGGTTCAGCCATTCCAAAGATTAGCCTTTTCAAACAGACAGACAGACAGACAGACAGACAGACAGACAGACAGACAGACAAAAATTTTAAAAACGTTTGATTCAGTTATGGTATCGTTCAAATAACCATATGAGCTTAATATGAGGTAGTTATTTCGAAATTACAGACAGACACTCCAATTTTATTTATTAGTATAGACTAGCTGTGCCCGCGACTTCGTTCGCGTGGAATAGTGACTTTTCGGGCAGCATTCCTTATGGCAGCGGCGCGGCTCCGCCGTGATTCTTTAAATTGACATAACTTTTTTATTTATGAACCGATTGACATGAAATAAACACTAAATGTTAAGTGAAGCTTACTACAATATATTAGTGAAAACCCTATCTAAATCGAATAAGCCGTTTCTGATATTAGCGTGCACAAACACACAGACAAACAGACAAAAAAAAAATTAATTACAATTTCGGGTTCGGCATCGATATAATAACAACCCCTACTACTTTTTTTTATATATTTCCATTGTACAGACACCACTTTTCTACAATTTTATTATATGTATAGATTATTATTAAAAATCGAGCTTTATTTACCCTTAATTTTTGTTAGTTCAAGATATTGTTCTGCACCTTTAATAATCTCTAATAAATAATCCCAAGGTTAACTTTTACACATTGTATGATGTATCCGAGTCTGACTAACCTCTCGTAAATGCCATTCAAGTAGTTTTTGTGATTAGTACATGATTGCTTTTAGAGTTAATCCGTGACATCGAGTTGCAATAGTTACCTAATTCAGGCTTTTACAATAAGTGGTACTTAACCGACTGTGATTGATATGTTAATTAACGCACTAGTTAAAGAGGTTACCTTCAGATGAGAATGTAGTCTTAACCATTTCCTGTAGGCTCTAGCTAAGACTCAGGGTTAAGTTTTGTTATGATTGTTATATATTTAAGTAAAAGATATTATCTTTCATCCTATACCGATGTACTCGTATTAGTTACTTACTTAATTCGGTTTTTATTTCAATTATGTAACATTTAAGTTATTGCATATGGCTTCGGTGATAGCCTAGTGGTTAAGATGTCCGTCTCGTATTCGGCAGGTCGGGCTCAATTCCGGGCTGAGTCATTTTAATTATGACTAACATTCCCCTTTCTTCTCCATGTGCGTTAAGCTTGTGCTAGGAGTGGGTACGACAATAGTGCAACGGGTGGGGTTTAACCTCCGACCTTTCGGTTTTCAGTCCGCTCTTTATAACCGTTGATCTATTGAGGCTTATGCTATTGAACTACATATGTGCATTTTATGCAATTAAATATCAAGAAAAACACCGTGAGGAAACCTGCATGCCTGAGAGTTCTTCATAATGTTCTCAAACGTGGGTGAAGTCTGGTAACCCGCCCTTGATTTAATATTGAAAAGAGCAACCGCCGAGTTTCTTGCTGGTTCTTCTCGGTAGGCAAGGCATCCCGAACCAGTGGTACCTAGATGCTTTTAACGATTCGAAAGAACTTGTAAAAGTCTAATTGAATAAAAATATTTTGAATTTGAATTTAGGTTGTGACCAAACTCTTCTCATTCTGAAAAGAGACCCGTGCTCGGTAGTGAGCCGACGGTTGGTTGATCATGAATCATGATGATTATCTAAAGAAAATAGTAGTTTAACAAACCGAAAGTGGCATATTTCTAGTTCTACATCCTATCCTGTCGAGTTAAAGAAATTAAATGGAACACTTATGTAGCGTTCTTACTTGCTTAAGCATTTGAAGGAAATGAAACCTAATTGTTTCCGGCAAAACAAGGGTGAAGCCGGTGAAACGAATGTAATATGTCTTTGATGAACTGCTTTCAAACGTTAAAAAATATTCAAAGTTTCAATGTTCATTGACATTTTTAACCCCCGACCCAAAAAGAGGGGTGTTATAAGTTTGACGTGTGTATCTGTGTATCTGTGTGTCTGTGTATCTGTGTATCTGTCTGTGGCATCGTAGCGCCTAAACGAATGAACCGATTTTAATTTACTTTTTTTTGTTTGAAAGGTGGCTTGATCGAGAGTGTTCTTAGCTATAATGCAAAAAAATTGGTTCAGCCGTTTAAAAGTTATCAGCTCTTTTCTAGTTTTCTTGTAGAAAAGAAGGTTAGATAACCGTTAGGTTCATAATATTCAAGTGTCAATTGACAAATGTCAAGCTGTGAAGATGGACGTTGCCTAGATACATAATTGTTTATTTGAAAATGATGTTTTGGAAAACTCAATACTTTGGATCGTAGGCGCGGAATTGTCCAAGAAAATCGGTTCAGCCGTTTGAAAGTTATCAGCTCTTTTCTAGTTACTGTAAACTTCACTTGTCGGGGGTGTTGAAATTTTTTAATTTACACTTGTATTAAGTACTATGATTCCCGTAACTTCGTCCGCGTGGATTTAGGTTTTCAAAATTTCCGTGGGAACTCTTTGCTTTTCCAAGGTAAAAAGTTGCCTGTGTCAATTTCCGCGACGCAAGCTACCTCTGTACCAAGTTTAATATAAATCGATTAAACCGGCGGGCCTTTAAGACTCTCGTGGGGACTCTTTGATTTTCCAGACTAAAAAAGCCTATCTACTCGTATGTCTATCCCCGGGATATATGCTAACTCTGTACCAAATTTCATCAAAATCGGTTAACCTGTTGAGCCATGAAAAGCTGGCAGACAGACAGATAAACAGACACACTTTCGCATTTATAATATTAGTATGGACTAGCGACTGCCCTCGTCTTCGCTCGGCAAAAATTTAAACCCTCTTTATTCGTGGCACTTTTTGTACTTGGATAAAGTGGCTCACTAAATGGGAATGAGCAGTCCAGTCCAGTATCAATATCGTGAGTAGTCTTTAAACTTTCCGTTGTTACGCTCCTCAAAGACCACACAGCGTTCGTGAGAAAAGACTCCTCTTACATTTGTTTGATTAGCAACAATTTTCACATTGTTACAGAAACCGAGAGTTGTCTTACGTAAATGTGCGTGTGAAGAGTCTCTTATCTGTCTCATTATTGTTACAAAACTGTGATACATCCGCTGCCAATAGGGTTGTCAGACCCTAAAATACGAAAGCTATTTTAGGCCGGACATTTTGCACTAAAAACTAATATCTTTTTTTAAGTAGGACATGCCTTTTAAAGTTAAACACAACTTTTATACTAAAACTACTTTATGCCCGTGTTTTCGTTCGCGTGGACAACACAAATTTCAAACCCCTATGTTAAATTTTCAAAAAACCCTTTTTCAGCGGATTTCTACCTACGTTATAATAACCTGCATGCTAAATTTCAACCTGATCCGTCCAGTAGTTCGAGCTGTGCGTTGATTGATCAGCCAGTCAGCCAATTTTTCCTATATTTAAAAAATAATACGCGCGTGATCGGTATACTATTCCGCATTGCTTTGCTCGCATTGCAGCCGTCATGTGCGACCACTGTGCGATGCATCGCTGAGGAAAGCCGCAGTTTGGGCATGTTTGTGCGAACATTGCCGTAAAAAGTCGAACGTGTACGACTAAAGCCGGACGATGGGCAGCCCTGGTTGCGAGGAAAAATGTGAGTTTTGTGTGACCTTTGAGTTGAGATCTACGAATCGGTAATTGTGGTAAATATCTCAACTGGTAACTTGTCATAAGATGGGTCAGAGAAAGTCAGTATTGTGTAATGTTTAAAATATAATGCGATTTTCTTCCAGTCAATTAAATGTCAAGAACGAATTATTTATAATTATTTTAATGGCTGATTCTAAAAGCTTCCGTAGTGAGGAAAAGGTGTGGAAATCGTGACCTTTCTTTGAGATTAAATAACGAAGTGCTAAGTTGTGACAGCGAAAGTTACTAAAAAAAATAATGTCATAAATTTTTACGTGGAATCAAAGTTAAAACCTTGGGCCTACTTAGCATTTTTATTTAGAAACATTTTTATTTAGAAAACAAAAAACGTATGTTATGGTAACATAGGTGGTGATGAAAAAACTAATTTTTGAAGATGGCCGCTTTTTAGAAAAGGGACGGTATTAGAGTATTATAGTACCCATCTCTGTAGACACAAGATTTTATATC
Source organism: Maniola jurtina (assembly GCF_905333055.1). Lineage (NCBI taxonomy): Eukaryota > Metazoa > Arthropoda > Insecta > Lepidoptera > Nymphalidae > Maniola > Maniola jurtina. Next base: position 2,567,226 of record NC_060044.1, read on the forward strand.
GAACTATACTTAGTACCTACCTACTTTGGAATTTGCTAAGATCAAATTCTACTTTTCCTAACGAATAATAAACGAAGGTCGAACTGTACTTTCGGCCCTTATTTTAATATTCAGCGCGCATTTACTTATTTCTAGGCCGTTTGGCCAATAGTATTGTTGACAAAAACCCTTACTCTCGAATCCTTGTGTATTGCAAATATATCTATTGCTTCTATTAATCCATTTGAATTCAGTCAATCCATACTAATATTACAAATGCAAAATTGTCTATCTGCTACTTTTTCGCGGCCCATCCGTTTTAACCGATTTGGATGAAACAGAAATACTGCATCGACATAGACGGACGGTATACACGGTCATATGCTACTTTTTGTCCCGGAAAATCAAAGAATTTTCACGGATTTTTTAAAAAATCGTGGGTTTCGCCCAACAAAGACCTTTATTTACTGAACTTTAAAAATAAAAAATAAGCTTCATCTAGTTTACCATAAATCCGAATTCATTATATACTGGCAAAAGTTACATCTATATAATTAAAAAATAGAAATCTCCTATTAGGCTCGAACCTTTTGAACACCTTTGTTAATTACTCATTATTTTCACGGCACGGTCATTTTACATATCCCACTTGGAGTAATGGATGCCATATGCAATCGAAAGTGAAATTTTAATTTACATATAAATGTCTACCTTAATATAATATGACTTGGTATGAAAGCATATATTCCCTTGCCCACATCAAACGCATTGTCTCGCATGGTAGCCTCGCGAGGCAAATATTTGATCGGTATGGAATACTTCTTAGCCGAGGCAATGGGCACCCAAACAACTTTTAGATTAGAACCAGCACAAGCGACAAACCTACATTTTCTTACATGAAATCCATGATTTACAGTTTTTTATTTTGACTCTGAGGCAAATTCATATTTAGCTCGCGAGGCTTCAGTACGAGCAGTGGTTTGTGTGGACACCGCTATTTGCTAATAAAGAAGTTGTATGTTTTCATAACCAAGATTCTCATTTACTTTTAATGCTACTATTTCATCTTAAACGGTTGCTCATGTAGTAATATTTGCAATGATTCATCAGTTTATGTGGACTTGCGATGATTATAAGCAAAAACGTTTGTAAACAATTTATCTGAAGACCACTTAACCTCAAATAGCAGTAAGAAACTTAACGAAATCTTTAAAGACATTTTTGAGTAAGCATGACCGAATTCGTATAGTTTATCTCACTCTATGACTCACAACAAGTTCGCACAAGTAGTAAGTAATTATAGACTAAAATATTTTACTATACCTGCATATAAACCTCCAAAAGGCACTAAAAGATGGTGAAAACCGTATTATACTCGTAAAATCCTCTAAGCAGTTCAGAAATTATCAACGAATACACAGACAAACTTGAAATCTACTACATATTTGTTATAAAAAAGATATGGGCTAAATTGAGAACCACCTCCTTTTTGAAAGTCGGTTAAAAAAACAGATTTTTTTGAGGTTTTAAACAAGGAACGAAAATGATTGATTACTGGTGTAGGCTTCTCGACTTGCACTATTTTATTTGAAGGTTGCCAACTAGTTAGTAGGTACACTACCTGATTGATCACTGCCAGAAGTCCTTCCTAGTGTAGATCAATTTTCAGAAATCAAGCAATAGTAATTTCTGCGTATAATAATGTTAATGATAAGTTTTCTAGCTGCCTGTTCAAAAAATATCTCAAAGTTTTTCTCAATAGTAGTTTACTCTGATAATGCAGTTTCTTTTTTCTAAATGTCATTAATTTTGTAATAGAAAAGAGTACTGACCTCTACTAATATAAGTACGCTAGACTTGCTATCACCGACTTTTTGAAGCAATTTGTTTGTCGCCATTTTGGCGCTGATAGCAGCAGGGAGCGTCATGCGAGCGTATTCGGAACTAAATGTTAGTGATGAGACATCTGTCAATATTATGTCAACAACCATTGTCAACGTCACGAAATGTCAATTTTAATTCCCGGTACGCTCGTTGGGGCTTTTTGAATCGTCACAAAAAGCAACTATCATTTTGTTTGGCACAAAATTTCCAGCGTACTTGTATAATATTATGTCCATTTCAGTGGGTTAGAGAAAATAGACCGACCGGTCAGCGTAATGTAACAAGAAATGTCAATTAGTATAATAATTGGGGTCAGCGTAAAGTGATGCAACCGTCCATAGACTATAGATCCGGTTTTTGTTTCCGCTTCGCACGTAACGTTCGGTGATCGTTCCGGCATTGATTGATTGTGAGCACGCGCTCCAAATATTATATCTCTTTATCAATTTTAGATTGTACGTTCACGTCTATATTGTATTGATCTACTTTGAGATTGTTTGGATTACTTTTTGGATCTACTTACCTAATCTGATTTCTTTTTTTACGGGTAGGCTTTATATTATGTCGATTTAAAATGTTTATCTCTTAACTTTTAACTCTTTTTTATGATATCTATTCTAATTTCTATACCTACATAAATTATACTTCTCTAAGTAAAATTTTTTCATAAACAGGCTGCTGCTTGTCCAATCTGACCTAACCGATTGTTATTACATATTTGAATTATATTGTTAGTGATATACTATTTTAATTTAGGTGCTGGTCTGTAACTATTGAAATGTATAAAATTTGTCTGAAACGTATACAATTCCCTTAAAACTTAGCCATATTTAGTGCTTACCAAGTGGTCATAATGCTGGTTTAATAAGTACATAAAATATTGGTAAAATCTTGTTTTACTTATTCCAGTTACGCTGCTTATAGTTATTCTAAAACTATATTCATCAGGCTTTAATATATTATCATTCTTAATTATTCAAAGTAGTGTTTGCCGAAAAAATTAATCTCAACAATTCTCTATTGTTCAGTCTTTAACTGCTTTACCACTTTGTACGAATCTGTATTATCTTTGAATGTGTTTTCATCTATTCTATTTAAATTTTCCTCTCGTCTTGTTTATCATGAATAATACAAGTGTTCGGTCACTGTCTATTTTCAATCTACTGTCTTGTGGATTCGCAAGATTTTATCTGATGAAAATAAACCTATCATTATAGTATAGTACGTTAAAATAATGAACAAGATGAAAATGGTTCAGTTAGTCGATTTCGGAAAACCTGCTTCAATCATTATTACAGTCGCAATTGTTGTGATTGGCTGAATTTATGGTATTCTTATTGCAACAATGCATTGCAGCTAATAGAAAACGAGCGTCAACCAATAAGAGGCGATCGCCACACTGTAGCTGCCAAACTACCGCGGTAGAGTCCCAGGGTCTAGTAAAGGACACTTGCAAGATTGTAGTCTTCATTTTCGCCCAAAGCCAAACATGCTTAGAGGTTTTTATTACTGCTTATTATTCTAAAGTCGTACTCGACATTGCAAAAACATTAATCAGTAACTGTTCTCAATCAATCAATCAGTTATTCTATCTATTCTATTATTGCCCCATTATTTTACCACTTTACAGTCAATAAATGTTTTAAAATCTATTCGTATTGTAATATCAGCTATAAAGGTATTTTCATCTATTCTATTAACATTTTCCTCTCTGTCTTGTTGTGTCATGAATAATGCAGGTGTTTCGGTCGCTATTTACTTTCAATGCGGTGTGCTCGTCGATTTGTCACTTCTCTGCGTGTCTTCAATTCAATTTCAATGCATGTACAATGTACGTTGTACCTAGTCTTTGAACCCAACCGGATTCAGTGATTTCAATCTTGAACTACCTGAGTTATTTGTTGGCGGTTCGTCCCAAAAGTTTCATTGGCATTGTTTTACTGAATTTAATTCAGGGACTCATTAGAGATTATCCATTGACATCTCAGCCCGCTTAGGGGTAGCAATCTTTAAGACTTTTGTATAAGTGTTTTGTTTATTTTAAATTTACTTTTGTTTATTTTAAGCTCGTGGGTTCTTTCATCGTTCATCGTCCTGCTGGTTTGAATGAAAGAACACGTTACTTATCAAGATATTTACAATCTGTCATAAATCACTTTTTCTTTCAACATAATTTTCGAACTAGAAATGTATTTTTATAGATTTTGTTCGCATAGTAATTTAAATTCCTGTTTTTAAAAGATTTCGTGTCGCTTCAAATTTGTATTAAAATTACTAAAATTTACTTACAATTTTATGCTTTAAAATCTATTCATATTATAATTCAGCATTATGCAAATGATAATTTTGTGTCTACTATAATAAATCGATGTTTGATAAAGTATTATTATCGAAGTCTCGTAGTTAATTCAGGTCTCGAATTATATTATATAAGTATTTAATTAATTTTGGTATGCAGACCTCAATAGTGTCAAGGTTTTCATCTGTAGCCAAGATTAAAGAACAGTCTAGTTAATTATGTCCTTTGACTTCAAGTCTTTGTTACTATCATCATCACGCAACCCACCTCCTCTTAAGAGGGAAGGGCTTAGAGGTGCGGATTCATAGACCTTCACACCTTTGAGAACATGATGGAGAACTTTCAGGTTTCCTAATGATATTTTCCTTCACAGTTAAAGCAAGTTAATTTGTTCAAAACGCGCATAGTTCCGAAAAGTTAAAGGCCTGGAAGTGAACCTCTGCTCGAGTGATTATAACAGCTTTTTTTTTTACTTCTTCATCGTTATGCTTTTGAGAGAATGGTTATACTTAGACGTCACTGTAGTTTTTACTATCCTCTCTGACTATGCCTATTTTGTGAGCGTTAAATAATAATATACGTTTTTTGTGTACGTTAAATAATAAGGGGACGTTCATCGCAGCCCGCACTCTGTTTGTCCATCTCATGAGCTATCATCTTCACCTTTTGTGATTGTTCTGAGTGACTGACTGTAACTTTTGTGAATTAGGGTTAGAAGAGTCCGTTTCGAAGATAGCAGGTTTGAGGTTCAGTCAGGGACCTCCAGGTATTTTAGGATATTACAAATTGAATAATAAGATCAGACCTAAACCAATTTCAAAGAAATAGGCGGAAATCTTGAATTCGAATTGTCTTGCCAGGAATCGAACCCTGGACCTTCTAGGTATATATATATACCACAGTGCTCACCACTGCGCCAAGGAGGTCATCTAAAAGTTTCTCAAAGTATAGGTACCTACAAGTTCACTTTCGCCCGAATGGTCATCGTCTAAAGTGGCCAGGCGGGCCATAGTGGATGCGTCGTGATGCGCATAGTGATAATGACCTAATGACACACTATTCAGTTTAACGACGTCGCCGCCGTAACTAATTAAATTAACTATTCATCTATTCATACTATAATATACTGGGAAGGAAAATATTGTAATAATATATTATGGCTTTTTAAATAGGTTTTGATCGCGGCTGATGGTTAATATTACTACTTACAAAACGTCCCACTGCCAGGGATCACTGACAGAGGTCTCTTTTACAGACAAGTGCTTCCCTATCCACTTTTCATCTTTTTTATTTTTACTTTGTTAATTTTTGGTACAAACAAAAAAGAAAATCTGAGATCTGTATCGTAGCTTTGATAATACAATGCACATATTAGGTTATAAATAGTTAAACTTATTTAATAAAGTTGTTAGAAATATGTAGTTTGCTTAGTTGTAGTTTACAGTGTATGAATTTTTTATTGTGAGAATTACTTACAATTTTTATTTGCAACATTTCTACCTTCCTCTATAAGGGATAATTAAATGCAAAAGTGTTTTTGTTTGTTTATTAGTCCTCCAGTCAAACCGAACCGCAAGGAATAAAGGGATCGATTAGATTTGTTTGATGTATAGTATGGTTAAAGATCGAAAGAAATCGAAAGTTTCTACGGGACTTAAAAAAACCTAATTGCGCGAACGGACGAAGTTCCAAGCATTGCCTAGCAAGTGATTAATATAATATGATAACGCAACCTATTCAATTAAATATCAATTTACCTTCCCCTCAATCCATCCAACTTTTCTCTCACTACACTAACAGTTTTGCTTTCGTTTTATGATACTGTGGTGACATATCAATAGAATAAGACGAGTTGAAAGGAAAAAAACCATAGTTTATACAACACAAAGATGTGTAGAATAATTGAAATAATCAACAATATAAAATCTTTGTTATTATCAAAGCATATTGAGCGTGGAAAGCGCTAACGCCAAAGTAAGAACAATGCATCCGAGTGACCACTTTCTTCTGACCGTGAACGATGGTTGATCGCGCGGAGTATGTTAGAGGGTCGGCCTTGCTATGGACATCACGTACTTAGCCTGAGGTGTATGAGATGAGCTGATAGTGCTGATACATACGAGTTGGGTGAAAGTGAATTTTGTTCTATTTCTGCCAACAGTAAAGATTATGATATTCTGTCAATGGCATTTCAATACTTTGTTCATATTATTAACTTAATCTAATGCTGAAGTGGTGGTTCATTATATTCGCTGGCAAATGATGTCTTCAACAAAATATTTATTTGGAATTTCTTGGAGCAGGTAGGGTCCGCTTTTTGACTCATATTCTAGCCCATACTGTTCGTGATCTTGAGTATTAAATTTTTAGGGTCCTGTACCAAAATGCTAAAAATGAAACACTGATAGTACGGCTCTGTCTGTTCGTCTATCGCAGCTTATTTATTGGCTCATATTATCTGCTCCCATAATTTTAAGCCGCTTTCTCCGGCTCTGAGTTTCAGCTCTAGGAATGGTAATTCAGTTTACAGTCCATTTGGAAGTCTGAGGACTAGCTTTTTCGTAAGTCATGGTACCTACTAAGTTCCCCAATCAAGTTCATTTTGAGCAACTTGATCTTCAGCTTCAGATCCCGCCCCAATTCCTCGATAAACACGGTTCACCGCACTGGAGTGATTTCAACACAATCTCACTAGCTTAGTTCGCTATTGTTCGCTTGAACTTTACATCGGCATTTAGCGATTGCCGTAGATCGGAACAGATGATTGCGGTGTACCAATGACGTTTCCACCTATAGCCGTTTACTTGAAATGTGGGTTTGGTGTGTGGAAATCCTGTAAGCTATGTAAAACACGCTTGTTCTGCTGTCATCAGTGATCGATACACCAAAAGTCCAAACGTGATGCTAATCGTTGAAGTTAATGAATTTGTTTTGTTTTACCTACGTGTTCAAATCAGAAATTAAAGGCCCACCCGTTTTGGCGAAATTCGGTGGCGAGATAGCTTTTTATCTTTTACAAGTTAGCCCTTGATTGCGAGTGGTGGTGGTGAGTGATGATGGGCGCAAGCCAACTTAGAGGTGGTATGGAACTATGGAAGTTTTATTAAACTCGTACTTTTGATTGATTTCTACGTGGCATCGTGCCGGTAGATCTCAGGGACGGTCATAGGCCATTTATATCCTGGGAAATCAAATAGTTCCTACGGGATTTTTAAAAGCCTGAATCCACGCGGACGACTTGAAGTCACGTCTCGCGGGCGTTATCTCGTTTGGAATATGTCGGCGATTGCCAGATATCAATTTCTATCTGCATCACATCACATACCAAAACACCCACACCAATAGCAGATCATGAGACAACAAGACGTGTTACAAAATCAAACTACAAACAAGGCGAATCGAATCGAGCAATAATGTCGATAACCCTTTCTCTACTGACCGTGAACTATGCATTTATGGAACGGTGTCAGGAAATAGCTGTCAAAGAGCATTTTATTACTCGGAACCGTCCCATTGAACACTTGACACTGAGTTTGATAGGCCTGAGTCACAATTTGGCTTAGTTTTTGAAATATCTTTAAGTAGCTTAACTTTTTTGAAAGCTTATTTACTCAGTTCATTATAGGATTTTTCAATCGCCAAGTATGTCAAACTGAGAAATAAATTTCACGTTTTGATGGTTTTTGTACTAGAAATCCGTTAAAATGTTAAATTTATTCGGCACTTAAAGTTTATTGATTGGCTATTTTAAAATCAGCCCTATTTTTAAGTAGACTAGTTGAAAATGGAAATGTAGAGATACCAACATTCCTCATTTGAAATTGGTCGATTCATACTATGGGAAACTTCATTTTTCCATTTATCAGTACCATTACTTATCATTAATTGAGACAGTAATCAACAATTTGCTGTCACCAAAAACAGTATGTAAATATTTATAAAGAAGATAAGTGAGGTATTTATTAGTTCAGATGTTGATGAAGGTATATTCATATCAAATTATCATATTTTGGCACCTATTCCGATAGCATAATTATGTAAAACGTCTAGTAAAGTCTTTAAATCAAATGCATTATTCAAAATAGGTGATATGCATAATGAATGATTCATTACTTTAAAAAAGGTCAACCCGATACAGCTGGCTGGAACATGGAGCGTTTATGTTATACAAATTAGAGATTTATATTAATTTATTAGTAGTTTGAGCTAGAATTTATTATCTGTTAACTTGTTCAATTCATCCCTACCCTCATTCTCTGGTAGAGATCCTACGTAAAAAAGTGATGTTTAGTTAGCATCTTATTAACTGGCAACTGCTGTTCATATCTAGAATGTAGATTTGACCATGCTGCTTGCCAGATTGAATAGGTTTTTTTTGGTAGATTTTGGAAAGCAGGACCAAGCCACTGCATATTAATTATCGTGGAATATACATATAACAATTACATGCACTTTAGATATATTAGGTAAAAGAACTACTACTATAAAACTAAATCCGAGAAATTCTGAACTTGGAACATTAACTTCGCTCTAGTAACTCAACGGTTATTAACGCCATTTATCGTTAGAGCTATTAGCGTGTCATATAATACCTACTTCCTTTTAACCGATTGCGTCAGAAGAAAGTTTATTCGTTTTCGCTTTTCCTCCACGTGTATTTGTGATGTTTGTATTAGTTATATCGCCCAACTTACAAATCCATTTTCTAAATTATGTATGGTATTAGAGGTAGGAGAAATTGTTTATTTTTGGATGAATTCCGGTCTTAATAGGTGATTTGCAGTTTAGTTCGCATAGTCAGAATTACTTAACGTATTCTTCACATGTCTAGATCCTGTTATATTCTCAATATATTTGCGTACACATCTTTTTGCAATAGTATGATGATTTTCGGCTCTTTTGTTTTGTCTTTAAAACCAGATATTTTACAGTTGGTTTTAAAGTTACTTCTCTGTTTCTGTGTCACTAAAATCTATCACACTTAGTTTGTGGATTATCTACTCGTTTCATCTTGTTAGCTTAGTGATACATTTGAACAACTATCCTTAGTTAGGTTTCTAGACGTATCTACTGGCGTTCATTGAGAAAGGTCTATATCCAGCAGTGGACGTCCACATGCTTAAATGAGGATGATATAAATTAATATTTTGAGAAGGTTCATAATAGTTGCTCAGGTTTATGAAATTAAATCGTCTTTTTCCATATATTCAGTCGGGTGTGAAACAAATTACACACTTTGTTTTGCAAACGTATACCTCACTGAAAATACTCTGTCATCATTCTATTGCACCAGCAATTGGAATAGCGTTACTATGCAAATTGGCATAATGCAATAAAATATGCGTGTTCTGAATGTAATAATTAATTACTTATTTGTGACCTCGTTTTTGTGCATTCTATGTTTCGAAATTTAGTGGATCTTTGGACTTTAACCTTCGCGTTTTCCTGGTGAATGCTATGTAAACTATTACAAACACTGCACTTATGCACTTTTTGTGATTCTTGTGCTACATAACTATGAACACAAAAACATAGTGAACTCTAAGTAGGTGCCTATTTGAATAAACTAAGAACAATGCAGAAATATCGGGATACAGAAATTAATCATACCCAGATTGTCATGCGTTGCACGCTCTTTCTGGACGCAATGTGCACGCGTTTACGCACGAAATGATTCGTGACGAATTCACCTGTTTTGTTCAAGGTCTAAGGACAAAAGGACCCTTCTTCTTGAAGCTCTGACAGTAGTGTTTCGTTTCCAGGGTCTCCCCGATTGGTCGCGCGGCCTGGAGGCGGCGGAGGCGGCGCGCGCGCGCCTCGTGCGCTGGGCGTGCGGCGACGCGCCCGCGGAGCCCGAGCCGCCGCGCAAGAAGATGCCGCACGCGCTGCGCCGGCGCTGGCCCATGTGCCCCTGCTTACAAGTGAGTTGGTTTTTGTATACTACTTAGGTCCAAGGACCCGACAGCTGCAAGCGTCAGCGGAGGCGTTGAGCCCTAGGCCCTTTTTTGCTGTCGGGAGGGAAATCTTCTTAAGATACCTGACGTCCTGGGAAAGACATCGGGTTACGTAGGATTTTTACATACTAAAACTGCCTCGGTTGCCACCCTCAGCGCATATTGGGAGGCTCCAGGATCTCTTATGCACACGTCGGTGCCCCCCTTGCGCGACGTCCATAAAATAGCCCTCTGTCTCACACCTCGCTATGAGATATGGCCATTGGCAGTTTGTGCCACAGTAATCTGCCATCTTTTCAAGTTCGCATACGAAATGAAAAAAGTTTTAAAATCGAATACAATTAATTATTACAGTTTTCTTAAACTTTTTCACATTGACATAGATGAGCCCAGAATCGTACATCCGGAGTTAGTTCATCACAGATTAATAGAGCGGAAAGATGATTAGGGCTAGGTCCAAAATAATTGATCTTTAAATCAATCAATATTGCAATCGCCATACCTAATAACCAACATTCATCAAATGCTATGTCTATGGAGAATCTAATAGATTATCCTGAATACGTTCACTGCTGGACATAGGCTTTTTTAAGAGCGCGCCACTAAAGTATGAGGAAGGCGGAGGAACGTGTTTGGTCACCAAACATGGTCCTCCGCCTTCCTCAGCCATCTGCTTCCCGCTACCTTCCTCAAGTCATAGGTCCAGCGAGCTGATGGTCGTCCTACGCTGCGTTTACCTATTGGTATTTGATCTCCACTTCAGAACAATTGTAACAGACTAGCCAGCCCATTGCCACTTCAGCTTGCTAATCCTTTGAGCTATGTATGTCGGTCGCATACAAGCGAAGCTGGGGCAGGTCAGCTAGTTGCAACATAAAATTCTGAACATATCCTTCCTATCAATCACTATATAAATCGATAGTAAATAATAGTAAATCGATTTGAATGCATGCTCAGACTCGATTTTAAGATGCCTGTCAGTCGATTAAGCTATAAATCGTTGTAGTATTGCGCTGGTTTGCCATTTGTTGTGGCATTTCGCCATATTTCTCAGGTGTTATTGACTATTTGTAGGGTGACCATGAGATGGGATTTTCCATTTTATAGATTAGCGCTTGGCTGCAATCAGCCCTGTTGCTGCATTTTCCGGATTTGCTCTAGAACTAGAATGATGTCCGAGACTTTGTTCGCGTGGATTTAGGTTCTTTAAAAATCCCGTGGGACCTCTTTGATTTTTCGGGATATAAGTTGCCTATCTCAGTTTCCGGGATGCAAGCTACCTCTGTACCTTTCATATAAATCGGTTAAACGGATGGGCCTTTAAGAATCCCGTGGGAACTCTTTGATTTTCCGGGATGTAAGCTAACTCTGTACCAAATTTCATCAAAATCGGTTTAACTGTTGGGCCGTGAAAAGCTCGCACACAGACATACAGATGCACTTTTACATTTATAAATATTATTAAGTAAATTAAGTAATTAAGTATGGCTTTAGAATTATTGTGGAGAGTATTTACCGCTGGGGTCAAAGTCCATTGAATAAAGGACCACGGACAGGTTCAAAACTAGTCGAGTTTACTTCGATTAATCACAGAATCTAATCGGTTATTAGTTATTATTATATAGTACTAGCTGATACCCGCGACTTCGTTCGCGTGGATGTAGGTTTTTTAAAATTCCCGTGGGAACTCTTTGATTTTCCGGAATAAAAAGTAGCCTATGTGCTAATCCAGGGTATTATCTATCTCCATTCTAAATTTCAGCCCAATCCGTCCAGTAGTTTTTGCGTGAAGGAGTAACAAACATACACACACACACACACACACACACACACACACACACACACACACACATACAAACTTTCTCCTTTATAATATTAGTGTAATTAATATGCAGCCCTTTTTCTACATAGTACGTAAGACTAAAGCACAACTAAAGTAGCCAGTAGGTACCCATAAGAGTTATAGTTGACTGTCTAATGGTTGACCACATATCACCTTATGACGTTGAAATCACCGTTTTAGACTGATGACGCACTAAATTACTTTTTAACCACATAAGATTAGGATGATAATTTATTATATTAGGACATAATGTACCTAGTGTGTATCATAAATTCGAAATAGTCAATTATATGTATATTTTCCGTCACTATTAGGTATTGCAGAACGTGGTGTCCAGGTCACAGAATTTAGAATTGTTACAGAAGTTGTAAGGGATCGTCAGCTGGGCGCTGCGCAGATGTCTAGTGAAACATCAGTGTGCGTTATTGTAAACACAGACGTATTTTTAACATAGCGTTACAATTTAATTTACATTGATTTTGATGCAAGAGATAATAATGCTAGATCTGCTTTGAAATTAATTGCATGAGTGAGTTGCTAAAAATTGGACAAATTCCGTGTCTTTTCGGTATTAAAAACTGATACCATTTCTATTATTTTTATATTCTGTGGTACGTTACTAGTAAGTGTAAGACTAGGATATCACGTAGCCTATTGGGTATTGGGTTCCAACAGGTCGCAGGTTCGATTCATGTGCCACTTTCACCACGCTACGAGGTAATAATATAATGAAAGATAGTATTCTTGGACAATATAATCACGGTGCTAAGTAAGTTATCGGTAGATGGATAGATTTATTTATTTATTGGTTGCAGACGTTACTACGTAAACTGTCTAAATCTCAACAAAACCTCACTAATCCGCGCGTTTTATGTTTGCCGACCATTGGCACGTATAAATAACTATGGAGTTATTTAACAAGTATGTTACGTGGTTAAACGGTCCATAATCGCCGGCTATCGGCGCGATATCTCGAGCGTAAGATACAATTGTTATATCGCGTGAGGTTTGAAAGATGTCAAAACTCAGCCACGTGAGAGACTATTTGCAAAGTTCCCATCTTCCAAAGTAGCGGAGCATATGGTCAGTATAACATTAATATTATAAAGAGGTATCTAAAAGTTGTTTGTGAGGTTGTATGTAGGGGATAATCTCCGGAATTAATGATCCAATTCTGAAAATTCTTTCACGGATAGCTTCTAGCTATATGTAGGTACATTCAATTGTCAATTCAGCGTTATACCTAAAAAAAACGTTTAAAGCATAAATTGTTGCCATATTCATTATCTTCATATTATTTTGAAGGTAGTAGGTATACAGATGGCTACTGTGGTTTAATATGTTGACTCGTAGACGTGTTGCTTGATAAAAAGTAGTAACTAATTATTTGGTGTAATGATCTGAAGGCGTTTTTGCTCAACACGTGCACATTGTTTTTATGAACCATTTTGTTTTGTTGAAATTAATTCTTGGTCGTTTATAATCATTAGTTTCAAAGAAAAGGAAAGTTTTATGTCCTGAAAGCAGTGTAAGTCTGATCGCATATGCTGAAATGGTAAAAAGAATAATCCGTATCCATACTAATATAAGAATGCGAAAGTGCGTCTGTCTGTCTCCATTAGCTTTTCACTCGTTTAACTTATTTTGATTTTTGGTACAGCTCAGATACTCGCATTCTGGGGACTGATATGGGTTAGGGTTAGGTTTTTCAAATCTTGATTTTTGCTTGATCAAAGAGTTCCCACGGGATTCCTAAAAAAACTCACGTGGATAAAGTCGTGGGTATCATCTATTTGGTACACAGAAGCTTGAACCCGGCAGGGGATACTTTTAGCCCTAATTCGCACGAGCGTTAAAAAAGCGTTGCGTTAAAATCCGGCGTTGTGCTGACAATAAAAAAGCGTTGACGTGTGAACAAATACTTGGGAATGCATTGATTTTTTTCTATTTTGAACGCTTTTTTAACGGACGTTAAAAAAGCTCTCGTGTGAATGAGGCCTTATTCCCGGAAATCAAAGAGCTCGGACCACGGGATTTATAAAACCACGCGGTTGAAGTTGCGAGTGTTATCTAGTAGTATATTATATATTTTTCTAGTCATTCTTTATTTTATATGTTTGATTCTATAAGTACTAAAATCAGGTCTGGATCCTTTTAGTGGTTTGTTCTTATTAAGTATCCGAATTAAAAATCCAAACATAAAATATCAGATTAACATCTATCAGCACTTTAAAAAATATGTCCTATAAATTTTACTGGTCAATAATTCTGTCCATAAATTAAAGACTATTTTTTGGTTAAAGATTCAAATGGTTTTGTTTTTATTCCCTTTTTGGGTCCTAAGATCGAATTCCAAGCCTGTCCTAATAAATAACTAAGATAAATATTTCTTAATTTAACTAAGAAGCTTTTAGTCCTTGATTTATTTTTTACTTAGGTAGTTTAGAAAAAATCCAAAAAGATTTTTTCTCTAATTTAAAACATTTGAGTAAATAAAATTAAACAATTCATCATTGTTCGTGCTTCGCGTTTTAATCTGAAAACCATTTTAACCTTTTGATAATAATAATAATTAATTGTTTATTAGTTACTCTACTTTAATTTGAATAATAATAGTTATTGGATTCCTTACTAAAATGGTAGGTATAATAGTAACCCATGGTGCAACTTCGTTCGTCTGTACGTCTGTTTAAAAAAATTCTTAGTAAGGATTCTTAAAAAAATTCAAGGCAATATATATCCACTCCAATCCAATAGTTCTATGATTATACTGAGGAACATGCGCAGGCGCATACTATGTATTATTAACAATAACAATCGGGCTATCGTTAAGCTATCAGTGCTAATAAATACGTGTATCAGACCCACTGATCGACACTACCGGCTTTCCAATCCTTAGGCTTGGCGCTCATTGGTCACGCTAATATTGCTTGGGCGATCGGAAGTCATAGAGAAGTATGGGATCCTTCTTTAAACACAATCTACCTAATTAAAAGACTCAACTGACTGACTGACAGACAACAAACAGCCTAGACCACTGGGATTAGAAACGTAAAATTTTGACAGAAGATTCCTTTTACAACGTTGGCTACTTTAAGAAATATTTTTTGAAAATTATTTGATGAAAATTTTCCCTCCCTGGTGCAGCGGTAAGTGCTGTGGTATTATTGGTGGGAGGTCCCAGGTTCGATTCCTGGCAGGAGTGTGGAATTTTATGATTTTTAAAATTTCTGGTCTGGTCAGTCGTGGCTAGTTACTACTCTACCGGCAAAACCGTACCGCCAAGCGATTTAGCCCTGCCATATCCTTTCCAGGTGAGATTCCAGTCAAGGACTAACTGTAATGAAAAAATTATTGCTTTTCAGCATTCATAATGTTTCTTGCGGAAAAAAATAGAATTAAAAAATTATTGCTTTTCAGCATTCATAATGTTTCTTGCGGAAAAAAATAGAATTATATTTAGACCTGCTAGTTTAGTTTACACTTTAAAGATTGCATTTATCAAAATAATTAGAAACAATGTGTGCCCACCCTAACAAACAGCTCGAGTGAAGCCGTATGTTTATTTCGACTGTATCTATTAAGTATCAAGGGATCGAGAGAGTTCTAGACAAGTGCTTATTTATGGGGTTTCCTATCTAGTTAGTGCTTTTGAAATCAGTAATGCAATTGTAAGTTTAGGTAGACGGTCTGATTGACAAGATTGACCGCCTGTGCAAAGTAAATTAATCTGGTCTTCTAATTCATTTTATTAACCGAAACTTCTTACTAGTAAAAGTAATTGTTTAATAAAGTAATTGTTAATTGTTAGTGTTATCTGAAATTCAGAGCTTTTTAAATGGTCTATCAGGCTCCATTTGTCTTTCATATAGGCGACACATGTATATATTCAACTATTTTTAGAGACCGTAAAACAAGGTTGCATGGAAACGGTCCACTTTGCGGTTCATATCCCAAAACCTTTATAGTTTAATCCAAGCCCGTCCAGTCCGTCTGTCCGTCTGTCCCCAGACAAGACAGAGTTTGACTTTGTTAATTTTTTAAAATATGGCTGTGACACACATATTATCACATTATATTTTTTAAATAAACATAGCCAAACTTAGTCAAAATTAGTTTACGTCTGGCAGCCCTACATTGAAATGATGTCGCAGTTCCTAATTGGAAGTAACGAGGATCAAGTATCGTGTGGTGCGCCGTGGGAGGTCACGGCTCTCTGTTCATTCATTTCCGCACCGAGGTCACTGTCTTTGTACCTTTGTCACTTTCACAACATTGAAGTTTCCATTAATTAAAATACAGTCTTTTAAATTAATTTTTGCGATTCATGCCAAGAGCTGAAGTAGGTATCCATATGACGCTGCGAAAATGCCCTTATTCCCTGCGAATTGTATGCATCATTTCCTCATGATCAACACATCACTGGCCCACTACTGAGAACGGATCTCAGAATGGCAAGCTTTTAGCAAACCAAAGTTTTTAGCAACTAATAATACGTGTTTTGGGTTTTAAATAAATAAATAAATCCTGTATTTTTTCTGAAAACAAGTAACAATGGGTGTAAACAATTTTAAAGTACCTACCTACTTTGTATCAATGTAAGCGGCCATTTCTGGCATGCAAAATCATCCTTCATTATATTCTGATGCATCACCACTCAGAATTGGTGATACACCTTCTATTCGGAAGGTCAAGGCTTCGATCCCGAGTACGCACCTCTAACTTTTCGGGGCTAAGCAACTAAATATCACTTACATTAACGGTGAAGGAAAACATCGTGAGGAAAACTGCATGCACTGGCAGATTAAGTGTAGTCTAGACCCTTCCCATTCTAAAGAGAGATCCGTTCTCAGTAGAGTCCGTCCTATGGGTTGATGATGAGTGATGACGATAAGCCCCAGTTTCACTATTTATCAGTTGAATCAAGCTGGACAGCTGGATAAATTTAGAAATCAGGTCTAGGTGTTTAAGTGGAAGATCTCAGCTGGAATCCGCCTTCAATGTAAGGTCGTACAGCTTAACAAGTAGCCCAGTAGGGTGATAACCCTTTAACCTTTCTCCTTGCGACTTATGATGCCATGTAAATGCCAATTAGGGGCAAAGGTGTGTACAATGCCTCTATTTATTAGCAGGCAACGCATTCTATCTTAAGCTACAGTTTCATATTATAATAATGTAAGCTTCTTCATTGGTAGGTCTCCGCCAATAAAGTAGTTTTTAACTAAATGCTACATATCATTATTAAAGAAGCAATAACCAAAGAAAAATTAAAAATATTTTTAATAAGTAAATAAAACTATTTTTTTTTTAAATTTTAAGCCTCTATTTTGAGCGTCTCTTTAATAGAAAAAAAAGGGCAATTCTAAACGGTTTCGTGAAAATTTTAACGGTCAATTCCTAACTCAGTTACGGTTTTTTTTTAAATTTAGAAGAAAAAAACATTTTATAAAATTAAATTGCAAGGAAAATAAAAAATACTGAATATCTGGACTTAAATAAAATCCATTGTTCCTTTAGAAGCACGCGTTGTACTTAGGTCGAACAGGAAATATAAATCACCTATTTATACCTACTCTCAGCTATTAATCGAATATGACTCAAGCATCAATCATCATACCACAATCAGCCACCTCTGTCAAAACAAATTCTACAGCTCAAACAATCACACAATTAATGAGCATTTAACAGGGCTCTCTCCGTCACTCGTTTCATACAATCGTAGTTCCAATTTCATTTGAATATTAAGCTAACAAAGTCCATGAAATTTTGCAGACATATTCTAGAAACTAATATCTATGTCTGTGGTGTTTTTGATTTTTCTAAAAATATGTAGTTTTAAAATTACAGGGGCTCAAAGATTTGTATGAAAATTTTTAAGACCGCGTAACTTTGAAACCGAATATTTTAACAGAAATCTGGAAAACCACAGACACAGATATTAGTTTCTAGAATATGTCTGCAAAATTTCATGGACTTTGGTTGCTTAATATTCAAATGAAATTGGAACTACGATTGTATGAAACGAGTGACGGAGAGAGCCCTCTTAATTGTTAATCGAATTAGAGCGAGGCAATAGATTTTACTTGAGGAACTAATTACTACGTACGGACAGACGCACGGCGTAATTGTGATACATTGCCGTCGAATGTCGCACGTAATGGCAGTTACACCCGAGCGTCTTCACTTTTGTGACGTTATTGCAGTGAAAAGTGTCATTTTTGTGACATTTTAACAGTGAAAAGTGACATATTTGTGACGACACTTCTGCTACGTTTACTTTACATACTTGATTCTGTGTTAATTTTGAGTAGCGGTAGGAGAAAAAATATAACTTATAGGATTTATGAAGTGAAGAAGAAATAGTTAAATTGTCAGAAAATAGAACTTTTAAAAAGATCTTTTTTGAACTTTAATTTTTTTTTAAAGTGGTTTAAAAATCAATATGATTTTTTTTGTTTGAAATTGTGAATTTCTCCAGATATTTAATTGTTTGGTTTTGTAATTTTCTTGGCTTGCATAGTAGACTTGCGATGGTATTAGCTATTTTATTAAGTTCAATAGTAACTATAAATATAATGATTAGTACGAAATTAATAATGTATTGAAATATTAAAGAAAGCTGTGAAGGGTGTGAGTGAAAATGTTCACGGTAAAAAGAAAAAGCAAGCGTTTGGCGACTTTGAAGAGGAAATGCTCAATTAAGCCAAGCGTAAGTTTCGATTCATTAATTAAAAAAATGAAAGTGTAACTTTTATGGTAATTACTTCCTATTGGTTTTGCATCTTCGACGTTTTTAGGGTTCCGTACCGGAAGGATGCCGAGCAACGGGACCTTATTACCAAGCCTTCGCTGTCCGTCCGTCCGTCCGTCCGTCTGTCCGTCCGTCTGTCCGTCCGTCTGTCTGTCCGTCTATCAGGGGGCTGTATCTCAGAAACCGTAATAGATACCTAGAGAGTTGAAATTTTCACTGAGGTTGTATTTCTAATGCCGCTGCAACAAATAATAAAAAAATTAAAATGGCCGCTACGCAAATTAAAAAAAAAAGTACGATTAGTGTTAGTATATCTTGTACGTTGGTAGGTACGGAACTCTTCGTGTCCGACTCGTATTTGACCGGTTTTTATATGCCGTTTAAAAAAATGATCCATTTTAAACTGGATATATTAAGTTCTGATAAATTCTTAAGTAAACAAAATATTAAGTTATGGCTTTCTGAGAAGATAATTTTTTGGAAGCATGTGTTTAAAAAGCGTATTTCAAACAGTATTTCTGAGAATTACGTTTTTGTGAAGCGTACTTACACCTAATGATGTAAATACCCCGGATATATACCCCCTAATGGATAAAACCCCGATGGATGTGGGTAGAAATGAAACTGCACGTATTATTGTTTTTGTCTTACGTTTTTAACTAATTTTAATTGATCAAATGTATATTTCAAGTAAATTATTGTGTGGATATCAAATTTAGTGTTCAGTAAAAGTGATATAAATATAAACTTTGCTAACCGTAATCAATAAACCTACATTTAATGATTATACAAACTTGCCTTTACTGCGCGCGATGGAAGTATGTATAACATAACAAGTGTCGGACTGCCAGCGTAATTACAATATTATTATATATAAATTATTGTGTTTTAAACATTATTAATACATGATTAAGTGATTTTGTTGGGATTTCACTGATATAGAGGAGTCTGAAGAGGTTAGTTTGAGTCGTTTTTCTATGTATGACAACAATAACTTTATAAAATGGCTAGTGAATGTTCCGCTTGTAATATGGTGGTTCTCGTGACGCATAAACGCATTAAATGTACTAAGTGTCTCCTTATGTACCATCTAGAGTGCGTCACTAGTGATCCAAACCCACCCAGAGCGACCTGGGCTTGTCCTGCCTGTACCGCTGCTGCGCGCAAGGGTGGCGATAACACGAATACGCCTGTCCGACAGACTAAGCCCCAACAATCAAGTATTATCGATATCGATGACAGTACTGCAGAGACAATCAAAGACAGCAATAGCAACAAAAACAGTGACAATATTATTCTGGCAGAAATCAGGAATCTTCGCCTCGACATGATTAATCAATTTCAACTTCAGGAAAAAAAACTTGATTCTTTCAACTTAGTACTAAGTGATCTAAAAGGCGATGTGAGCGAGTTAGCCCTTCAAATGTCTACAATCCGCTCGGATTTCGACGGTTTAATGTCGACGGTGGGCATGCTGCAAACGGATACTCAGCGAAATGGAGCTAGTTTAATTAGGCACGGCGAGAAATTTACTGAAATGGAGTCAACTATTGATGAATTAAAATCATCATTAAATTTTATATCGGCACAGTATGATGATATGTCACGTGACTCAATAGTAACAAAAGAACTCTAGATATTTTTCTTACTAACATTCCGAACGTCAAACTTGCGCCAGCCCTCGCATTGTGTAAAGAAGACATACATCACCCCTCTTTCGAAATAGATATTAAATTTAACATTACAAACTATTTAAGGAAAAATTCTTCCAATCTGGTTTTTAACTACAGAAAAAGTGATTACATTTCTATTAAAAAGGAACTAAATAATATCGATTGGTATTCACTACTGTCATCGGGCAATATAAACGATCTTGTTAACACTTTTTATGATACACTATATTTAATTATAAAAAATAATACACCATATAAAAAGCAATTCAAAGACAAACAACCTGTCTGGTTCAGTCAACCACTAATTAAATGTCTAAAAGAAAAACAGAAAGCGCACGCAAAATACAAAATGTATAATAACCCTAGAGACTATGATACATTTTCTCTTCTCAGATCTAGGGCTCAGAGACTGATGAAGGAGTGTTACAATGCATATACAAACAATGTCGAAATGTCTCTTCTAGCTTGTAACGATAAACTTTTTTGGAACTTTACTAAGTCCAAACGAAAATGTAATACAATGCCACAGACTCTTAGTTATGATAAACGAGTTGCAACAACCGGGTTTGAAATTTGTCAGTTATTTTCGGATTATTTCGCATCGGTGTATGTTCAAGACAACCATAACACATCATTAAGCTCCTGCTTTGCAGACACTCACATAAACACTATAAGCAAGTTAAAACTATCTGAAAGCGAGATTTTGAATAAGATTAAGTCTCTGGATGGGAACAAGGGCCCCGGACCTGATGGAATTCCCTCGTTTTTTATAAAATCGTGCGGTAAAGAGCTTGCAGTACCTTTGGTGTTAATTTTCAACAAATCTTTGAGTACTGGATGCTTTCCGGAACTATGGAAAATTGCTCATGTAATTCCTATCTTTAAAGCAGGTACCAAAACTGAATGTAGCAATTATCGTCCTATATGCATTTTAAATTGCTTTGCCAAATTATTTGAAAGTATTGTTTATGATTACATTTATTATTTATTTAAACCGCTAATTTCTCCGCAACAGCATGGTTTTGTTAAAAATAAATCAACTGTAACAAATCTTGTCGAATATTCGAATTTCTTAATTAATTGTCTTGACAATAAAAAACAAGTTGATGCGGTGTATACTGATTTCCAAAAGGCATTCGACAAAGTGAATCATCGGTTACTTTTTCTAAAACTGGAAAGATATGGGCTCCATGGAGATTTACTTCGGTGGGTTATATCATACGTCACAAACAGATCCCAAATAGTTGCAGTAAACGGGTTTTACTCTATACCAATAACGGTTCCATCTGGAGTACCTCAGGGATCGCACCTGGGTCCTCTGCTCTTCATTATTTTTATTAATGACATTACATCAATAATAAAAAACAACTGCCTCCTTTATGCAGATGATTTAAAGATATTTGCTGCCATAAATAATGTCCAAGATTGCATATCGCTACAAAGGGATCTAGATTCTGTCAAATTGTGGTGTGACCAAAATGATATGTGTCTAAATATAAGCAAATGCTTTATACTTAGTTTTACAAAAAAAAGCAATAAAGTTAAATTTGATTATTCAATTGAAAATAATAAACTGTCCACTAAGACTGATGCTAGAGATCTTGGAATAATTTTTGATACATCCCTAACATTTAAATTACACATAAATAACATAGTTACAAAAGCTAATAAAATGATGGGAT
The DNA here is from genome assembly GCF_905333055.1 of Maniola jurtina. Classification (NCBI taxonomy): domain Eukaryota; kingdom Metazoa; phylum Arthropoda; class Insecta; order Lepidoptera; family Nymphalidae; genus Maniola; species Maniola jurtina. The sequence goes on from NC_060044.1 coordinate 2,589,291, forward strand.
TCATTTTCAGAATTACGAGAGGCTTTAAAAACCCGTTAAGTCTAATGCATCTTTATAAAAGTCTTATTCGTAGTACCCTAGAATATGGTGCTCCAGTTTGGTCCCCTTACCACAAAACGTATGCTGACACCGTTGAGTCCGTGCAAAGACGTTTTTTACGAAAACTTCTATTCAAATTCAACAGAAAGCTTGTTCATTCCTCTTATGAGGACAAGTTGAAGTATTTCAGGCTCGATTCCCTGTGCATTCGACGTATGCTACTTGATACAATGCTACTGCATAAAATCATCAATCATAAAACTGATACCTCTCTATTATCAAAAATAGGTGTGAATTGTAAAATCCCTAAAAGAAAAACTTGCACTTATAACGTATTTCCAACTAAGCCCTGCCGCACTGTTTTTGCGCAGCACTCCTTCATCAATCGCATTTGTCATCAATTTAATATGCTTCATCACAAAGATCGGCAACTCAACATTTTTAATTCTACGACGACCTGCTTTCGTCGTAACGTCATTGCCTCCCTGCGTAAGGGAGTTAATTAGTTTGTAAGAGATTTAACGATGTAACGTGTTAATTTAATATTTATATTCATTATTGCATCTAACCCCACTTTACTACCTACTAACCTTTTAAAATACCATTGTACCTAAATCTTTTGTACTAGCCTTTTATTAACGTTTATACTAAGTATCTTTTTAGCTATAAACAATTATATTTTTGTAAATATTTTATGTATAAAAGTTGTAGGTTAGTCGAATAAAATAAAATAAAAATAAAATACTTGGACAAATATTTTAATTAAAGGTTTTTAACCGTAACTTTTAGGAATCCATCCTAAACCTTGCACGGTGTTGCAATTCGGCTTAGTATTTTCTAATTAGCTAAAGATTTCTATACTTAGGTACATTAAAATAAATGTTACTGAATTGTCTTTACTCTTGATCTCGCCTAGTCTTGGAGTTGGACACTAAGTGTGTCGTAGATACCATCGAATTCGAAAAAAGCGAATAAGCGTAGGTACAGGTGGGTCACATTGGACTATGAGAGAGAGGGAATAGAGAGTGTACCTGTGTTTGGGCAATATCCACTTGAGCACTGCAATATCTCAATAAATCACACAATAACATTATCAGATAGGTATAGTAGAGATTTTTTTTCTCTATTAAGGAACTTAAACGTAACGATGATCGTAAATGTTGTAGTTGACAATAATAAACTATAATAAACTCGCCCGAAGTCGTAAATAAATTTATTCTTGCGCGGGACATCCTCGATGAAATCATCGACCAAAATACCAGACTCCTTGTGGTCATTGATATACGGTACCAAAGAAATCTCAGCACAACAACTTTTATTACATTATATCGATTTATTCATAACAAGTGTAAATTAAAAATTTATAACATCCCCGACAAGACGTGAAGTTACAGTAACTAGAAAAAAGCTGATAACTTTCAAACGGCTGAACCGAATTTCTTGGATGATAGCTAAGAACACTCTCGATCAAGCCACCTTTCAAACAAAAAAAAAAACTAAATTAAAATCGGTTCATTTGCTTAGGCGCTACGATGCCACAGACAGATACACAGATACACAGATACACACGTCAAACTTATAACACCCCTCTTTTTGGGTCGGGGGCTCTTTTTAATACTAAATTGTATTTTCTATTTAATTAGCTCTGCTGCTTTATCTCAGTTCCTTTTATATTCTTTGTATACAATAAAAACTCGTATAATATTTTACTCATCTTCTGTAATTATAAGCATACCTACTTCATGAACTGGAATTTATGGCATTTCTTATTCTTGATAATGGAGAAGTAAGAAAATTACGACATTTGTGGTTTATCCGACCGTGTATCTTTGGTTATGGTATATCAATAATCTTGCAGTGTATTTTGAATAACAGGGTTGACATTAATGATGTTAACGAGGGGTTCTTTTATCTTTTTGATAGAAATAAATTTTATGCTGCTTTAGTTTGAATTAAATATTTTTAGAATTTTGGATTTCTGGTGGGTAGGTACCTAAATATATTTTTACTTTCTATTTTTTAAGTTATCAAAGGTCGTGCTGATATCCTTTATCTCTCAAATATTAAAGTCTCTCAAAGTCCTTATCCAGGATGCAAGCTATCTCTTATCAAACACTTAAATTACTTAAAATTAAAGGTTAACAGGATGGGCCATGAAAAGGTAATAATTTTTGTATTTATAATATTACTTTGTATGGATTATTTTTCATCATCAACGCTAACCGTAGAGTACCTATTACTTCGTTTATTCTTGGGTCAAACCGCCATTGGTTAGTACAAATAGTAAATGCGACCGACGTACGCGACCGACATCAGTGTAAGAGGTATTTACTTTATTTATCTTTGTTGTTAATCACGTGAGGCCGTACTGCGCCTGATCTTTCTTCGGTCATGTCGGATCGCTGGACTATGAGAGTGGAGGAATATAGAGTTCATCCATGTTTGTCACATACTTGTGCAGAATAAAGGTGCCCACGCACTCTAACTGAACTGTAGCTGAACTGCGCGTCGCATCAGCGCCCCGCACGATATTCTCTCCAGCCGCGCCGCGCGGCAATGACATACGCGCGTCGCGGCTGGAGAGAATATCGTGTGGGGCGCTGACGCGACGCGCAGTTCAGCTGCAGTTCAGTTCAAGTGCGTGGGCACCTTAATACTTATCTTCAACGTAGGTAGTTGGCTATTTTACGTTGAGATTTGTTGCTGTAGCCAAAAATCGACTGATACTGAAGAGGAAAATTAATTATTGGTCCTTGCGTAAGGGAAGGAAAACAGTCGTTCAAAACACTGATAATGAGCATTAAAATATTACGAGTATGTGCCACATAATATGTTTGGTCTTTCATTAAGTCTCAATAAAATATTCCATTGTTCTTTGCTCAAACATTATCCGTCATTGTTCATTACAATAATATGATTATTGTATTTGCACGCTATCATAATAATTAATATTTGCTCTGTTTATGTCACTTGCTTTCATTGTAAAGTTTTATGTGATCTATTCATAAGTTCTGAAGGTATTTGTTTCATTCTTTTTGCCTACTTTAATCATTTATAAATTTCTTTAAATTATTTATCACTCTCATCATATTCTTAGTTCTTCTTTTAGGTTTTCTTTTTCTTCATTTCCTAGAAGTTCTGATTTGATATCAACCAGGCTCTATTGTCCACTGACTTCCTAAAAGATGGAGGATCTGTTCGGCGCGTATTTTACGTAGGTACACTGATTTCTCTGACTTTTCCATTCTGCACTTACAAAATTTCGGTTTCTCTATCAAAACGTTAAAGTTTTTTCACTAGTACAGTTATTAATATTGAAATTGATAATAACATAACGGATAGCTTTGTCTTAGGTTTTTTTAATCTTAAGTCGTTGTTCATTAGTTTCCGTGCAAGTTAAGTGCGTCTTATCGCTCTAGTAGGTAAATATCACAATGTGTGCTTCACATTCGAAAACAGTTTAAGACCTAATGATGTGGCGTCCTTGAGTCATCAGTTCAGGTTTGTCATGGAAAATTATTAAATATGGATATTAATAACTCAAAATTACAATTAATTATAACTCAAAATTAGGTTACTTGGCAGATATCATTAATCTGTAATTGGTAACTAGGTACTAACAACTATATTTGAAACCTTGACGCAAGCGCCAATAACAACTGTACAAAGTTTCAAATCAATCGGATGCGCGAACGCATAAGTGACGAACAGACAGACGGACGAATATCAGATAGCCCAATTTTGTATAAGGTTAGCCTAAAACAATAAAGACAACAGCTCGCGAAAAGCGAAACGAGCATGATTTCTTTTTGTAAAATAATGGTAACTAATAGCACAGTTTTACGATGTAAGTTAATGCGAGCGTAGTGAGCATGAGTTTTTTTATGACTGCATTGTTAAGTTTTCGTAACATCTACCTAGGCATTTAGTCGCAAATGGCAATTTGGCAACCCTAATAATCGTCAATGAATTTGCGAGACGATCGCGTGACTCTTGGTAGGTAGATGTAGAGATGCGTTGCGGGCGCCTCCCTGATTCAGCTTATTGATGACTCGTTGCACTTCGTATTGAGGGCTAATTTAGTGTCCTCTGCCCGTGCCGACGACCTACAGAGTCCTCTGAGGAGGAAAGTATTTCGACAGTCAAAGTCAAATCATTTATTCAAAAATAAAGATACCATTGTACACTTTTTGATGTTGATTATTGGATTTGTAAGATAATAATGTAATGGTGATAATTTAATCACATATACTTAGCCCATAGATACAAATCTGTCCTGATGTTAACAGGGTCATGGGCTGTATTAATAAAATGGTGTGATTTTTTGCTGTATAGCGGTAGTTTATGGGACTAGAATTCAGTATTAAAGAAATTAAAAAACAAACTAGATTTTTGAAATTTTTAACGTTATTTATTATGATTAACGTCACGCTGTACGGAAGGCAAATTGCGAAAAATCTTTTTTTTTTTTTATAAGTAAATTCTAGCTCCATAAACTACCGCTATACAAAACATCATGTCATTTTATTACTACAGTCTAAGACCCTTTTGTGAAATAAAGGAACTCACAGACATAGATGCATGAACTGCATGAACCCTGAAAACATTGCACACCTTTTTTTTGGGCAGTCGTGTAAAAAGCAATTGGTCACAAGATGCGGTGAAAGGGTTTCAATTTAAATTGCAAAACGTTAAAAGAAATAAGTACTTGTTGATAACGTTGGGCCCGTTCGGTAGGCCCGGCCAATATGGAGACAGACTGACAGCCTGACAACCAGATGTTAAGGCTCGGTACTACGACAATTTTTTTCTTAACTTTAAAATCTATTTATATAAAAGGAGAAACTGACTGACTAATTTATTATCAACATATACAGCTAAAAACCACTGACTCTAACAACTTTAGATTTTGCGTGTGAAGTGAAAACTTCTTTAGGGTGATTTAAGGATGGGTAAAACTTTAAGATTACCTTATCGACATGCTATTATTAATAGTGTTCGGATACTCATCAACCCATCGCCGGCTCACTACTGAGCACGCATCTCTTCTCAGAACGACAAGTGTTATATCCCTGACCACGGATTGGCAAATTTTCAATATGGAGAACTCTCAGGATGCAAGTTTCCTCACGATATTTTCTTTCACCGTTAAAGCGAATGATATTTAATTGCTCGAAATTTTTTTTTTTTATTCCGATTTTTTTGGATCTTTTAATCACTATATGACTATGCCAGATCCATAATAACCTAATTAAATTTCGATCTATCTTAACTTGGTACATATAGTAGTAGTTAGTAGTTATGGTAGTTCTTATGTTCCCATTATTCTTAACTTTGAAAAATTAGAGGTAGGTACGTGCTCGGAATCGAACCCTCAGAATAGTAGGCCGATTTAACCACTAAGCTATCACCGCCCTTGAAGATCAGTGCTGTACGCCATTTAAATGTTGTTTATTACAGCCTGTTCTATAAAGGTAAGCAGCGCCGGGTAATATAATAAGTACCTACGTTTACTGTGGGTGTTTCCGGCCCTTAACACTCCTATATAGCCATCAGCGGAATTAACTGCCTGAATTGGAAATTAATTATCATTTAATTATACCATCAACATTTTTTTGCTTTCTTACGCGACGACGCGACGACGGACGGTAGGTAATTTTTTGCTGGTTTTACTTTAAAACCTCATTTACACGATGACAGTTACTCGCTCGTTTTGTGGTGATAGTGTTATGCTATTATAGCAGCCGATAATTATACATATAGACATTCTTATGTTATTGAAACCGCAATAATACCAATAACTAAGTGGTTAATTTTATTCATCTATATAACATGAAAGTTCTTATAATCTAAAGGTCTAATAACTATGTATAATGATTTTTTTAAAATCATGTTAAGTATAACAGATACGATTGTATAAGTAAATAATATTTAAGTAGTGGCAATATTCTTATATTTCTTGTGCGTTTAAATTCATTGCATAATGAACATTAAAGAAATAAATAATTTAAACCCTCATTAAGAAAAGATTTCATTATCTACGAAGCAAACCGAAACTATCTTTATATGAATGAGGTTTAAATCGCGTATGGGTGTGACCTAAGGTGCGACTTTATTGCCAATTAATTTACTTTTATTTCCCTTTTCTCAATATTTAAAACATTCGGTGTTGACAGATTCGAAAGATAATTTCTTTATGTTTTTAAGTGTTCACATTAAATTCATTGAAAAGTATATCTAAGGACGTGGACAAGTACAGCTACCTAAGGAGAGAGTTTTTCAATGCAAATTCATACAATTCTCTTATCTCTTTTTAGGGTTACGTACTTCAAAAGGAAAAACGGAATCCTTATAGGATCACTTTGTTATCTGTCTGTCTGTCTGCCCGTTTGTCCGTCTGTCGTCTGTGTTATGTATTTATTCATACTACTAGATACTAGATGATGGTCTGCATGGATTGAGGTTTTTAAAGAAATCATGGGAACTCTTTGATTTCCAGGATAAGAGTAAAATATGTCATTCTGCTATATCATCAATGCTATAAATTAGATCGATCCGTTGCTCCGATTGCGGCGTGATTGAAGGACAAATTAACAGACAATAACTCATTTTCGCATTTATAACATTAGGTGATTATCAAAAAGTATGGATGTATCCAGAACAGGTCGTGAAAGTGGAACAGGGATTACAAAGGGCCTATTGATACATTGACACAGCCGAGAGAACTGTGGGCGAAAGCCATAATATACCGAGTAACATAAATATTACCCCAGTAGGTACCTACTTTTGTCGTAAAACTGTGATATTCGAATCGGTCTACATTCTTGCAAGTTAGGTCGGATGTATGTGGGCGATATAATACGTTTCTCTCGTTGAAGTCTCGATTTCCATAGTTTAATATACGTTTAACTCTACCGCCACTCGCCAGGGTTAAAGTGCGCCAAGCTATGAAAATGAAGTGATTTTGATGCTACATAGTTGCTGAAGTGGTTTTCATACTAAATGCATTCCTCGATATTAGAGATATTGCACACTAGCCTAATTTCTTAACAATTTATAAGATTAATTAAGTAAAACTATCTTTCTTCAAGTTATTCTAAAATTAGATGATACCCTGCTAATTCGTGAGTTTGGATTTAGATTTTTGAAAAGAAAAGTTAATCTAGGTCACTCTCAAGATGGTATATGCAGAAAAAATCACGTTGACCCATTGCTCCGTTGCGGCGTGATTGAAGAACAAACCAACAGTAGTGGTTATTGGAAAGTAATGGAATCTTTTGTTTCCAGAATGACGAGCCCCCCGAGATCACATACTGCGTGGTGGGCGAGGGTGGCGGAGGCCTGGCGCTGCAGGCCGTCACCCCCACGCACCCCATGCCGCCACAGGACGAGCTGGACGCCAAGTTCGCCGAGCTGGTGGTGAGTACCATTCTTGTCCAAGACTTAGCAGGAAACTTAAGCAAAGGGAATTTAGCAAGACTCAAAACTCTAGCAGGAATTTAGACGAAGATACATTTTCTCCTAAATTTCTGAAGTCCATGGAGTAGAAGTAATTTATTTATTTGCTTGTTTGTGACTTCCAAATTCCCTCTGGTCTAATCTGAAAGAAGGCTTCGGTCATAGAGTTACCGGAAAAAAGATTATTACAGATTAGATTACAGTGCTTTATCGAAAACATCGTGAGGAAACCTGCGTGCCTGAAAGTTCTTCTCTTTCACAATGCTTCTTAATTCTTGATGTTTAATTTAGAGATGGTCTACACTACAGAATTAGCTATATATGTAAACAAACTAAATACACAACAATGAATAAATCAATACGAAATTTTCAACTGTCAATGCCATCGATGTATATGGATGGGCTCTTCGAAGATAAAAAACGCGCTCAAAAAGTCAAGAGAATTTGCAAAAGTCTATTGACTTTGTCAATGACGATGACGTAAGATTCAAGCGTATTTTTGCGGACGGAATTGTATGGGAAAGGGTAATCCATATACATCGATGGTCAATGCAAATAAAATTATAAACTACCGAATTAAGACAAGTACACACAGCGCCGGAACATGCCTTATAATAAGTAAATAACCAGTTTTATTGCAGAAGTTTAGGTGTTACGCAGGCACATATTATTTGCATTAAAGTTGCATTGATTCAATTGCATATTAATTAAAATATTATCGGATTTGTAGGAAACTTCACTTTCATTTCCGGAAGTTCGATATGTGAACAGTTAATAAAATGTAAAATTTATGTGTGCCAAAAACATTTAATTACTCCTATTTATACGCAAGTTAACTAGTTAGTGATATCGTTATTACATCGATTCTAAGTAAGCATGTAACTTTTTAAACTCTATATTATACTTAAGCTTTGCATTAAACTTCGTGACAATGTAAAAAGATCTATTTATACACAATCATCAACATCAACTTATCGCCCTCCCATATAGCATAGTCTTCTCTCAGAATGAGAAGGGTGTAGTTACTTTAAAACATAGTCCATTACGCCGCGCTGGCCAAGATCAGATTAGCAGACGACTTGAAGGATTGGGAGATAACTTAAACCTCATTTCTTATTGTAGTATCAATTTGAAATTTCACATTTTCATGCCAATAAAATAATAGTTGGTGTTATGAAGATTTCCTCATAACACCAACTATTATTTTTTCCTATATCAAGATATAGGAATTCGTCCAAGAATGACTGTTCTAACTTTTGGCGCACTATTTTGCACTACTGCATTAAAAAACGCAACCAAAAAACTCACTCTGCAATCAAAGCCTTACTTCTTTTAATGCATGACTATCATGTCTTTATGACTGTAAATTTTTACACGATCAAAAGTTTGATTGATGTTTACAAGCTTAATACCATGCTTTATTCAAACATGGTAATTAGGGTGGTACGACATGTTAATGATCATGTACATGTATCGATAAATGCACTCGCTGGTATTAAGGGCGCGCCCACACGGGCAACTTTAGTCTTCGCTTTGTTCTCCCACGTCAAAATACGGCTTTATATTGAGGTGTAGAATTACTACAGTGTGCTGTGATATAGCGGAATGCGTTCTGGCGTGACTATCGGGCATTTGAATTGCGCTTTGGACGTCAGTTAGGGTGACACGATGGACTTTTTTGCACGTTTTTATATAAAATTTATGACAAAATCTGTCATCATCATGACTAGTTTGTTTCAATCAATCAATCAATCAGCCTGTTTGCGACCACAGCTGGACATAGGCCTTTCCAAGAGCGCGGCACCACACACGGTCGTCCGCTTTCATCATCGGCCCGTATAATTAATTAGTATTATTTATATTTTATATATCCTATGACTCTCCCTTCTCGGCGTGTCCGCTTACACGCTTATTTTACTAATCTTTTCTTTAAAATCTTTTTACACTTAAACTTCTAATCTGCGTTTAATAAAATTAGGCATAATTTTGGACTTAAGTTGCTGAATATAAAACTGTTGCGGAGGAGTTGCTCGTATGTGCGCGCCCTAAAGACGGCTAATAATAAATGAAATTTCTCCTGCAAAGGAAAACTAGTATCGGGTTTGCTTAGTTATGGCGCCAAATAAATTGAAGTAGGTAGGTACTAGACTAATTGGATACTCCGACTTTCCATTGAAGAGAGAGGTGGGTGAAATCTTCAGCAACGGATTAGTTATATTTGTGGCTCTAAGCTGCTTTAGACCAAGTCTAGATAGGATTATTCTAGGTATTAGGTAGCTCTTCGACTACTCTGATGTCTTGTGTACATGCGTATATTTTCTACGTTTTTGATACAAAATATGAGGCTTTCTATATCAGCCAAAAGCACTTCTATTGAAGTATGTACTTACTACTAAAGCCAGGTAGATATCATAAACGGCTCTTTATTTTTCAGGGGCATGGCCATATTTATTTCTTGTACAATTAGGTACGGTTTGTAGGTACGACTTTTGTTATCAATGCGCGTTCTGACTGCCTGTAAATGGAGTTACATGAGAGCTTTAGAACGTAGGGAATAACATTTACATAATTTAAGTAATTCTGCGGGCGGTTCTGAACCAAAAAAAAAAACAAAAATTGAGCCGGAGACCTCTAGCTTATAATAACCACAGCTCTCACTACTGCGCGAGAGAGGTTGTCTAATGTGTCCATATCTAACAAAACGGATCACGCCTGCACTAATCGCCACCAATCCATCATAATCACGATCACTAGTGAAAGTGGCATGCAATCATTACATAATAATCGACTTATCGCACGGTATATCAATATACTTAGTATAGTCAATAGTTTGCGACATATCGAGATGACAATCGGCATATGAGGCGGGGGACGCCCCGCACATTCGCACGTTATCGTCGCTATCCCGCACCGGGTTAACGCGGGGGCTGTGCGGATGTGCGGAGCGTCCTCACCCCGATTGCCATGTCAACCTGTCGCCGTACTATACCTACTTAACTGGTCGACTCGTCAATCGCATCAATCCTCCCCTTATATGTAGATATCAAATACTTAGCACTTTCTTTTTTATAATAGGTACTTAGTTGTCTAGTAAGATATAAGTTGTTGTTTTGTTGTCTATGTAATTAAGTTAACAACACTTAGAACCATAACTGTTATACTGTTAGCTTTAATTTAACCGAGTGTCAAATAAAATTGTAATCGGGATATTGTAAATGCAAACTAGGTACCCACGATACAGGATTACCTAGTGTGGGTACCACCAGTGACCAGACACAGGGAAATTACTATATTTTGTTAATAAAAACATTTTCATTTTCATTCTGAACAAGTGGTTAATTGTTGGCACGAATTTTTGGCAAAGAACGTATAGTATGCGACAGCTCGAGATGTCAATAGGGGTATGAGGCGAGGGGACCCCGCACGTCACCCGCGCTATCCCGCACTGGGTTAGTGCGAGGGCTGTGCGGGTGTGCGGTGCGCCCCCAACCCGATTGCCATCTCCACCTGTCGTGTACTATAGTTTAAAATCCGTATTTACTCTGCCTACGAGTAGGTAAGAAGTTAAGAGATAGGTAGGTGGACTACTTAACTGTGTTCCTGAAAATACAAATTAGTAATTTTGATGAAAGACTTCGCTACTCGTTGAGCTATGCTAGTTACTCAGATTCTTCTATGGATCAGTTCATTTAGGTTCATTTCTGATTTGGATACTCCAGTCTCCATGAATAGCTTCTTGCGAATAGCTTTGAATGGAATTGAACTGTCTTGTCAGGCCCATTGGTGTAAGGTCAGTGTGGGATGATGCATTCTCAGATGGAAAGGTCTATGTCCAGCATGGACGCAAACAGGCTGATAGATTGAAGCAAATAATTATTATGGATTGATATTTTACAATCGACAGTGATTATCGGGTATAGCCATTAATTACTGCCAAAGCAGGCACCTATGTAGTTATAGTTTTATTTACTGTAGCATCTAATGAAGTGTAGCATTTTACGGCTTCCCAATTTCTAAAATGTAATTCACACGTGCCATGTTCCAATCAATCACAGTTATTTCATTCCGCTACCGTTTGAAATTAAAACCGGTTGCAATTACGACTCTACCGTTACGTAATAAAGTTTGTTATTGCAAAGGGATAATCTAATTTAGCTGCTTCACGAACGCCGATTGTAACTTTCTCCTGTTCCTTCGAATAATACCATGATTGGTCTGGAGTTGCCAATTGGAATTATTCATGGTTACTCTTGAGTCTTGATTAATTCGCAAGGTATGGTCGTTACTCGTTACTCGTTATCAACCTGCCTTTCCTTTCTTCTTATCCCCGCTACTTGTTGCGGATCTCGCGTTTACCTACTAATATTATAAAGAGGTAAAGTTTTTAAGTTTGTTTGTAGGAAGTAATCTCTGGAACAACCGAAATTCTTTCACCAATAGAAAGCTACGTTCTTCTTGTGAGACATAGGCTACATTTTATTTTCAAGCACTTATGCGAAGACGGGGCAGGTCGCTAGTTTAGTTATATATCAGTAGTGATAATCTTATCCCCAAACGATGTATTAATAGCTTTATCATCATCATAATCACCAACCGTCATAGGTCAGTTGTAAGGACTTCCACACGCCACGGTCTGCGTCGCGTCGCTCGCCTGAATTCAGTGGCTCCCTTTTGTTGTCGTCTGTCCACCGAGTCGGTGGGTTGCCAATGCTGCACTTTCAGGTACGAGGTCATCAAGCACCTTGGGACCTCTACGTCTTTCGGGTTTTCGAACTATGTACCTTACCGATTGCCACTTCAGCTTCACACACCGTTGAGCTATGTCGGTTACTCGGGTTCTCCTACGGATCTCCTCGTTTCTAATTTGATCACATAAAGAAACTCCAAGCATAGTTCTAACTCTATCTGTTTCCATCGCGAGCTAAGTGACTCTGGGCTTTCTTACAAGGTCCATAGTTAGCGACCACGACTTTAGAAACTTTATCATACTTATTATTATTACCATATTTTTAGATCTGTTCATCTTTCTTTTAACTTCATGATCGCTTACGTTCGCACAACCACGTAGGTGGCTACTGCAGGCTACCTAATGTTCATCCAGTATTTAACTTTCAACCGTTTATAGTTACGAAATTCTAAATTATTTATTACCATTTTGACATTTAAAATTTATAGGAAACAATTATTTAGCGGTAGATTGGTTTCTAGCTATTATTCTTGTGCGTAAAATAATGATCTCACTTTCTAATTATATGGTCCTGAGCGATTTTGTTATAGGTAGGTATTCATTATTTTTTTGCTACACTTCTCATTTTAACACTTAGCACTAAGCGGTCGTACAGTTTAAACGATCCGAAATCGTTTTTGTAAACTGATATAAATCTTTCATCTCTTAAAGAAAGTATTTACTTAAGTTAAAGTCAGTTGAATGTATGAAAAAAGCTGTGATAGCCCAGGTGTTAGAACGTACGCCTCCTAATCGGAGGTCGGGGGTTCGATCCCGGGCACGCTCGTGCTTCAGTAAAATTATCAACTGACTTACATAAATGATTAAAATATCTATCGTTCATTATCATTGTTATTACCTTGCTGCAATAATAAATTGAATTATCAATAGAAGTAGATGAAATAGTTCTGCAACTAATAAATAACTGACTGACCGCAAAACCGAAACCGCAGTGTGACGTGTGCGGTAGTCGAGCTCGGATTACCACAGTGGTAAAAGAACCAGAGGAATGTTATGACTTAATTTATGCAATCGACAGTACGCGACAGGCCGGGTTGGCAATCGGGGTGGGGACGCCCCGCACACCCGTACAACCCCCGCGCTAATACGGTGCGGGTAGCGTGGGTGATGACGTGCGAGGCGTCCCCCCGACTCATACCCCGATGGCCATCTCGACCTGTCGTGTACTATGCCTACAGCTTACTGTGTAACTATGAAAGGAAGGGAGGTTATAAGGTTACCTTAACACCTTATAAGTTTGAGTTGAATATTCAATTTTTTTTATTTGTCTCTGTATGTCTGGATATAAGCCCTGTTTTTTTTAACCCCCGACCTAATAAGAGGGGTGTTATAAGTTTGACGTGTGTATCTATGTGTATATTTTTTTTTAGTTTTTAGAGGTTTTAGTGTCGGGGATTTTTGAAATTTTTAATTTTTGTTGATAAATATTCAAATAGCTACGCAATCGAACCCTTCGTGCAAGCCGATTCGCATTTAACCGATTTAGATTACGCATAAGCTTTTTGTTAGCGGTAGGTAAACTGGCGGCCTATTCCGTAGGACTTTAATGGAATTATGCAGCCAGAATTCCACAATTATTTTTACTAAGAATGATATATCTAGGTGATTTACACAGAAAATCTACATTTGTATGTATTTAATCCGTTAAAGACAACTATAGTTTTCTGAGAAATCACATCTATGATTTAAAATGTATTTATTAGATAGGTACTTATACAAAGGTCTCGATCGACTTTAAAATGCAAGAGCGATCAATTAAATTGTTGTTTAGCATTATAAAAATAAGACTCTGTGTACATTGCTGATTGCGTACTTTTTTCGTATAGGTACCTCAAACGGAAAAACGGAACCCTTAGCTTATAAGATCACTTTGATGTCTATCTGGCTGTCTGTCCGTCTCTCGTGTCTGTCAAGCAAACCTATAGGGTACTTCCCGTTGACCGAGAATCATGTTTGGCAAGTAGGTAGGTCTTATAGCACAAGCAAAGGAAAAATCCGAAAACTGTGAATTTGTAGTGAAAAAAAAAAAACTACCACACGATGATGGCCAAGCGCGGATTGGAAACATTATGGAAAACTCTCAGGCATGCAGCTTTTCTCGTTATATTGTTTATCGTTTATATTGGTGATATTCTATATTTTATAATATTTAGAAATTACTATATTTTGGAAAATGATTCGAAATTTTTCGTTAAATGGTTATTTGTGAATCTCTGCCCATCAGCCAAAAAATACCTAAGTAATAATAATAATAGTAAGCCTGTATTTGGTACTAGCTCATGCCCGTGACTTCGTCCGCGTGGACTACTTTTTTTTATTTATTTTTATTCACTATAGGCAAGCGCTTGACCACAATCACACCTGATGGAAAGTGATGATGTGGTCTAAGATGGGACGCGTTTACCTAGAAGGTGCCTATTCACTCTTGTTTTAAAGATACCCGGATTGTAATTGGTAGGAAACACAGATCGCGGGAGAGTATTCCAAACCTTAGCCATGCGTATGAGGAATGAAGACGCAAAACGTTTCGTGCGTGTAGATGGAATGTCGACGACATAAGGATGGAAACTCGCCCGACGTCTTGCGGTTCGGTGGTAAAATGGTGAGGGGGGGACAAGATCGAAAAGTTCCTGTGCACACTCTCCGAAATATACAACACAAATTTAAAACCCCTATTTTGCCCCCCTTAGAGGTAGAATTTTCAAAAATTATTTCATAATAATAGCAATATACATGCCAAACAGCCTGATCCGTCCAGTAGTTTGAGCTATGCGTTGATAGATTAACTAATCAGTCGGCTTTTCCTTTTATGTATTAAGATTTCAGTAATGCAATATGACAAAGACCTAAGTTTTATTTAAAAGCTATCTTGAATGAATTAATTCAGCCAACCTTGACACAGCGTGAAGACACGACACGATCTGAATTCATTGTTCGCTGCCCGCAGCACCGCAGACCGTTCCCGTCACCTATATCTAATGGAATCTTAATTAAATCATAAATAGGCATCTATAATGGTAGGCAGTAGGCACAAACCATACAATATTATAAATGCAAAAGTGTGTCTGTCTGTCTGTCTGTCTGCTACCTTTTCACGGCCCAACAGTTTAACCGATTCTGACGACTGAGCTTATATCCCGGGGACGGACATAGGCTACTTTTATCCCGAAAAATCAAAGCGTTCCCATGGGATTCCCAAAAACCCATCCGCTTTGTATGAAATTTTGTACCGAGGTAACTTGCGAGTTGCGTCCCTGTAATTGACTCATTAATTGAAAATCAATGAGTTCCCACGGGATTTTTAAAAACCTATATCCACGGGAACGAAGTTGCGGGTATCAGCTAGTATACAATAAATGTTTATTCCAATTTATTGCAAGTTTTTCAAGTTTCAAATGCTCAATATTGTGTAAAATCTGATTGTTGGTCATATCACGTATTTAAAAGGCATCACAGAATTATATTTCAGATGCATGAGATTCAAGCCATGACCCAAGATTAAACGTATAAGTACCTACAAATTAATTCATGTGTATAAACAGACCACGGTTGGAGATACCATATACTTATTCTGACCTGAATAAGCCTGTAGTGCGCAGCGACCCGTAAGATATGAGATGATGGGGACACCTAATTGCGGTCGTTATTATAAACATGTTCTAAACGCTCCGACTCGCTAATTAGATAATTCACATGTCGGCCCCAACATGGCTCCAACAGTTAAAACATTCTTCACGAGGTAAATTCGAGCTTAAAAACTTACATAGAGAATTTTAAGTGGAGATATATCCACTGCTTTGTACACCAACCAATGTATTCTTAGACCACGCCGGCATTAGGCCTGGTCTCCAACTAAGCGGAGAGGAAAAGAGATGTTTACAGTCAACCAATCAGATTTTTAAAAGATGACGTGATAATTTTTTCGCGTCATTTATTATGAATCTGATTGGTTGACTGAACACACATCTCTCCTCTCCGCTTAAATGGATATCGGGCCTTACACGGGCAACTTGAAGCAGTCAGGCTTGACTATCAAGCAGTCAAGCTGCGACTGCGTAGTGAACTACAGTTTTCTATTTGCATAAGTACATATACATATATACATGAAACCGCTCGAGCAGTTGCGACTGCTTCGGGCGGTCAGCAGCAGTTATCAATGGCAGCTTCAAGCTGTTTACAATGACTGCTCGAGCAGTCTATGTATTTTGATCGCTGGCACTGTGTGAAGTCTACCAATCCGCACTTTCGTGGTGGCCTATACGACCTAAGCCCTTCTAATTTTAAGAGGAGATCCGTAATGGGCCAGCGACGGGTTGAGATGATGACGATTTCAAATTACTCTGAACAAGGAATAAGCGCCTGCTACTGCATGCCTGAGAGTTCACCATAATGTTCTCGAAGATGTATGAAGTTTGCCAATCCGCACTTACGTGGTGGCCTATACGACCTAACCCTGCCTCATTTTGAGAGGAGATCCCTCCTCACTAGTGAGCAGTCGGTCGCGTCGATGCGATTCGATAATGACGATTTCAAATTACTGTGAATAAGGAAAATGCTATAATTTTACACTTGTTACTGTTATTACGAAATGATTGACCATCTATTAATAAAGTGCGTCGCCAAGTAAAAGGCTGTTATGTCATGAATCTCGGATTAGTGCGATGACTTGTACAATTCTTCACAATGATTACTCTCTATTTGTCGAGAGTGCTTCCATTCCCATCAATCATGTTAGATTCTACCTTTTTGCCTTCGATTACGACATTTCTTTGCATTATTGTGTAATCTTCAACATTGAATTGATTGAAATTTAGTAAAGCATGAGTATAAAACGCTATGATAATATTGTTCGTTAAGGTGTTTGGTTAGAAAGTTGAAATTCTTATGGGAATATAATTAAATGGACTGCCACCTGCATACCATATACCTGGTACACTGTTTCAGTGTACTCTGTACGAGTACCTCTTAAACTATCGGCCGAAATCACCGACTAGGCCGAAATGGATAATTAATAGATCGTACATTCCTTGTAACGTTCAAACACTATACCTATTCAGCCCAAAAAAGACCTATTAATTCATGGTTTAGGTACTTTTGAATTAAAGAGTTTCATTGATTCCTGAACAATTCTGATTGATTGACTTATGCGGTTTTTGAAATGACCGATCTATTTATTATTATAGGGCAGGTCAAGGAATTCAAAAATATTACAATATTCTTACTAAAGATCTGATTATAATAGTTTCGGCCGTATGTCCATCAATTAAAATTTGGATCGTTATTATTTTTCAGAGCTGAAGAAATTTTTTTTCTTACAAGTTAATAAATTTATTATACGTTTCGTATTTTTCGCCTTCTATCATAAATGCCATTCCGTAAATGGGTAGATAAGCATATTAGTGCACAGCATACCAGATTTAAAAATCGCGATGGCATTTTTAAATACTCTTGATGCACTTAATCGACCCTTTTTGTGCCACATTTCCTTTCAATTTCGACGAATCCATGCGAAGGTTGTGAGTTCCTCAGATCCGGTCTCACGGATTAGGATTGTGGTATTTTACATAAGGCAGGGTCTCCATGCAGATAAATGCTCGACGAGCAAGTTTCTTATAGAGCCTGAGATAGCCTGCATGTAATACTGGCTTCCCACGGTGCGTGATTCAGTGCGGATTATCCCGCACGGCCGATGACCACGAACACCCGTGTACCGTGCACTTGGCTCGGACGACGACGAAGACGTGTCTACGCTACCACGTACGGATGCTATTCCAATAGTGCGTCTGTGCGGGCTGGTCCGCCTCCGTCCGCAATATCACGCACCGTGGGAAGCCGGTATAATGTGCAACATCTACATATTCGAAATTTCTTTCAGCTTTTATAAACGTCGAACATTTTACATGTTCAACCTTTGAGACCGCTGAGTTGTTCAAAAAAAAAATCATAAATTTAAGTGCATATTTAACTAATTTAATCACAAGAATTCTATGTAGTCTCATAATTAAATTAGTTTAATTGCCACTTAAATTTTTGAATTTCCTTCGAACAACTCAGCTTTAGTCCATAGAAAGTAGATAATATTTCCTCACCTAACTAATTTTTTGAACAAACTTCATAGAGCATATTTGGTAAAGCTAGATTTTGCTAAGGCATGCTCATTGGAACTCAGCTTTAGGGTTAAGCATTTAAAACTAGTGGTTTTTACCTATCCAATTCTACACGCAAATTACTCGTAATCATTCGATGTTTGGATATAGGTACACATATTTTTTTTTACATTGAAACACCATCTGTTTTAATTATCTGACGACGTTCTTTAGGAACAGCTTGTTGGGAATTTAAGGTGTACCGTTTTTCTTGACTTCGAACTCCTGCAGCACTAAACTTGTATCATACAATCTTAATTCGAGTAGGTTACTACATATTATCGCCGAGTTCATCTCCCAAGAGATGAGGAGAAGTGAGGTTGAGAAAGTTGAAAAAAATAATAGGGGTTTTTTGGGAAACTATGACTTCAAATTTATACAGAGAATCGGACTCACACCTCATAACTTTTCGGAGTTATGTGCGTTATAACCAATTAAATATCACTTGCCTTAACGGTGAAGGAAAATATCGCGAGGAAGCCTGCATGCCTGGGAGTTTCCATAATGTTCTCAAAGGTATGTGAAGTCTGCCACTCCACACTTGGGCAGCGTGGTGGATTAAGGCCAAAACCCTTCTCATTCTGAGAGGAGACTCGTGCTCAGTAGTACCCGGCGATGGGTTGAAGATGATGATGGTTTTAAAAGATTTTTCCTTTCTTGCAGGAAGAGCTGGACCTAACGGCGGTGAACAAGGCGGCGATGATGGAACTGCCGGCGGCGAAGAAATGGCAGATCTACTGCAGCAGACGACCGCCGCCGGGACAGCAGCTGCCGCTGGCCACCGCGCCGCAAGTTGAGGACTATATCAAAGCTCTCAATGAGATTGCTGATGTGAGTATATGATAAATGAAGTAATTATTACTTATAATACGCGACAGGTCGAGATGGTAATCTGGGCCTAAGGCGGGGGGATGCCGCCCCGTACACCCGCACGTCACCCGCGCTATCCCGCACCGGGTCAGCGCGGCGGCTGAACGGGTGCGCGGGGCGTCCCCCCTTATTGCCATGTCGACCTTGCTACGGTTATACTTGCTTACGGTTTTGGTTAAGTTTGAAATTCCGATATAATATTAATAATTGCTGTTTACAAGCACTTTTATTTGTGTAAGCTTGGAAGAGGAATCTTTTTTATTTATTCTGATACAAGTTAGCCCTTGGTTGCGATCTCACCTGATAGTAAGTGATAAGAAGTACCTAATACCTACCGACTGACCGAATTAAGTCTGCTGTGGGCGGTCCCTTGCACGAGTGTACCAGGCTGTCGGCCAGCAGGGAGAAGTGGTGAATGTTCGTGAGGTGTATAACATTTGCCCTCAAAGACGTTGCTTCATGATGACTACGACCGCTCTGCCAAGAGTGTTACGATGAAGAAGATGAATACCTACTTAATCCTTATTTTTCTGCTTTCAGGCATTCGCATCATCAGAAGGCGAAGGCGTCACCCCTACAGAAGCATGCGCACTAGTCGACGGGTTGAAGACAGCGTTGAGGACCCGAGCGCACAGCTTCGTCATTCGCTTCATCAAGCAGGGTGGACTCGCTGCCTTACTGGAAGCGCTGCAGAGAGCGCCGAGGGACGATGCTATCACGAGGCATAACCTGATAGCGGGGATCAAAGCCTTGATGAACAACTCTGTGAGTTTTCTAATGTTTTTGTGTTGAACCCTCAAACTAGGTGCCTAAATTCCTAGTTAATCTTGGGTTCTAATTTAATGCTCTTGGCCATCGGTATACCTATCTTCAAAATCTTCAAGAATAGTTTCCAGGGTAAAATGAAATTAATGTTTTCATTTTAAAGCAAAAATATGAAATAATGAATAAAAAATAAGAAAGAGGATGCCCGCGACTACGTCCGCGTGAATTTAGGATTTTAAAGATCCTGTGAAAACTGTTTGATTTTCCGGCATAAAAAGTAGCCTATGAATTGCGGTCACCTGAATTGCTCAATATTTTTGGAAATAATATAGTAATATTTTAATTCGCACTAGGCTAGCGTCGCTGACTACGATCTAAACACTTCTCATTCTGAGAAGGGTTTAGGTCTGTGCTCAGTAGTTGCCTGGTGATGGGTTAATCACCATGATGATGATGGTAACATTGATCCCAATAGATAAAGCGATATTCTTCTTTGCAATAGATTTGGTAAAGATTTTTTTAAATTCAAATTCACAGAATAGCTTAATTTTTTTTTTCAGACGGGTCGAGCTCATGTCCTGGCTCACCCAACCAGTATAGATCTGATTGCTCAATCAATGGACACTGAAAATGTTAAAACCAAAGTAGCTGCGTTGGAGATCCTTGGTGCTGTGTGTCTCGTGCCAGGAGGGCATAAAAAGGTAACGGATAAATTTAATACTTAGAGAATTTTCGGCAATATTTAATTGGAGCTTATATGAAATGGGTCTTAGGCATAGTGATTATGTACTGGCATCAATTACAAAACTACAGTCACACAATTGGGGCATTTCACGTCAAGCGGACAACCAAAAAAAAGTGAGGTCGTGAATTTTGTTTATACTCTGGTCAGTTATACTTCTAGTAGACGTGGATATATACACACAATGTTTTTTTCGTATGATGCTTTATTGCTGAGTTATGAGGTTTTAAAAATTTACTAAGAATGAAGTCCGTTATTTTTGGATGCTTATTATTTGTAACAATTCATTTGTAAAAAAAACCAAAAAGCATTGTTTATTATAGTTAAAAAGTTGAAATTTTTATTTTTTTTATCGAATTCTAAATTTAAATTTTTTAACGTATAGTAAACCGGAAGTGAACATTTCAAATCGATATTTGAGTAACTTGGCCAAAATAAAAATATTTTTTTTTTACCGTGAATTAAAGCTTACATGTACATATTCTTCACCAAAAAAAATTGTAACATGATATCTAATAGTTTAGGACTTAGAGCATATCGAATACATAGATATAACTATGAGCACTTTCTAAGCAGTCGGGTTTATGTACTAACATGCTAAAATACTACGCTATGAATAATTTATTCATTCATTCTAACATGAAATATACAAAAATAAAAGATTTTTTAA
Organism: Maniola jurtina; assembly: GCF_905333055.1. Taxonomy (NCBI): domain Eukaryota; kingdom Metazoa; phylum Arthropoda; class Insecta; order Lepidoptera; family Nymphalidae; genus Maniola; species Maniola jurtina. The sequence goes on from NC_060044.1 coordinate 2,610,728, forward strand.
ATAAAATATAATCTATATACTAATAAATAAAATTGGAGTGTCTGTCTGTAATTTCGAAATAACTACCACATATTAAGCTCATATTGTTATTTAAACGATACCATAACTGAATCACACGTTTTAAAATTTTTGTCTGTCTGTCCGTCTGTCTGTTTGAACGTGCTAATCTTCGGAACGGCTGAACCGATTCTGACGGGATTTTCACAGACAAGTAGAGGATTGGCCAGGGAGTAACATAGGCTACTTTTTAACCGACTTTCAAAAATGGAGGAGTTGTGATTTTCTACCTATGTACATCGATATCTCCGAGATTTCTGAACCGATTTGAGTGATTTTTTTTTAATCGATAAAGGAACTTTGCGACATTGTTCCATAAAAAATTTGGATTCCAACTCCTCAATACTGATGCTGCAGGGGACCCGATCACTAAAGCTGGTGGGATTTGGAAACTGTCGGTTATATGATCCCTCGGAATTTATAAAGGATCATCCGTATAAATGTTTTTACGTGGTAGAGAAACACGTTGTATCCCGGGGATGGACTATTACGGATAGACCACTTTTGTCCTGGGAAATCAAAAGTTCCCACAGGATTTGTTCGCCCTGACTAAGCAACCAATCAACTTGATTTTTAGCATAAAGATACTTGAAAGGACGCAGAGTAACATAGGCTACTTTTTATCCCGGCAAGTCAGATTTCCCACGGGATTTTTTAAAACCTAAATCCACGCGGACGAAGTCGCGGGCATCAGCTAGTTACAAAATAAAACACTCTATTTTAATTAATATTGTTTCAATCTCAATTAATAAAACCACTCTAAAATTATTCATAGCGTAGTATTTTAGCATGTTAGTACATAAACCCGACTGCTTAGAAAGTGCTCATAGTTATATCTATGTATTCGATATGCTCTAAGTCCTGAACTATTAGATATCATGTTACAATTTTTTTTGGTGAAGAATATGTACATGTAAGCTTTAATTCACGGTAAAAAAAAAATATTTTTATTTTGGCCAAGTTACTCAAATATCGATTTGAAATGTTCACTTCCGGTTTACTATACGTTAAAAAATTTAAATTTAGAATTCGATAAAAGAAATCAAAATTTCAACTTTTTAACTATAATAAACAATGCTTTTTAGTTTTTTTTACAAATGAATTGTTACAAATAATAAGCATCCAAAAATAACGGACTTCATTCTTAGTAAATTTTTAAAACCTCATAACTCAGCAATAAAGCATCATACGAAAAAAACATTGTGTGTATATATCCACGTCTACTAGAAGTATAACTGACCAGAGTATAAACAAAATTCACGACCTCACTTTTTTTTGGTTGTCCGCTTGACGTGAAATGCCCCAATTACAGTCAATGGGGAATGCTGACAGAAGTAAAAAATTAAAACTATGTATTCGCATTAATTGTAGTATCAAAAATTAACATTTCATACTTTGTAAATTAAAACTATTAACATTAGCTTAGTTTTAACATCTATCGGCACTTCAAGCACATTAGCATGCTTGAAGTTTTTACCCATCCTAAAATCGCACAACACGCCTAAAGATTTCCCTTCAAAGACATTTATTTATAAACTGTGAATTTGAAGTAGATAATGAAACAGACCAGGGTACTATGATAAAGTAGCAAGAAACAGTTAAAAATTATTTTGCTATAATCCGCCAACAGAAAAAATCTGTATGGTCAAACATGCAGTTACAAGCTAAGCACCGCTTACCTCCCCAACCAAGCAATAAAGCCAAGTTCCCAAGCAAGCACTGCCACCACCACTCACATGCACCACCACACAAGACTTTTCCACTACTCTCGACGCACGTTTCGCCCCGACACCGGAGCATCCTCAGGAGATTTCGACTTTACAATGCTGTATTGTCAAGTTTTTTCTGTTGGCGGATTATAGCTAAATAATTTTTAACTGTTTCTTGCTAAACATGAACTTCCGCAAAGTAACGCCTGATTCTATCCAATATGATAAAGTAATTTAGCTTGTATTTACGGGCAAATGCAAATTCACCCAAATAGACTCGGAGACCTTCGCTCGGTCAATAATAACTCTTTGAACCTTTTTTCAGGTGCTAGAAGCCATGGTCCACTTTCAAAAGTACGCGGGCGAGCGTGCGCGGTTCCAGGGCATAGTAAATGAGCTGGACCGCAGCACGGGCGCCTACAGGGACGACCTGGGGCTGAAGACTGCTATCATGTCCTTTGTTAATGCTGTTCTGAACTATGGACCTGGGGAGGAGAGTCTGGAGTTCAGACTGCATCTGCGATATGAGTTGCTGATGCTGGGCATACAGCCTGGTAAGTACGATTTGTCTAGTTTTCAGGTTCTAGAAGCCATGGTCCACTTCCGAAAGTACGCGGGCGAGCGTGCGCGATAAATAATATTTGATTTTGTAAGCGACTGACTTAGGCCTCATTCATACGAGAGCTTTTTAACGTCCGTTAAAAAAGCGTTCAAATAGAACTTAGGGCAAATAGAGTTAGGACATAGCCCTCATTCGCACGAGCGTTATAAAAGCGTTGCGTTAAAAACCGGCGTTGGCGGGTATTAGTTTAACGTTGTACGCGTTAAAAAAGCGTTGTCGTGTGAACAGATACTTTGTAATGCATTCTATTTGAACGCTTTTTTAACGGATGTTAAAAAAGCTCTCGCACGAATGAGGCCTAAGTACGTCGCTTTTTAACTTACGCGGACGTTAAAAAAGCTAGATGCTTATTCCTCTTTTTCAATGACCATTATATTTGAGAGATGTTATATCACGATCAGAAAAGTGAAATAGATTGACGGACGTTTTTGAAATGTTTTAAATTTTTTTCCCAGTAATCGAGAAACTACGAAAGTACGAGAACGAAACTCTCGACCGGCACATCGAGTTCTTCGAGATGGTGCGGAACGAGGACGAACGGGAGCTCGCTAGAAGGTTCGACAAGCAACACGTGGACACCAAGAGCGCGGCCGCCATGTTCGAGCTGCTGAGGCGGAAACTGAGCCACACGGCTGCCTATCCACACTTACTGTCCATGTTGGAACACTTGCTGCTATTACCATGTGAGTACTACTTTGAATTTGTTTGGTTGAAGAAAAACAAGCAAAAGTTTAGTGCCATATCCTATGAAGGTAAGTATAGGTACGTACCGAGATTTGAATTGAGGACTACACTGACAAATGCGAATGGAAGATTTTTAATGGTTCTAGAGTTCTTCAAGATAGTGCGAAACAAGGCGGCTTGAAAGGGCTAGAGCAAAAACCTAGAGCAATATAACCAGAGAAACTACGCACACGAAATTTAATTCAATGCCTTAGCCAGAGGGTGAAGTTCTAAATGGAATGATAGAAGTCTCCGAGGAGAGTTACTCTCGAGGAAGGAGTCTTGAAATATTTCGTTTTATATGTATAGTTTGCGACAGGTCGACATGGCAATTGAAGTGGAACGCCCCGCACTTGCGCGCAGCTCCGTGCTCATCCGGTGTGGGATAGCACAGGTGCTGTACGGGTGAGCGGGGAGTCCCCCAACCTCATACCGCGATCTACTCATGTGCCCCGATTGCCTTGACAATCTGTCGCGAAGTAGACTTATCAGCAACAGCAGTGTCATAACAAAATCTTTATTTCCTAGTGGAATACAACCCACACGCGCAACACTGGTTGCTGCTGGACCGGGTGGTGCAGCAGGTCGTGCTGCAGCAGCCGCCGGCCGGCAGCCGCGCCAACAGCGACCGCGACAGCACTACCACCGACAACTGCTCCGACAACATCAAAGTGAGTACCAATAGTGTGAGAAAAACAGCTGGCACAAAAATTGGCATGCTTAACAAAGTCAAGTGGTACTTCACGCTGCGAGGACAGCTTCTAAACCTATATGTACTCAAGTTCGGTCGTGCATGGAGTACCTACTACTGCCATTTGTGCCATTTTTCGGACCATAATTCTAGGCTAGGTTTTTGCTACACAGAATTTTTTGTATGATTTTGGTTAGAATAAATGGTTATCTATACTAATATTATAAAGAGGAAACCTTTGTATTTTTGTATGTTTGTATTGAATAGGCTCAAAAACTACTGGACCGATTTCAAAATTTCTTTTACCATTAGTTAGAGGGATTCTTCGGAATCCGTATAGGCTATATTTTATCCCAGAAAATAGATAGGATTTTTAGTGGTAGTGTCCACCCGTGCGAAGCCGGGGCGGGTCGCTAGTGGTAAATAAAATTGACAGTTTAAGAAAAACGTCCTGTCGTTTCCCTGATGTTTAATTCTTTGTTTCTTTTTAGTGTGATCCGAATATTTTACTAGGGTCTGCTTATTATTCTAAACACATATTTATTTAAAATCATTTGCTACGGATAAATATTTTTTAGTAGTTTTAACAATCTTAGCTAGATTACTGATGCAACTAAATTGCAATTTTTGTTACTGGCTGAATAGATTCAATTGACTGAACGCACACGAACTATTAGTCATTCATAACGATTGCGATAAACGAATTGTTGCTATCAAAATTTGGTCTAGTGATTCTGTTCTAGAATAGAAACAAAAATAGAGCCTCGATAGCTCAACGGTTGAGGAGCGGACTGATTCCGAAAGGTCGGCGGTTCAAACCCCACCTGTTGCACTATTGTCGTACCCACTCATAGCACAAGCTTTACGCTTAGTTGGAGGTGAAAGGGGAATGTTAGTCATCATTGACATGGCTAATATTTTTATTTATTTAAAAAAAAAACACTTTTTACAGGTATACGATCCCGATGTCGCTCCCTTAGAGATTAACGTAGGGGAGATAGTCCACCTACTGGCTAAGGAAGAGGAACTAGTCGCCGCCAGGACCAAAGCGGAGAACTTGGAGAGAGAAAACGTTGACTTAGCCACAGAATTGGCCAAAAAGGTAAACCTTTTATACGTTGGTAATTAACGCTGTGTGCTTTGGACGATTCAATAAAGTATGAAACACCGTTAGACGAAATTATCTTGATAGGAACTTTAAAAATAACGTTAGTTTACCACAACGGCATAGTTCACGACAGGTAGGGTAGCGAAACGTCGCTTCACCTACACTGGCTGGCGTCAAATGTTACTTACATTTGACGCTAGGTACGCTATGAAACGAATAGGTAGGTATCTTTGATTTCACGTCACCCTAAGCCTAATTAAAAAATAGAGAACTCAATCCTATGGATAAAATATCCTGCAGCCTGAGCATATTATCAGTGCAAGAAAGTGTAGTCGCACTGATTATGCTTGGGTTTCTCAAGGTCTTCACGGCAAGGAATAAATGATAATAATAATCGTCTTTTAGCTTAACTTGGTGGATCTGTTTAACTAATTTATTTCAGTGGGAAACGCCATAGGAATTTTTGGGGCCATTTTCTCTGACCTATTTGTATTTAATACTTTATTGAATCGTCCGTTGCATAATAACTTTGGGTAGCGGTGATTGAATGAAAATCACATAATTTCGAAATATCTCCATTTAGCGATAACTCATTTATAACAACAATAATACCATCCCATTGGCTTATAGTAATAAAGCCTGGGAGTTGGTTGGTTATTATTAATTAATTTACTTAGTTTTTCCATAAAGGCCACTTCATTTTCCATATAGAATTTAAGACATTCACTAACAGTTTAATTTTATGGCATACCATTGAAATCCAAAAATGAGGCATTTGGAAAAATTACCATTTTTTATTATTTTATTTTGTTTTTGTGCTGTGAGCGAGGCAATTATTACAGCAAAGACCCTAAGAATTATTATAGCAAAACCCTCATCGTTCAAAAACTCATCACAGGATACAGGACTCAATTTGATAGTAAAGACTCCTTATTTCTGATCTTTTTACTGACTTCTTACCTTTTCTGTATTGTAGCATCACCCTCCACCTGTGAAATAGACAAGAAATTCTACAAAATTACCAAAAGTACTACTAACAGACTACAAAGTAGGCAAACGTTTTCAGAAAATCTGATTTTTTTTCTATTTTCTTTTCATTTGATTTTCTTTATTTTCATCGCCAATTTCTTACAACTGCGCTGTTTTCGTTGTAACTCTCTCCAGAAAGTTATATCTTGATAAACTTTATTCCATTGTCTTTGACGAAATCATATTCTCATTTCTTTCTTCCTGAGGCAGTCTAGTTTTTCTTTTTTAAAGTTTCTGTTTCAAAAACTAGTGGGGTAGGTACTTGTATTTTTAATCCACTGAATGTTTTTACACCTCGCTCACAGTATCACCACGGTATTAGGCCATACATAATATCCACACGTTTACCAACACATTGCATGTGCTAACCACTAACAGGAGAAGCAAGTGGATCAAAGCACGCAAGAGAAGGAGGAGTTGGAGGGAGTCCTCTCCCGGCTAAAGGAGCGGCTGGAGAGGGAGACGGCCGCTCATATGGAGTGCACGGAGAGGGCCCGCGCTTCTGCGTGTAGAGCGCATCAACTTGAGCAACAGGTAATGGTCCTCCCTCGAGTCCTTGACTGAAGATGAAACTGACTGACTGATCTATCAACGCACAGCTTAAACTACTGGACGGATTGGGCTGAAATTTAGCATTCACATAGCTATTATGTGACGTAGACATCCGCTAAGAAAGGATTTTTGAAAATTAAACCCCTACTGAGATAAAATAGGGGTTCCATCCACGCAGACGAAGTGGCAGGCATAATCTAGTTAAAATATAAAAACGAATATTGTGGCAGCAGTCTCCTACAATTTATAGCGAACTGTATCATTGCTGAGCGATGCAGCTTGTTCTAGAACTGTTTCCGCACCTTCAGCCAAGTCTTAGGGTGAGATCTATGAGCACTCTCTGACTTTGCTTAGACTTAAGACAGATTTCAAACGAGACATTTTATATGTCTTACAAAGGTCCGTCTCGTTAAAGATTTTTAGAACGTTAAAACTTGGCAGTTGGCACACTTTTAGTCACAGGGCGTAATAGTTTGAACAACGAATAATGTATCAAGTTATCTTAAGGTTAGATTTAACTGTTAAGAATTCGATCTTGGAGGACCTATATTTAACTAATTTCCAAAAACAAACCTATAATTGCAAAATTGAATATTGGTCATCTTGCACTACAGATTTGTATGTCATTAACATACCTTGAATGTTCAGTTTTTATTTCAGTTGAATCAAGAGCGGTCTGAACGAGCGAGGTTCGAAAAACTAGTTAGCGAAGGAAGCATACCTGATGATGCAAAGGTAAGTTTGACAAGTTGAAGCGAATTATGTATGGACGTTTGGAGACTTCCATAGTCTCCAAACGCCGGGTGGGGTAAATTACACCTACCCCGAAATACATACGAGATAGCAACTATTTATTTTATTTGATTTTTATTGACTAACTAACTGACCGGACTGAACCGGACCGAAATGGGCGGGATTGGAACGGACTGGCCCAGCCTCGAAATATACGTAGAAGCTTTTTATTTTTCTTTAGTAATTTCCTATAATTTTTTACGCTACACACTTTAATGTGGTGTTCTGTTTGTTCTATCAGGTCAGCAACCTAAAGAGCGCAGTAATCGAAACATGCAGCGTTCCCCCACCGCCCCCACCTCCCTCATTGTTCCCACCACCTCCCACTGCACCTCTACCTCCACCCGCGCCCCTCGCCCCTCCAGCACCCCTAGCGCCCGCACCGCCGAGACCGAAGAAGAACGTTCCTACACCAGGGAATCCCCTAAAGAGCTTCAACTGGAGCAAGCTACCCGATACTAAGCTACACGGGACCATTTGGCAGGAATTGGACGATACGAAGTTGTACAATGCGATGGATTTGCACGCGATAGACAAGATGTTCTGCGCTTATCAAAAGAACGGCGTACAGGTTAGTCGGATAAATTGCTCTAGATTTTTGGCATCTAGTCCAAAAGTTGAAAATATCTTATTACCATTACTATCTTAGATCTTAGATTGTGATTTTTAAAGGCCTACTTGTGATCTCTCGAAAAATGTTTCTTTTTCTTTATTCCATTTCGTTGAGAATGGTACATAAAATTTATATTATGCCTTCAGTTTATTCTGTCGTCTACGGTGTCATACCACAACAGTTATGGAACTTGTAAAGCATCGTCGAGGCTTTGACGTCGCTAGCAGGCGTTAAATGTTACCTATCTTGGACGCTAGATAGACTATGTAACGACTATTTTTCTTTGATTTCACGTCACGCATAGCCTAGTACTTGATATATTGTCGATTCAGAAACAAACTGAGAGTTCTTTCTGGTCATACTTGATAGCTTTGAGAGTTTAAGCAAACGGCAGCTGTTATAAGACTCGTCTTCATAATTTTTGATGTCTCATTCAAAATAAAATACAACTCTATTCACCTGTTATTTTTATCAATTTTAGAATGAAGGATCCGTAGAAGACTTACGCCAACTGGGATCCAAGCCACGCACGAAAATTTTGTCAGTGATCGACGGACGACGCGCACAGAATTGCACTATACTTCTTTCCAAACTCAAAATGACTGATGAGGAAATTTGCCGGTGAGTTTACGATTTACAACTGTGATTATAATATAATGTATTTGTTTTTTGTAAGATTTTGGTTTTAAGTAAATAATAATAATAATTCAGGTGGATGGATTGTGTGAAAGAGGATATGTGTGTAAGAGGGGTGGAAAATGCCTTGGCGTATGACAGAAGTGAGTTGAAGAAAAAGACTTGTGTCGACCCCACATAGCTTTGGGATAAAGGACAAGGAGAAGAGAGTCATTAGAATTGAAAGTCTTTTAAATCGTAAAATAATAATAGGTGGAATCGTGATATCATTCCTTATACGATTGAATGCCCTATTAGTTATTTTAGCCGTCGATATTTATTGACGCCAAACTTTTTGAATTCACAGATATTCGTATTTGCACCGCCCGCCTATATAATGAATACTTTACCCTGTCTTTGTGAATAATTTAACAATTTCGACCATCAAAAGGAGTACAATAGTACCTACTTTGAATAAATGATTTTGACTTTGACTTTGCCACGTAATAACTATATGGCACGAAAGAGCGTAGATTGTATGGGTATATGCTCTGTTTCTGCTCCTCACCATAGCCCGCTGATTTTTCTTAATGCTAATACCACGCCTGATTTTATCCATTTGTTCACCCTCCAGAGCAATTCTACGCATGGACAGCGGCGAACAGCTGCCTCTGGACATGGTAGAGCAGCTGCTGAAGTTTACTCCGAGTGCAGAAGAAGCGGCGCTGCTGGAGGAGCACCAGGACGAGCTGGACAGCATGGCGCGGGCCGACCGCTTCCTTTATGAAATATCCAAGTGAGTGCAAGTATTCTATAGTTTCTTCTCCTTGCAGCTTTAGCGGCTATGTAGGGCACTTCACACCCTGTATCACGCTGATCGTTGCTGATCTATTGTGTTCGTCGATCTTTAGTAAGCAAATTCCGTTGAATGCATATTGCATCTAACATTCTAATTTCTTTGAAAAAAAATCACCGGATACTTTCCACCAATTAAATTAATTCATAAGCTCGCCATCTTCTGTCTGAAGCGCAACGTTGAAAAATTCAATATTTAATATTCTTTTTCAGGATTCCCCACTACTCACAGCGTGTTCGAACTCTGCTCTTCAAGAAGAAGTTCTCAGGAGCAGTTTCAGAAGCCAGCAGTCGAGCTTCTGTCGTGTTGAGAGCAGCGCGCGATATGACGCGTTCTCGGCGGTTGAGGGCTTTGCTAGAGATTGTACTGGCGCTAGGAAATTATATGAACCGGTAAGTTTCTAGAACCATCTATTACTCGCAGCGCGTTCAAACTCTGCTCATTAAGAAGTTCTCAGGGGCAGTTTCAGAAGCCAGTAGTTGAGCTTCTGTTGTGTTGCGAGCAGTGCGTGACGTGATACGCTCTCGATGATTGAGGGCTTTTCTAGAAATTGTGCTGACGCTAGGAAATTATATGAACCGGTAAGTTTCTAGAATTTGTCAGTTCGTAACATCTTTCTCTGTTGTGCTAGGAAATTTCTGTCATGACGGGATTGGTGCAAATCTGTGTCACCAAGTAATTGAAGTTCCGGTACGGTGCCGTGTAGAAACCAAAGGGGCATGGGTTTAATAAAAACTGCCATTCCCCTTCCAAGTTAGCCCACTTCTAACTTGGACTGTATCATCACTTACCACCAGATGAGGCTGCAGTCAAAGGCTAACCTGTATCTGCATAAAAAATAAAATAAAAAAAAACTTTTTTATTTATTTATTCTAGATCTGTTCTTCAAGAAGAAGAAGCATTAGCATTAGCATTTAAAATAATTCTAATGGAATCCTTTGTTGATAGCGGTGCCCGCGGCAACGCGTCAGGCTTCCGGCTGACGTCACTCAACAAGCTGGCGGACACCAAGTCCAGCGTGACGCGCAACACCACGCTGCTGCACTACCTCGTCGAGTTGCTGGAGACACAGGTAACTTTATTATTTTGATGAGCGTTGCTTAAGGGGACACTGTACGCTCGACCGAAATTGCTGGCGCACGTGGGTGCTTTGGATTTGCTTAATTTTTTTGAATATTTATTAATGAAAACTTGGTTATATACTCCTGGCTAGGGGCCAGAACACTATGAAACTTATACGAGTAGAAATAGCTAGGAGAACCCATATCTTAGGGCCCAGTTTGAGTTTCAATAGATTCAACTCTTTTTTTATTCAGTTCAAGGATGTCCTCCTCCTCGAAGAAGATCTCCCACACGTCCGCGCGGCCGCCAAAGTGTGCGTCGACCAGCTTGAAAAGGACGTGGGAGCCCTACGCACTGGCTTACGCGAGGTGTCACGCGAACTGGACTACCACGCGTCGCTGCCCGCCCCGGCGCAACCCAACGATGCGTTTGTTCCTGTTATGAGGGAGTTCCACGCGCATGCTGTGTGCTCCTTCACACAGCTCGAGGATCTGTTCCAGGTATGCATGTTAACAGTCTTCTAAAACTTCAGTCAGTTCTTTGAAAACAGAAAATGCTTCAATACCACCTAATCTCTGTTCAGGATATGAAGAGTCGCCTCGAGGCTTGTGCGCACGCTTTCGGTGAGGAGCCAAGCGCGTCTCCAGAGCAGCTTTTTGGTGCTTTGGATTCGTTCCTCACGCAGCTGACTGAAGCTCGCGCCGAGTGTGACGCGGCCAGGAGACGACGGGATGAGGAGGAGAGAAGAACAAGACACGAACAAGAGGTAAAGCACGCATTGGTGTCCTACTGAGGGTTTTCTTTTAACTTTTCTGTAAACTTTTAGGGTTCCGTATCTCAAAAAGAAAAACGGAACCCTTATAGGATCACTTTGTTGTCTGTCTGTCCGTCCGTCTGTCCATCGTGTCTGTCAGGAAAACCTATAAGATACTTCCCATTGACCTAAAATCATGAAAAATGGCAGGTTTTTTGAATTCTAGCTGAATAAAATTGACGCCATTAAGTGCACATATTATCTGGCTGGTCCAGCTGTCAGGAATTATTTTTAATTTAGTTGTGTATTTAACCATTCACTCGATTAGTCAGGTGCGAAAACCCCATTAAGCCCCATAACTGAGTTAGGAATGTTTTCATTTGCTCTCTAAATTGGCTTTAGTCTGGTTTATCTGGCTTTTCTAATGGTTCATGTTAAAAATGATATTTAAATATGTATTATGAAAACTGTTTAAGTCAGGCTCGCACCCGAAGTGTTCTGTACCATCACACAAGAAATGACACTTTAATTTTTTTGTGATATACCCACAAATCCCAGTTTTTCAAACAACAAAGTATTTGTCCTTGGATTCCTTTTTTTCTGGAGTTATGGAGTCTCAAAAATAATAAAACATGAAAAAATTCGTATTTATTGTATAATTTTCTCCCGCAGCTGAAAAAGCGAACAATGGAAAGGAAGCAAGGTTCCAGCCTACTTGGTTCCGTGGGCAAATCCCTGGGCAAGTCCAACGGCTCTTCCGACTGCAACGGCCACAGTACGGGCGAGAACTCAAGGGACGGCACCTTGACCAACGGACAGAAAGGAGAATTCGACGACCTCATATCAGCTTTAAGAACCGGCGACGTTTTCGGCGACGACGTGGCAAAGTTCAAAAGGTCAAGGAAAACCACCAAAGGTCATAAAGGAAGGGATTCCCCACCTCGAGGAGTATGTAGGGAGGACTCCAGGGAGAGACAGAAGAAATGAGGCGATTCGGAATTGATTTTTGGAGTTTCGAATTATTTTAGCGTTTAAACTAACGTGAGTGATTTCCATTATCAATATAGATGATATCTAACTGAACTCACGTGGTTAGTCGACGTATGCCCGACTAGTTTCGCACGCACTCGAGTCACACTAGTTGAGATCACTCAATTTGAGCATGCAGTCTAAACCGCGCCGCGTCGCGAGCCGAGTCCCTGTGAAAAAAGACCCCAGATGGGTTCAAAACTAACCGGGCTTACGTCAACTACCTACATGAGTACAGCCGGGTATCATCTATATTGATAATAGTTTCGAATTGATTTGAAAAATGTGATTTGATGAACTTTACGTTTGAAGTCAAGTGATATTTACCAGTGTTGGATGTAGACGTCTTTGTAGATATTGTACTAAACGAGTCACAAAGTAATATGATAATTTGTCGATGATGTAGACGAATTAGTTAAATAGGAATAAATCAGCCAAATATAAAGTTTCTTTCAATTATTTTTTAAAATTTCATTTTAAATATCCTTATTATAATTATAAGTTCTTTTTGGGTGTACTTTATTTTCATACATATTTTGAAATTTTCTCTGGTCTTCCCAATTTTCGATATTATTTTGGTTTGGTGATATTTATGAGTGAAAAGTACCATCCCATCTTATTATTCTTCAAGTAATTTGATGCCTGTTAAGAAATTTGATATTTGGCTGTTTATAACGTATTCAATAGTCAAATAGTAAAGATAAGTCAACTATTTAATTCGACAACGATTAACAATCTGATTTTTTAAACTTTTTGTATGAAATTATTCGGTTGTGCCTAATTTTCTAATGACTGATTGGTGATTTTATTCGTCAGATAACTATAATGTGACTGCAAGGTGTAAGACTGTGTATAATTATTCCATTTAAGTTTCAAATTGTTTGAAATAAGTTTTAAATGTTTTTAAATTCACATATCGCACATTTATACAAGGTTGAACTGAATTAAGGAGTAAAGCTAAGGCCATATCTGTGCGTCTTGAATGTGGGATGCGACGCCGAGCGTCCACGACGCGGATCTTTACGTGTACCTACGCGACTGTAATGCGATTCACTAACCACGTTTTGTTAGTACACTGTTGCGTGTTCGTCTAGACGCATGCGCTCCACTTTGCAAGCGCAGGCGAATCGCGTTGCAGTCGCGTAGGAGTGCATGGCGCATGGCATTAAATATTGTGGGAGGCGACCGCCGCGCGGCTGACGTTCCCACTTCGTGATCGCTTTGACTGCGCAGGCTTGGACAACGCTTTATTATTTTAAACAGACGTTTTTGTCTGACTTGGAAAAGTTAGCTTTTATTTAACTATTTGGGAAAAATATGTCTAGAAAATATTATGGGACAAACAAAACCCGAAGTTATGACAAACGCTTACAGTCAGAGCTAAAAATTCGAGTAGCAAAATTGAGCCAAGAAATAGGGTTGCCACAAGTTACAAACTATTAAGGTCGGTTTAATAATCGGTAACATTTCTTTTTTTATGTAGCTGAAAGATTCAGTTTAACTCCTAAGTTAAATGCAGTAGATTATTAATTTTGTATCTGTGGCGAAGAATGTTATGTGTGCATTAGCCCTTAGTTTTGTATCTAACGACCGTTCGCTATAACTTGTCCCTTGCTATCATGTTGGCAACAATTGCGTTGTTACGTTTTTATTGCGTGAGGTGCAATGGTGCCAACATGACAAGGGACAAGTTATAGTGAACGGTCTGTACTTGAATATTCGTTGCAAACTTTTGGAATTGTCTATAACTCGCACCTGACCATAGATTAGGAATTGATTGTATCTATGCCTAAATTTAAACATATTATACGGCGTAAATTTTGGATATCTGTAACTTATATTATTGTATTAGCTAAATAAATAGGTACACCATATTTGGGGATTTTCGATAAATTTACATTTTGTAATTTTACATACTTTCTTAGCACGTTCGAACTTCGATCTGATTTTTAATTAGTTGTGCTTTTGTATTTAGAAAGGTTGTTTAAGGTTAACGCACACTTGTGCGGATTGGCACAGCATCACTGGAATATCAACATATATACAACGCATCTACGCTTTGTACAGAATGCAGCGTTAGTATGAGGTGACGTGGTGCGTTTGTGCGCACTAAATAACCCGGCACAATGTATTTCTATTGCTATAGTATACGACTTCTGCGTTTGTACGTTGTATGTATTTATTCATATCCTTTAAGATCGATAAAGTCAGAAATGATTAGCAATAGACTATGCTCAAGGATAGAAAAATTTCATATATTTTTAATGAACTGTGTAGTAGCTATAATTGTAGGACGCAGTGTGGTTTTTGAACGTGCGGTTGTGTAGTAACCGCACGGTGCGATCCTCGTGTGTGTGTTAGCCTTAAATATTTTTATACGAAGAAATTATTTATATGAATCAACTCCGAGTTTTATTATAGATACTACTAGTATTGTTCTTAGTTTCCTGTAAATATTAATTTTAATGAAATTAATTTTAACCGAATCAAATGTTGCATCCTGTTACCGCAATGAGATGGATTTTAAATTAATTTATTTAATTACAACCTTTAATACATATAGGAGTTTGTCATATTATGTAAATTTTATTGTTTTGTTCAGGATTACTTAGACGTATATAATATAGTATATTATATTATACCTTACCTTGAATAGAAACTATTTAAATAAAAACCTTGAAATTATCAATTTGTTTTACTTGATACGTTTGCCATATCGACCTGTCGCGCCTACCTATTTGAAACAACTTACCTATGAGTACCTACCTACCTACTTATTTGAAAAATCGATGAGAAAAGAGAATACTTTAGGAAATTCTCAGTAGGTAGGTACATAAGATTTTTTTTGCTTAAATACCAAGTTTCAGAATCAAACGTTGGCCTAGGTACGTCGTAGTTCACGCGTCACGACAGATGAAACTTGTAACAAAACGTCGAGGCTTCATCTTCACTGGCAGGCGTCAAATGTTAGGTACCTACATTTGACGCTAGGTAGGCTTTAAAAGGAATACAATTGGAAATCAAAGACTAGGTACCCTTGATTTCAATTTCACGTCACCCCTAACCTAATATGTGGCAGATGTCGATTCAGGATTGAACCGAAAGTTTTCTCACTCCAGTTTACTCTGCCTATCTACGAGAAATAATATGTATATTATTCAGATTTTTTTAAATGCCAACCATGACTAATATTCCCCTTTCCCCTCCAACTAAGCGTAAAGCTTGTGCTAGGAATAGGTGCGACAGTAAAGTAAAAGTAAAGTAAAATATTCTTTATTGTACACCAAGACATAAAAGACAAGAATGTATAAATAACAAATAGATTTTTGTACAATAGGCGGCCTTATCGCTAAAATAGCGACTTCCAGGCAACCTTAGGGGGATGACAATAGTGGAACTTTTCAGAATTCAGTCCGCTCTTCAACCGTTGAGCTATTGAGGCTCTAAAAAATCTCTTTACGTAGATACGCTAGAGTAAACGCTAACCAAAACACCTGATACAAAACAATTGTATGAATACATAATATTATGAGTTGACCCTAATAAGGTAAGCAATTATTTTGGCCGCTTGGTTCATTTGTAAGCGAGGTTCGTATAATGATATCTGTGGGCAACTTCGTTAGGAGCCGCTCCCGTGTTGAGTTACCCGCGTTACCTAATGGTCCAAAACAATTTGAATTAGGCTCGGGCTATGGGCGTACAGGACGCGTGACTGCAGGGAAGCGTTATTATTATTTAGATACAAGTTATCCCTTGACTGCTATCTCCCCTGGTGGTAAGTGATGATGCAGTTGATGTAGCGGCCTAACCTGGAAGAGGTATTGGAAGTTTCATTAAACCCATACCCTTTTGGTTTCTACACGGCATCGTACCGGAACGCTAAATCGCTTGGCGGAACGGCTTTGTCGGTAGGTTGGTAACTAGCCACGGCCGAAGCCTCCCACCAGTCCAGACCGGACAAAATTTAGAAATTATAAAATTCCAAATTTCCCCTGCCGGGAATCGAACCCGGTACCTTCCACTAATAAGGCCTCACTTACCAGACCGAAACAATTTAAAAATTATAAATTCCCAAAACAAGAAAAAAACCAAGACAAAACAAGAGACTAAACAAAAACAATTGTATGTAAAGGCGACCTTATTGCTTAAAGCAATCTCTACAGACAACCTTTATTGAAAGGAGAGACTAATTTAGTGTGTTGAATAGAAGGTACCTACTAACGTGCAATAGGTGCACATAATCTTATTTACTAGTAAGTATTTTATTTAGTAGTAAGGAGTCTAGGGACACAGCATAGCGAGTCTTCTCTGAATATTTAGGGGCTAGTGGCTGGTTGTCAGTACGGCGTTTCCGCGTAGCTGCAGTCGCGCTTTATGTCTGTCAGTGCCCTTACATCTTCGCAAGGTAGCACAAAATGTGTATTTTCAGAAGATAAAATTACACAAATTATTAAAATTTTCGAAATGTAAACATTAAAATGATTCAAAAGGTGGATAAATTCAAATAATATAATAACTAGCTTCTGTCCGGAACTTTCATCATTTTGTTTACATATCTACTACGAATATAGATGATGCCCGCGACTTTTCCCGTGAGGATTTATATTTTTAAAAATCCCGTGGTGACTTTGATTTTCTGGGATAAATAATATGCCCTTCTCCGGGATGCAAACTATCTATCTAGGTATCTATAAATAAATAAAATAAATAAATAAAAGTTTATTTAGCTCACAAATATAACAATAAAAAATCTCTCGAAGCGAACTATCTATCTTTGTACCAAACGTTACAAGTGTAAATTAAAAAATTACAACACCCCCGACAAGTGAAGGTTACAGGGACTAGAAAAGAGCTGATAACTTTCAAACGGCTGAACCAATCTTCTTGGATTATATTGTAGCTAAGAACACTCTCGATCAAGCCACCTTTCAAACGGGAAAAAACTAAATTAAAATCGGTTCATTAGTTTAGGAGCTACACACGTTAAACTTATAACACCCCTCTTTTTGGGTCGGGGGTTAAAAATCGTATAAGCGAACGGCCGGTGGAAAGATTACCGATAGATAGATAGACAGATAGATAGATTTTCGCATATTAGTATAGTTTAGTATGGATAGGTAGGTAGGTATTTATTTATTCTATGTTAGCAAACTTCGTAAATGAAAATTCCATAAACTTGAAAAGACACAATTTATTCATTAAAACATTAAAAAGCCTTATTATGTCTAAACCGTAAACATAGAAACAATTTCGTAGACTTATACAAAAACTTCAATTCGTTTTTTTTTTCATATAGCAGTTTATCATTTTGCGGACCTTAACATTTTATTACAATCCATTCACAATCAGATTACGAACTTTTGCTCGGAGAGCCCGTAGAAGATTTTGAGCTGGTAATTGATAAATGCAGCAAATTGGTAGGTTTCAAAGTCAAAAAATCTTGTATTGAAATTGCTTTAGGTTTTTCGTTTGTCAATTATTATTGTATTTGTTAGAAAAAATTACTTAATGGTGATAGTTCATTTTGTAAACTTAAAGGTACGAGGGTTCAAAACGCGTCTTTTCACACACATATTTTGTATCTTAAGAGCGCACAGATACACAGAGAGACGGATATTAAAAAATATATTGTTTTGGGCTCTATGTCAATAATAAAATAAATGTTTCCTCCGATTTATATAAAAACATTTTTGATGTAAACTTAAAAAATCGTCCAATTTTAACAATTTTAAAATTGTAATAATAAAATTGTAAGAATTTATTTTGTATTATAAACGTCTACTACAAATCCACTACAATCTATAATACCTACCTAGTTAGTAAATGACGTTTAGGTAACATACCTATTAGATACTTACCAAGCAAAGGCACAAGTAACTATTTACCGCGTTCTAAACTTTTAGCTTTTATCAAGCACTTCGCCAAAATTTCCCGTGGGCTCTCGATCATTTAATGAATTTGAATAAATTATACAAATTTCACTTAATGAGAAATTATAGTAACCAACTTAAGGTAATTTTATCTTTCAGCACAGCGGTAAGCAACAACACAATTGTAAAATAGTAGATCTAATAATGTACGTCCGGCAATGCTCATAGACATTGCTGGGACATTGTGTATGAGCAATGAGTTATAGATTTAAAGTTACGTTTGAATAACAATTTCTTTTTGAAAGCCGCTCACAAAGTAACTATCGCTTGAGTACAAATTAGATACTATGTTATTGTTACTATTTTTTATAGTTATAAGTAATGATAATTTTTTTTCTGTATTATTAAGTAAGTAAGGCAACAGAGGCCTGTATGTTGCTAACGAAATACAAAACTTATGAAAAACTATGTTAGTAGATACTTCTACCTACCTACCTGCCTACATTAGAAAAATGTACGTGGGTACATTTTTTTTAAGGTGGCTACTATTATGTATAATGCAGGGTGTAACCAGAACTCTAGCGAAGGAAGACAGGTGACAGTATTGATGATTACTGATGATTACCACAAAAAAAACCGCGAAAACAAAGATAGAAAAACCCTGTATTTTTAAAAGTTCAGAATATATTCCAAATAAAACATCTGACTGACGCTAGAGGTCAATGAACGTTGTGTAAGTAGGCCACTCGGAGTCAATGCCTTAGATCATCTTGTAAATATTCATCAAATAACTTAAATGATAGTAGCCAAATGTACAAATTATAAAGATTTTTCGAACAAAGTCAAATATTTAAATATGATAGGCCGTACTTTCTGATTTTTGGGTAGGTAGGTAAATAAAAACTTTATCCCAGAAAAAAACATTTATGTACTTACTTAGTGGAGACATAAGACATTGGTCAAAAACAGTAAAATCTTGGCATAACCAAAATATAACATTTTCATTAAATTGCTTTTTAACATTGATGTTAATTAACATCATGAGTTGGCGCGGTGGGGTTCAATGGTGGGCTTTTTAATGACTAATTAATAGTACCTAACAACTGTATCGTTTGTCGTCTACAATATGCTGGTAATAATTATAAGAATATAGGTACATATATCGATAAAAATAATTTGAATAATTCTTCAGAATCTGCTATCCTATTACAAATCTACAAAGAATACCACCGGTGATTCTTTGTATACTTTCGTCAAGTAAGTACCGCTGATGGGCTGTGTGGTTTTCGAATGACAACGTGATGTTAAGAGGGGTCTCTCCGTCACTCGCTCCATACAAACGTAGCTCCAATTTCATTTGATTATAAAGCAACCAAAGTCCATTAAATTTTGCAGACATATTCTAGAAACTAATATCTATGCCAGTGGTTTTCCAGATTTCGGTTAAAATATTCGGTTTCAAAGTTACGCGGTCTTAAAAATTCACATACAAATCTTTGAGCCCCTGTAATTTTAAAACTACATATTTTTAGAAAAATCTAAAACACCACAGGCACAGATATTAGTTTCTAGAATATGTCTGCAAAATTTCATGGACTTTAGTTGCTTAACATTCAAATGAAATTGGAACTACGTTTGTATGGAGCGAGTGACGGAGAGACCCCTCTTAACATTACATTACCAAAAATAGCGTACCTACAATTATTATTTATTGGTACATTTTGTTCTATTAATAGGACGACAATTGCTGCCATACATTTCTATATTATTTACAATGATGAGTCTAACTACGAATTTAAAGCTAGAAATACCTTAATAGCCGAAACATACAAAATAATGTTCTAATAATTTTGGTGTTAAAATTTGATACCTAATTTAAACTTGTAAAAATACCTTTATCTTACCTAGTAATTATGTTTTATCAATTTTAGAATACTTAATTATTAAAATATAAATAAATTTAGTTAGTGATAGACATTGGTAGTTTAGTAAGATTATGTAGTAGTAAGTTTAGTAAGTCAAAGTCACTTAGCTAGTCATTAAGCTAGCTATAGTGACTAGCATAGTCTTTTCCATAGATAAGACTGTGCTAAGTATTTTCCTGAAGGATAAGATCTGGAACGAGGAAATCAAGCAGGAGAACCAAGGTCAATGACATAACAAGCTGCAGTTCCAGCGAGCAGGTCATACTTCAAGCTTGTCGTAAGGACGATGGCCGTTGAACCGAAAAATTCTACATTCCTGAATTCGATTGATGTTATAAAGAGTGTGGCGCAGAGCGATTGAAAATGATGATATATGGCACGGTTGTTAAACACTTTTTTTTTCTTTCTCGTCTGGCTTTACAAAGATTAGCCAATGTCAAGTTTGTAGTTATTTGTAACAAGTTAGATATACTATACAAGTATGGACCCCGTCTGTGCTAGCGCTCGCCGACATACGCACGGCACCCCCTTAGAGCGCTTTCCAGTCAGTTTTAACAAAAAAAAAAAACACTCCAAAACGGCAGAGCACGCCCGCCAGCTAACACCATCACAGACGAAGTCCTGTTTAAACACTTTGCGTTGTGAACAACTTATTACGTAGCCACTTTCCTGATCCATTAATATCCGGTTTTTAAAATCGTAGCTTTTAGTTTCTGAAACGCGATCTAATCGCTAATTTTAAACTAAAAGTACTGTGCGTTCTTTCCTCCTTTAGTTTCTGAAAAAGCTGTAAGTACATTGTATATAGCTATAATTTATTAATTTCACTTTCACTTTGAAATTAGGTAGGTACCTATCATTAATGTTAATTTGTAACAGGGTGTTTCAGGCTTTCTAATCTACCTCGAGGAGCACGTTAAGCCGTCGATTCAGTATTAGGTATCAGTAGATAGCTTACGTAATTAATGGCAATCGTTAACGCCTGTTGGAAAATTATCCTAATCTATGGGCCCTGAATTCACACTAAAGGCTTTCTGATGGCAATCTATTTAACTGTAATCTGGTTGTCTTCCTTAATGTGCGTTTAATATGCTTTGAAGGAAATCTCGGTAATAAATTGGCACGAAACATTCAGCGTTATTATTCCATATTCGTTCTTCACTCGCATGCGAATCCTGAAGCGAAAGTCCGTGAACGGTGCAAAACATATTGTGTTGTTGATTCGCGCCGCGCCGTTTGCGGGCTTTTGCATCGCGATTCACACGCGATTGAAGAGCTGGATTAAAGCCGGCTCTACACTCGCACATGAAGTCTGAACTTGAACTGTGTTCTTCCACACTCGCAAATCTTCAGTCTTGTTCGTGACGTTGACGATGCGTTCACGTCACAAAACCGACACTGATCGGGGAAAGACGCGAAACGCGAACGCGAAGGCGTGAACAACATCTACACTCGTGATTCGTAGTTGTCGCGGGCTTTCGCGGTCGTTCGTTCCGCGAGTGTAGAGCCCACTTTATACGTATAAATTTATTGATACTAAACATTTACAATAAATATATTTTTCAAAAATTGCTGATAATAATAATAATAATAATGTAATGAATACCATAATAGCTCGTACACACAGGCTGCGTAAGCGTGGGGTAAGCGTAGACGTAGCGCGTACCATTGCGTTGTAATATATGGAACTGTCTGAAACATGGCACACAGCTTGCGTAAAGCGTGGACGTATTCGTAACCCGAAGTGTTAGGGGTTTACGCGCGCACTACACACGTGTACGTGTACGCAATTGATGTTAATCGGTCTTAAAGAATTACAAATGCGTATTAACACGTTTTAAGTCCAATAGGCATTCACCGGTGGCACTTGGTGTTATGGTTATAATGATTTTAATTTTAACCGATGTAACCTATGTGTATCGCCTTATAATGCAAAATGGGCTGGATCACGCATCGTGTTAAACAAACAATATTCTGATTCTGTTTTTGATATACCTTATATAGGTAGGTATCGTTTTAAGAAAAATGAACAACACAATTTATTTAATATTATTGAGTAAGTAATAGGTAGGTACATAGTTTTAAGCAAAACTTAATTAAATATATCAAAATTGACTTAATTATAATTTAAAACTTAATTAATTCGTGAATAATTCATAATTAAAAGTCATTATGGTTACCCGTAGCTTTTTACAAATGGACTAGTTTAGATTTGTTTCCATCACCAACCCTTCGTTAATTAACGCTATAGGTACATAACTTCCTTCTAGTAAAACATAAATTATTATTATTTATATGTAATTGATCATACCTAATTATTTTTAATTAAGTCTAATAATTCGTTTTATCGTTCCAGAAAATAGTTTATATATTTTACTATAATATTTTATATACTTTTCTTGGCACAGACATCAATATCACAGATCCTTGACGATAGCGTTCTTTCTTATCCTACGATACGATTCTTCAAAAATACAGCACCATCTTAACGCTAAACGCTCACTATGCAGGTATAATTGACAAAACACCAATCCACATGGTTTACCTAAATTATTAACAGGGCTCTCTCCGTCACTCGTTTCATACAATCGTAGTTCCAATTTCATTTGAATATTAAGCAACCAAAGTCCATGTTTTGCAGACATATTCTAGAAACTAATATCTGTGTCTGTGGTGTTTTAGATTTTTCTAAAAATATGTAGTTTTAAAATTACAGGGGCTCAAACAAAGATTTGTATGAAAATTTTTAAGACCGCGTAACTTTGAAACCGAATATTTTAACAGAAATCTGGAAAACCACAGACATAGATATTAGTTTCTAGAATATGTCTGCAAAATTTCATGGACTTTGGTTGCTTAATATTCAAATGAAATTGGAACTACGATTGTATGAAACGAGTGACGGAGAGAGCCCTCTTAATAAGAATTTCGATGATGATTAAATACTGGGTAGTTTATTGTAGTTTATAGAACAATAACTAACGTCTGTTTAATTCTAAATGGTTGCACATCAAAAATTTCGAACTTGCGTCTCAATTATAACAGTCGCAGAGTGCTGAACAAAAATATATACTTATTGAAGATTGTGGTAGTAGGCAAAGTGATATAATATTATTATATAATTGCATAAATAATAAAGAAAGAAAGAAACATTATGGCGCCACAGCCGCGCGTACGTATCTTGAACGCAATTCTGAAACGCAATTACGGTCCTCTCTACATAGTGAGCAAAGACTTTTGTTACTTTACTTACACTTTTACCTTTACACTTTTTTGTTCCTTTTTATGACTATACAGTTAAATATTTGCTAACTACAAGTTACCATCATCATGGTTGACACGTCTATCGTTCCGACACAAGTAACTTTTGACACTATCATGCCTCTGTTTAGACTCTGATTCGAAAAGTTTGCACATGACACTGTCCTTGGAAAAAATCTTCGACGGACTAAAAGTTTCGAGTTTGGTTTCAATTGAAAATTTTCTTTTCCTGCCTTCATTTAAAACACCACCTAGATCTAGAGAATAACTCTGTCTTATAGGTCTTTTGGTAGTTTTAACTTCAATTAAATCAATAAGGGCTTCGTCCCTTTGAATAGAATCTCTGTGCTCTAAATTGCTGCTATATACACCGGCTAACGTTTCTTTTTCATCACTATTTGGTTCTCTACTAAAGAGTAAACGTTCTGAATCTAGCATTGTAACTATAGGGGACGGATCTCGAATAGTTTTACATGATTCTCCGAAAACTAGGTCTAGTTTTTTATTACTTCCACAGCTTTCATCATCGTACATAGTGTCGCCTGATCTTTCTGCATCTGAGACTGTTTTGTTTTCTTGTATAGTGCTTAAGTCATAAGCTTTACCTGGATGTCTTCCGACCTCGTTCAGTGTCATTGATATCGATTGGTTATCTGAATCATCTGTTACTGTATTTCTATCCTTTCTTCTTGGTGTGCTGGACAACATTGTTTCGGAGTTGTATCGGACTGCGAATTCGTTGTAAGTAGATTGTTTGTGAGCTGGTGAGAGCATCGTGTTGTTGTAACATTTGTCTGTCTGCGAGCCTCCTCTCTTTGAGTGTATTCCGAATATTCGCTTTATGGATTGTCTGAACTGAAAATAAAAAGAAGTTTTTTCATTTATTTACTAAGCTTTCTTCGATGGTAAGCTACCGATATGATCTACACGATACCCGCCTGCCTGATTTCAACCCTGAAAACTCCTATAATTTTAATACTTATCAGTAAAAATTTTATTTTACTCTTTGAAAACAAACATTTGAGTAAGTAGGTAAGTAGATATCTGATCAGGTTCAGTGAAGCTACACAAAAGTAATAGAACTAACAACTTTTTATTACAAGTTTGAATAAACTAATCTTTTGAAATCTGCTAAAGTAAGGAACATAATACAAACTCAATTGTAAGTCGAACAAGTTTTTACAAACTTTAATACTTCACAGTTTAAAACGGATATTACGTCCATAGTTCAAATTAGCAAACTTAAAGGCGTGTGGGCGATCGAAGTTCGTGTTCACTTCACTAGATAATTGTTCAGAGCTTACTTAAAGTTAGGCGTCCTCAGCCTCCAACTAAAGATAAGGGTTTCTGGGCGCGATTGTGCGCAGCGCGTAATATACAAATTCAGAAGTTTTAGGCAAGTAGGTACCTACTATTGCAATATAGCGTAGCATTGTTTGGTGCGCCAAACGTACTACTTTTTAAGCTTAACGCCAATCGGCTTTACCTATACGCGCATTTTTTTCGTGTGGAAAATCCATCATGGACATCAGTTGTTATAATACATAAATTTTGAGATCTCACTCGCCATTGCGTCTCTATGCGTCAACTGTTATGTCAAAAGTACGATTTTAGTCTTTAACTAGCCGATGCCCACGACTTCGCCCGCGTGGATTTAGGTTTTTCGAAATCCCGTGGAAATTCTTTGATTTTTCGGGATAAAAAGTAGCCTATGTGCTAATCCAAGATATTATCTATCTCCATTCCAAATTTCAGCCAAATCTGTCAAGTAGTTTTGGCGTGAAGGAGTAACAAACATACACACACACACACACACACACACACACACACACACACACACACACACACACACACACACACACACACACACACACACACACACACACACACACACACACACACATACACACAAACTTTTGCCTTTATTATATTAGTGTGAATTAGTGTGATAGTGTGAAGTGTGATAGTGTGATTCAAAGGTGAACCGTACTTTTGACATGGCAGTTGACACACAGAGCTAAAGTGGCGATTAAAGTCACAAAATATACCTACACACTATATTTGTTCCTACCATTGGCCACGACTCTAATAACGAAGTTAGCTTAGCTTAGCTCGCGATGTGGCCTGCGCTTATCGTTATCTAACTCACCTGTGTGTTCATGCCGACGTATATCAGCGGGTTGTAGCAAATAGAGCTTTTTGCTACGAGCGCCGGTATAACACCCGCACCCGGAGATGTCTAAAACAATATTAATCATACATCGAATGATATTCAGATAAAGCTACGGTCATACTGTCCGAGATCTTCTTGGTTTTCCATTTCCCCTTTGCTTTTCGTCCCCTTTGCTCGGTATTGAGCATGTCTTATCAACGACACCAATAAGGTATTGTTTACTATTATAATTTGATAATAAATAAATAAATAAATAAATAAACTTTTATTTCAGGCCATTAGACCCATAATTGTGTTAGTATGACAAATAACTTAAACTATGTTAGTAGGTACTTATTTCTAGCTTAACAACTAATTCTATAATTAAAACTATAACTAAAAAGTCCGAGGGAGCCTCTTCATAATGACACCATCGCCCGCGCCGACTAGTAAATTTCTAGGTTAAAAAACCTCTCGTTGCCAAAAAATAATTGTAAACGAAACCCCAATGGTGTCGAGCAGTCATGTCCTAAGATCATGTGATGAGGAGATCTGAGAGCCAAGAAACTCAAAAAAATCGGATGTTCAAAACTTGGACGGCAAGACAAGATGAGATGCGGGACATGAATTCGAATGATATGAAAAGTCAGGCGATTTAAACAATTACAGATACAGGAATTTGTTATTTGGTCTAGATGGAACCTTATCATCGATTTTGAAGAAAACTAAAACCGCGTTCAAAGATCTTCAAAAATTTTAATATACACCTTAATATCAGAAATCGTACCCGCATTAACTTATTCTCAAAAAAATCTTGAGTTATTTTATTGTGGTAGTCGAAAGAGATATTTAATATCCTTATAGCGTAATTTTTAGGGTTTCATGTAATTTATAACAACTTAAACTTAGTTTTATTTACTCTGGTATGGCGGCAGTGACACAAATCATCGCGCGAGCTTCCACTCTCCTTTGTTTGGTTTACATTATACCAATTTCAGCCATATCATACCTATTATGCAAGTAAATAAAACTGAGTTTAATTTAATATCCGCCTCAGCTCTCCGTACCTACTTGTATTTGTGCATATTTTACGAAAAAGTTCAATGTAAAAAACTTTTTAACTACTTATAGCAATTCTTTGAGCTACTAGTTACTACACGAGTCGGGAAACTTCAGTTTACTCATGTTTTTGGATGCCAAGCTTTCAACCTTATGAATGTGATTGTCTCTAGGTAAAATTGTACCGATCTTATGTTTCAAGTTAATGCATCTTTTGAGGTAGGTTCTGGTACAGAAACCAAACAGTGTTAGATGGGCCAACACGATATCTAATTTCTATAAATTAGGTTGCGGATACGTCAGGGAGGTATTATCTCTCCGGGTCTATTTGACTTTTATATTATTAGCACTATTTTAGTACTCTGAATCAAATAAATGTTTAAACTCATCTGTAAAATGTACTCATGAAAGCTATGCTAATCTAATGAGTCCAGATTCAACTTTTCTGCCATATTCCATCACAGATTCCTAGTGTCCACCTCCCACCTCTATTATCAACGCTCAATCATAAATCTTGAACATCTATTTTCATTTGTCATCCAAATCACACGTGTCTGCATTTTAACACAATCGGATTTGGACAGTTGGAAGTAGCCGAAATATCTGTTACCAATTTCGCCGGAATACCATACTTATAAGTCAAACTAGTAAAAAGATTTAAAACGTTACTAAACAAAAAGTAAGTACATACGATTCTCTCATTCGCGAACTGCTCCATGAGGGCGAAGAGCGAGTAGGGCGTCCAGGCGACCGTGAAGGCGACGATCATGATAAACACCATGGAGGTAGCCTTCGCCTCCGCGCGGCTCACTCGCCCCAACCGCTTCGAGTTCTGTAGAAAATAACAAGAAATGTCAGATGTCTATACACTGCAGAAGTCCTATAATATCCTGTGTTGTATACATCGATGTATTTGGATGGGCCCTTCGAAGATAAAAAACGCGCTCAAAAAGTCAAGAGAAATTCCAAAAGTCTCTTGACTTTGTCAATGACGATGACGTAAGATTCAAGCGTATTTTTGCGGACGGAATTGTATGGGAAAGGCTAATCCATATACATCGATGGTTGTATATCGTAGATCTCGTATATACCATAATATCTTTAATCGGTTTAGTCTTTGACGTCAATTACTTCTTACAAAAGAAAAATCTGCGTTTTTGACCGTGGAACATCGCCTGTTAGTTGGGCTCAAATATCCAGAATTGCATTCTGAAACTGAATCACAAACTTGCCTCATCATACGTTTCTTAGAAATTCGGTCAGTCGCTCAGTAGTCTTGTGATTCACAACTAGTAGGTAGGTACTATGTCAAATATGTTGCTGGAAATCATAAATACAATTATTAATGGAAGAGGAAATGATGCTTATCGCATTTTATCATTCATAAATAATAAAAAGAAAACATTCAAATGAAAAATATTCAGTACAAATTGAATTATTTCCGGATCTGGTTTAAAGAGTTTGTGCGCCATTTGAATACGAAATACTCAGATGTTAGAACTCTTATCAAATCTTATTATCAAATCGAAAAGATTCTTTAACTTTAAACAAACCGATTGATTATCTTCCTAGCGCATTGAGCATGAAAATGTGCCATTTTGATTATTAGCTTTTATTTCTTGTAAAGTTGTACCGCCTAGGTACAATATACTACCGAAAAGTATAATATGTACCCTACGTATTTTTACGCTTCGGTCGGACGCAAATACATATTCGATGAACAAGTCACTAAAATTGTACTTTTGACATGGTACATAATATACGATAGGAGAACAATTAATATGGCAAGTGAGATCTCAAAATATACGCACTATACGTACTTGGAAACCTATCATAACATGCCAGATTGTTTTTAAGTAAAGCGTATTTGCTTAGGTCATCATAGGAGGTATTTAACAAGCCAACTCGTAAAATGAACCGAATACTAGTGTTTGTCCACACAATTTGTGTCGATTTCGCTATTTTTATTTACAGACCCTTTCGACGATAGACGCACCCAAAAGGAAGAAAACCAATAAAACTTATACAAACAAAACACAATATAATATGTTCAGCCAGCGAAATGTTGTGAACTTTCCAAGATCTACCCTCAATGCCACAGGTGGTGAGCGCTGTGGTTTATAACTGGGAGGTACCGGGTTCAATTCCCGGCGTGGGTTATTTGGTGGATTCTAGCCCAGTCTGGTGGCCGGGGCAAATTACCAACCTACCAGTAAAAACCTTATTTAGCGTTCAAGTTTGATATCGAATAAAAACCTATTAGCTGTATAAGGTTTTCATAAAATTGCTATACTTAGCTTTTCAAGTTATCTCGCTTCCACCTAAGACTTTACTATCATCATTCATCATTTACAAGGTGAGATTGTAGTCGAGGGCTTTTTAGAGTTCCGTACCTCAAAAGGAAAGAGGAAAACCCCTTATAGGATCACTTCGTTTTCTGTCTGTCTGTTTTTCTGTCCGTCTGTCGTGTCTGTCAAGAAAACCTATAGGGTACTTCCCGTTGACCTAGAATCATCGAAAGGCAAGTAGGTAGGTCTTACAGCACAAGTAAAGGAAAACATCCGAAAATCGTGAATTTGTCGTTATATCACAAAAAAAAATTAAAATGTGTTCATAAACAAATAATTAATATTTTCAATATTCAAAGTAAGATAGTGGGCTATCATATGAAAGGGCTTTCTCCTGTACATTCTAAAAAAGATTTTTATTTATTTTTATGCATAATAGTTTTCGATTTATCGTGCAAAATATCGAAAAAAATACCCGAGAACTTACGGAACCCTCGGTGCGCGAGTCTCACTCGCAATTGGCCGGTTTTCTCTTAACGTGTAAACAACCCTGCACTGCGAGCGATAAAGACAAATGTTTGTGTGAACAAATTAACTCTTACATTTTTTATGCTGTTTTCTCAATCAAGTACTTACTTCTAAGCTATGAATTCTTAATCATGTCTGTGAGGATAGCAAGTTGCTGCATATTTGATGCATTTCACATTAACTTAGTGCGCACGTCTTAAAGAGGCTCTACGCGTTGCTTTAGACTCTATTACGAGTTAAAGATTGACTTCCGAATTAAAGGTAGGTTAAGACTGAAGGAAGAAATATTATAATGTGGCTAATTTTGTTCAAGTACAAAATCTTGACAGGCCTAAATCCTTGCCTAAATCTAGTGCTATTCTTTTCCGTAGCGAGCATTACCAGAGTGAACTTGAGTGAGGGAACTCTCGGATTGATCCTGGATCGACTATATGTTCAATATCAGGCTAAGGGTGACGTGAAATCAAAGAAAATTAGGTGTTTATTAGGCTACCTAGCGTCAAATGTTGGGACATTTCCTGTCGTAACGTCGAAACCTCGACATCACCGGTAGGAAATGTTCGTGTGGTTACAGGTTCTTTAACTATCGTGAACTATGGCATTACGGCTTGGTAGCAATACCTACATTATATCTGGCATTTTAGTCTACTTCAGGAGTTGTGTACAATGGAATTTGCCACAAAAGAAGTCAGAGTCATTAATTAAAAAGTTCTAACTTGATAACTGTCTGACCCATCAACAGCTAACCCAAACCCTTGGACCTCACTGAAGGAAACCTTGGATTGGGATGCTGACGCCCACCCGCTCCGCAGAAGAACACAGAGGAGAAGAAGAAAGAATGCTCACCTTGTCCCGCACTAGAAATTTGGTGTGAACCTGTGCCGGTTCACCATCGGGACGTCTCAGTCGCATACGAAACCCGGCATCCTGAGACGCCCCATACCTGACGCGAACGGTACCGCTGGGTTTTTAGTGGGTATGCTGTAGCATAGCTAGTGAGTCCCATCATACCCGCTTTAGTGCGGGATGTGTAACTGCATTTTTACCAGCGGGAAAAACCATTGGACTTAGAAAGCTGACATTTTGCACAGATATGCCCTTTATAATGTAGACAAGGCACAGGTTCAATGTCAGAGATCTTTTATCTGTCTGTCTATCAGCCGCGACGCTTTGGCACGCTAGAGTTCAAGAAGTGCTTCAGGCTTTCCAACACTCAGTATGTGCTTATAGCTTAATACAGTGATTGGTCCACTTGTCGACATGAAAAAGATAAAGTTCAGAACTAAAACGATTTTTATGATGGACTAAGAGCCAGCGCGTGCCAGACCTTCGTTATTTTATAAAAGCTGTAAGTTTTGCACCCAGCACAGGGAAGAACAATCAGCGACTAAGAAGTTTGGATCATGGTAGCTTTATGAGGTAATAAAGATGTACATACTACGTTTTTATGGAACGAGTGACGGAGAGACTGTTAATGGGCCTTGGGCTATCCCTATCGTCGAATAAAAATATTTATTTTTATTTTTTACACTTATCTTGACGCAAATGTAAAGCGAGCTTAAGAAGCTTATGAAATATTCAGATGTGTAATCAAGAAAGCGTACCTATCGTTGGGTACCTAATTAACTCGATTACATACTCTGAAAGATTGAGGAAACTTTTAGTAGATGTGTTTGCTGAAATACAAGAATAGAACACACTTAAGTCAAAATAATATTAGATCGCTTTGTTGGGATGCTGTTCTGGGAAAAACAATCTGAATAACCTGAATTCTTAAGAACATATAGGGAGTGAACTCTTCCTTAATTTGCTTGTACTAGTGCATCGGAAACTGTAGCAGTTACTCGGTGAATTATAATGAATCTAATGTACCAATGATGCTGTCATAGCTGAAGTGATTATGCAGAGAGGTACTATTTGTCCCATTGCGTACGGGAACAGGATGTCTTCACCGAGAGCGTGTGATGTGAGCGTGTTCACCGACTGCTCGTGCCAGTTCACCGAACAAATGAGCAACTAAATGCAGTTGCTCGGTGAACTAAATGTTACTTACCCTTTTCATAGTCCTGATGATATTGAGATAGCTGAAGGTGATGACGGAGAGCGGCACTATCTGTCCGAACGCGAACGGGAATAGGATTATTTGAAGTATACATCAACTGCTTGTGCCAATTCACCAAGAAACTGTGTGCATTTGCTCGGTGAACTAAATGTAACTCACCCTCTTCATAGTCCTGATGATATTGAGATAGCTGAAGGTGATGACGGAGAGCGGCACTATCTGTCCCATCGCGAACAGAAACAGGATGTATGTGAGCGTGTTCACCGACTGCTCGTGCCAGTTCACCGAGCAAATGAGCAACTAAATACAGTTGCTCGGTGAACTACAAGTAACTTACCCTTTTCATAGTCCTGATGATGATGAGATAGCTTAAGGTGATGATGAAGAGCAGCACTATCTGCCCCA
Source organism: Maniola jurtina (assembly GCF_905333055.1). Classification (NCBI taxonomy): domain Eukaryota; kingdom Metazoa; phylum Arthropoda; class Insecta; order Lepidoptera; family Nymphalidae; genus Maniola; species Maniola jurtina. The sequence goes on from NC_060044.1 coordinate 2,642,490, forward strand.
ACGCGAACGGGAATAGGATTATTTGAAGTATACATCAACTGCTTGTGCCAATTCACCAAGAAACTGTGTGCAGTTGCTCGGTGAACTAAATGTAACTTAACCTTTTCATAGTCCTGATGATGATGAGATAGCTTAAGGCTCTTCAGAGCAGCACTATCTGCCCCATCGCGAACGGGAATAGGATTATTTGAAGTAAACATCAACTGCTTGTGCCAATTCTCCAAGAAACTGTGCAGTTGCTCGGTGAACCACAAGTAACTTACCCTTTTCTTAGTCCTGATGATGATGAGATAGCTTAAGGCTCTTCAGAGCAGCACTATCTGCCCCATCGCGAACGGGAATAGGATTATTTGAAGTAAACATCAACTGCTTGTGCCAATTCTCCAAGAAACTGTGCAGTTGCTCGGTGAACCACAAGTAACTTACCCTTTTCTTAGTCCTGATGATGATGAGATAGCTTAAGGCTCTTCAGAGCAGCACTATCTGCCCCATCGCGAACGGGAATAGGATTATTTGAAGTCAACATCAACTGCTTGTGCCAACTCACCAAGAAACTGTGTGCAGTTGCTCGGTGAACTAAATGTAACTTACCCTTTTCATAGTCCTGATGATGATGAGATAGCTTAAGGTGATGATGAAGAGCAGCACTATCTGCCCGAACGCGAACGGGAATAGGATTATTTGAAGTCAACATCAACTGCTTGTGCCAATTCACCAAGAAACTGTGTGCAGTTGCTCGGTGAACTAAATGTAACTTACCCTTTTCATAGTCCTGATGATATTGAGATAGCTGAAGGTGATGACGGAGAGCGGCACTATCTGTCCCATCGCGAACAGAAACAGGATGTATGTGAGCGTGTTCACCGACTGCTCGTGCCAGTTCACCGAGCAACTGTAATAAATGCAATAGAATTTCATAAAATTCTCTTCGACCTTTTGTCTAGCTAGGTACTATAGGTTGTCTATTATATTATAAGGTAGTGCAATGTTGACTATGCCAGTCTAAAAATTTCATATAGCAACTCTATGAAATTTTTCTCGTTATACACTAGCGCCGCGGAAACCGCGAAACATGGACGGTTTCGCGGCTTCGTTGCGTCCAGCTTTTCTATTTTTAATTCCACTACAAGTTAGCCCTTGACTGTGATGTCTTATGAATTCCTAAATTGTTCCTGCCGTAAATCGAGCCCGGGTCATCTCACTTATAAGACTACAAAACTCCTTATGTCGGTTTTATTGTTTGCGAATAAAGGGACTGTGAAGTTTTGTACAACTTTGGGAATGCAGGGACATAGTTGTTGCGCTTAGATCTTGCGGGAAACACGGACGGAATTCACGGCCACGATTCACAAGCAACGAAGACAGAACAAACATAACGCGCGTATACGCGTCTAGAATATGTTACGAAGGGAACGCTGCAGCGATGGAAGCCGAAGTGCGGCCCAATATTCACTTTTTAGGGTTTTGTATCTCCAGAGAAAAAAGGAACCCTTGTAGGATCACTTCGTTGTCTGTCTGTTGTGAAGACTGTGATCTGTGAAGACTTGTTAAGGGACTCAAAACCTATAGGGTAGGTACGTCTTGTTGACCTAGTATCATGAAACTGCAGGCAGGTAGCAATATTTTATAGCACAATAAAGGGAACCCGAAAACCGTGAATTCGCGGTTACATCACAAAAAAATCAAGAAACTGCTATTTCTTGAACTATATATAGCACGGAACCCATCGTGTTCGAGTCCAACTCGCACTTGGCCAGTTTTTATTGTTGTCTTTTACACAGAGTTTTGTAGAACTCAAGATCCCAACAACACCCTTGCCAGTTGCCATAGAACCCTTTCCACAGATTCCATTGGTAGAGAATACAATTTAATAGTAGGTACTTACTAACCTTGAGATTTCTCGCAATCTAATACACGTGGTCAAAAACTTGGCCGAACAAGTATTTCGCTTATAGCAAAATTCCTTCCCACTGTATTATCTTAGAAGAATTTCATTAAATTTCAACTCGGGGATCTTTCGCTGGTTATTAATTTTAGGATGATGGTTTTCTCTTTTCTCTTAATTTTGTAATAGCTAAGTTATTTCGATATTTCATTGTATTGCCTAATTTATGGCCTATGGGAACCATTATATCGCCATCATTATCATGATCAACCCATCGCCGGTCGGTGCACGTCTTTTTATTGTAGAAATATGTTTTAGTTTTGTTCTTGGTAAGTATGTACATAAATAAATAAATAGATTGCCTGGAAGAGCTATTTTAGCTAGGCCGCCTTCTACACAGTGCATTTCCAATAATGTACCTACCTAATGGATAATATGCATTAGATTAGGTACATGATTGGAAAACGAATCTTTTTGTAGTGTACCTGTATCTACCTATAATAAAGTCCTAAGTACATTTAGTATGCTTTAATCTGCATTTGGTCAGCGTGGTGTTAAGCACTAAGGGCAAACCTTTCTCATTCTGAGAGAATACCCGTGCTCAGTAGTGTGCCGGCGATAGGTTCTTGAGGATGATGATGACGTTTTCATTACATTTACTTGTACTAAGACAGTTCTTAAAATGTAGCTAGCTCCTTATTTTCATTATTTATTTTATTCAGATACAAGTAAGCCCTTGACTGCTGTCTCACCTGGTGGTAAGTGATGATGCAGTCTAAGATGGAAACGGGCTAACCTGAAAGGGGTATGCCAGTTTTTATTAATACTCCTTTGGCTTCTACGCGGCATCGTTCCGGAACCTCAGAATACATAATAGTACGAAAAAAATATAGTACAGCTGGAACGCTACATTGCTTGGCGGCACGGCTTTGCTAGTAGGGTGGAAACTAGCCACGGCCGAAGCCTGCCACCTTACCAGAACAGAAATTTAGAAATTATACAATTCCAAAGCCTGCCGGGAATCGAACCCGGGACCTACCACTAATAACACAGCGCTCCCGCTTAGGGAGGCCGTCAAACTTACGGTACTTGATAAAAACAATCTACTCGTCAAGTAAATCTCCAGGAAATGTATTGGAAATGTATCAATGTCAAATGAAACCATTATTTCCCACCCTCTACTGACATTCGATCCATAAACCGTGACAGACGACAAACAAGCTGTCGACGGCTGTCGGCGATATGCTTCAGATCCCTTATTGTAGTGCAAGAGATAGCTAAATTCGCAAAATAAGATGTGACACTAATTTATTACCTACACTGATGCCCGCGGCTTCGTCCGCGATGATTTTTTTTAATAATCCCGTGGGAACTGTTTGATTTTTGGGGATAAAAAGTTGCCTATGTCAATTATTACAGGGACGCAAGCTACTTCGGTATCAAATTCCATACCGTCACTCGTTTCATACAATCGTAATTCCAATTTAGAATATTAAGCAACCAAAGTCCATGAAATTTTGCAGACATATTCTAGGAACTAATATTTTTTCTAACAAAAAATAGCGAGGAAACGAGCAGGCGGGTCACCTGATGTTAAGTGATTAATGCATTTGCGGCACCAGAGGTACCGCCGATGCGCTGCCTGCCTTTCAGGAATTTGTTGGTCCGCCCCTTGGATAACCCCAAGTTGTAATCTAATGGGAACATCGCTGATAGGAGTTGATCAGGCTTCCAGGAGGTAAGAACTCCTATGGAAACTCCCTGCTTTTCTGGTTAAAACCGTCGGTCAACAGGATGTTAGCTATTCCTGCATCTTTCGTGAAGATCAATTCGGCAGTGAAAAATGTTACTTATTAGACGGACGGACACACTTTCGTATATTTTATAATCTTACTACAGGATAGTTTTTGTCAAACACTTTCACAAAATTTCCCATGGTCTCTCGTGCCACACTATAATCCGTAACATGGTTATACAATTTCACTTTGATCTTCCTGGATTTGTCATATCGAGCAACGAGGGGCTCTTAAGAGGGCTCTCTCCGTCACTCGTTTCCACTCGTTTCATACAATCGTAGTTCCAATTTCATTTGAATATTAAGCAACCTAAGTTCATGAAATTTTGCAGACATATTCTAGAAACTAATATCTATGTCTGTGGTTTTCCAGATTTCTGTTAAAATATTCAGTTTCAAAGTTACGCGGTCTTAAAATTTTCATACAAATCTTGGAGCCCCTGTAATTTTAAAACTACATATTTTTAGAAAAATCTAAAACACCACAGACACAGATATTAGTTTCTAGAATATGTCTGCAAAATTTCATGGACTTTGCTTGCTTAATATTCAAATGAAATTGGAACTACGATTGTATGAAACGAGTGGAAACGAGTGACGGAGAGAGCCCTGTTAAGTGAAGCGGTAGATATAATAAGCGAGCTTATGTACTGAAAATAAGTTTTACGAGATATTTCACTGCGGTTAATAACTTCATCTGGTGACAGAAGAGCAGGCTCATATTTTGAAAAGTGCCAAGAACACTTGCTTGGTTTCACCCGCTGGACAGCCAGGCTGATCCGTTGCGTAAGAAATGAGCCAGCCCTTCTATCACCAAATGAGGCTATTAATCGTAACAAAAATTTTGCATTGAGACTCCATGGCCCCAGGGTCTCCACGGCAAACGGATCCAAAATGTAACTAACTCTCTTCTGCTGAAGGTCCCAGTCTTGATGCTGTCTTCCTGATATGACACGGGGCCAAGGTGTCAACGCACAAGAATACCTAAATATTTTATATTTTATTCTTATCCAAACTATTTTTTAGTTTCTCCGCATTTTACGAGTACGTATACTTAATACAAAATCTTGCAAGTACGAAGATAATCTATTAAAGTACATACCTACCCAATAAAAGTTTCAGCTCAAAATTTAATATAGACAGAGTGGAGGGCTTAACTTTGAGGATCATGTTGCTTGCACGAGACTTTAATGAGAAGGTTTCTGTTATAACGAATTACTTACCGAGTTTGAATAGACTTTACTACTTAATAATAAATTATTATTATGCTTCAGATTTTATGATAAAACAACTTTAATCGCTGTTCCCGAGTTCTTGAAGATGTTCGATTTATGTCCTTTTAGCAAATAAAAGCTGATAATAGTTTAAATGCTGAAGACTACGGACATCGCAGCTGTACGAGAACTTAGGTTTAATTAGGTTACCAAGTGACGTAATGTTCCCAAGTGAAAGCTTACCTTATGTTAGCTGCTTCGTTGACGTAGTTACCCCATCCCATCAAGGGTGGAGTAGTTAGTGCTAAAGAATAAGCCCAAATGAAGACTACGGATACTGCAGCTCCCTTGGAGCTTAGATGCCTTGAGCTAAGCGGCCTTGTCACCATCAGGTATCGCTCGAAGGAGATTACTGTTAGAGTGGTGATGGAAGTTATACCTGAAACAAACAAGATAAAGTTGAAAACTAAAAGCCGACTGCGATCGTCTTAATAAACGCTAAATATCATAGTAAAATTGTTTTTCTGTCGCTTGGTATATTTTAATGTTGTAGGACATTAATATTTATGAACTTAGAATTTTTTCCTCTGTCATTTGACACCCTACTCGATACAATAGAAAAAAAAAGTTTGGAGACCCCCCCACTTTTTTCATGTAACATCCGTTAGGTCAATTTTTTCGGTATAAAATGTAGCCTATGTCACCCGGACCTTTATGACGAATCGATTGACACCTCATTCATCCAAATCGGTCCAGTAGTTTAGGCGCTACGGTGGAACACACAGAATCTGGATACAAACATACACACATATATACATAGACTGCTAAAATCATAATCCTTCCTTTTGGCTTTGCCGCAGTCGGGTAAAAATACGTTGTTAAGAAGGGAGTTTCCGAAATTTTGTAGCCATAGTCCATGTTTAGCATTGTAAAAAAACCCAGGTTGGTTTGCCGCGATTTCTAAATGCAATTTTGTAGCCGGCAGTTAACTGTTTCTATTTAGTTCACAACTCGGCGGAATTTGGAATTCTGGCAATACCAGGCGGCTGGAAATACTAAAGCGGCAATATCAGGCGGCTCAAGAACGTGCTCAAGAATTCGATACAACTTACAAGAGACGTGCGTTCAGCTGTGGACGTAACTGGGATGATGAATTATTTCAGTAAGTAAGTAAACAAAGTTATAAATTAGTCTCATTACTAATAATTATGGAAAAATAAAGCGAGTTAATAAAAACATGGTAAAAAAGAAAAGTTGAAAAAAGTTCGCAAACCTACCAACTTTAGTAATTTATCTTCATCATAATACAGTCAAATCAATCTTAATAGATAGGTACCTACTCGTAGTAAACATATTATAATTGTTTTACGATAGTATAATAATCCAATATTATGTTGACATAATTTTAGTACAATTTAAGTATTCTAGTATTTTGTTCTAGTATTCCGTATTAAAAAAGAAAAGCGAAACTTTTCTTTATTCAAGTCCTTTTGTCAGAGCTTCTACACGTACAGTCTGTAGGTCTAAAAATCTAGAGGTATAAACCCTCTCCGAGTCCAATATAACAATCTATATAAACGCTCTCCGAGTCTAATATAACAACGTATTCAGATAACTGTTGGGACTGCCTCGACAATGGTAGCGCGTCCGGTATGTTTGCATAGAACCATGTCAGACGGTTTCTTCGCAAACATACGGAAAAGGATCGCCTCAATTAAAAGTAGGTTAAAGAGGAGTCCCAACATTATCCCGAGGGTGATAACAGACAGGCAGGACAGCGTTTTCAAAGCGCACTGGATGTCTGCATTATGTTGTAACTATACTAAATACTAGCTGATGCCCGCAGCTTCGCCCGCGTGGATTGGTCAGATCCCCTGCAGCATCAGCATTGAGTAGTTGGACTCCAAATTTTTTATGAAACAATGTCGCAAAGTTCCTCTATCGATTAAAAAAGAAATGACGCAAATCGGTTCAGAAATCTCGGAGATTTCGGTGTACATAGGTAGAAAAACACAACTCCCTTTTTGAAAGTCGGTTAAAGAAGTAGCCTATGTTACTCCCTGGTCAATTCTCTACTTGTCTGTGAAAATCCCGTCAAAATCGGTTCAGCCGTTCCCAAGATTAGCCTTTTCAAACAGACAGACAGACAGACAGACAGACAGACAGACAAAAAATTTAAAAACGTGTGATTCGGTTATAGTATCGTTCAAATAACCATATGACCTTAATATGCGGTAGTTATTTCGAAATTATAGACAGACACTCCAATTTTATTTATTAGTATAGATTAACTACGAGTAACATATAATAAGTACCTATACCTTATTAACACATTATTTATAGTTACCTGCTAACATAGGTTAAGAGGGGTCTCGCCGTCACTCGCTTCATACAAACGTAGTTCCAATTTCATTTGAATATTAAGCAACCAAAGTCCATGAAATTTTGCAGACTTATTCTAGAAACTAATATCTATGTCTGTGGTTTTCCAGATCGGTTTCAAAGTTACGCGGTCTTAAAAATTTTCATACAAATCTTTGAGCCCCTGTAATTTTAAAACTACATATATTTAGAAAAATCTAAAACACCACAGACACAGATATTAGTTTCTAGAATATGTCTGCAAAATTTCATGGACTTTGGTTGCTTAATATTCAAATGAAATTGGAACTACGTTTGTATGAAACGAGTGACGGAGAGAGCCCTGTTAACATAGGTTAAGATGGTTAGGTACTGGCATAATATTGTCTGATAAATCAAAAGCACTTGAATAAAAACATTTTGAATTTGAATTTGAATTTGAAAAGATATTAGGTGTTATTATAATTTATATTGATATGCACTGTTAGAACTAGGTTACACGTCCTTCAAAACCATGTAAATAATATTATATGTTTATACATTCCTATTCAACTCGCAACGCAGCCAGCTTATGAAATTTTAGTCCATAGAGTAAGCTTTGAATATAAATTTTCTAGTGAACACTACACGTAGACGAGTTTGGCCTTGTTTACTAATTTGTTATTTAGGACACCTTTACACATCCCTTATTTGAGAAGTACATAATAATTTATTATCAAGTGTAAATTGACTTTCGCTCTAGTTGGAATTTCTAATCTTTCATTTAAGAGGTCCGTTCGTGGAAGTGACAACTCGTTGATGGGTAGAGCCTACAATAGTAAACAAGTGTAAATTAAAAATTTATAACACCCCCGACAAGTAAAGGTTACAGTAACTAGAAAAGAGCTGATAACTTTCAAACGGCTGAACCGATTTTCTTGGATTATAGCTAAGAACACTCTCGATCAAGTCACCTTTCAAACAAAAAAAAAAAACTAAATTAAAGTTTAGGAGCTACGGTTCCACAGACAGATACACACGTCAAACTTATAATATCCCTCTTTTTGGGTCGGGGGTTAAATAGTGCTGGTTCCACAAATGAAAGAAATACATATTTTATTAATATGAAAAAATATATTTTACTAGAGGATGCTTGGGACTTCGTCCGCGTGGATTTCGGTTTTTAAAGATCCCATGGGAACTATTTGATTTTCCGTGATAAAAAGTTGCCTATGTCAATTGCAGGGATGCAAGCTACCTCGGTTCCCAAGCAAATCGATTGAGCGGATGGGTATTTAGGAATCCCGTGGGAACTCTTTGATTTTCCGGGATAAAAAGTAGACTATGTCCATCCCCGGGATATAAGCTAACTTTGTACCCGTCAAAATCAGTTAAACTTTTGGGCCGTGAAAAGGTAGCAGACAGATAGACAGACAGACAGACAGACACACTTTCGCATTTATTATATTATAAGTAAGTATGGATATGGATTACAACAAATTGAACATTTGAAATTATTGAGTGGTGTCAAAGTGTAACGTCTATTTGCCACGTTTTGTTAACTTGCGTTCTTTTCTGTTTGTTTGTTTGTGTGTAATAAAAATAATTTCCCCTGAAAATGATAAATAACTTATTTTCAATTTTATTTCTCCAACATTTTCACGTTTATGTATGCAAATGAGCTGCGGGAAATTCATTTAAGTAAATACCCATGCTTTATTTACTAATCATATTCTAGCATGAGCTTTAGGCTGGGAAAAATCTAGTGAAAACGTGCACGGAATTTCACTGAAATATGAAAAACTTATTACTTCTTTTTCCCTCGAATGAAACCAGGTGTTCTACCACAGGTTTACGGCTCAACAGTAACAAGTGCTGTTCAGCTAATTTTTGATCCGTAGCAGCTTTATAGGCCTTAACTATTTTTCTCTTAACTTATCTAATCGTAAATCTTTCTCGTTTTGGAGCTGTTGTTGACCTGCTTACCGATACGCTAACTCAAGTGTCTAATACTGATGAATGATAAGCACCGGGCTCATGTGACATTTATTTTTAATCCATTGAAGGTTTTTAAAGAACAAGATATAATTGAAAACTAAAACCCGACTGCGATCGTCTTAGTAAACGCTGAAATATTTAGTAAAATTGTTTTTCTGACCCTTGGTTCATTTTAATGATATAGTATTCATGTATTTATATTCATGAACTCAGAATTTTCTCCTCTTTCATTTGACATCCCATTCGATACAATAACAAAAAAATAAATTGGGGGGCCCTCACTTTTTTTAATGTAACGTGCGTTAGGTCAATTTTTTCGTATAAAAGATAGCCTATGTCACCTGGGCCTTAACAACGAATCAATTGACACCTCATTCACTAATATGGGCCCAGTAGTTTAGGCGCTACGTGGAACACACAGAATCTGGATACAAACATACATACATAAATAGACTGCTAAAATCATAATCCTTCCTTTTGGCTTCGCCGCAGCAATGTCAAATGCGTTCGGTAGCTATCCGGATAAAAAGTAGCCTATGTGCTAATCCAGATGTCCAGGATATTATCTATCTCCATTCTGAATTGCAGCCAAATCCGTTCTGTGGTTTTTGTGTGAAGGAGTAACAAACATATACACACACACCCACACACGCACACATATACACACATACACACAAACTTTCGCCTTTATAGTATTAGTGTGAAGTGTGAAGTGTGATTGCCAGGAACACTTTCTTTTCTAAACTTCTTTAGGCGCAATCTAACTTTTTTTTTTAATAAATAAAATTGGAGTGTCTGTCTGTAATTTCGAAATAACTACCGCATATTAAGGTCATATGGTTATTTGAACGATACTATAACTGAATCGCACGTTTTTTAAATTTTTGTCTGTCTGTTTGTCTGTCTGTCTGTCTGTTTGAAAAGGCTAATCTTGGGAACGGCTGAACCGATTTTGACGGGATTTTCACAGACAAGTAGAGAATTGACCAGGGAGTAACATAGGCTACTTTTTTAACCGACTTTCAAAAAGGGAGTTGTGTTTTTCTACCTATGTACACTGAAATCTCCGAGATTTCTGAACCAATTTGCGTCATTTGTTTTTTAATCGATAGAGGAACTTTGTGAGATTGTTTCATAAAAAATTTGGAGTCCAACTCCTCAATCCTGATGCTGCAGGGGATCTGACCAATCCACGCGGGCGAAGCTGCGGGCATCAGCTAGTTTGTAATAAATGGCGAGATGTAAAATCGGATGCAGATCTACAGATGTGCCAAATGGGCAAAAACTACTTCGTAAAAATGTCACGTAGTCTGGAAAAGGATCTAAAAAATTCTGACGATTCCGTCTGGTGCTGCGGGTGCAATCCATTCCAAATCTTGACAGTTTTAATCAGAATTTTGTTTATTTATTTAACAGGCGACTCTAAGCCACTTGCTGACACAGACATGGATTTACATATCGCTGCTTCCTCCATACAAACGTAGGTACTTAGTTAGGTTTAGGTCCTCATTTGAATATTAACAAATCAAACGGGCTGGCTCATTATTTGCGCAACGGATCAGCCTGGCTGTCCAGCGTGAAAATGCAGGCATGATTTGTATAGTAATTAAATAAGGCTTTAAATTTTATTGTTATATTTTCAATTTATAAAGTTGCCTTCAAACTACGGAAATATAATCTAATATATAAATATCGCTCACCCTACTTTGAAATGTCACTGTTCACATTGAGATGTAATATTAAATTACATCTCAGTGTGAATAAATCTCAGTGTAGTGTGAAATGAGAACTAAAATTGTACTTTTTCATGATATTTGACACATAAAGTTAAATTGGCGCATAAGAAGTAATTTTTTACGCATCATACTTTTGGTGGCACTGGCACGGTACTTACATACTACATAGGTCATATACATCAATAAATTACGTGTTTTTTTTTTTTTTAAATTATATAGACTAGCGCTTGGCTGCAATCAGACCTGCTAGCAAGTGATGATGCAGCCTAAGATGGAGCGCGCTTGCCTAGAAGTTGCCTATTCACTTTTGACTTGAAGGTACCCATATTATAGGTAGAAGGGAAAGCTGACGCCGGAAGGGCGTTCCATATCCTAGCGGTTCGAATCAGGAAAGAGGAAGCAAATCGTTTCGTACGTGTTCGAGGAATGTCGACTACGTACGGATGCAGACCTTGACGATGCCTTGCAGTGCGATAGTAGAAAGGTGAAGGAGGAACCAGATCAAAGAGTTCTTGTGCACACTCTCCGAAATATATCCTGTAGAATACCGATAGACTGGCAACTTTAGGCCGATGTTCTAAACTTTGGAGTTTAGTATTCATCAGTGCTTCGTCACCAATGAGTCTTCTAGCTCGGCGATCCACCGAATCCAATGCTTCGAGCTGGTACTTGGCAGAGCCATCCCATAAATGGCTGCAGTACTCCATGCACGATCGAACTTGGGCTTGGTACAGGGTAAGAAGCTGTTCCGGCGTGAAGTACCGCTTGACTTTGTTGAGGATGCCAAGTTTCTTGCCAGCTGTTTTTGCCTTGGATTCGATGCATTGTCCAAAGTTGAGATTGGACGAAATGTTGATTCCAAGAAGCTCAACACTATCGGTAATCGGAACGGGTATACTTCGGAAAGTCGGAGTAAGTGGGAATGAACTCCGTTTCGCGGTGAATAAACACGCTTGCGTTTTGGTGGCGTTAAATTTGACAAGATTGGCGTCCCCCCAGTCGGACACCTCCTTCAAGGTCAAATCAACGCGTTCAACCAAGGCCTTTCTATGCTCTAGGATCTCAGCTCCACTTGCACGGGGACCGGATTAAATCTAAAATCCCCTTTTTTGGGTATTAGTCAACTTATTTACTTAGTTTTTACAGGTAACAAGTCCCCTGATACTCGTTTATAGCTTATTGACTTCAATGTCATCATGCGATGTAAATAAAATTACTATGATCCTGTATCAATTTGTTTAATATCCCCAGAGTATAAAAAATAATTTTATGCTGGTAAGTTTGTAGATTCGAATATTTGGAATTGCCTTGTTGCTAGATTAGTATTTGGCAAGTCTTGAGTTGAGCCAAAATTTGTTGAGTATTGCGGAGATAAAATTAATGATGAGATATTTTATTTTTATAATTATTATTGTAAGTACTTATATACTATATAAATATAAGATCGGAAGTTAAGAAACTGGAAACAGTTCAGTAAGCTAGCCAGGTCAACAATATAACAAGAATCTGTCCGAAAAACACGACAAGTTACCTACGAAGTAAATACTCGTAGAATACAGTGCAAGAAGCAAGTCAGGTCAACATGAAACCAAAAACTGAAAACAAAAGTAAGGAGTACTAAGGCCCAGTTTCCACCTAAGAGGACCGGAGAGGAGATGTGTTCAGTCGACCAATCAGACTCTCAATACATGACGTGAAAAAATTATCAAGTTCTCTTTTAAAAATCTCATTGATAGACTGAACACATCTCGACTCCTCTCCGCTTAGATGGAAACCGGAGCTAAAAACACGACGCCAGCTGCACCGCATGAGAGCTGGTAGACTGATATTTTGGTCGCAATGTGTGTGAATTCCATTTAATGATATGCGGGTGCCTAACTTTCTATTAGCTCGCCTCCATAAAATTTCAGCTATACCCTAGCTGGAATTAACAATTTCCGTGCTCTAGCGGTACCATATCGACCAATTTTTAGGGTTCCGTACTCCAAGATTGGTAACAGGACCCTTTTACTTAGAATCCGCTGTCTGACCATCCATCTATCTGTCAGCAGCGTCACCGAGTTCTAAATTTTCACAGAATGTGTAGGTTTCTATTGCCGCTATAACAGCAAATAATAAAAAAATCAAAATGGCCGCCATAAAATAAAAAAAGAAAAAGTTATTTCTTGTACCTACGAGGTATGGAACCCTTCGCGTGCGAGTCCGACTCGCACTTGGCCGGTTTTTCGTCTGGCATGATGAGTACACCGACCTTTGAAAATTATTAACCTTTTGAGGAAAGGAACTTTAATATTTATAAAGCCCAAATGGACCAATTTCTTCGAATTAGCAGCGTCCCTGGGGCGCCATGAATCGTGTATTGAAGTAAATAATGTATTGGCCATCAACATTTCGTGGTATTATTCCTGGTAACTTAACAATATTGAAGGCATAAATCATATAGAAATTGATTGGAGTAGCCTATTAGGATTAATAAATTATTAACTTGCTAAAAGAACGACCTGCGTTTCGGAAGGTCATAAGAATTAAAGTCATCACCATCATCATGATCACCCCATTGTCGGTTTACTACTGAGCACAGATTCTCTCTCAGAATGAGAAGTGTTTAGTTTAGGTTTTAATCTGCCTCGCCGGCAAAGTGCGGATTTGTAGATTTCACACACATATTTTATAGTTCGAGTTTGTATTCAATGATGGAAATCACAAACTTTGAACTCAGTTTTAGCACAGTTTTAGACCATTTCGCTTCGAAATGAGTTCAGTTTTTTTAAAATTCAGATACTATAATCCCTTGACTATAATCTCACCTGATGGTAAGTAATGATGCAGTCTAAGCACCCACCACCAAGAAGTATGACAGTTATTATTAAACCCACAACGCTTTGGTTTCTACACGGCATCGTGCCGAAACGCTTAATCGCTTGGCGGCACGGCTTTGCCGGTAGGGTGGTAACTAGCCACAGCCGAAGCCTGCTGCCAGACCAGACCAGAGATTTAGAAATGATAAAATTCCCCTGCCGGGAATCGAACCCGGGACCTCCCACTAATACGACACAGCGCTTACTACTGCACCAGGGAGGTCGAAAAAGTATTTTGATCGGACGTGTATTACACCGTTTTGTTCGCCAGCTCCTTAATGCAGTGTTTGACAACTAGTCAAATCGTTAGGTATCTTTTTAGCAAACGTCAAAACACGCGCTCAGTATGCGAGCTTCTATGAAATACTGGCAGGTGACGTCACGATGATTTGACGTACTTATTTAGTTTAATCGACAATTTAAAATGGTTATTACACTTAAAACTAACAACGGATGTGAATTTTACGTATTTTGGAAGTACCTCTATTTAATAATCACTGAGAAATAATTTATTTGACAGAGGCTATTTGCCTCTGTCGAAAATAAATTATAGTATTATTACGTCATATAGCAATGACTGATTGGACAAAAACATTACGTCGGTCGTTGCTTTGCTCCTGTTCAATGGAGACGCATCCTACCGGTAAAGCCGCAATGTAAAGCGGCTTTCCATTAGGAAAGCCAATTAGAAGTAAATGCCTGTAGATACTTATGGCTTTGTTAATCCCTTCTGTCGAATAATAACCCGTTTCAGTCAATCAGCTTGTTCGCGTCCACAGCTGGGCATAGGCCTTCCCAAGAGCGTGCCACCACACACGATCTTCCGCTTTCCTCATCCACCCCCTTCCCGCTTTATTTTTTATTTATTTGTACCAGAAAGTTGTAACAATTAAGAGAAAAAGAAAGAAAAAGTGGTCAGAGAAGCACTCATCTATAAGAGATCTTGGTGAGTGACCCTTGGCAGTACGAGAGGTTGTAATTGTAAATGTAATTTTTTTAAGATCGTCAGTCCAGCGGGTTTGAAGTTGTCCCACACTGCGCTTGCCGATACGCGGTCTCCACTCCAGAACACGTCTATCCCAGTGGCCATCAGTTCTGCGGCAGACGTGGCCTGCCCATTGCCACTTCAGCTGGCTAATTCGTTGAGCTATGTCGGTCACTCTGGTTCTCCTACGGATATCCTCGTTACGGATTTTGTCCCTCAGAAATAATCCGCTCCGTGGCACGCTGAGCGACTCTGAACTTGTGGACAAGGCCGTATAGCCCGTTTCAGTACCTATAATTGAATTTCAATCAAAACTTAACTCATAACTATAACCTAGTATCCACGATTAGCTGTACATCCAAAACTTTATATCCATTTATCTATTAATAAGTAGTTTCTCATTGAGAACTAAACCTGTAAATAAGTGCTGCAAATAGCTATGCGTTGTTGAAGCACTTCGAAGTTCGAACTTCAAACATTGTGGGCCAACCCTAATAAATAATGAAAAAAGTTTTAGTGATGTATTACAGAGAGTTTGAATTCGAATTTCAGCTGTCCTTTCCTTTAGACTAGTTTGTCTAATGAATGCGGTCAAAACTATCCTAAGGCCTCATTTACACGAGAGCTTTTTAACAGCCGTTAAAAAGCGTCCAAATAGAACTCTCGTGAAAAAGATCGTGTGTAAATGAGGCCTAGTGTCGCTAACTTTCGGCGACGCAATTTACGCAGGTATGTCACAACACTAGCGCGGTTACGCACTCATCCGATCCGAATCTGTGAAAACACGTTCCGAAGTAGTCTTAAAACTATTTGTATGGTAGCGTACGCACTAGATCCGACTTCCGTCATCCAATTTATCTCCGTCATCCGTGAGAATTAATCATGGATCTAGTGTGCTACCAGTTATAGCCTCGCTTTACTGCGCTGTTCTCGCTGTACTGCGACTGCACGGTAGGACATCACACCAAACGCGCGCGTACGCGTGAACGATTAATAAATACAACACTGTATTAAACCTATAAGAGTCTCAGAAGTCGGCTTTTGACAAAGATTGGTAGACATCACACACTTTTGAGAAGAATACGGAGAATTCCCAAGCATATAGGTTTCCTCAAGATGTTTTCCTTCACCGTTAAACAAGAGATATTCAATTGCTTAACATTCACATAGCTGCGCTCTGGTCATTTAATTCTTTCACCAAAGGTTGCTTGTAAGAGATTGCCTTTGCAATAAAGCCGCCTTTGCACCCTCATGTATAGTTTCTTCTGTGTTTTCTGTATATGTATATATGTTTGTGTGTGCAATAAAGAATTCTAAATAAATAAGTAAAATAAAATAAATTTACTCAGAAAAGTTAAACGGTGCGGGCCCGAGAACGAACTCCCGACCTTCCCAATAGGAGGCGGACGTTTGAACCACTAAGCTATCACGGCTCTTGTTACATGTTATACGAGTAATTACCTCATAAAAGCATAACGTAAAAGTTGGTTAAAACTTTCCTCGGATAGCTGCAATATATTGTGTGCTTCGGGCAGTAAAAGACAACTTTAGTACTTACACTGACCTCGGTTAAAGCATAATATTTCATGTAAAAAGTTTTAAAAAGTTGTACATATTGTACGTTATACCTAGGATTGCCAGATGCCCCGTATTTTACGGGTTACCCTGTATTTCAGGGTATATGAACCCCGTTATATCGAAAATAAAATACAGGGCAAATAAAGCTCCCGTGTTTTTTTTTAAATTCAGTCGGAGCTGGCTGACGAAACCAAACCCTGACCCTTTGTCCAGTAGAAAGAATATTAATGTGCGGCAATGCGTGAACCAATACCCGCGTAGCCAAAATCGACATTATGAAGGCGGAGTTACAAGTTGGATGTCATTTAAAGTTAACATGCAAAGATTTTGTAACAAAATGAAGAGTTTTTAAAAGCTGTTTCTTCAAAAGTAGGTATATTAAAAAATCTGTCTCCCGTAAAACCCGTAAATCAAGAAGTGGCAGGTGGCAACCCTGGTTATGCCTACAGGGTGTTTGGTAATTATTATATAATGACGACACGTACTCATGCTACTTTGATCTGATAAATACAATGCTAAAGTAAAATAGCTGTGATAGCCAAGTGGTTAGAACGTCCGCCTACTAATCGGAGGTTGGGGGTTCGATCCCGGGCACGCACCACTAACTTTTCAGTTATGTGCGTTTTAAGCAATTAAATATCACTTACTTTAACGGTGAAGGAAAACATCGTGAGGAAACCTGCATGCCTGAGAGTTCTCCATGTTCTCAAAGGTGTGTGAAGTCTGCCAATCCGCATTGGGCCAGCGTGGCAGACTATGGCCTAAACCCTTCTCATTCTGAGAGGAGACCCGTACTCAGTAGTGGGGCGGAAATGGGTTGATCATGATGAAGTAAAATAAGGAAATAAAATTATAAAAATTTCCATACTAATTTTTTTATGTCCAAGTTTTCATTGCTCTAACGTGCCCTAGCTCACTGAGATCGTTGGCCTTGGCCTATCTAAAGATGGCCATAACGATCTCAGTGAGTTAGGGCACGTTAGGGTCATGAAAACTTTGACATATTTTTTTTTTTAATTTTGTATGGAAATTTTTATAATTTTATTTCGTCATTATACTTCAGCATTGTATTTATCAGATCAAAGTAGCATGGGTACGTGTTGTCTTTATATACTAATTACCAAACACCCTGTATACCCTATCCGCGAAATGAAGTTAGAATAGCGCTCTCTCTATTTTTGTATGGGATTAGGTAGAGAGAGCGCTATATTAACTGCATTCCAAGGAACGGGTAAAGGCATAAGATACAATGTATGTATATATGAACATTACTAATGAAGCACCTCTTCAAAGTTTCCCACAGGCTCTTTATCAATGGTCAGATAAACTTTTGTTTTAGTGTACGTAGTTTTCCAGTTTATCGGAAAATTCCGACTTGGTCTTATTAAATTGGCGTGAGAGGCTTTATCCGGGTCTATTTACTATTTAGTAACTAGGTACTAACGTATGTAGTATATTGTTTACCCACTCAATACTCACGAAAAATAAGAAACTTGTGGAATATCCTGACTAATGACTTGGCAACTGTAACAACATTATATAAAGTTTATTTATATTATTTACTATAGTCGACAGGTCGAGATGGCAATCGGAGTGGGAACACCCCACAACACCCACACAACCTCCACGCTAATCCGCTGCGGCATACCCCCGCCTCATACCCCGATTATCATCTCGACCTGTCGCCTTATAGGTATAGCCATAGCTGCAACGCATAATTCACATCGCTACACGTACCTATCCTATCTACTTAAGCCTTGAAAATTAGGGTCTCTTTGTTAAATTCCGTACTTTTCCTTGTGTTTTCCTTCTTAAATATGTATAACATAATAAAGGCGTAGTGTGAGGGACCCTTCCTTCGTACTGGAAACCCAAATTCCTATAAAGTTTTAGCCATACAAAAAACGTGACAGAAAGAGTTCGAAGTTTGAGGGTCTTAGCACATTACTGATTAGCTTATGAGTTATGCCAACGACTTCTTCCGAGTGGACTACACTTTCAAACTCCTACTTTACCCCCTTAAGGGCTGAAGTTCCAAAAATCCTTTCTAAGTGGATGTCGACGTCACAATAGCTATCTGCATGCCATATTTTTGCCCGATCCATTCAGAAGTTTGAGTTGTGCGTTGATAGATCAGTCAGTCAGTCAGTCAGTCAATCACATTTTCCTTTTATATGGCATATTATTGTAAATTGTACATTTGAAAAGAGCAACCGCCGAGTTTCTTGCTGGTTCTTCTCGGTAGGAACAGCATTCCGAACCAGTGGTAGATTATTTTGACGATTCAAAAGCACTTGTAAAAGTTTAATTGAATAAAAATAAATTGAATTTGAATTTGAATTATATATTTAGATTGTTGTCGTCGTGTGAACGACTGTCTTGTATACGGTAAAACTTCATACGTGAAAAAATAGCCACCATGTGAGCGTAGCTTTACACAACAATATAAAAATACATAGCGCCATGTGTCTGAGCCTTTATGTTAGGCGGAATTTACATTACGAAATTAATAGGACGACATTACAAGTACCTAATCGTTTAAACTCGTAATGCATGTGTAAAACGAAATAATACGTTTACACGTGCAATTGATAATGAAATTAATGTCGTGAAACTAATTTCGTAAAGTAAATTCTGCTTTAACGCAACAATGCACACAACAAATTACCAGCTCTAAGGCAAGCGTTTTGTTTTACAAAACCCTTGTAAACTCCGTTCACACGACCACAACTATCTAGTACATTTTTTTTTTTTTTCTTTAAATCTGGCTTTACTCTGATTAGCCAATGTCAAGTTTGTGATATTTTCAAGTTATTGAATTTATACAAGTATGGACTCCGTCTGCGCCGGCGCCCACCGACATACGCGCGGCGCCCCTTTAGAGCGCTTCCCAGTCAGTTCCACCACCAAAAAACACCAACTAACACAAAAACCAGCCACTCTTAACAAAAAAAAACACTCCAAACAAGCACAGCACGCGCGCCAGCAAACGCCATCGCAGACGAAGTCCTATCTAGTACATAGATATAAAAGCCAGTGGGACTTCGTCTGTGGTAGCGTTTGCTGGCGCACGGGTGCCGCGTGTATGTCGGCGGGCGCCGGCACAGACGAAGTCCATACTTATACATATAGTTTCCCTAACTTGTAAATAACTATAAACTTGACATTGGCTAATCAGTGTAAAGCCAGACGAGAGAAAAAAAAAGCCTTAGTATAGTATTATTTGGATTTCTGTGATCTAGTACCTACCTACTAGATCTAGGTATGTAGGTAGGTAGCTCAGATACGCTTCAGTTATTTCGTACAAAACTGCCTATTCTCTCGATACAGAGGCTTATTTCCTGTCTGGTAATTATTTCACATTGAAATAAGTATATAAATTTTATTTTACATGCTTTTGATTTATATAGTGTTTATATAAATAGGGCAGATATCACTACACATTATGAATGCGAAATTGTGTTTGTTTGTTAGTTCAGTCATGCTGCAACGGAGCAATAGATTTTTTGGTGATTGTTAGGGATCCGTACCTCAAAAGGAAAAACGGAACGCGTATAGTTTAAGAATATTTAGTTTTTGATTTATCGTGCAAAATGTTGGAAAAAATACCCGAGCACGGAACCCTCAGTGCGCGAGTCTGACTCGCACTTGGCCGGTTTTTTATTCCGGGAAATGAATGAATTTTCAGGAGATTACAAAAAACCTAAATCCACATGGACGAAGTCGCGGACATCAGCTAGTACCTATATTTTAATGTTATAAAAGCCCTATAAGTAATGAAATATAAAAGCAGGCTGCCTTATGCAACAAAATTTAATAATAATTTAATGTATCTGGACGTAAAATCTCTTCTACGAAAAAGTCAATCTTTTTTACAAAAATATAGCAGGCAAATCTTTGTAAAATGAAACTCGTTATTTTACTTTTAAAGTAAATACAAAACTAATATAAAACTCGATAGGTACCTAGGTACTAGGTATTAATCAAAGAATTTAATATATATTAGTTTTGTATCAAAAGAAAAGTCGGCGCGGTGGGACACTGAAATTAATATAACGAAACCTTTGAAATGTAAAACATTTCTAACGAAACTAGAGCGTTTGCGATTGGATTTTGTTTTTCTGTACAAAAATTTTCGCCCTTTTTTTTACATAAACCATTAGTTGTAACGCTCACAGGCAGAGTGGAATAATCCATACTAATATTATTTTGTTATTATTTATTTTGCAATAATGCGGAAGAAGTCATCATCAACATCAATCTTAAACACATTGTTCAAATGTTGGTGAGGCCACCTTTGTAAATATTCTGTCTTTTTGCCACGAATATAGTAATAGGTACTAACATTAGGTTTTAAGTGTGTCTGTAATCTGTAATAAACTGAGCCCTAGTTGCTTCAAATAAAAAGGTTTATTATTATTATAAAAGACATGGCTCTATTTCAATCTGTCTGTATATGCTGGCCCTAATGGTAGCTTTCCACGCGGTTTGATGTTACGCAATCCATATCACGGACGCTGAACTTTAAGGTATTTTACAAAAAAGAGGATTCTCAATTTGACCTCTATTGTATCTAGGGGCGCGATTTTCTCGCTACTGGCTTGACCGATTTGAATGTGATTTCTAAATAACAAAAATCGAGTTTTTACATTTTTTACTGAATGACCACCAAATCACTTGGCAGCACATCTATGGCAGCTGGGTGGCGACGGTCACGGCCAAAGCAGATCAAACCTAAGCTAATAAAGAGATTATAAAGCAAGTATTAGCTCTAGCCGGGAATCGAACCCAGGGTTAAGGTTACCCACTCAAACAGTATTCACAAAAGCATCAATGAGGTCGTCATAAAATTCATCCTATAAAGAAGTCAATGGAGCAATAAGCTTTTAATTAGGTACCAAAAAAGATTTCAAATGAAATTTTTTCACGAAAATTTAAAATTTCGGAGAGTTATAATTAACTCCTAATTAAAAGAGATGTTCCGAGATGTACCTACTCTCAAGTTCAAAGTAGACATTTTTTTAAATTTATTTTTATTTAAACGAAAAAATATAGGACATCTTGATGACTCAGTGATGATTGATTTTTCCCCTTTCTCTTTCGACTGAGGTTATGCTACTTTGAGCTCTAGCCCACAGTTATCTGGAGACTGTGCCAGAAGTCTGACGAGACTCCGATGTTCATAATCTTCTACTCTTCGCTCTAATGAATAAAGTACGTAGCATCCAGGTATGGAAAAATATCGAACACCCTGAGGAAGCTACTTTTACTCCAGTCACGAAATGGCCTGCTGTGCCTGGCAGTCACAAGTATTGGTATGGAAATTTAAAATTAGTGACGGTCGAAGTGATACAAGGAATTCAAAGACCTGCACAGCCTCAAAGAAGAAGTTTATGCTAGGAGTGACAGTGGAGTGCACAGGGTTCGTAGCCAGGTTATAGGTATTGTTAAGTAAGTAGTAAGCCAGGTTAGGCATTTTTAGGTAAATAAGTAGGGTTGTGAAGTTCCTGAGCATACTCGTCGAAGTAAATCCGATACAAGTGTAAATTAAAAATTTATAACACCCCCGACAAGTGAAGGTTACAGTAACTAGAAAACAGCTGATAACTTTCAAACGGCTGAACCGATTTTCTTGGATTATAGCTAAGAACACTCTCGATCAAGCCACCTTTCAAACAAAAAAAAAAACAAATTAAAATCGGTTGATTAGTTTAGGAGCTACGATGCCACAGACAGATATACAGATACACAGATACACAGATACACACGTCAAACTTATAACACCCCTCTTTTTGGGTCGGGGGTTAAAAAGACTGATTAACAGGCGACATTGCGTCGCGTCGGCCGGTCAGACGTATCAATATCGATGACAAGCGGTAGTTAAAAAACCAGCCAAGTGCGAGTCGGACTTACACACGAAGGGTTGCGTACCATCGTACAAGATATATGTAACTCTTTTATGTGGATCATTAGATTTAATAAATAAATTTTTTCATGAACACTTTTTATGTGATGTTACCACATATTCACGGTTTTCGGATTATTTCTTTACTCGTGCTATAGGATCTAGGTACCTACCTTTTTTAATTTCATGACTCTAGGTAATTACCCTATATGTTTTCTTGACAGACACAACGTATAGACGACAAAGTGATCCTATAAGGGTTCCATTTGGTGTACGGAACCCTAAAAATTAAAAACACAACTGCCTGCTGCCTAATTAATTAATTAAAGAATAATCACAATTAAAAAGGGCGCCATACGGCCGCGCCATATTTATTTTTAAAAAAGAATTATATCCAGTGTCACTCGGTGTGATGTATGAGGGATTTTATCGATACCCCATACATCAAAATCTGTCCGGCATTTAGAAGTTATGGTGGATTGTGAAGGATTTATGAAAGTCACATAAATACACCTGAAAACATAGCACTCCTTTTTACCTGACTGCGGTAAAGCCAAAAGAAAGGGTTTTGGTTTTAGCAGTCTATGTATGTAGGTATATGTATGTTTGTACGTATGTATGTACGAGTATGTATGTATGTTTGTATCCAAATTCTGTGTTCCACTGTAGCGCCTAAATTACTGGGCCGATTTTGATGAATACGTGTCAATTGATTCGTTGTAAAGGTCCGGGTGATGATATAGGCTACATTTTATACGAAAAAATTGACCTAAATATACCAAGCGACAGAAAAACAATTTCACTATAATATTTCAGCGTTTATTATAATGATCGCAGTCGGGTTTTAGTTTTCAACTTGTTTCAAGCAGTCATGTAATAAAAAAGTAAAGGCTGTTGAAATCTCGCATTTTACTGATTCTGTAATCCGGGCGCTTTGCACAGTGTTGTAGGAGTATAATCGCGACCTTGTGTTTTATTTTGGACGCTCGACCTGACACCTCAAGGGGGCTCTTAAGGGATGATTTATGTGAGAGCGTGCCGAGTCCGACCTGCGTAGTAGGTTATCTCTACTATGAATAAAGAAAACAGCCACGTGCGGGGCGGATTGCACACCGAGAGAATTGTAACTTGAAAGCTATTTTAGGGAACGTTTAATATAGTTAGTTAGTTTAATATAGCTATAGTTATTTGGCCAAAAGTTTAACTGACCCTGGCAAAAACAATTTCCTTTTGTTTGAACCGCACAACGTTGTGCTTTTGTTGCTTTGTATGCTTAGTATTATTGCTGACATCAGAAAAACTGAAAAACATTGATATTTCACCTCCAGGTTATCTTATTCACGATACGAGAGATACAGAAGGGGGGGGGGGGGCAAATTAAAGTATACCGAAATAAGCAGGACAAAAATAATTCTTGCGCATATAAGATTGTTATTAAAGCAAGAAATGTAGCGCGCGTGTAAGTGCGCATGCCAATACGAGCGTAGTACACGCAAAAAAAAACCTCTAAACTACATCTGCCCTCACATAAATAATAGATCTTACCAAGTAGTGCCATGAAGAAGCCGTAAAGCACACACATGGTGTGGCCGAAGATCCAGCGATGGAAGAGCGCGGATATCAGCGTCAGAGGGTTGCCCAGCACCGACACCGAGAAGTCGGAGCACACCAGGTTGAACAGGATTATGTTCAGCGGCGTCCACAGCTGGGAACAAAAAGTGAAGTTAATCACACTAATATTATAAAGGCGAAAGTTTGTATGTGTGTGTGTGTGTGTGTATGTTTGTTACTCCTTCACGCAAAAACCACTGGACGGATTTGGCTGAAATTTGGAATAGAGATAGATAATATCCTGGATTAGCACATAGGCTACTTTTTATCCCGAAAAAATCAAAGAGTTCCCACGGGATTTTGAAAAACCTAAATCCACGCGGGCGAAGTCGCGGGCATCGACTAGTAAAAAATAATTCTAAGCTATGTCTTTGAACTTTGTAGTGGGAGCAAGTGGGAGCATGCTGATGCCAATGATTTAGCCGAGCCGGTTTTTGTGGAAATGCAACTGGTGTCACTCAGTTGTTCAGTGCTCGCCGCATAACTCGAAACCACAAAACTCCGGCATACAGGTTTCCTGACACCTTTCCGTCACCTTTAAAGCAAGCCTCAAAATTAGAAGTGCATGACCTGGATCCCTCCGACTTGGAAGCCGAAGTCTTTTTTTTTTATTCACTATAGGTAAGCGCTTGACCACAATCACACCTGATGGAAAGTGATGATGTGGTCTAAGATGGGACGCGTTTACCTAGAAGGTGCCTATTCACTCTTGTTTTAAAGAAGCTATCACAGCTAAGGGTTTGGATTTTTTGTTTACTTTGATTATTGTTTCTGGTCTGGTGGGATACCGTTCTATGACTGGTTTCCACCCTATTGACAAAATCGTGCCACCAAGGAATTTAAAATTTAGAGTTAGTTAGTTAGGTATGGGTTAAAAAAAAAACGGGTAAGTTTTTTCGGGGTAAGAGTAGAGTGAGTTATTTAGTGAGTTATTTATATAGTGTACCAAATTACCATTATGTAATTAGCATTTTTAAGATGGCGTTTTGTTCCCATTGATTTTACGAAAATGCCCACCAAAATAGATTAAAATTGAAGGAGCTCACTCGTAAAAAATTGTTGCTATAAATTTTAGAAAATATTACGGCACAATTTCGTTATTAAGTGCCAGGTTCTAAATTTCAAGTAGAGCTTCAAGTTAAAACGAAGTAATTATTTATTTTGTGCTAAAACTTTTGAACCACTTACAACAAAGTTATCTTATAAATTTGAAATATGAAATGGCTTTTCGTCTTCATACATTGTATAACTTAAAATATCCGTAGATTCCTCTGAGCTTTTAAGCTCTTAAGAAAAATCGCGCTAAGCGGTTTCCACAAAAGCGTAGCGCTGAGAAAACTAAACCAGAGTGATGTTATAATTATTTATTACTGGAGATACAAAAATCGTCCATCTGCAGGCGTCAAGAACGTATATTTACGAAGTAAAAAATATTATTTAAATACAATGTATTTTCACCACTTCATAAAATAGCAGTTTAGGTATAGTACGTAAGTTCATAAATCTCTTACTTTTGCCTCGGGGCCTCCTAATATGCGTTTAGGCTGACCACGCCACGGCGCAGATTTTTATAATTTCCTCATTCCTCATTCCTTGTGTTCCATAAAAGCTGCATTAGATATGTTTTCTTCAGGCTTTGATTCAACCCGGACACATTTCTGTGAGAAGTTAGTGCGATTTGTGTACATTTTATATCAGCTAAAGGAAAATATATGTGTCTTGGGAAAACCTTCAGTAGGCACCTTTTCTAATATTTTAGTCATAAACTAGCTTATGCCCGCCACTTCGTCTGCGTGGACTACACAAATTTCGAACCCCTATTTTACCCCCTTAGGGGTCGAATTTTCAAAAATCATTACTTGACGGATGTACGTTATAATAGCTATCTGCATGCCAAACAGCCTGATCGTCCAGTGGTTTGAGCTGTGCGTTGATAAATCAGTCAGTCATTCAGTCACCTTTTCCTTTTTACCTGACTACGGCAAAGCCAAAAGAAATGGTTAGGATTTTAGCACTCTATGTACCTACATGTGTGTATGTATGTTTGTATCAGATTCTGTGTGTACCGCACCGCTAAATTACTGGGTCGATTTAGATTAATGAGTTGTCAATCAATTTGTTATTATGGTCCGGTAAACATAGCCACCATTTCAATATATTTATGCTAATATAATTTTTGTACGACAAAACATTCATAGTTACAAAAAAATCGGTGATTTCCACGACCGGCAAACTAGAAACCGTGATAGGCTCGCATATCCTACGCTCCGCCTCAGGAAAGTTGGAAAATCGTTTGTGGGAATGAGTGTAATATTTTATAATAAAATTCCACAATCAATTTTAGACTTGCCTTTACACAAGTTTAAAAAATCTATTAAAAGTATGCTCCTGAAAAAAGCTTATTATACAATCGAAGATTATGTAAATGACAAAAAAGCTTGGATTTGATGCGCTCCAGCAATACACGGCGCTGCAATTGCTTGTATACAGTATGGCATATTATTGTAAATAGTACATTTGAAAAGAGCAACCGCCGAGTTTCTTGCTGGTTCTTCTCGGTAGGAACAGCATTCCGAACCAGTGGTAGATTATTTTGACGATTCAAAATCACTTGTAAAAGTTTAATTGAATAAAAATAATTTGAATTTGAATAGGAATAAGATCAGTATGGCAGATGTTACATCCAAAAATGTGGGGGTCACCAAAAATCTTTTTTTTGCTATTGTATCGAATGGGATATCGAATGAAAGAGTAGAAAATTTTGAGTCAATAAGTATAAATATAGTACAATGTTAAAATACACCGAGCGACAGAAAAACAATTTTACCTACTATATTTATCGCTATTAGCTATTTATCGGCAGTTCGCTGGTAGTAGTCGGGGTTTAGGGTTGTATAACTTTATCTTGTATTATATTTTTACGAGTGCCAGGCACAAGCTGCCTCGTGCGGTAATTTGCTGCGATGTGGCACACAACACAATAAAGTTTTAAAATATGCCAGAAGTTTGAAATTCACGATGAGTTCTGTTTTCTGAGGTGTCTACATACAAAGTATGATACTTTGTATGTAGACACGTATTACAAAACATATTTATATTAGGCGAAACATGGTTCAAACCGCATTGAAATTATGCTTGTTCCAGCGCAGCGCTTCGTTGTGATTGTGCTAAATTTGTATGGATTCTGCATTGCGTGTAATTTTACGTCAGGCTCTTTAGTGTGATAACACGTCATAGTTGTATAAACCTAGTCCGCCATTGTTTACGTACAGGTCGATTAATAAAGCAACTAATATCTAAAGTTAGTGTTATTTGTGCCCCAATGTATACCTAAATATACATGTTGGTGGCCCATGAGGGGAACCAAGCAGCGTGAACCAGCAGTACAGCGAAAATATTGCATCACGACGCAGAAATATCAAGATAAGTGTCCATCCTTTGTCCTACTTTTTTCTTATCCAAATTTCCAAAATAGTGGCTAAAGCTATTAGGAATTGCATTTATTTGTGTAGATAAGGTTTCGTTCGTGTTGTAATTAGTGTAAAATATCATTAAGTAACGTAAAATTACGAGATAAAGCGCAGTGAAAGTTTTTTCAACCCACCTACATTTGTAAATAAAAAATTAAATTTGTGATTATCGTGAACTTTATTTGATATAAATACTTAGATAGTTCTGCCGACTATTCCAGGCTGTAACCAGCGTTGTGCTACGCAACTGCTGCATGACAGCAGCAGTTATTTATCGCATGCAGCACGCGGGTAATCAAGGCAAATCAAGGTTTGGTGGTCTTCAGCCTGGCATCCTAGCGCAACCGAAACGAGGAACGTGAGCTTATTGTTTTCATTTAGTTTATTGAGTTAAAGTTATTAGTTTTGATTACCTGACATCGAATAACTAACAATGCCTACCGAAAGTGATAAAAAACAGGGCTTAAAGGAATTATTAGTCAAGCGAACGTCCGCCAAAGGACAGATCACTAAATTTAAGAATTACTTGAGCGGACTTGCTATTAAGCCCGACTTGAACAACATTCAATTAACTGAGTTGAATCTTAAGCTTGCCAAGTTCGAGGCATTGTCAGTTAGAGTTGATGACTTGCAAAGTGACATCGAGGTTTTATGTCCAGAAAATATTGCTACCGAAATCGATGAACGTGAAAGCATAGAACACGATATCATTATTAACATTGCCACGGCCAAAACATTGGTGGAAAAATTCACAAAAAAGGTTGAGTGTGAGCATATGAGACTAGGCTCGTTTCTTGACAATTCTTGCCATTCTGAGAATCAAGAAATTGGGTTAAAACTACCTCGTATTGAAATTGCTAAGTTTGATGGCGCGTGTTTTCGTTGGATGGAGTTTCGTGATACGTTTGAATGCTTGATTCATAAAAATTCGCGTCTCACTGATATTCACAAATTTCATTACCTTATTTCATATTTAGAAGGCGAGGCAGCACGAATCATTTCAAATCTAGAAGTTTCATCCGCTAATTATTCTGAAGCGTGGAATTTGCTATGCAATCGATACAACAATAAAAGGATTTTGATAAATCATCATTTAAATTCATTGTTTAATTTTAAGCAGCTTCCACGCGAATCAGAGAAGTCCTTAAGATTCTTGGTCGATCACGTGACAAAAAATTTGCGCGCGCTGGCCAGTTTAGGACAGCCAACGGACCAGTGGGACGTGTTGATTATTTTTATGCTGGCTTCTAAATTGGATAGCACCACACTTATAAAATGGGAAGAGCACCGCAACAATTTAGACGATGACGCTCCAACTTTGGAACAGTTTTTTAAATTTATGATTGATCGTGCGAATGTGCTAGATGCTTTAAACCGTACAAGTAGGCATGACAGCTCTGGTTCTAAGCCCCACATCAATAGTGTACGTAATATTTCAACTCCAAATGATAATCTCAATAAGCAACAAGCATCTTATACTAAATCATTTGCATCAGTGAATAAGTTTAGAAGGTCAATTAACGTTCTTTCTTGTGTTATATGCAATAATAATCATAAAATTTACGATTGCCCTACCTTTAAATCAAAGAGTGTAGACGAAAGGATGAAGGAGGTTAATAAATACAAATTATGTGTGAACTGCCTTCGTCAAGGACACATGGCCAATAATTGCCGCCTGCGCCCTTGTCAGTGCGGGGAGTTGCATAATAATTTGCTCCATAGTCCGAGTCAGACTACTAGCCACCACGTTGATGTGGATGATATAGATAATAGTAGTGATGATGAATTAATGGTTAACTTTTCAAGACAAAATTCAAAGCAAATTCTTTTATCAACAGCTATTGTGGAAGTTACTAATCCATTGAACCGGCAAAAGGTCAAGGTTAGAGCGCTTCTAGACTGTGGCAGTCAAGTGTCATTTATTTCCAAAAATCTAAAGAATAGACTACAATTAAAATCAAATCCTATTGACTCGCTTAAGGTCATAGGAATAGGAAGAAATAGTTTGGATAATGTGTCAGAGAGTTGCGATTTACAAATAAATTCTATAAATAGTACCTTCAGTATAAATATGTCAAGCCTTGTACTTAATGAACTAACAGGAGAGATACCTAAGCACCCCGTTAATATTGATTCCTTAAATTTACCCAAAGATGTTTTATTGGCTGATCCTAAATTTTATAAACCATTTCCAGTTGATGTTCTGATTGGAGCCGATTTGTTTTGGGACATACTAGGAACAGAAAAGATTGCGCTTGGGCCTGGGAAACCAAACATGAGAAATTCTCGCCTAGGGTGGCTGATATCTGGTCCTGTAAGCTCAGTGGTTGTCAACAAAGCCACAGCCTATAATGATGCGTTAGTTCCTAAACTAGCAAGTAAAAATAAATTTTGCAAAATAAGCAAATGAAACTTCTATCTGATTTTGCAAGTCAACAAGATATTATATTTAAATTTATATCAGCTTACGATCCTCTTTGAGTTTGTCTGGGTTGCCTGGGCATGAACTCCGCTAAAACGCGGTACATAAATACAATCGGGAACTTATTCATTTGTTTATCAGTCAATCATTTATTGCTTGAGCTTTCAACTTTGTTTGCACAAGTGGAAGTAGTTCTTAATAGCCGACCTTTGTGTTCCTTTCATCCTGTCCTAATAACTTACTGTCCCTCACTCCTGGACACTTCATCATATGAAGGCCCTTGGCTGTATTACCTTCGTCAGCATCTGAAGACTGTACCGACAATCAGCGAATACGTTATGAACGCATTAAGAGCATAAAGCAGCATATTTGCAACGATGGTAGAAGGGCACCTTCCTGAACAAAGGACAAAATAACCAAACGAAGTTACTGCGCGTCTCAGCGATGGCATTATGGAGCTTTTATCTGAAGACGGCGCACCCCCATTGTGTTGGCGCTTAAGACGAGTTGTACAGCTTTTCCCTGGACCGGATGGAGTGTCAAGAGTCGCAGACATCCATACGACCAAAGGCCGTGTGCGTCGGTCGTTCACTCGTCTTTGCCTACTACCTACAGCGGATGAACCGAAAGGTTGAAATTATCATTTCAACGGGGGGGAAGATGTTCCAGCGCAGCGCTTCGTTGTGATTGTGCTAAATTTGTATGGATTCTGCATTGCGTGTAATTTTACGTCAGGCTCTTTAGTGTGATAACACGTCATAGTTGTATAAACCTAGTCCGCCATTGTTTACGTACAGGTCGATTAATAAAGCAACTAATATCTAAAGTTAGTGTTATTTGTGCCCCAATGTATACCTAAATATACAATGCTCTTATACCTAAATAATAATATATTATTGTCCTCCCTGTGTGTCCTGCTGGCCCAGTTTCAGCCACGATAATTCAATTCAATTCAAGTCGGTTCAATTAAATTCAATTCAATTCGGCACCGCCGGGGAAAGATCGGAGTGTCACGTACTGCGAGTTCCCCTTTACCATTTTACCACCGAATCGCAAGACGTCGGAAGTTTTCATTCTTATGTCGACGACATTCCAGCTACACGCACGAAACGTTTTGCGTCATCATTCCCCATACGTATGGCTAAGATTTGGAATACTCTTCCGAGATCTGTGTGTCCTACCAATTAGGTACAATCTGGGTATCTTTAAAACAAGAGTGAGTAGGCATCTTCTAGGTAAACGCGTCCCATCTTAGGCCACATCATTACTTTCCATCAGGTGTGATTGTGGTCAAGCGCTTGCTTATAATGAATAAAAAAAAATCTGGTGCAGGACCTACGGCTTCACGTGCTCTGTAAACTAACTAACTAACTGTAATACTACGAGTATGTTCTACCGATTACCTGACTCGTCCTAGATTTGCACGGATGGCTTTATCAATTCTATAGAATAGGTACCTAACTAACTAAGGGCCGATTTTTCAATCGTCAAATAACTTTTATCTGTGGAATGATGTTTTGACAGATTTCTACACAAAACTTCAAAATTCCTGTGATAAAAATTATTTGACGATTGAAAAATCGGCCCTAAATGGCATTATTTATTGACAGTACACTACATTAACTTCCAGTAAATTATAATCACGATCTAAACGCTTCTGAACTCTGAAGATATTTAATCAATCGTTTGGGACTTGAATGGAGATTAACACCCGTATTCATACAATACGGTAGGTATCTACTTCTGGGACACCGTCGCATAATCGAAGATCGTTAACAGGGCTCTCTCCGTCACTCGCTTCATACAATCGTAGTTCCAATTTCATTTGAATATTGAGCAACCAAAGTCCATGAAATATTGCAGACATATTCTACAAACTAATATCTTTGTCTTTGGTGATTTAGATTATTCTAAAATATGTAGTTTTAAAATTACAGAGGCTCAAAGATTTGTATGTAAATTGTTAAGACCGCGTAACTTTGAAATTGAATATTTTAACAGAAATCTGGAAAACCACAAACATAGATATTAGTTTCTAAAATATGTCTGCAAAATTTTATGGACTTTGGTTGCTTAATATTCAAATGAAATTGTAATGAAACGATTGTATGAACCGAGTGACGGAGAGACCCCTCTTAATGATGGAGTAGTAATAATGACAGTTTGCCAATTCTCGTCAAAGAAAACATTATAAAATATTACTACGAAGTTCCAACAAATCATAAAATAGAAGTGACAAACATAACAAGATTGAATGGAAATGCAGAAGTGTTTATTTTTGTCTTATTTTCATTTATTCCGCGGAGCTCCACGATTCTGTGAAGCTTTCCAATATAACTTGGAAGCTGAAAGCAATATTCGATAGAAGAAAATATATTGAATAAACTTTTAAACGTTTGTATAAAAATGTTACTAGTACATTTGAACGTTCCTTTGCTTTCAATGATATTAAATGTTAGTACCTACGAGTAGTATTGACACGACATTTAAAGCCTGTCACAGACGTTCTTCTAGTATCTAGACTAGACTAGATGTCTAGAAATAAATTCGAAAGTGGTTTTATTTTTAGGTCTTGGTTTCTTTATATTCTTTTTGTACGGCTTGGCTTTGCGCGGGATAAATATGACAAACAAAATATTAAAACGATGTAGAACTATGAGTAAAAATATTGTTCTATTAATTAAAAACGATACAGATCTACTTAAAAAAATTGGAAACTAGACGTAAACTTTCCGTGTTAGTTTAAGTGCCAAAAACTTAAATTTGTTTTTGAGTTAGATCTTTTAATCTATCTAATAGGTGGCGAGGGGGCTGACTTCAGTATTATTTACTGGCAAAGTCAAGTAGGTAAGTACCTACATAAGAACGAGTAGGTCAGGTTCATGGGAATCCGTTTTTAGGGTTCCATACCAATGGGTCCCTATTACTAAGATTCCGCTGTCCGTCCGTCTCCGTTTCTTCAACGATGCTACGTCTCGCACTTGACAGATTTTTCTTGCTATAGGCTAGGTTTTGATTTATAAACCCAAAAAGGCAACCGTAAAATACAATATGGCGGTACAGACGAAAAAAGATTGCTTACTAAATACTTAGGTTAGTCTTTTTTTAAATAAATATGATGTTTCCTAGACTATTTTACACAACCTGTTGTGTAGGTAAAAACTTTTTTAATTAAGTACTCGTTTCTTTCTTTCTATTTGTGCACACTTTCTATTTGTGCACACTTTCTATATAAGTATGTTCTCACATAGTTTAAGTATATGAAACATGGAACATTTATCAATCATACACAAATATCATTTATCAAAATCTAATGAGTTACGCAACTAAAATGGAAACGATGAACTTATAAACAAACCTACACACTCAACTGCCAAACACTATAACCCCCCTAATCTACGGGATTAGCAGGGCAATCAACAGCTTTTGCGGTTGTTGACCGTAGTAGTCCTTTAGTTGCGAGTTGTACACTTGAGTTAGTCTTTTGTAAAACGTCTTTTAGCTTTTTGAACGCCTTTCGACTTAAATATTCGCCTGAATAAGGTGATAGGAGCGTTTCATCTTATTTTTAATTCCCTTGAAGATTATGATGAAAAGCTTTGACATAGCTTTAGTTTCCTCGTGTTAAATTATATTTTCTGCAGAGAACAATAGTTCAAAACGCGACGCGTCGTGACACCATGTGGTACAGTTTCTCATTGAAATATTCGATATAATATAAATCAAATCAAATTAATTATTTAATGAACTTTTAATGAACACTTATTTTCTGAATAAGTCATTTAAAAAGGGTTTAACTACTTGATTGCGGTTGACACTAGTTAATGTCTGTTACGTGTTTATAAATGAAAAAATACTGAACAAATACTACGCATAAGCTAATGATTTTAAGCTTATTTCGTGGTTAAACGATATTTTATCATTAATTTTATATTGTAGAAGACAACGATTAGATTAATCGCAGTATGTATTCGTTATCTACAATATAAAATACTTTGCTAGTCGCTAAGTACCTACCTAACAATTGAACATTCGAAAATAATCGATTGTTTTTGATTGTTAAATTGTTATTAAATTGCTATCGAATAATAATACAATCGAATAATTCGAATGGATCGCTGATTGTAATTCGAATGGATCACTCATCATTGGGCTGGATACGCAAAAGAGGTTTTATAAATAAAATGTTAAATTGTTCCCTTGCAACATTTATTTTGAAAAGATTAACAACTCGTCTTTTCTAAGAATGGAGGCGAATTAACATTCTGATCCGATTTGGCAAATTCTAAAGAGTTCCTGAAGACTCTGGAATAAAGATTTGAATTGAATTCGAGTTTTGAGTTTGTAAAGAGATTGATATAATCATTACGAAATAGGGAAGAATGGACAATAATTGACAGTTCAAAAGAGCTTGTTATCGTCTACTTGAATTTAATTTTGGGTTTGAGTACGCAGAGGACATTTCTATAGGTACCTACATCGAAATCGGGTAAAGGACTGGGCCGTGAAAAGCTAGCAATGGAAAGACAGATAGACAGACACTTTCGCTAATACTTAGTATGGATTTGTACGACATTCTGGGGCCCTACTGCCGTAGCAATGCTTCAGTGTGACGATCGCAATCACCGCTTATTGGGCGATACTTTTTAGGGTTTCGTACCTCAAAAGGACCCCTTATAGGATAACTTTGTTGTCCGTCTGTCCTTCCGTCTGTCCGTGTCTGTCAAGAAAACCTATAGGGTACTTCCCGTTCTTATATAGCACAAGGAAAGGAACAAATCCGAAAATCGTGAATTTGTGGTAACATCACAATTAAAATGTGTATCAATTTCCAAACCAAGATAACTATACCAAGTAGGGTATCATATGAAAGGGCTTTACCTGTACTTAAATTCTTTAACACATTTTTATATATTTTTATGCATAATAGCCTTTGGTTTTTCGTGCAAAATGTCGGAAAAATACCCGAGTACGGATCACGCCACCGGTGAGTCTGACCCGCACTTGGCCTGTTTATTCCACTATTGGTTAAAATGCGTTGTCGCAGTAGGAATACCACCAATTCAGCCAATCGTCACAATTGAGATTGTACCTAATATTGATTGATGCAGGTTTTACATAATCGACAGATAGGCTTAAGCGAGGATTTTTTTGACAAAAATAAGTCAGACTTTTATTTCTGTTTTCGCAACCCTCGCATCTGGCGACAACAGCTTTGATAAAATGAATAATTCAAACAGCGTGATGCTAATATTATATCCAGATCTGACACGCAATGCGGTATCGTGCGATTGTGTTAGCTTCTCTTCTCCTCGACCTCCTTGGCGCAGTAGAATAGAATAGAATAGAATAGAATAGAATAGATTTTTATTCAATTAAACTTTTACAAGTGCTTTTGAACCGTCAAATAATTTACCACTGGTTCGGAATGCTGTTCCTACCGAGAAGAACCAGCAAGAAACTCGGCGGTTGCTCTTTTCAATTGTTCAATTTACAATAATATTCTATACTCTACAAGCAATTGCAGACCCGCGCATTGCTGGAGCGAGTCAAATCCATGCTTTTTTATCATCAGTGATCTTATTAGTGGGAGGTCCCGGGTTCGATTCCCGGCAGGGGTTTGGAATTTTATAAGTTCTAAATTTCTGGTCTGGGCTGATAGAAGGCTTCGGCCGTGGCTACTGGCAAAGCTGTACCGCCACACGATTTAGCGTTCCGGTATTGTACAGTGTAGAAACTAAAAGGATAAGGGTTTAATAAAACTACCATAACCCTTCCAGGTTAGCCTACTTCCATCTTAGACTGCATCATCACTTATCACCAGGTGAAATTGCAGTCAAGGGCTAACTTGTATCTGAATTAAAAAAAAGATTGTCTATGTTTGAGTGCTTGACGCTACATTGTTGGCCGCCATGTGGCGATACGACTTTCATAGGAAACCCTTATAGGCAAGAGTCAAGACTCAAAGTCAAGTAATACATCAGAAATTTTCATCAAGATTTACCGAGCCAAGTTACAATTTATTAGGAAACTTTTCTTTTTGTATAAAGTTTTCATGTTAGGTCAGCTGTAGTGACGTCACATAACTCATGTGCTTATGTTCGACTTGAGACGTTTCTTAGAACCCAGGTTTAGTGGAAAATATTGATATTAAAGAAAGTTTAAGTACCTAGTCGCGAAATAATTTGTGGATAAAATCTCATTAAGATCAAAACTGCTTAGGACCGGATTCAAGTGGTAGGGTATACTTTGCGAAATCGGCTTTTAATTAAGAAGTGTGGCATTTTAAGGATTTTTAATTAAATGCCAACCAGTTCAAAGGTCTGCAAACACACCACACACACACCACACACACTCACAAACTCACACACACACATACTCACGCACACATATTACGCACGCACGCATACACATGCACTCTCATATAATATCTACCTTGCCGTACCTATGCCTCGTTCAACTTATGTCACAAGTTACCAAACAAAGAGAGACAAAACCACTTACAGCTGAAATATTGAACAAAAAGATTTACGTTTCTGCGATTCGTAGCCTAAGTTCATTATATGTTTACCTACGAGTATCTCTCATATATTTTGTACATTCACTCTCATCTTAAGAATATTGAAAACACCCACACTAAAATTACTAATGCAAAAGGCCTAGAAATCTTTTAACCGATTTTAATGAAAAGTAGTACAGAGATAGTATCTCGTAGACGTAGGTACATAGGCTACTTTTACCAACTGACTACGATTGATCCACAGGATTGATAGAGGTCTGACTGCGACCAACTGACTGCAACTGTCTGTCCAAGTGACTGCGACTGTCTGGCTGACTGCCTGAGGCTGTCTGATGAGAAATAAGACGCAGAGCGAGAGAGAGAGACAGAGATATAGCCATAAAAAATTAATGGATGTTCGTATTCCGAAAAACCACAACACCAAAAACATTAAAAGGAAACATGTCACTTTGTGAATTAAAGCAAAGAAGTATTTGCCTCGCTCCATTTATGTCACAAGTTACCAAACAAAGAGAGACAAAACCACTTAGAGCTGAATACTATTCAACTAAAAGGTTTATGGTTCTATGATTCGTAGCCGTAAGTATACATTGCAGAACAAAATGCGAACAGAGCCTCGATAGCTCAACGGTTGAGGAGCGGACTGAATTCCGAAAGGTTGGCGGTTCAAACCCACCCGTTGCACTATTGTCGTACCCACTCCTGGCACAAGCTGAGCAAAGGGGAGTGTTAGTCATGATTAGCATGGCTAATATTCTTTAAAAAAATGATTGTATTTTAGAAGAAAATGAATAGTTGTAATATCTTTGTTAACCTGCATTTAGAGCAAATAAAAAAGAATTTCTACTTTGCTTGGATTTAGCTTATTTAAAAATAGCTTATTTAACTTTCTCGATTTTTCGGAATAAAAGTAGCCTATGCCCGTCTTCGGGTTGCAAGCGATCTCTCAATTCGTCAAAATTGGATAAATTGTTGGACCGTGTGTGTGCGTACCTATGTTTACTACTTCCCGTATTACTCATGATTAGCATGGCTAGTATTCTTTGAAAAAAAATTGATAGTATTTTAGAAGAATTTCTTGTTCCTCTCAGCTGAAAAGCATAGAAGATGCATAGAGAAACATAGAAGAATTAATATAGTACTAGATGATACCCCACAACTTGCTCTACGTGAATTAAGGTTTTTAAAAATGTTTAGAACAATCCATATATCCATCCATGATGGGACTTGACACCAAAAAGTAGGTAAATTAGCTGAAATTGCTCTTAGACACAATTACAAAGTACTTACAAAGTATAAAATCTACGTAAGCTCCTTGGCCTTATGTATTTGAGAGCTTTTTCCTAGAAATTGCTAAACTAATTTCATTTAACTAATACAAGGTCACTTCAAGAAGTCAGAGAAAGTTTTAGATAAGTAGGTACTTAGGTAATAGGTATACTAAAAGCTTCTTTTCTTATATACAGCTTCGCTTTGGTTATATGCTAGACTATTGTTCTTCCCTCATAGCTTTTATTTTAATTGAGAATTTTTATGTAAATATCCCTTTGCATTGTTTAGTGATTTGCATTTTTATTGTGGGTATTTTTCTTATCAAGCGTGTGCTACTGCGCTTAAAAAGAATGTATCTACCTAATGCATTGTTTTAGTGGTCTAAAACCATTTTCGCATTATTGCCTTTCTAATAAAACTGGTTTGAGGCACATTGGTTCGATGGTATCAAAGTCTCGGACATAGGTATAAGCAGAAGAAACATTTTTCTGTGTTTCATATAATATCAGGACTATCTATGATGCCTGCAATTGATTTAGGTTTATTCAGAAATCCCATAGGAACTTCCTCGATTAGAATAAATGTAGCCTATGCCTGTTTCCAGGATACAAGCTATCTCTACCAAACGTCAAATTTGTGTGGGTATGCGTGTGTGTGTGTGTGTGTGTGTGTGTAGTTACTATTTCACGCAAAAACTACTGGAAAATTAGGCTGAAATTTTGAATGTAGATAGTCTATACCCTGACTTAACACATAAGTTACTTTTTATCCCGGAAAATTAAAGAGTTCTCACGAGATCAAAGAAACTTTTACACACGGACGCAGTCGCGCGTATTATCTAGCTTATAATATTACTTAGCATGGAACTAGAATGGATATAGCCTGAAATAAACATTGCATTCATTCATTCACAATAAACAGTCTGAAAGCCTCATTGAATAGGGAAAGGCTTAGCCACGTGACCGGTCAACCTTCAAGCCTTGTCTCTGACAGGTAAGCATGGTTCTGCAGTTGCGTGCCGCTTTGTTTACTTATAATTACATTATCATAAACGCCCGCAAGCTTGTACGTACCTCTGGGGGGTAAATAAGACTATATTTATAGCTTAGTGCCCCACCTTTTATAAAAGACGTCCTAAGTACGTCCTCAACGACCCCGACGATCAAATCATGACCAAGGTCCAAGACCATGCGCCCTATCTTGTAGGACAACACACAAACTCAACCTTATTACAGCGTCTTCGCCAGCGACGACGAGGTCCTCGATTTCTAACATCATCCGGACGTAAACGGGATTCCCTTGAGGGATTTTTAATACCCTAAATCCAAGCGGACGAAATCGCGGGCATTAATAACAAAGTGATCCTATAAGGGTTCAGTTTTTCCTTTTGAGGTACGGAACCTTAATAAAAGGTTTGATTTTTTTTGAATTTGAATTTATTTATTAATCACTTAGGCAATATACAAAATATTTTACAAAATAAAATAAAAAAGTTACTCCTATTATAATTGTTTGCCAGAGTGGAGTGGTTTTCATTTAATTTTCCAAAATAAAAGCTTGGCATTTTCAAATTTCCTTATACAGGCCTTTCCGAATTCCTAGTCTTAATTTTATTTTATTAACTACAAGGGACTTATAAAGGAAAAGAATATTTTATTTGTATGATAGGTAAGTACTGAGTTTTTCGGGGAAATCTAATTGCAAGGAACCCCGGTTCCAAATTTCAACGATAAGTGCTGAGTTACTATGCGAGATGTCGCTAAGGCTTATATCCTATACCTACTCTAATCGAACAAGTCTTGTTTAAATAATACTAGCCGATGCCCGCGACTTCGCCCGCGTGGATTTAGGTTTTTCGAAATCCCGTGGGAACTCTTTGAATTTCCGGGATAAAAAATAGCCTATGTGCTAATCCAAGATATTATCTATCTCCATTCCAAATTTAAGCCAAATCCGTCCAGTAGTTTTTGCGTGAAGGAGTAACAAACATATATACACACACACACACACACACACACACACACACACACACACACACACACACACACACACACACACACACACACACACACACACACACACACACACACACATACAAACTTTCGCCTTTATAATATTAGTGTGATGGGTTTGTAGAAAACGGCTCTAACAATTTAATTTACTTTCCAAAATTTGTTCCCGCAGAAAATCTCTATTGACGCCGAGGGAAGCTCAGTGACGCCCTGGTACTAAAAATTATGTATTGTAGGCATTTTCTAAAGGTGTTCATGCACTCATTAGTATTCAATTCGTTTTCGTAAAAATACGATTCAAAATGGCCGCCATACAAAACATACGTACGCGTGTGCACTCATGTATTCTTACACATTCGCAAACATACGTACACGTATATGATGTATTTTTACGAAAATGAATTGGAATTGAATACGATTGCGTGCACAAACGCCTTCATAGCGTAATTTCTAAAAACTAAACACCTGAAAATCAGCATTAATCTACATATAGGTACTAGTTTCGTCATTGTAGGAAGAGTCGCACTTGACCGGTTTTTTATCTGACAGTTTCCCAATATAAATACGTACGCGCGGCCGAAGTCCAACATCAGCGCAGGAAAAATTCAGGCCATCATAGAGTACCAATTTACTAGAGTTACAGAGAATTCAGAGTGTTGTATACAAATAAGAGCATAATTACCGTGGGTACCAGGATGACATACCATACATCTCTGACATAGGGGTGCTGTATATTAAAGGCACATTTTCAGTAAAAACGGATGCACCTCTCAAAGCAAAAGCAGGCAAAGGCGAGTGATGCTGCGATTTTTTTCTCGTGGGTCAGCTAATTTCCCTTTGACATTATGTATGGTGACATTGCAAAGCGAAAGTGACTTGCTTTTTGTAGGATTTCTGTTTTAAACAATGAACTAAGTACCTACTTATTTAGTCTATCCATACCAGGAACCAATACCTTTATCAGGTATCTACCAAAAGATCTAAAGTATCGACTAATTTGTGAGAATAGTCGATACTTTAATTTATTTCTTAAACTGGACCTTTTCAAGTAAAGATTTTTATATAAACCTGTGAGGATAATATTGCCATTGTCGCAAATAAAACCATAAGCCTACGTTGTCGTATTAGTTTACAAATTGCGAAAAACCAAGACAATAAAAATTTATTAGAGCATATTGATGTAATTTGCTGGTATATTTTCATAATGCATGGCAAAAATAGGTAACATCCCGACAAGTGAAGGTTACAGTAACTAGAAAAGCTCTGATAACTTTCAAACGGCTGAACTGATTTTCTTGGACTATAGCTAAGAGCACTCTCGATCAAGCCACCTTTCAAACGAAAAAAACTAAATTAAAATCGGTTCAATAGTTTAGGTGCTACGAAGCCACAGACAGATACACAGATACACACGTCAAACTTATAACACCCCTCTATTTGGGTCGGGGGTTAAAAATACATGTTGGAAATAAAGTCATAATTGTAAACATTAGCCTACCTATTTCCATTTCGTATCGAGATTTTCAAGTGGGTTATAATAGGTACTCAACTCAATACCTTAGAGCTTTTAACGATAATAATGGCTGTAGTACCGAAAGTATTGACCTACTTCAAGCCTTCTTGAACGAATGAATGTCGGAGGAGGTTCTTATGCCTAAGTAGCTGTATAAGCCTTTACTCGCTCTGTTTCAGTGATACAATCTATGTATATTGTTGTATTTCTTCTCCCAAACCCATAAAATTAAGCCTTAATTTTTTGGGTTCTGTATTCAAAAGATGCAAATAGAACCCTGAAGCCTCCACTGTCCGTCTGTCTGTCAGCGGGCTGTATAACATGATACATAGTATGAATAGGTAGAGAGTTGAAATTTTTACAATGTGTGTACATTACAATATATTAGTGTTATCTAGTACGATGTTACGCAACCCTTTATAAGCGAGTCCGACTCGCACTTTACCGGTTTTCTTGGTTCTTTTATTTTATTAAGATTTCTATCTAATTAGGAAGAACTGTAGCAATCGTTGGGAGATGGTCTGGATCCACCTCCCTGATGACGACCACATGATGACAATCTCCCTGGCGCAGTGATAAGCGCTGTGGTCTTATTAGTGGGAGGTCCCGAGTTCGATTGCCGGCAGGGGTTTGGAATTTTAGAATTTCTAAATTTCTGGTCTGGTCGGGTTGGAGGCTTCGGTCGTGACTAGTTACCAGCCTACCGGCGAAGCTACCTGTAGAAACCAAAGGGGTATGAATTTAATAAAAGCTGCCATACCTCGTCCAGGTTAGCGCGCTTGCATTTAGACTGCATCATCCCGGTGAGATTGCAGTGAAGGGCTAACTTTATTGATAATAAAAAGATTAACAGTTATTTTGCTTTTGGCTTCCACACTAGGTAACCTGTATCGTAGAGACCTTGCAATGTACAAAAAGAATTACCAACCTGCCGATCCTTGAACATAAGCAGGATGACCATGAGGTTGAGGAAGAAGCCGAAGAAGCCGATGATGAAGAGCACGAACGCCGACACCACGTACCCCCAGCGCGGCATCAGCAGCGGGAACCCGTCCCCGTACTGCATCGACACTGTATCGTTGAAGCTAGCACTGTACGACGTCATTTTCACTGCACTGCAATCCCTATAGTTTTTACAGTCCACTGCGATCCCTCTACAATCACTTCACTGCTATCCCTTAACAATTTTTACGATTAATTCACTTTTTATCACTTCAGTGCAATTAACTACAGGTTATTTTTAGGGTTCCTTATCTCCGGAGAAATAAACGAACCCTCATTTCGTTGTCTGTCTGTCTGCCAAGACCCGTCTCATACAACTATCTCTGTACTAAATAGTTGATGCCCGGTAATTTGTCTACTCATATTTTATGTTTTTAAAAATCACGTGAGAACTTTTGATTTTTGGGTTTGTTGCATCCCCGAGATGCAACAATCTCAGTACTAAATAAATGATGCCCACTACTTTGTCCAGGTAGATTTAAGTTTTTAGAAATCCCTTGGGAACTTTTTGATTTTCAGGACCAAAACATAACCTATGTCCATCCCATTGATAAAATCTATCTCTTTAGGACTAAGTACCGACGCCTGGCCGTGAAAAGGTAACAGAAAGATAGACTTGCATTCGCGTTTTTAATATTAGAATATCATTTTAAGTATTATTCTCCGGGACAAAGGTATCCTATATCCGTCTTCAGGGTGCAATTTACTCTGCCTCAAACATCAATATCAGTTAGGGGTTGACCCGTGAAAAGGTAATATGACAGATAAACAGACACGCTTTCGCTTTATAATTACGTTGGTACGTACCTATACATCAGAAACGTAAATGTTTTGTGATTTCAATCTTTTCAATTTCCACCATTTCACCGCTATCACCACATTGTTCGCAATCACTCAAAACACTCTCTTGATTGCTCCGAAGTACTGAAGGCAATCTGTAAAAAGAAAATTTTAATGTAGTGGAACCGATAGGCGATAGAGGTCATAGCACACATATCAACTTTCGAAAGAGATCATCACTATATCGCCTTTCGCCTCGCCGTCAACCAGACGTCAACGTAATGAAAAAGCGGATCAGCAGCTCCGGTACATCCGACGCCACGCTTACAGTTCGCCAACCGCACACAAGCGTGGACGAGCGAAGAGATGAGCTCAGGCATGGAGAGACATAAGCGCGAGGATGACGAGTCATAGGCACGGGAATTGCAAGTTGACCACCCACTGCACCGCGGTTCGTGAGCTTGCCCCGAGGCGAGGCGATTACGATACGATTCTGATTAGTGTGCGTTGTAGTAAGGAGTTTCATACGACGAATACTGGATGGCTTGAGTGTCACGGCGACGATTCCTATCCTCTAAGGTTGGGACAGGTGGTGCAAATGAGTAAACGATCCGATGGTTGGTATAAGACTGATCTTTATTTCATGGAACACATTGATTTTTTTTTTCTCTCTCGTCTGGCTTTACAAAGATTAGCCAATGTCAAGTTTGTAGTTATTTGTAACAAGTGAGTTAAATTATACAAGTATGGACCCCGTCTGTGCCGGCGCTTGTCGACATACGCACGGCACCCTCTTATTTTAACAAAAAAAAACACCCCAAAAAGGCAGAGCACGCCCGCCAGCTAACACCAACACAGACGAAGTCCGAACACATTGATATACATTATAAATGTGCTTATAGGTTATTGTCACACTGTACAATCCGAGTTGATAAGTGTGCTACGACCTTAAGAAAAAATAAAATTGTTTACGAAAACATGATTTGAAAATGAGAAAGGTACCGAATTTCTGATTGAAACGCGGTAAACCAAAAATTGGAATACTCGTAACTTTGGTTTTGATTTCATTCCGTTTGTTCACCCGCGACTTCCTCCGCACGGACTAGACACAAACCCCTACTTTGCCCCCTGTTAAATTCTAATCCGATCTGTGCAGTAGTTTGAGCTGTGCGTTGATGGATCAGCCAGTTAGTTAGTCAGTCAGCTTTTCCTTTTATATATTACTAGCGACTCGCCCGGCTTCGCACGGGTAGCTTATTACAATTTTCGTAGCGATGTCTAATTTAAAAAAATATAGAAATATAGCCTATGGCACTCAGAGAAAATGTAGCTTTTTAAAGGTGAAAGAATTGTTAAAATTGGTTCAGTAGTTCCAAAGATTACCACTTATATTATTTAGATTTACTCGTAGATAATTTTGGCAGCTTCCGTTTTGTAGAGCGAACGTTGGAACTGATTTGAGACAGAACACTCAGTTCCAAAATCTCATAATAAGTAGGTAGGTAACATTGAGTGAGAGAACCCACTTTCTGCGAAGCCAAAGCTGACGATTATCTCTTTCTAACATAGATGTGGAGTTTTTCCTGCATAGGTAAGGTGCTTATAAAGATAAAACGCTCCGTCAATATATATATATATATATATATATATATATATATTCATTTTTATTATAGTAAGTATACTAGCTGATGCTCGCGATTTCGTCCGCGTGGATTCAGTTTTTTCTATAGGAACTCTTTGATTTTCTAGTAGCCTATGTGTTAATCCAGGGTATAATCTATCTCCATTCCGAATTTATGCTAAATCCGTTCAGTAGTTTTTGCGTGAAAGAGTAACAAACTTACACAGAAACTTTCACCTTTATAAAATTAGTGTGATAGTGTAATTTGTATTTAAAACTAGCCGATGCCCGCGACTTCGCCCGCGTGAATTTAGGTTTTTTGAAATCCCGTGGGAACTCTTTGATTTTCCGGGATAAAAAGTAGCCTATGTGCTAATCCAGGATATTATCTATCTCCATTCTGAATTTCATCCAAATCCGTCCAGTGG
This sequence comes from Maniola jurtina, assembly GCF_905333055.1. Taxonomy (NCBI): domain Eukaryota; kingdom Metazoa; phylum Arthropoda; class Insecta; order Lepidoptera; family Nymphalidae; genus Maniola; species Maniola jurtina. The sequence continues at coordinate 2,687,435 of NC_060044.1, forward strand.
TTTTTGCATGAAGGAGTAACAAACATACACACACACACACACACACACACACACACACATACAAACTTTCGCCTTTATAATATTAGTGTGATACAGAAGGTATTATGTATTCAAAATTTAAATCTTATACAATTATATTCTGAAGAGTTTTAAAATAATTGCACCTATAAAAACCGGCCAAGGGCGAGATCGACTTGTCCACCGAGTTCCATAGTTTTGAAATGTGCATTTCAAACTTGATCTAATAAGCGCAATTTGTTCGTAAAAGATTTCGGAGCCTCCCAATAAGTATGCGCTCCGATGCTGGCTAGCCATCGAGAGGGTTTTTGTGGATAAAAATCCTACATAGCTTGATAGTCTTTCCCCAGGTCGTCGGGGTTCTTCTTAGTAAGATTTCCCCGTTAGCAAAAAAATCTCAATAGGTAATTGTTATTGTATTTAAAAAAATTGCAACAAGGGCCATGATTTGAAACTATTCCAGATTTCATGTAAGAAATAAGCAGGTGTGATTGACGGACGGACAGTCAGGCGGCTTTTTTGAAATTTTTATACGGATCTCTAAAAAGATAACGTAAGTTAATTATTCGAAAATATTCAATTTCTCTCCGTCGGCTTGCCGTATCTACAAGTAGAATATTTGCATTATTAAATTTTCCATGAAAATCAAGTTTTAATTTAATATCACAGCAACTTTTCCCTTGAAGCACTTGATCCGTGAAGCAGACCAATATTTTTACTCTTCAGTCATTGAGGTATTACTACGCTAGTAATATAGTTCAATGTCTTCAGTGTGTTTTTTTAGGGTTAGGTACCAAAATGGTAACAATTATAAAAAAAAAAAACCGCGAGTGAACAGATTTTCTTGGATTATATCTGGCTAAAAACACTCGATCAACATAACTTTCAAACAAAAAAACTGAATCTAAATCAGTTCATGCGTTTAGAAGCTTCGATGCCACAGACAGACACACAAACACAGAGATACACAGATGCACAGAAACATAGACACAGACACACACGTCAAACTTATAACACCCCTCTTTTTGGGTCGGGGGTTAATAAAGCTAATATATTTTTCGAAACTCGCGGCTGGAATTCACGAGTGTCTATCAAATAGCCACAACAGCAAATCCCACTAAACTTTCATACAATAATTGGACTATAAATCATATAGGTATATGCTACGTGAGGTCGACCCATGACCCGTATATCATAAATGCGGTTAACTTTACTATATTTATTGCTACGAAACTTATAACACGGGACACAAGTATTTCTACCATAGGGTTATGATTTTAAACATGGAGCAGGAATAGCTTATTACAATATTTTAAACGTCTTTTTCTTAAACGTATTTTGTTTGTATTATTTTACTAGCTGATGCCAGCGACTTCGTTCGCGTGGGTGTAGTTTTTTGAAAATCCCGTAGGAACTCTTTGATTTTCCGGGATAAAAAGTAGCCTATGTATTAATCCAGAGTATAATCTATCTCCATTCAAAATTTCAAGCCCAATCCGTCCAGTAGTTTTTGCGTGAAGGAGTAACAAACATACACACACACATACACATATACAAACTTTCGCCTTTATAATATTAGTGTGAAGTGTGATGTGATTACAATAATACGTTCCTTCATATTTCTTAATAATTATTTTGCTTAGTTATATTATAATTAAAATTGGTTTAGTTAGTTCAAAGTTTCTAAAAGTCCAAAGGTTCTAAAATAGGTTATCTTCGCGCTCTATTTTCACAATTTTAATCTGTGGTTAGGCCCGTTGATAAGGCTACTTAAAAAAAATTGTTGTTAAATGAGTTTGCCTCTAATAATAACAAAAAAACCTAATATTCTCTACTTGGTGCCCTATTGGATTTAGGTTTTTCCGGCGGAATTCTTTGATTTTCCGGGATAAAAATTACCTTTATCTTAGATTAAGGATTAGTCTCCACTGCGCTACAACGGAGCGGAGCGCAGCGGAGACCAATCCTTAATCTAATCCTTTTTTATTGTGAGATAGGGTTGCGCGTGACGACAATCACGCCTGAGAAACAGCGATGATGAGGTCTAGAATGGAGTGCGCTTGCCTAGAAGCCTATGTCATTCTAGGTCTTTAACCAGGCCAAAAATCACGTCGATCCGTTGCTCCATTGCGATGTTATTGCAGGACAAAACATAAACCCAACAAACAAACACACTTTTCCATTTTACAATAGGTGGAGTGATAAAAAAAACTGAAATTGGAAAATACTCGTATCTAAGTAGATAGAAAATAGTGGGATTTCTTTTCAGAACTTTATCATGAGATCTAGACGGCCGACCACCGACGCGACGCGACGCGGGGTTGTCAGTGTTAGAAATTCTAGTAATCTCACAAATAGGAAAGTCGAGGGGAAAACTTGAAGCCAATTACCCGATCGACAAGCAGTCAATTTGCGGTAATTGCTTACTGGTGTTCAGCGGTGGTGTAAAATTAGAATAGGAAAGATAGGAATATGCAATAACATAATACCATAGAATGCTTGCATAAAGAACTAGCAGCTCGATTGCAGTAGATTGCAATAGAATGACAGCTATAATGTCACGACAATCACCTCTGATTGGTTGACGCTCGCTCACTATTGGCTACAATACAACAAGAATACCATTTTAGCCAATAACAACAATTGCGATTGTAATAGAGTTTCTTGCTGGTTCTTCTCGGTAGGAAAGGCTTTCCGAACCAGTGGTAGATGCTCTTGACGATTCAAAAGTACTTGTAAAAGTCAAAATTGAATAATTTTTTTTTGATCTTGAATAATGATTGATGCAGCAGTCAATTTGCGATAATTGCTTGTGTAAAATAGGAATAGGTACTTGCAATAACGTTATATACCATAGATTGAATCATCATCGACAACCCATCACCCTTGGGCTCACTATAGAGCACAAGTCTCCTTTCGGAATGAGAAGGCCTTGGCCATAGTCCATTGCTGGTCAAGTCCGGTTTGAGAACATTTTGAGAATTCTCAAGCATGCAGGTTTCCTTGCCATGTTATCCATTCACCGAAGGAAGAGGTGCCTGCTCAATTTCGAAATCCCGACCTCGAGAATAGACCACTAGGCTATTACGGTTCTATGTAGTATTAATTTATTATCAGATAAAGTTATGCCGACCAAGTATCTCCGGTCGCGACCCAGTTTACAGTGAAGACTAATATTGCGCTAGTTTTTCAATTAAACTTGTAGTAGGTGCCATTTATTTTCTTCAGCTTACACTGTACTAATAATTTGCCCGAAGTCACTCAGATTGCAAAATGCAAGGTCGTCCAATCCTACGTATATTTTAGTGCTTTAATTTCGAACAATGGAGGTTGCGTAGAAGAAGTAAAGAGACTATGGCGATAGCAAGAACTGCGATGGATAAGCTGAAAAAATATGGAAGAACAGGAACATAACAAAAACTACGAAGATTTGGCTTGTTCAAACACTTGTTTTTCCCATATTTTTATACGCTGTGGAGACGAGGACTTTATGCTAGTTGAGAAGAAGATTGATGCTCTGGGAATGTGGTGCTGGAAGCGAATACTAGGAGTCTCATGAACCTAATTTCGTACCAACGTCTCTATACTCCAAGAACTCAGCATTAAACAACGATTTTCGGCGTTAGTACAGAGTCGCATATTAGATTTCTTTGGACACGTTTCACGGCGTGAGAGTAACTCCATCGAGCGTCTTGTCGTGCAAGGCAAGGTGTACCAGAGGGCGAGGAAGGTCGCCCATGCGATGGACCGACTAAATTAAGTCTGCTGTGGGCGGTCCCTTGCACGAGTGTACCAGGCTGTCGGCCAGCAGGGAGAAGTGGCGAATAACAAGATGGCGATCGGAATAAAGAAGTAAATTGTGTCATAGTCATCATTATGCGGATAAAAACTTTTTTTTTTCTCTCTCGTCTGGCTTTACAAAGATTAGCCAATGTCAAGTTTGTAGGTTAGTTAAACTATATATAAGTATGGACCCCGTCTGTGCCGGCGCTCGCCGATATACGCACGACACCCCCTTAGAGCGCTTTCCAGTCAGTTTTAACAAAAAAAAAACACTTCAAAAAGGCAGAGCACGCCCGCCAGCTAACACCAACACGGACGAAGTCCGGATAAAAACTTTCAAACAATTTTTTTAACAGCTTAAACATGGACGGCCTTCCTCAAGAGGCAGTAAACGTCGAAATTATTGCTTTATGCGGTCATTACAACCAGCCTTTCCACTTGAAGCATTAGAATGTAATTTATTGGATAGTTACTGACACTTGCCAGCTATTAGTGACTCAACTGCCTTGTTGGTATTGTGGTTACATGTCCAACTGTGGATGACGAGGTCCTGGGTTCGATGTCCACGTTGAACCCAAAAAAGTTAAACAACACTAAAACCCGACTACTACCCGCGAACTGCTGATCGAAAGCGATAGATATACTTAAGTTCTTTTTCTATCGCTCGGTGTATTTTAACATTGTACTATGTTAATATTTATGAAATCAGATTTTTTTCTTCTTCCATCTGATATCCCAATCGATGCAACACCAAAAAAAATTGTAGACCTGCACTTTTTCGGATGCAACATCCGTACGGTCAACTTTTTCGTAAAAAATGTAGCCACTCAGGTATAACGTAGCTTTCTACAGGTGAAAGAATTTTCAAAATCGGTTCAGTAGTTCCAGAGATCACTTCCTACAAACAGACTTCCAAGCTTTATCTCTTTGTAATATTAAGTAGTAGATTAGGTACATAAGACACCCAGTCGAAGCAACTGCATATTTTTCACTAACTTAAGCAGTTTTCAGAGAAACTAAGAACTACTTATAAACTTAAAACTTATACTTCAGTTGATAAGAACTAATTTATACGGTCTAATAATTTTATGCTTGGTGTTGGCGAAATAAATAATATAACATGAGCTTGAGTTTTAAATTATATCAAAAAGTTTCTTGTTTTATCTAGTACTAGGATCAAAACTGCTGTTTTGCATATAAATGATTCAAAAAAGCCGATAGATGGCGTTAGTTGAATATTACTTCACGCTAAAATGTAAGCCCATAGGAGCCATATATTGAGAATAATCATATTTTTGTTTTGAGTAGCAACAATAGGAGCAACAGTATAGCAGCAGTATAAGAGTAGTGAAATAGTGTATTTATTAGCAATAAAGGTGTAAATCAAAAGTGCAGTGATGTTTAAATTGTGTGCCCTATAGAATAACAACAGTGAGTAAGAAATGCATTAAACACATAGGGACAACGGGAAGTACCCTATAGGTTTCTTGACAGACAGATAGACGGACAACAAAGTATAACTATAAGGGTTCCGTTTTTCCATTTGAGGTACGGAACTTAAAAATCTTAAAAACCTAAGTCCACGTAGAACGAAGTCGTGGGCAGCATTACTCTTAATATCATGTCTAGTGCTAACCACTCTACAAATTGTTTCACTTTTACAGACTTCATTAAAAGTTCATTTAAATTAACAGGGCCCCAAGTCTGCTATTTTACATGATTTGTCATTGAACTACAATGCAATTTTAATTCAATTACCATTGGTTCATAATTTCGTAGTCTACTAAATTCACAATGGCCGACCGATGGTCTTGTAATTGGATTGCAGTTGCATTGTAGTTGGTATTGCCATTTGCTCAAAAAGCGTTTGCCAAAATGAGTCCAAAAAAAATAATACATATTAAAAACGTTTATTTAAGCTAGATTCGATTATAAATGTTATCTATTTGTGTTTTAAAGATTAAGCCTTAAGTAAAATGATCATAATAAGCCAAAAAGATAAATTTTAAGTGCGATCTAAAAAATAAAATGTCAAAAATAATTATATTTCATCTGTAACTGTCGAATTGACATTAAATGTCAATGTCATTTGATAGTTCTGCAATTTGAATTTTGATTTTTGATTTTTGAGGCGACTTGCGAATATACCTACCTAGGTAGACAGAATATTTAAATCTGTGAAGTGTGAATATTATAAGGGACTGCGAAAATGGTAGTAGTGGAGCAGATTTCGTCGCTGCTAGACTATTTGGAGAGCCATTCCTGTCACTGCAACCGCACCAGTGACGGGGCAAAGCCTGGCTAAGCGGCGTTCGCAGGCCAGGCTTGAGCAGATATCGAGGCCAAAATGCAGACGCATTTTGGCTCAAGCCCAGGCGACGGAGAACTTGGCTGCAGCAATTGTCAGACTGGGGACTGCAACAAACCAAGCTGCTGCTAGGCTGGCTGCAGCAATTGAAAAATTTGCTGCTGTATTTAGCAGGACAGCAGGAGGAGCAGGAGATGCAACGAGTGTTGCATTCCCCTCGAAAAAGGTTGCCTTTTTATTCATTTAATATTTAAAAACAATTTAGTCATTATATTAAATTGAATAAACAGTAGTTTATTGTTTTCAGAGATGTCGCACAAAACAGCTATCAGGATCAGAATCTGATGACTACATTCAAGGTACAATTTAGTGTCTGTTCAAAGAAATTAAATGGAAAATACTCTGGTAATGGTGTCAGATCAGCAAATTATTATCAATTACTATGCTTGGAGTTTCCAATATTAATCTAATCAAATATTGAATAGAAAAAGACATTACATTGTGGAATTCCATGTTATTTAAAGAAAAATTAATATTCCTATGTGGCGCTATAATCGCTAAACAGTTATGCGGATTATAGGAAAGAAATATTATTTTTTCTTTAAAAATCTAATCAAAGTCTAGTCAAAATTCAAAATCATTTATTTCAATTATTTATTATTAACTTCATGTATTTCTCCACAGCCTGTTGATGAGAGCCTGCTGCAGCACCCTACCTTCAAGCAGACCTTGGTTGACTCCATGGCTTTGTGAATGCTGTGCTTCAATAGCACTTTCCAACTCGGCCCTTGAATTGTTTTCATCCTAAAATATACAATAATGTTGTTTATTTCATATTACTCTTATATTAAGGATGTTTTACTCTTTTTTATGTTAAATGAATAAACATATTTGTGGAAATTTGTATTTTTTTTTAAGAATAAACAAATATTAAATCACATGCCTGTTGCAGACGAAGAGCTTCCACAGGCATGAGTGGAGGCACGTGTGTTGGTCTTGTTTGCAATACTGTGCAAAATATAACATGCATTTACAATCTTGCCTGTGGTGATTGGACTGTAATGCAAAGCATGTGCTCTGAGCAAACATCTGAAAAAAAAAATTTACAACTAAATACCCAAACTATTGCTAAACATGATGAAAAACCCTTGTAAAACCAAACAAACACTGGCTTAAAAGCAATGACAGCACAATGGCGCATCAATGATAGTTCAATGGCGATCCAATGGTCATTGCAACTGTCAAACTATTAGCAGACTACGCTTAAATTCGATCATTGACTTGTCATTAAGTACGGGACTACCAATTATTTACAATTGTGTCATTGAAGTGCCAGTGGCACGCCATCGGAAAACAATTGTGACGCCATTGAATTAGTAGACTACCAAAATTGCTAAAAGTAACAATTAAGATGTCATTGATAGACAACTGAAACACAATTGCAATAGTAGACTTGGGGCCCAGGTGAAGTAGATACGAGCACCTATTTCAACGCCCTGACAAGAGATTACAAAGGGAGGAGTCATTAGCAAAGAAATAGCTGGTAGATTTAATAAAAACAGTTGAAGAGCGAGTCGGATTCACACACAAAGGATTCCGTACACAACAACAACAAGATTATGTACATTTTAATTTTTTAAATTTACATGGCAGCCATTTTGAAATTTTTATTATTTGTTTGTTTTGTTTATAGCGGCAATAGAAATACACTCTGTGAAAATTTCAACTCTCTACCGTTTACAGCTCATGAGATACAGCCCTCTGACAGACATACAGACAGACTGGCGGACGGAAAGACGGACAGCGGAGGCTTAGAATAGGGTCCCGTTGGCATCTTTTGGGTACGGAATCTTAGTTAGCTTAGTTAAAACGCATATTTTAGTCGTACGCTAGAGGCTACTAAAAAGGGTAAAATAATAGAAAAGCTTTCGTTTGGCGAAGAGATTAACATGGATCTTATTAAGCAGCATTAGAAGAAATAGTGTCAGACGCGAGCAAATCAGTTGACCGGATGACCATCATTTATACTTTATTATTATTTTAGCGGCTACATTAAGGTTAACGTCAATGCCCAACAACGCCATAATTATCGCGATAAACGCAGTAAACTGAGTGGCCACACTTGAACGGTTAACGTCTAATGCCAACTGAATTGGGGTTAAAATCGTCTAACGCCAAACGGCATCATGAATGCCGTTGTACGTTGATCGTGGCTACAACTTTGTTTATGGGGAAGCGCCGTTGAACATCGTTGTTGGCCGTTAATTTGCGCGGGGCATTAGATGGTTTGCATTGGTCTGTGTCTATGAATGTCAAAACTTTGCGAGCCGCGTTCACGAAATCTTACCACAGAGACTTGTCTTTATTACAAAGACGACGGTGGAATTTCAGACGCGTATTTGGATTTTCTGCCTAGCCTAAGGCTTCATACTAAATTGTACGCAAAACATAATCAGAACTGTGCACTAACAAGTACCCAAGGGCACGCCCTTCAGACTCTCGTCTAGTGATAAAACGCAACGCGAGTAGGTAGGTGTTTTAGCGACATGCACCGCCCGCCCTCCCACTGATAAACGTGCAGGAAAAGTCAGCCACCACGCAAGAAATACGCACCACCACCACGCAGCACCACACAAATCCCAAAACCACTTGACGCCGGAGCATACTCAGGAGATGTAGATCTTACAATGTCTAATTGCAAAGTAATTGATGTCGCATGCTGCATGTTGCACCATACAGATTTCTTTGGTTTGGCGGATTATAGCAAATTAAGCTTCTTGTTCCTTGTATATCTTGGACTTCCGCAAAATAACGCCTGCTTCTATACTAGACAATTTTTATCTCATTAGATTCAATACACCTTAAGCTAGGCTCGTACATTTTATTTTTTTAGTATTTTAGTTCAGTTAAATTAAAAAATTAAAATGCTCAAGAAAGTTCTTAGGTCAAAAATATGGATATCCAGACGCTAGTAACTTTCAACATAAGCAATATTTACTTAACATTAAAACGTACGAGCATAGATACATTATATACGATACATTATATCTTCAAGATTCGTAAAACTTACGAAAATTGGACTACATTTACGGGAAGAAAAATATTATTGCTTTTGGTATGAAAATTTACAACTAGACGATACTCTTAAGGGGCACGAGACGGGTTTGCCCGCGAAATTCAAATTTAATTTGGTTTTTCGCAATTTGTAAACTAATACGACAACGTAGGCTTATCGCGTTTTAATTGCGACAATGGCAGTATCATCTTCACAGGTTTATATAAAAATCTTTACTTGAAAAGGTCCAGTTTAAGATATTAGCTCTAGTATCAACTAATTTGTGAGAATAGTCCACCTCAAGTACTAAAGGATAGCACATCAATAATTGATTGAGTTGAATGTTTGAAACATGGGTAATTCTCGAAGGTCTAGTTATCTCATTTAATTCCATGTCAAGCTGTTTTCAATCGCGAGTCACGACACGTATCTGTATCGAGGGACGTGAACTGTCGAGGGTCTGATTAGGTGAAGCATCTTTATCACACTAATATCGTTAAACTGTGCTAATATTTTATAGGCGAAAGTTTGTGTGTATGTGTGTATGTTTGATACTCTTTCACGCAAAAACTACTGGCCGGATTTGGCTGAAATTTAGGATGGAGATAGATTATACCCTGTATTAACACATAGGCTATTTTTTAAAAAAAACCTATATCCACACGAACGAAGTCGTGGGCATCAGCTAGTCTATACTAATATTATAAAGAGGAAACCTTTGTATTTTTGTATGTTTGTATTGAATAGGCTCAAAAACTACTGGACCGATTTCAAAATTTCTGTTACCATTACTTAGAGGGATTCTTCCGAATCCGTATAGGCTATATTTTATCCCGGAAAATAGATAGGATTTTTCGTGGTAGTGTCCACCCGTGCGAAGCCGGGGCGGGTCGCTAGTTTTATATAATATTTAATTAATTAATTCATACAAGTTGCAAATAATGTGATGCAAGACATAACGATGAGCTGTACACCTACCTATTTGGGCGGTGTCTCAGATGAAATTGTACATTTGTATGCTTTATTTTTATCTGTGACACCAACAACAAATAAACGCATTTTATTTATTTCTTTTAAATAAATAAAAATTAAAATCAGAAACTTTACTTTTAAATCGATAAGTATGGACGAATATAAGTTTATACAAGAAACTCTATGTATGAACATATTTTATTCCGACGATGGTAAGTTTTACTAATGGTTTTATTTACCTACTGGTCTCGTATCTTGTTCGAAATCTCTCATCGTTGTCGAGATGTGCAAACACGTACTATACTGTATTCACTTTGTTTCGTCCGCAGGCAAAAAAAATAGTTTCAAACGTGAATTGAATTTCGTAGTCAATTTGGAAACAATGGCATAAAAGGAGAACGAGTTCGGCCCAAATTAAAAGCTGTTGTGAAGTCCAAAACTCCAAACGAGCTCCGTGTTACGCAATGGTTTCACAGGGAAAAGCCAAAAAGTCTGTAGGCATTTAATTTACTTCGAATGTTTACAAACTCCTTAGGTTAGGGCAAGGGTATATAGATTAGACCGAGTAGAGGTAGTGCCAAGCCTTTTCATACAAACTTAATGTGGCCCTTCTTACGCGCTTCTCCATACAAACGTATTATGCCTAATTATTCAATTATTTGTTGTTCTAGATTTATAACTAAGCCATATATGAATTTACCTTTCCATTATCTATGCCCTAAAATAATTAGTTTAGGCAAATTATATTTATTTTGAAAGTTATGACCCTTTAAAAATCTCTATTTTTGAGGCAAGTTAGTGCGTAAATAAACTATATAAGAAACTAGACAATTGATAAATTAATAAAATTATGTTACACTTTACTTTGTGATAATTTCAAATGTCTGTAGATTGTCTAATAAAATGTTTTTTTTTTTTTGGGAAAAATTGGTGTAGGTAATTCCACGCGTCGATTTGAATTTTCCCTTTATGATTTTAGACTAAAAAAACTTTGTATCTCAAGCGAAATTCATTCACCTAACCTCTATCGGGGTGAGGTGCGGTTAAACTTTAGAGATAAAGGGTGACATGCACAGATAACCATATTTCCTTCATCTGTGGAGACGGCACTATTAATTTAAGCTCTACCTACCCACCAACGAGTTGTCGCTTCCATGAACGGGGCTCCTAAATTCTGCTTTATCTGCTTTGATATGAGGTTGAAAATTAGAGTCCGACCGAAACTCGTTTTCCGGCCGAAACCGAAACCGAAACCGAATATTCGGCCGTGGCTTCAGTTTCGGCCGAAACCGAAACTCACGTGTAACTTACACAGTGAACATTCAGTTAAAATACTGAAATTTGGTGCATTTTACCCATTATTCTGCATTAATTAGGACATGAAATGAAAACACAGTATATTAAGTTTGTTTTAATCATTTATCTAATATAATACAAAAAAAAATATTTATAATATTTTTAATATTTTTTCAAATTATATTCTCATAGCAAAATATTTATCAGTTATCAATAATCAAATCACTAATTGTTACTGTTTCACTAAATTTTCAAGATTTTCAATTAAAATATAGTATAACACGAAGCAGACTCAAAGGACTTTATGTCAAACTTATAGATATACCATATACCTACCTACTTACCTACCTTGAACGACTAGATACCTACCTAATTCATGGCAAATGTGGAAAACAACTTGCAAGCCTACCATTGAATCCCTTGTACTTAACTGAAACTTTAAGGGTTACTACCTGCCCAAGTCATGAGAGTTCAGAAACGTTAGGAGTGAATTGATATTGTAGGACTTCATGATTGAAATCCCAACACCCGATGATATAGAGTACCTACAGGACTCCTAAACCATAGGGGGTTAGAAACAGTTGACAATGAAATAATATTTTATGTGCCGAGACTATTTTAGGGACTTTATCATCTCATTTCATTTATTTATAGGATTTTTTTATTTTATTTAACCTTTGCAATGAATTTGGCTATTATTTACAGCTAGCCAATTTCCTTTGATTGGGGATTCCAATTTAAACCAATTGTTGCGTAACATATTTACCTATAGGTTGTGAAGCTAGTAACTAGCTGTGGCTGTGAAACGAATTACAGCGGGAGGCCAATCAAACCAGTGATGTTTTAGGGTTCCGTATCTCCAGAGAAAAAAGGAACCCTTATAAGAACACTTCGTCGTCTGTCTGTCTGTCGTGTCAGTCCCGTCAAGGGAACCGAAACCTATAGGGTACTTATCGTTGAAAATAATGAAATTTGACTGGTAGCAATCTAGGTATATAATATTAATATTATAAAGACGTAAAGTTAGTTAGTTAGTTTGTTTGTAGGAAGTAACCTTTGGAACTAGTGAACCAATTTTGAAAATTGTTTTACCAGTAGAAAGCTTCATTGTTACTGAGTGACATAGGCTATAATTATATATCTTTTAATTAGAGATCTCTACGAAAATGGTAATAAGCTACCTGTGCGAAGCCGGGGCGGGTCGCTAGTGTCTTATATTATATAGCCAAGTAGTGGAAAAATCCGAAAACTGAATTTGTGATAACATCGCAAAAAAAGTGTTATTTCTTGTACGACGACACGGAACCCTTTGTGTGCGAGTCCGACTTACACTTGCCAAATTTTTTTGTCACTTCTGAATAACGAGCGCTCCGGGCGCTTGTTCTTCTGAAATTACATAAAGCTATTTCCTCCCTGGACCAATGACCTGAAGAAGGTGGCGGGGAGCGGGTGGATGAGGAAGGCGGAGGACCGTGTTTGGTGGCGCGCTCTTGGAAAGGCCTATGTCCAGCAGTGGACGCATACAGGCTGATGGATGGATGGATGGATGGATTTCCTCCCATGTTTTTCACAGAAAAAAATATTTATTTATATACAGTCCCTAAGTGCAGATAGTCTAAGATGGAAGCGGGCAATCCTGAAAGGATTAAATAGTTTTAAAGTTTCATTATACTCATTCTAAAAATAGATTGGCGGCACATTTTGGATTCTTACTAGCCACAACTGAAATTTTCCAACAGTTTAGAGCTGAGACAAATTGTAAGTTCTGCTAGGAATCGAACTCCGAACCACCCTCTTTGGCATTCGCCACTGCGCCAGGTATCATTTTAATAATATAATAAATTGACGAGATATTTCACTACGGTTATATAGCCTTATCTGGTGACAGCAGGTGGTTCATTTTTTGTGCAAAGTATCAGCCTGGCTGTCCAGCGCGGAAACGCAGCCAGTATTTGTACAGAATTTGTCCATGCCAGCGGGCATGATTTGTACTGTAATTAGATAAGGCTAGTTTTAAGTTTTAGGTATTTATTGTAACATTTACAAAAGTAAAAATATAGTGGAAATAATGTAAAAAGTTAGCTAGAACAGTTGAGGATGGCCATATAACCCAAGAACTTGGATTTACATAAATTAATTTTACAATAATATTATATACCTAAGTTTAAGTAATGGAATCTCACGGTGTAAAATTCTTGCTTGAACAGCAAATACTTGTATTGACTTCTACCGGTAGAAAAGTAGGTAAGTATCTATTAAGAAGTTTAGTAAAACTTTAGATGAAAACTTTGTTTTAAAAATGGAAAGAGTTTTTTTAGTTAAATTCAAAAGGTTTTCACAGGCCGAAGAGTAATTAAGTATGTAAAATAACAATATCTTAAAATATCCCTCGAATCTAGTTTGAATAACTTGAAAAAATATTGGCCAAGTGCGTTCCGTTCTTTTCATTACTATAATATCTTCACTTTCGTTTGATTCATCACCATCAACCCATCGCCGGCTCACTACTGAGCACTGATCTCCTCTCAGAATGAGAAGGGTTTGGCCAAGTGTGGATTGGCAAACTTCACACACCTTTGAGAACATGATGGAGAACTTCTCAGGCATGCAGGTTTCTTCAAGGTATTTCCCTTCTCGTTAATGCAAGGCAAGTGCAACATTATTGACTTGACTTTTTGCATTGGAGACTGACATAGGCTACTTTTGATCCCGGAAAATTATAGAGTTCCCACGGAATTTTCAAAAACGGGGAAGTCACGGGCATGACGTAGTTTTCTGTTTAAAAGGACTGACTGATCTATAAATTTGCAGATCTATCTTTGGCATGCAGATAGCTATTAAGTATGTTGTGTATGATAATAATTATAGGAGTTTGAAATTTGTGTAGTCCGCGCAGACGAAGTCGCAGGCACAAGCTAGTCTAAATATATAAAAGGAAAGTTGACTGACTCACTGCCTGATCTATGAACGTACAGTTCAAACTACTGGACGGATTGGGCTGAAATCAGGCAAGCAGGAAGCTATTATGACGTGGACGTCCATTAAAAAGCATTTTTGAAAACTCAACCCATAAAGGGGTAAGGTAGGGCTTTAAAATTATTCTAGTCAACGCGAGCGAAGTCGCGGGTATAAACTAGCTCAGATAAATTCAAAAATTCAAAATTCAAAATATTTTCATTCAATTAGACTTTTACAAGTACTTACCTACTTTTGAATCGTCAAGAGCATATACCACTGGTTCGGAATGCCTTTCCTACCGAGAAGAACCAGCAAGAAACTCGGCAACTCGGATACAGTACCCAATCACACAAAAAGCATTGCAATCTAGTATTACTGTAATTGGACACCGGGGAGAGGGTAATTCGATTCTGTCGTGCACGCAAACAGGTACGATTTTATTTAGGTACATACCAATATTGATGTACCTACACAAAATTTGGTTTGGATTGCTTTGAGTTGGCTTTTGAAATAATTTCAGGTATTTTTTGTGTTCCGTAAACGTACGCAAAGAGAGATGTTTACTACTCAGTAGTTGTAACGAGACAGTCAACGCATTACACAGATTGTCGTCATTGTCATCATCGCCAACTGTTAGAGGGGAAAGTTAAGTCTGGTCATTAACTACTAGATAGGTATTGCCATAGACAATCTTCTCAGTCAGTTCTGAAGCTTCGAAAGCGCACGTGCAAAGCTGCCGTATCTACCTACTAGTCATAAAACTGTGTCAAACATCTAAGAATATCATAATAATCACCGTTCAAAATGCAAATCCGATACCCTTACGGAAATAATTCAGTCGTCCGCGGTAATAGGTAACATAAACTTTTAATCAAAGCAAATATATTCGACTTCCGCAGTTTCCAATAACAAACGATACTATATCGGAAAAGTGCGAGTCCGTACCATCGTACAAGTTACAAGATATCACTTTTTAATTTTTTAGGGTTCCGTACCTCAAAAGGAAAAACGGAACCCTTATAGGATCACTTTGTTGTCTGTCTGTGTCTATCGTGTCTGTCATGAAAACCTATAGGGTACTTCCCGTTGACCTAGAATCATGAAAGGCAGGTAGGTAGGTCTTATAGCACAAGTAAAGGAATAAATCTGAAAACCGTGAATTTGTAGTTACATCATTAAAAAAAAATGTGTTTCAATTCTCAAAGTTAGATTAATATACCTAGTGGGGTATCATATGAAAGGGCTTAACCTGTACATTCCAAAACAGATTTTCATTTATTTTTATGCATGGTAGTTTTTGATTATGTCAAAATGTCGGAAAAAATACCCGAGAACGGAACCCTCGGTGTGCGAGTCTGACTCGCACTTGGCCGGTTTTTAATTTTCATGGCGACTATATTTATATTTTCATTTTTTTTTTATAGCGGCGGGAACATATTATTCTGTGAAAGTTTGAACTCTCTACCTATTACAGTTCACGAGATACAGCCCGTTGAGTGACAGACGGATGGACGGAGGGACGGATGGACAGAGGAGGCTTAGTACCTAATAGGGTCCCGTTTGCGCCCTTCGCGTACGGAATCCTAAAAGTAATATGATTACATAACACGACAAACCTTAATTCAATGACCTCTATGTATATAGTAGGTACTATAAGGTAGGTTTCATAAGTTTACTTAAAAAGTAAACAATTAGCTTTTCGTTAAAATGCGTAAGAGGCGCAATTTTATACGCGGCCCATATTATCTTGTTACCGCCAAAAACCTAACTCCAGGTCTTAAGCGCCAGGCAAATAGCGTCGCTTACGCGTTTCTCTGGATTCTTAAAAAATAATTTTATTCTTATAGGTATTATAATTTATGTTAAGTAATATTATTCTACAATTCGTAGTAGTAGTAAAGACGTTAGATATCGGAAAATGTGAGACGCGAAAACAATCACATAATGCATGGTTTTTTTTTTGATTTTTTATTAAATAAAGATAAGATTAGATTTTATTAGTATTTATTCATCCAAGATTTTATTATAGAAAATAAAAAAAGGAAGGAAAAGTGGAAGTTTTTTCTTTAATAAACGATAACGGGACATGTAACTCGCAAAAAAAGCCATAAATTATAGCTTTGATTTATCCTAAACAGAAATTATTTTGGAAGAACTGTAAAAGAAACCCCAATCAATCAGCCTGTTTGTGTCCACTACTGGACATAGGTATTCCAGAGAGCGTGCCACCGCCACCATACACGGTGTTCTGCCTTCCTCATACACCTATTTCCCGGCCATATTATATAAAAAAATCTCAGTCCAAGGGGATCCCAAAAGAAAAACTTTTTGCAAAATTACCATCCACCAGTGTTTCCACAAACTCAAAAGAAGTGGAACCCCACCAAACCTTTAGAGAAGTGCTTATTTTATTGAAAAACTAAAATCAACCATAAAAAATACATACCAAAAATCCATTGAATTCAGCTACATTTTCACAAAACTATACTTAACTACGAAAATTAAACATGAAACTCGCTCGCGAATGGAACACTTTTTGGGAAGCGG
The DNA here is from genome assembly GCF_905333055.1 of Maniola jurtina. Taxonomy (NCBI): domain Eukaryota; kingdom Metazoa; phylum Arthropoda; class Insecta; order Lepidoptera; family Nymphalidae; genus Maniola; species Maniola jurtina. The sequence continues at coordinate 2,704,372 of NC_060044.1, forward strand.
ACGTACACGGTTATCTCGTACGGCATCCCGATCCAGACTGGCGGTTAGGGGATGCAACCCCTATATTTATAGGGTTACCTGTTGAAATCACCTGTTGAATTTTCTTAATTGCGTAACACTGCTCATTTGTAAGGGTGCTACACGATCCTTGGTAGCTTACAAATATGTTTTATGAGGCATAACAGTATAACTTACTTCCTAGGTATTTTGTACACCCGTCGTATTTTCAACCGATAGATATGCTCTATATTCACTATTAGACAAAGGTCTCATGTAAGAATCTCCATAAAACATAGTCTTGAGCCGCCAGCGGTTCCCAGGGTATTGTCCGTCCACCTAGGGATAGGTCTCTCTAGGTTCTCATTTGAATATAAACTAATCAAACGCTGAAATTTCCTCTTGAAGTACTCTCTATTGCTGAAAGTCGCTTTAATATCCGTTGTGCAGTTTAAAAGATCTAAGCGTACAGAGGGACAGACGGCAAGAAGCGACTTTGTTTTATACTATTAGAGACTAGATGATGCCCGCAGCTTCGCCCGCCTGGATTGGTCACATCATCTACAACATCAGGATTGAGGAGTTGGAATCCATATTTTTATGGAACACTGTCGCAAAGTTCCTCTATCGATAAAAAAAAATTACGCAAATCGGTTCAGAAATCTTGGAGATATCAATGTGCATAGGTAGAAAAACACAACTCCTCTATTTATTATTTAAAGTCGGTTAAAAAAGTAGCCTATGTTACTGCTTGGTTAATCTTCTACTTGTCTGTGAAAGTCCCGTCAAAATAGGTTCAGCCATTCCAAAGATTAGGACGTACAAACAGACAGATATTTTAATTTTATCTATATTCCGTTCAAACAGACAGACATTTCAATTTTATTTATTAGTATTATAGATATATAGATATAGATTGAAGCTGGAAAGCAGGAAAGTATACTATTTTGTAGGTAAAACAAAATTTAAGTTAGCCTCAAAAAGTTCTTAGAATCTTTGAACACAATATGAAAAATTCTGATAATATTCAACAATTTTCCATGAATTTTCCCTTACGGCACTAATGCAAAAGAGTTCAACTTCAAAGTACAAAAGAATAATGTGCTTCGGGCATCGAATCTGATTAATAATTTATTGAAAATGTTATATCCCAGAATATATTTTATTATTAATAATAAATTAATAATAATTATGGTCAAAATAAAACATTTCAGTAGGTAGGTACGTACTACGTAGAAATCGTGCTGCAATAAATGTTTAATTATTATTTATGTAACGATTGTTGTGTATCAAATTAATAATAAATATTATATCCAATTTGGAAATGTATGAGCCGAGTCAGTTTCCTGCCACATCATTGTGTAAACATTCTGATAGATTATTTATTTACCATGGATGTAGGTAGTTATATGTAAATACTTATTTACGTAAAACCTGAATTTAGGAGTATTATGCCTTCAAGCTGCCAATACCCTCTGAACACGCATATTATATACTAGCTGATGCCTGCGACTTCGTCTGCGTGGATTTAGGTTTTCAAAGTTCCGTGGGAACTCTACAAAATTTTAAAAACCGAAATCAAAAATAATAATTAAGAACTAGGTAGGTACAGCAATTTTTTTATTTTATTATAATATATATATATATACCTAATAATATATTTTATTCAATCACACTTATATTTTGCCTTAAAATACTTGTAGGAGGGGGAAGATCGTAGAGTATAGATTTTTCAATACAAAGTTACAGTGTTATTGGAAACAATAATAATTGTACAACGTCTTATGACTCTCGGGTCCCGTCATCTACAATCCTCAAACGAGACCTCTTTATACCGTTTAATAACAAAACGTCTGCAGTCTACGGGCAAAGATTAACAATATAAATCTAAGTAGATAATCTATTTTTCTTTAGCTGACTTAAAAGGTAAACAAAAGTAGGATAGACGCAGGCGTTACTTTGTGGAAGTCCATGATGTACAAGGAACCACAAGCTTATCCGCTATAATCCGTCTAAACTGACACTACTAAAGAATCAGGAAAAGCAAGCAATACACACTATCAGCACGCAACACGTGACTTGGCAGTTACAGGGATGGACATAGGCTATGTTTTGTCTCGGTAAATCATAGAGTTCCCATGGAATTTCAGGAAACCTAAATCCAGGTATTTAGCTCGCGGGTATCATTTAGAATACTTCTACAGGTGAAATTCAAACCTTTGAGATTTCAGCGTGCTTCCTTTGGGCCCTACTAAGGCACATCTAATTAATTTTTTTTTTTGTTACTTATATTATACCAGGAAAATGCCGGAAAGAAAATGTCTAATTAATTATTAATCTTGATGATTCCTTCCTATGAGAAATAATTAACAAGGGATGACTCAATCCCCTGAGAGATTATTAATTTGAAGGCAAAATTATACGAACTTACTAATTGCTTAATCTTTGCTAAAGACATTTTCAATTAAACTCGACTGCCCATTGCAGAGTTTCTGGCAGTAAGGGACCAATGTAATCCCTACATTCCAACAATAACTTCAATATTGAAAGGTCGGTTCGGTTTTTATTCAAAATTTGAAAATATGACATGAACAATGAACCATGGATGCATGGCCAGCCCGATCCGTCCAGTAGTTTTTGAACTGGGCGTTAATAGATCAGTCAGTCAGTCAGTCAATCAGTCCTTTTCCTTTAGATATACTTTTTCCACTTACTCGAAAATTGGTTCATTATTAAAAAACCAAAACCTCTTTTAGGTCTGCAAAGAAATAAACCTACACCAGCAATTTCCAACAGGACAATAATGGAAATTGCTGGACACTATACTGGACAATATACTGCAGATGAGGTTTTTTAAATGCACTAACATAAATTAGGTAAACTAACATAAATTAGGTGTTTCCTAATCTGCAATTGGCCAGCGCGGTGGATAATAGCCTAAACCCTTTTCATCCTTTGATGAGACTTCTCAGTAGTGGGCTGATAATAATGATGATGATGATATATTCTCAGCTCTATGGTGAAAACGTATAAGCGGTCGAGATTGCTCAACTCCCAAAGGCTTTGCTAAAATAATTATTATGAATATAAAATATGTATTTTTTTTTACTCTTACAAAATGCAAGACTTTTGAACTTTTACCAATTTTATACGAGTTCTCTGCGCAGGAAGTTTCGAAAGAAAAATAACTTGCAAAATGTTTGAACGGTTTCTTAGCCGGTCTGTATGAAATTAATTAAGTTCTTATTTCTATAGAACCACGCAATACGCAATCCCTTTTAATTTCGACCAAAAAAGGGTATATTGAAACCAAAAGCCAAAAGTGCGTAGGAAGCGCGTATAACCCCGCATTTACGTATTCGCGGTATTCGCCATCGCTACGCATCACGTTGGGCCATTCGCCGTACCTATATTATTATTTTCGACAGGTCCATGCGCCTTTGGAAGACGAGACCAGATACAAATGCGGAAACGAGTAGGAGTTTAGCGTCCTGTGTGCTTAGTATGAGACTACACTAACGTTTATAGAATTCGTGCAAAACACAGCAGCTTTAAAGTAAAATCCGTAACGCAGGTGTGGCGTACAATGCGTTGATCCGTTGCGACGACGCAACGTATCGCCCTAATGAGGTATAGCCCTTATGTTGTGGGTCTTAAACATTTTATCTAATCTTGAAAAATAATTATTTCATTTAGACGATTCTTGTAGCGAAGTAATGGGTAATTATTTTCATATTATAAACGCTAATGGCTGGCTAAGTGGTGGAAAGACGAGCAAAAGTAATTAATATTGCATGCGATCAAGTTTTGCCCCGGACTCAAAAGTTTATAGTAGTAGTTGAATCGTATATGTCTACGAGAGAAACACACAAAAGGCCATTACACAGGCGAAGTGTGTTCAGTACAAAATGAGTGCTAATTCAACGGTACACAAGGTTTTAACTAAATAATTAACAAGTCTAACAAGTGTAAATTAAAAATTTATTACACCCCCGACAAGTGAAGGTTACAGTAACTAGAAAAGAGCTGATAACTTTCAAACGGCTGAACCGATTTTCTTGGATTATAGCTAAGAACACTCTCGATCAAGCTACCTTTCAAACAAAAACAAACTAAATTAAAATCGGTTCATTAGTTTAGGAGCTACGATGCCACAGACAGATACACAGATACACACGTCAAACTTATAACACCCCTCTTTTTGGGTCCCGACCCAAAAAGAGGGGTGTTATAAGTTTGACGTGGCCCTATTTTTAACCCCCGGGTTAAAAATAGGGCCATCCTTGTCACGACGTCACCTTTCGTAAAGGATAACGTTACACTGGTACCACCTCGATAAAAGGTGGCGGTCTTGAAACAGCTGATCTATTTGGTGACCATGATCGGTGGAAGTGATTTATGAATTACTTCCGTCCCAAAAAGATTTACCCACGAGCAAACCTCAAGCACGCCTAAAAAAGTTCTACTTCAATAATATCCAAAAATCAAGAAAAAGAAATTTCTTTATTCTTTTTTATGTTATGTAAATGTATGTTTCTGCGGAACAAATTATGATTTCACAGAAACAATATGTTGGACATTTTCTGGATAGGCCCTGGCTGGCACCTTAAATAAATACGCACAATTATTAAATTAGCCCAGGGAATTATTTTCTTACAGGATATAATATTAAAGGTAAATAATAATTCCCTTGCTTCACGACAAAAACCTTGCAGCAAGGAATATAACGAGGGCCTTAGAAATTGTTAAGTCCATTTTTAATCAAGAGTTTATTACAAGTTCGCAACGAGTTGGCTTAATAAAACACAAGCTTGACTGCTCATTTTCCACCACCGTTTAGCAATTTTACAGTAGGACAATTCGTTTGATCGCGGGATGAAAGACTGAATACCTGTTTAACGTGGCCAAAGTTGTTGCTAAGAATTGCAATAAAATACAAGAAACTATGAAGGCGTACCATCATATGCTGTTATCGCACGTTCAGCACATTTTAATTCAAGATGGTCCCGTTTATCCATAAGCTTGATTGTATGTTTTTGAGAAAATATATCAAAAAAATCCAAGTTAAATACTTGTCACAGTTACATTGCCCTAAAACAGTCAGTCTGTGTAGCAAACACCAGATCTCTTGCAATATATTTTAACTATCTAGTGACGTTGATTATATTTTTTCCTTACATAGTATTATTAGACTTCTTGTTATTATTTGATATAACACCCGCTTCTCTCGTAAGGAGACCTCTGTTGCGCTATCATGCTGTAAGTGCATTACTAGCCCTACTGTACATGTTAGCTAAACTTTGTTACAAGTCTTTAATATGCAAAATTGATCCCTTTTTCTAATGGAATGACTTTGTTTAAAATGCAACATCAAACAGTGTTATTACTTACTTTATTGCATTAGAATTACAAATTGTTGCATTAGTACGAGCGTGTTCAGTGGAGTGCAACTTTATTTAGGTTAAATTCATCATCATCATCGCTATTAACCGATAGAGGTCCGCTGCTGCACATACTCGTAGGTCTCTTATAGGGACTTCCATACGCCACGGTCTTGCGCCGCCTGAATCCAGCGGCTCCCTGTGATTCGTTTGATGTCGTCTGTCCACTTAATGGAGGGTCTTTGGTGCGAGATCGCCCTTGGGTCTAAAGTCTACCGGTTTTTCGGACTGTGAAAAATCTATTAAAAGTATGCTCCTGAAAAAAGCTTATTATACAATCGAAGATTATCTAAATGACAAAAAAGCTTGGATTTGACTCGCTCCAGCAATACACGGCGCTGTAATTGCTTGTATACAGTATGGCATATTATTGTAAATTGAATCTGTACTTGAAAAGAGCAACCGCCGAGTTTCTTGCTGGTTCTTCTCGGTAGGAACGGCATTCCGAACCAGTGGTAGATATTTTGACGATTCAAAAGCGCTTGTAAAAGTTTAATTGAATAAAAACATTTTGAATTTTGAATTTTTTTTTTGTGAGCCCTTTACCACTTTAGCTTTGCAACCCGCTGAGCTGTGTTGGTTATTCTGATCCTCCTACGGATCTTCTCATTTCTAATTTGATCATGAACATTTGCAGCACCAGAGAAACCGCCAATGCGTTGCTTCCAGGAATTTGTTGGTCTCGCCCCTTGAATAACCCCATGTTGTAATCTAGTGTGAAAACCGCCGATGGGAGTTGATTCCACGGTTTGCATGTGCGTGGAAAAACAGGATCTGGCACTCGAAGTGCATCAGGCACCCAGGTGGTGAGGGTGAAATTTAATAATATTTTTTTAATAATTTTATTTATTCTTCAAATGTACAAAAGGAACTTATATGCTAGGGAAACGGTAACAGCTGTATTAGTTTTAACCCACCTCTGGTTTTAGATAAAACAAATATTATAGAACTTATAGATAAAGTAGGTTAGTAGTAGGTAACATTACAACGGTATATTGATCAGAAACAATTTAACGTATGCGTGTGTGTGTGTGTCTGTTTGTAAGTTATAGCGTGTGTGCATGGCACGTGATGTCATGATAGTGCCTGCAATGTGCCTGTATGTCTGTGTAGGTACATTATTTCAAAGCCACAATATCTTTTGTGTCACAATTGTTACACAGTGGCGTGCGGTGCGGTTATAGAAAAAAGGAGAAAAAATGATTGAGGTCAAACAGCTCTTCAGGGCAATCTTCATTACCTACCTACCTAGGTACCTACTCCAGGCTTTCCAAAGAGCCAGTTAGTTTTGTATCGTCAACCAATCAAAAAGCCCGCATTTGGATTCGAGCAAATGGAAGGATTCCTTCACTACGGAACACTAAAAAAGGCAGCTAAGCATAAACTCTGCCGGTTACAAAGAGATTTTAATTAACATATCGGAAAGAGCTTTCAATAATACTAGCTAAAACGCTTAACCGCTTGACCGATGTCAGTATAGCAACTCTGCTTTGTTAATTGGATTATACCGGATCAAGCCAGTTCAAATCGGATTTCAAACTGGATATTTTTTGCAAAGTTTTTTTAACCTTCAATATCTAGATTTAGTTACGTAACATAATAATCGGGTAGCTAATAGATAATAATATAAAATATCCTGATAGATAATATAAAAAGAAAAACAGTTTTAGACTAGGGATTAGCTCGAATTAGCGTCAACATTTTTGCTTTCTAATTACGCCTATTTTTTAAAATTTATAATTTTATCATGAATAATTCTAAGCAAAAATTTTTTAAAATACTATGATACCCGCGACTTCGTCCGCGTGGATTTAGGTTTTTATAAATCCCGTGGGAAAGATTTGGTTTTCAGGGATAAAAAGTTGCCTATGTCAATTACCTTTGAACCGAATTTCTTATAAATCGGTTAAACGGGTGGGCCTCGAAGAATCCCGCGAAAACTCGTTCATTTTCTAGGATAAAAAGTAGCCCTTGTCCGTCCCCGGGATGTAAGCTAACTACGTACCTACCAAACATCAAAATCGGTTAAACTGTTGGGCCGTGAAAAGCTAGCAGACAGATAGACAGACAGACAGATAGACAGACAGACATACAGATAGACAGACAGACAGACAGATTTCGCATAATTCCCCACTATCGCGCGGCTATTGTCTCTAATGGAATCAAAATGGAATCAATGTTTTTCTATTTTAGGGTTCCAATAGGACCCTAATAGTCCTATTACTAAACCTCCGCCGTCCCTCCGTCTGCCTGTCTGCGTAATAGGTACATAAATACAGGGTAGAGAGTTGAAATGTTAACAGAGTGTGTATTTTCTATAGACGCTATAACACCAAATAAAAAACCCAAGATGGCGAATTTCAAAATGGCCGTTACGCAAATAAAATAATAATACAAAAGTGAGCGGGTGACGTAATGTGCGGGGCACCCCTCGCCTCATACCCCGATCACCATCTCAACCTGTCGCGTACTATAAATACTTAGTATTATAATATTATCTTGTACGATGGAACGGAACCCTTCGTGTGCGAGGCCGACTCTCACTTGACCGGTTTATTTATTTATTTACGAGATAGTATTATTATAACGCCTCCAACTTCATCTGCGTAATTTTTTTTGAAAAATGCTTAATCTTCTGATATAAAATGTAGCACTATGTTACTTTCCAGGTCCCTAAATAGTCCCTTAAGTATATTCAATATTCATGCCAACATTCACGGCAATCCGTTGCTTTGTTGAGATGATGAACGATAAACCCACAAGCAAACACATTTTCACATTTATAACAGCTAATCTATGAAGGAATTGAAAAGATTTTGTGTTACGTTTTCCATGTTTTCTTACAAATATTTTAATCAACAGTGTCCATTGTTTTAGAACATGGCCCACGAATTTATTATGAATAGGATAGAGAATTAACAATACTTTTTGTTCACTTCCTGTTGTTCCAAGTTGTTCATTATTAATTTTAAATTGTTCAGCTCTTGGATTATTTTGTAAAATTGATTTTGGAATATTATTTTATTTTCGTAAACATGATAGGTGAAAAGCATTGCGATTCAACTTGGCGAGCCTAGCCTTAATAATATATTTTATCTATGCTTATGAACGCGAATTCGTACGCATGGACTACATCAATTTCAAACCCCTATTAATTTACTCCTCTAGGGAGTCAATTTTCAAAAATCCCTTCTTAGCGGATGTCTACATTATAATAGCTATTATCTTCATGCATTTCAGTCCGATGCGTCTAACTAGTAGTTCGAGCTGTGCGCATAGATCGACCTAATACTCCTGTGTGTTGATAGATCAGTCACCATTACCATGATTTTTTCCATAGATCTTTTCTTACTTCTGTGGCTGGATCCTGTCATAATATAGTTGTCAAATAACAACAGACTAATTTTCAAATTTATGGAAACCATAATTTATGCTATCTTTATGTGGAAATCAATTAAAATTCTATTAATTTACAACCAATTTTTATATAAAAGCAGTAGTAAGAAACCTATACATATTACATACCTAAAGAAAATTAAATTGGTGCATTGCACCGGTTTTCGACCGCTATAAAACGCCAGAAACTCGAAGAGTATCAAAATGACCTTGTTAGACGATTTACCACATGTGACCTCGTTCTTTGGCGCTGATCTAAAGACTGGGTCGATGATAGTTGCTGCTTTGGGTGTGGTTAGTAGCTTTAAATTATTTTATAAAATTATTTCTACCAGCCTTACTAAGGTCGTTCGGAAAATGGTTGTATATCGGGAAGTGGTCATTGTTTAAAATTAAAGACAACTTTCGCTACCAGATAATAGATGGCGCTGTAAGACTTGTATATCGCGGTCTTGGTCGGCTACTTAAGAAATATAATACTCATGTAAAATTTAAGCCAGGTGTGTTCGTCCTTGGGTTCAATAAACCGGCCTAGCCTTTTTAGAACAAACCGTGGTTTTTGTTACGACCTGCGGTCCCTCAGAGCACGGCGGGCTGGATCGGGAACATTTTGTTCCTTCAGAACCGGACCTTTTTTGAAGAACAAGTGGTCCACTGGAGTGGACCACTCACCGTACTCGCAGTGGATCGCTGCAGACACCAGAGTACGTGGTTCCAGCAGTGGCGGCAGGCGCCGGCAGAGGGCGCCAGCAGCGTGGACCAGCGAGAGCGAGCGAGACGAGTGGTGCAGAGCAGGACAACCCTAGTACGCCAAGGATGGACTACCAAGGACCAGTTTGACAGGTGTCAAAGTCAAGTTTGACAGGTGTCAAAGTCAAGTCTGACAGGTGCCAAAGTCAAGCTGACAGCTGTCATCGTGACGTGTGAGTGCAAAAGTGAAGTGTCAAACTGTGAGTACAAACTTCAAATTATTATTTGTCAAGCAAAATTGAACTTTATATCAGCGGTTTAATTTCAAGCAAAATTGGACTTTATTTATATGATTTCAACCACTTAGAAAATTTAAACTAAGAACATAAAAATTTAAGACTTGTAAATATATTAGAGAATCTTAACTTAGAGTAAATTGCATGTTAGTTTAGACTTAGTATAATTTCAATAAAAACGAGGGAACGGGGAACCTATGTCCGTTTTCCCTTAGAATAGTACAAGTTTTAAACACTTGTGAAATTTTCATGAAATTTCAAACACTTGTAAAATTTTCATGAAATTTCAAACACTTGTAAAATTTTCACGTAATTTCATACACTTGTAAATATTTTGAAAGATAGTTAGTAGACATTTAATAGGTCAATAAATAGCTAAGTAGATCAATATAAATAATTTAAGTACAAAATGGAAGGTCTAATAAACGTACAGTTAGATTTACATAGTTCAATCAAAAGGGATTTATCCAATTTCAAAAAAAGTCCAAAAGAAAGAATAACAAAAGAATACGTAGAAATTAGATCTGAAAATTTGGAAATGGATTGGATATCTTTTAGGGCAAACCATGCAAAGTTGTATGAGATTTCAAAGCCTGATATTTTAGCGGCTAGCCAATATGTCGTACAGGAAATTCACGCGACTACTAAAGACCATTATTTCACGTACAAATTACTTTTATCCACAACCTTAAATCAATTAACGCCATCTGAAGGGGAGTCTGTCCCATCAGCCAGTAAGAATAGTGACAAGTTTAGCCAGTTAGCTAAACTGCCGAAAATTACTATTCCTACTTTTTCCGGCAATTATTCGGAGTGGACAACCTTTCGCGATTTATTCGTATCATTAGTACACAATAACAAGGCTTTAGAAAATGTACAAAAATTACATTATTTGAAATCTCATGTGACTGGTGAGGCAGAACAATTGATAAGGCACACGCCAATCACAGGCGCAAATTACAGTCAATGTTGGTCTCTATTAGAGCAAAGATACAATAACAGAAAATATTTAACCAATTGTATTTTTAAGCGTCTGTTTGGTATAAAGCGTATAAATACTGAATCAGCTTCCAGTCTTAAGGATCTTATAGACACCACCATGGACTGCTTAAATGCTCTTAAAAATATAGCCATTGATGTGAGCACATGGGACATTATCATCATACATATTGTTTCTTTTAAACTCGACCCAGAAACACGCAAACAGTGGGAACTACATGTTTCTAGCTCCGTTGATTTGAATGAATTGCCAACATTGGAACAATTCAAAAATTTCATAGAAAGCCGTTTCCGTGCATTAGAATTTGTAGATACGAAAAAACCCTCACCACAGACCAGCGCTTCTAGTTCAAAACCAAGAGCCTTTATAGCTACAAGGTCCTCAGGTATGTGCTGTGAATACTGTTCAGAGCACCACAAATTATGTTTTTGCAAAAAGTTTGCTAATGAAGATATCGCAACAAGACGCGACTTTGTAGCTAAAAATTCAATTTGTTTCAATTGTTTAGGCGGAAATCACACAGTGTTGCAGTGCAAAAATCCTGGATCCTGTAAGCTTTGTAAAAAACGACATCATTCGCTTTTGCACCCTAATGTCGGAAGCACAACTACCAATCCAATGGCAAAGGAACCTACTGAGAGTCCTAGTACATCATCTAGTGCTCAACCAGTAGTTTCATGCTTATCAACTCAAAAGATCGCCAGCTGTAATCAGGTTTTACTTGCCACTGCATTAGTAAATACCGAGTCGGAAGCTAGGGGAAATCACGTGCTCAGAGCTTTATTAGATCAAGGGTCACAAGCCTGTTTTATAACAGAGGCCGCAGTCCAGTTACTACGTCTAAAGAAGACTCCTGCTAGTGGCATAATTACCGGTCTTGGTGGAGACAAAGCTCTAACATCGAAATATGTTGTTACGGTTAAACTAAGATCGAAGGCAAACCTGGACAGAAAAATACAGGTCACAGCTTATGTACTAAAGAACATCACAACGTTCCTACCAGAACGTCAAGTTCAGGGCTTAGACTGGTCAGAATTAAAATATTTACAACTAGCAGATCCCTATTTTGAAACTCCCAAGGCCATTGATATGCTATTAGGTGCTAACGTCTACAGCCAAATAGTGCAAGAGGGCATAAAAAAGAGCCAAAATGGGAAGCTCATTGCACAAAAAACAACGTTAGGTTGGATTTTGTCTGGCTCAGTCAATGAACCTTTTAACAGAAACGACGGGGACCCACCGAAAATATCGGTCATGCATGCTAAGGTTACCGAAACAGATATTTTAAAACAGTTTTGGGAATTAGAAGAAGAGAGATATAGTACGAAGAGTATGTGGACAGAAGAGGAGAAAAGATGCGAAGAAATCTTCGTCACTACAACAAAAAGGACAGATGAAGGTCGCTACATCGTGAAATTGCCATTTCGAGATAGTCAGCCTGGTTGTTTAGGTGGTGATTCGCGACAAATAGCTGTAACAAAATTCAAAACATTAGAAAAAAGGCTATCAAAGAATTCAGAACTGAAAGAAAAGTACACCGAAGTAATTAACGAATATTTACACTTAGGACACATGAGAGCTATAACAAAGGGTGATATGAAAAAGAATGAAGCTGTCTACTTACCACACCACGCAGTGATAAGAAACGACAAGACAACCTCAAAGGTGCGCGTAGTCTTCAATGCATCAAGCAAAAATAACTTAGGAGTCTCGCTCAATGACAATCTAATGATAGGACCTAAACTGCAGTCAGATTTACGGCATACTGTAATAAGATGGAGAGTTCATCCGATCGCGTTGGTAGCTGACATTATCAAAATGTATCGGCAGGTCAGAATTGCTGAAGAGGACACCATGTTTCAACGCATAGTTTGGCGCGACAGCCCTGAAACAGAAATACAAGATTATGAATTATTAACAGTGACGTTTGGAACTGCATCCGCTCCGTACTTGGCTGTCAGAGCATTGAACCAAGTAAGCCTAGATGAAGGTACGAACTTTCCTCTAGCTTCATCTAGAGTATTGCAATCATTCTATATGGATGATTTAATGACTGGATGCGTTAGCGTGGAGGAAGGCATGGAGATTTATAGGCAAATGACTGCGTTATTATCTAAAGGCGGGTTTCAACTACAAAAATGGAACAGCAATAGTAAGGACTTGTTGGATCAGATACAAAATAATGAAAATCAAGAAAAGGACATGCACAAGCAGATTCCTGAATTCCAGAACAAGCAAAAACAGAGAACACAAAAAATAAATAGACTGGACAACGAGGACAAAATGATAGAGGACATGGAAAATATCAAGGACAAAAAGGATATAGAAATTAAAACAGAAAATACAACCAAAGTGTTAGGACTTACCTGGGACCGAAGTGAAGACCAGTTTAGGTACTCGGTGAATCTCCCGCATACAACGCCTGGACCTGAAACAAAGAGATCAGTATTATCAGTGATAGCGCGTTTGTACGATCCGCTAGGTTGGATAGCACCTAGCATAATAGTAGCAAAAATGTTCATTCAAAAATTATGGTTAGCAGGTGTAAACTGGGATGAACCAATTTCAGAAGAATTAAGAAGAGAATGGGTTACTTACCGCAATGAACTGGAACAACTCACCAAAGTACAAGTCCCACGATGGCTAGGCATTTCAACAACGGACAGTGAAATTGAATTACACGGGTTCTGCGATGCATCCAAACTGGCCTATGCAGCCGTTGTCTATTTGAGAATCGTTGACAGTGCGGGAAACAGACAAGTTTCTTTACTAGCAGCAAAAACAAGAGTATCACCAATTAAGCAGGTCAGTATTCCTCGTCTCGAACTCTGTGGAGCAGCACTCTTATCGAGACTTTTAGCAGAAGTGGCCGATGTTTTGAGCATCTCAAAGAACAACATCAGAGCTTGGACGGACTCGACGGTTGTTCTTTCTTGGTTAAATAGCCATCCAAATCGTTGGAAGACTTTTGTAGCCAACAGGGTTGCAGAGATCCTAACGACTATGGATTCTGCCCAGTGGTATCATGTCTCATCCAAGGAGAACCCTGCAGACTGTGCATCGCGAGGTCTCCAACCGGGATTGCTTGCAGAGAATGAGCTTTGGTTCTCCGGTCCACAATTTCTTAGAGAGCAAACCATAAAATATAAAAAGCCAACAAATGTGAAAGTTCATTTAGAGGAAGCAATTAGTACGCACTTTAATGCTTTATCTGAGGACACCCTATTCCAACGATTTTCTTCCTTACAGAAACTGCTACGAGTAGTAGCTTACTGCAGACGATTTTATAAAAGAAACACTTATAGGACAACGCATTTATCTAAAGAAGAATTAGATCAAGCAAGGATTTGTTGTATCAAAAAAGCACAAAGGGAGGAATTTAATGAAGAATATTTACAGTTAAAAAACAAGGGGTCTTTACAATCGAAAAATAGTAAATTACAACCTTTGTGTCCATATCTAGATGACCATGGGGTAATGAGAGTGAGTGGGAGATTACAAAAATCCCATTTATCCGAACAGACCAAACATCCAATAATATTACCACACTCTTCAGACTTTACGAAATTGGTGGTAATGGACGCACATCAAAACACTCTTCATGGAGGGACCCAGTTAATGGTCAATTATCTGAGAACAGTGTATTGGATTATAGGTGTGAAAAATTTAGTTAAACAAAAGATCCGTAAATGCGTAACGTGTATCCGGCAAAAGGCTGATTTTCAACATCAATTTATGGGATCCCTTCCATCAGTTCGATGTACTCCTGCTAGGGCATTTCTGCATAGTGGAGTTGACTATGCGGGGCCCATACAAGTAAGGGCAACTAAAGGACGCGGTTACCGTTCTTATAAGGGCTACATTTGTTTATTTATCTGCATGGCCACCCGAGCCATTCATTTAGAAATGGTGAGTGACATGACCACGCAGGCTTTCATAGCATGTTTCCGGAGATTCGTGGCTAGACGCGGCCATTGCACACAATTGTGGAGTGACAATGGTACTGCGTTTGTAGGTGCTGCTAAAGAGCTGCAGCAACTCAACCGGATGCAAAGGGATGTGGCTGAATATTTAGCAACCAATGGCACCGAATGGCACTTTATTCCACCTCACGCCCCTAATTTCGGTGGTCTTTGGGAGGCTGGTGTAAAGGCCACCAAATTCCACTTGAAGCGTGCAATCGGCGAGTCAACTCTAACCTTCGAAGAAATGTGCACACTACTCAGTCAGATAGAAGCATGCCTAAACTCGCGACCTATATCAATCGATAGTTCAGATCCGAGTGATCCACGGCCGTTGACTCCAGGTCATTTTCTTATTGGAGGGCCGTTAATAGCTATACCGGAGGTCAAGGACTATTTGACTTCCAATGTAAGTTCACTAACAAGGTGGCAATTTATTCAAAGAATGTTGCAAAGCTTTTGGCAACGCTGGTCACAGGAGTATTTATCTCATTTGATGAACCGATACAAATGGAGCTCCCGAGTCCCGGAGCCAAACTTAGGAGATATTGTTCTAATCAAGGAGGATAATCTGCCACCAAGTCGTTGGTTGATGGGTCGAGTATTGGAAAAGCATCCGGGTACTGATAATATTACCCGCGTGGTCACCATCAAAGTAAAAAATTCTACCATTAAGAGACCCACGTCCAAATTATGTATTTTACCCGTTAGTGAATAAGTAATTACAATGATTTAATTTCTTAGGTTAGGTCAAGCTCCTCTTTGTTAATTTAAGGGTTAATTTGGTTTGTTTTATTTCTACTATTATGTAAGTTCAAGCGTTTATTTAAACAAAGTTCAAAATTTATGTGAGATCACCCACCAAGAACATTTGAGCAGTATCATTTACAGGTCTCATATTTAATTAAGGCCATTTCTCACTAAATGTCCTTGGCGGGCGGTATGTTTAAAATTAAAGACAACTTTCGCTACCAGATAATAGATGGCGCTGTAAGACTTGTATATCGCGGTCTTGGTCGGCTACTTAAGAAATATAATACTCATGTAAAATTTAAGCCAGGTGTGTTCGTCCTTGGGTTCAATAAACCGGCCTAGCCTTTTTAGAACAAACCGTGGTTTTTGTTACGACCTGCGGTCCCTCAGAGCACGGCGGGCTGGATCGGGAACAGTCATATCGGGAAATGGTCATCACGAACCGAAAGGATTCAAAAACGCGCTTTGTCCGTTCACACGCTAATTTTACTAATCACTTCACTTTTCTACTTAAGTTTGATGAAGCACTTGCTAGATACTTAACAAATTGTAAATCAGACATTTAACTCTGGTAAATTTATGGAAGACCTAGATACAATTTCTATTTATAATTCGATGCATAGTAATTAGTATCCCACTCAAGTTAAAAACTAATCATTTAATTTTGCAGCGCAGGTAGATCTCATTAACCCGCTGCGCCGAAGGGCCTTCTAGTTTCTAACCTCATTCCAATTTTGACCCGCGTAGGCCGCTTCCATTCAAAAGTTTACATACAGCGTGTTTGATAAATGATTTCTTAAATAACATGTCAAAATATGGGATACGTTATACGTATGTATACCTATTATCAATCATAGTTAGTGCCATAGACTCTTTGGTGGTCTCTGCTACCGTTCTGCGAACGTTCAAACGGTCCTTTGAATTCACATTTTTTGCAGCTGTTTGCAGGGTTGTTACAAATTGTCTAAGTTCTCATACTTTGTACCTAAATTTTTAGGTTTTTTTTTGTAACTTGTCATTTATGGTGCAATAAAGTATATACAATATACAATACATACATACCTACATTATATTATCTCCCACGATTATTATCACGCTAACAGGCTATTTTAACAACGTTTTTATCAACGCTTTCTTTTCGGTCTTGTTGTTTTTGGAACATCTACACATCGGTCCTAATCTAAGCCTGGGATGTTACGATCATTACCGAACACCCTGTATAAACCTGTATAAGACCTGAAAATTAATAGAGTAACGCAAATGTAAATTAGATGAAAACATGAAATACAGGCAACTACTTCGTCTTCTCTATACCTACATACTTTGAATTGATCAGATTTTATCAAACTTTATCAGATACCTGTTTTTGGTTTAGTTTGGTGCTTTAACTTTAATTAAGCTAGAAATTAGTTATGAGGAAATTTAGGGCGAGTATCCACAGTGCCGCTACGTACTTACACGGCTTTTACTACTGATTAATTCTGATACTATCTAAATACAATCCAATGCCAATAACCATTTGCCTTATCTTGTAGTTTTAGTACTTTAGTATTTCACAAATCCGCATTGTATAGCGTGCAAAACTCGAGTCAATGGCTCACCTAGAATCCTGGGCAGGTAGGTAGGTCTTATATCACACGTAAAGGAAAAACCGAAATCGTGAATTCGGTTTAAAGAATTTATTCTCAAAAAGAACACACTGTTCACTTACATTAAGATTACAATATACATTTCAGTACTTACACAGACGCATGCATTTACAATTTGTGGTTACATCACAAAAAAAAATGTGGTCATGAACAAATAATTAGTATTTTCAACTTTCAAAGTAAGATAACTATACCAAGTGCCATATGAAAGAGCTTTATCAGTACATTCTAAAACAGATTTTTATTTATTTTTATTCATAACTAGCTGATGCCCGCAGCTTCGCCCGCGTGGATTGGTCAGATCCCCTGCAGCATCAGGATTGAGGAGTTGGAATCCAAATTTTGTATGAAACAATGTCACAAAGTTCCTCTATCGATTAAAAAAGAAATGACGCAAATCGGTTCAGAAATTTCGGAGATTTCGGTGTACATAGGTAGAAAAACTCCCTTCTTGAAAGTCGGTTAAAAAAGTAGCCTATGTTACACCCTGGTCAATCCTCTACTTGTATGTGAAAATCCCGTTAAAATCGGTTCAGCCGTTCCGAAGATTAGCCTTTTCAAACAGACAGACAGACAGACAGACAAAAATTTAAAAATGTGTGATTCAGTTATGGTATCGTTCAAATAACCATATGACCTTAATATGTGGTAGTTATTTCGAAATTACAGACAGACACTCCAATTTTATTTATTAGTATAGATTAGTATAGATAATTTTTGATTTATCGTGCAAAATGTCGAAAAATACCGGAGTACGGAACCCTCGATACGCGAGTCTGACACACACTTGGCCGGTTTTTTACATATAATATGTATAGTATTATTGACCATAACTCATATAATAGTTTTTCAGCTGTGTATCCACTATAATATTATATCCACTAAATTAGCATTCCGCGGTCGTGCATCGTGGTCGCTTACATATCGTAGGTAGCTCAAAGTTTATCTTGACGCTAAAAGTTTATATAGTACTAGCTGATACCCGCGACTTCATTCGCGTGGATGTAGGTTTTTAAAATTCCCGTGGGAACTCTTTGATTTTCCGGGATAAAAAGTAGCCTATGTGCTATTCTAAATTTCAGCCCAATCCGTCCAGTAGTTTTTGCGTGAAAGAGTAACAAACATACACACACACACACACACACACACACACACACACACACACACACACACACACACACACACACACACACACACACACACACACACACACACACACACACACACACACACACACACACACACATATAAACTTTCTCCTTTATAATATTAGTGTGATGTGACTAGCTGATGCCCGCAGCTTCGCCCGCGTGGATTGGTCAGATCCCCTGCAGCATCAGGATTGAGGAGTTGGAATCCAAATTTTTTATGAAACAATGTCGCAAAGTTCCTCTATCGATTAAAAAAAAATTACGCAAATCGGTTCAGAAATCTCAGAAATTTCGATGTACATAGGTAGAAAAACACAACTCCCTTTTTGAAAGTCGGTTAAAAAAGTAGCCTATGTTACACCCTGGTCAATCCTCTACTTGTCTGTGAAAATCCCGTCAAAATCGGTACAGCCAGTCCAAAGATTAGCCTTTTCAAACAGACAGACAGACAGACAGACAGACAGACAGACAGACAGACAGACAGACAGACAGACAGACAGACAGACAGACAGACAGACAGACAGACAGACAGACAGACAGACAGACAGACAGACAGACAGATAGACAGACAGACAGACAGACAAAAATTTTAAAAACGTGTGATTCAGTTAAGGTATCGTTCAAATAACCCTATGAGCTTAATATGAGGTAGTTATTTCGAAATTACAGACAGACACTCCAATTTTATTTATTAGTATAGATAAGCCTCAATAGCTCAACGGTTATAGGAGTGGACTGAATTCCGAAAGGTCGGCGGTTCAAACCCCAGCCGTTGCACTATTGTCGTACCCACTCCTGGCACAAGCTTAACGCTTAGTTGGAGGGGAAAGGGGAATGTTAGTCATGATTAAAATGGCTAATATTCTTTAAAAAAAAACCAAAAGAAACCAAAAAAGTTTAGTTTTAATTTATAATACACGTATGTAGTGATATAGATTACCTAAATTGTTTCAGTTACATCCAATGGCATACGGTTGCACTGCCTTCATTTCTCTCAGCTATTTACTGGTCACTATTTGGATATTGGTGGCACTTTTCTTTGCTGCGAGCGTTGTCTTATTCTGTGGCATAGTACAGGTTAGATTAAGTAACCTTTTTTATATGGACTTGATAAAGCAAGCACTACCCCAGTCACGCAGGGTACCTATATGGCATCGTTGCAGCTTGATTGAAGGATAAACCAACAAATAAAAAAATTCGTTCTATAATTTTTTTAAACCATTTTACCACCGAACCGCAAGACGTCGGGCGAGTTTCCATCCTTACGTCGTCGTCGACATTCCATCTACACGCACGAAACGTTTTGCGTCTTCATTCCTCATACGCATGGCTAAGGTTTGGAATACTCTCCCGCGATCTGTGTTTCCTACCAATTACAATCCGGGTATCTTTAAAACAAGAGTGAATAGGCGCCTTCTAGGTAAACGCGTCCCATCTTAGACCACATCATCACTTTCCATCAGGAGTGATTGTGGTCAAGCGAGCAATCAAAATGTATAGTTTATGGTCTTTCACCGCTAAGTATTTGCAACTTATCGACAGATTACGGATAGATTAATTATAATTTGAGCTGTTAACCTATCTAAAGCTTCAGCTACACGCTCCGTCTTACCTAAGAGCTTACGTGCGTGTGGATGGCAAGACGGTATCCCGAGCAATTCCAATAGCTGCTAAAGATTGGACTGCGCAGTTCTCGGTCTAAGCCGTGCAGTTTTAACTGCGCAGGAATCACGTAGCGTGTAGTCGGAGCTTTACAGTATGAATTTCATGTTAGTCAACGACGTTGACTCTGTTCTTTCTAAATATAGAACGACGCACTGTTCTGCACCATTTGGATATGGTACGCGCTGATTTTTGTGGTGCTGATGCTGATGATGATGACGCTGCTCGCCATCGTGTTCACCTCCCGCCAACAGAGGACTAGAGTCATCTTCGTCATACTCGGCATAGTGTGGTACATTCGTAAGTTTTTATTATTTATTCAGATACAAGTTAGCCCTTGACTGCAATCTGTTTACTAAGCTATTACACCGATCGCGATAAATTTACTCTTATCCATTGAGGGGTTCTGTTCTCTATACCCGAAGACATATCAGATCTTCACCAAACTAAAATGGGACCTACCTAACAAAAAATATATATAAAAATTGGTTCATATTTGGCGTGGTGATCGCGTAACTAACATACAAAAAAACATACAATCGAATAGAGAACCTTCCCGTTTTTTTGAAGTTGGTTAGAAATGTGCTTCTGGAGCATTTTTACACTATGGAGCACGTGTAAAAAGACTTTGGGCGAGTAGGTAAACCTACTTTACCTCCAGTGTAGATGAATACAAAAAAACCAGCCAAGTGCGAGTCAGACTCGCGTACCGAGGGTTCCGTACTCGGGTATTTTCTCCGATATTTTGCACTATAAATCAAAAACTATTATGCTTAATAATAAATAAAAATTGTTTTGGAATGTACAAGTAAAGCCCTTTCATAATATTATGATACCTATCCCACTTGGTATAGTTATCTTATTCTGAAAATTAAACCAATTTTTTTTCGACCACAATTTCACGATTTTCGGGTAGGTATATTCCTTTACTTGTGCTATAAGACCTACCTACCTGCCAAAATAATTCTAGGTCAACGGGAAGTATCCTATAAGTTTTCTTTACAGACACGACAGACGGACAGACAGATAACAAAGTGATGCTATAAGGATTCCGTTTTTCCTTTTGAGGCACGGAACCCTAAAAAAGTAAAAATAATTTTAATATTAATATGACTGTTTTTGTTTCAGTAACAATATATTTCATTCTCGTAGTAAACAGTCATCGGAAGGCATTGAGTTACAAAAAGTAATTTGATTAACCAGGATTCGGATACAGGCAAAAAATAAAAACTGAAGAAAAATAATTTATTTTATTTATATTAATTTTTTATACAATTTTATTGTCTTTGTAAATAAAGTAAAATATTACTAAGAATGTTTTAATTGTTTAGAACTGCAACAATATTTTGAACTTTTTGCGCATCCTTCAACTCGATCCATAGTCCAAATACGACTAAAATCAGGTAGAATAATATACCTGTAAGAGAAAAATTAACGTATTAAGGTACCTACTCTAATACTACTTCTTCGCAGTTAGGGTACAACAGAAATTTTCAGTAGCATTTGCCATCACGTAAAATATTACTTAAACCAATGTATAGGGACATTAACGAGTGATAGTGACAAAAATCAACGATATTTTTATGATAGTGTCGTTACCTACACTTCATGAAATTGTATATAATTTTTAAATTACGGATTTCTACATCATAATCTATCTGCATATCTTTCAGCCCGATACGTCCAGTAATTTGAGTTGTGCGTTGATTGGCATTCAGCCACCTTTTCGTTTAAAAGTTGACGCCTGCGACTTCGTCC
Organism: Maniola jurtina; assembly: GCF_905333055.1. Taxonomy (NCBI): domain Eukaryota; kingdom Metazoa; phylum Arthropoda; class Insecta; order Lepidoptera; family Nymphalidae; genus Maniola; species Maniola jurtina. Next base: position 2,726,127 of record NC_060044.1, read on the forward strand.
GCATGGAGTTAGGATTTTTAAAATCCCGTAGGAACTCTTTGATTTTCCGGGATAAAAGTAGCCTATATGTTAATCCAGGTTATAATCTATCTCCATTCCGAATTTTAGCCAAATCCGATCGGTAGTTATTGCGTGAAAGAGTAACAAACATACAGATATACATACACACTTTATAATATTAGTTTGATAGTGTGATATTGAACCTGTTTCCGACGTGATCGTATTGTTTCATAACTAAATTACTTATGAGTGTTAACAATTCCATACTCACATATCGCGATCATTCCAAAGGTGAAAGCCAGAATGCACGCTACAAAATTAACTTCAGCGCTATGGATGCATAAGAGAATAATTAGCAGGAAGAACGTCTGACTCCACCACATCGTCGTAATCACTACCCATGACAATATCACTGTGGTTTTTTTCTGAAAATTTCTAGAAACATTAAATTCTAAGGTTTTATTTGTATAAAAGGAAAAGCTGACTGACTGACTGATCTATCTCAAACTATGGACGGATCGAGCTGGTTGTGAGATTATGACGTAAACATCCGCTAAGAAAGGATTTTTGAAAATTCAAGCCCTAAGGGGCTAAAATAAATAGGGGCTTGAAACTTGTGTACCTAGTCCATGCGGGCGAAGTCGCGGGCATAAGCTAATTTTTTATTTCATATAAATAAATTACCTTTTTCACTCCCCAAATCAGCCACCCATGCATGACAAGCATGATAAAGCAGTAAATCACACCGGATATGCTAAAACTGTACGCGTTCCTCCACTCGTAACCACCGCATTTCTGGCAGTTCTTCATCAACAGGACCTGGACTATGAGAGCTATTCCGCATACTAACGTTACACACTTGAACAGAAGGAAAAGAGAATGTTAATAAAAATTACAACCACCAAAGGTCGATTGCCCAATTTGCATGTGCGTGGAAAGAAAGATTTGGCATAACGCCTGGTCAAAATACACCAGTCACTCAGGTGGTCAGAGTGAAATTGCTTTTGGTAGGGTGCGGTGCGGTTGTAGAAAAAGAAGTGTGGAACAAGGTCACTCAACTCCTCAGAACTTCACGTTATAAAGGCGATAGAAAAAAAAGAGAGCTTACTCTCTGCCGTGCTCTAGGTTTTCCTACAATGGAACAATTAGTAGCTTATTTGCAACGCGCTGCCTCCCAATTGTGTAAGAAAAACGTATCTTTATTTTAATCGACAGAAAATTCAGCCTTTTGATTGGTTGATTCGCTGTTTACATTTTTCCACAGCCAATCAAGGAGCAGAATTTGATACCGATTACGATAACGATGAATACGTTTTTCTTAAGTGGGCTCTACACTCGCGGCGCGAACAACCGCGAAAGCCCGCCACAACTGCGAATCACGAGTGTAGATGTTGCTCACGCCTACGCGTTCGCGCTTTGCGCCTTTCCCCGATCAGTGTCGGTTTTTGGTCCGCAACAAAGGGTTTCGTCCATAGTCACGAACAAGACCGTGAAGATTTGCGAGTGTGGAAGGGAAACAGTTCACGCGTGGATCGCGGCATACATTCACAGCGTGAAATAACGACGCGACTTCACGTGCGAGTGTCGAGCCGGCTTTACACAATTGGGAGGCTGGTTAGTTTAGGATTGTCCACTTTACTTACAAGTAGAGTTACAGCTGCAATCAAAGCCCCTTGGCTGAGAGGATACCGGCACAAAAACTTTTTGGGAGCAAGTCTTTTTATTACACTCATATTATTAGTCTAACATAGTAAGATAACTGAATTTATGGTCATAAAATTAATTTATTTTGATGTGACATCTTATCCATCTTGATTTAAAACCCTTGAAACATATGGAAGTTGCCTGTAGAGCATCTAGAGTCTCTTGTCTAGACTCCTGTCTGTGGTATGACAGGAAAAATTGACAAGGCTGCTTGTCCTTAAGATTGAGGTCCGTTAAGACCATAGAGATTAAAACATGATTAAAACCTTTGATTAGGTATAAGGGGCTCTTTATATCTATACTAAACAAAGATTAAAACCGTATCATTCTATGTATAGTTAAAACTAGTTTTCTTTGGTCGATAGGAAAGAAAGACGATTTCCAAAATGTGGGTTCTTAACATAAGGAACCACATGGATCAAATAATTGCCAATTAATTATTAATTTCACGACCTAGTGAAAGTATTTTTAAGGGTCGATAGCAAAGGCAGGGATACAACATTGACCAAAAATTAAAAACCTCTCTCTCTGTTTCGTACTCCTCATTGCTGAGGGTCGTGACCCCGTTCCGTTAATCATATAATGGTAGCAAGGATTCATCTGTTTATCAATTTTATAAATTCAGCAAATTTTTTTTCACTGCAGCATATTAACTGCTTGGTTATACCAGGTATGATATATTTTATGCTTGACTATTTTTAATAGGCAATAAACGGCGCAATTTGATCATGTTTGTGTTTTATTTTTTAAATGGCTTCCTACATTCAGTAACGAAATGCAAGCAAGATAAGTAAAGCTCGTGTTAAATCAGTTTCGAAGGTAAAATTTATTACTGATAAGGTACAATGTTTTTATTTCATCAAGCCCTGTTGGTGAAGCTACCACGCCGAAGAATGAAATAGCTATGTTTTCCCTTACTGACAATATTTGAACACCATTAACACTGTTTAAAATTACTTAAGTTACTAGCCGACTCGCCTCGGCTTCGCTTGGGTGAAAATCCTTTCTAAATCTCGCAAAATCTAGAAAGAAAATAAAGACAAACTTTTATTTTTGAAAGCAGTGCCACACATTACCAGTTATACCTACGGGTTAATCTCAAGTCTCTAGACCCATCGTAGCTCCTGCTTAAATTTTGTTCTGTAGATACTTTGATATGCTAGTCAGTTAGTTTATAGATTTACAGAATATAATATAAGTAACTAACGAGTTTTCTCCCGGGACTTCCCAAGTTATCTGCGTGGATTTAGGTTTTTTTTTAAGGTTACCTTGAAATTTTTAATAAGGGTCTGGTTAATAAGGGTCTCCCATGTACATAGTTTTTTCTGATTCATAGAAGATTCATAGCTATATTTCTAGATAGCATTCATAGCTTTTTTATCAGTCGTATTTACTAGTCGTACAATAAAGTTTTAAAAAACAAACAAAATATCTTTAAGCACAAAAAAACACCGTGTCGCTTTTCTTTCCACAAGTTGCATAATTCTTCATATTCTTTAATAAATGTACAAACGTAACATGTCTTCATTATGTTTTCATATACTTTATGAACAAAGGAAAATCTTTACATAATTTTATTATACTCGTATCATGCATTCTGTAGTTTTCTGTGCAGGTAAGTAGAATTACTTCACTAACTTGTACGATTGTGTGGCTTTTAATTCTTATCTTCTCTATTATAGCAAAGTCGCAACTCACATTTGTAGAATGCGAGTTAGCTTGTAAAACTCTTCATCATCTATCATACTTATAATAAAACTGTAACTGGACGGTTTCTGTGCATTAAATATAACATTATTATCGATATGGAGCCCAAAACAATTTTATTTAGAATTTTTTCTCTCTGGCTGTCTGTCTGTCTGTTTGTCTACGTAGAATCTAACTCACATTCAATATAATCTGCGTTTCTGATAAGAACCGATGGAGTGTGGGGACGTCTTTCCGGCATTCATGTATCCTGCCACGTGTAACTTGTTTATTTGAGCACCTTCAAAGCATTCGTAAATAGAAATCTTCCAGGCAAGTACGTTCCAACTTAGACATATCATCTTTCGATATCGTGCATGCCAAGTGCAAGCCTTATTGAAGTGAAACTTCTTTATGTACGTAGGACAATTTCGGGATGGGAAGGGTTAAAAAGGGTTGCGTCACCGACATGCTAATGTGAATAGTGTTACTTTTTGATATCTACTACTATAATAATTTACTACACTTATAATTTGAAATCAAATTTCACTTCCCTAGTCCCCACCGACTGCCAATTTAGTTTGTTAAGTTACTTATTTTATCTCAGTGGCAACCTTTCTTAACACTAAGTATACCTAAGCTTGCGCTTGGCAAACGCACCAAAGATTAGGTGATGATGCAGCCTAAAGTACAGCGCGCCTACCTATAAGACCTATTTACTCTTCTTTATATTATAGCTAGTGGATAAAACGGAAGCGGGAAGGGCATTCCATATTCTGACAGTGCGTTTTAGAAACCCCAGAAATACGAGTACTTCGTACAAGTCCGTGAATTTTCAAATACTTTTATCTACTGTTTTAGCTTTTGCATGGATATGTTATTCGGCGAATATGGTGAAAATAAATGAAACCTTCCACGTGAGGTCATTGTTCAGCTGCGAGTCTGTAGAAACGTACGAAAATGTTTATGAATACGATCCCTTGTGGCGTCAGACGTACGTTGGATGTATACTGTTGAATATTTTACAAGACATGTTCGGATTTAAGTAAGTATTTTATGAAGAGTCAAGATTCAGACAATTTAAGGTTAGATCTATTTTCCAATCCATCAAGTGCAGTAAAGTAGAGTGCCCTCTACTTTACTTGCGCTTTGATAAATTCTCATGAAAAAAAGAGGAACAGTACTTTAATTTTATTAGGCGTGATTGCTATCGTTACCAAGTCCAAGTCACTAACTCACTAAGTGCATATCTATCTGATTTGTTTTAGAAGATATTGTTCTATTGCCTATAATAAGTACTTAGTATAATCAAATTATCCATGTTTCAGCATTTCTTATGAAGTGGTAGATTACGCTCATCTACCGACGACGGCCCGGGATAGTGCTATCTACCCGCGTGCTAACGACTCTATCGACATCTATGTGAGACCTATGCAACTTAAAGCTGATTTACTTGACCACGCGTATCCTATACAAGCTATATTTACATGGCGGTGAGTGTTTCAGAAATTCATTCAGACCCTTTCTACCATGTGGATGCAAGACATCAGGCGAGTCACAGGAAGCCACTGGATTCAGGTGGTGCAAAATCATGGCGTGTGGAAGTGTCTACAAGTGACTAATGCCTAGCAATGGAAGCAACAGCTATCGGTTGAAAATGAAATCAAGTATATTTCAAAAGAATTGCTTACGAATATGTCTTAACTGCAAAGAAAGAGTATAAGAGTACTCACTATAAAACATTATGAAATTTCTTTGCTGTAAAGGGACTTTGTATATATAGAGGGCCAGGGCTGTTAAATTGTATGAAAGCATTGATGTCCGAACTAACCCTTTGTAACTCTATACGATATAGGTAAGTATGTAATAAAGTAGACTCCAGTCAGGGGCGTGGGAGTCCCTGCAACTGCATTAACTTTTCCAGGTTAGTCCACTTTTATCTTAGACTGCATCATCACATACCACAAAGTAAAATTGGAATCAAGGGCTAACTTGTCATTGAAAAAGAAATACCTCCTAGAGTTATGTCTCAAAATTTCCTCCATAAAATATTTTTTTATGTCACCAGCCTCGGTTTTATCCTCCGTCACCGCTACACCGGTGTTCTCAAGGCGTTCTACAGTCAACCCTTCAACATCCCACTCTAGATCTGCGTTTACACGATGATTGTCTTATTTATTTAAATGATTGTATTATTTATTATGATTGTACAACTTTTTAATCCAGTGCAGCTGTCGACACATGTCGATATGCGTTTATAAAACAAGCCTTGACTGCGCGTGAAAAGGTCATCACGTGAAAAGGCCCTGTATTATTTTGTAACTCGGTCGCGCTAAGTTTGCACCTCGCTGGAATGCGGCACCTCTCCCACTTCCCCGCTCACCTTCTCGCGGTCGTCTTGTCGCGTCATTACGGTTCACATACCGTACCTAAGCGTCAGTGTGAGGTAATCGACGCGAGATGCAAACTTAGCTTGACCGAATAGTATGTATTTTCAGCCTCGGTTTTATCCTCCGTCACCGCTACACCGGTATCCTCAAGGCGTTCTACAGTCAACCCTTCAACATCCCAGTCTGGATCTGCGTTTACACGATGATTGTCTTATTTATTTAAATGATTGTATTATTTATTGTCCACTATATTGATGTGGCGCTAGTGTCGTCGTCATGTAAATATTAGCTCCGTACAAAAAGTAATAAATAAAATCAAAACAGTGATGTTCAGTGAATATAAACTCGTAAAACAATAAATAATAGTCTAAAGATGCAGTGGTAGTGTTATCTAAACATACATAACAGAAATAACTATAAAGTTCTATCGTGAAGTGACTGTTTTGAAAAACTCAATGTTTATACAAATTTTGCTTATGTCTATTTGTGTTAAAAGTTTTATTCAACCAAAATATCACACATCTACATAAATATAGATGAAAAGTGCTTAAATTGACTTATTAAGATAAAATACAAAGTTCATATACAGAATAATTTTACTTTTCAAGATAACGGTTTGTTTTGGTGGGAACAGTAACGCCATCTATTAATGTGCAGCAATTCAAACAGCAGTGTAAATTAATGCCATCTTCAGGAGACCAGCTATACTAAATTGCAAAACGCAAATCGGAATACTATTATAGTAACAGACAATACCATGAGATGTCGCTAGGAGGTGTCTATCAATCAGCAATAGGTGGCGCTAGATTGTGAAGTCGTAAATAATTGAACAGAGAGCTACTTATTTTTACAGTGTTCAAATAGAAAAATAAATAAATATTTAAAATATATATATTTAAAAATAAAAAACATTTAACTTCACATTTGCACAATTATACATTTTAAACCAAATTACATAGATACTGAGCTTTTACGAGAGAAAAATTAATAGATAAGTATCCTTGGAATAAAAATTTAAAATGGCAGGAGACACTGAACAGCTTCTAAAGGCTCTAGAAAAAATGGAAGAAAAAATTACAAAAAACATTAACAACAATATTGATCAAAAATTTGAACGGCTTACTAAAGAACTCCAAGATATAAAACTTACAAATAAAGACCAGGAGAAAAGAATATCTTTGATAGAAAGACAACTAAGGGAGAAGAACCTTATATTTTTTGGAGTACCTGAAGGAGAAAAAAGTTATGAAGAGCTAGAAATCAAAATAGTAGGTATCATTAATAAGAAAATGGAAATAGAATGCAGTTCTAGAGATATTGAAGCTGTCCAGAGAATCGGAAAGAAGGAAATAGACAAGATAAGACCAGTAAATATTACCTTTGTAAGACTAGGAACAAAAATAAAAATTTTAAAACTCAAAAAGTCCCTAGAGAGTTCCAGTATATACATAAAACACGATTACCCGCAGAAAGTGTTGGAAATCAGAAAAACCTTAAAAGAGCAAGTAAGAATAGAAAGAGAGCGAGGAAATAAAGCAGTCATTAAATACGACAAAATTATTGTAACGAAAAACACCGAAAGCTCTAAAAATAAACCAAATTTTGGTCAGAAACGACCGCTAAACATCACTCCACCACAGACAAAAAATACGGAAGAGAGTCGAAACGAGCTTATTCCTAACGCTGATATGCAAACAAATAAAAAAAATAAAACAATGTCCTACGGAATACGCCAGTATACACAAAACAGAAATAAAGATAATACGACACCAGAAAATCAATAGCAACTAATTCAAAGACCAAAGCCAAAAAACACGAGCAGCATAGAAAATAGCACAACTATAAATAGAGCAAATAAAAAATCTCCCCCAGAACGGCTTGTCACCGCGGGGGCAGTAGACAAAAACCCTCCACCAAAGAAAAAATACTACATTGCCACTTTCAATGTTAGATCGTTGGCGAACGAAGATAGAGTCATACAACTAGAGCATGCGATATCACAAATAAAATGGGATATTATAGGACTCTCCGAAGTACGCCGTCTGGGCTATAAAATAGAAGATAGAGGTGAATACATGCTATATAGCTACGGAGAAACGAAGGGGGAAAAGGGTATTGGTTTCTTGATAAGGAAACAAAATCAACTTAAAATATTAGACTTTATAGGTTTAACCGAGAGAGTGGCTCTACTAAGAGTAAAAATCGAAGACCTGATTTACTCAATCATACAAGTATATGCACCTACATCCGAGGCTAATGACAATGACATTACTTATTTTTATCAAGGCTTACAAAATGCAATTGAAAAATGCGACAAGCACATTATCTGTATGGGAGACATGAATGCAAAGATAGGACAGACCAATCAAAACATCAGCTATGCTTTGGGTTTATACGGATATGGTAACAGAAATGAAAGGGGCGAACAGTTTATTGAATTTTGTCAGCAAAATAAGTTAAAAATAATGAACACAGTATTTAAAAAACCACCCCAACTAAGATGGACATGGGAGTCACCGAACGGACTTATAAGAAATGAAATCGACTTCTTCACGACAAACGTACCCAAGTCGATAGAAAATGTTAGTGTCCTTAGTAATTTCAAGTTTCCCAGTGATCATAGAATGGTGAGAGGTACTATCAATATTTTCCATAATAAGCCATCAAGACGTTGTTATAATAAAAAAGCAGCTAGATATGTTGATAGAGAAAAACTAAAAGCAACCCTTTCAAGTAAAATCAGTGCAATAATCTGGGAAAGCACCGAAAACCCTATAGAAATGTATAACAATATAGAAAAAATTATTATTGACAGCTCAAATATATCTAAAATAACCAGTAGAGAAAATAAAAGACAATTTATCATAACCAAGGAAGTCGAAGACTTAATAAGTAAAAGGCATATATTAAAGAATAAGCATAACAAAACGACAAAAGAAAAGAAAGATTTAAGCATACTATATAGAACTATAAATAAAAAAATAAGACAAAATACCAAAATGTATAGACAAGATATCATAAAGTGCCTACTGGAAAAGACTGGAGCAGTAAAAAAGGTAAATAAAAAGCTGAATACAACTAAATCACTCATGCCCCAAATAAAATCAGTAACAGGCTCTACCGTCACAAATAGAGATGGAATCATGCAGGTAGCCACCCAGTACTATCAAACTCTATACAGTCAACAATACCAAGAAAATGAAACCGAATCAGAAGCAAATGTCAATGAAGACCCAGTACCACTGTTTATGGAAAGCGAGATAGAGCTATCGATTAGTAAATTAAAGCAAGACAAGAGTCCAGGGCCAGATGGTATCAGCAACGAGTGTATTATCGCTGGAAAGGACATTCTTGTGAAACCACTTACGAAACTCTTTAACATGATTCTCAAGACAAAAAAGCTACCATGGCAATGGACATATTCGGAAATAACACTTATTTATAAGAAAGGTGACCCGAAGCAAATATGTAACTATAGACCTATCAGTCTTACATCATGTCTATACAAGGTATTCTCTACCTCGTTGCTACGGCGCATCACAAAAGCTATAGATGAAAGCCAAGGAATAGAACAGGCAGGCTTCATTCAGGGTTTTTCAACAATCGACCATATACATACATTAAAGAATATAATAGAGAAGTACAAGGAATATGGAAAACCCTTATATATCGGATATATTGACTATTCCAAAGCTTTTGACTCTATATCACACAAGGCTATCTGGAGAGCTCTGGCTGAACAAGGTGTCAATAAAGGATACATAGACATCATAAAAGAACTCTACCGGAAAAGCACGTCCAGTATACGTTTAGACAGAGTTGGTAAACCATTTAGATTAGAACGAGGTGTCAGACAGGGTGACCCGCTTTCTTCGAAGCTGTTTATTGCTGTACTGGAAAGCATATTTAGAGAATTAAGCTGGGAGAGCACCGGAATAAAAATACATGGCAAATATCTATCACACCTCAGATTTGCGGATGATATCGTGCTGCTCTCCGAAACTGCGGATGATCTACAGAATATGCTGATAGCACTCAATTCACAAAGTGTTAAAGTGGGACTCCGAATAAACCGGGAAAAAACAAAAGTGATGACCAACTCAGAAAGAAAATGCATACAGATAGAGAAGGTCGAAATAGAGTATGTCGACGAGTACATATATCTTGGACAACTTATTTCTCTCGAAAACTCCTCCATCGATAGAGAGATCGAAAGACGTGTCACAAATACGTGGAAGAAATATTGGAGTATGAAGGAGATTTTCAAGGGAAACCTTCCAACAAAAATTAAAACTAAAGCTTTAGAGACTTGTTTACTTCCATGTCTTACTTACGCATGCCAGTCTTGGCCTCTCTCCATCAAAACGATTAAAAAAATAAGAACATGTCAGAGAGGTTTAGAGCGAAGCTTAGTTGGGTTAAAACTGAAGGACCGTGTGAAATGCTCTGAAATAAGGCGACAAACTAGAGCAAGAGATGCCATCAAACAAATTCTAAGACTTAAATGGAGATGGGCAGGCCATATTCAAAGGTGCCAGGATGAAAGGTGGACGAAAACCGTGACTAACTGGTATCCTTTGAATTGGAAACGAAGGCCTGGAAGGCCAATAAAAAGATGGGATGATGACATCGCAAAAATTGCGGGAAGGACATGGAGTACTTTAGCTAGAGATAGATGCACATGGAAAGAAATGGAGGAGGCTTACACCGCTACAGGCGGTCCTTACATGTAAACATATAATATATAATAAAGAGCAAGCATGTTTATTAATAGAAATAAATGTAAATATCATACGATTAATTAGGTTTAGAAAAATAAATGTAAGAAAAAAAATAATACTTTTTAAGCATAGTTATAATAGTTTTATAGAGTTAAGAAATAATTAATGTAAGGAATCAAATAAAGCTTTTATTATTATTATTATTATATATTATTTATTATGATTGTACAACTTTTTAATCCAGTGCAGCTGTCGACACATGTCGATATGCGGTCATAAAACAAGCCTTGACTGCGCGTGAAAAGGTCATCACGTGCAAAGGCCCTATATTGTTTTGTAACTCGTTCGCGCTAAGTTTGCACCTCGCTGGAATGCGGCACCTATCCCACTTCCCCGCTCACCTTCCCGCGGTCGTCTTGTCGCGTCAGTACGGTTCACATACCGTACCTAAGCGTCAGTGTGAGGTAATCGACGCGAGATGCAAACTTAGCTTGACCGAATAGTATGTATTTTCAGCCTCGGTTTTATCCTCCGTCACCGCTACACCGGTATCCTCAAGGCGTTCTACAGCCAACCCTTCAACATCCCCGTCTGGATCTGCGTTTACACGATGATTGTATTCGGTTCGGTTTGCTTCTACATGCTCAGCCAATGGGACACGAGGCGGTTTGGAGGAGAGTGCAGTTTTGGTTACGAATTACTGCTGGCATTCTCTGCTTATTGTCAACATAGTGAGTACCTACTTAATTTTTTTTAAATCTGTTATGAAATTGAGCGCAACATTATTGGATATTCTTTGGGGTAGTAAAATTAGTCTGCCATAATATATACTTCAATACTTAAGAAGACCAGTGCCTTCAAACATTGCGTGTTTCCAGTAGGTACTTATGTGGATCCGAGACAATGTTGCTAACTGTGGGTATCACAAAAAAAGCTCAGATTCGCTCAGGCGGTTAGCTATTAAATAAATAAATTATTCATTCAGTCGGATTTTTATTTACTTATCTGAAATTTCATGATTCTAGGTCAACGGGAAGCCCTTTTGTTTCCCTTGACCGGTCTTGATAGACACCACAGACAGACAGACGACAGACAGACAGACAGAAGGATAGACGAACGGACAACTAAGTGATCCTATAGGGGTTTCTTTTTTTCTGGAGACACGGAACCCAAAATAAACATCTAAAACTAAGCGGAAGGAGTTGTAGAACAATACCTTTTACCTAAATGATTAAAAAAATGCTGTTTCCAGTTTTACCATTACAAGCAACTTCAAACTCTCGACGGATTGGCTATCTAACCTTCATCGTGTGTGCTTACGTAGTGCACAGCTTCTATACATCTAACCTGCTTTCTCATCTAGTGAGTGATAAAGACAAAACTATGGATCTAAAGGCCTTGGTAGAGAGTGATTACCAGTTCGCTTTGCTGAAAGATATGAACCTTGATACTGATAGAAAGGTAAGTTCTTTTCTTCTCCCTTCTTATTTAATTATCTTTTTCGCTTTTGAGACTTGGCGAAGTTCATGCTTGATGGGAAACAAAGATGAGGTCTCTAGTATGGAACGGGCTTGCCTATAAAACGTCTATTTACTTTCCTTGAACGTGAAAGTAAGGCTAAGTAGATATACGTGGCAGGGAGTACCTACACCACCTTAACCTAAGATGTACTTGAAAATTATTTTGTGAAAATAGTTTAAAAGTAATCGCCTAAAAATAAGGGACTTTAGAAATTCTCCATAGTCTTCTCAAAGGAGTGTGAACCTTTGAGAACATTATGGAGAACTCTTAGGGATACAGGTTTCCTCACGATATTTTCCTTCACCGTCAAAGCAAGTTCTCCGAAAAGTTAGAGGTGCGTGTCCGGGATCGAATCCCCGACTAGGATCCCGATTAGGAGGCGGACGTATTAACCACTGGGCTTCACGGCTTAATCTAATTAGTCCTATTATTTTAGCTAATGCTGCCCCTACACCATAAATCGAAACTGCTGGTGCATAAGAATAATATTTTACATTTCAGACTGTGTATTTAAAGTACTTCAAATTAGCTAAAACAATAATCATTAGTATGCATAATTTCTACAAATTATTATTGTTCTGAGAATGGTATAATTTTAGTTCCTTCATTAACATAAAATCATTGTCTAGGTATGTACCTAATAATTTATTTTTCGTCTCACTCGCTCGGAAAGGATCCTTTTGCCCTTTTAAATCTGCGTGGAAAATGGTAATTTTGGAAGTGCATACCAAGTAAGGGCTTTAACATTGAAATAACTCGAGGACCCAACTCCTCAACCCTGATGCTGTATGCAATTGCATTCCTAAATCGTAGTGATCCCATGGGATTCATGTTTTTACGGGTACAGAGATTTTTAAAAACCTAAATCCACGCGGGCGAAGCCGCAGGCGTCATCTAGTACCATATTATATAAATGCGAAAGTGTGTCTGTCTGTCTATTAGCTTTTCACGACCCAACAGTTTAACCGATTTGTGATGAAATTTTGTACAGAATTAGCTTACATTCCGGGGAAGGACATAGGCTACTTTTTATCCCGGAAAATCAAAGAGTTCCAGGCGGGATTTTTAGAAAACCAAATTCACGTAGATACCTAGGTACTTACTTAGATGATGTCAGGCGGCATATTTTTTCAGCTATACTTAAACAATTTTTATACATTTTCAGAAATATGAAAAGTCGATGGACAATAACCTCAGTATAGTTTGGAAGAAACTATTACACGTCCAGATAATGAATCTAACTACCGCGTTGGAGGCGGTCGTCGGTTCCAAAACAGCTCTGGTCACTGAGTACTTCACTTTGTATCCTATTTTGAAAAGATGTAAGTAACTGTCCAGTCAGCCATAAAGCCAGGTTTGCACTTGCCTATAGTCATTTGTACTGGCGGGTGCAAACCTAACTTAGTTGCTGACATAAACTATGTAGGTACAATGCATGAGTCTTTCAACTTGTATCCCATTTTTAGGACCCGTACCTCAAAAGGAAAAACGGAACCCTTATAGGATCATTTTGTTGTCTGTCTGTCTGTCCGTCGTCCGTCGTGTCTGTCAGAAAATCTATAGGGTACTTTCCGTTGACCTAGAATCATGAAATTTGGCAGTTAGGTAGGTCGTATAGTACAAGTAAAGGAATAAGTGAATTTATTAAAAAAAATTAAACTGTGTTTTAATTTTCAAAGTATGATAACTATACCAAGTGGGGTATCATATGAAAGGGCTTTGCCTGTACATTCTAAAACAGATTTTTATTTATTTTTATGGATAATAGTTTTTGATTTATCGTGCAAAATGTTGCAAAAAATACCCGAGTACGAAACCCTCGCCGGTGCGCGAGTCTGACTCGCACTTGGCCGGTTTAAAATATGTAAGTACCTAGTACATATATCACTATACTGGATAATATCTATATACATTTTACGACCCCCCTGGCGCAGTGGTAAGCGCTGTGGTCTTATAAGTGGGAGGTCCCGGGTTCGATTCCTGCCAGGGGCAATTCATGAAATTATATTCTGAATGCCCTTCCGGCGTCCGTGTTTCTTGCCAAGTAGTTATAACTTGAATACCTTTAAGGCAAGAGTGAAAAGTGAAAAGGCGCCGAGAAGCACTAGGCTTCTAAGCAAGCGCACTCCAACCTAGACCTCGTCATTGCTCTGTTGTTCAAACGCAAGCCTGTCTCACAATTAAAAAAAAACTTCTTTACAGATCTCGACAGTGACGACATTTGCCAACTTGTCGAGGTAGACTTGTATTCGAAAATAAAACAGTACTTTTTCACATCGAAAAATTTTTCGTATAAGGAGGAGTTTAAAATCGGGTAAAATTATTTGTTTTATTTTTCTTGTGCTGTCATTTTATTGTTGTTTATTTCCTAGTGTCCTAGACTGCATACATTCAATTCAATCTAATATACCAGCCTATATGCATCCACTGCTAGACATTGTGCACCATCAAACACGGTCCTCCGCTTTCCTCATCTGCTTCCAACCCCCTTAATTAATCAATCAATCAATCAATCAATAAATCAATCAATCAATCAATTTGCAAATTTGAGTTATGTATCTATACCTTCTATCTATATAATAATCTTCAAATAATCGGTATAGCGAGCTATAGATCGTTCTACATTGTGCTTACCGGTACGTGATGTCCAGTTTAGATTGATATAGAATAGTAGGAATAGATATGATAAAGAAATAAGGTTCTTATATTTTTCGGGCCGCTTCCGAAGCACTTCTTATAAATCCTGTAGATACTCATATCATATCTCTGCCAGTTTAAAACGCGTCTGCCCCAATGGACGTTGGGTCTGCACACTTGACACTTCAGCTTGCTAAGCCTTTGAGCTATGTCGATTTTGTTCTTCTACGAATTTGCTCGTTCCGGATTTTATCCCTGAGAGAGATATAATAACTATTCCTCCTACATCAATGGAAATACCTAACATAGCTCGCTCCATAGTGCGTTGAGCTACTTTTAATTCCAGTTGCCAGTTGTAATGTCCACGTTTCCGCCACCATAAATAAAAAAAACATGACAGACCGAAACGAACGCGTATACTGTTGGTCATACAAAGAATAACTACGGCCAATGTTTCTGCCCCAAGCAATTTTTTTCTGTTTCCTTCTTGTGATGGTACCAAATAAAGATTAATAATGTTCTTTCAATTTTTTTTTTTTAAGAGCTTAGACGCTTATTTTTTTATAAATTTCAATATAATTTTTCACAGAACTCTCCGAGCAAAAGAAGCGGGTATAATGAAGAATATCCTAAAGCAAGACAAGTATTCTCCTTTAAAATGTGAAGACTCTACAGGCGTGTACAAAGCGCAGTTTGAACATGTAATAGCACCTATAATAATACTCTTTTCTGCTTATGTGCTGGCGGTGGTTGTGCTGGTCGGTGAGAGGATGCATTACCAGATGAATAGAGTCTGGCCTTATGTGGAATGAAGAGGAATAGATCAAGATTTGAGTAGGAATACTGCATCGATGTTACACAAAGTTATAAAAGTGCAATTCGCAATCTGAATACATACCTACTGATATGAGTAGAAAATTTAGTTTTTCACGCTGTTTTTCACACTTCACAATCACACACACACACACACACACACACATAATTATTAAAGACAATTTAAATACACAAATTAATCGAATAAAAAATGTTCTAGATATGGTGTTTGAAATAACTTTTATTTCGTCTGAATTCCTTTCTGTTCTTCTCTATCTTTGATAATGCCAGAAGTATTGAGGTAAATTAACGAGTTTCGGATTTTTCCCTTTAGGTACTATAAGACACTGCTATCTGCCTTACATGATTCTAGGTCAACCCCTTATCAAACCCTATAAGGCAGGTACTTCCCACCTGCCTTATAGGCTTTGATTCCCTTGACGGGTCTTAAAAGACAACGAAGTGATCCTATTTAAAGGGTTTCTTTTTCTCTGAAAATTTGGAACCCTAAAAAGGCAGACTTAAAAAAGTATTCATCGCTACAAAAACATTTTGCATTAAAATTTTAATGAATACTGCATCCCACTTCTGAAAATTCTGAAACGTTTCTTAATAATTTTGAATTGGAAATGCATGTATAAAAGCGTTTAATTTTTCCGAGCCGTCGATTCGTGCGAATTCAATACTATTTCATTACACACAAAATTAATGAACCAGTCGAACCACTGGAACATTGTTGTCGATAAATGTAAAAACATCCATTTTTATAATGATAACCCCATTTTATTCGGTCCCAGCTTTGCTCGGATGTAATTTCTGAAAATCCTTTTTCAGTAGAGGTTTACGATATTGAGAGAATCTATATCCAAAATTGCAGTAAGTTCATCGAGTTTAGACTTTTCAAAATTTATCTCAGTGGGGCATAGATTTATTATAGAACTTAGTGAAGCCTATGGAAGAATAAAATGAAATAATATGACCAAATCAAACTAGATCCCATCCAGAGAGAGAGAGAGAGAGGGAAATCCGCCCTTATTTTACAATCATCATCATCATCAAACCATCGCCGGCCCAAAACAGGCCATACAGGGTGTAACACAATCCAATGCCAATAACCATTTGCCTTATTTGTAGTTTAAGTGATTTGGTATTTATCAAACCCGCATTGTATAGCATACAGTCCAAAACTCGGGTCAAGCCCACCTACGACGCGGCATTGACTTCGAGTGACCTATTTACGGAACGTTCGTTGACGTCTAGCGTGAGTCAGAGGTTTTATTTGCAATATATTGTGAACTTTTACAGCCTGTATAAGTACTATATGATATTTTTTTTATTCCATTACAACTCTATTTATTCTCTCAGGCATGCAGATTCCTCGGGGTCCCAATATCTTCCTTCACCCTTAAGGAAATTAATTAGGCATTGCTTAAAACGCACATAACTCGAAAAACGAAAAGTTAGTGATGCGTGCTCGGGAACAAACAACTGAACGAACCCCTAGAGTCACTAGACTATCGCCACTTTCAAATTTATAATAATTATTTGTATAGGTTGCTGTACCAATCACTAAGCTAAGAAATAGATAAACTTTAATGGAGCATTGTTAGATTTCTATAAAGGAAACTCCTAGTGAGCCCGCAGGCAAACTTGTAATTAATAAACCATCTCCAGTTGATCCCGTAATGACTTATCAAATAGTTTCTTGGCTATCGGACCTTTCAAATAACAAACAATAGCTTGAAGGCTTTTCAGGGTTTTCTATTATAACTGTACGTTATAACTTTGGTCAATCACAAAATACTTCAAAGCAGATAGATGAAAGCAGAAGACGTCGGACCCCCCCTAGTTGGAGGGTAACCTCTAAATCGGAGTAAATTATGTGTGTTTTAGGCAATTAAACATCACTTGTTTGAAGAAAAAACATTGTCAGTAAATTTGCATGCCTGAAATTTCTTCATAATGATCTCAAAAGTCTGTGAAGTCTGCCAATGCGCATTTGGCCAGTGGGACAGCCAAACCCTTCTCATTCTGAGAAGAAACTCATGTTCAAAGTAAGCCCGCAATGGGTTGATTATGATGGTGATGAGTTTGATGAAAGCGGGCTGAACTTGGTAAAGATTTTATTTATTAGTAACAGGTACAAACATTGAAGATTTTGATTGTAATGAAATAACAATGGCTCTGAAATATACTGTCCGGTCGATCGGCTTAGTAGCAACAAGTGTAAATTAAAAATTTATAACACACCCGACAAGTGAAGGTTACAGTAACTAGAAAACAGCTGATAACTTTCAAACGTCTGAACCGATTTTCTTGGATTATAGCTAAGAACACTCTCGATCAAGCCACCTTTCAAACAAAAAAAACTAAATTAAAATCGGTTCATTAGTTTAGGAGCTACGATGCCACAGACAGATACACAGATACACGGATACACACATCAAACTTATAACACCCCTCTTTTTGGGTCTGGGGTTAATAAAAATGAAAATGCGCATACCTACTTACTTTTTTTATGAATATTTTTAGGGTGCCGTACCTCAAAAGGAAAAACAAAACCCTTATAGGATCACTTTGTTGTCTGTCTGTCTGTAAATTGTGTCTGTAGTACAAGTACCTAAAGGTAAAATCCTAAAACCGTGTAGGTATTTGTGGTTACATCACAAAAAAAACTTAGTTAGACTTACATAATATTATGTTCAGAAGGGGATGTCTATCGGTTTATAATGATGATTTCATATTTTGTGAGATAATAATTTAGCAGGAGGAAATCTATAGAAGGATTTTGAAAAGAGATTTTGACCTAAATATTATTTGTACTGTAGCTTATCTGTTATACCTACTGTCTTAACTTTAATAATTAAAATAGTTTTAATGATCTGAGGTCAAGCGTGAATTTTGTGTTTGGCGTTAGTTGTTTGCTTTAGCTTGCACAAATAAGTTTAATATAAACTAATGTAGGCGGGCGTAATACCTCGAAGCTATCTTGGGTTATTTTCTATTATCAGACTCTATAAAATTTTGGGGAATTGCCTACGATGCGATAAAGCGTAGACCGATAGTAAATAAAATGAGAAAAGGGTCAATTGAATAAAAAAATACCGGAAAATTGTACGTTTTTCTTTCGCAATAAGTGTTACGTAATAAAATAAAAAAACATTTAACTGTGGAGTAAGATAACTGTTTTTGCAAGTGGCTTGTTTCCTTATTATAGAGTTTCTTACTAGTTAGTTTCCAACATTTAGTACTTGGTTTTTAAACCCACTATTTTCAAAATCTAAGCGTCGAAATTTCGTCGTAACTAGTTTCAAGGCCTCGTCCGCCTGGATTATAGCAAACCCCTATTTTACCCCCTTAGGAGTGGAATTTTCAAAAATCCTTTCTTAGCGGATGTCTACGTCATAATAAGCTATCTGTATGTCTTTCAGCTCGATCCGCCCAGTAGTTTGAGCTGTGCGTTGATTGCACTCGGTCTGTCAGTCAGTCAGCTTTTCCTTTGTATATATAGATAATTGTCGCAAGTCTATCTTACAATAAAAAAATAATAACCCGTGGCAAGCTACAATACTCGCTCCTGAATCCTTTCTATTTCGGGCAACTCATAAAACTTCAAGAAATATGCAACGTGCTTGCGGCTTGCGCAAAAGTTCACGAAGATGCCATAAAAGTTGTGTTTCTTGTTATATACGGGGCCTTGCAAAATTTTATAAAAAAACTTTATCCACGTTTCAACTTTTGCCAACAGGAAATTATTTTGCAATTGATTAGGAATTTTAATAGGTAAAACATTTTTATTTAACCTACCGGACCTGACGTCTCGGCTAACATCAACTTCGGAAGATCCATCGAAACTTACCTAAGCCTAAAAATCCATCGAAACTAAAGCTAAAAAACTTGGCATCCTTAATATGGTCAAGCAGTATTTCAAGCCGCACTAACTGATTACTTTGTATCAAGCACAAGTCAGATTGTGTATGGAGTATTGTAGTCACCTCTATGATGGTTCTACCAAGTACCAACTAGCGGCTCCAGAGTTTAGATGCCGTTCATCTTCGAGCTAGGAGACTCTTAGGCGAAACTTCAGTCTCGATCACCGCCGTAAGGTTGCTGGTTTATAGGATATATTTTGGAGAAGGTATTCAGGAACATTTAGATCTTGTCCCCCCTTTCACCTTTCTACTCATACCTACCGCAAGACGTCGGGCGAGTTTCCATCCTTATGCTGTTAACATTTCACATACACGCACGAACGTTTTGCGTCATCATTCCTCATACACATGGCTAAGGTTTGGAATACTCTTTCGCGATCTGGGTTTCCTACCAATAACAATCCGGATATCTTTGAAACAGGATTGAATAGGTATTTACTAGGCAGATGTGTCCCATCTTAGGCCGCATCACTACTTTCCATCAGGTGTGACTGTGGTCAAATGTGTGCCTATAGTGAATAAAATTTACAATATCAATCTTTTGAAGACTTGCAGATATTTACGCATTACTCCCGATCTAAAAAAATCGGTTCGTTTTCCTATATTCGAAGTTCGAACCACTAATTGATTTCTACGGGACATAATGTCTTAGATCGCTAAGTTGCTTGGTGATATTATCATGTCTTTGTTGGTAAATAAATGACTGTAGGTACCT
This sequence comes from Maniola jurtina, assembly GCF_905333055.1. NCBI lineage: Eukaryota > Metazoa > Arthropoda > Insecta > Lepidoptera > Nymphalidae > Maniola > Maniola jurtina. Next base: position 2,746,246 of record NC_060044.1, read on the forward strand.
ACTGAAAGATAAAGGTCATTGACAGTAGCACTAAAATTAATACATAGCTCCTCGTTTCTATAGTAGGTTAAAAAGGCTTAGGCACGTAGGTAATATAAGTACTTGCTAAGTAAGTATTCCGTCTTCAAAAATAGAATGTTTGGGTCTTGTACTAAAGTTTCCAAAGTTCTTTAAGGTGTTCCCTTTTTTTATGTTATTTATTTTCAGCTTGCGACATTGTCTGGAGTACACTTCCATGTAGGTATACGATGAGTAATGACCTGTACTTGCTAATTTTGCGGTTTCAAAAATAGAACACGAAAATTCCCGTGTTTGGGTCATGTACAACAAGTTTCTAAATTTCTTTTAGGTGTTCCCTTGTTATTTTTTTTTGCTGTTTGCGACATTGTTAAAAATACACTTTTTTTCGAGTTTCTTATTTCGCAAACTGTAAGGGTTTGTCGTATGATAATAGAACTTTTTAGTACCTACTGACCATTCAAGTAACGTCACTCTTCTTGATGTATCAGCATTCCTATGATGCAACCGATAACGCATCTTGCTATAATGTCGCACATGCATTTTCAGTATTGAAAAACCAGTCAAATGCCAATTGGACTCGCACACGAAGCGTTCGGTAGCTTTAAAAACCCCGAAAAAAATAATTAAAAATTGTGTTCATTCTTTTTTTTTTGATATAACGACAAATTCACGGTTTTGGGATTTTTTCCTTTACTTGTGATTATAAGACATTTACTACTTGCCAAATTTCATTCCTTCACCGTTAAAGCAAGTGAAGGAATTTTATTGCAACTTTTTAAAATTTTATTATAACTTTTTTTATTAATTTATAACTATTAAATTATAACTTCGAAAAGTTAGAGGTTAGAGTTAGAGGTGTGTGCCCGGGATCGAACTTCAGACCTCCCGAATAAGAAGCCGAGGTCTTAACCACTAGGCTATCACCACTGTATTACGATATAATGATAGGGAAAAGGTACAATAACATAAACCAAGCATAATACTTGAGCAACAGTAACTTTATTTATTTCACATCTACGGGTAAGTCACCCACTCCCAGCTGCTCCCAAACTGTAAGGCGTTGACGACCCAGTGGTCAAAAAGTATGAACCTGAATTCCCTGGTCCAGAGTTCAATCCCATGTAGGTCACATCATTCCTCGTGCAGAGTCCGTTTTGAAACATGGTCCAATTTACACATTTGCGAGCTGCAATCCAAAATATTTTGGTGTCAAGGAGCTAAACTATCAAGTACCTAATGTGTATAAATTACTAGCTGATGCCCGCGACTTCGTCCGCGTGGATGTAGGTTTATCCCGTGGGAACTTTTTAGTATTCTGGAATGAAATATAGCCATTAATTCTAAACTTCTGCCAAATCCGCCAGTAGTTTTTGTGTGAAAGAGTAACAAGCATGCACACATACACACTCACACACACTTTCTCTCTCTCTCTCACACACACACACACACATTGGCAAAGGCATGGTAGCGCTTTATTTTTACAAGCTATAATGGCGATATTGATGATATAGCTGTTATTAGACAATCAGTGATCTAAAGTTATACGAGTAACAAAGACTTACCAGGAAAGTGATCAGGCGAATTAATCGATTCAGCAAATAATTCCCAAGCTCTACTATGATCACACGTGGAAAAAAAACAACCTGGTTGTGACATGCCGTTGTTGGGGTAGAAATCCTTATGACCTAGAACCAACATAATTGTGGCAACATGAAATCCTAGAATTTACTCCACGTCCATTTTATGCATTGCGATATTATAGTACATTATAGCACTGATTATTATTTAAAAACATTTAAATTCTCTATACTTCATCATCAATCAACCTATCTTCGGTCCACAATTGGGTATGGGTCTCCTCTGATAATGAGAAGAGTTCAGGCTATAGTCAAGTGAAAATAAGTAGATTTCAGACCTTTGAGAACATTATGGAGAATTCTCAGCTAAGCAAGATTTTACATGATCTAGTCTCATGGCACATTGAAGTAAACAATTCACAAATAATAGATAATCTAATGATGACTAACGAAGTGACGCGTTAATTCATAAATGTTTCAATACAAATTAATTTTTTGTGTAGATTGTGGAGCATCTTTATCATGGCCCTTAGAAGACTTTATATCCTACTTATGAAAGTTACACTTTTTTTACATAAACAGCGTTCAAGGAAGCAAGTAAGTTTGGTACTAATTTTACGTGATTACCACCACCCATGAACCAGAGAAAGAGGAAAGCATTTTCAGGAATTTGTTTACTATTCGATGAATCATATATGTATATCAATTGTTCAGTGGAAAAGCGGCGAAATGATTTGGTTCCACAATTTACTTATTTTATTTTATAGATATACGATGGCCGTTGGGGCAGACGTGTTCTGGAGTGGAGGCCGCGTACCGGTAAGCGCAGTGTGGGACGACCTCCTGCCCGCTGGACCGATGACCTGAAGAAGGTGGCGGGGAGCGGGTGGATGAGGAAGGCGGAGGACCGTGTTTGGTGGCGCGCTCTTGGAAAGGCCTATGTCCAGCAGTGGACGTTTACAGGCTGATGGATGGATGGATGGATATTATAGATTAATATACATATTTAGCACCAAATAAAGTTAATTTATTTGTTGATTTAATTTATTATTTTTTTTTTAAATCACATCTACAAAATGCAAACAATCGTTACCTACAGGCTCTTTTAATCCCAACATTCCACCATTCGTGTGTATGACATCAACATATTCCGCATCACTTGCATCCAGCCTCGCTCCAGTGTCTATGTTACTAAAGCAAGGTCCAGCTGGATCTAAGCCTGTGATTCTTGCAATGCTTTTGCCAGTTCTTTCTTTTACTTTCTTGCCTGCTATACCTGCTATGTGAGCTCCTAGACTATGTCCAATTAACGTTATTTTGGATGCGTTAACTCCACCTGTGAAACTATTTAGTAATACATATACACTCAGGTAAATCCCATTCATAATATGATACCCCACTTGGCATAATTATCTTACTTTGAAAATTGAAAATACTAATTATTTGTTCATGAACACATTTTAACTATTTTTTTTTTGTTATATAACCACAAATTCATTTTTTTTGCTATATCCTTTCCTTGTGCTAAAAAACCTACCTGCCAAATTTCATGATTCTAGGATGATTCTAGGTCAATGGAAAGTAGGTAGCCTATAGGTTTTCTTGACAGACACGACAGACACGACAGACGGACAGATTGACAGACAACAAAGTAATCCTAAAAGGGTTCCGTCTTTCCTTTTGAGGTACGAAACCTTAAAAATTAAGAACCTTTTAATTGGTGGAAAGAGAAAACCAATATTTTTTTAATAAACTAATCATAACTAGAATATTCAAGGACATTTACCAAAACTATTATAACTTACGTCTAATTAGGTCCGTCAAAAGTGTTCCAAATTTTTGTCCCATGAACCGGACATAAGTTGAAGATCGAAAGTACTCCAAACTTATCACCTTTCTTCCGTCCAAAGCAAACACCTTTACGCGCTGTTGCTTAAGCAATTCTGGTGCCACCCCTTGCACCATCAAACCATCTGAACTTTCCATAAACCCATGAACGAGAAAGTAAACAGATTCAGCGTTAACCATCAGCTTCTTCAAATAATTTGTTTCGCTCAGGTTATGTTTGATATTACCATTTTTAGTGATATGATCAATGCTTAGTACTTCATTGAAATTGGTTCTGTTTTTCTCTAACATCTGCTCATAAGTTAATCCAAAGAAACTCTTTAGAGCTTCACCTGCGAAGGCAATATTTTCTCTTTTATAAACATTTTTCGGGTAATTTTCTATCTAGCTACTAAATTGTTTTTCAAAAGGCTAGTAAATTGTTTCTCAAGACCTGATCCGTACTAATGTTATAAATGCGAAACTATATTATGTCGTCTATAGTCTGCTATTCACACTTTCCGATTTTGACGAAATTTTGGTATAGAATTAACTTGCATACATAGGCTATTTTTTATCGCGGGGATTTAAAAAAAAACACGCGGGTGAATTCGTGAGCATTGTTTTTTTTTCATAGACATAACATAAATCTCGATTATTCTTATTCCGGAAAATCGAACAATTCCCTCAAAAAATCAAAATACATATGGACGAAGTCGCGGGCATCATCTTGTTGTTCAATGATAATAATTATGTTCTACGAAAAAAATATTACCAAAAGAGTTTGTTGAAATAAAAGCTCGAAATTCTTGTAATAACAAAATTGTTATCGGTTTTCTAAGTGAACCTTTTTTTATTCAATGACTAGCAAGTAGCCTTTGATTGCGATAAAAAAACCTGGAAAAGATATGTGGGTATGGCAGGTTCTAAACCCTAATCTGTTTTTACGCGGTATCATACAAGTACACGGAATTGCTTGGTGGCACGGGTTTTTTATTAGTTGAGTGAAAGGTACCGCTCAAGGCTCCTACCAGAACGGACCAGAGACAATTTCGACGCGAAATTAATAAATTGCGAAATTTTCCCAACCGGGAGTCGAATCCAGGTCCTCCATTTTTATATCCCAAATCCCAAACGTGCGAACGGGACCCTATTACTAAGCCTCCGCTCCGTTCGTCCATCCGTCTATGCGTCTGTGTGTCAGCGAGCTGTACCTCGTGAACCCTAATAGGTAGAGGGTAGAGAGTTGAAATTTTGACAGAATATGTATTTTTATTTCCACTATAACAACAAATTAAAAAAAAAGTAAAATGACCGCCTTATTTCTTGTACGATGCTACGGAATCTTTTGTGTTGGAGTCCAACTCGCACTTAACCGATTTTTAAAAACCACTACGCTTCTCCAGAGAAGCCGTCGTCTATCACATTATAAATCAAACAGTCTGTTATAAATATAAATCTCTTCGGCAGTACTCACGTGATTAGTCGGACTATGCCCGACTAGTTTCCTAGTAACTATCGAAACAATTTGACTTAGAAACTCTAAAATAAATTCTCAGTTTCCCAAGGACGATTGTATATTGTTGTTGTAAATACTCTATTAGTTTTCCTTTACGTAATTATTGTTTATTTACAACCACCGTTATGAATTCATTCACCTAAATCTAGAAATGGATATTTCTAGAAACTTTTCGGTTGAAATCAACGTGGGCGAAATGTAGGTACCTCCCTAAGTTTTTTTTTTTTTCTTCTCTGATCTGGCTTTACACTGATTAGCCAATGTCAAGTGTCTAGTTATTTACAAGTTAGGAAAACTATATGTATAAGTATGGACTTCGTCTGTGCTGGCGCCCGCCGACATACACGCGGCGCCCCTTTAGAGCGCTTCTCAGTCAGTTCCTCGGTCAGTTCCACCACCAATAAACACCAGCGAGACACAAAAACCGGCCACTTCTAACAAAAAAACACTCCAAAAAGTCACAACACGCGCGCCAACAAACGCCACCACAGACAAAGTCCCTCCCTAAGTTTGTAGTTTGAGTTAGTATTTTTCTCTCTGCATCTGTACTTGTTCATAGTTCATTACCGTATTCATTCAATTAGAGATTCTGTCTAAGATAGATAGATTTCAGTCTGTTTGTTACAGAGATGGTTACATTCCGGAAACGGATGTAAGCTAATTTATCCCGGAAAATCAAAGAGTTCCCTCGGGATTCTTGAGAACCAAAATCCACGCCGACGAAGTCGCGAGCATCATCTAGTATAATATAATATTCTATTTAAAATTTTACGTATAACAACAGCAATTTTTTTTTTGAGCCATCTCGAGCCTGTTTTACGGATGGCCTAGTTTTTAGGTCATCCGCGAATAATTTTTTCAAGTTTTCGTTAGTAGGTAAATATTATGAAGAGAGAATAAAATCGTCGAATATTATTTTAAATCAGCGCTTTCCAAAAAAGATTGGGTCGGGTCGACTTGCCCATTTTGATTTTTATAAAATACCTACTATCGGCTATAATAATATCGGCACGTGATATCACTTGGGGTAATGCCTGCAACCAGGTATAGGTTCAAGTTTGTAACTCATTTCGTCTGTGAGCTAGAGACCTGTAACACCCGGACAGACAGACAGCAGAGTGACATTAATAGGGCTCCGTTTTTACCCTTTGGGTACGGAACTGACATATAATATAGCTTGAATCGCTGGGCTACTTACATTTATTGGATCCAGCAGCTACAATAGGATGTAACACGGGGTCTAAGATCGAGCTGACACTGAAGCTTGCCGGAGGAGGGACACTAGCTCCGTACACACTGATCACCAACACAAGCTCGTATATACAAAGTGCGTCTATATTTTGAACTGAAACAAAAGAAAGCACACTAGGCAAAAAACCTAGGTTTGCGTGGTTTGCGCCCACCAGTGCCAGCACCAAGCGATACAAGTGCAAATTAAAAATTTATAACAACCCCGACAAGTGAAGGTTAGAGTAACTAGAAAAGAAATGATAACTTTCAAACTGCTGAACCGATTTTCTTGGATTATAGCTAAAAACACTCTCGATCCTTTCAAACAAAAAACTAAATTAAAATCGATTCATTAGTTTGGGAGCTACGATGCCACAGACAGATACACAGATACACACGTCAAACTTATAACACCCCTCTTTTTGGGTCGGGGGTTAAAAAACCTAGTTTTGTTGCTGCCTGTACCTAATTATATTATTTAGCTCAAACATTTTTTTCATACAGTTTCTAAGTATGATAGGATGTGTTTTTAAGCAGTGATAGAGGTCAATCTCCTGGTCGGGAGGTACGCGGTTCGATTCCAGGCATGCATCTCTACATTTTCGGAGCTATGTATATGCTTTTAAGCAATTAAATAGAAGGAAAATGTCGCGTGGTGAGGAAACCTGTATGATGAGAATTCCCCATAATGTTCTCAAAGGTGAGTGAAGTCTGCTATTTCGTATTGAGCCTATGACCTCTATAATGGGCCACTTAGTGGACTATGGTCTAAAGTCTAAACCCTTATCATTCTGAAAGGAAACCCGTTTTCAGTAGTGAACCGCTGATGAGTGGATCATGAAAGATGATATGTGCAAAAAGTTTGCTATTTAGTATAAACAAATTAAAAACCCCTACGTATAAAAAAGTCCTACGTAATACCTATAGTTCGTGACATCGACAGGTCGAGATGGCAATCGGGGTATGAGGCGAGGGACGTCCCGCATACCCACATTGCGAACGCGCTCGCCTGCACCGGGTAACGCGGGGACCCGGGACTGAGCGTGGTATCCCCACCCCTATTGCCATCTCGACCTGTCGCGTACTATACGCGTAGCATCTAGAATTATTTAACATCAGCTTTTTTTGGCGATATCTCAAAAACTACTTTTTGGACTTAGCTGCTTTTGAGCACAAGTTAAAGTTGAAAACTAAAACCCGACTGCGATCGTCTTAATAAACGCTGAAATATTATTAGAGTAAAATTGTTTTTCTTTCGCTTGGTATATTTTAATGTTGTAGTACATTTATATTTATGAACTCAAAATTTTCTCCTCTTTCATTTGACACCCCACTCGATACAATAACAAAAAAAAACATTTTTTGGAGACCTCCACTTTTTTTTGTGTAACATCCGCTAGGTCAATTTTTTTCGTATTAAATGTAGCCTATGTCCCTCGGACGTTTTCGACGAATCGATTGACAACTCATTGATCAAAATCGGCCCAGTATAGTTTAAGCGCTACGTTGGAACACACAGAATCTGAATACAAATATACACACATACATACATAGACTGCTAAAATCATAACCCTACCTTTTGGCTTTGCCGCAGTCGGGTAAAAAGTACGGCATATTATAAGAAATTCCGAATACGTATGATAAATTAGATTGGTGGTATATTCTAGCTTTTAGGTACGTGTATATAGGAACAGCTACTTACATGTCATTTCACGATACAGTGCACCACTGGCTGCCTCTATGTCATTAAACAAATCATTTTGTCACTTGGTGTACTTGACGGTAGAGTTTAACCACTAAATGCATGGACTTAGTTTTAACGGTGAAAATTATTTAAGCAATATACCTATTTTTTTTTTGTATAATAAAAAAGCGAGCAAACGAGCAGGCGGGTCACGTGAAGTTAAGTGATTATCGCCGCCTATTACCATTTGCAGTACCAGAGGTACCGCCGATGCGTTGCCAACCTTTCAGACATTCGTTCGTCCGAGAACATTTGTATGCAAAAAATTCAAAGTGAAAACATTTATTAAAATTGGGTACAACTGTACTCTTTTTGACTTTCAATTATTGTTGGATTTGTAAGATAATGATGTACCTAATGGTAATAATTATTTATTTTATACCTACCCTACAGTAATTTGTTTGTATGAGTCTACAGTTTCCGCGGCTGTCAATGATTCGTATCTCCTCCCAAAGGTGCCACTTTGTTCCGCCAGCGCTTTATGCCAATTGAATGGAATTTCACAACCGCCAATGTTTACTCTGATGACACGCATTTATGCATGTTGCCATGATGCCAGGGTCAGTGCACACCAGGCAGAAGAATACTCGTGTATGTTCCAATATTTTACTCGCTCTTTCCATCTTCATTTTTTCTTACAATAAAATACCGAGCAAACGAGCAGGCGGATCACCTGATGTTAAGTGATTATCGCCATTTCGTCGACTATTTCACGTTACTGTACCCAATACATTTAACTGATATGGCGCTCTATTTCTAAAAAAAGTTTTACTGCAAAAAATGGTTTTGAGTTATCGCCAAAAAACATGTAAATCTTCAAGAAATGATATTTCTAAAAAAAACTTGCCAATTAATAATCAACCATATACGTAACTAAAAACCCTCGGATCAAGGTTTTAGAAACAACCGTTTTTGAAAATTCTAACGGTCGCCGTCAACTGAGTTGCCGGGCGACTAGTCGACCGTGCGTTATGGGCCTCTGTCGTGAAGCCTGACACGACTTATGTCGGAGCCATCCCTAGTGTGTTCTGTGGGCCACACGTTCCTCAGACAACTAGGTATCATTGTATTCAACCTTCACAGTACTAGATACCTAATAATTAGTACTAACTACCAGTTCACATTATGTAGCGCTTAACCAAATTACGATTAATAGTGAAATTACTGATAGTTAACAAATTATCCAATTATCATTCAATTTCGCGAGTAGATAATGTTGGCAATAATAAACCTTTAGTTAAATACCAAAGTATAGGGCAATGAAGAGTTTTAGATCAGAGAGGTAGTTATATGTATATTTTTTCACTAAAATAATATTAAATATTACTGCTTTTCTATAAAAATAGGTCTCCCAAACTATTCAAATAGCGAGCCCGTATCGGGAAATGCAGCTTTGGATATTACAAATTCTATAGAAGACTATGCTTGCGAATATCTTGAGAACCTTATGCACATTGGCCCAAAGGCCTCAACATCGCGTGGCGAGCGATGACCGACTTGTCGACTTTTATGAGTTTTCATATAAACATCAATAGCATCTTAATTTTCTCAACACAATTCGGAAACAGCCTTTACGTGACCTTAACACATTAACCAACACTTACGAATACCGCCAATATCCGGACGGATGACGGACAGACAGACATACATACAGGCGACTAAGTGATCCTATAAGAGTTTCTTTTTCCTTTTGAGGTACGGAACCCAAAAACCATGTTAAATTATTCTAATTTGAACCATACTAGATTTTCATGGAGATCACTGAGAACGAAATTCTGATATCTCAATTCGCAAATTCACGGCTAGACCTATTGGATTGGCAACAAGGTCAAACAGGGCCGGTGGTTGAATAATTGACTTGCGGATCAATAGATCAACTGCGTCGCGTTCAAATTCTAAACATGATTTATTCAGCCATATCTACCTATGTATGAATTTATTTAATGCAGTTAGTTTTGAATCTATATCCATATTAGGTATATAGTTGATCCGGTCATTAATAAGATAAATTTCAAAACTGAAAACTGACTTTTCTCATTTTATGTTCTTCATATTTAAACGTTAAATTAAGTAAATATTTTCGAAATGTACCTAGGTATCTATCTATTGTATAATATTTTGGGAACTTACAAAGATTCTAAACTTACAGTTTTGTCTCAAGCTTGTTTAAAACGACACGGAGTTAATTATATCAGATGCAAAAGGGAGGATACATAATATTATGTGCGATCTCATTTAATTTTTACTATGTAAGTATCTATGTATTTTCGTTTCGTATTATTTTTATTTCAAAGATCAGTGAACCGATTTTGTATTTTTCACTATCGTAATTTACATAAAAGTTTTATAATTTAAATAATATAATACATCTACGTACCAAACCAAACCAAAAAGAAAAAAAAAAGTAGTAGATTAGGTACTTGGCGCCATCGATACTTGGCGCCGACAAAAAATTCTTACATTAAGTGTTTCATTTTTTGTTCATCCGTTTATAATTGGTGTGAAGTACACAATTTGTAAATAATTTAAAACTTTTCAGGACCTTTGAAGTCGGTTTAATTTTTTTTAAAGGTTCACGACTGTTTGAAAAGCCTGAACAAAGTCAAAAGTCGCTTAATTAATTTTAAACACACGCACACACACACACAGACACACACGCACATGCACGTAATTTGCCAAACACTATAACCCCCATAGTTGAGTAAAAAAGCACGGTTTATATTTAGTATTTACCAAAAAATATATCGTAAGAAAACTTTGTTCGATATTTCGCATCGCAAATCGCTATGCGAGCTGCAGTTAGCGATTAGGGCTTTGAGCAGGTAGTAACTGCGGCATAATTCCAATAATTGTCTTATAATGCTCACACAAAAGCACCAATAATAAACCTAATACCTGTTAGATTATCTCTAGATCCCAGTTTATAAGCATGTCTCATGCTACTATGGTGTATTTTACCTTTGCACCATTAGACCGTATAGTAAGGTTGAGACTCAATTTTTTTAAGATTCTCGTTTAAAGTATGGCCGAAATTGTTTTCAAAATAAATGGGAAAGAACATAGAGGTATGTTAAAAATTGAATATTAAAAAATATTTTTAAGTCAATAACAATAATAGCAATTATTATCTTAGTATAACAAGTGTAAATTAATTTATAACACCCCCGACAAGTGAAGGTTACAGTAACTAGAAAAGAGCTATTAACTTTCAAACGGCTGAATTTTCTTGGATTATAGCTAAGAACACTCTCGATCAAGCCACCTTTTAAACAAAAAAACTAAATTAAAATCGGTTCATTAGTTTAGGAGCTACGATGTCACAGACAGATACACAGATCCACACGTTAAACTTATAACACCCCTCTTTTTGGGTCGTGGGTTAAAAATCAGTCATTCGACCGCCCGTTGCGCCAGATCGTTTTTTCCAAGCGCATGCAAACTGAATCACTCCCATTGCATCGGCGGTGTCCCCACTAGCTTATGCTTCATGGGGTTATTCGAGGGACGGATCAACAAATTCCTGAAATACCGACAACGCATTGGCGGTTCCTCTGTGCTGCAAATGTTCATGGGCGGCGGCAATCACTTAACATCAGATGACCCGCCTGCACGTTTACTGGCTAATTTTATTAAAAAAAAAGTCATAACTTCTTTTTTTCTTATAAGAAAGTATTTGCGAGTTTATTCACTCTGTGTCTATTAGGAAACTATATGATTTACTTGAGTAGATTGTTCTATATGAGTATACAAAAAATGTATAAATAAACCACAATTTAACAGTATACTCTATACTATGCAAGTATAGATCGTTTCATCGAATAGTACCTGTGGCGTTATGTTGGCTTCCCTGTCTGTTGAGTGGTCATTGGCACCATATTGGCATGAGAAGACGCAGATTTTGTTTATTTTCATTTGATTTTCATTTCATTCATTCAGGAAAATCAAATGAAAATAAACAAAATCTGCGTCTTCTTATGCAAATATGGTGCAAATGACAGACAGGGGAGCCAACATAACGCCATAGGTACTATTCGTTGAAACGCACTATACTTCAAATTGTATGTAGCTCATACCTATGAAATCGAGTTTATTTCACGTCCTACGTCATAGGAATGCAGAACCCTTAATTACGAGCAACTAGAACATAATATCAACCGTAATTGCAGCACGGAATATGAGATATTAATTAACCAATAAGGCGACTGAAAGGCTTGAATTTCACATCATTATGGAAATTATAGGCAAGAGCGGAAGCTACTGGTGTTACATGATATTTCGATACATACCCGTGATTGCATATTATTTTGGCAATTTCTAAAGGATAATGACGAATTTTGGGGCTAGAATCATCTAAAGCTATTAGATAATTAAATTATAGTTTGAGAAGTGCTCTAAAAAGTTTTGTTTTTAATATTAAAATTGAAGTTTTATACAGTTTCTATGAACACCTCTTATCCATCATCAGACCCTAAAATCGCAATATGTTACCAAAGGTTCACGAATATCACGAACAACCCCAAACTTGACTGAATTGCATTAGTTTGCAAAGTTACAAATTGATACTAAGTACAGTAAGAAGTAGGTGAAAAATAAAATTGTTCTATTTCCTTACATCGCTAAGAAGATATAGCCGGTCAGGTTCACTTATTGACATAATTCAAGAAATACAACTATGGCGGCGAGTCCCTTCGAGGGCATTCGCGTAACTTCCTTTATTTGGATACCGTCAAGTCTAGAGTGAATAGGCAACTTCTAGGCAAGCGCGCTCCATCTAAGGCGGCATCATCACTTGCTAGCAGGTCTGATTGCAGCCAAGCGCTAGTCTAAAATAAAAAAATAAAAAAACTTGAGAGAGATAAGAGTTTACGCTACCCACAGATGAGTAAATAGTTTCTCTCATCTGTGACACTACCAAAGAGCTATCACGTTATAGGAATGCTGAATTATGCTTTATTTCGTCATCGCCGTATTTATTCAAAAGTCTTTGCGGTGTGATCCATCTACTCAGAGGTACTATTAAATATTCTGGGATCTTAGATGACGCAAAGAGTGACTAAAAATTATTTAATCTGTTTATTTTCAATTCAGTGGACGGCAAATTCGGCCCAGACGTGACTCTCAATGAATATATTAGAAACGTGGCTCATCTCCGTGGAACTAAAGCCATGTGTCGTGAAGGTGGCTGCGGCGCTTGCGTGGTCAACGTCCAAACTGCATTACCACCGAGCAATGAAATCAAAACATTTGCTGTCAACTCTGTAAGCATGTATATCATCTTAATTTTTGCCCTAATCGCGCAAACGAGGCATAATTTGGAAAAGATTTGGATCAAAATTTTAAAATATTACAAAACTGGAACCTCGTAGATTAATTAGTTCACTTGTCTATACTTACTACATAAAAAGGAAAAACTGGGAGACTGGCATACCAATGAACATCTGAAACTGCTTGGCCTAGAAACCTCAGATTTTGTTTGGTTTTGTTTCGTTGTATGTTAAGTTTGCTCTATAACGCAGACCTTGCTCTAAGACATATTTTTAGAGCGTAGCCGAAGTAGATTAATTAGCGTATGGTTCCAGTAACATTGGTTCAATTGTCAACATGAAACTCTACTCGCGAATTGAGTAGTAAATACTCTGAAGTTGGTATGAAAAAATTGTTAAACGCAACCAAAAATGTGCTGGCCAGCTGTACTGCCCGAGCAATGAAAATACAAACCATGCGGTCTGTTACGTTTGCTAATAGTCATGGGCTTAGGCGTTGAGCCAGCGTGTTTTCAGGCTGTTTAGAAATTCATAAAACCCTCATCAAACATGTAATTTTTTTAAACGGAAATTCCCAAGCTCATAAGGCTTTTGTTGCGATGAAAATTGTAATTTCAAGAAAACAATACCCAGATCTGAAAAATAAACATACTGGAAGCGTACTTATAAAAATACTTGCTTGGGAAAATATGAGTATCCAACTTAGGGATATTTAAATATTCTAATTAATTTGCGAGTCTTAAATACCTATACTTTAACTTCATTGTTTTATCATTAGAATCACAAATATATAAGATAACTTTTACTAAATTTTATCAAATTTCTAGTGTCTGGTATCAGTTTTGTCATGTCATGGATGGGATATTACGACAATAGAAGGCATAGGTAACGAAAGGACTGGTTATCATGAAATTCAAAAACGGCTTGCACATTTTAATGGATCTCAGTGCGGATATTGCTCTCCGGGATTTGTGATGAACATGTACAGGTACAAGCAATACACCGATACGATATCACCATCATCATCATATCAATCGATAAACGTCTTCGACATAGGTCGCTTGTAGGGACTGCGACATGCGCCGCCTGAATCCAGCGGCTCCCTGCCCCTCGTTTGATATCATCTGTCCATCCTGTGGGGGGTCTTCCAATGCATGCTGCGCTTTTCGGTGGACCCCAGCTTCTATCAGTTTTGCAACTCGTTGAGCTATGTTGGTTACTCTGGTTCTGTTACGGATCTCCTTAATTCTGATTTGATTATGTACCTAGTAGAGAAATTCGAAGCATAGTAGCTCTCTCTATCACCCAATGAGTTCACTCTGAGTTTGCTTAGACGCAAATAGCAAACGATCATAACATTCCTAGCTATCTAAAAATATAATATTCCTTAAATAAAGAAAGCATGAAATAAAAATCAATTCAATCAATTGGAAATTTCACTGAATTTTTTATTTCAGTCTCTACATGTCCAAAAATAAAAATTTGACAACTAAGGAAGTCGAGAATTCATTCGCAAGCAACATTTGTCGATGTACTGGTTACCGACCAATAGCTGAAGCCTTTAAATCATTCGCAGTTGATGCTGACAAAGCATTACGTGATAAAGTTATTGACTTAGAAGATTTAAATTTAGTAAAATCTTGCACTAGAGATTGTTCTGATAGAAAATGCCTAAATAAAAAGTCTTTGAGTAAAAACAGTAATGCACTTAATGATAAAAATGATACTAGTTGGTGTATGATTGAAAATCCAAACAACAAGACGTTTACGGTGACAAGTCCAGCACATAAATGGCTTAAAGCATATTATTTAGAAGATGTATTTAAAGCTATCCAAAGTGACAATAACTACAAATTGATCGCAGGAAACACTGGACAAGGCATGTAGAAAAATAATATGAGTAGATGTTACAAAACATGATTGTTAAAAAGCTTAAAATTCTTCTTCTTCTTCTTCCAGCCCTTATCCCATGCTACGTGGGGTCGGCACAACATGTCTTCCTCTTCCACTCTCTTCTGTCATCCATCAACTTATCATCTACCCCTTTTATACGCATATCCTCTTTCACGCAATCCATCCACCTTTTCTTTGGTCGTCCTCTTCTCTTTTTCCATCCACATGCATATTTAACATTCTTCTAGTGGTATGACTCTGAAAAAAAGCTTAAAATTAATCACAATAATTTTGTTTTAGGGGTGAATCAAATGACTGATTACCCAACAAATATTATAGACATTTTCAGTGTATCTGAACTTAAAGAACATGTTCTGGATGTTAATTTGATTTTGGGAGCTGGTATATCTTTGTCATCATTGATGGAAATTTTTCATAGCCTGTCTACAGCAGACGAAGATTTTAAATATTTAAAGGAACTATACGACCACTTAGATTTAGTAGCCCATATTCCTGTTCGAAATGTAAGTATGTCTTTTAAAGATTTTGCTCTGTAAAAAAATGATAATCTTAATTCTAAGATTTTACAGATTGGGACCATAGGTGGAAACCTCATGCTCAAACACATTAATAATGAATTTCAATCTGATTTGTTTCTTCTATTTGAAACTGTTGGTGGAATGGTAACATTAGGTAACATTTATGTTTATTAACTTATTTATATATATATAGAAAAAATGATTGTAAAGTGTAATAATTCATTTTTATTTCAGCTGAAGGAAAAGGAAAGAACATAACAATGACGCTTCCTGAATTCCTGAAAGTTGATATGAATGGAAAAGTTATCATAAATGTCATACTTCCACCTTTATCTCAATGTTGCTCTCTCAAAACCTACAAGGTTAATCAATTTAATAAAAATGAAATTAGAAAAAAATATTATTATTTTATATTATTATAAATGTGTTTTAGATTATGCCTCGAGCCCAAAATTCTCATGCAATTGTCAATGCCGGATTTTTGTTCAAATTTCGTAACAACTCTCAGCTACTTGAAAGTGCTACTTTAGTTTTTGGAGGAATATCTAGAAATTTTATACATGCGGCAACAACTGAGGCTATATTAATTGATAAAGATCCCTACACTAATGAGACATTACAATTAGTCCTCAAAAGTCTGCACGAAGAGATCCAGCCTGAAGAGAATCCACTGGAACCTTCGGCTGAATATAGAAAAATGCTTGCCGTCAGTCTATATTATAAAGTAAGGATCATTAAAATGTGTAAGAAGTATAAATGTTTTTATTTATATTTTTTTAATTACCTTTATAATATTTCAGGCAATTCTTTACTTTTGTCCTGATCATAAAGTAAATCCAATATATAAATCTGGTTGGAAGGTATTCAAAAGAGAGACATCTAAAGGAAGCCAAAGTTTTGAAACTGATAAAAGTGTTTGGCCTTTGAATCAACCAGTATCAAAATTAGAAGCATTAGTTCAATGTGCTGGTGAAGCAGAATTTTCAAATGACATCCCTGTAATGAATGATGAAGTTTTTGCTGCATTTGTTACGGCTGATGTTAATCCAGGAAGTGTGATAAGTAGTTTTGATACAGATCAAGCTTTTGTAAGTGCGCTTAACTAAGGTTCAGAAACAGCTAATATACTGTCGTAATTTTTAAAATATTTCAAGACATTTCTTATTTAATTTCAGAATATTTCTGGAGTGTCAGGATTTTATACTGCCAAGGACATACCAGGAAATAATTCCTTTACGCCTTCAAAAATTCCAATGATGGATGCCGACGAGGAAATTTTATGTTCTGGAAAAGTAATGTATTACGGGCAACCAGTTGGAATTATAATAGCTGACAGAGAACAGACAGCTCAAAAAGCTGCTAAGCTCGTTAAAGTAAATTATTCTTTAATGAGTACAAAGAAGCCTTTGTTGACAATAGATAGTGTCCTTCAGTCTCCAGAAAAAAACGAAAGAATGGTTAAGAATCAAATTATAGAACCGACAGAAGTCGGCAATGATATTAAACATGTCTTAAGTGGAGAGTTAAAATTAAAAGGACAGTATCATAACTATATGGAACTGCAGACATGCGTAGCGATCCCTACAGAAGATGGCTTGGATGTATATTCATCGAATCAGTGGTTAGATTTAGTTAGTGTAGCTATTGCTGAGTGTCTTAATCTTCCAGTGAACAGGTAATGTTAATCCTCAAATTATAAACTATTACTATATTGGTCTGCATTATATTTATATTAAAAAATAAAAATCTAGAATTTTGAAATTCCAAATCTGATTGAACTTTTCACTCTATCGGCACAGTCACAATTTTTCTACCCCATTAGGTAGTTTTGCTTACATAATTTTTTAGTAACCTGTCATTTTTGAAAACCACTGACGAACTGACGAGTAATTTCTGAACAATCTTTTTTTAGAATAAACGTAATAGTCCGTAGATTGGGTGGAGGGTATGGAGGTAAAATATCTCGCGCTTCTCAGATAGCATGCGCTGCAGCATTAGTTGCACATTTAGAGAGAAAACCCTGCAGATTTATATTGCCTTTAGTAACCAATATGAAAGCTATTGGGAAAAGATTGCCGCTAAATAGCAAATTCGAGGTAAGTGTAACATTTAGCTATTTACAGAATAGATACTTTTAAAAAACCGGTCAAGTGCGAGTCTGGTGAGCACAAACGGTTCCGTATTATTGAAGAAATAATAAACTTTTTAATTTTTTTGTGATGTTACCTTGTGGTTACATTACAAAAAAATCACGGATGTTTCCTTTAATTGCTATAAGAAATTTTGCTATGATTCTAGGGCAACGGCAAGTACCCTATAGATTTTGATTCCTTTGACTGACAGGTTTTGACAGACAGACAGACAGACAAAAAGACAACGGAGTGATCTTATAAGGTTTCCTTTTTTCTCTGAAGAGACCGACCCCTTAAAATGACTATGCTATGCTGCTTTGTGTGTTTTGAAATGGCTACAATAAAAAAATAGAATTCATCTATAAAAAATTTACCTAAAGCCTTTGTTTTCCCGGTATAAAAAATAGGTCACATCAAAATCGTGTTCCATAACTGCCTGCGAAAATTCGACAAAATTAGTTCAGCCGTTTCAAAAAAAAATCCTAAATATTCTTAAATAACCAGCTTTTATTAATAAAAGCTGGTTATTTAGGTTATTTATTTAATGAATTTGTTATTTATTAATATTCAGGTAGGGGTAAATGAAGAGGGCGTTATTCAATATCTGAAAACTGCTTTCCACCAAGACCATGGATATTCTTTCAATGAAAATATATCAGCAAGAACAATCACTCATTTATACAGCTGCTACGATCCGAGACGATGGAAGATAGAATCATATAGCATCATCACTGACACCGCATCAAATACATTTTGCAGGTCACCATGTAGGTATTTGAAGATTTTGGTTTGACCACATTAATACTGTATTAACGCTATTGGTACAAGTACAACAAAATAGAATAATTAGTGAAATTTGCTGAACCAAAAGATAGGTAGATAGATTCTACCTTTGTCAGCAATCGAACTATCACTACTCAGCTATGATCAAAATCTTTGCAATTGGATCTATGTATGGACATATGCAAATATGTATCTTGGTTCATACTCGTAGAGTTCGTACGTCCATTTCTTTTGGGAAAACGAGTGACCTCAGTGAAGTATTGTTGTAACAGTAGTTTTTATTTATATTTTAAGCTTTATTTTACTTACAGCGTCCACAGAAGGTGTTGCAATGATTGAGAATATAATGGAATATATCGCATTTAATATTGGGAAAGACCCTATGCAAGTACGGCTCTCAAATATGGAAACACAAAACAATCCTTTTCCAGACATGATAAATCAATTGAAAACCGATGCCGAGTACGATAGGCGTAATGAGGAAATTACTGCATACAATAAACAGAACCGATGGATGAAGAGAGCTTTGAAATTAATGCCCATGACGTTCGAAATATATTACTTCGGGAATTATAATTCAGTAGTATCAATTTATCACGCGGACGCCTCAGTTGTAATTTGTCATGGTGGCATAGCTATGGGACAAGGACTGAATACCAAAGTAGCTCAAGTATGCGCTTTTGTATTAGGCATACCTTTAGAGAAAATCAGAATAAAACCAAGTACAAGCGTGGTTTCACCGAATGCAATGGTTACTGGTGCAAGCATTGGTAGCGAATGCGTCGCTTTTGCGACCAAAAAAGCATGTGAGATACTTTTAGAAAGGTTGGCACCTATCAAAGCGAAAGGTTCGGTTTCTTGGGAGGAACTTATTACTAAAGCATATCAAGAAGGTGTAAATTTACAAGCATCGTACGTGTTTTCGACTAAAGATGAACTGAAATCGTATAACGTGTATGCAGCTTGCGCTCTAGAAGTAGAAGTTGATACACTTACTGGTAATCATGATGTAAGAAGGGTAGATTTACTTGAAGATACAGGACGAAGTTTAAGTCCTCTAATAGATGTTGGTCAGGTAAATATTGCTCTATTTTTTTAAATTCTTATCACAAAAAATTTAAGCACGGTGTAAACAGACGCTAAATACTTATATACGGCTCACGTGGTAACATCTAAATAAAGGTTTTGTGGTAAGACCAACACAGACGTTCTCTAACTGAAAAGCCGTTAAGTGCAAAAAATGTTTTTTGAGTCATCAGCATCACCTAAAACGTGTAAAAATGACGCTTCGTAGGACCCAAGGTTCTTAGTTAGGTTAAAGTTTGGTCCTTACTTACGTAGCATTCTTTTTTAGAAACATTAGTTTTTAAAAATTCCTACTTTTTTTGGTGATAAATTAAAAAAAAAATTTTGCGAACGACTTTTTACTTAGAGAATGGCAGAACATCGTAAGTATTAAGCACTCAATGAGTCAGGACCAAACTTGTGCTTCAAGAAACTACCAAAATTATAATGATAAATACGGACTGGCCATGAAGTTATTTCAAAAGCGAGTTGCAGAAAATGCAAGAATTTTGTTCGGATTGACCCGTCGAGTGCGAGTATATAGAGATTGGCTAAAATCGTGTATATTTTACGAAAGTACTGAAAAATAAAATCTCGTATAGACTATATTATTATTTATAAATTCATTTCTGCTCATATAAATTTTTAGTGCACGGGTAGGTAAACCCGCATTCTAAAATTTCTCCGCGCAATTTTTCTCGAAGAATTCTGTGAATATGAAAATTGTATGAAGCCTCGTGGACTCGCAAAAAAAAAGCATGAAGGGCTTTATACAATTTCCATATGCCACAGAATTTTGGGGAAAATTATTGTGCCCTAAAATATCGCAGTATGGGCTTGCTTTAAGTTGTTTAGCAAAATAAAAGGAGATTGTACCTAGGACTTGCAAATCCCTTAGGATGCGCAAGAGCGGCAGAAACAGTTTTCAGTACTCAACATGTAAGTAATATCAGTAGCATCGGACGCGCTGTTAAAATTTTATTTTACGTGATGCTAATCTTCAACCGAAATTGATGTGATCACTCTATCTGTGTCGATAAGTAACTTAGCAACCGTAGCAACATTGTTATATTTTGTCAACAAGTGTAAATTAAAAATTTATAACACCCCCGACAAGTGAAGGTTACAGTAATAACTAGAAAAGAGCTGATAACTTTCAAACGGCTGAACCGATTTTCTTGGTTTATAGCTAAGAACACTCTCGATCAAGCCACCTTTCAAACAAAAAAAACTAAATTAAAATCGGTTCATTCGTTTAGGAGCTATGATGCCACAGACAGATACACAGATACACAGATACACACGTCAAACTTATAACACCCCTCTTTTTGGGTCGGGGGTTAAAAAGGCAATATTTTAAATTTTGACAACACGTTGCTAAGTAACTTATCGACAGATTAGGCACAGAAAGGATTTATTATTTACTATTAACTAGCTTATACCCGCGACTTTGACCGCGTGAATTTCAAACCCCTGTATTACCCCCTTAGGGGTTGAATATTTAAAAATCCTTTCTTAGCGAATATCTGCGTGTGAATAGCTATATGCTTGTCAAATTCCAGCCCAATTCGTTCATTAGTCTGAACAATGCGTTGATAAATCAATCAATCAGACAGTCAGTCAGTCGCCTCTTCTTTTTATATATTTAGATTTCGGCTGTTAGTGAAGTGAATTTATGCTCTAGTGAGCAAGTTATTTTACTTTCGCGGCCTAAAGAAATTTTCCCATATTTTTACACATATTTTCTTCTATATGTGTTTAGATAGAAGGCGCCTTCGTGATGGGTCTAGGTTACTGGACGTCAGAGAACCTTATCTACGACCAGTCGACAGGCGAACTACTAACTAACCGTACATGGACGTACAAACCGCCTGGAATCAAAGATATCCCCGCTGACATGAGGATTTACTTTCGTAGAAACGCGGGGAACGAACATGGTCTACTTCAATCTAAAGGTATACATGTAAAGTATGCATACTATCGGTATACATATACATGTATAGTTATAGTACATGCCATCAGGTAAAAATTACACATGAACCTGCGCAGTGGGTGATTTTTAAATGAAGGTATATTCCCGCACTATAGGAAGGTATAGCTGTGACAGTATGGGGAAATCCAAAACCATAGGAGATATAGGAAAACAGTCTTAGGAACCTTTACGTCTTTTTTTTGTGAAACAATTTTGGCATGTTCAATTTTTTTGTCAAGCGTGAGTTTTCCACAAAATCGCGACAGAAGCGATATAAAATCGTGGGCAAATGTACACAGATCAGCGACGCATCCATTTAACTGAATCGGAACCTTAATCGCAACCTTTTTGCGACTGTATCGCTACAAAAAATTTGCAGTGGGCGATGCCCCTTTCTTATTGGTTTTTTTTTATGTAAATTTTAGTTTATTTTATAATAATCTAGATCTATATTTAATCACTTATAAATTTCGTAAGCCGATATTATCCGTTAAAAAAATCGATATAATTTTTCAGCCACAGGAGAACCGGCATTTTGCCTGGCCACAATAGTCCTCCACGCTTTTCGGGAGGCAATCCGCAACGCTCGACTCGACGCGGGCTATCCAGATCAGTGGGTCGATATAGGTTTGATTATAATATTTGAATACTTTTCTTTTAAATAAGCTAAAAGTAAAAAAAATAAAGTAAAAGCTTTATTTTGGCCTCATGAAAACAAAATATAAACCAACAAGGTGCTATAGATAATGAACGTTAGCGTCCTTATGATCAACATGTTCAATCTAGACGAAACGTTTTTGCTTAAAGCTTTTTTGATCCCATTATAAGTTAGCCCTTGAATGCGATCGCACCTGATGGTAAGTGATGATGCAGTCTAAGATGGAAGCGGGCTAACTTAAAAGGGATAAGTCAGTTTTTGGTAGGGCATTGATAAGGCAGTTTTTACTAAACCCTTACATATTGGTTGTTACACGGCATCGTACCGGATCGCTTTACCGGTAGGGTGGTAACTAGTCACGGCCGTAGCCTCCTACCACTACGGTAGGTCTCTAACCACTAAGGTGTTGAATGCCCTTTCGATGTTACTTCTACAACTTTTTTTTCGTGACGAAAATCCGTCATGGATAGTGGATACCACCGGCCACGGGAGAGCACAGTGGCTATGTCGGACTCCTACCGCCTAAAAACCTCGTGACGACGGAGCACAAGAGACCGATGACACCTCGCTACTCCTACCAAGTATAACCTAAATACCTTTATTCAAGAGTGAATAGGCATCTGCTAGACAAGTGTGCAGCTCTTGTATCATTCTATCTATTAAAAAAACCGCATCAAAATCCGTTGCGTAGTTTTAAAGATCTAAGGGTGCATAGGGACGTGACACAGCGGGAAACGACTTTGTTTTATACTATGTTATAGTGATGATTGTCCAGCGTAAGCTAATCCCGCTATAAAAAGAAGCACAAAAACATTATATAAATTATTATCTCGTTTCAGGTATACCATGCACAGCGGAGAATATTTTCATGGCGCTTGAGCATAAAATAGAACATTTTATATTGCAGTAATGCGGACAAGGAAGTATAAAATACTCCTCACCTTGCTGGTGTGAAGGAAATATACATTAGGGTCTTTACGCACTGCATCCAATTCAAATCCGAGAATTCTTGATCTGAATTATCCGTGATCAACCCATTTCCGCCCCACTACTGAGTACGGGTTTCCTCTCAGAATGAGAAGGGTTTAAGGCGTAAACCCTTCTCATTCTGAGAGGACTAATTCATTCAGCCTAAACTTTAGGCCATAGTCTGCCACGCTGGCCCAGTGCGGATTGGAAAACTTCACACACCTTTGATAACATGGAGAACTCTCAGGCATGCAGGTTTCCTCACGATGTTTTCGTTCAATGTTAAACGCACATAACTGAAAAGTTAGAGGTGCATGCCCGGGATCGAACCCCCGACCTCCGATTAGGAGGCGGACGATCTAACCACTAGGCTATCACAGCTTTTTCGAATTATCCGTAGCACCTTTGATCTACGTATACTTTAGGTCAACTTCAGAACAAGAGGTTGTTTGAAGGGTTGCCATAGATGGGGGTTGGATCCGGATTTCGTTTTCAGAAGCCATAATATCTCCCATTCGTAGCATTCCACAATATACTTGTATGAACGGTGGTAAACTGCTTCCGATCCGAATCCAAGCGAATACACAATCCAAATAATATAAGATTCAATAGGTATTTATTTTGAATGTTATATAAGATGTATAAGATTTTTTAAGACGTATAGGAATTATCCTGTAAGGTTATTTTCTGGTATTAATGTTATTTTCATTAAGAAATCCCATTTTAAATTGGTAATCTAATGAAATATAGACCGTAAAGTAATATAGGTATAGTATTTTTATTTCGTTGAAGCACCCAAATAACCAATGTCACACAATCATAAATTAGTAGTAAATACCCACATAGAGATGTCCAAGTAGGTTAGAATCTAGAAAACCGATATCTTTGTTATTCTGGAATCGTAGATAATATAATGTATTATTTTATCTAGAAGTATTGAATTCTGAGGAAGGTCCTGCATGATTCGCAGATTATAAGACAATCCAGCAGACCGTGAAATTACATACAATTTACACACGTTTTTGTACACGTACCTAGGTTTATGTTATTAATTAATTATATTATTAGAGTTAGAGAATAAGAATAAAGTAAAATAGAGTTAGGTACGATAATTCGTTTATAGAGAACTAGCGACCCGCCCCGGCTTTGCGCGGGTAACTTATTACCTACAATTTTCGTAGAAATTAAAATTGAACTTGGTTTACTTGAAAGGGTCCAGCTAAGATATTAGCTCTAGTATCGACTCATTTGTGAGTTATAGTCGATACTAGAGCTAATATCTTAAACTGGACCCTTTCAAGTAAAGATTTTTATATGAACCTGTGAGGATGATACTGCCATTGGCGCAATTAAAGTACCTTAAGCCTACTTTGTAGTATTAGTTTGCAAATTGCGAAAAACCAAATTAAATTTGAATTTCGCGGGCAGGCCCGTCGCATCCACCTTATAAAAAAAGATTATTAGGTATAACAATAAATACAATACCATACTTAATGAGTTAATCATGAATTGCATTTGCACTAAAACGATAGTTGAAGTGGCAGGCGACATCACAATATTACACATAATATGCCAAGTACCTATGCAAAGTACCTACCTACTTACCTCTGAATTGATGGTTCTGTTGAATTATTCTCGTAACAACCAATTTTGTGTAATATATCATTATATTATTCACTAGTCATTATAAGCGAATGCTGGCAGAGTAAAGTTACATTATGTCCTAGAACGGTAGATGGATTAGCATAACTCTTTACGCATGAAAATACGCGAAAAATATCACGAGGATTGTTAATAAATGTGAAATTACAGTACCACGACAATAGACATCGTTATTATAGTAGATACAAGAAACAAAAACACCTGAAAAAGAGCCTTGCTTTGGATTTTTTGAAAATGGCGAAAGTTGTTTTTAAAATCAACGGAATCCAGTATGAAGGTAAGTACCTAAGTACTTAATCATTTTATACCTCTATTATTATGATGCCCGCCTCTTTGTAGGGAAAATTCCGTGGAATTTCCGAGATAAAAAGTAATACAATATTTAATATTATGTCCATTATCGGGACACAAGCTATCTCTATAAAAAATTCGTCAAAATTGTTGAAAAGTGAAGTGTTGGGATGCGAAAAGATAACAGACGGACACACTTTCGCATTCATAATATTAGCACAGTTTTAGTACATCGTAAAACTTTGATATTAGTATGAATGGAATGATAATCGCAGTCGCGTAAAAATAAGAACCATTTTCGATTGAAATTCGATTCGGACTGTAAAAGTTTTATCTGACTTGTAAATCTGTGGCTTTTGGATGATGAACGCAAAAATGAATAAACTGTTACAATCTGTAAAGCCATTCCCGGATTACCTCGAATGGTATTTCTGAAAATCCTTTTCAATAGGGGTCTATGTTATAGAGACCTAACCTTATTTCATATTTTTCATTACAAATGCCCCTTGACTGCGTTTTCTCCTGGTGACAAGTGACGATGCAGTCTAAGATGGAAGCGAGCTAACTTAGAAGGAATAATTTTATGGGGTTTCTACGTGGCATCGAACCGGAACGCTTGGCGGCACGACTTCGCTGATAGGGTGAAAACTAGCCTCGGCCGAAGCCTCTCACTAGACCAGCCCAGAGACATTTTAGAAATAATAAATTCCTAAACCTAAGATTTAACCTACATTACAAAAGCTCAAGTTTCCCGTAGTTGCCTTTTATATGGGGTGGGTATTAGTTTTATAATATAAGGGATAGGTAGGTATGGGATAGGTAAACATAATTTGGTTACTACTCAGCATCGTAATTCGTACTGAATCAAAGTGTAAAGTGTTTCAAAGTCTCAAGTTAAATGAGTTACAAAGGTACCCTTAAATTATATATGGGTTTCCGGTTACCTAAAAGGTTCGTAAATCAGTTTTAGTAGATACATGAAAGTTCTCCATTTTGCTGAGTAAATTATTATTTTTAGAATAGGTACCGTTGTACGAACACCATAACAATTTATATATTTTTCTTATTTTTCGGGATAAAAACGATCCTATATGTTAACCCAGAATTTTAACTATAATAGGCCACGTTTTCTCTTGTTTGATATGTTTTAAAATATAAAATATGCTGCTTGCAAATAGCGCCTTGATCTCTTGATATTTGTATGAAAAAAAAAGTTGGCAATAGGCCAACATCAGCCACACGCCAAATGGCCCCGTCCAATTGTACATGTTCGCCAAAACGCGTTGGTCCAATGTGTACTCCAATGTTTAATTCCAGATAGCGACTTTAATAAAAAATAGCATTTTGGGCAAACAGCGCGATAAGGCTTTTAAGGTCTTTTAAGGTTTTTAGGAGAGACCACACACTCATAATAATCTCAGAGAATAAAAGAAATCGAGTAACATCCGTTATAATTTAATATAGATCATAAATTAGTGTATTTTTTTTGAGCCATATAAATGCAGCCTTCACACATTATTACTAGACATTGTACATGTAACAAAAACGAATTGTTTGTTAAACATAAATCCATAGGTACAATAATACTATAAATGCGGAAGCGTGTCTGTTTGTCTGTCTGTCTGTTAGCTTTTCACGACCGTTCTGTACTCCAATGAAGGACAATAGGCTTCTTTTTATCCATGATTATTATTTATGAGTTTCCACAGCGTAGCGAAAAAAATCTAAGTCTATGGTTTTCACGCGATTTAAAAATCCAAAGCCACGCTGAAAACCGCGAGCATTGTTCATTTAGCACAGATATATCTTGCATCCTAGAGACGCATATAGGATACATTTTATCCCGGAAAATCAAAAAGTTCCCACGAGATTTTTGAAAAACTGCAATTTATGCGGAAGAAGCCACGGGCCTCATGGAGATAAATATAAATTGCAGCTGACGGCAGATACAGCCCGGATGTAACTTTGAACGAATACATAAGAACAGTGGCTGATCTGCGTGGAACTAAGGCGATGTGCCATGAAGGTGGGTGCGGCGCTTGCATCGTCTCAATACGCGCTGCATCGCCGCCGACGAATGAAGTGAAAACTTTTGCCGTTAACTCTGTAAGTTTTTACCCGACTGCGGCAAAGCCAAAAGGAAGGGTTATGATTTTAGCAGTCTATCACACTAATATTATAAAGGTGAAAGTTTGTATTTGTGTGTGTGTGTGTATGTTTGTTACTCTTTCACGCAAAAACTGCTGGACGGATTTGGCTGAAATTCGGAATGGAGATAGATAATATCCTGGATTAGCACATAGGCTACTTTTTATGCCGGAAAACCAAAGAGTTCCCACGGGATTTCGAAAAACCTAAATTCACGCGGACGACGTCGCGGGCGTCAGCTAGTGTATGTATGAATGTATGTAGGTATGTATGTTTGTATCCAGATTCTGTGTGTTCCACCGTAGTGTCTAAACTGTTGAGCTGATTTTGATGAATGAGGTGTCAATTGATTTGTTGTAAAAGTCCGGATGATTATAAACAATACTAAGAATATTAGTTTATTTTATAAATATATTGGTACTATACATATTATTTAATATATTTATTAGTGGTTCATGTGTCAGTATGTAGCAGTTATTTGTATGTATGTTATAATTAATTTATTAGAAACCACCTGCAGTCTGTTTTTCCTCATATTCTCATATTCTTAAAGGTTGCCTGATAGAGATCGCCAATTAGCGATAAGGCTGCATTTTTTTGTATCCTCCTTGTTGTGTCTGTGTTTTTTGTTTTTTTACTGTAATCTTTCTTGTGGTGGTATAAGAAGTATGTATAATAATAGTATAGTAGTTTTATGTGGTCAGTGCCGACTTTATTTATAGTGTAAGGTGTGCAGGCCTCCAAAAGGCATAGCTTAAATATATAAGCCCTTTCCTTATAAAATACTTTTACTCGTCTACTGCGTTCATAACCAACCCCCTCCCCTTCCCCCGGTTTTGACCAAATCTTCGTACTTAAAAACAGATCGAGTAAATAATAATTTCTAGAAGCCACAGTAATTTATAATTTACTTACGTCATAGTGAACTCATACCTACGAGTAAGTATTAAACTCTCTGGTTTCAGTGTCTTGTATCAGTCCTCTCTTGCCATGGCTGGGAAATCACGACTGTTGAAGGCATTGGGAACAAAACGATTGGTTACCATGAAATTCAGAGCAGATTGGCGAAATTTAACGGGACTCAGTGTGGGTACTGCACTCCTGGATGGGTCATGAACATGTATAGGTACAGCATTTATTATATTTATTCAACAATATAGACACTTGTAAAGCGGAATAGAGCCGCGGCGTCTTATTTTAAAAAGAGCAATCGCCGAGTTTCTTGCTGTTTCTTCTCGGTAGGAAAGACATTCCGAACCAGTGTTAGATGCTTTTGACAATTCAAAAGTACTTACAAAAATATTTTGAATTAAAAACAACTTAGCTTTTCTTTCTTTGTCATGGTAGAAATTGGTACAGGTTAAGAAAATATAAGAGTAGGAGAACTTCAGGTAAGGGTGCTATTCTAAAGAAAACAAAGCTGAGTTTGAATTTCTATCAATAAAGACTAGAAGCAGTGCCTTAGCACTACTCCATTCTGCAGAAGTGCGTAGCGCTTTAGAAACCTGACCAATAGGAAAGCTTTATTTATCATAGAGTCCGTTGAAAGAAGCTATCAAGTTATAACGTCTCTATTAGACAAATATTTCATACATTTGTTATAATTTCCTCGTACATTAATGTGATAATTCAGTCTTAATTCCCTAATTAACATGAGCATAATGTTTATTTTCAGCTTATACACAGAAAAAAATATGGATATAACTGCAGAGGAAGTAGAAAATTCATTTGCTGGCAACATATGCAGATGTACCGGGTACAGACCAATAGTTGATGCCTTTAAAAGCTTCGCAAAAGACGCTGATGAAGATTTAAAAAACAAACTAGTTGACATAGAAGAAATGGCTAATTTTAAATGCTGTGGAGTCAGATGTACAAAAAACTGTAAGCATAACACAAAAAAAGACAAAGTGATAGAAACAAAATATGTAAAGGAAGATGACTGGTGTGTTTTAGAAAAAAGTAATAATAGCACGCTTGCTATAAAAGGTGCAAATTATAACTGGTTTAAATTATTCAAGTTAAATGATGTATTCAAAACTTTTGCTCAATGTGACGAATATAAAATGGTAGCAGGGAATACTGGACAAGGTAACTCTTACTTAATATTATAAATACGAAAATGCAATCGTCCTGCAACGGAGCAACAGATTGACTTAATTTTACATGGATATTGGATATAGATTATTTTTTATCTTGGAAAACAAAGACATGAAGAGTTGCTTAAGATACTTTTTAGCCCGGAAAATCAAAGAGTTCCCACGGGAAGTTTAAGCAATATAAGTACACAACGAAACAACCTCGACTTAGAAGTAAAATTAAGAAACCTGAGCAAGACTCTAGGGTATCTAACTTTGTACTGCATATTTTTTTGTGGGGATGTCCCATCTATACTAAGTTAATGATAGATATACACACGGATACGGATAAGAATGAGGCACAGTTAGCATTAACTTGATAAGTTACAGCAGAGCCTCGGATCCAACAAACAAGGACGTTGTGACTAATAAATAAATAAACTAAGAAATACTTCATTTTTGACTTAGTATAGGCATCATCCCAATTCGTGATACCAAAAAACATTTGCCGAAAAACTCAATGGTGGGGTCAAATGTTCTTAGTGAGATAAATAAAAAAATTAAAACGTATTGCATCTTATTAAAGATCATATTATTCGACTACAGTTAAGTGGGTAATAAACTTAGTCTCAGTTCCGAATTGATCATTGCGAATTTTGTAGTAGTGACTTCTAAATTGTGTCATACTGTAATTAACTCTTCAGGGATTAAAGCTGATATTATTCGAGTACGTTGGCATAGGCTAATGAATAATTAATTTCAGGTGTGTACCATGTAACTGGATATCCGAAATGCGTAATAGATATATTCAGTGTAGCGGAATTGAAAGGGTACATTATGGATGTAAATCTAATATTAGGAGCTGGTATGCCTTTAACGGAAATGATGGAAATTTTTGCAAAACTATCATCGGAGAGTGATGATTTTGCTTACTTGAAAGAGTTTAACAGACATTTGGATTTAGTCGCTCATATTCCAGTGAGAAATGTAAGAACATACAAGTAAATGAGGAGCTGGTGCACTAGGACTCCTCTTTTAACAGAAACACATTTTTTTAAATCGTTTGTTTTTTAAGTAACGTCGACCTCTGTTACTAATTTTTACGGAAAAAATCTTAAAGTACCAACGATTTAAAAAAAGTGCGTTTTTCAAACAAAACCGGATTCTTTTTTATTTAGATACAAGCTAGCCCTTAACTGTCACCTGGTGGTAAGTGATGCTGCAAATGGAGCGGGTTAACCTGGAAGGGGTAATAGACCATATCCCGTTGGTTTCTACGCAGCATCTACGTGGTAACTATCCACGGCCGAAGCCTCCCACCAGACCGGGCCAGAGAAAATTTAAAAATTATAAAATTCCAAACCCCTGCCGGGAATCGAACCTGGGACCTTCAACAAATAAGACCAAAGGGCTCACCACTGTCCCAGGGAGGTCGTCAAAAAGTCCAGTACTAATGCATTGTAATTATAGAGAGAGAGAGCCAGCGCGTGCCAGACCTTCATTATTTTATAAAAGCTGAAAGTTTCTCTGCGTATTGACCCCAGCACAGGGGGAAACGATCAGCGACAATGAAGATTATCATGGTGGCTTGGGAGATAACAGGTCCTCCCTGTGTCGGGGACAATACTGAGAGAAACTTTTAGCTCTTATAAAACAATGAAGGTCTGGCACGCGCTGGCTCTTAGTCCATTAGTCTTAGTTTTTTCCCTGTACTGTAAAAGGACTAGTCAGGTTCTTTTCGTCAGCTCTTCAAATATTTTAAGCCTATAATTCCTTCTTAAGAATTTAAAGTCTTTGCATAACGTATTAAGGATTTGTCTTTTGTCGTAGCTTTTTGAAATAAAACTTCTTTAGGCGCGACTTGAGAGATTCCTTGAGAGGAACTCAAATATTTTTTCGGACGGAAACGTTCATTCGTCACTTCCGACGTAAATGGCCGCCAAACAGATCAGCTGTTACAGCCGCCATGTTTTATTGAGGTTTCAGGAGCTCTATTTTTTACTAAATGATGTGATGAAAAATCCTTTTGCCGACTCATTTTCAAAAATTGTGATCCCGCCTACGTTTATTTTTGCTTCAACCGCGCGTCATCATCTTTCTAACCAATCGCCGGCCCACTACTAAGTACTGATTTCCTCAACACGTTTTCTTTCGTCTTTAAAGCAAGCGATATTAATTGAAGTGCACACAACTTCAAAAGTTACAAAACTTGTTTTCAAAAAAGCACTCGAAATTTTTGAAAACAGGTTCGTTTGTGATAAATTGGTCATTCAAAATGGTTACCGCCCACAGATTTTTTGTCTTTGTCATTTGAATGCGAGAGAGCTGAATACTAACTTCTCTCCGTGGATAGAGTATAGCTCCATTTATTCTTAGTTTATGTAATAAAATGTATCGGATTAATATCATGTAGGTATATTATTTACTTTCAGATCGGCACTATCGGGGGAAATTTATATTTGAAGCACGCAAATAACGAATTCCCGTCTGACCTTTTCTTGCTATTTGAAACTGTTGGAGGGATGATTACCATAGGTACGATGGGTTTTATTCCAAACAAATAAGTAAATAATGATTTGTAATAAAAAAAATATGTTAACTAGGTATCTACTGATTTTTATGGAAGGGTGCCTTATTATTAAGCTTCCACTTTACTTTAAGTTACCTAAAGTTTAACTAATACTATTCCGAAGAAAACATAAAAAAGTTGTGTGCAATTTATACTAATATATATAATTATATACTTTGACGCAAGATTTTATGCACCTTATACACATTTGTTTCCTGTTATATTGACAATGCCACGACGATCCAAAGTTTATAGTCGCCGATCGTCCCTCCCTGTGTTGGGAACAACAGAGAAACTTTCAGCTTTTATAAAATAACAAAAGTCTGGCCCTAACAGGCTCTCTATCAGTAAGCGATATTTATTTGCTTAACAAGTGTAAATTAAAAATTTATAATACCCCCGACAAGTGAAGGTTACAGTAACTAGAAAAGAGCTGATAACTTTCAAACGGCTGAACCGATTTTTTTGGATAATAGCTAAGAACACTCTCGATCAAAGCCACCTTTCAAACAAAAAAAACTAAATTAAAATCGATTCATTTGTTTAGGAGCTACGATGCCACAGACAGACACACAGAATATACACACGTCAAACTTATAATACCCCTCTTTTTGGGTCGGGGGTTAAAAAGGACATAACTCCGAAACGTTAGAGGTGCGTGCCCAGGATCATTACGGCTTTTACAAATTTTCGTATCACACTAATAAGTATTAGTGTGTTAAGACGAAAGTTTGTATGTATGTCTATGTGTTGTGTGTGTGTATGTGTATGTATGTTTGTTACTCTTTCACGCAAAAACTACTGGACGGATTTGGCTAGGAACAGAGATAGATTATATCCTGGAATAACATATAGGCTATTTTTCAGGAAAACAAAAGAGTTCCCACGCGATTAAAAAAAAATCGAAATCCACGCGAACGAAGTCGCGGTCATTAGCTATTTTATAATAAGAGTATGGATTATGTAATATTTTTGTTGATAATACTGTTATATTTTTAGCTGAAGCTCCAAATAAGCAAAGTACAATATCATTATTGGATTTTCTGAAACATGATATGAAACGAAAAGTAATATTAAACGTTGTGCTGCCGCCATTGTCGTGTTCATGTGAGATCAAAACATATAAGGTGAGTGGTACTTCTTTACCATTTATCCATACTTCAATGTTTTTATCATACTACTGCGGTTTTAATAGTTTACTAGTTGTCCCGCCCAGGCTTTGCCCGCGTGGGCTTACTCAGTCTATAGATAAATAATATGAATGTGGTATTTTATACAATAGGTAAAACCTTCCTCGTGAAATGTTCCGACTAATTTATGTAACCCAATATTTTCCATTATTCAAACACCTAATTTTACTGAAAAATTTTGGTAGATACTAAATTTTTACCAAATCGAGTTTGTTACTGATTGGAAAGGAATCAGAATGTATGTATGGTATGTAGGTACAGTCAAAGGCCGTAAGTCGCGTAGCACCTTAATGATCATATTCTTGTGGCACGGTTATGCACATACGTTCTACTTTTTTACTAAGTAATCTAACTTCGGACCCCCGAATAGCCAATTAAAATCCGGGTATCTTTAAAACAAGAGTGAATAGGCACCTTCTATGTAAACGCGTCCCATCTTAGACCACATCATCACTTTCCATCAGGTGTGATTGTGGTCAAGAGCTTGCCTATAGTGAATAAAAAAAAAAGCCGACATCCTAACCACCAGACCATCGACGCTTAGCATATAACATAGGTATGTAGGTCACAGAGGTAGGTACTCATGTCTATAATACTCACTTTTACAGATTATGCCTAGATCCCAGAATGCCCATGCAATTGTGAACGCTGGTATTCTATTCAAATTCAAACAGAATGATAAAATTATTGAAAAAGCCACGATAGTCTTTGGCGGTATTTCACCGAACTTTGTCCACGCCGTTAAAACAGAGGAACATTTAGTCAACAAAGATCCTTTCACTGATGAAACTTTGCAAATGGCTTTGAAAAATTTACAAGAAGAAATTAATCCCCTTGAAGCACCGCCGGAACCATCGGCGCAATATAGAAAATTGCTTGCTCTAGCTCTGTTTTACAAGGTTGGTCTTTTTTATTTAATTTCTTTGTTAAAGATGGGCGATAGAGGATGGAGCACAAAATAAATTGCAAATCTGACGAACAAAAGGGTGTAATTGCACGAAATAATTTTTTACTGGATTAACAAAAAAACTGAATGAAAGCTTCTGAAACTCTACTGTCATTACTATACCGTTTTGATTGAAATCACCAACTTTGGACTTAATTTTATCACAGTGTTAGGCCAGAAAGACAGACAGACGGTCACACTTTCGCATTTATAATATTAGTATGTATTTCATTTTCATATTAACATATGGACAGACAAATTATATTCCTACATATTTCATTGCAGGCGGTTTTAAGTCTGTGCCCTGAAGGCAAATTAAATGAAAAATACCGTTCCGGCGGGGAAGTGATCAAACGGAAAACTTCGAAAGGGACGCAAACATATGACACAGATGAAACAATATGGCCACTGAACAAACCCGTGCCCAAATTAGAAGGATTGGTCCAATGTAGCGGCGAGGCCACTTTCGCAAATGACTTGCCAAGTCAAACAGACGAAGTGTATGGAGCTTTTGTCACTGCTGATGTTATTCCCGGCAGCATTTTGGCTGGTTTTGATACTTCTGAAGCTTTTGTAAGTTATAATAAAATCCATACTTGTTCCATAGGTACTAATATTATTTATAATATGAAAATATGTCTGTCTGTTTGCTAGCTTTTCACGGTCTATCCATTCTCGGTTCTGTGAAAACCAGGCATCCACCTAAAGCCATACTTAATAATATCATATTAGAAATGCGAATGCATATATCTAGATAATGTATATGTAGAATATAGATAATGCCCGTGGTTTCCTCTACCTAAGTTTGAAGGTATGGGCTGTGAAAAGCTAGCAGACAGATAGACAGACGGGTTTATTTTCACATTCATAGTATGACTATACAATATTATGCCCGCAACATCGTCCGCGTAAAATTAGTTTTTAAAAATTCCGTGGGTACTTAATTATTTCTTAATAAATAACTGTGATAATAATTTATAATAATTCATATTTTACTTTTGTAGACGATTCAAGGTGTTATAGCATTTTACACAGCCAAAGATATACCAGGGGAGAATAATTTCACTCCAACCGAAATACCAATATTACAATCAAAAGAAGAGATTTTATGCTCTAAGGAAGTAAAATTTTATGGACAACCAGTCGCAATCATAGTAGCTAATAGAGAAAAGGTTGCCAACCGCGCAGCTAAATTGGTAAAAGTCAAATATGAAACAGCGTCTCCTAATACACCTTTACTGACAGTGAAAAACGTGTTATCATCACAAGAGAAAGATAACAGAGTATCATCGGATGCAGTCATTGAACCAACTGATGTCGGTAATGATACTACAACATTAATCTATGATGAATTAGTCTTTGAAACGCAATATCATTACTACATGGAGCCTCAAACGTGTGTCGCTAGACCTACAGAAGATGGTTTAGATGTGTTCTCATCGACACAATGGCTAGATTTGACTAATATTGCTGTAGCCAAATGCCTAAATGTTCCTGTGAATAGGTAAACATATTAATACTTCATTCAATAAACTATTATACGAAACTATTATTATACGAAAAAAAAGGATTAAAAATCCAATATTTTTAAAAATTCACAATATATTCCAATTAAAACATCTGACTGACGCTAGATGTCAACGAAAGATGCGTAAATAAGCCACTATGGGTTCAATGCCACATATAATATATGTTATACATTGCGCATACTAATAAAAAGCAAGGATTGAGCGTGCTTGCCTAGTAGATGCCTTTTCACTTTTGCATTTAAGGTATTTAGGCTATACGTAACAGGAAACACGACGCGTACATTGGATGTCGAGCAATGATGCCAACGTTCACGGTTTCTCGCTCTTCTGTCGTATCGCGGTGTTCCCACTAGATTACAACGTGGGGTTATTCAAAGAGCGGACCAACAAATTCCTGAAAAACCAGCAACGCATAGGCGGTACCTCTGGTGCTGCAAATGTTCATGGGCGGCGGTAATCACTTAACATGAGGGGACCCGCCTGTTCATTTGCTCGCTATTTTATTATACAAATTTTTTTTTCGAAAATGTTAAAATCTTCTTTTCTTTCAGTATAAATGTGATAGTCAGAAGAGTGGGTGGAGCATACGGAGGCAAAATAACCCGATCTGCCCAAATCGCTTGCGCGGCTGCTATCGTAACACGTATCCAAGGAAAGCCGTGCAGATTCATTCTACCAATAGAAGATAATATGAGAGTTATTGGAAAAAGGGCCCCGACATATTGCAAATTCGAAGTAAGGATAATATAACATGTTTAATAATTATATTTCGGGAATTTCTATTTCATAAAGGACCAATGAATTCCTTTATAACCCACCAATATAAATATATGGTCGGTCTACGATGCCAAGTTCGTTGTACCTACCTATATTACAGAATACTCAATTTAATAATACAGAAAGATCACATCAACCGCAAAGACCGTTAAATAAATAGCAACTCTTGTTACGATTCAATAAAATGCAATTTATCTCACATAGCACTGCGCCCAAAAATTAAGTGAATGCCTCTCTTTCTATCACGGAACTCTTATCTCTCTCATTCTCTCTTCTTTTCTCAGAAAAAAAAAATCCTTTCTAGACTTAAAAGTTATTGTGATATTAGTAGGTCCCTATCCCAGAATTCTAAATATTGTAATAGAAATGGCATAGCTACTGTTTCTCATACCAGAATCAACCGGAACAGCGTGCCACTGATTGTTAGCTACTCATGGATACAGTAATAATTGTAACAATGGTTGGTTGGTGGTTGGTTCACACACATCCAAAACAACGTAAAATAAACTATAATTATAATAACGCTATGAAAATAGGTACGTCGCCCGTTGATGCTACACATCTAGTCTTCAGCGCAGTGCCAAGCTTCCTGTCCTTTCCTACCATTTCTATATTGGTTATTCTGAATTCTGTGGCTCATCCTTATAAAAACCTTGTCCGAGAGACAATCTACCTACATAATGTTATAATTTTTTACATTAATATTTACAAATAGTTAGGCTAAACGTGGCGATCTGGGTTTATAGTGTATTTACTGGTGTATTTTTATACAATTTGTTTTGCATTGAACATCTGCCAATTATATTCAATAAACTGACAAAAACATTCATAATTTTATATTGAAATATAATATAAATGAAAATGTGGCTTGTGGTTGTCACATGCATGCTACATGTCCATATTATATTACTTATGTGATTTGTTTTTGATGCCAGTACAATAAATTCAGTCACGTTTTAAAAAATATTATAATTGGAAGAGTTATTAAGTTAAGATAATTAATTAAAAAAAAAAAATAACGATTAAGCTGACAAAGTTTCGAAATCTAAATATATGTATAAAGGTAAAAACTGACTGACTGCCCTATCAACGCATAGCTCAAACTACTGATTGGAACGGGCTATTTGGCATCGATATAGCTATTAATATAACGTAGTAGGCATCCGCTAAGAAAGGATTTTTGAAAATTCTACCCCCTAAGGGGGTAAAATACGGGTTTGAAAGTGTAGTCCATGCGGGTTAAGTCACGGGCATAAACTAGTAGTTGTTATATTTTTGAAGGCAGGTGTAAACGAAAATGGAGAGATCCAGTACCTCAATATAATGTACTACCAAGACAACGGGTGTTCGAAGAATGAAACAATAACTCAGATGACCATACGTCACTTCCCCAATTGCTACGATTCAAAACGTTGGCGCATCGAAGCGTTCAGTGCAGTCACTGACACACCCTCGACTACCTGGTGTAGAGCACCTGGTTTGTATTCTTTTATGATTACACGTTTGCACAAAACAGACAGACAGACAGACAACAAAGTGATCCTATAAGCCCTATAGAACCCTAAAAAGCAGTATAATGTTTTCAGGGTTCATGAATGTATGTATAAAGGTGTAACGAGAACGCTAGCAAAAACGAAGACAGGTGATAGTTCTGATGATTACTGATAAGGTACCACAAAAAACGCGAAAAAAATATAACAAATCTTGCATTTTCAAAAAATTCACAATTTATTGCAAATAAAACATCTGACTGACGCTAGAGGTCAACGAACGTTACGTAAATGATAAACTCGGAGTCAATGCCACGTAGTAAGCATTGACCCGAGCTTTGCACGCTATACATTGCGAGTTTGAAAAATAATTAATTAATTACCTAATCACCAAAACTACAAGATAAGACAAATGGCTATTGGCATTGAATTGTGTTTAGGTGGTATAGTAATTAAGTTTTTTCTAGCGTTCAGGTTACACCGACTACGACCTATGAACTGGGCGGGCCCATTTCGACTTCTGGCATACCTACCTATGCATATTTTAGTGTAATTTTTTATTTCTTATTTACCAATCTGTATCTGACTCCAAAGATACTTTCTCAGATAGGAGAAAGATTTTTATCGAATGGCTTTGCTTTGAACAGTCTGTTTATATGTTTAGCCGATTGCCATGCCTTCACAATTCGTAATTCTATCGCCACATAGGTGAAAACTGAAAATTAAATACTAAATTTGGACCTTCAAAGTCGATAAACCAGTTCAATCCACGCTTTGGTCCACGTTGTTTCACCAATGGGATCAATTGTTATAATCTAGATCTCAAGTAGGCGTTACCACCCTCGTGTTTATTTTCTCATACTTCTTAAAAAAACAATTACTGGCTAAGTAAGGATTAAAAAAGGTTTACGCCAATTAGTAATTTCAGTACTAAAATCCCACTTAAGTTAAAAATTTATTGCCTTTCCTCGCTGATATAAAAAGTTTTTTTTAGATCTAATTACGTAAAAAATATTGTAGGATGATTAAGTTTTAGTAAAAAATTTCAGCATCGACCGAAGGTCTCGCAGTTACAGAATATTTAATGGAAAAAATAGCGCATAATCTAAACAAAGACCCGATGGAAGTCAGACTGGCGAACATGGAAAAAGAAGACAACCCAATCCCCGAACTAATAGATCAATTGAAAAAAGATTCCAGCTACGAAAGCAGATTGGAAGATGTAAAAAAGTTTAATGATGACAACCGATGGAGAAAACGGGCGCTAAAATTAATGCCAATGACCTACGAACTGTTTTACTTTGGCCCTTTTAACTGCTTGATTTCAATCTACCATGCAGATGGCACGGTGGCTGTTAGCCATGGTTGCACTGAAATGGGTCAAGGAATTAATACAAAAACAGCTCAAGTCTGCGCCTATGCTTTAGGCATTCCCTTAGAAAAAGTTAGTATTAAACCAAGCTCGAGTTTCACATCCCCAAATAGTATGGCAACTGGTGGTAGCATAGGCAGCGAATGTATTGCATACGCTGCTTTGAAAGCTTGTGAAATATTAATGAATCGTTTAAAACCCATCAGAGAGAAGTTAGGAAATCCCTCATGGGAGGAACTTGTGAAAGTAGCTTTTCTTTCTGGAGTATACTTACAAGCATCCTACATGTTTTCTATGGAAGAACCCGTGCAGAACTACGATATTTATGGTGTTATTGCTTTAGAGGTTGAAGTAGACATTTTGACTGGAAACCACGATGTACTAAGAGTTGATCTGCTTGAAGACACTGGGAGAAGTTTAAATCCTGAGATTGATATTGGACAGGTAATTTTCAAAAATCATTTTAAAAATATATATTTTCATAATCATCAATGTAAGTATAATTAAATAGACTAAATAAAAATTTTAGATCGAAGGGGCTTTCGTAATGGGTCTAGGTTATTGGACATCAGAGAAAATTATGTACGATGATAAAACAGGGAAGTTGCTAACTGACCGAACATGGACGTACAAACCTCCGGGAATAAAAGACATACCGGCGGATTTCAGGATTTACTTCCGGCGAAACTCCGGTAATAAATTCGGAGTATTGCAGTCGAAAGGTACTTAAGTGTTCATCTAAGAAGTAACTCTTTCTTACTTAAGGTGAACGCACACTTATCCGAGCCGAACGCGTCGAACGAGCCGAGCGAAACGAATTTTATAATTCTGTATATGAAATCTCATGAAACCTCGCCCACTTCCCCGCGTCAAATCGTCCGAATCGGAAGTAGATTTCATATAGAGAATTTTAAAATTCGTTTCGTTCGACTCTTTCGACGCGTTCGGCTCGGATATGTGTGCGTTCACCTTTAGCATGACACCATAGCACATTGAAGTATTGTTTTATTTTCATCACAGCAACAGGGGAGCCTGCTTTTTGTCTAGCAGCAGTTATAACACACGCCTTTCGTGAAACGGTACGCATGGCCCGTTTGGATGCTGGCTATGATGACGCTTGGGTACATATTGGTGAGTATACCTATAGAGTCAGAGTAGAGTACTACAGAAGAAGTAAAACGCTAACGGTTTTGTTAACGAACCGCAAAACTAACTTTGTCGCGGTTTATCATTAACATCAAAGAAAAATTTCAAAAATAAATAAAAACTGACTTCATTAACCAGAAACACTAAAAAGGCAAAAATATTTGTTTTTTCTACACCTGTATGTAATGTATGTATGAAGTCGGGTGAGTATAATAAAAGAAATTAGAAATCAAAACACGAAGCTCGCCCGACTTCAATACATACAGCTGTAGAAACAAAAATTATTTTTTGCTTTTTAGTGTTTGCGGTTACTGAAGTCGGTTTTTTCTTTAAACACCAGAGGCGGCCAATTTCATCACTTTAATTCCCTGTTCGAATCTTGTGAAGCCTCCAAAAATCCGATAAGCTTCTACGGGGATATATCTGAATATATGAAAGGAAAAGCTGACTGATTGACTGACTGACTGATTCGTCTATCATCGTACAGCTCAAACTACATCCGCTAAGAAACGATTTTTGAAAATTAAACCCCTAAGGGGGTAAAATAGGGGTTAGGGATATAAGCCAGTTTTAAGTAAAATACGAAAGTTAAAATTGGCTTTTTATATTCCAGGTTATCCTTGTACAACGGAGAACATATTTATGTCAGTGGAACACAAACTCGAGCACTTCAAATTGAAATAAACTACAACTGCACTGCATCTGCTACATAAAAGATTTTTATAACATTCAAATAACCAGGAAACTACTTTATTCCCTCTTTTTAGTTCTGGAATGCAAAATAAATAACGAGCACGTGTTTTGGAATTACCTTGGTGTATATTTGTGTGTTTATTGCGTTTATTTTATACCGAGACAAAAGCTGTTTTTACTCACTCGCTCTTTCACGCGTGAATCTGCTTTCGTGCGAGTAAGAGTGCCTATGTAGAGATGAGCAAGGAGAAAGGCGAATGCTACACAATCGATCTAGATCGGCGATATTTGGATCGAACTGTAGTCAAAACCGGCCAAGTGCGAGTCAGGCTCGCGCACCGAGAGTTCCGTACTCGGGTATTTTTTTCGACATTTTGAATGTTTTGACATTTCACATCAATCAAAAACTATTATGCTTAAAAATAAATAAAAATCTGTTTTAGAATGTACAAGTAAAGCCCTTTCATATGATACCCCACTTGGTTAGTTATCGTATAGTTACTTACTTTGAAAATTGAAACACATATTATTTTTTTTCTGTGGTGTAACCACAAATTCACGGTTTTCGGATTTATTCCTTTAGGTACTTGTGTTATATTAAGAGCTACCTACCTGGCAAATTTCATAATTCTTAGTCAACGGGAAGTACCCCTATAGGTTTCTTGACTGATACGACAGACGGACATACGGACAGACAGACAGACAACAAAGTGATCCTATAAGGCTTCCGTTTTTCCTTTTAGAGGTATGTACGAACAGATAGACCTGGCGTAAATGGACCTTTAGGCCTCATTTACACGAGAGCAACAAAGCATCCAAATAGAACAAATGTATTCCCAAGTATCTGTTCGCACGTAAGAAAGCGTTGACGTGTAAACAGAATATTATACTTGGGAATACATATTTTGTTATAAATGGACGCTTTTTTAACGGACGTTAAAAAAGCTATCGTGTAAATGAGGCCTTACATTACAGTAAGCGAGGAACGCGGAATTCAGAACTCTGATTATAGTAGGTATAAGTTGTACGATTTTGTTAAATTGAGAATAATTGATAAAAAATTGCTTTGAGTATTTTATTGTCACCCACTCACTCACTAATTAAAATTACTTATATGAAAAATACTGCCATAAAGTGTTTTGTTTTCGATAAGTCTAGACTCTAGACTACCTATTATACTCCGTGAAATCTAATAACTGTGTATTTTGTAAAACAATAGTAGTTTTGAAGTTGTTTAGAAACAAGGCCGAGTAGGCGTCTACCATT
The DNA here is from genome assembly GCF_905333055.1 of Maniola jurtina. NCBI lineage: Eukaryota > Metazoa > Arthropoda > Insecta > Lepidoptera > Nymphalidae > Maniola > Maniola jurtina. The sequence continues at coordinate 2,788,596 of NC_060044.1, forward strand.
TGTTTCTTTTATAAAGACTTTAAAAACGGTATTGAAAAACAATTCGTATAAAATATTCAAGACACCGCCCCATTCTTTAATTCCACTTGAACTTATAAAAGAATCATACCTTCAATCCTTTGTGAGGGAAAAATACACTCGCCATTCGGAATATTGAGTTATTTGATTATAGCCAGAGAGACCAACGTGAAAATAACGTTAATATACCTTTTCTAGGAAGGGTTCTAAGAGGATTCTTCTACTAAACCTCTGCTGTCCATCCGTCTGTCTGTAAGCGTATCGTATCTCATGAACGTTTAATAGGTAGAGATTCGAAAATTTCAGTGTATTTTTATTGCCGTTTCTCACTTGGTGGTAAGTGATGATACAGGCTAAGATGGAAGCGGGCTAATCTGGAAGGGGTATGGCAGTTTTTATCAAACCCCATACCCCTTTGGTTTCTACACGGCATCGTACCGAACCATCGCTTAGCGGCACGGCTTTGCTGGTATGGTGGGAACTAGCCACGGGCAAAGCCTACCGCCAGCCCAGACCAGGAAAACAATAAAATTTTAAACCCCTGCCGCGAATCGAACCCGCGACCTCCCAGTTATAAGACCACAGAACTTACCACTGCGCACAGAGAGGTTGGTTAGTATTCAACGTGTGTTTGAAGTGCACTTCGAATAAACCCCTTTCAAGTAAGTGATTACATTCCAATCCTGGTAACCCTAGCAAACTGCAGAAGGACAGAATTTTGGGAAGATTGAACGGGATCAATAGAAATAATCGTCGTCTATGTCGTGAGAAAAGGCTAGTGAGTATTTATATTTTAAAAAAAACCGGCCAAGTGCAAGTTAGACTCGCGCACCGAGGGTTCCGTACTCGGGTATTTATTCGACTTTTTGCACGATATATCTAAAACTATTGTGAATAAAATACTAATTAAAAATTATTTCTTCATGAATACATTTTTTTTGTGATGTAACCACAAATTCACGGTTTTCGGATTGTTTCCTTTACTTGTGTGTACCGAGAAGTAGGTACCCTATAGGTTTTCTTGACAGACACGAGAGACGGATAGACGAACAGACAGACAGACGATGAAGTGATCCTACAAGGGTTCCTTTTTTCCCTTTGAGGTAAGGAACCCTAAAAATCTGTGAGGAAAACAAACAAATTGGCTATAAAATGAGGCAGTAAAAATTCTACTCATCTACACTACCTCTATCAGGTTTGCACGTCTTGATCATAAAAACCCCTCGAGTGCAAAATATTATAATAATGCAGTCTAAGACGGAAAATATTCAAAGAAATCTGTGACCTTTGTTAGAGAGATCGATTTAACGTAATACAATAACATTTTTCTAGTTTATTTCTTGGAAAACCCCTTTATTTGTATGTTTATTTGATTTATGAAAAAAATATGAACTTATATTATAATACTATTGCTTTTGTACCATCATCGATGTTTATCATGATTTAATCCATACTTCAATAATCAATACCTACTTTAATGAGAAAGTGTGTCTGTCTGTCTGCTAGTTTTTCACGGCCCATCCATTTCACCTATTTTGATGAAAGGTACAGAGATAGCTTGCATCCCGAGGCCTTCCTCAGGATGCAAGCCATCATACCTAAGCCTATGTCCTTACATAGGCTTAGGTATGATGGTCCCGGAAAATTAAAGATTCGAAAATCGAAATCCATGGACGGCTGAGTTTATTGTGGGTTCTTCTCAGACTTGGGCGCGTTTGAAACCCTCGTAGCTTTAGTTTTAAGTTACGTAATTAATTATCACCACTGTATATCGTGCAAATTTAACAATTTGGACCATCAAAAGGAGTGCAATTGTACCTACTTAAAATGAATAAATGATTTTGACTTTGACTTTGACTTTGACGACGTTGCAGGCATCATCTACTTGGTACAGATATATTTTGCATCCTGGAGACATTTATTATACTACTTTTATTCCGTAAAATCAAACAATTCCCACGGGATTTTTATAAACCCAAATCTACGCCGACGAAGTCGCAGACATCAACTAGTTGTTCCATAAATACGATTTCGGTTAGCCTCATTCCCAAAATGGATTAAATAGGTACTTAATTATGGATCATAGCATATCAAAAGCTTAAAGCAATTTAGGAAAGATTAGACCCTTTCAAAATAGTAATGAACACATAAAGAGATTGTTGAATGAACGGACTTAATTGTAGATTCAATAGAGTAATTATTTATATTACTGTACCTGTTCAGTATATCAGTTTTAATAGTAAATTAACACTGTAGATTTTATTTCACATTCTATCTTTAAAGTCGCATCGTAAATAGTCTTTTTAAGCCCTAAGCAGAGATTAAAATATCACTTGATTTAATGGTAAAGGAAAACACCGTGAGTAGGTAAACCTGCATGATATTTTTTTTACTTATAATATGTGTATTGAATTTAAAGATAGATGGTATAACAAGTGTAAATTAAAAGTTTATAACACCCCCGACAAATGAAGGTTACAGTAATTAGAAAAGAGCTGATAACTTTCAAACGGCTGAACCGATTTTCTTGTATTATAGCGAAGGACACTCTCGATCAAGCCACCTTTCAAACAAAAAAAAAAACTAAATTAAAATCGGTTCATTAGTTTAGGAGCTACGATGCCACAGACAGATACACAGATACACACGTCAAACTTATAACACCCCTCTTTTTGGGTCGGGGATTAAAAAGAATATGAAGTATGAGTAATGACTTATAGAAAGGGAGCCAGCGAGGGTCAGACCTTTGTTATTTTACAAAAGCTTTATTTTGTAAAGTTTTGTAAGAGCTGAAAGTTTCTCTTCGTATTGTCCCTACAATACGAAGAGAAACTTTCAGCTCTTATAAAATGACGAAGGTCTGGCTCTCGCCGGCTCTTAGTCCATAATAACTCAAATTACCGATACCTACCACTGGTTTAGGGGCGGTACTGGTACAATCAAGTGCAAAAATATTTTTTTATAATTATATTATTTAAAACTTCTTTAACTGTCTATAAATATCCACTTCTAAGTATGCTATTTTATGTAATGGCTATACTAACTTTTGCCCGCGATTTCTTTCGCATGTAACCACAAATTCACGGTTGTCGGATTTTTTCCTTTACTTGTGCTATAAAACCTACCTACCTACCTTTCAGGTTTCTAGGCCAACGAGAAGTACCTACCGTATAGGTTTTCTTGTTGGGTCAAACGGACAGACAGACATCAAAGTGATCCTATGAAGGTTCCGTTTTTCCTAAGCGATACAAGCAATACAATTTGAATAGGTTAGGTACCTACCGTAGGTGTGAACTGTGAAGTTGGACGCGACTGTACCACTGCAGCCCGCCCATCGGAAAGCTTGCAGCGTTGTCCCAAGTAGGCGGCCAGCTGTCTTCGTGTACACAACGCACGTATGTACCCTAACTTTTCTTCCTTACACAGAATAATAAAAGACTTTTCAATACGTTTACCTGTAAATAAGTCGAAAGGAAATGGTTTCGAACGGTTCTCTATTTACGTTTTTTTTTAATCAAATTCATTTATTGAGGATTGGTCACAAAGTGAACATGCCACTTCTGTAGAATCTAAACCGTCTTATACAAAAATATCTTAAATAATAAAAGACTTTTCAATACGTTTACCTGTAAATAAGTCGAAAGGAAATTTCGAACGGTTCTCTATTTGTTTTTTTTTTAATCAAACTCATTTATTGGGGATTGGTCACAAAGTGAACATGTCACCCCTGTAGAATTTAAACCGTATACAAAAATATTTTACTCTTTACGCCTTAGCCCTCTTAATTAGATACTAGACTTATATATAATATCATTAAAAATAATGTTATAATTAACTAAATATTACAAAATTATAAACGTTAAAATTTGTATGTATGGATGGATGTATGGATGTCTGTTACTCTTTCCCAAAAACCACTGGACGGATTTGGCTGTTTGGAAAGGAGATAGAACACAGGCTACTTTTATGCCGGAAAATTAAAAAGTTGCAGGTATCAGCTGGTATATAATATAGTTCTTCATAGTGAAATATCCGTTAGCATGATTGATGATTCATCACCATCGTCATTCGTCAGCCGATACATCCATTGTTGAGCATAGGTCTCTTGTAGAGTATTTACTAGACAAGGGTTTGTGTGGACACGTGAACGAAGTCTCGGACATAACTTCATAAGCTAATATTAAAAAAATCAAAATGACCGCAATGTAATTTAAAATAGATTAAAAAGTGTTATTTCTTGATCGATGGTACGGAATCCTTCGTGTCCAAGTCCGACTTGCACTTGCCCGATTTTTGAATATCATTAAAAAATCCGTTATTGCACTGCATTAAAATAAATATCGGTATTTCTTCTCTATAATTAGTGCCATTTAAAACCTATGAGCACCAACGGCGGCTTAGTAAGTGGCCTCATCGTATGCATATAATTATCTCGAATAATTAAGTACTGAAAAACCATAGCAAATTATAAGCTCAATATTGTCAATAAACTTGTAATTACTGGTAATTTGATGTAAATTACCTAGGTACCAGTACCTAAACATAAAAAATTATTATATAGCATCGTGGGAAGACCACCCACTAGGTGGACACTGGACTGACGACATCAAACAAAGAGTTGCAAGGAGCCGCTGAATTTAGGCGGCGCAAGACCGTGGCGTCTGGCAGTTCGTACAAGAGACTTATGGCCTAAACGACTTACGCATAAAAGCTCATATAACACAGTCTAATTAGGAAGGACCTGCACCAACAAATCAGAATAGAACTATGTAGGGAGTAGGGACTCCATTCTCGCCATGTAAGAGTGCGACGCAAGTAGGGGCTTATACCTACGCTTAACGTCTAATGCCAATTAATTTGGGGTTAAAATTGTCTAACGTACAACGGTATAGTGAATGCCGTTGTACGTTGATGAACATCGCGTTGTTGGCCGTAAGAGGGGTCTCTCCGTCACTCGCTCCATACAAACGTAGTTCGTCTCTCATTGGAATACTAACCAATCATACTCAATGGAATTTCGTAAAAACGTTCCGGGAACTAATATCTATGCCCGTGGTTTTCCAGATTTCGTTCAAATATTCGGTTTCAAACTTACGCGGTCTTAAAAATTCACATACAAATCTTTGAGCCCAATTATAAGCCTTAGAATTACATATTTTTAGAAAAATCTATTGTTAGATATTAGTCTCTAGAATATGTCTGCAAAATTTCATGGACTTTGGTTGCTTAATATTCAAATGAAATTGGGGCTACGATTGTAAGGAGTAAGTGACGGAGAGAGCCCTGTTAACATTCAAACCCAAAAATAGCATTTCTTGCTGGTACGATACGAGTATTTGCTTTCTGTTTGTGGAAGTTTTTTTACTAAGCAAGTATAATTTGTACTTGACTGCTTTTTATCGTATTTCAAATTGCACCATGCAATGCATGGGTTGCAATTTGCTACGTCAACTTATGAGAAACTGCCACATGTCTGTGTAACCAATATCCATCGGTTCGACCTTTCTATAACTGTTCTGCTAAGGATATAATGGCTCAATTTTTTTAATTGATAATAATAAATGATGATGCTGTTTAAAAAAAGTGATTAATTGAAAGCGCCGGATTTAATAAATAGGAACAACATGGGAAGTGTTCCGAAGAGTTGTTTGACCTGATTTCACCCGTCTTTTTCTACACCGCACTGCGCGCCACTGCCAAGCAATTTCACCCTCACTTGGTGCACTTCGATCAACTAATCATCAAATTATGTGGGATACCTAATACGAATGAAAACTTAACTCCAGAAGGTCAAGCGCGTGGACAAATCGCATCGCTTATGCTTCTTTGAAACTGTTTCTGCGATTTGTTTTTAACTAACTTTGTAAAAACTCAAGTATTACTGTACTTTAGTTTCACAAAGTTATTAGGTAGGTAATTAGTACCTATTACGGAAGTAAATAAGTATTTTTCCTATAGGAAACAATGCAGCTACAGAAACACTTGAAGATAGCGGCAGGAAGCGCTGGCGCAGCCGTTTTCGGCGTCTTGTTTGGCTGGGTGATCTTCCCTGCCGTATTGAAAAGTCAATTAAAAAAGGTAATTGATATTAATCATTGAACGAGCGCTCTGGGTCTTAGGTGGTTCGCAGCCTTCGGATACGGAAACCTAAAAAGCAACAAAGCTGACATGCAATTAAAAAAAAAACATTAAAAACACATAGTTTTATGTGTCGTGCGATGGTACGGAACACTTTGTGTGCTAGTTCAACCCGCAGTTGACTGATATTTAAAAAAAAATAACGGGCAATTATTTATTTATTTATTTATTTAAACCACTTTATTGCACAAAAATACAAAGACAATAATAAATGAAACACTTATAGAAATACAAAGGGCGACCTTATCACTAAAGTGATTATTTTGTGGACTTTTCTTTTTTTGCGCAAAAATATCCACATCTTTAAGTTTATATAGATGGAAATTGATTTTAGTCCAAAAAAGAAACTTTTTTAATTACGTACCTTCAAACACAAACATAGCGAAGTAAGTGCTGGATAAGTATAGTACCTAATTAAAACTTCCTCATACTATGCTGTAGTATGGTAGGTATACGGTTTTACTTAGTAACTAATAATATAATTAATGAAGTAATTCACAACCTTAAATAATAATCCATATCCATCATCATCATCATCAGCCTGTGGAAGTCCACTATTGGACATAGGCCTTCCCTAAAGGGCGTCACCACACCCGGTCCTCAGCCTTCCTCATAAAGCCACTTCCCGCCAGCCGTTTTATATCGTCAGTCCATCGTACTGGAGGGCGCACCATACTCCATACACTACGCTCAATTCACATTCATAGCAATAATATAATTACGTGTCTGTCTGTCTAGCTAGCTAGATTATAGCTAGACAGACAGACTAACTAGCCAGCTCACTTTACACAGTCAAAAGCTAACATGCCATTGAATAAACGCAAATAAAAAGAAGGCATTGAATCTTTAGTCACTAACACATAATGCATTTAATAAGGTCGACCTTAAATGACCTGAATTCACTCTATGTGCAATATAAAAGGAAATAAATCTCTCCAAATGAGCTTTGTTGCAGGAAATGGCCTTGTCTAAGAAGACGGACGTCCGACAGATGTGGGAGAAAATTCCCTTCGCCCTTGACTTTAAAGTGTACCTCTTTAATTATACCAACCCTGAAGAGATACAAAACGGAGCTCTGCCTATTGTGAAGGAGATTGGCCCTTATTATTTCGAGTAAGTTAAGTTTTTTCTACGTAATATATTACATTTTATACTATTTATTTATTTATTTTACCAATTATTACTTAATATAAAAAATAATATTTATAGATATTTAGTTTTAAAAATGTATAAAATAAATAAAAATCTATTTTAGAATATACAAGTAAAGCCCTTTTATATGATACCCCGATTGTTATAGTTATCTTATTTAGAAAATTGAAAGACGTTTTTTTTAAATGATGTAACTACAAATTCACGGTTTTCAGATTTATTTCTTTACTAGTGATATAAGATCTACCTACCTGCCCATGATTCTAGGTCAACGGGAAGTACCCTGTAGGTTTTCTTGACAGACACGACGGACGGACGGACGAACGGACGGACAGACAGACAGACAACAAAGTGATCCTATAAGGGTTCCGTTTTTCCTTTTGAGGTACGGAACCCTAAAAACTGGCCAAGTGCGAGTAAAACTCGCGCAACGAGGGTTCTGTACTCGGGTATTTTTCTGTCAATTTTCACTGTAAGTCAAAAACTATTATGATTAAAACTACTCTATCATTTACGACCTTGGCTATTGATGTCAAATAAAAATTGATCGTTATAAAACAATATGTTATTTTGTATATTAGTAACATAATATATCAGATATCCATCAGGGTATAAAGTGTTTCGCAATGGTGGCCTATTATTAAGCGTTCAGACGCCTCATGTTCTCTATACTTAAAGAACTGATACATAACGTACCGAGGTTTTTCTTTCAAATCTATTATTTACGGCAATCGATAAAAATACAGCTTAAGTGACCGAGTAAAAAATTTACTGATTGCCTCCTATTATTCTAGCTAATATTATATATATATATATATATATATATATATTATATACCTTTGATTTAATTTCCATACCTATCAAAGGGATAACCTGGAGTTGGTTTTATGAGACCATTACCATTTGCGGTAAGTATAATATGTTCCGCCTAAATGTATGAAAGGAAATTAATCATTGACTGACTGATCTACAACGCTCAGCTCAAACTACTAGATGGATCGGGCTGGGCATGCAAGCAACTCGCACTTGGCCGGTTTTTTATAGTATACGTCATAATAAGAGTATTTTTGATAATTCAATCCCTAAGGGACTAGAATAGGGGTTTGATGTTTGTGTAGTCACGCGGATGAAGTCGGGGGCATAAGTTAGTTTATTCATAAAATTGAGTTAACATATGTATGAGTGTTTGATGAAGGTTGCCCCTATTCATTATCTCATAATATGGCTACATAACTATAATAATTTAGAATATTTTGTTAGGGAATGGAAAGAAAAGGTGGAAATACAGGACCAAGAAGACACGGATACAATCAGCTATAAGAAACTGGACGCCTTCTATTTCAAAAAGGAGCTTTCGGGGCCGGGTCTCACGGGGGAGGAAGTGATAACAATGCCACATCCATTTGTGCTGGTAAGCATACAATATTGCATATAATATTATATACGAGCTATGATTCGGACTATCGGGGCCATGACTCTATGAAACTCGCATGTAAAAGTTTTTAGATTACTTAATAAATTTTTATTTCATAAAAAAAAAACTGGCCAAGTGCGAGTCGGATTCGTGCACCGAGGGTATTTTTTTCGTCACTTTACACGATAAATCAAAAACTGTTATCCATAAAAATAAATAAAAATCTGTTTTAGAATGTACAGGTAAAGCCCTTTCATAATATGATTGGTATAGTTATTTTACTTTGAAAATTGAAAATAGTAATTATATTTGTTCATGAACACATTTTAATTTTTTTTGTAATGTAACCACGAATTAAAGGTTTTCAGATTTTTTCTTTTACTTGTGCTATAAGCCCTACCTACGTGCGAAATTTCATGATTTTAAGTCAACGGGAAGTACCCTATAGGTTGTTTTGACAGACACGACAGACGGACAGACAGATAGACAACAAATTGATACTTCAGTTCAAGTTCAGTTTTCCTTTTGAGGTACGGAACCCTAAAAATGTGACAAATAATTTTAAACATTTCATAGTATATAGCAAGCAAATCTTCGTTTATCCAGGGCATGGTGAACCTTGTATATCGCGACCGACCTGCAATGATGAACATGTTAGGCAAAGCCATCAACGGTATCTTCGACAACCCTCCCGACATGTTCATACGAGTGCCCACTATGGACCTCCTGTTTAGAGGAGTCCTCATTAACTGCTCCAGAACCGACTTTGCCCCTAAAGCTGCCTGTACTGCATTGAAGAAGGAAGCTGCTGATCGACTGATATTTGAACCTAATAACCAGTACAGGTTTTCATTGTTTGGAATGGTAAGATTACATTTTACCCTACGTTACATATCGGCCTTCGGTTATTTTATTATAGCCGCTGCTGGGACCAGTAATAGTGGCCTTCGGGGCTTAAATTGCCTGTTTCACGTCCTCACTAAGCAGGTGTGATATGCGGGTTTGACTAGTCGGACTAGTGTCGCTTCTGCTTGACACCAGTCTATGCTATTTCTCCAGACTAGCTAATCCGAAATGGTTATACCACCATTGGTTGGTCGTCAGAACCTCATTGCAAACTAGGTATACCATAGGGACATTGCGCTCTTTGATGTAGGAATATATGTATAAGGCTTTCAAAAAGACACCGTGGCTTTTCCTGTAAAAAATATATTGAATAGCTATCGAGGATCTATGTTACTAAAAATCTGTGAGAGAAAGTAAAATAAATTCAAAAAATTCCCACTGAATATGTATATTTCTTCCAGCGTAACGCAACTGTGGACAAGCATGTAATAACAGTAAAGAGAGGCATCAAAAATGTAATGGAAGTTGGCAGGGTTCTAGCTGTGGATGGGAAAATGGAGCAGGAGATATGGACCGGGACATGCAACGGGTACAACGGCACTGATGGAACCGTGTTCCCGCCGTTCCTAACCGAGTTCGACCGTTTGGAATCGTATTCTGGAGACTTATGCAGGTAATTATAAATCCGCGGGAAGAAATTAGTATATCCGCTCTCTCGGAATATCGTAATCTCATACAAACAATAGAGGCAAAAATCTCCGTGGACGTTAACTATTTTGATACACACCAATCACATTGAGGTAACTTTGAGAGTAAGCCAAAGAAATTGCTTTTTATCGCTTTTATTTATATTTAAACAAAAGCAATTCTATCATGATTAAAATAACCTTTTTATTTCCAGAACATTCAGACCCTGGTACCAAAAGAAGACATCCTATAAAGGTATAAAGACCAACCGCTACATCGCAAATATCGGAGACCTTGCAAACGATCCCGACCTTCAGTGTTTCTGTGGTGACCCTGATAAGTGTCCTCCCAAAGGTCTCATGGACTTAACTAAGTGTTTAGGGGTACCTATGTATGCTTCCATGCCTCATTTTTATGACAGTGACCCTGAACTGGCTAAGAATATCAAAGGTCTAAGTCCAGATAGAAATGAACACGAAATCGTCATTGATTTTGAACCTGTAAGTACACGAAGTAGTTAATAAAATAACTGAATGATCATGTAACTTGGTGTAACAGTACGATATCATAGGTATAAGCTCTTATAAGGTATAACTAAGTCTTCCAATGGTCTATAACATTTCTTTGCCATACCTACGGCGTTACGTTATTATTTTAAAAGGTTATGCTATGGCTTACGGTAATATTCACCTATTCATCATCTAAAACATGGTCTAATCGGAATAAGGCTAAGCTGATAAGGTTATCCGAATTACAAATTATAGGTTAAATAAACCACCACTTTTAAACGAGGATGTTATACATTAGTAGGCACTAGGCAGAAGTACATTCCATTCCATCAGCCTGTATGCATCCATTGCTGGACATAGGCCTTTTCAAGAGCACGCTATTAAACACGGTCCTCCGCCTTCCTCATCCGCCCGCCACCTTCTTCAAGTCATCGGTCGAGCGGGCTGGAGGTCATCCCACACTGCGCTTACCGGTACGCGGTCTTCGCTCCTGCCCGGCTAGCATGGGCTGTAGATAAAAATTATATCCCCCGATTATATCCACTGATGTCATACAGATCAGTGGATATAATCGGGGATATAAGTTTTATCTACTGCCTATGCTAGCCGGGCAGGATACGTCTGCCCCATCGGCCGTCTGTTCTGCGACAGACATGACCTACCATTGCCTCTTCAGCTTACTAATCCTTTATGCTATGTCGGTCGCAAACTACATGGCTCTGAGAAATCAAAACAGCTTACAATATGATCTCCCTAGCAAAATTTTCTATTACGCCGAGTTTTTTGCTGGTTCTTCTCGGTAGGAACGGCATTTCTAACCAGTGGTAAATTATGTTGACGATTCAAAAGCACTAGTAAAAGTTTATTTAAATAAAAATCTATTCTGTTCTATTCTATTCTATTGTCAATAATATATTATTTCGTTCAATCTTCTTCTTCCAGCCCTTATCCCATGCTACGTGGGGTCGGCACAACATGTCTTCCTCTTCCACTCTCTTCTGTCATCCATCAACTTATCATCTACCTCTTTTATACGCATATCCTCTTTCACGCAATCCATCTACCTTTTCTTTGGTCGTCTTCTTCTCTTTTTTCCATCCACATGCATATTTAACATTCTTCTAGTGGTATGACTCTCTTCCCTCATATTATTTCGTTCAATATTAAAATTATTTTTTTAGATCACGGGCACCCCTATGGTCGCAAAACAGAGAGTACAGTTTAGTATGCTGCTATTAAAAACGGAAAAGATTGAACTCTGTAAGGATTTGCCGAACGTCATAGCGCCCTTGTTTTGGATAGAAGAGGTAATTGTCATTTTTTTTGAACTGAGACCAATATAACGCTTTATAAACATGGTATGGTTAAATATGCATATCGAAGGGAAAAATAGGGAAAAAGACCAAAGAAAAGGTGGATGGATTACGTGAAAGAGGATATGCGTATAAAAGGGGTGGATAATACGTTGACGGATGATAGAAGTGAGTGGAAGAAGAAGAAATGTTATGCCGACGCCACGTACCGTGGGAGAAGGTCAGAAAGAAGAAGAAGATAAACATGGTATGGTTTCTTCTATTTAATTATTATTAGATTCTGATCATGTTCTGATTGATAGATTGATAGGGTCTGTTTATTGATAGGGAAACAATTGTAGAGCTTGAATAAAAATATCAGAATTATTATGATCATAATCCACGTAGGGCTTAGTGTATCTAGTAGACATCTCTCTCAACTCCTGCAAGTAGCAATGAATTTTTTCAAAATATGGAATATATTTTAAAAAATATATTAATTTTTTTTTCTCAAATTGATTAAGTAATACACGATGCTTATGACTTGCGTGGATTAAAAATTTTTTGACGTTTACGTTGGAACTCGGATTTTCCGCATTAAAAGTTTTCTACGTCCGTTTCCGGGATGCAAGCTGGCTTTCTACTATATTTCGTCCAAGTTAGTTAAGCGGATGGGATTCTGAAAATCTTTGATCATCCGGGTGAAAATGTAACCTAAGTATGTCCATTTTCGAGATGTAAGTTATCTCTGTCCCAAACGTCGCTATGAAAACAGTATAAAATAAAATGTCTTTGCGTCAAAAAGTAACAGAGAAACAGACAGAGACATATTCGCATTTAAAATATTAGTAGATATGAGAGAAAGAATTTTCTATGAAACTTAGTAACATTGAAAATAAAATTCTTAACAACAGGTGGCAAAGTTCCCATGCTTGTAATTTAAAGCGAAGGTAATTTGCGAAGTTCAGATTTATTATTATGACTGATTTATACCAAACCTTACCATAACTTAATAGTTACTTCAATCTGAATTCTATAATACCTACCTATATGCTGTTTCTCATGGGAATCTTTGACTTTGACTAGTTACAGACCTACAATATGACCAAAGCCATGCGCCGGATAAAATATTTTTGGCAGAATCTCTTGCTTATTTTGGCAATATTTCTGGCACAATGGTGCTTGCATGAGGCTTGTGGATTTTAACTGTGCACTTCCCATATAAAAAGACTAGTCTTAAAAGTATGGGAGGTCCCTTGTTTGATTCCTAGCTTGGCAGTTTAAAAAAAGTTGGATGGTCCTTCATCATGGAATTCAGAGCCTCAATAGCTCAACCGGTAAAGGAGTGGACTGAAAACCGAAAGATCGACGGTTCAAACCCCGCCCGTTGCACTATTGTCGTACCTACTCCTAGCACAAGCCTGACGCTTAGTTGGAGAGGAAAGGGGAATATTAGTCATTTAACATGGCTAATATTCTCATTTAAAAAAAAATACATACATACGTACATAGACTGCTAAAATCATTACCCTTCCTTTTGGCTTTGCCGCAGTCGGGTAAAAACCAATAGACGTTGGGTTCCCAAGATGCTAGAACGGCGACCTGATGGACAGGCAAATGAGTTGCAGCAGGGTGTATCCAGGCGGCTGCGCAGTGAATGTCTATCGGTTGACAATGATGATGGTACTTACTGAATGCAGTAAACCTAACCTATATAATTTGTTCATAATCATTTCATTGCTTAGGGTCTAGCACTGAACAAAACCTTCGTGAACATGCTAAAGCACCAGCTGTTCATCCCCAAACGCATCGTGGGCGTTCTTCGCTGGTTGCTGGTGGCTGGTGGGGTGACAGGCGTCCTCCCATGCCTGCTCTACCACTTCAAAGGTACTATCAAAGTGGTAAATATCTGAACAGTCTTAACACAACAATCTATGAATAATATGTTCCTGGCTGAATTTTGATCACTGCAGCCAGTTTTAATGGTGAGAAAACAACTACGTAGAAGATAATTTATAGTGTAGTCTATTCCTTCACTCTCTTATTTGGGAGCACAGTTTAACACTACTGGTGAGAAATTAGGCGCATGATAAATGGTTGAATTGTGAACTCTAGGCTACAAACTCCTTGGCAGACAACCCAATAACTCATTTATTTGACATAAAAACTTTCGCGTTTATAATACTAGTAGAATTTATATAGATTTTTGGCATAAATGAAATGAATGAACTAATTAAACCGTATCGGAATCAAAATCATGAAAATAGTAGTTACGTTACAAACATTTTACCACACAAATGCTCTTTGTTAAATCTAGGAGCTCGAGGCAATTTCAAATACAACGAACGCTGTGTTTGGTTTTTGAGCTTGACAGGGCAATTTTGGAGCCGTATTTTGTCATTTTAATTTTACCTTTGATAAACCCCGCATGTTTACGGAAGGCCGTTTACAAAATGGTATAAAACTTTTGTTGCTTAGTGAGTCTTCATTTTTCAATACTGTTACATGAAGTTACTACAGTACAACCAAATTAATAATGCGCATAGAAATCTTCGTCACTGTTCGGCAACGGTCGTATGATACACATGATATTGACTCCTATTTGTTTATAACAAGGTGCAAAATTCGTCGTATTCCCGGAAACACCCGAATTATTGAATCGTAAGAGCCCTAAACAATGCACTTGCATTTTGCACCTTGTTATAAACAAATAGGAGTCAATATCATGTGTATCATACGACCGTTGCCGAACAGTGACGAAGATTTCTATGCGCATTATTAATTTGGTTGTACTGTACCTACATAGAGATCATTGCTGCCACGCGATTTGTTCCTCAGTCAACCTTTCGTTTCCGGTATGGCATGATGAAAGAACATACCAGGCACATCCCCTCGATTGTCGTTAAAGCTCTTTTTTACCTGAAACCAACTGTATCCTCATTTTCATTTTCAGACCACATAATGCGCTTTGCCGTAAAACCAGACTCCGCCAGTGTCTCCAAGGTCAATCCTGAAAATGGTGATGCAGACTCGAAAATTAATGCGATCAGCTCAGGAACAGTTTTACCTAAGATCGATATGTAATTAATATGTAGATACCTACCAAGTTAATTTTAACATACTTAATTTTGTTATTAGTCATAAGAAATTAATTTAACTATAGCAGAAGGTTAAATAGGTTAAATAAGTTACACCACCTTTGGATCACATCTCTGTGATTGCTTTCTTCGTCTTCGGCCTGGCATGAAGTACCTACTGTTGCTACCTTTGAGATGGTCTGCTAATTACCATCTCAATGCATTATAATATAATTATTCGCCATAGAGTCTAATACACTGCATACTATATCTGTTGATATCTTGCATAGTGTATCTACAGCACCAACGCGGGTGCAATTTTTGTTTTATTCCAATACAAGTTAGCCCTTGACTGCAATTTCACCTGGTGGTAAGTGATGATGCAGTCTAAGATGGAAGCGGGCTAACCTGGAAGGGATATGGTAGTTTTCATTAAACTCATACCCCTTTGGTTACGCTAAATCGCTTGGCGACACAAACCAATACTGTGTGGCAGATATAGAAAGGATACGGAGAAATCAACGTTATAACAATTACTTCTTTTTATTTTATTTTATTTTATTGTGAGATAGGCTTGCGCGACGACAATCATGTTGTCTGAGAATCAGAGCAATAATGAGGTTGGAACTTGAAGCGCGCTTGCCTAGCAAATGCCTTTTATCATAAAAATCGGTCTCCAACTAAGCATTTACTCATATAAAATTTTAACATTATAATAGATGTAAAAATTAATCCTAATTCTTTTTTCTTCACGAAATTAAATAAAAATTATTCGCTTAGTGCCACCTCTTTTACTGTTCACAATTATTTAAACATAACTACCTATTAAAACTTATAATTAACTAGACGTTTATATTTCATTTCAAGCTCTAACACCTAATTTTCCTTTAAATTCGTACTTTCACGTAGGTATTCCTATTTTAAGTTTTAATGAATTTTCCAAATATATATAACTAATCCACAACTAGTTAGTCCAATTTTACTATTCATATTAATATCTCATATAATTAAGACTTATCTCTTAGGTATAATAAAAGTGTATTTGCGTTATAAAACTTTATTATCCTATAATTAAATATTTACAAATATTATATTCACTAACAATACTTATCTAAAGTTTTTCATCACAATAAAAAATATCTTAGAAACCTAGAATCAATCTCCTACGGTAACTTTAGTGGTAACTAACAATTTATGGCTGAAAGCACATCGCGGCAGAGCCAAAGCGCAGTAAAGCGTCTTTTTTTTTTTAAAAAAAAAAAGGATATTAGTCATGTTTATCATGATAACTAATATTCTTCTCCAACTAAGCGTAAAGCATATTCTAGGAGTCAGTGCGACAATAGTGCAACGGGTTGGATTTGAACCAGCGACCTTTTCAGATTCCTGTCCGCTTCTACCGAGGCTCTAGCTCGAGGTCTTTTCTAGAATGTTATTTTTTTTTAATTGAAACTCTTCCCAACAACACGCGCTGTCTGTTTTATTTTTAATTTTGTTTCACACGCGTGTACATTACATAGTGAAGGTGCTATCGAGTATTATGTGGCGGAACTAAAGCTCAGTTTACTTTGAAACATTGTAGAAAAGACACGTCGCTGCACTTTGTCTCTGCCGCAATAACATGTGCCTTGAGCCTAACATCTTAATTTGGTACTTACAACCTCTTCTTCGCTATCGACGCTTGATCTACTCGTATTAATTTCGTGGATCTCTTCAATAAATCACTAGATTTATCAATCAACTTATCCATACGTTTACTTTGTACATAATCGACTAGCCATTTGAAACTGAATCTTACTACAAAAGCTATAAGAGCGAAAGTTGTAAACATTGCAATTAGAAAGGCTAACGCTACATCCAACAAATAATACTGGAAGATATTCAAATCTTTGCCCGGCGATTGTAAATGATAAGCTCCTTTGTGCCGTATCACGTACTCGGTCCAATAAATAGCCCTTTCCAAGGGAGTTTCTTTTTGATCTCTCAGAAGTATCTGTCTACTTTTAACCTGTATCTTGTACTTTGGTTCGTTTATTACTTCTTTGATTGCTCTGTACAATTTGTCTGATGTCAAATATTGGAGGTCGAGTTTTTTCGCGTAGCCATCCAGCTCTGCTTTGGCTGCGTTGGAGTCGTGGTCGCAGAACACTGGTATGCTGATGATGGGGACTGCGTGGTAGACTGTCTCAAACATGCTGAGGAGACCTCCGTGGGTGATGAACACTTTTATCTTCGGGTGACCTGAAAACGTATTTTTTCATATGTTCATAATAATATTAATCAATAGTAATATTATATAATACGTGACATTGAGTCTGTCTGTCTTTCCATATCCACCCATCGCCCATCCGTTAAACCAGTTTTGACTTTAGTTAGGTACGCATTGGTGGACATAGGCTATTAGCATAACTGGGATTGAGAGAAAAAATTGTAAATACCAAATATTATAAGAGAAAGTGACTTATTAAATGAAGGAATAAATAAATGAGAAACACGAAAGTACCAGGAAATAACTCCGTTTGCCATTCAAATTAATGGAATCACAATAATTATGGAGGCAGGTATGCCTATCAACAAATGTTTCGCTTGGAATATCCTTCCCATTTCCGTTTACCAGCAGTATAATAACTCGGATATCTTCAAAGCTAGAATAAATAGACAATTAAGACTGTCTTCTGCATTCCGAACTGGACTGCATAATTTCCCATCAAGAGACAGAACCAATTTAATATATCAACAGTTCGTTTCTGCAGACGTAATTGCGTAATAAATGCTGTTTGTTGTCACTTATTTACTTACTTTCAATAGGGATGATGACTACTACCTAGTCAAAATTTTATTTACATAGGCATCATCCCAATCGTCCAATTGTTGATAGATAATATGTTGATGGATGACAATAATTGCTATAGATGATTGAGCGTCTCTGATTGGAACTCTCTGATGGTATATGACATGCCAGTCGATTTTTTTCTTATTTACTTTGTTTAAGTGTGAGGGTTTTCGAAATACATATACACAAAAGCCTGATGATAGAGTTGGAAGATGAATACTGGAAATTGAATTGGACTTAAAAAGGTTTTTTATGGCTTTTCACTTATTTAAGTGTATGTATGAAGAACAGCAGATTCTATTTGTGGCACCCATAGACCTATAATACTCGTGGCACCCCCACAAGGCGATCGGAATACGAAAGAACTGAACAAATTACTATTTACACCTACCTAACAAATCCTGTTGAGGCAACCAGTTGTAAAGACGTATGTTGGACGGAATATCTGTCAAGTTCTGTTCTCCGTCCTGTTTCCACAACACCCTTTGCGGTAGCCTTCCCAAGGCATCGATGAACAGACGATGAGCGGAGAGCGGCATTTTGTTCGTTTTCACTGAAGATCCCATGGAAACGTACACAAAACCTGCTGCTCCAGCACCGGATATCCAATCTTCTAGATCCTGAAAACCGTCAAAATTGCTAATTTGATAAAGGAAACTTTTGAAGATTGATTTTGGAATAAATTGTTCTTGTTTGGGTTTGTTAACTGCAGTTCCGGTTTTTTAATAAGAAAAAGCTATGAAATAATTAAAACAGTTTATGAACCAGTTGTAATCTGGGACAAATTGTGAAGGTCAAGGTCAAAAAAGATAGTAAAAGGCTGTTAAATGTGAATAAAGTATAAAATAGAAATGAAAACAAGAATTTAAGATTTTACATGTACCTAGGTTATTTACACTAATAAAAGGATTTTGAAAAATTCCAACGGAATTTCAAAAAAAAATGTCTAAATCCCACGTAAATGAAGTCCTGGAAAAACTAGATATTTAATAATAATAAATTAATATTACTATTTATCGTTGTCAAAAAGACCACCCCTGGTTACCCCTGGACCAAAAGTGCCCAGTGCTAGTTATTTTATAAATGGCTTCCAAAATTATACTTACAGGATTCAAATTCTTCGATTCCTTGCAATGAATACACGCAACTTCAGCCACATTTGGCAAGAACGGTCTCGGGTAAGAGACTGAATAATGCCCATTCTGAAGAATAAAGCTGACATTCTTCCCCATATCGTATACATGCGGCATTTGCGGTCCGAAATGTCTTCTCAACACCCCTTGTAAAATCGTCACGCTGATCCCATGGCCCAACATTGCTCCAAGATGCCAGAAAGTGTTCAATGCTCTGTCCACAAATCCCATGTTGTCTGTAAAAGCTTTGGCAAAAATTGGAGTTACGGAGTACGGTGCTGGGCTACCAGATATGCTCGTCGGTCCGGCGTAGAAACCCACGGTATTGATGTACATGAAAGGGAGCTTCATACGATAGACCAGGCCTAAAGCACATTCTGGGTAGGCTCCATCCAACATGATCAGATCGTAGCTCCTTCCTGACCGCAAAAAGGATCTCGTCTCGTAATCGCTGAGGAAGGCCTCGCAAGCCTGGAAGAGAGCTGGTATATTATATTTCATTATTATTAAATTAGAACTGATTTAACCTTTTTATTAATTAATAAAATATACTTGTATATTTTGTCTTAAATTCAAAATTGTTCAGAAAATGAAAAGAATGGGTTTAGGGTATGGTTGATAATGGTGATAATTGTGTAAGCTATTATCATATTTAGTGACCAGAAGCAGTGTGGTACGTCCGACCCGATAATCCTTCAGGATCGTTTAGGGTAGGAGGGCAGTAAATTGTCAAACTAAAATATTAATCTCGTGTCGTGAAGATAACACAAAAAACACGACGCTGTGTTTCACTAATGCAGTTCTATCGTTCATTATTTTATTTTCGTTTGCACATTTAAAAAAATCATAATACTTATGAGAATTTTAGGATATAGCTGTTCTAAACGTTAAAAATTACAGAAAAGACCGAAAACCACAAAGAATAGTACCTATTTAACGCCAATGAAGGTAAAATATAAGTGAAAATGTACCTCATAACCATATCTGATGATATCCTTATAAGGCAGTGGTTCCTCTCCCCGCATCCTAGCGCCAACCAGGTCGAAGGTCATGTAGCCGCGGACGAAGGAAGACAGGCCTTCCGGGACGATCTCCTCCAGACCCTCGATGTGGAAGTCGGGGGAGAACGGGCTGATTAGTGTGATATTGTGGTTCCTGTAATATTAAGATGTAATCAAAATACTACCTAGGTGCATTAGGAGCTTCTCCTTTCAGCAAAGGTTGCCTGGTAGAGGCTGCTCTAAGCAATAAGGCCGCCTTTACACACAATTGTATTTTCTGTTTTCTTCCTTCTGTGTTTTTCGTTTACATGTTTTTGTGTGCAATAAAGACTTCTATCTATTTTTTTAAAGAATGTTAGCCATGATGCTAATCATGATTAATACTCCTCTTTCCCCTCCAATTAAGCGTAAAGCTTGTGCCAGGAGTGGGTGGGAGTGAGTGCAACGGGTGAGGTTTAAACTGCCGACCTTTCGGAATTCAGGCCGCTCTTCAACCGTTGAGCTATCGAGGCTATAAATCTATCTATCTACATAAGGACTCTAGAATGGTGATTTATCCGTACTATCCATAATAGTGTTATAAATGCGAAAGTGTATATCTGTTACGTGTTCACGGCCATCCGCTAACCGCTAAACCGATTCAGATAAATATGGTACAGAAATAACATATGCATCCCGGAAAGGGGCATAGGCAAGTATTTATCCCTAAAAATCAAAGCATCCCACGGATTTTTTATCACCTAGTATTTTACAAATCACAAATCTTTGGACTCTGAACTAACTAGGACCATCAAATTCAACCATATTTGGCAATATGCAGGTCTTATCTGAGAAGATTTAAACACAGAGACAGAGTCCCTTCGAACAGAATCTATATCCATTCTAAGACCGTCTTTTAACCATCATGGAGCTGGAGTGGTTATGAGTGTGGACTAGGATTTGATTTTGACTCCTTCAGCGAAAATGTTTCAGAGTCATCCAAATATTTTTTAAATTAGGCAAAACAGACATACCTTCTGATAAGACCCTGTGCCAGCTCGAGGAATGGGATCTTGTGTGACTTGGTGCCACCCATCGTGACCATGAGGATGTCGCTCCCGCAGGCCGATGCTGCCAGCAAGATCGGCAGGCATACTATCGGCCACCGAGAGCCCTTCTGGAAACAAACAAAAAAACTACTTATTTACTAGATGATGCCCGCGACTTCGTCCTCGTGGATAGAAGTTTTTTTTAAATCCCGAGGGAACTGATTTTGCGAGATAAAAAGTTAACTATGTCTATTTCCGGGACGTAATTAGCCACCTCTGTACCAAACTTCATATAAATCGGTTAAACAGATGGGCCCTTAGAAGAATCCCGCGGGAACTCTGATTTCCCGCGATAAAAAGTAACCTATGTCCAATGGCGTGCAGCTCACAGAGGTATAAAAGCACTGCCTGCTCTAGTTGTACTAAATCAACACTAATTATTTCCCATTATGGCTTGCCAAAAAATAAGCTCATACCTTAATGCTTACCCTGGCTTTAAACTCTGTGCAGGCCACTGCATATGTCCTTCCCTGGGATGTAAGCTAACTCTGTACCACACCAAAATCGGTTAAACTGTTGGGTCGTGAAAAGCTAGCAAACAGACAGACACTTTCGCATTTATAATATTAGTATGGATGGATAGTAAGGATTTTATCTGATTATTATAAAGGGCTTTTGTAGGTGAACTATTATGCCAGCACCATCGTTACAAATGAAATTAAAAACCAACTATAGTTAAATCTAAAACTAAGTATAACAATTTGAGAGAATCACTAACAAACAATGTGGCAATAAACTTTAATAGTTCATATCTAGTGTTCAAGGACCGATTGTGATCAAAGCTGAAAATCTTCTTTTATTTTTGAGAATTAGCTGTGTTAAACATGTTATTTAACCCACCCATTCATCTAAGCGTAACGCTTGTGCTAGTAGTAGGTAAATAGGTAGTCAAGAGGAAGAATAAAATAAACATTTGCAAAAATTTCTTACTGGCGCAGTACCTACCAGAAATTTATTGAAAACCAAAGCTGATTTTCAAGGAATCTGTGATCTCAATATCATAAGCATATGAGAAAGACAGAGTATATCTTGTAAGTATTGAAAATTCTTGAAATATATTAAAATAACATTGTGGACAAGATTTATTTTCGCAATAAGGTTCGGTCGGAGTTCCGACTTACATTTACATATTACATTTTAAGTATGTATATTATATTGGCTTCGATGTCACATAGGAAAATATTGGATACCTAAGTACTTAATAGCCCTGTGAGTTAACACTTTCTAGCATTATGCTGTTTTATGTAGGTAGGTAGATATACCTATTAGCAGACTCGCACCTCTAACTTTCGGGCTTAGGTAAGTACTAGATACTTACTTGTGTGCGTTTCAGGCAATTAGTGTTAATTAAAAATTTATAACGCCCCCGACAAATGAAGGTTACAGTAACTAGAAAAGAGCTGATATCTTTCAAACGGCTGAACCGATTTTCTTGGATTATGGCTAAGAACACTCTCGATCAAGCCACCTTTCAAACAAAAAAAAAATAAATTAAAATCGGTTCATTAGTTTAGGAGCTACAATGCCACAGACAGATACACGATACACATGTCAAACTTATAAAACCCCTCTTTTTGGGTCGGGGGTTAATCACACTAATATTATAAAGGCGAAAGTTTGTATGTGTGTGTGTGTGTGTGTGTGTGTGTGTGTGTGTGTGTGTGTATGTTTGTTACTCCTTCACGCAAAAACTACTGGACGGATTGGGCTGAAATTTAGAATGGAGATAGATAATAACCTGGATTAGCACATAGGCTACTTTTTATCCCGGAAAATCAAAGAGTTCCCACGGGATTTCGAAAAACCTAAATCCACGCGGGCGAAGTCGCGGGCGTCAGCTAGTAATAAATAAAGTAGGAGTCTAATAAAGCGGTTTCCTGGAGAGAAAAAAAACCTAGCATGGATAAAAAACATGGATAAAAACCTAGTACGGATACCCTTGTGGGAGTTCTGCCTTTCATCATTCAAGCCTGTATAAAATCCCGTATACATTTCGCCTTTATCAACAATAGGTATGTATGATAATGAAATGAAACAGTCTCCCATTGTTATTATTATGGTACAATGGGCTAGGATATATTTTTGTGCCGTGAGAAAACGGCGGTTAGGTAGATAGATATATTTGGCATCGATACCCAGGTAGATAACTCTTATAAATATGAATACCTACTTATTTATATATTGCTAGGAGTATTTATTCATCCAAGATTGCTAGTCGATACTCGCAACTTCGTCCGCGTCGATTTAGGTTTTATAAATCCTGTGATTTTCCGGAATAAAAACTAGTCTTTGTCCATCTCCCGGATTCAAACTATCTATGTACCAATAGGTGATGCCACACAACTTCGTATATGAGGATTTAGGTTTTTTTTGAAAACCCCGTGGAAAATCAAAGATTTTCGAGACCGAAATTAGCCTATTGTCTTTTCCCGGGGAGCCACGTCTTAATCGATTAAACGGATGAACCGTGAAAAGCTAGCAGACAGACCGACAGACAAACACACTTTCACTTTTACAATATAAGTATGGATTCAGAATAAGTAGGTATCATCATCACTATCATCTCAACCTATAATTGGTAGATTTCAAACACCTTTGAGAATATTATTAGAGAAGACCTCAATCTATCAAAGCACAGCTCAAACTACTGGACTGATTGGGCTGTTTGGCATGCAGATAGCTATGATGACACATCCTCTAAGGAAGGATTTTTGAAAATTCAATCCCTTAGGGGGTGAAATAGGAGTTTGAAATTTGTGTAGTCCACGCGGACGAAGTAGCAGGTATTAGCTCTTCAGCATTCTTTATCTAGGATTTCAATCTTATAATTTGTATACAATGTTTGTAGACAAGAAGACGTCGCGAAAGACGCGAAAGAGAGCGATGAAACTTGTTATCCCGGGAAAACATAAAATTCCTACGGCATTTTTAAATATCCTAAATCCACGCCGACGTAATACTCGTAGCTATCAGATAGTAAAAAATAAACAAATAAAAGCTCTTACTGCCTACGCCATACTGCTAACATAATAAGTAAACAAAGTCAGATTCGCGCACCGAGGGTTCCGTACTCGGGTATTTTTTTCGACATTTCGCACGATAAATCAAAAACTACCTACTTACTATGCATAAAATAAATAAAAATCTGTTTTAGAATGTACAGGTAAAGCCTTTTCATATGATACTCCACTTGGTTATAGTCATCTTACTTTGAAAATTTTCAATTTTCATGAATTTTTTTTTGTGCTGTAACCATAAATTCATGGCTTTCGCATTTTTTCTTTACTTGTGCTATAATACCTTCCTACCTGCCAAATTTTACGCCAACGGGAAGTACCTAGCAGTAAGGGTTCCTTTTTTCCTTTTGAGGTACGGAACTCTAAAAACGGGAAAAATCCCTTTTTACAGCTTTTGCTCGTCATACTTATGATATAATAAAGTAAGATGTATAATTTAGTGTATATTCCTCTGACAGTATGGAAGTAAATTGTAAGTCAGAGAAGACGTGAAGTCGAAAACATAAAGTGCTTTCAGACCTTTTTAAAAATAGATAATAATATATGAGTTTACTATCACTTAGGAATCCCTTACCCTCGCCGTAGGGGAAAGACCTTTTAAACTTGATCGGATCATGTTTCATTACTTTAGAAAATAGGTAAGTACTATAACAATCTTAGCGGGCGATGGAGAGAGCTCGGAGTTTCTTTACATGTTCAAATCAGAAGTGTGGAGATCCGTAGAAGAACCAGAGTAAACGAACAACTCAACGGGTTACAGTTCTGAAGCATGGGTGAGGCACATAGTTCTAAGAACATACACCTTAGGGTCCCAAGGTGCTGTAATGGTGACCTCACACCAGAAAGAACAGCATTGGCAAACCTCAGTTGGCTTAAGTGGGCATTCACCTTACCCACAGGCTTCAAAGTTACTTATTCTTCGTCGTAACACTCTTGGCAGAGCGGTCGTGGTCATCACAAAGTGACGTTTTTGAGGGCAGATGTTATACCTACGCCTCACGAGTTACACTATAAGCTAAATGAGATTATTATTTAATTATATGTACTAATGCATTATGTATGCAATTGACGAGTATAATACGATTTGCATTTGAAACATGCACCGGTCTCAGCATGACAAAGCCGATCATAATTTATAATAAGAAACATCTATTGTCGTCTATTTATATAAAGTCATAACTCCTTAAATATACCATAAGTTATTAGCGCACTAAGAAAAGGATCACGTACGGTGGTCTTTTTCTATAAGTATAAAAATTAATGGTTCCTATTCATCGTATCATGGTATTGATACTTAATGATTTTGTTTACAAGCAGAATGCCCACTGATTTGTGCGCAATTGAGCCTCAATAGCTCAATCGGTAAAGGAGTGGACTGAAAACCGAAAGGTCGACGGTTTAAACCCCGCCCGTTGCACTATTGTCGTACCTACTCCTAGCACAAGCCTGACGCTTAAATGGAGAGGAAAGGGGAATATTAGTCATTTAACATGGCTAATATTCTTTAAAAAAAAAAAAAAATTTTAGGACCAATTCCTAATTGGCCCTTAGATATTGTATTATTATAAAACAGAGCTAGTAATATAAAAATTGGATAGATGATTCTATATTTGGAGATGGAGAGTACTATGCTTGGAGTTTCTCTACGTGGTCAAATCAGAAATAAGGAGATCCGTAGGAAAACCTCTGGTTACTCTGTAACCGACATGACATACTTACTACTCACTATATGACATACCTACAAATAGAAACTATTTATTTAATTTATTTAGCGTTACTAATTTAATAATTTAATAATAATGTAACATTAAAATTAATCTTAATTTATAATGATTATAATTGTCGTAGATAATAATTTAATGATTGTGTATAATAAATGTAATGTCAATTAAATTGCGATGCCCTGACAGGGCGTCATGTAACTATACTTATTTAGCTTTAATTTATATAGTTATTAGTACATGACAGCAATGAAATAAATAAATAAATAAATAACTCAATGGGTTTCGAAGTTAAAGTGGAAATTTACAGGTCACAAAGTTCGGAAAACCTTGTGGTCCCAAGGTGCTAAAATGATGACCTTGCACCGGAAAGCGCAGCGTTGGCAGACCCTCCCTTAGGTGAACAGACGACATCGAACGATTCGAATTTCGAATTGTCATCGGTTGACGATGGTTATGAATATAACAAGTGTAAATCAAAAATTTATAACACCCCCGACAAGTGAAGGTAACAGTAACTAGAAAAGACCGAAAATACTTGATAACTTTCAAACGGCTGAACCGATTTTCTTAGACTATTCCGCGCCTACGATCTAAAGTATCTGAGTTTTCCAAAACATCATTTTCAAATAAATAATATGTATTTAGGCAACGTCCATCTTGACAGCTTGACATTTGTCAATTGACATAATCTTATGAACCTAACGGTTATCTAACCTTTTTTTCTACAAGAAAACTAGAAAAGAGCTGATAACTCTTAAATGGCTGAACCAATTTTTTTGGATTATAGCTAAGAACACTCTCGATCAAGCCACCTTTCAAACAAAAAAAAGTAAATTAAAATCGGTTCATTCGTTTAGGCGCTACGATGCCACAGACAGATACACAGATACACACGTTAAACTTATAACACCCCTCTTTTTGGGTCGGGGGTTAAAAATTAAATACCGTGCCGCCAAGCGATTTCGCGTTCCGGTACGATGCCTTGTAGAAACAACAACAGTAAAAAAGGAGTGCCTATGGTTTTAATGAAAACTGCCATACCCCTACCAGGTTAGCCCGCTTAGACTGCATCATCACTTACCACCAGGTGAGATTGCAGTCAAGTCAGATTGAACCAAATAGGCATAGAAAAAAGAAATTTTTGTTTGAAGGGATTAAGATATTTAAAAACTTACCAGATATAATGTAAGCAACGAGAGTTTATTATTTACTTGACACTAACTTAGATAATATATACTTAGGTATTCGTATTTCATCATTGTTAACTTCTCAACCCTTCGTCGGCCCATTACTGAGCAAGGCCTTAGTTAGATACATGATTACGGGTTGCCTGATAGAGAATCACTTTTGTGATAAGGCCGACCTTTGTTATACTAAACATCTTAGATTATACCTAACAAAGACCAACCCTTAATCTAGGACTAAATTATTATATTATTCTCTATAGGCACCTTTATTGTGTAATACTAATAATATATGCAATAAAGTGGTTTAAATTAATAAAAATAGCTATTTGCTGACAGGTTATAACGAAAATGCAGCTATTTCAACTGGATTAAGCAGTGCTTTTACGTTTATATGACTTGCGCGGCGCTACGTATGCCCTATGGTATTTCCCATCATCCCCATACTTTCTTATTGTTCATCTTTACGTTATAGAAAAAACTTCTCAGTAAAATACCCTGTTATTCCTTTATAGATCGACCTATTAAAGCTGTGTGTTATTCTGTCAGTCATTCAGAGAGTTTAGTTTAGAAAATTTTGCATCAGAAAATTCAATGTGTACTTACTAAGTTTACATTAAGTTAGGTACTCTCGTAAAGCGATTTGTATGGAAATTGCACCAAGTGACATTCTCATAATAGACTTTGCTGTGACGAATTGCTTTAGCTAAAGGAATGCTAAATGGCTGATAGAGTCAGTGACCTGTAGTTTCCTAACCTTATGATCGCAATCCATTTATAATGAATTCTAGGATTTCTATTAAGAATTTCAAACAAAAACCCTGATCACGTTTTTAAAAGGTAATTTTTTATCCGATTACACAGACAGATTTGGAATTTAGTATTATAACTTATTAGTTTTCTGTTGAATTGTACGGTCTTAGTATTTCTAAACTAGGTAGTAGGTGGGTAACCCAGGGGTACGGGCCTCGAGGCATGGCCTCCTTACCCGGGTGAGGCGCAGGGCAACTTTGTCCCTGGTGAAGATCTTTTTGCATGGTTATAAATAACGGAAAAATTTTATTCACTAAATCACATTATTATACCTAGGTGGCGCAGACCGTTATTAACTTGCAGAGTTGTAGATAAAAGTGTTGGGTATACTATTATCTTGTACGATGGTACGAAACAGTTCGCCCTTGACTGGTTTTTTTCTTTATTGAAAATATTACAATAAATTTTTAAGATCTTAAATAATACCCCAAACTAATTACTGTAAAAATCATGTCCGCGTAGAATAGGGCCAAGAATAATGGCTGCGTTTCCACGCTGGACAGCCAGGCTGATCCTTTGCGCAAAAAATGAGCGAGCCCTTCTGTCACCAGATGAGGCTATTACTGTAGTTAGTGCAGTTACTTATCTCGTTTTTAACCGACTTGCAAAAAAGGAGGAGGTTCTCAATTCGTCGGGATCTTTTTTTTTTTTTTTTTTTTTATGTAAGTATGTTCCCCGATTACTCAAAGACCCCTGGACCGATTTGGAAAATTTTTTTTGTTTGAAAGGGTATACTGTGCAGGTGGTCCCATATAAATTTGGTGAAGATCTGATGAATATCTTCGGAGATGGAGAACAGAACTCCTCAATGGATAGGAGCAAATTGCTCGCGATCAGTGTAATAGCTTAGTAAACAGTAGGGTTTTAACTGGGCACAGCATATTATAGTACAGTGGGGCCACTAAAAATTGTGAAATAAAAAATTTTCAAAAGAAAAATAAAACCGACTTCAAAAACGACAAACACTAAAAAGTAAAAAATAACTTTTGTTTAGCTACACGTGTAATGCACCTAGGTATGAAGTCGGGCGAGCTTCACTCTTGGATTTCTAATTTTATTTTAATATAATGCTCGCTCGACTTCATACCTAGGTGCATTACACGTGTAGCTAAACAAAAGTTATTTTTTACTTTTTAGTGTTTGTCGTTTTTGAAGTCGGTTTTTTAAGTTTTATAATATGCATTAGTAACAGGTAGATTGAAGTAAGTACGTAGCTCTATCACCTAAATTGGTCAAAATAACTCGTGATCATAATTTAGACCTCAATAAGCGTATAAAACCCTGTTCGTATATAATTATATTGTTTATTTGTAAATTTAAACTATGCATAACGCAATCGAGGTCACATATTATAAGTGACTGCATCAGTGAATGTCAGTTTATTCGGTAAGAAGTCGTTATTGAACCAGTACCTACGAGTTAATGGCTTGTTTACATGGAGCGAGCTATTTATTGTACGAGGCGGCCTGAGCCACTAGTGTAAGTTTATTGGATTCAAACTGGTGTAACTTTGCGGCAGTCTATTTATACGATACATTTGCTTTATCCGCTTTTGATAAATCTGCATGGTTCAACAATTTTTTTAAACTCTATGACGAGTAAATAATAATTTGGAATGATGGAAGCACGCTGATTTAAAAAGCTTCAATGAGATTCATATCCTCAAAAAGGGGATATCAATTATATCTGATTACTATGGGCTATGTGATTTTTTTTGTTCCAGCGGCATCGCACCAGAACGATTTAACCTTACTACGTATGTCTGTCTGAGCTGTAAGCAATTATTAGAATAAAACATATTTTGAATGTATCAGTGTAAGTGACCGTATGGGAACCAAATAAATAAATAAACAAGTGTAAATTAAAAATTGATCACACCCCCGACAAGTGAAGGTTACAGTAACTAGAAAAGAGCTGATAACTTTCAAACGGCTGAACTGATTTTTTAGTTAACCTTTTTTTCTACAAGAAAACTAGAAAAGAGCTGATAACTTTTAATCCGCTGAACCAATTTTTTTGGATTATAGCTAAGAATACTCTCGATACACTATACAAACAAAAAACTAAATTAAAATCGGTTCATTCGTCTAGGCGCTACGATGGCATAGACAGATACACAGATACACACGTCAAACTTATAACATCCCTCTTTTTCGGTCGCGGGTTAAAAATGCACACACCATTACTGCTCACTCGCAGATCAACAATTACAGTGGCTGTCTACCACCGAGTCAGTAGCTTGCACTGTGTGCACCAGCCATAACTTGGTACACGAATAAGGTCCTTTAACATTGTACCACCAACAAGGTTGACCGCATGATCAGACCACATCGAATTTCCGTAAATTATTTTAATTTAGGCCACCTCTACGATAAAAATAAGGAAATTTTAAAAGGCAAAATCTCTGCGTAAATATTACAAGGATATTTTTTACTGGTGCAAGGATATGCTGTTTTTGTGTCACCTTTTTTGTACGAATTAGTCATGAATTAATACGCTACCTAATTTAGTTTTATCTTGACAAAATATGATAACCTAATTAATAAAGAGAGAGCCAGCACGTGCCAGACCTTCGTTATTTTATAAAAGCTGAAAGCTTTTTTATAAAAGCTGAAAGTATTGTCCCCAACACAGGAAAGAACGATCAGCGACTATGAAGTTTGGATCATGGTGGCTTTGGGCGATAACAGGTAAAAAAGGCGTAAAAAATTTATCTAAGTAGGTACCTACGTCCAAATACAAAGTGTATTTTTTTATATTTTTTCCTAATAGTATTAGAAATCACGTCAGTTATGTATTGCCAGACACTTTGAGTCGTGGCAAAGCCCTGCCACATCCCTAAAGTTTTCAAATTTAAGTGTGTCTGACAAAGGTACTATTCCGAAGAAAATAAAAAAATTACATTTTATACTTTGACGTAGGTAATTTTTTTTTTAAGTACACCTTTTTAACTTGTTATCGCTCAAAGCCACTATAATCCAAACTTCATGGTGGCTGGTCGTTCCTCCCTGTGTTGGGGACAATACGCACTGGGAAACTTTCAGCTTTTATAAAATAACGAAGGTCTGGCCCTCGCCGGCTATTTGTTCATAATGACAATTCCTTTACAGCAGGTTTATCAGCAAATATCTCTATGCTTATATTCTAATATGCGTTGCATGTTTTAACCATAGACCTATGATTTTTCGCTTCGCTCAAAGACTGACAAAGTGAGGGAGCGAGAGTAGTTAGATAAGACACACTGCCGCGAGCGAAAGCGAGATAGCGAAACAAGATGCCGATAAGTCATTGTTTACGTGAGTATCGGTCCTTATGAGTTCGGCCTGTTCCAAGTCGAGGTGATTTTTTGCATTTACTAAATAATTTTACGATTAAAACGTAAAATCTATGTCTTGCCACCATGGTGTCTTGTTCAGTGAGCGAATGTGACGTTACAAGACGTTATAACCCGCGTAAATACACGTTTCACAGGTAATTACTGATTATTTATACTAATTGTTTATAATCATTATTTCGTCATTTGTTGTTTGAAAATTAGGCAAAATAACTATTGGAAGCTTAGATGATAGGTTTCCCTTAAGACTTATCATCAAATTACATTGCTAAATGAAGAATTTTTGGATATTTTGTGTAAAATTTAAAAACGTTTGGTTACGATAGGGATTGACAAAGTGATGACGTCACAAGTATCGATAGTCGATAATCGTGTCTGCCGGTAGGTTTGATGTGATAGGCTTAAGCTGTCTGTCTGTCTGTCTGTCAAGAAACCTATAGGGTACTTCCCGTTGACCTATAATCATGAAAGGCAGGCAGGTAGATCTTATAGCACAAATACTGGAATAAATCTGAAAAATGAAAAAATCTGTGAATTTGTGTTTACACCATTTAAAAAAAATTAAAATATGTTTCAATTTTCAAAGTAAGATAACTATACCGAGTGGGGTATCATATTATGAAAGGGCTTTACCTGTATATTCTAAAACAGATTTTTATTTATTTTTATGCATAATAGTTTTTGATTTATCATCGTGCAAAATGTTTAAAAAAATACCCGAGTACGGAACCCTCAGTGCGCGAGTCTGACTCGCACTTGGCCGGTTTTCCTTTTTATTTGGTGTGACTTAGATTTCATATACAGGGTTATGGGTAATCCGTACATTACTGTATTTAAGTGCTTATCGGGGAGGTCATTAGCTATGAATTGAGCGCCATATATGTATATTATTTATTTTTATTGACTTGTCACTTAGACATTATACCAGTGTTATTGTATTTAATCAAATTATATTGACTTGCACCCTTTAAAAAAATAGAGGTGGAAAACTAACAAATTCCGGTAATTTTTATGAAAATCCCAAAACACGCAGAAACATCCATACTTACGCATTTTTATTCTTGACAACGTGATATACATATAGATTATTATAAATTGCTTATTTGTAGTAGCTGCACCAAGTCATTTCATTAATAAATAATAATTTGTTACCCAGCTTTAGCTTTGTTGCTATTTGTGTATTTGAAATGTATTTGATTTTTTAAGATTATAAGATACAGCTGTTTACTTCACGTCGTTAAACTAACTCATTAGTGTCCTATGCTTTCGCCAGTAAGACTATCGATAATACAATGCTACAGTCAAGACAACTCTATTTCACGCACACATTTACGTTTCATTTTTTGTAACACCGGTAATCTGTCATTGTTGATCTAGTACATACTAAATTTATGGTTTTAACTAATTAATGTCCACAGAAAGAACGTGGTGATTTGACATCTCAGACGGTTGACTTGACAAAGGTATACGGTTATTATCTGGGCTTGTGAATCTTGTAAAATTAACGCCCTATTAACGCTACTTACAACGTCTCTCTATTAGCACTAACAGTAACATAAAAACATATTGTAATAATGTTACGTGAAGCTTACATAACAGAATGTTATGTTTATTACAAAATTATAACACGAGAGACGAACGAGATTCACCTTTATTTGCTCACTTCACGCTACGGACTACGGTATAAGTGATAAGAGATAAACAGATAATAATTATGATCTTTGAGATCTTACCGCTTACCACAAAAAATGTAAAACATAACAAAAAAACCGACTGGAATAACCACAAATACTAAAAAGTAAAAATAATTTAATTTATTACTAAATATATTATATATACAGGAGTTAATGTAATTCTATAATATTTTTTTTAGAGCTGGTGCCAATTAACCACACGAATCGTTCACTCTTCATATAGTTTGTAACTCCACATTGGCACCTCATTCCTCCTCTTTTTTTTTAAATCGAATAAAAACAGGTGGAAAGGCCGATTCACACCAATTGCGTACACGTGACACGTACGTAGTCCACGCTTTATTTAAGTGGTGTGCCATGTTTCAGACAGTTCCATACATTACAACGCAATGGTACGTGCTACTTCTACGCTTACGCAACGCTTACGCAGCCTGTGTGAACGAGCTATAATTTTTGCTAATGGTTGCCAACTTGAAGCTTTGAAAGATGGGAAAACTCTCGTATGCTGTCAGGTTTAATAGGTTAATAGTAGCATTCGTTCACCCACTTCTGTGGGTGTGGGTCAAGTAAATTATAGGTAACCAAAGTCATATTCAATAGACATTTACAACATAGTACTAATGGGTAGGTTAGGTATCTATGCCATAAGTATAACATGCCGTGGAGCAAGTCTTTTTCACTCACATAATAATTAAATATTATGAAAGCAGTATGAAAGTTAACTAATCGCTACCGCTCGTAACTTGGATTCTTACTTAACGATGTTTAAGTTTAAAGATAGTATCACAGAGGGATATATGTACTCATGTGATAGCATCGTCAACTCGTTACTAGCTTACCTCTTAACGAAACAAAAGAGACGAGTAGCGAAAACCTTTGTGTCTACGTCCAG
The DNA here is from genome assembly GCF_905333055.1 of Maniola jurtina. Lineage (NCBI taxonomy): Eukaryota > Metazoa > Arthropoda > Insecta > Lepidoptera > Nymphalidae > Maniola > Maniola jurtina. The sequence continues at coordinate 2,822,442 of NC_060044.1, forward strand.
GTTTTATTGAAATTAATCTTGATAAAACTTTCAGGCTTGGACAAATACACCGCGGGGCGGCAGTGCAACAAGAAAGCAACGTCCTAACGTGGCGAAAATGTATTTGTTTCAAATTCAAATTCAAATTCAAAATATTTTTATTCAATTAGACTTTTACAAGTTCTTTTGAATCGTCAAAAGCATCTACCACTGGTTGGGAATGCCTTTCCTACCGAGAAGAACCAGCAAGAAACTCGGCGGTTGCTCTTTTCAAAGATATGATATACAATAGATGCAAACTAATAAGGCGATTTTTCACTGGGATACACCTAGTTTAAGGTCTAGAGAGTGGCATGGCTTATTTTTAATCCCAGGAAATCTAGCGGTTCCTTCGGAATGGTAAGCCGTTTTTCATGTTTTTGGCAGATCCATGTGATTTTTCCCATGGGTATAGTTAAAAACATGGAAAGTGACGTACGAATGTACTTTTTATCTCAAAAAAATAGTTTCCATGGGATTTTTAAAAAGACTAAATTCACGCAGACGAAGTCACAAGCATCAGTTAGTTGATTATATTTGAAAATATTTACACTGCGGATTTATTCGTCCAAGACTGCGGAAAAACAGTTCGTAAACAAACTGACATGGCCCAATGACGTCATAATGCACCATATGCCGTCACAGGATTATGTCACATCACAATCATTAAGTATTTTGTCACAAATATCGCCGTCACAGTGCCACCTTCGGGGACACTAAGTTGAAAATGTGGACGAATCACGTTCATCTAATGTCAGTTGTAAATATTAGCTGTGATTTCCCGTAGGCTTTTTCCCGTAGCAAAATGTAGGGGTACATTTTACTCGACAAACAGGTACCTTAATTGTATATCTGAGACCAAGATATAGTATTCTTTCAGGACATTACATTACACATGGTAAGTAGATAGGTATATTTTTAACCTAAGTTATTCTTTTGTGCTAATACCTACTTACCGCGCACGATATTTGGTACCGACAGTATAAAGATAGCTTGCGATCCAGAAAAGGACAGGCTATTTTGGTCTTGGAAAATCAAAGAGTTCCTACCGGATTTTCGAGGCCCCTAAATATACATAGACGATGTTGCGGGCATCACCTACTTATAGATTTCTCCTACATCAATGATCTACTTTGTTTAGAAATAGCTTATATCCTGGAGACGGATATATGCTTCTTTTTTATCCCGGAAAAACAAATAGTTCTAACTAACAAATTCGGACCATGATCACCCATCCAGTTAGTCAACGTTGATTAACTGCCACAATCGATTGATAGGTATATAGCCCGCGACATGTGATGATGATGATGAGATGGCAAATCGGGGTGGGGACGCCCCGCACACCCGCACATCCCCCGTGCTAACAAGGTGCGGAATAGCGGCGGGATGTACACCCGCTTCATACCCCGATTGCCATCGCAACCTGACGCGTACTATAGGTAGGTAATTTTGTCGCAACTCTATGCTAAACCATCCTCAAGAAAAATCTAGATTCTAGAAGATCTATCATCTTTTTCAAATTGCTAAAGTTATCAACCAAGAAATCCTCTATGATAAAACTACTGGATAGATTTAGATAAGATACGAAAACTAATATGAACTTTTAGAAGCTCTTTGAACGTTAAGTACAATTTACTCAGCTTAATATTATCTTTTTATTCATGGCCAAAACGTTTTAAGCTGTTTTTAACTTTGCTTGCTAAGTAAGCACTCAAACTTTTGTTTTTTATAAACGTGCTCAAATAACTTTTAAATATTTTAGCTATAGGTTCGACCCAATTTTAAAGTACGATTAGTATGTAAGGTAATTTGAATTTGTACTATGAAGAAAATGACTGACTGACATTATTGCAACTAAACGTGCAGAGTCAGTGTCGTGACGGCCTAGTGGTTCAGACTTCAGACGTCCGCCTCCTATAATTCCGGAGGTCGGAAGTTTGATCCCAGCCACGCATCTAATACATTTTTTATCACACTAATATTATAAAGGCGAAAGTTTGTATGTGTGTGTGTGTGTGTGTGTGTGTGTGTGTGTATGTTTGTTACTCCTTCACACAAAAACCACTGGACGGATTTGGCTGAAATTCAGAATGGAGATAGATAATATCCTGGATTAGCACATAGGCTACTTTTTATCCCGGAAAATCAAAGAGTTCCCACGGGATTTCAAAAAACCTAAATTCACGCGGGTGAAGTCGCGGGCATCGGCTAGTCATTTATACTTATCTTAAAAATAAAGAAATAGGAAGCCGTCAAAGTTGTTTGTTTAAGACTATTTTTGTGATGACGTCATCTCAAAATTAAAAAGTTAAGATTATGCGGTATATTATGTATCACTGTATGTGGTAACTGGCCACGGCCGAAGCCTCCCACCAGCCCAGACAAGAGAAAATTTAGAAATTATTAAATTCCAAATTTCACCTGCCGGGAATCGAACCTGGGACCTCCTACTAATAAGACCACAGCGCTGTGCCACGTAGATCGTCCAACTATGAGCAAGCTATGACCAAAACAAAATTATGTGCGAAACCCTAAAGGAGCAAGGCCCCACTTACACTTGGCCGGTTTTTTAACTTGTGGCCAGCTTGTCCAAAAGTATAATATAATTGAGGTGCCTAAAAGGTATACTTATTTACGTTAATAGTATTAAACCAAGCTTACCTCTTTAAGAGCTTAATAAATTAACACTGAAACGGAGACCATACTCGAAAATTCTAAAAGTCTTTCACACGACCATCAAAAACAGTAAATATTTGAATCGGTCATTTCAAAAACCGCATTAGTCCAGTTTTTTCAAAAATGTTTTTTGTTTTTGCTGTTAACGCTTTCTCAAAGATAGATATATTATATCCTGGGTAAAAATCATCTAAAAAATCATCTTAGCACATTCCTTTCTCTTCAAACAATAACTTATACAAAGTAAGGCAAGTTGAGGATGGTGGATAATATTATACATATTATCCACCATCACAATTACTGTTTTGTTCAAATTATAAACCATTTAACCCTGTTTCTTGCTAAAACAACTTAAGTCAGGAACAGTTCTTCGGATTATTATAATTATTCAAAAATTATAAAAATTATTTCGTGTTTCAATCTTCAAACACTGTACTTAATTAATAGCATAATGGCAAAGTAAATTACTTAATTGTAGCGCAATTGCTATCGCAACATATTATTGCACTAATTTAAATGAAAAGTGTTTGTGTGGTAAGTTTGAATGAATTAAATGGATGTCTGTAACTTCGTACTCATCTAGTTTATGAAAAGACAAATGAAACGTAGAAACTTTTCCCAACTCTACCTCGAGTAAGTACAACAATTCTAGCCGAATTTGAGTACATGCAAGAGTTTGTTATATTTTGTACAGATGTAGATAAATAGTATCTTCAATTATACTATATTTAAGTGATATTATAGCCTCAATAGCTCAACGGTTAAGAAGCGGACTGTAATCCGAAAGATCGACAACGACGGTTCAAATCCCACCCGTTGCACTATTGTCGTACCCACTCCTAGCACAAGCTTTAGGTACGCTTAGTTGGAGGGAAAAGGGGATATTAGTGATGACTAATATGGCTAATATCTATTTGTACCTATGTGTTATATGCTTATTTATGAAAAAACCTATAGATACTTTATACTTACAAAGTAATAGAAAGAATTACAAAGCGATTTCTCGATTTCATACCTCTAGTTTTTACGGTTTTGAAAGAAAGAACATTATTTATTCTATCATAAACAAACTTTTACAATACAATTGTACCTACTTAATAATATTTTGGATGATTTCTGATGTCTGAATACGCACATTTCTCTTAACTTAATTACATAATTTGTATCTAAGTAATAGAACGGCGATTAGTTAGTATACCACAAGTCTTGAGCTCAGATACCCACTCTGTACCTGTCGTAGAATTGACCGCACAGCATACCACAAGTGTGAAACAGCTTAATCTCCCTAATTGTAGGTCAACCAGCTTTTAAAAGCTGACCTTTGTGTATTTCGTGATGAAAAGCATTGAACCCTTTAAGGTAATACGCCAACTAGGTACCTAGTTACTTTTAAGCCTATTAAATGTTACCTTAATTTTTTTCAAGGTTTTCATGTATATTATAAATATTTTAATTTTTAATGGTCTGTTTCCGTCTTCATTAAATTAAACTTTTGCCCTTACCTACGAGTAGGTTCGTGAACAACAAAATTTTGAATGAAATGTAACCCCCCATAGAAAAATTTTCATTTATTTATTTATAAAGGAAAATCTATGGTAACTGTTCTTTTAAACGACCAAAACTTCAAACTAACAAGGAAAATCGTCATTTTGTGAAGTCTTAAGTAGAAATATGGATTTTTTTCTACAAAATCCATTGTAAAAATGGTGCCTGCAAAATCTACTGAAGGTACTTAAGACGTCACAACATGGTGGAAACGATGTATCTTTGTTAGTTTGGACGAGTTATAACTTTTTTTTTAAATATAGATGGCTTTAATCTTTGCTTTAATTTTCATAAACATAATTGAGTAGGTACTCATATTATTATAAACAAATTCTATGAAATGCTTGGTATTTTATTCAAATAGACTTACACAAGTATTTTTTTTAAATCGTAATATTCTACCTATATAAGGATTTCTCATGAAAAATGCAAATTAACTTTATTTTAAATTGAACTCAATTGTACAACATAACAAACCTATAATAACAATCTTTGTTATCGAATGTATTATGAGTTATGGTTTACGAATTTATGATACAAAGTAGAGTAAACATAAAACAGCTTTGCTTCAAATAAAGATAACAATAATATCTGAACTTATCACAAAATAATACCGTTTTTGAATTTCAGTGAACTTTATAATAACATACAGAGAATAAACAGTACAAATTATAATAAATACGGATATAATTTATTGCTCGTTTCATAGAGATAGCATATAAGCTCATTTGTACTATGCATGTCATAGAGATAAATCACTATTCAATGAGGAACTTTATTTGAAGTGAAAACTTCTATTGGCGCATTAGGCGACTTTGAGATGGGTAATAACTTCAAAGAAACACGATTTTTGTTTAAATTAGCCCTTCTATGGCTAATAAATTTAGAATCTAAAGCTTACAAGTTAAAAAGCTTGACCGAACGAAAGCTTTTGAACTGATCATAGCTTCCGTTTAGAGTTTGGCTGCTAGAGAAGCTATAGCAACTAACTAAAGCCTTATTGACAAAAAAATCTTCGTAACTAGTACTAAAGCTTTAGTAACTAAAGCCTTATTAACAAAAAAAAATTGTTACTAGCATTAAAGCCTTATTGACAAAAAAAAACTTCGTAACTAGTACTAAAGTCTTAGTAACTAAAGCCTTATTGACAAAAAAATATTAAATTTGTAGGTCTGCCGGGGTCATCAGGTGAGACTGTAGGCATACGCAATAACCTGATATTACATTATTATGCATGTAACGTTTATGCAAAACCATTGTTACTTGAAACCGCGACCGTGACCGTAAGTGAGAGTAACCACACTTTCGCCACTCGCTCAACTTCCGAACAAAACTGCAATCGATTTTTCACTCTATCTCTATCCAATTAAAGTTCATAATCATTCGAAATTATAAAATACGGATATCTGGTCACGTCTATTCAAAATTGTATCTTAAACCAAAGTAAACTAAAGTAAATTTTAATTTGAAAATCTGGATTGTATAATATAATCGTTCTAGTTACAGACTGATCAATAATATATTCATTTATACTGACATTAATTTTAAGTAAGTATAATAAAAAAACTAAGGTCACGTAATAATCGAATCATTTTTAAATCGATCGCAGATAACACAAAGAGCCGCAAGAGTCCTGAGCTGAAAGAATAGCCTTTCGGCAAAGTTCACGACAGTTAGGGAACTTCTAACAAAATCGAGGCTTCACCTACATTGGCAGGCGTCAAATGTTACCAAAATTTGACGCTAGATATGCTACGAAACGTCTGGGTTTCTTTACTTTCACGTTTTGACACTTCGTCGATTCAGGGTAAAATCCAGAATCACTCTATTCGACTAATGATACATTTTCTGCCATGTCTTACCGTACTGTAGGTTAACCTGCGCGGATCCACCATTTTAGTAGCCTTTCTATAAGATTTTTACATCTCAGCAAACGTTGTTGGAATTCGAGCGTCAAAACACTTTGGCTTCAAAGTAAAATGGATCTTACCGATTTTCCGGTATAAAAAGTAGCATAAGTCACTCTCCAGGTCTTTAATTATTACATCTATGCAAAAAATCACAACGATCCATTGCTCCGTTGCATCGTGATTGAAGATCAAATCAACAAACTCACACTTTTGGGCAAGATGGGTAGTGATTCGTGATTTGAATTTTCAGCACCTAAGTACCTACTTTGAGTCCTTGCGGGCGGCTTTTACGCATATTGCTGTAATCTGCGATCACCTTTATAAGAAAATGACATAATAATTACATAATTATTGATAAATTTTAATTATAAGTAGATGCATAACCTTCAAATGCAAACATAAAAAAGCCTAACCCAAAATATTTTCAATGTCAATTTTCAAGACAATATCCGCGACTTCATCCTTGTGGATTTAGATTTTTGAAAATTGTATAAGAAGTTGGGAACTCTTCACTTTAAACAGTCTAGTTAGTGATAGTAGAAAATCACCTACCAATATTTTCTTGTCTATTAAGTACTTAATAATATTTTTTCTATGTTAATTACAAAACCCCTACTATTACAGTTAAATGTTTACTTTCTATCTTAACTTTCTAATATTAACTAACAAATAGCATTCATCATTAATCATTACAAGAATAAAAAAGTAATATGTATATTGCATTTATTATTAGCAATCATAAATAACGAATGAGAGATACATACGTATTTAAAAATTAGAGGTACGTGCCCGTAATCGAACCCCTGACCCTCCGAAAAGGTTGACGAAGGCTTATTTAACCACTCGAGCCACTAGGCTATCATCGCTTGCTTAATAATATACGTACCCATGTAATATTTTAAATCCAAAATTCGCGAAATCTTCTCTTGATCGCAGCCAGTTTAATGCTTTCTTTCATAATGGGGAATTCCCAAACAAGAACTTAATTAAAATCTTGGAACATAAATGACATAAGGACATGATTCACCTCTTCTTATGGCGCCTGTTATTGTTGTTTTATTTGGGTTAGGTCAGTTTAGTTGATATAAATAAAGTTGTATGTATGGCGTAATCTGGGTACTCGTATATATAATTATATTTAAATAAATAGCAAGCGAACGAGCGGGCGGGTCACCTGATGTTAAGTGAATACCGCCGTCCATGAAAATTTGTAGCACCAGAGGAACCACTAATGCGTCGCCGGCCTTACAGGAATTTGTTGGTCCACCTCTTGAATAACCCCATTTAGAGAGAACACCGCCGTGGGAGTTGGTTTCAAAGTTTGCATGTGCGTGGAAAAGAGGGGTTGGCACACCGGACGGTCGAAGTGCACCCAGGATGCATACCGTGCCCTTACTGTCACTATACTGTATCATTTTCCACGTCATTCACTATATCCACTTAAAAAAAATCGTGTCGATCCCGTTGCGACGTGATTGAAGGACAAACCAACAAACAAAGACACTTTCGTATTTGCGAATAGTGAATGACGTGGAAAGTGATATAGGCTACTTTTTATCCCAGAAAATCAAGGATTTCCCATGGGATTTCTCTAACCTAAATGTAAACGGATGAAGTCCCGGGCAATAGGTAGTATTTAATAAAAAAAATTAAAAATAGCTGCCATCCAAATAAATAAAAAGAATATTTCTTGTAATAAATACAATACCGAAGCTTTCGTGTGCGAATTTGACTCGCACTTCACCAATTTTTGCATCAATAAGTGTACTTTCGCTATAGAGAGAGAGAGAAACTGTTAAAATTCAAGGGCATCTGGCAGGGGGTTGTACATGATGTGATTTCTAGTAGGTACTATTCCCAAGAAAATATAAAAAAAATACTAAAATTTGTAAATTTTTTATACCTTCGTTACCTGTTATCTCTCAAAGCCACCATGATTCAAACTTCATTATCGCTGATCGTTCCTCCCTGTGTTTGGGGACAATACGCAGAGAAACATGCTTTTATAAAATAACGAAGTTCCGGTCCTCGCGGACTCTTAGTCCACTAGTGCAAAATAAAAATTCCAAGATTTTATCCTGAAGAATGAGCATCAATATATCCTTTGGTATTTTCCGCGTATACCTACTCAGGAACGACGCAGCACCCAAACTATCCAGCCCAAGTACAGAAACTAAGCACCCATTGTGATATCCGATTGTCTTCAACTAATGAGCTATAACAGCGTCTATGATAAGGAAATGGGTGATTTGTATCTTGTAGTTTGGATGGTCAAGGTGACGAATGTTTTGTTTCGTGAATGTAAAATGACTAAGCTTTATAATTAATCGTTTGTAATCTGGATGCACAGTCTGAGTATAGAGTGAGCAAAATACAATGAGTGCAGTTCGAAACGATGACTATTAGGGCCGATTTTCCAATCGCCAAATTACTTTTATCTGAGGAATAAATTTGACGTTTTGACAGATTTCCTATGGAAAAATTTGAAACCTCCTCAGATAAAAGTTATTTGACGATTGAAAAAATCATCCCATAGTTGCTTGGCAAGTCTTTAGTTCATTAAACCGAAAAAAAAAATATTTTATGGTGGCCATTTTGAAATTTTTATTATTTGTTGCTATAGTGGCAAGAGAAAATTTTCAAAATTTCAAATCTCTGCCTATTAAGTATGGTTCACGAGATAGTACAGCCTGCTGACAGACAGACGGCAGGACATCGAACGGACATCGAAGCCATAAGCCTTCGATGTCCGTCTCGGACCTATATCTCGGAATAGGGTCCCGTTGGCATCCTCCGGGAACGGATACGGAAAAAATGTCAAACTACGCGAAGTCAGGCAAAACATTTACTGGCTGAAATAAAAATTCTTCGACCATAAGTTACAAAGTTAGATCGTAAGTTACAAATTAAAATATTGATCTACGCTAAAAATACCAAAGTTACAGGAGTTTTGCCGATTTTCAAAGTTAGTAGACCATCTTGAAAATAATCCACTTCTGGTTATCAGTTTTTCATTCAAATGAGTGCCAATTGAAGGAGCGATTGACGGAAAGACCCGTCTTAAAATGTTGGACGAATAAATACTCCTTAAAATATAATAATTGTATGAGCTTTGCATATCTTAGTCATATTTGTAGAAATTCTAAAAGCCATTCACAGACCTTTTGTTGGAATTTGTTCTATTATCTCATGGTATTGGCTCGTCTAATACCCAATTATATAGATTTCTTCAATCGGTTTGAAGGCCGTCTGCATTTTGCAACCGTCATAAAACTGGCGGTCTAACCCGGCCGCGTTGAGAAAATATTCTAAATTAATTTCTACTGGGTCATACCTACTTAGTTAATGGTCTGCTACTTTATTAGTCATTTAATTTAACTGTCTAATCTAAAAATATAAAACATATAAAAAAAGTTACTTCATACTTTGCTACTTTTAAAATTAAGTAAATGAACGTGCTCTACAATTTCCGCACGGTTTCGCAAAGTTTTTAGAGCAAAAACTATGGCAACAAATAACATAATAGAATCTGTTTTTGCTTAAATTCTGTGTATAAATAAAATTATTTACTTTAAAATATCTTAAGATTTTATTCTTTCTATTCTTTACTCTAGACTCTAGAGTTTAGATCTTAGAAGTTAGCAAATTCGAAGATTCATAGCGGGACGGTCCTGGATTTCGACTAGAATTTTCCCTTTGATTGCGTCTCGTTTCCCAAAATATTTTAAAGAAGACATTAAGTAAGACTCTCCTCTAAAAACTTTTAGGCAATCTAGTCCAAAGCCTCCCAATATATTTCTAGGAAACTATTCTAAACTATTTCCTTAAAGCGTATTGTCCAATAGTTGTATTAAAACTTTGACCATTAGTACGTGGTACCGTAATATGTACGTTTCCGCATGCGTAATGCGACTCGTTTTGATGGTATGTACTGTTATGTAATTCTTCATAAGATTATATATCACATACATACTGATATGAGAATGATCTATTAGAGTGGTCTTAATACAGATTTGAAATTGTATGGAAGTAATCGGCCAAGGTAATGCAATAGTTTTTTTTACATTCATTGTGCTACATGTTGTAACCTTTTACCTTTTTAACCCCCAACCCAAAAAGATGGTTGTTATAAGTTAGACGTGTGTATCTGTGTATCTGTCTGTGACATCGTAGCTCCTTAACGAATGAACCGATTTTAATTTAGTTTTTTTGTTTGAAAGGTGGCTTGATCGAGAGTGTTCTTAGCTATAATCGAAGAAAATCGGTTCAGCCGTTTGAAAGTTATCAGCTCTTTTCTAGTTTTCTTATAGAGGTTTTTGTGTCGGGGGTTTTTTAAATTTTGAGTTATCATATCAACTGAATATTATGTAGGCTTTGCTCAAAACTACTGGTTGATTTTAAAACAAACTGTTTTAGGTATTCAATAGCTAACACCATAGAGCAGATTCATAGAATATTTTATGGTTATATTAGCCTCCAGGGGGCAGTGTACTATGTTTTTTTTTTGTTTTTTGGGGTTCCGTACCTACCTCAAAAGGAAAATCAGAACCCTTATGATATCACTTTGTTGTCTGTCTGTCTGTCTGTCTGTCCGTCCGTCCGTCAGTCCGTCCGTCGTGCCTGTCAAGAAACCCCATAGGGTACTTTCCGTTGACCTAGAATCATGAAATTTGCCAGGTAGGTAGGTCTTATAGCACAAGTAAAGGAATAAATCCGATAACCGTGAATTTGTGGTTAAATCATTAAAAAAATTAAAATGTGTTTCAATTTTCAATGTAAGATAACTACACCAAGTGAGGTATCAGAATATGAAAGGGCTTTGTACTTGTACATTCTAAAACTGATTTTTATTTATTTTATCGTGCAAAATGACGGAAAAAATACCCGAGTACGGAACCCTCGGTGCGGGAGTCTGATTCGCACTTGGCCGGTTTTTTTAAAATCTATTGAATGTTTAATTTATTAGAAAAGGAGTATTTTTATCGGTTCATCATATTTCATTCACTTGCTAATAGTGCTAATTTGTTAGCGAAAAAATCCTAGACTAAGTATACAAAATTGGCAGAGCGTTAATTCAGTGTAATGGTACGCTTGACGTTTCCACTGCTCTCTGTCTTGCTTATCCGAAAACCGTAAATTTGTGGTCATACATTACAAAAAAAAGGTGGAAAGTACCATGTACCATCCAAATCTTGTACCATGGCACGGAACCCGTAGTGCGCGAGTCCGACGCGTACTTGGCCGGTTTTTTATTCATTCGTACGCGATAAAGATTTATAATAAGGCGAAATAAACAGACTGTCCGGAAGTCCGGCACTCACCATGATGAAAAGGAAATCGCAATAAAGCTGGCAACACTGCACAATTCACTGTTATTATCACATCCACTGTAACACTCACTTCACTAACACTGACTGTCTTGAGAATGCACCGCTCTCGAGCAGACCTGCAAAAAAACATTATTATAACATCTAGTGAAAGTCGTGACGTGGTTGAGATAATTTTGGCAACGTATTGTTAACGTAAGACCACACTAGGAACTTTTTGTTTCAAGGCCTGATATTAGGAAACTATGTATTGATCAAAAAAAAAACTTTTTTATTAAATTAAAATTTTCCACGTACTTTTGAATTTTCAAATGCATCTACCACTGGTTCGGAATGCCTTTCCTACCGAGAAGAACCAGCAAGGAACTCAACAAAAAGTACCTAATTGCAGTCTCGCGCATTGCTGGAGCGAGCTGCAGGTCAAATCCACGCTTTTTAACCCCGGACCCAAAAAAGGGGTGTTATAAGTTTGACGTGTGTATCTGTGTATCTGTCTGTGGCATCGTAGCTCCTAAACTAATGAACCGATTTTAATTTAGTTTTTTTTGTTTGAAAGGTGGCTTGATCGAGAGTGTTCTTAGCTATAATCCAAGAAAATCGGTTCAGCCGGTTGAAAGTTCTCAGCTCTTTTCTAGTTACTGTAACCTTCACTTGTCGGGGGTGTTATAAATTTTTAATTTACACTTGTTTATCATATCACACTAATATTATAAAGGCGAAAGTTTGTATGTGTGTGTGTGTGTGTGTGTGTGTGTGTGTATGTTTGTTACTCCTTCACGCAAAAACCACTGGATGGATTTGGATGAAATTTAGAATGGAGATAGATAATATCCTGGATTAGCACATAGGCTACTTTTTATCCCGGAAAATCAAAGAGTTCCCACGGGATTTCAAAAAACCTAAATTCACGCGGGCGAAGTCGCGGGCATCGGCTAGTAGGTACATAATCTTCGATTCTTTTTTTCTTTTTGATTGATTGTTGCTTTTTCAGGAACATAATTTTAATAGATTTTTAAACTTGTGTAAAGGCAAGTCCAAAATTGATTGCGGAGTTTCGATATAAATGATGTATACTCATTTCCACAAACGACTTTTGGACCTTTCGTGGGAATCGCACGCCTTTTGTTTTTCATACTTGAGACAACATCTTGTCGGGCGACATGTCGTTAATCCATTCACCCGTTGAGATAGCTAGGACAATTTGCCTTTTTTGCACTTAAGTTCCGAGCTTGAAATAATTTATAATACAGATTTTGAGTTTAGTCACGAAAAAGATACTCGTAAGATCTTGCTTCATGACATCAGCGTTGAAGAGTTTTAGAAAGAAAACCTTGATTCAGAGCGGAAACGCAGCTTACATGTTGTGTTAGGTACCTATACATAGTATATAGGTTATACCTATATTATATAGGTAGGTATAGGGTCGGACATAACCACAGTGCTCCCCGTGGCCGGGGGTACCCATGATTTTCCTCACGAAAAAAAGGTATTTAAGCTTAAAGTCACCAGTAATTTCAACTCGTGACGTAATAAATAACTTCCCGAGGAGAGCTGCGGGGTGATTGTCTAACTCAGTGCCTAACACTGAATGATAGACACCGAGCTCATTTTTATTAAGCTAAACGACAAAATGTGAAGTGACACTAATTAATTATAGGTCATAGAAGTTATCAAGACAAGAATCTTTATAAAGGACCTGGTTTTCCCCGCAGAATTCCAGTCGATATAAAAGTGGGGTGTTATAAGTTTGACGTGTGTATCTGTGTATCTGTGTATTTGTCTGTGGCACCGTAGCGCCTAAACGAAGATTATCAGCTCTTTTCTAGTTTTTTGGAGAGTAGCATTTTTTTTAAACTTATGTAGGCTTTTGTTTTTTGTGTTCAATGTGCGATATTATGGCATATGGCATCTGCACTAGGAAGGAAGAAATAAATTGCAAATATACTAGCCGGTTACATAGGCATATTTAATGGCACACCGATGTTATTTGATCAGCATCAAGGCGACTCATGCGCATCTTGCAACTTGCTTTAAGGTTCCGTACCCGTAAGTTGCCAAGAGAACCCATTACCTCTTTTTAAATTAAAAATTAGGTACATAGTGTTAATTTAGTAGGTACAATGGTACGGAACCCTTCGTTTGCGAGTCCGATTCGAACTTGACCGGTTTTATTATAACCTTTTGCTTTGACATTTAAATAAATAAGTAATTAAAGAAATTTAATCCTACTTAATCTTGACTAAGAGCCTACTTATGTATAAGAATACAGTTTATATTATGTGTGTGTATTTTTTTTTTTTTAAATTATAACACTTGGCCAAAACGAGGTTATTTTGTCATTTTTGTTCCCATAACCCAAATAGTTATTCACTTTCCATTTAGGTGTTATATAATTTTAATTAAACTCGGTTAAATGCTTCGGTTTTTTGAGTTAACATCACAATATATTATTATCATACTGAGATCCTAGCTTCATTTGACGATTCGAGGTACCTATCAAGAACATGGGCTTGGTGTAGCTGGATACTGCAAACCATCCAGGCCAAAGACCTGTTTTGTGTAATTGGTGCCAAGCACCTGTTTTCGCTCTGTCAATGTACCAAATATGATCAAATCGATTCTCTCTCCTGTCGAATTTGTTGGCTCACTGACGCATGGCGATTGAAACTTCCTTGTGACTATCACTAAATTACTCACGTCAAATCTATACATAATATACTATGCTATTTAATGAGCATGCAACATCTAAGTAGCTATTCCAAGATATTTGGACTGCAAACCGACTGCAAAGGAGAAAATAAAAGTTAAGATGTGGATATTGTGCAGTTGATACAACTGCGCAAGATTGCGTGGTCCGCGTGCAGTCAGCATACAATTCGCACTATGAACCAGAACTACAACTGCTTTGGACCTCGAAGAATGTATTTTAAAATCATTAAGAGGTTGCTTAAACGGCCTTCTGAAAAACTAGGTTTACAAAATAATGACACACCCCACTTAAAATTTAAAAAACCCCCGACACAAAAACCTCTATAAGAAAACTAGAAAAGAACTGATAACTTTCAAACGGCTGAACCGATTTTATTCCATTATAGCTAAGAACACTCTTGATCAAACCACCTTTCAAACAAAAAAAAACTAAATCCAAAATAGGTTCATTCGTTTAGAAGCTACGATGCCACAGACAGGTACACAGATACACACGTCAAACTTATAACACCCCTCTTTTTGGGTCGGGGGTTGAAAAATGGCGCAACATCGTGAAGAAGGTGATATCTCGAGGGAGCCACGATCCTCAAAATTGAGGGAGGAGAAATACTCAAAGTGGCAGTTTTACGTGAGTTAAACTTTCCACCGAAAAACCCTGAAAATTCTATTATTGTTATTAGCACACGGAATGAAGAACTAAACAAAATTATGGACCCCTATCTTATGCACGTTCGAAACCACTGATATACGCACGTCTTGACCTGTTATTATGTCTACTATAGCATCTTTATTACAAAACTTTTGATTGGAGCATTGCATCTTGAAGCGTTGCATCAACGCGATTCGTTATTAGTATTAGCTAATATGTATGAAATAATATGGTAATAAGAAAGAGCTTTATGTAATTTTTTTATTTATATCCAATGAAGCAAGAAATGGATGATGAATCATCACTAACTGATTAGGTGTGATTGAAATCAAGCGAAGCGCCTGATAACCGTTGGCACTTGGGGGTTTTTATTCAGATACAAGTTAGCCCTTGACTGCAGTCTCACTTGGTGGTAAGTGATGATGCAGTCTAAGATGGTAGCGGGCTAACCTGAAAGGGGTATGGCAGTTTTCATGAAACCCATACTCCTTTGGTTTCTACACGGCATCATACCGAAACGCTAAATCGTTTGGCAGCACGACTTTGCCGGTAGGGTGGTAACTAGCCACGGCCGAAGATTCTCACTAGACCAGACTAGAAATTTAGGAATTATAAAATTCCAAACCCCTGCCGGGAAACGAACCCGGGACCTCCCACTGCACTTATCATTGCGCCAGGCAGGCCGTCGTCATAATATGTTCTGGTTAAAGTTTGAATAGCGAAATCAGTGTGAAAAGCGCGTTACTCCAGCCACGATCGAGGTGTAAATAAACGTGCGTAATGCGTGACATACTGACACGGCTTTCGATTACGTATTCCATAGAGATCAGCCCGCTCGCTTTAGGGCGGTTACACACTAGCGTTTTTTTCTACGCGTAATACGCTCACTTTAGTGTACGCGCTTACATGCACGCTACGTTCCGCACTTCAATAAATCGAATGTGCCTCCACGCGCCTTTTCCAGCGTCTTCACTCTATTAGTCTGATCAGTAGGTTGGTCAGTAGCAAGATGGATTCCAAGCCGTTTTTTACTCGCGCATATACGACCTATTGCGCTAAGCTAATGCGCGTAAATACGTAAATATGCATACGCATTAAAAAACGCTAATCTGAAACCGCTCTACAAGATGAAAATAATTCTATTATAGTCAAATTGTGAATTCTGATCATAGTATGTAACACGTACTGTTCGTTTTATATTCTATGGCAAGTGTCCAATAGCAATAAAACTTGCAGAATATCAGGCTACTCACTAATTGTTCAATGTGAACACTCGAAGCAAATCAATTGCAAGTTTTGCATAAACTTGCAGAAACTGACATTGACAGCTGACTTTTGTGAGTTTTATTGCTAGGGGGCACTTGTCTTTAAGCCTTATTGCTATTCCTTTACAAGTTGTTCCGGAAGGATTTATTTTATGCGACAGTTAATTTTGCTGGGATTTTAGTGACGACCATCGTAGTGCAGTAATCTTCAGAAGCGGGACGTCCCGGGTTCGACTCTTACCTAAGTCAATCAGATTTTTTTTTAATTTCTCAATTGTCTCTGGTCTGGTATTGTAGGAGGCTATGGCTAGTTAGCAACCCATACCGGAAAAGCCGTGCCATCAAGTGATTCAGTGTGTACGATGCTGCGCAGAAACTGTACACTTACCTAATACAGATTACTACCGTATTCATTACAGAACCGAATAGGTGTTGGGGTCCCAAGGTGCTAGCATGATGACCTCGCAACAGAAAGCGCAGCTTTGGAACACCCCCCTAATACCTACATGGGCAGACGGCATCAAAGAGTAGCAGCGAGCCGCTGGATTCAGGCCGCGCAAGATCTTGGCGTGTGGAAGTCCCTACAAGAGGCCTATGCCCAGCCCACAGGTGGTTATGGGCTCTTCTCAGACCTGGGCGCGTTTGGAACCCTCGTAGCTTTAGTTTTAAGTTTACGTAATTAATTATCACCTATTGGCGTCACTCAGAAAAGCAGGTATTATTTAAATATTTTTATCGAATTATTGGAATGTCCTCTCCAAAACCAACACAAAAAAAACACAAGTTTAATGTGTAAGGTTATCCGAGAGTTTTAATCTAAACAAACTAATGCCAAAATAAATAATTTAATTAGAGCGTGATTGCTATCACAACATCTAATTATCAGTTCACAACCCAAATACCGAAAATATGCGATATCGCTCCGAATCTCAGAAGGAGACTGAACTAAAACCTTCGAAACACCCGTATTTATGCAAGTTCAATCTTGTTGGCCACCTAGCAACAGATTGTAGGTATGACATCGAATGAGCCAAATATCGATTTTATCAAACTACCTGCATTAGGTAAATTAATAATTTTATATTATTTTTGACAACTCAAATCAACTTTTTAAAAATAACCTTACAGTTCGGCCGTCCTGAATTTAACACGCCCTCGTGTTTCTAAATAATCTTGTCATGTCAGTCGCGGGCTTCCTTGCCCTAAGTC
This sequence comes from Maniola jurtina, assembly GCF_905333055.1. Classification (NCBI taxonomy): domain Eukaryota; kingdom Metazoa; phylum Arthropoda; class Insecta; order Lepidoptera; family Nymphalidae; genus Maniola; species Maniola jurtina. The sequence goes on from NC_060044.1 coordinate 2,839,750, forward strand.
AAATCCAAATCATGGGCTATCCTGCCCTCCGTCAAATCATTAAAACCTATCCTTGAACTGCCGAACTCTCAGTTTTAATATCAAATCAACAATAAATCCAAACGACTAACTTCTCATTCGATGTATACGAAATCTGAACCACTTATTGCAAATTACTTTCCACTACACAAAAGACTAAATTCTTAAAAAAAAAACTAGAAATTTTAATCACCAAATCAAACTCAATAAAAAAATTTAATCAAATGTGGGTTGTTTACAAAAAGATACCAAAGCGAAATTAAGGCAACGTGAGACACGTCCCGCTTCTGAATTATTGGCGTCACTCAGAAAAGCAGGTATTATTTAAATATTTTTATCGAATTATTGGAATGTCCTCTCCAAAACCAACACAAAAAAAACACAAGTTTAATGTGTAAGGTTATCCGAGAGTTTTAATCTAAACAAACTAATGCCAAAATAAATAATTTAATTAGAGCGTGATTGCTATCACAACATCTAATTATCAGTTCACAACCCAAATACCGAAAATATGCGATATCGCTCCGAATCTCAGAAGGAGACTGAACTAAAACCTTCGAAACACCCGTATTTATGCAAGTTCAATCTTGTTGGCCACCTAGCAACAGATTGTAGGTATGACATCGAATGAGCCAAATATCGATTTTATCAAACTACCTGCATTAGGTAAATTAATAATTTTATATTATTTTTGACAACTCAAATCAACTTTTTAAAAATAACCTTACACACCTTACAACTCTAACAATTCTGACCATCAAAAGGAGTATATAGGAATCTACTTTGAACAAAATATGATTTAGAGTTTGAGTTTGGTCCAGCCGGTAGTCGTCTGTCGGGCATTAATCATGATACGATACGAGCCGCACTTTGTTAATGATAGGAGTTTGACTTATGACTTGACTGGACGGGATATGGCATGGCAATCGTGTTTTTAATTAAGTATCTACAAGCAAACTAAAAAACACGATTGCCCTGACTGAAGCAAAGCGCTTGCCAACCTTCACCTTCACCTTCAGCTTCCATTTTGGCCGAAGCCCAAAGTTTGGCCGAAAAGGTTACCCATTTTGGCCAAAGGTGGCCGACGCCGGAAGTTTCGTCGAACATTGTACACCAAACTTTGTAGACTAAAGCACTAGATAAACTGAGACAGGTGTTTGCAATTTGCAGCCCAAATAGACCGTATTCTAGGGTTGACAAAAATCATCGCTCTTAAAGGATTTATTTATTTTAAGACTTAAAAAATCAATGATTATTAACATTTCATACAAACCTACATGTACTTACTTACTTACATTTTTTTAGTATTCTTTACTTACTAGACTAGTGAGTAAAATAGTTAGCTGTAAGCAGAAGACGACAAACCGCGCCTTACTTATGGTGTCTGAACTTTGAATAGGCTTAAGTATAAACTTAAAGGTATTTCTCCACACCATCTTTTAATGTGAACGTAATGAGAGGCGTGACTTTACAACAGGTATGGACGAAACTAATTAACACGTTACATCATAATTCACCATCTCGTGAGAACGTGTGGTCAAGCGTAAACTCATCATCATTAGAAAAACCGGCCAAGTGCGAGTCAGACTCGCGCACTGAGGGTTCCGTACTCGGGTAATTTTTCCAACATTTTGCACAATAAATCAAAAACTATACATAAAAATAAATAAAAATCTGTTTTAGAATGTACAGGTAAAGCCCTTTCATATGATACCCCACTTGATATCTTACTTTGAAAATTGAAACACATTTTAATTTTTTTTTAATGATGTAACCACAAATTCACGGTTTTCGGATTTATTCCTGTACTTGTGCTATGAGATCTACCTACCTGCCAAATTTCATGATTCTAGGTCACCCTATAGGTTTCTTGACAGACAGATAGACAGACAACAAAGTGATCCTACAAGGGTCTCGTTTTTCCTTTTGAGGTACGGAGCCCTAAGAAGTATGCACGAAGTAGCTTGTATAGTATATGCTAGGCCTTTTCAAACGTCGAAGGGCTGTGGTTTGAATCTACTCGTTTATCTGAGGATTCCAGGACCGGTTCAGAAAGTTGACTCTATCGAGACGAGATAGGAAATTTTAGTTACATTGTATGCATTTACATTATAATATTATTATTTACTAGAGAATGCCCGCGATTTCATCTGCGTGGATTTAGGTTATTAAAGATCCCTTGGGAACTGTTTAATTTTCCGGGGAAAAAAGTTGTCTATGTCAATTACAGGGACGCAAGCTATCTCGGTACCAAATTTCACACAAATCGGTCAAGCGGATGGGTCTTTAGGAATCCCGTGGGCACTCTTGGATTTTCCGGAATAAAAAGTAGCCTATGTCCATCCTTGTGATGTAAAGTAACGCTGTATCAAATTTCATCAGCAGACAGACATAGACACACTTTCGCATTTATAATATTAGTAAGTACATATGTATGTTTTATTACGTTTCAACCGCCGTGAGGAAATCTGCATGCTTGATACTTTTTCATTCATAATATTTTCACAGGTGCGTAAAATTTGCCTAACTTGACTAGCGTGGTGGACTAATGTCCTATACTCTCTTATATTGAGAGGAGACTCGTTCACAATAGAGGGCTAGTAAGATGTTGAGACGGTGAATGTAATTTTTTGGACTTGGATCTCGAGACAAAACGTCGCGTGTCGCAAAAATTGACCTCAAACCATTCGCAGTGACGCGGCCGTCTAAACTTAGCCAAAGTTGTAGCTTAGCGTTGATTTAGTTTTTCTCGTCGTTTTGTAACCTACACAGTCACCTCAATTGCCAAAGATCTTAAAATGGGTGTATCAGGTGACAGGTGTTATTTAAGACTCATAACTTACGCAGGTGTTTTATCACACAGATTTTTGTATATTTCGTATTAAAAGTTTAGCACATTCGACTTTTTTCTCAGTTTTGTTTTGTATCGTAATCCCCATTTACCGTTATCAGATACCTATTCCACTTTATTTCAGGAAAATGTTTCAGTTTAACATCTAAATAAGAAATTAATACCTGAATAGAAAAAGGCTTGGGTATTTTCTTTTAAGTTTATTTTCTCAGTAATATTTTTTACGTTTTGCGTTAATGATTGGCACGATTTTCTTGTTAACCGATTTCATAAAAGATTTATTTCATCGAATATAAGGTTCCTTTTATTTTATTCGATGTCGAACTAGCCCTCGACTGCGATCTTTCCTGGTGGTAAGTGATGATGCCAGTCTAAGATGAGATCGGAGCGGGCTAACCTGGCACGAATAGTTTTATTGAAACAACTAGCTGATACCCGCGACTTCGTTCGCGTGGATGTAGGTTTTTTAAAATTCCCGTGGGAACTCTTTGATTTTCCGGGATAAAAAGTAGCCTATGTGCTAATCCAGGGTATAATCTATCTCCATTCTAAATTTCAGCCCAATCCGTCCAGTAGTTTTTGCGTGAAGGAGTAACAAACATACACACACACCCACACACACTCACACACACACATACAAACATTCTCCTTTATAATATTAGTGTGATGTAGGGACAAACCAACCCCTAATCAGTTTCTATGCGCTAATGTACCGGATGGAACACTAATTCACTTGGCAGCATGACTTTGCTGGCGATAAGTGGTAGGTAACTATACCTAGCTAAGATCAAAGCCTCCAACCAGATCAGACCTAAGCCTATTGAGAAATTACCAATGAAATTAAACTTTCCTTAACGGGAATAGGGCATTGATCTTACTAGTGATTACCTATACTCGTAACGCACGAAGTCCAATAAAGAGTTTTATTATTAAAAACATCAGGTATTATATGGCCTTGTCTCTCTGCCCAGAGACAACTAATAAATAACATAAAATATATAATAATATTAAAATAAGTAATGACATAATACACAAATATTGTTAGCACACCGTTCGTCGACCGACGAAGACGACGCGAAACTCTAAAAAAAATTGTCAATATTTGATATTTGCTCGTTTCTTAGAAGAGATCGGCAAATTAACTTGGTTTATTTACTCGGAAATACCTTTTTTAAGAACGACCTCTAAAGATGTTTTTGGAAAATTAATGGATTACTCTATTATAATATTATTTTCGGTGTTTGTTAAAGTAATTATTTTTGTGCAGAAGCAGTTGATAAAATCAATCAGCAAATAATAAATCATTGCGATTGTTCTACTAATTTTTTGAATATCGAATAACTAGAAGTTCTAGTTCCATGAAGTTCACCTTATTTTTCCTGCAATTCGCAGAGCTGCGTTAAAGAAACCAGGCAGTTTTTATTATTTTACCTCTTTAAAATCATCATGATCATCATCATCAACCTATCGCCAGCTCTCTATTGAACACGCGGGTCTCCACTCAGACCGAGATGAGTTTGGCCAAAGTCCACCACGCTGGCCAAGTGCGGAATGTCAGACTTCACGCACCTTTGAGAAAATTATACAAAATTAGAGAATACCTACCTAGTACTTAGATACTACAATACAATATAATACACTATAAAATGTCGTTAAACCACGTTTTATAATCATTAGTGATTATAAAACGTGGTTACGTTTAACGACATTTTATATTGTAAATAACGGGTACTTCATGTCGTGTCGTGAGCACGACTCATGCAACTGAGTCGAAATATCGGCAGTTAAAACACCAAATTAATCGTGGTATTTACCGTATTATACAATACAAAAAAAGAATACTAGGTACCTACCCTCAGGCATGCAGGTTTCCTCACGATGTTTTTCTTCACCGCTAGAGCAAGCGATATTTAATTGCTAACTCTGAAAAGTTAAAGGTGCGTGTCCAGGATCGAACCTCCGATCTCCCGCATAGGAGGCCGACATCTTAACCACTGGACTATCACCGCTTTATTTTAACTCAATGTAAAAAAAAATTATATTAAAACTAATCACATTTAGGTACTTTATATGTATCTAATATACTAATACAGGGTGTTTGGTAATTAGTATATAATGACGACACGTACCCATGCTACTTAGATCTGATAAATACAATGCTGAAGTAAAATGACGAAATTAAATTATAAACCATACAAAATTTTAATTTTTTTTTCATGTCCAAGTTTTCATTGCCCTAACGTGACCTAACTCACTGAGATTTAGATAGGCCTTGGCCTATCTAAAGATAGCAAACATTCTCAGTGAGTTAGGGCGCGTTAGGGTCATGAAAACTTTGACATAATTTTTTTTTTTTAATTTTGTATGGAAATTTTTATAATTTTATTTCGTCAATTTACTTTAGCTTTGTATTTATCAGATCAAAGTAGCATGGGTACGTGTCGTCATTATATACTAATTATCAAACACCCTGTATACATGTAGATACAAAATTTACACAACTTTAATCAGGTAATAAAATACCAAACATATACTTACTAGGCGTATTCAAGCTATCTTAGGCAATCTAGTGATGAAAATCCATTGCAAAAACTTGATTCATCTAAAGTCGAATTTGTAAATCAACATCTAACGAAATAATGACCGTTTCCTTCAAGCCCTCCAATGAAGATAATTATTAAACATAACTAGGTAGGTGAGTAGTGTAAAGTAAAACAAACAAAAGAGCTCGAACGTAAAATATTGAAAGCTCGATGCAATCTATTTTAATTCCTGGGGGATGAAAACCAATCGAATTACTGAGTCGATACCGTAGGTCGATACCTAATAACAAAAATTGCAAAAATGATACCTACTTATTATCTGCCTACCGACTAGGTACCTGCTAGTAGAACTAGCACAGAATCGTAAAACTGTGGAACTAGTAAGTGGTAGTATGTATGCATTATACGCGTGAGAACCTCTTCTTTTTTTATGTCAAATAAAATGACATTGAACTTTTTCGATAACTTCAGATTTTAGTAGGTAGGATGTTGAATGGGACTTCGTCTGTGTTGGTGTTAGCTGGCGGGCGTGCTCTGCCTTTTTGGGGTGTTTTTTTGTTAAAACTGACTGGAAAACGCTCTATGGGGGTGTCGTGCGTATGTCGGCGAGCGCCGCGCCGGCACTGACGGGGTCCATACTTGTAGGTATAGTTTAACTAACTTGATACAAATAACTACAAACTTGACATTGGCTAATCTTTGTAAATCCAGACGAGAGAGATAAAAAAGGATAGCAAGAAAATCTGATCTCTAATGGCTGATATCTTCATGGATGATTTTGAAAATAAACATATTGTCAAAAATAATAATATTCTATATTACTACAGATATGTAGATGATATAATTATATGTTGGATGGGGACAGACGAACAATTGGACACATTTGTCAAAAACCTAAACAAAATACACCCGAAAATTAAATTCAAATCAGAATTAGAACTAGATAACTCTATAAGTTTCCTTGATCTAACTATAACTCGTGCTAACAATAAACACCAATTTGGAATTTTCCGGAAACCCACATACACTGACACAACCATACCCGCTTCATCCTGTCACCCTTGGCAACATAAACTCGCAGCATTCCATAGTTATGTTCATAGGTTGCTGTCTATTCCACTTGAGAAAGAAAACTATTTAAAAGAATTAAAAATTATTTACCACATGGCTCAGGCAAATGGGTACAACATTAATATTGTTAATAATATAATAAAAAAACAACAACTACGACGGATCAAAAAGGATTTATATTCATCGCCATCAGATAAAATAAACAAATACAAATCCAGTCTAACCTATTTTGGAACAGTGTCCGAGCGTATAGCTAAGACACTTAAAGCACATGATATACATGTTGCATTTAGGACTAATAATACACTTAAAAATATTTGCAACGGTAAAGATAAATTAAACAACAAACAAAAATCCGGCATTTATAAACTCGAATGCTCAGACTGCAAAGCCACATATATCGGTCAAACGGGTCGTAAATTTGAAACACGTTACAAAGAACATTTAGCCGCGGTTAGGAACAACCAACCCCAAAAATCACATTTTGCTAAACATCTCCTAGATAGTGGACACAAATTATCATCCGACCATTCATATAAAATCCTACACACTTGCGATAAAGGTCTTCGATTGAGCATGTTCGAACAATTAGAAATAATAAAACATAATAATAATAATCAATTTAAATTACTCAATGAACAAGTTAATGTTTCAAATTCACCGTTGCTTCGTTTGTTTGGAAGGGGTAGACTGGAGGGGGGCGGGGGTAGTACAGGGGGTGAGGGGGGTAATGGGCGGGGCAACAGTTGTGGGACTAAATAACAGTATATAATACCGCGCATTTGATTAGAACGTCACTTGACAATACAGCATTGTAAAGTCGAAATCTCCTGAGGATGCTCCGGTGTCGGGGCGAAACGTGCGTCGAGAGTAGTGGAAAAGTCTTGTGTGGTGTTGCATGTGAATGGTGGTGGCAGTGCTTGCTTGGGAACTTGGCTTTATTGCTTGGTTGGGGAGGTAAGCGGTGCTTAGCTTGTAACTGCATGTTTGACCATACAGATTTATCCTGTTGGCGGATTATAGCAAAATAATTTTTAACTGTTTCTTGCTAAACATGAACTTCCGCAAAGTAACGCCTGATTCTATCCAATATTTAAAAAAAAGGATGTTGAATAGATATTTGTAGGTCAGATAAGTGGTATAGAAAGCGAAAACAATAACTCTGTACAGAGATTCTTAGGTAGGCACCTATAGATAGATAGGTAGGTAGGCAAGTACCAGCCTGGAGTTAGGAATTCAGCGGTGTATTACCCCCATGCCTCGGAAAGCACGTAAAGTCTTCCTCCTTTGCCTAAACGCTCCCCGGTCATTTCGGATTGCCATTCATTGGACCATAAAGGGTAGGTACATGCATAGTGCATGTGGCCACAGCACGTTCGTAAGAGTTCCCGGAGCCTCTTAATAAGCCACCGAGGGAGTTTTTGTGGGTAGAAATCCCACATAACCCGGTCTCTCCTCAAAGAGATCAGGTATCTTGAGAAGATTTCTCCCGTCAACAAAGGTATATCGTCCGTGCAATTTTTTTTGTGAGTTAGGCTTACGCTTGACGATAATCATGCTAAACAGAGTAATGATGAGGTATAGGCTTGGTATAGGTTGGAGTGCGTTTGCCTAAAACATGCCTATAATATTATACTAGCTGACGCCTGCGACTTCGTCTGCGTGGATTTAGGTTTTTCGAAATCCCGTGGGAACTCTTTGGTTTTCCGGGATAAAAAGTAGCCTATGTGCTAATCCAGGATATTATCTATCTCCATTCCGAATTTCAGCCAAATCCGTCTAGTAGTTTTTGCGTGAAGGAGTAACAAAAACACACACACACACACACACACATACAAACTTTCGCCTTTATAATATTAGTGTGAAGTGTGATAGTGTGATGTGAAGTGTGATGTGATGTGATGTGATGTGATGCGTAATCTTTTGGAGATTGACCACCGTTACCGAAATTAAGTCAAGACTCGAGAAGACATTATCAGCCGTATTCACAATCATTACTATGAGGTCTCACAGTGCGCTCGAACGCATAGTGTAGGTTCCACCAATCAGATCATTGTAAATTGACGTGACACAGTCATCTGATTGGTGGAACCTACACTGTGCGTTCGAGCGCACTATGAGACCTCATAGTTACGTTTGTGAATACGGGTGTACAGGTATTTGGTAAGTACGTACTATTATTTTCCCTTCACTCTACCTACATGATTAGTGGTTTTGCCTGTCCTTGGTGGAAATTTCCCTCGCTTGGCAGTTGCCACGTCTCCCATAAATACTGTCAAGGTCAACAGCTTTCATATACCGAAAGATATTGCTCCACTCACATTTTTATCAAATATACTTACAAGCAGTTAGCACTGGTCGTATGTAATAAGAGCGTCCAACCCCTCAAAGACAAGACGCTATGTACAAAGTGCCACTCGGTAAAAAGTACTGGACCATTCGGCCAAAACAATGTATTGAGGTTTCGTCACAGTACACGTTAATTTAATAGTTGATATGCTATCTTAATCATTATCTTAACGCTTACTAGAAATGTGAAAATTTGGATGTTTGTTGCTCTTTCACCTTATTGAATTAAGACATAATTACTTTTTATTCCGGGGAATCGAGATGTTCCCGCGTTTTTAAAAACCTATATACACGCGGATGAAATTGCGAGAAATTCCAAGAAAATACGACATTTGCTTTCAAATTCTTATAAAATCTACATAAAGCAGTTTTCTTCACCTAGGTGTGTAACTTGATGTTAGCTGTTCATTTAATTAAAAGGACTTCGCAACACGGCAAATAATATGCAATTACGCATAAAAAAGTATTTAACGACTGGCTACTAGAACTAGCTTGATGCGCGCAACTTCGTTCTCGTGTATTTAGGTTTTTAAAATCTCGTGGAAACTCTTTGATTTTCCGGGATAAAAAGTATATAAGTATATAATTTATATTTATTTTATTTATATATTTATTTACAGCAACTTCCATACAAATTACAGATTCTAACGGACATCGTCGACCGAGTTGCCGGGCGACTAGTCGCCCGTGCTTAATAGGTCTTATATTTATTTTTTACATGAATTATGGAGTTGCGTTCCATATTTCCCTTTCTATTCTGTCAACGGAATGGTGGAATTTTCCGTCATCCCCTATTTACTAACCCCCGACCCAAAAAAAGGGTTACCTATAAGTTTGACGTGTATCTGTTTATCTGTCTGTGGCATCGTAGCTCCTAAACTAATGAACCGATTTTAATTTAGTTTTTTTTTTTTGTTTGAAAGGTGGCTTGATCGAAAGTGTTCTTGGCTATAATCCAAGAAAATTGGTTTAGCCCTTTGAAAGTTATCAGCTCTTTTCTAGTTACTGTAACCTTCACTTGTCGGGGGTGTTATAAATTTTTAATTTACACTTGTGAACTAAAACTTTTTTGAAAAAAGCTATAATATCTACGGAACCTTACTTTATGCGTATTCTAGATAGACCAGTTTTTCGTACATTATTGCATATTGTTATTTATTAGTTAACAAATTGTAATTATGTAAATAATGTCTGGGTCACAGTGACACCTTGAGAAATATAGCTAGATTAAAAACCAGTTCCAATTCGTTAGCTTTAATCAATAAAGATGCAGTAGGTATATAAATCGGAAATTAGTTAAAGGCATATCGATTTATGTCCATAGAAACTGGAAGTTTGAACTTGAATTCAAAATTAATTCAAAAAATGGTTCAATTGTTAATAAAAAAATTCAATGGCTTAAAACGCTTTCGAATGTAATATTTTACGTTTAAAATATTTTTAAACTAACAATTTTACTAACTCTCACTGTATGTAATACAACATGTAAACCTGACACTCACATCATAATAAACCTACTTACTAACAAAACTAACAGTAAAGGTAAAAACTGTAGATTAAAATAACTGGATAGTTGTAAGAAAAACCTATTGTATTTAAAGATAAGGAGTAAATAAAAGGCTCTACAACATTATAACGAGGCCAGGCGAGCATAATTTTGTAAGTTTGCAAAATTTTAAAATAAATAATTTTGTGAAGTTGTAAAATTTTGTAAATTGCGGAACTGCCTAGGTAATATAAATAGGTAATAACTCGGTGGGTTTCCCAATAGATTTCAATTTTCAATATGGGGTTATTCAAGGGGCGGATCAACAAATTCCTGAAAAGCGGGCTACATATTGTCGGTTCCTCTGGTGTTGCAAATGTTCATGGGTAGCGAATCATTCAAAATCATGTAACCCGCCTGCTGGTTTGTTCGTTATGTTATATATCCTATCCTGTTTTAAACATGCTCAAGTAAACATTGTTTATGTACGAATTCATCTTTCATTCGCCATGGTAATTTTTTCGTTAATATGTGTGGCAATAATAGGAATAAATAAAAAAGTAGACAGAGAAGCACTTATCTCTATGAGATCTCTCCCAGTGGCAGTGGGAGAGGTTGTTAAAGAAGAAGAATAAATACAACAGATAGCGGGTAGGATTTAGGAATCCCATTTCCTAGAAAAACTAAAGAAACAGTGACCAGGAAAACCAGATGGGGTCAACAGAAAATGCAGGTGTGAAATATTCAAATGTCGAACATGCTTGCAGGCTCCATTATGCAATACGTATAGTTCTTATAGTATATAACCTTACGCAAGAGCTAAGGTTTGCCGCTCTAGTACCCTAGGAAAAAGCAGGAAATCAGATGTCGACGGATCTAACTGGTTCCTAAGTACTTGTGTTGTTACGTAGTAGTGATCTGTTTGGCCTGCATCGATGGATGCTGCAATTGCATTCTTAGGGCGACCATTAGAGCGCTAACACTCTGGAAGCCAAGACGACGTCGCGTCGCCCGGCTACGTAGCCGTAGTAAAGTAGATCTACTACTAATATTATAAACGCGAAAGTTTGTATGTATGGATGGATGTATATTTCTTACTCTTTCACGCAAAAACTACAGGACGGATTTGGATGAAATTTAGAACGGAGATAGATTATACCCTGTATTATAACACATAGGTTACTTTCATCCAGGAAAATGAATGAGTTCCCACGGGATTTTTAAAATCCACGGGAACGAAGTTGCGGGCACCGGCTAGTTCGTAAAAAAATAATTAACACACTTAACAGACTTAACAATGGTCTGGCGTACCTATTTGTTATTTGGACTTTTTTGGTAACTTCATTTGGCTACGATATTTATCTAGAGGTAACCGGAGGTAACCATGGCTACGTCGCCATACTGTCCCTGTGTGTTAGGGCTCTAGATGATAGGTTTCGCTTTCCTTCTCCGTGGCTACGCTGTCAGTTTTGCTATAGTCACTGTTGATTGTAAACTGATTCATGTACACTGGTCAAACACTGGTGCAACTAAGGCGCGTCGCTCACTGGTAAGTCGAGGCGGCGTCGCGGCATCGTCGCGGCACGGTCGAGGCGTAGTCTTATGCAGCAGTCGAGGCACGGGCGGCTATGCTTCCTTTCAATTCGAAATCATTCAAAATGTCGTCCTTGCACTCGTATAAGTTATTAATTTAAATAGGAGACGATTTTGGGTACACCCATATTTAAGACATTGCGCTACGCTCTAAAAGAACCAAATTTGTTCTTTTAGGTCATAGTGTGCTACGCGTGACTTGCGAAAATATCTTGACAAGTTTAAAAAGTTTTATGGAATATCTCAAGAAAATTTCTATTTGCTATTGCAAAACACGAAGAATAATTACAGAAGAAAGACATTCATTGGTGGAAATCGATTTGCCCAGAAGAAAGGCTATTGATTACTCTAAGGTATGCATTTTATTTATATATTTCGTAAGGTATTAAAGGTAGATATTAATCTACTATTCTTAATATTAAATGGGCGTTTCTTCTCAAAATATTATTCTGGATAAGGGTTTAATTGGGTTCAATTTTAACATTGCTTTCAATATCGTCTGGCATATTGATAACACGTCTAAACGAAGCAAAACTCGAAACGAAATGACAAAATGGCGACGGCGTGGCGGCGTGGGCACATATAGCGCCCTCGCCGCGCCTGCACCTCGCCTCCGCCGCGCCTGCACCTCGCCTCCGCCGCGCCTGCACCTCGCCCGTGCCGCGACTGTATATGATGAGCGCACCGATATTTATTTCTAAAGAAAACCTAGACGCGGCGCGCCACTTGTGCGCCCTAGCCTCGACGCCGCGTCTCGACTCTTGAGTGTGTAAGCGACGCGCCTTAGCATGGTCACGGATAACTTTTTTTTTGTTGACGGGGGGAATCTTTCTAAGATATTCGATCTCTTTGGGAAGAGATCGGGTTATGAGGGATTTCTTGTTACTAAAAAGACAAGACGCTATGTACAAAGTGCCACTCGGTAAAAAGTACTGGACCATTCGGCCAAAACAATGTATTGAGGTTTCGTCACAGTACACGTTAATTTAATAGTTGATATGCTATCTTAATCATTATCTTAACGCTTACTAGAAATGTGAAAATTTGGATGTTTGTTGCTCTTTCACCTTATTGAATTAAGACATAATTACTTTTTATTCCGGGGAATCGAGATGTTCCCGCGTTTTTAAAAACCTATATACACGCGGATGAAATTGCGAGAAATTCCAAGAAAATACGACATTTGCTTTCAAATTCTTATAAAATCTACATAAAGCAGTTTTCTTCACCTAGGTGTGTAACTTGATGTTAGCTGTTCATTTAATTAAAAGGACTTCGCAACACGGCAAATAATATGCAATTACGCATAAAAAAGTATTTAACGACTGGCTACTAGAACTAGCTTGATGCGCGCAACTTCGTTCTCGTGTATTTAGGTTTTTAAAATCTCGTGGAAACTCTTTGATTTTCCGGGATAAAAAGTATATAAGTATATAATTTATATTTATTTTATTTATATATTTATTTACAGCAACTTCCATACAAATTACAGATTCTAACGGACATCGTCGACCGAGTTGCCGGGCGACTAGTCGCCCGTGCTTAATAGGTCTTATATTTATTTTTTACATGAATTATGGAGTTGCGTTCCATATTTCCCTTTCTATTCTGTCAACGGAATGGTGGAATTTTCCGTCATCCCCTATTTACTAACCCCCGACCCAAAAAAAGGGTTACCTATAAGTTTGACGTGTATCTGTTTATCTGTCTGTGGCATCGTAGCTCCTAAACTAATGAACCGATTTTAATTTAGTTTTTTTTTTTTGTTTGAAAGGTGGCTTGATCGAAAGTGTTCTTGGCTATAATCCAAGAAAATTGGTTTAGCCCTTTGAAAGTTATCAGCTCTTTTCTAGTTACTGTAACCTTCACTTGTCGGGGGTGTTATAAATTTTTAATTTACACTTGTGAACTAAAACTTTTTTGAAAAAAGCTATAATATCTACGGAACCTTACTTTATGCGTATTCTAGATAGACCAGTTTTTCGTACATTATTGCATATTGTTATTTATTAGTTAACAAATTGTAATTATGTAAATAATGTCTGGGTCACAGTGACACCTTGAGAAATATAGCTAGATTAAAAACCAGTTCCAATTCGTTAGCTTTAATCAATAAAGATGCAGTAGGTATATAAATCGGAAATTAGTTAAAGGCATATCGATTTATGTCCATAGAAACTGGAAGTTTGAACTTGAATTCAAAATTAATTCAAAAAATGGTTCAATTGTTAATAAAAAAATTCAATGGCTTAAAACGCTTTCGAATGTAATATTTTACGTTTAAAATATTTTTAAACTAACAATTTTACTAACTCTCACTGTATGTAATACAACATGTAAACCTGACACTCACATCATAATAAACCTACTTACTAACAAAACTAACAGTAAAGGTAAAAACTGTAGATTAAAATAACTGGATAGTTGTAAGAAAAACCTATTGTATTTAAAGATAAGGAGTAAATAAAAGGCTCTACAACATTATAACGAGGCCAGGCGAGCATAATTTTGTAAGTTTGCAAAATTTTAAAATAAATAATTTTGTGAAGTTGTAAAATTTTGTAAATTGCGGAACTGCCTAGGTAATATAAATAGGTAATAACTCGGTGGGTTTCCCAATAGATTTCAATTTTCAATATGGGGTTATTCAAGGGGCGGATCAACAAATTCCTGAAAAGCGGGCTACATATTGTCGGTTCCTCTGGTGTTGCAAATGTTCATGGGTAGCGAATCATTCAAAATCATGTAACCCGCCTGCTGGTTTGTTCGTTATGTTATATATCCTATCCTGTTTTAAACATGCTCAAGTAAACATTGTTTATGTACGAATTCATCTTTCATTCGCCATGGTAATTTTTTCGTTAATATGTGTGGCAATAATAGGAATAAATAAAAAAGTAGACAGAGAAGCACTTATCTCTATGAGATCTCTCCCAGTGGCAGTGGGAGAGGTTGTTAAAGAAGAAGAATAAATACAACAGATAGCGGGTAGGATTTAGGAATCCCATTTCCTAGAAAAACTAAAGAAACAGTGACCAGGAAAACCAGATGGGGTCAACAGAAAATGCAGGTGTGAAATATTCAAATGTCGAACATGCTTGCAGGCTCCATTATGCAATACGTATAGTTCTTATAGTATATAACCTTACGCAAGAGCTAAGGTTTGCCGCTCTAGTACCCTAGGAAAAAGCAGGAAATCAGATGTCGACGGATCTAACTGGTTCCTAAGTACTTGTGTTGTTACGTAGTAGTGATCTGTTTGGCCTGCATCGATGGATGCTGCAATTGCATTCTTAGGGCGACCATTAGAGCGCTAACACTCTGGAAGCCAAGACGACGTCGCGTCGCCCGGCTACGTAGCCGTAGTAAAGTAGATCTACTACTAATATTATAAACGCGAAAGTTTGTATGTATGGATGGATGTATATTTCTTACTCTTTCACGCAAAAACTACAGGACGGATTTGGATGAAATTTAGAACGGAGATAGATTATACCCTGTATTATAACACATAGGTTACTTTCATCCAGGAAAATGAATGAGTTCCCACGGGATTTTTAAAATCCACGGGAACGAAGTTGCGGGCACCGGCTAGTTCGTAAAAAAATAATTAACACACTTAACAGACTTAACAATGGTCTGGCGTACCTATTTGTTATTTGGACTTTTTTGGTAACTTCATTTGGCTACGATATTTATCTAGAGGTAACCGGAGGTAACCATGGCTACGTCGCCATACTGTCCCTGTGTGTTAGGGCTCTAGATGATAGGTTTCGCTTTCCTTCTCCGTGGCTACGCTGTCAGTTTTGCTATAGTCACTGTTGATTGTAAACTGATTCATGTACACTGGTCAAACACTGGTGCAACTAAGGCGCGTCGCTCACTGGTAAGTCGAGGCGGCGTCGCGGCATCGTCGCGGCACGGTCGAGGCGTAGTCTTATGCAGCAGTCGAGGCACGGGCGGCTATGCTTCCTTTCAATTCGAAATCATTCAAAATGTCGTCCTTGCACTCGTATAAGTTATTAATTTAAATAGGAGACGATTTTGGGTACACCCATATTTAAGACATTGCGCTACGCTCTAAAAGAACCAAATTTGTTCTTTTAGGTCATAGTGTGCTACGCGTGACTTGCGAAAATATCTTGACAAGTTTAAAAAGTTTTATGGAATATCTCAAGAAAATTTCTATTTGCTATTGCAAAACACGAAGAATAATTACAGAAGAAAGACATTCATTGGTGGAAATCGATTTGCCCAGAAGAAAGGCTATTGATTACTCTAAGGTATGCATTTTATTTATATATTTCGTAAGGTATTAAAGGTAGATATTAATCTACTATTCTTAATATTAAATGGGCGTTTCTTCTCAAAATATTATTCTGGATAAGGGTTTAATTGGGTTCAATTTTAACATTGCTTTCAATATCGTCTGGCATATTGATAACACGTCTAAACGAAGCAAAACTCGAAACGAAATGACAAAATGGCGACGGCGTGGCGGCGTGGGCACATATAGCGCCCTCGCCGCGCCTGCACCTCGCCTCCGCCGCGCCTGCACCTCGCCTCCGCCGCGCCTGCACCTCGCCCGTGCCGCGACTGTATATGATGAGCGCACCGATATTTATTTCTAAAGAAAACCTAGACGCGGCGCGCCACTTGTGCGCCCTAGCCTCGACGCCGCGTCTCGACTCTTGAGTGTGTAAGCGACGCGCCTTAGCATGGTCACGGATAACTTTTTTTTTGTTGACGGGGGGAATCTTTCTAAGATATTCGATCTCTTTGGGAAGAGATCGGGTTATGAGGGATTTCTTGTTACTAAAACTCGCTCGGTGACCATCCATCTACACCAGTCACGGATACTGAAATTCAGTAGGTACGAATTGCAGTGCATTATAACTTTTTTTTTTACTGCAAATGAACCCGTTCCAAAAATTCAAAATTCAAAATATTTTTGTTCAATTAGACTTTTTTACAAGTATGTACTTTTGAATCGGCCAAAGCATCTGCCACAGGTTCGGAATGCCTTTCCCACCGAGAAGAACCAGCAAGAAACTCGGCGGTTGCTCTTTTCAAAGATTATGTCATACGTAGAAACCAATCAGGAGTCATAGGTTCAATGTAATTGCCATACCCATTCCAAGTTAGCCCATTTCCATCTGTATCATCACTTACCACCAGATAAGATCTCAGTCACTTCACACAGTCAGCGAGGGTAGTGAGTTGGAATAAAAAAATACAGTTTATCAGAATTAGGCACAATAACTAACTTGAGAAACACTCACAGCTCAAAGTTACTAAAAATTATTATCAAAGTTTCAAGTCGTGGTTTAGAATTTAGATAAAGCTATACTTACAAGAATTTTCATTTTCAAAACATCCACTTTGGTAACAAAGTCACAAGTTCTGAATTAGTTTTTACTGCCATGCCTATAACCCAGTTTGTTTTGTTGATTGGTTGCGGTCTCTTAGGAAATAATGCTTGAACTGCGATTGTTTCACTTTTTTGATACGTATAAGTTTCTACTCGTAAAGTTACTCCACCTTCATTAAGTACGTACCTAGGTACTAACCTTTTCCCGCGACTTACTTCGCGGTGCATATACATAAAGATATAATTTATAGCCTATAATTATTACCTACTTTTGAATAAAGGAGCTTTTTAATGGCAAAAGAATTATTTATTAGTAGCCTAGGTATTTGTGTCCGGGATGCATGCTATCACGACTGCAAAACTGTGCTATCACTTAATCAAACTCAAAACACAAACTCAAATCATTCATTCAAAGTACTTATTAAGTAAGGTACTATTGTACTCCTTTGGTGGTCGGAATTGCTAGATTTGTAAGATGATGTACTTGGTGATAATTAATTACGTAAACTTAAAACTATTTGCTACGGGGGTTCCAAACGCGCCCAAATCTGAGATGATGAGTGTCACATAGATGATTCCCGCGGCTTCGTAAATGTGGATTTATGTTTTTCTAACATCCCGTGGGGACTCTTTCATTTTCAGGTATAAAAAGTAGCCTATGTCCACTGAGGTAGATATAATAATACGTAGTATTATTAGTTCAATGCCTATGTCAGCCCCTGGGATACAAACTGTCACCACCAATTTTCATCAGAATCGTTTGAAAAGATTTGCCATGAAAAGCTAGCAAACAGACAGACAGGTAGATACACAATCGCATTTAGGTAGGTACTGTACTTACTTAAAAACTTCTCAAATTGATTTAGAAACTTTAAATCTCTTTATTGCTACTCCATTTAGTTCAAAAATTCTTATCAGGATTAAGTTGTCTATCTTGACTTGCTCTTGAAAACTTTAATAAGAGTTTACGAACGCTGCAGATCGCCCCTTACCAACGAAGTTTCATAGGGACTTTGTCTGTGTCGGTGTTAGCTGGCGGGCGTGCTCTGCCTTTTTGGAGTGTTTTTTTTTTTTGTTAAAACTGACTAGAAAGCGCTCTAAGGGGGTGCCGTGCGTATGTCGGCGAGCGCCGGCACAGACGGGACTTGTATAGTTTAACTAACTTGTTACAAATAACTACAAACTTGACATTGGCTAATCTTTGTAAAGCCAGACGAGAGAGAAAAAAAAAAGTTTCATTGATACTTTATTTGAATACTAGATTATTCGTGCTAGCTTAACGTGGCCTACACCAAGGTCCTATTTTACCCCCCAAGGGATTGAATTTTCGGAAATCCTTTCTTAGTGGATATATATATACGTAAAAATTGCTATCTGTTTCCGCATGCCTAATTTCAGTCTGATCCGTCCAGTAGTTTGAGCCCTATATGTTGAGAGATCAGAACCTTTTTATTAATTTAGAATAGCGCAATGAAATTTTGTAAACACGCTCTGAAAACTAATATCCGTTTCTTACTAGATTAATGCAAAACATGTAGTTTCAAAGTTACACGGGGTCAAATATTTGCGATGGAACTTCAGCATGACGTCTACAAAAATTCACTGGTTTTTATTGGCTAAGCCATAGTTCCGTCCATATTACCTAATAAATATAAAAGCAAAAGTGTGGCTGTCTGTCTGCCGGTCTGTCTGTTGCCTTTTCAAAGCCAATCCTTTTACCCATGTGTTACAAAAGGTACAGAGATAACTTGAATCCCACAATGGATCAATTATTATATTCCACGGAAATCAATAGGTAATATTCCGAGGGATATTTAAAACTCAATCCGGGCGGATCTGGTTATTTACAACTTTAACATTTTAAGCACCTATTTCGATGCGGTTTACCATCGAACTAAGAATCAGCTTAACTTATGTGTTTACGTTTACATATTTTGAAACAGACCACAGTTTAGGTAATTGAACTTTTGCGACTCGAGTAAATCAGTTAGGTCATAAAAAGGCTGCAACTTTCTGGTGAAGATTTCGAAATCGTTTACCTACCTACCTAATAATATTCAACTTTTTGAAATATCTACCGATGATATTCAATAAGTTGAATATTATTGGCAGTAGGTTGATTGCGAAATCTTCACCGGAAAGTTGCAGATCAGTAGGTAAAGTTCAAAAATTCTGGGTTAAGTTGTCTAACTTGGTGTTGAAAACTTTAATTTCACAACTAAGTAGTTAGGAACGGTTTATGCAATGTGGAGTCTGATCGAAACTGATAAAAAATATTAAGAAAGCGTTAACGAACATTTCGCAGTACTGCAGCGTTTTTCCTTGAGTTTTTTTTTTCCTGTTGGAAACATTTTTAGTTCTAATTTGGCTCTAATTTTTTTTTAATTTATAAACTAGCGCTCGGCTGCAATCAGACCTGCTGGCAAATTATGATGTAGTCTAAGATTGAGCGCACTTAATTTAACCATTAGTAATAATATCATACACATATTAAAATTGGAAGGGAAAATTTAGTCTTATTTTAGGTAATGATAAGATTTTAAGTCTCAATATTGAAATGAAGTCATCATCACCAACATCAAAAACTCATCGCCGACACACTACTAAGCACGGGTCTTCTCTCAGTATGAGATGGGTTCGGCCATAGTACACCACGCTGGTCAACTGCGAATTGGCATACTTCACACACCTTTGAAAGCATCGTGGAGAACTCTCAAGCATGCAGATTTTTCCTAACAATGTTTTCCTTGCACTACCTAATTCCGAAAAGTTAGAGGTGTGTACCCAGTTTTGGACCTCTGACCTACGAATAGGAGACCGACGTTTTAACCACTAGGCTAGGTATCGCTTCTCTCAAAATCTATCTAAGTTGTTAATCATATTCAGTCAGCATATTTCATAGATCCCTATTTACATTTTTTCTATCACTATGACTAATGTCAATTATATTTAACTAGCTGATGCCCGCGACTTCGTTCGCGTGGATGTAGTTTTTTAAAAATCCCGTGGGAACTCTTTGATTTTCCGGGATAAAAAGTAGTCTATGTGCTAATCCAGAGTATAACCTATCTCCATTCTAAATTTCAGCCCAATCCGTCCAGTAGTTTTTGCGTGAAGGAGTAACAAACATACACATACACACACACACACACACACACACACACACACACACACACACACACACACACACACACACACACACATACAAACTTTCGCCTTTATAATATTAGTGTGATTGTAAGTTACTATTTAAAGTATTTTCGTTATAATTTTTGTGTTTTATAAAATAAATTAGTTGAGTACCTACTTAATTTCCTCGTTTCCTAAAAACTTCGTAAAATAATTATTTTATAGTTTGCCTATGTTATTTGTTACTTTTTTTTAGTACCTAGGTACCGAAATTGATTTCATTAAAATTTAATTTTTTGTAAGTACCTATGTATCTAGGCACAGCTGAGGTATATTAGGTATTTAATATTCATAATTACCAGTCAAGTATTAAAACCTTTTTAGAAAAAAACATCCACAAATATAAACTAAACTCACTTGAATCCACAGCACGTTCATTCAAAAATAAAAAATAAATTCAAGAAAAAATCCGTTCGATATTCGAATCGATTGCGCGTGCGTTTTTCGCGCGGTACCGACACTGACAGGCTTTAGGTAGTACCTCTCACCACTAAAGCCTAGCCATTACCACGTGTGGCATTGTTGTGTTGACAATTTTCATGCTAATTATGAACTTTTTGCAGGATCATACATTACAGTCATGCTCGATCATTCCAGTGCTTATTTGAGTAACTGGTTACGATTAAGTAAAAACCGGTCAAGTGCGAGTCAGACTCGCGCGCCGAGGGTTCCGTACTCGGGTAATTTTCCGACATTTTGCACGATAAATCAAAAACTATCGTGCATAAAAATAAATGAAAATCTGTTTAGAATGTACAAGTAAAGCCCTTTCATATGATACCCCATTTGATATAGTTATCTTACTTTGAAAATTGAAACACATTTTAATTATTTTTTCTGTGATGTAACCACAAATTCACGGTTTTCAGATTTATTCCTTTACTTGTGCTATAAGACCTACATACCTGCCAAACACGATTCTAGGTCAACGGGAAGTACCCTATAGGTTTTCTTGACAGACACGACGGACGGACGGACGGACGCACGGACGGACATACAGACAGACAGACAACAAAGTGATCCTATAAGGGTTCCGTTTTTCCTTTTGAGGTACAGAACTATGTCTCTACCAAGTACAGCTATTTATTGGAGGTATAAATAAAAAGCTCGGAATCACTCAGCGGGCGATTCACAGTGCGAAGTTAACAACAAAGGATTTTCAGATACCCCATTGCACCTGAGTGAATACGGGTAACTATATAGGCCTAAATAAAATAATTATGTTTCTATTCCCCATAAATTTATAAAATAATATTTTTTATTCAATCAAACTTTTACAAACTATTTGACTCGTTCCAAAATGCCGCTATGTAGAATCACAAGTTTTCAAGAGACTCTTCTAAATTTAATTTTTTGAAAAAATTTGCTTTATTTATTAGGCAAATAATTTTAGATCAAAATCACATGGCTAAAAAGATTATCTCTTGAAGTAGCACACAATATGCTAAAGAACGGGTAAGTAGGCAACGCGCCTTAAAAAACCAAACAAAATGGCATCAAAAACGAAAATCCTAATGTTAATTTAACAAGTACTTATGAATAATAGTACCTAAGTCCCTATGTAGAGCAAGGCAAATGCTCTACAATTACAAGACAATTACATTATGCATTACACAGACCGTAAGCATTCTTACAATCTTTACAGTACCTATTCACCGCATACCTACTTAATTTCCAGAAAAATGCATCCACCTTCCTTGAGTGAGGTGAATGCAATTTTTCCATTTTGATGGATCCTTCGACGATGAATATACAAAGAGATGAGTTATTAGGTGCGTAAAAAACTGGTGGTAACTTCCCCCGCGCCCACATATCCTTCAATCTTTATTATGAGCAGGCGAAGAAGCTGCATCAAACATTGCTACAATCTTATTGTGGTGATTGGCTGAATTAATATCTTTGGTGCAACAATGCGTTTTAGCCAATAGCGGTAGAGTGTTGCGTTCGGTCGGCCAATCAGAGCCTAATTGCGATCGTTACACTAATTACGGCGGTAGGCCCAAATAATTCCTATAAAAATGACAGTCTACTATAAGTCTACTATCTAGTATCTAGTCCCGAAAGAGACAAGGTAAATAGGTATTTTTAATTTTAATCTGAAGCCACGGAAAATACCTATTATATTTAGCCTAAGAAGAACCTAAGTAGGTATAGTATTTTGTCATAATAGACTCTAGAAAGATTTTAAATACGAGGAAAATGAAAAGTGGGTCGCGAGAATAACAATGACCTTAAGCAAATTATTAAAATGATGATAGTAGATGAGTAATAGGTGCAGTACAGTAGATAGGTTAGTAGTAGGTACCTATAGTATGCGATAGGTTGAGATGGCAATCGGGGTACGAGGCGGGGGGATGCTCCGCACTTCCGCATGTCAGTTGCCCTATCCCACACCGAGTATACGGGTGCTATACGTGTGGGGCCGTCCCCATCCGGATCGCCATCTCGACCTGTCGCGTACCATACTAAGTATAGCGTTTAAACTATCTTGAGATCGTGGGTGATATTCATATTACCTAGCAGATGATATAATTATGTATTATGTATAACTGACTACAACCTGTGCTACTCACTCGCCTGTCGGAGTATGCCCGAATTACTTCAGATCCGTCGGGGAATCTGGAAGAACCATTGAAAGATAATCTGGAGCCACCTCCCCCAACCTCAGCCTTCTTCATAGCGTAGTCTGCTGAGCACCGCGTATCAGTATTCCAACTTCATACAAACGGACGAAACGCGAGCTATACCTACGCACCTCGATGTCGGCAGGCGCTCGACACGCAGACAGTCGCGACTGTGCCGCAGTGACGAACGGGCGGTGTTTTGTTTTTCTAACAATAACCGCGCGAATTTTTCGTTGTATGTGAAACCCGATCAAAGAAGCCACAATTTCAGCTCAGAATGTTGGTATTTAAGGTACCGGAACTACAATAAGATTAATTTGCAAATTTTTTGATTGTACCCAGCGATGATTTTGTAGAATATATAGAAAAAATGGAGAAAATATTCCAAACTTCATTTAAAACCAAATATATAAATTATAAAGTAGCTATAGGTATCTATAACCAATTAAAAGATATCCATTTTTCTCCATCTTGTCCATGTTTCCCAAAACAATTTTTAATTAAAAGCTTTATACTAGAATGCGGATTTTTTAAACTTTAAAATTTAATAATTCGTAACGTTCGTTTAATTTCCTACGTCTCAGTCGAGGCGCAAATATTTTTCGGTCTCAAATGTATAAGACCGATTTGTTATTCAATCATAAACATGGTTTTTTAATTAAATCTACCAATCAAAAAACAACACGCATTTTTATTGAACATTTCCTATGCAATTCACAAAGTATTTTATTTGTTTATATAAAAAAAGTATATTTACAATCACAAAACTAGATGGAATCACAAAGTAGGCAAGTGTAATTAAACTGCTGGAGGCGGGCAGCCCTACCGCATGTTTACGTACCGCGCAACTGTAGGTATCTATTTCAAAAATACGGCCGAGTTAAAATACTGTATAGATAAATGTTGGCGCTATCTCAGATCGCGCCAACAGATACCTACATTTTGTGATCTCAGGATTTTAATTTTATTATTATTAATAGTAGTGAAATAAAACATAACTTACTCATAATTAATGCTGTATTTCTTATACTTTACCACTTGTCTTTACAATTTGCCACTTTAACACTTCGACAATATTTCACTTCACACCTTCTCGATTGGAGTACAAAAATACACTGACTGAGCGGGCTGGCCCGACTCTCGAAGAAAACTCCAACTACTTCCGGACAATAATAATTGCCTTTGTCAATATACGTCTTGTCATGAAACGTATATTGACAAAGGTATAATGACATATTTAATAAGGTGTATTGACGTGGCTACACTTGTTTCATTACACAAAAGTTATATAAAAATAGTAATTTGGTCAGTGTTGCTGATAATAAACAGTATTTTAGCCAGTGTTGCTAACAGTCGGCCATCCAAATTGGGTCGTCGACCTCGAGCGACAAGCAACAAAACATGGCAGATTTACGTTATTCTATCACTAATAATTTCTGACTTTCTATAAATATAATTAATAATTTCAAATAAACAAATTCTATTTTAAGTATTTACGTAATCATGGACCAT
Source organism: Maniola jurtina (assembly GCF_905333055.1). Taxonomy (NCBI): domain Eukaryota; kingdom Metazoa; phylum Arthropoda; class Insecta; order Lepidoptera; family Nymphalidae; genus Maniola; species Maniola jurtina. The sequence goes on from NC_060044.1 coordinate 2,864,357, forward strand.
GGTTGTCCTCGAAATTAATATTGGACCAGGTTGTCCAATGTTAAATGCTAAGACCAACGTTGTTCGTATGCCACCAGGCCTCTAATTAATAATTTCAAATTAACAAATTATATTTTAACTATAAACATAGTCACAAACCATGGTGGTCCTTAAAATAAATATTGGACCAGGGTTGTCCCAGCATATTTTATTCTAGGACCAGGGTTGTCCCAGCATATTTTATTCTAGGACCAGGGCTGTCCCTTAAAGGGTGATTCAGAAATATTTTCGTTTCTGTTTTGTCTGTAGTCTGTCATACGCAGGTAACAGAGGGTGAGGAAAGGTCTACAGGTTTTCTTTTTTTTTTTTTTTTTACAAGGATCAGGATTTAAATATATATCTTTACTGGGCGTCTCAATAAAATATTTTAATTTAATGTTGGTAAAAACAATGTTCTAAGTGCAAATTCAATTGAGTCCACAAGCGGGGACTGGGAACAAAATGCCGGCTAAAAAAACCGGGTTGCATAAGAACTTCAAGAACGGGGAAACCGTCTACTATATGTCCATCTGTCTCAGCTAATATAAGACTATAATGCTTTTGGTCCCAAAAACTCTGAATTTGAATAAATCACAGTTCTGCCGATTATTAAAAGGCATTACACTTGGTCCTAAAAAAGCTGTTGCCGTACAGGATATAAATCCCGATAACCCTGTCAACTGACTCGAATTCTACAGTAAGAGCGTAATCGAGACGACGTTAATTTGCCACCGTCCAGGTTTAACCCTCACTGACTTTTTCTTATGAGGCTATCTGGAAAGCAAAATTTACGATCCGTTACTGCAAAGTTAATTTTGATGATTGAAATTTTAGGCTCCAGATTAAGCGAATTTAAAGTTAGTGATTGCCATTTAAAAATGGTTGTATTCCATTGATAAAAATCTAGTTCCTTCTCTTTCATTTGGTGTTACATTTATTAAATTTAACAAAACTTTAATCTTATTGTCATTTATTTCCAACACGAAAATATTTTTGAATGACCCTTTTATTTTCATTAAGGACCAGGGTTGTCCATTAACTTTGAACTATATGTATTCATTTAGGACCAGGGTTGTCCATAAACCTATAACCATATCCATTAGTTACTCAGCATTTTATATTATTGTGAACTATCTTTTGTATGCAATTACTATCCGATTCGAATGAAACGATTACGTTTTAATTGTTAATTCATCAACTGTTGTGATATTTATTTCAATTAGATGTTTAGCCAATTATGGGTCCCTTTCTGAGGATTCACTGGAAGACATTAAGGAGTGTTCATGTGGTCTATTGAAAATAGCTTCACTACTGTCCTGCGACATATGCAATCTATCATATATCCTAAATAACAATATGAGACTGTTCCGTTGAGGACTGTCCTACCATGACTGGTATACGATTGTAATGTGTAACACTTTGAACAGTTCTACTTTTGCTTCGTCAACTTTAATACAAACGCAGTGCTTTTACAACACACCAGCGTATAACCTGGCGCATGGTACTGTGCTAGAAGAAATGTGCCTAACGCATTGGTTTAGTAGTCTACGACAATCTTCGCATTATTAACTTTCTAATGACATTGATTTCAGGCTCATCGGTTGGATGGTTTCAAAGTCTGTAACGGGCATATATAGTAACACTTTTTTCTTGTGTTTAATATTATTGGGATAATGATGTACAAACAACAAAAGTTTGCAAGGCATACCAACACGCATCCACGTGTGAATGTGTGATATTACCAACGATATAACTGTAAATTCCTTAACACGCACATATAGGTGAAACTTATACGTAAAAGTATATAATACTCATCTCACGCATTCAGCATAAAAAGGGAGCTGCCCTCAACCAATATATTAACCTATTATAAGCGTCACTCAGAAAAGCTGGTACTATTTAAATACTATTGAATTATCGAAATGTCCTCCCACAACCTACGTAAACACAGGTTCAATGCGAAGAGTTTATTCAAGAGTTTTAATTTTAAAAAATAATTAATAATTAAATAAATAAATTAATAATTTAATTAGAGCGTGATTGCTATCACAACATCTAATTATCCAGTTTACAATACAAATACCGAAAATATGCGATATCGCTCCGAATCTCAGATGGAGACTAAACCAAAACCTTCAAAACACCCATGTTTATGAAAGTTCAATATTGTTGGCCTCCTAGTAATAGATTGTATGAGATCGAATAAGCCAAATATCGATTTTATCTAACTACCTTCATCAGATAAATTTATAATTTTATATTATTTTGACAATTCAAAATCATTACAAAAAACTAATTAACTACCGTTATATCGCACCTACTTAAGACGCGATTCCGTGAAATTACGACATAATTTTGTATCCCGTGATTTTGTGTCTCTTCTACATAAACAAGTCTCACAACTATGAAAAATCTAACGATGTTGCAAATATATTTGTTTTATTTGGACAAAACCTATCCATTAGTGAGGTCACACGACAATTAATGATATTGGTAAGTATCATACGAGCAGTATACCCAAATTTCTAAAATATAGGTTGAAAATTAAAGAGATTCTATATATTATTCTATATAATTTATTACTATTAGAAACTACTTATTTATTTCAATTGTAACAGAATATGTTATGGAAGAGCGGGGCCGCCCGCCACAAGTACTAGTTTAATACCAGTTACTTACTGGGACGGTCCCAATTTCTATGTTATATTTAAAATATATTTAAACTTGTTTTTTACTGAAATAAATATTTTTGTATTTTGTATTATATGTATTTATTTAATTAAACTTAATTATATTATGAAGGAAGATTAGTTATGTTTTGCCATAAAGTAAATTTTTATATTTGTCTGCAAGGGTGAACGGTGCAACTGTATAACGGTTATACAATGGTTCCACTTTAGTGACTGTCCAGCCAGAAATATTTCACAATTATTGTTAATGAGATTAGAGATCCTCATATCTCATACTAACAGAGAGAGAGGGGCTCTCCAGAAAAGTGATCTAGTTTGTATATATGTAGGTATGTGTATTAAAATGTACACAGTCTAACGTCATCTAATCTTGAATTAAATTATCTGTGTAACTTCTTTATTGTTCTAGTTCTAGTTTGTAAATCGAGAGCACTGTTACCTATGACACGGGTTTAGTTATTTATTTTATTTTTTTATTTATTTATTTAATTAAAGACTTAATTAAAAAGAACATTTTACACTAACTGTTGTAGACAAAGCACTAGATAAAAACTGAGACTGGTGTTTAAAGATTTGCAAATAGATCGTAGTCTGTGTTAGGGCTGACAAAAAAAAAGATTAAGTTAAGCCTACATTTACATTATTCAAAAATATATATTTTTTTTTAAATTCTAGTTATAGATAGTGCATCAGTGTTAAATAAAGCTTAGTTTGGTCATCAGAAGCTCAAACTAATTTTTAGGTGCAACATTAGAAACAATAGAGATTTTATTTATTTAATTCATTCATTTAATCATGTTAATTCATAACACCAATGGCTCATTTAGTTAATATTGTTAATAAAATGTAAAGCTCATCCATTTCAATAAAATTCATATGTATTGCAAAACTGCATAAGCAATTTATAAATATTATCGAAGAATACGGACACCCCTTTTTTTTTATCTTCTTACTTTTAGTTTATAATATGTTAAATAAGTTTAATATGTATAAGAATTGATTTTGTTTTTAGGTCTTTAGACCTATGTAATTATTCAAATAATAAAAAGTACAAAAGAAAGAAATATGTCTATAACTGTAACTGTTCGATTAACTAGTAACATATGGCACTTTTATTAGCTTTACTGAAAAGAACAGGGATCTCAATTCAAGTACGGAAGCTAACTCCCTTACTATTTATTAATTTGTTAACAGCTGTTCTATGGGGGTTTTTTTTTTTTTGAGACATTTTATCGATGCAACTACAAATAACAAAACATCAAAGACAATGTACAAGAGAGATTTGAACTCATAACCTCTAATCGTGGGCGTACCTGTTACACCACAAGTGCAAAGCGTGTTAGCCCGAATGACGATACCTTAAATCCATAGAGTGATTAATATTATCCTCATTGCTCCATTTATTAAGAATTCTTTCTAACTTAACCAACGCAACGCAACGTGATGCGCATTGACTAAACTGGTTTTGCTTACATATGTGGGCGTCCTTAGTAGTTGTAACTTCAATATTTACGTGTGCTATATGTATGCTTTTGTGTGTTACGCGACACTGGACAGGTGCTAATATAACTATTTTACTGTGTGTACCACAGTATTCTCAAATCTTTGTCAGTATATTAGTTACTACGGATTTTATTTAAATCGTAATATCTAATTATGCAACATTCGCTGCCAAAATCAATGAAAGCCTTGAACGAAATTTGATTTATTCTGACAGTCTTATGATGTTAATATAAAAAAACGATAAGTACGATTATTAATTGAAACTATCATAACCGTTATTTTTTTCTTTGACTGACCGGGTATAATACGATAGTGATTTTGTATGTATGCACTTTTCTTTATACTTAAGTTCTTTTAAGATTGATTAACGATATGACCGCTCCTATAACGTTTATTTATAAGTCATATTTTATTTTCATTTATTTACTGCTTGTTCCTTACTAATTTGTCAGTCATACTTTATGATTATTTACTAATTGTTATTCATACTTTATGATTTTCATAAATTATAACACTTAATAGAATTGAAATAATACTTGTAACATATCATAATTACCAATGTTATACTGTGGAACGCCCTGACGGGGCTTCATGTTGTAACATTATATATATACTTACTCGTAAAACATGAATGCAAGAGAAATAATAAAAAATAAGCTAGTAGCTTGAACCAGTACTGCTTGGTTCCGTGGCAACGTCACACTTGCCACACACTCACACAAAGTTCGTGACACATTTGTTTTTTTTTTTTTTTTTTTAAATTGGACTAAGGCTCTGTCAAGACCCTTGACCCGTCTGTTTGTGACCCTCGAGCTTATAGTTACAACTACGAGAGCTCTTCAGGCCCTGTTCGGACTGCATATTTATAGTTTTAACTGAGGACTGCGCTTTTAATGGTTTACTTCGGTTTGTGTCATAATTCATATGACAAATATTTATTAAAGCAATTTTACCCTAGTAGAATGTCTCCAGCGAATCCCCAAATTGGGAAAGGTTAGCTATCATCGGTTATCTTGGCATCCGATCGTAATTTTCGTCAGAAAGAAACGCAGTTAACAATTTAGCTTGCCATTCTCACCCACTAGGTGAGAATCTGAGCGTATCTTAGGTTTCAAGGCATCTAAAAGTTTCGTAAAAATATTTGAAAAGACTCATTTTTGCAATCGCCGGCTGCACGGGCACCGTCTGGCACGGCTGCCCAACTGCCAGCTGCGTGAGGTCCGGCTGGCGCAGCCGCCCGAGCAATGGCTGCGTGAGTGCCAGCCAGTGCGGCCACCCGAGCGCTGGCTGTGTGGGCGCCGGCTATCGCTGCTGCGCGAGCACCGGCTGCATGGGCGCCGGCTGGCACGGCTTGCCCCAACGTCGACTGCGTGGCCGGCGCGGCTGCGAGCGCCGGCTGTGTTGGCGCCGGCTGCAAGGGCGCCGGCTGGCGTGGCTGCGTGAGCGTCGGCTGCGTGAGCGCCGCCTGGCGCGGCTGCAAGCACCACCTGTGTGGGCACCGGCTGCACAGGCGCCGGCTGGCGCGCCTGCCCGAGCGTCGACTGCGTGAGCACCGGATGGCGCGGCTGCGAGCGCCGGCTGTGTGGACGCCGGCTACGAGCACCGGTTGTGTGGGCGCCGGCTGCCCGAGCGCCAGCTGCGTGAGCGCCGGCTGGCGCGGCTGCCCGAGCAACGGCTGCGTGAGCGCCGGCTGGCGCGGCCACCGAGATCCTGGAGCGTTTCGCCTCCTTCCGCGATGCCGCACCATCTCGGTGGACTGAGACGTAGACACCATCTTGTTCGGGAGGGTTCGCTGTAAGCCATACCAGATACGGGAGGCAATAAAAGTTCGAAAAAATATGAGGTTCTATGCATGTGGAACATATTAGTTTTATTCAATTATGAATTATAAACACAGATATTCATATTTTTCTAATCATTACGCGACTATATTCTCCTTGACTATCACCGTGAGGACGTACGAGTAAGTCACTCAGAGAAACTAATGAGAATTAATTTTAATGTTTATGCAATACCCACAAGAAGTCGATTATATCAAGGATTTGCCTTGATGATTCATCGATCTCCTGTTAGCATCGCCTTATCACTGCAGAAGAAGAAAAACTTGAAACAAAAACGAATTTTATTTGTCATGTGACTAGCATCAATTTCAATTTCACAAAATATGGGTATTTTAAAAATAAATGACAAGTTTACGGTTCTTATTTGTTGGTAACTAGTATCACAAAATAAAATAATCACAAAATGTGTGTTTCATTTTATTTTATTTTGATAAAAAGAAACTTTAACGTTTAAATGTTGTATATCTTAGTGGATTTTGCGTTAATTCTACCCACTTCTGAAATGTTGGCGCTATCTCAGATCGCGCCAACAGATACCTACATTTTGTGATCTCAGGATTTTAATTTTATTATTATTAATAGTAGTGAAATAAAACATAACTTACTCATAATTAATGCTGTATTTCTTATACTTTACCACTTGTCTTTACAATTTGCCACTTTAACACTTCGACAATATTTCACTTCACACCTTCTCGATTGGAGTACAAAAATACACTGACTGAGCGGGCTGGCCCGACTCTCGAAGAAAACTCCAACTACTTCCGGACAATAATAATTGCCTTTGTCAATATACGTCTTGTCATGAAACGTATATTGACAAAGGTATAATGACATATTTAATAAGGTGTATTGACGTGGCTACACTTGTTTCATTACACAAAAGTTATATAAAAATAGTAATTTGGTCAGTGTTGCTGATAATAAACAGTATTTTAGCCAGTGTTGCTAACATAATATTACCGTGGCACCGCGTTGCGTGCTGAGGGTTATGAATGAGGACTTCCAACGGGTCTGAAACTAGTCAGGCATACTCCGATAAACGAGTTGTAACCGGTCATACATTGGTACGTATTTATAGCTAGATACTACTACTACTATTATGTATTATGTGGTAATGATGAGTAACTAGTAATAGCCTAGTGGTTAGACATAGCCTCCTATTCAGCGGGTCCGGAGTACGATTCCGGGCACGCAACTCTACCGTTTCTAGTTAGGTAGGTATAAGTAGGTAGTAGATGTGCAATCGATGACGGTAAACATCGTGAGAAAACCTAGTATAGAAACCAAAGCTTAATTTGCTATAATCCGCCAAACCAAAGAAATCTGTATGGGGCAACATGCAGCATGCGACATGCATGTGTGATGCTGCGTAGTTGTGGTGCGTGTGGCTTGCTTGGTGGCTGGCTTTTCCTGCATGTTTATCAGTGGAAGGGCAGGCGATGGATATCGCATGCTGCATGTTGCACCATACAGATTTCTTTGGTTTGGCGGATTATAGCTAATTAAGCTTTTGGTTCCTTGTATCGTGAGAAAACTTATCCGACTGACAGTTCTCCAATTTCCATTCTTAATAGAGAGAGCCAGCGCGTGCAAGACCTACGTTATTTTATAAAAGCTGAAAGTTTCGCTGCGTGCCTTTCTTGGATCCTAGTCCAGAAATATAATAATGTTTTCACAGGTGTGTAGGTAGGTATATCTAATGTGTCCGAACTCCGAACTAATGCTCCGGCTACACGCTCCGTCTTGCCTGCGCAGTTAAAACTGCAACTAAGCAAGACCGAGAACTGCGCAGTCCAATCTTTAGCAGCTTTTGGAACTGCGCGGGATACCGTCTTGCCGTCCACACGCACGCACTAACTGCACAAACTGGCTAGTGCAGGTAAGACGGAGCGTGTAGCCGGAGCCTTACAAGGGGAAGTCGTCATGTTAAACGACGTCTTAGCTGGAAATACTTATATTTTGGTTCAATATTTATACTTTTCGAGTCATACGGAGCCGCTGTATTCAGGAGGCGAACGACCGTGGCGTAGTTCACACAAGAGACCTATGTCCATCAGTGGAGACGTCATCCGGTTGATAATGATGATGATGATGATTTATGTTTATAATATTATATTTTCAATGGACTTTATAAGTTTGTAGGACTGAGACTGTGTATTATTTAGACTAGACTTATTTATTGTACCTAGCAATATTGTAGTCAGTAATAAAATCCTTATCTAAGCAAAGTATTTTCCGTGCTTAAACCGTAATTATTTCAATAATTTTCAAGTGACAGTTGATAGATAAAGGACGATAAAGCTTTCCCTTTTAAGAGGGCTCTCTCCGTCACTCGCTTCATACAAACGTAGTTCCAATTTCATTTGAATACTAAGCAACCACAGTCCATGAAATGCAGACATATTCTAGAAACTAATACCTATGTCTGTGGTTCTCCAGATTTCTGTTAAAAGATTCGGTTTCAAAGTTACGCGGTCTTAAAAATTTACATACAAATCTTTGAGCCCCTGTAATTTTAAAACTACATATTTTTAGAAAAATCTAAAACACCACAGACACATATTAGTTTCTAGAATATGTCTGCAAAATTTCATGGACTTTGGTTGCTTAATATTCAAATGAAATTGGAACTACGATTGTATGAAGCGAGTGACGGAGAGAGCCCTGTTAGGGATTCCGTACCTACTTATAGAGTAAAACGGAGCCCAGCTATTATAATGCCACTCTACTGTCTGGTCTGTCTGTCCACGTGTCACGCTGACAAATCTGAAATTCTGGTAGGTATTTAGTATTTGGTATTGAACGTTGACCCAAAACCGAGTACTGAATTCGAAATTGAATTAAATTATTTTTCAGGAGGATATCTTGATATGTCATGAAAAACATTTTTGTTCTTACCCTAACTAAAAGAGTGAGATCCGACTCACACTTGATTTTTTAGTTGGGACGTCTTTGTGCCTGTTTGCCTACGGATAAGGCCTGCATCCATTCTAAGAAAAGACCCGTACTCAGTACTGAGCCGGAGATGGGTATGATGTGATGATGTGTAAAAAAATATCTATACTTTCGTGATCTACGTAATTTTTAACAGGAACCTAAAAAGTGTTTTAGTTTAGCTTAGTTTTAGTATAGTACTATATTTAAAACATTGCATAAGATGGCTCCGCGCAAACGGGCCATCGACCACAGCCACCGGTGGCTGTAGCGCGCCACGTCCTTTTTTACCCGACTGCGGCGGTTATGAGATTTTAGGAGTCTATGTATGTAGGTATGTATGTTTGTATCCAGATTCCGTGTGTTCCACCGTAGTGTCTAAACTACTGGGCCGATTTTGATGAATGAGGTGTCAATTGATTCGTTGTAATAGTCCGGGTGAAATAGGCTTTATTTTATACGAAAAAAAAAATGATCTAACGGATAATACATCGAAAAAAGTGGAGGTCTCCAAAATTTTTTTTTTGCCTTTGTACCGAGTGGAATGTCAAATGAAAGAAGATAATTTTGAGCTCATGTGTGTAAATGTACAATAACATTAAAATCATCGATGTATATGGATTAGCCTTTCCCGTACAATTCCGTCCGCAAAAATATTTTTGAATCTTACGTCATCGTCATTGACAAAGTCAAGAGACTTTTGCAAATTCTCTTGACTTTTTGAGCGCGTTTTTTATCTTCGAAGGGCCCATCCATATACATCGATAATTAAAATATACCTACCAAGCGACAGAAAAATAATTTAACTCTACTTAATATTACAGCGTTTATTAAGATGATCGCAGTCGGGTTTTAATTATCAACTTTATCTTGTTTATATTATTATATATTATACAATAGCGAGCGTAAGAGCAGACGGGATCGCCGCCCATGAACATTTGCAGCACCAGAGGTATCGCCGATGCGTTGCCAGCCTTTCAGGAATTTGTTTGGTTTAAACTAATATTGTTATTTGAATAACCCCATGTTGTAAACTAGTGGGTAACGCACAAACGAAGGTGTTCGGTGGCAGCCACGAGCGGCCGTTGGTTGGTGGCTGCCACAATTTGTAACTCTCCTGCTGTAAGTAGCGAGTGGCCGCCACCGCCCACCGGTGGCATGTCACGGACACAGGTTGAAATCTATAGAGAACACTTTGACTTTTCTTAGACTTTTCAGTTATAACGAGACAGATTTATGCCAACTATATAACGCTAGCTCGTTATAACAGTGACGCAACTCTGAGCAAAGTCAAAGTACGCTGTGTAGATCTCATCTCGAGTGGACGCCACTCGCTTAGCACGTGTGTGATCCCATACAATACGTTTTAAAAAACATATAAACAGCAGCTCGTCGCCAGCCACCAGTGGCTGTAGTCAGTGTCCCGTTTGCGCGAAGCCCTGTTAGAAAGGTGCATTCCGTTGATTATAACGATAGCAAAACTCCGACGGACGTACAGACACCGTGGCGTGTTATTTATTACGACTATTATTATAAACTTTCGCTAGACAATTTATAATCACCATCTAGGTACCTACTTAGCTGTGAGAGGTCATAGTACCTAGCTATAATATATTAGTCCTGCTTTGAGTAGACTAGTTGCGTAACACAGTTGCAATCATTGATGAGAGAGGTTACAATCAACATCGATTTTTAGTTTTTATCATTGAAAAGAATGGTAGACTTGTATGAAACACTGATATACCACCTGTACCAATTACCGTTTCACTGAGACGGCTCATGAGACAGGGCGCGAGTTGCAGGTTTCACTAGCTGTGCTTGTACGGGTGTCGGGTAGTTACTGTTTAGTCTTATGATTTGCGCAAAGCAAGCACCTATTGCAACTTCAGATTTACTACTTGTTTGCAAAAACTACTTGTAATTAATATTAAAAGTTATGGCTCTTGAAAAATTTTAGTGCAAATATTGAAGCAACTTCGTTAAATAGACCATAAAAAACTAAAAAATTGAAAACTTTATGTCACGCATCCTGCTTTACTTCATAATAATTTCAAATCCGATCAAATCTATTTAGTTTGTGTAAAAAGAAATGTTTTCTTTTGCCAAAAATAGGCGAAATCCAAACGTTGATTAGCAATTATCACTTTACCGTTTTTGACTAACAAATCTTGAATATCTAGCACAGTAGATTCACCAGGCTTCTCTCGTGGTCAGGTGCAGTTAGAGGGAAAGGGTGACACACACAAATAACGTAAATTCCATCATCTGTGGAAACGGCAGTATTTTACGTTCCACCCGCCAGTTATCGCTTTATTTGTAGCCGCGCCGCCACTGTAGACAATATTTTTTTAGTCGAATTAAGTACTTACCCACTGTACTTACCTTCTTAATTACTCATTTAGCATACCATACTTATTGACTTTTTACGTGTTTTCCCTACATAAGGACAAAAACATACTCTAAAATACATAAATGACATCACAATACCGTGTGTACATATAGTACACCGGCGTGAGAAAAATACACATAAAACTGCGCCTGCGCAACGACACAGAATAGATAGGTACATAGCGCTCGACTCTAATGTAGTTGGCGTCAGGTAAAAATAACTATACAAGTTATAACCTGAACGCTAGCAATAACGAAGACGATAACAAGATATTGCAAATAAAACATCTGACTGGCGCTGAAGGTCAACGAACGTTCCGTAAATAGGTCACTCGAAGTCAATGCCGCGTCGTAGGTGGGGAATTGACGCCAGTTTTGCACGCTCAGGTTTGAAAAATACTAAATCACTAAAACTCCAAGATAAGGCAAATGGTTATTGGCATTAGATTGTTTTAAGGTAGTATAATAATAACCCTAAATTTTGCTAGCGTTCTAGTTTGAACCCTGTATAATCCTGATTCTGTGCAGTAGGCGATATTCTGTGTGATGGTGCGACAGAAGGCCAGAGGGCGGTGTTTATTCCGCCGTGAATTAGTTCGTCAGTCATAAACTTCGTGATTACTCCCCGATTAAGAAAACGTATTCATCGTAACCGTGCTTAATCGATAGTAAATTCTGCCCCTTGATTGGCTGTGAAAATATGTGAACAGCGATTTCAACCAATCACAAGGGCAGAATTTGCTGTCAATTACGATGACATACGTTTTTTTTTACTGGGTCTGGATGGTGAAATAAAGTTAAATTTAGTTTTTTGTTTTATTTTATATCACCTGATTCTTAAGGTAACAAAAAGAAATATCGACTATGAACTGGCAACCGGTAAATACTTTCAATCAATCAATCATCAAACAATCAATTCAATTTTGATAACACAATAGGATGAAGAAACATAATTTTTCTATAAGCTCTTTCGAGAAATTCCGCTTTTATAATTTACTTAAAATGATATTTCACTAAGGGCACTTTCGCACTCATCCGATCCGAGTCCGTGAAAAATGAAAGTACGTTCCCAAGTAGTCATAGAACTATTTGTATGGTAGCTTACGCACTAGATCCGGGTTCCGTCATTAGAGTTCTGCCCATCATCCGTGAGGATATCTCGGATGTGCCTCGGATTCAAATCGGACGTATGATGTAGATATGTCAAAGATGTCCACTGAATAGCTTGGATTTGGATCTGAGATCGGATTAGCGCGTAAGCAATATCCGAATTCAGTCCGATTTTATTATATCGATATATCCACGGATTCGGATTGGATGAGTGCGTAACCGCTCTAAAAGTCAAAAAGCCATAGAGGCAATCACATTTCATTAGAATTATTTGTTTGTGTAATATCATCATTATTGGTCCCGATTACAGCAGAGGGGGGTTTCAAAAAGTCCTTATTACCAGCGCTATCTATCGGCGGCTCCTTGGAAGCATTCACTGTATGTGATTGAGAGGTTATAAAGTGCTCCGAAATGTGTTGACGCAGCTCCGCGTTGAGACGAAAACTCTCCGTACATTGGGAGCATCTGGAGGAGAAAACATTTTTTTAAATTCCATTAAAGGCCGATTCACACCAATTGCGTACACGTGGCACGTGCGTAGTGACGCGCGTAAACCCCAACACACCGGGTTACGCATACATCCACGCTTTAAGTAAGCGGTGTGCCATGTTTCATACAGTTCCATACATTACAACGCAATGGTACGCACTACGCCTACGCTTACGCAACGCTTACGCAGCCTGTGTGAACAAGTTATTAAACTTAAAAGTTAGCCATAACCTCGATCTCATCTGATGGTAAGTGATGATGCAGTCTAAGGTGGATGCAGGCTAACTTGGAAGGGGGTGAGGCGGTTTGTATTACACCCATACCCCTTATTGGTTCCTACATAGCATGGTAACGGAATGTTAAAACACTTCTTGTACAGGAGGATATGCCGGGAATCGAATCCGCGACCACACCAGGGAGATTGTTATATAGAGAGATGTTATAAGAGCATGAAGTTAACCTATATACGTGTAAGGCCAACTTAAGGCTCTTATGACATGACCATCGATTCAAAGCAGTTCTACTGAGAAGAGCAAGCAAAAGGCAGGCCGTCGGAGAGAGAACCTTTTTAGGGTGCCGTACGTTAAAGGAAAAAAAAATCCTTATAGGATTGCTTCATTCTCAGTTTGTCTGTCGTGTCTGTCAATTCAAGAAATTCAAAATCTGTACTTCCCATCTTATAGCACAAGTAAAGAAAAATCTGAACACCATGGATTTGTGAAACTTTAGAAAAAGATTTCGGCTTTGTTGAGCGTTGTCTCTGTCACTCATACCTATGTGACGTTTCTTCAGTCTCAACGACAGGGACAACGCTCTACAAAACTATCTCTTACTAAAGTTCCATGTACAATATTTCCTGCCGGGCACTGTACGATAGTGTGTCTGCCTGTCTGCCCTCTACACGGTTTTATCACGACCCATCCGCTCGACCGATTATGACGGAATTCGGTTTCTGTTACGCAAATTTTTGTAACTGGGTTTTCTAAAAAAAATACTTACTTATATATCTTGTCTCCCAAGTGTGAGCGGCGATGTTTCACTAGATCGTTGCTCTGGGTAAAGGCGCGCTCACACAAGTCGCACTTGTACGGCTTTTCGCCAGTGTGAATGCGGTAATGCCTTTTCAAGTGATCTTTGCAAGAGAATCTGGAATTTGAAATAGTATCATTTTTACATAACTCTACAAATCTATATTCACACTAGTATTATAATTGCAAAAGTGTGTCTGTATGTCTGCTAGTTTTCCACGGCCCCCTCCGTTAAACGGTTTACCAAATTTGAGATAAATTGCATCCTGGGCATGAACATAAGCCAAAAATCAGAGTTCCTGAAGGATTTTTTAAAAACTTTAATCCACACTAAAAAGTCTGGAGTATCATCTAGTTGTACTATAAAATTAAGTAAGTGTAAAAATAGAGTGAATAAGCATCTTCTAGGTAAACGCATCCCATCTTTAGGCCACATCATCACTTTCCATCAGGTGTGATTGTGGTAAAGAGCTTACCTATAATTAATGAAAAAATGTAAAATTATTATAAGCACCTCATTAAACAGGTTCCACACTGATGTGGCTTTAAGCCCAAATGTCGTATTTTATGCTTGGTCAGTGAGCTGCTCTTGGTAAAGGTAGCTCCACACTGATCGCAAGTGGACGACCGTTCCCCGGTATGCGTGACTGTGTGCGATTTTAGTTCCCCTGGAAATTAACAGGATACAATGGTTAAAGCTAAATGGTTTAATCATTGTATTAAAACTTATAAAAGTTGGTGGTGGGACTCATAACGGGGCATAGCCCACTAAACAAACACCTTTTTCTGCCATTCCCCTTCCAAGTAAGCTCACTTCCACTAGACTGCATCATCACTTACCACCAGGTGAGATTGCAGTCAAGAGCTAACTTGTATCAGAATTTAAAAAAGAATCTGATGTCATACTATATTTTTCAGCATTCTAATAGCTGTAAAAATTGCTAAATCAAATTAACAAACCTTTGCTGACAAATCTTTTAGGACAAAATGTACAAGCAAATTTCTTCAATCCAGTATGTCTCATCATGTGCTGTTTCAAATTCGTGCTAGAGTTCATCTTTTTACCACAATACGGACATAAGTACACTTTTTCAAGAGTGTGTAATTTTATATGGGTCGTTAATGTTGACAAATGAGAGAATCTCTTATCACAAACCGGGCATCCGTGAGGTTTTACCCCTCTGTGTTTATTTACATGTTCTTCTAAGGCATCTTTCGTTGGAAATGCTTTTGGACAAACGTTACATTTGAACGGACAGTTAATCCCATGTTGTATTTCATGTCGTTTTAAATGACTGAGCTTTTTAAACACTTTATTGCATTCCTTGCAAGATAAAATTCGACCTTTCTCTGTATGCTTCCTCATGTGAGCAGAGAGTGAGTTAATACTCTTGAATGCTAACAGACATTTGCTGCATTTGAACTCATCCTTTGGTTCACATAATATATTTGTATCCACGTTTTCTTTAGGTGTAATTATATTTAACGGATCAACATGTGGAAATTTGTCTTTATGAATTGTTTTATGTCTTTTTAAATGGCTATTTTTCTTAAATACTTTGTTACATTCTTCGCAAGAGTACATTCGATCTTTCTCTCCATGACTTTTTATATGTGCTGATAACAAGTCCTTTGATTCAAATCCTGAAGAACAAATATCACATGTCAAATCTATATTGTTTGATTCATTCTTTACACTTAAATCTAAACTTTCATCATTCATTGTTAAAGGTAGACCATTCCTATTCTGTTTTGTTTCAGTACATGTTTCTTCATGTAGTTTCAGTTTAGATAGTTTACTGAAATGTTTTTTACAATAAGCACAATTCAGTTTTGAGTTTTCCAGTTTAAGCTCTTCATTATATAGTTCAGAATTTTTATTTTCATCTACACTTATGCTGTCATTTTCAAAATAATCTTCACAAGTTTCGAAAAATATGTTTTCATGATCAACATTTTCCCTTTTGACTTCTATTTCATCATCATCAGAAGAATGATTTTCTTTGATTTCATTGTTTATTAACATTGCTTCTTTGAGTTTGTTTTCAGCCTTTTGTGCCATTATGCTGAAGTGTGAAAAAGCTAAGAGGGATTTGAAGCAGTACCTACATATTTGATTTGGAAGGAAATCATCCTTTCGTATCTGTAAATAAGAAAAGCTTTTATTAATTTGATTACACACCTCTCACTACTTTATAAGTTAACAAAATGATTAAGTCGGTAGGTGAAGCTGTGACATCCCTGCTATTTGTATATGAATTGGGTAATAGCAGTGAATGACAAAGCATAGGAATATTAATTCATGTGCTTATTTAAAACATATCAAAATCTCTACAGTGGTGGGTGGTTCACCTAATATTATATACTCTACCTACCACATGGGTTCATTCAAATCAAAAAAAAAACCCCTAAAATATTGCTTTTAACAGGGCTCTCTCCGTCACTCGCTTCATACAATCGTAGTTCCAATTTCATTTGAATATTAAGCAACCAAAGTCCATGAAATTTTGGAGACATATTCTAGAAACTAACTATCTGTGGTGTTTTAGATTTTTCTAAAAATATGTAGTTTTAAAATTACAGGGGTTCAAAGATTTGTATGTAAATTTTTAAAACCACGTAACTTTGAAACAGAATATTTTAACAGAAATCTGGAAAACCACAGACATAGATATTAGTTTCTAGAATATGTCTGCAAAATTTCATGGACTTTGGTTGCTTAATATTCAAATGAAATTGGAACTACGATTGTATGAAGCGAGTGACGGAGAGAGCCTCTTAAAATACTTACGTTTAATTTGGAGCATGATATAAGCATATCAGCTATGTTGGTGCCTGAGGATTCTATTCTTTCAAGAAATAGATCAAACATCAAAGAATCTTCTTTCAAACAAGTACGACAACATTTTCTGTACGGGGCGAATTTTATGTCGGAAGAAGCCATTAAAACTACTTTAGCTTCTAACCAGCACCAATATCAATAATTATTTTAACCACAGGTTCTAATTTTACATTAATAATATTAAAGAATTAAAGATATTCTAATCAAATTCTAGTTCATGTTATCAATGGACATGGACAATGGTTTTGTTTTCAACTTCTGTGTTGCAAGCTGCTTTTTAAAAAAATGCACTAGCCCGTTATTACAAGCAGGCGACGCTTTCATAGAGATTAAAGAGCTACTTTTGTATAGTGAATGATTGATTACATACTCTTTGTAGGTCAATGATACTGAATTTGATTATATTAATATTAAATTTTATCATAAATTTTATTAGAGAATGGTAAATATTTATGAAAACACGAAACAAAAATTTATGGATATGAAGCAGGAGACGACCACCACGACAATGGACAAACGAATTGTTTTGTGTAGAGGTTTTTGTGTAATGTTTCGGAAAAACACGCACAGGAGACGCGGCTTTAGAAAGTAAGAATCCATAGCCTATGTTAACATTTGCTATTTTTTTTTTTTTGTGGGAACTATTTTAATCCCTGGTAACATTATGAAACGTCAGGATTCTACGAAATAACACTGTCAGTAACAGTGACAGTCTGTCACTGTGACAGTTATAAAAAAGGTGGTTGAAAGTGGCGGGTTAGAATATTTTTTTACATTTTATTCGGTAAGTGAAGTTATTTGTTTAAAATTTGTATTAGTATTACGTTTAAATAAATTAGGACGTAGTGTGTATTCAAATAACCTGTAAATTGGCATGTATTTACCAAACTATGTGTCATATTTGCGCATCATGCATTGCAAATAATATTCTATGCAAGTATTTAATTACATAATTTGCAAAATAATCAATCAATTAGGTGCTTTTTGGTTTGCTTGATTTACTTAAATATGTAATGAATTATTAAATGTATTTATTATTACTATTATAATATGTTTAAAGCCAAGCACAATAAAGTTAGAAAGTATATTTATTGAATTTAATATGATTGCACCACAGTATTATTGCTTGGTTTTGTATTTTTAATTTTAAAATAATTTATTTATTTACTTACCTAAACTAAAGGCTAATATTTTAATCATTAGATAACTTAACTTTGGAAAAAGACAGTTTCCAATACAAAACAAACTTTTGGTCAAAATTATCAGTTTATACCTAATTGAATACAAAAGATTCCTTATCCTGAGCCAAAATATTATTTAGCCACCAAAAAAATTGGCCCTTATGAAAAAAGTTTCGTTCCGCTTCCAGTCAGCTAGGTTGTAAGTAACTACTTGTTGTATAGGTACCTAATATTATTATTGTAAGTATCTTTTAAGATTACAGATTAATTTATTATAATTTTATGTACTAGAATTTTTTTTTAATAATTTTATAATTATTGTTATAAATAATATTTTTTATTGAATTTTATAGGTTTTTAGATAACATACATTCACATTCACATGCTGTACATTTTGTTGGCTGTTGCGGCGCGTGCAAAATCCGCTATGTATTTTTTTAGGTTTTTCGTTTATTATGTCATTTTGTTTGGTTTTGAAAGGTGTAAGTACACAGTACACATAGAAACCCTTTTCTTTGTTCTATATGTTCGTTCGCATGTGTGCTAGTTCAAAAGATAAACTTTTTAACTATATTATATTTACTATATTATTTTAACTATATATTTTGATCTAAAAGTTAAGCATATTTTTTCAAAAAAATTTAAGTTTAAAAGAGTTCCTGAAAACTTGTGATTTTCTACATAGCGGAATTTTCATGCACAGCGACAATATTTGAAAAATAATCTGTTTATAATTTTTTGAAGTTGTATTATTTTAATTTTACATAATTAAAATATTTTATAATCATTATTATTATACACAATATGTCTGTATGGAGTGCATGTTACTAATTATTTTGTTACTATTTTATTTATTTATATTTATTAACTCAAAAAATATACAGAGAGTTTTTGTTACATACTAACTGCATACATTTGAAGAAGGCCATTTTATATAATGTTACATTGCATGATTCCTGAGTGATCATTGCCTTTATCTTCATTAAGATCAAACTAATAATAACATCTTAATTAAAGAGTTTATTGTGTGTGTTCGTATTAATAATACATATTGTACCTTTTAATAGATCTCTTACAGCTTATATTTGTAGACTGATTTATTTGGGAGTATACTATACCTAATTAAGATTTATAAAATCTGACCTGAGGTTTAATTTAGGGAACCTAGATCAGCTTGCTTAGTGACTGATAAATCCTCATAAGCTCTTTGAGTTGAGTCTGACTAAGAAACTGATCTGAGGTTTAATTAAGGAAACCTAGATTAGCTTGCTTAGTGACTGATGAATCCGCAAAAGCTATTTGAGTTGAGTTTGGCTAAGAATCTGACCTGAGGTTTATTTTAGGAACTTGCTTAATGACTGATAAATCCTCAAAAGCTCTCTGCCGCTACTAGTGAAGCTTGCCGGATTACGAAACATGCCTCTTGCCATTGAACTCGCTGATAAGCTGCTTAGAGGTCGCCGTGACCTGTTTTATTACACAAAACCAAATACATAACAAAATCGTCAGTGTCGCGCCGGTCGCCGCTTAGTGCGGACGTATTAAGTGTGTGTGTATGTTTAAAGTTTCGTGAGGTAATTATTTAATTTTTTACTTAACACGTGATATGACAGTGTAAATGCATCACATTTACTATGTTTTTCATGCGTTAATTTCAAGGTAGTCACACTCTTGACCTTCAATGATAATAAGGAATGTTTAGTTAGTAGTAAGATGATGTTATCTTAACATATTAATTAACTTTATTTTTGAGTAAATTGAGCGTAATTGATATATTAATGAGTGAATGACATATGATTTATTTTTTGTGCTGGGTATTCCCAGTAGAATATAATAATTGTTAAACCTAGTTATATGAAGCTCCATCATTTCCTTGTATTGTATCGCGTATATTCGCATTCTTGTGTTGTTTGTTAAAATAATTTTATTCAAAAATGTTATTATTAATAAACAATTGGTTTATGATAATCAATTATGTAATCATAAACGACCAAACATATTACGCCAAAACCTGGGACCTAAGAAAAGTTATACTTACCTATATGCATCTTATCGGTTGGATTTTAAGAGTCGCTTACAAAAACGTACCTACCTACTTAGTTTGATTCTCATATTATTTTTCTCATTAACACATTGTTTTTCAATATTGCACAGGTTACAGGATTTTGTGAATACTGAGTAACATTGAATTTGAAATAATATTTTTAGGGAAATCTGGCAAACCACAGATACAGAATAATTAATACTTATTCAAATGAGAACCAAACAACGCAACGTTTGTATGGAGCATGCTACGAGTACACTTCTCTTAAGGAAACAAAATATAATGAGCTAACACTCATCATGTTATCACAGACATGCTCCTGCTCGTTCTAATAAATTACGTAGTTAACTATTACAGTAAAGACCTTGGCGATTTATTCAAGAATTTACTATTCTATGCAACGGGGTCGGGGTTTGCGATAAGCAGAAAATTGTCAGTGAAATGAAAAACCAAACAGTGCGTCGTCTATCGTGTCGTAAATCGTTGTCGTAAATTAATCCACCTATCTTAGAAAGTAAATTAAAAAGAAATTGGTTAATAAGTGCAAACTGTCTATAGGTACCTAATAGTAAAATTTTAAAAGAATTATTTAGAGTTAGATACTTAAATAGGTATAATTTTTACTTAGTTATTATACTACTTAGTTAATAAAAAAATGAGTTATTATACTTAATTAATTACTTAACGTTAAATACTCGTTTACCCTTAACTGATCGCGGAGGTCATACCAATCGCTCAATGTAAATCAACTACATAATAAATTAATTGCCTCTACATTTAAATATAATATGGATTTAGAATAATACGCAAACTCTGGTAAAATAAATGGGAAAAGATACAAAAGAAAAAGTCAATTGAATTAAAATCTTGTACTTACATACCTACAATATTAGAATCATTACATAGATACATTAGGGCGCTACATCAAATGAGTCGTAGGGGCCGCTGTATTCCGGCGGCGCAAGACCATGGCGTGTGGACAGAAGTCCCTATACCACTGGCCATACACGATCAAATTTGCCTGTCTTTGTAGAGGACTTAACAGGGCTCTCTCCGTCACTCGTTTCATACAATCGTAGTTCCAATTTCATTTGAATATTAAGCAACCAAAGTCCATGAAATTTTGCAGACATATTCTAGAAATTAATATCTGTGTCTGTGGTGTTTTAGATTTTTCTAAAAATATGTAGTTTTAAAATTACAGGGGCTCAAAGATTTGTATGAACATTTTTAAGACCGTGTAACTTTGAAACCGAATATTTTAACAGAAATTTGGAAAACCACAGACATAGATATTAGTTTCTAGAATATGTCTGCAAAATTTCATTGACTTTGGTTGCTTAATATTGAAATGAAATTGGGACTACGATTGTATGAAACGAGTGACGGAGAGAGCCCTCTTAAAGCGGCGTACAGTAAACTTGACGGTGTATGGCTTTACGCCGGAACACCTTACCCTATACCAAGCTCAAGTTCGATCGTGCACGGAGTGCCATTTATGTGATGGCTCTGCCAAGTACTAGCTTGAAACATTGGATTCGGTGGATCGCCGGACTAGAAGACTCATTGGTGACGAAGCACTGGTGAATTCTAAACTTCAAAGTTTGGAACATCGGCGCAAAGTTGCCAGTCTATCGGTATTCTACAGGATATATTTCGGAGAGTGTGCACAAGAGCTCTTTGACCTGGTTCCTATTTCACCTTTCTACCATCGTACTCATTTTGTGTCTGGCGTCCAGGTAGGATGCCGTGTAGAAACCAAAGGCGTATGAGTTTAATAAAAACTATCATACCCCTTTCAGGTTATCCCGCTTTCACCTTAGACTGCATCATCACTTACTACCAGGTGAGATTGCAGTCAAAAGCTAACTTGTACCTATCTGATAAAAAAAAGATTATCCTGTTGTTAATCTGACCAGAAAAATGAAATCTATCTGTATGGTAGATACAAATAGATTCTGTGGCAAAGTGCAATTATATTAATGGGATGTGTAATAGCAGTCATAAGTGGTGTACACTGTACATATTTACATACAATCATCGTCCATGTACTAATATGTAAGAGTAAGTAAATAAGGTTTTGAAGTGAAAACTGCTTTAGGCGATTTCGGGTTGGGTAAAAAAACTTCAACGGCGCGTCATCGACATGCTATAATGTGAATAGTGTTCGGAGTGCCGATAGATGTAAAAACTAAAATAGTCATCGATGAAAATAGTGATAATGATGATTACCGTAGGTACCTACTTTTACGATTTTAGGTACTTTTGACCACATGCCATCCTCGATCTTAAAATTTTTGATCACAAATAATTCAATTCGCGCACTGCTGTCTGAATGCAAAAAAAACATCTCGATGCTTCTTAAAGATAACAAACTGCAGTAGTGAGAGTGAACTGATAGCCAAATAATTTGATAGGGATATATTAAAGGTATTAGATAATATTTATTTGTTTATTAGCGAAATTGATAAGCGAAAATAATCGGTAATGATTTGATAGGGAAATATTAAAGGTAACTATTAGATAATATTAATCTTAAACGTAATTGATTAAATAATTAAAATGCCACGCCCATCGGATAAAAATATTTTATTGTTTTTCCGTAACGTCAATGACATGCACCTTATCGTCTCATCGAAACTCATCAGATTGTTTTCTCATCAAGTCACACTGTTTGGAGATCAAAAATTTTAAGCTAGAACATTTTTGAAGCCAGGTGAAACATGAGCAAAAGGCGAAAGCGGTTTAGTAAGCTAATTATCAAAATAAAAGTTTCCAAATTGACGCAACTGGAAATCGAATCCGGGCCTTCCACTTATTACCTACCACAGCGCAAAAAGGTTCCTTGGCGCAATTGTGACCATCATACTCGTAAAAGACACATTGTCATCTATTGTTATCGGGTGATAGGAATCGTATAAACTTGGTTAAGACTATGAATAGGTACTTATTATATATACTATTTACTACATATTTACGACTAAAGAACAATAACTATTTACTTATGTAATCACCTAGGTAGGTATATTACGAGTAATTGGGTTTAAATCAGAGGGACTTAAAATAAACATTCATTTTCCTGATGTTAAAACTCGTTTGTACCTAAAGGATGTCAATAACCTGCTAAAAATATTGATGATTGACCTTAAAATATATTAACTTAACTATATTTCAAGACGTGATAGCCTAGTTGTTTGTACTTCGATCTCCTTTGGGGGTCGAGATCCGACCCTGCACACGCACATCTAACTTTTCAAATTTTGAGACTTTCTTGGCTAGCATGCTGTCTACGTTTTAAGCAATTTAGCAATTAGATCTCAGCCTGAGAGTTGAGACGAGACCCGCGCTTTGTACAGTGTCCGGCAAACAACTTGAACATTGACGCGAATGGCGCGTGCACGTCATTGGTTGTTCAGCTGGCGCGGGTGCAAGCCATTGGTTGATAAGTCAACCCTTGCTTCAAGGATTCGCCAGTTTTCCCCCACTACGTCGCTTAAGGTTCAAATTGTTTGCCGGGCAGTATAGAGGGCCGTCGTTGATGATGATGATTTTTTTATTCACAAGAAAAATATATTTTTGATAATAATTTAAGTATCCGAAATAAAAACCAAAAACTAATCATGAGCTTAAAAATGATCTAACCTCTTAAACCTACTGAAACTTGTAAGGCTGACAAGAATCCCAAAAGTAAAGTCAGTTGCTTGACTCTCAAACTATGCTAATATTGGAAATTAGATTCAGGAGACAGGTCAATATCCTTTTTATTAGTTTTATTTAGAGTAGCGTGGGTTCGATGCCCGGCATTGACACAAGAGTGCGACTAGACACGACAAGGCCAGTTGCTTTCAAAGTTACCCCAGAATCAATCTTTCTAACGTATGTTTATAGTGTTGCAACTTAAAATATAATGAAAGAATGAAGATTCTTTTTCTTGATAAGGAAGATTTCAATGTTCTTCTGAAAATGATATGGTTGTATGCAACAGTAGTTGAGTCGCTTTGCTCCCCTGTCATTGGCTACTGCTGTCAAAGCTTCACGCTCAGGTTCCGCGGAAGATCCACTCTTCTATAATTGGCTTCTATATCTCTTCCAAGAATTGGTTGAAAGAACTTTGTCTCCCTGATCCGATAGTGTCATTAAACCCACTTGCACAGCGTTTTCATCATCTCTACATAGAATACGCCCGACCTATCGCCATCGTCTCTAAAGCTAACTGTTACTTCTTTTTCGTAGTAAATAATGGAAATTGTATCAATTAATTTTTAGTTTCATCCCAGTTAATAAGAAAATTCCACAATTGAAGGAAGCATAACGGATCGTAATAACTAAAGTAATCAAAGCAACGAAATTGTTTGCTCTTTTCAGGGTTGTCGCACAGACAATAAATTGGATAGCAATGTCCCTATTTTTATTTTATATTTTATTTGGTTCAGAACCACTTAAATTACACACCTAAATTACAAATGTTATTCCTTAAGAGGGGTCTCTCCGTCACTCGTTTCATATAAAGGTAGTTCCAATTTCATTTGAATATTAAGCAACCAAAGTCCATGAAATTTTGCAGACATATTCTAGACAGAGCAATAAACAAACACACTCGTATTTATAATAATGCGTAGTGATAATACAATACTGTTAAATTATAGTTCAATTATGTTGTTTAGGTATAAAATGCGATACCAAAGCATGTGACATATTATGGGACCAAAAAAGTTTCATCAAAAGAACATCAAAAAAACATTTTATATCTAAAATCTAATTACTTCGTTGAAAATTCTACATAAGTAGGTATTATTTGTCTGTTCTCTTATGATGTTGTTCAGCGCAATCTTCAGTTTGTTTTATTTTGTTTAGTTTAACTAATGTTATTTGGGGCAAGTAATACATTTTTGTTAAAAAAAAAATCTATTAGTCTCGATTTTGATAACCCTATGCTTCGCATATCGAGGGCTTCAAATGGAAATACGATGATTAGTACACAATCACGATTCACGCAATCACAAACAGAGTGGATTTTCCTACTCGTAAGTGCGTGTTATAGGACAGTTCTGTTACATTTCAACGAGATGAAATGTATAAATGAAAAAAGAAGAGCTAAGCAGCGCGCGTAGGTATCTGCGTTTTATTTAAATTAATAGGTAAGTAGTTATTTAGTTAGTTCTGCAACGTTGACTCTAGCGAGTAATTGGATGGGTAGTGGAGTTAGTGGTAACTGGTAAAGTCATTATTTTTACTCTCCTTCTCTCGAAGAGCGCACTAATCAAACTATCGTTAGTTAACTAGCGATCCTGCCCGGCTAGCATGGGCAGTAGGTAGATAAAAATTATATCCACTGATGTCATATAAATCAGTGGATACAGTCGGATTTTTATCTACTGCCCATGCTAGCCGGGCTGATGTTAGTTCTTTTATTTGATAAAATATTCTGGAAGCGATCCTGAAAAATGAAGCATAAATTCAGCTGCTTCCAAGGACATACCTACGCACATATTTTTTTAAATTAGTATCACTGAATAACAAAGAACAATCATACATACCACTTAATTTAAGAATTGCTAAATAATTCCTAATCGGTAAGTAGTGTAGGTACCTACTTACCTATTTGTTAGAATAGAATACTAATAGAATAAAAGAATAGAATACAAGTAAACTTTTACAAGTGCTTTTGAATCGTCAAAATAATTTACCACCGGTTCGGAATGCCGTTTCTACCAAGAAGAACCAGCAGGAAACACGGCGGTTGCTCGTTTCAATTTACAATGGTATGCCATACTAAGTATACAAGCAAGTGCAGCCCCGCACATTGCTGGAGCGAGTCAAATCCATGCTTATTTATCATTTACATAATCTTCGATTGTATAATATGCTTTTTCCAGGAGCATACTTTTAATATAGATTTTTAAAATTATTGTAAAGGCAAGTTTAAAAGTGAATGTGGAATTTTATTTGCGTCACTAAGGTCAAAGTCCGATACGAACAAGACCAATAATTCTTCTGACAATGGATACAAATTACCGAATTGTTGATAAGCATGTTTGTTTCTGTGTTAACGATACGACTATCTCATGGATGGATTTTGACCTTATTCATTTGTGGTGTTTATTGGACCTTGGACATTTGCGTCATTAGCGATAAAAATATAACGCACATAGTGCCTAGTGGTTCAATAAACTCAAAGTTACTTTATCAGTGTTATTTTTTCTACGAAAAAACAAAATTAAAAGCCAGGCAAGGGTAGGGAATCTACAACTAAGTATAAGAAATGTTTCGCACACATTTGCGTTGTCGGGTGAAAAGTAGAAAAATATTTTACTAACTAAAAACTTGACACCTAAGTAAATAAAGCAAATCATAAATTATAACCAGTTTATAACTAGGTATAACAACTTCGAATAACACATGCGTTTTTCGATCCAAGGTCGCCTATTTTACGCTAAAAGAGCTAAATCCTACATAAATAGATAGGTTGGAAAATGGGCGCCTTTTTCAACTAGGTACATGTATTTTTTTTTATCCTCATACTTATTTTCCTAACTTAGGTAAATATTGTAGGTAGGTAAGTGAATAATCACACTAATATTATAAAGGAGAAAGTTAGTATGTCTGTGTGTGTGTGTGTATGTTTATTACTCCTTCACGCAAAAACTACTGGACGGATTGGGCTGAAATTTAGAATGGAGATAGATTATACCCTGGATTAGCACATAGGCTACTTTTTATCCCGGAAAATCAAAGAGTTCCCACGGGAATTTTAAAAAACCTACATCCACGCGACCGAAGTCGCGGGCATCAGCTAGTATTTTATAGTTGTTAATACCAGGATTTCCTTCGTTTGGCCCCTAACAGAATATCAGCGCTATGTTTTACATTTTGTCATATATAGCTGTTATTGGTGTTAATCTGTGTTTAATTAACTACCTACTTAATATTATCTAATACCGACCTTAATATCTAACATGGAATTAGGAAGTGTTTACTAATTAGGTACCTACTTCCTAATTCCATGTCGTATAATTTCGTGTTATTGTTTTGCAAGATATAATTTTACCAGATAAAGTTCTTTGATAAGAAACGTTCGAATTCCAACCAAGACTTTATATCTAGTCTCATCTGGTTTTGAACATATAGGTATACCTACCTATTTATATGAATTATGTATAGTATCAGTAGCATCAACACTTGCTTAATATTTCATTAAAAAAAAGTCTCATAGTCTGTCCGTAAGTTATATTATACTTACCGAATTAATTTTGATCTTCATGATAAACCTGAGATCTCGGAGCCTCCCAATATGGACAGGGTTGCCATCGGGGGCTTTTAGTAGAGCCAATAATCGCCATAAGCATAATAATTTTAAGCTATATACACAAGTTGTATGTTTTCTGAAAGGTACAGTACTAATTTTCAATTTCCAATTGTTTCAGATTTAATTAATCGAACGAGACATCACGAAAAACGAAGCGATAAAATAATCTAGTCAAACTTTTTGTACATAAGTTGTTTTCAACATGAAATAGATTAATTAATTATAGTTGTGATTAAATCTCCGTCTACATAAGCCTGTACTTAGTGTACAATTAATTCAATTTAATTTTTTATATTTAATTTGTTATTGTTGAACAAAATGCAAATTTTAAGAGCAAGGTTTGCTCTACGGACGAGCGCTTCGCACTTCCAAGCATGGAGCTCTACGCGATTTGCTTCTACAGTAAGTATAATTTTTATTTTTGTTCTTCAGGGTATTAGTAATAGGGTCCCGTTTGAAATTAATTATTTATATTATTAGCCTTAATTTTATTGTCTCGCGAGGTATGATAAGTAGAGTATTCAACGCAGAGGTAATGTATTCGTCTCAGGCACCGCCCGCGCTTCACTCAGGATTTTTTGAATTCCCTTACAAGTTAGCCCTTGATTGCGATCTCACCTGGTGGTAAGTTATGATGCAATCTAAGATAGAAGCGGGCTAAGTTCTAGATGCAACATCCTCTCGCTACGCTCGGGAGTTACTCAAATATCCCTCGTTACGCTTGGGATCTATCCCGGCGCGCGCCCGTAACGTAAGAAATTGCATTACCCCCATGTTGAATAATCTACTATTAAACACCTATGAAAATGTAATGTGTGTGACCTGCGTAGTAGTTTTACCATTCGCTGAGTATACAGAACTAAAAAATGTCAACAAACTTGTTTAACACGACTTATGTCATTATTGCACCTGAGGTCATTATGGCCAACGATAAAATAGAGGTCAAATTTAACCGGCTGTACCTAGTATTGATCTTTCACGTAGAAGTATTAATACCTAGTTACCTAGTAGATTCTTAAAGACATTTTAATGTGTACAGTTTAAGACATAAACTCTCTAAATATAAACTCCAAATATCTATGGAAAAATAAAACCCTAATAAAATATTTTCGTTCACTTAATAGGCACTTGTCTGAATCAATTAATTTGCATAAAATTCAAGGATAAGGCAACAAAACGACAAAAATAAAACTTACAGCAAAAGAAAAAGACAAGAAAACTTGTTTGAAATTCTCATGGGTGATCTTTTGTTTCATCTCAAAGAGTCAAGACTCGAAATTGGTTTTTGTGTTGGTATCAATGGATTGTTGTTAAAATGTAATATTCTTTTGTAGGTTTTAGGTTTGACCTGATTTAGGTTTTTGAAAGTCCCATGGGATCTCTTTGACTTTCCAGGATAAAAAAGCCTAGTTTTATCCCTTTACCAAAATTTCGTCAAAATCGATCGCGAAAAGCTAACAGGCACACTTCCTCATTTATAATATTCACCATCATCATCATCATCAGCCTGTGGATGTGGACATAGGCCTTCCCTAAAGAGCGCCACCGCACCCGGTCCTCAGTCTTCCTCATCCAGCCACTTCCCGCCAGCCGCTTCATCGGTCATTTATAATATTTATTACTTAGTATGAATGCTTGCTATCGCTGAAAACATCATGAAAATGTGTGAACGCAGATTTTGATAAAATTAGTTAAGTATAGGAATAAGATTGTAATTATTGTATTTTACTCTTATTGCAGCGCGAATGAAAATAATCTTACGGAATAAGTGGCAATATGGGGGATTAAGTAGGTATATCGTATAACGTTAGCATTATCAGGTTAATGACATTCATTTGTACTTTGAAAGACGTTTAGAGGAGAACAATATTGCATGAATAAAATAGCGGTTTTACTTATTATTTACCCCATATTCAGGAGGTACCTACATATATACCTACTTAGTTTATATTTTATTTTATTACTCCTTATTTAGAGTGAGATCTATAAAGCGAACTTTGACACTTTGCTTAGACTTAAGACAGAGTTAAAATGATGTAGTTGTATATTTCTCACATTAATCTGTCTTGTTCTTATGTCTGAGTAAAGTAGGTACTTTGACTTTGCTTAGACTTAAGACATTGTTAAAGTGAGACAGCGTTATACCGCTGGCATAAATCTGTCTCGTGCGCTCCATAGATTTCAGCCTTAGAGTGTACCTATAGTTCCATCAACATCATCAACCTTACACGTTTATATCGTTTTCCCCAGGACTCAAAAACCGTAGACTACAAACCAATCAGAAGTGTCTTGGTCGCCAACAGGGGAGAGATCGCCATCAGAGTGTTCCGAGCATGCACGGAGCTCGGCATCCGATCCGTCGCTATATACAGCGAGCAGGATCGTCTTCAGATGCATAGGTATATAATCACACTAATATTATAAAGGCGAAAGTTTGTATGTGTGTGTGTATATGTTTGTTACTCCTTCACGCAAAAACAACTGGACGGATTTGGCTGAAATAAATTTGAAATGGAGATAGATAATATCTTGGATTAGCACATAGGCTACTTTTTATCTCGGAAAACCAAAGAGTTCCCAAGGGATTTTGAAAAACGGGCTCCACGCGGGCGAAGTCGCGGGCATCGGCTAGTGTTTTGATATTTCGGAACATACAGGTTGTAACCAGAACGCTAGCAAAAAATTAACGTTATTAATATACTACCTTAACACAATCCAATGCCTTTAAGAAATAAATTGCCTTAAGTTTTAGTAATTTTCTATTTTGTATACAAACTCGCAATGTATAGCGTGCAAAATTCGAGTCAATGCCCAACCTACGACGCGGCAACGTTCGTTGACCTCTAGCGACAGTCAGGTGTTTTATTTGCAATATAGGTATTGTGACCGTTTATAAGTAGAGGTTTTTCTTCGCTTTTTTGTGGTATCTTATCAGTAATCATCAGTGCTGTCACCTGTCTTCGTTTTTGCTAGCGTTCTGGTTACATCCTGTATATGCTGTGATTTAGGTCCTACGGCGCGAACCTATTTTGCAAAAGATAATATAGTGCTCAAGTTTGTACGTTAACGAATGCACTCTCTATTCTCATAGTTTTGAACTCTAACACACACTTTTATTATTTGCGTAGTGATTTGTGTTTATATTTGTGTGTTGTGTGCTTTGTGTGGCAATCAAAAAATTATTTACCTGTTTTGTTAAAAAAAATGTGATAATATTTTCCAGACAAAAAGCCGACGAGTCATACTTAGTCGGCAAAGGCTTGCCTCCAGTAGAAGCGTACTTAAGCATTCCAGAGATCATCAGAGTAGCCAAAGAAAATGACGTGGATGCGGTGCATCCCGGATATGGATTGCTATCTGAGAGGTATATTTTTGTTTAATCTTAGGGCCCTCCAATATTGCGGTCGGAGTCTTTGTCATTAAGAAATTATGATTTTCGACAAATTTGTCCATGCATAGATTGACCATTTACCTTAAGTTATAATATTTTTACAATATACATAATACTGTCGGTCTTTATGGCCAATCCTTGGTCAAACTATGCTTTGTTGCGTTTTATCGCGGAATTCACAACTTTAGTGCAGGACTCAAGGAAGAGTCCTTGATATAGAGGTATATTCAATCATTGTAAACTTTATACAGACTAATCCCACTTCTGATCTCATGATTGAACCTCTTCCCATTCTGAGAGGAGACCCATGCTCAGTAGTGAGCTGGCGATGGGATGGTGATGATGAATCGTGTGTTTTCAGATCGGACTTCGCGGAAGCAGTAATTAAAGCCGGACTTCGGTTTATCGGACCCTCGCCACTTGTAGTCCAGCAGATGGGTGACAAAGTCGCTGCGAGAAAAGCCGCGATTGAAGCCAGTAGGTGGCAGTTTTTTACAAGATCCATTAAAATGGCATTGGATCCAGTTAATTGATTGTCTCAGCTTGCTAATTAGCATATATTTTGTCCCCATTTCTTTTCGCTTTAGTTCCTTCTAACTGACAATCTAGTTTCTCATCGCAAGCTGTGATAATCACTAAGTGTGTCTAATAGCAATAATATTTATTTCATTTTGTGTAGTTTATTTAAGAGTACTGTAACCTGCTGATTTACAATACGCCATTTAAAAAAAAAACAGAACCAGACATGCGCGCTCTACCTAAGGTTGCATCATCTCCTACTGTTTGGTATGATTGCAATCAAGCGCAAGCTTATAAAAAATGTCCAATAAATTTCAATTTACTTACTTGATTTTGAATAGTACATAACTACCGAAAATCGATTAATTAATTTACATATACTTAATTTCAGAGGTGCCTATAGTAGCGGGTACGGATGGACCGATAACGACTAAGGAGGAAGCTCTGCAGTTCTGTAAACAACACGGCCTTCCTGTTATATTCAAGGTAAAATATTGCTATATTTATTTAATAGGGAAAATCACATAAGGACCCAGCAAGTTTGCTGTGGTTTTGAAAATCCAGTGGGAACTTTTTATTTGACGGAATAAGAAGTGATCTAAGTCCGTGTCAGGAGTCTGACGAGACTCCGATGCACATAATCTGCTATTGCCTCGCTCTAATGTATAAACATAGTATCCATCTAGGGAAACACATCGTAGACCCTAAAGAAGCTACTCTAATTCCAGTCAGGAAAGTGCTGGCCGTCACAAGTATTGGCACGGAACTCTAAAATTGGTGGCGATCTATGGATCGGAGACTGTCGAAATAATACAGAGCGTCCAAGGACCTGCATAGTCCCAAAGAAGTAGAAGAATAATATGGAGACTCTATTTTGATTTTCAGCATGCAAGCTATCTCTGTACCAAATTTTGTCTAAATGGGTTCAAGGGATATGCTTTGAAAATGTAATAGACAAACACATTTGTATTTTTAATATTAGTATTTATTAAGACCTTATTTCATAGGATCATTTCTATAGTAAGTTCTTCACAAGATACACAAATGTAGAGCCCAATATTAGTATGGATGAGTAAATTAACTGTTTCCTGTCTTTTTGACTTACAGGCCGCGTACGGCGGCGGTGGTCGAGGAATGAGGGTAGTAAAAGAAATGAGTGAAGTGGCATCCTCCTTCGAAAGAGCGTCTTCAGAAGCGCTCGGCGCTTTCGGCAATGGCTCCATGTTTATTGAAAGATTCATCGAAAGGCCGAGACATATCGAGGTTCAGTTGCTTGGTAAGTACCTTTAAACTCGATAGAATTATTTTACTATGATTTTTTGACTATTGAATCCTTTAAAGCCATAAAATTAGGCTTTAAACCAAAAACAACTAAAACAGTAGGAAAAGGAACATTTTTTTGAGATATTTATTGCATTTGAGGGTATAACGCGTTCCGAAAAACGAAGAAATCACAATGAAGCGACGCTAATACATAATTGTGTCCCTCTCACACGCTACAGAGGTACAATTGTGTAACTGAGATAAAATTATTAACGCGGTTCTTTTCGATTCTTTTATTGGCATGTGTATCACCTTTGGTTTTGTGTATTAATCACATCCTACCGTATTAAATTTTAGGTGACAAAGCTGGAAACGTAGTACATCTATATGAAAGAGATTGTTCTGTGCAAAGGCGTCACCAAAAAGTTGTTGAAATCGCTCCAGCCCCACGACTTGACCCCGAGGTAATGGTTACTGTTCTCTTGAATACACACACCTCTATTTAGAGTCAATGTGTTTCATCTTAGATCTTCTCTAGAATCTGATTAGAACGCATGCAAGCAACTATCTTTTTTTCTCTCTCTCGTCTGGCTTTACACTGATTAGCCAATGTCAAGTTTGTAGTCATTTACAAGTTAGGGAAACTATATGTATAAGTATGGACGTCGTCCGTGCCGGCGCCGGCCACTTCCAACAAAAAAAAAAACACTCCGAAAAAGCACAGAACGCGCGCCAGCAGACGCCAACACAGACGAAGTCCAGCAACTATCTTGGCATCGCATCAAAATATTTAAAAGTTATGATATTCACAAAATTGAACTTGATTTGTACAAATAATTTGATGCCTACCCAAAAAAAGCCATACTTTATTTATTTACTCAATTTTTAAGCAAAAAACTTCAATTTCGTCAGCCTCACGTAAAGATTTATAGGTTTTAGCAGCGTTTAGCAGATGGCTCTTTGTGTTTTGTTTATACTGGTCAGTAAGTTATGTTTGTGAACAATTAAAAAAAATAAGAAATTATCTTTAGAGTACTCTCAACTGGCAGTTGGCACTACCTAATACACATTTTTTATGCCTCCTTAATGCACAATATGTCATACATGTACAATGTTTTTTGCAAATAAATAAATTCATTTCATTTACAAATAATATTATCTGCAGACGCTAACTAATACTGAATCGCGCAAAAGTAACATTAGTTCACTTTCTATTAATATGTTATTCATTTTTAACCGACTTCAAAAAAAAGGAGGAGGTTCTCAATTCGTCGGAATCTTTTATATGTTATATTATTTACAGATCCGTAAAAAGATGACAGACTGTGCAGTTCACTTGGCCAGACACGTGGGCTATGAGAATGCCGGTACAGTGGAATTCTTGTTGGACGACAAAGGCAATTTCTACTTCATTGAAGTCAATGCCAGGTTTGTACTTTGTATCACTAATATCTATTATTTGAATTATTTTTTGGATTAAATTTTGTGTGTGCGGGCACGCACGCAGCGTCTGTGTGTGCGTGTTAAAATGCATGTGAGCTAACGAGTGAGATGCGTACGAGTGTGCGTGTGAGCGTGCGTACGTGCGTGTGTATTGTAAGCATGCGAGCGTATACATACCTGTATGTGATTACGATTAAATTATCTATTCGTGCTGTACCATAAAAGACTTCTTTTATTTCCTGCAGGTTACAAGTAGAACACACAATCACAGAAGAGGTAACCGGCATAGATCTCGTGCAATCACAGATCAGGGTCGCGGAAGGCATGACCTTACCCGAGATGGGTCTGACGCAGGACAAGATCAAGACGCAAGGTTACGCCATCCAGTGCCGCGTCACGACTGAAGACCCCGCCAACAACTTCCAACCCAGCACCGGCAGGATTGAGGTGTTTAGGTAAGATGTCCTTAACTTCCTTAAAAACTTTAGCGCCAGGCATAACATAATAGTTGACAATTCCATGATAGAATGATGCTAAACGTGTTTTATGACATTTCACGTGAAACTATTCAAAACTATCTATTTATTTATCATTGTATTAGTTAATAATATGTTTTTTTGTAAACTTGTGGTGAATGTTGTGTTCACTTGTAAATAGCGACTATATTTAGTAAGTAAGCTTAGACTAAGTACTTAAGACACCTTCCAGCCGGTGGAAACACGAGTGAGGTAAGTTAATAAGACACTGCATACTTCAATTAACTCTAAACCTCTGGTACTTTTTTCGCGAAGAATCAAGCACATTCATTCAAAAATGTCCCGCCTACTACTATCAACGCTTTTTGGAGACTCGAACATAGATCTCGTACCGTCATAGATCAGGGTCGCGTAAAGCATGACCTTATCTGAAATGGGTCTGCCACAGGACAGATTAGACTGGAGACCCCGCCAACAACTTCCAACCCAGCAGGATTGAGGTCTTTAGGTAAAATCTAGTGCTTAATTTCGTTAAAATCGGTTGTATGCGTATAGACAACCAGATACTGCATACTCCAATAAACTACTGAAGCCTTTGCGATAAATCAAACTCCATATAAGGAAAAAAGCACTGGTTACTTTCCACAGATTTCAGCCACTGAAGGTGTAAAACCTAAGGTGCTCTTACATTTTTAGAAGCACTCAATATAGCATCTCCCAAAACTGTATGTTTTTGGGATGCAGCGTTGTCTTACATTTATTGCCCAATTTTGCATTATGAAACTATGACATCTTTTTTTTTTATTAGATCGGGCGAAGGCATGGGTATTCGATTGGACTCTGCATCAACGTACGCTGGCGCCATTATCTCACCGTATTACGATTCTCTGCTAGTCAAAGTAAGTTGATATGATTAAATATTCTATGTACATACCATAAACAATATCACTATTTTTGGAAATTCCACCCTTTCACCGATTTTTTTAGTCAGCCCGCAAGTTAACCCTTGACTGCAATCTCACCTGGTGGTAAGTGATGATGCAGTCTAAGATGGAAGCGGGATAACCCATACCCTTTTGGTTTCTACAAGGCATCGTACCGGCAACACTAAATCGCTTGGCAGCACGGCTTTGCCGGTAGGGCGGTAACTAGCCACGGCCGAAGCCTCCCACGAAACCAAAACTTCCGCTCGAGTGAAGCTGGGTGTAGATTAACATAATTTGCCAGTTTGTTTTACCACCATTGTATTTTTTGTGATGTGTTGTAGGTAATCTCCCACGCACAAGACTTGGCGGCATCGGCCGCTAAAATGAACCGAGCGCTCCGCGAATTCCGCATCCGCGGCGTCAAGACCAACATCCCCTTCCTCCTCAACGTGCTAGAGAACCAGAAGTTTTTGAATGGTACCATAAAATATTTATAAAATTAATTAAATTCGTGCATTAAAAAAAAAATTGAGTGCATGTCAGCATAATGTACAAGGTCGGTTTCCATAGCGATGTTATATAGTTACTAAAATCTTTAACGGTCTAGGTGGTAAACAAAAATTTTTTTATACTTTTTTTTTTCTTAAAATTTAAATGGTTTCCATAACAGGTTGCTATACCTGTGGTCAACTTTACGGGGTTGGACAACAAGGTTGCTAAGATAATAATAATTAATCATTGCCATCATTAGTACATTAAAAAAGAAAATTCCTGATTTTTTCACTTACTCATCAAATCCTAGGACCTAGAAAGCTGAATTTTTGAACAAAGATTCTTTTTACAATGCAAACAAGGAATTTTTCGAATTATGGGACAGGGGATAAGAACGATTTGGAAGCTGTGGGTGATCTCTAGTATTTGATATCCTCAATGTTTCTACTCCAGGAGCCGTAGACACATACTTCATCGACGAGCATCCTCAACTGTTCATGTTCAAAGCGTCACAAAACCGCGCACAAAAGATCATCAGCTACTTGGGCCAAGTATTGGTCAACGGACCGGCAACGCCCTTGGCCACGAATATACCGCCTTCGGATGTGAAGCCTTACATCCCTTCAGTGCCGTTGGGTGAGTGACCAAATATTTGTATAGATTGGTGTATTAGACCAACCCTGATATTGATCTTTTGAGTGACCCGTTTTAGCTTGTGAAGTAGTAAAATTAATCATTAATTTGAGGAATCAAATTGAAACTATAGCCTTAGTAGTAGTATAATTTTTATTATTTTTGATGTATTTTTTTTGTGCTACCAAACAAAAGAATTCAAGACTAAACCAAAGGTTACTTAGATTCATTTTACTCTACTATTTGTGGTAATTCAGTTGTAGAGTCAGCAACAAAACTAGGTTTGCACCCGTCTATAGTAGCTTACACTGGCAGGTGCAAGCCTATAGCTTTGTCGCTGTTTGTATACAATCTCTAAAGTAAAAAGTCTAAAAGCAATGCTACGTCTCTCTCTGCGGAGAACTTTATGAAAGGGATAGCAGAAATATGTTTAGTCATGTTTGGTTTAGTTTATAACTGAATTAGTCTCATTATCTATAGCGAAAACTTTGTGTATCTGAGGGACTAACACCCATATTCTAAGTCGCAACCTCGAAAGCTCCTCGACTTCAACTCACTCGAGGGAGCCTCAAGGTATGACTCGAACGAACCTCGAAATTGGTATTCTTAGTTGTGAGGGTAAGGAAATAATGAGGTTCCTCGAATGAGTGTGAGTCGAGGCAAAACGTCATGAATTTCGTCATCATTTGGAGGAATATTTCGTTTTTGAACGAAATTTTGCTTGCCTTTTATTTTCAGGGGTCAACATACATTTATACCGTAATAACCTGTTGCATTTTCTGTCCTTTACTATACCTACTTTGTTTCGCTTACTCATTTGGACGCACTGGCCAATCAATCATGTTTCTTTGCCGCGTTCGTTCGTTTGATTCACATTTTGAGTGACCTAGGTCCCATATCAAAATAAGGTATCTCTAATGAGCGTGCTGCCCAGCCAACAAGTTATGTGTCATCGCCACGTTTGTTCGTTTCACTTTTTGTGAGGTACATCAACGTCCCAAAACAATACCTTCACACATAAATCTGACGTGCTTGCTGCCCAGCCAACAAGTTGCGTTTCATCACCGCGTTCGTTCGTTTCACTTTCTGTGAGTTAGATCTCCTGCCCACAGCCCAACCAATAATATGCGTTGCATTACCGGGTTCATTCGGAGAAAACCCGTGCTCTGTAGTGAGCCGGCGACACTGGGTCTCATGATGATATTTAAAACACCTCATTTAATCAAAATACATAACAAATAAAATGCACTTTGTTCCGGTTAACATACATAAAACATCCTCAAGGTAGATCGCGATCAACCTTACGTTTCACTCAACTCAAACTCACTCGAATGAGGAAACTCTTTGAGTGGAGGCGAAAATTTATAACTCAGAATATAAAAACGCCTCAGTGAGGTTGAGTCGAGTCGAGGAAATCATGAGGTTACGACTTAGAATATGGGTGTAAATATAAAACACGATTTCTTAGGTTCATTTTTACAAAAATCATCAACGTTTCGATGTACATTACTTTTACCCTAATTTTTCTAAAAATACTGTTTGTTATTTCTTTTTAGTTTTTTGTTCTCAACAGAAATTCCAATAAGGTCATAAACCCAAAAATTACTTATTGAGTGCTAAAAAGAAGTCTAATGATTTAAAAAATGCATTTTGATGACTTTTTATTAACAAATATTGCATTTCTTATTCCAAATTAACACAGTATTTGCAGGACAGCAAATAAAATAATAACAGTGTTGCCAACACAGCCAAAAAATATAATAGCACAGTGTGACCAACACAGCAAATAAAATTTCTTACATGTTGAATGATTTTTTTTTCAGTCCGCTCGGGGCATGGTAGGTCCGAAAAGGATATATTAAAACCTACTGCTCTTTCTTTTACTTGCGACACCTCTACAGCTTTAAAAAGCTTTAATTACTATTTTTTCTATTAATTGCCGAAAAACACAGGCATAAAATCCAGAAAGCACAATCAAAGTCTTTCTTTGTCTTATTAATAAAAAATTACACACTGCTTGTATATAATGGTTTATATACTTCTCAGCATTGATGAATCTCTTAGATAATCTTATTCATAATAAAAACTTCCACAAAATTTCGCATGGATATTGAACAAATCCGTCTGCCATCCTTTTTTGTGTTTTTCCAAAGGTTATTTTCGCATGAAGAATGTAAACAAGATATAAACATTTTAGGAGCACGCGTTAGTCGACCAAATAAATCTATATTTGCAAATCATTGAATTTTTTTTGTTTTTAATGGTTTTCTTGATATAAGTACGTACGTACATCCAATGCGTACAATACATTGAACAAGTAGCCATGTATAAATAGTGTGTAATTTTTTATAAGGGCCTATGTGGGATGGTTTTCGCTTTCATTAATAAAAATCATCCTTCACTGCTGATTTCGAAAGTATAACAATGAAAAAAAAATTTTTTTGCGATTTTATTTAAAAAAAAATAGAAAAAAAAAAAAAAAACAACAAAACTACATGCTCACGTACCCGCAGTTACGTACCTACTACGTCGACATTATGGCTAATTCTCTTATACACAATCTCTTAACTAAGCTGAGATGAAAATTTATTGCTATCCCTTTCATAATGCTTCATACGAGAAAAAGTTTAGAGAGAAGATCTCCTGTTTAAAGATTGTGTTCAACAAAATTAGCCATTACGCGCTTGCTTCGCTCATAATATTAAAAAAAAAACATAAAAAAGTTGTGCTACATACCTATTTTTGGACGGTCCATTTAGACTTACATATATGTGCTCGTATAATTAATTGTCGATTAATTGTGTGAGTCTTTTCAACTAACACTTTGAAGGAACTCTTAAAATTGCTGTTTTTTGCGGACAAATGTAAAATAAAAAGTTATGCTACCTAATTACTGGACGGTCCATTTTGTCTTAGATCTGCTCGTACATATTAATTAAATGTCCATCAATTGTGTGCGTCTTTTCAACTAACACTTTGAAGGGACTATTATTTGCTGTTTATTCGCGGACAAGTGTTTTTCCGTGAATTCTCTGCTATTATATTGGGTGTGGCACTCCCATTAACATTTGCACTTACCATATTTTTTCACTAATCATATTATTTCACAGACCTTTCCCCTGAGGCCATTAAAAGACACGAAATGACAGGTGAAAATACAGGTAAGACGTTAGTTATTATTACGTAATTATCTGTACAATAATAAATGTTGCATGTATTGGGTTTTTCGTGATAAATAAAAAACAGCAGGACATTTCTGTACCTAATAAATAATGCTAGATTAAAGGTCTGAATTATAGCATTATACATATTTGTATACATGAATCTAAAACTTCTTCAAGGCGAAGTATAATTGGTTGTTCATAAAATCATAAACATTACATTATGTTTTGTTTGGTCCATGTAATTTTGAATTGTCAGTGTACTACAAAAATACTCGATGCAATACTTTATGCTCTATACTAACAAGTTAGTTAAAATTTTAGTCGAAGTGCGTTTTTATACGTACGTACGAATGTGCGTTCCATAATACAAAAAGTATTACGATCTCTAGCATGTATATTTTCTCTTTGTCACACTTCACCATCGTCAACCAATATACGTCCACTGCTGGACCTAAGTCTCTTTTAGGGACTTCCACGCGCTAGGGACTTGCGCTGCCTGAATCCACCGGCTCCCTGTGCCTCTTTTAATGTCGTCTGTCCCCTGGAGGTCCCTGGGAGGTTCTCCAACTGTGCGCTTTCCGGTGCGAGGTCGCCATTCTAGCACCTTGGGACCCCAACGTCTAGCGGTTTTTCGAAATATGTGCTCTACCCTGCCCACCACCACTTTAGCTTTGCAACCCGTTGAGCTATGTCGGTTACTCTGGTTCTCCCACGGATCTTCTGATTCCTGATTTAACAACATAGAGAAACTTCAAGCATCTCTTCTCTCAACTTAACTCTTTTCATACTTCGTTTAGAGTCGCTAAGCTTAGACACATATTATGTCATCACAGTCAATTAGCACTGTTCCAACTCGATGCGTGCTTTGATTGTTCAAATAAACTGAAATACTAGAAAAGTGAATAGAAACACTACCATTTAGTATATCCTAAAAAATTTAAACTATACCAATGTTCCCTAGGCATTTTCAACAGTTTATTGCATAATCCCAACAGCCGTCAAACCACCGAAAGGCTTCAAGGAGATCCTCACAGAAGGCGGTCCTGAAGCCTTCGCAAAAGCAGTACGACAGAACAAAGGGCTGTTACTCATGGACACAACATACAGGGATGCCCATCAGTCCCTGTTGGCGACCAGAGTCAGGACACATGACCTTTTGGGCGTCTCTCCTTACGTGGCACATAACTTCAGCAATCTATACGCTTTGGAGAATTGGGGTGGAGCTACATTCGACGTTGCGCTTAGGTAAGTCTCTCA
Organism: Maniola jurtina; assembly: GCF_905333055.1. NCBI lineage: Eukaryota > Metazoa > Arthropoda > Insecta > Lepidoptera > Nymphalidae > Maniola > Maniola jurtina. The sequence continues at coordinate 2,905,298 of NC_060044.1, forward strand.
AACTTCTATTTTTAGACAATTGCTCCCTGAAAATCTACTAAAACTTCAAAAGGACATAAAAAACTGTCTTCAGGTAAGCAGGTCCAGAAGTTATAAAAAAATCAAACAACAATTTTAAATATTAATAATTACCAAAAATTTAAAAGGACCTTACAAGAATACTTAGTAGACAAGGCGTACTACACCATTCAAGAATACGCCAATAGATATAAAGCATAATAAGTGTTACGTTTCTCTTTATTTTTATTTTTCTCTCCTTTGTTACAATAATAATTTCCAATTTCCATTTATTGTCATTCATGTTATCAATATAATTATGAAATATGTTGCCTATTGCACACCACTATAATGGTAAATACACTGTAACCTTAAACTCTTGTACCACCTATTGTAAAACGTGTATTTGCAATAAATTAATTATGATATGATATGATATGATATGATAATCTCAACAATTTAAAAATGCCACAACTTCTTTAGGGGCTTCAAGAGAATTTTCAAAATAAGGTATTCTCGATGTTAGCAGTCATCATAAAGGGCTTCTACTCACTTGGAAACAACGCGAAAATTCTTAAAAAAAGAAAATGGTGGATTGTGTGTGCGGGCTGAAAAAGATGCAGTGCAAACCGCACACAGAGTTTTTTTTGTTTTTTTTTTTTTTGAAATTGTATGTTTTTCTTTGAAGGTTCCTGCACGAATGTCCGTGGGAGAGGCTGGAGGATATGCGAAGACTGATCCCCAACATACCGTTCCAAATGCTACTACGCGGTGCCAATGCGGTCGGCTACACCAACTACCCCGACAACGTTGTCTACAAGTTCTGCGATATGGCGGTAACGTGTTTCTTATACCTGACCTAAATAAGAAACTGTCTAATCAGCCGTAAACGGCTTTTTAATTTAAATAATTATATGGTCACAAATGAAGTTATTCCATTAGTTTCCTAACTCCCATCGGCGGTTTTGCCACTAGATTACAACATGGGGTTATTCAAGGGGCAGACCAATAAATTCCTGAAAGACCGGCAACGCATCTCTGGTGCTGCAAATGTTCATGAGCGGCGGTGATCACTTAACATCAGGTGACCCGGCTGCTCGTTAGCTCACTATTCTTCATAAAAAAAGTTGGCGCTAAACCATTACCTTTAAGCCATAAATGTATGGAGGCTTTCAATATATTGCCTTAGGATTAAAAAACTTAAAATCGAAATTACTTCATTTTGAAGGGTCATTCAAGTCGGCGTCAGGGTATAATTTAATCTGTCAAAATTATTAAAGAAATGATCGAATCTTATATTTTCTTGACCGTCATTGAAGCGATCCCTCAAGGAAATCTGTTAAAATTACAACTTCAAGTAGGTCTTCAAAACTTTCTCTTCCTTTGTAGGTAAAATCCGGAATGGACATATTCCGAGTTTTCGATTCACTAAACTACCTACCGAACTTAATCATTGGCATGGACGCGGCGGGCAAAGCGGGCGGCGTGGTTGAAGCCGCCATTTCCTACACCGGAGACGTATCGGACCCGAACAAGAAGAAATACGACCTCAAGTACTATCTAAACCTTGCCGATGAGTTGGTGAAAGCCGGGACGCACGTGCTAGCTATTAAGGATATGGCTGGTCTGCTGAAGCCTCAGGCTGCCAAGTAAGTGGTTCACCATGAGGCTATAAACCCTATTGTTCTTTAATAATAATAGTTTATTTCAGACTTTCACTACTTGAAATCTTGTAAGACAGCCTAAACTGAAGACAGAAATCTTACGTGGTGACAAGGTTGTGTTGAATTCGAAAATGATTTTGGTTTTTAAAATAGACGTCGCATTTTTTATTTTTATGAAGAAATTGATGTGGGTGCCAATTACAAAAATCATGCCAATTTCAAATTAAAGATGGCCGTCGTAATTTTTTATAGAAATAGATATGGGTGTCATTTTTAAGAGTTTTTCGAGACGCTGGTTACCAAAATGATACCCATTTTGAAATCAAAGATAGAGCGTGGCTATTTTTTTAAATAGATATATGGGTGACTTCAAATGACTTGACTTAAAACGCTTGTTACAGCATAACCTTATGACTTTTAAATTAAATTAAATTAACTTAAATTCCGACGAGTTGAGAACCTCCTGCTCTCTTGAAGTCGGTTAAAAACACGCGGACACGACCCTCCGCCATCAAAATAGACCAAGAAGAAGAAGAATAAAGTTGTATAATACTTTTTTTAGGTTACTGATATCAGCGATCCGCGACAAGCATCCATCCATACCAATCCACGTCCATACGCACGACACGTCAGGCGCGGGCGTAGCTTCGATGCTGGCGTGCGCGGAGGCGGGCGCGGACGTGGTCGACGTTGCGGTGGACTCCATGTCTGGGATGACCAGCCAGCCCAGTATGGGAGCGTTGGTTGCTTCGCTGCAAGGCACGCCTCTGGATACCGGTGAGTAATCCACACACGCACACACGTACGCAGCATTGACATGCACACGCACACATGCATGCACATACACACACCAATATTTATCCATGCCTTTGCTGGCGTAGTTAAAGACATAACTAAAATGTAATAGGTACATAATATAATGAAAAAGCGTAATCCAGATTTTTCTTTTTCAATGTCTGCTTCAAACCGATACTAAACCGATAATAGATATTGAAATTTTGATGACGTCATATCTTTTTATTTCATTACAACATCAGTCTCCGTTCTCTTTAGCTTCAAATGTCCATAGAAATACATAAAACTGTAATTCAAAGAAAGGTTGCAACTTAAACCTCTTTATCATTACCAAAGCAGCAAAACGTTCAGAAGAAACAGTAGGTAAATATTTCGGGAGAGAAATTTAAATATTTACTTCATAATTTTTCTTCGCTGACGGCGGAAATATTATAATGATTTCAATTATTCACTTTCAAAGTATATCACACTAATCACACTATCACACTAATATCACACTAATATTATAAAGGCGAAAGTTTGTGTGTATGTAGGTATGTGTGTATGTGTGTGTGTATGTTTGTTACTCCTTCACGCAAAAACTACTGGACGGATTTGCCTGAAACTTAGAATGGAGATAAGATTATACGCTGGATTAGCACATAGGCTACTTTTTATCCCGGAAAATCATAGAGTTCCCACGGGATTTAAAAAAACTTACATCCACGCGAACGAAGTCGCGAGCATCAGCTAGTCATTATTAATGTTAAAACATTTGTTCTCCAGGAATTCCTCTACAAACAGTGTCAGAATATTCAGCGTACTGGGAACAAGCTCGCACATTATACGGTCCCTTCGAATGTACCGCCACTATGAAGTCTGGCAACGCTGACGTATACTTGAACGAGATCCCTGGAGGCCAATACACCAACTTGCAGTTCCAAGCCTTCTCATTGGGTCTGGGAAGCCAGTTTGAGGAAGTCAAGAAGGCATACAGGTGAGGAATTTCTAGACTATCTCTGGAATTTATAGGAGTTCTGGGAAGGAATCTAACCCAAGAATATCTCCACTATTCTTGTCCTAGGTTCTTCTACCATACTTAGGTTGAAATCTATCGAGCACAGCAGATCTAAGTCACAAGGACATTGCTTAGACATAAGTTTCAGTTAAAACGAGACAGATTTATGCCAGCCGTATAACGCTGTCTCGTTTTAACAGTGTCTTAAGACTGAGAAATGTCAAAGTACGCTCTATAAATCTCAGCCTTAGACATAGCCGTCCGTTGTACGGAACCCCCGCCATTATATTGTGATATCTGGAAGTTGTTAGTGATGAGGATTACGAGTTCCAACACAGATTGAAATCTAAAATTGAAAAAGAGTGTTCCACCAACTCCTCTAACATTATTTGTACCATACAAAACCTGAAGAACCTTGTATTCGGTACATCATTCCATCGTGTTATTTTTTTAACATTTTTGTATGATTAGTAAATAATACATTTAAGCTTATTTCGTGGTTTAACGATATTTTATATTATAAATTTTATAAATAACGGGTACATACTACAATTAATTTGTTTTGTCTAATGATTCGGGTGTTGGTGTGCCAAATAAGCTTTCTGTTGAAATTCTATTCAAATTAATGATCGTGTTGGCATGTATTCCCAGCTAACGTTCATAATTTTAACTAACCCATGGGAAACTCAATATAAATGAAGTTGTACTCTTTCCACTTATATAGACGAGTGCTTGCCAAGCCAGCAAACAAGAAAAGCAAGGTGCTGAATGTTGGTTTTACGCTTTTCCATTTACATCCCCATCTCAAATAAGTAGCTTCGTTTGAAAACATAAGGCACGTTACGCGGCATTTATTTTCGGCAAAACAGTTTTGCTCTGCTACGAATTTTGGTAAGAAACTGAACTCACTTCTTTTCTACCAGGGAAGCCAACCTCTTACTCGGAGACATAATCAAGGTGACCCCATCGTCCAAGGTGGTGGGAGACTTCGCCCAGTTCATGGTGCAGAACAAGCTTACAGCGGCCGACATCGAAGCCCGGGCCGAAGAACTGTCCTTCCCCAAGTCCGTTGTGGAGTTCTTCCAGGGCGCTATTGGCATACCTTATGGAGGATTCCCTGAACCTCTTCGGTAAGTGTTTTAGATATAGGATATTTTTAGGAATATTAGCCATACTAATATTCCTCTTTCCCCTCTTACTCTTGGAACCCCAACATCCATTGGTTGTTAGGATTCCGTACCTCAAAAGGAAAAACGGAACCCTTATAGGATCACTTTGATTATACGTCCTGCCCGTAGCATAGCCACTTTAGCTTCGCAATGCATTTTAATTGCTTGCAGTCACCATTGCGAATTTGAAAAAAAAACCGGTCTAAAGCTAGATTTTTTCAGATCAAAGATCCTGAAAGACATGCCGAGGATAGAAGGCCGGCCGGGACAGGAGTTACCGCCTCTTGACTTCGACAAGTTGAAGGCGGACCTTAAGGAACATTACCCTGAGGTAAGTGACACGTCATGATAAATCCAACATGGCCGACCATGTTGGTCATGACAAAGAAAAAACTAAGAAACAACAGTAGATTATGCAACATGGGGATAATGTAATGTCTTACGTCACGGGCACTTGGATAAATCCCAAGCGAACGAGGGATTTTAGAGTAACTCCCGAGCGTAGCGAGGATGTTACCGTGAGGGAGCCTCCGGGTAGAGGCTACATTTTATACGAAAAAAATTGATCTAACGGATGTCACATGAAAAAAGTGGGGGTCTCCAAAAATTTTTTTTAACTAATGTATCGAGTGGGCTGTCAAATGAAAGAGGAAAAAATTCTGAGTTCATAAATATAAATGTACTACAACATTAAAATATACCAAGCGACAGAAAAACAATTTTACTACAATATTTCAGCATTTATTAAGACGATCGCAGTCGGGTTTTAGTTTTCAACTTTAACTTGTAACCTTGAATGTTAGGTGACAGACCAAGACGTGATGTCGGCAGCGATGTACCCTCAAGTGGCGAACGATTTCTTCCGCATCCGGGACAAGTACGGCCCCGTCAAACATCTCGACACCAAGACCTTCCTTGTTGGACCCTCTGTAAGTTAACCATTATTTTTAGGGTTCCGTACTTCAAAAGGAAAAACGGAACCCTTATAGAATCACTTTGTCGTCCGACTGTCCGTTTGTCGTGTCTGTCAAGAAAACCTATAGGGTAGGTACTTCCCGTTACCTAGAATCATGAAAAAATAAGTATTTTCAATTTTCAAAGTAAGATAACTATACCAAGTGGCGTATCATATGAAAGGGATTTACCTGTACATCCTAAAACAGTTTTTTATTTATTTTTATGCGTAATAGTTTTTGATTTATCGTGCAACATGTCGGAAAAATTATCCGAGTACGAAACTCGCACATGGCTGGGTTTTTTTTGAAATTCTGTTTTGATTGATGGCTTATTATTTTCCATCCCACTTTTGTTGCGAAATTGCATTGCATAATAGATGTCTTTTATTCTAGTTTGCTTTGAAAATGTTATATTGTAGGTTGGTGGAACGATCGAAGTGAAGATCGAGCGAGGCAAGACGTTGGACATCAAAACCTTAGCCGTTTCTGAAGAGATGACTGCGGCCGGGGAGCGGGAGGTGTTCTTTGAGCTCAATGGACAACTGAGATCTGTGTTCGTTAGGGACGACCAAGCCAGCAAGGTAAGCCAAGAAACGTAAATTGTATAGTGAACTCTAGGTAAAGTCGGGTTCCTCGCCTCAACAAGGTGGCCATCGCTGAGATGACGGCTGGAGAGAAGTTATTTTTGTAGCACGGTGGACTACAAAGATTACCAAGTTACCAAGATACGTTGTGGAATCGTCTTAGCGGCAGGCCAAAGTCAATCGAAATAATAGAGGTAAAATTGTGGTTCCTTACCCAGTCATACTTCTTCTCAGGCAGAGTTGTTGGCTGATAGTTTTTATTAGGCTTAAGAGATCAAGGGTACCTACAAGTGCCATGGATTGAAACATAATGAAGACTTCTGTGGATTTTTACAATTTTCAGTGTTTATTAATTTTTAGGGAATGTCATAACTAGTAGTATTTTAATTTGCTTTGTCTTCGCTATCTTCGATACCAGCCGGGCTGGAACTAGGCTTCTGTTGAACCAAGATAGGAAGTGCGGCTCGATGGGAGAAAAATTGCTGTAAAGATTACTATAAAAGCCTTGACACTGAAAATGAAAAAAATAAAATAAATAAATAAATATACTTTTATTCTAAAATATTTATTTACATGGCCTTAAAGGTAAAGTACGGTAACAACTGCGTTAGTTACAAAACTGTGTTGCAGTTGTTAACGCCCACTTCCAGATTGACAAAATTAGGTACTAAAGAGAAGAAAAAAGAAAAATATAACAATGTCAAAAATCAATGCATATTTCCATGCATATGCATATAACCCTAAACACTTCGCGGAATGTGTATCTGCCTTTACGTCAAATGAACGGTTGGTCTATAATAAATTATTTCTTCTCGTTTCAGGAAATGAAGATCCATCCAAAAGCCATAAAAGGCGACAAGAACCAAGTAGGAGCACCCATGCCAGGTACAGTCCTGACCATCAAAGTTGCAGAAGGCGACCACGTGGACAAAGGACAAGCCATCGCTGTACTATCGGCCATGAAGATGGAGATGATAGTGCAGGCGCCACGAGCAGGCACTGTCAAGTCAGTGGCCGTCACCAACGGACAGAAACTCGAGGGCGACGATCTCATATGCACCATTGAATAGGTATACCACTGATGTTGCCTAGCTGCAGATAATTTACTGTGGTCTGGGGTGCTGGTCGACCAATCGGAGCGCATCTCAGCGTACAGTCAAAGGTCGTAAGTCGTTTAGCACCTTAATAATCATATTCGCGTGGCAAGGTTATGTACATGCGTTAGATATGTGCATAACCTTGCTACACAAATATGATTATAGAAAAAGGTCATAAATGCGACAGGTTTTTGATGGAATAGTTTCATTGAATTGCTACTCGAATTCTGAGGCTGACCGTACATATGGCATTTCAGATTGTGACAAACATTAGTTTGTCACAATCCGACGGTGGACGGTGGACGTTCCGATTTATGGGTCACTTCACACCATATCACGGTAAAGGCCGCAGCTTCAGTTGAGATTGTGAAGTATCAATACATAAAACGTCTTTAGGCAATATATAGCGAATTTCTCACTCACTGCGCTCGCGCATATTCCACGTTCGACTCACATTGATACTTCACCATCAAAAAACTAATTAGGAAGAGAATATTGTCACTTTCAACCACAGACTGGTATTTTTAAACATATTATAAAATAACTGTTTTAACTGTTACTGTTGATTTGTTACCTTTCGAAACTCTCTTTCATTGTAACTCTCGTTCTTGTTTCTTACAATCGATTTTTATCTGTAATATTTATGGATGTTTTTAATTATTTAGTTAGTTAAGGGTAGCTTTCATTATGACGTTGTTATAAATTTTATTTAAGTGCCAGCTTTGGTATGTCAAAGTTGCCGAGCGTGTAAGGCCCTCAAGTATACCATCCAATTTGTATGACGATTAAAGTCTTGATTATACAAACTTGATCAGGTGGTTATAGGTATACAGTCAAGGGCCGTAAGTATAGAATGTAGGTATAATCAAAATATGTATATTTTTTATAATTTGGATCGATGAGGGTGCGAAAATTGTTCAATTATACAAGCAAAAATGCTGTGATATATCACCATGGATTAGTGCCTATAAAGGTTAAGCGCGCATTTAAATCAGTCTCATGCAAATAAAGTGTAATTTATCAATTTTATTCTTCTACTATGTATATTTTTACTTAAATAACTTCATCACATCATAGCCGGCCCACTACTGAGGACAAGTCTTCTCTAGGAATGAAAAAGGTTTGGGCTATAATATTATAGTCCGCCACGCTGGCCCAGTGCGGATTGACATACTTCACACACCTTTGAGAAGGTTACGGAGAACTCTCAGGCGTGCAGGTTTCCTCACAATGTTTTCGTTCACTGTTAGAGCAAACGATATTTGATTGCTTATAAAAACGCACTAACCGAAAACCACTAATTAACCACTAGATATTGACACTAAGTAACTTTATTGCACAACAAGTGTAAATTAAAAACTTATAACACCCCCGACAAGTGAAGGTTACAGTAACTAGAAAAGAGCTGAAAACTTTCAAACGGCTGAACCGATTTTCTTGAATTATAGCGAAGAACACTCTCAATCAAGCCCACCCTTCAAACAAAAAAAAACTAAATTAAAACCGGTTCATTAGTTTAGGAGCTACGATGCCACAGACAGATACATAGAAACACAGATACACGCGTCAAACTTATAACACCCCTCTTTTTGTGTCGGGGGTTAAAAAGGGTCAATTTTACAGACAATATATAAATTATATTTTTTTTAACATAGAAATGATAGTAATAGATAACATTATTGTGATTTATTGTTTGAAACATTTAAATGCGCGGTTATCTAAATCGCTTATATACTTAATGCATCACAAGTGCACAGTACAAAAGACGGATAATGTATAAGTGTAATTTATATTATGTCGATTATATTATTATTATAAAGATATTAAAAATATGTCTAAAAATATGTATGTACTATGTAGTTACCTAAGTTAAAAATAGTAGATATATCCATTCATTAATCCATCCAAAATGGCGGCATTAATCAATGTCTCTCACTTACACACTGTAGGTATGTATAGTGTGTGAGTAAGACGGAATTATTAGCGACGCTTCGTTTCGATTAGCTTCTTTGACACGGATATACATCACAAAAGAATGTTCTGTTTGCAAGAGCTTATAAAATGTCGATTTCAAAGGTTGATTCTATTAATGCAATGATAAATTCTGTCCTTATTTATATCTTGCCTAATGAAAATGTATTCTACAAAGTTCAAATCTTAAACGCACAAAAAAAATAGTTCCTACAGTACCTTTACATAATATACAATAACGATTTATCCTTTAATCTAAGAGGTATTATAAAATCAACCTTAAAAATCAACAAAATGTTTAAAAGACATGCAAATATATCTTGATTAATTTATTATGTTGGTGCTGATTCTGTTGACCACAATAGGTTTATCTGACATAGTGTGCATTCCTTTCATAATATTCCTGTTAGAAAAGAATGACGTTACTTTTAGACCCGCTGAGCTCTACTAATTTACAAGTACGCTGGAATTGCTATTGCCGATTGAAGAAAGCCTGCCTGATAGCAGCAGCAGCTGAACGTCATGTACTTGGAACTAAATGAGACATCTATCAACATGTCCATTTTAATTTACAGTACACTCGGTGGTGTGTTTTGAATCGACACAAAAAAATAGTGTCATTTTTGCACACCTCTTCCAGCGCACTTGTATAAGTCCATTACAGTGTGAAGACATGCTAATGTAGTTTTTTGTGTGCAACTGAATTAGCACCACTATGCAGTTAAAAGACATTTTTGTATAATTGTTTTACCTAAACCTAGTTTTATAGGCTTAGTACTTTAATAATTGGATTTTTTTAGTATGATTTGTTTATTTAAATAAAATATCTCATTCACATTATCAAGGTATGAAATACTTTGTATCATTTTGTGCTTCCAATGAATAATAATTTAAATAGTAGGTATGTCAGTCTTATTTGTTATTTTTTTGCAAATTTATACTTTTAATAGCAATATATGATTTTAAAATGGTTATTTTTGTTTTATTTATTAATTACCTACTAGATGACATCCGAAACTAAGCGAGTGTGGATTTAGGTACCGTGGGACGTTTTAATTTTGCGAAACTAAAAGTAGACTATCTATGTCCGTCTCCAGAATGCAAGCTGTCTGTATCTTTCGTCAAAATTGGTTAAACGGATAGGTCCTCGTAGCAGACTACTACATTTTCATATGGAAGTTGGAACTGATGGTCTACATCCTTAGGGTGCGTTTCCACTGAAGCGGAGCAGAACGGAGATAGTTGGTGGACTGATGCAAAATTACAAGATGAGCAGCTCACGTTATTGTTAGATGACGTGACAAATTTTTATCACCGCTCAACTTTCTGATTGATCGAATACATCTCCGCCCCGCTTCATTTCAGTGGAAGCTCACCCTAAGAAATGTTAAAAACTCGTAACCTCCTAAGACAACATAAAAGATGTATCTATGCAGATACTTTTAAAGATTGAATTGTGCTTTATTCGTTGAGCAAAGGAACTTTGTAAATATAAAGTTGTAAGTTGTATGTCAATTTACGAAAAGGGTTTAATTAATAATAAAAAAGAGACAAATAGTTATAAATTTATATTTCTCATTGATCATAATCTATACAAAATTCAATTTCTACTTTAACATTAGATACAACAATATAATTTCAAAAAAAAATATTCTAAAAAGAATAGAAGTGTTAGGATGCCTGTCGAGTGAAGCGGAGATAAGCTAACATTTTAAAGGCTGTGTTTCCACTTAAGTGGCGACGTGTCGTTCAGGTATAGACTAATCAAATAACACGTGATATGTGATAAAATTATTATTATTATCACAATCTTTCAACAATGTCATTGCAAGTCTCTGCTTCGGTCGTAAGGTTTCCATACTTAGGATGTCTGTCAACTGAACTGGAGATAGTTACTAGCGTGTAGTCCCGTTGTACCTGTTAGCCGTGTCCCTGTTAATGGCAGCGGTAATTGAGTAAAATTAAAAACACATGCCAATCTCTGTACCCGTTTAAAGAAGACAATTAGGCTGAGATCTATAGAGTGCCCTTTGACTTTGCTAAGACTTGAGACACTGTTAAAACGAGACAGCGGTATAACCGCTGGTATAAATCTACCTCGTAACTCGTTTGAACTAAAACTTAAGTTGAAACTAAGTCAAAGTTCGCTCTAAAAACTTCAACAACTAGTCAACTCTTACGAAAAATTAACAAATAAGCTTCCGGACGGCAAAAAGTGTTCGCGAAAATATCAGCTCAACCACGATTGGGCGCATATATTTGTAATTAAAAGTTTTACGAAAGTTCAAGCTCTTTACGTGCGAACTTTTTTTTCTGCTATAACGGCACTGTTTTGCTAGATTTTGTATATGCGACATATATTTTCACAAAGGTGGCACGCTTCATCTAAAGATTGAAAAAACAGTTCACTATACTTCGCTCCGATTCAGTTGACAAGCACTCTTGAGCTCGGTATCCACGCAGTTAAATGTTCGCCGACCAAGCTTTATAAAGCACGACTTCGTTCGCGTGGATTTAGATTTTTTAAAATATCGCGGGAACTCTGATTTTTCCGGCATAAAAAGTAGTAACACATTTAACTATACCCATACAAAAAATCACGTCGACCCGTTGCTCCGTTGCGACGTGATTGTAGGACAAACCAACAAACTAGTATTTATAATATGGGTAGTGATGGCACTCATCCGAATTTGTCTGAATGAATTTTGAAACTTTGAGCATGTACCTATTTAATAAGTCCTAGCCAACAAGTTACTTAATAAAGATAGCTGCCTCCTTACAAAAAAAAACTTTAATAAACTACTGGACAGTAAAGCTCATCACATTTCAAAAAATAGTCTTAAAAGGAATATTAAGCGTCCATTTTCCTGCAATTAAAGATAATTTGTAATTTTGAGTGATTTCATTTTAATACAAAAACGATGTATAGAATTTAAATGTTATTTCAGCTCATATTATAGTCCAAAGTGATCATTCGATCATTGAATGGTTCAAAATCGGGTTGTCACAACACTTGGGTTACATAGACCCAAAATATAGATACATCAGGCGACAATAGTTATAAAAGTATCACAACAATTTATATGTGGAAATTTGTACACGGCATCTTTTAAGGTTATAAGAAACTATATTTCTGAAAAAATACCGGCTTTAATCGGGACCTTGGTCGGTGTATGGCCGACTAGTCCTAAGCTTCTTCGGGTTAACTATTCGGGCATACACCAAAAAATGTCACGTGTAACTAAAACCGGTATTTATTAGTAATGAGTACGAAGATTAAATTCTAAAAAAACTATATTTCGTTGTTACTCTTAAAACATACAAAATCTAGTACAATGTGCAAACTAGCATCTATTCAATATAACTATAAATTGTCATAAACGAATTAATACTAAAAATATAGACAGGACATTTCGGATATTCGTCAATATATTTAATTACTAAAGGATCAATTTTAACGTTGCATACATCACAAGAGTCACTAATGAAATACACACTGCATATACATATTAGTTATAAAGCTTCGGCCACACCTGCGCGTCATGAACGCGGGATACGGGACGCAATGCGGGAGCGTCCACGCGACGCGAATGTATAGTGCAAGTGTCGTGTACAAGGCGTCTTAATTATCGTGGGGTGCGACCGCCGCGCAGCTAACTTTCCCGCTTCGTAGTCACTTAAGTCACGCAGGTTTGGATGATGCTTAAAGCATACAATAACTTCGAAGTGGGAACGTCAGCAACGCGCTCCCGCATCACGCCCTGCGTCGCGCGTCTACTACGCGCAAGTGAGGCCATAGCTTTACTCATACATAAACGTGTAAAGGCCATGTATAACCAGTGTGCAAGCTTTTAGTATTAAGATTGCGACTATTTCTCCTTATTATCTACATATTATTATATTACATATAAGTAACATTTTTTTTATCATGTAATATATTTTTTATACACAAAGGTCATAAAATAAAATATTTATTTAACATAATTACTATTCAGTATAATAGTGGAGTAAATAAAGCCGTAAAATAGCCAATCTTAGGAAGTCCTCAGAAACAGCTCCGATTTTGATGATTTTTTTTTTAAATTCTTGTTTTTTATACATTATTTAAAATCAGAAACGTTTTGAAGCGGGGAAATAATTTTTTTATCCATATGTGCGATATTTATACACGAAGTCCAGAAAAACGCTACCTTCTCTTTGAAAAGTTGTAGAGGAGGTCAAATGCTACAAATGACCTCTTAACACTTATGGGTAAAAACCGCCCGTTTTTGAGTTATTGATCGTTTTCAGAAAAATACGTATTTATTTCTTTTAAAACTAATTTAAAAAAAAGTAAGGCATATTGCCGACTTTTTATTTAATTTCTAAGTACTAGACATCTCAATTAATAATTGTGAATACTAAAATAAAAATAATCTATGTAGGTTCCCCAGTTAGGGATCCAAGACTGTACCAGTTTCATAATTTCTATTGGGTTACTTTGCCAAAAATTCTATTTTTTTTTTTAAATTACAGAAATTTTTGGCCTGCAAATTATTTGCAAAGCTTTTACACATTCTCAGCTATCTAATAATGTACAAAACTTTAAAATAAGTTGAAAATTGGCTAAAAAAACGATAAAATAATAGCACACGGAAGAAATTTCTTAACGCTTAAATTTTAAACAAATCGTTTTTTCTTTGTTTAGAGGTAGTCTCTACTTAGAAAGAGGTAACAGTTTACTGTGAATATGTGATCTGGTCAAGTCTGATCATAAAATTGGCCACGGGATAGCTCAATTGATCGATAGGAACGATTTGTTTAAAATTTAAGCGTTAAGAAATTTCTCCCTTGTGCTATTATTTTATCATTTTTTTAGCTAATTTTCAACTTATTTTAAAGTTTTGTACATCATTAGATAGCTGAAAAAGTGTAGAAGCTTTGTAAATAATTTGCAGGCCAAAAATTTCTGTAACTTAAAAAAAAAAAAAAAGCGTTTTTGGCAAAGTAGCCCAATAGAAATTATGAAACTGGTACAGTCTTGTATCCCTAACCGGGGAACCTACAAAGATTATTTTTATTTTAGAATTCACAATTATTAATTGAGATGTCTAGTACTTAGAAATTAAATAAAAAGTCGGCAATATGCCTTACTTTTTTTAAAATTAATTTTAAAAGAAATAAATACGTATTTTTCTGAAAACGATCTGAACTCAAAAACGGGCGGTTTTTACCCATAAGTGTTAAGAGGTCATTTGTAGCATTTGACCTCCTCTACAACTTCTCAAAGAGAAAGTAGCGTTTTTCTGGACTTCGTGTATAAATATCGCACATATGGATAAAAAAATTATTTCCCCGCTTCAAAACGTTTCTGATTTTAAATAATGTATAAAAAACAAGAATTTAAAAAAAAAATCATCAAAATCGGAGCTGTTTCTGAGGACTTCCGACGAAAATGCTTCGTTTACTCCACTATAAGTACATTACGAAATTTATTTTCTAAAAAAAAGTAACTTACATCATTATTCAATTACATCTGTATGCCTGTTCTTCTTAAACTAAACTTAACATGCTATACTATAAAAATAAACATTAAGGATACTTGTCCACAGAACGCATAGCGGAGCGGCCAAACGTGTTCAGTAAACCAATCAGATTATTGATAGATAGAATTTTATAACATTCAAAAATCTGATTGGTCAACTAAACACATCACTACTCTGCTCACAATTTCTCTTGGAGTGTCAAATTCAGTAATAAATAATACTTGATTTACCATTGTGAGGTCACAATAAAAAAAAAACGTCTCACACACCGCGAAAACGATCAACGTTGTCGAGGTGTGCGATTTTGTACCTACTAGGAAATCAGTATAAGAAGACATGCTAATTTAATTAGCTTTAAAAAATTCCTTAACACAACCTATGGTTCAATTTTTAATAATTGTGGTAGGGAGCTCGAATTCCGCACGAATGTGACTTCTCTCGGTGAGCTGTTTTTTCGCTCAGTGAGCGTTTTCGGTCTTTGAATGCAACATACCTATACATATTAGAAGAGATCAAAAACGTATTTTTTTTAACTATATACACATATTTCAGTCCAAATCACCTGGATGCCTTATGACTTGAGCATACGAGAAAGAATCTGCTAGCTCTTGAGTGATGTCACCCTTACCCTTGATCTCTGGTATGGAGTCATCCAATTCATTTGCAGAGGTCAAATAGTTCTGGACGACTTAACCCAAGTAAACTCCTACCATTGTGATTAAGGGAAAGGGGTCATGGCCTTCAGAAATGAGAAATAAGACCCTGACAGAGATACATACTTCAATCCAAATCACCGGGATGTAACAAAGACTTATCGACTTGGGCATATGAGAAGGAATCCGTTAACTCTTGAGTGATGTCCACTTCACCTTTGACCTCTGGCACGGAGTCATCCAGTTCATTTGCAGAGTTCACGGAGTTCTGGTCGCTTAGACTCAGACTTGTGTCCGCTTCTTCGCCGTAACATCGCCGCTTATGGTCAGATGGAAAATTGCGTGAAGAATAGTTCTCTACGCGGATTGCTTGTGTTGTGTTGCTGGAACAGAAAATTAAATCATTATTAGCTGATACCCACGAAATTCGTTCGCGTGGATTTTATCATCATCATCAACCTATAGACGTCCACTGCTGGACATAGGTCTCTTGTGATTCGTTTGACGTCGTCTGTCCACTTAGTAGTGCGCTTTCCGGTGCCAAATGAGGAGATCCGTAGGAGAAACAGCGTCACCGACATAGCTCAGCTGGTTGTCAAGCTAAAGTGGCAATAGTTAATAGGAGTCATGGAAGAGAGATGAAATGCAGGAACTAACAGCTTGATATACCACAAAAAGTTAAAAACAAAATAGGAGTTACCTGCAAAAGTTCATACCTGGTCTTCCTTAAAATAGGTCTCCCCATCTCAACTTGTAACTCCAGTGAGTATAGTTTAGCCAACGACTCTAACTTCTCTTTCTCCATGGGATCTTGAAAACTGGATAACTTGAGTTCAGTCTGACACGAATCTTGGAGAAACCTGGACAACTGTTCGTTTGCCGCACTCAGTATGAGAAAGCCTGGCCTTTCTTCCCTTATTCTCCTACACCCAGCCCTTATTTCTCTGACTTCAGAAACCCCTGTGTTCCCCATGGAATGCTCGCTATAATAATGGTCGCTTTGAGGAGATTTCTCGCTTAAGTTCAAATCGCTCGACGATGTTTTCTGTAGAGTGAAATTCGTACGCGGCGTCTGACCAAACTCTTTCTCACTCTTCTCTTGAAACGCCTGAAAGGACTGGTAGAATGACTCATCAGCGTTCTGCCCTGACGCACTCGCATTTATTATATCACTGAAGGTAGAAAATGACGAATGGGGTAAAATCTCTTTCTCTTTCAAAATCTCATCCTCAACATCTACTACTGTTTTGGAATCGGACATCATGGCGTCATCTTCGTTCCCCGAGTCGACTTTGGGTCGTTTCTTTTTAAACCTATTCTTGCAATTGGCCCAGCCACTTTTTACTAACGACTTTTCTTTCTTAAACTTTTTCGGTGGTGGCATATTACTGGCTGATTTTGTGCAGTTATTATTTAAGGATTTCGATGATTTGAAGGTTAGACTTTTATTGAATACTTTGAGTTCTTCAATCCCTGGCCAGTCTGTTAATTCGTCGTCCCCTTCCCTGTCACTGTCGTTTGTTACAACTCCGTCTGAGTCGCTACTGCTTAGCGAGCTACTCTCGTTTCCCGTACAATCCATCCCGCTAATAGAATCATCAAAATGCAATGGATTTCTCAATGAAGAAGGCGGGTGGGTTTTGTTCAGAATCTTTATTTTCCTTGGAAATTTTGCCTCGAGATGATTTTTGCATGTAGGGTTGAAAAACGGGGGTAGATCTGTCGCTATTCGGTACCCTGTTAGTTTGGAAAGAGTTGGGGTCCCGTTTTTGGAACTCTTATAGACGAAGTTGAAACTAGAACTGCCTGGTAGGGAGGCTAGGGAGCAAGGCTTTTCTTCCTCCGTATTCTGGGTCTTTAACACAATTTTGCCCGGTTGCAACAATGTGTCCTTTTTCTTCTTGTCAACGTCGCACTTGCGGGATTTGATGTCGTTCTTGAAGTACGCCGATTTCGAGGAACACCCGCCACTGAACGACCGCTCTCTCATCTCACACCCATCTCCTTTATCCCTGTGAGACCACTTGCGTTTACCGCAAAATAGATTTCTGAAAACAAGTAAAAAAAAATTATAAAAACCCATGATTGCAGTGTTCTGATGCCCTAGAATCATAAAATCAAGACTATCCACAAGCAATAAAACTTGCAGAAGTTAGCTCTGGCAAAACACTGTATCTACTGTTGCTCTGTGTACATACTCGTGCAAGAAATTGCTGAAGTACCATTTAAATGTAAAAAACTTGCAGAAATTAACCTTGACATAATGATAGAAACTTCTGCAAGAAATCTTGCCACTTGCCAGTGGACATTTGACCTAAGTACCTTCATCTCAACTCATCACTGGCTACTAAGCCACTACAAGAGTCTCCTCTCAGAATGAGAAGGTTTTAGTCCACCACGCTGACCAAGTGCGGATTGGCAGACTTCACACACCTTTTAGAATTTTATGGAGAACTCACGGCGATGCATGTTTTCACTTTTCTCACGATAGTTTCCTTCACCGTTAAGCAAGTAATACTACTCTTAGGTAAAAGATACAAGTATTTGTAAATTCAAGAACTACATCGAAGTTAGCCTATTAGTTTATGAGAAAAGGGGATAACGAACACACACAACTTAGCCCAAAAGCATAATATTAGTCCCTGGTAAAAAGCAATGTTTTAGCCACGAAAATTATTAGGTATAAACTAAAGTGGATTGATCTGCCCGATACAATAGCAAGTAATAGTTTCGTGTTTGACTGTCGAAGCCGGCGCGTGGTCGGATTTTGGCTGTATGCCAATATCAAAATTCTAGGTCAATCGGAAGCACCTTGAAAGTACCTTGCGATTTTGATGAGTGGTTAATGATTGCTAACTTTTCGAAGCTATACGACAAGCATACTAGTCCATCAACACGCATAAAGACAATACATTTTTAGTTCGTAATTTTTTTTTAAAGAATATTAGTCACTTTTTAATCATGACTAACGTTTCCATTTCCCCTCCAACTAAGCGTAAAGCTTGTGGTAGGAGTGGGTACGACAATAGTGCAACGGGTGGGATTTGAACCGCCGACCTTTCGGATTTCAGTCCGCTCCTATAACCGTTGAGCTATTGAGGCTTTTTAAATTACCTAGTAAGTACCAAAAAACATAGGTAGGTACTTACTAAAAACAAAAATCAGAGGAAAGCCCGTCTACAGTCTCCTACATAGGAGTAGTATGTAGGCTTGTATTTATGCGTGTTCCACCGTAGCGCCTAAACTACTGAGCCGATTTTGATGAATGAGGTGTCAATCGATTCGTTATTCTTATCTGGGTGCCATAGCTTACATTTTATACGAAAAAAATCGACCTGAAGGATGTTACATTCAAAAAATTGGGGGTCTCCAAATTTTTGCAATTGTATCGAGTGGGATAAAAAATGAAAGAGGAAAAATTAGTACAATGTTAAATACCTACACCGAGCGTTAAAAAACAATCTTATACTATATCTATCGCTATCTATCGGCAGTTCGCGGGTAGTAGTCGGATAATAAATAGTACTGTTTAACTTCATCTTGTTCACATACCTTTCTTGCTTCTGTTTATTCCCGTATAACAGAGGTGATACGCTCTGCGTTTGGAGCACGATTGGAATAGGTATCGCGTTGGGCTGAAATCAAAACGAAAATACATCCGCTGTAACTTGTATGACAATCGGTGGCGTGCATTTGTCCCTCCTTGGACAGTGGAATGTTGGCAATTTATAAAGTTAGCTATTTTAAGTCGATGCCACGATCTATGTGCATGGTTCTCTTTAATTTATATACAACAAGTTTAAATCTATACTAATATTATAAATGCGAAAGTGTGTCTGTCTGTCTGCTACGTTTTCACAGCTCAACACTCAACAGTTTAACCGATTTTGATGAAATTTAGTACAGAATTAGCTTACATCCCGGGGAAGAACATAGGACGGAAGAACATACTTTTCTCGGAAAATCATAGGGTTCCCACGGGATTCTTAAAGGGCCATCCGTTTAATCGATTTATATGTTTGGTACAGAGGTAACTTGTGTCCCGGAAATTGACAGGCAACTTTTATCCTGGAAAATCAAAGAGTTCCCAAGGGATTTTAAAGGTCTAAATCCACGCGAATGAAGTCGCGGGCATCATCTAGTATGTATATAAAAGGTAAAGATGACTAACTGACTGATCTATCAACGCACAGCTCTTAACCATTGACTGCGGCCTCACCAGTAGGATTATGACCGCCAACTCAGTGTTCAACATTGAATGATAGCGACCGAGCTGATTTAACACCGGTTGGTTATACACTGCTACTACACTTAGTGATATTAATATGATTTTTCGTAGGAAACCTATTATGGATCACACTATATATCACACTAATATTATAAAGGCGAAAGTTTGTGTATGTGTGTGTGTATGTTTGTTACTTCTTCACGCAAAAACTACTTGACGGATTTGGCTGAAATTTGGAATGGAGATAGATAATATCCTGGATTAGCACATAGGCAATTTTTTTTCCCCGGAAAATCAAAGAGTTCCCACGTGATTTCGAAAAACCTAAATCCACGCGGGCGAAGTCGCGGGCATCGGCTAGTTAAAAATAAATATGTGGAATGAACTCGGTGACTATCAGTGTTCATCACTGAGCTAGCGAATCACTCCGCCTGGTGATGACAATTTATGAGTCTAAGATAGGAACGCGTTAACTTGAAATAAATATGGATGTTTTTTTAAACCCATATAGTCCTTATCGGTTTTACTCGGCATCGGGAACGCTAAATAGCTAGGCGCTTACTTAACACAGTTTAAATGATATAAAAATTAAAAGTACTTAAATAAACGATTTCAATATTTTTTTTTGTCAAAAAATACTTATTTTATATACTTGAATATTAAAAACATAAAAATATATAAAAAAAAAGGAAAAAGTTATGTCAGAAGTGGGATTCGAACCCACGCCCTCAGAGAGGACCAGAACAACTCGGGCCCGTTCAGTACGGGCAAGGAAACCTTGAGTCTGGCGCCTTAGACCGCTCGGCCATCCTGACAACTGAGTAGTGCGGCGAAATTATCGTTTGGTTACTGTACGTACATTCATAATATCAAATATTTACGCGCAAGTTTTTTATAACGTAGTAACGAAGTTCATTATACTTGTAGGTAATCGAATTTCGTAATAAAGAGACGACTTACTTTTAATTACCTATAAGTACCTATTATTTACTTTTGTTATAGTAGTAATATGAGCCAGGATTACTATGCTTTATGAATATACAGGATTAAAATGCTCTGTTTCTTACTTGTAACTTAATGAGCCTAGTTCATTTTTTAAAAGAAAAATATCAGATGCAAAATAAATTGTCTTTATATCAAGTACCACCCAAGCCAAATTATTTGATCTTGTACCACAAAAATTTCGTCACCCATCTAGTTAGTGACATGGGTCATCATTGCTTACCCATCAAACTAATTAACGTCTAATACCCATTAAACTAAGGTCACATGGGAGGATGTGGGAGCCAATTAGATTTTATTACCCCAAAGAAACCGAACCATTAGGTGTTTAACGGAAGAAATCATGACTCCCAGTAATGGGGCTTATCACGCAGGGACGCAGGTCACATCCATGTGACTTTTACCTCTGGTAAATTTTCTGTTAGGCTCACCTCAAATAAAGACGTAAAAGATAAATCATTCTATAAAAACCGATCCGAAGTTCCGAACGGACTTCGTTCGGGACAAAGGGTCCCGTATCCGATGGTACAAGATTATGAACTTTTTTTTAATTTACACAGCAGCTATTCTTGAATTTTCATTATTTGTTATTAGAACAATATTAAAATTATAAGATTAGCGGCAATAGAAATACACACTCTGTAAAAAATTCAACTCTCTACCTATTACGGTTCATGAGATGCAGCCCGCTGACAGACAGACATACAGACGGACAGTGGAGGCTTAGTAATAGGTTCTCGTTGGCATCCTTCGGTATGGAACCTTTTAAAAATCTTAAGTATGAGACATTCTTATGTAAGGTGCATTTTATTGCATTTTCCATTTAAGGTAACTGGACAGTGGACAGCCATATATAAAGCTAACCGCTTTCACAATGTCGCGATCGAGTTTCAATACACTACTTATTATACCTACTTACCTAATCTTATTTACTAATTAAATTAATACATAGGCACAATATTTAGTATGTAACCTTAGAAACAAAGAACCGGCGAAGTGCGAGTCAGATTCGCTCACCAAGGGTTCTGTACTTGGGTATTTTTTTCGACATTTTGCACGATAAATCAATTATTACGCATAAAAATAAATAAAAATCTGTTTTAAAATGTACAGGTAAAGCCCTTTCATATGATACCCCACTTGGTACAGTTATCTTTCTTTGAAAATTGAAACGTATTTTAATTTTTTTGAAATGATGTAACTACAAATTCGCGGTTTTCAGATTTATTCCTTACTTGTGCTATAAGAGCTACCTACCTGCCAAATTTCATGATTCTATGTCAACGGGAAGTACCCTATAGGTTTATTGACAGACACGACAGACAGAAAGACAACAAAGTGATCCTATAAGGGTTCCGTTTTTCCTTTTGAGGCACGGAACCCTAAAAACAGATTTCAGCTAGGCTAAATCAAAACTGCCACATCCCTTTCAAGTCAGCCTGCTTCTACATTAGACTGCAACATCACTTACTACCGGGTGAAATTGCAGACAAGAGCTAACCAATCAAAATATTGAATATTTGAAAAAGCAACCATTGAGTTTCTTACTGATTCTTGCTAGAAAGTCTATTCTGAACAAGTGCAATGGTAGATTCATTTGAAGATTCCAATACTCTTTCTTGTATGAATAATAATATACAAAATTTTAAAAACCTGCGACATATTTTTAATAGAATGTGGCTGGATACTAATTTGTATCGGTCGGATAGTAATAACCGGTCTAATAAGGAAACTAGAAAAGAGTTTATAACTTTCAAATGGCTGAACCGATTTTCTTGGAATAATCCAAGAAAATCGGTTCAGCCATTTGAAAGTTATAAAGCTAAGAATACTCTGGATCAAGCCACCTTTCAAACAAAAATAAAAACTAAATTAATATCAATTCATTTGTTTAGGAGCTATGATGCCACAGACAGATACACAAACACAGAGATACACACGTCACACTTATAACACCCCTCTTTTTGGGTCAGGGGTTAAAAAGCTTTCTATTTCTATTCCTTGCAATAAATTATGGGATGACATAACAATTGTTGTATGGCAAAATTAGACTCATTCACAGTTTATTTGTCATGGAAAACAACTTACCTCAGTAGTAATACTCAATATTTCAATTGGTGGAGATCTTTTCCCATCCGCATAGTCCACAGGCATTTTTTTATATTTCCGTTTCCTCCTTGCATTTGCCGGTCTTGTCGGTGAGAAGTTCTCATTGAAGGAGTCGGACTCAAAGTTGCCAATCTGGCAATAATGTCTTGATTTGAGGTTTGTTGATTTGTGGATGCTGAGGTGAGGGTCGTCAGAGTCGGAGAGAGGCTGTGTGATTAAAGGTGCCTGGGGAGGGCTGCTGGAGCTACCATCTTCAACCAGGCTCACCGTTACTGCTGCAGCTGAAAAGGTACAACTTCATTCAAACACCGGATAAAACTTGCAACTTTGTTTGCATAGATTTAGATTCTTTAAAGGACAAAAATCGGTCAAGTGCGAGTCATACACTTTTTTTTCATGATAGAATTTTGAAATTTTTATTATAATTGTTGTTGCAGCGACAATAGAAATATAAATTATATACAACCCACTGACAGACAGACAGATGGTCCGACGGACAGCAGAAGCTTAATAATATGTCCCATTGACAACCTTCGGGTATGGAACTCTAAATAGGGAAGCTGAAAGAAATTTCTATTAGAAAGATAAGCAATTTTGTCACAATCACACATATAATATTGTAAATGTTAAAGTTTGGATGTTCGTTACTCCCTCACTCCACAATAGCAGAACCAATTTTGCTGAAATTCGGAATGGATACATGTACCTTATAATCTAATTAACACATAGGCTACCTTTCCCTGGAGATTCAAAGAATTCTTACAGGACAAAAACATCCGCGCAGACAGTCACTGCCTTAAGATAGAAGGTAAAGAACATAAAGTATATTCTATATATACAAACATGCAAAAGTGAATCTGTTATAATATGAATTGATTCTTCTTAAAAGGTAATTTTTTATTTATACCCCCGAATAAAATGGAGTTCCCATTCGATTTTTAATAACAGAAATCCATTACCAACAAAGTTACAGGTATCATCTATAGTTATGGGTATTAGTTATAGTTATGGATATCAGCTATTAAGTATAAAATTGAAGATAATAAGTATATAAACAAACTAACGTAAATTCCCCGCAGACCTGGTACGTCTACGCATCCCGAGCTTTCTCCGCTCCTGTCTTCCACAGTTGCTCTCTTCCAGAGCAAGGTTTAAGTCATGGGATAACCTTTCCATGGTCTCCGCACTCTAAACTCCGCCACACCACATGCGCAGGGTCATAATTAGTACGCACGGCATCTAGAATTTACTATGAAACCGGCAGGAGTAGATACTTTGTTTACTATTTGTCCCACTTTTGTACTATCCTTTCACATGAAATTGTTTTTAGTGACACACAAAATTAAGGATAGATTATTGTTTTTATAAACGAGTGAGTTGTAGCCTAATGAAATTTGTCATTTATGGCAAACTAAGAAATTTTAATTTTTGCGTTTTAATAAGTAAAGGTTTCCATTGCTGTTACGATTTTTGTTGTTTTTTATCAACGTAATTTTAATTACACTGCTGCTATTGATGCGAATTGAAAAGTATTCTTCAAACAAACAATTAATACACAATAAACACAACACAGTTTCAACTTTCATTCATCTAAAATTATTTGTGATTGTGTCCAAAATCCTTGAATGAAAATAAGTTTTGACTTTTTTTTTTCTCTCCCGTCTGGCTTTACAAAGATTAGCCAAAGTCAAGTTTGTAGTTATTTGTAACAAGTTAGGGAAACTATACAAGTATGGACCCCGTCTGTGCCGGCGCTCGCCGACACACGCGCGGCACCCCCTTAGAGCGCTTTCCAGTCAGTTTTAACAAAAAAAAAAACACTCCAAAAAGACAGAGCACGCCCGCCAGCTAACACCAACACAGACGAAGTCCAAGTTTTGACTTTTGATTTGATACCTATTTTGCTACGATATTTATGTTTTAATCTGTGGTTTTGATCAAGTTCGGAATTATTACTGGTTTGTGTTCGGAACAATGTGACGTCGATAACCTCTGATTGGCCAATATTAGCTTACCATTGGCTACAATGCATTGTTGCGACCAGAATACAATACATTCAACCAATCACAACAATAATTGTTATTGTAATAGTGATTGATGCAGGCTTGCTGGAATTTCGAATTAACCAACATGCAACAAACTTGCAACCAACCATGTGGCAGAAATCGATTTTGACCTCCGGATTCGTGGTCTTTGATTTTGACATGACAGTTGACCTAAAAAGTTAAAATGGCGCGTGAGAAGTCATTTTGTACACGGACTATAGTTCCACAATAGTCCCACTTTATTATTAAAAAACCGTGCAGAATCTAACTGTGAAATGACAACTGGCAACTCCAAGACCACCAGACCTATTACTCAGAGAACAGATTAAATAAACAAAATAATTAACAATGCAGAGGGCGTGATATCGGATTGAAATCAGATGCAGTGCACAAGTTTTTTAACTGTGCGTTCCACGATTTATAGGTTTCAGAACGTTAAAGATTTTTCTTTTTTGTTTGTGTATCTGCCATTATTAATCTGTGCCATCAAGCTATTATTTCGCGCCAATTTTACTTTTATCAGCTTTTTATTTTATTTCAATAATAAGTTTAATTTAAGGGGTTGTATCACATTAACTGATCAAGTGAGTATTTAACTTTACATAGTACATGAGTACATTATATTTATTTAAAGAATTTTCATGTCATCATACATTTTTGGTCAACATGTAAACGTGTGATTTTTCATAGTTAATACACAGCTCAAACTAGTGTTTCCTTATGATTTAGTGACATCATTGTCCATTTTTAAGTTATACTGCCATAAATCTTGTAAAAACGCATCTGTTGATAAGTACATACATCTAATTCCCTAGTTGCAGTTTCCTTATGCTACCTACTAAATACTTATAAAAGTGTAATGAATTATGGAGTTAAGCCCCTTTATCTGAATACTATTCCTATCTTTAAATTAATAAAAAGATTTTTACACTATCTTTATATTTTATCTTGTATATTTTAGCTTTAGATCAAATATAATACAACCTACTCTATGCTTCAGAAACTTTAGATATTATACCTTACCTGGAGATGAATGTAACCTCAGATTAAGAAACGTTTTTGTACCCACTTAGAATTCATTTTATACTGGAAAAACTAAGGATTCCTGTGAGGTTCAAACCTAAATCCACACAGAGTTGCAAGTTCAGATAGCTACTACCTATTTTTAAACCTACCTATCCAATCAGAGCCATCAACTCATCACTGGTCACTACTGAGCACTAGTCTTCTCTCAGAAGGATTTGGCTATAGTCTACTATGCTGGCCAAGTACACATTAACAGACTTCACACACCTTTGAGAACAATATGGAGAACTCTCAGACATGCACATTTCCTCACAAGATTTTCGTTCACTATTAAAGCAAGTAATATTTGATTGCTTAAATTGCAAATAACCTGCAAGCCTGGTATCAAACCCCCTACCTCACTGAACTCCATCATCTTAACCACTAGGCTATCACCACCATTCATTCAATACAGATACTGTTTGGTACTTAACAAAGTGTATGTACAACACAGTAGTTGACAGTGAAGGACTCAATTTTGCATGGATATAATTAAAGATCGGGGAGTTTTGACACCAGAAATCTATCTCTCACTCGATTCTGATCTCCTATTTCTCACTCAGAAAAAATAAAGGTATGCGATAGCCCTCAAACGTTGGCACAGAGCTGTTTCTGTGGTCACGTGACCAAGTGTTCTCGGCCTGATAAAACTTCCAGGTGTGGAGTAATGGAGGCGGCTCCGGATACCCCGCGGCGCACCCGCGCGGCCCTCGCCGAGATCCCCGTGCGCCTTGAGCGCCTGCTCGTCACCCCGCTGCAACCCGTCACCAACACCCGGGAAGTTTCGCCCTCCCTGCCGCCGGGCTACCTCAGCCCCGCGCCCTCGCCGGACGAGTTTATCATACAACAGAGAGGTATGTCTTTTTAGTTCATAGTAGACCAGGGTTGGCTCGGTTAATCCCCGCGCGCCTCGACGCCTGCGCGTCACCCCGCTGCGACCCATCACCAACACCCAGGAAGTGTCTCCCTTTCTGCCGCCGGGCTACCTCAGCCCCGTACCCTCGCCTGACGAGTTCCTCATACAACAGAGAGGTACTTCTTCCTAGTTCATAGTTTATGACCTATTATGGCATATCTCAGCAGACCTGTAATTTAGTTATCAAGTAACTGCAAATAACTGTATCACTGTGTCTATTTTATTATCCTTGTAACTCTCTGTATCACTAATGTTCAGTTGTTAATGATTATTGCTGTGGAGTTTAGCAATTATTTGTTAAACAATTTGCATAGCCCATAGCTAAAGTATGAACCTGAGGGCTGAGATGCAGCATCTTGATATAAACTAAACTTTCATAATGGGTGGTCCACTGAGGCATGCTTTAAGTTTTGATTTCATTATACCAATTTCATCATAATATGGTAAAATAAAAAAAATGCAATTGAGTTGTTGTGAAAAATACCCAATTAAGGGTAGCTGTTGAGTGAGATATGCAACAGCCTTGCTGGGTCTTTTAGCTTGCTATTCTTATGATACATAGAAGTTGTATTATACATAGCCTAAAATAATCTTACCCCAATATCTGCTTCTAGGACGCAAACGTCTCCCAACAACATGGTCGCCAGATATAGAGACAAAACGTGATGCAGCAATTCATTCAACGGTACGTACACCACCTAAAAGCCCCGGCCGAAGCTCTCCAATCAAAGTAGGGGTGACATTACGGTCCACGCCAAGAAAAAGCCTACTCGGTGAACGTAAAAGAATACCCCTCACCCCAGAGAAGATAGACTTTAGTGACATAAGCACGCCTCCGAAGTTCAAAATCAACAGCCCTGCCAAAGGTGCCGGCGGTGCACTGCCGATCAAAAGAACGCGGCTCGACAAAACTTTCGATAGAGAGTTTAAAGCACCTTTAGACATCGCTTTAAAAGGCTTAAATACGACACAACTCATACACTTGATAAAAAAAGTAATCCAGAAACACCCAGAAATGGAACAAGAGATACTTCAAGATATGCCAGCGCCTGACTTAACACCGTGTGAAGAGAAACTGTCGTATTTAACGTCAAATATCTTTAAAAGTCTTCCGACTTCACGTTTAGCATCCAAGACTGATTCTCGGGCGTATTCCAGAGTTGCCATACATTTAAGTGAATTTAAAAAGTGTCTTGTTAAACAAGGAAAGTTGCTTGTGGAATCCCAGCATTGGGAATCAGTAATGAAGTATGTATTCCTCGCTTGGAACTATGTTCGGGCAACGCCTGTATGGGATAACCAACCTCATAACGCTCAGCGAAAACAGTGCTTTAAAGCGCTTACTAACTTTTGTTTGACAGCCCTCAAAAAGGGAGAATTCAGTACAGATTTCTACAGCGATGCTCAAGAAAAGCTCCACAATATGGAAGCAGACAGCGAGGAGATCCAAACCTGTCTCATATATGTTAATAGACAACTGCTAGAATATTAGTTCATTTTTTGATAACTAAGGATTTTTTAATGTAATAATTTAAAACATAAGTTTTTTTGAATAAGTTCTTTTCAAAAATGCGTAAATTGGAAAATGGTTTAGTTTACAAATGTTAGGCCAAGAAATATTTTATTTTAATAATGCATGACTAAATTAGTTAATTTGTTTTCATATACATTTTTAGATAATTTTGGAATAGCTCAGTTAAAATTAAAAAAAAAAAAACAAATTATAGCCTTGCAGTTCAGCCAGTGTATGTATAATTTATTAATTTTAAGAGTAATGTATTTTTTTACTCAGCATTATTAGTTTAAAATTTTGCCTTTTTTAGTTTATCCTTTTGTAAAAACTTTCGCTTTTAAGAAAGCTTTTTTTAATATTGTACTCCCATACAGAAGATTTGTTTTATGAATATTAATGTTAATATCACACTCAACACATTCTGTGGTAAGAAACAAAATTGTTAACAGGGTTCTCTCCGTCACTCGCTTCATACAATCGTAGTTCCAATTTCATTTGAATATTAAGCAACCAAAGTCCATGAAATTTTGCAGACATATTCTAGAAACTAATATCTGTGTCTGTGGTGTTTTAGATTTTTCTAAAAATATATAGTTAAAATTACAGGGGCTCAAAGATTTGTATGTAAATTTTTAAGACCGCGTAACTTTGAAACCGAATATTTTAACAGAAATCTGGAAAACCACAGACATAGAATTCATTCTAGAATATGTCTGCAAAATTTCATGGACTTTGGTCGCTTAATATTCAAATGAAATTGGAACTACGTTTGTATGAAGCGAGTGACGGAGAGACCCCTCTTAAGTATGGTTGTTATACTACATAGTACCTTCAGGTACTGAGAGATTACACCGCAAAGACAAATAGCGACTTTTGTTACGACGCAATAAGAGCAATTGAGCTCACTTGAGAGGCCTAAAATTTGATAAACGCCTCTTTTTCTCTTATATTTGTAGTTATATTTATCTCTCTTTTTTTCATACCTAATTTTTTGTAAAAAATGAAAATTCTGTGTCGGTGCACTTAAACGTGTTTATTTAATTTAAAGTAGTAAGTGCGAGTCAGACTCGCGCATTGAGGGTTCCGTACCATCGTACGAGATATTATAAACACCTTTATGTAGAACTCCGCAAGTTAATAACGGTCTGCGCCATCAAAAATATGTGAATTAAATTTTTCGTGAACACAATTTTTTCTTGAATTTGGTGCAGTTGCGAGCATCAGCAAGTAAAAAAATTAACGCCAAATAATCTTATAAACGGGTTTTTAGTACTTACCTACAGTAGATCTTTAGACACTATTTTTATCTTGTTTTGTTTGTTGGTGATTGCAATTTTGATTTTTTTTCATGTCAGAAATCATAATATCGCGAAGCAACGTAATACATATTATAAACAAAGTATTTTTAGATGGTGAAATACTGATTTAAAAACAATCTTTGATGTGATCTTTTTGTATTTTTATAATATCCAAAAATATGCCACTTATAAACAGTAATTAACTATGATTCACTTTAAAATCAATATTGTTAAAAATCGATTTCTAATATTTTTAATTAGGTATGTGAAAAGGCTGTATCCTGGTAATTAAGATTTTCGACACATTCAAAAACTATAATGTATGGTTTCTTTATTTAAAAATCAAATGTATGCAACCCCTCTTGGCTACGGCCCATGTAAAATATGTTGCCTACTGTGTATGTATGATGCCTTATATTTACATAGATAAAATTAATAAAGTGCCTTCTACATGTCAGTTAAAATTATGTAAGAACTTGCAACTTTGGCAATATTATATCTTATGATATTAATATACCTACATCTATTATTGTAACGTGTTACTCAAGGAACCCATTATTTGGGTTCCGTACCTCAAAAGGAAAAACGGAACCCTTATAAGATCACTTTGTTGTCTGTCTGTCTGTCTGTCCATCGTGTCTGTCAAGAAACCTATAGGGTACTTCCCGTTGACCTAGAATCATGAAAGGCAGGTAGGTAGGTCTTATAGCACAAGTACAGGAATAAATCTGAAAACCGCGAATTTGTGGTTACATCTTTAAAAAAAATTATAATGTGTTTCAATTTTCAAAGCATGATAACTATACCAAGTGGGGTATCATATAAAAGGGCTTTACTTGTACATTCTAAAACAGATTTTTATTTATTTTTATGTATAAAAATAAAAATTAAAATGTGTTTCAATTTTGAAAGTAAGATAACTATACCAAGTGGGGTATCATATGAAAGGGCTTTACTTGTACATTCTAAAACAGAATTTTATTTATTTTTATGTATAAAAATTAAAATTAAAATGTGTTTCAATTTTGAAAGTAAGATAACTATACCAAGTGGGGTATCATATAAAAGGGCTTTACTTGTACATTCTAAAACAGATTTTTATTTATTTTTATTATAAAAATTAAAATTAAAATGTGTTTCAATTTTGAAAGTAAGATAACTATACCAAGTGGGGTATCATATGAAAGGGCTTTACTTGTACAATCTAAAACAGATTTTTATTTATTTTTATGTATAATAGTTTTTGAGTTATCGTGAATAAATACCCGAGTACGGAACCCTCAGTGGGCGAGTCTGACTCGCACTTGGCCGGTTTTTTTTTGAATAATAAATCATAGTTTCAATATCAAGTTTTTCAATTTAATCCTGTACCTACCTAAAAATACTATTGTACCTATAATATGTAATTATCTACTCAATATTAATTAAGAAATGAGATATTATTAACAACATAGCTATGAAACAAATAAATCATTAATTAAGAATTAGTACATGACTAATTAAAATAATAATAATTACTGATTTATATATGAATTTAGTAAGTAGTGTTTAATAGGTAAAGGGCTTTTAAATACTATAAATACAGAAGCATTAATCAAGCCCATGCATTTAAGTTTTAATTCTTGGCGTGAATACAAGTTTTCGACATATTTACTTTCAAGGAAAAAACACACTGAACTAAGAACCTCACCCTTTTTGAAGTCTGTTCAAAGATGGAGATGAATTTATCAGAAATCTGTACGTTATTGGGCGGCCGTATTGAAGAATATAATAGCGCAGCCAAGAAACGTAGGATTGAGAAAGGTAATCATATTTTATTTTGGATTATTTAAATGCGAAAGTGTGTTGGTTTTTTGGTTTGTTCTTCAATCACGGAGCAACGGATCTATTTGATTTTTAGGGTTCCGTACCTCAAAAGAAAAAACGGAACCCTTATAGGATCACTTTGTTTGTCTGCCTGTCTGTCTGTCAAGAAACCTATAGGGTACTTCCCGTTGTCCTAGAATGGCAGGTAGGTAGGTCTTATAGCACAGATACAGGAATAAATCTGAAAACCGCGAAGTTGTGGTTACATCATTAAAAAAAAATTAAAATGTGTTTCAATTTTCAAAGTAAGATAACATTACCAAGTGGGGTATCATATGAAAGGGCTTTACTTGTACATTCTAAAACAGTTTTTTTTAATGTAGGTACCTATAATAGTTTTTGATTTATCGTGAAAATTTTTGGAAAAAATAACGGAACCCTCAGTGCGCGAGTCTGACTCGCACTTGGCCGGTTTTTTCGTTAATATTTTACTATCATATATTTCATAGTAGGTGCCTACTGCCTAGGTCTAATACGCGACAGGTTGAAATGGCAATCGGGGTATGAGGCTCTGCATAACCGCACCGGCTTAGAACGGGGGCTGTGCGGGGCGTCCTACCTACCTTTTGAATTGAATTTTAAATTAATTTTTAAAATCATTTGGTTTGCAGTCCTAAAATCCAAAATGAAGCAGTCAGCAATGTCACCGGCCAGTTTCTCTTCAGTTATCAAGACGTCACTGCAGGACACATCAACCAGACACAGCGTGCGAAAACATTTGAAGGTCTATACCACAAACGTGCGGAAGTTAAATTTCGAGAACTCGGATGAATCAGATAACGATGTTAACGAAATGAACGCAGATATAGTTTAGTCATAGTATAAAGAGAGAGCTGGAAAGTCCTTGAGTGGAGACCGCGTTTAAGCAAACGTAGTGTGGGACGCCCTCCAGCACGATGGACCGACGATATAAAGCGGCTGGCGGGAAGTGGCTGGATGAGGAAGGCTGAGGACCGGGTGTGGTGGCGCTCTATAGGGAAGGCCTATGTCCAACAGTGGACGTCCACGGGCTGATGATGATGATGATGATAAAGAGAGATTCTTAAGGGGACGCTGTACGCTCGACCGAAATTGCCGGCGCACGTGGGTAATCTGTTTGCTATTTTATTTAACATGGTGTGAGAAAGAGATCCCCGGTATAAAGATGCGCCGGCTCACGGCTGGCCCTTCCCTCCAACATTCGCGTGAAGTCGAATGTTTTGGGTGAGAGGCATGATTTTCACCGAAATCAAGCGCTCGAAAATGGTTGGACAGTCGTTTGGGAAAAGTATTTTTTTGTTATTTCAACTAATGAATAAATAAAGTATGTCTAAAGTTAAATTGTTTTACAATTATTATCATACCTACTCCTAATCTTATCTAATTACGCACAAAGTTGTTTTAAAATCATTTTTTTTTTTTTCTATTTTTTTATATCAATAAACCTTGATAATGACAAACCTAGACAAATCGGTACTCAGTTTTAAACTAAACATAAGTCATAGACCTAAAATACTCACATAGGTATCTAAGTATAAGAATTTAGATTTCATTTTTACGTTGCCACATTCCTATAGGTAGATATCTAGTTTATCTACCACCTACCTACTTAAATCTTAATCGAATATAATACCATATAATACGCAGTACCAGACTGGCAGACAGACGGCAGTAAACGACTGCCACCATAGTTTTACACAAGTTTAAAAAATCTATTAAAAGTATGCTCCTGAAAAAAGCTTATTATACAATCGAAGATTATGTAAATGACAAAAAAGCTTGGATTTGATTCGCTCCAGCAATATACGGCGCTGCAATTGCTTGTATACAGTATGGCATATTATTGTAAATTGTACATTTGAAAAGAGCAACCGCCGAGTTTCTTGCTGGTTCTTCTCGGTAGGAACGGCATTCCGAACCAGTGGTAGATTATTTTGACGATTCAAAAGCACTTGTAAAAGTTTAATTGAATAAAATAATTTGAATTTGAATAATTTGAATTTGAATTTTTAACTATGTAGTTCTAGGTACTCGAAGTACCTACAGGAACTACTCTCACTTTGAGCTAAGGCGGCCGCGGTTGGAAACGCCTTGTAGTTCGATTAGCAATCTTTCCTGCCGGGTGGTCTATGCCGGGTACTGTACCAGATAATATGAAACACGAACAAAAAAGTCCCTGACGTAGTGAGTTTTTTGCTCGCGAGCATAATATTTTACATATGTAAACATTGCGTCACCACTCACCACACTCCCCATTCGATCATCTCTTCAGCCCAGTAGGGTAACTACTTATGTAGCAATAATTTCAGTCCATGCCTAAATAAATAGGTATTTGAGAACAAGTTAAAGTTGTATTTATCAACTAGCTTATTCCCACAACTTTGTCTGCGTGGGCTACACACAGATTTCAAACCCCCATTTTATCCTATTAGGGGTTGAATTTTCAAAAATCCTTTCTTAGCGGATGTCTACGTCATAATAGCTATCTGCATACCCAGCTCGATCCGACCAGTAGTTTGAGCTGTGCGTTGATAGATCGGTCAGACAGTCAGCTTTTCCTTTTATATATATTCCTACAGGTATATCTAGATTTTTATATGTATACTTATAGGTAATATCTAGATTAACTACATAGCTGTTAATAATTGTCAATCATTTCAATATCTCTACCCATATTATAATAATATGAAAGTACATCTGAAAGTGTGTTTGTTTGTTGGTTTTTCTTTCAATCATGGCGGAGCAACCAATTTATTGGATGGATATACATAATTAAAGCCTTGGAGAGTGACTTATGCTACTATTTAAGCCGGAAAATCACCGGTTACCACGGGATTTAAAAAAATCAAAATCCACACAGACCACGTCGCGGGTCTAGTATTTTATACAAAAAAGTGTCCATAAAAAAACAAATGTTGATGGTACACCCTACAGATCGAATCAATGAAACATTTCATTCCGTTCCATCTGGTCGCTGGTTCTGCGCAGACGCAGATGCGAGCTGTTTATAATATTTTAAACATTCACTCACCACCCAGAGCGCGGATTCAACGTGACTTTGTTATATTTTTCTCCTGCAGTGCCAAATTCTAACGTAAGTCCATTTCTAATGCTATTTTATAGTAAAGTAGTTATCTATTTTAAATTTGTGAACCATATTTTTAAGGTTAAGTACTGATTATTTGATGAGAATGATAATTAATGAGATGACTAATGCTTTTTGGGTAAGGTCTGACGAAATCACAAACACAATCTTTATGATAAATTATTACACTTTTATTTCATATTTAAATTTATTAACTTTTACATTTGTGTCAAATAAATGTTGTTCCTCTTACGTTAGTATATTTTCGAATGTCGTAGTTTTAAAAACTACTCTTACAGGTAACCTCTCCACGTTTATTAGCCACTCCCCTTTTTATCTTATCGTTATCGGCCAATCCAAATTGTACAATGAATAAACTTAGTGACTAATATACAAATCATCAAGCTCGTTTAACAAATCGTCTAAGTAATAAAGATGTTTTCATTTTATATATTGATTACAAATATTATCCTTTATTATGCTACAATTCATCAACTAAAAACTATAAGAATTTTATATACAGTACGTTTATCGATCAGATGTTGAACAACTTCAGCCAATCAATGACGCCTTCTAATATGATGTTATGATTTGTTATGATTTGAGTGGCGCCAAATATTTAATCAGTAACTTGTACACGTTTATAGATAATTAATATGGGCCAAGCTTACAGCTCGGCCATCCTGTTTTAAGCGAGTCTCATCGCTTTTAAAAAAAAATTAAAACTTAAGTAACATGTAAACTTCACAACCAAAATGACAAATACTTAGTTCAACAAAACAAAAAAAAAAATTAAGATAGTAATTAATTAAATTAATATTCTTGCTAACCTTAACTAGAAAGAATATACAGTTTTATTGTTACATTGGTATTGATTATGATTGCAACTTAATTTTAGGGCACTCGCAGCAACCCTTTCCATCCGATATAATTAGAAAATAGCAGACAAACTCAATTCAATTCCAAACTATTTACCCTCGCAACTTTACCTGCCAGTCTACAGTAGCACTCAAATTTAGCCTTTAATCTAAAATTCATTTTTCTGTTCTCTTCCGCTAATATTAAAATAAAAAGATGCAGACACTCTAAATTTATAAATAATTTTTCAAAAATCATAAAGATATCAAAAATTGCGAGACCAGTAGCAACTAAAGGAGGCCTCAATTTAATCAAAGAAGGTAGGTATATGCATAAAGTCCGAAGTATCAATTATAACTCACAAGCCAATATTTTACAGGAACACTCAATAGAGATTTGGGGATGAGCATGTAAAACTAATTACTAAAAACTACTTTAAAGGGTTTCAAGTATCTCAAAATAAATTGTTAAAAGTTCTGTTCCAACTAGACTCTCCTCCCCACTAAAGAATTATATAAGAAAACTGATGAACTATATTATATAAGTCAATTATACAAATTCAAAATATGTCTGTTTGTTAGGAAAATACTATTAAAGTCCGTACATACACGCATCACTTTAAAGCTAAATCTCATAAATATGGTACACAAAACGAACATACCTATTATGCTACAATTACATAAAGCTAGGACTAATTATGGTATGAAAACTACCTAGCTCTACTACATAATGTACTTGCCGAAACTCATACTGGAGGAAAAATCTTTTACAAAGTTTAAAGTTTAATCAAACAGTGTCAAACACCATAGATATCTTAGCTAGATGTAGGTATAGTTTGTTAACGAATATAACGTGTTTTGACTTTTTATATTATTGTATAGTCACCATACCATTAAAGATTATGTTTTCTTCTATATTTATATTTAGAATCGGGAGCGATTCTTAATATGAATACGTGTAAGTGAACTTCTTGTCCTTTTGATAAAATAAACTCTTTAAACTTAAAGTTAATCGCCGCCAGTTCTCGATTTAAATCACAAAACATTTTCATACACTTTCAACGCAATAGTTTTACGCACATATTTTCTTCTTCCCTTCTTATTGGAAAATCGCGGATTCCGAGCCCTGGCGCGTCTCTCTTCTACCGGGATACATATATGATTGTCCTTATTTCCCTCCAGATCCAAATTTTTAATGACCCTTATCCTAGGGTCCACCTCCTTCCTCCTATAGGACTTTTTGTCCATAGCCCGTAACCTCGGGGCTTACTTTTTCGTCCTTTCCTTCCTTGGGACTTTGTGTCCCTGACCCATACCTAGTTTTGGGTCATCCTTTCCCTCATTTGTTCATTTCCAACATCCTTGGATCCTGCAAACATAAAACACTTTGAGTAGACCGTTCATTTAATTTTGTTTCATAAGCATCCATCATAATACAATCCGACCTAAGAGAAGTAATTTTACTTGGTAACCTAAAAAACCTATTATCATTATTATAATTTAGTTTTCTCCGGTTCCGTACCCCTCGAAGGGTGCCTACGAGACCCTATTTTCTAAACCTCTGCTCTCCGTCCGTCTGTCCGTCTGCACGTGCGTCACGGCCTGAACCGTGAACGGCGTATCGTGAACCGTGATAGATAGAGAGTTGAAAGGAACGTGATTACGGATGTATGAAAATCCTATGCCTGGTTGCTTCCAATTCAAACTTTTTCTTTTAATGCAGATTACGCTTCCCATATTTCTTACAATTACCTATTGTTTTTTTTTTTTTTTTTTAGCAAAATCCACATTCTGAAGTACTAATGGACAATGTTAAACAAACGCCAGGGTACAGTAGTTGCGTCACTTGTGCCTCTTAACCATATAATATCTACATGCAAAAAGAATCTTTGATTTATAATTTCACATGATACTTATATATTTTATTTTAGCCATAATATGCACCATATGGCGTACTTTGTCGTTTCGAGTAACATAAGCAGAACTACCAAATTCGACCCTGGGAACGACACAGTCGCGACTCGCCGCCGAATGATACCTATTAGTTTATCATTAATTCCTTTTCATAGAGAAAAGCGATATCAACATAATAGCAGGAAAAAAAATGAAATAAATATTCCGTTCGATACATCTCTATTCTCTACGACATCAAGATCTCTATCACAAGCTGATCGATCATAAAGATTAGAAGAAAGTAGGTACCTTATACATTATTTTATATGTTAACCGTAATGACCCGCATCTGTTCGATTTTCCTTTATTCGTTTCGTAAAAGATTCATCCTCGTACTGTACATAAGGTCACTGTTGAACATAAACCTTCCCTAGTAAGCACCACACGTACTGTCCTCAGCCTTCCTCATTCAACCCCTGGTTCCTATTGATACAAACCACTAAACCCCCCCCCCATCAAATGTGTACCTATCTACATCCATCCATCATACCCAAATGCCGTGCTGGTTGATGTGGTGAGCGACAAAGTGTTAACCTCTTCAATACGTCATGGAACTGTAGGAATAGCCATGGAAGACTTCCAAACCGAACGTTGATATTTTGTGTAAGTGGTCCCACGAGTCAAAAAAAATATTCTTGTCCATAAAGGAACAAGCCACGATATAGATTCTTCTATCGGAACTTAAATATTCCAATCACTGCATGTATTCCAACTAATCAGTTTGCTACTGTATATTTGAAGTTGATAATAAATAAAAATGTTAGCTTAATTAAATTCCTATGATAATTCGATTTTTGGTGCATCAACCAGCTTCACCTATTATGTAAAATTAAATATATATATATTTTTTTTAAATTACCGGCTGTACATTTTAAACTAACCTAAGCAAAATATACTTCCTTACTAATAACTTAATCTTAAAAATTTTCAAGAGGATCCTTCCGCCTCAGATTAACTCAATGATAAAAATGAACAGGAAACTTTAAATGTTGTAAAATCCAGCCAATGCTTCGTACCTTGCCTTATTAATCCAATAGGTACTTCTTTGGATTTTGTCAAAACAAAATACTTTTACTTGTTGAGTGTATAATAAATAAATAATGTAATAAATCAATTAACTGTTAAAGCTAATAACTTTTACAGAAAGCGAACCTCATGATATCTCTTATGAGTTTTAAGCGTAAAATTACCACGCCGAAAACAAAACATGAGCTGACAGTATTCTTATTTGATATACGTAATCCAGTAATACTATATCTATCTACATAATTCGTAAATATGTATGTATAGTTTGTAAGTTACTATTTCACTTTATGCTGTTTCAATGCTTTAAGTTATTATTTTTATCTTTGTCTCATTTTTTTTTTTAGTTTAGCCTCATTCTATTTTTAAACTTACTATTTCGCTATAATATTTACAAGTAACCTCATCGAAGACTACACGGTCTTCTGATAACCCAACAAGCATTTATCCAACAGCTATCGCTTTCACCCGAACGGAGGTTCCCTGAAATATACTGATAACAATACCTAGTTGACACATGGATGTACAAGAGCGGCAACAAGCTATGACCCCCTCTAGTCATAACTATATCTTTATGATTGTAACATTTCAAACAGTGAAAGTATGTATAAACGATTTCGTCCATAGGACATGCGCTCTAAAGAATGTTGATATAATTATCAGCAACTAAAAGCTTGAAGAAACTAATAGGTACAACTTGTCTTTGAAGTATGAAAATATGCACATTTATCAAGTATACCAGTTCATCAAACATTAAAGTACGCATTTATAAAATGATAAGTCACTTATTAATCAAGATAACTACCTGTTTATCAAACCTACCCTACCAAATATAAATAACTACTCACCAAATGTAATACTTTATAACTTAAGTAAAAATATGAAACAAATGTGCATCAACCACATACATACACTCTTCAAATTCATCCATTTATCAAAATGTTATATAATATAACCATTCACCAAATCCATTATATACTTAGTTCATTAAATAGTTTAGTCAAACTTTACTCCACTTGCCACGATTGCAAATTTTCCAAAATAATCAGCCGCAAACATCGCAGCTCATCTCACTTGATAATGCATCCCTCCCTCAGAAAAACAGGCATTAGGAATGTCTTTCCAAGACGCGCGAGAGACAGCCACCGTGGCTTTTCGCGAGATTTAATCCAAATTGAACTAATGCCTAAATAGATGATTTAATTAGAGGGCGATTGCTTTTGCAACCTCTAACCGTCCAATCAAACACCGAAAGTATTCAATAATCCGAGACGTAAATAAAAACCCGTCAGAACACCGTATTTAAAAAAAAAAGGAGACAAGAAAAAGATTCCTCCTCGCAATGTGATCGCGTGACATCCAACAAGTGAATTATCGACTTTATTACACAACTTATCCTCAACATGTTTTACATCATTTCCTACAATTGAAATCTTTCTATTTTAAATACCCTAACTACAACTTCATAATCCAACCAAAAATCACACTAGATTTATCCCTAGGTCCCACATCTTTAATGCTTTTTTTTTTCTGTTTGGGTAACTAACACAAAAAAAAATATATACTCATGTTATAAAACGTTGTCAAAGCTTTCCTGAACGCGCTAAATAAGCAAAAACATAAAATCAGGCGAAATGCCAGACCAGCCGAAAAACCTTCAATGCTTAATCAGCCTAAAAAAAAAATTATGATCAATATTCATATTATTATCATGAGATACTACCGGCGCTCCTAAGCGAAATTTATAAGGCACCGCATTTCGATTTTATCAAATAGACTGATCAATTTCGAGAGCACAACAAACGTGGTTTCCTGAGAGTTTTGTTAACTAAATGCATATCGAAACTGAACTATCGCGAAGCGAGTCAAGCGAGCGTGAATTTTTTTTAAAATATATTTCTGGGATAATGTCATGCCACAAACGCGAGCGTAGTGCAAAGATATTTGCCTAAAATTTCTTTCGTACAACAAAGAAAATAGTATTTTGGTAGTAGGTACTTATTATCGCGCCCTGCCCTAAGGGCAGTACTGTAGGTATATTACCATAAAAAAAAACTTACTCTAATTTTAATAGAACATTTGCCAGGAATTTAACCCGCCAAGCGATGTTAATCCAATAAAAACAAAATCATATTGCATTTAAATGCGGCAGTACACAGTTAATTGCGTGAATACAGGTAAAAAAAAAAACCCCGCTGCCCATATACTATACCTACCTACTACTCGTAGTACTCAAATTATTGTGCCAGTATTAAAAGTAAATTAGCTGTTATCTAGCGTGGTAGACTACGGCCTAAACCCTTCTCATTCTGTGAGGAGACACTTGTTGCTCAGTAGTGGGCCGGCCATGGGTTGTTCATGGTGAGCTGTTATCAGCAAAGTTATGTTTGAAACTCAAACATTACGCGTTTCAAGTGGTAAAAATAGATAAATAAAAACATTTCTCCTCACTTTTGTAAAAAAAACACTTATTTATGCACCCCGTATTTAAAACTATCTGACTACCTACCTACCATAATTTTAAATTTAGTTAAAGAATAACCAGATAAGATAAACCTACTTTTACACCCATTTTAGGATTTATATTTCTCAAAATGCTCAATTTATTAACCCTGGTCACTATCACTTTATTACAACGGATCACCTTCATTTTTATCAATTAACATTTTATATCCCCAATCACTTAGTAACCATTACAAGTAGAGACGGATTATTTCACTGGCAGGCGTAAAACGAAAAGCTATTTCATGTAACTTTTTCTA
Organism: Maniola jurtina; assembly: GCF_905333055.1. Taxonomy (NCBI): domain Eukaryota; kingdom Metazoa; phylum Arthropoda; class Insecta; order Lepidoptera; family Nymphalidae; genus Maniola; species Maniola jurtina. The sequence continues at coordinate 2,946,407 of NC_060044.1, forward strand.
CCTTATCCCAAAGCGGTTTACAAAAAATAATAATTTCACAAAACAACATTCAAGATGCCCAATGAGTGCTGTGTGATAATATCGCGTCACTGTGTGCTAGAAAAAGGAAAACATCTATCTATACAATGAATGCAGCAAACGATTGAACCTAAATCCAGAAATTCACCTTCCGTAAAACAAAACCACTATGTGAAAATAAATCCCTATCGTAACTCTTAACCAAACTAATTCGGCACACGATTACAAGTGTGAAGATTGAAATACCACGTTCCGTGAGATATTCACCTGTGAAATCATTTAATGAGAAATAAAACCCCGGCAGGACATAGTAGATACATCCTGAAAACTATTTAAAAGTAACAATAACGCCCATCATTAAGTAAACCACACTTTTTATATTGTTTAACACTATGTTCACTATCTATTCCATTGTACCCACGATACAGGATAACCTAGTGCGGGTACCACCAGACACAGGAAAATTGTACAAGACTGTATTTTGTAAATAAACATTTTTCATTTTTCATTGTAAAATAAGCCTTCTAAATACCTCAATGTTATTTAAACCACAATTTGAAGGTCGATCGCATTTGTATAACCAATATACAAGATGAATTATAAACATGTGGGTAATTCTAGGTATCATAACGTTATATAATTTCCATTCCAACTCGGAGCAAAGCTTTTTAACAAAATGATAACTAAATGTAGAACAAACAAAACGAAAACCCACACAAATAAAAAAAAAAATTACCATTAATAGGTATCAATAAAAATAAAATCATGGAAAGATCCTACCCGTTTATCCAGAAATCCTTTGATGCCATGACTAGGTACTTTGATATATTGAGGCCCAAATATTGGCCTTGTGCTCCAAAATGTCTGTGGTCTACTAGACCTCCACTTCTTTCTCGTTCCTCTGTATATTTCCACTTGTTTCTCTGAGTCGTGAGCGTGACAAGAAAATATTATATTTTCTTGATATCCCACTTCTGACCTTTTGGGTAAGGTCTGACGAAATCACAAACACAATCTTTATGATAAATTATTACACTTTTATTTCATATTTAAATTTATTAACTTTTACATTTGTGTCAAATAAATGTTGTTCCTCTTACGTTAGTATATTTTCGAATGTCGTAGTTTTAAAAACTACTCTTACAGGTAACCTCTCCACGTTTATTAGCCACTCCCCTTTTTATCTTATCGTTATCGGCCAATCCAAATTGTACAATGAATAAACTTAGTGACTAATATACAAATCATCAAGCTCGTTTAACAAATCGTCTAAGTAATAAAGATGTTTTCATTTTATATATTGATTACAAATATTATCCTTTATTATGCTACAATTCATCAACTAAAAACTATAAGAATTTTATATACAGTACGTTTATCGATCAGATGTTGAACAACTTCAGCCAATCAATGACGCCTTCTAATATGATGTTATGATTTGTTATGATTTGAGTGGCGCCAAATATTTAATCAGTAACTTGTACACGTTTATAGATAATTAATATGGGCCAAGCTTACATGCTGTTTACCACGAAATTCTAAATATAATATGCTGTCTTTCATGTCGTACCTACAGACAGGTACAGATATTCTTGAATAATTCGAAATAACGTCCAATTCAACCTAAATATGAAATACAGACAGTGTTTAGTTGATTTGGATTAAAGCAGCTGGTGTATTTTGCATAATATAGCGTACCTACGGCGTATCTGAGTATCTATTCGAACCTACAAAGTCTGCTTAGGTACGTTTGGTGTTTGACAACAAAATATTTTCGGAACAATAAACTCACGCTCAAGACACGCTCAAGACATTCACGCTCATTTATCATTTCTCTACCTGCGTCGTATCCCTCATAGCTTGTAACTTACCTAGATAGGTACCTTATTTCTTTTAATTTTTGTACCTGCGCGCATTTTTATACCTGGCTATTTTGTTGTTTAACATAAACTGTGTCAATGAGTGTGAACTTTTCGTTGTTGACAGTTGTGGTTTCTGTGTTTTTGTGTGTGTTACCTGTCGTTTTGTTTTAATATTGCGTAACTTCAAAATTAAACTAAAATAATAGGTAGGTAATAAACAAGTGTAAATTAAAAATTTATAACACCCCGGACAAGTGAAGGTTACAGTAACAAGAAAAGAGCTGATAACTTTCAAACGGCCGAACCGATTTTCTTGGATTATAGCTAAGAAGTAGAACACTCTCGATCAAGCCACCTTTCAAACAAAAAAAAAACTAAATTAAAATCGGTTAATTAGCTTAGGAGCTACGATGCCACAGACAGATACACACGTCAAACTTATAACACCCCTCTTTTTGGATCGGGGGTTAAAAATAGCTGAGAGGGTCGTGTCGTGAGTCATGACCTGACCTCTATCCATTTATCACATAAAAGGGGGTTTCTTAGAATAGAATAATGCGCGATGGACTCTGATCCTATCCGGGTTTGACTCACGAGTGCGATTTCGACTAGGTATATAATATAGGCTTAACGATTATTAATTATTATGATAATACATACTAAGATATCAGCCGATTGAAGCGACGGCTTCAACATGGAGGCACTAAAGTAAACGAAAGCCATCTCCTTACCGACTTAATATGTTAACGTTGTTTAACCACTTTCTAGTCATAATCAGATTTTGGGCAAGTAAGGGTAAATACGATATAAAATTGTTTTTAGAATACCTATAACAATACAAAAAAAATTAATACTGACTAGTAACTTAATGGCTTTTAACTATATAACTTTGATAATATTGTGGCTAATTCTATTGTACTTAATTATGTGGCTAAGGTTTGGAATTCTTCCGCGATCTGTGTTCCCTACCAATTACAATCCGGGTATCTTTAGAACAAGAGTGAATAGGCACCTTCTAGGTAAACGCGTCCCATCTTAAATAAAAAAAAATCTTGGTCATGCCCCTAAGGGATACCAGTACAAACTGAAACCACTGTACATTTTTACAATAAACAATTTTATTATTTTTGTAAAAATGTACCACGAGGCAGGTCTGTATGATTTGCGGACAAAGGAATATCGTATAACCTACCTACTTATGCACTCTGTATGTAGGTACGCATAACGCTTGTTGTGGCATTCCGTTTATCAAAACATAATACGACACCTACATCCTACATACCTACTTACTTATTTCCATGAATATGAGTTGATAGGTAGATAAGTAGGTAACTAGGTAGTTAACAGGGCTCTCTCCGTCACTCGTTTCATACAATCGTACTTCCAATTTCATTTGAATATTAAGCAACCAAAGTCCATGAAATTTTGCAGACATATTCTAGAAACTAATATCTGTGTCTGTGGTTTTCCAGATTTCTGTTAAAATATTCGGTTTCAAAGTTACGCGGTCTTAAAAATTTACATACAAATCTTTGAGCCCCTGTAATTTTAAAACTACATATTTTTAGAAAAATCTAAAACACCACATACACAGATATTAGTTTCTAGAATATGTCTGCAAAATTTCATGGACTTTGGTTGCTTAATATTCAAATGAAATTGGAACTACGATTGTATGAAGCGAGTGACGGAGAGAGCCCTATTAAGTAGGTATGTTATTTTAGGATTGCAGATTCATCATGTGCTACAACGGGAAATGTATGCATTGCATCAGCATCGAGACCGGGTCTCTCATCTTTGCAATTATTAGTATTGTAAGTAATCATAATCTTTATCATATCTATTTACCATTACTTACACTAAAAAGCTTAAAATAAAGAAATAAATTATAAAACCGACTTCCAAAACCACTATAAAGTAAAAAAACCGGCCAAGTGCGAGTCAGACTCGCGCACCGAGGGCTCAGTAAAATATCCGAGATATTTTTTCCGACATTTTGCACGATAAATCAAAAACTATATCCTATATTATGTTTTCTTGACAGACACGACGGACAGACAGACAGACAACAAAGTGATCCTATAAGGGTTCCGTTTTTTCTTTTGAGTTACGGATCCCTAAAAATTTATGAAGTCGGGCGAGCATAATAAAATAAATAAAAAATCGAAGCGTGAAGCTAAGCTCAGCTGAGCTATGATGTAAAAGCAAAAAATATTTTTTTACTTTGTAGTGGTTTTGGAAGTGGGGTTTTTAATAATTTTTTTCAGAGTACTTAATTATTATGCTGGGTTATGCCGCTAGCTGTTAAAGCACAATTATTATAGAGGAACACTACATTACCTATCATGCCCGCGACTTCGTCCGCGTGGAATTAGGGTTTCAAAATCCCAAGGGAAATTCTATTTTCCAGGATAAAAAGTAGCCTATGTCGTTCCCCGGGATGCAAGCTATTTCTGTACCACATTTCGTCAAAATAGGTTAAAGGTTAAACGGATTGGCCGGTTAAGCAGACAGACAGACACTTATTAATTATATTACTACTTAGATGATGTCCGCGACGTCGCGCGTCGCCCGCGTGGATTTAGTTTTATAAAAATCCCATGGGACAAAAAAGTAGCCTATGTCACTCACCAGGTCTACATGCAAAGAATCACGTAAATCCGTTGCGACGTGATTGAAGGACAAACCCACAAACGAATACACTTTCGCATTTATAATATGGGTAGTGATAGGTGAGACTGTGCGAGTAGGTGTGTACCTAGTAGTGCTTCGTGGAGATTTGATGGCGAGTACCTACCATAAATAAGGGTACCAACGCTTACGGTTTCTCGCTGTTACATGGCAGAACAGTAAAGGAGGAATAACATTGTGAAGTTACCATAGTCGAGGCCCAAAGCTGTGTGCCAACTTTACCAATACTTACTTTGAACTTTTTACATTTCAGATATTATCTGGTCTGGGGATTTTGTTTATAATCGGCGCACTGGTGTACATCAATATCGTGCTAGCTACATCAACGCATCCAGAAACCTCTGAGGAACTGCGGATGGTGGTTGTGGCATCCCTGACAACCAATGTCGTCCTTGGCGTCGCACTGTGCCTTATTCTCGTCCCCTTCGCTTTCACCATTGTGCTGATTAAGGGTCTCGTGGAGGTAAGCTTCGAATCACGGTGCAAACAATCTATAGTGTCGTGGGACTCGTGGGTGTTGTGGCATGTGAATCGTGATGCGACACGCGTTGTCTGTCGCATTACACTAGTTTGACGATGTGTTCTGCACGCTAACGTTCGAGGCGTTCTTTGATTGGTTGACCGTCATTCATCACGCCCGTGTCAAAGTCTATTGCGACACATCACGATAATGTAGGAACTAGGAACAGTAGTTTCTTTGCACCTTTTAAATAGGTACTAACTGGATACAGTTAGTACCTATTTAAAAGGTGCAAAGAAACCAGTTATGCCAAGGTGCCAGTTATGGCTTAGAAATCTTATTTACAACAATCTAGTGACGCTATACAACGAAGGTCTGATATCCACATCAACGCATACAGGCACTCTTGACGAAATGTGGGTGATGGCCCATGATGACAAACGTCCTGCTCGGCATTGTACTGTGCTTTATTCTCGTCACCTTTGCTTTTACCATCGTGTTGATTAAGAGGTCCAAACAATCTAGTGTCGTGGCATGTCGTGACTCGTGCTGCGATAGAAGGCGATTGTGTTGCATTACACTAGTTTGTTGATGTTCGCGGCGTTCTGTTAATGGTTGATCGTCATTCGTCATCAGAATGTTTACTATCGTGAAAATTGAAACGTCTTGTTCTAGAAAAAGTCCGGCCTCGTGAAGGTGTACTTCGTCTACTCCGTGGTGAGCAAGAGCCTGTTGCTGTTCTCAGTAGTGATGGGCCTCGTCGCGGGCAGCTACCCGCCAGAGCACGCTATCACCATTCTGCTCATAGGCGGTAAATCTATATTTTGTAACCAGTTTGCTTTTTAGGGCTCCGTACCTCTAGAGAAAAAGGAGCCCTTTGGGATCACTTCGTTGTCTGTCTGCCTGTCTGCTTGTCTGTCGAGACCCGTCAAGGGAATCGAAATCTATAGAGTACTTCCCGTTGGCCTAGAATTATGAAAGGCAAGTAGCAATGTCTTATAGCACAAGTAAAGGACAAAATGCGAAAATCGTACATCACAAAAAAATTAAAATTTCTTGTAGAATGGTACGGAACCCTACGTGTAAGTCCGTCTCGTATTTGCCCGATTTTTAAGAGAAGTAACCCTAGTGTTCCCCAGCTATCTCCATATAAAGATAGTTTAATTCTCAGTTGAATAAATTAACCAATGGAATTCGATGAAATTTTGTAGAAACCTTTAAAAGCTAGAAACAAAATATAATTAAGATTTCTGTAAATCTTTGAGATCGCATTTCTGAACCTAGACACGTTGTAAGGCAATCTGGCAAACCACAGATACAGATACGCTTAAGACTTGGGTGAACGTTGCTTAACCAGTGTAAACGGCTGATAAAACGCTGGCACGACTAGTCCAGGCAACCTTCAAAATAAATAGCGAGGAAATATTTTTTCTTATTTATTCTGAAAGTTTTTTTGATAGACCACTACGATACCTGCGTTACATATACGGTAGCTTAAAATCGTAACGATATCTGCGTTACATATACGGTAGCTTAAAATCGTACCGGTACTTACGTAACGGTACCGTTTTAAGCTTTTGTCCTTTTGTTTTTTGTAGTGTGCAATAAGATGGTTTGCACTGGAACGGTACCTACAAACTAAGATCTACAATAGGTTAAAATGTTAAAATGTTTTGTAACAAACTGTTTATTTTTCAGGCGTTTACGGATTGATCTTGAGAATGATCTACTTGACCTACAAGAAACTTGAAGTGGATGGCCAGTACAAGCAAAGCAGGCTGATTGAAGAAAAGTACTAAAAGTATGTGCTTAAGGTCTTGGACACACTGAACGTATATCTAACATATATCTCCTAGACGTTGAAAACTGTATCAAGGAACATAGAAACTGTATCTTAAATTACCGGTATTTTTTTCGTTGCGTTACCAAGGTACCTTGAAGGTACCATTAAAAATAACGATACCCATACATCCATTAAGGTATCTAGATAACTAGATATCGTTATTAATACCCATGAAAGTAACACTACTTATACAGCGACTGGTCATCATACACCAATCTTTATCTAAAGATTGACGCACATTTACCGTTAAGTAACGATAAAAATATAACGTTTAATCATATCGGTATACCGCTACTACTACTAGTAACGTAACATAACGAAATGTTTTGGTAGTGTTAACTTTATGAATTTAAAAACGGTTACCGTCTCTGACTGTAACTGTACCTATGACCTTTACACACTGCTAGTCGCTACCTACAGTGCTTTATACAGTTCCTTGTGTTTTGGTACACATATACGCGCGCATTCAGTGTTACGCTTTGTTTTTGTCCAAGTCTTAAAGTAACTAGGTAGCTTAAGTGAACCAAAAATCGTAATTTTTCCTAATATTGTTTAATCACTATGGATCATTGTATGTAAGTCCAAATCTCGACTATTTTATTTAAGTTCTTATGTGAGTATCGATGACCTTTAAATTCAGGGCCGGCCTGTCTAGAAAGGCGAAAGCGAACGGCCTAGGGCACTCGAGTTTGGGGGGTGGCATTAGGGTAGGTAGGAACTAGGAATGCTGGACAGGCCGTCTAGAGCGGGCGACTATCTCGGCCTCTTCAGTCTTCAGCATAGCAAATAATAATAACAAAGCTATAAAAACATATTTTTTATTAGCGCTACATTAATATAATCCCAGCCATGAGTAAGTTTAGTTTGTAAAGTTAAAAAAAATCAAGCTCACTTTGCTCGCGCTTATATTCCGTGTTCAAAGTTAATATTTTGTGTTTGTTCTCGAATCTAGTAGTTACCCACGTAAGTATTTATTTTACAAAAACTTATAAGAAATCATGCTCGCTTAGCTCTCGATATTATTCAGTCTCCTTCTTCGACTTAACGTTGCTACTCTTAGCGTTTTTGACCGACTTCGAAAAAAGGAGGAGGTTCTCAATTCGTCGGAATTTTTTTTTTTTGTAGGTGGGGTTCACTTTCCTACTTTTGCCGTCCAATTTGCCCGGTCTTGAGCATTCGGTTTATTGGTCTATTCTTTTGACTCAGGGACGACGACGCGTGACGTCTAGCCAGCGCTTTCTTGGGCGTCCTCGGGATTTTGCTCCAGCGGCGGCGACGTTGAGACGTCTATTACTGACGTAACTTTTTGGTTTCCCTGTTACATGACCGTACCATGAGCATTTTTTGTAAAATTCAAGAAAAATTTCACCTTCGATCACGCAAATGCAATAATTGACTCTTGTGTGCCGACCTCTTGGACAATGTATGATTTTTTATCTTAGTCCAACTCTCTTGTCTTATGAGTAAATTATCTGAATGGTAATTTATGGTTTTCTAATTGCGAAATTTTTGTCGCAAGTGGTGCGTGTCCAGTAATTCGCCTAGGGCGTTGAGTTTGCTCTGGCCGGCCTTGTTTGCTAAGGTTATTGTCTCATATTTATATTAATTAATTAGATAAGTTAAGTTTTGTACCTATCGAAAACAAATTATATAAAATATTAACTAGGTAGTTACCGACTTATTCAGATTTTCTCATTATTTTTTCAAAATTTGTTTGTAGGTAGGTACAATTAATCAAATCGTATATTATTAAAATATAAAAATTTAGGTAGGTAGTTAGGCACCTACTGTTTTCCAAATTTTCAGAAATATAAAAATAGACTGAATTAAAATTGTCATTTTTTTAATATTACAATAAGTTCTCATAATTACTTAATTTATAGTTATGAATATAAAAGTTTTGTTCTTTAGAAATAAAGTTCTTATAAATGTAATTACTTTGTTTTATTTCAACAGACCTATATTATCTCAAAATACTAACTACGAATAGCCTGAGTGTTCTCCATACTGCTATCAAATAATTTGTTAAAGATTTAACACATTAAAATATGCTGATTAGATTTAGATTGGCAGATGCCAATCTAAACTTCTCCAGCGCGGTGGACTACGACCTACGTCCTACACCCTTCTCATTTTGAGACCCATTCCCGGATCCGTGAAGATTTTATTTTTAGGATTCCGTACCTAACTCAAAAGGAAAAAAGGAACCTTTAAAGGATCACTTCGTTGTCTGTATGTCTGTTTGTCCGTCTGTTCGTCTATCAAGAAAACCTCTATTGTAATTTCCGTTGACCTAGAATCATGAATGGCAGGTAGAGGTCTTATAGCACAAGTAAAGAAAATATTCCGAAAACCGTGAATTTGTTCTTACATCACAAAAAAAAATTAAAATGTGTTCATGAACAAATAATTTGTATTTTCAAAGTATAATAACTAGACCTAATGGGGTATCATATTATGAAAGGGCTCTACCTGTACATTCTAAAACAGATTTTCATTTATTTTTATGCATAATAGTTTTTGATTTATCGTACAAAATGTCGAAAAAATACCCGCGTACGTAACCCTCGGTGCGCGAGTCTGACTCGCACTTGGACGGTTTTTTTTTTTCATTTTTAGTCAGATACAAGTTAGCCCTTGACTGAAATCTCACCTGGTGGTAAGTGACAGTGCAGTCTAAGGTGGAACCGGACTAACTTGAAACGGGAATGGAGGTTTTTGTTAAACCCATACTTACCTATCCCTTATCGGTTTCTTCACGGCATCGTGCCGGAACACTAAATCGCTTGGAGACACGGCTTTTGTCGGTATAGAGTGGTAACTAGCCACGGCCGTAGCCACCAGACTAAACCAGTGACATTGGCAGAACTGTTTTAGTACAATGGTCTATCATACGCCTCATGTTCAGATCGGACTAAGTACCTACTTGTCTTGCGCGTATAATACCTGGAGAATGGGATATCCCTGTGACATCCGGATCATCAAATAAGATGACTAAGACCTCTATAAGAAAACTAGAAAAGAGCTGATAACTTTCAAACGGCTTAACCGATTTTCTTCGATTATAGCTAAAAACACTCTCGATCAAGCCACCTTTCAACCAAAAAAAACTAAATTAAAATTGGTTCATTCGTTTAGGAGCTACGATGCCACAGACAGATACACAGATACACACGTCAAACTTATAACACCCCTCTTTTTGGGTCGGGGGTTAAAAAAGAAATAAAAATAAAAATGAATACTTTCTCTTAAGTAATTTTGTTCATACCTACTCATCCAATGTCGAGGTGGGTAACAATAAATTATACCTAGGTACTTAATTTTATTTAAACAACTGCAGTAATTTTCTTTTCGTCGGTGACGTGTTTCGCGGAGCATTTTGCTTGTTTTTCTCTCAATATGAATATTATTCCGAAGTTTTGTTTGGTCAACTGTGCAATTTAGTTTGTTTTTTAGGCGTATTGTTGTATCGCATGAGGATACGTGATGATGGTATCGCTTACCACTAGTACCTACCAACCATTTCACTATGATTAAATTATATCATTCAAGTCCAAGTCCGTCCGTCGCATACGTCTTTCTATAACCTCAGAAACGACTTTGGCGATTTTTATTCAGGCAGGTGTCGCTAATTGGGCAGGAATGGTCTGTTGTGTCTATGATTGTGAAAGAATCAGTGCACTTTCAACAAAATGTGGCTCGGCCAGGTCCTAAACAATACCTAAAATTACACACATTTTAGACACATTTTTATCGTAATATCAGCAGTATTTCATAGAGAAAAATGGGGAAAACATTCAATATTTTTCTACCTTACAAGGTACAACCTTACCTTACCTTAAGGTTTTTTTACCTTACAGGGTTTTTTTATGTATGATCCCCGATTACTCAAAGACGCCTGACCGATTTTGAAAATCTTTTTTTGTTTGAAAGGGTTTTGGTGGATTGAATTGTGCAGGTGGTCCCATATAAATTTGGTGAAGATCTGATTAATATCTTCGGAGATGGAGAACAGCTTAGTAAACAGTAGCGTTTTAACTAGGCATAGTATATTATAGTACTTATAGTACAGTGGGTCCCTAAAAATTGTGGAATAAAAAAATAAATAAAACCGACTTCAAAAACCACAAACGCTAAAAAGAGCGAACATAATAGAAATAGTTAAGTACACATTCTGTGAAAACTACAGTGTTACGGTTAACGTGATATGCAGCCTACTAACGGATAGACAGACGAACAGCGAAGTCTTTGTAATAGGATCCTTCGGGTACGGTACCAAAAAAAGCAGCACTGAAAAATAATTGCCTCTTGGGTGTTCTTGGGTTGGTTATGACGGCGTTTGCGCGGTTTGCACAACCTTTGAATCTTAGGTTGAATCTATAGCGCACACTTTGACTTTGCTTAGACCTAAGTTTCAGTTAAAAAGAGACAGATTTATGCCAGCAGTGTAACGCTGTTTCGCTTTAACAGTGTCTTAATAGGGCTCTCTCCGTCACTTACTCCATACAATCGTAGTTCCCATTTCATTTGAATATTAAGCAAAGAAAGTCCATGAAATTTTGCAGACATATTCTAGAAACTAATATCTGTGCCTGTGGTGTTTTAGATTTTTTTTAAATATGTAGTTTTAGAATTACAGGGGCTCAAAGATTTGTATGTGAATTTTTAAGACCGCGTAACTTTGAAACCGAATATTTTAACGGAAATCTGGAAAACTACAGGCATAGATATTAGTTTCTAGGATAGGTATGTCTGCATTTCATGGACTTTGGTTGCTTAATATTCAAATACTATAAAAACTACGATTGTATGGAGTAAGTGACGGAGAGACCCCCTGTTAGTCGAGCAAAGTCAAAGTGCCGCACTATAGCAGCCTAGTGCGGTATGCCATCACCTTAAAAAATTCGCCGCTTGTACCTAAGCTATCTAGTAGGTACCTATATAAAGATGCTTGCAACAGAACACTGTTTTAATTAAATTAAGAACACAAGTGGTCACAGATGGCTTGCGTCGAATTCACCGTCAATGGGAAAAAATGTACAGGTAATTTGAATTGATTTTGTTTATTAAACTTCACCGTTACCCACTTAGTATAAAGCTCTTGTTACCTACTTTTATTTTAAACTGGAGGTCCCGGGTATGATTCCAGGCAGGGGCACATATTTTATAATTTCTTGACCCTAGTGTTCGTATTTTTAACACCCGTTTCAAATTATTACAGAAAAACAATTTGATTATACTTCTGAGTTTTATAATTTTAAGGAATGAAAAAAATTAAGATTATTTTATTTATGCTGTTTTCACTTAATTAATTAGTTAAGTACCTAGTACCTGTGCTAGTACCTACAGGTAATAGGTACATAACGTTTTTAAACTATTTAAACAAATTATAGTCATTACTTTTTTTTGCCAATTTTTTTTTTACTAAGAAAATATTACAATAAAACTTAAAGCTAGTCTTATCTAATTACTATACAAATCATACCCGCGTGGAATGGTGCCAAGAATACCGGCTGCATTTCCACGCAGGACAGCCAGGCTGATCCGTTGCGCAAAAAAATGAGCCAGCCATTACTTGCCTAATGATAGTAAAAATAACTTATACATATATACTACCTTTAGAAACTGATTAATAAAGTTCAAGTAAAAAAAATCAAGTAAGTACATATGTTACTGTCTCCTTAATGAAATAATTTGCATGCCGCTCTCATTTGTCTTGATTCCCGTAATTTGTCACGGTAATCATACAAATGTATCCCGTGGTAATTATTTACATCTTAAGAGCCCGAACACACGTTTATTTTAAGGGAATGGTTTATTGAACTGAATTTTGAGGTGAGGATAGATTTACAGATAATATTGTCGTCGATAGTTAATTCAATATAGCATTTGGAAGGTTTTTGATGCCACATATGCAAGAAATTAATTGTTGAATTATCTTGGTTTTCAAAGGTCTTTAATTTGAAATGCTGTATGTATGTTCTAGTGGACAGCTCCCTCCACCGGGATACGACCCTAAATGCCTACCTCAGGTACCATTTAGGTCTCCCCGGAACCAAAGCCATGTGCAGAATAGGAATATGCGGAGCGTGTATTGTGAATGTGACTGCGCAGAGAGAGACCAGTGGCACAGTTGAAACATTTTCCGTGAATTCTGTAAGTAACTAACTGAAAATTTTAATCTCACTACCTAACACTCATAAATTAATGAGTAACGCAATAAGTTATTACCAACGTACATAGAAATCAATCCTTGTCAGACGGGGGATCAATCATAATATGACCATTCTTTAGTATATTTATTTTAAGTAAGAATACTTAAACTTAAACTAACTTTAGGCTGATAAAGTTGGTTTGTGTTGTACCGAGGTATGTATAAATTAGGTATATGGATCACGTAAAAGTTGTGTCTAAAGTTCGGTTTTTAAGGTGCACATTGGCTTCTATCGACTTGCTTGAATACCGTTTCTGCATGTTTATAAATTCCCTCTTTAGTTCACAACCTAACAATATCCCGTAAAGACAGGTTCATGTCATCTACTGATTAGTGTGATGGTTTATTATCTAGTGCCTGGTGCTTGTATTCTCCTGCCATGGATGGGACATCACCACCATAGAGGGCGTCGGCAACCGATTGAAAGGCTACAGTGAAATTCAGAAACGCATAGCCGCTTTTAATGCAACCCAGTGTGGATATTGTACACCTGGTTGGGTGATGCATTTAAACAGGTAATATATTTTTAGATTTATGTTGAAACTACGCACCCACCTTGGTACTTATACTACAAGGAAGTTACCTACTTTTATAAAATATGGCATTTAGATTCCCTGACAACGCATAATTTATGAAATGTTATATAAAAGAATAATTTAGCAGATGGATTATTTACATACATCGATGTTTACATAACTCAACAATTGAAAGAAATGAAACATGACGTGTGGATTATCATATAGTCTGATATGGATGTTTGAACAAGTAGGTACACAAGTGTAAATTAAAAATTTATAACACCCCCGACGATCCAGAGTATCTGAGTTTTCCAAAACATCATTTTCAAATAAATAATTATGTATTTAGGCAACGTCCATCTTGACAGCTTGACATTTGTCTATTGACATAATATTATGAACCTAACGGTTATCTAACCTTCTTTTCTACAAGAAAACTAGAAAAGAGCTGATAACTCTTAAACGGCTGAACCAATTTTTTTAGATTATAGCTAAGAATACTCTCGATCAAGCCACCTTTCAAACAAAAAAAACTAAATTAAAATCGATTCATTCGTTTAGGCGCTACGATGCCACAGACAGATACACATCTGTGTATCTGTCTGTGGCATCGTAGCGCCTAAACGAATCTATCTACACAGATACACAGATACACAGACACACAGATACACAGACACACAGATACACAGATACACACGTCAAACTTATAACACCCCTCTTTTTGGGTCGGGGGTTAAGAATAAAGAAACTAGGTACAATAACTTTAAATATCTACATTCACTTAAGTACCAGTAAAATTATTTTTTAGATATTATTTTGATGAAATATTATTTTACTAATTAAGATGCTTTTTTTTTTAAAATTTGCAGTCTCGCAGATAAGGGCCTTAATATGGTTGAGTTAGAGAATTCTTTTGGGTGCAATACGTGTCGCTGTACAGGTTACAGGCCCATTTTAGACACAATTAAGTCATTTGCTATAGACGCCAGTCCGGCGCTCTGCAAAAAAGTTGAAGAAATAGAAGAGCTTACAACTGGCTTTAACGACAAAGCCAAAATATGTGACCGAAAATGTTCGACATGCAGCGATGGTGATTGGAGTTTAATTAACAATACAAATAAATGTAGTCCAATCATAATAACTTCTGGGGAAACAATGTTTATGAAGGTCTTTGAAGAGGATCAGATATTTGACATGATTGATACTTGTGGTACAAAACCCTATATGCTAATTGATGGAAATACTGGAAAAGGTAACCCAAATTTGATATGTTTTCGATATATCTAGCTTTACCATATTATTTTCCTACTGCCAAATTCCAAATTAAACGGTCCAGTAGATTTGGATTAAATTGGCTGTGACAAATGGACGGATTCTGTGTTCTTATCCTAACGCACAGAATCCTAAAGATCAATAAATTCAAGTAAACCCAGGATGCATGATAGATATTGTAAATGTAATGAAACGAAAGGTACATATAGCAATGATATTAGAAGCAAAATAGATATAATATGTGTAATGATAATGAACCTACTATGATGATCTGATATTCAAATCTAAAGGAATACCTACTGATTTATCTTACTAATATTAAGTACATTATAAATGTGAAAGTTTTGATGTTTGCTGCTTTTTCACGTGCAATGACTAAACTGAATTAGCTGTGGAATGGAGACAGCTTACATCCTGAATTGACGAACCCCATGGCTAATTTTGTACCGAAAACTCAAAGAATGCCCGCGAGATTTGTAAAAAACTTTTACCTACGCTATCCGCGCGGACGAGGTATCATCTAGTTATACTTTATAATTTCTCTTTGCAGGACTTATAAAAGATTTTGAGTATCCACTTGCTATAATTGATATCTGTGACACGCCATCCCTAAAGCGCTACTACTATGATCAAAACCTAGTTTTAGGAGCAAACGTTTCACTACAAGATTGTTTGGAAATATTCAAACAGGCTGCATTAACAATGGATGAATTTGCGTATTTAGAAGAATTTGCTAAACATTTTGATTTGATTGCCCAAATGCCAGTAAGAAAGGTAGAGTTACTAACTAATCTATCATATTTCTTAAACATTACTCTTTAAAAAAATAGGAAGGTTTTCTAAGAGTTTTTATTTTGGTAATTACAGATGGGATCATTGGCGGGAAATATCATGCTGAAGTACAAAAACCCTGCTTATCAATCTGACGTGTTTCTATTGTTCGAAGCCATAGGGGCCACTATTACAATACGTAAGCCCTATTTATTCCTTGTCCAATCAATTGGTAAATTTCGAGTGCATATATGAAGGTCTCTGCAAGTAGGTATACAACAAATATGGTGAACAAAGTATAAGTATTATATATGTAGATAAAACAGAATTGAAGTAACAAACTCGCATCTTAGCTTGCCTGTACCTTTTTTGTTTTTGTAACATCTTTAATGTTTACCTATATTCGCAATAAAGAAAGAATTTAAATTTAAATCTATAACGTTTGACTATAAGTATACTTATTTGCTTGTAATTTCTCAACTTACAAGTGGATTTATATATTGAAGACCTCAACTTTATTTATTAAAATATACTTACCTATTATTTTTACTTTCAACAAGGACGTTTCTTCAACTAAAATCTGCTACATAACAATTTTCCATATTGTAATGAAGATTAAACTGAATGAAGAAGGTACTTATATACGTACTTATTTCCTAATTTAATTTCAGGTGATGAGAGTGGTATAAAAACTTCCTATTCTATGGCATATTTTCTCCAAATCGACATGCACCGCAAACTAATCGTGAGTTTTCATTTGCCACCGGAAGATTCACTTCATAAATTTAGGAGCTATAAGGTATACCAATTTACGTATTATTAATTGAACAGAAATGAAGAACATAGATAATTATGTGTTGTAGGTATAATAATATTAATAGTGATTTTTTAAATTTTGTTCTAGATAATGCCAAGAAGTCAAAACGCTTTGGCCATAGTTAATGCTGCTTTTAGTGTTAAATTTGACAACGATTGTCGTATTGACTCAATAAGTATAGTTTATGGTAACATTTCCCCTGATTTTATCCACGCTGCCCAAACAGAAGGATATTTGAGAGGAAAGAATCTATTTAACAACCAAGTATTGCAAGGAGCAATTAACGTTTTAAACAAGGAAATCATACCAATAGACAGTCCCCCGGAACCATCTCCATGGGCAAGGAAGAAGTTGGCAATAGATCTGTTTTACAAGGTACTTCTAATAACTATGTATCGTAGTGCTATTTATAATACATTCGGTGGTATAAATAAGTAGATACCTACTACCTACTAACATGTAGTTTACATTGATACATAAGTGGTTGCACATATTTTCAAATGCGTATTCTCGCCATTAATTAGGCTTAAATTGTATTTTCTTTCAGTTCGTTCTTAGCATGACTCCAGATGGAACGATTTCTCCGCGGTACCAAACTGGGGGAGAGTTAATCTTCCGCCCTTTATCCAGCGGAACACAGAATTACCAAACAGACCCCTCACTGTATCCTCTAAATAAACCAGTACAGAAACTAGAAGCTTTATTACAATGTTCTGGAGAGGCCCAATATGCTAATGATATACCGCCGATGCTGAGTGAAGTATTCGGAGCATTTGTATTATCAACAGTCTATAACGGTGATGTAGACGAAATTGATGTTGCACATGCACTGGTAAGCTTACATATAAAAATAATTTGTCACGTTAATATAAAACTAAAATGTTTGAAACAAGTTATCTACTTTCAGAAATTAGATGGTGTCTTGGCTTTATATACTGCCAAAGATATACCAGGAAAAAACTCGTTCACCGTTCCTGGAATACAACTCGAAACAAATGACGAGGAAATATTGGTCGAAAAGATTAAATACAATGGACAACCGGTAGCAATAGTAGTTGCCGTTAGTCAAGACTTAGCTATAAATGCAGCTAAAAAAGTTAAAGTAACATACAAAAATGTCCGAAACACACCACCAATTTTAACTATAAATCAAGCTAAAAAGTTCAGCGATAGAATAAAGTCAGGACCTACGATTGAGCCACAAGGCAGAGGAAATAATATTAAGAAAATAATTAAAGGTGTATTTGAAGCAAAGTCCCAGTACCCTTATTATATGGAACCTTTGACGTGTGTAGCAGTCCCTGTAGACAATGGTTTGGAAGTTTATGATGCAACTCAATGGATGGATTTGACGCAAATTGCAGTAGCTCGATGCTGCAATATGTCTGAAAGCGAGTAAGTTTATAGGAATAAAATAGAAGATAACTGATAGGAATAAAATAGAATTATAGCACTTGTAGAAATATTTAATTATTCAAATAAACTTTTACAAGTACTTTTGCATCTTCAAATGCATGTACCATTGGTCCGGAATGCCTTTCCTACGTTATTCAAATCCAGAGCGAACAGAAGGCCTTATTCTTAGGGCGCCTGTCAACTGAATTGGAATGGAGCGGAGATGTGTTACAGACTAGTCAGTGTATTAATTGATTACGTCATAATTTTATCATGGCATCTATCAAGAATATGAATATTTGAATTTTAAGAACATAGAAGAGCAATATCTCAATATCAATGATTCAAAAAAATATATTTCTAATGTGTAAACTTTTTTATTCAGAAAGTAATAATACAGATTTTCACAAATGTTAAAAATACTTAAATATAAAAATTATTTCTAATTGGATTTATCGAGTAATTTTTTATGAAGGATTTGATTTTATTAAACTACTAGCTGATGCCCGCGACTTCGTTCGCGTGGATGTAGGTTTTTTAAAAATCCCGTGGGAACTGTAGCCTATATGCTAATCCAGGGTATAAACTATAATCTATCTCCATTCTAAATATCAGCCCAATCCATTCAGTAGTTTTTGCGTGAAGGAGTAACAAAACAAACATACACACACACACACACACAAACTTTCGCCTTTATTATAGTATTATTAGTGTGATAGTGTGATTCAAGTAAACAATCAATAAGTAATATTCAATAAACAATTTAAGTAAATAACAATATTAGGAAGAATATTATTTGACGAAATTATGTTTTTAAACGTGTTAACATTTCAGTGTACATCTGAAAGTTCGTCGTATAGGGGGTGGTTTTGGCGGGAAAATAAGTCGTAACGCGCTAGTAGCGTGCGCCTGCGCAGTTGTTGCAAGAAGAATGGATCGTCCTTGTAGATTCATATTGCCATTGGAGACAAACCTTGTTATTGCCGGAGGGCGATTGCCTGTTGAGTGCGAATATGAGGTAAGAATTTGCATTGTCGCTTTCTATCTACAATTCTTTTTAAAGAATATTAGCCATGCTAATCATGACACCTCCAATTAAGCGTAAAGCTTGTGCCAGGAGTGGGTACGACAACAGTGCAACGGGTGGGGTTTGAACCACCGACCTTTCAGAATTCAGTCCGCTCCTTAACCGTTGAGCTATCGAGGCTATAATACTACTAATAATAATGTAAATACTGAACAAGTCATGCCCGTCTGGAATGGTTATCTAATAGTTAATGGTTCCTACGTCAGAAGAGTAAAAGTGAAAGAATTTCTTCATCTCATTTAGTCTTGTTACAATGATTAGGTTTAGATTTCAAAGAATATCAAAAGATGTAAGAAAGTTTACTAGATACATATATTGTAAATGTAATATAAGTAGTTTATAATGAAGATGTCAAAAACATTACTGATAACAAAAACATTAGTATTATAATAACGTGACAGTTTATTGAGGGCATCATTAGACATGTTTTTAACCCCCGACCCAAAAAGAGGGGTGTTATAAGTTTGACGTGTGTATCTGTGTGTCTGTGTATCTGTGTATCTGTGTATCTGTATATCTGTCTGTGGCATTGTAGCGCCTAAACGAATGAACCGATTTTAATTTTGTTTTTTTTTGTTTGAAAGGTGGCTTGATCGAGAGTGTTCTTAGCTATAATCTAAAAAAATTGGTTCAGCCGTTTAAGAGTTATCAGCTCTTTTCTAGTTTTCTTGTAGAAAAGAAGGTTAGATAACCGTTAGGTTCATAATATTATGTCAATAGACAAATGTCAAGCTGTCAAGATGGACGTTGCCTAAATACATAATTATTTATTTGAAAATGATGTTTGGAAATCTCAGATAGTTTGGATCGTCGGGGGTGTTATAAATTTTTAATTTACAATTGTATATCATTAAACACTTTTATATTATAATCAGGTTGGCGTTGACGACAATGGCGTTATTCAGTACTTATACGCTTCAATCACAGAGGATGCTGGTTGTTCTCACAACGAGAATCTTTTAGATTTCGTCGCAGGTGCCTTCAAAAGCTGTTACAATACCGAGTACTTTAGTCTAAAGACGAATGCTGTACTTACCGATTTAACTTCTAATTCTTATGTTAGAGCCCCTGGTGAGTTTATATTAATGTATATTTACTTGTGTTATGTATTAAAAATAATTTAAATTATGCTAGTCAAATCTATTTCAAACTTATTATAATTTTATGTAGTCTGAAAAGTGAACACTCAAAGGAAATTTAATATTTTAAAAATAAATATCAAAAATGGTGGAACCGGCGGTATTTGAACCCATATATTTCTGGGTAGGTATAGAGCATAGCGCTCTAAAAACATTTGTAAGAATTTCCATTATATTATGCTTGTATAAAAAATAATACACAATAATTAGGTACATGACCAAGATATCGATTGAAGAAGAAGTAAAAGTACGGTAGAAGACATAGGTACACTGACCAAGATTTGCTAACTCAGACTTGCAGTGAATTCTCATTTTGCACGGACTATTACTAATTTAACTAAATGACTTTATTAAAAAAGTCATATTGCGTATCTTGCTCTTATTTTTCACAAAAGCTGCGAAACAAATTGTTAGGGAATCTTCTACCAATCTTGTACTTCTGCAAATTGCTTACGTAAATAAAACTTCTTCTTTTAAAGGTACACTGGAAGGAGTCATGAGTATAGAAAACATTATGGAACATATTGGTTTTGCCTTAAAGAAAGATCCAATTGATATTCGTTTAGCCAACATGAGAAAAGATGACAATGATTTACCAGAGCTTATAGAAACTCTAAAACACAAAGCAGATTATGAAAATAGATTAAAAGAGGTTGAGGCATTCAATAAAAACAATAGGTGGATGAAGAAAACACTCAAAGTTAACACTATGTTTTATCCTGTACAATATTACGGAAACTACACTGCCTTGGTTTCTGTGTATCGTGGTGATGGTACAGTAACAATAACAACAGGTGGCATTGAAATGGGGCAAGGTGTTAATACTAAAGCTGCTCAGGTTTGCGCTTATGAACTAGGAATACCACTCGAAAAAGTATCAGTTATTCCTAATTATTCATTTGTAGCAGCGAATAACGTTTTCTCAGGTTCCAGTATCGTAAGCGAATGCATTTGCTACTCTGTAATAAAAGCATGTAGCATTTTGAAGGAGCGATTAAACCCATTGAAGGATCAACTGGGCGATCCAACATGGATGGAGTTAATACAAAAAGCTGGAGAAGAAGAAATGGATCTGAGCGCGCGTTATATGATGAGTGATTCGGAACCAGATTTGCATAATTACAGTGCGTTTGCTGTTACGATTTTGGAGGTTCAATTAGATGTACTATGTGGAAAGTTTCAAATTAATAGATGTGACATACTGGAAGATGTTGGATTAAGTGCCAATCCGAATATTGATATTGGTCAGGTAATATAGGAACACATATAAATCTGTAGTGTTGACTCAATAATAATTTTAAACTACATTCTTTTTTTACTTTTTTTCATTTAGATAGAAGGTGCTTACGTACAAGGCTTAAGTTATTTGACGTATGAACATTTCGTCTACGACAAAATAACTGGGAAGAAGTTAACAAACAATGCACTGACATATGAAACATATCTGGCTAAGGATATTCCAGTTGACTTCAGGGTTCACTTGAGATACAATTCTAAAAATACCAAAGGCGTTTTAGGATCCAAAGGTATAAAAATTCTTTATTTCCGAGTTCCCTTATGTATGGGCCCAAGGTATGGCCTTAATGAAAACTGGCATATCCCTTTCAGTTAGCCCGCATCTCTTATTGCGTTATCGCATTATATTAGACTGCATCATCACTTACCAACAGGTGAAATTGCAGTCAAGGGCTAACTTGTATATCTGAATAAAACATCACAAGGCTTAAAAATAATTTGTTTGATCATAATAATTGTCATGTAATAAGTATCATCATAATAAGTATCATAGTAATGTTCCAGTAACAGTATTGGTAAAAAAGCAGATGGGATAGTACTTTGTAGATGGTATAAAAATCTTGCTTTTTTTCTCAATTACTTATTGATGATAATAATTGAAAACGCTGATTGTACTTACTTATCATTTCATCTCTAAAACTGTTTAGATTGGACCTAAAAACCAGTGTCCAAGGACTTGGTTTGATACATCAATGATTTATTTTTAGCTGTTGGAGAGATGGGTATCTGTTCATCACCTGGTATAGTTTATGCACTAAGACAGTGTATATTGGAGTCACGCAAAGATTCTGGGCACGATCCTAACGAATGGTTTGATCTTGGTACGTAATTTTTTATATCTTATATGAAACTGCAAAGGTAGGTATAATTTTAAATAGACATTAGTAGATATTATTTAAATTATTTTTTCAATCTTTCCAGATATACCTGTTACGGCGGAGTCGTGTCTAAAAGCACTGGATGTTAAACCAGAAGAACTCCTGTTATTATAATCTTTGATGATAATTCTAAATGACACACTATGTAGTAGGTAGTATTTAGGTTTATCAGAATTCGGAACACTATTATCAGACATGACCTAGTATAGAGTCTATACAACGCACCTGTCTGTTAAAACATGTCTACAACTAGCCTGAAATGTGCTATTTTATTCTAGTTTTAAACAACTGAATCAGACTGTATCTCTGTGAATGCGTTTGCCTACCTATATACATCCTGCATACATATTTTCATAACTTTTACAAATAGTATATTATTATAATTTTAGACTCATGCAAAGTCAGATTATTATTTATTGGTTTGTGGTTTTTACTTACGTTAGTATAATTTGATAATTTGGCAAGAATTTCATATTATAATGTATTTAGTGTCAACAATTTTCTAAAAGCGGTTATTTTAATTTTTAGTTTCTTGTTTTGATAATTTTTACGTTGTTTAATTGCATTGTCTTTGTTTGTGGCACTTATAAAAATCTATGTTGAAAAAGTTGTTGTTTTGAATTCCTTATGTAGTTACCCTAAGGGTGAGGCCAAACGGACGTATTTTTTTGAGGTGTAAGTCGCGTAATTTCGGTTGCGTAATTTCTGCTGCATTCAGTTTCATACAAAAGTCCAGTTCATGCCACACGGCGCTCAACTCATTTTGCGTCGCCGTGTGGCACGAACTGGACTTTTGTATGAAACCGAATGCAGCAGAAATTACACGACCGAAATTACGCGACTGACAACTCACACAATTGTAACGCTCGTTTGGCCTCACCCTTACTAGTATTATTCAAGATTCATCATCATTATCATCATCAACCTATCGTAGGCTCATTACTGAGCACGAGTCTCCTCTCCAAGTGGGAAGAATTTGGCCATAGTCAACCACGCTGGCCAAGTACAGATCAGCAGACTTCACACATCTTTGAGAACATTATGAAGAACTCTCAGGCACGCAGGTTTCCTCACGATGATTATTTTTCTTTACCGTTAAATCGAGTGATATTTAATTCTTAAAACACACATAGCTTTAAAAAGTGTGAGGTGCTTAACGCGGCAGTCTCCGTTTTCGTCGATACTAAAGTTTACTAAAAAGGAAATAAATTAGGAACGCATGGATCGAAAAATTTGAAATTAATATATAATATTTTTCATTATATCCCCTTGGATTTGGTCCGATAAAAACATGATTGGACAAACTTTCCTCGATAGAAAAAAAATCAGAAGTTTGGTCTAAAACCTTAGACTTTTGGGTTTTTCTCTTTAATGACAAAGCTCTTAAAGACGTAACTTTCACCATAGGTGTAAAACAATCAAATAAATAATTCGGTCCGATCATTTCACAGTAAGTGCTATATTTCAAATTATATTCTAAATTATTTGATTTCACGCTTTCATCGCTTATTCTCTTCAAATCGCGTACAGAGCGAGTACAAAGAATTTTCGACCCTATTGTTGAGTGTTATGGGCCGTAATTACGTTATCTTGTCAGTCATACCCGTCGCCTCAGCGCGGTAAGACCTGTATCAGGTTTCATAAGCATTTTGTCTGGTGGAATGTCGTAAGAATGCCATAGAGTAGTAAATTAAGTACTAGGTTATAAAGTATATTTAATTAGGATTTTTCTAGATTTTAAGATAAGTTGATATTGTGCATTTATTATATTAAAAAATAATTTAAGTTTTAAAAGATTTCAGTAAATATTAGATTGCAGTGTAGTGAAACTAATATTTGGTCACTATGGACCAGGACTTATAATTTGAAAATAAAAATAAATAGACCAGGTGTTGTGGCGCTCTTTAGGGAAGGCCTATATCTAACAGTGCACATCCACAGGTTGATAATGATGATGATGATGATGATGATGATCATGACGATTATGAAAATGACACCCGCTTTCAAGTCCGAGATGTTTCCAAGGTTATCCAAAGGCTTATAATTATTATTTTCTTCACATCCTATGCAATGACATCATTAATTAGGGCTCCGTACCTCAAAAGGAAAAAGGAACCCTTATAGGATCACTTTGTGGTCTGTCTATCTGTCTATCTCTCTATATGTCTGTCTATCTATGGAGACCACGTATAAGCAAGTGTAATGTGGGATACCCTCCAGCACGTTGGACTGATGGTATAAAGCGGCTGGCGGGAAGTGGCTGCATGAGGAAGGCTTAGGACCAGGTGTGGTGGCGCTCTTTAGGGAAGGCCTATGTCCAATAGTAGACATCCACAGGCAGGTAATGATGATGATGATGATGGTCATGATGATTATGAAAATGACATCCAATTTCAAGTCTCAAATGTTTCCAAGATTATCCATGGTGTTATAATTAATATTTTCTTTACTTGCTATGCAATGATATCATTCATTAGGGTTCCGTAGGAAAAAAGAGAACCCTTATAGGATCACTTTGTTGTCTATATGTCTGTCTGTATGTCCAAATGTCAAGAAAACCTATAGGGTACTTCCTGTTGACCTAAAATCATGAACTTTGGCAAAAACCATGAATTTATGGTTTCATCACAAAAAAAATGTGTTTCAGCTTTCAAAGTAATATAACTATATAAAGTGGGGAATTATATAAAAGGGTTTTACCTGTACATTCTAAAATAGTTTATTTATTTATTTTTAAGCATAATAGTTTTTGATTTATCGTGCAAAATGTCGGAAAAAATACCCTAGTACAGAACCCTTGGTGCGCGAGTCTGACTCGCACTTGGCCGGTTTGATATGTATATACGTCACTAAGTATTACAAGTCAATAATAAGTTTGACCAAAAATTGTGGTGTCGTAAATGTTTTATAGATACAAAAATAAGTATGCATCTTATTCAATATCCTTCAACTTAGACTTTATTATCTCAGCCAAAAGTTGAACACGTGCAAAGCAAAATTTCATACCTACTTTTTGTAATAAAGCTAGTCCAATTTACAAGAAATAAAAGATCCTATTGTGTTTGCCTTTGTCAATACAAAGGATCTTAATGGCTTTTGTGTTCTCACTCACTTAGACTAACACTGATATATCGGTGTTAAAATATTTGTTGTAAAACTTACCTTATGCAGTTACTTTTAAAGTATACATCAAATTGTTATTAAGATGAGAGTTACTTCGTTTTGGAATGTCAAATTAGTGTATCTATTTTTCTGACAGATTTTATTGTTTTGAATCGAAATGTAAGAAAATTAATAAAATCTAACTACTGAAATCGTTTGTTCATAGCTTTCATTAGTCCGTGAGAAGTTTTATTGTACGATAATTTGGTCAATTCCAGATCCAATGTCTCAAAATCCTGTCTTAGTACGTTCTACGTTATAGAGAGAATCTATTGCACCTTTTCAAACTTCAAAATCACCACCAGGCTCAGACTCTGCATTGTATTAGTAAGTCGCAGTACTATTTTTGACCGAGCGAAGTAAGGTCTTCAAGCCTACCTACGGGGTAGGCTTGAAGAGGGTAGCTCAAAGCTTCTGAATTAGAGAACATAATTACTACAAATTTAAATTTTTTAAATGTAAATCAATGGCCCGAATCTAAAAATAACAAAAGAGCTGTAAAATATTATGATCTCATTGTTGACTTACGTAAGGTAACCATATTGAATAAACGAAAACGAGGATTATAAACAAAACAGCTTTTTATACAAACGAAATATTTTATAATGTTATCCTGTTATGGCTGCAGGTGCATATAATACCTTTCAGGTGTTTTTGCACCCCTAAAGCTTGTAAAATATTTTTTTACTGTAAATGTTTTGATAATATAGAACAATAGGATTTTACGACCCCGGTCATTAGCGAAATGTAATAAACAGTAACTTGTATGATATCGGTGCTAACTATAGTTTCATTGAATTACTCATTACTTCCAGGACTTGATTTGTACATGATGATTGTGGAAAGAGTTATTGAGATATAAAAATAAGATATAGAATTAAATTTACCTATAAGATGTAAGTAAATATGAATGATGGTATTATTATTATCAACTAGTAACAATTTAAGAAACTTGGACTTGTCCGTACTATATATAATCTTTCATCCTTATGAAGTATCTTTTTCAAGGCCAAGTTTAATGGTCACCACATTAATGGTCAAATCTGGCAGATAGGTTTATATTGAGAACGTTAACGTGAAATAGACCTTAGCAGCCTTGTTTTATAGCTCAAGTTAATCCATTCACGTATAGCCATCCAGACAGAACCAAAAATTAAAATCAGTGTTATTGAATTTGGAACCTTAAATTAAGGTTGTTTAGGTTCATTTTAATCTGATGTTACTGTGTTTAGACGATCTAATTCTACGAAATTTGATAAAATGTTTCACTGCGGTTTTAGCAGGTAGGTAATTATGCTCCGAGTCTCGTTATGTATTGTACAAGTTTTTACAACGTTGATAGAATGGTATTGGACCTAAACAGCCTTATTTTAAAGCTCAATTTCGTCCATACATCTACAGCCAGTGGTGTGAACGGAAACATTGAAATTTCAAATTCATCCGCGTGTATTTAGGTTTTTAAAGATCCCGTGGGAACTGTTTGATTTTCTGAGATAAAAAGTTGCCTATGTCAATTAGAGGAATGCAAGCTACCTCAGTACCAAATTTCACACAAATCGATTTAGCGCATGGGTTTTTAGGAATCCCGTGGGAACTCTTTGATTTTCCGGGATAAAAAGTAGCCTATGTCCGTCCACGGGATATAAGCTAATCCTGTACCAAATTTCATCAGAATCGGTTTGTTCGGCCGTGAAAAGGTAGCAGACAGACAGACAGACATACGTTCGCATTTATAATATTAGTATGGATTAGTATGGAAGTATGGATTTCGGTGCTAAGTAATTTAGGTATAACCGAACCAGAAAGTAAAATCGGTGATATTGAATTTGTGACCTTAAATCAAGGACATTTAAGTCCATTTTAATCTGAAGTAAACCCCTATACACACACATACGTAAAACACGCAGGTTGTAAAAGATACCTGATATCATGATTGTAAAGAGATGAATCTAAACTAAAAACAATAGGCATTAGCTATTTCTTGTTAGGTAAGTGTACAAAGCAATAAAAGTATTTAAACTATTGATAGTAAATAATATTCAAATCATTTTAATCAGTAACTAGGGAACACTGTTCACTGTTTACTATTTAATGCCAAGTGGCATCAGTGTGGATTAAAAAAGTATATAAAACAACATTTTAGTTGTAAAAATAATTTTACGTACATGCAATCTTAACGCGTGTGAACATGAACTTAGCGAAGTCGAATGCAGTCGATTCTGATGTTATATGTAAATACTGCAGTAAAGTACGTAGATAAAAATGCAGAAGCGATGCGATACTGATTAATCTACACTGTGGCGATTCGCAACCGGTTCAGGGGCGTCTAAGAGAGATGCCGATACAATGTGTATCGCCATCTCTAGATTTGAAATTATACCTGGTATACCTAGGGCCCTTAAGATTATACTATAATGTCAAAAATCAAAATATATTGTTTTAGGAAGCCTATGAAGCGATAATTCAAAATAGGAGTAGATAATAAATATAAAAGTAGTCGTGGAATTTGTTACAGGACAACCTCTGTTGGCGTCCACATCGAATAGTTTGTAAGCCGTGACTAAAACAAACGACCACTTTTTGGGGTGTTCTTTCACGGTTTATTGCGATGTTTTAGCTCGGAAAAGAAATATTTCATACACCCTCAAATATTATGATGTTCATAATTATTATATACGAAACCCTAAAAGAGCGACGCCCGAGTCGCACATGACCGGTTTTGTGTTTATTATTTTAAAACAATAATAGGCTTGCTTCTGAAAGAGATAAGACAAATACCTAACTAGATGTACTAGTACACGTGAACTAGAAATAAGAAATAACAGGCGAAGAAAATCTTCATTATTAAACATGCCACTGATGAAGCATTCATAATATTAAAACATAATAATTATTATTTTATTTTATTTTATTTTTTGTAAACATTATTTTAAAAATATGATTGTAATGAGTGTATTGTAGATAAATGAAAGAATCTATAGCTATAAACATGTATGCACCTACTTAAATATATTTTCATAGCTACAATTTATAAATTATATAGTCTGAGACGGACTAAAAGATTAAGGTATTTAGCGTTTCCTGCAATAGGTAGATGTAACTAGTTATGTAATAATTTATATGAGATTCAGCTCTACATCATTCTTTTCAAGGGTAAGGTTTGGTTCATTTACAGTGTTTAACCCTACTTCAGTACTCTTCACTGGCATTGAAACCTCAGCAGGTGAACGGTCAAGGACTAAAAGCGATTGCAGTGTTATAAAATTTACAAGATACGCATAGTTGACGGCACTGTCCTACAGATGACAGTGATTGGAGGCGATAGATGATAGGTATTATATTGTTTAGTAACAGAAAATATTAGTGCATTATGGTACAAGTGTGTAATGTTGGTGATTACCGCTGAGGCGCCAAGATAGCCGAGGACGGTAATCATAAATACACACGTGTATCATTTGACGTTTTTCAACACACTTGTGAAGAAAATAATACTAAAATAAGATATTTACCCTTAGAGTTTTCAGGTAGTGAACTTTCCATAATGTTTTAGGGCTTCACATCTTATATGGTGGTGAGGTAATGAGGTTTTTTTTTTGACTTTTCGCGGACAGCCTTTTAGCCACGTACAAAATGGGGAATTTCAAGTTTTCTTTATTACTTACAGAAAAAACAAAAGTTATATTTGAGTAAAAGTTTTATTTATTAAACACGTATAAGTTGAAATTATCTATTTAAATACGAAAATGCATGAAATGAACAAGCAATAGGTACATTAATTTATTTGTGCTTGAACTTGATCTTTTTTGTATCGAAACTTTTTAAAGAAAAAAGCAACTCAACCAATAAAATAAAATAAAAACTCTATAACTTACTTGTGAATAATAGCAATGAAAAAGTCACAGTTTGATTATACGTGTTATTATGTGCCTGATTGCGGTGAAATTAAAGCCACTTTATGAGCAATTGTGTTGAAAAATATATCATATTTTTTTAACTAATCCGTTGTAAGGCGATTTTAATTAATCAAGTTCATATACTTAGTAAATTTTTAAAAAATGTCTCATATTGAAATTATTAAATAAAATTTGATTATTAAAATTATTTTAAACTGAGGGATGGAATTTATCAACTAAAATCAGCTAAAAATCAGTTTGCATCCTTGACACGAACTGATATTTTTTATCCCGAGAAAACAAAGGGTTAGTGCTAGTTGTAAAAAAATCACGTGCAAAAATTTGCAGCTGTATGTAACAGCTGCAAATTTCTGATACCATCCAGTCACAATTTAGATCATTGCGTCAACAACTTTGAGGCTTTAAAATGGCATACTTACCGTTAGGTAGTATGCATGTTACGAAGTTATAAATAATGATATCTTAAAGAAGCAAGGCTTTAGTTTCGTACTCGAGTGCATATCGTTATGACCTACGTAAAGTTTACTGTGAATGGGAAAAGATGTACAGGTATTTATCGAGATAACTTTCCACCTTTGATTGTTTAGTAATGTACCTAAATTTAAACGACTTTCTGAAGACCATACAATCTGGAGCCACTTTTTTCTTATCGATCAACAAAAATAATTACACGTTTTGTTGTTGTTGTTAGAGCAGTGTTAGAGTAACACATACCTACTGAACGTGTTTCATTTAAAATTTCATGATATTAACATGCTAGTGTCTAAAAAATTACCAAAGTATGTACGAGTATAATCTACATTTTAGATTCTATTTCATATTAATTAATATTAGAACTCTGTAATAATATTATGGGTACGATTTGCCTAAAATAAAGAACAAATGTTCTTATTTCTTTTTAAATAAAAATAATATTATTAAATAGTTATTTTATTTATTATTTATTTAATATCTCTTATTTATTTATTATTTCATTATTACACTATTTTTTAAAAATGTTTACAAAAATAAAATAACAGAAATAACAAAAAATTAAATAATAGAAACAACAAATAATGTACTAAAATTGTTATCGCCGTCGCTTGAATAGTGCATGGATAGAAATACATACATTAGTCGGTAAGTGAACCGTGGCTTAGCGGTAAAGGCGATACCCAGGAGAGACTCAGTTTAATTCTACTGGTTACGAATTTTTTGACGTTTTTAAAATAATTTCTAATCACCTGCTTAAATTCAAGTAGGTACTTTTTTCATCTGAACGTGAGATAATGTAAGTTGAAGAGCATAAAAAAATTATAACAAGAACAACATAAAATATACTTAACAAAAATAAAATATAACAAGATTAATAACAAGAAGATTAATTACAATCATTTTCTCCATTGATCTTGGAACTTGTATCGCGGAAACCTTAATACAAAAAATGTAAAGAAAAATAAAAAATATAGTATAATTTTTGATATGCATTGAATAATTTACTTATTTTGAAAAATTATTTAAAACAAAAAATTTGGAGCAATAATTATTTTTATTTTATTTTTATCTTCGAAATTAAAAAAAATCTGGGGCCACCAAAGTTGTAAGTTTAGAGTTTTAGACCATATTTGTGAAGAGGGCTGTCTCAAAACTAAACGAGTTAGGAATATGAAGTTCCAGTATTTTACCATTTTTAAACAACAAATACTGAAAACAACATTTAGGAAACAGTTTGTAAGCTGTGACCAAAACCAACGAACATTTTTTTTTTTTTTTTCACAGTCGTTGTTGCGATGTTCTAGCTTGGAAAAGAAATATTTCATACACCCCACACATGATGTTTATAATAAAATTATGTACGGAACACTAAAAGAGCGAGGTCCGGTTCGCACTTGACTGGTTTTTTATTCTGTGCCTGGCGTGCAATGTTCTTACCTGTAGAATTTCTGTCTGCCCTTGTTGAAAACGAAATCTTGTCCTCATTTAACGAAATAGATATTAAAGGATATTAGGTAGGTACATTAATATTTTTATTCCAAGGTGGATCTACCAATCCTGCAATCAGTTGTAAAGCTAATTACTGAATGATCGCTTTAATTAAAACGTACAGTGGCTATGGATTAAAAAGTAATAAAAAACCGACTTACAATCTTCAACTACCTAAGTATATTACTAACGTAAGCATAGATGATACTTCTACTAAGTTTTTATTACAACATTATACATTTATCAATACTTAATATGTTACGGGTGATTATCTATTCTATAAATTTCCTATAAAACATCTGCAAACTTTTTTCATAGAAATGCAACCTGCTAACTAATAAATTATTGGAACAAGTGAAGATAATTTCTTATTATTATACAAAGATAGTGTTTTTAAAAGGTTAAAAATAAATACATACTCGTACCGGGACAAAAAATATCTTGTCTGTCTAGACTCTAAACTGTAGGTCACTGTGCTCGTAAAAATCTGGCTTTGATCTTATTCATTAAAAATTCATTAGTCTCCATCTTTATACCTAAATAACGTGCGTTCGTATACAGGTACAGGTAAAATTATTTCATTTTAATGATACATTTTTTAAATGCTTTAATCAAGCAATTTGGATAGGAGTTCCTTTTTGCCTTACCTATAGTTTGCACTCCAACGATCCTTTGTATTATTTTCGTGGAGAAATCCTTCATGGATACCACTGCGCCCGGGTCGGAATGGGGGTCAAGTCGGTCTCTTACCGACTAAAACCCCACGGTACCCCACGTATTGCCTGGTGACGGGGCCACAGAGAAGACTCATGTGGTTGGGCTGCGGGGCCGGACTTCGTTTGCGGAGCCCTGCAACCAAAGACGTTTGCCGAGATAGACCTCCGGCACCAATGAAATCCCCCTAGACAGTAGGTACACACAAACTGAGGCGCCCGAGGAACGCAATGGTGCACCTCCCGACTCGAGGACTATTCTCCTATTGTGCGACATAATCCCCGTATCTGGCACCCGCCTGCACTAACCGCTGAAAAACCTATGAAAGATTAAACCATGCTAAGTAAAATCGTGGTCATTTTTAACCACGATTGACCATAGGGATAGTTACCCAATTAAGTGTTATATAAAAACAAAAGTTTAAAACTTGCTAAGAAGTACGAATAAGATAACCTCACCACAAAACAAAATACGAAATACATTACGTGATTACCTACGTAGTATTTTTTGTCCACTTGAAAATAATAATAATAATAATATGCATACTGGCGTCTTTTGCCGTGATTACCGTAATTTGTCGCGGTAATCATCTTAAGAGTCCGTACACACTGAGATGCAAAATATTTTTTATGGAAAAGGTTTTAAAAACGCCGTTACCAAAATTAATAAAAATTAAAATGCTTAGTTATAATAAATTATTAGTGCCTTATGTTTTCTACCTAAGTATTTTGGTTGGTGAACATGTAATTACTAATTATTACTAATTGGTTTTACGCACGACCAATTTTCCTTTATTTTTATGTAATGCAACTACGCGTTTACTGAGGTATACCTAGATAAATAAATGAGCATCGTAGTCAGTGGTACCTACTCGTAGGTACATATCCATACTATCCATACTAATATTATAATTATGCGAAAGTGTGTCTGTCTGTCTGTCTGCTACCTTCTCACGGCCCAACAGTTTAACCGATTCTGACGAAATTTGGTACAGAGTTAGCTTATATCCCGGGGACGGACATAAGCTACTTTTTATCCCGGAAAATCAAAGAGTTCCCACAGGATTCCTAAAGACCCATTCGCTCAACCGATTTGTATGAAATTTGGTACCGAGGCAGCTTGCGTCCATGTTTTTGACATAGATAACTTTTTATCCCGGAAAACCAAACAATTCCCACGGAATCTTCAAAAACCTAAATCCACGCGGACGAAGTTAGTTTAAGCATCCCGGCTTCGCTCGTTCAGAGTTCCTGAAAATGTCTTTAGTGGGGGTCTAGATTATATAACTACTAGCTGATGCCCGCGATTTCGTTCGCGTGGATGTGAGTTTTTTTTAATTCCCGTGGGAACTCTTTGATTTTCCGGGATAAAAAGTAGCCTATGTGCTAATCCAGGGTAAAATCTATCTCCATTTCAGCCCAATCCGTCCAGTAGTTTTTGCGTAAAGGAATAACAAACATACACACACACACACACACACACACACACACACACACACACACACACACACACACACACACACACACACACATATAAACGTTCTCTTTTAAGTGTGATACAGTATAATTATATACTAGTATAGTCTATATACTACATAGAGGTACCTTTACATATCTACCAACTACCAACCTACTTTGCTTAGGTATCTATATCCAAAATCTCAAGCTCTCAAGCGGTTTTAACATAAAAACTTTAACATAAAAACCAGTCACTTCTTATTTTGTTTAATGATTTTGAGTAGTGCCACACCAGCACAATGCACTTCGTCAATGTCACGTAGAAACCAGTCACTCCATCTTTTTAATTTACATATGTGCAATAATTGTGCATCAGGTAAAAATATCGAAGCTTTTATGTAGGTATAGATAAGATAGGTAGGAGAGCTATAATTAAATATGTAGGTACCTCTCTGGTACAGTGGTGAGCGCTGTGGTCTAAGTGGGAAGTTCCGGGTTCGATTCCCGGCACGGCAATTTGGGAATTTATATTTTCTAAATTGTCTTTGGTCTCATCTGGTGGGAGGCTTCGGCCGTGACTAGGTACCCTACCGGCAAAGTCGTGCCGCCAAGCGATTTAGCATTCCGGTGTGATACCGTGTAGAAACCGATTTAAGGGGTAAGGGTGTAAAAGAATTGCCATAACCCTTCCAACTTAGCCGGCTTCCATCTTAGACTGCATCATCGCTTACCGTTACCATTAGGTGAGATTGCAGTCAAGGGCTAATTTGTATATAAAACAAGTGTAAATTAAAAATTCATAACACCCCCGACAAGTGAAGGTTACAGTAACTAGAAAAGAGCTGATAACTTTCAAACGGCTGAACCGATTTTCTTGGATTTTAGCTAAGAACACTCTCGATCAAGCCACCTTTCAAACAAAAAAAAACTAAATTAAAATCGGTTCATTCGTTTAGGCGCTACGATGCCACAGACAGATGTATAGATACACAGATACACAGATACACACATCAAACTTATAACACCCCTTCTTTTTGGGTTGGGGGTTAATGAAATAAATCTGAATAAAAATTTATCCTTTCAGTGACCTGCGATGTCCATCGGGAGACATCCCTGTACACCTACCTCACATACCACCTGGGCCTCCCGGGAACAAAGGCTATGTGCAGGCAGGGAGTGTGCGGAGCGTGTATTGTGAAGGTGACTGCGCACAGAGAGACCAGTGGCACCGTGGAGACTTTCTCCGTTAATTCTGTAAGTTTCTCTTTCTCTCCCCTGGGTTGTATTTTCCTTCGCTAACCAAGAAACCCCCTACCTTTATTCAGATAGTGATGACGGTTCTCTTGTAGTAATAATATGATAGAATCCCAGATTCTCTTCCACACAACTAATACCTATTAAGAGAGTACATTGAATACCTTGGAATATAACTAAGTAATATAAGAGGCTTTCTCGTGAAAAAAGCTCTAAGTAGATACCTAAGTACTACGAGTATGACTAAAGACATAATAATA
Organism: Maniola jurtina; assembly: GCF_905333055.1. Taxonomy (NCBI): domain Eukaryota; kingdom Metazoa; phylum Arthropoda; class Insecta; order Lepidoptera; family Nymphalidae; genus Maniola; species Maniola jurtina. The sequence continues at coordinate 2,981,391 of NC_060044.1, forward strand.
TGTCGAGTCAAAAGTTAAAACTCGAATTGATAAACTTAAGTCTAGACTGTAATGATAGTTTTAAGTTGTTCAAATATTTTGAAAAAACTTCTATGTTTAATGATTTCTTTAGTACTGGGTCTTCTTCCTACTTTAAGCAAGGCAAAGTAATTATAAGCTTGTTGAACTTAGACTTTTAATCCACGAATAGTTTGTCTCTACCTATGATAGGTACCTACCTATAATTCAACATAATATTTTTTTTGTAATAAGTGCAGTTACAAGAATTTAGAATTTTTGTAATCAAAGAAACAGATCTTGAGAACAAAAAAAAACTTGTTACGAAGGACTAATATCCATCTTAAAGGTTTTCAAATGATTTCCCGCAGTGCCTGGTGCTTGTAGTCTCCTGCAACGGATGGGATATCACCACCGTAGAGGGCGTCGGCAACAGACTGAAGGGCTACAGTGAAGTACAGAAACGCATAGCCGCTTTTAACGGCACCCAGTGCGGATTCTGCACTCCTGGATGGGTGATGCATTTAACTAGGTAAGATTTACTTTCATGCGTCCTTAACTAGACCTTAAAAGCCTCAGATATCAAACTCAGGGACCAAAGTCAATATCGGTGGATGACGAAGAGTTTTTAGTCCAACTTAACTATTAGCTTATATTGTTGTACACCTGGGCAAAGACCTCCCTCTGATTTCTCCACAACTGTCTATTCTGTGACTCTTCGGGCTACGAGTATCTCATCCCGCCATCGACACCTCGACCTGTCATCACAGCATTTGGGAATCCAGAAAGAAGCAGATTTTGCCCCAAAGTCATCTGGCATACGACACACATGGCCTACCCAGTTCTAAATCTAAGTTCCGGAAAAAATCGTACATCTTTTGTGCAGGGTGCGGATGAGGTTGTCTTTGTAAAAAATAGCGGAAAATCGGTTATTTTTAGTGAGATATAAGCTAAATCGTTACTCTGATAAATACTTGACGACCAAGGTTCCTAGAGAACAATAATTTTATAGTTGTACTCACAATAAACTTACGTCAAGGTTAGGGCTGTAGGCTTCGTAATAGCAGCAAGTAAGTAAATATATGTTTGAACAGCTATTCTATTCAACATAAGTACATAATTTCAAAATTTAGTTATTTGCTTTCACGCGGTGACAAATAACTTTTAATGGTGCTACGTCGGAGGATGGTAGAAATTTAAATAAATATACACAATACCTACTTTTCTCGTATTTTGTTTCATGTGATAAAATTTTAAGTTTCGGCTAAATCGAAATGGATAATCAAATATGAATTTCGTCTCCATGATATTTACGAAATTATCTGAAAGGGAAGTTCTACTCCCCAATAATGTACGCGTTAGCTGTTGTGAATTAATAATAGGGAGGATATTATCAAGTATCGACTTTGGTTCTCATTGAATTCTGGGATTCAACTCCTCAATCATCATAATTTTTGGCGTTGGTAGAATCCTTGTATTGATCGAATTTATTTATGTAGTTATGAATAGGTAACTTGAAAATTGATACGGATTTTCTGACTGACCTATTGTCGCTGAAAAGATGTTAATAATGTTTTAAACTTGCAGTCTTTTAAACAAGGGCCTCAATATGGCTGAATTGGAGAACTCGTTTGGCTGCAACACTTGTCGATGTACAGGATATAGGCCAATCCTAGACACTATCAAATCGTTCGCTGTGGATGCCAGTCCTGCGCTATCCAAACAAGTTGAAGACATAGAAGAACTTTCTACCTGCTTCAATGACCAAACCAAGATTTGTGACAGAAAGTGTTCTACATGCAGCGATGGAGATTGGAGCTTAGTAGACGCTTTGAGCGATCGTAAACCAATCATACTAAACTACGGAAAAACTAACTTTATTAAAGTTTATACCGAAGACCAGATATTTACTATACTTAATTCTTATGGAGCGAGAGATTATATGTTTATTGATGGAAATACTGGAAAAGGTATGTCTAGTCTAAATTGATATGCTTTAGTGCTTTTAATGTTATTATCAATGATATAAGTTTCATTATCTACTTGGAAGTTGCTCTAAATAAAAATACTGTGGGTATTAGTGCTGTACAAATTTTAGATTATCACACTATCACACTAATATTATAAAGGAGAAAGTTTGTATGTGTGTGTGTGTGTGTGTGTGTGTGTTTGTTACTCCTTCACGCAAAAACTACTGGACGGATTGGGCTGAAATTTAGAATGGAGATAGATAATATCCTGGATTAGCACATAGGCTACTTTTTATTCCGGAAAATCAAAGAGTTCCCACGGGACTTCGAAAAACCTAAATCCACGCGAGCGAAGTCGCGGGCATCGGCTAGTATGTACATATTTGGCTGAATTAAACAATAAACGAATAGGTATCCCTGCGTAGGAGACTGAGGGGTGTCAGAGCTGATAAGTGTTGTGAAGTAAACACAATAAACGTATACGCGACAGATATCAGCGAATCCAGATCTCAAGACCAGCTGCATAATATAAATATCTGGCTGTCATAGAACTTTCTGGTCCTGCCAGTTCTCTGATACTGAAGTCTGATAGTTTGCGGGGTCTAGTACAAGATGTAAGGAGAAAGTGCCTTTTGAAGTGCTGATCTTACAATTTCTCATGTCAGCATCAGCACCAGAAGCGGCCGTATGATCCGGCAAATTTCTAATAAGTCTTCGGTGTCTAGAACAAACTGTATAAGTAGAGAATTCTTACAATACGTATGCAGCCAGCTAAATAATACCCTCGGGATGATGTTGAAGGCTGTAGGTGTCCTCTGACTCTTAGCCAAATATTCAACCAACCCCCACATTCAAATTTTATATATATATAAATTCATATATATATATATATATATATATATATATTAATCCTGTTTTCACAGCTACAATCGAGGATTTTGAGTATCCAGCTACTCTGATCGACATCAGTGAAGTGACTTCCTTGAAGGTGTACCGCTTCGATCAGAACCTTGTCCTAGGTGCCAACATATCACTTGAGGACACGCTGGCATTATTCAAGAGTACCGCAGTAGCTATGGAGGAATTTGGATATTTAGGAGAGTTCGCGAAGCATTTTGATTTGATAGCTCAGATTCCAGTGCGAAAGGTGAGTGATCATTAAATTCATTTTTTTTCTTCTGGGGAGGAAAACATCCCTTCGGACTTCTGCCGGCTGGCAGGGTGTGTCTGACTCGTATCGTAGGGACTAAAATAACCTCCCCATGTCGTCCAAGGTGAGAATGGAACTGCGTGGCATTACTTCGTGCTGACCTTCTAAATATCGATCTCCTTCTTTCTCTCTCTCTCTTCTCTTCTAATCATTATAGCCCTCAGCATTTGGCTATATCATTGCCAGGCGTCTAAATTAAACTATATTCATACTTATATATTATACATATGTTTGGGCTGCCTGCTAGCTTTAACAGCCCATCCGTTGTAGGTGAATTAATGTAAATATTAATTGTATTATTTGAAGTAAAATTGGCCATTTAGCAAGGGTATAGAATTAATTTCGTATATCAAAACATTATTAGTAGTCTACGTGCGTCATTTGTAGAGTTATGGTTATTGTACAAAAAAGAACTTAGATAATATTAGGTACCATATTACATGTACGTAGGTATCTAAAGTGTAACGATCTGAAACTAGTCTTTTATTGGTTCATATTTTACATTTTTAGAGTACGTAGGTAGATATGAGATACTAGGTAGGCTATACTTATCAGTTATCTCTTCTACTCTTAAATGCGGTTTTATCTTGTCTCTCTCATTACCGAGCACAAATCTCTGAATCTTAATAATGGCCCTTTAGGAAAATCAGTTTGACACCCCTGATATAGGTTCATCTGAACTAACTCAGAAAAGTCAAAGTAAGATAGTATACCTAGATCTCAGCCTAAGTAAAGTGTTTTAGAGTCCAAGAAGAATATTTATTGGGTGTGTATTTATTGTTGGTGAATCTATACATATAATAAAATTGTAGAAAAGTGGTGTCTGTACAATGGAAACATATAAAAAAAAAAGTAGCAGGGGTTGTTATTATATCGATGCCGAACCCGAAATTGTAATTAATTTTTTTTTGTCTGTTTGTCTGTTTGTCTGATTGTCTGTTTGTCTGTGTGTTTGTGCACGCTAATATCAGAAACGGCTTATTCGATTTAGATACGGTTTTCACTAATATATTGTAGTAATGTATTGTAGTAAGTAAGTAGTAATATATTGTAGTATTGTAGTATTGTAGTTGTAGTAAGTAATATGTTGTAGTATATTGTTAAGTGTAACATTTAGTGTTTATTTCATGTCAATCGGTTCATAAATAAAAAAGTTATGTCAATTTAAAGAATCACGGCGAACATTTTTAACGTACATGCTGCCCGAAAAGTCACTATTCCACGCGAACGAAGTCGCGGGCACAGCTAGTCTAAAATAAAAACCATGTTTTCACATTCAGTTGGACTCACTGGCGGGAAACATAATGCTGAAGTACAGAGACCCATTCTATCCATCTGACGTGTTTGTACTGTTTGAAGCAATCGGAGCCACTATCACCATACGTAAGTTTTTTCACTGCCTATCTAATCTACTTCTTCTTCTTCTTCAAGTGCCATCTCCTATCGGAGGTTGGCAATCATTAAGGCTAGCTGGATTCTGTTCACCGCTGCTCTAAACAGTGACCTTGTACTCATGTTAAACCACTGGCGAAGGTTCTTAAGCCAGGATGTTCGTCTACGGCCAGGTCTACGTTTGCCCTTTATTTTGCCTTGTATTATCAGCTGCAGCAGGTCCCAGATATTCGAGCTTTTTCCTTTGCACACATTTGAGTAACTCAGTAGACTTCCCCACATTTATCTCGGTCTCTATCGATCTAATCTACAGTGAACGCAAAAGTAAGAACGCAGACCCGCTAGGTGATTCGCTAACTCAGTGTCTTACACTGAATGATAGGCACCGAGGTTGGTTGGTTCTACATTGCTGCTTCATTGAGTGATATTAAAATATTTGTTCTTAGAAAACCTTCAATTGTTTAAAAATGAGCTCGGTGACTATCATTCACTGTTAGGTAGACACTGAGTTAGCTAATCACCCCGCAGGGCGCGTTTGGAACCCTCGTAGCTTTAGTTTTAAGTTTACGTAATTAATTGTCACTACAGATATTATATTATAAATCAAAAGGAGTACCTACTAAACTTATTTTGAATGATTTGAATTTGAGTTTAATTATGGAACCGGCAGGATTCAAATCTGTTGCATCTCCCTGGTTATCCCGACCGCAGCGCCTTTGACCGCTTGAATACTGAATCCTACATATCTTAAACTTGGGAGTGAGTGAACCGTGGCCTAATAAGGTCATTAGATATTGGTATACATAATCATATGGTATAGAGGGTGTTAAGATACCCAGGTGGACGCAGGTTTGACTTCTGCTGGTTCCATAATTTTTGATATACCCTATTTATTTAATAAAAAACCGGCCAAGTGCGAGTCAGACTCGCGCACTGAGGGTTCCGTACTCGGGTATTTTTCTAACATTTTGCACGATAAATCAAAAACTGTTATGCTTAAAAATAAATAAAAATCTGTTTTAGAATGTACAAGTAAAGCCCTTTCATATGATACCCCACTTGGTATAGTTATCTTACTTTGAAAATTAAAAAACATTTTTTTTTCTGTGATGTAACCACAAATTCACGGTTTTCGGATTTATTCCTTTACTTGTTCTATAAGACCTACCTATCTACCAAATTCATGATTCTAGGTCAACGGGAAGTACCCTATAGGTTTTCTTGACAGACACGACGGACGGACGGACTGACAGACAGACAGACAGACAACAAAGTGATCCTATAAGGGTTCCGCTTTCCTTTTGAGGTACGGAATCCTAAAAATTATTTATCTTGAAGTGTAGGTAGGAAAAGACCACTAGCTATTAAAGTATTATAGAAATTATAAATTCAGCACCTTCGCTGCTACGGTTACGTAGGGGAACTGTGCGCAACCTACAAGCATTAAAATCGTAGGCCTTAAAAACCACCGTAGATTGACTGCTACAGTATGACGATCTTAGAATATTAGACGTAATAAGTAATAACTTTACCTTAGCTAAAACTTATCTTGTAACGTAGTCCTATAAAGTGTAATAAATAATAATATTTCCATATTACTTACTAAGGGCCGATTTTTCAATTAACAATTAATGACTTTTATTTAAAGAATAAAGACGTTTTAACAGATTTCCTATACAAAAAGTGACAAAACCTCAAAATTCAATATTAATTTATTCAATTTATTGAATAACAGTTTTAAAAGATAAAAGTTATTTGACAATTGAAAAATCAGCCCTAAATTAGTAATTTTAATTATTATTCACTCGTTGATGCCTGCGACTTCGTACGCGAAGATTTAGTTTCTGAAATCCCGTAAAATTTTCCGCGATAAAAAATAAACTCCAGGTCTTTAAAGAAATCCATACAAAAATCACGCTGGTCCGTTGCTCCGTTGTGGCATAATTGAAGAACAAACCCCACACTATCACATTTATATTATGGGTAGTGATGTTTATGCACGTCACCATAACTATTTTCTTTTTTAAACCGGTTTGATCAGCTTAGTTACATTTCGATAGAATTTGCAATTACCTAGGTATAGGTAGGTATATCATCGAACCGGAATTCGGTAACGATATCCTCAATCTTTTAAATAAGGACATTGAACTTGTTTTCGCCATCAATTATACATTGAATAGGTAGGTAGGTATACACGTAACCGTAAACTCGTAATTACATTCTTATCTGTCTAAGCACCCATTACTTCACCTCTGTCCTAATTATCGGGGGTCCTAATAAAATGTAATATTATATAGCGAATAGTTAATTTATTTGACTTTCTTTGGCTAATTCTTATTTTATTTTCTCTATCATAGTCTCTATCTATACTTATTGGACGTAATTTCTGAAAAACGTTCCAACCACCCAAAATTGAGATACCTACCAAGAAAAAACTGATTACAGCTGGACTATTACGGTAAAATGATATCTCATTGCAAAAAAAAAATGTCCAGGATATACCTACTTAATCAGGATATGTCTTCGTAATCGCCCAGCTATAGATAAAAATCAGTTTTTTTCAAAATAGGTAAGTATGTCCATTGTCCATCTAGGTTTGTGGGTTGGAATGATTTTCAGGAAACATGCCCAAATTATTATTACCTGTTAGTAGGTGTATGATAGGAGTTTTCTTCAAATTCTGATAGAGAAAGATAAAATGCTCTTCTGTCCACTTCAGTTTTTCCTTCTTTTTAATCGATTTAAAAAAAGGGGGTAGGTATGTGTACGAACTGTTTACCTATGTGTATGTCCGTGATTATTATCTCAAAATCTAATGAACCAATTTTTGTTTTGGTCCGAATAAATCAAATAATGCGTGGGTCCCAGACCTTTCCACTATTTTTCATGTGCATTCTTCTTATATCTCTATCGCATTTATAATTTCAACAGGTGACGCCAATAACGTTAGAACTTCATATTCTATGGAAGATTTTCTACAAACCGACATGCGTGGTAAATTGATCGTGAGTTTCCAATTGCCACCACGCGGTTCCAATCATTTGTTTAGGAGTTATAAGGTGAGTAAGAAATAATAATTGTATTAAAATCTTCTAACATTTCCTCAAAGTGACTTGTGAGCAGCCTAAAATACGAAAAACAAATTTTGAATATGATTATTTGAAGCCAAAGCATTGTCAATCGCAACATTTGCTGCACCAGAGAAATTGCATGCGTTATCAGCTTTTTAGTGTCCGATTTGTTGATCCGCTCCTTGAATAAACCCTCGTTGAAATCTGTTACACCGCAGAAGAAAATCAAGTTCCACAATTTGCATGTGTGTGCAAAAAAAGATCTGACACAATGGGTGGTTGAAGTTACAACCACAGGCACCTAGGTGAAATTGCCTGTAGGTATGTACCCGATAAGGATACGAAACTGCAGATTTTTATTATGTATTCAATAAAATCGGTTCCACTATAAACGTAGTTAACATTGATGAACTTAAATAACCCCTTTTGGGTTAGGACAGCTTTCTCTATGACCATGTAGGTATAAAATTGGAAATTATGTTTGATTCAGATAATGCCGAGAAGTCAAAACGCTTTGGCCATCGTTAACGTGGCATTTAGCGTCAAACTGGACACCAGTTGCAGTTCTATAGACTCGATACGTATCGTGTATGGCAACATTGCACCCGATTTCATACACGCCAGCCGCACGGAGGCATATTTGAAAGGAAAGAATCTATTTAACAGCACTGTGGTGCAAGGAGCTATTGAGGTGTTAAATAAGGAACTGGTGCCAGTGGAGAAGCCTCCGGCACAATCTGCGTGGACAAGGAAGAAGATGGCAATAGGACTATTTTACAAGGTAAGTAATTAATAAAGCCATGTTTGAAAAATAACTCAATATATAAAAAAACTCCCGACACAAAAACCTCTATAAAAAAACTAGAAAAGAACTGATAACTTTCAAACGGCTGAACCGATTTTCTTCAATTATAGCTAAGAACACTCTCGATCAAGCCACCTTTCAAACAAAAAAAAAACTAAATTAAAATCGGTTCATTAGTTTAGGAGCTACGATGCCACAGACAGATACACAGATACGTCATGTCAAACTTATAACACTCCTCTTTGTGGGTCGGGGGTTAAAAAAGAGCAACTAAACTAAACTAAACACTAACAATCCTTACTACTGTAAGTAAATCATTCGACAACATCGGTCAACAAAACAAAATCTTTAATTACTTAGGTGTCTATTTGAGGAAAGAAAGTTAGGGGGCCATCCATAGGGTAGAGAAAAAGTACCCACATTAAAAGATTTTTGAAACTATTTGAAAAATTTGTAATACGGACCGACGATAATTCCAGTCAAAGGATTATTTCATAGCATATCCTAGGGTTAGCTATCTACAATATAGCGCTCGGGGAGAGTGTAGCAATTTATTAATGAACAAGAAATTCCAGTAGCTACGTTTTTTACTTACAAACTACAAAATAACTTATACATTACCAACCTATAAATTGACAAACATTGAACGGAAGGAAAAACAAAAACCAAGCAATAGGTACAGATTTTCCTAATTTAAAAGATTCTCAAATTCATAGTTTACGATTTTTTTCAGTTCGTCCTTAATTTAACTCCAGAGGGAATAGTCTCTCCACGATACCTATCTGGCGGTCAACTAATCGTCCGACCCGTATCCAGCGGCACGCAGGTGTTCCAAACAGACCCCACGCTGTACCCCCTCAATCAGCCCGTCATGAAGCTGGAAGCTATCATACAAAGTTCCGGTGAAGCCCAATACGTAAATGGTATACCACCATTGCCTTATGAAGTTCACGGGGCTTTTGTGTTGTCTACAGTCCACAATGGCGCTGTAGATAACGTTGATGTTGCAAATGCGTTGGTAAGCTTTAACGTTTAAAAAACAAATAAATTATTTCATTTAAAATCGTTTCATTCTAGCTTCAAAGCATTTCATTTCAATCATTGCTAAATTTTTTTATTCGATGACAAGTAGCTCATGACTACGATCTGATTTGGTGTGATCATCAATTTAAGATAGGAGCGGACTAAGCTGAATGGAATTTGGTAGTTTTCAACCAGTCCGTGATGAAACTGAAAGCTATGCTACAAAGTTTGGCGAGGCTCAATATGTAAATGGCATACCACCAGTGACGCCAAAGCGAGTTATCCTGGGTGGAGTATAGATTTCCACGTGCACTTGTACCGAACAGTTTAAAAGTTTGGCGGCATGGTTATGTATTAATGGTGGTAACCACAGACCAAAGATATCTCGAATTGATCCAGCCAGGATTAGTACCGGGGACATCCCAGCTATAAAACTAACTACAAGTACATTGTATTTTTTGATGATGCTGAAAGCATGTAAACTAATTCGTATTTTCAGGATTTAGAAGGCGTCTTGGCTGTGTATACGGCTAAAGATATACCAGGAAAAAATTCTTTCACCTTCCCCGGTATACAACTTCAAACGGAAGACGAGCCAATTCTGGCAGATGAAAGTATAAAATACTACGGACAACCAGTAGCAATAGTGGTAGCAAAAAGTCACCAGTTAGCCATAGACGCAGCTAGAAAAGTCAAAGTTACATACAAGAATCTTGTGAATACGGTTCCAATTTTAACTATTAATCAAGCTAAGAAATTCAGTGATAGTATCCTATCGGGTCCGACAATCGAACCAACAGGTAGAGGACAAGATGTTAAAAAAGTTGTTAAAGGCGTGTTCGACTTGCAAGCTCAGTATCATTATTATTTGGAGCCGTTGGCATGTGTTGCGATCCCGCTTGACAAAGCCATGGAGGTGTATGATACAACACAATGGATGGATTTGACGCAAATTGCAGTAGCACAGTGCTTGCGAATGCAGGAAAGCGAGTGAGTTCATGAGATCATATACAGTCTGTACTGGTGGTATTCTATAGTGAAAGTTTAAAACCCAAACTTCTGTTGATTTTAATTTTACAACTAAAGCACAAAGAAAGAGGTTGCGATCCACGCTCTGAGGCCTACCTGGTCCAAAGGTTGTCCATCGCCATTCAGCGGGGCAATGCTGCCAGCTTGATGGGCACTTTTGGTCCAGGGGCAACCAGGGGTGGTCTTTTTGACGATTCGATACGATAGGAATTCTATTTATAATTATTAATTTTTAATTTTTAATTACTTAAAGCACAAAACACTACGTTATAGTTACCCAAGTTTATTTTCTGAGTATTTTTTTTAATGGTTCATTTTCTTTGTGGATGTCTCAACCAAAAAGTTTGTTGGTAAGGTATCAAGTAACCAAAAACATTTTACTTTCAGTATCCATGTTAAAGTTCGTCGCTTGGGGGGAGGTTTTGGTGGGAAAATCAGCCGTAACGTGCAAGTAGCGTGCGCTAGCGCAATTGTTGCGAAGAGAATGGATCGCCCTTGCAGATTCGTTTTACCATTACCGACCAATATTACTATAGCTGGAAGAAGATTGCCTTGCCAGTGTGAATATGAGGTTTTGTAAACATTTCTTTATTCTTTGATTTTAGTTAGTTCTTAGCTGCGATTTAAGTTTTTAAAGATCTCGTAGGAACTGTTTGATTTTCCGAGATAAAAAGTTGCCATATGTAACATGGACGCAAGCCACTCGTACCTCGATACCTTTCATACAAATCGGTTAAGCGGATGGGTATTTAAGAATCCCATGAGAATTCCTGATTTTCCGGGTTAAAAAGTAGCCCGTAGCGTTCGTCCTCGGGATATAATCTAAATAATTAAGTAACTGCTGGGCCGTGAAAAGGTAGCAGACAGAGAGACAAACGCACTTTCGCATTTATAATATTATTGTAGTACGGATTGGTTTTGATATTTGAAGATTTATTTTAGGTCGGAGTAGATGACAACGGGAAGATTCAGTACTTGAACGCAACAATCACAGAGGATGATGGCTTTACTCACAACGAAAATATTTTGGACTTCGTCATCGGTGGCTTTCCACACTGTTACAATACTGAATACTTTAATTTTAAGACGTACGCTGTCCTTACTGATTTGCCTGGCAACACTTTTGCTAGAGCCCCTGGTGAGTTCAATTTAAAATAAAATCGTAATTTAATAATTTAATAGGAAATTAAAGAAAACCCGGTCAAGTGCGAGGCGGACTCACACACGACGGGTTCCGTACCATCGTACAAGAAATTTCAAACCAGTGGGATAAAAATTTATTCCTCCAACAAGAGTATAGCACTGCACTGCAAGTTAATGACAGACAGCGCCATCTTAATGTGATTTAGTAAACTGATTATTTGGTTATGTCACACTAATTTTAAATATTTTTTTGGAATGTAACCACAAAATCACGATTAGCGGATTTTTTTCTTTACTTGTTTTATGACTTTGCTACCTGCTATATTTTATGATTCTAGGTCAACGGAAACTACCGTATAGGTTTTTGGCAGACAAGACAGACAGACAGAAAGACAACGAAGTGATCTTTTGAGATATGCAACTGTAAAAATGAAACAAAATAATAATCGTTTAAATTTAATATCTATAGGAACACTTGAGGGCATCGTGAGCATGGAAAACATTATGGAACATATAGCCGTTGCTGTAAAAAAAGATCCGACCGATGTTCGTTTAATTAACATGAGAACTGAAGACAACGATTTACCCCAGCTCATAACTAACTTAAAAGCTAAAGCTGACTATGAAAAGAGGCTAAGAGATGTCAAAGAATTTAACAAAAACAATAGGTGGATGAAGAAAGCTATCAAAATCAACGTTATGCTGTTCCCCGTGCTATTTTATGGAAACTACACAGCTATGGTATCCATCTATCGTGGTGATGGTACAGTAACGGTTACAACAGGTGGCATTGAAATGGGTCAAGGTGTTAATACTAAAGCTGCTCAGGTGTGCGCTTATGAATTGGGAATACCACTCAAAACAGTATCAGTCATTCCCCACTACTCTTTCGTAGCAGCGAATAATGTTTTTTCAGGCTCCAGCATTGTAAGCGAATGCGTTTGTTACTCAATAATGAAAGCATGCAACATTCTGAAGGCGCGACTAAATCCTATAAGAAATCAGATGAACAGTCCAACATGGTTAGAGTTGATAACAAAAGCTGGGGCGGATCTAGTAGATTTGACTGCATCGTACACGATGACTGACCAAGAGCCGGATTTGCAGAACTACAGTGCGTTTGCAGTTTCAATTTTGGAGGTACAACTGGATGTACTATCGGGCAAGTTTCAACTGAACAGATGTGACATATTGGAAGATGTTGGGTTGAGTGCCAATCCGAATATTGATGTTGGTCAGGTAAATTATGTTTGCAATATTACAACCGTACGTATATATGTATAATGATTGAGATCATTAATCATAATAATATTATAGTCGGGTTTTCCTTAGTTTTCTTTGAAGATAAACAATTAGCAGAAACCGAAGACGCGTTTCTAACAACGTGATTTGCTTTAGACTTTCTGGAGTTAGGTTTTTCATATGTTTCATGGTCAGTTTGTGGCAACAATGTCGTATGGGACGCATAGTAGTGCGCCTTTTGCATTTCAGGGAGAGGCTACTTCGGTGAAACGTTACTCGTGTTTACCTTTTTAAATACCGATTTCACCAACGTGGAGTAAAGTTTCACCGAGGAATAACAGTTTGGACATAATGACAGTTTCTGTATTGAAAACCTGCCAAAATATCTTTACTCTCGAATAAAACTTATTTTACGTTGGTGAAATCAGCCCTAAGTACCTAAACTAAGGAAACCTAAGGTATAGAATTGTGATATTTGAAAAAGGGCCTAAATGATCTTTTTATTATTTAATTTAAAACCGTCACTTTGTTTTATTTAAGGATAAACCTTTTTTTTTCAGGTTGAAGGTGCTTATGTGCAAGGCTTGAGCTATTTGACATGTGAAAAATTTGTTTACGATAAAAACACAGGCAAGTTGCTGTCGAATGATGCGCTTGAGTACGAAGTGTACCTGGCTAAGGATATTCCAGTTGACTTCAGGGTCTACTTGAGATACAATTCCAGGAATCCTAAAGGCGTTATGGGGTCTAAAGGTAAAAAGATTTATTAGGTAGGTACTTTATAACCCGAGTAGGTGCCTATGCGCCTAAGAGTTTAGTAATGTTTGCCTCATAATTGCCAAAAAATATGTTTTGTCACGATAAGATTTAAATAAGGTTTAAAAATTTATTTGAATTTTTTTGAATATTACTAATTTATTTATTGAAGGTAGTTTAATAAAATCTATATTTGACTCATTCATTGTCATACGATCTGTCGCAAGGAGACCATCTTGGTAGAATTTCTATAAATGCGGGTGTTTTGATGGTCTTTATGACAGTCTGCGTCTGAAAATTAACTATTTAAGCCGACTGGATTATTGAATAGATATATTTACCTTCAGTGTTTAGATCATAAACTGGGCAAATAGATGTTCGCTTCGCCCGTGGCTAGTTACCACCCTACTGGTACGATGCCGTGTAGAAACTAAAGGAGTATGGGCTTAATGAAAACTGCGGGCTAACCAGGAAGGGCTTCCAGGTTAGCCCGCTTCCATCTTAGATTGCATCATAACTTACCACCAGGTGAAATTGCAGTCAAGGGCTAACTTGTATCTAAATACTTTTATATTTTATATTTTACTGTACAACTTATGTTTATGTTAATGCACGCTGTGACTGCCCGTAAGTGGAGTTGCATAAGAGCCATAGAATGTAAGGAACAACATGTATAATTTAAATGTGTAACTCTGTGGGCGGTACTATAGTAAATAAATAAATAAATAAAAAGAAAACATAACACATCCAATATTATGGCAGCAATGTACCTACTTTAGAAATATATTAATTTGCAGCCGTAGGAGAGATGGGGGTGGTGTCGTCGCACGGTGTGATCTATGCGTTGAGACAATGTATCATGGAGTCCCGCAAGGATTCTGGATACGATCCTCATGAATGGATTGATCTTGGTAAGGCTACCTTCAAATTAACGCTGCGCCATACAACCACACCGCGCCGTCCACGTGGCGTGGTGTTACTTCAGAGGCGGTCCCATTTTAGTTTGGTGAAGATCTGATAACCATCTTCGGAGATAGAGAACAGAACTCCTCAACTCCTAATATTGGTACTTTCAATTGTATTTTAAACAAACCTTTGAGCATTTCGGCAATGAAAGTGTATGAATTTGTTAGTGATTCTCTCAAATTGTTGTAGTTTTAGGTTTAACTAGTTTAATTTTAATTTAGTTTGTACCGATGAGGCTGGCATACCTATAGGTCACCTTAAAAATATTAGAATAAAAATTAAAAAATCTTTTTTCTTTGCTTTCCAGAATTACCCCTTACAGCGCAGTCAATTTTGAAAGCGTTGGATGTTAAACTTACCGAGATGGAGTTGGCTTAATTCAGAAGAATTCAAAGGCTTATTAGGGATTTCAGACGTGTCTGGTTGTGTGTTGCTTTTACAATGTTACTTAGGATAATTTATAAATAAGTACGTGCAATCTCAGTGGTTTTTGGTTGTTAAAATTTTTTCGTTATTGTTTTAATGAAATTATTTTTGTTGAAAATTAAAACTTAATGTTAATGTTATCGTTTTAATCGAATAAGGATGCCTTCAACTTGAAGCTGTTTTGTATTGATTTGACACATCGCGCATCACCCAATTCCAATCGTAATTTAAAGGCATCCTTGTAAATAACCTATCCAAAAGTCGATCCATATCATAAATACGAAACTGTGTTTGCTTGCCCCTCAATCGACGTAATTTTTGAATTGATATACCTACCTAGTTAAAGACGGAGTTACCTAGTTAGAGACGGATACACTACTTTTTATTCCGGACAATCAGAGTCCCACGGGATTTTTATGAACCAAAATCCACACAGGTTAAGTCGTGGGCATCAGCTAGTTTAGTAGCTATTTTTTTCCATTCCATTCAATCAGTCTGTATATGCGTCTACTGCTTGACATAGGCCTTTCCAAGACCGCTCCAACAAACACGGTCCTCCGCCTTCCTCATCCACCCGCTCCCCGCTACTTTCTTTAGGTAAGTATATTGGGATTTTAAAAGGTCCATGTTGAATCAAGAATAAAAACAAAACTATTCGCATCGATAATACACGTTTATTGTTGCATCATAAAAAACTCATCCAAATTCCAAATTCAATCAATCATACAAAAAACTTAGGCCCTCACAATATCACATCGAAGTAGGCCTCTAACAAAATAATAGAAAAAAATATAGAAGTACCATAAAACCAATTTCTAATATAATTATTATACAACCAAAATACATTACTAATAAAAATTACATTATAAAAACAAATAAATACCTAAAAATAAATTATATTGATCATACAACCAAATTTCACTTAAAACAATTTCCTACATAATAACAAAAAAAAAGAGAAGTTTCTACATAATATTACAAAAAAGTCCTATAAAAACATACATACATAATAATTAGTTGTAATAATATATTCTAAACACATTAATATCAACAGTTTATTATTTTTTTGTGTTATGCAAAAAGTGCAATCGAAATATTTTATCACCTGCGAGCTTATTATAATAATACTACGTAAAATCTGATTTTATAAAAAATTGTATGTAAATCCTGTATTTTTATGCCTAGTTTCTTGCTGGTTTTTCATTCAGAAAAAACTTTTCTATTTCTAAAAATAAAATTTCATGAAAGCACTATAATTTATAGCAAGATTATATTATTTAAGAATTGAATTGTAGAATTGGCAACTTTTATAAAATCAGATCTTATACGAACTGATAGTGACAAATACGCGATTTTAGACCTTATTTAGTAACACATTAGGATGCCTATCAACACTAATATTGCGAGTTCATTAAATATCCACGTTCTAAAATGGTTTATGGTCCATGTTCTACACAAATAAAATAATATGTTATGCTTAATATTTAAATGAAAAACCTAAGTCATTTCAAAAGATAAGTGAAAGCTTGAAGGATGGAACTGCAAAAAACTAGCCCTTTAATTAACTCGCAATATAAAATATGTAATAGGTTTTGATAGGTTTAGCAGAGTTTCCCAAACTATAATAACCATGCTCTCATTGAGCGCCCATTTCATACCAAAATTATCCATTATCATAATAATTAAGTTCTAATCAAAATTTTATATTTACAACCTTTTACTAATACCCCATTTTACCAACTTTGCGCTCGGGAATGGTATTGCAGTTTGGGAACCACTATCCAAAAATGTTGATAGTACCTAGCATACTGCATTACAATCAATGTAGGTTCAATTTTGACAGTCGATTCCAATCGTCAATTTGGAAATTGTCAGATTCAACTGTCAAAAGCAGTCCTATACCAGAAAACAGTCCTAGGTATAAACAACAGTGGAATTTGCAATTATAGGTACTCAAGATATAAACTGTAAGAAAACAAACTTATATGATTCATGACAAATCTATAAAAAGCCAGATTTGACACGTTTGTTCACTTAAGTTCCACTCAAGAGTCAAAATATTCTATTCTACAATATTTCACATACATCAAGCTACAATCGCATATTAAATACACATTTAGTTCGGCCTATGAAGCGATTTGGTCGAAATGGTTCATGCTTTTCTCTATATGGACAATGTATTCTATAATTTAGAAAACTACATCTAATTAGTCGCCATTTTGTTTCATAGCTCTTTACAATTAGCCCGTTTTGATGCTATTCTAACAATATACCATGTAGAAAGTATAATTTTGCCTTGGATGAGACGTAAATGTCATTTTGGTTAACGAGGGCCCATTTTGTGACGTATAACTTTTCATATTAGATCTATACTTCTAGTGTAACTGTCAAATTATTATGGAAATTGTAACATTAGTCCATATAAAATAACAAAACCTCAAACAAATGTTTGATGACTTAAAATCTTACACTCGGGGCCCAGTCAAGTTACACGGCAAAAAATTAGTTATTAATAATAATATTGCGAGTTTATTGTATTGTCAAAAAATATAATAATAACTTCACCCTAATTAGATATTCATACATATACATACCTACATATTCGATAGTTGAACGCCTCATACAAACTAACCGGTAACTTATAAAGGGCATTTATATAACTTTTACAAAGTCTTTGGTTCAAGTGACACAGAGTAGGTTAGATACAGAGGCGGTCTTTCGACCGCCTCTGTATCAATAGGGTCAACACAGATCATTAAATTGTAATTATGTATTTATAGTCTATACATTTCTTTGAATACCTAACTCAGCCATCGTCATCGCATTGTATTGTGCAAAAGAATTACAGAATTATATTCACATAGTAAGCTGGTAACATGATTATTTATTAATATAAAAAAATCACTTAATTTTTTACAGTAGCTTTATGTAAATTTTTACTCCTATGCATGATGCGTAGTATATTTTTAATTTCTTTGCAAGCTGCTTATAATGGTTTATAAACACTGGTAAATATAAATAAATTAAATCAATATAATTAATTGAATGAAAGTTGTATTATGAAACTAAGCGCAGACTATAAGCGGGATGCTTCGCAACGTAAAACCAATGTTCATTTTTATATGTACATAATTACATGATTCGTCATACAAATAGTATACGCAAATATTAGCGAGTTGTTTGACAGACATTCTATAAATAACACAGACCCTCATCTATACACTTTTTTAAATCTTGCGTTACGTTCCCGTCTAAATAGGCACGAGCCTTAAAATTTACAGTCAGCGTTATAACGTTTGGTATGACAATTTCAAAAACTTACGATTTCCAGTAATATGCAATAAATGTATACAATTCGAGTATAAGAGATTCGTTGCAGATCTTAGGATGTTAATTGCTATCAGTCGATATTAATTGTAATGTTCTTTAAGGCCTAAGTATTCAACTAGATAGTCTATTCCCTATGACTTTCAAATCGCCCGTTAGGCCTGATGTAATATCGATTATTAAGACGATTTTACGATATTTCCAAACAATGATAAAACAAAATTCGTTAGTCAGCCCTTAGTCAATTCAATATATATTCTAATGTGTTATGGATACGATGTTTATAAGACGGGCTATAAAAATACCGTTATGATTTTAAATCCAAAAAAAAGCATGATGCTAATTCGGACACAACCGATCTTACCACAAAAACTTTAGGCGAGGTAAAACACTTTTATCCTTTACCACGCACGTGTTTGAAATTTTCGTGATACGAGTAAGACAGAACTTGTCTTATAAGAAATAAGACAAGTTCTGTCTTTTACCACAAAAACTTTGACCATAGACAAGTTTATCCTTTACCACGCACGTTTTTACACGCACGTATTTAAGATTACGCCTAAATTTTTTGTGATAAGTTTGATGACAGAACGTGTCATCACTCTTACAAAAAAATCTTTGGTCGCAGTTAAAACGGACGGTGAAAACGTGCATGGTAAGGGATGAACGAGTTCAACGTCTGTTTACGGATAAGAAGTGATATTCTTTTCACAAAGTTCTAGATTCTAGAATATTAAAAATAAGTTTTTTGTCTAAGCATTGTGTACGAACGAATTAGCACCAAAGTAAAGTCCATAGGTACACTTTAAAAATCCTAGCTCATTGAATGCTTCCTATATCGTGATGCTAATACTCGGATTACTACTCGATTCTATATCATATACTACTGCTACTCGTCCTCTACATAGCACATATTTATTATACCCTGCACATATGTATATAGAAGATCTATCAGGCCAATATATTCAAATTGGCCATAAAATGTTGATGGTAACGTAAGCACGAGTCAGATTCTGAAAGCGCGTAGTTCAATCGTGTAGTTTAAAATTTATAAAGGCTCAAAGATTTACATACAAAATGCAAAATTGTGCTAAAATAAAGAAGTTATTTGCGTACTTATTTTTCTTTAACTTCGTATTCGTGTTTTTTTGCATACAAAAAAACACGAATACGAACCATTCGGTCCGAAATTCGTGTTAAAAAAAATCAAATTTGTTTTTTTAAACGAACGTATTTTGCTTAAGTATATAAAAACACGAATACGAACCGAATAAGATTGAGTGCACAAACGCCCTAACGTTAAAGAAAAATGAGTACGCAAATAACGTTTTTATGTAAGTTTAATTTGCATTTTGTATGTAAATCTTTGAGCCTTTGTAACTTTGAAACTACATATTTTTACGTAAATCTGGCAAACAATAGACACAGATATCAGTTTTTAGAACGTCGTGCCTACATTCACTACAGAATCAAACTTTCTTTGTATTTAGCTCGTTCCGAAATACATTTTTCTTACGATTTCCTATAATCAAGATATTTACTAACAAATTAATCGTTGAATTCACAAATTAATCCAAGGATTATACATTTCAATCTACGTAATCTTGAAATGTCGGTTAGACAAAAGGAAACACGATTTCTAATTGTTAAATAATGATGTGTTATTATTTGTTTCAACTGGGTATATTACTTTTATGACCAATTTTAATATAATCGCTTGATAATTCATTTTCGTATATATTAGCTACACAATTACCTAAATAGGCTATCGGACTGCGTTAGAAAAACATTCGTTTATAAATATAAGCACTTGAAGCATTAGCAACCGTTTTTACTTGCTAAGAACATTTTTACTTTCCGGTTACCCGTAATGCTTGATGCACGGTTGATGGCGAATCACTATACATATTTTAAGGGGTTCCGTACCTCAAAAGGAAAAACGGAACCCTTATAGGACCACTTTGTTGTCTATCTGTCTGTCTATCGTGTCTGTCAAGTAAACTTATAGGGTACTTCTTGATGACCTAGAATCATGAAATTTGTTAGGTAGGTAGGTCTTATAGCACAAGTAAAGGAAAAAAATCCGAAAACCGTGAATTTGTGGTTACATCACAAACCAAAACTAAAATGTATGAACAAATAATAATTAGTATTTTCAATTTTCGAAGTGAAATAACTATACCAAGTAGGAAAGGGCTCCTGTACATTCTAAAACAGATTTTTATATATTTTTATGTATAATAGTTATTGATTTATCGTGCAAAATGTCGGAAAACATACCCGAGTACGGAACCCTCGGTGTTCGCGTCTGACTCGCACTTGGTCGTTTTTTAGAGTTCCGTACCTCAAAAGGAAAAACGGAACCCTTATATTTTGTTGGTTTATTGGTTTGTAGCAGTTCAATCGCACTCGGTAAAACGGGCGGCTGGCATTACGGGTAACCACATTGTATGAACACTTATACTTGTAAGTATTTAGAAAACAAAGTATAAACTAATAAAAGCCAAATATATAAAAAGGCTGAATCATTAGCTACAAAATATGAGGTATATTCAAAATTATCGTTTTTTACATCGCACAGGAATGGTGATTTTTTTTTTCGATTTTCATAACACTACTGTTTCAAATGTTAATTAATTAATATCATTATTTATTGATAAAAATCATAGTTATTTATACTAAATAAAAAAATTATAAGTATCAAACAAAAGAAAATGTAAAACTCTTGATTAATAGTAATTAAAATGATTCAAATCACCTAAATAATGTCAGTTGTAGACAGAAAAATGCAACTTTTAACCTAGAAATAATCAAAAGCGTCAAAGTTCCTATTCAATCAAAAATAAAATGAACAAATTGAAATTAACTCATAAAACACTTTTATAAGTTTATATATAAAATAAAATGCAATAAATTGGTCTATTTTTGGGGCTAAAGTCACATAAATCCCAATATTCGTCATATTTGGATAATTGTATGTCTATTATTTCTATAGTCCATATTGCATAGTAAAAATAAAACAAACAAATTAATACATAAAATAAATAAACTGATCCAACTTCGTCAGTAATCTCCATAAAAACGCGGCCCTATACCCCTCTTTTTCACATCTTTTGTATTTAAGTTCCACTTTTTTTTTTACACACGAACGCAATAATCAAAAAACTTATTTTAATCAACATTTTAAACAGCCGTGTTACACTCACTAACACTTAAAACATTTAAAGTCACTTCACACGTCGCAACTTAAAACCTGAATCACGCCACCCCACTGTCTTGTGTGTGACTGCGTTTCTTTTCACTCCTATGATGGTCCGGAGTGGATTTTAATATGTCGGGCTGCCCGTGGGAATGTGCCCTCGCTTCTAAATGTTGGTTAAACGTTGAAGTGTGGGAACTTAGAGTTAATGTTGCATTTCTATCAGACCCTAAAGTCATTGTTGTGGCATGTGAGTTTAAAGTGTTGTGATGATGGTGATGTGATGTTGTTAAGGGGTGCGGGAGGGTGGATGGTGTGGAGTGAGGGAGGGTGGAAGGAGGTTTTCTGACGCTCCGATGGCTTCCGTTTCTTGTGAGGGAGTTCATTTGAGGAGTCCCGGTGCCTCCGGTGCGTATAAGCGCGTTTTTATAGTCCGCTATAAGATGGGTTAGCTCTACCATCTGTGGACAAAAGGTTTTATTCATTGAACTAAATGCACAGATACTATATAGAACAAGTCGCTAGATAAGGTGTACCATATAAAGTGACGGTTATTTTTTGTGCCGATTCAAGCGCCCCAATTAAAATTGATATCTGTGCCAAATGCTTTTATGTTGATAGATGTCTCATCACTAACATCCAGTTTCAAATACGCTCAGTGCTGCTATCAACGTCAAAATGAAGATGATCAAGATGCTTGAACAAGTTGGCAATAGCAAGTCTAGCGTATTAGTAGAGATCAGTGCTTAAATGTACGGCTAAAGCACGGGTATAGTGTACGGTTATTTCGAACAAAAATCGCGTTCCACAAAGCTGACCAACCAACATGACATGGCCATTAAATTATTAGAAAAGAGTATAATTAAGAAAACCAAGAATATTATGAATAAAGAAACCTGCATATCAACTAAGAACAATTTTAGGGATATGTCCTGTTGTTTTAGTGAAAGGTGGGAATTTTCTTTATTGCTCTTATTTAGGTGAAAATACATTAAACTGACGCTGCTATCGGACACTTTATATTATGGAGACGTGCACCTTGGTGCTGTTATATTGACACTAGAGACGTGTTCCGATTGGTCAATCGTCGTGCCAGAATGCGTGTTTGTGTGCGTGTACTCACTTTAGGTTTGTTGAGGCTGATCAGCATCTTGTGGACGGGACTTGTGGCATCCTCCGCGTCAATTAGCATCATCAGATCATCCTGAAGACCTCCAAAAAGGCCTATAGAGTTGAGCGCGTATCGACCTATAACGGCCATGGACGCGAGCTCCAAAACAGTCACTCCGTCTTCAGATACTGCTAGCCAGGCCATTGAGAGATCCGGTTGTTTTATCTGGAAGGTAAAGAAAAACTCAATCAGCTGCCTTCAATCAAACTTTATTTATATATTTTTCTTTATTTTATATCTTACCCTAGCTTGGAACAGTGTGGCTCCGAAAAACGGCCATTTCCTGGTGCAATTTAGGTATATCCTAACACAGTCAACCGTGCTTCGTCCTTTCAGCGCTACCCACTTCGACCGGAGCTTCTCCTCAACATCTCTGTAAAGGAGACTTTGTTTAGTAAACTAACAGTTCGAGCCTGCGTAGACAACGCACTATTGTCCGCGGAGGACAAAAATGGATTAAAAAAACTGCACATAACGCAAACGATGGACTGCGAAACGCCGTAGTGAAAGACGAGGGACTTTTGTCATCCACGGATAATAGTCCCTCGTATGCGCATGCCCTTGACAACAAAACTAAATTAGATGTGTGTCAAATATGCGAGTGGTAAAAAGATTTTTTTTAAATGCCGCTTTGATAGAGAAGTCAAAACGTCAAACATTTTTGGCAACCTTGATTTAGTTGTTCTGATATTTTGATCAGTAAGAAAACAATATTAAATTTCAAACTAAGTTACAAAAAGAAATGTTTTAACTTATAAGGGAGCATATTATTTTAACTTATCGTTCCACTGCGCCAATTTGTAATAATGGTACAACAGTGCCACAAATTGTACGATTCGTGTAAAAAAAATGTTGAAAATTAATTGAAATGCGTGTACGTACTTCGTGCGTGAATGAGTGAGCATGCCTGCGTATATGCACATGCGTGTGTGCTTGTTTGGTTGTAGGTTTTTAAGGTCTTACCTAAGTTCTTCGTTGCTGAGGCCGGCTCGGTACCGGTAGGGGTAGAATCTGTGCGCTAACGGTTGGTTGTGTTGCGTGTTGGAGGCCGAATAGTCGCCCATATCTAGCTGCGCCATAAGTGCACCTAACTCCGCCGCCAGTTCCCGCGTTACGGGAAATCTTCCCGCAACCACTGAAAACCATTTTGCTGATTAGAATTTAGGAAAAAAAGTATAAAAAATTTACGAAAACGATAAGACAAAATCAAGTTGTGTTGTAATAAGTCATGTGCAGTTTAAGTAACGAAATATCCCTTTAACGGATTCGTTCTCATTCTGAGAGAAGACCCGTTGCCACTCAGGTTGAAATCTATAGACCGCACTTTGACTTTGCTTAGGCTCAAGTTTCAGTGAAAACGAGACAGATTTATTTATACCAGCGGTATAATAGTGTCTTAAGTCTGAGCAAAGGGCGCTCTGTAGATCTTAGCTTCAGAATGATTAAACAGTGAAATTGAATGTGCCCTTTGCCATTACCTTGGATAATAAGTTACCCCATCTTTAGTCAGCATTTTCACTAACATCATTTTCGTAATAAAATGAACAGAATGAAAAGTACATATTGTACATCCATTTTGATAATTTTTACTGTTTAAAAGTTCATAAATTTATCGCTAACATCACCAAATTCTTGAAAAATAATACGTGAGAGCCTAGCTAGGTGTTTAAAGAAAAATATCTTCCTTACCTTGCTGGTTAACTTGATAGCAAAGTAATAATCTCTCCTTGTCGGTTTCAGTCCGGATGGAATTCTTGAAATACAACCGGTTGCGGAACGTCAACCGTATCACTCGGGAGTTCTCGAACTTCCCTGAACCCTTCTCTCTTAACGCCGTTTCCCATTTTGATATTACGTCACATAACTGAAATGAAGGAAAAATTAAACTTATATACTGAAACCACTTATCACATAAAAATCCTATCCCTAGAGTGGAAGACGAAGTTAGTTCCATGTCTCTTTTATTTATTAGCTTCGTTTAACAGCAGTAGGCTGGTTTGAAGTTTGATGGCTTAGTTCACAATTGCACTAATTATGCAATTGTCGATTTTACAGGCGAGCTTTTTAAAGTTTAGCATCTGTCTACAACATAAAATAAATCCAGATACTAAACTGCATTTAAATGATCTATTTTTGTGCTAGTCATATCTGGACTTTAAACAGCTCTCCTATAGTGCATTAAATACTGATAATTGAACACTTTTGCCAAGTACAATGTAATAATTCTTCTTTTTTATTAACAACTTAATTTTTTTTAGAAAAGTTGTATTATTTTCATTCGTGCCAATTTGACTGCGAGCAATCTTGTTCTATTTTTAAGTGGAAGAAAAATCTATAAATAAGCCTTTGACTTTACCTTTTTGTCTGGTTTGATGTGGTGTTCCAAGTCCTTTTCAATGGGATCGTCACTGAATAACGCGAAGCCCGATGCAGCTGATTCTCTGCAGCCCAGTTCTGTGCTCAGCGTCGATAGAAATTCCTCAACTGTAGTTGATCCGTCAAAGCTTATGACCTGCGAAAGAAATTAACTTTTACTTTTCTATAATATAGATAACGTATAAAAATAATGGAAGATCTTGGAGTTCAAAGTGAGAAACGCATGCTGTGTACAATACATTACGAGGGGAACGATTGATGCACAATAGTGCAAAGCAAGCTTGAGTATCGGAGGCCAAGATTCGAGAAAAATTGGTCAAGCGCGAGGTGGACTCGCACACGAAGGGTTCCGTACCATATTACAAGAAATTACACTTTTAATTTTTTTTTTAATTTTCATGGCGGCCGTTTTGAAAATTTTATTATTTGTTAATAAGGCAATAGAAATACACATTCTATGAATATTTCAACTCGCTACCTATTTCGATTCACGAGATACAGCCCGCTGATAGACAGACGGACGTACAGCGGAGGCTTAGTAATAGTGTCCCTTTAACACCCTTAACCCTAAAAAGTAAGTTAGGAAGTACATACCTGGTAAGTGTTATTGAGCATATGTACGGGAATGGCGTGAGGTAGACAGTGGTGGTAGGGGTTCTTGAGCAGTATAGATAGCACTTCCATTCGAGAAGGCTTGTCGGTTCGGCCGCCGTTGCGTATTGTACGCTCCAATGCGCGCGAGCAGTACGCTGCGTATTTCCCACATTCAGTCCTAAAACGTATAAGGATTTTTAAGGATCTTTATTAAATAGTACTGAGCGCTTCAATCTTATAAGCGGTAGGTTCCGAGTTCGTTTCCTAGCAGGGGCATTTCAGGAATTTATAATTTCTCATTTAACTCTGTTATGGTCTGGTGGAAGGCTTCGCCTTAAATTAGCTACCACCTTAACGGCAAAGTCCTGCCGTGCGTAGAAACCGATAAGGGATATGGGTTTAATAAAAATGCCATATCCCTTCCATGTTAGCCCGCTTCCATCACAGAACTGCATCATTACTTACCACCAGGTGAGATCGCAGGTCAAGTTAATCAAATAAAATCAAAAGTTAATCAAGTTAACTTGTAAGAGAATAAAAAAAGTTTAAAAGTGTTGGTGGCCTGATTGTAGCAAATGCTGCAATGTATCTCAGTCAATTGCATCAGGTACAAGTATATTCTATAACTGTATGGAAATCCAAAAAAATTGCTTTCCGTATTATCTGAACTGCCGAAATTTGTGGATTCGGCCGAAAAGAAAACGATTTGGACGAAAATGTTTGACTTTACAAGTTTATTTAAAATAGGTGTTATCCCTAAATTACTCAGAGAATTCCACAACTTTGATTTTTAAGTTTTTTTTTTTATTACAGCATAAGCATGAATTTGACGATAATCACGGCTTAAAGAAAGCAAAGATGATGTCTAAGTTGGAGCGCGCTTGCCTACAAGATGCTTTTTCACTCTTCCTTTGAATGATCATAAACTATTATGCGTGGCAGAAAACACAACCGCCAGAACGGCGTTCCAAACCGTAGGTAAGCTGTTGTTAGATAAATTGGGCATATTATCTCTGCCTAATCGTGGTATTAATATCAGATAGATTTGAAATATAAGAGGTAAATCAGGAACATTCCTCGCAACTCTTCGTATAACTTACTTAGAATCAGCATGCCTGCTCAGATGCAGTTTGAGATACCACAAGAGCCTGTTATTACGTGGCACAAACAAACTGACAGCCAGCGCTAATAATTGCCAGCCTTGAACGAAACTGTAGGTCGGTGGGTTACTCTTACAGTCCACTGAGAGTAAGGGGGCCTGAAATGTTCCCACACATTATACATTATGCTTATAACATAGGTACAACTCACGTCGAATTAATATTTGTTTCAATTGTCAAATAACTTTTATCTAAGTAATAAATTTGAGGCTTTAACAGTTATTGTATAGGAAATCTGTCGACACATCAAATTAATTCATGAGACTTACAGCGATCCAAAAATCATCTCTTATAACCTGATTTTCAATAAAGATGTGCGACAAATTCGCGGCCAGGGGTGTGTAACTTGTCTATTTGGCTGATCTTTTTATTTCCATAGCTTTTTGGTATTATAATTAATCAGAGATCGCTCCAATTTCAAATGAAACGATCTCTTATAGATATGTTTCACAGCCATCGCTTCGCATTGTCACGCATTTCAGGTAGTAAGACAACTTTAGGGAGTGTTTACACTGATGTGGAGCGGGGCGAATACGTGTTCAATAGGCCAATCAAGTTGTGAGTCAATAATGCATTAGTTGAAAACACACGTCTCCTCTCGCTCTGTTTCAGTGGAAACGCACCCTTAGACTACTATGAATTTTGCTAATGCTTACTCGATAGCGTCTGTGTAAAATAGTATTGCTGGACTCTTTTAAACGAAATCCTATCGAAGAACGAGTTTTAAAGATGACCCAGTGTTATTTTACTAGATACCATCCTTGGCTACCCGGATTTTCAAGTTATGACAATATTATGAAGTCAGTCATTCTAGTCTAAAATAAAGAAAAATCGGTCTTAATCTTGGGTTCTCACCGAAAATTGCCATACGTTACATGATTATCCGATTAAAATCTGATCGATGGCCGTTAGAGGGGCAGTTTCGCCAAACATACTTTATACAGACGCTAACGAGAAAACGTGCAAAAATTCATAACAGTCCTTCAAAAGAAATAGAAAACAAGCTTTTCGAAATAGCACACGTCATTAATATCTGTTGTAAATCTTCTTATCTTCCAGTTGATCTATTGACCTGTAAATTATAAACCGTACACTAGGAACACCTTGTTACGTCAAAATTTTATAATACGGTTATTGTTTTGCCTTTCTCATATGATTTAATGGAAATTCGTGTTTTTACAATATAAAAAGTGAACTATCATTCATTGGCTTCTAAGTTATTTGGAATCTAAAAATCTTAGGAAAAAGTCTATAAAATTCTTAAACATTAGGCGGTAAATAGGGTAGTTTTTATATAAAGTTTTACAATAGTATTATGTTACGGGCACACGTAATACGCCATCCAACCCAGAACATGCTGCGTTTGAGATTTAATTATTTTAGTCATAAAAATATAATGATTGACTCAACAATCGATAGATAGGCCCTCGTAGATAAAACTCTGCTCATACAATCAATTTGATTTACTTTTTTTTAAATAAAAATAGCAACCAAGGCGGGTCACCTGATGTTAAGTGATTACCGCCGCCCATGAACATTTGCAGCACCAAAGGAACCGCCGATGCGTTGCCGACCTCTCAGGAATTTGTTGGTTCGCCCCTTCAATGACCCCATGTTGTATAGATTTATTTGGTCGACAAAGATTTCAAAAGATGGACGTTTATTTGAGCGCAATATTTAAGCGCATTTTGGGTGGAAGCGTTTTTTATTAGCGAACAGGCCTATTTAAATCCATCGATGCTCAATACGCTTGGGGAGGCGTCGGGTTCGATGGCGTTTTATACGTGTGTTTCTGGCATTTGTCAAGGTGTAAGTAAGTATGAAGCAGTGTTAAGGATTTGTGCAACAGAGTGTCTGTGACGCACTTTCCAAGAACACATCTTCCGATTTCTATTTTTGGTCCTCTGTTTACTTATTTGTAGCATTCAGGACTCCCACGCTCCAATAGGATTGAGTAAAGGCAAAGACAGATTCATCCCACGTACGCAAAGCGCGTTTAGTGCCGTACGTATCTACACATTCTATTAGATTCTGATGACGTACTATCTAGAAACACAACAAAATCACACTGGTCATACACGTGGGATATCGTATGAACTTCTCCACTTTTTAACGCCGTACTGGACATCACAGATCAACATCGTATGGAACGGGTTGCATACAATATGTTTTCTATTATGTTTTCATATCAAATGTAGTGTTCAGATGGTACAATAGTTGCATACGTGGGTACAATCTGCCTTTGACTTAACAGTTCGAACTTCGAGGTGTTCCGAACAAGGTCGATTGTTCGCTGACAATGTTTTTAGTTTAGAAGCTACAAATTCGTAAACTAAAGGCATACGTAACGTGTTTTTTCTTCGTGTCGGATTTAACGGGAAGAGATCTTGATATCCTTGCATATAAAAATATAGCGACAAAATATACGGGGCGGTAACTACGTCCCGTCCCGTCCGTTTTCTCGTCACGTATATTTTGTCGTTATACTTTTACATGCAACGATTTCAAGAAATCGTCCCGTTCCGGCCGACACGAAGAAAAACACGTTACGTACGCTATGACCTTTAGAATATAACCAGCATCATATGTCTAAATTAACCTTTTTTTTTCAATTTATTGTTGTAGTATCGGGCAAAGGTGGCCTTTTTGCACACATTATATTAAAGCGATCATCAAACGACCCGACAAAGTGCCTCACGGACACTCGTGACCCGACAGACGGATACGACTGTCGCATACCTGTATCGAGCTTGGCGATCCGGCAGAGTTCTGCGGGAGGTCACTCTTGTTGTCGCCGCCGACTGAGGACGCGCCCGTGTCGCAAGTGAACAACGACTGGGTCGCGCACAGTAGCAGTTGCTGTACAAATGAAATGTTGGTGTCGGATCGTCAGTGGGAGGCTTTATAACTACGAGGGTTGTGATGTTTGCTTCTTTTGTTGTAAGTATATAATGTCTATATTAATAGTATGTAGTAGTTTAGTAGTGTGTATATAGATAGATATGATATTTCGTAGAGAATAACTAGGTTAAAGAGTCTTATGTCAGCAAGTGCAATCTTTTCACGACTTATTCTCTTTTGAATTGAGTTTTGCACAGAGTTAGCATCATATTATTTATAATAGTACCTTTTAGGACCCCGGAAACGGGCATAGGCTAATTTATATCCAGGAAAATAAAACAGTTCCTACGGGCTTTTCAAAAACTTTAATCTACGCGGACCAAGTCGTTTGTTTAATTATAAAAATGTAGCAAAAAGAAGCGAGTGTGATATTTTTAGATATCTTTACAAGGTGATATTAGAACTAAATCCCTTTTTCGCCGTTAGAAGTGTCCCGGAATTACAGCACACCCATGAATTCGAAGACCGTATACCTACTAATTAGTGTTAAGTTGATTCATCATATCGTGATTCGGACTATGTTTTTGTACTATGTACTGATAAGGTTGCATTACTTTACAATTGAAATAAAATACTTTAGTCTTCATTAAGCCCCGATTTTTCAAACACTGAATAATGTTTAGCTGAGGAATAAAGCCATGATAGCCTAGTGGTTAAACGTCTGCCTCTTACTTGGCAGGTCAAAGGTTTGATCCTGAGAAAGAAGTACGCACCCGTTCTCAGTAGTGGGCCGGCGATGGGTTGATTATAATGAAGAATAAAAACGTTCTAGTTTTGTATTGGAAATCAGTTCAAACCATTCAATCATCAGC
This sequence comes from Maniola jurtina, assembly GCF_905333055.1. Taxonomy (NCBI): domain Eukaryota; kingdom Metazoa; phylum Arthropoda; class Insecta; order Lepidoptera; family Nymphalidae; genus Maniola; species Maniola jurtina. The sequence goes on from NC_060044.1 coordinate 3,011,961, forward strand.
CAACGTTTATTTGGTGACTGAAAAATCAATCCAAAATATTTTAACACCTCAAAAATAATAAGTTTATGTTGGGCAAAGACACTTTTGCCCAAAAGTATTGAAGCTATGCAAACCCTCAACTTTCTACTAGTGCACACTATAATGTATTATTTATTTACAAAACAATGTATTATATGGATATGTATGAGTTATTGATGTGTGATGTTTTTCTTGATATACTGTATAATAAAATGTGTTGTGTACCCAAACCAATTGTGTTCAGTGACTGTGCTTTTTATAGTCCTAAAAGTGTGCTTTTAAGAGAAAACCCTATGTACAAGAATAGTTATTATTACAGAGTGGAGCAAGTAATTACATTACATTGTAATATGATTCTATATAAATTATAGTACACCTGCATAATGTAGCAATTTTTGTTTACATATAAAAGTACCACAATACATAATTTATTTATTACAAACCAATATAAAATTGCGGGCCAGAACTAGTTTTTAAAAGTTTAAAAATCTTTTTTTTTTAATTCAGCGGAAACTCTTTGATTTACCGCGGTAAAAGTAGTCTTTGTGCATTTCCATGATGCAAGCTATCTCTGCGCTAAAAAATTTCATCAAAATCAATTAAGGGATAGGCCGTGAAAAGACAGACAGACATACTTTTGCATTTATAATATTTGTATGGAAGTATAGATTTCCGTCAAGTTTCAGACATGGAGGACAAAACTCCTGATCAGTAGTTCCCATATTCATTTATGTACTTTCATTTTTTTTTAAAGAATATTTAACTTTTTAGCATGACTCATATTCCCACTTCCCCTCCAACTAAGCTTAAAGCTTGTGATAGAAGTAGATACTACAATAGTGTAACAGGTGAGGTTTGAACCGCCGACTCAGTTCGCTCTTTAACCGTTGAGCTGTTGGGGCTCTATTATTGATTATTCAAAGTTGCAAATAAATGTTTGTAGGTACTTACTTAAAAACATGTCTTCATATTATCTTAATATTTACTAACATTATGCAGTTATACAAATCTTAAACGTAAAGGTCTCCAAAACTTACCATTTCTAAACTAAATCCATACCAGTTTAATGAACTTTCTAGAACAAACTTGCAACGTCAACCTTTTCTGACAAAGGAGATCGTTAAGTGCTAACGGAGCTAGCTATGAGTATATATGAATGATATATAAAATAGATAAAAAACATTCCCTAAAACTATTGGAAAAGAGGGCAAACATTCTTGGATAAAAGGGGTAAAATAAAAAATAAAATAGGGAAAATTTACACCAACATTCCATTTGAAAAATTGCGACAAGAATAACATAACCGCTTTTTTGTCATGGCAACATTTTAATGACAATCACAAAGCTCAAAAAAGATAGAACCCAGAGCTGTGAAGTCAAATAAAAACATTCTGACACATTAAGTTATGTGTCATTTTGCTTTATTTTAATTTTGGTTTGAGTTTAATAAATAATGGTGATAATATCAGATGGTTCATTTTTCGTTCATTCTGCATCTTTCACTTGAAATGAAATGTCTGAACACAAAATGAATCAAAGTGACAAACAAAATAAGACAACCACTGGAGTGAACATTCACTCTGAAATTGAACCATGTGATATTATCATAACCGAATTATTAATATTCAATGTTGCCAGAACTTGGAGATCAAGTTGGAATACGACCTTCTTTCGTGAATTGTTTAAATTTTTTTGAAGTCATAGTAAAATACAAGATGTAACAGTAGTTTTAGAAGCCAATAAAAGATTACAATATACACAAATTCCAAATTGATCAACCACGTAACACGAAGCCTTTAATTTTACAGCGACACACAAAGCTGTACATAATCTATGGTTTGTTAGTGTATATTTAAATTTCGAAAGCAAAATAACTTTTTTTTTCTAAGCAGTTTCGTGTTTATAAAAATGTGCTCAGTACATCGCATTCTTCCTTGTCTATGATTATATGGAGCATAGATATGTATATTAAATGGACTGCGCGATTTGTATCCCGAGCATACGTCAAAACGAATGAGATAGCATTAGATTTAAGCAAAAAAATTAAAAGACCAATATGAAAAATGGCAGTTCTAAAAATAGTCCCATCCTTTTCACAATATTTTCGGTGGAAAAAGAAAGCAACATTTTTTAGTAATTCTTCTAAGAGTTTTCTTTTCTTTTTCTTTTCTTCTTAGAGTTCTTAGTTAAAGCATCACACAATCCATTTTATATTAATTATCTAAGGCAAAAACTACATAGCAGGAAGAGATTTATACACTTAGCCGACACCAAAAACTATAAAATTCTTTAATTCCTTCTATAGTACCACTAAAGTGCTAAAGTATAATATAACAACACCCGTGTACAAATGAGTGGTAAATGAGTATAATATAGACATATGAGAAAAGCATTGCTTTAAGCTTAGCCGGCAAATAGAAGCCAATTCTAAACCGCACATTCGAATGTCAACTTTAAGTTTACATCATTTAGATCTACTTTCGTGTAGCCGCTTTATAGTACCGTGTTCTAGCGAAATCGTCTAGAATTATTATAAATGTACCATCGAAAGCCATGCTACGTGTTTTTTTTTTTACTTGTGTTGTTTTAGCAAGCGGTACCTGAAATTTCATATTTTAATAAAACTCTGCAGCATATCTCCTGATCTTAGCCGTAGTGGGTTTGCAAATACAATTATTAATTCATAAATAATGACTTTCGTTCATATCCTAAAGAATGTGACAAGGCAATTATTACCAGTCGAATTGATATTCTAAAAAAAAGTCGTTGAATGGCGCGTCCGGCGCGGCCTGCTTTTACAGCGCGGACGCTAGCTCATCTTAGATCTCACTACTCATTTCTCTGTCAGTCAGTAGGTTATGAGAGTTGTAAAAGAAAAAAGCAACGAATATACGTAACAGTAACGATTGGGCCGTGACAACAACCATTTGGTATATGTAACAAACAATCACCTCGCGTAACAATAATACTTCGGATTGTGTAACAAAAACCGTAACATTAGACGCGCTTAATAGACTATACAATTCTTTTTTTATATTGAAAAATAGCTAAAAAACGTCTCTGACACTACGTCAGAGGATTTAAAAAAAGACGCGCTTAATACAGCGTGTAATACAGTGTAGCTAGGCAAGCGGGGCACTCACGCGGTGTCGGGAGCGCGCGCGTACCTGCACGCCGTGCTTGGAGGGCGCGTGCGGCGCGGTCTGCTTGCACAGCGCGGACGCCAGCTCGTCCTGCAGCTCGCCCACTTCGAGGCACTGCTGCAGCGCGTTCTGCGCCAGCACCACGTGGTAGTCGATGCCTGCGTGCTCCACCGCCACGGACATGAATAGTTGTACGCACTGGAACATTGCAGCACAATTTTTTTTTATTTTTTTATTTCTCGTTTAAAGAGCTGGGTCACTAGTGTGACCATGTGGCTCTGGTAGGTCCATACTCCATACTATCCTATTTATTACTGTCTATACTCTCCACGGAGAGAAGTTAGTACAGGAGAGGTTAGTACAATGAGACAAAGACAAGAAGAGACAAAGACAAAAGCTCAGTCAGCGTTAAACATTTTGAGTCATCAACCACAGATGAAACTGTGTTTTCAAATTTTTCGAATGTTTTTTAAAAATGTTTTCAAATTGAATTTCGAATGTTTTAATCAACTGCGGTGAAGCCTAAAGGAGGGTTATTTGAAAACATGTTTGCGATTGGTTGGCCACTCAAAATGGTTTTTTTCGCCACTGAGATTTTTGTGTGTCATTTGTATGGGATTACGTAACAGAGAGAGCCCTATACTTCCCCTATCCCTATACTATATAGCTTCTCGTTATAGATGGGGTTTAGATGATGCCGAATCCTGGGCAGTGGCTCGCAGCGGCGGCTCCTAAATTCCTCAGTGCTTGGAGACCGACGTCTTCGAACAGAGTGTTGCTAGCTACAGTTGTGATGGCAATACATGGATCCGAGAAGGATCGCTAATTATGAGTTTCATAAGAAAGCTCAGAGTCACTCAGTGGGTGATGGAGAGAGCTAAGCTTGGAATTCCTCTTCTATATGATCAAAATATTTAAAATGTGGAGATCCGTAGGCGAATCGAGGCCTCAACGAGTTGCTAATATGAGGTGAAAATGGGCAGGATTGAGGGCACATGTCGAATTTTTAGTCTTATTTTTTTTTTATTAGAGTAAATACCTTAAATAACTTTAGAGCTTCGGCTTGTAACGCTTCGGAATTCAATGATGTGAGCGGGGTTGTGATATTTTCCTTCGAATATAGTAAAGTTGGATGCCTCCACAGCACACAATCTGAAAATGAAAAGATTATCCTGTGTAATTTACGACGATAATGTAGATGTAGATGATGTAGATTGTAAGTATAAGCTGTGATAGCCTAGTGGTTAGAACATCCGTCTACTAATCGGAGGTCGGGGGTTCGATCCCGGGCACGCACCACTAACTTTTCAGTTATGTGCGTTTTAAGCAATTAAATCACTTGCTTTAACAGTGAAGGAAAACATCGTGAAGAAACCTGCATGCCTGAGAGTTCTCCATGTTCTCAAAGGTGTGTGAAGTCTGCCAATCCGCATTGGGCCAGCGTGGCAGACTATGGCCTAAACCCTTCTCATTCTGAGAGGAGACCCGTACTCAGTGGTGGGGCGGAAATGGGTTGATCATGATGATAAGTTGTTACGGCTATACTCAACTAACCTATACCTACTTATAATGGAAATCACTCATGATAGTTTAAACGTTAAACTAGTATCGTAAATTTTGAACTTGTTGATCTGCAAGAGGCAAAACGTAGACGCAAAATGGATTGACAAAGCTACTTTGCTGGTCCGTTTACCACCACCACCAAATGCCACTGTGCCACCAAAGGCCACCGTGGGGTGGCCCACGAAATATTATAATGAATCACTATGAAAAGAAAGAATGTTTTTTTTTCTCATAAAAATAAAGCCGTCATCATTAGAATGCTAAACGGAATACAGATTGTCTGTCCAATTTATTGATCCAACTTTTTTTAACCCAAGAGTACCTACTAATTTTTGCTAGTAGATAAGCATATCGAGCGGGATATCTTTTTTTTCTTTTTTATTCAGATACAAGTTAGCCCTTGACTGCAATCTCACCTGATAGTAAGTGATGATGCAGTCTAAGATGGAAACGGGCTAACCTGGCAAGGGTATGGCGTTTGCTCTAAGTAATAATAATAATAATCGCATCGTACCGGAACGCTATATTGCTTGGCAGCACAGCATCTTTTTTAATATACGTTGACTTTTTATAACAAGTGGTAGGTGGATTATTAAGTTTACAATATTATGACTACACAAAACTATAAAGTTAAACAATACTTACTGGGATCTCCATCAGTCTCCATAAGCTTTTGGACGAGTTGCTCGTAGTGCGTGCCCTGGCTGAGCCCGCCTCCGCTCACTACGGTCAAATGGTAAAGCCAGGAGTCTTTGTCGGCTTTGCTTTCGAAGAGGAGGTAAGTTGGACCCTGAGACGAAAAAAATGATTCAAGCCAGGATAGACTTAAGAGCATTGCATACGTAACCTTTGTCAGATATAAGATAGGAAGATTTCTTGAACTACTATTGCATAACTAGAACGTCCCCTCCCGTCAAATAAAACACTCATTCTTATTTTAATCTTCAGAGTCAAGAGCTTTTAGAGAATAATGTACCAAAATAAATAGAAGGAGCTTTACTAACCCCAGTTACCTGGTGTTGCGTGTAAATCGCAACAGGGAAGTTTCTCCCGTCATCATACTCTTCCGAGTCAAGGTCTAAACCTTTAGAGCATAGTGTACCAAAATAAATAGAAGAAACAACACCAGCCCCAGTTACAGTGAAGTTCCTGCCACCGTCATTCTTCTCTTCAGGGTCAGGGTTAGAGCACAATGTACCAAAATAAATAGAAGAAGCTTCACTAACCCCAGTTACCTGGTGCTGCGGATATATCGCAACAGTGAGGTTCCTGCCATCATCGTTCTTCTCTTCGGAGTCAGAGTCTGACACGTGTTCAACGTCCTCGACGCGTGCGTCTCGCATATTGATCTGACCAGTTGGGTTCTGGAAAATTTACGAAAAAAAAAGAGTTTAATTATGACAGAACACACTTTTGTAACGCTTTTGGGTATGTGACCGTATAAAAAATTCTGAAATAATTAATTCAAGTTTAATAATTCAAACTTAGGGACATTATTGTATGGATAAAACTTTTCCAAGTGTTTCCATTTCCTACAGTATCAAAAATACAAACCAAATAATAAACTAACCCCGACAGATTAATCAACCAGTTAGTCAGTTTTTGACGCTTTTTGATTATCCAAAGGTGTACCTACCTGATCTCCAGGCGATTTGAAGTACAGGAACATTTTGCCGAGTAGAACACACCAGCTCTTCTTGGCGTGTCCGTTCTTCACTTTGGTGAGCCAACCCTGGATTGTGGGCTTGTTGTCTTCTTTGCTTAGGAGGAGTTTTGTTGCATTTCGCCTTTGGACGTTCTGAAAACACGGAGCGGAAATTGTCCAAAATCAATGGCTAAAGTAATTTTTTCTCTAAACACGCTCTGAAAAGTTTAGTCCAAAGGCAAAATCGTGAATTATGCGTTTGGACAACAAAAATTTAGCAATGAAGGAACGACCGTCGATCGGTGACAGTATGAACCAAAAAATTATAGGCAAGCACTATAGGCACCACAATCACACCTGATGGAAAGTGATGATGGGGCGCGTTTACCTAGATGATGCCTATTCACTCTTGTTTAAAGATACCCGATTGGTAGGAAGCACAAATCACGAAAGAGTATTCCAAACCTTAGCCATGCGTATGGATGAATGATGACGCAAAAATATGAGCCGATCGATACTTTGTATCTGACCGGGGGGCTGGGCACAACTTTTCCGTTTGGCGAAAGACAGAAAATTGTATGACAAGATGACGGCCAACCTCCAATAGTGGAAAGACACAAAAAGAAGGTTTTCAAACTTACCTGTAATACCCTAATCCAGTCCTCCATAGTGGCAGTGCTGTCAGCGGTGAGGTAATAGGTTCGACTCCCGGTGAAGATCTCGAAGGTAGCGGCACCTTCATTGCGAGATATCTTGCAGGCTTCGCCCAAACCGATCTGACCTTGAGGTTTTCGGTTCACTTCTGATTGGGACTTCCAATATGATAGTGTGCCATTTTTTAGGACAAACCTGTAAAAGAGTTTTTTTTAAATATTATTTTAAACCTCTAACTACAGTTTATTAGGATTGATCCCCAGTTTAAAATGAAGATTTTTATAAAATTTTAAATATCTAATTAGTTTTTATCTGACTGGATTTAAACGCAACTTGACAGACATATAGTTGATACTCTTGATCATATATAGGATAGTTTTTATCCCGAAAAACAATAGGGATCGTTTGGGATAGGGAATGATAGTTTTTGTAGTTAGAACTCCATAAATCTGTTAAATTTTAACCAATATTGACAGTTATTTTTTTTACAATGGCTGTACTGTCATGTAGGTTTAATGTTAGTAAAGAAAAATTAAACTTAACAACTCACCATCTCTTCCTCCAAGTTTTAAGTTTCCCCCCCAATTTGGCAAGATGTCCACTCTTTTCCAACGCGTCATGTCTTCTGGGAGAATCCCTCGCGCCACTGCCCTCACAGGAAACCGCGTCAGGAGGTATCGCGTAGTCATCCGACATGCCCGATTCGAAAGATGTGTCTGCGGCAAGAAATTTTTGGTTCACAGTATGTATTATTTCGTGTTTAGAAACGGTTTTCGAACAAACAGATCCGACAATTAGAGTCTCCTGTACCTGGGATCGTCCGAGTCTGTTAGTATTCCAGTTTCTACCAGAACCATGACAGGGCGAAGATTAGTTTTTTTAAATAGCGAGCAAACGAGCAGGCAATCTACCTGATGTTAAGTGATTACTGCTGCCACCCGTGAACATTTGCAGTACCAACGGAACGGCTAATGCTTTACCGGTCTTTCGGGAATTCGTTGATCCGCCCCTTGAATAAACCTATGTTGAAATTTAGTGGGAACACTACCGCAGGGAGTCGGTTCTACAGTTTGCATGTGCGTGGAGAAACTTCTAGTCTCATCTCTGGATGGACTGCTCGCGCTGAAACTGGTGTCGGATGAACTGCATGCCTTTGCATTGTTCAGTACAAGCGGGAACCTAGCCTAACCTCTAGTCTTGCTCTGTTTGCTGGGGGAGCCGCTGCTGGATCGCTTGGCGGGGCTCAGGCTTGAGCTGGTCTTGACGCTTTTGGATGGACTGCTGGCGCTGAGACTGGTGTCGGACGAGCTGCATGCCTGCATTGTTCAGTACAAGCGGGAACCTAGCCTAACCTCTAGTCTTGCTCTGTTTGCTGGGGGAGCCGCTGCTGGATCGCTTGGCGGGGCTCAGGCTTGAGCTGGTCTTGACGCTTTTGGATGGACTGCTGGCGCTGAGACTGGTGTCGGATGAACTGCATGCCTTTGCATTGTTCAGTACAAGCGGGAACCTAGCCTAACCTCTAGTCTTGCTCTGTTTGCTGGGGGAGCCGCTGCTGAATCGCTTGGCGGGGCTCAGGCTTGAGCTGGTCTTGACGCTTTTGGATGGACTGCTGGCGCTGAGACTGGTGTCGGATGAACTGCATGCCTTTGCATTGTTCAGTACAAGCGGGAACCTAGCCTAACCTCTAGTCTTGCTCTGTTTGCTGGGGGAGCCGCTGCTGGATCGCTTGGCGGGGCTCAGGCTTGAGCTGGTCTTGACGCTTTTGGATGGACTGCTGGCGCTGAGACTGGTGTCGGATGAACTGCATGCCTTTGCATTGTTCAGTACAAGCGGGAACCTAGCCTAACCTCTAGTCTTGCTCTGTTTGCTGGGGGAGCCGCTGCTGGATCGCTTGGCGGGGCTCAGGCTTGAGCTGGTCTTGACGCTTTTGGATGGACTGCTGGCGCTGAGACTGGTGTCGGATGAACTGCATGCCTTTGCATTGTTCAGTACAAGCGGGAACCTAGCCTAACCTCTAGTCTTGCTCTGTTTGCTGGGGGAGCCGCTGCTGGATCGCTTGGCGGGGCTCAGGCTTGAGCTGGTCTTGACGCTTTTGGATGGACTGCTGGCGCTGAGACTGGTGTCGGATGAACTGCATGCCTTTGCATTGTTCAGTACAAGCGGGAACCTAGCCTAACCTCTAGTCTTGCTCTGTTTGCTGGGGGAGCCGCTGCTGGATCGCTTGGCGGGGCTCAGGCTTGAGCTGGTCTTGACGCTTTTGGATGGACTGCTCGCGCTGAGACTGGTGTCGGATGAACTGCATGCCTTTGCATTGTTCAGTACAAGCGGGAACCTAGCCTAACCTCTAGTCTTGCTCTGTTTGCTGGGGGAGCCGCTGCTGGATCGCTTGGCGGGGCTCAGGCTTGAGCTGGTCTTGACGCTTTTGGATGGACTGCTCGCGCTGAGACTGGTGTCGGATGAACTGCATGCCTTTGCATTGTTCAGTACAAGCGGGAACCTAGCCTAACCTCTAGTCTTGCTCTGTTTGCTGGGGGAGCCGCTGCTGGATCGCTTGGCGGGGCTCAGGCTTGAGCTGGTCTTGACGCTTTTGGATGGACTGCTGGCGCTGAGACTGGTGTCGGATGAACTGCATGCCTTTGCATTGTTCAGTACAAGCGGGAACCTAGCCTAACCTCTAGTCTTGCTCTGTTTGCTGGGGGAGCCGCTGCTGGATCGCTTGGCGGGGCTCAGGCTTGAGCTGGTCTTGACGCTTTTGGATGGACTGCTGGCGCTGAGACTGGTGTCGGACGAGCTGCACTGCCCGTTAGCGTTGTTCAGCACAAGTCCGTGCGGCCCGGACGGTTGTTGCATCGAAGCAGGAAGAATACTTGTTAGGTTGATGTTGTTGATTGGCATTTGTGAGGACTGACCTGTAGACGAAAACGAAATTATTTAAAACTAGATGATGCCCGCGTGGATTTAGTTTTTTAAAAATCAGTTTCCGGGTTGAGAGTTTGATCCTGGCTCTTACTTTTCGGAGTTATGTGTATTTTAAGCGATTAAATATCACTTGCTTTAACGGTGAAGGAAAAGATCGTGAAGAAATATGCCTGGCTGAGAGTTCTCCATAATGTTCTCAAAGGTGTGTGAATTCTGCCAATCTGCACTTGGCCAGCGTGGTAAACTATGCCTAAACCCTTCAAATTTCTGAGAGAAGACACGTGTTCAGCAGTGAGCCAGCGATGGGTTGATGACGATGAGTAAACTCACCGTAAACGGGATTGTGATGTGGCGTATTGTGTACAGTGACACCCATAGACTCCTCGCCATCGGATGAATCGTCCGACGAGTCGCCCGTGAAAGGCATCGATCGGATTTGACTAGCGCGCTGCAACAAACATGTACTTTAATAAGATATCTTGCGAATATGGCCTTAAAATCATTAGCGTATGAAATCACTAAACTGTAAAAAATGGAAGTCACCGCCCAAGGAAAAGACGAAAAATGAATATCATTGATTTTTTATACGAAAACATTGAAAAAGTTCCATTGATTTATTGAGTAGTGTTGCATATAATAGAAGACACATAGTAATAACTTACCCCTTTAACGGTAGCATATACAGGCACCGAAATGTCCTGGTAACTAGTGGACTCATGCATTGTCCGCGGACATGGCGGTGGACTTAGCTCCTCCTCTACAGATTGTTGAAGACCATCGTCTGCCACCTAAAATAATAATAATAAATAGGCTTTATTGCTTTCTTATTGCTAGTGAGTAGTGACATAAACATATTGTGTTATAAGTACATTAAATCTATAAAATCTAACTAATCTAAATCTAAAACAAAACCAAAGAGTTGAATCTAGTTAATTTTGAATTTCGAAAGGGGTACTTCCAAGTTAGCCCGCATTATCATTTACCACTAGGAATTATTGCAGTTAAGAACTAACTTGCAATCGAATCAAAAAGAGCATATCTAGTATACCTACAAACAGTTTCACACCAATCACGGCACTTAAGTGTGCTCTGTATTCGGTATACGGGGCGTTAGAGGCTGGAGCGTGCCATTTCAATCAACATTTGCGGGCAGGGCATACGTATGTCGTATACGTTATTATTTTGCAATACTAATACATACAAAACAATTTGCTCTAAAATAGAGATGTTTGAATATCATGATTTTTAAAATAAATATAACTTTACTATGTAGTTGTTAGGCATAGAAAACGGAACTCGGATAATAATCGAACGATATTATGTGGCATAGTTTTAAATCTAGAACACCAAAAAATTAAGTAAACATTTGTATGCAGAAACGATCAGAAGTGTAACCTGTAATTTACCTGGTAAATCTTAGCCTCCCAACTCGGAAATCGATGTAAGGGTGGCGTGGGAGGTCTCGGTTGTTCAGAGGTAGAGCTGTCTCCGGTAGAGGAACCGCCTCGACTGTTTCCTTGGACGACTACGTTGACACCTTGCCACGCCGGCGTCCGTTCTGGTGACAAAATTATCAATTAATGCACCCATCATTTCATTGCTTTGGGCAGTGGTCGGCCACAGGCGGACCGCGGTCGGTATACCATATCCATATGACTAGCTATGCATTAGTCAGTTTTGGTTCGTTTTTGTTTTTGCCTTGTAATGTGTTGTAAGTAAAAAAAAAGTGAAAAGTAAAAAGAGTGAAAGGTATTCACTCTTTTTTTTCTCTTCATTTTTGTACCTACGCGCATTTTTATACCCGATTATTTGGTTTTGTACATGAATTGTGCAATGGGTGTGAACATTTCTTTGGAGACATTTTGCCTATTATTATTTTACTTATGTACACACAGTGTGTCTATATTATATAAGTAAAATAAAAAATATTGTTTTGAATGCTAGAGATGTGAGCTTTCGAGTTATTTCTATTCTAGCAAGCGTCGTCCGCGTAGATTTAGATTTTAAATCCCGTGGGAACTCATTGATTTTCCGGGATAGAAAGTAGCCTATGTCACTCAGATCTTTAACTATGTATCCATGCAAAAAAATCATGCTCCGTTGTGGCACGCCACAACGGAGCATGATTTTTTTTGGCTCAATCACGATTGAGCCAAAAAACAAACACACCTTCACATTTATCATATGGGTAGTGATAGTTAAAATCGCTAACACCTTCGCTGTCCAGGTGATAGAGAACACATCATTTAAGATTCGGCAGTGTATGAAAACTTACCTCTGCTTGGAGTGTAAATTTCAGCATAGTCGTGCGTTGTATCGCCGTCTGTCGATGTATTTGGGGTTGTCGGTATCACCACTAAATTTTCTACTGCAGCCTAGAAATAGAAAAAGATATTGACAATTTTCACATTCATATCAGCAGTTATTTTGGAGTGGCTGTCTCTTGGCAGAGGAGAAAATTTCAAAAAAAAAATATTTCAAAATACCATTTTTATTCAATTAGACTTTTACAAGTAAGTACTTTTGAAACGTCAAATGCATCTACTACTGGTTCGGAATGTTTTTCTACCGAGAAGAACCAGCAAGAAACTCGGCGGTTGCTCTTTTCAAAGATTTGATATACAATATTATGCCATGTAAAAAAGAACTCTAGGCATATGATATCTCTTTTGTCTTTGAAAGGTTGCCTGGTAGAGATTGCTCCAAGCAAAAAGGCCGCCTTTGCACACAATTGTTTTCTTTTTCTGTTTTCTTCTTACTGTGTTGTTATCCTTTACATGTGTTTTTGTGTGCAATAAAGAGTTTCTATCTATCTATCTATCTATCTATCTATCTCTTTAGAACGCGTGGCTTTTGTGGATCGTAAAATTAAAAGCTAGCAACTTACAGCTAAATCATCAGCGAGCAAACTAGCTGTGGTCCTCTCGTCCATGGTTCTATTCATGGTGTTAAGTTGGCTGTTAACGTTGCTCGGAGTGGTTTGGGTGAGGTTGGTGGTGCCAATGGAAAGATTTCTTCTATGCCGCACTGGGGTACTGTAGTGTGGCTCTGATGATACTACTGGTAACTGGAATGAAATTATATTAAGTATAAAGTGTTTCTGATAAAGATAAGTGCAATGTTTAAGCAGTGGAATTCTGTGTAAACTTAAAAATATTTTTTTACTCTTTGAAAAGTATTGGACTATTTGAAAAAGTCAATAAAGGTTTTATAATCTAGCTAATTAATTATTGATTACTTATTAATTATTGTTTTCGAGATTTTATTTTGGTTAAATACGCTAAATTGAAACAATTTCACAGTGCAGAAGTATTGCTTACAATAAGTATGGATTATAACTTATAATGTGCAACCAATGTTTTTTTTTTTAATAAAGAATATTAGCCATGCTAATCATGACTAATACTCCCCTTTCCCCTCCAATTAAGCGTAAAGCTTGTGCCAGGAGTGGGTATGACAATAGTGCAACAGGTGGGGTTTGAACCGCCGACCTTTCAGAATTCAGTCCGCTCCTCAACCGTTGAGCTATTGAGGCTCTGATGTTGATGCACATATATTTTTTTTCTGGCGGAACTTCAAGGAAAACTATTGTTGTAAAGAGCCAGCAAAACAAGCAGTCCAATCTGAAGTTGCAACATGTACGTTTGCGCAGATCAGGTTTTTTTTTTGCATAAACTATAAGGATTAAATATATAACCGGCTGAGATTTCTTTTTGTACAAAGGCAGTCATATGCTTCGTGTTCATACTGGACCACTGGTTTTGAATGCACTATTTCATGCATAATATAATGGAATTCCACAAAAAAAATATGCCGGCCAATTGCAAAATGGAATCTACGTCTATTAATCTGATTTTTAAGTCAGTGTTAGAAGTTGATATTTTACAAACACAAACACTGTTTTCTTTTCGTTGGTTAATAGTGTTTTGTGCTATATTCTACCAGTGTTTCAACTAAAATACTGAAGTAAATTAACAAGAAAAATTATTATAAGTAAAAGATGGTAATATTAAGATACTTGCTGTTTAAAGTTTTGGTCAAGAAAATTGAGCTACTTGTATTAAGAAAATATTCTAAGGTGCAACACTTACAGAATGGAGCTTTTTGATGACAAATAAAACTTAGCTTTATTTACTTTAACATGTGTGATTGGAATTGATATAGAAATATTGAAGAATGCTGCTATGAGTCAGTAATAAAGCTGAGTTTGGGAACTTATCAAAAAAAGACACTACTTCACTCCATCATGTAAACATGTGTTGCGCTTTAAAAGTGCAATATATAAAATTTAAAGTACAGAAATATCTGAAATACAAAAAAGTGTGCTCAAACAAAATAACATCCCATACAATATCTAACATCACATTGACACAATTTCTAACATTAATCTACCTGGGGGCCTTCGAGGCTCTCAGAGCGTCGCCGATTGTTTGCCAAAAGGCTGGAGGAGGCGCGAGGGCCGTCCTCCGACCTCACCTCGAGAGACAGGCTTCCCCGAGAGGGTAGGAACTGCTGATGAAGTAATGGAGATGATAAAAGCTTAATTCTTAGCTGTTTGCATCAGGATTGATGAGCTAAATCATTTCAAGCAAGTAGATTAGATGTCAAATTTCTTGATCACATAAGGATGCCAACATATACAGTTTCTCTTGGTTTTATTGTTTATAAATGTAGTAAGTAATGTATAAAGAGCTCAATACATATAAAAATATAGATTATTTAGTTTTATTCTATACTTACAGCACAGTTTCTGCTCCCCTGCGTAGCAATATGGTTTCTGAGCAGTTCTAGCTGTTGGTTGCAGCGGTCGTTTTGTTCCCGAAGTAACTGGTTCTGCTGTTCTAGCTCCCGCAGTTTATTGGTCACCCACTCCTTGATCCGGGCGGCTTTAGCTTCTACCTGTTTCGCGTCCTGAAGTCGCAGCTGCTTCTGGAAGCAAGGTGAAGGCTATAAATCATCATCATCACTCATCAGCCTGTGGAGGTTCACTATTGGACATAGGCCTTCCCTATAGAGCGTCACCACACCCGGTCCTCAGCCTTCCTATAAATACTTAAATATAATTAGTTTCATTTAATGACTAGCCGATTCACCCAGGTTGCCTGCTAGGCTTTTAGAATGCGGCTTAAATGGTCGGAGTGACAGGACTTCTCACACACAAAACACAGATAGCGTAATAACACATTTAAGTGTGGGAACCAGCTCAGAACCAATAGATGCCAAGACTAAAAAATGATTGTAGCAAATGTAGCACCAAAAGTTATAATTGATCTGCCCTGACTTCACTCAGGTGGAATATCTGATATGTCTTTCCTAAAAAAAACAAATACCTATGCAAGTCAAAAGTGTCTATGTCCAGCTGTTAAGGCTGAAGGTACATCTATACTAATAAATAAAATTGGAGTGTCTGTCTGTAATTTCGAAATAACTACCTCATATTAAGCTCATATGGTTATTTGAACGATACCATAACTGAATCACACGTTTTTAAAATTTTTGTCTGTCTGTCTGTCTGTCTGTCTGTCTGTCTGTCTGTCTGTCTGTCTGTCTGTCTGTCTGTCTGTTTGAAAAGGCTATTCTTTGGAACGGCTGAACCGATTTTGACGGGACTTTCACAGGCAAGTAGAGGATTGACCAGGGCGTAAAATAGGCTACTTTTTTAACCGACTTTTAAAAAGGGAGTTGTGTTTTTCTACCTATGTACACCGAAATCTCCGAGATTTCTGAACCGATTTGCGTCATTTCTTTTTTAATCGATAGAGGAACTTTGCGACATTGTTTCATAAAAAATTTGGAGTCCAACTCCTCAATCCTGATGCTGCAGGGGATCTGACCAATCCACGCGGGCGAAGCTGCGGGCATCAGCTAGTTGATAATAAGACAGTCAATCCTTAATATGCACATAATGTCTACAACAAGACATAGCTATTAGCTTGGTAGGTACAAGTTACAATCACTTCACAAACTACAAACTTTTTAAAAGTTGTGATAATATTAGGTATGTAAAAAAATTAAAATCACTCGTTTCCTCATAGAACTCTCGCCCTGTATCCAGATTACTACTACTTTATTAGTTAAATCAAACTTTATATGCATTTTGATACTTATTGCAGTATAACTAGTACCTTCATTTTACGATGCTACTTTCTGTTCTGAATCAGTATTTTTTACTTGAATTTCACATAAATTATAGAAGGAGAACAGCTTTTATGAAACACTGCGTCATAGTGAACATGAAAATAAAACATTTTCATTCAGGATTTTGAGTAAATTTTAAAAATAATAAAATTCCAATTTGTAAACAATAACAACGCCAACTGCTGCCAAGCTTTTTGTACGTCACATGGTCACAGTGTGACGTATGAAAAAAAGTTTTATTAGCTATGGTCTATGATATCGGATATGACGTCAATAACTTTTTGGATGCGTTCCAAATTGAGTAAAAGTTCGATTTTGCAGCCAACGTGGGTAACATTAGAGCAAAAAAATGCAAAGAACATGAAACCACATACTTAGTAAGATTGAAGCGTAACACTTTTTTAGTTCTACAAACATAGAAATGACATATTAAATAGACATAAATAACATAACCTCACCCACAGCTTTCAGCACAACATATTTTCAACATAATAAGTAGGTACCTAATAATCTTTAAGTTTAAACTAAAATCTTTTTAACTTATTCAATTATACCTATCTACAAAAAGTTGCTCTTTACAACAACAATATAACCTTGGAGCGAGCTTTCAAATATAAGTTAAGTAAATGGTTCCCCAAAGGGCTCTAAAACTGAACGTCCTTAACCTATTAAGGACGTTCAGTTTTATTTGTTGCGTAACTTCAGCTAAATGAGTTGGGTTCCTATTCGAATTAATCTAACTGGTAACTGGTTCGTTATTATTTAAGCCTCAGTAGATTCTCTCTCTAAAAAAAATAAGCATAAAGTCGCTCCGCCGCGTCAGTTTGTCTGCTCGCTAATCTCAAAAATCTATCACAAGGATTTTCGTTCGGATCTCACGAATATTTTTTAGTGTAAATTGGCCGAATTAAGAGTTGGTGAAACTCCATAACTCCAACTACCTGACGTTTAAATAGACGTTGTTTAAGTTTCAAAATAAGCCACAGGAAATTAAACCTGTGATACTTGGTGCAATCTATGCGAAGCCGGAGGGCATCAATCAATTTTGGGTAAAGGTACAGATAAATTGCAATCCGGACAAGAATATACCTAACTTATTATTCTAAAAAAATAACTTTGATTTTTAACGGAATTGAAAAAATCCAAATTCATGCGGACGACGTCGCAACGCGGGTATCATCTAGTAAAATAATCAAAATCAAAGATATATTTTCATTTAAGAAAATAATAACAGTGTCTCTTATGCTGCATCTGTAACTCTACCATCTAATGTTTTAGTACCTGTTCTTCAATTTGGCCCTCGAGCCGCGTAATGGCTTTGGGTGCACCCTCAGCACCCGCCGGCCACTCGCACAGCCGCTGCTCCATGGCGCGGACCTGAAATGAAACAGAAAAGTTTCATCAAAATCGTTTACTATCAAAGTGATGACTGAGGATGCTCCGGTGTCGGGGCGAAACGTGCGTCGAGTGGTGTTGGGATTTGTGTGGTGCTACGTGGTGGTGGTGCGTGTGGCTTGCTTGGTGGCTGGCTTTTCCTGCATGTTTATCAGTGGGAGGGTGGGCGGCGCATGTCGCATGCTGCATGTTGCGCCATACAGATTTCTTTGCTTTGGCGGATTATAGCAAATTAAGCTTTTGGTTCCTTGTATATCATAGACTTCCGCAAAATAACGCCTGCTTCTATACTACATTTAAATACAATTATCATCATCACAATGAGAAGGATTTGGCTATTGTCTATCATGCTGGTCAAGTACGAATTAGCAGACTTCACACTCCTTTGACTCTCAGGCATGTAGGGTTGATTTTCACGATGTTTTTCTTCACCGTTAAAGCAAAAAAAAAAATTCAGGATTGACTCTACCTACTACATCAGAACAGAAACAATCAAAAATAACTATATGACTCAAAATATATTTTGAATTAAAATGTTTTATAACTCCTAGGTATCAATAGAACATGACCATGTTGTGGAAAAATTACCTACTGATAGCTACTAATAGTAGTTGATAGACATGGCGTTCTCTTTCATCTATCCAGTTGATTATGTTAACGTTATTATAAAATTACTTGACATCAAAAAAGCCGCATAAACTGATATGTTTCAGTGTATAATATAACTGTTAATTATAAGATACTGTATGTCAGATGTTGTGGTTCATGATTACATGTACAGTCAACCGCAATCTGACATTGATAAAGAGATCATAGCCTCATTATATCATAATCATTAACGACCATCTTACAGATGCAGCGTTATGTGAATATTAATTATATTTTAACTTTAAGACTCTATTAATCATTACAGGTGCTACAGATATAGAAATAATTAGATACACAGTAAATCGAAATATGAGACAATAAGTAGGTATGACATAAATATAATTTTATTGCCTAAAAAAATTTTTTTGATCCCTAAGAAAGTAAAATACATACAAGGTTACATATTTATGGCAATTGCACCATTTTCGAATGTGTTTTTTTTTCTTTTTAGTTCGTTTTTTGGCAGGGCATTAGTGTTTTTAAATTTTTTTGCTGAGCACAACTTGTATAGGTAATGCGTAATGTCCTACCTAATGCGTAAAATTTGAAATATCATGGCATTCAAAAGTACGGTTTAGTACCTACGGTCAACTGCATCTATTTTTACAGTTGATACATAATATAGAGAAAATATGGCCAGTTCTTTCTCAAAATGTATGCATTATACACAATATGATCCGTATGACCGTCTTGTCATCACATTCGATATACTTACATCTGCCCGCATTGGCGTGTACGAACAACATTTTGACGGCTTCACGCGCCACGTCTCGACGCTGAATCATCGGCACATTTCAGTTTATAATCCACAGTTAATCCATTTTACACATCACTCGTCATAAGTTTATTATACACTACACTTGCACTAGTTGCACCCCTACTTATTTATCATAGTCAGATATCTTCTAAAAATATAAATAGGTATAAGAAAGGATGTTTGAAAATTCAACCCCTAAGGGGGTGAAACAGAGAATTACCTAAATCAATTCGGTGGTTTTGGCTTTTTACTAAAGAGTCAACGTTAAATATTGAAATCGTCGTACATTTAAACTTTACTGTATTCATACATTAAAGTTCAAATTTACTAATCAAATGCTAAGTGCTTAAAGCTCTAGCCATTAAGTAGGTATATATTATGATTTCTTGGTTAGGTGCTATAAAATTTACACTCAAACGTAGGACGGAAATATATCTTTCTTCGTATATTCACATAGTCTGTCAATGACAAGTGACAGTGTAACAATTAAAACATATACTTAGCAATATAGGCAAGGAACAATGAAAGTTAACGATGAAGGAATACCCAGGAATAGATCGCATTAATCACAAACGCCGTAATTTGCCTGACTCACGACACGAGGGGGACCACGCCGTGAATATCCAGAACTTTCTATATCGGGTAACAGTAACACTTACACGGCGAAGTAAAATAAATAGACGCGTCGAGGAAACTCTAAAGTGGACGATAAAATACGCATGAATCAAAAGATGGCTAAACCTGGTGAAGTTATCGCTCTAAAGTAGGTAGTACTAGTACTTAAACTTGAAGAATAGGGCTAAAAAAGATTCGGGCAAAACTGAGAATCATTGGATAGTCTTTATGAAGAGGTTTTTTCATATTTTTTCTTTAAAACACTTGCATTTTTTTAACTGAATCAGTGTCTAATAAAGCTCAGTCACGAGTCAGGTACCTAGGTAGTTTAATTTCTTCGAATAATCCTCAACGAAAACCTGATCAATCTTATATATCTTTTACAGACATGTAATTTATTTCTCGAACAAAATTTTATTAAAAAAAAATTACAACTGAAGATTTTAAGAAAATTAAAGTTAATGAGGATATCAAAACCTCATCATCATCAACACCAGCTGCGTTAGTAGCGTACCTAATTAAATTTGATCCGGAGAAAGCTTTGAAATTTAATCCATTAATT
This sequence comes from Maniola jurtina, assembly GCF_905333055.1. Taxonomy (NCBI): domain Eukaryota; kingdom Metazoa; phylum Arthropoda; class Insecta; order Lepidoptera; family Nymphalidae; genus Maniola; species Maniola jurtina. Next base: position 3,032,018 of record NC_060044.1, read on the forward strand.
TTAATTTGCGGTCAAGTGTAAACAGCGAGGAAGCACACAACTTGGTTCATTACTAAGCTCTGTCTAATTAAACCGTTGGCAGCAATGAATTGTTCAGTTAGAGGCTTCCTTATTTATTCCATGGGCCGACAGTAGTTAATTTTGTGATGGAAGTAAGTTGTAAAGATGAGCTGTTTGTTATATTTACCTTTACAACCTCTAAACAAAATTTAAGCCGCCGAAAGGAGACAAAACTTATTTTGATTAACTTATAAATTTCGTTCTGGTGCTTAGACAAAACATAATATTATTATAATCTAATGTTTAAAAAAACACTTCTGAAAAATTACAGTAACAATTATTTCATTCTACCGACGACTGCCAAACAAAGTTACCCCAATACGTAAAAAAGTTAGGAGAAAATTACAATAAACTAAAATTGAACGCATCGTAAATTAAACCGGATGTTAAAAAAAATACTTAGTCTCTTGATCGCTCCTGATCGAAATTCGAATTATTCATTTTTAAAACTAATTAAAATTAATAATATTAGAAAGCATTTTTTTTTGTTAGATCAATTTTACTAGTGTTGACTGTTGAGTCATTGTTGAATGCACAGATGAATGTTTTATACTATCTCTATGATTGAATGTATTTGTTAATTCACAAACTCATCTTTACCTACAGCCGTCAATTCTTAGTTCAAATATGTACTTACTTCAAATCTTTATCAAGGAAAAGATAAATTCACTTAGCCCTTCGCAAATTCGATAAGCAATTCAGTATTTGCATGCGTGTTATGTAATGGACAGACAATAGATATAAACATTGTACGTGCGCGCAATACAAATAAAAGTCCAAATAAAGTGATGCGACCCAAAAGTGCCGGATGCGACCATCAGAGGCACAGAGGCATTCCCGATTGCGATTCGTGTTAAACTTTGATCTATTCTTACATGCCAAATGGCTCGTGTCACTTTTAAAGAGATTTGTTGCGTTAACAAACCAATAAACAACAGTTGGATTAAGCAGTGACCACGTATTACGATCGCATCTTCTTCGTCCAGGGATGTTACTCATGTTTGTAATCTGTATGTATATCTGTCTGTCTGTCCGTCTGTGGTGTCCGTCAAGTCACTCAATACCAGTCGAGGGAATCAAAACCTATAGCGTACTTCCCGTTGATCTCATTACATTTGGAAGATAGCAATGTCTTATAGGGCAAGTAAAGGAAAAAATTCGTGAATTTATGGTTACATCACAATAAAAGAGTATTATTACGATAGTACGGAACTCTTCGCGTGAGAGTCCGGCTCGCACTTGACGGGGTTTTTAATTGGCTTCACGGCTCTGGGTTCTAGCACTTCTAGCCTTTATTGACAGCTTTTTTTATCATCGTTGGGAAATGCCTTTACGCATCCCTCCCGAGAGACGGGAAACCAGGTTTAATGAGCAATTGCCTAATCCAATAAACGAATCAGGTCAGGAATATTTTTGTCCGCTGTTGCGTGATTATTATTTATTTATTGACCGTTAATTATTAGACCCAGAACCCAGAATAGAAAAGAAAAATAAAAATTAATCTGTTATGTGATTCGCTATTCTAATCTGCTTTGTCATACATTTGAGTAAGAACCTCTCGATGTATATGGTATAGTATAAAAGAACTGTAATGCAAGTCCACGACTGCTGTATCATTGTAATTATTATGAGTTATATGACGTCATAATGTACTAAATGACTCTGCGTTCATAGTGTACTTACTTAGTGCACTTGGGCTCAAAAGGGCTGGAACTTAGTCGTAAAGCCAAAATACCTACTGCACTTACAGAAGGTTTTATTTAATGTTGACCTCTGGGTATGAAACGCTACTTTTCCCAACAATCTAGTATATATGCGTTGTTCCTTTCCAACGACCTTTAGTCCTTTAGTAGTTTAGAATGTAGTAGGAACATACCTATTACTTGGCTCTCCATTTACCTAACTCACGCCACGCATAAGCGTGCATTTATTTTAAATAAATGCACGCTTTAGCGCTAAATTTTTGCCAGCTTTCTGGTTACAACCGGTATAAAGACCGCTTTATAGGTATCAGCCTATCAATTTTTGTTTGTCATTAAAAACAGCTTTCACAAAGTGTTGGGAGGAGGACAAATTTGCAAGAAGCCAGAGCGGCTGTTTCTTTCTAATTAAAAAAAAAAAAAAAAAAACTGTAACGTATTGTAACCAAGGAACATTTATACTTTTTTTTTGTGTAACTGACATGTAGAATAAAAGACTTGTCGCCAAACCGTTTCTTAATTCTTTTATTGTATAGAATTTTCCAACTTACGTGTTTGTACCTGGTGTAAAACAAATAATCAAAGTAAAAGTTGTAAGAGCCCCAGCTGCTGCAAGGACCTGTGGGCCGAGGACACCCATTCCTGATGGAACAGAGGCCCTTAGAGCCCACCGAATTTGTACATGGCCCTTCAGAACCGGATTGGATGGCTCAATGAACCAGATCGCAGCAGCTCTTGGCAAAATTTAAGTGTAACCTTTGTTTAATTTATTGACAATTTAGTGAATTTTAACGGTTTTGTCGGTTATACATGCAGTTGTAATAGTTTTTTTTTGTCATTGTTTGATATGATTTTACATTAATTTGACTTATTTTACATTAATTTGACTGATTTTATATGTTATTGAATAGTGTTGACATGTATGTATGATTAATGAAATAATTTGATGATAAAGTAATGAAATTAATGAATATTGATGACATAATGATTGTTTTTGATACTAAGAGACATTATTTTATATGAATAATAATGCTATCTCTGTAAATTAATGAATTTGTTGATTTGACTTTAAAGTCTTTCACGGTAGCCTTTTGACTGTAATTTAATATAAGAATTTGACTTTAATTTGTTTAATAGTAACTGTTTGGTGGCACTAGACATTGTTTTGTTGTTAAATTTAACCATTGGACTTGTATAATTGAATTAGAAAAAGGTATAATTTAGATTGTTTCAGGGGCAGACTTACTGCATATTTTGTTAATAGAATTAAAGCGTACTTACTGTATCAATTTCAGGCCTACTCGTGCTTCCCAGAGGAACATTAAAATGAGTGAGAAAACAGAGAAAGAACTAATCAAAACTCGAGCTAGCTTCAAGGGGCGTTTGACAGCGTTCTGTAATCACCTCAAGAGTATAGGAGACTCATTGAACCCGGTGCAGGTAACTGAACTGCAGCTGCGTCTTGGTAAGTTAGATAATTTATATCAACAATTTGACGAGGTGCAGTTGAGGATAGAATGTTTGGTCGATGACATAGATACCGTGTTACCCGAGCGAATTGAATTTGAATCTACCTATTTTAAAGTCCTTGCGAGAGCACAAGATCTTATCGCTCAGAATACTGAGACAGCTAATGAGGGTTTATGTAGTGAAAAGGGCTCGTCAAAGCGTGGCAGCCAATTAGTTAAGTTACCTACCATTGCTTTACCAAAGTTCAGCGGCTCTTTTAATAATTGGTTAGAATTTCGTGACACATTCTCTAGCCTTGTGCACTCGAACGAGGACATCAGTGATATTAATAAATTTCATTATCTCCGGGCATCGCTAGAAGGGACTGCGGCTATTGTCATTCAGTCTATTGAACTAAGTGCGGCCAATTACTCTGTGGCATGGAGTTTACTATGTGAGCGGTTTGATAACAAGCGCCTTCTAATTCAAAACCATGTGAGTGCTCTTTTTAACATTGAATCAGTAAGTCAAGAATCTTCAGAAAACTTAAAGCGTTTAATAGACTCGGTGAATAAGAATATTAGGGCATTGGAATCGTTGGGTGAGCCAACATTACATTGGGATACCCTACTTATTCACATGTTAAGTAAGAAACTTGACTCAAAAACGTTCCGTGAGTGGGAAGAATTTAAAGGTAGGTTACCGAAGGATACTTACATTAAGTTGGATTCATTGTTAGAATTTCTGCGGAACCGTGCAGATTTACTTCAAAATATTGAAACGTCCCGTGTGAAACACAGTCCTAATAAACCTAAGTCCAATTTTACAAAACATAAGAGTTTAGTGTCTAGTGTGGAACCGAAATCTGAAAACAGTGTGCAGTCAAGGTCCTGTCCTAAATGTCAAGGCGATCATTTTCTGCAGAATTGCAGACAATTTCAGGCTCTGAGTGAGCAAGAACGACGGAAGATATTACCACAGTTTAAAATTTGCTTCTGCTGTTTCAGGCCCGGGCACCTGTCAACTCGGTGCTGGGGCCAGCGCTGCAGGAAGTGTGGACGCCGTCATAACATCATGATTTGTACAGCTGGAAGTCAGAGGACTCCGAGTGGCTCACATAGTCAAGATGATAAGAGTCCAACCGGAGCTATGCCTAATGTTGAGGTGCGGAGCAACCCACCATTATGACTACTGTCATCTCATGATGAGAGCATAAAGAAAGACAACTCAAGGCATGATGTATTTTTATCAACGGCACTCGTGAAGATTTATGATATCCGGGGTTGTGATCGGATAGTGCGAGTGCTACTTGACCCTGGGAGTACAACTTCTTATATGACAGAGAAACTGTGCAGCTTACTTAATCTGCCTTTTTTAAGTGTGAATGAGCCTATATTTGGGATAAATAATTCAATGTCTCTGTCATCCAAGTTGTGTCGAGTATCCGTCAAGTCTCTTAATGAGAGTTTTTCTACGGATTTGGTTTGCTATGTTCTGCCTGCTATTACAGATAATGTACCTGGTCGTGAGATAGATATTTCTAGTCTGAGGATTCCAAGTGATATCTTGCTAGCAGATCCCCACTTTTATAAACCTGCGGGTGTGGACCTTTGTATAGGTTCCGATGTTTTTTGGGATTTGTTAGGTTCAAGAAGTTATAGGCAAGGTTATGATAAACCTGTTCTTTGGGAATCCAGATTAGGCTGGTTAGTTGGTGGACGACTTGTAAATAGGCATAACTCAAATAATCGATTTAACAAGGTATGTTGCTTATCTACAGATGTTTCCGGGATGTCAACTTCTCTCAATGATGACATCAATGCAGCTTTGTGTCGGTTTTGGCAACTTGAGGAAGTTAGCTGTCAGTCATCATATTCTGCGGAAGAGAGAGTGGCCGAGGAACACTTTGTGAGGAATATGTCGCGTTTGAAAGATGGTCGGTTTTGCGTCAGAATTCCTTTGAAAAAATCACGTGACATGCTTGGTGACTCTTTCGAACGCGCCAAACGTTCTCTCTTTGCTATAGAGCGAAAGTTTAGAGTTCAACCATTGTTTAAGCAACGTTACATCGATTTCATGTCTGAGTACCTTTCGCTTGGTCACATGACAGAGTGTGACTTTAGCCAGGCTCAGTCGGGGAACTTTATACCCCACCATGGTGTTATGCGTGAAACTAGTTGCACAACTAAGTTAAGGGTTGTTTTCAATGCCAGCAGCCCCACGACGTCCGGCGTGTCCCTGAATGATCTTCAGATGGTAGGACCGACGGTTCAGGATGATCTTTTGTCAATTTTGTTGAGATTTCGAACTCATAAAATTGTATTAGCAGCAGATGTTGAGAAAATGTACCGGCAAATTGTTGTACACCCAGAGGATAGAAACCTGCAATTGATTGTATGGCGGACGAGTCCCTCGGAGCCTATTAAGACGTACCAGTTGAACACAGTCACATATGGAACAGCTAGTGCGCCATTTCTGGCGACTAGGTGTCTCAAGCAAATTGGCCTGGAATGCAATGATGCTGAGGCAAGAGAGATTATTCTCCACGACTTTTATGTAGATGACCTTCTAACTGGTGCGAACTCATTAGAAGAAGTTATGGAAATACGAAAAAAGGTTTCTGAAGCCCTTTCTTTGGCTGGAATGCCTTTACGAAAATGGAAGTCAAATGACGCTCGTGTTGTTTCATCCCAAAATGAAGAACCACCAGTTTGTCTGAACATGGGAGACTCAGAAGTCAGCAAGACGTTAGGTCTCAATTGGCAGGCTAGGTCTGATGATCTTCGTTTCTCAATCGATTCTGCACCGTCGAATGTGCTTACGAAACGGGGATTGCTTTCAGTCATCGCACAGATATTTGATCCATTAGGGCTTTTGTCTCCATGTGTTATTACCATGAAAATGTTGTTGCAAAAACTGTGGTTGCATAAGCTTGCTTGGGATGATCAGTTGCCATTAGATATTGCTAAGACATGGTGTGAGATTCTTGAAACCTTACCAGTGCTAAACACTATAAGGATCCCTCGTCTCATTCTTGGCCATTCATATACGAGCGTAGATCTGCATATATTTTCGGATGCCTCAGAAGGTGCTTATGGTGCTTGCTTATACGTGAGAAGTATCGACGCGGAGAATAATACCTGTGTTCGTTTGTTAGCAGCGAAGAGCAAAGTCGCTCCATTGAAGCCGAAAACCATACCACAACTTGAGCTCTGTGGCGCTTTAGTGGGAGTGCGGCTTTATGAAAAGGTGAAATCGTCTCTGAGAGTTAAGATAAGGCATTCAACATTCTGGACAGATTCTACAATTGTTTTAGGCTGGCTTAAAATGCTGCCCAGCAGACTTACCACCTTTGTTCGCAATCGCGTGGGCGAGATTTTGGAAAGGACTCAAGACTGCTCATGGAGGCATGTTCCGACAGACAAGAATCCAGCAGATCATTTGTCGCGTGGTGTCAAAAATACATCCATTCCCTCGCTTGAGTTATGGTGGTCAGGTCCAAGTTTCTTGAGACAGGATATGTCACAATGGCCTTCACAAATTGTAACAGTCGAATCTTTGCCGGAAGTGCGATCCGAAATATCATTGCTTTCAACTGTAAATGTGAAAGGTGACACGGATTTTATACGTTTCGATCGCTTTTCGAATTTTCTTAGATTGCAACGTTGTATGGTGTACGTGATACGGTTCATTAAGGCTTGTAAAAGGCAAGCAAATAATGATTTTATTTCAGAGGATGAACTCCAAAATGCCTTGAATGTGATGATTAGGATATCTCAAAAGGAATCATTTTCAGAATATGACGTATTGATGCGAAAGCAAAAACTACCTTCTAAGAGTCAGCTTCTGAAGCTTAACGTTTTTATGGACGATCAAAACATAATGCGTGTTGGCGGTCGGTTAGAAAATTCTTCATTTGCTTACGAAAAGAAACATCCTATTTTACTACAGTCCACACATAAATTTACAAAACTTTTGTTTGATTTTGAGCATAAAAAATTAATGCATGCCGGGCCGCAGTTACTTTTAGAGTCTATTCGAGAGAATTATTGGCCAATTGGGGGACGTAATTTAGCTAGGTTGTGCTACCATCAGTGCATACTGTGTAAACGCATGCAAGGCAAAGTGATTGCGCCTCTTATGGGTAACTTACCATCATCGCGGTTGCTTCCTGGGGGTTATCCGTTCGAGTGTACAGGGGTAGATTATGCGGGTCCTATTATGTGCGCTAATCGTCAAGGTAGAGGATGTCGCCTCGTTAAAGTGTACATTGCGATTTTTGTTTGTTTTACAACCAAGGCACTTCACGTGGAGCTGGTAGGTGACTTATCGAGTGCTAATTTTTTGTCCGCGCTGCGCAGATTTATTTCTCGCAGGGGAAAACCAAAGCACATCTACTCTGACAACGGCACCTCGTTTGTTGGCGCCTATAAAGAAATAGGCAAATTTTTAAAGGACAGCTGCATTTCGGTATCCGAATCCGTTGCCAATGAAGGTATTGCATTTCACTTCATACCTCCTTATTCTCCTCATTTTGGCGGTCTTTGGGAAGCAGGAGTAAAGTCTGTTAAGTATCATTTGCGCCGCGTCTTAGGTAATAGTAATTTTACGTATGAACAGTTAAATACAGTGTTAGTGCAAATTGAAGGCTTATTAAATTCGCGTCCTCTTACGCCGCTATCGTCTGATCCCAACGACTTGCAACCCTTGACACCGGCACACTTTCTCATTGGGCGACCACTCACTGCTCTTCCTGTACCCAATTATGAAAATCAACCAGTGAATCGTTTAAATAGATATCAACGTATTGAACAAGTACGCCAGCATTTCTGGACCAGATGGAGTAAAGAATACATTAGTGAGCTGCAACACAGATCGAAATGGCAAGTACCTACCTCTTCACTAAACCTAGGTGATCTTGTTGCTATCAAAGAAGATGGACTTCCGCCATTGAAATGGAAATTAGGAAGAGTTGTAGCTGTGTATCCAGGTTCTGATGGAATAGCTCGAGTGGCGGATATCAGGACAGCCAGTGGAGTGGTCAGCAGATCGTTTAGTAAAATTTGCCCACTTCGAGAAGAATCTTCTGGTTGAAAGACAAGCTTTCAACGCGCGGGGGCATGTTGGGAGGAGGACAAATTTGCAAGAAGCCAGAGCGGCTGTTTCTTTCTAATTAAAAAAAAAAAAAAAAACTGTAACGTATTGTAACCAAGGAACATTTATACTTTTTTTTGTGTAACTGACATGTAGAATAAAAGACTTGTCGCCAAACCGTTTCTTAATTCTTTTATTGTATAGAATTTTCCAACTTACGTGTTTGTACCTGGTGTAAAACAAATAATCAAAGTAAAAGTTGTAAGAGCCCCAGCTGCTGCAAGGACCTGTGGGCCGAGGACACCCATTCCTGATGGAACAGAGGCCCTTAGAGCCCACCGAATTTGTACACAAAGCCAATCGATAGTTTTAAACAGCTATAATTTTTTACGCGCGTTGCGGCGAAACTTTTCTCATTACGAGCCCTGGCGACCGCGGGCCGTGCCACTGTCCGACACTCGTTAAACATAAAAGATTGATTAAATCAAACTGTAATTACAAACAAAGTATTAACGAGTTTCAAACTAGCGGCTTTAACACTTAGACGAGACCGGCTGACTCGCCCCAGCTTCGCTGAGTGAAATTTTTGAAAATCTGACAGAAGTTAGAATTTTCTGAGAAAATCCTGAAACACATATCTCTTCGGTTTTGACTGAAAACCTAAATACCAATTTTTATGAATATATACCTAACTTGAAGCAGGTCATATAAAGGGAGGAAAATCTTCATACAAACTTTCTATCACTTTAAATTTTCCATAATCCTTCCTCTTTTAGTGAGTGAATACTTACGAGTACGTTATAATTGTATAAAAGAGATCTGTTAAAATTTCAAGTATCTAATATCTAACCCTAGCGGTTTAGACTGTGCGTTGCTAAATCAGTCAGTCAGTCAAGAAAAGTTTATATTTTACTAGCTGCGACTTCGTTCGCGTGGATGTAGGTTTTTTAAAATTCCCGTGGGAACTCTTTGATTTTCCGGGATAAAAAGTAGCCTATGTGCTAATCCAGGGTATAATCTATCTCCATTCTAAATTTCAGCCCAATCCGTCCAGTAGTTTTTGCGTGAAGGAGTAACAAACATACACACACACACACACACACACACACACACACATACAAACTTTCTCCTTTATAATATTAGTGTGATTGCGCGGTAGGCTTGCGCTTGATGGCAATCATTATAACATAATAATTCAATGTTAAAATATCACCTTCTTGAAGCCTCTTGCTCATAATTTTGTAACCTGAGCACAAACACAGGTTAACATTAGCACTGATTTATTACCTAAGTAGGTGGTCTTAACTCTTACCGTCTCTGAGGCAAAGTTAATTAGAACTTGAGATCTAATTACCTACCTATCTCCTTACGATAAGATAGTATACCTAATATGTACCTACTTAGTGAACGAGAAAAGTTGAATGTGACTGGGAAATTCAATTAAGTGACATAAGAAGTAAGCTAGGCTCCGTGTACCTACTTTTGTTACCATTCATTCATTTTTTTAGAGGGTTCCATACCCGAAGGATGCCGATTGCCAACGGATGCCATAGGATGCCTATTACTAAGTCTCCGCTGTCCGTCAGTCTGTCTGTCAGCGGGCTGTATCTCGTGAACCGTAACAGGTAGACAGTAAAAAAATTCACAGAACGTGTATTTCTATTGCCACTATAAAAACAAATAATAAAAATTTCAAAATGGCCGCCATGAAAATTAAAAAAAAACACTGTAATTTCTTGCACGATGCTACGAACCCCTCGGTGTACGAGTCTGACTCGAACTTGACCGATTTTTTTTCTATATGCCATAAGTATCATGCGATACCTAAGTCTACCGAGTATGAATAGTAATTGTATGATTTCCCTTATTTTCTAACTAGTTCCCTCTTGAAAAGTTTAATGAGAATGGATCTGGATTAAGGTCTATCCAGGTCTAAAATGTTTTTTTCTATTTAGACAACTCAGTCTGGAACAGTGAGTTGGATTGCCAGCTGTTTGGGGTGGTGCATTATTCACTTGTTTGGCGTTTGTGTACTTTTTCTTTCACGTTTTAATATTATCTAACATTTAAATAAAAACCTTATTTTAATCAACCAAGAATAAATTCGATTTAAAACTATTTCAATTAAATCGGGCCACATTAATTCCGCCATTCCGTCCGCAACTCATTACGTATTCGGAATAATTACGATACGGAACGAAGTTGTTTCCGATAATCGAATACGGTAGGTAGAGGATGTGAATTGTTGAGCTCAAATGGCGCTTAATTTATTAATCCTTGACGTATTAATTGCAACAATTATTATTTATATTATAATAATTCACGTATTAGCATTATCGTATTACGGATTACGTAAGTAAGTTAAGTACCTATTACAATTCAAGTAAATAGATAGGTAGTATTGGTTGCTCAAAACTAGCTCACAAAAATATGACATTTGTTTGGAATACCGTCAATATACCTACCTACTGACATCTGAAGAAGCCATTGTGGCAGATCAAAATGCTAGAATCCGGATGCTATGAAAAGCAGCAGCTACCTACTTATTAAAAAAAAGAAATACCTACTCTTAAATAGTGGATTTTAGATATGCTGGTTTGTGCAAGAAAAATATTTCTGAATCAAGGAATGTGAGAAAAAAAAACAGAAAAAACAGATATTGGCCGATTGGTTCCGTTGGTTCGAAGTAGAAAAAAAATGGTGTTTATTATTGTTTAGGAGCTGAAGTTTAATAAGCATTGAATAAAGTCTGTGCTTAGGAGATGAATTTATGATCTATGAGAAAGCTTTCTTGAAATTAAAGAAAAATATTAAGTTAAGTACCTATGTTATTTAAATAGGTACCTTAAAATTAGTCAACACACAAATTATCGCCTAATTAAGCCTACCTAAATAACTTTCTACTGCCCAATGTTTTGAAGGCTTGAGTAAAAATGGCTTCGGTATCAAATATTGGATGTACAGTTACAGAGGTAAACTAAACACCTAATTAACCAAATTAATTTAAAGTCCAGATGTGTATGTATGTACCTAATATAATCATAATCAAAATCTTATTTATATTTTATAATATGTATTATCTTCAAATGGCTTACGAAGGAATTGTGTAGAAATAATGTGCGCTTTACTTAAAACCACAAACAAGATAAAGTGAGCAATTAAAAAGAAAGAGCCAGGAAAGAGCATAGTTATTAATGTAAAGTCGCGTTCACATTCACTTAAACGAACAAACCCTTTTCACATTCCAAGCAACTTGAACTTGCAATCGCGACTCGCGAGGTTAATTTTAAATTTCGAATATAGTAGGTATGCGTCGTATGCGTCTGCCATGGATTTGGATCGTATAGAATTAATAATCAAGTAGATTATAAAATTGTAAAATAAATTAACAGTATAAATTAATCACATCAAAAATAGCACGTGATAACTTCATTGGCGCTCTTTTTAAAAAACATTTCAAATCACAGACAATAAGACAGCGCACGCTATGATTAAAAAAATATGCACATAAAGTCGAGTTTACACGAACGTTTCCAACCGACTTGAACTTGTAGTCGGGGTTAATTTTAAATTTCGAACACGGCATGCGACGTATGCGCCCGCTGCGGCGCGGAAGTGAACTAACCGAGCAGAGCCAGCGATATCCTACAGGACGTTCCGCCGCGCTACATTTTATGGATCGATATTTACATAGTACTTTTAATATTCTACCGTTGACTTGTTTATTTTTATCTTTATGGCTAAGATTGCTTGAAAGATATGCCTTTTAAGATTGAGTGGCGAGTGCTGTCAAATGGGAATGATGGAGCAGTTTGTTTTATTTCCCAACAGCGGAAGAGTAAAGATCACGGAGTGTTTAATCTTTGAAATAAAATTGACTTTCTCAGATTTAAGTTTTGATAGGTCCGTGGAACTTTCTAACAAAGCGATAATTAAAGTACTGGGTTCGAATCGTCATGAGAAAACGATAAGTAGTTATCCAAAAGGAGATATCCTAAATTGGAAATCTAGATTAAAAAGATTAGGTGTAGGTACGTAGTAGAAAATATGAAGGAAGCTTTATTTTGTGTTTGTAGAAAGAATTGTTATTGAATATTAAATTAGCGAATTATTAAAAAAAAACAAGTTTTTTATAAAAATGATCAACAGATTTGCTATAACTTTTTATTGGATTTATACAATAGAATAAAAAAATCAAATCCAATGACCCGAAAAAGTACAAATCGTAAAAATAAATTGATGCATCTCCTATTTAATATTGTCTATGGAACAATGAACGAATGAATGAATGGAATGATAATAATTAAGTTCCGAAGCTAGTCCTTCGCATAACAATGATAACTTGCGGTCGCTGAAGATGGTAGTGCTATTGGAATTCTAATTATTATCACTGCAATACCCACTGGAATTCCAGATATTATAGTGTATATGATACACGCGGCTTCATCCAAGTGAATTTAGGTTTTTTTAAATACCGTGAGAAAACTTTGATTTTCAAGGATAAAATGTCATTCTTCAGGTTTTTAACTATACTATGAAAGAAATCATGCGGATCCGTAACTCTGTTGTGATGTGATTGAAGTACAAACCTACAAACAAACACACTTTCGCATTTATAATTTAGTATGATATAAGACGCGTTGATTTTTTATTTTGGTTTACTTACAAATTCCTGTAAGAAATCTATTATAATATCTTTTTGGTAGAGAATAATCGTATTAATTTAGTGCTCTAGCCCCAAGCATTGAACTTTGAACGTTTATATATTAAGAGTTATATAGGAATTTCTCTCTCTTGGCTGTTTTCTGGTATAGTATTGAAGCAATACCAGCAAACAACCAAGAGTTCAATGATCACTATAATATCTGAGCTCCATTGAATATCACTGTGATATTTAGAATTCTAACAGCACGATCATCTTCCGTGAGGCATCATTGCTATGCGAGGCAAAGCGTCGAGCTTGATTATTGTCATTCCCTTCCTTCATTGTTTCATGCATAATAGGAGATGCGTCGATTTCTTTTTATTTATTTATACTTTTCTGGGTTTATTTCCTTTATATTATACGAATGTTATAATACTTAATATTCTAGATAACATTAATTAATCCATAGTAACATTAAATGTGAAAGTGTTTCTTCTATCTGCTAGCTTTTCACGGCCCATCCGTTGCATGATTTCTACGAAATTTGGTACAAGGATACTACTTCGTGTTATGTCGGGGATATGCTACTTTAGTCTTGTGAAATCAAAGAGTTCCCACGGGATTTTAAAAAACCTAAATCATTGGGGACAAAGCAACGAGCATCAACTTTCTTGTCTCCGAAATCATAAGCATAAACGATATTTCATTAACTTTTTGTGGTAAGGTTTGACGTAAACACGTACAAATAATAATTTCATAAATATTCATAACAACCAAATGGGAGTGTACAAAACGACATTTTTAGTTACGCATGAGTTGCGCTCATTTTGTATGCAAATTTCTTCAGCTACACCTCTGTGCCAGAAAGGCGCTAGACAAGAGAAATGTTTTTTCGTACTTTCTATTTTTTGTGTCAAATAAAAAACAAATATTTTTGGAAATTATGTAGTGTGTACAGTGCTTTATGCAAATTAATATTTTAGAGTTTTGGTTAGGGGCTACTTTGTCTTAACATGACAATTTGGACCTCAGGGCCGTAAAGCCAGTTAAAAAGATACTAAATGATTTCTCTACCATACTTATTATACGAGTAAAGCCCAGAGAGAAGTTCTGATATTGTCTAGATGAAAAGAAAAAACGTAGCTTTGAGAAAACAGCGAAAGAAGCGCGAGACAGAAATAAACTTGACAATACGGAAAAGAGTCGTAAAATAATGCTAGTAGACTAATTCTCAAGAGATATGCTCTCACAACAGACCCATAAGTCACACGGAGGAATCACAATAAGTTACCTAAAAAAGTGTACAAAAGTGCAGTTTTATTGCGCTGGGTCGCGACGCATTCTGATTTCTGAACGAGGATCATTTTCCAGTTTTTTTTAACCCCCCGACCCAAAGGGGGGGGGGGGGTTATAAATTTGACGTGTGTATCTGGGTATCTGTCTGTGGCATCGTAGTTCCTAAACGAATGAACCGATTTTAATTTAGTTTTTTTTTTGTTTGAAAGGTAGCTTGATCGAGAGTGTTCTAAGCTATAATCGAAGAAAATCGATTCAGCCGTTTGAAAGTTATCAGCTTTTTTCTAGTTTTCTTATAGAGGTTTTTGTTTCGGGGGTTTTTAAATTTTGAGTTTTCCGTCTCCAGCTTGTAGTCCTGAAGCTGTTAGTACCTAAATTATGTAGGATATAAATAAGTTGGTATCACTATCTAGTACATATAGACTAGAAGCTTCTATTGAGATAGTAGGTATATGATTCATCTTTGCGTCAGCTAGGGTCGGGAAGCGTAGGTATGTTAAGGAGCAGGAGCAAGTTCCCAGCATGGTGGACTAGCAAACCTTTCTCATTTTGAAAAGAGACCCGTGCTTAGCAGTGGTCCAGCGCTGGATTGCAATGTTGATGATAAAGAAGTTCCCTGGTCTTGGCCAACGCAAAGGCACGCGTGCTTTTCTACACTCATTTTTTCACTGCTTTACCGGCTCTGAGTTCTAGCCCTTTTGAGTTTCTACACTCATACCCTTGCCGGCTCGATAGCTTAATGTTTAAAGGAGCGGACTGAAAACCGAAAGATCGCCGGTTCAAACCCCACCCGTTACACTATTGTCGTGCTTCTCCTAGCACAAGCTTTAGGTTTAGTTGGAGGGGAAAGGGGAATATTAGTCAGCATAATAAACTTGGCTAATATTCTTTTAAAAAAAAATGAACAATCAAAGACAACATGGCTGACGTTTGCCCCGAGTCTGAACGCACCATTAGATTTTAGATATCAGATGAATTGAACTGAATTGTTGCCAGCTTTCAGTAATAACAATTTTCTTGACTAGAGGTACTAAATAAAAATATTAAGTATGGCAAACCCAAGGTCAATGTTGGCTACAACTGGATCCTGGCCAAATGACATAATCAATATAACCACGACCTATTTAAAAGGTTTCTCGGATCTGATTACATAATATTTGGGGCATAATATCGATCAATTTTATAGTTTTTGAAGAGAGGGCCCATTTTAGGGTTTCCACATTGAAAAAATTAATTCACAATTTAAAACAATATACCTACCTACGTTTATATAGTAATATTATTGACTAGATAATAATTTAAGCTAATTTCAACTAGCTGTTGCCTGCGACTTCATCCGCGTGGATTTAGGTTTTTAAAAATTCCGTGGGGACTCTTCGAATTTTCGGGATAAAAAGTAATAATATGCCACTTTACAGGTCTTCAATTAAAAACACCATTAACATAACAACTTTGCCATGCCAAAAATCACGTCGATTCGTTAGTCCGTTGCGACGCAATTGAAGGACAAATAAACAAACACAATTTCGCATTTTTAATATTTCTAGTTAAGTATATATACAATACATAACTAAGATATTAAAACTAACTAACTAACCTATGTAGAAAACCGTAAAAACCAATTGCAATTAGTAAAATGTTTCGTTAAATTAGTCTAATGAGACGTGAAACTTAACGTGTCAACCCTAATTTGAGACCCCCGAGTCTGCCTCACTGACTTAGTTAGGGGTCGCATTATTGTAACTATTGGTTGCATGCTAATATCAACCCTACGTCACTGAGATACGAGCTAATTAGTCCACGTCATGAATTAATATGAGAGGGCAAACCGGGCAAATATTTGTCCATTAGGATGATGAAAACAGTTTTCCCTCCAACTCGTGGGTACAACACCATCGATGTATAATACGTATAAATAAATAAATAACTATTTTTTCGAAGTAGTAATTTTTTTTATCTCCTCTCCTCTCCTATTTGGGGCGTTCGGGGGGTGATCTCGGGCACCTCTAACTTTTAGGAGACTTTAATAGGGAAGGAAGCAAAGTTCGTGCACGAGATTGAAGTCCGGAAGTCGAAGTTTTAACCATTTAACTATCATAAGCGGTGATGGCTTATCACCGCTTATCACTATCACTACCGATTATAAATGCGAAAGTGCGTTTGTTTGTTGGTTTGTTGATCGATCCGTTGCTCCGTGTCACAATAGAGCAACGAATCGACGTGATTTTTGTATGGGTATAGTTAAAGACCTGGAACGTGACATACTCGTAGGCTACTTTGTATCCCGGAAAATCAAAGATTTCGGGATAATTAAAAACCTAAACCCACGCAGTGAAGTCGTGGGCATCAGCCAGTTATTTTAATAAAGCTTAGAATTCTCTTTGGCATCTTGAGTATACATTCAAACTGTAAAAGGCATTTCCTCGCCCACCTTACGTCTATAACGTCGGTCTTGGCGCCGGCTAGGCGATAGACGAGTCATAAGATACCCAGCTATTGTTGTATAAGCACTAACTTATATTCTAAGTTATGTGATTACTCTCCAAGCGAATGTTTAGTTGGAGCCAAATATCTTTGAAATAAAAAATAATACAAGAAGACACGAGTATGGCAGCCAGCACACTACCAACGCTAACTTATTCGTGGTCTCCACTCTAGAACTTTCCTGCTCTACCGGCTAGCTCCTATGGCAAGGTATGGCCTGCCCATTGCAACTTAAACTCTCTGCTTCAACTTGCTGATAGGAAGAGGGCTCTCTCCGTCACTCGTTTCCACTCCTTTCATACAATCGTAGTTCCAATTTCATTTGAATATTAAGCAACCAAAGTCCATGAAATTTTGCACATAATATATTCTAGAAACTAATATCTATGTCTGTGGTTTTCCAGATTTCTGTTAAAATATTCGGTTTCAAAGTTACGCGGTTTTAAAATTTTCATACAAATCTTTGAGCCCCTGTAATTTTAAAAATACATATTTTTAGAAAAATCTAAAACACCACAGACACAGATATTAGTTTCTAGAATATGTCTGCAAAATTTCATGGACTTTGGTTGCTTAACATTCAAATGAAATTGGAACTACGATTGTATGAAACGAGTGGAAACGAGTGACGGAGAGAGCCCTGTATCAGCTCGCACGTGAGGCGTTTGCGAGCTGAGTCTTTGTGGAAAAACACCCCGGATGAGTTCGAAATTAGTCGAGCTTACGCTAACTAACCACGTGAGTACAACCGGAAGACTCTACAGTACCCGGCAGAAAATATCGAACTTTAGAAAGAGATTTCGGCTTCGTAGATCGTTGTCTCTGTCACTCATACATGTGTGATGTGATTGTATATTTATAACTATTGGGCTCGGTATATTAGTGACCTTCATTCTCCTGCGGACCCTTAGCACCCCTTGTTCCCTGCGGATTTTGAACCTTATCCTGCTAGAAAGACTCATAGCCCCCTACATAGCTAGCTGAGCGGCTTTCTACAACTGACTAGTTTAGTACTAAAATAAAATACTAAAAGTGAAAATAATTGCAATTTAAAGCGAAGTGAGAACGTACCAAATCCTATGGCGCTTTTAAAGAGCTTTAAAGCGGTTATCGCTTCAAAGGAGGCGTCATTGAATGCGAATCGCCGAGCAAATGCTTTTATTCTACGCGAAATAAAATGTTATTTTAAAAGGTAAAATATTTTAAAAGCTATCTTTTATACATTGGCTTTTAGAGACAGAAATTGATGAAACTTTAAAAAATATTATAGAGCTCTTTACCCTTCACTTTACTTTATTTAAAGTTAAACAAAATACCAGTCAAGTGCGAATCGGACTCGCACACGTACCCTCTTGCAAAAAATAACAATTGTTTTTTGTGATGTAAGACGGTTTTCGGATTTTACCCTTGTGATATAATTAATAATACACACACAAGGTCCACAGGATGTACCCTATAGGTTTCTTGATAGACACGACAGACAGCAAAGTGATCACATTATAAGGGCCCCTTTTTCCTTGAACTTTACAAATTCACATGATAGCAATATATCATCGTATTACGAAAATCAACTATGGCGTTACGGCTCTACTGTCGGCGTTTGGCAAATGATTCGAGTTCAGGCTAAGAAAATAATTCAGCTTTCGGCAAATCAAGTGGTCATAATATTCGGGATACGGAATGATATTATTATTTTTATTATAATATAACTTACTCTCACGCCCGGTTACAAAATAGATATACATATATAAAAGCCAAAGGTTATATATAAGATACTTACACACATAAAAATAAATAAACCTATATATTATACGTTACATAAATACATATTTGTACCGGGCGGAGGATTACACCCCGGCAGGGGAGACCAAACGGCCGGGGGTCAGGGCGATAGGTTGAGAAACCGGCGGACTATCCTAGCCGAGTCTAGCAAGACCGCTTTTTGCATCCTGGCTGCGAGCGAACTGCCATGGAACCCCAGTCGCCTCAGATGGCGAGCGAGGCTGACTGGGATCAACCCGTTCGCAGATATTATTATTATATTATTATAATTGAAGAATTGTACTAACGATTTCGATGTGCAAAGGAACTGTGAGCAAAATCGATGTCTCAATCGATCAAGCGATTGTCGTCGTGTCAATTGTCGGGAGCAGCTGCTTGTCGCGCTCTGATTGCGACCGATTGTTCATTTGTCCACGCGATTGGGAACGAGGAATACGAGTGTGTATGAGCTTTGTTAATAATATTGTGTATAGGTATAAATTAATATTAAAAGGTAAAGTTTTAAAGGGAAAGCCATTTTCACTAGATATTATTACTTAAGTAAAATTAAACATCACTCCCTATTCATTAATAAAATCAAACCATGAACGCACGAGGGGGTTTATTATAGAAACGATGAGTTACGCATTAGCATGGCTTGTTTACACGAGTAATCATAAGTAATTAATTGAGTGGAGACTTAATTTATATCGGCATGGTGCACATGAGTTAACGCCGTTGGGTTTTGTACTGCCACGACCATAAGGCTTAGTTAAAAAGTTAGTAAATATATTCGATTCGTCGTAAGGGTCCGGGTGACATAGGCTACATTTTATACGAAAAAAATTGACCTAACGGATATCACATGAGAAAAGTGGGGGTCTCCAAAATTTTTTTTTGCTATTGTATCGAGTAGGGTGTCAAATGATAGAGGGGAAAATTCTGTGTTCATAAATATAAATGTGCTACAACATTAAAATATACCAAGCGACAGAAAAACAATTTTACTATAATATTACAGCGTTTATTAAGACGATCGCAGTCGGGTTTTAGTTTTCAACTATGTAGGTATGTTTAGATTGAAAGTGTGTTTAGATTTTTATGTTTAGATATCTTCTTGATTTAGTAGTGAAATTGTAAATTTTGTTATTACAGAAAACGTTCTATTTCTTCTTTTTCTTCTTAACTTTATTGGTGGCCTTCTATTTCTTATAGAGTTCACTTATGGCAGTGTCAAAGATAGCCTTTTCAATTTCCCACTTGAAGGCGAAAATTGACATTCCACCGCCAATATTTTTATTTTTTTCTTCCCACATGCTTTTGTATTTTTTTTTTTTTTTTTTCTTCGGGGGAGGAAAAAATCCCTACGGACATCTGCCTGCTGGCAGGGTGTGTCCGACTTGCACGGACTAAAATAACCTCCCCATGTCTGCCAAGGTGAGCACGGAACTGCGTGGCATTACATCATGCTGACCTCCTAAATCTCTATCTTCTTCTTTTCTTCTTTTTCTTTCTCCTCCCTTCGCATCATGGTAGCCCTCAGCATTTGGCTATATCTTAGCCAGGCGTCTTCGCTCGACAGCATGCGCGCCATAAGATTTCCGGCATTCACGTCCTCCGCGTCGGTCGATCGAAGCGCTTTTGCCCTTAGGTCGGCACTACCTGGGCATTCGAATATTGCGTGTCTCGGGGTGTCTTCCTCTCCGCAAAAGTAGCAGCCTTCGCTCGGTGCTTTCCCAATTGCGAAGAGGTAGGTGTTAAACACCCCGTGACCGCTGAGCGCTTGTGTCAGCCAGCGGTCTACTTCCCCATGCTTCCTAGTGTGCCATTTTTTCAAGTCGGTGATGAGTTCTCTGGTCCAGCTCCCTTTTCCTGCTCCCGACCATTCGTTTGCCCACTCCTTCAAGGTGTCCTCTCGCACTTCTATAAGTGTTTGCTCCTTGCTATCGAACAGCTTAGCGCGTTCGCTTACCAGTTTCGCTATAGGGATAAGCCCAGCTATCACCAGCACGGCTTCAGTGGAGACTGTTCGATATGCTCCACAAATACCTATAGCCAGTCGTCTTTGGACTCCTTCCAATTTCTTCTTGTACAGTTCCATCTTCATAGCTTCCCTGAATATTGGTGCCCCGTAAAGAATTATGGAGTGGGCCACAGATGCCAACACCCTCCTCTTGCTCGCTCTAGGCCCTCCTTTTGTAGGCATAAGCCTATATAGTGCCTCTGTCAGCTTCTGGGCTTTATTAGCTACCTCTTCTATATGTTTTTTGTAGTTAAGACTCTTATCCAGCCATATTCCCAAATATTTAATGTGCTCTTTTGGTGTCACTCTAGCACCTTGGATCAAAAAATTAATGGGATTTAGCCTTCGCCTTCCACTAAACACTATCGCTTCAGTTTTTTCCGGCGCTAGGGAGAGTTGCTTTCCTTTCATCCAGGTGTTTATTCGGTCAAGTGCTGTGTTTGCCCGTGTCATGAGGGTAGCTTCAGTTTTGGCCACGACTAACAGAGCCAAATCGTCAGCGAACCCCACCAGTTCTGTGCCTTCTTCCTGCGTTATTTGGAAAACGCCATCATATAGAATGTTCCACAGTGTTGGGCCAAGTATGGATCCTTGTGGAACTCCGCTACTAACTTGGATCCTCTCCTCCAAACCCTTACTATCCTTCACTTCAATGTATCGGTTCTCCAGGTAGCTACTAAGCAGGTTTTGAATGTAGCCTGGGAAACCTCTCATCCGTATCTCTAAAAGGATCTCCCTCCACGAAGCTGAATTGAAAGCGTTTCTCACGTCAAGGCAGATCAGTGCACATAGCTTTCTGGTTTTCTTTGTGCCTTGCCTTGCCTTCATGGCGGTTTCCGTTACTCTCCTTACAGCCATGAGCGTGGACCGACCCTGTCTAAAGCCATATTGATGGTCGGAGAGGCCGCCGTGGTCTGGCAGTAGTTTTTCAATCCTGTTGAGAAGCAGTCTTTCCATCAGTTTGCCATAACAGGCGAGCAGGCAGACTGGTCTGTATCCTGTTGGGTCATCTGCTGGTTTTTTGGCCTTCCTAAGTAAGACCAGACTCGCTATCTTCCAGGCTGCCGGAAATGTTCCTGAGGCAAAGGACATTTGCATCACCCTTTTGATTTTCTCGGGTATCATCTGCACCGCTAATTTAACGATCTCTGGACACAAAAGATCAGGTCCTGGGGCCTTTTTTGGCTTAAGCCCTTCTGCTGCCTTTCTTATCTCTTCTTCTGTTAATTCCGCCATTTCGGAGGCATCTGCCATAATCCGGCCGAAGTTTCCGTGAGATGGGAATAAGACTCTGACCACAGATTTAATGAGGTCCATGTCCAAGTGAGGTGGGGTTTGTCACAGTTTTTTCGTGACGATTCTGTACCCTAGTCCCCAGGTATCCTGGTCTACCTCGTCGCAGAGCACTTTCCACTTCTCGGCCTTTGACTTGGTAATGGCAAGTTGGAGAGCTATTTTCGCTGTCTTATACTCGTCTTTCATTTGTTGAATACTTTCTGCGTTAGTCTCATCCTCCTTTGAATCTTCCTTACCCTTTTTCCGTCTTTCACGGGTGTATATTCTGCGGCGTCTTGTGCATTGATCTCTCTTTTGCTTTATCGCTGCATTCCACCAGTAAACAGGTGTTTTCCTAGGTAGCCCCTTTTTTGGCATTGCTCTATCACAAGCTTTCGTGGTTGCCATCACTAGCTCCTCAGGTGTGCTGATCTCCTTTTCCTTCAAGACGCTCTCCAGTATTTTCTGGTCTAACTTATCCAGTCTCCATCCTACCCGCTGCTGCTTTGGCGGTTTCCATTCATCCCGGGATATGTGGAATTTTATGTATCGATGACCACTAAGGCTATCCTCGTCTAGGACCTGCCATTCGGTTATTCTCTGCGCCAGACCTGAACTAGCAAATGTTATGTCTGGCGTGGAATTCTTTGCACCTCGTTGAAATGTCGGGGCAACCCCCACGTTTACCGTTACCATATCTACACTAGCAAGCATTTCCATAATATGGCGTCCTCTAGCATTTTCAGCCTTGCTTGACCAGACTCTTGACGCCGCGTTAAAATCTCCGGCTACTAGAATATCACCACGTTGTGACACAATACTTTCGAAAAGCTCATTTAAATCATGCTCAAATTCCTCCAAGCTTGAATTTGGTGAGAAGTAGCAACTATATAAAGTGAGCCCTGAGAGTTTTACTGCAATGAAACCATCTCCCCGAGCCACTTCCTTTATTTGGGTCTGTTTATTGTACACCACTATAGTTGCATCACCTCTCCGGTCAGTTACCCACTCTCGGGCTTGCGCTATTTTTCTGTTTGGCTCCGCCACGATAGCTACGTCTATGTTATATTCTTTTGCCGTCACTTCGAGCAGGTCATGGGCAGCTCGCGTTCTGTCCAGGTTTATTTGCAGGACCTTTATCTGCGAGCCTATTGCACCATTTCCTGCTCCTAGACCCCGTTTTTTGGCTCTTTGATCTTTCCGCCAGGCACCTTTTCATTCCAAGACGGGCAACTTTTAGAGCCCATTCGATGTCTTGTGTTACTCTGGCCTTTATTCAGACAGATAGCGCATGCTGTTTCCCTCTCACAGTATATGGCCTTATGTCCCTCGTTGCCACAGTTGTAACACTTTTTGCTTCGGTCCTGGCCTGGGCACCCCATTGAAATATGCCCGTATTCAAGACACCTGTAGCATCTTTTCCTTTCTATTGAGAGCCTGATTGGGACCCTCATCCATCCTATCTTTATCTTTTTCTGTTCTGCAAGTTTTTGAGCTTCCTCCTTCGGGAGCTCAACTAGGGCTGTCTTACTACCGTATCGGTTCTCCCAAAAACTCTTAATGTAGAACTCCTTCACCTTTTGTTTTAGTGCCTCTTCCACTTCTTCTTTTTCCACTGTGACATCCAGTCCCCTAATTATAACGTCGGCAGACTCCTTTAACGCTCTAAGCGTTAAATTTGGGCACAGTTCCCCTACTTTCTCTTTGATTTGCAAGGCGCTTCCATCTTGGCCTTTCTCTAGCTCAAGGAGTATATCGCCCTTTCTGGTCTTCCTTACTTTTGAAAATACTACTTCTTCACTTGCTAGTCCCGACTTTACCTCTTTAAGTACGCTGGCATAGTCACGATCTTTTACCTCAACTAGCAGTGCTTCGGGCTTTGCGAACTGTTTTCTACCAGTTGGCTTTTTCCCTAGCTTATTTTTTCCTTTCTTCTTAGCTGTCTGATTTGGGGTCTTTTCCTCTTATGCTTTTGTATAAAATTTATGAAAAATGCCTCCCATCAAATCAATAATATCTGTATGTAACTAGTACGTATATAGTAAAGAGGTAAATAACAATATTTCTATGAAAGAAAGACCGTTTCAAACACTTGCGGTGCTGCCTGTACCTGCTTATTATTTGAGTAAAAATAGCTCCTGTGTCCTAAAACAAGTTCAAAAGGAAAGATATCGCTTTACTTTCAACACTACATTATCGCTGCATCACTATATTATATAATGAAATAGGCACAAACACACTTTAATTTTTTTTTAATGATGAAACTACAAATTCGCGGTTTTCGGATTTATTCCTTAACTTGTGCTATAAGACCTACCAACCTGCCTTCCATAATTCTAGGTCAACGGAAAGTTGCTTCACAGACACTATGGACGGACGGACGGACAGACAGACAGACACACAGACAGACAGACAGACAAAAAAGTGATCCTATAAGGGTTTCATTTTTCCTTTTGAGGTACGGAACCCTAATTTACTTTCTTACTAACCACAAGAAGTACGTTCATTATAGTAGAGGCTGAAGAGACCTAATATTGATCAAATCATTTAAATTACAAAGGCTGTTTTTTTTTACTTACTTTAAGCTCAACTGAAAATCTAATATTGGCTTCAGAATTGTCATATTCCATCAAATCAGTAAACCTGACTCATAAAGTTTCAAACGAGCAATAAAAGTATGACTGCACACGTTTCTAGCAAATTGGAGTGGCACAGGTCGTTAAAAAGACATTGATTTTGTGCTAATACCGATGATCTACCGAGTAAGCTAAAGATAAACCACACTATAGACTTTTTGTACCTATAGCAACATAAGTAAATAGGCATCTTCTAGGAAAACGCATCCCATAGTAGGCCACATCATCACTTTCCATCAGTTGTGATTGTGGTCAAGCGCTTGCCTATATTTTTTTTTTTTAGTTTTGGATTATCATTGGTCATCTGTTCGGAAGGCTTTGAGATTTTTTTGATGATGAACAAGATTAGCTTACGGACGTCAATAAGTGCCCGCGAAAATGACTGGGCGTACCATAGATCGCCTGCGTGAATAGAGGTTTTCAAATGACGTGGGAACTCTTTGATTTTCCGGAATAAAAAGTAACCTATGTATTAATATAAATCGTGTATAAACTATCTCCATTACAAGCAGCCAAATATATCCAGTAGTTTTTACGTGAAAGAGTAACAAACATGCACACAGACACCCACACTATATACTACTAGCTGACGCCCGCGACTTCGTCCGCGTAGATTTAGGTTTTTCGACATCCCGTGGGAACTCTTTGATTTTCCGGGATAAAAAGTAGCCTATGTGCTAATCCAGGATATTATCTATCTCCATTCTGAGTTTCAGCTAAATCCGTCCAGTGGTTTGTGCGTGAAGGAGTAACAAACATACACACACAAACACACACACACACATACAAACTTTCGCCTTTATAATATTAGTGTGATGTGATACAAACTAGAGCCTCGGTAGCTCAACGGTTGAGAAGCGGACTGAATTCCGAAAGGTTGGCGGTTCAAACCCCACCCGTTACACTATTGTCGTATCCACTCCTGGCACAAGCTTTACGCTTAATTGGAGGGGAAAATAGTCAATGGCTAATATTCTTTTGTTTGCTAACTTTTGGTTTTATTGTATAAATAAGTATAGTAAAGTTGTAAGGTACCATAAAAGGCAGCATTTTGTCAAGCGACAGTCGCAAGTGTGATCTTCAGTAACGAGAGTAAAAAGCCCGCCGGAGCCACGGTCTGGCGCGTGTCCAAAAACAGAACATGCTGTATACTGCCACGAACATAACAAATAAATAACACGCTTACATTATGTACGCAGAAATATAGCCTTTGCTGCGTTAGTATAAAGGTTTTATTGCTTTAATGGATTTTCTGTTCTAAGCACATGAAGTGGTACACAAAGCTACATAGGTATACACGTGTATGTAACATCTAATAACTGATTTGATGTGTGTATTGCTTAGGTTATAAAGGTGACACTCTAAAGGTACACATTATACACATCTTATTCTCTTATCTCTCGAGCACGAATTTAGTAGACGTAGGTTCCTTAAAGGTTTATGGAAAAATTATCATATCTTCTTTAATTAGATTACATACATCTAATTAAAGATATGAAAATTTTTCATAAACCTTTAAGGAACCTACGTCTATTATTCGTGCTCGTTTGAAAGCTCAAGTTTCTGTTAGTATTATATTACCTACTTAATTTCTACCAATAGTTCGAAATGTAGATTCTATAGAGAAGCCTGCAATTATTTTTCATCTTATCTACACATTAGCAGGAATACCTTATCATAATTTAAAACGCTCAAACTTTCCTCGATATAAGAAGTGTGTTGTCTCATTCGTATGGTCATGTAGCATGTTTTTGTAACATAGAATGTGGGTATAAATTGCGAAAGAATCCCAAACATTGAAAACAGTATAGAGTTACCTTTAGCTACCTACTGATCAAAATGAATCGTGCAAAATGTTACAGAAGCTTTCCAATCGTTCCTTCCACACTTATTTCACTTTAAAGTGTCCAACATGGACACTACACTTTACACGATCGTGAACTATAATACTTAGTACGAGTGCACATATCGAAAACTTTAATAGATTTCGAGAATCGGGACAATATTGTGATATTAAAGTAAAATGGACCTAAAGTTGTTTTAGGCTGAGTTTGTCTGTACCTACATCTGTACTCTATAGCCAGTGGAAATTTTGAAATTAAATCGGTATAATCGAAAATACAACTTTTACACAAGATACTTTAGATTCATTACACTTTCCATAAAGTCAATAAAGGGGTTAAAAAAAAACTATATACACGCGGACGAAGTTGCGGCCATCATCTAGTAATTTATAAGTGTTTAAATAACTGCTCAAAATGAATGAATGCATATACTTTTGCTGTGCACTACACAATTATTACAGAAAAAACACAAAGCTAAACTAAAATATAGCTACAATTTGGCAAACAAAATGGTGCAAAGGACATAATATCTATAATAGTACCTAGAGGCAGGCTGTGCAAGGCTATGCATTAATAGTTTATAATATTAAAATTTATAAACTACATATTATTATATCATCACACTAATATTATAAAGGAGAAAGTTTGTATGTGTGTGTGTGTGTATGTTTGTTACTCCTTCACGCAAAAACTACTGGACGGATTGGGCTGAAATGAAGATAGATTATACCCTGGATTAGCACATAGGCTACTTTTTATCCCGGAAAATCAAAGAGTTCTCACGGGAATTTTGAAAACCTACATCCACGCGAACGAAGTCGCGGGTATCAGCTAGTAAACTATATATCTATCAACGTTCTTCTCTCTGGGGCTAGTTTCCGCACTTAAATGTTTCCGTCTGTTGTGCGTATCAACGTTATCGAGTTTAATAACACGTACTAAGGGAATTGAAAGCCCGTTGCTTCGCCCCGGTACACTTTGCACTACTTTTTACCACATTTTACGGCCACACCACGACCTCGTTTCTGTGGAAAACTTTTCTCATCACGCGAGAAAATCCAAGCTTCGATTTTATACTGAAAAGTGTAAACGCTTTGTAATCTTCTTAGTAAATAATTTGAATAAATGTTTAAGTATACTTAATAATTTTAAAAATCATTTTTATTCATCACAAAGACCTTGACTTTACATTCTTTATGGAAGGGCCCTGTACTGAGGTACATCCGAAAAAAGGGAACCCTTAGAGGATCCTTAATGTGGTGATACTACATGACTAATAATTATAATAGCTACCTTTTGTCAACCTGCATTTAGAGCAAATAAATAATTGATTGATTAAAATGACATGGTAAATCTCTCAATATCTTGCATACAAACTTACATATTCATCGTATGGAACCCTGGCCTCTCCACGGAAGTTCAACTCGCGCTTGACCTGTTTTTAGGGTTCCGCACCTCAAAAGGAAAAACGGAACCCTTATAGGATCACTTTGTTGTCTGTCCGTCCGTCCATCCGTCCATCCGTCCGTCCGTCCGTCCCTCCGTCCGTCTGTCCGTCCGTCCGTCTGTCCGTCCGTTAGGTAGGGTACTTCCCGATGACCTAGAATAATGAAAGGCAGGCAGGTAGGCCTTATAGGACAAGCAAAATAAATAAAATATTGTACCTATGCAGTTATGGTTCACATAACATTTTATATGTAGTTCATAAATAATTGTGCATATTACATGAAGAAGTATGATGAAGTATGACGCATTGCGCATTTACCAATGATTTACATAGAATCCCGATGCACCCCGTGGCAAATGGGAATCGGACGCAGCTGCGGTGAATAAAACACTAATACAACCGCTTTTGTATTGAATATCGCTTTTATATGTCCATTTTACAAATCCCTAATGTCTTTTGGTGCAAGAATTTCAAGTTGTATTTTCCTTTTTGTGGCTGAAAGTTTTTGCTCTTAGTGAGAAATCGGCAAGTGTAAAGTTTTAAAAGCATTTTCATTTAGAGAATATTGTGTCCGAATCGCACCTTATGTTTTTTGAGGCAGAAAAAGATAAACATAATAATCCAAAGATTTCTTTGGAAGTCGGATTTTATTTATTTGTGTGTTCCAAAAAAGAGAAAGTTTTCATTTCGGTGCGTCCAATCCAACGTGTGGATATGTGCCATATCTATACTAATAAATAAAATTGGAGTGTCTGTCTGTAATTTCGAAATAACTACCTCATATTAAGCTCATATGGTTATTTGAACGATACCAACACTGAATCACACGTTTTTAAAATTTTTGTCTGTCTGTCTGTCTGTCTGTTTGAAAAGGCTAATCTTTGGAACGGCTGAACCGATTTTGACGGGATTTTCACAGACAAGTAGAGGATTGACCAGGGTGTAACATAGGCTACTTTTTTAACCGACTTTCAAAAAGGGAGTTGTGTTTTTCTACCTATGTACACCGAAATCTCCGAGATTTCTGAACCGATTTGCGTCGTTTCTTTTTTAATCGATAGAGGAACTTTGCGACATTGTTTTATAAAAAATTTGGATTCCAACTCCTCAATCCTGATGCTGCAAGGGATCTGACCAATCCACGCGGGCGAAGCTGCGGGCATCAGCTAGTTCTTAATAATCCATACTTCCATACTAGTGAAAGACTAAACTTGTGTTTGTTTCGGGGACGATCTTGGCAAAATTTGACACAGAGACAGCTTAATTACATCCTGAAATCCTGCTTACATCTTGTGCATCTTACATACTTAAGGTCGGACATAGGATAAATAACACAAATGATTCAAAGAGGAGATATCCATGGGATAAAAACACAACAAATTAATCATGGTATATACTTACCTACCCGTTATTTACAATATAAAATATCCATGGGATATTTAACACACTTAATCTAAGCGGTCAAAGTTACCAGCTATAGTCTCTATGCCCTGACGTGGCGTCAGATGTCTTACACTGATAGGTATACATGATGAAAGCGAAAGGAATCGAATTCGGGATCTATGCGCCAGACAGGTCATCACATAAACAAAAAACCGGTTAAGTGTTAGTCGGATTCGCATACAAAAGGTTCCGTATCATCATTCTCGAAATAACACTTCATATTTTTTGTGATGTAACCACAAATTAACAGTTTACTATACGACATACCTACCTGCTATCTGCCTTTCATGATTCTAGGTCTGGAAGTGGTAATGGAAGTTTCACTAAACCCTCTTTGGTTTCTACACGGCATCGTACCGGAACGCTAAATCGCTTTGCGCCATAGCTTTGTCGGTGGTAACTAGCCACGGCCGAAGCCTCCCACCAGACCAAAATTTTTCTTCGAAGTTACAGAACCCTAAAACACAATTCAATCCACGAATACGTCACTTCGTCTAAGAAATTCCAAACAGGAAATCACGTCCAAAATTGTCACAGCTCACAGGAAACGTCGAGTGTCCGCGCAATATCAACAAGTTATCTATATTCGTCTTACGTCGCCGTCCGTCCGTCACGAGCGTAATTACTGGTAAATTTGTCACGAGCATTGAAGACGAGCTCGAGCTGCTTCAGAATAAGTAATTTTAGTTGATTTTTTTCTGTAAACAATGGATAGAGAAGCTTAAAATAATATAAAGTTAAGTAAGGCTTTAATCAGTACCTAGTTGGCCAGCGCGGTAGACTGTGGCCTAAACTCCTCTGAGAGTAGACCCGTAGTAGAACTTGATGATGATGAAGGCTTTAGGAGTATCATAAGTCGTACTTACCTACACAACAATATTATTACGGCCATGACATGCTATGTTACGAGTATGTGCCTATCCATTGGATATGTGATAATGATAAAGTAATTAATTAAGAGTTCTGTGCTTTGCGGGCCATGTTATTTATTTTATTTCTTCAAGATGTGACATAAAACAGAAATAAAATAGATACAGAGTAGCAATGGAGAGAAAGGATACGCGGGATGCAGGAGCGTGCACGACGCGAATCTATACCTACGTGCAGGTGTATTGGTTGTGGATTGTGTGCATGGCGCCGGCCGCCGCGCGGCTGATGTTCCCGCTTCGCAGTCGCTTAGGTCACTTAAGGTTGGATGATGAAAAGATGCTGATGAAGAGAGCACAAAGATTCTGGCAGGGAGTTTCTCTGCCCACTAGAAATCTTGCTATTGTGATGTAAAAAAACAAAATACTACAATCTCAAAGTAAGTACCTAAAGTAGTAAGTTACTGTAGCAAGTATAATAATTGTATTAAAAACCTCCCCCTTTCCAAAGTCCGGTTAAAATTTATTTTTCCATCCTCCTTTTGGGGAAAACACGTTTTCCAGTGCCAGAAAGCAGAAAACGTTGCATTTTTTATTGAAAACATTTTGCTCGTTGGTTTTTTAGTCCATAAAGCTTTTGAGTGGAAAGTAAACAATAGATCCGAAAAACGTGGATATCTAAATCCCCGGCTTTCAATCCCTCCGTCTGTTTATTGCAGCGATTAATCCGTCGACTGATCGGTCTGTCTGTAGACACAGACTATAAAAGCATACTAACTAGTGTAAGGAAACTCTCGGCATGTCCGTTTGTTTGTAAAGAATATTAGCCATGCTAATCATGACTAACAGTCCCCTTTCCCCTCCAATTAAGCGTAAAGCTTGTGCCAGGAGTGGATACGACAATAGTGCAACGGGTGGGGTTTGAATGCTCCTCAACGGTTGAGCTATCGAGGTCCGTTAATTCGACATCTGTTATATTAGGCTAGGGATGACGTATAATCAAAGACCTAGTCGTTTCATAGCCTACTAGCCCCATGATCTAGCCTATAACTATAGAACGCGACATATCGAGATGGCAATCGGTGTATGAGCCGGGGGGCCGGTCCGCACACGAGGACGTCACCCGCACTATCTCGCAGCGGTTTAGCGCTGGTTGTTTCTCCGAAAATTCAATTTACAATTTTTTAATTCAATTTACAATTTAAAAATTCAATTTCAATTTTTTATGCCACATAAAATTGCAGTTCCGCGAATTACTAGAGTTAAGTGCGAGTCAAATCCACGCTTTTTAAACATTTTCATAACATTCGCTAGTTTAATAGTTTTTTTTAAAAACTTGTAAAGGCAAGTCTGAAATTGTCTGTGGAATTTTATTATTAAACATTTCGCGCGTTATTGCGAATAAAGGTGCCTAGAGTCATTTTTATTAAGTTAGTATGCGAGAGCTACGTCCATAATTTTCTCTATTCTGTGTACGTAGTAGATAGTATGATGGTTTAGGGTAGGTTATTGCACTATGACTCACCATAGAGACAACATTGATTCTACGATGTGTGGAAGTAGGACTAATAATAAAGTGGGGAATCTTATGATGAAAGTGAATCGTTTAATAAGAGAAAATGCAAAAACGTATGTACCTACTACTATTTTTGTTGTGTAATATTTTACTTTTTATCCCGGGAAATCAAAATTTTCCGGGATAAAAGTAAAATGTACCTCCATTCTAAATTTCAGTCAAATCCATCCTGTAATTTTGCCTGAAAGAGTGATAAACATACACACATATTACAACACATACATACCTACACAGTGCACACAGACTTTCGCCGTTATTATATTAGTGTGAAGTGTGATTACAATTATTTACAATTATCCCAACTCCTTGCTGGTCCATTACTGAGCACTGTCTCTTCTTAGCATAACAAGGGTTTAGGCCATAATCAGCCAGACTGGCGCTAAAATTGGATTAAAAGCTTAGATTAAAGATTGGTCTCATTGATTGGTCTGGACCGCAGCGGAGACTAAGCCTAAAAGTAATAAGTAATTACATTGTTAGTAGTAAGTGGTGAGATATACCCTGGCCTTGTACAGATAAGACTACATTTTACAATCGGGTCCTAGCCTAGCCAGTCAATCACCTTTGTTCCTCGGCGCGCCATGGCGGGAAAGCTCCGCGCATGCGCACAGGACAACAGCTGGCGACGCCATGTTGGTCATGTGTTACTAAATACTACTAGATACACTACTACCACAGCCTGAATACATACAGTGAACTGTGAGATGATGCTTAGCCCTTGCTTTACGGTCACCTAGTACGATTTGCCTCCTCGATTCTAATTCGGACCGCTAGGATATGCAACGCCTTTCTGGCATCAGATTTCCTCTCCACTTTTAATACCTCCAAGTCAAGAGTGAATATAGGCATCTTAGGCAAGCGCGCTCTATCTTAGGCTGCATCATCACTTGCCAGTAGATCTGATGCAGCTAAGCGCTAGTCTATAAATAAAATAAAAAAGACTGATCCATTATCAAGCAAATTAAATGTTCTAATGACTTCAGTCAGTCGGTACAATCTCTCTTGTTTAACGCTCATGCAACGCTCAGCTCCTCACTGGTAGGTAGTTCGCGGTCTCTCCTCTAGGACTTTTCGGCTCCTGCCGACTGTGCACTGCCACTTTAGCTTGCTCATGGTTTAGGTTAGCAGCACTGACCACTTATACACAGTGGACTTGCTATTGCTGTTTTTGAAGCAATTTGAATTGAAAATGAGACAACTGTCAACATAGGGTCAGCACAAAGACTATTTGGCACAAACGTTCGGGCACGATTGGTCCAATTCTCATTTAGTCCAAGTGACCTTTTCGCAGTTAGTTCGATTCGCGTTTGGACCAAATCGCGATCAAATTGTCCATTTGGATTCCTGGTGCACTCGGTAAGGCGCTTCGAACCAACAAAAAATAACTGTCATTCCGTAACGTAATACTTCTTCCAGTGTATCTACTTGTTCATTTTATGTCAATTTCAGTGGTCAGCACTAATGTTACCAATATCAAAACCACAAGTAAAATCTACCGTTTAACATAAATAATGAATTCATAGCGCAGGTATGAACTATAAACTAACATTATGCCAGTAATAGCTGACATTTATAAATGCCCTTTTGGATTATTCATATTTCCTTAGCACGTCCTACTTTTCCGGCTAACTAGTAGTTTAGCTAGGTCTTCTTATTATTCTAACCTAGCTTTGGCACACACCACAAGATTAATGACGATATAATTTTTAGATTATTGTAAGTATTTTACGGTCGAAGATTGAAAGGTCTCTTTAAAGAAAAGCGTTTTATGTTTTTTTTTTGTCATTTTGCTGTAGGTACCTATGGAGGAAATGGCATCAAGTCTTAATCAAAAAAATTAAAAAACACCGATTACTGCCCGGTAAAAAAACGATCTACTTAATAAGCAAAATTTTTCACATTTGAAAATGGTTCCATACAGGCGCCATACTGAACTTTTTTCAAAAAAATTATAGCCAATCACTCGCGATGATATACAATAAGTATACATACATACATAC
Source organism: Maniola jurtina (assembly GCF_905333055.1). Classification (NCBI taxonomy): domain Eukaryota; kingdom Metazoa; phylum Arthropoda; class Insecta; order Lepidoptera; family Nymphalidae; genus Maniola; species Maniola jurtina. The sequence continues at coordinate 3,065,617 of NC_060044.1, forward strand.
ATGAACACTGAAACAATACACTCCCATTGTTGGGCAGTCGATAGTTAAAATCGGCTGCAAGTAGGTACCTATGTGAGTATGGTTGATGCTTGCTTAATCTTACTAAAAAACACTTAGTCATAGCTAGAGGTGTGGTGGTCCATAAAAAAATAAGAACGTAGATTGCCAACAAATCGGTGATTCTAGAAGAGCGAAGAATCAAAAACAAAATCTTTTAAAATGCTTAAAGTTCATATACACATTAAGTACATGCATCTGTGAAGGAAAACTTCGTGAAAAAACTTAGATACATAATATAAGTCGAAAGATGTTTTAGAACATGCGTAAACTGCATTACCTATTGGTGAAACATGACGGTTTATATACCATTAAACATAATGATAGCGCTGGCTAAAAGGCATATCTGTCTAAACTAGAGCTTAGATGGATGATCTCTGATAATTTTCAGGTTTGCCCTTTACCTAACAAACACCTATGTCAAATGGCATCTAATCGAGTTTACACAGCTTCTTAAATATGGAAAACTGGAGGATGCCCGCGACTTCGTCCGCGTGGATTTCGGTTTTTAAAGATCCCATGGGAACTATTTGATTTTCCGGGATTTAAAGTTGCCTATGTCAATAATTGCAGGGACGCAAGCTACCTCGCTTCCAAGCATGCAAATCATCAAGCGGATGGGTATTTAGGACTCCCGTGGGAACTCTTTGATTTTCTGGGATAAAAGTAGCCAATGTCCATCCCCGGGATATAAGCTAACTCTGTACCAAACGTCAAAATCGGATAAACTGTTGGGCCGTGAAAAGGTAGCAGACATACAGACAGACAGACACACTTTCGCATTTATAATATTACTATTTAAGTATGGATAAAACTAAGCAAACTTTGGTTATTAAAACATTGCTGAACATAATTTGATATCACGGACTGGTACATAATATTAGTGCCGTTTTAAGCACACCCTAACATAACCTAAATCTAGGTTAATGCCCCACATTAAGTATAACCAAAACATGTAAAGACATCTAACAAATAAAATTTTCAATAACACATTGCTAAGGAAAACAATTTAGGTGCAAACTATAATAACTAGAGGTTACTGTTTTACGTTGCCACATTTTCAATATTTATGTTTAGGTAACCCTACATAGTCGTGTATAATATGTATAGAATAGAGTGTATTGATTAGGCTTCTTCCACATGTATAGAGTAAAGAAATGTCACGGAAAGAGACGTAAAACCCAATAAACGTTTGATTACTTAAGTACTCACAGGCGACTGCTATATGCCCGATGGATCAGTTTTCTTCATCTGTTGACTTCTCTTTTCAGCAAACTCCGCACTCAAACGGTGTGCTTTCAATGACTTCGACATTATCAACACTAAAACTGACTGACTATTTAACACTTAGAAGCAAATTAGCAAAAATTCGTTGTACTGTAAAGTCTTAGGCCCTTATTACGTATTTATTATTAACACGGAACCGACGCTAACACAAATAATTAAAGAGAATCCTATCGATCTCTATTATTCTCCTTAAGCGCCCGTGCGATTATAAAGAACTCTTTTCTAAACAGTTTTTCATATAATAAATGAGGTTTTTTTATTTAAGACGGATTGTATGGATGCGTTGTATTTTATTTAAGAGGTAAATTAAAGAATATATACAGTTTAGGCGTGAAGTTATCGCGTATGAAGCTTGGTTTCTTATAACAACGTGAAGTTGGTTTGCGCGCATGCGTTGAAGGGGTGGCTACTCAGCTACTAGGGGTGATTTCTGTTGGCAAAGAGTTTTGATAAAAAACCCATCAAGTGCGAGTCGGACTCACACACGAAGGGTTCCATTCCATCGTACAAAACACTATGTACCATGGCGGCCATTACTAATTTCGCCATCTTGATTTTTTAAAACCACCGCCACCCAAAAAGAGGGGTGTTATAAGTTTGACGTGTGTATCTGTGTATCTGTCTGTGGCATCGTAGCTCCTAAACTAATGAACCGATTTTAATTTAGTTTTTTTTTTTTTTTTGTTTGAAAGGTGACTTGATCGAGAGTGTTCTTAGCTAAAATCTAAGAAAATCGGTTCAGCCGTTTAAAAGTTATCTTATATATATAGCTCTTTTCTAGTTATTACTGTAACCTTCACTTGTCGGGGGTGTTATAAATTTTAATTTACACTTGTTATCATTTGTTGTTATTGTGGCAATAGAAAATGTACGTTGTGAAAATTTCAACTCTCATTCTACAATTGCTGTTTGAGATATAGCCTGGATGGACAGACGAACGGACAGAAAGACGGACAGACGGATGAAGAGACGGACATACAGCGGAGGCTTGGTAATAGAGTCCCGTTGGTACACTTCGGGTACGGAACCCTAAAAAAATCGCCTGTCTATGAAAGGGATTTCGGGATTTATTTGCATATAAATATACGCTAGAGTCGTGTGTAGATATTGGTAGGTTGTTTATTTGTGTCAAGGCGAATGGAGGGTAGATAACTGTAGGGGCATTACATGAATGATCATGTTTCGTAATATCAGATTTTATTTTGATCACATAATGTTGGATGACTTGCAGGTTGTTATTGGCTGACTACAATCTTACAATCTTACTTGCGGTTAAAATAATGATAAGTAAACCTAGAAATGTGCAAGTGTCCTAGAAAAATATCGTTTTTAGGGTCCGTACCTCATAAGGAAAAACGGAACCCTTATAGGATCACTTTGTTGTCTGTCTGTCTGTCCGTCTGCCTGTCTGACCACGACTTCGTGGATTAACGTTTTTTTAGGTTTTTCAAAATCGCGTTTGGACTCTTTGCTTTTCCACGATAGAAAATATGGCCTATGCGGTCTATATGCCACTCATATGCTCCCAAATACTAACTAAGCAATCTTCTAAATTGAATGGACGGAGAAACAAATCTAGGTCCATATTCTAGAAAGAAATTGAGATAGTTTAAGAGCTTAAGAGCTTTAAAGCTCGAAACTAGGTCAAGAGTCAAGACGTTTGAAGAAGAAAATTCTCAGGAGTCAGGTTTTAAGTTTTTACAACTAAATTTAGACTACTGTGGCTTTAGAGTACCTACGCCTGTTGTTCTAGACAAGGTCTAGGTTACAAATCCAAAACAAACACTTTAATTGGGTCAAGTTGTGACGTAGGTGTATCTAACACAAGTTTTGAAAAGAAAATTCAAAGCAAACAAATAACAAAGTTAGAATAAAAGTGAAGGATTTTCAGAGGTATTGTGAATGAATCGTGATAGAATATTTTAATATCAATCAAGTTGGTTGCACTGGTCAAGTAATGGTTGCATTGATCCAAGCCTGTAACTGGATGGTGACCGACTTTGGAGGACGAATTTGGTTTTTCCGTTCCCTCGTTGCGCGTTGAGCCACTGTGCGCTGGTCCCGGTAGTTATCAGTGTATCCGATAAGTAATAATTTTACTGTACGCATATATGTACAAAGAAGTCCATATACAAAGTTAGAATTAGGATTTTTACCAAGAGTAATTCTTAAAGTTATGTAAGTAGTCCATGAAAAGTCCATGAAATTTTGCAGACATATTCTAGAAACTAATATCTGTGTCTGTGGTGTTTTAGATTTTTCTAAAAATATGTAGTTTTAAAATTACAGGGGCTTAAAGATTTGTATGAAAATTTTAAGACCGCGTAACTTTGAAACCGAATATTTTAACAGAAATCTGGAAAACCACAGACATAGATATTAGTTTCTAGAATATATGTGCAAAATTTCATGGACTTTGGTTGCTTAATATTCAAATGAAATTGGAACTACGATTGTATGAAACGAGTGGAAACGAGTGACGGAGAGAGCCCTCTTAAGTGCTTATGTTGGCAACAATATTTTTAAAAGTTTAATCTCTCTAACATAATTTTTGAGTGAGTCATAGTTGTGCAATCGGAAAATCAATAGACGCGATCCCGGAGAGCATCGGCGCTGCTGTGTGCATAGCATAGCTCTCCTGACGTAGCGTTAGCAAATAAAACGGAAAAACAAAAAATGTTAAAATATTGCGTCGAGATAATGAATCGGCGTTCATTTGATTAGATCTGAAAAACCAATGGCAGCTTTAGAGAAAGAAATGAAAATAAAACTAGCTATGCTTCTTTTTAGAGTTCCGTACCTCAACATGAAATAAGGATCTGTGTAATCGTTGTCTGTCGGTCTGCCCGTCTGTCCGTCTGTCATGTCTGTTACGAAAACCTATAGAATACTTCCCGTTTTTTTTTATTTATCGTGCAAAATGTCGGAAAAATACCCGAGTAGGTTCGGAACCCTTGGTGCGCGAGTGTGACTCGCCCTTGGCCGGTTTTTTTTCGATAATTAATTCGATTAATAATTTAGTAGTTAATAGTAGGAATTGTGAATTGACTTATTTTTGACTTTTCTTATTTTGTTGTTTAAAAAATCGTTCAATACCTAGGATCAGGTAATTTTTCGTAAAAGTCATTGAGTTGTCTAGGGACTAATATATTTTATATGATAAAGTATCTAAGTTCCTATTTGTTTATACTACTTAGGTATACTATATTTCTATTTATTCAGCATACCTTAAATTTTTGAAAACCAAATTAAGATTAAGTTTTGTAACATTTTGACCCAACCGTAAATTCATAACGCAAATTAATTTATGCTGCAATTCGTACACCAAAATTGTGACCCCTCTCAAATAATAATCCCCAAACGGACCCCCAGCCGTTGTCGCGAGCGTTAACAACTGCTACCCATGAGGGGTGACCTTTTTGCTAACCAAAGTGCTAACTGTTTCAATAAATATTGTATCAATTTTCTTTAAATGTTGGCTTCGATTTTTTTATTGGAGTCATTTTTTGTAACTCTCTCTAAACTTAAGAGAAACTTGGTTTTACAAGGGTAAATTAAAAATTTATAGCACCCCCGACAAGTGAAGGTTACAGTAATACTAGAAAGGAGCTGATAAGTAACTTTCAAACGGCTGAACCGATTTTCTTGGATTAAAGCTAAGAACACTCTTGATCAAGCCACCTTTCAAACAAAAAAAAAACTAAATTAAAATCGGTTCATTAGTTTAGGAGCTACAATGCCACAGACAGAAACACAGATACACAGATAAACAGATACACAGACACACACGTCAAACTTATAACACCCCTCTTTTTGGGTCGGGGGTTAAAAATACGTTAAGTTGATACACGATACCTAAGTAAGTATAGTAGTTTCTAACTTATCTACTTATATAGTTTTATAGTAAAGAGTGGTTCCGCCATCAATGGTGAGGTATACCTCTTAGCATCAGATATTTATAAACTGAAGTCTAAAAACATTTGTAACTTTAATAAATAATTACGAACTTCCAAACTTTACTACCCGTTAAGAGGACGAATTTTCAAAAATTATCTCTTAGTTTTTATCGTGTATTTGATAAATAGATATTCCTTCATTTTGCAAAGAACATAATATTATACAATAATAAGCATTGAAGTTTTAGAGAAGAGAACAAAAAAGCTCTGGCAGTTCATTGACGAAGGTTCGCAGAACTTTTAGGGTCACGATTAACAGTGTAGATTATAAAGGTTTTGCCGACCCTCCTGACTTGCATCTATTGTAGTTCTGAAGGATTTCTAGAGCCTTTTCATGCCGGGCTTTGTGAAATTGTTGAGATTTACAATAAAAAACTGGCAAGTCCGAGTCGGACTCGCACACGAAAAGTTCCGTACCATCGTACAAGTAATTACACTTTTTTTTCATTTCGGCCATTTTGAAATTTTTATTGCTGTTATAACGGCAATAGAAATACACATTCTGTGAAAATTTCAACTGTCTACCTTTTACGGTTCACGAGGTACAGCCCGCTGACAGATAGACAGATGGACAGGCGGACAGCGAAGGCTTCACGTATCTGATAGGGTCCCGCAGGGACCCTTCGTGTACGGAACCCTATAAAGCATGATGCGTCATTATGATTCTGCTATATATTTTATTAAGTAATGTGTGATGCATGAATTGCGTAACTGCCCTTTTTTTGTTTGGTTTTGATTTATTGCTGTTCGTACAAAGTTTAATTTTATATCTACGTGAAATATAGCTGAAAACGTTCCCATAATAAGTACCCTAAAATGCAGCTTTATATTTTTTGGAACAAAAACACTAAGTTTCAAAACAGAATAGAACTAATTTTATTACCATTCCTCTGAGTCTGGATAATCGACAATTATTCTAAGCTACCTTCAGCGAACGTACCATTTTTTTATTTGAATTATAGTAAGTACCTACTCGTCATGGCGTGTCGTGTTTGGCTGAGCGAAGCGAAAATTGGTATGTCTATGTGTTTGGCAATTGTTTGTGATTAGTGCCAAAATTCTTTGATGTTTGTATGAAAACCTGCAAAACTAAGCAGGCCGGCTAGTACTTACTGGCCACACGCGGCAAATGTAGTCAAGTGGCCCAGTAAGAATAAGTCCGCACTGCGAATTTTCGCCGCGAGCGCATTGGCTAACGTGTATAAGTAGCTACATATTATGTAGAACCTATTCCATCCACGTTGGTAACTATTTTCCGTAACCAGCTACAAAATAAAATCAATATTTCGTGACTTGTAAGTGGTTAATACGAAACGACGTAATTTTAACTTTACTCCGTTACGAATCCGGATAAAATATTCTTGAATAACCTGACGAACAGACGAAGTAAGTATAATTAAGCCTATTAATTTTATTTCGAAGCTGGCTACGCAAAAGTTAGTTACCAACGCGGATGAACCGAATATTAGTAAGAATTTTAGCAACCAATCTTACCTTATCTTCCGCTTCTTCTGCCCGTCCTTCAGCCTCCAGAACCCGTTGCTCGAGCTCTGAGAGCTGAAACAAAGAAAATAATATTTAAAAAATCTTTTTTAATTAGTGCTTAGTTATCTAACATAGTTGAATAATTTAATAATATAAAAGTAGACAGTTATTTATTTTGTATGTACCTAATCCACTGCAGAATGTCGAGAATGCAGATGAAAATTGCATTCTTGGTCAGCTAACCGCAAGAAATGAAAATCTTAGCTCTAGGTTGGCTCTAGGATTCATAAAAGTTCCACTTTACATTCTGTTACGTAGCTTGTGCTGCCATCTATTCGTAATGTAAAGCTGCAACATGAAACAGAGTGCGCTGAAACTGCAACTTCTTCAAAAACCAGGCGGTTGTTTTCAGCGTGCAACGTGGTTCTAGCACCACCCGCTAGATGGCGCTGAAAAGCCCGCGCATATTTTATTGAACCACGTGGTCTGCTGCGTAGCCATATACATTATACATATAACAATGTATAGAAAGTACATCTATTTGTCAGGGAGGCTGTAGGAATAGTATTATTGTTATGTAAGAGAGAGTATTTGTGCGGTTGTAGAGGCATGGGGAGGCGAATCGACGAAAGGGTGGTTGTACCATAGTGATATACGTATGCAAAGCAAGGCATTAGGCTGTGTTTAAAGGTTTTATTTGGCGGGTGAGGATAATATAATATGTAAGGCGAGGATGTACAAGATTTCACTCAATTGAAATAAAGGGGCACCGAAGCTTTTATGACCCTGGTACTTGAATTTATACAAAGTTTTCACATGAAAAAATTTACAATTTCTAAATATAGAAAATCTTTAGATTATTAACCAATCTATTGATTGTATGGAGATTGGTAAAGAATTGGTAAAGGTAGGTTTGTTCAAGAATATGTGGAAAATTTATCATATTTTTTTTAATGATACTTAATTATTATTTGATGCACCAAAAATTATTATTTTCTTTTTTGTGCATCAAGTAAGTATAAAGCTAAATTATAGCAAATTAAACGAAGTTACATAGAATTAGCTTGTACTTGTTGTTTTTTCGAGCGATTTTTTTTTTGTTCCACAGGAATCTTATATTTTCTAGGATTAAAAAATATCTAAGTCCTTACTAGTAAGGATCTACAGAAGTAAAGTCTCCAGTTTCTTTATCCAGTGGTTTGAGCTATAGGTACGTTGATAACACGTCCCATACGTTTCTCCTAAATCAATGGTCAGTCTTCATTCAGTCAGTCAGTTTCTACTTTTATAAAATAGAACAAATTTTATTCAAATGAACTATCAAATATCCAACTTTTATTCAAATTCGAGTAAAAATTTCTCCAAGCATCGAAACACGATATGAAATCAAATAGAAATACAAAAGAAAGTTTCCACGTAAAAATCATAGGAATCCGCCAAACATAACATTCGATCCTGGATTTGCCGAACGTCTGTTCCCTTCCCAGCTAACGAATTCACAAATAAAAATCCAACGTTTCAACTTTCAAATGCATCGTGCGTCAAAGCAAAGTAAAAGTACGAACGAATACGGTAGATAATATAACGTATTTTTGTGGTAAAATGTATAATTTATCTAGGAAACGTAGGTACGAGTATAATGCGTGCGAAATAAGAATAGGAATTTCATCTTGTTGTGCTTAGCTAGAAATACTTGTAGGTATTTTGATTCAATATATTTTCAATGGATTTTGTAGGACTAAGGTTGAGGTATAAAGGGCACTTTTGGAATTTGCTCAGACGTATCTGTCAATTACCACTTTAGAAACAGTTAAAACGTGTGTAGTTCACCATACTTAGCTGTTATGATCATCCCCTCAAAATTTTCTACCGGCACTCAGGCTGTCATTACCGCCCATTGCACTGTCATATACAGCCAATACGCTTCAATAAAGTGACAGTCCGATGTGTCAGGGTCTCGCCTAAATGCCCATGTCCATCCCTGCAATGCAAGCTATCTCTATACCAAAGGCAAAATTGGTTAAACAGATCGGCCGTGAAAAGTTAGCAGACACACTTTCTCGTTTTTTAATAATGTTACGTACATAAATAAGTATGATATTATCGTCAATTAAGAGGAATTACACTATTTACGGCGCAAGAAAGATAGGTTGAGTCAAAGAGTTAACATACAATATTTAGCTCTTGTACTCCCATCAAATTTCCTACCGGCTCTCGGGCTAGAACGAATGTAGGTGGAAATAAACAGATTTGGAATATCATTCCCGCCCATAAGCACTGTCATATACAGCCAATACGCTCCAATAAAGTGACGGCCCGATGTGTCAGGGTCTCGCCTAAATGCCCTTAATGTTTGTTATTGGACTATAAATACGAAAGAACCAGTGTTACTTGAACTCTTGAATTCAGACGATTGCCTTGAACTTTTTATTACCCGTCTATATTTAGTCGACCTTCCTGACGGATTAGTAAAAGCTCAGGTTCAGTTCCCAGCGATTAAAGAATTTAATAATTTCTATGTACGCGATAAAAATACCCTATAATCTGTCTCTAGGATGCAAGCTAGGTATCTCAGTACCAAAAAGATGATGCCCAGCAACTTTTACGTTTTAACGTTTAAGTTTTATAAATCCTGTAGAAACTCCTGTAGAAATAATTTTCCGGTACAAAAAGCAGCCAACGCCCTTTCCCGAATTCAAGCTGTCTCTCTACCATATTGTGTCAAAATCGTTCAAATAGATGAGCCGTGACAAGCTAGAAGACAGACACACTCTCGCATTTATAATGATGTCTGTGATTTTGCCCGCGCAGAATGTTTTTTTTTAAATCTCGTGACTTAAATTGCATCATCACTTACCACCTGGTGAGATCGAAGTCAAAAGCTAAATTAAAAAAAAAAAAACGAAAAACAAAAAGAGTATAAAAAGTATCTTGAACTCAGACCTATTGATCAGGACCCTAAGTGGAAACATGATACCGCTGTTAGATTATCCTGCTATTATGGAGGTGTCAAAAACTTACCCTCCAGCTCCATACCACGGTAATATTCCGTGTCCATACTAAATGAAAAATACGATGAATGAATGAAGTATGTTGATCCGCCAAGTTTGAGAGGAAATCGAGTGCGTAAGCTAGTCTTTTGACTTTCATTAATAGATGTAACTTCAAGTTCGAACACCAGTGTCATTGACGGATCAGAATTTATAGTCATACTGAATCCGCAGTTTCCTCGACCTTACAGCGACCCGTACCAAGTCTAAGAGGGTATCTACCATAACCTAAAACCATACAGGAATTTCGCCTTTAATGCAGTAGTATATAAGAAAAACATTCCTTTGTATCGGAGTGATGTAGTACATACATGTTTTAGTTGTTTAGACGTCATAAACACATGTCGACAGCGGTTCGGGCAGGCTGATGGAATGGCCGGCGATCTGGTAAATTAATGTTTGTAATTAAGCTTTAATTAGTTTAGCCATCGCCCAGCGCGATGACTGGACAAGATTGCATAAACTTTGGGATGAAACCGTCATACCCGTACGTGCCATTAGGTATGGTAGGACCATTCAATGAGATTCAAAGAGGTTTGACTTTTTCTATGGAGGCTCGTAATACGATAATGATACGGATTTTTTTTAAGTCTCACAATGAAATATTTGGATTTGGAATATAATACCATGATCGACCCATCGCCGGCTCAGTACTAAGCACGGGTCTCCTCTCAGAATGGGTACGGCCATAGTCTACCACGCTACCCATGTATGAACTGGCAGACTTCACACACCTTTGAGAACATTATGGAGAACTGTTAGGCATACAGGTTTCCTCACGATGTTTTCCTACACAGTTAAAGCGAGTTATATTTAATTGCTTAAAACGCGCGTAATTACGAAAAGTTAGGGGTGAGTTATCAACTGAATACTAAAATTTATAACAACAAAATTTTGAGAATCGAAGGATAAGCATGCTCTCTCATAAAACTGTAGGATTTTTTGTGAGGCGAGCGTAGAGCCATATTATTCAAATAGCCTGGAAGCCTAAATTATCCTTTTTCACGGTTTTATGTTAATTAAAGCCGTGTTTTTACTGTACTTGTTTCGTTAACGATACTTTTCTTTTTACTACGTCTACGTTTAGGATTAGCCAATTGCTTGTTTACTATTTAGAGTGAAATCACATTGGATCTTTTGTTTTAAAACTTTTTGTGCCATATAACCTATGTACTTTCAACATGGCTTCGTAAAATTCAAAAATAAATTAATGTGAATAAAATCATAACCCTTCCTTTTGGCTTTGCCGTAGTCGGGTAAAAAGAAGATGTCAGGATTCGATACTTAGGTAATTTACCTATCAATATATTCTGAGAAAAGGTGAATCACTGACCATATTTATTATTATAAATGCGAAAGTGTGTTTGTTTGTCCTTCAATTACGCTGTAACGGAGCAACGGATCGAAACGTTACTTTACATGGATTTAGTTCAAGATCTGAAGACTCACATACGCTAATTTTTATCCTGGAAAATCATAGAGTTCTTTCTCATTAGATTTTTCAAGACTTAAATCCACGCGGACGAAATCGCGAATACCAGGTAGTAAGGTATATAAGAAAAACCAGGAATTAAAAACCAAAAACTTAGGTATTTGTTTTTATTCCTAGAACCTAGTGCCCAACGATCTCTTTTAGGTAATTGTCTCGAGAATAATAGCCATTTAAGATGCTATTTTCTTATAGCTCTACAACGAGCTACCATACAACGAGCTATATTATGGTATATAACCATAATATAGCTCGTTGTATGGCTGCATCAAAGTTGCCGAGTAAAGCCAAAGCTGTTCAATTTTCTGCATCGCGGCCACGACCGAAGATTGGAACTATGAATCGTCGTTTTCTACCGGACTTAGGGCTTCGTCTAACTTGGGACTTTTTGTCTCACAATTTTCACGTCTTCTTTGATGAACGTTCGGTGTTAAAGCCTCAGAGAAATATTTACCACATAGCTTACTACGTTTTTATGCCCATCACTTCGCCCGCGTGGATTATACAAATTTCAAACCCCTAGTTTTACTCATATAGGGGTTGAATTTTGTAAAATCCTTTCTTAATGGATGTTTACGTCATAAGAGCAATCGACATAGCAAATACCAACTAGATCCGTCCAGTAGTTTGAGCTGTACGTTGATGGTCAGTCAGTCTATCAGTCAGTCATTTTACGCCATTTTACTCCGCATGCCTGAGAGAGTTCTCCTTAATGTTCTCAAAGGTGAAGTCTGCCAATCCGCACTTGGCAAGCGTGGCAGACTATGGGCAAATCATTTACATTCTGAGATGAGACCCGTGCTGGCTCACTACTGAGTAAGCCGGCGATGCGATGATGATAATGATACATTTAGTCGCGTGACGTGTCTTGTGCTATTACCCTTAGTATTGGTTGTAAATATCAACCTCAGTTACTTTGCCGTCCTTTCGTACGGAAAGTAACTGTGGTTAGTAGAGCAGAATTAAGCTACCTACTACGAAAACAGGGACATTTACAAAATGCGTTTGAGTGAAGAATTGTTTATTTCGCATCGCTGCATTTTGAAAATTACCCGTGCTAGTCGATTGACCGATTTATTCGTTCACATTCTGGCTATTTATAAAAGCATCGATATAATTAATGTGTTCAAATAAATACCCATAATAAGCCAGAATCTAATTAGTTCCTCGAAAAATAGGCTACCGAGTAGGCAGTAGTAATAAATTAATTATACGCCTCTGAGCAATTAGTATACTCGTAGATCAATCATAATACCTCGTCAGGGCGTGTTAGCATTCATCGCAATTACGTGATTGAATGTTTGTTTATTGGTTGTTAAATGTTAGTTTGATTACTCCATAACCGAATGTTATGGAGGTCATGATCATCATCACGCACGGTTCTCGTCTCAGATTATTTCGTATGCAGTACGCATGCATAAGTAACGTTGATTGCCTAGTGGTTAAAATGTTGGATTCCTATTTAGGAGATCTGGGATTCGAACTCGGGCACGCACTTCAGTTATGTGTCTTTAAGCAAATAAATATCACATGCTTTAACGGTGAAGGGAAACATCGTGAAGAAACCTGCATTAATGAGAGTTCTCTATACCTAATAGATGTTCTTATAAGAGGTGTGAACTGTGAAGTCTGCCAATCCACACTTGGCTAGCGTAGAAGCTATGGTCTAAATCCTTCTTATCCTGCCAGGCGACCCGTTTTTAGTAGTGAGCCGGTATGGGTTGATCATGGTGACGATGATGCAGTTGACAGATTAAAATTCCACAAGGGAATAAAAAAAAACTCTACATAGTAGTCTTATCTTTCATAAACAGACATACATTCAACTCATTTGCATTGTACAGAGCTTTTTAATTCACAAAGGATTACGAGACTGAAGAACATTGTACTAGACTAGGGTGGTGACGTCATGACCTAATAATCTTTTTTCCAATGACCTATTTTTACTTAACCTTTCAGCATGGAAAACGGAAGCTTTATACAAGGATGTTATAAATGAATGACCTTATACAGAGTGTACGCGACAGGTTGTGTTGGCAATCGGGGAGGGAACGCCCCGCACACCCGCACAGTCCCCGCGCTAACCCGATGCAGGCGAGCGCGGGTGACGTGCGGGTGTGCGTCCTTGTGACCGCGAACTGACGATCAATTGAATGAATGAATGAAAAAAAAATCATGATACGAGTGAAATCCTAACTCCAGAAGGTCTAAAGCGCCGGGCAAAGGCTGAAATCTATGGCATACTTTGACTTTGCTCAGACTTTACTGAAAGTTAAAACGAGACATAAGTAGGTATTTATGTCTCTAACATTTTTTTAATTTAATTTTATTTTATTCGGATACAAGTTAGCCCTTGACTGCAATCTAACCTGGTGGTAAGTGATGATGCAGTCTAGGGTGGAAGCGGGCTGACCTGGAATGGGTATGGCAGTTTGTATTAAACCTGTAACCCTTTAGTTTCTATATGGCATTGTATCGTACAATGACTTTCTAAGCAAGGACATCGCACTGGCGCGCATAACAAGGGACCAAGTAAGTGTGCTTATACTCGGTGTAAGCACACTTTCTTCATTAGTCGCATGTTGACTGCAAAGCTGTCAAGACGCCTAAATGCGCGATCAAAAAGTGCCAAAATAATACGTTAACGACGCAGAAAAGAGATGGTGTGACTTACCACCGGTAAGTTAATTTTATTTACGTAAGATAACATGCGAAAAAGTGTAAAATATTTAGTAAAACCATTGAAAACACTAGAAATATCTAAAATTATTTACAATGTTCCCATTCCTTTCTCTCACGCACATCGGAAAGAGACAGATGGAAGGGCGCGTCACGAATGTCGGAAAAACAAAACTGTGGAGTAGCTTTTTTTTGTTCAATGTAAAATCTATTGGCCATTATTGTATCACATTTATTTTATTACTAGCTGTGCCCGCGACTTCGTTCGCGTGGAATAGCTCTCAGCGCGCTTTATATAGCCACGGACGCTCAGGCGCGAGGCGTGTATCTGTACGTTAAAAATGTTCGCCGTGATTCTTTAAATTGACATAACTTTTTTATTTATGAACCGATTGACATGAAATAAACACTAAATGTTAAGTGAAGCTTACTACAATATATTAGTGACAACCGTATCTAAATCGAATAAGCCGTTTCTGATTTAGCGTGCACAAACACACAGACAAACAGACAAAAAAAAATTAATTACAATTTCGGGTTCGGCATCGATAAAAAAAAAGTAGCAGGGGTTGTTATTATTAACAACCCCTGCTACTTTTTTATATATTTCCATTGTACAGACACCACTTTTCTACAATTTTATTATATGTATAGATAGATCTTTTGACGACCTCCAGTGCGCAGTGGTAACGCGGTGGAATTGTATGACGAGGGTCCCGGGTTCGATTCCCGGCTGGGCCGATTGAGATTTTCTTAATTGGTTTAGGTCGGCTGGTGGGAGGCCTTTGGCCATCTTGATTCAAGGCCCATCTTGAATCCGCCATTTTGGTTTTATTTTTCAGCTCCCTGTCAATTGGATGAAGTTCTGAGTGACATTTGTTCGAGCACCCCCCACCTATCTTCAATACCCTGGCCGTGCTCCTCACCGAAATCCTCAATCATCAGCTCTATCCATATTTTTCCTCCGAATCATTTTTTGTCCTCTATACGAAACCATCGGTAAAAAAAAACATACAAAATTTTACAGAAGAGGTGATCAAATGAGTCAGTCAGTCAGTCAGTCAGTCAGTCAGTCAGTCAGTGAATCAGCACGAGCAGAATAGTATATAGTATAGATATAGTATAATAGTTTCATATTTACAAAAACGAAAAATCTCTCAAAGAAATAACAAAAATTAATAGTGCTACACTACTCCATTCCATTTTTTGTTCAAGTTTGCTTCTAAAATCACCTTATTCAGCTTCGAGTGCAATAATCGATTTACATTGCGGCTTAATCACTGAGGTTAGTTTACAGGACTTGAATGTTAGCGGGAATGTATAAATGGAGCAGTTGAAGCTACATAGGGTGAATTTAGAAACGTGTGCCATGTTTGGGCTCTTGTGTTGTATGCCACGATGTGTCCATGCTTAGAAAGTCATTGGTATCGTAACGCTCAATCGCTTGGCGGCACGACTTTGCCGGTGTGGTGGTAACTAGCCACGGCCGACTGTGCCAGGGAGGTCGTCGAGATGATGTCAAATTCAAATTCAAATTCAAATTATTTTTATTCAATTAAACTTTTACAAGTGCTTTTGAATCGTCAAAATAATCTACCACTGGTTCGGAATGCTGTTCCTACCGAGAAGAACCAGCAAGAAACTCGGCGGTTGCTCTTTTCAAATGTACAATTTACAATAATATGCCATACTGTATACAAGCAATTGCAGCGCCGTATATTGCTGGAGCGAATCAAATCCAAGCTTTTTTGTCATTTACATAATCTTCGATTGTATAATAAGCTTTTTCCAGGAGCATACTTTTAATAGATTTTTTAAACTTGTGTAAAGGCAAGTCTAAAATTGATTGTGGAATTTTATTATAAAATATTACACTCATTCCCACAAACGATTTTCCCACTTTCCTGAGGCGGAGCGTAGGATATGCGAGCCTATTACGGTTTCTAGTTTGCCGGTCGTGGAAATCACCGATTTTTTTGTAACATAGTTCGATGTCTCTAACATAGTTCGGTCTCGTCGTAACTCTTTGTCTTAGCAAAGTGAAAAAATGCTCTATGAAATGTACTTAGCCCTTTATTTAGGCTACTCATACCTACATGACTTTAGTCATAATATGTAACAAAAAGTCCCTGACGACAAAGACATGCAAAACCTATTCGTTAATGAATATACATTATCTAGAATCCGTTCACTGTGACAAAGTAATTAGTTGTTGTTGATAAGATCTTGATAACATGACAGAAATAATATTATGCAAATTAAAACTGAGTAATTTGTTAATTAGTAAACATGATTAATGTAACTGGGTCGAAATATTCATTTTTAATGTAGAATGAAACCAAATTACACTATTCAATTTACTCAATGCTTATTTTATAAGCATCCTATGTTACAAACTTATTTCAAAATTATGCCTAATACTAATTATTGCTATTAATATTTAGACAGTGTTCCTACTCTAATCTTAGTCTTGTTCTAAAACAATAAATGATTACGGCACTCGTAGACGTATGTCCCTTCTCGGCACTGGGCGATGAATGACCTTTCAGTATGAGAGCGACAAGACTGTTCAAATATTAACAAACTACCCGTCGTCGGCAATAAGCATTTCGTTACAGCCTTTGTTCTCGTATCTGTTTTTGATTTGTGGCTACTATAAAATGTGTATTTCATTTCTAGGTCTTGTTCTAGGTATACTTTTTACGTCTAGAAAAATAATAATAAATTTTGTTTGTGTTGCCACTAAAAGGATTTTTTCTTTTCTTCCTCTCAAAACGAACCCTGATTCTAAGAAAAATATCTGTTTATGTGCTGTTTATTTGGTAACAATGAAGTTCATTTTATGAGGTATTAGATGATGCCCTGACTTCATCTGCTTGGATTTACATTTTAAAAATCCTGCGGGAACTCTTTGATTTCCCGGGATGTAGCCTATGTACGTCCTCGGGATGCGAGGTACCAAATGTCAAACTCGGTCTAACGAATGCCAACGAAAAGTTAGCAAACAGACAGACAAGCACACTTTCGCATTTATAATATTATTTGTATGAATGTATGGATCTAATCCAGAAACTTGAGTTTTACTTGTAGGTTTTCTCTATATCTACCGTAGGTTACAGGAAGGATTTTCCTAGAAACTCCAGCCAAGAGAAGCTAGGACGATATCCCGTCGAAGCATACGTACATCATGTATGAGTACGTAAGTATTTTAATTTGATCTCCTTTGTAACGGTAAATAATATTTGTGACCACATTCTGGGCCGTTGGCAGGGAATTTAATATTCCCCATTCTAGCACATACGCCTTGCAGGCCCAATGATTTAGACCTGCAGTAAAATATCCTTTAATATCAAGAGCCTTGGATCTGCGCCAGGTAGCTCGCTTATTAACGTATGTGCCTCGGAGAACATAATACACCTAACTACCTCACGAATAATACCTGCTCTCAAATTAATGCTGAATGCTTTAAGATCCAATTTCGTTACATCTATCACTACCCATATTTTACCTCCTTAGGGGTTGAATTTTCAAAAAACCTTTCTTAGCATAATGTTCGCGTTTTAATGGCTATACGGATGCCTTTCAACCCGATCCGTCCAGCAGATTGAACAGTGCGTTGATAGATCAATCATACAGTCAGTCAGTTAAACCTTTTATATACGAACGAAAAACGAAGCAACGAATCGACGTGTTTTTTGCATAGATATTCAAAGACGGAGAGTGACTGAGACTACTTTTTACCCCCGAAAATCAAGTAGTTTCCACGGGATTTTTATAAAGAATCAAAACTTCGCAGACAAAGCCGCGGGCATCGTCTACTAGTACTAGTAAAATAAGTTGATGTTTTATTCAACTATTCATACTTAAGCTTCATAAATATTCAAAGATAAATTAAACTAGGTCACAAACCCCGAATGCTACCTTTAGCGTGACATTATTCTAATGAAATGAGCTAAGAGACCATCCAGAATCCAGATAGCATTTTGGATTTTGGCAATACGCCGAGAGTACGGGCTCGGAACAACAACGATGTCGTTATAAGCTGAACGTCCACGGGGTATTAGCATTTTGATATTGTATGCATTGATATCGGATTGCTCCCTTATTTGAAACAATACACCTCGATACCTCAGTTCCTGAGTGTATCTGTTACCGGCAATGTATACATTCAGTCATTCTATATTTTACCTAGTCATTCCATGAAACAACAGTCGCGAGCATCATCTAGCAATTTTTGGGATCCGTACCTCAAAAGGAAAAACGGAACCCTTTCTATAGGATCACTTTGTTGTCTGTCTGTCTGTCCATCCGTCCGTCCGTCCGTCATGTCTGTCAAGAAAACCTATAGGGTTCTTCCCGTTGAGGTAGAATATAGGAACCCTCGGTGTCGCACTTGGCCGACTAGCGCTTGGCTGCAATCAGACTTGCTAGCAAGTGACGATGCAGCCTAAGATGGAGCGCGCTTGCCTAGAAGTTGCATATTCACTCTTGACTTGACGGTACACATATTAAAAGTGAAAAGGAAAACTGATGCCGGATGGGCGTTCCATATTCTAGCGGTTCGGATTAGAAACGAGGAAGCAAATCGCTTCATATGTGTCGGAGGGATTTCACGGATGTAGGCCTTGTTATTTATTTATATTAATTGATTAATTCATAATCCCTTTAAAGTTTAAAATGATAAGCTCAATCTATCAAGGGCTTTTCACTTTGATGATAAATGAACGAGCGATGTGTAATTTTAATTGCTTTTTCGAGACAACGAAAACTTCGCATCAAAATTGGGATACGAAGCAGACATGTTGATGGATTGCCACCACTCTCCTGATTGGCGGTTGGGCTCTAACTTTTTTTATGCACTCGACGCAACGGCTAAGGTTACCCAGCCATTTTTCAACTAGTTTTGTTCTTTTATGTTAAAGCCTTTCTGCCTTCCTTTATTCTAGGTTTATATAACACAAATAGCTTTTGATCTTTTGATTTGATTTAGACTAGATCTAATTTTATAGCTTATATCACTCGGAGATAATGTAGCTAGGAATGTAGATCTTTATATTAATCCTGATAATAATTGACTAGTCCGAAGACAACCCCCAACATACAAAGTCACAAACTAAGTACTTTTTATAATATTATTTATTTATTATTAGTAGTTGGTATAAACTAGCTGACTCGCCCCAGTTTTGCTCGTATTTTTGAAAATCCTTTCTTAGCTGTTACAAAATGTTATAGTGATGTAGAAGGAATCTAAGGTTTAAAATCTACATCATTTTAACAACCTACATACATAATTTACAGTTCATTCATCTTTTTGTAATAATTATGTAAAAAATGATAATATAAAGTAACTATGTATTCATGTAGCTATAACTATCTACTACATAGGTAAAAAATACAACGAATTTTTCAGCTAAAACATTGGTAAAAATATCAGAATTTCAGTATTTTCAGTACTTTTTATGAATACGGGTAGCGGGGCTTTGCAATTTGCAAATTCCCACTATTACAGACTCAATGCAATGCTTTTAAACGATTTAAACGGACTAAAGCTCCAAAGTGGAAATATTACGAGGAATAAAAGGGGATCACGCGTATTACATAAAAGTTTGGCCTGCGTCTTCGTCTGCATAGAATAAGTACAGATCTTGTGCGATGGTACAGAACCTTTCATGTGCGAGTCCAACTCGCACTTGACCGATTTTTATTATTTTAGTGCAGAACCCTAAATAGAGTCCGCAAACGCAAAGGATATGAGGTCGCCCGCAAGAGGGAGTATAAATTTTTGAGGTCGTTTCAAGTAACATTTGTATGCTAAGATGGTACAGATTCAATTATCTACTCTGTAGATTTAAAAGTCGGGAGAGAAATCTTGGAAAAGTAGAGATTTTTCACAATTTATCAAACTTATTATCATGTATTTTTATTTTATTTTTTATACAAATAAAAAATAAAATAAAATTTATACTTTTTAAAATGGTTGAGTGATACACAATTTTTTTTCAGAACTGTACCTACCATCAATTAAATTCGACGAATGCATTTATGCATATTTCAACTAAGAAATTAATAAACAAAGTACTTTGTAATGCGCATTTTTATCGAATTTCCAACTGAGTACCGCCAGCTTTTTTTTAAAATTCAGATACAAGTTAGCCCTCTCCCCCGGTTAGCAATCTCACCCGGTGGTAAGTGATGATGCAGTTTAACGTGGAAGCGAGCTAACCTAGAAGGGGTATCGCATTTTACATTAAATCCATACTCCTTTAGTTTCTACACGGCATCGTACCGGAACGCTAAATCGTCTGACGTGCACGGCTTTGTCGGTAGGGTGGTAACTAGCCACGGCCGAAGCCTCTCAAACCAGACCAGGGCTTTTTGGCAAAAATCATCATGGATTTTCAAAAGTTCCTCTCAAGTGAAGCAAGGAGATCAGCTAGTTTTTATAAAACGTAAGTCGTAAGCTAACTCCATCATACCCCGCAAGCTACAAAGTACCAAAGTACATATCGCAAACCACAGGGCGCAGAATGGGCACAGACTAACAATTCACCTCACATTTTTCGATAACCACTGTCCGTTCCGCCTATATTGTTTTGAATTTTTTGTTGCGGTTACATCTAGGGTTGTCAACATTGTTTTAGCAAGAGATACATAAATGTTTTACTATGAGTAAAACCCGGTCAAGAGCGAGATGGACCCACACTTGAAGGTAACAAAGCGGGATTAATTAATGTATTAATTTTCAAATTGTGCGATTATTCACAGGCCACTTTAAGTTTCTAAGATAGGCTAGGATATAAAAAGGCTTTTCGAGTGATTTTTCATAAATCTTAATGCTACCTGTGAAATGGAGTAGGTGATGTAGAAGTCTTAAGCCGAGTCCACATTACTAAACATTGAGTGTCAAACGTTACTCAAAAGAAATTGTAACTTCTTTACAAAAGTAAATTGGTAACCCTAGTAACAACCAAGATAAACAGCCCATACTATGAATAATGAATCCTATGGAGAGGGAAATAAAGGTCTGGTCTTCACTGGTCTAAGGTTGAGTACAGACAATTTATTTACTGGGACAGATAGGCCACCCTAGCTTTTTTAGCTGGAGGCAGTGCTTAAATAATATTGTCAATTTTCTTTTGTTTTAAGATCATTGCGTGTTTGACTGTCTGGTACCACCTTCTAATCTTTGTGTCAGATTCCTCATTGCTGAGGATCATGATTCTTTCCATTAATCACATAAGATAGTTTCATTATCGGTCTGTTTGTCTGTGAGTCGTGTCTGTCAAGGCTAAAGGAATCTAAGCCTATAGGATACTTCCTGTTGACCTAGAATCATGAAATTTGATTACCCAAGTAAAGGGAAAAACCCAAAAATTGTGAATTTGTGGTAACCTCACAAAAATTAGTGTTTTTTTTTCTGGTACGATGGTACGGAATCCTTCGTATGCAACTTCAACTCGCACTTGACCGGTTTATATTATAGTTCCGTACATCAAAAGGAAAAATGAACCTGTGCAGGATCACTTTGTTGTCTGTCTGTCCGTCTGCCTGTCGTGTCTGACGTCTGTCAAGAAAACCTGTAGGGTAGGTACTTTCCGTTGACCTAGAATCATCAAACTTGGCATTTGGCAAGTAGGTAGGTCTTATAGCACAAGTAAAACAAAAAATCGAAAAACCGGGAATCGGTGGTAACGTCACAAAAAGTTATAATGTGTTCGGGAAAAAAAAAATTACTAAATAACATAAGACGGCGCAGTCCGTGCTTAACTTGCAGTGTTCTACATAAAAGTGTGATGTATACCCTGTACGATGGTACGGAATCCTTCATGTACGGGTCCCACTCGCACTTGACCGGTTTTTTATTTGTTCCAAGCTGGGTAGTGAACTGTGCTACAGCGCTTATCACTGTGCCAGGGATCCGGGAGGTCGTCAGAAGCTGTTTGCCCCTAATATGCGTTTAACGACACTATTTGGTTCAATCACACAGCTGGGCGGACATCTGAGCGTTGCAATTAAGATCCGTTTGATGTTGCTACTAGGCTATTAGTTCTATGATATGGGCTTTATATTGGATTTATCTCTACTATAATAATATGGTATCAGTTCATTTGACTGAATATATAAAAGGGGAAGGTGACTGATTGTCTTACTGACAGATCTATCAACGCACAGCTCAAACTACTGGACGGATCTAGACTGGTCGGACTGGACTAAAGAGATAGTAGGTAGATAGATAAATAGATAGATAGATGAAGAGGTTCAGTTAGGAGCTTAAAGTTTGTATGAAAGTCGTAATTTTTCAAGTTATATCCATGAAAATTGATATTTGGGCTTTCGTTTATAAATGAAAAGTTTTTTGGATAGGTATTCTATCCCTTCACCGATTTTGAAAATTTCCACTCAGCTAGGATCAATAAATATAGAATATGTATGCATTTCCACAAAAACTATCTACTTTCGAATGCTCGAAGCTCCTTTCCTATCATAAATCCTAAAACTTTTTACCTAGCGTGAACAACTAGCTTCAACACGTTCTATAGTTATGGTAGTTCAGAATAACACTGAATACTTACAAGTTTCCTAGATGTGTGAAGTAAGTAATAAGTGTGAAATATGATGGTTGACAATGAATATACTGTTGGTCTGGGTGATTTAATAGTAGGGAATATCAGCCAAACAGCTGAAGCAGAGTGAATAACTTAGAGGAAGGGAACTCTCGGTTTGATTCCGATCCTATGATTGGGTACCAGTAACGATTGGCGTCAGCTTAGCTTCACTGTTATTCTCACACCGAAGAAGATTGTAACTTTCCGAAAATATTCCTTCCCTCCAGGGATATGCAAGGATCCATGATGAAGCTGCGTTGAATGTATGAAACCCCACAAAACCAATTAAAACAGGGCTTACCACTAAAGTTTTAAGGTGCAACGTGATGATCACTTCAGCTGATTGGTTGACATACCGTGCCATTGAATCACCTGGACCAACAGCAGGTAAATTGCAGTTAAGTAGGCACCTTGTGACGAAACTTCAAGGCTTCCACGTCACGGGTAGGCGTCAAATGTTCCTACATTTGACGCTATGTCAATGGCTATTTTTCTTTGATTTCACGTCACCCATAGCGTAATATTTGACATAATATATCGTCATTTAGGATCAAACTGTAAGTTTCGTCACTCTAGCTCACTCTGACAGTATGGCGACATTTTTGCACTGTGTCGATGTAAAAATTTGCAGTGGGCGATGGCCCTAAAACTAAAAAGGCAAATTGCTGTTAGCTGACGGGCATTTTTATGGTTTTCAGTGAGCTAGATTAAATTTTCGCGGTATTCAAATTGAAACTACCCCTGTTTGTGATGTCTGCGCTTTGTCGTCCATTTGAAATGTTTGATTTTTAGCTCACACGTTCGACCAACGAATAACATAGCTTCAACATAATATGTACATATTGAAAATTGTGAAACATGGCTAAGTTTGTGTTTTAGTTCTAAAGGGGTTCTAAATGCAATAAATAATAAATAATAATAGATCTGTGAACAAGTCTGTGAAATAAATAAAAACACTTGAAGTATATAATTATACGCAGTTAATAATGTTAGTAAAGGTTAGGATGGAAAAGTTTGGAGTTATAAATAAGTACGTTCAAATTCCTTTACTTTGTTTCGCCCTTAGACGGGAAACGAGTTATACAAAATAGATATTTTTCTAAAAATATACCCTCCATGCAATGAAATAAATTTTTAACCAACACGATTTCCTTTAGGAGGGTTCAGGGCCCTTTACCTCCTTTGATGTTATGATTAAGTTTATTTTGTATAATGATAACAGAAATATGCATTTTGAGTCCCCAAAGGGCCTAAGAAAATGGAGGGATACGATCAAAGCTTTAAGGTATTTTGTCACTGAATTAAGTCTGTGTCACAGTTATGGAGATTTGATGGTATGGATGCACGAAGTATGAGGGGTGAAAATAAAAACATTTGCTCAATGTTATAAGTTTAAAAAACTGGAGCTTTTATCATGTAAACTTTAAAGTTATACAGTTAATTATCTTAAGCACCTTAAGCTAACCGCCCACCTGTATAGAGAAGCGAAGTCTTTTTTTGATAAACGCAACGTAAGTACCTACTTACTTTGTAAATTTCTTTAACTAAATAACTTATCTATATTAGTGAGACAAAAAATTTAAATTTTGTAATTGTGTCCACAGTAGTACAGAAAACAAAACTAAACCACAAGTAGGTAAGTACTGAAATCTTAAATAATATCCTAAATATTTTAAGTATCTTAAATATTTGTGTTCATTTGATGTGACATTGGGAAAGTGAACTAGAGTGAGAGAACACTCGGTTTGTTTCTGAATCAACGATATGTCAAATATGAGGCTATTAGGCTAATTTTTTTTTAATGCTGTCACTTTTTGGCAGCCATGTTATGGCTTTTGCAAAAAGTGAAAATCAGTTTGACTGTTCCCGTGCAAGTGGGCCTCGACCTTAACAATTAACTGTCATTTTCACAGATTTAATGCAGACTCATAGAACATTATGTACACACTTTACTAGACTAAAGCTGTAGGTTAGTATTATACCAGTAGAGGCACTGTTTACAAATGCTCGTAAATCTTAAAAGAATCTCAGCGGATGCTATGTAAAATTCATCGGCGAATAATCTCGCATTCCGCCCGGGTATCGGCTCTAGCTTTGTTGGCGGTACACAGTTGTATGATTTACTATGAAATGTATAGCAAATAGCGCTTTTACTGCTATGGTATGTGACCTAGTTTCTAAGACTCAATAGCTCAACGTCTCTTAGGTGGATTGAAATTGGAAAGGTCGCAGGTTCAAACCCCGTTTGTAGCAGTATATTAAATTGCCGTACATACCTACCTACTCCAAGAACAAACTAGTTGAATGAAAAACGAAAAAGCTATCTATAATCAGGACCATCAATTTTTTTAATAGGTAGGTAAATTTAATGGGATTAGGAAAGCAACGTGAAAGGAAAATAAAGATATATGATTTATCTTCCAAAGCCCCCATGATCCAAACTTCATAGTTGGTGATCGTGTCTCTCTGTATTAGAGACAATACGTAGAGAAACTTTCAGCTTTTATAAAATAACGAAGGCCTGGCACTCGTTGGCTCTCTCTATAAAGCTTCTATAACCTTCCACCAAGAATAGCCCATCCAAAACTGAGCAGTGAACACGTATGACACATAAATCTGTATGGTTTTCTTACATTTGTTCTCTATGATGTACCTACGGTAGGCGAAACTTACGAAATCTGGAACTAATATCGACCTTATTTCGATAAAAAAAAGAGTTATCTGTGAAGTACCATGTGGTCGACTGTATATTAATGGATTTTTTTGAGGTTTGCTGAGTCTGTGGATAAAATATTTTATTTAACTAACCCTTGGCAAGGGGCATTAGTGCGGTGGCATCTTGAAAGAATTGCCTGCGATTTGGTTTTAAACCTATCGCATTTATATTCTTTAGGTAGGTCTCTATTTCTCCTTGAAAACGGTATGGATTATGTAACACCTTTTCTTTTTGCATTTTCTTTTAAATACCTTATCTTTAAAAGAAAAGAATACGTATTACTTTCGTTAAGGTTGAAAAGGAACGTTTACTCTTTATACAAAATTGAGTTATACCTAACTAGCGACTCAGCCCGGCTTTGTACGGGTGCAACGTAGATACATACTAATATTGTGTCAGTGTGAAGTGATTTCTGTAGTCTTGATTATTGCGACATCATGTTGGACAATTATCGTCATATTTCAACAAATTAACACAATAGTTACGTTCCTGTTGAATCACTTTATATATTTTAAAAGATTTAAGCGTACAGACGGTGGGAAGAGATATTGTTCTTCTACTGTGTAGGTAGAGATGATTTTTAACTATCAATAGTTGTATGAGAACTCTAAAAATGTATTAAGAAACCGAATGCACTAACTTACTTTAGCCCGTGCAAGCCATACAAATTTTTAGGAACTCAAACGATTTAGAAACATGTTATTATGTATCTGTAAAACTGATTTTACCGCTCGTTATGAAAATTGGGTCCTGAAAACTCAAGCATTTGCAACAAGTCTCTAAGAGCTACTTAAAAATACAGCAAAACCTCAATATAATGAAACACGAATAAGTTTGTTGCTTATGATATTTTTTGGACTGAAAATTTATTAGAAAACTTCCAGTGGCAATATTTTTTTACTACTAAAAACCTTCATAAAAAGTATAATACCCGTATTTGAGTTTGCTTTCCTCGGCACGTCATATGAAGAGGTTTACAGGCGGTTTTTACCGTTGGCCGTTTATTATAAACTTTATGGTGGTATAAAGCATAAAATAATGGAGTATTTTTACAACCCGATGCCATAAAACACCTTTTATGATTGTGATAACATCGGTATTGGATATTTGCCGGGTCTGTGGCGTTTTAGGTGCCCGCGGGATTTTTTAATTATTATTATTGTATGTTGTCTAAAAAGTTTTGATGTTTTGATGATATTTATATTTGTAGCCTGACCTAATTGTAAAAGTATTCCCAATCATACTGTAAATTATTCGGTTCTGGTATAGCTTTCTGTGATCTAATAACAAAGAAAAACTGACCAAATGCGTGTTGCATAGTGCCAATTTCTAAAAACATTAGCGATAAATATTTTCTAAAAGATGGTTTGTTTTAAACTGTCTAAGTAATCTAATATTGTTTTCAAAATACGTATTTAACGAGGCATCACTCAAGGGTTCACCTGGTTTTTTTTATATTTTCATAGATTATCTATAAGTTAATTATGTTTGCTTAGCTACATTAGTTTTTAGTTCTGACTCCCAATTACCGCAAGCTCTTATAAGAAATCCATTAACTTCAAATGGAATAGAAATTCAATTTAACAGAAAATGAAAGAAAAACACAATAAACTTTGCTAGATTTCAGACTAATGCAATCAGCTCCGCCACAAATGTATTTGATCGATTCGCTAACTAAAACTAAATCAACTTGCTAGTTTTTAAACAATTTCAGAGACAATGGACCTAAGTGCTTTTACATGGTGTAGACTCACTCTTTTTAGTGATTTTCATAAAGATTTTTATAATCGTTGTAAATTTTGAGTTTTTTCAGTACGTGGGTAATGGGTAAGGATATGTTGGGTGTTTCTCTAAGGGAAAAAATCCGTAACGAGGAAATCCATATGAGAACCAAAGTAACCGACTTAGCTCGACGAATTACCCAGCTGAAGTGGCAGTGGGCAAGCCATGTCTGTCGGAGAACCACTCTTAAGAAGGCCTATGTCCAACAGTGGACGCAAACAGACTGATTGATTAAGTGTTTTGCTGTCATTATTCTGATTTTCACTGTATTTCAATGCAAATTTGGCTAGTTGTTAAAAAATACTTTCCTCGACTCTGTTAGTGTGCGTTGGGTGTAAGGACCATCACTTGACTTGACCAATACTTAATATTGCAGCCGCGGGCATTTCTGATGCGTCCTGCGAGTCAAATCCACGCTCTTGTATCATTTAAATTTATTTAATTTTTACAATTTTAAGTAATACCAGCTTCCCACGGTGCGTGATATTGCGGACCAGTCCGCACCGACGCACCATGGGGGAGTATAGTCCGTGGTAGCGCAGACACGCCGTCGTTGTCGTCCGAGCCATGTGGGCGGTGCGTGGCTGTCCGTAGTCGTCGGCCGTGCGTGATAATCCGCAGAATCAACCGTGGGAAGTAAGCATTATATGCTGTTTTCAAGAGCAAACTTTGAATAGATTTTTTAAACTTATGCAAAGGCTCTCAATTATTGTGTTTCGAAGCTCGAATACTATCGACGTTGGTAAGATGTAAAATCTTGTACTAAGCTTACGGATCTCAAATGACAGGCTGCATAGGAAATTGGAACGGAAATTGACCACGTGACTGGACCGGACGTGACGTCATCGAACGCGATATGAACTAGCCAATCAGCGTGAATTCAATTATAGGACACGACGCGACGTACGAAAACTGCAGCTACGGGTATATTAGATTTTCTCTGATCAAGTCAGTTAGTCGAAACTTTCGTTACAAGTTACTATTTCCTAACGTTAAAATGCGGCCATGGCCTAGTAGTTAGGACTTCGGCATCTTATTCGATGGGCTGGGGTTCGATACCGGGCTCACACCTTTAATATTCGGAGTAATGTCCATTTTAAGCAATAAAATATCACTTGCTTTACCGATAAGGGAAAAAAACGTGAGCAAACTTGCATATCACTTAACATCAGACTCCCTTCCGGCACCTTCCGACATCAGTTTCACTTCTGCTTTTAATAAAGGTACCTTCAAAACAAGAGTGAATAGGCATCTTCTAGGAAAGCGCGTTCCAACTTAGTTTATTATCACTTGCCAGCAGACCTAATTGCAGCCAAGCTCTAGTCTGTAAATGAAAAAAAAAACCTCCAATTTAAATCAGTGAAAATCATTGTCATCAAATTTTCGTCTAATCAAGTCGCCAGGGCATACAGGTTTCCTTTAGAATTTCCCTGTGTCAATTTCACTCGTGGTTGCTTTTCAAACACAGTTAATTTCGCAAAATCGTTCACCAATGTTATTTGTCTTGGGTCTTGAAAGAAAATTTATTTTCACGAAACGGGTGAAATTTTCGAGTCGATCGTGGTGCGGATAGAATTCTCAATCGTCTTCATTGTTTATTGGCTAAGTTTAGTCCTTAGATAGGACCTAGGAGGCTAGGAAACTCACTTTGACTTCCATTGTGAACTTTAACTTAACGATGCGATGTTTTGTTTTGTATTTGATACGTACAATCATTGAGTTAAATTAGCACCTACCAGGAAAAGGGTTGTTTCAAACAAAAGTCGTGTTCTATGCACGGAATTAGGAAGTACCATTGATAAGTACTAGTGGGATTAAAGTAGATTTACTCTAGAGTAAGATCCCACTACCGCCAGACCTTCCTTATTTTCTGAGAAACAAAATGTGTGTTTTGTTTCTCAGAAAATAAGGAAGAGCTGGCGGCAGTGGGATCTTGGACCACTAGTACATTCGTATTCCATCGTTCTATGAAGCTATCAAAATTAGTATGATACCTACTGAATGTCAAATAAAACGTTAACAGGGCTCTATCCGTCACTTACTCCATACAATCGTAGTTCCCATTTCATTTGAATATTAAGCAACCAAAGTCCATGAAATTTTGCAGACATAGTCTAGAAACTAATATCTGTGTCTGTGGTGTTTTAGATTTTTCTAAAAATATGTAGTTTTAAAATTACAGGGGTTCAAAGATTTGTATTTTTCTTTAAAAAAAGGCCCAACTTTGTGCTCGTTTTTCTAGACAACGAAGCAATTTAATGAAATTTGGAAAAACCACAGACCTAGAAAATTTAATGAATATCATGCAGTAAAAAAATTATCGTTATATATTTTATATTGTTATAATTACGTTGGAACTACGAAAACCAGAAATTACACCCAGAAATCTTGAAAATTTCGTGCTGTCTCGATTTCTGCAAGAGGGGTGGTGAGGTGCGGGGGACGACCAACCCCCGACGGTGACGAGGGGCGGAAACTGACAGTCTAAACTGGTCTAAACACACGGGCCACATTTAAACTACACCCGACTCTAAACTTTTCGATAGGTCTAACTAAATACACTGGTACATTTCAACTTGCGTTAGACGTATGCGTTACCTACTCAGACGTTGCCTGTAGATAAAAATATGTCTCATGTTTGCTGGCAATAGCGGATGCATCAAACCCTGCAAGTTGCACCTATTCCTCACGCAATACGCAATTCCTCACGCAATACGCACAGCTTTAATATTATAATTTTTGACAATGTATACTATATGTAATGGTCACAGGTCACTCTCTGATTTATTGCTAACAATTTACTTCCAAATCAATTCCAAATGCAAAGAAATCTAAGTGTGTTCATTCACACTGCCCAATACCAGGACCTTAAATGACATAAATTCATTGATTAATAATCATATTGAAAATAAAGGAGAACCCCGTGTTTCTCGGTATAACGTTAGATGCAAAGCTTCTATGGAACACCCACATATCAACACTTGATGGTAAACTCAACTCTGCTGCTTACACTGTTAGAAAAATTCGACAGGTACTGACATGGAAACTGCAAAAATTGTATATTTTGCCTATATTCACTGTATTATGTCTTACGGACTCTTGCTATGAGATAAAGCGATAGATATTGAGAAAAAAATGTATTACAGAAAAGGACAGGACGTGCAATTTATAATTTAAAACCGCGCGCTGCCATACAATAAAAATATAAGGAAATAGTACCTTATTTATTATCTTATAGTAGCTTTTAAATATATTTACAACTAGCTAATGCCCGCAGCTTCGCTCGCGTGGATTTAGGTTATTAAAAATCCCGATCCTTTCATTTCCCAGAACAAAAGTTGCCTCTCCGTAATAGCCCGTCCCCGGGATGCAACTTGTTTCTGTATCACGTAAGAACATTTAAACGGATGATCCTTTTCAAATCCCGAGGGATCACCAGGATTTAGGAATGCAATTTCTTACAGCATCAGGGTTGAGGTCAACGACAAAGTATTTACTTGGTATAGATACCTTCAATATCAATTAATAATTGACACTTTTTAAATCCCATTAGCTTTAGTAGTCAGGTCCCCTGCAACATCAGGATTGAGGAGTTAGAATCCAAATTTTTTATTGAACTATGTCGCAAACTTTCTTTATCGATTAAAAAAACTAGCCAAAATTACGCAGTTAGGTTACCTGCCAAATTTCATGGTTTTGAGTCAACGGGAAGTACCCTAGAGGTTTTCTTGACACACTCGACAGACAGAGAGATAGACAACAAAGTGATCCTATAAGAGTTCTGTTTTTCGTTTTGAGGTACGAAACCCTAGAAACGTAGGAACGGCATTCCGAACCAGTGGTAAATTTTTCTGACCATTCAAAAACACTTTGAAGTTTACCTAAAAGTTTACAGGAATAAAAATTGATCATTGTATTCCATTCCATTTCATTCTATTCCATTCTGTTCAAAGATAAATAGATTATAAAAATATTTGTCACCGAAACAATAATTTACGATACATCAACCAATATCAATTTTACTGATGACAATCTGACTATTACCAAAGTGAACGACTACTATAATATCTATTATATACGACTAACATAATATGTATTATAAATTGTGTGCCGTTTGCATTCTCACTAGGTTCTCATTAAGTTTGTTTTATTTGGTTAAACTTTCTGGCATTTATATTGTTATGACGTTTAATTGGCAAACAGTCTGTTTATTGGCTGAAACTCAAAAATTCAGCCAATCACAACAAATAAAATATTTTAATAATGATTGATGCAGCTTTCTGTAATTGAAAACAAAATATTTGACATTAACTTGAATGTGACAGTGATTTCCGAGTAGGGTTGCCAGAGGCCCCGTATTTTACTGGTTACTGGTTGGTATTTCAGGATACAGAAACCCGTAATTATGAAAATAAAATATGGAGCAAATAAAACTAAATATTTTTAGGGTTCCGTACCTCAAAAGCAAAAAGGAAATAGGATCAATTCGCTGTCTGTCTGTCTGTCCGTCTGTCTGTCCGTCTGTCTGTCTTTCCGTCTGTCCGTCTGTCTGTCTGTCCATCTGTCCGTCTGTCCGTCTCTTCGTCTGTCATGTGTTCATGAACAAATATTAGTATTTTCAATTTTCAAAGTAACTAAATATTAAATCAAGTGGGTTATTATATGAAAGGACTTTACCAGTACATTCTAAGACAGATTTTTATTTATTTTTATGCATATTTTTTTTAATGCATAACAGTTTTGATTTCTTGTGTAAAATGTCGAAAAAAAATACCCGAATACGGAACCCTCGGTGCGTGAGTCTGACTCGCACTTGGCCGGTTTTTTACAAATTCAGCCGGGCTGGCTTGCGAAACCAAACGCTGACGTTATGTCCAGTAGAAAGAATACATATTTTCCTTGTGCGACAATGCGTAGAATAATACCTGCGTAGCCGAAACCCACTCGATTTTGATCATGGCCGTAGCCAAAGAGGCGGAGGTTGGTTTTAGGATCTAAGCCTTTTTTTATACAAGTTAGCCCTTGACTTTAATCTCTCCTAGTGGTAATAGTGCAGTCTAATTTCTTGGCCGGTAGGGCCATGCTAAACATATAACTAGCCATGACCCAAGCCTCCCACCAGACCAGAAATTTAGAAATGGCCACTGCGTCTGGGAGACCGTCAAAAACCTAAACCTAAAATAATACTTACACTATTTCTTGCATTTGCTTACCAATTTTTTTTTGGAAATATATCAAACATTTCGCGCTCGCTTCACTCGCGTTTTGAATTTGTATTACTTGGTGTATGCCCCGCAATTTCGTCTGCATGAATTTAGGTTTTTAAAAATTCCGTGGGGGATTTTCCGGGATAAAAAGCTTATGTTCGTTTCTGGGGTGCAAGTTACCTCTGAATAGTAAGTATCAAAATTTTGGTAAAGAAGTATCTTGCTATGGCTAAACTCGTTTCCCTTTCACTTATTTTTTTCTGTATTGAACCAAAAACACTTACGCTTACTGCGCTGCGCTTTTTCATTGTTGTATTTTATTCCACTATCAAATTGAAAGGCAAAATTCAACTAACCAGGTAATTAGCCCATAAAGTTGAGCGAACGTATTTTTCCTCATGACAGGATTCAGTTCCGGCCCTGATAAAACCTCTCCCGAAATCAATTCCTGGCTACGGCCATGGTATTGATACTTTGAAGGTGGAATTACAAGTTAAATGTAATTTTAAGTTAACATGCAAAGATTGTATGCATGAAATGTATAACATTTTGTTTTACAAAATGAAGAGTTTTTAAAAGCTATTGAAATAAATAAATAATCTTTTATTTAAAACCACATTGCAAACACAGTTCACCGATCAAAACCCGGCAACATACAGAGAAAAAATACAAAACATACAAATAAACTGAAATATCTAAATAAGCTTTCAGAGAGAACCACCGCCTATTTCTTCAAATACAATAATAAACAATACAATAATACAACAATATATAAGAAACAATGTCTCCCGTAAACAAATCTAAACCCCGTATTTTTGATGGTGGTAGCCTGTAAATCTAAAAGAGGCAGGTGGCAACCCTACACCTACCCTACACATAGACAGAATGAAAAATTTGTTTTCATTACTCGGCAGGCCTACTGCCAAAGTTTGACAGAAAGTGTGGCGGTAGTTGTGACCTCTGATTGGCCGACTCTCTTTCACTATTTGCTAAAATTGATGATTGCAACAACAATTTTTGCTTTTTTGTAATCGAAAATAGAACACGGACGTCAAACAGGTTGACTAATTGCAATCATTTCTGACCGGCTAACATTGTTCCGCTAGTGGCTCAAACTCACTGTCGCAGCAAGAACATGGTAAATTCAGCCAATCACAGCAATTTGAATTGGTTATCACAATCTACACTACTTATCTACACGATCTAGGAACCGAGAATGCACGAACCAGGGCAAATAGAGATAAGAACAATAATATCATACGTAGGAAATCGACGGGGGCTCGTTGACAAGTATCCTCTTAACAGAGCTCTCTCCGTCACTTACTCCATACAATCGTAGTTCCCATTTCATTTGAATATTAAGCAACCAAAGTCCATGAAATTTTGCAGACATAGTCTAGAAACTAATATCTGTGTCTGTGGTGTTTTAGATTTTTCTAAAAATATGTAGTTTTAAAATTACAGGGGCTCAAAGATTTGTATTTTTCTTTAAAAAAAGGCCCAACTTTGTGCTCGTTTTTCTAGACAACGAAGCAATTTAATGAAATTTGGAAAAACCACAGACCTAGAAAATTTAATGAATATTATGTAGTAAAAAAATTATCGTTATATATTTTATATTGTTATAATTATGTGGGAACTACGAAAACCAGAAATTACACCCAGAAATCTTGAAAATTTCGTGCTGTCTCGATTTGTGCAAGAGGGTTGGTGAAGTGCGGGGGACGACACGTGAAACTGACAGAAACTGACAGTCTAAACACACGGGCCACATTTAGACTGCACCCAACTCCAAACTTGTCGATAGGTCTAACTAAATACACTGGTACATTTCAACTTGCGTTAGACGTATGCGTTACCTACCGTTATGCGTAGACGTTGCCTGTAGATAAAAATATGTCTCATGTTTGCTGGCAATAGCGCATGCATCAAACCCTGCAAGTTGCAACTCTCTTGCAACCTATTCCTCACGCAATACGCACAGCTTTAATATTATAATTTTTGACAATGTATACTATATGTAATGCCATATCACAGGTCACTCTCTGATTTATTGCTAACAATTTACTTCCAAATGCAAAGAAATCTAAGTGTGTTGAATTCACACTGCCCAATACCAGGACCTTAAATGACATAAATTCATTGATAAATAATCATATGTTGAAAATAAAGGAGAACCCCGTGTTTCTCGGTATAATGTTAGATGCAAAGCTTCTATGGAACACCCACATATCAACACTTGATGGTAAACTCAGCTCTGCTGCTTACACTGTTAGAAAAATTCGACAGGTACTGACGTGGAAACTGCAAAAATTGTATATTTTGCTTATTTTCACTATATTATGTCTTACGGACTCTTGCTATGAGATAAAGCGGTAGATATTGAGAAAAAAATGTATTACAGAAAAGGACAGGACGTGCAATTTATAATTTAAAACCGCGCGCTGCCATACAATAAAAATATAAGGAAATAAGTACCTTATCTATTATCTTATAGTAGCTTCTAAATATATTTACAACTAGCTAATGCCCACAGCTTCGCTCGCGTGGATTTAGGTTTTTAAAAATCCCGATCCTTTTATTTCCCAGAACAAAAGTTGCCTCTCCGTAATAGCCCGTCCCCGGGATGCAACTTGTTTCTGTATCACGTAAGAATATTTAAACGGATGATCCTTTTCAAATCCCGAGGGATCACCAGGATTTAGGAATGCAATTTCTTACAGCACCAGGGTTGAGGTCAACGACAAAGTGTTTACTTGGTATAGATACCTTCAATATCAATTAATAATCGACACTTTTTAAATCCCATTAGCTTTAGTAGTCAGGTCCCCTGCAACATCAGGGTTGAGGAGTTGGAATCCAAATTTTTTATTGAACAATGTCGCAAACTTTCTTTATCGATTAAAAAAACTACCCAAAATTACGCAGTTAGGTTACCTGCCAAATTTCATGGTTTTGAGTCAACGGGAAGTACCCTAGAGGTTTTCTTGACACACACGACAGACAGAGAGATAGACAACAAAGTGATCCTATAAGAGTTCCGTTTTTCATTTTGAGGTACGAAACCCTAGAAAACGTGGGATCGGCATTCCGAACCAGTGGTAAATTTTTCTGACCATCCAAAAACACTTTGAAGTTTACCTAAAAGTTTACAGGAATAAGAATTTATCATTGTATTCCATTCCATTTCATTCTATTCCATTCTGTTCAAAGATAAATAGATAATAAAAATATTTGTCACCGAAACAATAATTTACGATACATCGACCAATATCAATTTTACTGATGACAATCTGACTATTACCAAAGTGAACGACTACTATAATTATTTTATTTTATACTATACAGGGTGGTCAAAAAGTCGTGGATCAAACGAAATAGGGAGATAGAGGAGGTCATTTCCAGCAAAAAATATTTCTACAGCATGGCCTTATTTAAATTGCCCTAAGAGTTATGAATATTTTTGAGATTTTTAACAAAATACCAGATTCTCTTACAATTAGACTAATTTTAAAAAAATGAGATAAAAGATAATAAAACAAACGATGCTGTGTCATTACTAGATAATGTATCAGCACTACAAACCTTCTATTGAGGCTCTGGGTGCCAAATTACAAGAGCAATTAATTTTTTTCCAAAACTTTTAAAGCGTTACCAAAAATTTAATGTCACTTTAAAAGCGCACTGTGAAAAAAAAATGTACTACGGAAAAGTGACCCTGTATCAGAAAAACTTGCTGATTTAATGCCAATTTAAATGAGGTATAACACATTACTCTTTGTTTCGTAATTCTGGTATTATAATTGTTTTTTCATATCAAGGTGCAAATTTCAGTAGATTAGTTTAATTCAAAATAATTTTGAAGATTATCATGCTGCTAGTTAAACTGCTAGTTTTTTGTATGTTGGAATGCTAGAAACATCACTGTGCTTGTCACACTTAAAATTTGTGAAAAGAATAGAAACTCTTTACTACCACCTCGTGCCAGAACCACCCAGAACTACCCAGAACGCCCGTCTTGCAAGTAGTTCATCTTTTCTAGGAAACAAAAGGATAAAGAAACTATGCCTCTCGTTCACACTAATCATCATTTCTATTTGCATTGTTGGAATAAGGAAGGATGTGAAAGAGAGGCATAGTTTTTTTATCCTTTTGTTTCCTAGAAAAGAGGGCGTTCTGGGTAGTTCTGGCACGTGGTGGTAGTGAACAGTTTCTGTTCTTTTCACAAATTTTAAGTGTGACAAGCACAGTGATGTTTCTAGCATTCCAACGTACAAAAAACTAGCAGTTTAACTAGCAGCATGATAATCTTCAAAATTATTTTGAATTAAACTAATCTACTGAAATTTGCACCTTGATATGAAAAAACAATTATAATACCAGAATTACGAAACAAAGAGTAATGTGTTATACCTCATTTAAATTGGCATTAAATCAGCAAGTTTTTCTGATACAGGGTCACTTTTCCGTAGTACATTTTTTTTTCACAGTGCGCTTTTAAAGTGACATTAAATTTTTGGTAACGCTTTAAAAGTTTTGGAAAAAAATTAATTGCTCTTGTAATTTGGCACCCAGAGCCTCAATAGAAGGTTTGTAGTGCTGATACATTATCTAGTAATGACACAGCATCGTTTGTTTTATTATTTTTTATCTCATTTTTTTTAAATTAGTCTAATTGTAAGAGAATCTGGTATTTTGTTAAAAATCTCAAAAATATTCATAACTCTTAGGGCAATTTAAATAAGGCCATGCTGTAGAAATATTTTTTGCTGGAAATGTTCTCCTCTATCTCCCTATTGCGTTTGATCCACGACTTTTTGACCACCCTGTATATAGCTCGATTACCACTGACTCACTGACTGACTCATTGACATAATTGTTCTCCTAGAAAGAGACGGAAAATGATATAATGATGTAGGGGAATTGTGTTCGGTTTCGGGAACCCTCTGGGGAAAAATTATGACATTTCAGAAAAACAAGATGGCGGCCGAGATGATTTTTGCAGCTCCGTTGTTTTCCAACCGATTTCGTTGAGTTTTGCAATCTTTAAATAAAGTAGTAAACGGTTAATAGAAAATGTAGAAAAAATTGGAAAAACAAGATGGCG
The DNA here is from genome assembly GCF_905333055.1 of Maniola jurtina. Taxonomy (NCBI): domain Eukaryota; kingdom Metazoa; phylum Arthropoda; class Insecta; order Lepidoptera; family Nymphalidae; genus Maniola; species Maniola jurtina. The sequence goes on from NC_060044.1 coordinate 3,103,038, forward strand.
GCCGAGCCGCAGCGTTTTGAAAATTTTGATTTTTCGACCCCGAACCGAGGCGCCACAGATCCGAGACGGGGTAATCGAGGATAATATTTTTTTTTGGTTTCGCCGACGATTATCCTCTATTTTGACAAAATGGGAGTAATTTTTAAAAATTCAAGATGGCGGCTGTCGTGGCGGCCATTATGTTAGAGGTACGAAAAAACGCAATTTTAAAAGTTAAATATCTCAAAGTTGGCAACATCGGACCGTTTTGGTTTCCATGAAGCGATTGTACGTATAGGCTCGAGGTATAGATTGGAGGAAAAAAATTACCCCATTTTTAGGGAAATTTCAAGATTTTCGGGAAATTGTAAAAAATCGAAATACGGACTTTTCGCAAAATCCGAGTATGAGCGATTATGTGTTTTGCTCGTGCAAATGACATTTAGGTACTTTTGTTACCAGAGACTGGCAACACTGGAATTTATCAAAGTAAAAGTGATTTTCGACACGGTCTTTTTCACGGTATCCCCTTTCGCGTGGGTGCGAGCGAGAGGCAAGATTGAAACGTCATCGGGAGCGGTATATCCTGTAGTTAATAGGAAAATTATGAAACCGTGTAAAATCTTTCTGTGAAACGAGCTGGCGGCCATTTTGTATTTTTTTTAACTTTTCGAAATTTTGATCAAGTTTTTGAGGCAGTTGGCAACATTTTGGAAAGTCAATATGTATGAATCGATTGTGTATCTCGGCTGGCAGTATAGAGATATGCAACCGGTGTTGCCAGTTTTGGGGAGATTTTCGAGATTTTCAACTAAGAAACTCCTGTAAAATTTTGTATGAAAATTTTTTTTTTCACTGATGGTGTCGTATAGAAAACAAAAAGTTAGTAAGCCAAAATTATGGAGACAGCTGATGATTGAGGATTTCGGAGACGGGTGAAGGGTCCGCTTAAGGTATTGAAGATAGGTGGGGGGTGCTCGAGCAAATGTCATTCTTGACGTCATCCAATTGCCAAAAAGCTGAAAAAAAATTCAAAATGGCGAAAAAAAGATGGCCGCCATACAAATTTCGCCGGCGTCCAGCTCGGAGGGTATAAAAGATAGAGGTGCGGTTTCGTGGCAAAAGAGGATCAGGATCCAAAGGTTTACTCGATGAATAGAAAAAAAATTCAAAATGGCGGAATTTAATTTTCCATACATTTTGTATGGTGAATATTGAATACCTCATTCTCCTAGAAAGAGACAGAAAACGATACATTGATGTATGGGAGATATGTTCGGGTGCGCGATATGAGTAGGGAAAAATTATGACATTTCAGAAAAACAAGATGGCGACCGACGTGATTTTTGCATTTCTTTTGTTTTCCAACCGATTTCGTTGAAACTCGCAATCTTTGAAGAATGTAGTAAACAATTAATAGAAAAAGTGGAAAATTTTGGAAAAACAAGATGGCCGCCGTACAAATTTCGTCGGTGTCTATCTCGGAGGCTATAAAAGATGGAAGAGTGGTTTCTTGGCAAAAGATGATCAGGGTCCGAAGGTCTACTCGGTGGAACAAACTCTGCATGCTCGCGGACCACTTTAGTGGTCCGCGCACCCACGCACCCTACTTTATTAACCTCAACTACCCCGTTTTTACAAAAAATGATATGGATGTCGTTTTCAGAGTTTTCCAGGGTGCTGATTTTGATAACGACATTTATTTTGAAATCCAAGATGGCGGACATGCATTTTTTAAGAAAAAAATCGATGTGGGTGCCGTTTTATGGTGTTTTCGGGGTGAATTTTGTATCTTAATAAATCAATTTAGTTTTATATAATAAAATTAACCTTACCACGTCACGCGAGCTGCTTTAGCAGCTCGCGCACCGAGCAAAACACTAGTTATACTATATATAGCTCGATTACCACTGACTCACTGACTGACTCATTGACATAATTGTTCTCCTAGAAGGAGACGGAAAATGATATAGTGATGTAGGGGAGTTGTGTTCGGATTCGGGAGTCCTCTGGGGAAAAATTATGACATTTCAGAAAAACAAGATGGCGGCCGAGGAGATTTTTGCAGCTCCGTTGTTTTCCAACCGATTTCGTTGAATTTTGCAATCTTTGAAGAAAATAGTAAACGATTAATGGGAAATGTGGAAAAAATTGGAAAAACAAGATGGCGGTTGAGCCGTAGCGTTTTAAAATTTTTGATTTTTCGACCCCGAACCGCGGCGCCACAGATCCGAAACGGGGTAATCGAGGATAATTATTTTTTCTGGTTTCGCCCACGATTATCCTGTATTTTGACAGAACTGGAGTGGTTTTTAAAAATTCAAGATGGCGGCTGTCATGGCGGCCGTTTTGTTCGAGGTACGAAAAAACGCAATTTTAAAATTCGAATATCTCAAAGTTGTCAACATCGGAGCGATTCGGCTTCTATCAAGCGATTGTACGTATAGGCTCGAGGTATAGATTGGAGGAAAAAAATTACCCCATTTTTCGGGAAATTTCGAGATTTTCGGGAAATTGTAAAAAATCGAAATACGCACTTTTCGCAAAATCCCAGTATGAGCGATTACGTGTTTTGCTCGTACAAATGACATTTTGGTATTTTTGTCGCCAGAGACTGGCAACACTGGAATTTATCAAAGAAAAAGTGATTTTCGACATGGTCTTTTTTAGGGGCGATCGGTTCGCCTGGGTGCGAGCGAGATGAGAGATTGAAACGTCATCGGGAGCGGTATATCCTGTAGTTATTGGAAAAGTTGTACAACGATGTAATTTATTTTTGCAAAACGAGTTGGCGGCCATTTTGTAATTTTTTGAATTTTTCGAAATTTTGATCACGTTTTTGAGGCAGTTGGCAACATTTTGGAAAGTCAATATGTGTGAATCGATTGTGTATCTCGGCTGGCAGTATGAAGATATGCAACCGGTGTTGCCACTTTTGGGGAGATTTTCGAGATTTTCAACTAAGAAACTCCTGTAAAATTTTGTATGAAAAATTTTTTTTTCACTGATGGTGTCGTATAGAAAACAAAAAGTTAGTAAGCCAAAATTATGGAGAGAGCTGATGATTGAGGATATCTGAGACGGGTGAAGGGCCCGCTTAAGGTATTGCAGATAGGTGGGGGGTGCTCGAGCAAATGTCATTCATGACGTCATCCAATTGCCAAAAAGCTGAAAAAAATTTCGAAATGGCGAAAAAAAGATGGCCGCCATACAAATTTCGCTGGTGTCAAGCTCGGAGGGTATAAAAGATGGAAGTGAGGTTTCTTGGCAAGAGATGATCAGGATCCGAAGGTCTACTCGATGAATAGAAAAAAAATTCAAAATGGCGGAATTTATTTTTCCATACATTTTGTATGGCGATTATGAATGTCTCATTCTCCTAGAAAGAGACGGAAAACGATACATTGATGTATAGAAGATATGTTCGGATGCGCGATATAAGTAGGGGAAAATTATGACATTTCAGAAAAACAAGATGGCGGCCTATATGATTTTTGCAACTCTATTGTTTTTCGACCGATTTCGTTGAAACTCGCAATCTTGGAAGAAAGTAATAAACGATTAATGGAAATAGTGGAAAAATTTGGAAAAACAAGATGGCCGCCACACAAACTTCGTCGGTGTCTATCTCGGAGGGTATAAAAGATGGAAGAGTGGTTTCTCGGCAAAAGATGATCAGGATCCGAAGGTCTACTCGGTGGAACAAATTCTGCATGCTCGCGGACCACTTTAGTGGTCCGCGCACCCACGCACCCCTACTTTATTAACCTCAACTACCCCGTTTTTACAAAAAATGATATGGATGTCGTTTTCAGAGTTTTCCGGCGTGCTGATTTCGATAACGACAATTATTTTGAAATCCAAGATGGCGGACATGCACTTTTTAAGAAAAAAAATTATATGGGTGTCGTTTTGTGGGTTTTTGTGGAGAATTGTGTATCTCAATAAATAAATTTGGTTAAATATTATAAAGTTAACATAACCACGTCACGCGAGCTGCTTTAGCAGCTCGCGCACCGAGCGAAACACTAGTTATTATACTATATATAGCTCAATTACCACTGACTCACTCACTCATTGACATAATTGTTCTCCTAGAAGGAGACGGAAAATGATATAGTGATGTAGGGGAGATGTGTTCGGATTCGGGAACCCTCTGGGGAAAAATTATGACATTTCGGAAAAACAAGATGGCGGCCGACGTGATTTTTGCAGCTCCGTTGTTTTCCAACCGATTTCGTTGAATTTTGCAATCTTTGAAGAAAGTAGTAAACGGTTAATAGAAAATGCAAAAAAAATTGGAAAAACAAGATGGCGGCCGAGCTGTAGCGTTTTCAAAATTTTGATTTTTTGACCCCGAACCGCGGCGCCACAGATCCGAGACGGGGTAGTCGAGGAAAATTATTTTTTCCTATTTCGCCCACGATTATCCTGTATTTTGACAGAACGGGAGTGGTTTCTCAAAATTCAAGATGGCGGCTGTCATGGCGGTCGTTTTGTTCGAGGTACGATAAAACGCAATTTTAAAATTCGAATATGTCAAAGTTGGCGACATCGGAGCGATTCGGCTTCTATGAAGCGGTTGTACGCATAGACTCGAGGTATAGATTGGTGGGGAAAAATTACCCCATTTTTCGGGAAATTTCAAGGTTTTTGGGAAAATGTAAAAAATCGAAATACGGACTTTTTGCAAAATCCGAGTATGAACGATTACGTGTTTTGCTCGTACAAATGACATTTGAGTGTTTTCGTCACCAAGGACTGGCAACACTGGAAGTTATCGAAGCAAAAGTGATTTTCGACATTGTCTTTTTTCAGGGACGATCATTTCGCGTGGATGCAAGCGAGATGAGAGATTGAACCGTTATCGGGAGCGGTATATCCTGTAGTTAATGGGAAAGTTGTAAAATTATCTAATTTGCTTCTGCAAAAAGAGTTGGTGGCCATTTTGTATTTTCTTTAAATTTTCCGATATTTTGATCATGTTTTTGTGGCAGTTGGCAACATTTTGGAAAGTCGACATGTATCAATCGATTGTGTGACTCAACCAGCAGTATCGAAATATGTAAACAGTGTTGCCACATTTGGGGAAATTTTCGAGATTTTCCCCAAAAACTCCTCCTGTAAAATTTTGTATGAAATTATTTTTTTTCACTGATGGTTTCATATAGAAAACAAAAAAAAAATCGAGGAAAAATTTGGAAATAGCTGATGATCGAGGATGTCGGAGACGGGTGAAGGGTCCGCTCAAGGTATTGAAGATAGGTGGGGGGTGCTCGACCAAATGTCATTCATGACGTCATCCAATTGCCAAAAAGCTGAAAAAAAATTCAAAATGGCGAAGAAAAAATGGCCGCCATACAAATTTCACCGGTGTCCAGCTCGGAGGGTATAAAAGATGGAAGTGTGGTTTCTTGGCAAAAGAGAATCAAGATCCGAAGGTCTACTCGATGAATAGAAAAAAAATTCAAAATGGCGGAATTTATTTTTCCATACATTTTGTATGGCGATTATGAATGTCTCATTCTCCTAGAAAGAGACGGAAAACGATACATTGATGTTTGGGAGATATGTTCGGATGCGCGATATGAGTAGGGGAAAATTATGAAATTTCAGAAAAACAAGATGGCGACCGACGTGATTTTTGCAACACTTTTGTTTTTCAACCGATTTCGCTGAAACTCACTATCTTTGAAGAAAGTACCAAACGATTAATAGAAAAAGTGGAAAATTTTGGAAAAACAAGATGGCCGTCGTACAAATTTCGTCGGTGTCGATCTCGGAAGGTATAAAAGATGGAAGTCTGATTTCTCGGCAAAAGATGATCAGGATCCGAAGGTCTACTCGGTGGAACAAACTCTGCATGCTCGCGGACCACTTTAGTGGTCCGCGCACCCACGCACCCTACTATATTACCCTCAACTACCCCGTTTTTACAAAAAAATGATATGGATGTCGTTTTCAGAGTTTTCCAGGGGCTGATTTTGATAACGACATTTATTTTGAAATCCAAGATGGCGGACATGCCTTTTTAAGAAAAAAATCGATATGGGTGTCTTTTTATGGTGAATTTGTTGAGTTTTGCAAACTTTGTAGAAAGTAGTAAATGATTAAGAAAAAATGTGGAAAAAATTGGAAAAACAAGATGGCGGCCGAGCCGTAGCGTTTTCAAAATTTTCATTTTTCGACCCCGAACCGCGGCGCCACAGATCCGAAACGGGGTAATCGAGGATAATTATTTTTCTTGGTTTCTCCCACGATTATCCTGTATTTTGACAGAACGGGAGTGGTTTTTAAAAATTCAAGATGGCGGCTGTCATGGCGGCCGTTTTGTTAGAGGTACGAAAAAACGCAATTTTAAAAGTCAAATATCTCAAAGTTGGCAACATCGGAGCGATTCGGCTTCTATGAAGCGGTTGTACGTATAGGCTCGAGGTATAGATCGGTGGGAAAAAATTACCCCATTTTTAGGGAAATTTCAAGATTTTCGGGAAATTGTAAAAAATCGAAATACGCACTTTTAGCAAAATCCGAGTATGAGTGATTACGTGTTTTGCTCGTACAAATGACATTTGGGTATTTTTGTCACCGGAGACTGGCAACACTGGAATTTATCAAAGTAAAAGTGATTTTCGACACGGTCTTTTTCACGGTATCCCCTTTCGCGTGGGTGCGAGCGAGAGGAAAGATTGAAACGTCATCGGGCGCGGTATATCCTGTAGTTAATAGGAAAATTATGAAACCGTGTAAAATCTTTCTGTGAAACGAGTTGGCGGCCATTTTGTATTTTTTTTAATTTTTCGAAATTTTGATCACGTTTTTGAGGCAGTTGGCAACATTTTGGAAAGTCGACATGTATGAATCGATTGTGTGACTCAACCGGCAGTATCGAAATATGTAAACAGTGTTGCCACATTTGGGGAGATTTTCGAGATTTTCCCCAAAAACTCCTCCTGTAAAATTTTGTATGAAATTATTTTTTTTCACTGATGGTTTCGTATAGAAAACAAAAAAAAAATCGAGGAAAAATTTGGAAATAGCTGATCATCGAGGATGTCGGAGACGGGTGAAGGGTCCGCTCAAGGTATTGAAGATAGGTAGGGGGTGCTCGACCAAATGTCATTCATGACGTCATCCAATTGCCAAAAAGCTGAAAAAAAATTCAAAATGGCGAAGAAAAGATGGCCGCCATACAAATTTCGCCGGTGTCCAGCTTGGAGGGTATAAAAGATGGAAGTGTGGTTTCTTGGCAAGAGATGATCAGGGTCCGAAGGTCTACTCGATGAATAGAAAAAAAATTCAAAATGGCGGATTTTTTTTCCCCATAGAAAATGTATGGCGAATATTGAATGTCACATTCTCCTAGAAAGAGACGGAAAACGATACATTGATGTATGGGAGATATGTTTAAATGCGTGATATGAGTAGGGGAAAATTATGACATTTCAGAAAAACAAGATGGCGGCCTATATGATTTTTGCAACTCTTTTGTTTTCCAACCGATTTCGTTGAAACTCGCAATCTTTGAAGAATGTAGTAAACGATTAATAGGAAAAGTGGAAAATTTTGAAAAAACAAGATGGCCGCCGTACAAATTTCGTCAGTGTATATCTCGGAGGATATAAAAGTTGGAAGAGTGGTTTCTTGGCAAAAGATGATCAGGGTCCGAAGGTCTACTCGGTGAAACAAACACTGCATGCTCGCGGACCACTTTAGTGGTCCGCGCACCCACGCACCCTACTAAATTATTATCCTAATTTACAAAAAATAATATGGATATCGTTTTCAGGGTTTCCAGGGTGCTGATTTTGATAATGACATTTATTTTCAAATCCAAGATGGCGGACTTACATTTTCTACAAAAAATAGAAATGCCTGTCATTTTATGGGGTTTTTCGGGGTGAATTATCTTAATAAATCAATTTGGTTTTATATAATAAAGTTAACCTTACCACGTCACGTGAGCTGCTTTAGCAGCTCGCGCACCGAGCAAAAACTAGTTATTATATTATACTATATATAGCTCGATTACCACTGACTCACTGACTGACTCATTGACATAATTGTTCTCCTAGAAAGAGACGGAAAATGATATAATGATGTAGGGGAATTGTGTTCGGTTTGGGGAACCCTCTGGGGAAAAATTATGACATTTCAGAAAAACAAGATGGCGGCCGAGGTGATTTTTGCAGCTCCGTTGTTTTCCAACCGATTTTGTTGAGTTTTGCAATCTTTAAAGAAAGTAGTAAACGGTTAATAGAAAATGTAGAAAAAATTGGAAAAACAAGATGGCGGCCGAGCCGCAGCGTTTTGAAAATTTTGATTTTTCGACCCCGAACCGCGGCGCCACAGATCCGAGACGGGGTAATCGAGGATAATATTTTTTTTTTGGTTTCGCCGACGATTATCCTCTATTTTGACAAAATGGGAGTGATTTTTAAAAATTCAAGATGGCGGCTGTCGTGGCGGCCATTATGTTAGAGGTACGAAAAAACGCAATTTTAAAAGTTAAATATCTCAAAGTTGGCAACATCGGAGCGATTCGGCTTCTATGAAGCGATTGTACGTGTAGGCTCGGGGTATAGATCGGTGGGAAAAAATTACCCCATATTTAGGGAAATTTCAAGATTTTCGGGAAATTGTAAAAAATCGAAATACGGACTTTTCGCAAAATACGAGTATGAGCGATTATGTGTTTTGCTCGTACAAATGACATTTGGGTATTTTTGTCGCCGGAGACTGGCAACACTGGAATTTATCAAAGTAAAAGTGATTTTCGACACGGTCTTTTTCACGGTATCCCCTTTCGCGTGGGTGCGAGCGAGAGGAAAGATTGAAACGTCATCGGAAGCGGTATATCCTGTAGTTAATAGGAAAATTATGAAACCGTGTCAAATCTTTCTGTGAAACGAGTTGGCGGCCATTTTGTATTTTTCTTTACTTTTCGAAATTTTGATCACGTTTTTGAGGCAGTTGGCAACATTTTGGAAAGTCAGAATGTATGAATCGATTGTGTATCTCGGCTGGCAGTATGAAGATATGCAACCGGTGTTGCCACTTTTGGGGAGATTTTCGAGATTTTCAACTAAGAAACTCCTGTAAAATTTTGTATGAAAATTTTTTTTTTCACTGATGTTGTCAGATAGAAAACAAAAACTTAGTAAGCCAAAATTATGGAGAGAGCTGATGATTGAGGATATCGGAAACGGGTGAAGGGCCTGCTTAAGGTATTGAAGATAGGTGGGGGGTGCTCGAGCAAATGTCATTCATGACGTCATCCAATTGCCAAAAAGCTGGAAAAAAATTCAAAATGGCGAAGAAAAGATGGCCGCCATACAAATTTCGCCGGTGTCCAGCTTGGAGGGTATAAAAGATGGAAGTATGGTTTCTTGGCAAGAGATGATCAGGGTCCGAAGGTCTACTCGATGAATAGAAAAAAAATTCAAAATGGCGGAATTTATTTTTACATACATTTTGTATGGCGAATATTGAATGTCTCATTCTCCTAGAAAGAGACAGAAAACGATACATTGATGTATGGGAGATATGTTTTGGAGCGCGATATAAGTAGGGAAAAATTATGACATTTCAGAAAAACAAGATGGCGGCCTATATGACTTTTGCAACTCTTTTGTTTTCCAACCGATTTCGTTGAAACTCGCAATCTTTAAAGAATGTAGTAAACGATTAATAGAAAAAGTGGAAAATTTTGGAAAAACAAGATGGCCGCCGTACAAATTTCGTCAGTGTCTATCTCGGAGGCTATAAAAGATGGAAGAGTGGTTTCTTGGCAAAAGATGATCAGGGTCCGAAGGTCTACTCGGTGGAAAACAGTCTGCATGCTCGCGGACCACTTTAGTGGTCCGCGCACCCACGCACCCTACTTTATTAACCTCAACTACCCCGTTTTTACAAAAAATGATATGGATGTCGTTTTCAGGGTTTTCCAGGGTGCTGATTATGATAACGACATTTATTTTGAAATCCAAGATGGCGGACATGCATATTTTAAGAAAAATTTCGATATGGGTGTCCTTTTGTGGGTTTTTGTGGTGAATTTTGTATCTTAATAAATAAATTCGTTTTAATACTTATCAACCTAACCACGTCACGCGAGCTGCTTTAGCAGCTCGCGCACCGAGCAAAACACTAGTTTTATACTATATATAGCTCGATTACCACTCACTGACTGACTCATTGACATAATTGTTCTCCTAGAAAGAGACGGAAAATGATATAATGATGTAGGGGAGATGTGTTTGGATTCGGGAACCCTCTGGGGAAAAATTATGACATTTCAGAAAAACAAGATGGCGGCCGAGGTGATTTTTGCAGCTCCGTTGTTTTCCAACCGATTTTGTTGAGTTTTGCAAACTTTGTAGAAAGTAGTAAATGATTAAGAAAAAATGTGGAAAAAATTGGAAAAACAAGATGGCGGCCGAGCCGTAGCGTTTTCAAAATTTTGATTTTTCGACCCCGAACCGCGGCGCCACAGATCCGAAACGGGAAATTGAAACTAATATTTTTTTTCTGGTTTCGTCTACGATTATCCCGTATTTTGACAGAATGGGAGTGGTTTTTCAAAATTCAAGATGGCGGCTGTCATGGCGGTCGTTTTGTTCGAAGTACGAAAAAACGCAATTTTAAAAGTTAAATATCTCAAAGCTGGCAACATCGGAGCGATTCGGCTTCTATGAAGCGGTTGTACGTATAGACTCGGGGTAAAGATCGAAGGGAAAAAATTACCCCATTTTCAGGGAAATTTTGAGATTTTCGGGAAATTGTAAAAAATCGAAATACGCACTTTTAGCAAAATCCGAGTATGAGCGATTACGTGTTTTGCTCGTAAAAATGACATTTGGGTATTTTTGTCACCGGAGACTGGCAACACTGGAATTTATCAAATTAAAAGTGATTTTCGACACGGTCTTTTTCACGGTATCCTCTTTCGCGTGGGTGCGAGCGAGAGGAAAGATTGAAACGTCATCGGGAGCGGTATATCCTGTAGTTAATAGGAAAATTATGAAACCGTGTAAAATCTTTCTGTGAAACGAGTTGGCGGCCATTTTGTTTTTTTTTAAATTTTTCGAAATTTTGATCACGTTTTTGACGCAGTTGGCAACATTTTGGAAAGTCGATATGTATGAATCGATTGTGTGACTCAACCAGCAGTATCGAAATATGTGAACAGTGTTGCCACATTTGGGGAGATTTTCGAGATTCTCCCCAAAAACTCCTCCTGTAAAATTTAGTATGAAAAATTTTTTTTTCACTGATGGTTTCGTATAGAAAACAAAAAAAAAATCGAGGAAAAATTTGGAAATAGCTGATGATGAAGGATGTTGGAGACGGGTGAAGGGTCCGCTCAAGGTATTGAAGATAGGTGGGGGGTGCTCGACCAAATGTCATTCATGACGTCATCCAATTGCCAAAAAGCTGAAAAAAAATTCAAAATGGCGAAGAAAAGATGGCCGCCATACAAATTTCGCCGGTGTCCAGCTCGGAGGGTATAAAAGATGGAAGTGTGGTTTCTTGGCAAGAGATGATCAGGGTCCGAAGGTCTACTCGATGAATAGAAAAAAAATTCAAAATGGCGGATTTTTTTCCCCATAGAAAATGTATGGCGAATATTGAATGTCACATTCTCCTAGAAAGAGACAGAAAACGATACATTGATGTATGGGAGATATGTTTAAATGCGTGATATGAGTAGGGAAAAATTATGACATTTCAGAAAAACAAGATGGCGGCCTATATGATTTTTGCAACTCTTTTGTTTTCCAACCGATTTCGTTGAAACTCGCAATCTTTGAAGAATGTAGTAAACAATTAATAGAAAAAGTGGAAAATTTTGGAAAAACAAGATGGCCGCCGTACAAATTTCGTCGTTGTCTATCTCGGAGGCTATAAAAGATGGAAGAATGGTTTCTTGGCAAAAGATGATCAGGGTCCGAAGGTCTACTCGGTGGAACAAACTCTGCATGCTCGCGGACCACTTTAGTGGTCCGCGCACCCACGCACCCTACTTTATTAATCTCGACTACCCCGTTTTTACAAAAAATGATATGGATGTCGTTTTCAGAGTTTTCCAGGGTGCTGATTTTGATAACGACATTTATTTTGAAATCCAAGATGGCGGACATGCACTTTTAAAGAAAAAAATGGATATGGGTGTCGATTTCAGGGTTTTCCAGAGCGCTGATTTTGATGACGACGTTCATTTTCAAATCCAAAATGGCGGACTTATACTTTTTATTAAAAATAAACACTCTGCTTGCTCGCGGACCACTTTAGTGGTCCGCGCACCCACGCACCCTACTAAATTATTATCCTCAACTACCCCGTTTTTACAAAAAATGATATGGATGTCGTTTGCAGGGGTTTCCAGGATGTTGATTTTAATACTAACATTCATTTTAAAATCAAAGATGGCGGACTTACGCTTTTCACCAAAAATCGATATGGATATCGTTTTCAGGGTTTCCCAGGGTGCTGATTTTGAAAATGTCATTTATTTTGAAATCCGAGATGGCAGACATACACTTTTTTAGTAAAAAATTGATATGGGTGTCGTTTTATGGTGTTTTCGGGGTGTATTATGTATCTTAATAAATAAATTTGTTTTATTGAGGCTATAAAAGATGGAAGAGTGGTTTCTTGGCAAAAGATGATCAGGGTCCGAAGGTCTACTCAATGGAACAAACTCTGCATGCTCGCGGACCACTTTAGTGGTCCGCGCACCCACGCACCCTACTTTATTAACCTCAACTACCCCGTTTTTACAAAAAATGATATGGATGTCGTTTTCTGGGGTTTCCAGGGTGCTGATTATGATAACGACATTTATTTTGAAATCAAAGATGGCGGACATGCATTTTTTAAGAAAAAAATCGATATGGGTGTCGTTTTATGGTGTTTTCGCGGTGAATTTTGTATCTTAATAAATAAATTTGGTTTAGTATAATAAAGTTAACCCAACCACGTCACGCGAGCTGCTTTAGCAGCTCGCGCACCGAGCAAAACACTAGTTATACTATATATAGCTCGATTACCACTCACTCACTGACTCACTCATTGACATAATTGTTCTCCTAGAAAGAGACGGAAAATGATATAATGATGTAGGGGAGTTGTGTTCGGTTTCGAGAACCCTCTGGGGAAAAATTATGACATTTTAGAAAAACAAGATGGCGGCCGACGTGATTTTTGCAGCTCCGTTGTTTTCCAACCGATTTCATCGAATTTTACAATCTTTAAAGAAAGTAGTAAACGGTTAATAAAAAATGTGAAAAAAATTGGAAAAACAAGATGGCGGCTGAGATGGAGCGTTTTAAAAATTTTCATTTTTCGACCCCGAACCGCGGCGCCACAGATCCGAAACGGGGTAATCGAGGATAATTATTTTTTTTGATTTCGCCCACGACTATCCTGTATTTTAACAGAACGGGAGTGGTTTTTAAAAATTCAAGATGGCGGCTGTCGTGGCGGCCGTTTTGTTCGAGGTACGAAAAAATGCAATTTTAAAAGTTAAATATCTCAAAGTTGGCAACATCGGAGTGATTCGGCTTCTATGAAGCGATTGTACGTGTAGGCTCGGGGTATAGATCGGTGGGAAAAAATTACCCCATTTTTAGGGAAATTTCAAGATTTTCGGGAAATTGTAAAAAATCGAAATACGGACTTTTCGCAAAATACGAGTATGAGCGATTATGTGTTTTGCTTGTACAAATGACATTTGGGTATTTTTGTCGCCGGAGACTGGCAACACTGGAATTTATCAAAGTAAAAGTGATTTTCGACACGGTCTTTTTCACGGTATCCCCTTTCGCGTGGGTGCGAGCGAGAGGAAAGATTGAAACGTCATCGGAAGCGGTATATCCTGTAGTTAATAGGAAAATTATGAAACCGTGTAAAATCTTTCTGTGAAACGAGTTGGCGGCCATTTTGTATTTTTCTTTACTTTTCGAAATTTTGATCACGTTTTTGAGGCAGTTGGCAACATTTTGGAAAGTCAGAATGTATGAATCGATTGTGTATCTCGGCTGGCAGTATGAAGATATGCAACCGGTGTTGCCACTTTTGGGGAGATTTTCGAGATTTTCAACTAAGAAACTCCTGTAAAATTTTGTATGAAAAATTTTTTTTTCACTGATGGTGTCGTATAGAAAACAAAAACTTAGTAAGCCAAAATTATGGAGAGAGCTAATGATTGAGGATATCGGAGACGGGTGAAGGGCCCGCTTAAGGTATTGAAAATAGGTGGGGGGTGCTCGAGCAAATGTCATTCATGACATCATCCAATTGCCAAAAAGCTGAAAAAAATTTCAAAATGGCGAAGAAAAGATGGCCGCCATACAAATTTCGCCGGTGTCCAGCTCGGAGGGTATAAAAGATGGAAGTGTGGTTTCTGGGAAGAAGATGATCAGGATCTGAAGGTCTACTCGATGAATAGAAAAAAAAATCAAAATGGCGGATTTTTTTTTCCCATAGAAAATGTATGGCGAATATTGAATGTCTCATTCTCCTAGAAAGAGCCGGAAAACGATACGATAATGTAGGGGAGATGTGTTCGGGTGGGGAAGGCGAGTAGGGAAAAATTATGACATTTCAGAAAAACAAGATGGCGACCGACGTGATTTTTGCATTTCTTTTGTTTTCCAACCGATTTTGTTGAAACTCGCATTCTTTGAAGAATGTAGTAAACGATTAATAGAAAAAGTGGAAAATTTTGGACAAACAAGATGGCCGCCGTATAAACTTCGTCGATGTCTATCTCGGAGGCTATAAAAGATGGAAGAGTGGTTTCTTGGCAAAAGATGATCAGGGTCCGAAGGTCTACTCGGTGGAACAAACTTTGTATGCTCGCGGACCACTTTAGTGGTCCGCGCACCCACGCACCCTACTTTATTAACCTCAACTACCCCGTTTTTACAAAAAATGATATGGATATCGTTTTCAGAGTTTTCCAGCGTGCTGATTTTGATAATGACATTTATTTTGAAATCCAAGATGGCGGGCGTGCACTTTTTAAGAAAAAAATTGATATAGGTGTCGTTTTATGGGGTTTTCGGGGTAATTTGTGTATCTTAATAAAAAAAATCGGTTTAATACAACTCATAAACCTAACCACGTCACGAGAGCTGCTTTAGCAGCTCGCGCACCGAGCAAAACACTAGTTATACTATATATAGCTCGATTACCACTCACTCACTGACTCATTGACATAATTGTTCTCCTAGAAAGAGAAGGAAAATGATATAGTGATGTAGGGGAAATGTGTTCGAGTGGGGGAGTCGACTGGGGAAAAATTATGACATTTCGGAAAAACAAGATGGCGGCCGACGTGATTTTTGCAGCTCCTTTGTTTTTTAAGGGACTCCGTTCAAACTCGCAACTATTGAAGAATGTAGTAAATGATTATCAGAAAATGTGGAAAAAATTGGAAAAACAAGATGGCGGCCGAGCCGTAGCGTTTTCAAATTTTTGATTTTTCGACCCCGAACCGCGGCGCCACAGATCCAAGACGGGGTAGTCTAGGATAGTTATTTTTTCGTGTTTCGCACACGATTATCCTGTATTTTGACAGAACGGGAGTGGTTTTTAAAAATTCAAGATGGCGGCTGTCATGGCGGCCGTTTTGTTCGAGGTACGAAAAAACGCAATTTTAAAAGTTAAATATCTCAAAGTTGGCAACATCGGAGCGATTCGGCTTCTATGAAGCGGTTGTACGTATAGACTCGAGGTATAGATCGGTGGGAAAAAATTACCCCATTTTTAGGGAAATTTCAAGATTTTCGGGAAATTGTAAAAAATCGAAATATGCACTTTTAGCAAAATCCGAGTATGAGCGATTACGTGTTTTGCTCGTGCAAATGATATTTTGGTACTTTTGTCGCCGGGGACTGGCAACACTAGAATTTATCAAAGTAAAAGTGATTTTCGACATGATCTTTTTTAGGGGCGATCGGTTCGCCTGGGTGCGAGCGAGATGAGAGATTGAAACGTCATCGGGAGCGGTATATCCTGTAATTAATAGGAAAATTATGAAACCGTGTAAAATCTTTCTGTGAAAAGAGTTGGCGGCCATTTTGTATTTTTTTTAATTTTTCGAAATTTTGATCACGTTTTTGAGGCAGTTGGCAACATTTTGGAAAGTCAATATGTATGAATCGATTGTGTATCTCGGCTGGCAGTATGGAGATATGCAACCGGTGTTGCCACTTTTGGGGAGATTTTCGAGATTTTCAACTAAGAAACTCCTGTAAAATTTTGTATGAAAAATTTTTTTTCCACTGATGGTGTCGTATAGAGAACAAAAACTTAGTAAGCCAAAATTATGGAGAGAGCTGATGATTGAGGGTTTTGGAGACGGGTGGAGGGCCCGCTTAAGGTATTGAAGATAGGCGGGGGGTGCTCGAGCAAATGTCATTCATGACGTCATCCAATTGCCAAAAAGCTGAAAAAATATTCAAAATGGCGAAGAAAAGATGGCCGCCATGCAAATTTCGCCGGTGTCCAGCTCGGAGGGTATAAAAGATGGAAGTGAGGCTTCTTGGCAAGAGATGATCAGGATCCGAAGGTCTACTCGATGAATAGAAAAAAAATCCAAAATGGCGGATTTTTTTTCCCATACATTTTGTATGGCGAATATTGAATGCCTCATTCTCCTAGAAAGAGACAGAAAACGATACATTGATGTATGGGAGATATGTTCGGATGCGCGATATGAGTAGGGGAAAATTATGACATTTCAGAAAAACAAGATGGCGGCCTATATGATTTTTGCAACTCTTTTGTTTTCCAACCGATTTCGTTGAAACTCGCAATCTTTGAAGAATATAGTAAACGATTAATATAAAAAGTGGAAAATTTTGGAAAAACAAGATGGCCGCCGTACAAATTTCGTCGGTGTCTATCTCGGAGGCTATAAAAGATGGAAGAGTGGTTTCTTGGCAAAAGATGATCAGGGTCCGAAGGTCTACTCGGTGAAAGAAACTCTGCATGCTCGCGGACCACTTTAGTGGTCCGCGCACCCACGCACCCTACTAAATTATTATCCTAATTTACAAAAAATAATATGGACATCGTTTTCAGGGTTTTCCAGGGTGCTGATTTTGATAATGACATTTATTTTCAAATCCAAGATGGCGGACTTACATTTTCTACAAAAAATAGAAATGCCTGTCATTTTATGGGGTTTTTAGGGGTGAATTATGTATCTTATTAAATCAATTTGGTTTTATATAATAAAGTTTACCTTACCACGTCACGTGAGCTGCTTTAGCAGCTCGCGCACCGAGCAAAAACTAGTTATTATATTATACTATATATAGCTCGATTACCACTCACTCACTCACTCACTCATTGACATAATTGTTCTCCTAGAAAGAGACGGAAAATGATATAATGATGTAGGGGAGATGTGTTCGGTTTCGGGAACCCTCTGGGGAAAAATTATGACATTTCAAAAAAACAAGATGGCGGCCGAGGTGATTTTTGCAGCTCCGTTGTTTTCCAACCGATTTCGTCGAATTTTGGAAACTTTGAACAAAGTAGTAAACGATTAATGGGAAATGTCGAAAAAATTGAAAAAACAAAATGGCGGCTGAGATGGAACGTTTTCAAAATTTTCATTTTTCGACCCCGAACCGCGGCGCCACAGATCCAAGACGGGGTAGTCGAGGATAACTATTTTTGCGTGTTTCGCCCACGATTATCCTGTATTTTGACAGAACGGGAGTGGTTATAAAAAATTCAAGATGGCGGCTGTCATGGCGGCCGTTTTGTTCGAGGTACGAAAAAACGCAATTTTAAAAGTTAAATATCTCAAAGTTGGCAACATCGGAGCGATTCGGCTTCTATGAAGCGGTTGTACGTATAGGCTCGAGGTATAGATCGGTGGGAAAAAATTACCCCATTTTTAGGGAAATTTTAAGATTTTCGGGAAATTGTAAAAAATCGAAATACGCATTTTTAGCAAAATCCGAGTATGAGTGGTTACGTGTTTTGCTCGTACAAATGACATTTGGGTATTTTTGTCACCGGAGACTGGCAACACTGGAATTTATCAAAGTAAAAGTGATTTTCGACACGGTCTTTTTCACGGTATCCCCTTTCGCGTGGGTGCGAGCGAGAGGAAAGATTGAAACGTCATCGGGCGCGGTATATCCTGTAGTTAATAGGAAAATTATGAAACCGTGTAAAATCTTTCTGTGAAACGAGTTGGCGGCCATTTTGTATTTTTTTTAATTTTTCGAAATTTTGATCACGTTTTTGAGGCAGTTGGCAACATTTTGGAAAAACAGTATGTATGAATCGATTGTGTATCTCGGCTGGCAGTATGGAGATATGCAACCGGTGTTGCCAGTTTTGGGGAGATTTTCGAGATTTTCAACTAAGAAACTCCTGTAAAATTTTGTATGAAAAATTTTTTTTTCACTGATGGTGTTATATAGAAAACAAAAACTTAGTAAGCCAAAATTATGGAGAGAGCTGATGATTGAGGATATCGGAGACGGGTGAAGGGCCCGCTTAAGGTATTGAAGATAGGTGGGGGGTGCTCGAGCAAATGTCATTCATGACGTCATCCAATTGCCAAAAAGCTGAAAAAAAATTCAAAATGGCGAAGAAAAGATGGCCGCCATACAAATTTCACCGGTGTCCAGCTCGGAGGGTATAAAAGATGGAAGTGTGGTTTCTTGGCAAAAGAGAATCAAGATCCGAAGGTCTACTCGATGAATAGAAAAAAAATTCAAAATGGCGGAATTTATTTTTCCATACATTTTGTATGGCGATTATGAATGTCTCATTCTCCTAGAAAGAGACGGAAAACGATACATTGATGTTTGGGAGATATGTTCGGATGCGCGATATGAGTAGGGGAAAATTATGAAATTTCAGAAAAACAAGATGGCGACCGACGTGATTTTTGCAACTCTTTTGTTTTCCAACCGATTTCGTTGAAACTCGCAATCTTTGAAGAATGTACTAAACGATTAATAGAAAAAGTGGAAAATTTTGGAAAAACAAAATGGCCGCCGTACAAATTTCGTCGGTGTCTATCTCGGAGGCTATAAAAGATGGAAGAGTGGTTTCTTGGCAAAAGATGATCAGAGTCCGAAGGTCTACTCGGTGGAACAAACGCTGCATGCTCGCGGACCACTTTAGTGGTCCGCGCACCCACGCACCCTACTTTATTAACCTCAACTACCCCGTTTTTACAAAAAATGATATGGATGTCTTTTTCAGAGTTTTCTAGGGTGCTGATTTTGATAACGACATTTATTTTGAAATCCAAGATGGCGAGCGTGCACTTTTTAAGAAAAAAATTGATATAGGTGTCGTTTTATGGGGTTTTCGGGGTAATTTGTGTATCTTAATAAAAAAAATCGGTTTAATACAACTCATAAACCTAACCACGTCACGTGAGCTGCTTTAGCAGCTCGCGCACCGAGCAAAACACTAGTTATTATACTATATATAGCTCGATTACCACTCACTCATTGACATAATTGTTCTCCTAGAAAGAGACGGAAAATGATATAATGATGTAGGGGAGATGTGGTCGGATTCGGGAGTCCTCTGGGGAAAAATTATGACATTTCGGAAAAACAAGATGGCGGCCGAGGTGATTTTTGCAGCTCCGTTCTTTTCCAACCGATTTTTTTGAATTTTGCAAACTTTGTAGAAAGTAGTAAACGGTTACCAGAAAATGTAGAAAAAATTGGAAAAACAAAATGGCGGCCGAGATGGAGCGTTTTCAAAATTTTCATTTTTCGACCCCTAACCGCAGCGCCACAGATCCGAGACGGGGTAATCGAGGATAATTATTTTTTCTGGTTTCGCCCACGATTATCCTGTATTTTGACAGAACGGGAGTGGTTTTTAAAAATTCAAGATGGCGGCTGTCGTGGCAACCATTATGTTACAGGTACGAAAAAACGCAATTTTAAAATTCAAATATCTCAAAGTTGGCAACATCAGAGCGATTCGGCTTCTATGAAGCGATTGTACGTACAGGCTCGAGGTATAGTTTGCAGGAAAAAAATTACCCAATTTTTAGGGAAATTTCAAGATTTTCGGGAAATTGTAAAAAATCGAAATACGCACTTTTAGCAAAATCCGAGTATGAGCGATTATGTGTTTTGCTCGTGCAAATGACATTTAGGTACTTTTGTTACCAGAGACTGGCAACACTGGAATTTATCAAAGTAAAAGTGATTTTCGACACGGTCTTTTTCACGGTATCTCCTTTCGCGTGGGTGCGAGCGAGAGGCAAGATTGAAACGTCATCGGGAGCGGTATATCCTGTAGTTAATAGGAAAATTATGAAACCGTGTAAAATCTTTCTGTGAAACGAGCTGGCGGCCATTTTGTATTTTTTTTAATTTTTCGAAATTTTGATCACGTTTTTGAGGCAGTTGGCAACATTTTGGAAAGTCAATATGTATGAATCGATTGTGTATCTCGGCTGGCAGTATAGAGATATGCAACCGGTGTTGCCAGTTTTGGGGAGATTTTCGAGATTTTCAACTAAGAAACTCCTGTAAAATTTTGTATGAAAATTTTTTTTTTCACTGATGGTGTCGTATAGAAAACAAAAAGTTAGTAAGCCAAAATTATGGAGAGAGCTGATGATTGAGGGTTTCGGAGACGCGTGGAGGGCCCGCTTAAGGTATTGAAGATAGGTGGGGGGTGCTCGAGCAAATGTCATTCATGACGTCATCCAATTGCCAAAAAGCTGAAAAAAAATTCAAAATGGCGAAGAAAAGATGGCCGCCATACAAATTTCGCTGGTGTCCAGCTCGGAGGGTATAAAAGATGGAAGTGAGGTTTCTTGGCAAGAGATGATCAGGATCCGAAGGTCTACTCGATGAATAGAAAAAAAATCCAAAATGGCGGAATTTTTTTTTCCATACATTTTGTATGGCGAATATTGAATGCCTCATTCTCCTAGAAAGAGACAGAAAACGATACATTGATGTATGGGAGATATGTTCGGATGCGCGATATGAGTAGGGGAAAATTATGATATTTCAGAAAAACAAGATGGCGGCCTATATGATTTTTGCAACTCTATTGTTTTTCGACCGATTTCGTTGAAACTCGCAATCTTGGAAGAAAGTAGTAAACGATTAATGGAAATAGTGGAAAAATTTGGAAAAACAAGATGGCCGCCACACAAACTTCGTCGGTGTCTATCTCGGAGGGTATAAAAGATGGAAGACTGGTTTCTCGGCAAAAGATGATCAGGATCCGAAGGTCTACTCGGTGGAACAAACTCTGCATGCTCGCGGACCACTTTAGTGGTCCGCGCACCCACGCACCCTACTTTATTAACCTCAACTACCCCGTTTTTACAAAAAATGATATGGATGTCGTTTTCAGAGTTTTCCGGCGTGCTGATTTTGATAACGACATTTATTTTGAAATCCAAGATGGCGGACATGCACTTTTTAAGAAAAAAATTGATATGGGTGTCGTTTTGTGGGTTTTTGTGGTGAATTGTGTATCTTTAATAAATAAATTTGGTTAAATATAATAAAGTTAACATAACCACGTCACGTGAGCTGCTTTAGCAGCTCGCGCACCGAGCAAAACACTAGTTATTATACTATATATAGCTCAATTACCACTCACTGACTCATTGACATAATTGTTCTCCTAGAAAGAGACGGAAAATGATATAATGATGTAGGGGAAATGTGTTCGGATGCGGGATTCGACTGGGGAAAAATTATGACATTTCGGAAAAACAAGATGGCGGCCGTCGTGATTTTTGCAGCTCCTTTGTTTTTTAAGGGACTCCGTTCAAACTCGCAACTATTAAAGAATGTAGTAAACGGTTAACAAAAAATGTGAAAAAAATTGGAAAATCAAGATGGCGGCCGAGCCGTAGCGTTTTTAAAATTTTGATTTTTCGACCCCGAACCGCGGCGCCACAGATCCGAAACGGGGTAATCGAGGATAATTATTTTTTCTGGTTTCGCCCACGATTATCCTGTATTTTGACAGAACGGGAGTGGTTTTTAAAAATTCAAGATGGTGGCTGTCATGGCGGCCGTTAAGTTAGAGGTACCAAAAATCCCAATTTTAAAATTAAATTTTTTCCCAGTCGACGACGTCGGACCGTTTTGGTTTCTATGAAGCGGTTGTACGTATAGACTCGAGGTATATATCGGTGGGAAAAAATTACCCCATTTTTAGGGAAATTTCAAGATTTTCGGGAAATTGTAAAAAATCGAAATAAGGACTTTGTGCAAAATCCGAGTATGAGCGATTATGTGTTTTGCTGGTACAAATGACATTTGGGTATTTTTGTCGCCGGAGACTGGCAACACTGGAATTCATCAAAGAAAAAGTGATTTTCGACATGGTCTTTTTTCAGGGACGATAGGTTCGCATGGGTGCGAGCGAGATGAGAGATTGAAACGTTATCCGGAGCGGTATATCCTTTAGTTAATGGGAAAGTTGTAAAATAATCTAATTTGCTTCTGCAAAAAGAGTTGGTGGCCATTTTGTATTTTCCTTAAATTTTCCGAAATTTTGATCACGTTTTTGAGGCAGTTGGCAACATTTTGGAAAGTCGACATGTATGAATCGATTGTGTGACTCAACCAGCAGTATCGAAATATTTAAACAGTGTTGCCACATTTAGGGAGATTTTCGAGATTTTCCCCAAAAACTCCTCCTGTAAAATTTTGTATGAAATTTTTTTTTTTCACTGATGGTTTCGTATAGAAAACAAAAAAAAAATCGAGGAAAAATTTGGAAATAGCTGATGATCGAGGATGTCGGAGACGGGTGAAGGGTCCGCTCAAGGTATTGAAGATAGGTGGGGGTTGCTCGACCAAATGTCATTCATGACATCATCCAATTGCCAAAAAGCTGAAAAAAAATTCAAAATGGCGAAGAAAAGATGGCCGCCATACAAATTTCGCCGGCGTCCAGCTCGGAGGGTATAAAAGATGGAGGTGCGGTTTCTTGGCAAAAGAGGATCAGGATCGAAAGGTCTACTCGATGAATAGAAAAAAAATTCAAAATGGCGGAATTTATTTTCCCATACATTTTGTATGGCGAGTATTGAATGTCTCATTCTCCTAGAAAGAGACGGAAAACGATACGATAATGTAGAGGAGATATGTTCGGGTGGGGGAGGCAAGTAGGGAAAAATTATGACATTTCAGAAAAACAAGATGGCGACCGACGTGATTTTTGCAACTCTTTTGTTTTCCAACCGATTTCGTTGAAACTCACAATCTTTGAAGAAAGTAGTAAACGATTAATAGAAAAAGTGGAAAATTTTGGAAAAACAAGATGGCCGCCATACAAACTTTGTCGGTGTCTATCTCGGAAAGTATAAAAGATGGAAGAGTGGTTTCTTGGCAAAAGATGATCAGGGTCCGAAGGTCTACTCGGTGGAACAAACTCTGCATGCTCGCGGACCACTTTAGTGGTCCGCGCACGCACGCACCCTACCTTATTAACCTCAACTACCCCGTTTTTACAAAAAATGATATGGATGTCGTTTTCAGGGTTTTCCAGGGTGCTGATTTTGATAACGACATTTATTTTGAAATCCAAGATGGCGGACATGCACTTTTTAAGAAAAAAATCGATATGGGTGTCGTTTTGTGGATTTTTGTGGTGAATTGCGTATCTTAATAAATAAATTCGTTTTAATACTTGTCAACCTAACCACGTCACGCGAGCTGCTTTAGCAGCTCGCGCACCGAGCAAAACACTAGTTATACTATATATAGCTCAATTACCACTGACTCACTCATTGACATAATTGTTCTCCTAGAAGGAGACGGAAAATGATATAATGATGTAGGGGAGTTGTGTTCGGTTTCGGGAACCTTCTGGGGAAAAATTATGACATTTCGGAAAAACAAGATGGCGGCCGTCGTCATTTTTGCAGCTCCTTTGTTTTTTAAGGGACTCCGTTCAAACTCGCAACTATTAAAGAATGTAGTAAACGGTTACCAGAAAATGTGAAAAAAATTGGAAAAACAAGATGGCGGCCGAGCCGTAGCGTTTTCAAAATTTTCATTTTTCGACCCCGAACCGCGGCGCCACAGATCCGAAACGGGGTAATCGAGGATAATTATTTTTCTTGGTTTCTCCCACGATTATCCTGTATTTTGACAGAACGGGAGTGGTTTTTAAAAATTCAAGATGGCGGCTGTCATGGCGGCCGTTTTGTTAGAGGTACGAAAAAACGCAATTTTAAAAGTCAAATATCTCAAAGTTGGCAACATCGGAGCGATTCGGCTTCTATGAAGCGGTTGTACGTATAGGCTCGAGGTATAGATCGGTGGGAAAAAATTACCCCATTTTTAGGGAAATTTCAAGATTTTCGGGAAATTGTAAAAAATCGAAATACGCACTTTTAGCAAAATCCGAGTATGAGTGATTACGTGTTTTGCTCGTACAAATGACATTTGGGTATTTTTGTCACCGGAGACTGGCAACACTGGAATTTATCAAAGTAAAAGTGATTTTCGACACGGTCTTTTTCACGGTATCCCCTTTCGCGTGGGTGCGAGCGAGAGGAAAGATTGAAACGTCATCGGGCGCGGTATATCCTGTAGTTAATAGGAAAATTATGAAACCGTGTAAAATCTTTCTGTGAAACGAGTTGGCGGCCATTTTGTATTTTTTTTAATTTTTCGAAATTTTGATCACGTTTTTGAGGCAGTTGGCAACATTTTGGAAAGTCGACATGTATGAATCGATTGTGTGACTCAACCGGCAGTATCGAAATATGTAAACAGTGTTGCCACATTTGGGGAGATTTTCGAGATTTTCCCCAAAAACTCCTCCTGTAAAATTTTGTATGAAATTATTTTTTTTCACTGATGGTTTCGTATAGAAAACAAAAAAAAAATCGAGGAAAAATTTGGAAATAGCTGATGATCGAGGATGTCGGAGACGGGTGAAGGGTCCGCTCAAGGTATTGAAGATAGGTAGGGGATGCTCGACCAAATGTCATTCATGACGTCATCCAATTGCCAAAAAGCTGAAAAAAATTCAAAATGGCGAAGAAAAGATGGCCGCCATACAAATTTCGCCGGCGTCCAGCTCGGAGGGTATAAAAGATGGAGGTGCGGTTTTGTGGCAAAAGAGGATCAAGATCCAAAGGTCTACTCGATGAATAGAAAAAAAATTCAAAATGGCGGAATTTATTTTCCCATACATTTTGTATGGCGAATATTGAATGTCTCATTCTCCTAGAAAGAGACGGAAAACGATACGATAATGTAGGGGAGATGTGTTCGGGTGGGAGAGGCGAGTAGGGAAAAATTATGACATTTCAGAAAAACAAGATGGCGACCGACATGATTTTTGCAACTCTTTTGTTTTCCAACCGATTTCGTTGAAACTCGCAATCTTTGAAGAAAGTAGTAAACGATTAACAGAAAAAGTGGAAAATTTTGGAAAAACAAGATGGCCGCCGTACAAATTTCGTCGGTGTCTATCTCGGAGGCTATAAAAGATGGAAGAATGGTTTCTTGGCAAAAGATGATCAGGGTCCGAAGGTCTACTCGGTGGAACAAACTCTGCATGCTCGCGGACCACTTTAGTGGTCCGCGCACCCACGCACCCTACTAACTTATTAACCTAATTTACAAAAAATAATATGGATATCGTTTTCAGGGTTTCCAGGGTGCTGATTTTGATAATGACATTTATTTTCAAATCCAAGATGGCGGACTTACATTTTCTACAAAAAATAGAAATGCCTGTCATTTTATGGGGTTTTTCGGGGTGAATTATCTTAATAAATCAATTTGGTTTTATATAATAAAAGTTAACCTTACCACGTCACGTGAGCTGCTTTAGCAGCTCGCGCACCGAGCAAAAACTAGTTATTATACTATATATAGCTCAATTACCACTCACTCACTCATTGACATAATTGTTCTCCTAGAAAGAGAAGGAAAATGATATAATAATGTAGGGGAGATGTGTTTGGGTGGGGGAGTCGACTGGGGAAAAATTATGACATTTCGGAAAAACAAGATGGCAGCTGCCGTGATTTTTGCGGCTCCTTTATTTTTTAAGGGATTCCGTTCAAACTCGCAACTATTAAAGAATGTAGTAAATGGTTAACAAAAAATGTGGAAAAAATTGTAAAAACAAGATGGCGGCCGAGCCGTAGCGTTTTGAAAATTTTGATTTTTCGACCCCGAACCGCGGCGCCACAGATCCGAAACGGGGTAATCGAGGATAATTTTTTTTTTTGATTTCGCCCACGATTATCCTGTATTTTGACATAACGCGAGTGGTTTCAAAAAATTCAAGATGGCGGCTGTCGTGGCGGCCGTTTTGTTCGAGGTACGAAAAAACGCAATTTTAAAAGTTAAATATCTCAAAGTTGGCAACATCGGATTGATTCGGCTTCTATGAAGCGGTTGTACGTATAGACTCGAGGTATAGATCGGTGGGAAAAAATTACCCCATTTTAAGGGAAATTTCAAGATTTTCGGGAAATTGTAAAAAATCGAAATACGCACTTTTAGCAAAATCCGAGTATGAGTGATTACGTGTTTTGCTCGTACAAATGACATTTGGGTATTTTTGTCACCGGAGACTGGCAACACTGGAATTTATCAAAGTAAAAGTGATTTTCGACACGGTCTTTTTCACGGTATCCCCTTTCGCGTGGGTGCGAGCGAGAGGAAATATTGAAAAGTTATCGGGAGCGGTATATTCTGTAGTTAATAGGAAAATTATGAAACCGTGTAAAATCTTTCTGTGAAACGAGTTGGCGGCCATTTTGTATTTTTTTTAATTTTTCGAAATTTTGATCACGTTTTTGAGGCAGTTGGCAACATTTTGGAAAGTCAATATGTATGAATCGATTGTGTGACTCAGCCGGCAATATCGAAATATAGAAACAGTGTTGCCACTTTTGGGGAGATTTACGAGATTTTCAACTAAGAAACTCCTGTAAAATTTTGTATGAAAAATTTTTTTTTCACTGATGGTGTTATATAGAAAACAAAAACTTAGTAAGCCAAAATTATGGAGAGAGCTGATGATTGAGGATATCGGAGACGGGTGAAGGGCCCGCTTAAGGTATTGAAGATAGGTGGGGGGTGCTCGAGCAAATGTCATTCATGACGTCATCCAATTGCCAAAAAGCTGAAAAAAAATTCAAAATGGCGAAGAAAAGATGGCCGCCATACATATTTCGCCGGTGTCCAGCTCGGAGGGTATAAAAGATGGAAGTGTGGTTTCTTGGCAAAAGAGGATCAGGATCTGAAGGTCTACTCGATGAACAAAAAAAAAAATTCAAAATGGCGGAATTTATTTTTCCATACATTTTGTATGGCGAATATTGAATGTCTCATTCTCCTAGAAAGAGACAGAAAACGATACATTGATGTATGGGAGATAGGTTCGGATGCGCGATATGAGTAGGGGAAAATTATGACATTTCAGAAAAACAAGATGGCGGCCTATATGATTTTTGCAACTCTTTTGTTTTCCAACCGATTTCGTTGAAACTCGCAATCTTTGAAGAATGTAGTAAACGATTAATAAAAAAAGTGGAAAATTTTGGAAAAATAAGATGGCCGCCGTACAAATTTCGTCGGTGTCTATCTCGGAGGCTATAAAAGATGGAAGAGTGGTTTCTTGGCAAAAAATGATCGGGATCTGAAGGTCTAATTGCGAAACAATCTCTGCATGCTCGCGGACCACTTTAGTGGTCCGCGCACCCACGCACCCTACTTTATTAACCTCAACTACCCCGTTTTTACAAAAAATGATATGGATGTCGTTTTCAGAGTTTTCCAGTGTGCTGGTTTTGATAACAATATTCATTTTCAAATCCAAGATGGTGGACATGCACTTTTTAAGAAAAAAATTGATATGGGTGTCGTTTTGTGGGTTTTTTGAGGTGAATCGTGTATCTTAATAAATAAATTTGGTTTAGTATAATAAAGTTAACCCAACCACGTCACGTGAGCTGCTTTAGCAGCTCGCGCACCGAGCAAAACACTAGTTTTATTATACTATATATAGCTCAATTACCACTCACTGACTCATTGACATAATTGTTCTCCTAGAAAGAGACGGAAAATGATATAATGATGTAGGGGAAATGTGTTCGGATGCGGGATTCGACTGGGGAAAAATTATGACATTTCGGAAAAACAAGATGGCGGCCGTCGTGATTTTTGCAGCTCCTTTGTTTTTTAAGGGACTCCGTTCAAACTCGCAACTATTAAAGAATGTAGTAAACGGTTAACAAAAAATGTGAAAAAAATTGGAAAATCAAGATGGCGGCCGAGCCGTAGCGTTTTTAAAATTTTGATTTTTCGACCCCGAACCGCGGCGCCACAGATCCGAAACGGGGTAATCGAGGATAATTATTTTTTCTGGTTTCGCCCACAATTATCCTGTATTTTGACAGAACGGGAGTGGTTTTTAAAAATTCAAGATGGCGGCTGTCATGGCGGCCGTTAAGTTAGAGGTACCAAAAATCCCAATTTTAAAATTAAATTTTTTCCCAGTCGACGACGTCGGACCGTTTTGGTTTCTATGAAGCGGTTGTACGTATAGACTCGAGGTATATATCGGTGGGAAAAAATTACCCCATTTTTAGGGAAATTTCAAGATTTTCGGGAAATTGTAAAAAATCGAAATAAGGACTTTGTGCAAAATCCGAGTATGAGCGATTATGTGTTTTGCTGGTACAAATGACATTTGGGTATTTTTGTCGCCGGAGACTGGCAACACTGGAATTCATCAAAGAAAAAGTGATTTTCGACATGGTCTTTTTTCAGGGACGATAGGTTCGCATGGGTGCGAGCGAGATGAGAGATTGAAACGTTATCCGGAGCGGTATACCCTTTAGTTAATGGGAAAGTTGTAAAATAATCTAATTTGCTTCTGCAAAAAGAGTTGGTGGCCATTTTGTATTTTCCTTAAATTTTCCGAAATTTTGATCACGTTTTTGAGGCAGTTGGCAACATTTTGGAAAGTCGACATGTATGAATCGATTGTGTGACTCAACCAGCAGTATCGAAATATTTAAACAGTGTTGCCACATTTAGGGAGATTTTCGAGATTTTCCCCAAAAACTCCTCCTGTAAAATTTTGTATGAAATTTTTTTTTTTCACTGATGGTTTCGTATAGAAAACAAAAAAAAAATCGAGGAAAAATTTGGAAATAGCTGATGATCGAGGATGTCGGAGACGGGTGAAGGGTCCGCTCAAGGTATTGAAGATAGGTGGGGGTTGCTCGACCAAATGTCATTCATGACATCATCCAATTGCCAAAAAGCTGAAAAAAAATTCAAAATGGCGAAGAAAAGATGGCCGCCATACAAATTTCGCCGGCGTCCAGCTCGGAGGGTATAAAAGATGGAGGTGCGGTTTCGTGGCAAAAGAGGATCAGGATCGAAAGGTCTACTCGATGAATAGAAAAAAAATTCAAAATGGCGGAATTTATTTTCCCATACATTTTGTATGGCGAGTATTGAATGTCTCATTCTCCTAGAAAGAGACGGAAAACGATACGATAATGTAGAGGAGATATGTTCGGGTGGGGGAGGCAAGTAGGGAAAAATTATGACTTTTCGGAAAAACAAGATGGCGGCCGACGTGATTTTTGCAGCTCCGTTGTTTTCGAACCGATTTCGTTGAATTTTGCAATCTTTGAAGAAAATAGTAAACGATTAATGGGAAATGTCGAAAAAATTGAAAAAACAAGATGGCGGCCGAACCGTAGCGTTTTCAAAATTTTGATTTTTCGACCCCGAACCGCGGCGCCACAGATCCGAAACGGGAAATCGATAATAATTATTTTTTTCTGGTTTCGTCTACGATTATCCTGAATTTTGACGGAATGGGAGTGGTTTTTAAAAATTCAAGATGGCGGCTGTCGTGGCGGCCATTATGTTAGAGGTACGAAAAAACGCAATTTTAAAAGTTAAATATCTCAAAGTTGGCAACATCGGAGCGATTCGGCTTCTATGAAGCGATTGTACGTATAGGCACGAGGTATAGATTGGAGGAAAAAAATTACCCCATTTTTTGGGGAAATTTCAAGATTTTCGGGAAATTGAAAAAAATCGAAATACGGACTTTTCGCAAAATCCGAGTATGAGCGATTACGTGTTTTGATCATACAAACGACATTTGGGTATTTTTGTTGCCGGAGACTGGCAACACTGGAATTTATCAAAGAAAAAGTGATTTTCGACCCGGTCTTTTTTACGGTATCCCCTTTCGCGTGGGTGCAAGCGAGAGGAAAGATTGAAACGTCATCGGGAGCGGTACATCCTTTAGTTAATAGGAAAATTATGAAACCGTGTAAAATCTTTCTGTGAAACGAGTTGACGGCCATTTTGTATTTTTTTTAATTTTTCGAAATTTTGACCACGTTTTTGAGGCAGTTGGCAACATTTTGGAAAGTCAATATGTATGAATCGATTGTGTATCTCGGCGGGCAGTATGGAGATATGCAACCGGTGTTGCCACTTTTGGGGAGGTTTTCGAGATTTTCAACTAAGCAACTCCTGTAAAATTTTGTATGAAAAATTTTTTTTTCACTGATGGTATCGTATAGAAAACAAAAACTTAGTAAGCCAAAATTATGGAGAGAGCTGATGATTGAGGATATCGGAAACGGGTGAAAGGCCCGCTTAAGGTATTGAAGATAGGTGGGGGGTGCTCGAGCAAATGTCATTCATGACGTCATCCAATTGCCAAAAAGCTGGAAAAAAATTCAAAATGGCGAAGAAAAGATGGCCGCCATACAAATTTCGCCGGTGTCCAGCTTGGAGGGTATAAAAGATGGAAGTGTGGTTTCGTGGCAAGAGATGATCAGGGTCCAAAGGTCTACTCGATGAATAGAAAAAAAATTCAAAATGGCGGATTTTTTTTTCCCATAGAAAATGTATGGCGAATATTGAATGTCTCATTCTCCTAGAAAGAGTCAGAAGACGATACATTGATGTATGAGAGATATGTTCGGATGCGCGATATAAGTAGGGGAAAATTATGACATTTCAGAAAAACAAGATGGCGGCCTATATGATTTTTGCAACTCTTTTGTTTTCCAACCGATGTCGTTGAAACTCGCAACCCTTGAAGAATGTAGTAAACGCTTAATAGAAAAAGTGGAAAATTTTGGAAAAACAAGATGGCCGCCGTACAAATTTCGTCGGTGTCTATCTCGGAGGCTATAAAAGATGGAAGAGTGGTTTCTTGGAAAAAGATGATCAGGGACCGAAGGTCTACTCGGTGGAACAAACTCTGCATGCTCGCGGACCACTTTAGTGGTCCGCGCACCCACGCACCCTACTTTATTAACCTCAACTACCCCATTTTTACAAAAAACTATTTGGATGTCGTTTTCAGGGTTCTCTAGGGTGCTGATTTTGATAACGACATTTATTTTGAAATCCAAGATGGTGGACATGCACTTTTTAAGAAAAAAATGGTATGGGTGTCGTATCATGGGGTTTTCGGGGTGAATTGTGTGTCTTAATAAATAAATTTGGTTTAATGTAATAAAGTTAACCTAACCACGTCACGCGAGCTGCTTTAGCAGCTCGCGCACCGAGCGAAATACTAGTTTTATACTATATATAGCTCAATTACCACTGACTCACTCATTGACATAATTGTTCTCCTAGAAAGAGACGGAAAATGATATAGTGATGAAGGGGAGTTGTGTTCGGATGGGGGATTCGACTGGGGAAAAATTATGACTTTTCGGAAAAACAAGATGGCGGCCGATGTGATTTTTGCAGCTCCGTTGTTTTTCAACCGATTTCGTTGAATTTTGCAAACTTTGAAGAATGTAGTAAACGGTTAACAGAAAATGTGGAAAAAATTGGAAAAACAAAATGGCGGCCGAGCCGTAGCGTTTTGAAAATTTTGATTTTTCGACCCCGAACCACGGCGCCACAGATCCGAAACGGGGTAGTCGAGGATAACTATTTTTTCGTTTTTCGCCCACGATTATCCTGTATTTTGACAGAACGGGAGTGGTTTTAAAAAATTCAAGATGGCGGCTGTCATGGCGGCCGTTTTGTTCGAGGTACGAAAAAACGCAGTTTTAAAAGTTAAATATCTCAAAGTTGGCAACATCGGAGCGATTCGGCTTCTATGAAGCGGTTGTACGTATAGACTCGAGGTATAGATCGGTGGGAAAAAATTACCCCATTTTTAGGGAAATTTCAAGATTTTCGGGAAATTGTAAAAAATCGAAATACGCACTTTTAGCAAAATCCGAGTATGAGTGATTACGTGTTTTGCTCGTACAAATGACATTTGGGTATTTTTGTCACCGGAGACTGGCAACACTGGAATTTATCAAAGTAAAAGTGATTTTCGACACGGTCTTTTTCACGGTATCCCCTTTCGCGTGGGTGCGAGCGAGAGGAAAGATTGAAACGTCATCGGGCGCGGTATATCCTGTAGTTAATAGGAAAATTATGAAACCGTGTAAAATCTTTCTGTGAAACGAGTTGGCGGCCATTTTGTATTTTTTTTTATTTTTCGAAATTTTGACCACGTTTTTGAGGCAGTTGGCAACATTTTGGAAAGTCGACATATATCAATCGATTGTGTGACTCAACCAGCAGTATCAAAATATGTAAACAGTGTTGCCACATTTGGGGAGATTTTCGAGATTCTCCCCAAAAACTCCTCCTGTAAAATTTTGTATGAAAATTTTTTTTTCCACTGATGGTTTCGTATAGAAAACAAAAAAAAAATCGAGGAAAAATTTGGAAATAGCTGATGATCGAGGATGTCGGAGACGGGTGAAGGGTCCGCTCAAGGTATTGAAGATAGGTGGGGGGTGCTCGACCAAATGTCATTCATGACGTCATCCAATTGCCAAAAAGCTGAAAAAAAATTCAAAATGGCGAAAAAAAGATGGCCGCCATACAAATTTTGCCGGCGTCCAGCTCGGAGAGTATAAAAGATGGAAGTGTTGTTTCTTGGCAAAAGAGGATCAGAATCCAAAGGTCTACTCGATGAATAGAAAAAAAATTCAAAATGGCGGAATTTATTTTCCCATACATTTTGTATGGCGAATATAGAATGTCTCATTCTCCTAGAAAGAGACAGAAAACGATACATTAATGTATGGGAGATATGTTCGGATGCGAAACATGAGTAGGGGAAAATTATGACATTTCAGAAAAACAAGATGGCGGCCTATACGATTTTTGCAACTCTTTTGTTTTCCAACCGATTTCGTTGAAACTCGCAATCTTTGAAGAATGTAGTAAACGATTAATAGAAAAAGTGGAAAATTTTGGAAAAACAAGATGGCCGCCGTACAAATTTCGTCGGTGTCTATCTCGGAGAATATAAAAGATGGAAGTGTGGTTTCTTGGCAAAAGATGATCAGGGTCCGAAGGTCTACTCGGTGGAACAAACTCTGCATGCTCGCGGACCACTTTAGTGGTCCGCGCACCCACGCACCCTACTAAATTATTATCCTAATTTACAAAAAAAATAATATGGATATCGTTTTCAGGGTTTACCAGGGTGCTGATTTTGATGATGACATTTATTTTCAAATCCAAGATGGCGGACTTACATTTTCTACAAAAAATAGAAATGCCTGTCATTTTATGGGGTTGTTCGGGGTGAATTATGTATCTTAATAAATCAATTTGGTTTTATATAATAAAGTTAACCTTACCACGTCACGTGAGCTGCTTTAGCAGCTCGCGCACCGAGCAAAAACTAGTTATACTATATATAGCTCGATTACCACTCACTGACTCACTCACTCATTGACATAATTGTTCTCCTAGAAAGAGACGGAAAATGATATAGTGATGTAAGGGAGATGTGTTCGGATTCGGGAACCCTCTGGGGAAAAATTATGACATTTCGGAAAAACAAGATGGCGGCCGACGTGATTTTTGCAACTCTTTTGTTTTCCAACCGATTTCGTTGAAACTCGCAATCTTTGAAGAATGTAGTAAACGGTTAACAGAAAATGTAGAAAAAATTGGAAAAACAAGATGGCGGCCGAGTCGTAGCGTTTCAAAATTTTTGATTTTTCGACCCCGAACCGCGGCGCCACAGATCCGAAACGGGGTAATCGAGGATAATTATTTTTTCTGGTTTCGCCCACGATTATCCTGTATTTTGACAGAACGGGAGTGGTTTTTAAAAATTCAAGATGGCGGCTGTCGTGGCGGCTGTTATGTTAGAGGTACGAAAAAACGCAGTTTTAAAAGTTAAATATCCCAAAGCTGGCAACATTGGAGCGATTCGGCTTCTATGAAGCGATTGTACGTATAGGCTCGAGGTATAGATTGGAGGAAAAAAATTACCCCATTTTTGGGGAAATTTCAAGATTTTCGGGAAATTGTAAAAAATCGAAATACGGGCTTTTTGAAAAATCTGAGTATGAGTGATTACGTGTTTTGCTCGTACAAATGACATTTGGGTATTTTTGTCGCCGAATACTGGCAACACTGGAATTTATCAAGAAAAAGTGATTTTCGACGTGGTGTTTTTTCAGGGGCGATCGTTTCACGTGGGTGCGAGCGAGAGGAGAGATTGCAACGTCATCGGGAGCGGTATATCCTGTAGTTATTGGAAAAGTTGTACAACGTTGTAATTTATTTTTGCAAAACGAGTTGGCGGCCATTTTGTAATTTTTTGAATTTTTCGAAATTTTGATCACGTTTTTGAGGCAGTTGGCAACATTTTGGAAAGTCAATATGTATGAATCGATTGTATATCTCGGCTGGCAGTATCGAGATGTGCAACCGGTGTTGCCACTTTTGGGGAGATTTTCGAGATTTTCAACTAAGAAACTCCTGTAAAATTTTGTATGAAAAATTTTTTTTTCACTGATGGTGTCGTATAGAAAACAAAAAGTTAGTAAGCCAAAATTATGGAGAGAGCTGATGATTGAGGATATCTGAGACGGGTGAAGGGCCCGCTTAAGGTATTGCAGATAGGTGGGGGGTGCTCGAGCAAATGTCATTCATGACGTCATCCAATTGCCAAAAAGCTGAAAAAAAATTCGAAATGGCGAGGAAAAGATGGCCGCCATACAAATTTTGCCGGTGTCCAGCTCTAAGGGTATAAAAGATGGAAGTGGGGTTTCGTGGAAGAAGATGATCAGGATCCGAAGGTCTACTCGATGAATAGAAAAAAAAATCAAAATGGCGGAATTTATTTTTCCATACATTTTGTATGGCGAATATTGAATGCCTCATTCTCCTAGAAAGAGACAAGAAACGATACGATGATGTTCGGGAGATATGTTCAAGTGCACGACATGAGTAGGGAAAAATTATGACATTTCAGAAAAACAAGATGGCGGCCTATATGATTTTTATAACTCTTTTGTTTTCCAACCGATTTCGTTGAAACTCGCAATCTTTGAAGAATGTAGTAAATGATTAATAGAAAAAGTGGAAAATTTTGGAAAAACAAGATGGCCGCCGTATAAATTTCGTCGATGTCTATCTCGGAGAATATAAAAGATGGAAGAGTGGTTTCTTGGCAAAAGATGATCAGGGTCCGAAGGTCTACTCGGTGGAACAAACTCTGCATGCTCGCGGACCACTTTAGTGGTCCGCGCACCCACGCACCCTACTTTATTAACCTCAACTACCCCGTTTTTACAAAAAATGATATGGATGTAGTTTTCAGAGCTTTCCGGGGTGCTGATTTTGGTAACAACATTTATTTTGAAATTCAAAATGGCGAACATGCACTTTTTAAGAAAAAATTGACATGGGTGTCGTTTCATGGGTTTTTCGGGGTGGATTGTCTATCTCAATAAAAAAATAACATTGCCACGTCACGCGAGCTGCTTTAGCAGCTCGCGCACCGAGCGAAACACTAGTTATACTATATATAGCTCGATTACCACTCACTCACTCATTGACATAATTGTTCTCCTAGAAAGAGACGGAAAATGATATAATGATGTAGGGGAGTTGTGTTTGGTTTCGGGAACCTTCTGGGGAAAAATTATGACATTTCGGAAAAACAAGATGGCGGCCGTCGTCATTTTTGCAGCTCCTTTGTTTTTTAAGGGACTCTGTTCAAACTCGCAATTATTAAAGAATGTAGTAAACGGTTAACAGAAAATGTAGAAAAAATTGGAAAAACAAGATGGCGGCCGAGTCGTAGCGTTTCAAAATTTTTGATTTTTCGACCCCGAACCGCGGCGCCACAGATCCGAAACGGGGTAATCGAGGATAATTATTTTTTTTGGTTTCGCCCACGATTATCCTGTATTTTGACAGAACGGGAGTAGTTTTTAAAAATTCAAGATGGCGGCTGTCGTGGCGGCCATTATGTTAGAGGTACGAAAAATCGCAATTTTCAAAGTTAAATATCTCAAAGTTGGCAACATCGGAGCGATTCGGCTTTTATCAAGCGATTGTACGTACAGGCTCGAGGTGTAGATTGGAGTAAAAAAAATTACCCCATTTCAGGGAAATTTCAAGATTTTCGGGAAATTGTAAAAAATCGAAATACGCACTTTTAGCAAAATCCGAGTATGAGTGATAACGTGTTTTGCTCGTACAAATGACATTTGGGTATTTTTGTCACCGGAGATTGGCAACACTGGAATTTATCAAAGTAAAAGTGATTTTCGACACGGTCTTTTTCACGGTATCCCCTTTCGCGTGGGTGCGAGCGAGAGGAAAGATTGAAACGTCATCGGGAGCGGTATATCCTGTAGTTAATAGGAAAAATATGAAACCGTGTAAAATCTTTCTGTGAAACAAGTTGGCGGCCATTTTGTATTTTTTTTAACTTTTCGAAATTTTGATCACGTTTTTGAGGCAGTTGGCAACATTTTGGAAAGTCAATATGTATGAATCGATTGTGTATCTAGGCTGGCAGTATGGAGATATGCAACCGGTGTTGCCACTTTTGGGGAGATTTTCGAGATTTTCAACTAAGAAACTCCTGTAAAATTTTGTATGAAAAATTTTTTTTTCACTGATTGTGTCGTATAGAAAACAAAAACTTAGTAAGCCAAAATTATGGAGAGAGCTGATGATTGAGGATTTCGGAGACGGGTGGAGGGCCCGCTTAAGGTATTGAAGATAGGCGGGGGGTGCTCGAGCAAATGTCATTCATGACGTCATCCAATTGCCAAAAAGCTGAAAAAAAATTCAAAATGGCGAAGAAAAGATGGCCGCCATACAAATTTCGCTGGTGTCCAGCTCGGAAGGTATAAAAGATGGAAGTGAGGTTTCTTGGCAAGAGATGATCAGAATCCGAAGGTCTACTCGATGAATAGAAAAAAAATCCAAAATGGCGGAACTTTTTTTTTCCATACATTTTATATGGCGAATATTGAATGCCTCATTCTCTTAGAAAGAGACAGAAAACGATACATTGATGTATGGGAGATGTGTTTGGATGGGGGAGGCGAGTAGGGGAAAATTATGACATTTCAGAAAAACAAGATGGCGGCCTATATGATTTTTGCAACTCTTTTGTTTTCCAACCGATTTCGTTGAAACTCGCAATCTTTGAAGAATGTAGTAAACGATTAATAGAAAAAGTGAAAAATTTTGGAAAAACAAGATGGCCGCCGTACAAATTTCGTCGGTGTCTATCTCGGAGGCTATAAAAGATGGAAGTGTGGTTTCGTGGCAAAAGATGATCAGGGTCCGAAGGTCTACTCGGTGGAACAAACTCTGCATGCTCGCGGACCACTTTAGTGGTCCGCGCACCCACGCACCCTACTAAATTATTATCCTAATTTACAATTTACAAAAAAATAATATGGATATCGTTTTCAGGGTTTTTCAGGGTGCTGATTTTGATGATGACATTTATTTTCAAATCCAAGATGGCGGACTTACATTTTCTACAAAAAATAGAAATGCCTGTCATTTTATGGGGTTTTTCGGGGTGAATTATGTATCTTAATAAATCAATTTGGTTTCATATAATAAAGTTAACCTTACCACGTCACGTGAGCTGCTTTAGCAGCTCGCGCACCGAGCAAAAACTAGTTATACTATATATAGCTCGATTACCACTCACTGACTGACTCACTCATTGACATAATTGTTCTCCTAGAAAGAGACGGAAAATGATATAATGATGTAGGGGAGATGTGTTCGGTTTTGGGAACCCTCTGGGGAAAAATTATGACATTTCAGAAAAACAAGATGGCGGCCGAGGTGATTTTTGCAGCTCTTTTGTTTTCCAACCGATTTTGTTTAAACTCGCAACTATTTAGGAAAGTAGTAAACGGTTAATAGAAAAGGTAGAAAAAATTGGTAAAACAAAATGGCGGCCGAGCTGGAGAGTTTTCAAAATTTTGATTTTTCGACCCCGAACCGCGGCGCCACAGATCCGAAACGCGAAATCGAAAATAATAATTTTTTTCTTGTTTTGCTCGCAATGATCCTGAATTTTGACAGAACGGAAAGAATTTTTAAAAATTCAAGATGGCGGCTGTCATGGCGGCCGTTTTGTTCGAGGTACGAAAAAACGCAATTTTAAAAGTTAAATATCTCAAAGTTGGCAACATCGGAGCGATTCGGCTTCTATGAAGCGGTTGTACGTATAGACTCGAGGTATAGATCGGTGGGAAAAAATTACACCATTTTTAGGGAAATTTCAAGATTTTCGGGAAATTGTAAAAAATCGAAATACGCACTTTTAGCAAAATCCGAGTATGAGTAATTACGTGTTTTGCTCGTACAAATGACATTTGGGTATTTTTGTCACCGGAGACTGGCAACACTGGTATTTATCAAAGTAAAAGTGATTTTCGACACGGTCTTTTTCACGGTATCCCCTTTCGCGTGGGTGCGAGCGAGAGGAAAGATTGAAACGTCATCGGGCGCGGTATATCCTGTAGTTAATAGGAAAATTATGAAACCGTGTAAAATCTTTCTGTGAAACGAGTTGGCGGCCATTTTGTATTTTTTTTTATTTTTCGAAATTTTGACCACGTTTTTGAGGCAGTTGGCAACATTTTGGAAAGTCAGTATG
The DNA here is from genome assembly GCF_905333055.1 of Maniola jurtina. Classification (NCBI taxonomy): domain Eukaryota; kingdom Metazoa; phylum Arthropoda; class Insecta; order Lepidoptera; family Nymphalidae; genus Maniola; species Maniola jurtina. The sequence goes on from NC_060044.1 coordinate 3,142,011, forward strand.
TATGAATCGATTGTGTATCTCGGCTGGCAGTATGGAGATATGTAACCGGTGTTGCCACTTTAGGGGAGATTTTCGAGATTTTCAACTAAAAAACTCCTGTAAAATTTTGTATGAAAATATTTTTTTTCACTGATGGTGTCAGATAGAAAACAAAAACTTAGTAAGCCAAAATTATGGAGAGAGCTGATGATTGAGGATATCGGAAACGGGTGAAGGGCCCGCTTAAGGTATTGAAGATAGGTGGGGGGTGCTCGAGCAAATGTCATTCATGACGTCATCCAATTGCCAAAAAGCTGGAAAAAAATTCAAAATGGCGAAGAAAAGATGGCCGCCATACAAATTTCGCCGGTGTCCAGCTCGGAGGGTATAAAAGATGGAAGTGTGGTTTCAAGGCAAGAGATGATCAGGGTCCGAAGGTCTACTCGATGAATAGAAAAAAAATTCAAAATGGCGGATTTTTTTTCCCCATAGAAAATGTATGGCGAATATTGAATGTCTCATTCTCCTAGAAAGAGACGGAAAACGATACGATAATGTAGGGGAGATGTGTTTGAGTGGGGGAGGCGAGTAGGGAAAAATTATGACATTTCAGAAAAACAAGATGGCGACCGACGTGATTTTTGCACCTCTTTTGTTTTCCAACCGATTTCGTTGAAACTCGCAATCTTTGAAGAATGTAGTAAACGATTAATAGAAAAAGTGGAAAATTTTGGAAAAACAAGATGGCCGCCGTACGAATTTCGTCGGTGTCTATCTCGGAGGCTATAAAAGATGGAAGAGCGGTTTCTTGGCAAAAGATGATCAGGGTCCGAAGGTCTACTCGGTGGAACAAACTTTGCATGCTCGCGGACCACCTTAGTGGTCCGCGCACCCACGCACCCTACTTTATTAACCTCAACTACCCCGTTTTTACAAAAAATGATATGGATGTCGTTTTCAGAGTTTTCCAGGGTGCTGATTTTGATAACGACATTTATTTTTAAATCCAAGATGGCGGACATGCACTTTTTAAGAAAAAAATCGATATGGGTGTCGTTTTACGGGGTTTTCGGGGTGAATTGTGTATCTTAATAAATAAATTCAACCTAACCACGTCACGCGAGCTGCTTTAGCAGCTCGCGCACCGAGCAAAACACTAGTATCTATTATATACGACTAACATAATATGTATTATAAATTGTGTGCCGTTTGCATTCTCACTAGGTTCTCATTAAGTTTGTTTTATTTGGTTAAACTTTCTGGCATTTATATTGTTATGACGTTTAATTGGCGAATAGTCTGTTTATTGGCTGAAACTCAAAAATTCAGCCAATCACAACAAAGAAAATATTGTAATAATGATTGATGCAGCTTTCTGTAATTGAAAACAAAATATTTGACATTAACTTGAATGTGACAGTGTTTTCCGAATAGGGTTGTCAGAGGCCCCGTATTTTACTGGTTACCCCGTATTTCAGGATACAGAAACCTGTAATTATGAAAATAAAATACGGGGCAAATAAAACTAAATATTTTTAGGGTTCCGTAACTCAAAAGCAAAAAAGAACTCTTATAGGATCACTTCGTTGTCTGTCAGTCTGTCAGTCTTTCCGTCTGTCCGTCTGTCCATTTGTCCTTCTATCCGTCTGTCATGTGTTCATGAACAAATATTAGTATTTTCAATTTTCAAAGTAAGATAACTACATATATCAAGTGGGTTATCATATGAAAGGGCTTTACCTGTTCATTCTAAAACAGATTTTTATTTATTTTTATGCATATTTTTTTAATGCATAACAGTTTTTGATTTCTCGAGTAAAATGTCGGAAAAAATACCCGAATACGGAACCCTCGGTGCGTGGGTCTGACTCGCACTTGGCCGGTTTTTCACAAATTCAGCAGGAGCTGGCTGGCGAAATCAAACACTGACGTTATGTCCAGTAGAAAGAATATTTTCCTTTTGCGGCAATGCGTAGCCGAAACCCACTCGATATTGATCATGGTCGTAGCCAAGGCGGCGGGGCTTGGTTTGAGGATGTAAGCCTTTTTTTATACAAGTTAGCCTGTGACTTTAATCTTTTCTAGTGGTAAGTGATGATGCAGTCTAATTTCTTGGCCGTTAGGGCCATACTAACCATATAACTAGCCATGACCGAAGCCTCCCACCAGACCAGAAATTTCGAAATGGCGACTGCGCCTGGGAAGCCGTCAAAAACCTAAGCCTAAAATAATACTTACACTATTTCTTGCATTTGCTTACCAATTTTTTTTTGGAAATATATCAAACATTTCGCGCTCACTTCACTCGCGCTTTGAATTTCTATTACTTGGTGTAAACCCCGCAATTTCGTTTGCATGAATTTAGATTTTTAAAAATTCCGTGGGGGATTTTCCGGGCTAAAAAGCCGCCTAAAAAAATGTCTGGGATGCAAGTTACCTCTGAATAGTAAGTACCAAAATTTTGGTAAAGAAGAAGGGCCGTGAAAGGGTAACAAATAGATAGGCAAATAGATATACTGTCGTATTCGTAATATTAGTATGGATAGGAAGCTTTAAAAATAAAATCTTGCTATGGCTACACTCGTTTCCCTTTCATTTTAATTTTTTCTGTATTGAACCAAAAACAATTCACTCACTGCGCTCGCGCTTTTTTATTGTTGTATTTTATCTCACTGTCAAATTGAAAGGCGAAATTCCACTAACCAGGTAATTAGCCCATAAAGTTGAGCGAATGTTTTTTTCCTCATGACAGGATTCAGTTCCGGCCCTAATAAAACCTCTCCCGCAATCGATTCCTGGCTACGGCCATAGTATTGATACTGTGAAGGTGGAATTACAAATTAAATGTAATTTTAAGTTGAAATGAGAAGATTGTATGCATGAAATGTATAACATTTTGCTTTACAACACTAAGAGTTTTTAAAAGCTATTTAAATAAATAAATCTTTTATTTAAAACCACATTGCAAACACAGTTCACCAATCAAGATACGGCAACATACAGAGAAAAAATACAAAACTTATAAATAAACTGAAATATCTAAATAGGCTTTCCATGCATTTCAGAGAGAACCACCGCCTATATATATATTCTTCAAATACTTCAAAATTTCAAATTTCTTCAAATCTAAACCCCGTATTTTTGATGGTGGTAGCCTGTAAATCAAAAAGAGCCAGGTGGCAACCCTACTTCGACCTAGACAGAATGAAAAATTGTTTTCATTACTCGGTATGCCTACTGCCATAGTGTGACAGAAAGTGTGACGGTAGTTGTGACCTCTGATTGGCCGACTCTCTTTCACTATTTGCTAAAATTGATGATTGCAACAACAATTTTTTCTTTTTTGTAATCGAAAACAGAACACGGACGTCAAACAGGTTGACTAATTGCAATCATTTCTGACCGGCTAACATTGTTCCGCTAGTGGCTCAAACTCACTGTCGCAGCAAGAACATGGTAAATTCAGCCAATCACAGCAGTTTGAAATTTGGTTATCACAAATGTACCGATCTAGGAACCGAGAATGCACGAACCAGGGCAGATAGAGATAAGAACAATAATATCATACGTAGGAAATCGACGGGGGATCGTTGGCAAGGATAGCCTTAAGATCAAGAAACTTGCAGTTCTCAGAAGGTTCCGTACCATCGTATCTACAAGAAATCATTTTTTAATTTTTATCGCGGCCATTTTGAGTTTTTTATTATTCCTTTAATAGCGGCAATAGAAATATATCTACGAGTACATATTTTGGGGGAATTTCAACTCTCTACCCATAGCGGTTCCAGAGATAGAGCTCGTTGACAGACAGACGGACGGACGGACGACGAGCGAAGGCAGGGTTCCACTGCTACCCTTTGGGTACGGAATCCTAAAGAACCATCGAATTCAACTAATACTTTCTCTTGCTAGCAGGTATAAGTACATAATGTTCCTACATTTTTCTTTATTTTTTATTTCCTTTGACAAGCCACACGGAAAATTTGGCGCGACCCCGCAAGATATAAAGTAGCTGGAGTCCCAACAAGCTTAGTTACGATGATTGAGTTAAGGCGAATGATTCCGGTTCACTGGCTTTCGAATTTTGAAGAATTAAGCTTTTGGATGTTGATATAAAATAGAAAGAAAATAAATCCTATTTGTTCTGTATGCCAGGATCAGACCTACTTACTTTGAAATCAACGTATCAAAGGTAAAAATTGGCTTTCCTTTGTCCTTTGTGTAAAAGCGCCTTGGTTCAATTCTATGGGGCAAAGTGGTAATCTTTTTTGTCTATGGTTAGGTATACTATTCTTTGTCAACTTACAACATATTTTAAAATTAATATGGAAGCATGGAAGAACGATGATCGCCCAGAGGTCTTAACGTCGGCATCTTATTCGGGTGGTCAGGGGTTAGATCCTGGGCATGCACTTCAACTTTTAAAATTTTAGATTTTTAAAAATTAAAATCCACGCGGACAAAGTCACGGGCATTATCCAGTCTAGTGAGAAATAAAGGCATTCTTCTTTTAAAGCATGTCAATTGTTGCTATAGTTCTTCCCGCAATTGTTGGGAACAGCGCTCATATAACGCAATTAGCGCAATTTTCATAAGCAGTCTGGCTAAAAGCTGTGCTACACTTGGCTAATGTATCGTCTACCCTAAGTGTCCAAGTCTTACAGTGTTTTGATGTTTTAAATACACAAAAGATGGGGCATTATCTAGTCTAGAGACAAATAAAGATCAATTATTATCATAGCCACAACTCTCCCTGCAATACTAGGAAATAAAAAGCATTAAAAGCATTAAAACCCAACAGCTTCTCGCCAGATAACGCAGTTAGCGCAATTTTCACTAGCAGTCTGGTTAAAAGCTGCGCTATATTTGACTAATGTATCGTCTACCCTACGTGTCCAAATCTTACTGTATTTTGATGTTTTAAATACATAAAAGATGGGGTATTATCTAGTCTAGAGACAAATAAAGACTTTCTTTTTTTTAAACATGTCAATTATTATAGCTATAATTCTCCCCGCAATACTTACTTGGAAACAGAAAGCATTAAAAGCATTAAATCCAAACAGCTTCTCGCCAGATAACGCAATTAGCGCAATTTTCACAAGCAGCCTGGCTAAAAGCTGCGCTATACTTGGCTAATGTATCGTACTTCCTTAAGTGGCGTGCTGTGTTTTGATGTTTGGACTTTTAATAGATGAAAGCTGAATGAAACCCCTCAAATCCCCAACAAACACGAATGTATCAGGTATCCACTTGCAATCAGATATCTAGGTATATTTTTAAATATGATCACGTATTTAATATCGATTATTGAACTGTGTGTGGTGTTGCACGGTCGAAGAGACCACATGCAATAACCAGTGACTCGTACACAAATGCAAATCAACCCGTACACGGCCGATAGCTATATAAAATGTTTTCATGGTACAATTTTATCCATAGTAATAATAGGTATGCTCCGTAACCTTTTAGTAGCAATTCAACTGAAGAGTAGGTATTTTCATTAAAAGCTAATAATCGGAAACTTTTTATAATTATTTTTCACATTGATACCTACCACAATTAATATCAGTAAACAAACTGAAATACTTCTATTCTATAGCTGGAAGAGACCTCCATTTTCCATAGTTGATATTATAAATGTGAAAGTGTGTTTGTCTGTCTGCTAGCTTTTCACGGCCCATCCGACGATTTTTTCCGTTTGGTACAAAGATACCTCGCATCCCTGGGACTGATATAGGCTACTTTTTATCCGAGAACTCAACTAGTCATGGTATTTATCACGGGATTTTTTAACATAATTCACGGAGTCGAAGTCACGGATATCATCTAGTTTTTACATAAATAGCGAGCAAACGAGCAGGTAGGTCATTTGATGAAATGGTTGATGAATAGTTTGGTAATTATGAGCGAACATATAAACTGTCACACATACGAAAAACTGTTAATCCTCCTGGAGCCGGATAAAAACGAACAATTACGTAGTACCTATGTCGTAAATCAAAGGAGGAGATTAACCGGGCATACGTTCGACGAGGCGAGAATACATTAGCGAATAACCGGATATCCGTGAACACCCTGATACGATTATCGCCGTTCTTTCGCTTTTGAATTTGAAATTCTGTTTGTTTCTAATCTTAACGGGGGTGCAAGATGTACGTAATGTGAGAACTTTGCAATTTTAAGCTGCTTTTTGCTTTGAGACTATAATAAGCTTACAGAGTTTTTGGTAATTACACCTTTATTGCATCGACGTATTTGCACGTGGTATGCTATAGGAATACAGGCCTTAGGTAATAGTTTTGCTATCGAGTGCGAGTATGTCGGTATGCTAAAGGCGTTAGTCTAAAATCTTTTTTTTATTCAATATAGGCAAGCACTTGACCACCATCGAAATTAATAATAATGTTTATAAAATAAATATCTAGTTTAAATAAATTATTAACCTTTAATAATGCGGACATCTGGTTTTCAGATACGCTTTTTATTGATTTCTAAAAGCCGTATCTTTCTTTTTAGCTGTCGTAAGATTCTAAATAGGTACACGAAAGAAATAATTATTAAAAAAACTGCTTTTCATAAAATGATTTGTTGTTTGTATTTTAAAATTTCATCCATTCAAAAGTCATTTTTTTATTCGATACAAATCATCCCTTGATTGCAATGCAACCATCACCAAGTGATGATGCAGTCTATGATGGCAGTTTGTACTAAACCCATACCTCTTTGATTTCTACACTGCATCGAATCGGAAACGTCAAATCGCTTGCCGCCACGGTCGTGCCGGTAGGGTGGTAACTAGCCATGGCCGAAGCCTCCGACCAGATCAGAGATTTAGAAATTATAAAATTCCAATCCCTGCCCGGAATTGAACCCGGGACTTCCCATTAAGAGGTCCAGAGCGGTTACAACAGTCTCCCTTAGATTTTTTGTGAATTTTGTTGTGAAAATTTTTCAAATTCGAGCAATAGCAGATAAACAGTCAGTGCATTGGGAGTAAATAAAGAATCAATTGGCATCGGAGGTGAAGACGCAATAACAATCGCATCGGGACCGTGTCAGCGCTTCGTAATGCCAGATCCGTGTTTCGACTTCGTAGGTACCTACCTACTTGTCTACTGTGGAGAAAAGATGTTTAGGTATAGTGCTCGGCAAATAGCTTGAACATTAAGCGGCGTTGTAATGGAATATTTACTTAAAAACTTATTTATACTGAAAAAAAAAAACGATGTGTCCGTTCTCAGCGAGGCCTGGGCTAGTAATAGTTCCTAGTTCAATTTGGTAGATACTCCATGTTCGCGCAGTACCTATTAGTGTTTCAAGCTTTATTTATTGAAACAAATAATAATTATTAATTTTAGATTTTTTTCTCTATATATTGCAAATATGTTCTAATGAAGAAAATAATCCACCAAAATGACAGTTTTATATGTCAGTAATTTTGTGAAATTATAACTTTTTTGTTTGGATTTTCATAATGTAAAAAACACCAAATCAAAGACTTTTGTCTTCCATTTTAGTAGTTCAGGACTTTAACTTAGGAAATATATCATTTTTTGTAAATTGAAAGAGTAACTTTTGATGTATTCAGCTTCAAAGATTACACAAAACTCTAAATTCAATAATCGTCTTTGGTATTTTAGGCAATAAGAAATAAATTATCAATAAATTGCAAAATGTTGTCTTCCAATTTAATAAAACAGAAATTTTTCTATAATGTAGCATAAATAAGTTTTTAAGTAAATGCAGGGATTAACAAAATTTAAGGGGTCAAAATTGCTCAAAAATGGCTCAGGGGGTATGAATCCTCTTAATATAAAATACGTCATATCACTAGACATAGTAGGCGGGTTCACAGTCTCTCATAATGGAAGCATTACTAATTCAGAGCATTTGTGCTTTCCGGATGTACCTACCTAGCTATTGATTAATAAATAATTTAAGAGTTTTGAGATAACGGATCTTCTCCATTTTCTGCAAAATGTTTTTATTATTTCTCTTTAATTCGTTTAAAACAACAGCGATGGTTTAGTTAAACCAAGAAGAATGGATTCAATTTAATTTAAGTTAACGTAATTAATATTTATCACCACTACATCATTGTTTATCTATTAGAAAGTGTACAATAGTACAAGTATAGTTAATTACAATCAAGATGAAACAATTTGAATAAATGACTTTATCTTTGACTTTGACTCAATGGTTTGTATAATTTATTACTCTCTCTCTCTCTGTCTATCAGACTATGAAAGCAATTTAAATACTAATTTCATAAATTTTAATTTTATAGACAAAGCAAAAGCGAAGGAGATTAGTCGCACTAGTTGTGTTTGGATTGCTGATAATTTAAGTATCTCGTAAATTACAAAATATATTTACTATGACAAAGTAATACAAATAGGTAGACTAGTGTTGCACAGTTCTAATAATTGTGTTACTGCACTTCTCTCCGCAAATCACTTGCAGGAGCCAATTTACTCTGAGCAAACTTAATAACTTTACCTCGTTTCACTCAATGTGGTTTCTTTTATGGAACCGGTACTAGTAGGTATGTTTTTAATTACTAATGAAGTAATAAATACAATAGATAATTTTTTTGACATTTGAAAATGGGGCCATATAACCACCATATTACATTAGCCAATGACACCCGGGATAGTGTAAAGATTCAAATTATATGCCATACATCTAAATCTATTTAGGAATTCAGAAATTATGGTGGAATAAAGAAATTCAAATACATACCAATGAATCCTGAAAACATTACACTTCTTTTTCATCAGTCGTGTAAAAAAACTTCGTGTTGTTCTTTGATCAAACGGTTTTTTGACTATACAGAGATTAGCGATCCTTTCAACCGGAAATCTGCCAGTGAAATTTAAAGTGAATAATCTATAATCTAATTACCGGCGCAATCTTTATATTCTAAAAGCTGTCGGGAATTTCCAACCGAATTAATAAAGTTCCATGAATGGATCTCAATCAATTTCCGCGTCGACGCCGAAGGCATGATGTGGCTTAAGGGGCTTAAACAATGAAGTTTAAAACGAATCACAGGACAAAGGCAACCGTGATTACCTTATAGATGAGAACATTCGCACTCACCAAAGGCAGCTGTCTGCTCCAGTAAAGGCCCCTAACTTGAGACACGCTGTATCACGAAGCACGCTGTATCATGAAGCACGCCGTATCATAAGGCACATCGTATCATGAAGCACGCTGTATCATAAGGCACATCGTATCATGAAGCACGCCGTATCATAAGGCACATCGTATCATGAAGCACGCTGTATCATAAGGCACATCGTATCATGAAGCACGCCGTATCATAAGGCACATCGTATCATGAAGCATGCCGTATCATAAGGCACACCGTATCATTAGACTTTCAATCATCCATATTTCGAACTGTGTTTATAGATCTCAATCAATTTCAGCGTTGAAGCCATGATGTGGCATAAGGGGCTTAAACAATGAAGTTTACAACGAATCACAGTGCAAAGGGAACCATGATTATTGATTATCTTATAGATGAAAACTTCGCATCCACTAGAGGCAGCCGTGTGATTAAGTAGTGTCTCTACTCAAGATACGCCGTGTCAAGAGGCAGTCACCATTTATTTCGAACTGTGTGTTTAATAAAGACGGAATAACAGATAATATGTATCCAAATCCATTTGAATAGCCTCAGTTTGTTTTATGCTAGCCTAGTTTTGTCGGCGCAGAATTGATCACGCTGGTAAGCAAGTTTGATCCAGGTAGATGGGCTGGGTGATCGACATTCGAAGTCCTACCAAACAATGATGCGGCGAGAGATATATAAAATACTATAGTATACATACATAGTTTGCCTCATATGTAGGCTGGCCCGAGACCTCTTTTTATTATATTTGATACCTCAAAATTTAAAAACCCCTGACACAAAAACCTCTATAAGAAAACTAGAAAAGAGCTGATAACTTTCAAACGGCTGAACCGATTTTCTTCGATTATAGCTAAGAACACTCTCGATCAAGCCATCTTTCAATCAAAAAAAAAAAGTTCGTTTAAGAGCTACGATGCCACAGACAGATACACAGATACACACGTCAAACTTATAACACTTTTTGGGTCGGGGGTTAATAAAAGATGTCATCGTTGGCAGGATAAGTACATCAATAATTTTCATATAAGTAACAGCTATTGATAGAACATATCCAAAGAATTAGAGGAAGCTGTCGCTACAAAGAGTGGCTTTCTTCGTCCTTTCTACAGTCGACATTTTCTTTGAAGTTAGTAAATTGTAGGTGCGCTTGAATGGACGGCAACAAATTCTAAATCGCTGGACTTATTTGCGCTGCAGTTGCGACTGTGAAGAGAGTGTTAATGGATAAAGTAGGTAAGTCTTTGTGGGTTTTGTGCGATCCACTTTTCACGAGTATTAAAAGCTTTAAGGACTGGCCTGGTATTAGGGGTTTCTAAAAGATATAATGCTATAGGCTAGTATAGTGGCTAAGGTTGAAACCTATAGAGCGTACTTCGACTTTGGTTAGACTTAAGTTTCAGTTAAAATGATACAGATTTATGCCAGCGGTATATCGCTGTCTTGTTTTAACAAGCAAAGTCAAAATACGCTCTATAGCCTAAGTCTTCGGTTTCCTATTTAGGGGATTTGGGGTTTTATTCCGGGTATGCTTTTGCATGCATCATTTACTTTATTAACGGTGAACGAAGATATAATACATGCTTGAGAGTTTTCTCATCATAATGTTCTCAAAGAATACATCATCGCTTACCATCTAGCAAAATTTCAGTCACCCGTAAAAACCATAAATAAAGCAAAAATCTTTCGTCCAACAATACAGCCTCCAAGCTATCGTAGATTAATACCAGCACATAAAAACCGAATACCTTCGGCCCTCCAGGCGTTTTATTGCGCGTCCCTTTGATCGCGACAATGGCGCTTGTAATAAAATTTCAAAAAAAAGAAATCGTTACCTTCCATTGTACAAAAGCGCCCTCGAGCGAGAATTACTCGAACTGCGTTTGTTTCCGTGAAAACGTAACGCTATCGCGTCCCTACATAATACCGGTATATACCAGTCAGTAGGTATAACCGGTATATCTAGTAACGGTTACCGATTTGATATCGGATCACGTAAAATGAACAGATATATATGCATTTTATTGTAGCACTTATAGAAAACAAGTTTTGAAATTGACGTGAAATAAATGCATTGAAAATTAGTCCCAATAGAAGAAAGTTTTCGAACAACAAGTGTAAATTAAAAATTTATAACACCCCCGACAAGGGAAGGTTACAGTAACTAGAAAATAGTTGATAACTTTCAAACGGCTGAACCGATTTTCTTTGATTATAGCTAAGAACACTCTCGATCAAGCCATCTTTCAAATAAAAAAAACTAAATTAAAATCGGTTCATTCGTTTAGGCGCTACGATACCACAGACAGATACACAGATACACAGACACACAGATACACACGTCAAACTTATAACACCCCGCTTTTTGGGTCGGGGGTTAAAAATAGTGTTCTATGAAGCTGTCAAAATTTCTAAAAATTGAATTCATTTTCCGTTCTCGAATATCGGATATCAATTCAATACCAGTTGAAAGTCCAATACGTATCGATATAATGGTTTCATAAATCGGTGCGTCTATTAACTTTTTACGGTCTGGCGTAACCTTTTACAGAATCTCGTGTTAAGCCAAAACGGAATTGCGACGATTCGGTGTTTAATAGCTTATTTGTAGCCTTCGGCGCTAGGAGCTATGTGGGTGCTGGGACCATCGAACATCGAGATTCATTTCAAGTATATTAGATACTTCTTGTTTGGTGAGATACATTCATTTGGTAGGAATTCAAACACTATTTTCTAATAATGCAAAATTATTGTTGAATTTCTAGTTTTGATTCCTTTTTAGCCAAAATACGCCTTTGACTTTGCTCAGGCTTAAGTTTTAGTTAAAACGAGACAGAATACCATTACTGACCGCGGAGTTCTTCTCAGAATACAAATAGCTTATGCCATAGTTAACGACGACGCTGGCTTTGCAGGTCGGTAGATTTCACTCATCTTTGAGAACATTACGGACAACTCTCAGGCATGCATGCCTGGCCATGCCATGCCATAGCCTGAGAAAAGTAACTAGATTTCCTAAAGGTGCCTGTGCGTTCAGCAGATCAATCAGATTATAAAAACATAATATGATGAAACTAAAATGTCATTATTTTACAGGAGTTATATGATTTAAAACAAAAACGGTTTAAATTATTAGGGTTGGTCAGTAGGTACTTAATTATTTTGTTGAGGATATACAGCGACTAATTAAAAACAGTTCAAAACAAACCGCAAAAGCAGTAACGGACGGGGTATCATAAACCCTCAAATGGTCGCGTGGAACAGTCCGCGTATATTAATCCTTATCAGGGCCCGTCGGACCGCCGTAAACACGGCTTGGATGCTATCCAAATGATCGATTCAGAAATAAAATTGAATATTCTTTAACCCTTAAAAAGTTTACTATTATATCACAGTGTATTGGTTTTACTTTGGGTGTGTTACGCAGTAGCGAAAGGTTTCAAGTAAACATTTATAAACATTACATGACGCCCGCGACGTGGTACCTACGCGTGAATTTAGGTTTTGAAAACCCCGTGGGAACTAGTTGATTTTTCGCGATTAAACTAACCTATAAAGTAGCATCTCCAAATCTGTAACAATAAGTACCAATGCAAAAAAAAAACACGTCAATATGTTGCGCCGTGATTGAAGGACAAACGAATAAAAAAGCACACTTTCGCATTTAGCGCAATACCTGTGACTTTCTTGTTTCCACCAGAGTTTTAGCCAAGACGCATAGCAGTAGATGACTGTGAAAACAACGGATAGCATTTTTGAAAATTCTTCCCCTGAAAAAAAGAACCTCTAGGTCCATTTTTGAAGTTAGAAATATGGAAATTGATGTTTAGGCTTCTATTTATAAATAAGTAGGTACTATCTAACTCCCTTAGGGGCCGAATTTCTTTGCAAAATTACAATCTCCCTAACTCACCGGTAAGTTATGTTGCCTGGCAGTCAGTATAGAGGGCTCTCTTCGTCACTCGTTTCATACAATCGTAGTTCCAATTTCATTTGAATATTAAGCAACCAAAGTCCATGAAATTTTGCAGACATATTCTAGAAACTAATATCTATGTCTGTGGTTTTCCAGATTTCTGTTAAAATATTCGGTTTCAAAGTTACACGGTCTTAAAAATTTAAATACAAATCTTTGAGCCCCTGTAATTTTAAAACTACATATTTTTAGAAAAATCTAAAACACCACGGACACTGATATTACTTTCTAGAATATGTCTGCAAAATTTCATGGACTTTGGTTGCTTAATATTCAAATGAAATTGGAACTACGATTGTATGAAACGAGTGACGGAGAGAGCCCTGTTAACTTCGTCAATGTAAAATTACGAAACTTCGCCAAGTTCGAACAACGGAATTATTCAGAAATACGAAATCCGTGCCTGAAATTACGTCAATAATAACCGAAACTTGTAAAACTCGGCTGTCGGGTAAGTGGAGCATTTTTCCCCTAACTGCACAGTTGCGTGTGCAAACCACATTAATCGGTATTAACGCCAACTACCCTCTCTGCCGATATATGCGAGCTTTTGAACTGCATTGCAGACAACGAACAATACGCATCGCGGAACAATACTCTGTATTACAATGTTACATGAGCTACAATTGCGTGGATCGACGACAGAAGTATGAATATTCCTATGGGTGAATGCTCTGAACGCGAACGATACGATTTAATTCACTTTGTCGGTTTGAAAGAGACTAATTTAAAATGTCGTTTAGTTAGAAAAAATCATACACAATGTAGTTTATTTTTGTGTAAACACTATAGTAACTAGCGTAGTTCTAAATTAATGACCAAGCTTATTGTTATAAACTAGCTGATACCCGCGACTTCGTTCGCGTGGATGTAGGTTTTTTTACATTCCCGTGAGAACTCTTTGATTTTCCGGGATAAAAAGTAGCCTATGTGCTAATCCAGGGTATAATCTATCTCCATTCTAAATTTCAGCCCAATCCGTTCAGTACTTTTTGCGTGAAGGAGTAACAAACATACACACACACACACACACACACACACACACACATACAAACTTTCTCCTTTATAATATTAGTGTAATGTAAAAGGTGTCTGTCTGACTGTCTGTCTGCTAGCTTTTCACGGTCCATCCATTCAAGATCCGCCTTTAAAATATTTTCCTAAAACAAATAATTTTGAATTTTAAAAACACTTCGGTAAGTTTAAAATAGTAGGAATATCTAAATATGTAAAAAGAAAAGCTGACTGACTGACTGGCTGATATATCAATGCACAGCTCAAACTATTGGATGGATCTGGCTGCAGATATTATGACGAATTCTACTGTAGTTCAACTCCAAAAATTCAACTTCAAAGGGGGTAAATAGGGGTTTCAAATTTGTGTAGTCAATGGGACGAAGTCGTGGGCATGAGCTAGTTGTAAGGATAAAACACGTAATTTAAAAAGGCTTATTTAAAATGCCGTTGCGTTAGAAAATAGGGTTCGGAGATAAGGACGGGCATTAACATACTGTTACAAAGTGGCCACCGCGGACCATGTAAGAACTTTCTTTATGATAGTAACTTACTTTATTTCATGGAGGAAAGAAGGCTGAAATTAAATATTTTTACAAAGTAAAAAACGTAGAATCCATGCGTCTATATCTACAAATATTATGAACGCGAACGTCTGTCTGTCTGTCTATTAGTTTATTATTAATGGACCGTGGTGCATCTGTTTTTTGATGAAATTTGGTACAGAGCTTGCATCTCAAGGACGGACATAGACTACTTTTTGTCCTGGAAAATCAAAAAAAACCTGCGGGAGTCTTGAAACCCTAAAACCACGCCGACGAAGTCCTGAGAATCATCTACTTGGCACAGAGATAGCTTGCATCCTGAAGACAAATAGGTATTGATTATTTTTTATTTTGAAAATCAAAGAGTAAGTATGGATTATAATTATTAGGTCCCGAAAATATTTTTCGATGTTATATTCTTTCGTCTCTATGATGAGGGAGAGGTTAACCAGCTGTTACAAGCAATGTTTGGTATTGGTTGATAAAAAACTAACAGCTGTAAACATCGATCCACATACTTTAATCGTATCATAACCAAATCGAATAAAGGATAACAAAATTTGATTATGACCGCATCATAATGTTGGCCGTCCGCAAAACCGTCGTCAGACGTCCGCAAAACCGTCTGCCGCTACGGTTTAAAATGAATAAATAATCGAGTTTCTGATTTTAGGGCAAATCTTCTTAGCGAGTAGGCCAATAAGTGATGATGTAAGGATTCTTACGATAGCAAACACATCTAACTACGTCCAAATCTGTTCAAACATTTAAAGGTTATAGTGGAATAAAAAAACTCACATAAATATGTAGATGAACATCCTGAAAACACTATGTATTACATGACGAATTAGTTGTGTACAAATTCTGTAAACATCGAGCTACAAAGTAATAATTTAATGGAATCATAACAAAATCGAATAAAGCATAACAAAATTCGATTACGACCGCATCATAACGTCGGCCGTCCGCAAAACCGTCTGCCGCTACGGTTTAAAATGAATAAATAATCGAGTTTCCGAATTTAGGGCAAATCTTCCTAACGAGTTGAAAACAAATAAAGGCCGGGGAAGTTATTATGCCAGGCAATAAATAATAAAGCGAGCGGCCCCGGTGGGGTTCAAGTTTTAATACGAATGCTGTGTTGACGCGGCTAGTGACTCTGCCTACGGGTAAACACCGAACACCTTTGCCGAAAACATGCTTAGTGTATGTTACGGGTGACGTTCGATAAATCAAAATGAAACCCGGCAATCGAGCCAGAATCGCGCACCGAGGGTTCTGTAGCTCGGTTTACAACAAACACCTCTATGTGCTACGCATTAGATGGGTCTTTAAGAACAATTGCGGGCTTTAACTCGTTTTTGCTTATAGCTTTTATCGCCTTAACCCCTTAGGGATTCGATTTTCAAAAATTCTTTCGTAGTGAATGTCTACCTCATAATATAGATATCTGCATGCCAAACAGCCCGATTTGTCCGGTATGTTGATCTGTGCGTAGATTGGTCAGCCAATCAGTCAGTCAGCTTTTTATTTTATTTTACTTATTTCTTATTTAAATGTCCATGCCGTACTAATTTTAACAGCTTTACACGGGACGATTTTTGTTCAAAATGACCTATTACTACACAACGTCTATGTGCGTTGTACAGACGGGCATAGTGCTCCTTTTAACTATTTTAGTACGGAACGCTAAAAAATAAAATAGACGATTTAATTTCAAACGCATTTCAACGGTGTTCGAAATAGTTAAGCTTCATTATAATACAGTAAAATCATTTTCATGAAAATCCGCGGTGACTTTTAATGACCGCCTCCGTAACAAATATGACCATAAATACATGGAAATTATATCGATGCCCATTTACAATCAAACCTCATACATGTTCATTCGACAATAATAATCCATATTGAGTAGGTAATATCGATAATTACGAATCGATGATTTTCCGGTATCGATACCTGACGGCGATAGTCGACGCCCAAATCAACATTGAGTTATGATGAAAATCACCTGATTATAAATTAAAGTTCATTAGCATTCGGT
This sequence comes from Maniola jurtina, assembly GCF_905333055.1. Taxonomy (NCBI): domain Eukaryota; kingdom Metazoa; phylum Arthropoda; class Insecta; order Lepidoptera; family Nymphalidae; genus Maniola; species Maniola jurtina. The sequence goes on from NC_060044.1 coordinate 3,158,711, forward strand.
ACGCGGTAATATTCATTCGCGTCGGATGATTATAATCGATTCACGCGTCCGAATGACCAATTTGCAATAATTAAAAACAAATTCGGCCGTAGAATAAATTGAATATTTTAATTGCAAAGCGGGAGCTCGTTTAAGCTGAAAATCGATTTTGGTAGATACCAAAGGATTATTCTATGAAACGTATTGTATTAGTAAAAATTGAAAACTGGCACGTACAAAGTGACGTTTTAACTGTGGTTTCGAGGAAATAGATTGGAATTTTTCGGCGGTTTAAATTTTTATATTCATCCAATTGTTTTTCACTTGGTTTGCAAATAATCAAATTCTTTTAAAATTGAAAGTTACAATTTGAAGCTTAATACATGTCTATTTACTGTAGCTATGAATCATGCCCGCGTGGATTGGTGCCGATTTTTGCGCAAGACAGCCAGCCTGATTCTTTGTGCAAAAAATGAGCCAGCTCTTTTGTCATAGATGAGTCAATTACTCACGATGAAATGTCTTGTAATTTTTTTTTTAACAATAAGACTCCATGTATATAATTTTTATAGTAGAATTATTTAATTATAAAATTTGGAAGTAGCTTTAATGCATTTTAACAAGGCCTACGAGTAGTTTTAACAGTTTCAAAAATTAAGTAGATCATAGGGTCATTTAGACTTAAAACACACAAAACGGAAAACTTCTACATTGGTCGATTTAATTAAGATATTAAAAAAATTACAATTATATTACTATAAAACGCGTGTCCAAGCACGATATCGAAACGATATAACAAATTCGACACAAAATAACGCAATTAACATTCAAAGGGTGATCCGAGTCTTCCGCGCGGATATTTACATGAATATTCCCTACCGCTCTCTTCCCCCCATTTCAGGATCCAGTCCCATGGCTACGTTCACACAAAAAGCTACGCGGTCCCCTCAAGGGAAGAAGTTACATGTTCTCCTTTAGCTTTACCAAACTAACGGACCAATGGGTCCAAAAATGTGTACAATATAGATGGGTGCGTGAATTGTTTGCGTTATTTTCTATGTGTTAAGACACATTTTGTCTCGCGTCTTTTACTTTAATGTGATAAAACTTTAACAGAAATTGACGAAAAGAACAGCTGAAGTCTAAATCTAATTCAACACTTTTCAGATACAAATATTTCAGTTTAGCATTTTACAAATGGTTGTATGGATGGGGTGGGGTCCCTTCTAATGACTAAGTTATTATTTTCTATGGCAATAAAGTGGTGTTGTGGTTGCATAAAATCTGTACGGCCACTTTAGAGAAGAAATAGTTTAGACTTTGAAACTCGATTTGACCAGCTAAATCTGGGGCCAAACCTAGTCTAGACGAAGATCTTTCATCGAGGTGGTCGAGCACATAATACATACTCCCGTTTCCAGAAAGCGGACAAGAAGGCAATAAAATAAGAAAAAAAGAAAATGCATTTGTTTGTTCTTGGTGTCACAGATAAAAACAAAGTATACATAAAACTATCAACTACAAAACCGCGAGTATTTTGCGCCGCGAATCTCGAAAAATTTCGCATTCGCAAAGCGTCACTTTCGCACACGGTTGTTTTTAGTTCGGTGTACGTCTACTCCTCGGCGCATTGCTCATCGGACCACGTTCATACGTTAACGCGCACCGCTATTAATTTTTAATTTTGCTTTTACGAGTTTTTTGTACTTTGTTTTTATTTCGCGTTTAAATTGACCAGTTTATTGAGCCCTCTTTTCACCCGTGACTGCCTTTCAGTGGCGTATCAATATATACCACTCGATATTAAAGGCTATTTCGTATTAATTTGTAGAGCTTTCATTTATTCGTACTCTTTGTTGAACAGAGAAAATAAGTTAACACTTTAATTACTTTTTCAAAATGTATAACTAACCTAACCAACCTCGGTAACTTATTTTTAACCCCCGACCCAAAAAGAGGGGTGTTATAAGTTTGACGTGTGTATCTGTGTATCTGTGTGTCTGTGTATCTGTGTATCTGTGTATCTGTGTATCTGTCTGTGGCATCGTAGCGCCTAAACGAATAAACCGATTTTAATTTACTTTTTTTGTTTGAAAGATGGCTTGATCGAGAGTGTTCTTAGCTATAATCCAAAAAAATTGGTTCAGCCGTTTAAAAGTTATCAGCTATTTTCTAGTTTTCTTGTAGAAAAGAAGGTTAGATAACCCTTAGGTTCATAATATTCAAGTGTCAATTGACAATTAATGTCAAGCTGTCAAGATGGACGTTGCCTAGATATACATAATTATTTATTTGAAAATGATTTGTCGGGGGTGTTGAAAATTTTTAATTTACACTTGTTAGACTCATTAGTAAAGAATTAGCTTAAATAATTTTTTTCCTTCCCTTTTTAAATAAGTAGATAAAATATTCGGGTCATTTTGGAGTGGTTCGCTGACCAAAACTTACTAGAGGTAGAAAGAAGTAAGCAAGGACAAGCGGTAAGAATTTTGGTCTAAGAAGCTACGTCGTTTATTAAACCACCATTTTACCACCGAATCGAAAGACGTCAGGCGTGTTTTCATCCTTAGTCGTTGACATTCCATCTACACGCGTGAAACGTTTTGTGTCATCATTCCTCATGCGCATGGGCTAAGGTTTGGAATACTCTTCCGCAATCTGTGTTTCCTACCAATTACAACAAGAGTGAATAGGCACCTTTTAGGTAAACGCGTCCCATCTTAGGCCACATCATCACTTTCCATCAAGTGTGATTGTGGTCTAACGCGTGCCTATATTGAATTTTATAAAAACCAGCTGCTGTTAAAGTCTTACCAGCAGCTTGTTTACTAAAGATATGCCCTTAAGGTGCATACTCATATGCCGCTATGGGTAAGTTCCATTTGAGCCTGCAGATGCCACAATATCGTGTGGTGTAGGTACGTAGGAGAGGAATTTGTTTGTCAATCATAATAGGCAGTGCAGTTTAATTGTATAAAGAAACGCAAAACACCGAAATTCAACAGTTGTGAGCTGCCAAATGTCGCAAACAAAGCCGGCGGCCTGCCTGACTGCCAGGCAGGTGTGGATGACAGATTATGCTGGCTCCACACGTTAACCGACCTCAACAAACTTTGGCTTCAACGAAACCAAACAGCAAACGAGGAAGCCAACAAGACATTTTGGTTTTACGAGAATATTATGTAATATACGAGTATGAGTATGTTTCAGTCTAGATACACGAGTATAAGTATATCTCAAAACTGAAACGGCTCGTGGAGGTACGGGTTGCGGGAGGGTAACGGTTAGCCACAGTTAGCGCACCAGCAGTCTCAATGAAAAGGTATAAATATGTAGTATATAGACATGTACTTGTAGCTTGGACTTGCCGAGCGCAGCGTACAAGTCGCACGCGGCACTGGAAGCGTGTGGCGCTGCCTTTACAAAAAGTTTTCCTTTTCTGCATTTTTCACTTTCCCTAATTAGCAATAATAATACCCGTGAACACAGCCGGTGCATTTAGCTGATGAGCATTCTTTTGTTTTTCCCCCGTTTTGTTATGTTAGTTTAGAACAATAATGGATTACTTTTTTTACATGTACAAGTATTTCTTGAAACAACTTTATAATCATAATAGCATTAATAAGTAAAGAAATACCGACTGTTTGCATAAGTTAATCAAATACAGATAAGAGCGTTTTTATCAAAATTAAGCTAAGCTTGCCTTTCTGAGTTAAACGTTGGAACAAAAAGAATATTCCAGTGGGCGTATAGAAGAATCTACTGTTGCGGTGAAAGCGGTGATAGCCTAGTGGTTAAGTCGTCGGCTTCCCATTTGGAGGATTTGGGGTTCGATCCCAGGCACGCAGGTTTCCTCACGATGTTTTCCTTCACCGTTAAAGCAAGTGGTGTTTAATTGCTTACAACGCAAATAACACTGAAAGTTAGAGATGCGTGCTCGAGACCGAACCCCCGACCTCTTAATTAAGACGTCTTAACCATTACGTCATTACGGCTGACGGCTACATTTGCATCAAAAATACCTAATAAACATAAGTTGACCTAATTGTAGCTAATGCAATTGTTATAACTTCAGCCCATCTGGTAACGTATGGAATTTTAATTATTTCTGTATATTTTTTACCGCACGTCTATTTTATTTTTAATCGTCAGACTTTTCATCAACCTTTTCGCAATTCATATTAATATAAAATACAATCTGTCCGTGCAGACGGTGCGGTGACAGACACAACAAAACTAAAAAACGCACCGGTTTCAAGCAATATCATATTTTTTGCTCGACAATGCGAGGTGCAATTTTAACGATCTTGAGATGTCGCGAAAGATTTAATAAAATGCATCTGCAAGCACTGAACAAACTTGCTGTTCTATATCTAAGAGTAAAAAAAGATATGTAGTTTATGAGTTTTCGCCAACAAGTATGTGATTTAAAAAAGTTTGCTGCGTAGAAACAAAAAATAATTGAAACTAGTAAAACTTGGTTCATATATCAATATTTTTCAGAAACCCCAGTTTTTGAAAATTCCACCACTTTCTGGCATTAATTCAAAAACTATTTTTTGCAGTTGACGGCTTTATAGTTGTGGGACGGCAGCAAATATAAGCTAATACCCTGGTAGTCTGCAAGTGATAGTTTTATATGAACTGTATTTTTAAACAGAAGTTTTTATTTTTCTAAATATCTAAATTATCTCAAGTCCTTTTTTTTATAAAGAATATTAGCCATGCTAATCATGACTAATATTCCCTTTCCCCTCCAACTAAGCGTAAAGCTTGTGCCAGGAGTGGGTACGACAATAGTGCAACGGATGGGGTTTGAACCGCCGACCTTTCAGAATTCAGTCCGCTCCTCAACCGTTGAGCTATCGAGGCTCTGGTCAAATGGTTAGCATCCGCTACGACTAGTTATCTGAATAGCTAGTTTTTATCCCAGAAAATAAAGGAGCGGTACAACATTTTCAGTAAACCTAAATCCAAAATTGCAGAATATTATCTATATCTATACTAATAAATAAAATTGGAGTGTCTGTCTGTAATTTCGAAATAACTACCTCATATTAAGCTCATATGGTTATTTGAACGATACCAACACTGAATAACACGTTTTTAAAATTTTTGTCTGTCTGTCTGTCTGTCTGTCTGTCTGTTTGAAAAGGCTAATCTCCGGAACGGCTGAACCGATTTTGACGGGATTTTCACAGACAAGTTGAGGATTGACCAGGGCGTAACATAGGCTTCTTTTTTAACCGACTTTCAAAAAGGGAGTTGTGTTTTTCTACCTATGTACACCGAAATCTCCGAGATTTCTGAACCGATTTGCGTAATTTTTTTTTTAATCGATAGAGAAACTTTGCGACATTGTTTCATAAAAAATTTGGAGTCCAACTCCTCAATCCTGATGCTGCAGAGGATCTGACCAATCCACGCGGGCGAAGCTGCGGGCATCAGCTAGTAAAAAATAAATTAAAAACATTAAACATGATTAAGTACAATGTTAATTACTTAATATTAAGGTAGTTTACATAAATCACATTTTATTAAACACTTCAGCACCCCCTCATGCACTGAGTGCATTAATTACCCCTTACATCTTACTTAAGAGAGCAGAATATTGTTATATTATGGGGTAATAGTCAAAGAACCAGCGGAATTTTTTGATGAAAACTCGAAGTTTGCTGTAACATACAGGTAGGTATAGCTGTGTAGGCAGAGGGAGGTTTATTAGCATCGAATTCATGAAAGTAAGAAAATTGACAGAATCTTGGCATATTAGTCATTATCATCATCTCAATCAACCCATCACCAGCGCACTACTTAGTGTGGGATTTTATTTCAGAATGACAAGAGTTTAGTCACACACTTGAAAACATTATGGAGAACTCTCAGGCATGTAGGTTTCCTCACGATTACCTAAAGCGAGTAACATAAGAGAATACTTAAATTGACTTGAGTTTAGAAAGTCAATACCACCACCCCTAAGAAAGGGGCTTAAGACATCGCAATGAATTTTCAGAAAAACCTAAATTCGTACGTTTGAAGTCGGGCGAACAGGCTACGGCTTTAATATGAGTATTTACAATTTTACAACCAACTATTTCTTCATCCTAGCATTAATCCCGGCTTATTCCAAAATTCGATCGCAAAACCTGCTGGTGATATTAGTCTTGCATATGGAGACAACCTAAAAATTCATAATAAGGTAGGAGTAGTACAAACATATTTTAAGGATTTTTCAAGAACTTTGAGAAAATTTCCCACCAGTTCTTCAGCTACAACTCGTTCTTCCCGGGGAGCTAAATAAATTATGCGCTCAGCAAGAGATACGTGCTCCTAGCTCAGGCTAGCACCTTTAAACCCTAGGGCACCTAGTTCAGGCTAATTAGCTAAGTGTAAAATAAGTGAAGCTTAGAATTACCTAGCTATTATTATAAACCTTTCTTTTATGACTTGTACAAAAAAATTATAACTTATACTAATGATAGATTAACGAAGCGGTGATAGCCTATTGGTTAAGACATCGCCCTTTTTACGGGCGTTCGGGGATTCGATCCCAGGTACGTACCTCTAACTTTTCGGAGTTAAGTGCGTTTTAAGCAACTAAATATCAGTTGCTTTCATAGTGAAGGAAAATGTCTCCATTCTCAAATGTATGTGGAATTTGCCCATCCGCACTTGGCATCATGGCACCAGCATGGTGGACTATGGCTGAAACCCTTTTCATTCTGAGAGGAGACCCAGGCTCGGTGGTTGACCGGTAATAATGACGACCCGCCCAGCTTCACTCAGGTAGAATTTCAGTTTTTTTTTACTAGTGGGGCATAGCTTTAGAACGTCGACTATTTCAGATAAGTAGGTATAACGAAAAGTACTAACTAAATATCCAAGTTTTTTGTTAATGTGTTAGTCAGTCAGTTTATTCTTGTTAGTATGTAGTAAAATAAAGTGAAATTATTTCGAGTAAAAAAAAAATTATTGACTTTTCGTTAATAAGTTACAGCAGTAATCATTGACGAGAGTACTTTTTTAGCAGAATTTTAAGCCAAAAAAGTTGCTAAGTTGATACGAATAGTTGAACGTACATACCTACTCGTAATTTTCAATTAATAAGAGCTTTAGAGTAGATTTTGACTTTAATCCTTATAACAACAGCTAGTAGGTACTTACCCAAATAATTTTTAAGGTACCAACTCACTAAATCTAGTTTGCATTCTGTGCATTATCTTAAGTAAGCAAGCCTTAAATCTCATTTAAGATTCAGATATTAAGACGCTAGGTGCTAAATAAATTTAACGCTGCTATAGAGTCCAGACCTTTAAGCTCAGGAGTCTGGGCACAGTCCAGGGTAATTAGCCAAATATAAAGTATGTGCTTGTAGTGGAGTGGCCATTATATAGAACGACCCTTTTTAATTTTTATGTTATGCTTGGGTATGGCTGCTTCAATTTAGTTATTAATAAATAATTAATTATGTTATAAAATTTAGTTACGGTAAAATAGTTATTTTTGTTGCTAAAAATGTATCGCAACAAAAATCGACTGGAATATATGTATAATATTCTTAAAAAGGCTCTCGGACGTTTTAATCATAAATATAAGTTAGAATAGAACATAATATTATATTAATTGCATGATGTTGTATTTAATTGATACAAAAACATATTATTTTTGCAGACTTCAAAATAGCGGTAGGCAGGTTTACTAAGTCGGTTTTAAAAACACATATACATTGTAGTATTGTAGATATTACTATGGACAATTTCGTAGCTCAGCTACTACAATTTTATTGTATCTGTAAAGTCGATCGCATACTACCACAAGATATACAGAAGCCGCAAGAAGCGCAAAACCGAACGCAATGCAGTTTTACTAAAAAACATGCAAATGATGGAAAAAAAGTCAGCCGCATAGGTCCACGCTGAAAAATTTGGGTAACTGCAACAATATTTCATATTTTAAATTTTGAGAAATGCATAACGAGCGGCTTTTGCGACTCTAAGGCTGGGATTTGTAGAGCGTACTTTGACTTAAGACAAAGTTAAAACGAGACAGATTTATGTCTCTCACATAAGCCTAATTAAGATCTGAACAAAGTCAAATTCCGCCCTATAAATCTAAGCCTTACACTTCCTGCAGCTCTTGCATTTTTGCGGCTGTTGCGCCTCCTGCAGGTCGTCTCATAGTATGCGGTCAGCTTAAATTTTTAAACACATGTAAATAACATTATGTAGATATGCCCAGCTAATTAATTCGCCGTAGGTGACGCGTCACTTTAGGTCGTTGCTACGAATATGACATATGACAGATGGTAGGTATGGCAGTACGGTTACAAATACATTAATTATTTCCATACATTTATTACACTGCATTTTGTATGTGGATTGTGGATCGTTACGGTGGAAATGATTTATGCATGAAGTGCTCGTAAATCGTTTAGATTAATAGTTTTAGTGCTTTTATTTGTATTTTTGTGTTGTACAGAAAACTATTTTGTTATTATTCGTTTTGTCAGTTCTTTTGTCTATCGATTTGCGTCTGATTTACGTAGATCTAACAGTCTATCTGTTGCTTTTGTTTAGTTCATGATTTCGATTTATTTAGCGGCAAAGCGTAACAAACACTATTTTTTTTACAAAACAAGTACTTAAATTTTTCTATAAATAAAAATATTTTATAGATCTATAACGGTCTAGTTAAGAATAATGGTGCGAGTGTAGCAAGCAAACCATTTTAAAATCATATTGAACTAACTACCTTTGTAGTTATAGATAATTTGGAAGTGAGTAAATACTCTAAATAAATAAAGCATCATCCAGTTCATTCATGAAAGTCTGCACCTGATGCGAAACAGGGAGCGCAGCGAGCGTGTTTTTAAACTTAAAATGGAGTTTTCTTTTTGCTTACCTTCCGCAGCATTTCCTCGAGCGAGTCCATGTCGGCTGCCGCGGGGAAGGCCGCGCCTCCGTTCAGTCCGTTATTGTTATTCGTCATAGGTGAGCCGCGCCCCGCCGCGCCGCAACCTCACACATTGGCACTCCACTTTACACCAACACTTACATCATTCGAACTTGTTTTATTTAAATTGCACAAATTCGACGCATATGAACCGCACTTTTAGTTTATACAGGATTGTTTGGAACCTATCCAAATTGATATTGGTCACTATTGATGTATTTTATTGTATTCATGTAGTTAGGTATAGTCTACTGTAATTTACAAAAATTATAACTTTGGTGTTGTAAATAAAAATTTACATTGAAATTCATGTTTGGTAAAAGAAAGAATAGACATACCCACTCACTTTCTTATAAAACTCATAAATATATGTATCATAATATATTTGACATTTATACCTACAAAACGAGACGTCTTATTTATGCGAGGTATTTTGTAATTGCAAGAACTAATCTAAATCATAAGAAATTTATGAGTACAACTAACTATACAACTAAACATTTATATAGTTAGATTACGTTTATTTAAGTTAACTACTTAGATAAAAGTAAATACTATAGCAATACAATGGCATTTTCAGGGCTACGCAACGGGAGATTTGTAGGTAGGTACCTACATAACGGCAGGTGTCCCATTTGTGCCTCCTATTTCACGTTAATCCTATTCCCAGACAGACACCTGGCACTAATAATGTTAGTTTGTCAAACCTGATCTATTATGCAGAATTCCGGCATATTAATACCTACTAATGGACTAAGAGCCAGCGCGTGTCAGACCTTCGTTATTTTATAAAAGCTGAAAGTTTCTCTGCGTTTTGACCTCAACACAGGGAGGAACGATCAGCGACTAGAACTTTGGATCATGGTGGCTTTGGGAGATAACAGATAATAAAGGTGTAAAAAATGTTACAAAGTATAGTCTAATTTTTTTACATTTTCTTGGGAATAGTATTAGAAATCACGTCATGCGTTGCCAGACAATTAGTGTAGTGTACCTATTCTACTCCTTTTACAGCCTCTCGCACTGGTATGGGTCACTGGTAGAATTCTCTTAAGGAGATAACAGCTTCCCTCTTCACTTTTTCCCTCTTTTTCTCTTTGTTGTTACAACTTTCTGGCACAAATTAAAAAAAAAAAAAATCGTGCACCTGTAGTAGACGACCTATTCATGATGGGTTTCCTTCCTATTAGTAGATCGCCTTCAAATTATTCAACTCCTCAAAATACTTAGATTATCTCCACATAGCAGTTTTCCTCACGGTGCTAACTGAATCGGGCTTTAGCAAGGTAGGTATTTTGTACCCCCATGTCGCGCGATAAGCTTATGCTGAACAAACAAAGATAGTAGAGACGTGACTTTGCATATGTTAAGGGTTAAGCTCTGTTACTGCACCTTCACAAATACAGGTTTTCGGGGGTAAAGGATACCTACTAAATTTAGGGTTCAGTTTACTCACAAAATACATTTGTAGACTTTACCTACATACAGAGTCCATACATGTAATGCAAAGCAGCATAGCAGCTAATTCCATACATGCATGTAGACTGTAGAGACTGCCTAAACTTTAAATTTTGCTTTCCATATAAAACAGTACCGTGACTAAATGACTGACAAGACAGTCCAAACCGGTAGACGTAGAGGAAACATCACTAAACACGGCCCTCTGTCTTTCTCATCCACTCTCTCTTAGCTAACTTCTTCAGGTTCAGGTCATCAGTCCAGCGGAACTAACTCAGTCATGCGGAGCAAACAGCAGAACGGTCAACAGTCTATAGAGTAGAGGTCGTCCTAAACTTCGCTAATCTATACGCGGTCTCCAGTCTCCACCTCAGAACAGCAGGTGATTCTCAGTGTTCAACGATGAATAGCTACCTTGCTCATTTGACATTCATTTTTAATCCATTGAAGGTTTTCTACGAAAAATTATTTTAATAGCAATCAGGGAAGCAGCAATGTAGAACCAACCAATGTCAAATGAGCTCAGTGGCTATCATTCATCGTTGAACAATGAGTTAGCGAATCAGCATGCCGGTCTGACGATGTAACCTGCCCATTGTCACTTGCTAATCCTTTGAGCTATGTTCACTTTTTATGTTCTGTGAGTTTTAATAAGGTAAATAAAAGTACAATATAACACATCATTTAGCTCGCAATAAAGGCAACTATCGTGAAACAGGAGCGAGCTTCACTGCAATGTTATCTCCTCAACGTCTGATAAACATTCAGTAAATACCATTTACCCGTTCGTTAAATGGATCCTAGTTTAGGGTGACCATCATCTACTACAATATGCGGACTGGGACTAATCGATTTTGGAAATCAACTGGCAAATAACCGATCACATTTCATCAAACCATAAAAATATTGTCCAAGCAAAGCGAAAGGCACTCTACCAAGCAAACAAAATTTAAATAATTATATATTTTTCAGAAAAGAAAGCGAAAGAAAGTTATTAGGTGTGTTTCCCAAAAATAGACAATAGTCAGCATTTGTTATCCATCTGTTGATAATGTTAATACCTATGAGAAACTAGTTTCACGTGAAGTATTTTGCAAGTGCACCATACATTGCAAGAACTAAAACCTAATTCAATCAAAGTGCTGGGAGCATAGATACAGCGCTGAAGCCACAATTAAAACTTACTAATTCAGTCTTGACAGGTTCCAAATATTTTTTAATGGTAAATAACTATTAAAATACTTATTAAAAAAAACTTATTTGGCAACTACCCAGGTTGTAAAAGTCATTGTTCTCAGGCCTGTTTAACAGCAATTGCAAGTGGAAAACAATCACAAAACCGAAGGAAAGAGCAAAATTGATTATAATAATCAGGACTTGTCCCACTAAAATTAGTCAGCATGGAGATCCTATCGTACGTGTGCCCCATTGTTCTCGAACTGTACGAGTTTAAAATGAATGTTCGACACAAACTGAAAATTTAAATTAAATTTTCAGCGAGAGATAGTTTGTGAGCGAGCGACGTGGATTGATGAGCTGTATGATGAATTGTCGACGTGATTAGCGACCTACAAAATAGCCTTAGAATTAGTTTTAAATAATATTAGCTACGTTAAAGATCTGCACTATCCAATGACTTTTGAAAGTATGTTTGTCCTTCAATCACGTCGCAATTAAGATCAACTTTTAAAACACGGATATATGTAGTTAAATAGATAGGGGTGTAATGTCGTACCTGTCTAAGCTATCTGCTGACTCAAAATTTTAATTAAAATTTTTATTGAAAGATAGTTTGTGAGCGAGCGACGTGAACATGATTGCTGTATGATGGATTGACGTCGTGGTTAGTGAGCTACAAAATAGCCTTAGAAATTAGTTTAACGGGCTTTGAATTTTCGTTCCGAGCTTTTTAATAGAAAACGAATTATGTCAGCAATATTAGCGTTAAAGCTTGGGTGATAAATTGAATATGATATCAAATTTTTTTAAAAGTGATAAAATCCTATATGAAGACCTCTGAAAAAAGTAACAGCTGAGTTTTTGCTGGCTGGTTTCTGTAGAAACTGCGTCTTGCATCGGTGCTAAAATTTTGACTCAAGGAATATATGAACTTTGTCTTGACTTTACATGTAGGCTACGTGACATTTTTTTTATTTCAATTCTTTAAATTAGATACCTAATACTATAAGAATGAAGCTTTTACCTAATAAATAGATAAGTATATAAAGGTAAAAGCTAACTGACTGATCTATCTAAAATCTAATTCGGAATGCACATAGCTATTATGATGTAGGCATCCGCTAAGAAAGGATTGTTGACAATTCAACCTCCAAGAGGATAAAATAGAGGTTATGTAGAAAACTTGCCAAGAAGTGGTAGGGAGTAAGTATTAATGTTCTTTATTTTCTGAAGTTCGAAATAACTATAATACAACTTGACACCCGCACCCACTTAGCTCTCCTTTCTTTTATCGATGCCAAGACTTACTTGTTGACCCCTTTCCACTATTTTTAACGCCCGAACCAAAAAGTGGGGTGTTATAAGTTTGACGTGTGTATCTGTGTATCTGTCTGCGGCATTGTAGCTCCTAAACGAATGAATCGATTTTAACTTATTTCTTTGTTTGAAAGGTGATTTGATCGAGAGTGTTCTTGGCTATAATCGAAGAAAATCGGTTCAGCCGTTTGAAAGTTATCAGCTCTTTTCTAGTTTTCTTATAGAGGTTTTGTGTCGGGGGTTTTTTAAATTTTGAGTTATTCCGTATAGTAATAATAGTAATGAAATCGTTAAATTGGCAGATAATGGCCTTGTAGTAAAGGCCTCGACGTCCGTATTTGGGGGATCGGCGTTTCGTTCCTGGGTCTTCAACTTTTCAGAGTTTTCAGGTATAACCTAAATACTTACAAGGCAAGAGTGAATAGGCATATCTCTTAGGTAAGCGCGCTCGAATCTAGACCTCACCATTGCTTTTTATTAAGCATGATTGTCGTTAAGCGTAATCCTAACTCTCAATAAAAAAGTGCATGCTAAGCAATCGAATATCACCTGCCGAAAGTTTGCAAGTGGTAAGTACCTATAAAATGTAATGCCCCGCTTTGACACTTGGGTATCTCTCACACTATGACAGCACGAGAAACTTGGTCAAGCTAAGGGTGTTGTACATGGTCAAACTTGGTGCAAATAAAATAATAACATTTTCGTTAAAAACACTTATAAATATTTTGTTTCAGTAGGTAAGCATTACCATAAAAACAGGCGATTAAACTAACAGTATAATAGCGCGAAGTTTTCAGTTTTCACCGATTCAAGAGGCGCTTGACACTGATTGCTTCAAGAGCGTTCGCTTTTGAATTGAGCGAGCGGATGAAATATAAAATGCTGAACATAAGCACTCACTTGAATAAATACGAAATAATGAAGTGCATGAAATAAATCTAAGCTTACTGAACTTGAAATTGTATCTACGATCTTCTTTTTCATCGTCATTGGATTGGATATTATAAACTAGATAATAACCGCGACTTCGTCCGCATGGATTTAGGTTTTATAAGGAACTCTACGATTTTCCAGGAGAAAAAGTAACCTATATCCAGTTTCGAATACAAACTATGATGGGCTATTAATGGTTGGGCTATCTCCTAAGAGACACAATAACAATAAATACACATACCTCTCTGCTTGTTAAAAATACAAGTGATACTTAATAAATAATTTTAATCTGTAGACACTTTGAATAACTGTGCTAAGTAAAAAGTAAGTTTTGTGATGTTAACCACTTTATTCACGATTTTCCTCCTAACCTACCTACCTACCTATCAAATTTCATGTAGATAAACGGAATGTACCCTATAGCTTTTCTTGACAGAGACGATAGACGAACAGACCGATGGACAGACAGACAACGAAGTGACCCTAAAAGGGTTGCTTTTGAGATACGGAACCCTAATTTTTTTTAAATGGTTTAATTTCTGAAATATAAACCTAACATCCAAACAGCAAATAAAAATTAAACTTAGACGTAACTACCTCGCAAATTTTCGCTTATATGTACACAATTCAAACTGAATGTACACAACTGTTCATTTCTCCTCTCGCCATAGTTCTACAGCATTCGTGCCAAGAGTCGACGACCTCTGCAACAATAGCGATACAAACGCACAAACCTACAACTATGCACTGTACTACTATGTATACACAGGCTGTAAATATAACGTCCTTTGTATGAGTTAAAAGGGGTTTACATTGTACGCGCGATTGTTTGCGGTAGGTGCCTATTTTTCCAATTCTACTATCCTAAAGGATTTAAATGACAATAATACATAAAATACTTTTTGAAACAATTTTTTACTAAATGACTTTGCATGACCACTTCTACTAAGCCTTGGTGTAATCAATGCTATACCACCTATTCTTCAAGCATTATTTTGTTTGCTATAAATATATAAAAAATCTTTAATAAGAGACCAATCTTGCTAAATTCAACAAAACATTGATCCAAAATATTAAAAGGACCTAAATTCATGTAAGTGTGACTTGTAGAAACAATGAAACCACTAACGGCCAGAATTAATATCCAATCCTATAGTTAATCTGTTGATAGATTACTTAGCAACGTTCTTGTTTGTCGAAAATTGAATGGTCTTTATTGACAATTAACAACGTGACTAACGGCCAAAATTAAAATCAATCTATCTGTAATCTGTCGATAAGTTACGTAGCAATGTTGTTATTCGTCAGTCTTTTTGTCAAATAACAGCGTTGCTGAGTAACTTATCGACAAGTTAAATATAGATTGAGCATTAATTTTGGCCATAAGTAAGTAACTACTAAATTGGTAACCAGTAAAGTAAGTGAAACTACTAGGCGCCCATAAGTTGAGTAAGAACTCCTATTATGTATCATAGAAAACATTGTTCAATGCCGTGACATCAACCCACGTCCACATTCCAACCTTTTCCAGTGTGAATGTCAAGCGTTAAAGAGGAAACGTGTAACATGACACTGATAGAGATACTGTGAATAACTGTAACCTTTTTGTGCACGACGAACCGCGCTCCGATGCAAGACCGGTGAAATAGCTACAGGAGCGAGCAGAAAGGCGCTCTTGACCAATCAGGAGCGAGCATTCTAAGATTGAAAATTATGTGCACGACGGAGCCGCGTTCCGCTGCAAGACTGGCGAAGTAACTACATGAGCGAGCAGAAAAGCGCTCTCGACCAATCAGGAGCGAGCATTCTAGGGTGAAAATTAGTTTTAACTTATGTTTTTATCTTATAAGAATTTGGCAAATTAATAAAGAATACATTGATTTAAAGTATAAGTATAGGTAGATAACTAAGAAAACTATGTAAAACCAATAATAAATAGAATCTAGGTCTAGTATTTGCGGGAATATAACTCGATATAGTTATTAAGGAAAAATGTAAATAACTTAGAAAGTATTGAATAATTGTAAATGTTTTTTGTTTATACGAATAAAGATTAGCGCGATCCCTAATCTGGGAAAAAACAGTACACCTAGGTTTTAGGCAAAAGGCTAAAACCTAGGGCTTAAGGTTATACAATTTCTTTAATCCATTACCCATAGATTAAATAGGAAACAGGAAAATAATATGTTGTAAACGATTCATTTGATCAAGATCTAGCCTTTTAAAACCAAAGTCTGCAAATATAAGAAGTAAAGACCTAGGAAATCTAGATCCAAACACTAGAATTAATTTATGTAATTATTTAGTAAAGTAACATATGTAGAACATTTATTATAGGTAGTCTAGATAAATCTAGACGTCTAGCATACCAAATTGTACTTGTAACATGCATACTTTCGCTGCAACGGCGTCTCGCGAAATGAATGCGGGGACCTGGCGCGGGTGATATTTATAGCCTCGGTGGTGCGGGGCAGGGTCATATAAATATGCAAAATCCGAAATTCCGCCGTTATAAGGATTGGCTACAGTCGTCCACTGCGCACGCACCCCACTACGCTCCGCAAGAAAACTGAAGACTTTTTTTGAGAAAAAGTTCCAGCAGTTTTCGCCCGTGCGCTCTGTCTGCGCGGAGGAGAAGCCCGAACCCCGGAGATGCCCGATCTCACCAGCCGGTGATCGATTGGGTGGCGTGACGACTGCTCCCACGCGCCGCTAGAGCCGCGCGAGGATGGACAACCGTCCATCCACCTCCAAAGGCCCTTTTCAGGGCCGCCACCAACGACATGCTCGCGATCCGCGATCGCGCGCCGCACCCGCGAGTGCGCTCGACGTCGCAGCCCCGACCGGCTCCGTCACGCGCGACCTCGCGCCGTACGCCGCGCCTCCAGCCGCGCCCGCACCACGCGCCGCACCCGCATCACGCGCCGCACCCGCGAGTGCGCCAGACGTTGTAGCCCCGTATGGCTCCGTCACGCGCGCTCTCGCGCCGTACGCCGCGCCACCGGCCCCGCACGTCTCGCGCGCCGCACCCGCGCCCGCCGCGTTAACCGCCGCGCCGCGCCCGCTGTCGATGCCCTTGCTCGACGACGACAGTGTGGCGGACAGCGAGACAACGGTCCAGCCTACACTTCGGCAGGATGACGCCTACTACGCCGCCATCCTGGCCCTGGAAGGCCCAGATCGCCGTGCGCTCCCCAGCCGGAGGCAGCGCACCGACTCCGAGGAGGACGCGCCCGCTGAGGCGAAACGGGTTGCGAAGACGACCCCTCCCTCCCGCCACGAGATGCCCCGACGCACAGCCGAAGCTTCAGGGACGGACGACACCGGAGCGACCCGAGCTCCGACGCCGGCCCCACGCTCCTACGCCGACCGCGCGAGAGCAACGCCACCGCCGAAGCCCGCCGCCGCCGCCCCTTCCGGCGGCGCGCCACCGAGCGGCCCAGCTCCCAAAACGAAGAAGCTACGCTACCCGCCACTCATCGTGGAAAATCTGCCCAACTGGACGCACCACATCAAGCAGATTAAGCTCCAGTTGGGTAGAAACCCAGCAGCTCGCCCTTACGGAAAGGGCATCCGATTCACGCCTCAGGAGGACCAGGAATTCCGCCTCGTCCAGCGATATCTCACCGCCCTGGAGAAGACGGAGGGCGTGTCCTGGTTCTCCTACTCACTGCCGGCTGAGAGGAGTCTGAAGGTCGCAATCCGCGGCCTTCCTTTCAACACCGAGCCGGCAGAAATAGAAGACGAACTCCGCCAGCTGGGGTTCGAGCCGGAGTACGTGCGCCAGATCAGGGCGAGGAAGGGCAGACCAGGTTGCCTCTTCTTCGCCATGCTCCGCCGCACCCCACACACGATTCCAGCAGTGTACGAAGTCACCGAGCTGCTCTGCATGGGGGGAGTCCGCATAGAGGCATGGAGAGGGAAGAAGGGTCCCGCTCAGTGCCACAGATGCCAGGGTTTCCGCCATGCCTCAACGCACTGCCACAGGCGCCAGGCCTGTGTGATCTGCTCACAGGAGCACAGCGCACGGGACTGCCCTAGACCACGGGAAGACCCAGCGACCTGCGCCAACTGCGGAGGTAGCCACCCCGCAAACCACGTGGGCTGTCCCGTGTTCCGCAAGGAGGCACGGAACAGACGCGCGGGCACCGTCGCGGCCACAGTCCCAAGACCGCCGCCGCGCACCGAGACCACCGGCTCCAGGGTACGGACGCCTGCAAACGACCCGAAGCCACGAGAGGCCACGGAGAGAGCTCCTGCCAGGAAGAGGAGAGGTCGTCGCCGCAGGAAGGCGACATCGCCAACCCGCGCACCCTCGCCGCCGCCTGCGCAGAAACCCAGACCTGCCGAGGGGATCCCGCCCCAGCCCAAAAGGACCGCCGAACCAAGCGTCGCGGCCATCAAAGCCGTGGCGTTTGAGACACTAGAAGACGTTTTCCACGCCATTAAAAATGGCGGGGAAGACCCACTCCTGCGCATCCTGGAGGGACTGCGACGACTCGCCGCCTTTTCCGGTGAGGCCCAGCCTACCAAGGACGCCAGACAGGAGGAAGTAGAGAACCGCGCCACATAGATGCCTCGGAGCGCGTCCTCCGCACACGTCGACCACCCAGCCAGCTGGAAGCCCAGGCTTCCCACAAGCGGGTTCCACCCGGCTAGGTCGGATCACGACGGCGTGAGGACCGCTCTCAACTCTCTCTTCCTCACTGAGGAGGAAAGCCCGTAGGCCCATGGGCCAACCCAAGGACCCTGGCGTAGTCACGCCAGGCGGAAGATCCCGCATGCAGGAGGCCATTGCCTCGGACGTGCCTCTCCCGCGCCCTTGCGGGCGCGCGAGCTCACATACCGGAATCCGCCGTTATTCGGAAAATAGATGTCGCAGAGTAAGCATGCATGATTCTAGGTATTGTAAATAAACTAGACTAAGTATTAGTTAAGGAATCAACATAATATGTAAATAGAAAATGGGAAAAATAAAGTCTTAACCACAGAGGGGGTGAGGCAGCGAATATTCTAGATAATTGGGCAAAAATATATATAAACGCGGGGGTGTCTCGACTGGACATTCCACTGATCACCGAACAAGAGTCAGCGACAAGAAAATCGGAAAACTGGGAAAATCGCTGCCTCACTACGCCTGGCTGGAGACTGCAGAACGACATAGCGCATTTTTATTGCACCTCGGGGTTGGGGGCGAGGTTCGATACCCGGGGAAAGCTACCCCCCACACTTTTGTAGGATCTCATATCAATATAAATGACTAAAATTTCGAAAAATCTAGGCTTATTTCTTTGCTGTTTTGTACAAGTGTAAATTAAAAATTTATAACACCCCCGACAAGTGAAGGTTACAGTATCTAGAAAAGAGCTGATAACTTTCAAACGGCTGAACAGATTTTTTTCGATTATAGCTAAGAACACTCTCGATCAAGCCACCTTTCAAACAAAAACTAAATTAAAATCGGTTCATTAGTTTAGGAGCTATGATGCCACAGACAGATACACAGATACACACGTCAAACTTAAAATACCCCTTTTTGTGGGTCGGGGCTTAAAAAGAACCTCTGTGCAAAATTTCTGTTGTCTAGATCAAAAAGCGACATAATATAGATCTCACAATAGAAAGGTTCATAATCTTTCGACAGTTTACAATATCACGAGAATGATTCTATTAGATTATAATCTAACTGTATTTACAATTTCACGGTGATATCGATTCGTTAAGTGATTTCGATTGTAAAACATACAGCATTGAAGCACGTGTTAAATTACACATTCAAAACGTGTCTAAAAATACATTTGTCTGAACTGGCTCTTTTCAACTAAAAACGTCATACGTGATGCGTAACAATCACTGCTGACCACTGTATGGAAAACTTTTAGACTGTACGACATAATTGCACAGATTACAGAACACAGAACCTTTATTGCAATATTATCAATGCAATACAATCGAATGAATGAATCTATCAATATGATCGCAATGTCTCTTAATAATTATTATCAACCCTTTCTCACCAGTAAGAGTCTTGAACTAGCTAAAAGATCCATTTTCCATAATCAGGAATTGCAGTATAGTCATGATGACTCTATTGCATCACTTCAGCGTTTATGATACGCCTTGTGTAAAATTTCGTATGATTTTGGGCAAGAACTCTTATTCAGAGCCCTAACCAAAATTTTTGTAGGTAATGGTAAATTAATAATCCATACTAATCTTATGAATGTGAAAGTGGGTCTGTATGTCGTCTGCAAGCTTTTCAAGACCTATTCGTTTAACCGATTTTGATGAAAGGTACTAAGTTGCACCGCGGGGACTAATGGGTTTTTGCATCGTTGAGTTAAAAGATCATGATGACGTCTATAATACCTATTGCAGTCGCATCGTTATACAGCCCTCTATTATAAAGAGAAGAAATCAATTTAATTTGAGTGGACACCATGGCCACCAACCAGACAGTTCGTGACTCGTGATGTCGCAACCATCGACTCTCATTATTGACTCAGACTAATCGTAGTCGTATCGTTGAAATCGCGACTAAAGAGATGTGCAATCAGTGTAATGCAAATGTTGGAGTGGACACCAGTGGGCAGTAGACAGGATGTGATGTCGCAACCGTCTCGCATTATTGATTCAACCGCGTGCAGCTCGGCATTGGCCTTGCTTACAATAAAATTGAAGGTCACTGTAGGTTTCCAAAATAACACAGTTATAAACCTTAAACTAAATTAGTACCTATAAAAGAGGGCGGAAAGTGGGATGTGGGAGGTCTCGGGTACGATTCCCGGCAAAAATTTTATAATTTCTAAATTTTTGGTCTTGTTTGATAGGAGGCTTCGGCCGTAGCTAGTAACCACCCTACCGGCTAAGCCGTGCTGCCAGGCGATTTAGCGTTCCAGTACAATGACGTGTAGATACCAAAGGAGTATGAGTTTAATGAAAACTACCATAGCCCTTCCAGGTTAGCCCGCTTCCATCTTAGACTGCTACATCACTTACCACCAAGTGAGATTGCAGTCAGTGGCTAACTTAGTTCTCCACAAGCAATCCGTGCAAAGACGAATCAGGTCGCTTGTGTGAAATAAATGTGTATGATTAGCCTGCTTCTATGAGCACCTACTATGTAGTTTGGCGAAACACACAAAACTAAGTATATCTTATTTATAACGCTTTAGTAGTAAACTTTATCCCTTCACTTCCGATCCATTCACAAATCGCAGCCGACGCGCGTAGGCGTATGAATGGAAGGCGAACGACTCTGACGCATGCTACAGATTTGCATAGTGCGTAGATGGGTTCCTTGACCTACTGGCTTAGTAGGTTCCTGTCTGGCTCAACTATGGAGATTCTATTGCGCACTCGTAGCTTTTAAAGTTCATCTAAATATATAAAATGCCAAGGGTCACTTGTAGAGATCTCTTATAGAGATAAGTGCTTCCCTGTCCACTTTTTCTTTCCTTTTATCAGGGGGCACGGCAGTGCCCCCGCCAAGACGAGCCAAACGGCGGCCGGGGCGCTACGTACCTTTTTCTCGAAGTGTTTCGCCGTATTTTCGACCCGTCATAACTTCGGTCTGGATGACGCTAGAAAGCTGAAATTTTCAGTATAAGGTGTCCTCAGCAAATTTACCAAATATACCAAGTATCAAATATCTAGCTTTTATGGTTACAGATTTATTGATACCTAAAATACGCCGATTTCGTCCCTCACTGATGATCATCAAAACCTCTACTCAAAACCTCTAAGGTACTTCCCGAAGTCCTAGAAGACTGAAATTTGGTATGTAGACTAGAAATTGACTACAAACTACAGGAAAATTAAGAAATTGGAAATGCCCCCCCTCTACGCCTCTTACGGGTGAAGCAAATCTGTAAAATCTGTCGCTAGAAAGCTGATATTTTCAGGATAAGATGTCCTGGGCAGATTTATTAAACGCATTGAGTATCAATTGTCTAGCTTTTATAGTTTCAGATTTATTGACAGTCAAAACTTCTAGTCTGTAATTCTAGGGTACTTCCCGAAGTCCTAGAAGACTGAAATTTGGTGTGTACACTAGAAATTGCATACAAACTACAGGAAAATTAAGAAATTTAAAAATTTCCCCCTCCACTCCCACGTATGGGGGAAGCAAATTATTTGTAAAGTCTATCGCTAGAATGCTGATATTTTCAGGATAATATGTCCTTGACAGACTTATCAAACGTGCCAAGTATCAATTGTCTACCTGTTATGGTTTCAGATTTATTGCCATTCAAAACCCCTCTAGTCAAAAGTTCTAAAATACTTCCCTAAGTCCTAGAAGACTGAAATTTGGTATGTAGGCTAGGGATTTCATTAAAACAACAGGAAAATAAACTTTTCCCAGTCTGTACATTTAAAAAATGTGTTTCCTGAAGTCCTAAAAGACTGAAATTTGATATATCTGCTTTAAAATTGAGTTGCAAGATTCCACCCAAACAAACATAGTTACATACATTGCAAGAATAAAAGCTTTTAAAAAAAGAGGTAACGATAGAGAGCGGGCCATGAAAATGATGTAGGTACCTACAAAAAATAGATCCAAAAAAAAAATCTAGGGCACCTGCCAAAAAGAAATGAAATCCCACCAAAAACATTTCATGTAAAATGTTGCCAAGACTCACAAGTTCATAATGCTTTCACTGTTAAAAAGTGATGAGATCTCTAGTAGAGCCAAGCCCCTAGCTGAGCTTAGAATTGCGCTGCCCATGGGACCTATCCCAAGTCCAAAGTATATAGCTCTTAAATGCTCTTGAGTATATCACATTTATAACAATAAAGAACAAATAACTCTACTTACAAGCTCTGATTTTACAAACCCTAAATCTTGATTAAAAAAGTACGGCTTGGCCGTTTAATGTTCGTGAAAGCATTATATGGCATAACATATTATATTAAGGTCATAAGGAATAGTTTGTTCGACAGTTACTAATTTTTATTATACTTCATGATTGTCGCACAAGCTATTCCGGGCTTAAATGTCATATCAGATAAAAGTACCACGAACATTAAACGGCCAAGCCGTCCTTTTTTAACCAAGATTTAGGGTTTGTAAAATCAGAGCTTGTAAGTAGAGTTATTTGTTCTTTATTGTTATAAATGTGATATACTCAAGAGCATTTAAGAGCTATATACTTTGGACTTGGGATAGGTCCCATGGGCAGCGCAATTCTAAGCTCAGCTAGGGGCTTGGCTCTACTAGAGATCTCATCACTTTTTAACAGTGAAAGCATTATGAACTTGTGAGTCTTGGCAACATTTTACATGAAATGTTTTTGGTGGGATTTAAATTGTTACAACTTTCTGGTACAAATAAAAAATAAAATAAATAAATAAAAGGAAAAGATGACTGATTGAATGACTGATCTATCAATGCACAGCTTAAACTACTGAACGGATTGGGCTGAAATTTGGTATGCAGATAGCTATTATGACGTAGACATCCTTTAAGATAGGGTTGTTGAAAATTCAACGCCTTACGCGGACGAAGTCGCGGGCGTAAGCTGGTGCTGTTTTAAATACTTAGGATTTACTTTTTTTTTGGATTTGCTTGGTTCTTCTTTCCTTCGCGTTTTATAAACTTTCTAGAGACCTTAGATAAAGTTTGTCAAATACTTAGTAGAGTAGGCATTAAAATTCTCCTAACACGAGTACCCATATAACATTAAAGCGAACTGTTAAAACAAACTTAAACATCCAAGTTGCAGCAAATACGCAATAAACTCGGATGCAACTAAAAGTTTGTTGCAACTTGCAATGTTAGTTGCATTGCAATTAATGTTAGCAGGTTGCGAGGGGCGAAGTTTCTAGGCTCTTTCCTTACCTGCTTTTAAAGGGGAAATTAAGATATTCTTACGGCTTGATGCGGTTTCAAAGTTTTCTACTTGTTATTACTTAAGGCTCGTGTACATTACTTGAGCGTCTCAAATTAAATCTTAGTTCTTACCTATGGTTTACCATTATATAGATACAAGCTGATGTCCGCGACTTCATCCGCTGAATATAGGTTATTCAATTTTCCTGGATAAAGATATCCATATATCTTTCTTTATGATAAATTTCGTCAAGATCGGTTCACCGGTTGAACCATGAAAAGGTGACAGACAGCCAGACATAATATTATATACTTTTATAATTTTACATTTGTAATTTTAGTATTGATGTTTAAGTTTAACTACGATACAAACAATTAGAATGGTGAACTTTTTTAACAGGCGAGTGGTCTCCTGAAAAAAACATTACTGAAGCAAACAAAATAGCGACCTAATTGTAGCTTCGAGGTAAATCTAAGTATATGTTATATCTATGTAATGAAAACCTACATTATATTTTGTATGCAGGTCTTTAAGGTTAAACAAGTGTAAATTAAAAATTTATAACACCCCCGACAAGTGAAGGTTACAGTAACTAGAAAAGAGCTGATAACTTTCAAACGGCTGAACCGATTTTCTTGGATTACAGCTAAGAACACTCTCGATCAAGCCACTTTTCAAAAAAAAAACTAAATTAAAAACGGTTCATTAGTTTAGGCGCTACGGTGCCACAGACAGATACACAGATACACAGACACACAGATACACAGCTACACACGTCAAACTTATAACACCCCTCTTTATGGGTCGGGGGTTAATAAAAAAAGTTTTTCAGACTCTCAGACGAAGCTGTCATAACCAAATGTCCATGTGCAAATTGTAATACAAATCTCGAGTGCCCCGTTTTTGAGCGAGTCGAAAACGGACGCGATAATTAAAAGGGGTTCACCAACTTTCCTATAATGTAACTACAAGTACCGCACTAACAGCAAAGTTTTAATAACCACTAATTCTACCGCCCGCGAAACTTTGTATTAATTCATTTGAAGTTCTCATAAAAACTATTATGAAAATTATAGAGTTGTATTTGGTTAGGGATTGACTACATACTCACTGACCACCAGGTGAGATCGCAGTCAAGGGCTTAACTTGCCATCGTTTAGAAAAATACTTAATCGGCTATGCCTCACTTATAAGATTATGAATGCGAAAGTTTGTCTGTCTGTCTGCTAGTTTTCGACGGCACATGTACACACAGCTTGTATCCCGGGGATGGGCATAGGTAGCTTTTTGACCCAGTAAATTTCATGGGATTTTTGAAAGAACTAAATCCTTGCAGGCGAAGCCGCTGGTAACATCTAATCATTTCAAAAATGTAAAAAAAATCATACGAGATGACTAAAATGATACTGGAAAGAAAATGTTTTCAAGCATTGTTTTTTATGTATTAAACATAAGTAAACTTATAAAACTTATTTTCCATTGTATCTACAAATGAAATTAAAAACAAACAAACCGAACAGCTTTAGAATAAGTTTTTAATAAACACAATGCAGTTGTTCAATGGTTCCTTAATTTGAAAAGAAAACCGAAGACGGTCATTCAAAGGAAAAACTCGAAGAAAAACTTGCGAAGAGAAAACAAAACCAAACTAAACCAACCCCTTGTTTATTGATAACTTTCCAAGACCTCTTTCTAAAAGTTTTAAGTAATGAAAAATTATTTAGTTAATTAATATACCTAAGTTTTTTTTCGATGCAAATTAGCCCGTAACTGGAACTTCGCCTGGTGTTAAGTGACAATGCAGTCTAAGATGGAAACGAACATACTTAGAAGGGGTATGACGGTATTTAAATAAACCCATAGTCCCATACCTACCCCTAATCAGTTTCAAAGAGGCACCATACGTCTTTGCCGGTAAGGTGGTATCTACCACAGCCTTTTTTCCAACTTACCTAATATTATAAACGCGACAGTTTGTATGTATGGATGTATGGATGTTTGTTACTCTTTCACGCAAAAACTACAGGATGGATTGCTGAAAATTTGGAATGGAGATAGATTATACCCTGGATTAAAACATAAGCTACTATTTATCCCGGAAAATCAATGAGTTCTCACGGGATTTTTAAAAACTTATATCCACGCGAAGTCGCGGGCTCCAGCTTGTTACAGGTAAGCTGAATATTGAATTTGCAGCTGAACTTTACCCTTTCTACTTGTCATCATCTCAACCCATCGCAGGCCCACTACTGAGTATGGTTCTCGTCTCAGAATGAAAAGGTTTTAGGTCATAGTCCACCAAGCTGATCAATTGCGAATTAGCAGATTCATTCACCACCGAGAATAGTATGGAGAACTCTCACGTTGCATACGTGAGAGGTTTGGTGACGATATTTTCCTTCAAAGTTAAATCGTGTGATATTTGAATTGCTTAAAATGCTCATTACTCCGAAAATTAGAAATACCTATCCGGGATCCGAACTCCAGGCTCTCTGGATAGTAAAAAAAATCTTAACTACTAGGCTATCACAGCTTTCATCCTACTTTATCAAAAATAGAAAAGTACTACGGCAAGTCAAAGAAAGAGCACTAAGCAATCACAGTTGAAAAGTAGAGAAAAGTAAAATACCGCAAACGTACGTACGGACAAAGCCGTCCATTGTGAATAGGCACACAAGCGAAAATCAAACCGTAGACCGAAGGAACTTTCAATTCCAAATTCACTGAATGTAAATGTCTCAATGGGTTCAAAGTCTTTCATTCTTTGAAGGCTGAGCTCCGTTTGGAATAGGCGAAGAGCATGGGAACTCTAAGCTTACTTTGCATGTGAGGCTTTACACTTTCACAAAATAAAACACTAGGTTTTTGGCTGCGACTCCGAGGACAGGTCGTGGATTCAGATTTTTTGATTCTATAGGAGTTTTTTCTTTTCTCGGGAGAAAAGGTATCATAATAATATTATGTATTATTCTACAAAGTATTTGGTTTGGAACTTTTGTACGTGAATTGAGCCTCTACAAGCTCTACAAATTCATACATCAACCTTTCTATCATTTATCGCGGAAAATGAAAGTTTATTGTTTTTTCCGGATAAAAAATACTCGTAATCTATGGCTGTCCCTGATATGCAAGGTATGTTTATACAAATAGTCAAAATCGGTTAAATATGGCAGGCAGACACAGTTCCACATTTATAATATGAAAATATATACTAAGTAAAATTACGTTATAAAATGTGATTGCTTGCATAACATTAGCGGAAAAATCGTCAGCTCTTATTCCATAAGCCTTCAACGAAATTGCAAGTTATTGTGCTGGTGGCTTTTTGTCTTAATATAAGGAGCTTAATATGATTGGGTTGTCTGTTTTGTTGTATTAGCCAGAAACAATTATATCGAGAAGTCCTGTCTTTTACCTTTTTTTTACCAATTATTAACTTTTGCCCACGTCTTCGTCAGCGTGGATTTAGGTTTGTTTCAAAATCTTGCACAAATTCTGTGTTTTCCTGAAATAAACTAGGTCATTCCTTGTATATTCGTTAAACTGCCTGTGAAAATTCTGAATTCATTCTGAATTCTGAATTTCATGATAGAAATAATATAATATATAGAAATAAGAAACAGAAATAGGGAAAAGGAACGGGGGCCTATATGCAACTTTTAAAAGGCAACCTTTTGTGAGAGGACTTGAAGATAGACGTAAAGAAGTGGCAGTTATTTTGAAATCATAGACAGCCAAGATTGCAGTCAAGCTGCAAAGATGTGTAGAAGTCTAGTGATGTGGTTATAGCATATGTGTGAAATGCGAAAGGCGCACACAATACGCGTCTGCAGTTGACGTCTCTCCACTTCATTGTTACGGGAATTACGTGCTGCAAAGTGGCTATTGATTTACTCGTTCACGTACACACTCGTCCGTTGCCTTAGAGCTTAGAAGTTCGCTAGGCAAATTCGCTGAGCGTTTGTCGACGTGGCTGACTTTTGGCCAGTTGCACACCAGGCAGTTAAGGTTACGTTCAACGACCTCTATGCAATACTAACACAGTCAATACGAACAACAAAAATTTGCGAGCTGCAACTCATGTTTACTTACAACTTGATGTCCAGTGTCATACTAATGTACTTATATGTACATATATACTTGCTGTACGAAGATTTGCTAACAACGCCGCTGGAAGGGATGGCATGGCAATCTGTGGTGGCTTCCATAGTGTCTTAGCATAATGTTTATGTCAATAGATTTTGTGAATAAAAATGTCAAATTAGGTCTAATAATTTATAATAATTAGATAAGGTTCACAGCT
The DNA here is from genome assembly GCF_905333055.1 of Maniola jurtina. Taxonomy (NCBI): domain Eukaryota; kingdom Metazoa; phylum Arthropoda; class Insecta; order Lepidoptera; family Nymphalidae; genus Maniola; species Maniola jurtina. Next base: position 3,186,665 of record NC_060044.1, read on the forward strand.
ATTTATTATGAAGGTTGTAGGATATAAGATTATTTTGTAGGACGTAAGTACATCATGTTTTACACTAGCGGATTAGGAACTATCCTGTAATGCTAGAATCTAGAATATGTAAGTGTTAAAAATAAAAATAAAGATTTAAACAGCTTTTTTTTAAAAAGAATATTAGCCATGCTAATCATGACTAATACTCCCCTTTCTCCTCCAATTAAGCGTAAAGCTTATGCCAGGAGTGGGTACGACAATAGTCCAACGGGTAGGGTTTGAACCGCCGACCTTTCGGAAGTCAATCCGCTCCTCAACCGTTGAGCTATCGAGGCTCTTATGGCGCATGATTTTTGTGTGAAGTAGCCCTTCTGTACTAATTAATTATTTATTTATGTGTAGTAGGCAAGGCAGTAATATATTTTTTTTTCAATGTTTCGGTGGCTTAATAGGCTTCCACAAACTACCTACATAAAAAATTAGCCTACTCTTCAGTCAAGAAGAGAAGAAAAAGAAGAGAAAGCTTATCAGTATGCAACATAACCGCACTAATACATCCACAGTGTCAGTTTAAGTGAAAACGGCGATCAAGTAAATGGCCTGGAGTTATGCGCGAAAGCCTTTCGTAGCTTGAAGAAGAGCGGTCATTGAACTTAACGCACAATGGGCCAGCACTTAGCGAGTGCAAAAATACGTCCGCGATGAAAAGGGTAGCGAGTTACCGAAATTAACCAAAACGCAAAAGGTAAGTAAGTTAGGATATAAAAAACTAGCTGTTCCGCCTGGCTTTGCTCGTTAAAAATCAATGAAAGGGTGGAATTTTCAAAAATTCTGAAATATATTCTTCTTTACTTGTGCTTGAAAGCCCAAATACCAATTTTTATAGATATAACTTAAAAAATGACTATTATTATTATTACGAAATATAGTTTCAATAAAATTTTGAAATACTTTGGTTTTGATAAAATGGAAATAATATTTAAATTAAATCAAAACATAAACTTCTACAGTTAAATTAATATGTAATACTTAAAGGTTTTTTTGGAAAATATTTTTACGTTCGGATCGACAGAATTATAATAAGTAATACTTAAAAGTTTTTTTGGAAAATATTTTTACGTTCGGATCGACAGAATTATAATAAGTAATACTTAAAAGTTTTTTTGGAAAATATTTTTACGTTCGGATCGACAGAATTATAATAAGTAATACTTAAAAGTTTTTTTGGAAAATATTTTTACATTCAGAATATTTTTAGATCAGAATTAAAGTATCAAAAACGTTAAAATTTCATTTTTTCGTAAAATAGGTTAGGTATATCAATTCTCTGAAATGTGTCAAATTATTTTAGAACAGCTGTAAAAGTCGGTTCTGTAATTATTTATTTCGGGCAGCATAAAGTAATTAAAGTTTACTGGAAAAGGGTTCCATTAAACTAGTTACTAAAATTCACCAAAACTTTTGCGAACAATGTGGAAGAGCTAAAATGTAATGTAGAATTATTAATTTTGAAAGAATGACTAACTAAAAGAACTTTAGTCAAAAAATCTACATTTGGAATTCATATTTACCTCTTTTTCCATAAATAGTCCCTCATGATTTAGGATGCAAATCATCATGATGAGTAGTTATTTACCGACTTCTAAAATAGGAGAAGGGTTGTGATTCAATGCTAATTTTTTGTTGTGTTAATACATCAGTCTCAGCTTTAATTACGTATTAAATTGAACTGATTTGGTAACCAAAGTGATGACATATTTTGTTAGTTCTTCGTTTGGATGGACAAATTGCTAACTGTTACAATAAAGTGAGTGGGTATATTCGATTATACATCATTAACTTTTCTATTCTATATATCGATGGCTCAAGGCGCATTTTCACTAGGCGACATGTCGCAGATACTTGTCGCTCGACATTCACGTAGTTGTCTCTGTAAAATTTGTGGGACAATGTCCCGCGACATATGACTCGTTCTCATTGGCCAGTCGTGATCAGTATGTCGCCCGAGGAAGGAGTGTTGTTCAGTGCAGTGGAACACAAAGCGACACACGTTCTCACCACTCAAAGCCTGTCCGGCAATTGTCGAGGGACACGAAGGTCGCGCGCGTCGACGCTCGCAGACCATCGACTCGCGACAAGTTGCGCGACACGTAAATGTCCCAAGCGACGTCGGACGACGTCGGGCGACATGGCGCGGGACACGTGAATTTCGTGTCGAGCGACAGAGTCGCGCAACAAATGTCCCCTAATGAAAATGCGGCTTTAGTTCACAATTATTTTACCACTCTGTCGAATCGTAACTAAAGCCATTAACTGCAAAAATATAAAATAAGTTAAAGACAAAAAACGTAGGAATTTCCAAAAACTAGTATGCATGTTTTTAAAAATAATGTTATGTAGAACCAAGGTCTTAAGTTTATTTTTAGTTTGGTCCTACATAGCATTTTTTTAAATCCAACGTTTTTGTCGATAATACTTTTGAAGTTAACGGTTTTTTAACTAAAGAACGGCAGATTTTTCTGCAATAGAGTCTAGAACTGTAGTAATAAAATGATGTGGTATTTTGTATAACGGTAGTTTATGGGGCTAGAATTCATTATCAAAGAGAAGGATTAAACAAAAATCATGGTTTTTATTTGTTTTTAACCCTGTAGATTGGTTTGAAAGTTAAACGACCCGGACAGTATTATAAATGTCCAGAAAAGTAACTATGACAAGTTTGAATTTGGAATAATCTTTCTTCCTGAACATCTTGTATTAATATTCATTTTTTTTTCTTTAACTCATAGTTTGGATTCGGAACTTTGGATTCAGCGCTCATAACACAGCACCGTTATTCGTATCGTTATTTTTACAGCGCTGCGAGCGCTGTAAGCGTCATTCGGAGCAAAAATTTAAAAAGTTCGAATTGACTGTTCGTTTTAAATTTTTTATCAAACAAGTTACCTTCTAGATAAAATGAGTTCAAGTAAGGATAGTATGGAATTTCATCGCACACCTCTAACTAGAGAGCGGAGACCAAATTAGCAAAATGTATAATTCCTAAATAATTTACTTGTTTCATTTTTTTAATATGCCTTGGCTGGTAGTGTTTTCCTTCTCTCACTTCTTTCTAGAGAAAACGCTTACTTTCCGGTCTCGTGCAGTAAAGTACTAGTAAGCAGCATGTTAGTTATGTAAATTAAGATACTTTTCATAAACAGTCTAAGACCCTATTGTGAACCAAGTCATCGACATAGAACATACTCATTTACAAACAAGCCTAAAACTAAATATTTAATTTTAAAGCGTTTAAATATACACACGCAAACTTTTGCAAAAGCGTGTATCAAGTACTAGAATCCACCTCCCAATCAACACAAAACACACATACAAGTTTCCCGGCAAAAATCAAACACACTTTACACACACGTGCGCAAAGCCATCACGGTACCATCTTTAGATTCTCATTAATTAAAATACGGCTTTTCAAAGGGATTATTTGGTAACACTCGGTAACATTTGGTGATGCTTGGTAACACGCGGTTACGGCAACGGTAACGCGTAGCACGGTGTGCACGTCTACGCCAACCGGGCCCGTCGAGCCGACTGAGGTTAGGTTACTATAGCACCCGCCGCTACGCCGTAGCTGGCTGCTACGTATGTGGTGTAAACGCATTACAACCTTTTATGACGGAGCGTTTGTGTAAATAAACAATGTTTTGCAGTCGGCTTCTATTATTTGGTAGCACGTGTGAGGTAACATTATTACATTGCTCTTTACCTAGAAACCTGTTAAGCACCTGTTAAGCTATTGAGTTTGTATGAGACACATCGCGGTGTCATTTCGTAGAAAGTGGAAGCTTTTGTTTCGGTGGGGACTGCTGTGTGATTTTAATACTTTGCGCGTGCTTTTTAATTCTTTCATGAATTTTAATGTAGGAATAGAAATAATTATTATTTAGTAATATTTGTTTGTTATAAAATTCTGAAGTAAAGGGAGTATGCTTAAAAAGATTTCGGGAAAATGATGTTTTTTTACCCATCGCCCAATACTGAGCACGGATCTCGTCTCAGAATGAGAAGGGTTTAGGCCATAGTCCACCAGGCCAGCCCAGTGCGGATTGGCAGACTTTACACACCTTTGAGAACATTATGGGGAGCTCTTAGGCATGCAGGCCTCCACAAGATGTTTTCATTCACCTAGGTATCATCTAGTTATAAATAAATCTAAATAGTATAAATATATAAAACGGAAAACTGACTGACTGATTATCAACGCACATCTCAAACTATTGGAAGAATCGAATTTGGTATGCAGATAGTTATGGCGTAGACATCTGCTACGAAAGGATTGATAAAATTTCAACCCTTAAGGGTGTAAAATAGAGATTTGGAATTTATGTAGTCCACGCGGACAAAATCGCGGGCACAAGCTAGTTATTAATAAATCTAATCACGCAATTTCTCATAAATTAATATAAATCCTTCAGCACAGCCATTTAAGTTGCCTGAGACGGTCTAAGCCTTCACTAACGATTACTAATGACGCCTAATAAAGGTCATCGACCTACCCCGAGGTGGGATTACGTTACCTTAAACCCTCCTTCATTGATCTTGACTCATGACAAATTGCCTCTGAATTGCCTATTGCCTGTAATATCATGTAAGCGATGACTATGATTATAGATTATTATTGAACTAGTGAATAGGCTAATTTAGGACAATTTATACAGTTAATATAGTAGCGGTTATAGCATAGTGGTTAAGACATCGACACCTCCTGTTCGGGAAGTCCGGGGTTCGATGAATGAATGAATGAATAAAGTTTTATTGTACGCCGCAAAATTATCGATAACGGGCATGCATCTCTAACTTTTGGGAGCTATGGGCGTTTTAAGATATTTACCTATCATAACTTGATTTAATGGTGAAGGAAAACATCATGAGGAAACCTGCATGACTGAGAGTTCGCCATAATGTTCTCAAAGTTATGCAAAGTGTACCAGTCCTCACTTGGCGAGCGTAGACTAGGTATAGCCTAAACCCCTTCTTTTTCTGAGCCGAGACCCGTGCTTAGTGGTTGACCAGCGATTAATCCAAAATTGACCCAACTAAGAATCGAACCGAAGACCTTTTCTTGTGGGTGACTGAGCTCAAAGCCGTCACGGGTCATTAACTTTATCTAAGATTTAATTCCACCAAAGAATCTTATCTTAGCTCTCAAACAGAAGTTTGGTAGCTCGCGTCGAGTTATGAAATTTCAACATGAAGTGATAGTACTTTGAGTTGATGGATATTGCTTCAAAGGAGCCCTCATAATATGAGCTCTGCGAGTCTGTGAGAGGAAAATACTAAGCACCAGTTGAATTCTCCACGACTATTGGGCGTTCAGTAATATTAATTCTGTAGATCATTTCGTTTGACTGTTGATTATAATTTGCCAACTATTTATCATTTTAAACTAGTAAGTAGTAGATTCATCGAGAGTATCAATGGACCATACCGAATTAAAAAAGAGCAACTGCTGAGATTCTTGCCGGCTCTTCTCATTAGAAGCTGCTTTCTGAACCGGTGACAGTCTTGAATATTGTACGTAGCACAGGCTGTCCTACACAAAATAATTGAATTCATTTCTTTATAAACATTCCCTTGAAAATTTGAAAAACCACTTGCCATAGATTTTCAAAATTAAATAATTTTCTTTAGTGGGATTTTACCTTACCGCATGGTGAAACTTTCAGTAGGTAAGTATAGCTGCTATTACCTGTAAACAATAAAAACATTTGTTTAAAAATTGCGCATGTAAGCGCACCATTAGCCATAAAGGCGTTGAGTGTTTCACTACCGCGTGCGAATGAGTTGGTATGCTAAAAGCGTAAGATACTACTAAAACTTCGTATAGCTTGTCTATTTTAAAATGACGTGCCCCACTACTGCAATTTACACCTCTAAATCAACAAAAAATATGTAGTTAAGTAGCTGAAATAACGAGCAGTTATTTCAGCTTAATCAAGCTTTACCTATGTTTGAGAACATAAGCACTAGAACATACTAAGACTATATTCACCTTTGAGCCATTGCAGCTTCGTTTCATTAATTAATTATTCTATGAACTTGAGGAATTCTATCGGCATTCCACTTCATACCGGCAGCATAATATTGTAGAGCACTTATGATACGAGAACTCCTACAAGTCAATATCTATACCGCTGGAGATATTGAAATTTCATAACCTGTCTGTTCAAATGAATATATTAGGTCCTTACTCCGTTGTATGATTTACTTCTTTGTCTATAGATTAACATCAACAAAGTGCTCGTGTATTTTCTATACCTACCATCTACAAAAGGTCTTTCTATTGATTAAGTATATGAATGTTGCTTAAGCAATTGAGTACTAATATGGTATACTGTTGCATTGAGACGGTTGGTGAGATAGCCTGTGTGGGCGAGTGACAATTGACGTAAAAATTAAGGGATTCAGCGTCAATGTCACCCCACAGCGAAAAATTGAGGTCTTCTTCTTGTCCTTTATCCCACGCTAAGTGGGGTCGGAAAAACTGTCTTTTTCTTCCACTTACTTCTGTCATACGTCAATACATTTTCCATCCCTCTTACACACGTATCCTCTTTCCACGCAATCCATCCACATTTTCTTTGGGCTTCCTCTCCTCACAGCGAAACATGTAGGTATTTGTCATTAAACTATCTTTAAAAAGAAGTACAGTTCAATATAATTAGCAGAACCTAGTACACAACTATGTAGGCAGACGCTTAATAAACAGTGGTTCGCAACATTAACATTTTTGCACTATTTTATTTTTGCAGCAAATTGCAGCCTAGTCGCAGATGTCGCAACCTCGGCGATACTTTTTCACGCTAATTGCCACAGGCTGCGAAAACCATACATATAGGTTTGGTGGGCGGCCAACCATTGTCCGTATACCAACCTCCATTTGCATTTGTAACAACTCGTATTGCTGTGCAATAAAGGACATATTTGTCTGTCAGAGTTGTAATAAAAATACCAGTTACTCTTTACCGTCAGAATGGTTCATACAGTGATGTAAAATAACGGTATTAATTAAATTAATGGACTGAGTGCTGGGAACCGCAGCATATGCGTTTTCCGCGCCACCATACTTTGGGAATAATTCGATATATGGCGGGACCGCAGAAGCCTGTTTTTAGTATGATTCGTCATGAGTGTAATCCTCATTTATTTGCAACGCAGGATATTTTTTCAACGAAATTGTATTAATTAATATGTGTATTTATTTTTCAGTAATTTTGTAATCCTATTGGCTTATTCCAATGGGACACACCTGTATTATTTGGATTCCACAACCAACCTACATCGATGATTACCTACCTAAAGGGGTGATAATGATACCTACTCTTGTGTACTAAAACTCCTGATTTAAATTTAAAAAAAAAACAGCGAGTAAACAACCGGGCGGGTCACCTGATATTAAGTAATTACTGCCACCCATGAACATTTGCAGTACCAGAGGAACCGCCAATGCGGTGCCCGCCTTTCAGTAATTTGTTGATGCACCCCTTGAATAACCCCCATGTTGAAATCTAGTGGGAGCACCGCCAAAGGGAGTTGGTTCCACAGTTTGCTTATTTGGGAAAAGACGAATGATTAAGGTCTAGCACAGACTGAGCGCGTCACGTGACGGCACCGACGCTTCTCCTCCTGTGGGCGTTGCGCCTAAGGCATGATAAAGGTGAACACACACTTATCCGAGCCGAAAGCATCGGACGAGTCGAACGAATCGAATTTTAGAATTCTGTATATAAAATCTCATGAAACCTCACACACGTCCGCGCGTCGAAGATTCAGACGTTTCCAGTTTCCACGTAGGGAAGTGTGCGAGGTCAAAAATTAGTTTCGTTCTATGTGTTTGGCTTGGATAAGTTAGCAATATAAAATTACCCATATTCACTCTGAAGTAGAATAAGAATACCTATCATAAAGAGTCACACGTTAAGGATTGCGGTCACTATGCGAAATTTACGGACAATTACCTAACTACTGTAGTATCGCCCACGAAGCTATTATTCAATAGAATACCAATTTTAAAATTTAACTGTACTCACCGTGACTACACTCACCAATTTGGACTTTAAATCTTGGAGTTAAAATTCCATTTCAAATGTCCTTAATGTTTTATTAAGACGAATGGTATGTTTGTATCAATTAGACACCTACGGAAACGATAAGTGACGGAGACCTTGAGCAAATCAGATATTTATGTCGGGGCTTTAGTAAGACTACAAAGTAAATATTCTAAAAGAGTAAAACTGTGAAAAGTACGTAAATCTGCCTGCCTGAGAGTTCACCATTCGCAAAGCTGTGTGAAGTTTGCCTTTGGTCCTCTTATAATGTACCTATAGAAGATCAACAAGTGTAAATTACAAAATAACACCCCCGACAATTGAAGGTTACAGTAATAACTAGAAAAGAGCTGATAACTTTCAAACGGCTGAACCGATTTTCTTGGATTATAGCTAAGATTAAGCCACCTTTCAAACAAAAAAATTAAATCAAAAGCGGTTCATTAGTGTAGGAGCTACGATGCCACAGATAGATACATAGATACACAGATGCACACGGCAAACTTACAACACCCCTCTTTTTGGGTCGGGGGTTAAAAAGCGAAGATCTTCTCTCTCTTCTCTGTTTTAGCTTAGTTAATTAATATCCCAAAACAAAAAGTACAATAAAAAAGAAAAGCAATATTGATGAAAAGAAAAGATAACTGACCAATTTATTTTCCGAGTTTAACACAATCGTTCGGCAATATAATAATTTATTTTATAAAATAAAGTTACCAACAACCAGAGAGTTTTCAAATTACTAGAGGCAGTGATACTCATGTTCTGGTGTTTTTAATCTAACTGGTCAAAGTCAAAGTCAAGTCATTTATTCAAATTGCGTGTACTAGGGAATCAGTCGTGTTATATGCCATTCAATAAAATGGCGCTGGACCTGCAATCAATAATATATTGCTACCACTGTCATGTGACGCAACTTCTATGGTAATGCAAAAACATCGTAATAGATTATACCCTTCAAGCTTAAACTTAGAAAGGGTAATTTGGACCATTAGGGTCTTTGAACACGGCGACTTTTCCACGTGCAGTTAGATTCATCTATAGGGGGTTTCAGCGAACACGATACACTATACCTGTTAATCACTATCGACGTGTGTTCGTAAAACGCACTTTGATTACGCGTGAAAATGTCATTTATATATAACTAGCTGATGCCCGAGACTTAAAATCCCGTGGGAACTCATTGATTTTCCGGGATAAAAGTAGCCTATGTATTATCCAGGGTATAATTTATCTCCATTCCGAATTTCAGCCAAATCCGGTCAATGGTTTTTGCGTGAAAGAGTAACAAACATCCATACATCCATACATACAAAGTTTCGAGTTTATAATATTAGTAGGATGGCATTGATATACCTACGTTTGCTCCTCCATGGCCTATTGAACTCGTGCTATGCGCCGCTTATGAGAGACTCCGAAACCCCGTGAAACCTGTCTCCTGGCAACGGCACGCCTCGGGAAAATTTTCTAATTTCACCCTTTTGCCATGGCTTACTGAATAACCAACGTAACAAGACCCCAAATACTGGCGGCGACGGAAAAGACGTTAACGTTAAAATTATCTGCTAATAGGGGGATGCGTTAACAGTCTAATGTGCGTGGTCTTTTTTTTTGTATATGGCTTTCCAATAGCTTTTACATTTGAATGTAGGTAAGGTAGGTAGGTATCTTTTATGTACGTCTGTGACTCTACCACTGGGTTCTCGGAAACTCAGCAGTTGTTTTTTTTATAATCATAAAAGTTTTAAATTCACTATAGGCAAGCGCTTAACCACAATCACACCTGATGGAAAGTGATGATGTGGCCTAAGATGGGACGCGCTTACCTAGAAGATGCCTATTCACTCTTGCACAATTATGTTACAATACACTAACTATACCATCTTGTGGGCAACTAAAAGCTCAGCCGATTGCTTCCATGCATCTTTGTCATGGAGGAATTCATCAATTGTATTGATAGAATTGTTTGTGGCAAATCTAAAAAATCTTAAATATAAAAATGACATGGTTTCGTTATAAAAGCAAGTACTCATAGCTTAGTCGCACGACTCTATCGGCAAAGTAGCATCAAACCACGGCCGACGCCTGCCACTAGACGAAATAGTTGCCTATACAACGATATAGTCGTCTTATTCTAGTAATTTAAAATTCCCACACAAAACCAACGAGTTTTCAGAAAACTAAGGTGCTTACGTAATTTATCAGCGACGAAGGAAAACCTGAACAGATCTATCCCCCGAGACATGTTCAAAGTGGAATAGCAATAGAACTTTACATTTATCTAAAATGCTGTTGAGATTTGATCAACTATTCCTTAGTGTTTGATGTGTACTTACCCTAGGTGGCTCTTTCAAAATCAATGGTACTTACACTAATTTTAACATTAATTAATTTATTTATACATTCATAATAATATTGTAAACAGAAAATGCCGAATGTCTGTCTGCCTGTTATCTTTTTACGGCTCATCCCACTAAAATTGACTTATATAAGTACGCTTATCGTTCCCGGAAAAAAAGCGTTTTTAAAACACCCGGCCTTTATTGGCTTGGCAGACTTCATACAGCTTTCAGAACATTATTTAGAACTCTCAGGCATGCAGATGTTTTCCTAGTTGTCAAAGCAAGTGATATTTTAGTGATAATTAAAAGATTCCGAAAAATTAGAGATGCGTGCCCGGGATCGAACCCCCGACCTCCCGAAAAAAAGGCTGAAGTCTTAACCACTAGGCCATCACCACTTCAATTGTGTATTAGTTAAAATTTAGATTCACAATTCGTTAAGAGTCGTACAGCTCTTTTACCCCTTTACCTACATTTTCTCTGAAAGTTCTACGTATTTTGGTAGAACTTGGTGAGGCGACATACAGCGATTTTAATCCCCAGGTAATACGAATATGAGGCGAAAATATAAGGGCCATGTATTCTTATGCTCTCGCGAATTATCTCACGTGAACATGTGCTAAATGGTCTAAGTTTGAATTTACTACGGCTATATACGAGGAAAGTAATTTCTACAAGAATCTTGGTGAATGCTATTTCTGTATGAAATTCAGGTCTATGGAATTTTGCTTACATGAAAGTAAAATAATTAGGTTCTTGTAATGTCTACACTAGACATTGTTTTTTGATTCCTAAGATATACAACTTTACTTTAGTTTTACTTAATGCACACTATGAAAAAAGTTAGTTTAGTTAGATAAACGCAAAACCTTGAAAATCTTCAGGACTTGATTTTTCGTTTCAATTTTAAACTCGATACTTGATTGCTCAAAACACACATAATTCCGAAAAGTTAGAGATGCGTGACCGGGATCGAACCTCGGACCTTTAGATAGGATGCCGACGTCTTAACCACTAGGCTATCGCCCTTGTGGAGACATGTATCGCCATAATATATCCAAAATGCCAGCGGCCGTCCAATTTCCGGGGTAAAAATAACGGCACCTGTTCTGGCGGGGGTAATGGAGTAATGGAGCGGAGATTTATCCCCTATTACACGAAATTTTAATGTTACCCCCTCGGACTAATGTACAGCGTGTGTGGGTTTTCTTTTTTATTCGGATGCAAATTAGCCCTTGACTGGAATCTCTCTTGGTGGTAAGTGATGATGCAGTCTAAGATGGCAGCGGGCTAACCTGGAAGGGGTAAGGCAGTTTTCATTAAGCCCATGTCCCTTTGGTTTTTACACGCCATCGTACACGACACGGCTTTACCGGTACGGTGTTAACTAGCCACGGCCGAAGCCTCCCACCAAACCAGACTTAGTTTACTTTATTATTTAGTTAGCGAAGAAGTGTTGGAATACTTCATCTTTGCTAAGCTAAACATTGGAATCATCCAATTTAACAAGACCTATTCCATTCGATTTTCCCTCGCAAATGACAGTAGCTATAGAGCTCTTAATATTCTGGTTACATTGGCCAGTGGTTCGGAAACTCGTGATAACGAAACTGAACTGTAGATCATTTTCAGATGACTTTTCTTACTATTAATATTAATTTCTGTGGACGGATGTGAATTTCTAGGGGTTAAGGTTTACGCTCATTAGGGAAATTAGGCAAAAAGCTAACGAAGGCTTAGCAGAGTGGAAAGGACGGTCAGAGAAGTTGAAAGGTTTTAGTCTGTAGATCACCAAGAGTATCGCAGCACCTCCAAACTACATACAATTTGGTAAAATAAATAATTATGAGTTATTTATTTAAAAGTAGCTTAGTCCGTTCCCAAGATACAACCTATATCTGTAGCAAATTTCGTCAAAATCGGTTTAATAGATGGGCCGAGATTAACAGACAGGCACAGCGTTTACATTCTCGTAGTTACTTTCAACGGTTCTGATTTGTAATAAAAGCGCAAGATATCAAGAAATCACGTGAAATAGCGCTGCTTCAGGTCGCGATTACTTATCACAATCTTGACACAGTTCAGTCTGTGTAGTAGGTGAATACCTTTAATGGTTTGTTAATAGATTCTATATTCGCTCAAGCAGTTCTAAGGGTGTTTCGTGCAGCACGCTAAGGCTAAGGTCATTCAGTGCAAGCGATTCTCGCTCTAATGGCTAAACGCAATTGTTTTAAATGCTTATGAGCTTTTTTTAGCTTCGTCTTATCTTGCAGGATATTAGGCTTCTTTGTTACGGCTATTACAAGGAATACTATGCAGAACCCGCAATTTTAATTTAAAACTTAATTGGAATCTGCATTCTTGCTTTAGATTAGAATAAGTAAATATGGGTAAGAAAAGTTTAAAATGCTTCTAGGAGAATAGCGCAAGTTAATTTCCTTTAAAGTAAGCAACCCTGTAGCCTTTTTTCGTCTTTTCTTTTTGCTCTGTGCGTGAAAGAATGCTATTCTATAATTTCTGATATCTATATCAAAAAAGCGGTTGCTACGAAAAGTATAGTTTTTGAGTCATCGGCCAAAAACGTGTGAATTTTCCAAAACTGATGATGCTACGTAGGACCAAACTAGAAACTAACTAAAAACCTTGATCCAAGTTCAATCTAAAATTTTATTAAGTTAATAAATCAATTTTTTTAAGTTTTTGCATGAATTTACCTTACTCTAAAAATAGAGATGTGGGGAAAAGGGGGTTTTGTTTTCTTACTTTTAAAACACGTCGTAATTACAAGATTTTTGGTTACTAGGGATCCATTGATGTCCAAGATCAATACTATAAGACTACATCTTGGACGCCTTAATTTTTTTTTAAATAGATAAACTTTCAAAAGTGTTTTGATTTCTTCATGTCCGGCAAAAAATCTATAGTTGAATATCAAAGAAGAATTTATTGTGAGCTTGAGGCAAGATTATCCTAAGCCTATATATCTATATTTATCTTTATACGTGAGAAATTCCCAAAAAGCCTTCATATCCCGCCCGTTTGTCGGATAACCGGAAAGGCCGAATTTCCATAACTCTCAATTAAAGTCGGATTTAAAACGGCCAGGGCACGTGCTGAAAATAGGAATAAAAGTACACACCTACCTATATATTTTGAATTTTTGACTAACGACAGCTGTTACAGAGGGTTAAAATATTTCTACACAAATTGGTCACGTCCGTGAACCCAATATTTTTTTTACAACAAAAGAAATTACATCTGAAAATTTTCAGTTAGCGCGGTGATTGATCTAGGGTTAAAAAGAAGCTGTTATAAAAGTTTGGTGTGACTTCATTACCATCATCGTCATCAACCCACCAGTCCACTACTGAGCACAAGTCTCTCCTCAGAATGGAAATGGAAACCATAGTCTACCACGATGGCCAAATAGAGATGGCAGACTTCAAACACCTTTTCAATTATGGAAAACTGAGGCAAGCAGAGTTGTTAATTTACTTAAGAGATGTAGATAGAAATGAATAAAGAACTCTAATCATAAGTTAGAATATAGAGAATAAAGGAGAATTATAAACCAACAAACAGACATTCTTTCGGATTTATAATAACAATACGTAGTAGGTACGTAGGGTGTAAAATGATTAAAATATTACAGCGTCGGTCCACTTTGCATAAATGAAATTCAGGCAACTGAGACACTAGGCATTGAATATTGCCATAAATTCAAATTTACGCCTACCGTTCATTAATTAATTAATTTCCTCGTCACAAAGCCTTAATTATCATACTAGTATTAGATAGTATTAGCTTCGACGTATCAGTAAATTGTGTGGTGTTGGTAATAGTTTAGATTAATATCACTAACCAGTGTGCGTCCGTATGGAACTGAGAATTATTCAGGTTGGTTAAGACTGCGATTGTGATTGGAACATGGAACTAATCTGGTAGCACTATGATAATTATAATTCATGGAGTTAGTGCTACACAAATGGATGTATAATAATGTCTCATGACATAACAGTGATCAGATTACGAATAGCTGTGGAAACTAGCTTTTAAATGGACGAACAGACGGACAGCGAAGGCTTTAATTGGGTCCAATTGGGTATTTTCCTACTTTTCAATTTAATAAATATTATTACTTTATTATAAACTAGGATAAAAATAATGACGTACGCTGAAAAAAATATTAAAATCCAACAAAGATTTACAAAGTTACAGGCATTTTAATTTTGGAGTGGGAGGGTCTTCTATCCCTTTCTCGCAAAACGAAAATTTATATGAAACCGCACGAAGCTACTATAGCATTATAGTGATGGAGTGATGTCAAAATGCTATTATCGCTATCTCTGTCTAATCTGAAATATTTAAATGCTTATAACTTTTTTGTTATTTGATCGATTTAATTTAGTTTTTTCAGTTTACGTCATTATTTTTATCGTAGTTTATAATAAAGTAATAAAAAAATTAGAGTAAAATACCCTATTGGCATCATTCGGGTACGGAACCCTGAAAAAAATTTCTAGTTAATAGAAGAACTAATAAAAAAAATTCAAAAGAAAAATAAAACCGACTTTAAAAACCAAAAACACTAAAAAGTAGAAAATAATTTTTGTTTAGCTACACAATGTAATGTACCTAGGTATGAAGTCGAGCGAGCATATTAAAACAAAATTTGAAATCCAAGAGTGAAGCTCGCCCGACTTCATACCTAGGTACATTACATGTGTAGCTAAACAAAAATTATTTTCTACTTTTTAGTGTTTTTGGTTTTTGAAGTCGGTTTTATTTTTCTTTTGAATTTTTTTTATTTCACAATTTTTAGTGGCCCCACTGTACTATAATATGCTATACCCAGTTAAAACCCTACTGTTTACTAAGCTATTACAGTGATCGCGAGCAATTTGCTCTTATCCATTGAGGAGTTCTGTTCTCCATCTCCGAAGATATTCATCAGATCTTCACCAAATTTATATGGGACCACCTGCACAGTATACCCTTTCAAACAAAAAAAAAATTCCAAATCGGTCCAGGGGTCTTTGAGTAATCGGGGAACATACATAAAAAATAAAAAAATAAAAAAAAGATCCCGACGAATTGAGAACCTCCTCCTTTTTTGGAAGTCGGTTAAAAAGTAATTCTACCTTGGCAATTTTTTTCACCCTTTATCCATTTCAGCAAATCAATATGCAGCAACAGCAGTAGTATTGCGAACGCCTGTGTGGCACAATAAACACGGGGCAAGCGCTAAGGGCGGGTTAAGCGAATTAGCATATTGATTGTTTACAGATGCCTGCAGACTTGCCCGGTGCGCCTTGCCTCCAGTCCAGTGCTTGCATCTTGTTGACAACTCAAATAGAAGGAGGGACCTATGCATGTATTGTGTGTATGTGTGTATGTTTGTTACTCTTTCACGCATAAACTATTGAACGGATTATAGACCTATCTCCACACACCTAGTTTCTCCTTTCACCACAGGTTGCCTGGTGGAGATTGCTTTAAGCAATAAGGCCTCCTTTGCATACAATTGTTTTTAATTTTTTTTTGTTTGGTCTTGGTTAATTCATGTTTTGTGTACAAGAAAGTTTTTTCCGATCTATCTGTCTATCTATCTATCTCCAGTAGTGGAGGTTTATCGGTTAGTACCTAATGATAATGATGATGGGAATTCACGAGTAGATATATTCAAAATTTTGTATCGATTGACAATATATGACAGAAATAGTTCACACATCTATTTATCTATTTTACCCTAACAACAAAGATCGCAGGTGCGTATCGGGTCAGATATACATCACACACCCTTTAGGACACCCCGAACTTTTCCCATCCTCTAAATAATCGTGTCACTTCATCAAATTGATGTTTTGAACTATTGTATTTTTATGGGGGTCTTGTTAGAGCAATTGAGAAAGAAATCCTATGACAGTTACATTATTATTAGATATACTTAAATACGAGTGTTTGTATCTGTTACCTTTTCAAGGCCCATTTATTTAACCCATTTTGATGAAGACAGTTTGCATCCCGGAGACGGACATGACTACTTTTTACGAAGTCGCTGGTATCATCTAATTTTAATAAAAATAGTACCTACTCAAACTCAAGAGTTGTACTTAACCAAACTGGACACTGTCACAAAATTTCATTGAGTTTGATTGGTAGTACCTATTCAAATCAGAGCCAAACGTTTTTTAGAAGCACAATACGAATAAACTCTTTTTAAATTATACACGATGGCTTTTTTTTACTGCCTACTATACTTATTTTTACTGCATATTATACTTATGAGATCAAATCTTTCAAAGATTGACAGCAAAAATAATCGGATAACGATATTCGAGACGGTAATATGATACTTCCATTAGAGAAGCGACTTCTAATAGACGGCACTTAAACTGACGCAGGAGCTAATAGCGCCTACACTGGAGCACCTCAAAAATCGCCCCAGTCTGCATTTTGATGGAGCGATGCTATTATTTATGGGGGAAACTTTCTGGATTAGCCTAAAGGGTGGATGATGAAAATTGGTGCTGTGCGCACCTGATGTTGTTGGTCCTTTGTTGTTCAGGATAACTACATTACGATGAGTGATACCTACTCACTCCTCTTCTTCTACTTAAATAGCTTTAGTACAATTATGGCATGATTTATGTTCTCGTTTTGTCACCGCGCACTGAGTAATAAGATCCAGTTGTCATAACAAAATACATAATATTATTATCATTTATAAAGTAAGTACTAATCTGATACTAGAATCTAGTACTTACGAGGTATAAGTACATGAGAGATCTAAATGCCGATCGGGGTACGAGGGGGGGCGGGGGGAAGGAAAGGCACACCCGCACGTCATTAGTCACCTATTAACGCGGAGGCTGTGGAATGCGACGCGTCCCCACCACGATTGCCATGTAGACCTGTCGCGTAGGTACAAGGGAATTTCGGGGATTAAAAGTAGCATGGATGCAAGCAGAGAAATATCTCTGCCTAATTTCGTCAAAATCAGTAAAGAGGAAAGTCCGTGAAAAGGTTACAGAAAGATAGATAAACGGACGAACGGACAGTACAAACGGTTTGCAGCACTCTATCAAAAAACAGGGTAGGAACTTTGAGCTATGAAGAATGCGCCACTCAGTTTAGCGGTAATTACTAAACAGCCATTCCTGCAGAACTATACAGCCGCCGTGGGAACAGGCCCTTATTTCGTACAGAGCGTTATTCCACTTTACTCTACTCTACTATGTCCACAAATAATGTATCCCAGACCTTACTGAACGTACCCCCATGCAAGTCATAATTCGCTCAGTCGCTGAAGTGCAATTAGCTGGCTAGGTGATAACACCCGCCCTTATACGTCACACAATGTCAGACACAATAAATTAAATCTTTGTTAGCACCAGACAAACATGCAATTAAAACAGATTGGTGTATTTGATGGCCAAATCATTGTACTTGCCTTATTAGAGTAGACTCTAGGCATTCCGAACCAGTGGTAAATTATTTTGACAATTCAAAAGCACTTGTAAAAGTTTATTTTGATAATAATCTATTCTATTCTACATATGAGAGATACATATATATGAGATACAGCCCGCTGACAGACAGTTGGACGGACAGCGCAGGCTTAGTAACAGGGTTCCGTTGGCATCTTTCGGGTATGGAAAATAATAATAAATGACCAGTACATCATTAATCAACGTGGAACTTAAAAACTTTCGACCATCCTCTATGGCTAAATCAACGGCTAAAAGCTAACTCACGATACTGCGGCAGGGCCGATTTGCAACAGTCTAACGGCCAAAATTATTAATGCTCAATCTATCTTTAACTTGTCGATAAGTTACTTAGCAACGCAGTTATTAGTCAAAAAGACTTTTGACGAATAACAAAATTGCTAAGTAACTTATCGACAGATTACAGATAGATTGATTATTAATTTCGGCCGTAAGAGAATAGGATACATAGGGAATAGGCTCCTGCCAGCCGATCTAGGACCCGACACGATATGTTTAGGAGGCAGTCTAGGATCCTTCCCACTTTTCACCCTAAATCGGCTCTGCTGCTGAGTCGTGAGTAGAGGGCGTAAGATAATTAATTTAAAAAACTCCCGACACAAAAACCTCTATAAGAAAACTAGAAAAGAGCTGATAACTTTCAAACGGCTGAACCGATTTTCTTCGATTATAGCTAAGAACACTCTCGATCAAGCCACCTTTCAAACAAAAAAACTAAATTAAAATCGGCTCGTTTAGGAGCTACGATGCCACAGGCAGTTACACAGATACACAGATACCTACACACGTCAAACTTATAACACCCCTCTTTTTGGGTCGGGAGTTAATAAACAAATTGCTACCACAGACTAACATTAAAAACGTTGATTACAGTTTAATAATAAAGCGCAAAAAGTGGTCTAGTATCTCGCAGCACCTGCAGTGTTTACATAAACGCCGCTTTTGCGGATCCCTAACGATGCAATATTTTGTGCATTCCAAATTGCGGCCTTATCGCCTGACGCGATCAAATGCGAAAGCTGTGATTTATTCGTTGCCTGTATTTTCTTCACACAGACAGACTTCAACACAACCTTACAGTATAAATATAGATCATCCCGGCTATACTCAAACTCAAATCATTTATTGAAAGTAAGTAGGTACTATTGTAGTCCTTTTGATGGTCAGAATTGTTAGATTTGTAATATGATATAGTGGTGATAATTATTATTATTTACGTAAACTTAAAACTAAAGCTAGGATGGTTCCAAACGCGCCCAGGGTTACTTACGTTATTAGTCGACGTAAGCCCGTCTATTTTAGATTCGAACCCATCTGGGGTTCTTTTTCACAAGGGTTCAGCTCGCGTCACAGCACGGTTCAAAACAACTCAAAAAGGACCCCAGATGGGTTCGAAACTAGTCGGGCTTACGTCGACTAACCACATGAGTATTGCCGAGATCATCTGTAGGTATTTGTAATGGAAATCACTCACGATAGTTTAAACACTAAAACAACCTCACAGTTTAAAATATAGATGCATTTCTTCCTTCCTTCCTTCTATTACCTTCTTCACGCTACTCCTTAGGCTGCATCATCGCCTATTATTTGTTGTGATTGCAGTCACAGAGGTGATTGCAGTCAAGCGCATGTCCACGTCTATTTAGTTAAGAGGGCTCTCTCCGTCACTCGTTTCATACAATCGTAGTTCCAATTTCATTTGAATATTAAGCAACCAAAGTCCATGAAATTTTGCGAACATATTCTAGAAACTAATATCTATGTCTGTGGTTTTCCAGATTTCTGTTAAAATATTCGGTTTCAAAGTTACGTGGTCTTAAAAATTTCCATACAAATCTTTGAGCCCCTGTAATTTTAAAACTACATATTTTAAAAAAATCTATAACACCACAGACATAGATATTAGTTTCTAGAATATGTCTGCAAAATTTCATGGACTTTGGTTGCTTAATATTCAAATGAAATTGGAACTACGATTGTATGAAACAAGTGACGGAGAGAGCCCTGTTAAGATCCTTATTCATGCCTAATAGGAGCTCCATATTATCCGGTTCCTCATAACATTTACAACAAAAAGGCTCTACTATCTTAACAATAGATTTAATAATTAATATCGCTTACATCACGAGCAAATATTGTTCAATACGAATTATTTGTAGCCTACTAATAAAAGGTCTCATGATGCTGAAAGCTTCAATGTTTAATGTACCTTTGTACTAATAAACTTACAGTTTAGTTTGGAATAAGGAGGGGGATTGTAAGCCTACCTTTGTTACACACAATACTGTATTGAGGAAGTACGCACGGGTAGATTTCAATTGATAGTAAGCGCCTATTTATAGTTTGCGGTTTGCTACGGGACTCTATGCTTTATTGATGCTACTAAATAATGGGCAAGACACATAAAAATAAATAAAATTACTTTTTAGCATTTTTTGGTACCTATATCCTGGGTATAAACAATTCTAAGATTTCATTATTCTTGTGACGTCAAGTGGTCAGTGTCATGTGTTATGGTGGTGTCGTTTCTGGGCTATGAAATTATGAATATAGCGCATAGATAATAGTAGCGCTACTATTATCTCCTACTACTTAAACACACACCAATATCAATAACCATTATTTTGCCTTATACTTGTAGTTTTAGTATTGTTCAACCCCGCAATGTATAGCGTACAAAACTCGGGATCGATGCCCCGCCTACGACCCGATACTGACCCCGCGGAACCTATCTACGCAACGTTCGTTGACCTTCAGCGTCTTTTATTTGCAATATATTGAACTTAAAAAAAAAACAGGATTTTTTTATTTCTTTTCCGCGTCTTTTTTTGTCTTATCAGCTAGTATAATCAACATTATCACCTGTCTTCATTTTGCTAGCGTTCTAATTTTTCATGGGTATGAAAAAATCAAAGGTTCCATTTGTTCTTGTGGCGTTAGAAGTAGCGTGTTACACAGTGTGTCCGACCCATAATGTTGACGTTACTTATTGTCGTGTGCGCTTTGTTCGATATTGTTTATGCGGTGAGAGGGAATGAAACACCTGTTATACAATGGTTACGGTTAAATACGGTTGCATTGTCTGCAGCCAGTGTACCAGCGGTTCGTGTTGCATTCTGATTTACGTGCCTTGGTTGCGTTTATCTTCTTAGTACCTGTCTACGGGGACTTTTACTGCTCTTTATTTCGTGTTTTCATTTACGCTACCTTTTGGGAATTTACCACGAATAACATTCCATATCGGTACCGGTAAGATGTAAATTGTACATTTGAAAAGAGCAACCGCCGAGTTTCTTGCTGGTTCTTCTCGGTAGGCATTCCGAACCAGTGGTAGATTGTTTTGACGATTCAAAAAGTAAAAGTTTAATTGAATAAAAATAATTTGAATTTGAAATAATTTGAATTTGAATTTGAAAAGAGTTGCGGGAAAGAAAGAACTGGGACCTTACTGCGGCAGTTGGCAACTACTGTGCAGTGTGACGATCGCAATCACCTCTTATTGACTGATGTGGCTTACTATTGGTTAAATTGCATTGTTGCAGAAAGAATGCCATAAATTCAGCCAATCATAACAGATGAGATTGTGACAATTTCCGTAATCAACCAGCGAGATGAAGGTTTTTTGGAAGTGTCACAGAACACGGTCTTATGCCGATTGTTCTTAGCTAGTAGGTACACGTTTGAGAGCATCCGTCCACCTTGTGGGTGGTCTTCTAACGCTGCGTTTTTCGGATGCAAGGGAACGCTGTTTGGGGACCACCCTTCTATAGTTGACTAATAAAATATGCCCTAATATTAACAGCACAGTACGAGTACATAGTCATCTTAATACTAAGTAAACCAATAGATTAAGGATAATATCAGCAAGCATAGAAAACTTTTACTTGATTGGGTTAGACCACTCAATTTTTTTTTTGTTCTTAAAGTCGACTACAAAGTTAGTGCATGATTAAATTTCAAATCCATCCTTTTTACGTTTCACTTCCACTATGCTATTCTGTTCACTTCAAACTCCATTCAAGCAGACTACATTGTTACAAAACTACCCGTTACCTTGTATAAATACACTTTCATACAAAGGTACGTAAGTAATTCAAAGAGGTGAGTAACAACGTTCTACGACGGTCAACGTATACTGACGGAGTGGAGAAGAGACTTTTTGATAACAACTTACAACAGCTTTATATGCGTATAAATAACTACACTAATTTCAATCATAAGTTAGTTAGTAGTTAAAACAAAACATAGAGGAGCACTTGTAAAAGTCAACTTAAATAAAAATCTTTTCTATTCTAAGTTAAAATTAACACTTTGTTTCAAATGATCGTCATGTTCATAGATGATTCAGCATCATCACTAACATTTAGTTCCTGCTACAGCTATGGCGAAAATCGAGTATCTTCAAAAACACGTAGACAGTCGCCGTTCCAGAGTAGCTGCAGTACATACGCATATGTATATAAATGGTACTATCATATATCAGCGAGCTTTACACAAACGAAAATACATGATCAAATACAAGTCCTTCCCCGTTTTCACGCCGAATTTATATCATTAACATAAAAGAAGTTGAGAAAGGCTTATTCGTATTTTTCCGTCTCATTAAGCGTCGAGACGCGCTGTTAGTCTCGCGAAAGTGCAAGATCCTTTGAAAATGGGAACTTGAGAAATGTTCCTTTGAACATTACTTTCTTGTGTGAATGTATGAAACTTCTCGCTACTTTCTCGCTCTACCTACTGAATAATTTGTACTATTGTAAAAAGCGGTCAATTTCTGAGTGAGTAGGTACGCCAACTCTTTTCTTTTTACACAGGTATACAGAAAATTGAGATTAAACTCCACTTTTTGTTCCTAAATTGGGACCTCCCTTCCACACGGTAACCTGCAGGTTGTGTAATATGTGTAAGCTGAACAAATAGCTCCCGTGCTGCTATAACAATATGTTTGGGGGCAGGTGCGCCACTACTTGTCTTCACTCGAGAGTGGAGACAAAAACAACAAGCATTATACTAGAAAATATTATTACTATAGGTTACACCTTGATCCGTAACTCCAAAATCTGGTATCTAGACTGACGTCCGGGATATTTTCGGTATAGTGTCGGGTCAGTTTGGCTCTAGGATCTCTAGCCAAATCAGAAAATCACACACAGATGGCATCTAACAAGCCTCAGAGGGCCGGGTTGGATTCAGGCAGTGCAAAACCGCAGCATGTGGAAGTCCCTACAAGAGACCTATATCCAGTACGATTATTGAAGATATAAATTTGATAATGATGATGATGTTCAATGAAAATACATAGATAAACATGTTAGGTGATATCCAGGCTCCAGTCTTAATCCAAGAAATTTAATTTTCAAAGCGCGTTCGCGACCCCTATTCGCAATCAATCATATCGGGATCAATAGCGAAGTCCACGTCTAAATAAAGTATTAAAATCCCATTAAGAAGGAAACTTTCATATCACTCCTCAGTTACTGTACCCCCTTCAAAAAGCAACAAGCGCGGCTTCACCTCTTGAGCGTGGGTGTTATACACAAAGTTTTGGTTTGTCAAAGTTGCGGACCACTTGGTCAAAAAAAAAGTAGGTGTGTTTCATGACGTTGCATAGTGGCAGCTGTGATAAAACATTTTTTGTTAGAATATAAGTTGCTATCGATCTCCCGGAAAACCAGAACATTTAAAAATTCTGATCAGGTTTTCGACATACCGTATCGTCGTCTAAATGCGTCAAAATTATGCAAGGAGTGAGTACGACTGTAGTTCAACAAAATGGTGTTTGAACCTATTCATTAATTAATTATCGTTCTAATTTACGTAA
The DNA here is from genome assembly GCF_905333055.1 of Maniola jurtina. NCBI lineage: Eukaryota > Metazoa > Arthropoda > Insecta > Lepidoptera > Nymphalidae > Maniola > Maniola jurtina. Next base: position 3,210,426 of record NC_060044.1, read on the forward strand.
GCTTTATACTAGAATTTTTCGTAGGCGTATGACTCGATGACTCCTGCACACGTTCCTGGTCTAAAGCTTAGCGCGTAAGCACACAAAAACCTCTAAGCAGAAGTAACGACTCGAGTTCGTGTATTGAAAATTTATTCTCAGTACGAGGTTTGATGGTTAGTTATTATAGAGTTCTGCTGACATCGCACCACTTTACGTTGATCTTTTACTGCCAAAAACATTCGTAACATTTACTTTGTGATATAAGAGGTGAAAAGGGGAGGTGGCTCAGTATAAAATGGCAATACTTTAGGGACGAGTGCGAAAGAGCATGGAAAAATATGTATTGTACGAGTTATTTTTTCTGTTTTGTAAACAAGAGTTTATTTTTATCCCTTTGTAAAAGATAAACGCATATTTTTTTGTTAAAATACTCACGGATGCTGCATTTTTATGAGCTTGATAAAAAAGTGAACTTTATTTTAGACCTAATATAATTTACAGAGGAATTTTCAGTGACCATACAAACCAATATATGTATAGTAAAAAAATATATAACTTTAAATTGTTGGACAGAATTACAGTTTACGTTCTTCCTATTAAACCTTATATGAATAGTGTCGCTTTTTGATGGATTTCAGTGCGATTTTCACCATGATTCTGAACATGAAAAGACCAATTTTAATAACCTTCTTCGCGGTTGGGTAAAAACTAAATACTAAATCATTTATGATACACAAGCTAGGAATAAGGAAGGAAGGTTCGCCTACCTATTGTATAAAATTACATTCACGTTTAGTCTATACATAGTCTATAGCCCACTCGTGCGAAGTCAGGGTGAATCATCTAGTGCAGTATTTATCTAGGAAGTTTTAAAGCACTAGTACAGTTTACGGTTATGGCAGTTCTGAAGATGGTATGGAATTTGTAACTTTTAAAACCCGGTTGAAGTTTTTTGCTTCGTAAAACTATGTTTTTAAAAGTCAGCGGTTTAAAGTTTTCCAATATTTTAGATTGATAATGGTGCTAGCTAGTGCAAAATGTACACTTTTTTGTACTTCTTTTCCGTTTTGCTTAGTCGAGCATGAATACCTGATAGCAATCGCTATATTTTTTAAAAATTGTATGTTATATAAATTATTTTCTTTTTCCCTTTAAACTTTAACAATTTATCAAAGCTTAAGAGTGCCTTGGTAGGGGGTGGCCACGATACTAAGTGTTTAGCAATGCATGACATGATTCCTTACACTATTCCGAAGAAAACATTAAAAAATTACTCTTTACACTGTGACGAAAGATTTTATACATCTTTGTTACCTGTTATCTGTCAAAGTAACGATGATCCAAACTTCATAGTCGCTGATCATTCCTCCCTGTGTTGGGGGCAATGCGCATCGAAACTTTCAGTTTTTATAAAATGGCCTATCTCTTACAGACTCATTCTTTATTACTTTTTCTTCTAAATACAATATTTGATGTGTAATGTTGTCTGGCCTAAACTTGTAGGCATTTAGGCTGCAGGGACTTCAATGTTCGGAATTATTGGAACTATTGGCCATTTACCTACCAAATATACTTAGTAAGTAAGTTCATTTAAATCACATACTAGTCAGTGGTATTTGATTTGAATAAATAGTCTTTTAATTATATTCTATGGATTTATTTTATAATCTGAAAAAGACTGAAAAAGATCGAAAACTTGAAATTCTGGCCATTCAATTTGAACGCATTCCACTGCCTTTGATTTATGATGAAATTCCGAAGGTCCTCTTTTGACCGGTGACATATTTTTCGCATTACGCGACTTGCTAAAAATACCCGAAAATGTGTGGAAATAATTTTTTGACCGACTCTGAAAAAGGAGATTCTGTGAAAATATATTTCTGTATGTGATTATTTGATTGGTTACGTTTGTAAAGTTTGCCTTAATGGAATTTTAAAATGGGATATTCAGGGCACATAATATTTTGTAGAACCATAGATAGCCGATGGACTCGGCGAATGGAGACCACGTTATATGGCATTGGGAAGAGAAATGTGAGATGTTGGTTCGAGGACATAGTTTTTCTTAAATTTAAGTGCGACATTGAGGCATGCTTCAGGGCTGTATGCTACAATAATTTAGAATGTATGTAGAATCGTCAGTAGACTGTCGTAGCATATTCTACAGCACGATAGTGGCTCGACATAACTGACTACCGCACGCTACTTAAGAGGGCTCTCTCCGTCACTCGTTTCATAAAATCGTAGATCCAATTTCATTTGAATATTAAGCAACCAAAGTCCATGAAATTTTGCAGACATATTCTGGAAACTAATATCTATGTCTGTGGTTTTCCAGATTTCTGTTAAAATATTCGGTTTCAAAGTTACGCGGTCTTAAAAAATTTCATACAAATCTTTGAGCCCTTGTAATTTTAAAACTACATATTTTTAGAAAAATTTAAAACACCACAGACACAGATATTAGTTTCTAGAATAAGTCTGCAAAATTTCATGGACTTTGGTTGCTTAATATTCAAATGAAATTGGAACTACGATTGTATGAAACGAGTGACGGAGAGAGCCCTGTTAAAGCCGCAAAATGAATGTTTGCATTTCTAGCATGCTGGATTGTCGCATGCTGTAGCTTCGGTATACAGCCGAATACCATACATGGGTCGCCCAATCCTGGCACAAAACATGTCAAGTAAAGTTGAAAACGTAGTAAATACACTGATTTTTTCTGGCATAATAAGTTCTGCTAGTAAAAACCTTAACGGCCGATTTACACCAAGCACGTACACGTGACACGTGCGTAGTGCCGCGCGTAAACTCCTAACACACTGGGTTAAGCATACGTCCACGCTTTATGCAAGCGGTGTACCATGTTTCATACAGTTCCATACATTGCAACGCAATGGTACGCGCTACGTCTACGCTTACGCAGCCTGTGTAAACGAGCTATTAATATAAATCCAATATATTTCCTGATAACGGGGGCACAAAATACTTTATTTTGTGACGGGGGTCTTATAATTTCTATGTCAAAGTCAGGCCGGTCCCTCGGAAATGCCTTCTGTCGCGGTAATAATTAAATTTGTGACATTTCGTTAGTTACCCGGGTTGAAATTAGGTAAGCGAAATTGTTATGAAGAATTTTTGCGTTCAAGGAATTTCAATATTGATATTGGACATTTTTAATACAAGTAGAGACTGAACTTAGTGAAGGTTTTATGAAATTTTGCCCTACTTTTAAGAATTTTGATATAAATTTTAATATGAGCTGTAAGCTGGTAGGTACTTAGGCTAAGGTGTAACCAAACCTACATAGTGGACACCAATAAACAAAATCATACCTACAGATCTTCTTTCCTGATCTTTTTTCCTGAGGTCAACATTTTTGAATAAGTTATATCATATAAGCACTGGTATACCGGAAACGCGCGAGTTTTAATAGTATAAAAAGTTATTTTTATTTTGTACTGTATTATTATGCCACAAATGTCTGGATAATTGATCGCTAACGACGACTTTAACAAAAAAATTGATCTGTATTTCGAAGACGTTTCTTTATATAAAAAAAACCTAATAAGTACGTGCTTCCTATTTATATAAAAAGAACACACCAATTATGTAACATCAGGTGTTTGCGTTGAAAATGCGGAGGCGGCGTCCGGAAAATTCCATGAAATAGGAAAACGTTCTTTCACGCATCATTAGGTAATGTTCTTAGTGAACAAACAGAACACGAAAGAAATGGCAATATAAAAGCTAAAAGCTCTTCAAATTCCATTTGATGTAGAGCATAATATAACATCATACTATACTTACGTAACTATAATATCTTAACACCCATTTAACAAGCAAAACTATTTTTTACATGACATATTCCTTTATTAACCCCTGACCACCCCCGACCCAAAAAGAGGGGTGTTATAAGTTTGACGTGTGTATCTGTGTATCTGTGAATCTGTCTGTGGCATCGTAGCTCCTAAACCAATGAACCGATTTTAATTTAGTTTTTTTTGTTTGAAAGGTGGCTTGATCGAGAGTGTTCTTAGCTATAATCCAAGTAAATTGGTTCAGCCGTTTAAAAGTTATCAGCTCTTTTCTAGTTACTGTAACCTTCACTTGTCGGGGGTGTTATAAATTTTTAATTTACATTTGTTTTTATTTTAAAATGCGAAAATGTGTTTTGTTGTTGGTTTATTCTTCAATCACGCCGCAACGGAGCAACGGGTGGACGTGATTTTATTACATAAGAGTAGATAATTATTATATGTAGTTGAAGACCTGGAGATTGAGATATATTTTATCCCTGAAAACTAAAGAGTTCCCACGGGATTTTCGAATAACCTTTATCATCCGATAGAGATATTCTGACCTATCTTTTAAAGGTAACTTTAAAAACTTAAGCTAACTTTAATTTTAACAACTTCCTGGTAAATAAATTTCAATTAGGCTTTGATGGTTGCCAACACTGAATAGGTAAATAAGGTTTTAATTTAATAAGGTTTTATTTACCTGTTCAGTGGTTGCCAACCTCCAATTAAAGCATACAACCTTTTTAAATAATTTTATTCCTCTTTCTATTGGTGGAAACTGTACGAAAAAGCAGACAGTAGTTTCTGAGACTAGGCCTAACAAACACGAACGCAGCGTGGCGGGGGACTTTAATTTATAATATTATGTAGGGATGATGTACAGACGTATACTTCTAAATAAAATAAGATATCGTTTATCGTCGCAGCTAAGCAGAATTATTACTTGCATGCTCCGTAACAGAATATTGAATATTAAAAGTTGGAGTAACTATAGAACTAAGTTGGTATTAAGTAAGTTGGGTAAATAAGTCAACTTATCCTCCAGTCGACTCTCAGACGGTAGCAACGGGAAAAGTAAACGGACAAGTTATAACAAGCAAGTGTTACCGGAGTCAGTTAGGTCCGTTCAAACTTAGTAATGAGTTATCCCCTCAGCCGGATTTGCTGTTTATATAAACATGCCCCAACACTTCTTTTTATTTCCGGTTCAAAGATCTTTCCGTAATTTTTGACAATATTAACTTCTTCTTTTATCGGTGGTGATATTCTAGAGGTTAAAACGTTGGCTTTCAATTCGGGCAGACTGGGATTCAATCCCAGGCAAGATACCTCTAAATTTTCGGAGTTATGTGCGTTTTAAGCAAGTAAATATCACTTGGCTGATATTTACTAATATCACGCTGAAGGTGTAAAGGAAGGTTGAATACATCGTGAGGTAACCAGCATGCCTAAGACTTCTCCATAATGTTGTCAAAGGTATGTGAAGGCTGTCAATTTACACTTAGCCACCGAGGTGGTCTCCTAACCCTTTTTATTTTGACAGGTGATCCGTGCTTAGTAGTGATAATTGTTAGAGATACTTGCATGGTATCGTACCCTCAACCTTCTGGCTGGGAAGCCGAATTATTTAGCAACTAGATTATCACCGCTTTTTGCACATCGGAGTAACTAACCTAACGAAATATACATCAAAAACCTACCCAAAACTCTAGTCCCTTCCTTTTGAAGCGGACTTTCAGGAAGATTATTTTACAGATATTTTAAACAGTTTCAGCTTTGTATTATTCAGGCCCGTCGACGATTGTCGGTTAGAGACAGTCCGGGCCGGGTCCCGGTCGCGTTGAGGAGGGTCCCGCGTGTTGAGATAAAAATAAAGCGCGATAAGATCCGTTCAAAAGACAAAGTTCATTGCAAAAAGAAAAGCATTTTATTTTCTATTAAAAAAGTTTGGCTGAAGGTTTAATTATGCAATCAGTGACTTACCAGCTTGATCATTCTATAAGGGTTTTACATTTACTAACTCCATGGGGGCTAGCACGATAGTTGTGATTATCACTTGCCAAACTAGTATGTCGATATACGAATAAAAGGAACAACAGCTAAAATGAACCGTGCTCTTGCACTGTTCATTTTCTCATCCCGGAAATAATATTGACAGTAAACTTACTTTAACTTTAGTGGAAAATTTTCACCCATTATCATACGGTTCAAAATTTGCCTTGCATAATTTACCCTTCCCGTTAACCATAGGGCCTTGACAAAACAAATATAATAAATATTCATTAGACCCCACATACCTCCTTAACTAATTTTCTTTGAGCATGTTGAGGGCTTGGAAACTTACGAAGCGCATCAGTAGACGGTCGTATCGCAATATTCCAAATCTTCAGCACGTCATTGCCTTGGCATAAAATGGACTGCCGGTACTTAAGGTCACAAAATGAATGAAGCATCGCACATTGGCGCACGCTATGCAAAAAGTCGTTGTACAACGCTGCGCATTCTGTGTGACCAATCCTTAAATGTAAGATGTAAGTAAAGTTCCTTAATGTCTTCAATAGAAACCCTAGTTAGTTGGAGTTCTAACTTAGCCATAATGGTTCCATGAGGAGCAGTTTTAATTTAAGACCGTTCTGAGAAAACTTGACAATGGCCGTTGGTCCCCTTGCTAATGCATCTTGCAGAAATGTCTACTTTATCACGGGGTTCGGAACTCTACAGGGGGTTCCACTTCAGAGAAAAGCAAACAAAAATGCTTCCTAATGAAAGGCTATGTAAAGTTATTATGTTTAGAGAAGGTAGTTTCTGATAATAGTAGCTGTGGTATGATAGTTATTGAAATAGTAAATTGAATATTTGACAAAATGTGGGACCACCTGCACAGTATATATACCCTTTCAAACAAAAAAATAAATCCAAATCGGTCCAGGCGTCTTTGAGTAATCGGGGAGTGCTCCTTTTTTGAAGTCGGTTAAAAAGAGCAACCGCCGAGTCCAACCAAGAACAACCAGTAAAATTGCTAGTTCTTCTCGGTTTTAAGAATATTTTGAACCAGTGGTGGTAGATTCTGTGACAATTCAAATGCTCTTGTAAAACTTTATTTGAATAAAAATCTTTCTCGTAGCTTTAGTTTTAAGTTTGCGTACCTAATTAATTAATGGACGACATCAGGCGAATCGCAGGGAGCTGCTAAATTCAGGCGGCGTAAGACCGTGGCGTGTGGAAGTTAATAAAAGCTACCATATCCCTTCCAGGTTAGCTCGTTTCCACCTTAGCATCATCACTTACCACCAAGTGAGCACTCAACCGCACGTCAGAAGCGGTCACTTACAGCGATTAGCGCGGGGGTTGTGCAGGTGTGCGAGGCGTACCCCGGTTGCCATCTCATCCTGTCGCGCACTATACCTACTATTAATATTAATAACTAGATCGAGATAAACCATCCTTTGACAAGCGAAGTGAAGTAAAGTAGGTTTGACGCCATAAGGAGATAGTAGGTTACACAAAGGAAAACTTTCCTAAGCCGCCTCGGGCTAAACTAAGATAAATCGCTTCTGTTTTCATCTCTCAAGTGTCAAAACAAAACCTTTGCGTACACATCGCGGGATAATGGGCCGACCTCTGGCGAAAGGGTTGCGAAATAATAAAAAACCGGGCAAGTGCGAGTCAGACTAGCGCACCGAGTGTTCCGTACTCGGGTATTTTTTCCGACATTTTGCACGATACCTAAATCAATAATTTTTGTGCATTAAAATAAATAACAATCTGTTTTAGGTAATGTAAAGGTAAAGCCCTTTCATATGATACTACACTTGGTACAGTCATCTTACTCTGAAAATTGAAATCTAATAAATTATTTGTACATGACATTTTAATTTTTTTTTGTGATGTAACTATAAATTCTCGGTTTTCGGATTATTTCTTTTACTTGTGCTATAAGATCTACCTAACTGCCAAATTTCATGATTCTAGGTCAATGGGAAGAATCCTATAGGTTTTCTTGACAGATACGACAGACGGACATGCAGACAACGAAGTGATCCTATAAGGGTTCCTTTTATCCTTTTTAGGTATGGAACCCTAAAAATTCTCAGAACGTTAATAGTTACCTCCTCCTCAGTTAAAAGTTATTTATCGCCCTTCGTCTGTGTTGGTGTTAGCTGGCGTGCGTTCTCTGCTTTTTGGAATGTTTTTTTTTTGTTAAAACTGGCTGGAAAGCGCTCTAAGGAGGTGCCGTGCGTATGTCGGCGAGCGCTGGAACAGTCGGGTTCCATACTTGTATAGTTTAACTAACTTGTTACAAATAACTACAAACTTGACATTGGCTAGTCTTTGTAAAGCCAGACGAGAGAGAAAAAAAAGGTAATTTATCAGCCCTGAATGTAATAAATATTACTTACGCAATCACAGAATTCATATCAAACGCAATAAACACGAAGTGGCGAAAGTATCAACGTAGCGTACATTATGGCCCACATTTACGCTGTGTCCGGTGTTGGAACGAGTTTGTAACACCATTTATCATAGCGAAAATATCAATATCTAACTCGGCGCGGGTCGACAGTAACTAATGATGGCACGGCTTCCGTACGTACGCGGTACAACGCCGTATCTGTGCGTGACCTTTATGAGCTTTGAAAGCTTATGTGAGCCTGGTAGAAAAATATCTGGGTAAGTACCTATCCATCGAGGTGTAACCCCCCGTCCACACACTGCCCGTGTGGCATGGGAAGAAGCGAGGAACGGAGGCAGAGACGTAGTGTGGCCGCGTTACTCACATGTTCCTCGTTCATGCCCACCGCTCCCTATTTTGTCGGTAAGTATGCAATAGCGCGCTCGCTGTCACAGTTTCGACGTCCATCGTGTTGCAAAGGCAAGCGACCTAGTGCGGCGGCGTTGCGATTAATTGCGCGAGTAGAGCAGTGTGTGGACGGGGGGTTACAGTGGGCTGAACACGTGCAGTGTATGGACACAGGCTTGTGCCTCTGTCACACCAACGCTATCGCATATACAGGGTGAAACCAGAACGCTAGCAAAAACGAAGACAAGTTATAGTACCTATTGATAAAACCTTAAATAAAACTACGAAAAAAATGAAAAATCTTGTATTTTTTGAAAATTCACAATATATTTCAAATAAAACATCTGACTGACGCTAAAGGTCAACGAACGTTGCGTAAGTAGGTCACCCGTAGTCAATGCCACGTCGCAGGTGGGGCATTGACCCGAGTTTTGCACGCTATTCAAAGCGGGTTTGAAAAATACTAAATCACTAAAACTACAAGATAAGGCAAATGGTTATTGCCATTGATTGTGCTAAGGTAGTAGGTATAATAATAATGCTAAGTTTTTGCTAGCGTTCTGGTACTTCATCTGCGTGGATATGAAACCTCGACTACGTGGGCTATACTCAAACTTTAGCGGTAGAATTTTCAAAAATTCTTTCTTAGCGCATATCTAAGTTTTAATATCTATCTACATGCCAATTTCCAGCCTGATCCGTCGAATAGTTTGAGATGTGCGTTTATAGATAAGTCAGTTAGTCAGTAAGTCAATCAGTCAGCTTTTCGTTTTTAGTATAAATTTAGATTTGAATTTAAGTAATGAATATTTAAATACTTCGAATTCATGTGGTTTTGACATCAAAGCAAAGTCCAATCCGTAGTTTGTGGAAGTTTCGCCGAATTCACATCCAACTTTGAGCTCAGCTAGGTTCAAAAGCTAACGATATGTTACTATTTTGGCTAGTTCTCACTCGCCGCCGACCGCTACGTAAAACAAACAGCGTTCCAGTAACATTTAACTTTCATAATATTTAGATAGCGCTCGTGGACGTAGTTTAAGTTTAGTGATAATAATTTGGCTGTAGGCAAACACTAGGTCTTTATATATTACTAGCCCATGCCCGCGCCTTCATCCGCGTGGATTACACAAATTGCAACCCCTATTTTACCCCCTCAGGGGATGATTTTTCAAAAATCATGCGCATGCCTCAGCCCGATCTGTCCAGTAGTTTGAGCTGTGCGTTGATAGATCAGTCAGTCAGCTTTTTTTTTCATCAACCCCCGACCCAAAAAGAGGGTTGTTATAAGTTTGACGTGTGTATCAGTGTATCTGTCTGTGGCATCGTAGCTCCTAAACTAATGAACCGATTTTAATTTAGTTTTTTTTTTGTTTCAAAGGTGGCTTAACAGAGTGTTCTTAGCTATAATCCAAGAAAATCGGTTCAGCTGTTTGAAAGTTATTATCAGCTCTTTTCTAGTTACTGTAATCTTCACTTGTCGCGGGTGTTATAAATTTTTAATTTACTCTTGTATGCATACACAAAAAGATGCTCGTAATATTATTATTAGACGGAATTATTTTTCGACTAGGTAATGCTCGCGACTTCGTTCGCATGGGTTTAGGTGTTCAAAAAAAATCCATAAGAATAGCTTAATAGCAAAGAATACTTGCATATTGTTTTACACTCACATAGCAACTTGCATTGAGGCATTTTTTCGGAACTATATAGTAGAAAAAAATGTTTTAGTTAGTTAGTTCGGAATACTTAAGAGGGCTCTCTCCGTCACTCGTTTCATACAAACGTAGTTCCAATTTCATTTGAATATTAAGCAACCAAAGTCCATGAAATTTTGCAGACATATTCTAGAAACTAATATCTGTGTATGAAACGAGTGACAGAGAGAGCCCTGTTAATCTAAGTTTTGAGTTTCGTTAAAACATTTTTTTCTATTTTTGTTAGGTAGGTAGGTATATTGTATTTTCGTGCCTATAATAAAACATTATACAAAGTTGTATCGTATCAAACTATGCGTAAAAACGCCACAAGCATAATTAATAAAGTCCCTAACTATACTCTTGTTTGCTCGTATTACTCATGCTGCAATGGGTTGAAAGTTCGCTCGCACACAAAGGTCTGTCGCAAACATTGTCGCCAACATTGTCAGACTAAATTGTAATTGTGTTATGCGCTAATGATTCTGACTTGCAGACCATTTGCCTATCCTTTATCCGAACATTATAGGTACTTAGTTAACTAAACGGCTTGTTGGTTGGTTCGCTCTTTGAATGTAAGTAGTATCAACTGTGCTACATATTATAGCCGCGACAGCTTGAGATGGCAATCGAGGTATGAGGCGGCGAACGCCTCTCACACGCACGTCCATCCGCGTTCGCCCGTATCGGGTTAGCACGGGGGCTGTGCGGGTGTGCGGTCCCCTTCCCGATTGCCATTTTAACACCTGTGGCGTAGTATAATGTGTGATGTGGATGTGCCTGACTGAGTTCGTGAGTTAGAATGCGGTTTACTGGAGGATGACAGCGACGTTGAGAACCTTGATTTTTACATCAACTGTCACTCCCATACATCACGACCCTACGTGACCTTAACGAGTCGTTTTATTAAAAAGGGAAGTATTTAATTAAAGACTATATTAAAAATTGTTGCTGTGGAACACTCCCGCTACGTAGAACTTGAGATGTAAAAAAAAAGATCCCGACGAATTGAGAACTTCCTCCTTTTTTTGAAGTCGGTTAAAAATAGCAGACAGGCAGACAGACAGCCCGACAAACCAGCAAACACACACGATAAGTTTTGCACGTATAATATACATTATAGATAGTAGGTATGGATTCTGTCAATTCTCTTTCGTTAGTTTCAACTCTCAATTAAATAGATCAACGGCTGAAATCAAAGATAGTTGTTGAACTATTGACCTACGGATCTTCACCTAATACAGTCATTACTCTTATTGTAATCGTAATTCAATACATATCTTAGAAAAATGAGAAAAAAAATATGTTTTATGCTCAGAGAATAGGTAAACAAAATAATAACCATAAAACGATAACGGAACTATTACGTTTATAGTGGGTACTACTAGTACCAGCAATATTATTATGTGCATACAATATTCAACGACCACTGAATACATTTACAGCCGCATACAATTGTAAAATAATCTGCACGTTTTCAAAAATTTGAATTCAAACTGCTCTCGAGGGCACGTTTATGCAATAAAAATAAATAAAAGAGTCCACAATGGACTTCTGGTCATTCTCAACTCTACAGGAATTCTGATAGTTTCATACTTTTAAAAGAAAGCACATTACCGCAAGACCACCAAAGCCGTCAGCAGCGCAAAAGGTGCACTTTTAATAACGTCAAATTGGACTTCGAGTCGTTCTCAACTCTATGGCTATTCTAACAATAGGAATCACACTAAACTTACCTTGGTACTGCTAAACTGTTGTAAAAGAAGATACCTTCTAAACGTGAAATCGGTTTCAAACATAAATGTGAAATGTTGAAATCAAAGTTAAAATTTGAAAATGTTACAATATGGTTACAATAAAATTCTCTTGTATACACTAAAATTTTAGCCTCAATAGCTCAACGGTTATAGGAGCGGACTGAAATCCGAAAGGTCGGCGGTTCAAACCCCACCCGTCGCACTATTGTCGTACCCACTCCTAGCACAAGCTTAACGCTTAGTTGTACGGGAAAGGGGAATGTTAGTCATGATTAAAAATGGCTAATATTCTTTTTTAAAAACAAAAAAACAAAAAAAAAATCTTTTCATTGATGCTACACTGTGAGAATGCAGTCTAAAACGAATATATATTATGAGAATATTTTAAGACCCATACTTACCACCTTTATAGCTGGATTTATTTCTATAAGGCAGTTCCTCGCTGCAGTGGAATTCTTGTAGCTAATACAACAAATATGCAAATGTCACCTAATATAACAAATATATCTATCCTGAGTGATCTAACTGGAAGTTGAACGTATACCTTTCTAAAAAAGGCCCTGAAGTGTTCACTGATCACCCAAAAATAAAATCATCAAAACCTTTTGTACTTATATAATACGTTAAAAAAGAAACAAATTTCAGCTGGTAATAAAAACATATCCAATTATAATTTTAATTAGATTAAATTACGATCATAATCTCATGACCCCGAAAATAAAGTTAGTAAACTGTATTAAAATACAACGTACAAAGAAGTAAATCACGAAACCAGCGTAATTAATTATCCTAATCATATTTAATCCTATACAAGGACGTAAACACGACGAATAAGTCATGTTCGTTTATGTTATGAAGATACTTGCATAGAACATTTTGTTGCTTCGAAACGAAGTAGGTAAATAGCTTAGTGAGTATTTAACGGCTTCAAATTATTATTAAAAGTACAATCAATCTATCTGTAATCTGTAGATGAGTTATTATATTTTGTAACGTTGTTATATTTTGGTATATTTAGTGATTTTGGCATAATTAGGCACAACCTAATTATGCCAAAATCAGTTTAGTGGCTTAGCCTTAGATAGAAGAAATTCAAAGAGTTTAAGAGTAGATACTTAAATCTTAGTATTTTTTAGGGTATGAGTTTAAACTAAGGAACAACAATTTCCGTGTCTATCCTTATTAGATAAGTGCCTACCTAAAACCACTAGTCTTGGATTAATTTACTTAACTAATGAAACATTGTTTGATGTATGTTGTAGCAACAAAGCCACGCTATCATCATTAGGTACAAATGGATTAAGATAAGAGGCATTTTTATCTCGGAGCCGTTCGTGTGCGACTCCGACTCGCACTTGACCGATTTTCAATACCCTTTACGAAACGGGTTACCCACATTAAAAAGTTGTAATTTTGATATTTGCGCATTAGCGTGCCGGTCGCCTCCACAAATAACGTCCTTAACTTTTCTTTGACGAAGTTTTTATAGACGCCTAGATTTTATTCTATCCGTAAACTAAAATTTAATAAGGAGATCGCACACAGCTGCTAAAGGCGCAAAAGACAAACAAAATAAATAGATAAAGAAAACGAATAGATAAAGAATACAGAACATAAAAAGATACAGAAAATGAATAGTGTACATTTAGTGACATATAAAAATAAAACTTGGCAAAGTGCTATGCTCTTTTCGAAAACTCAATCAGCAAAATGTGAATATAATGTAAGTAGGTACATAAATAATTGCAGTCCAGTGAAACTAAAGCAAGTCAAATTCTAGATCAGGCCATCAACAATGGTCTCCAGAGTTAACCCATCCAGGTTAGCCGGCTTCTGTCTCAGACTGCATCGTCAGTTTTCGTGGAGAAATCTTCATGCATACCACCGCGCCTGGGCATGGAAGTTATGTCGGACTCTTGGCGACTAAAACCCCACGGTGTTCCACGCATCACCTGATGGGTGGGCTACGGGGCGAACGTTCAACGGCAGGTTTGCAGGCAAAGGCTAATTTGTCATCGAAAAAAAATACATAAATGTTATACTTTTAGATTTAATCCCATTTCTGACACCATGTTATACTTTTAGATTTAATTAAAAGTTAAAGATAGCAAATAAAACACGTCGTCGTCCATTGGACTGCCATAGAGAAGGGCTTTCTTTTATTTTTAGTTTTACTATAGACTAATATTAGCATAGACAAGTTTACGACACATAATGTTACAATAAATATGTTGCATATAAGCCTTATGCTGCTCTGATGACACGTGTACAGCTTTTGCGTTTAGGGCGGGTCGTCTTGTGGTATGCGATCATCTTTAGTAACAGTTTGCTTCCTGCAGGGTCGCATGCGACACGCTAGTCGAGTTTCAGCGAAATTCTTAGTAAAATGTAAAATGCGACGTAATAATAATGTCACATTAAATATTTGACTCGATATTTCAAGAAAAGGCATTTTGGACCGGAAAGTTTTAGGCTTAATTGGGCAAAAACCAGTCTCGTAACAAGCTTAGGTTAAAACTATGCAAAACATTTGGTACTGTATTAGTGGAGCAGAGTTTTAACCACTATAAATTAGATTTTACCTACTTGACAAAATACAAACAAAACATCATAATTGCGGATCTAAGCGCTGCCACGCTGTGTTCTTAAAAAGTGGGAGGGTTCCGAGGTAGAGGGGTCCAAGCAAGGGGCTTCGAATGTGGCCAGTTACCCTATTATTGCTTTTACCCTATTATACTTTTGTATAAAATCTCAATACTCTTCTTATTTTCTTCACTAGTAGATACAACCAGTGCGAAGCTGAAGGTCACCAGTTTACCAGTAAAGACGAAAACTTTGCTAATTCATAAACGCTAAACGGTCCAAAAACAGTTAACATTTCTCAAAATTGTATCCCAAGTAAAGCACAATACTCCGTGCAAATATTTACACAATTTGCTAAAACAACACCGGGAGAGAAATCCCGGCTTGCACTCGAGTGTACAGGGTGCTCCATTCTTCCGAGACGACAATTATTGGAGCATGATGTATAATAACAGAGACGACGTCGCTTTGTGAACGAAATTAAAGCCAAGACGTCGGAGCGGGATAAGGTTTAGCGACAAGACAAAGGTATACCTAACTTTGTACCTTAGAGGAGTTTATTCGCTCCAAATATTTCCCTCTTTTTTAATAATTATCTGATTCAGTGATGTACTTTTGCAGCACAAGCTATAGGTCCCAAGTTCGATTCCTGATTGATTTAATGCAGTGAGGGGCTCCGATCGTGATATTAACTATCCAACCATTAAAGTATAACGATTGGTCGATTGAACCTTTCTGTATGATATTGCGTAGAAATTATTTAGGGGCATGGGTTTTAAAAAATTCACGTACCTGTAAGTACCTCTTTCTAGCTAGATATAAAATTTCATTACATGATATCGTCCATAAAATATTAGACAGTTGTTAAATTATTCTAAACAAGATATATTATCAACTAAATTGGTTCTGTTCGTTTTCAAAATAAAATGCGCCGAATTCCTTTAGTTACTAAGTCCTAAAGAACTTGAAATACTAAGTGTAAGCAGTTTTGGAACAAACGCTCTTGTAACTTGTTTGTCTAAAACGGTGAAATTTCAACATTCGAGAACTTACCAACAGAAATTCTGGACAATGGGTACATTTTCACATTTTCTTACCTGAAACAAAGGACGGTTTTGTAAAACTTTAAAGTTAACAACATATTTTCTGTAAAATAGAGTTTTTAAGCTCTGTTTTTTATCCCTACCGAAATATTTTATTTTATTTAAACAAAATATACAATAATTGTATAAAAAAACTAAGATTCTGACGTCAAAATTAGTTCATTTACTTGTACTCTAGTACAATACCGGGTTTATATTTTGTACGTTGTAAAATGCGCATTGAATTGAGAAACTTTTAGATTTTTTTAAATAATATAGAATAGAATTTTAATGTAACTAATGCTAGAAATACGATTACAATAATATTATTACAGATACAAGTTAGACCTTGACTGCAATCTCACCTGATGGTAAGTGATGATGCAGTCTAAGTTTAAAGCGGGCTATTCTTGAAGGGGACGGCACTTTTAATAGTTTATTTTAATAACATGTTGTATTAATAAAACCCTTAGCGTATTAGAAGTCAAAAAATTAATCTCTAGGTAGGTTATTTATCGAAAATATGTTGTGAGTAAGTATCTGCTAATTTTTTTTTAATCAAATGGAGAACAAACACAATTTTAAGATTATAGAAGAACTCCCCAATGGTAACCTAAATCCAATCACCGCTCGAGTTATTTACAAAGCCTTCAAAGACAATTTGTCGGCGGCTCCCGAGGACTGCAAACGTGCTTTATCTCCCTATCAAGCACATCTCTACAGAATGGTCTACCACTGCTTTCAATTAGTGGCTGCACGGAAAAATGAATGTAGAAAGAAATACACATACTGCACTCCAAATTGATCTTAAAGAAACGTGTCATAATGCTCAAAACAGCTTGAGATCATTTGAAAGGAGGAAATTGAATGATAGAAAATAGCAAGTACCTAATCATCAGAAGTATACGCTCAATATAATATTTTTGTCAAATATATGTTCAAGTTGAGAAGAGGAACACACAGACAGAAACAGAAAAAGACTATTATTTTTAAGTGGTGTTTGAACATGCTGTTGGTGTACCGTAAAATATTAAATAAATAAACAATGATTTAGTAGCACTTACACTGCCCGTTTAGTACAAAATGACCAATTATTTGATTGATTCAGCTTTTTTATAGTATACAATATAAAAAAATCACCAAATATAACAACCATCATTAGTCTCTTTAATTGGTAATCGCGCAATTGAAAAAAGTTCATTTTGGAAAATTTCGAAGCTCGCGCCGGCTCGCGCCACAGCGTATAGCTATAAAATTCAATAGTGCTAACCACTCTCAAAGAACAACTTTTTAACAAGAATTTTATGGTTTACAGAAATAAAATATAACGCAATTACGTAGTAAACTTTGAAGAATTTCAAAGCGTTGTTGGTTGCTGCAGAAGAAGTTGAGCATTATAAAACAAATTAGTTTACTTGGACGCTTTAACGAATTTTTCTACAGCTTACACAGCGAAACTGGGCAAAGTCATTTTTATGAAAAGTGAAAATTTAGTAAAATGGTCGTAAAATTTAGTTCGGTTCTTGAACTTTTCACATCTTTTGCATATTTTGCCGTTGAAATTTCGGCAAGTTACTCCATTCAGTTTTTATTACCAACCTATCCAAAAATCTACGAATTAGGTTTTCATATCAAATATTTAGCAAGGATTAGCCTTTATAGTCGTCAGAGCAAGAGAAGGATTGATGATGCTGAGAAATTTTATATAAGAAAAATATTTTAATAGCAAAGTAGTCGGGTTTTATCTATTTGTTATTATTATAGCTATTTGTATTGGTTTACTCACTTTTTGAAACAACTTAATCTCTGTAGGGATATGTTTGCTAGGTACAAACAGTGGGTACTCCAAATACGTGTCAAACATAAAACATTACACAGTACCCGTCGCTACCCCTCGTGGATTGTCGCTGGGAATATTTGCAGTGCGCACTACTGTCATTCCTGCCTTAATTTAACTTTGTGCCACGATATAGGCATTTCTAGATGTGCTCTGTTGAGTTGGGAACTGTTATTTGTAGAGTTCAAAGGAGTCAAAAAAGCTCAATGTAGCCAAAGACTCAAATTGAAATTGTTGGACGACAAGGGGGTGGGCAGCCACCCCACACCCTTGTCTTTAAATAGAAAAGCTTTTCGGATGATGATCGCCAAACTTCGTTTCGAAGGCACGCGATGATGATGATTTGTAGAGTTAGAACGGTTACGCACTCATCCAATCCGAGTCCGTAAAAATACGTTCCGAATTAGTCATAGAACTATTAGTATGGTAGCTTTTGCACTACATCCGATTTCTTTCCGTCATCCGTGAGAATATCTCGGATCACGGATGTGACTCGGATTCAAATCGAACATATGACGTAGATATGTCAAAGATGTCAAAGAGATCGGATTAGTGGGTAAGCAATATCCGAGTTCGGTCCGAGTTTTTTATATCCGTATTTTCACGGGTTTGGATCGGATGAGTAAGTACGTAATCGCTCTTTATGTGTGAGCATTTGAATATCGACATCTATGATACAAGTTTTTTTTGTATCCTATGACAATTTATATTTCAAAACTATATTAGATATGTCACTATAGAAATACTTTTTGTGGATATCACACAGCCTCACTTGCAGGAGGTACATAGTCTACTCTGTACTGTACTAGAGTAGACTAAAGGTGGACTCTTTCACAGGTAGCGTATGAAAATCACCTGAAAAGCCTTTTCAGATTACTAGCTTATTAGAAAAGGCTTATGAAAAGGCTTTTCAGATTACTAGCTTATTAGAATAAGCATGTGAAAAATCACGAAGTAAAATTTTACAGTTTGAAAATTACCAGATATATTTCTGGGATAAAAAGTAGCCTATGCCACTCTCCAGGTCTTAACTATAACCATGCAAAAACATCACGTCGATCCGTTGCTCCGTTGCGATGTGATTGAAGGACTAACCAACAATCAAACACATTTTCGCATTTATTATATTAATATGATATTTAATCCTTTATTATTAAAATTTCGCGTGCGGACGGCCATCGAGCTCACTAAGAGCATAGCCGAGTGAAAAACTGCACGTAAAAAACTCTTCCAGTCATCCTAAGCCCCAATATGTTAGCGTGCTTGGGGCATATTTTTCTCGTCGGATGTGCTCGGCGTTTTGACGGATAAAATTGCATGTATTCCTCCTCCCCGGGAATGCAAACACTTGGAGGGTATTTGAGCCCGTCACTGATTACAATGGAGAGGTGGATAATAGAATCTCTTGAGGAATGACTGTGTTTGGTAACTTATGGTTATTACATGTAACAGAGGATTTGAGAGACGAGACACCTAGGTCAACAATACCTACTTGTGCTATAAGTCTTACAACTTTCTTTGTCTCACATTGATTTTTTTTAGGGTCCTGTATTCGATGGATGCTAACGGGGCCCTCTTAATAAGCCTCCGCTCCGTCCGTCCGTCCGTTTGTCTGTCAGCGGACTGTATCTTGTGAACCCGTAATAGGTATTTAAAGCTGAAATACAAAATGTGTATTTCTATTGCTGCTTTCTTTTTCAGTAAGTGTATCTGTTCCTACCTATTTATCAGAAACCGGTTTATTCGCAGGTAGTAAGTGCTTTGGGTATTAATTAACGTCATACTTCATGCCCCGCTAGCAGAGTGTGAACTGTGCCGCTAGGCTGCGCTGTCATAAATGGCAATATGGCGACAGTTCCGGTACATCTGGCGTTTGACGCTTCCGGTGCGCGGTGCTTCCTCTCAAATTATACATATTTCACTACAGCAGATATTAAATTATTAAACATACCTACAAAATATTTATGTGTCAGTTAAGCTTCATTATTTAATACTTGATGATGCCCGCGACTTCGTCCGCGTGGATTTAAGATTTTAAAATCCCGTGGGAACTCTTTGATTTTTCAGGATGAAAGTTGCCTAGGTAAATTTCCGGTATGCAAGCTACCTCTGTATAAATTTCTTATAAATCGGTTAAACGGATGGGGCTTTAAGAATCCCGTGGGAACTCTTTGATTTTCCGGGATAAAAGTAGCCTATGTCCTTCCCCGGGATGTAAGCTAACTCTGTACCAAACATTAAAATCGGTTGAACAGTTAGGCAGTGAAAAGCTAGCACACATATATAGGTAAATAGACAGACAGACTATATTAATTCCATATTAATATGGAAGTATGGATTGGACCTACTTATCTATACATCCTCCGCCTTCTTGAAACGCTCCCTCATTACTGAAAATCGTGGCTCCTTTCTGATAACACTCTCTTGACAATGTTTTTCCAACGAACCCTGTTCTTCAGCGTGAGAAAAGTACAGTACATACTCTAAATATAAAAGGACTGACTGATTGATATAATCTATTATTAATTATTATTATCAACGCACAGTTTAAACTGGATCTAAAACTTGAGGTTTTGATTAGAAACTATCTAAGAAAGGATTTTTCAGAAATTCTAGCTTCAAGTCGAGCTGGTCAGCTAGTCGTTGATAACTCAAAAAAACATACGATTCATTAAAATTATATCATTATTGTTACGGCAAAAGTTACTTTGAGATGCTGTCATAAAAGATTTAAGAAAGATGTATTTTCACATCCGTCTTGTGTTTGCTTAACAAGGCTTCAATTATTCCTTCTACTATGTCTGAGTTACATGCATTGGTTGCGCCTTCAGTTTGTTCAGTTAGCATTGTCAGGATTGCAGTGTGGTGGTTATAGCAATGTAAGTACATTCATAGGCGGAACCGACATAAACGGAGAAAGAATTCAAGCCTTTTACAGAATTTCCATCAAACGATTTTATGATGTAGAAAATTTGTCGTATGTCCGTAGTAATTCAAATAATTAAAACTAACCCCCCATGTTTGAGTTTAATTATTTTAATTCCAACAATGATTAAATAGTCCCATTTAACGAACAAACGTCTATGTAATCCCACGATTCATTAACCCCGCATCATTAAGATGTCAACACATCAGGAGGCACCTCTCGAGAATTTGAATAAAGCCTCCGGGTTTTTCATTATGTAGTGGATGCTTTTGAATATTTATGTGATGTTCCTCATTTCCTCTTTATTTGCCCTCTCGTTCTCGAGTTGGGTGGTTCACGAATGAAAGATATAAATGAACTAAATCATCTTTACAATTTATATCTTTCGTTCACGCTAGCACTAAACGATTTAGCGTCGTCGTGTCATCATTTACTAATCAGAGGTACTGGTTCAGTTCTGACTAACTATTTGTTTTTTGAATTTTTTACAAAGATTACTAACTCTCCTAAGACTAACATTTTCCCTACCTTCCAGTTATATGTATTAAATTGTTTTGGTGGAGGATTCAACTAATCGAACGTATGAGATTTGAATCTTTCGTATAAACACTAAACTGATTTTAGAATGATTTAAGAATTCGTATACACATCCTAAACAATAACATGTTTAGGAAAAATCAGATAGACATGACTGGTAAGCCATTTAATGTAGTAAGATCAGTCTTTTTAGTTTGAAATTTGATTATTTTATCATTCACTCTACTATACGATTGAACTAAAAGAGTGACACAGTTCTTTGATCTAAACGATATGAATCTATTTTCGTTTCAGAGCTATTTTGAAAACTCTAGTTCCATCAAATCCACCTCTCCATCTAATATAAGCCTATGAAAGTCAATTTTCATGAAGTCTTTTGTTTTTAAGGCTCAGTAAGTGACTAGGGACGCGCATAATTTTATGTGCTGTCCCAAAATAGAAAGTAAAATAGGACGGGAGGCGATTTTTCCTCAAGCGTTGAGTTGAGGTGGTGACTTATTAGTTATTTTGTGATGTCGGGCAATATTTCCTAGGCTTAAGGGACCTAGAGTACTTCAAAAAATATCAAAGGTCAAATTGTAAACGTCACGCCGACTGGCTTTTGCAAAATTTAGGTTACGTAAATAGCCTTGGGTAACTCTTTGGAGACACACAAAGGCATGAACGTATGTAAAAGTCATGTTCATGAATATAATACCTAAAACTATTGAGTAAAACTATTTTATCCTAAGCTTATACATTAACCTATCGATGACTAGTTGATGTCTTTAATTTCGTTCGTGTGGATTTAGCTTTTTAAATATCCCGAGGGAACACTTGGACTTTTCGGGATGAAAAGTAGTCTATGTCACTCCAGATCATTAATTATCGTATCCATGCAAAAATCACGTCGACGATGACGACGTGTTACTCTGTTGCGGCGTGATTGAAGGACCAATCAACAAATTAACACATTATCGGATTGATACCTAATATGGGTGTGATATTATAACTAAGTATAAAGAATCATTGACTTAAATATTTTAGTTTCTATCATAAATTATTTCTAATGATCATTATCTCAAGTCCCAACCCATCATTGGTCTTCTACTGAGGATGGGTTTTCACTCAGAATGGTTTAGCACTTTACCCCGTAATCCACCATGCAGGCCAAGTGCAGATGGGTGAACTTAACATAACATTGAAAACATTACGGAAAACTCTGAGGCATGCAGATTTTTTCACGATGATTTTCTACGCCGAAAAGCAAGTGATATTTCATTGCTTAAAACGCACGTAACTCTGAAAATTAAGAGGTGCGTATTTGGGAGGCCCAGGAACAGGCGCCGGGTCTCTAAAACACGAGGCCCATAAAATAAATAAATACGGCGGCGGTTCAAACCTCACCCGTTGGGCTATTGTCATACCCACTCTTAGCGCAAGCTTTCACTTAGTTGGAGGGAAAAGGGGAATATTAATCACTAGCCGATGCCCGCGACTTCGCCCGCGTGGATTTAGGTTTTTCGAAATCCCGTGGGAACTCTTTGATTTTCCGGGATAAAAAGTAGCCTATGTGCTAATCCAGGATATTATCTATCTCCATTCCAAATTTCAGCCAAATCCGTTCAGTAGTTTTTGCGTGAAGGAGTAACAAACATACACACACACACACACACACACACACACACATACAAACTTTCGCCTTTATAATATTAGTGTGATGATTAACATGGCTGATATTATTTTTAAAAACCTCTTCAATGTCCTGAGTACCTATTTACTACGACACTAAACAAAAAGGTAAGAAGGTATAATCCCAGCTGTAGAGAAGTCTAAGAGCTAGAAGTATCAAGTAACGCGAGTCGAGTGCGTTTGAAATGTAAATACGCTGCCGCCGCGCCGAGCGAGTGGTACTAATTGAGTCAACATGGCCCCTAACAGCCTAGCTTTGCCGAGAAACATGCTCAAAGTGCCCATACAGGCACAATAAATAATACGCATAATTACACCCTTGAAATTGTCAACCGACAATGTTTCATGCACATGGTAGCAGTTAAGGGAGCGAACAGAAATCAAATGGCTTCTTCTAGCACAAAGTACTGTTATTGTATTCAAACAGAATTTACATGGAAAATCCTAACGTTCTTGACCCAGTGACTTAAACTGTACGTTGATATTATGTCAGTCAGTTTCTCCGTTTAAGACACTACCCACATTATAAACGCGCAAGTGTTTTGTTTGTTGATTTGCTGGTTTGTCCTTCAATCACCTCACAATGGAACAACAGATTGATGTGAGTTTTTGCATGATTACAGTTAAAGACCTGGAGAGTGGCATCTGCTACTTTTTTATAGCTTTTTTTCAATAGTTGATAAGTATTTAAACATTTTCACCTTTCAAAAGATATATATTACATAGAATCCTCCTACATCAATGGTAAGTATATACTACACAAGTTTATTAAAGCTAACCACACAATAATTTACACAATATTTGCAGTAATTAATAATTCAGATGAACTGTAAACCATTTAAGCATACCAAGCACATTGTAATTACAATTCTAAAACGCACATGCTAACTAAATAATGTTTAACAGTCGTTTGCGGTTGATTTAGACGTAGCTAGCACATGGGGCCTGATTTACATAAACTATTTACACATTGTGAACTAGTTTTATTACATGAATCGAACCATACATGGACTAGTAAAAAAGGGCGGACGGATTGTCGCTGGACCACCATCGAAGCACTCAAAAAAGCCAGCCTCGCGTAAAGGTACAAGAGGTCTGGTGCATATTCATTATTCACATTAAATAAGTCGATCGGCCGCCATTAGTTTTGTTTATTGCACTCACACATACTTGCACCACCGCCACTGCAGTGCTTCATTTCGTAGCAACAAGTAGTCTGCCCTCTTTTATTCGTCCATGGAACCATACGCGTCAACAAACCCTTACACGAAAACTAGGCATCAATTTTAGTTTATAGACAAACGAATGCCTCGCTGTAACTAGACCAGCCGATAAGTGATAATACAGCCTAAGATGGAGCGTGCTTGGATGCCAATTTACTCTTGACTTAAAGGTACCTACCTAAAAATGGTTAAAATGGACGGGACTAGTAGAAGAAGAGGTACAAACTGTAATTTGTAACTCTTAGTTAGTCTTAGATTTGAGTTTATAATCATTTCCATGAAAATGAAAATTTATTGTTAAGATATGAACGCCCACAATAATAGGATTTTTAGTCAGAAGTCTAAAAATAGCTTAACTAAAACTGAAATTCCTGACTTATAATAATTCTAATGACTCTAAACAAAATAATATAGTTAGCTTGGTTCCTCAAAAAAATTTACACAGCATTTTAGTTAAAAAGGCAACACTGACTGACTAACAGACAATGTACAATCTCGACCAGAGTCGGTCTAGACTAGAAGCAATAAATTTCGCGCAGGAGTAAGAAAGATTTTTGAAAATTCAACCATTCATTCAAAATGTCAT
This sequence comes from Maniola jurtina, assembly GCF_905333055.1. Lineage (NCBI taxonomy): Eukaryota > Metazoa > Arthropoda > Insecta > Lepidoptera > Nymphalidae > Maniola > Maniola jurtina. The sequence continues at coordinate 3,234,911 of NC_060044.1, forward strand.
ATACCAGCTCTTTTATGTCGAGGGTTATTAAAATACGATGATAAATGTGGAGTGAAAAGTATAATAGACAGTAAGAAAACCCGACGAAGCAACTATCTCGAAAAATAACAGAACAAAGAACTTCAAGACTTTATCATTCCAACAATGGAGAAAAAAGTCAACGCTCCGTTCTGAATACTGAAAACAAACCTCAAAGGGAGGCAAGTTGGCCCACTTTGAATACGCGAGAAATCACATACCTACCTACTAGTTCAAAACGGGGTTATCTTAAAATACCAGCTATGAGAAATATTGGATCTGTCAGTGATATTAAAGGAAAATCTGGAGCGTTTGCCAAAAAAGTCTAGATAAAATGGAAAAGTAATATTTTCAGATCATTTCAAAAATAACCCAAAAACTTATGATACTTTATGAAATGATATTAAAACAGTTACATGATTTTGTACTTTACCTTGGGATATGATTTGAAATACGCTTATAGCTACGAATTTCGTTTAAGGTATTTTTATGTAATTAGATGTTAGCAGTCAAATATATTTTGTATACCTACTTAAATAAAATGAAAAAAAAAAATCTTTAGGTAAGGGCGACACAAGAATTTTTGTACTTTTTAGAGCCGAGACCAGATATAGATATAGAAATTTGGAATAGCTAAATCTAGATAGACTGAAGCTCCATAAAAACATATTTCTGAACCCAAATCCCTCGTGGAAATTGTGAAATGTTTACAAATATGGAGTCATAAAATTTCACGTTACAAGAATTTGGTACAAAAATTCTGAATTTATCCATAATCCCACAACTTATACTAAATTTTAACCAGCCATAAAGTTTTGTGCAATCTCATCCACGAGTATTGTAATGTAAAACAGAAAAGAGATCGTACAATTCGCTGGCAAACTCGCCAAAATATCTCCTGTACTGAACAGTTGAAATACTTTTAATCCATTATCTAGAATTGTTTACTTTCCCCGTTTCATAGCAAGATTGTTTCGGTCTAGACTGCTGGCAGGGAGTAATGAGTCGATATGTATTCATGCGTCGGATCGCGGCACCCTGTAGATCAAATTTATTGAGGTGTCCGTGAAAATCTTGAATTGCTTTTACTTTCGTTTTCATTCTATAGAATGTTGAATTTTTAGGGCTAGATTTTAGGTGGCCATTAGAAACCCTCGTAATAAGGAGATTGGGGTCCAAAGGTATAAAGCATCTACAGTCTATCCATACTACTATTACAATTTACAATTGCAATCATGTAAACCAATGGGGGTTTTTTAGGTGTGTCAAAAGCAGACTTGCTAAACATTCCCTATTTTGATACATAATTTAAAAAAAAATTGCAAAAGTATTCTATCAGTCCGTTTAATTCGTGAATCAAACTTGACGAAACGAAACTTTTATTATGAAATTCAAAGAGTCGTCTTAGTATTTTAAATTCATAAGCCCACGTGGCGGGCAGATGACATACGAGGTGCAGAGAGAGCCTCTGAATTCCGGCGGCGCAATACCTTGGCTTGTGGAAGTCCCTACAAGGAACCATGTGGGATACCGATGATGATGAAACCCACATTAAACACATGAAATATTTTAGACAAACTATGAAAGTTATGTCCATTTGAGAATCCTGAAATATCAACAATAGAATATTAAAAATCGGCTCCGACAAGTATAAATTTCGCTGTTCAGGTTTAATAAAATAAAGGAAAATATGTTCGCGGGTCAAGATACAAATAAGATTACGATATCTTTATTAACGTTTTTACCAAGTTTTTACGAGTCTACCGCAATAATTGTTCAAAAAGGCTCCATAACAATGGAAATATGGCCGCGGACGTTGCTTATCAACAGCTGAAAATCGTACACGTGCGGACGGTGTACATTAATTCTATGAGTATAGTAAAAACGGCATAATCACCAATTTGAGCACGACCGCACCAAATATACGGGCCGCATTAAACAAGCGCTATATTCCACCGAAACATTTTGTTATTGCGTTGTAGATAAATTGAACGAACGGAATGAATCGGTTTGCGTCTGTAAGATCTATTTGAACCTGAAGTCATAGTGTTGTGTATACTGAACTAAAGTGATAGCATACCACGCGTGACGCGACTTAGAGACAGCGTCTTGATAGCTTACGACAGTAGAGGAACTTCTAACAAAACATCACTGGCTTCGACGTCACTAGCAGGCGTCAAATGTTAGTGTAGGTTTGACGCAGGTAGCCCTAAAGTAGCCCTATTTTCTTTGATTTTACGCCATCATGGCCTAATATTTTACATATCGTCGATTCAGGCTCAAAGCGAGAGTTGCCTCACTCTAGTTCACTCTGCCAATGTTGTGTCGGTACTCTCTCTTCATGGTATACAAACAACGTACACTCAATAGGTTGTTCTAAGCTTATAGTACTGATACATATTATTATTATTTACCAAATGGAATTATTTAAAAAGGAATGTCTCCAACAGCATAGCGTTGTATTCCAAACAATAAAAATGCCGTTTCACCTTAATTAGTGCGAGGCTCTAAAAATGACAAACAGCCTAAAGTCACACTCGTGCGTGTGGGTTCTCCATAAATTCAGTAAAAATTGTCGGCTCTGGGTGTAACGTAAGTTTTACTCGAGTTTTACCGGACTGAATGTTGTCGCTTTCTCATTATCGTCTTTAAATTAAGTTTGCGTGAATTCCAAGCATACGGCTTAATGAAAATTTCACCTCATTTTAAAAACTTTTTGGAAAGTTTCTAAAAACATTCTTAACGTTACATTAATCAGTCGGAACTGCAAAATAGGAGGTCCCGGGTTAAATTCCTGGCAGGGGCAATTTGAGAATTGAATTGTCACTGGTCTGGTGGGAGACTTCGGCTGAGCGATTTAGCGTTCCAGTACGATGGCGCGAAGAAAATGTATCTGTATGAGATCTTTTTGGAACTAAACCGCTAAATCTTGGCGCCAAATTGATCTTGATAATATAAGCGCATACCATTCTCTAGACAAGCAAAAGGTATTTTTGGTGCCTATGATAACAAACCAATTTGAACGTTAAACCATAGCAAAACTTCGGTAAATCTAAGATCTAAAATTTCAATAAATAGTTAGTAGGTAGGTACAACAAAAACCGATGAATGTAAGGTCTAAAAAGCAAAATAATAAAAACTCGTCACTACAATGTGAAAACTTAATTTCTTTCAAAGACAAGTTAAACACTCTTTATGAAACGACTAACTTCGCTCTTTATAGATGTTTCTAGAAATAGTGCCATTCTCTTTTAAAAGCCGGAAGTTTCGAGAGCGCCGTCGAATCTTTGTTCACAATGTAAAGTAGCTTCTATTTACCTTACTTTTCACATTTGACTTTGTGAGAGTACGCTCAAGTTTATATGTACCTTTACTTCAGGTACATTTACTTGCATTTAATTACGAATTTGTATGTTTAAGAATCGAACGATTCTAACTGCAGAGGGACTGGATGAAATTAAGCTAGTGCTTGTAAATTTTAAGTTAATACTGTATAAGTCAAAATATGCTCATAAAACCTCAAAACTGAACAAATTTTTTCGGGCTATACAATAAAATTTTAAAAAAGTGTTAAAAAAACTGCTAGTTCAGAAGGTTACTGTATATGCAAAATTGCTGGCTTTGAGAAACTTAAAAATAGAATTAGGGGACACAATATAAACTGCCATGCTCTTTCTGGGTAAGCCCGCTTCCGTCTTATTAAATTGCATCAACCCTTAACACCAGGTGAGATCACAGTCAATCGCTGACTCTTATCTGATTCTGAATAATCAAAAAAAAAAATTCTAAAATAGATCATTCACTTTTTTCGTACCTTATTTATTTTAGACTTGGTCAAGATTTCCAAACAATCTGAAGAATTTGACAATATAAAAATGAATAACCAAAAATTACACTCCCAGTTCTCTGTACCTACTCAGTTTCAAAACCAACACCTATCCCAATATCCATCCAATAATGGTCTTTATTTCAATAATTACAACATACAAAGCCAGCAATTCCGTAAACTTACGACATCAGAGCAAAACTTGATACAAGTTTCAAATTGATTTACTTCGTGTCAAACACGTACAATCCAATGTCAGATTTAAGTTCAAGGAAGTAGAGTTAAAATTCCTTTGGAAATGAAGACCGAGGTCTAACCGCCCTTTAGCATTATTGAGCAAGATGTTAGAGGTGCGCATAACGACTCACTAAAAAGGAAAGATAGATACATATCTTCTAGAATTCACTTCAATGCTTTTGCAGAAATGATTTGTATCATTTAGTTCTCTACGTATATTATTCTACGAACGACTGATAAAAAGTTCCGTAGGTCTGTGCACCCACTGAACAGCAACCCCCTCGATACTTAACGGTACTAGTGTAAAGGTCATAATTACCACCACGGAATATATCATCACATACTAAGTTCTGCATACAGGAGTTGAATTCCTTTGATCTTGACCAAAAATCAGCTTTAAATAATATAAGTAAAAAAATATTATTTTATTTGGGACCATAGCAAAAACAATACACAGTACAAAACACCGAAACATAGGTACAGAAAAAATAACACAAATACTTAGTCGTAAATACGGCTTTCATATAATAACATGCTACCACTTTGAAATTTTGGCCTTGATCGAAGAGCGAAAAGAACGAACTCGCACTAGTACCATTGTATGATACGGTGAGCCGGTGAGCGAAAGATATACTAACAGAAAGTGATATAGTTCATTTGTCTCCTTCGTTGCAAACTTCTCAAGTTAATAAGACCTTGCTTGTCCCAAGATTTTGTGAAGTACCACGTCTAGTATAACATGATCTCTCATACCTTTGAATCTTGTAAAGAAAGTCGATCATTTTACGACATTTTAAGAGGTCAAACATGAGAAGTGATAATATGTCTACATAGCCTTAGATATCCCAGTGGGACGTTTAACAGGGAATTCGGGTCTTAACGCTTAGCCTCTAGTAATTACAGGGGTTTGTGTTTATACCTACTATGGGTGAAGTAAAATAAAATGTACGAGTGTAGAGTTTATAGGTGCGGTTACATAGCACAGATAAAATAAACTTCCCAGCTCTACTATGTTAATACCCGTAGCTACTGTAAATTAAATTTAATTAAAAACACTTGAAATAGGTTACGTTACATTCTAGATTTAGGTGAGTATATTTTTTCTGTTCTTAAATTTTCGAGTTAGTTCTAGACATTCAGAGCTAGTAGCAGTAGAGGTTCAGATAAGTGAAGGATTCAATCCGAAATAAGGAATCCGCAGTAGAACTAAAGTCACTGAAATTGCCCAAACCATCGTCAAGCTACAGTGCTGCGTTACAATGAGCAGGCCATGCTTGTCAAAGGGGCGATGGCCGTTGGAGCCGAACAGTCTGAAATAGGGACAGCGAACCAATAAGCGTAGCGTGAGGTAACGATGGACTGACGATATAAAGAGAATGGTGGGAAGCGGCTGGATGAGAAAGGTTGAAGGTGTGATGGCGCTCACTAGGAAAGATCTACTATGTGCAACAGTGGATGTCCTCAGGCTGATACGATGAAGCATTAGTCATCGCAAGATGGAAGGTTACCCGTCAGTCATAGAAATGAATACGGCATTACTTAGAGCAACCGCCATACCCTTGCCAGGTTAGCCCGCTTCCATCTTAGTCTGCATCATCACTTGCCACCAGGTGAGATTGCAGTCTAACTTGTATCTGAATAAAAAAAAGAGCAAAACCTACTCATATATCTAATGATCGAATAGGAATTTATTTGAACTCAACAAAATCCCATCGGACGTGTCTCACCGGAATACCTTACATGTAGTTGAATTAAAATACCTAGTGGTCCTTTTTCATTAGGAAGAGATATCTACGCACTGAATATTTATAATATGAGGTTTAGGTAGGAGCAGAAATGAGATCTTATTCTTCCCCGACTAGGTTAAAGCTAAAAGAGAATATGTGTTCGTAATTTTTTTTGCGTCGTTACTCAAAATTAATGAATTTTAATGAGTAGGTAGTGAAATGTAATTTGTTTTTGTCATAGTAAGTACCTATTATAAGTAACTAGCTGATGCCCGTGACTTCGTTCGCGTGGATTTAGGTTTTTTAAAATTCCCGTGGGAACTCTTTGCTTTTCCGGGATAAATAGTAGCCTATGTGCTAATCCAGGGTAGGTATAATCTATCTCCATTCTAAATTTCAGCCCAATCCGGCCAGTAGTTTTTGCGTGAAGGAGTAACAAACATACACATACACACAAACTTTCGCCTTTATAATATTTGTGTGATTTTGGTTGTCTATGTCATCATCATCATTCCATCAGGGTCCCAAGGTACTAGAATTCCAACCACGCAGTGGAAAGCGCTGTCTATGTATGTATCTAAGTCTATTTGTCACCTCGTAACTACTAAACTACGCTTCATATTGAGCTTACTTTGCTTTCTTCAAGTAAGAACAGCAGCTAGCCTCTTAAGACTTGGACCAAATTCTTAAAAGGTAGGACGGCATTTGATTTTTCTTATACATTTTCATGAGGTAACAGTGTACGGGTCTCTGGCTAGAGATTCGGTTGAACGTATTAGCCTCATACAGTCCCAATGAACTGACAATGTTACATACTGATTTTTCCTCGTCTTACTTTCATTGGTTTTTGTTTGGGTACATTCATCGCTGGGTATTTTGAAAAATGAGGGCCTTACCACAAAACCGCATAAGACGCGTGTTTATTTTAAGGCTGATTCACACTCATTGCGTACACGTGACACGTGCGTAGTGACGCGCGTAAACCTCTAACACCCCGGGTTATGCATAGTACGTTCACGCTTTACGCAAGCGGTGTGATATGTTTCATACAGTTCCATACATTATAACGCAATGGTACGCGCTACGTCTACGCTTACGCAACGCTTCCGCAGCCTGAGTAAACAAGCCATTAAACCTGACAGATTTTCTTATTTCTATACAAAAACTGTCAACAATTCATCACTGGCATCAACTGGTATCAATTAAATAAACTCAAGTAAATAAGTAAAAACTCTTTATTTTTATTTCATTTTCTTATTGGTAAGACGGTAAGTTTCAAATAAAGCCGTAGGAGATTACGAATAGAATTGAAGGGTATTAGCTGGGTTTTTATTCTAAGGGTGTCAGGAACTAAGTGGCCGTTTTGAATTTTTTTATTATTTGTCGTTATAGCGGCAACAAAAATATACACTCAGTGAAAATCTTAATTCTCTATCCGATTCATGAGATACAGCCCACTGACAGACAGACGGGCGGACGGACAGCGGGGGCTAAGTAATAGGGTCACGATGGCATCCTTCGGGTACGGAACTCTAAAAATTATTAATCTTTAATCACGACCTGGAAAACATTGATGGGTGAACCAACATCACTAAAGTATCAATAGGAGTCCACCTTTCGTCAAGTTAGTCTGTAATTCGAGTTAGGAGCAAGTTTAGCTTAACTGTTAGGGGGAGCTGTTTGTATCCAATATCGCATGAGGTTTACTCGCCAGTTGCTACTCGCTGCTTGCTTTGTTAACACACAACTTATTACTGAACTTTGTAGGTGATGTTTATTTTCTTTAGTCACCGTAATATTCATACGACTAAAGAAAATCGTCAAAAGTGACCCAGCGAGGGCCAGACATTCATTATTTTACAAAAGCTGAAAGTTTCTTTGCGTATTTGGATGACTTCGGGAGATAAGAGGTAAACAAGGTCTAAAAATCTTACGTCAAAGTACAAAGTGTAATTTTTTTCTTTGGATTAGTATTAGAAATTACGTCATATATAACCAGACGCTTATACGCGCAGACGCCCCTTAAGTTCAAAAGTTTACAACATATCTTCGCCTACTAACATATTTTCGCCTTTTAGAAATAGCTAATACCTATCAAGCGAAGTCTATATTAGGTTAGACTGTCGAATGAAAGCCAACTGCTCCAGATTTTACTCGAATATCGCCGACAGATCTTATATTTCACGTAGCCGATGCTTTAAGATCTCCTCCATTCGAACTAGTGCTTAGACCATGAGCTGGTGAAAGATTTATTGAAAGTACTTAAATTGGATATTCATGAAAATCAACAACCTGGAAAAGCCTCCAAAAACGTGATACAGAATGTGTTAATTAATATTTCAGCAGGCAAGTGATGGAAAACTATTGTTCTTGAGACCGAATTTCTGGCGATTGACCTGTAGTTGATCATTTTTAACGTGATGTCTGCATTCGGATTCGAGTCGCTCGCCGCACACTCTACGTTACATTTTTAACAGGATTCGACGTAACGTAAGTCAAATAATAAGCTCGTTGTGACTTGCGAATGTTACGAGCGACGGTATAATTTTAGGTCATTCGATGCTTAAGACTTTGAAAATCAAAGTCTATAATAGATTGTGATTTTAAAAATGAACTTGATACGATTTTTACGATTATTTCAGACTAGCTGACGCCCGCGACTTCGTCCGCGTGGATTTAGGTTTTTCGAAATCCCGTGGGAACTCTTTGGTTTTCCGGGATAAAAAGTAGCCTATGTGCTAATCCAGGATATTATCTATCTCTATTCCGAATTTCAGCCAAATCCATCCAGTAGTTTTTGCGTGAAGGAGTAACAAACATACACACACACACACACACACACACACACACACACACACACACACACACACACACACACACACAAACTTTCGCCTTTATAATATTAGTGTGATGTTAGGGACAATAACTAGACCAAGAGCTTAACGTGCTTTCCAAAGCAAGGAGAAAAAGGAAAGTTTAAAGGTCTCGAAAGTAGTTTACCCATCCAATTATTACCTATTGTCGCTTATACCTCCATCTATGTCTAGTCCAGCTCTTTGTCTATGCAGGATTTTTCGCACATTCTGAGTGGGCCAACTTTTCTCGCTTGGCTATATTTTAGAGTTCAAACGGGGCGTTGACTTTCTCCTATTGTTAGATAAGAACTTCGGTTTCTTTGTTCTATTTCTTTTAAAATACCTACAGGTTTTTAGGGAAACAAAAAAAGGCCGTGGCCTTTTTTTTGTGTCAGAACTATTGATGCCAAGTTTCATTATTATTTCGCGAGGTAAACAAATCCGAAAAGATTTGTTTGTTTCTTTATTTGTTATTGATAAACTCTGAAACTATTAAACCGATTTTAATCATTCTTTCTTTATACAAAAGTTCCATAGGCTATAAATATATATGTACCGCGGGCGAAGTAGTAGGTACTATTTTTAACCCCCGACCCAAAAAGAGGGGTGTTATAAATTTGACGTGTGTATCTGTGTATCTGTCTGTGGCATCGAAGCTTGTAAACTAATGAACCGATTTTAATCTAGTTTCTTTTTGTTTGAGAAGAAGCTTGATCGAGAGTGCTCTTAGCCATAATCCAAGAAAATCGGTTCAGCCGTTTAAAAGTTATCACCTCTTTCTAGTTACTGTAACCTTCACTTGTCGTGGGTGTTATAAATTTTAAATTTACACTTGTTTATATATTATTGGTAGGTACGTATACAGATTACAAATAAAACCCCATAGGTAGGTTGCGTCTTAAAGTATTCTATCTAGGTCAAATTCAGTTTGAAATCTGAGAGGCGTAATATGAAAAGTTTGATATTAGGACCGGAATTGCGCCCGCTGGAAAACTTCTAGAAAATATTACTTTTCATTTCCTAGATGAAAACTTAAGATGGTTTAAATAAAGTTCGTGATAACTCTTTAAATCCCCGATTTGTTTTTTCAACGTTCAATATTTTATAGTTGACTTTGGCTGTGTTGTTAAATTTAAGTTTTTATAACTCAGGAGTTATAAAAACTTAAATTAAATAAATAGCATTATTTTCCCGCATAAAAGTATCTCTCGTTTTTTCGTAGTGATTTGTGCTTCATTTCTTTGAAATTGGTTAAGTATTTGAGGCTTCGCGAGAAAAATTTAGTATGTGTGTGCGTGTGTGTGTGTGTATGTACAATTATGTACATAGTGTATGTATAATGTATATATACATATATTTATACATACATAGTGTATGTACAATTGTACATACATGTATATACAATGTTGCTGTCCATCACAAGAGAATAGTCTGAACCAATGTTTGCATCGACTCTAAAAGCAATTCGACTATTTATTTAAGGTATTTTAAGGTATTTAGCTCGCAGAATCGTATGGCATGCAAAATCCCTGAACAACGGCACTGACTCAATGAGATTCGTCGCTGCTAATCGGCTTTCCTGCTGGCTTTACACCTATTGTTTAAATTTTTAATCCTAATCCTGCTTTCATTCATTCATTTATTTCAGTCATTTCTCTCTATTTTATTTCCAAATTATTCTTCAAGTGGCAGATTAACGGACAATTAAACGTCAACCTGAAAAGTTGCACTAGAGCCTTTTTTTATTCGGTTATAGGCACACGATTGACACATCTAGTGGAAAGTGATGATTTTTCTAACATGGGATGCATTACCTAGAAGATGCCGGTTCACTCTTAAGAACTTTATTTTAAAGATACCCAGATTACATTTAATAAAAAAAAAAAATTGGTAGGGAACAGAGCTCGCGGTAGAGTCGGTATTTCACACCTTAGCCATGCGTATGATTTATGAAGAACTAGCCAATGCCCGCGGCTTCACCCGCGTGGATTTAGGTTTTTCGAAATCCCGTGGAAACGCTTTGATTTTCCGGGATAAAAAGTAGCCTATGTGCTAATCCAGGATATTATCTATCTCCATTCCAAATTTCAGCCAAATCCGTCCGGTAGTTTTTGCGTGAAGGAGTAACAAACACACACACACACACACACACATACATACAAACTTTCGGCTTTATAATATTAGTGTGATGTGATTACTCAAAACGTTTTGCCTTAGTCCTCAGGTGGTGTAGCTATTTGTTACAATCAGAACTCTCATTCAGTAAAACTACTTGAAAGTATGACATAATCTATGCATATTAAAGGATAAACCCACTGACTGGCATATTCACTGCACGGCTCAAACCGCTGGGTTTTGAGGCTTGAGATTTTGTAAGTTTCTGATCAGCAATAAGGATTTTTAGAAATTGTACCCCAACAATTTGGGGGTGCCAGCTAGTTTAGTTAAGTATAACAAGTTTTGAGCTACTATGTATGATATTTTGGTCCTCACACCTCCAAGGGCTTTAAAAATACGATCCAATTAATAGTTGCCTTAGCAAAAAAAATTGGTCAAAATAAAAATTCTGGATATTCTTAGATTGTTAGTAACAGTATTCAGACTATTTGGGCTAATAAGTTTAACCCAATCCCCAGCCAAGACCCGTATAAGGTTACCTCATGAAAATGTATCAGAAAAAATCAAGTGGCGTCTCTCGTTTAAGAATTTGGTCCAAGTCTAAAGAGCAAAGTTTCTTTGGATTTTTTATTTTTCCGTACATATGAGCACAAGATGTGGTTAAAAATAATTAGCAATTAATTAGTCTCAACCTATACATATATACCAGGATATTAGAATACCTATATGTGAAAGACTTTTTATACATTTTTATCGCATGTTTTTTATTATTAGAACTGACTGAAAGTTGTGTCTTTTTCAGATCTTACTAAAAACAAGCGTTTACTGATGTTGTGACGTAATTAAAGTACCTATCGTAATAAAGGTGGTGAAAACAGGTATTTATATGAATGACGGACGAAAACTAAAGTTCACGTTTAGTGAAAAAACAGCAGAAGACTTTTAAGCTTAGATAATATTGATAGATTGTCCGGTCTGTTTAGGTTACAGAGAGAATTTTAAACTCAATCCGCAGTACCCCTAAAAAATAAAACCGCTCGTATTTAAAGACCTGGACCCAAGTACATAAATATTCAGTGCGGAGCGAAGATCTCTTATTAATGAAAAAGGGTCACAAGGTATTTTAATTCAACTACGTGTTAAGGATTTTGGTAGAAGGCACGTGCGTGAGTTAGGTAAGGGATTTTGTTGCGGTCAAGTAGGTACTCTTAGGAATAGAATACATGAACGAATTTCACGCTCAAACCCCTAGAGGCCAAAAGTGCTGGATAAGCAATAAGTAAAAGCTTTATTGGTCTTAGTCTTACATTATGGTATTTCTTGAGGATATTTGATATAAACTAATCATCACAAACCACGGGTTTGATAGATTTTTTGGATGATTTGGTTTTATTTGAGATGATGATTCATATAAAAATCCTTGCTCAATCACTCGATTAAGACAAAATTAAGACAGAACGAATAAAATGGTATTAAGAAGAATCTATGTTTGCTATACCTGCTACACTCGCATTAAAAGAGCACGTTATGCTACATGTTAGATTAGCGATTAGCATAAGTATTAGAATGGCCACTGAAAAAATAAAACAGCTGTGACAGTAAAACGCCGAAAAAATCCGTTTTAAAATAATTAATTCTAAATATTTTTTATAAGCACATAATTATCAAAAATTTAATTGTTGAAATATTTTGTTTTTCGTAACGTAAAAAACGCAGCTGAAAATTCACTGTTTTAAACCTCACTTAAAAGTATTGTGTAAGTAATGCGCTGAGAAGAGATACACAGATAAAATGGTAGTTGTGGGAATGGCTGCATTTTGGGGAGCAATTTATTTTGAGAATGCTCACGGAAGGCGAATAAAGGTAGCGTTTATGTGGTATGAAAATGCATGCGGAGAGTAGTTTTAGTTTTAGGGGCGGTATTTCGATTTACCTTTGAGGGATTATGAAAACTAAAAAGGCCTTTTGCATTATTATTTCTATAATGCAAAAGATTTTAGTAGTGAATTCTAATTTCTATCTCCTAATTTCTGGAATATCATAGATGCGGATTTTTTGACAAAATTACATTTTTTAAAGATATATTTATTGATATTTTCGACAAAAGTTTGGCACTTCGGTCACTTCGGCTTCACAAACACTCTTAAAACTATTTGTTTTTATCATAGCTTAGAATTAAAAAAAAAACTAAATAATTAATGAAAGTATAAGTACATAAAAGTTGAACTTATTAGCCTTTGATTCCTCAGAATATGGTTGATTTTACATAATAACTTTAGTGGTCAAAATCTTGTGTGGTGTGACTTCAATATGTCATAGATCAGTGAGAGGTACCAGAAATCAAATTAGGCTGGCCTCTGAAGAACTTCACGATATCTTGGGATATTTAAAGCCTTATTCAAATAATGCTAAAGGACTTTAAAACGACCTTTTCTAAACTCAAAGCAATTCTTTCTCTATTCCTTTGTTGTTAAAATTGATATTACATTGTAAGAGTGTAGCACGAACTTAATTCAATTTGGAACTTGTATTGAGTTTATGGCTGACTTCGGGAAGTCCTCAGCATTGTTTGCATATATTTGGTAATAATTGAAACAACTGTTATAATACTTGGAATGGTAAGGAAGTGAATTAGAATAGCTTGGGAAAACAAGAAATTCGACCACTGCTTATGAATAAATTTTGCAAGGATTTATACCGCAAAATAAAACTACAATTTTGGGGCTTCTAATAGAATGATAAAGAGACTCTTATAAACTCGGCAATGCATTGCAAGGTCCTATACTGCCGCAATACATAATTTCATGGGCGGGCACTTTTAAAATCAGGTGATCCGCCTGCTCATTGCTTACTTTATCAATACTCGAGCAACCGCCGAGTTTCTTGCTGGTTCTTTCCAGTAGAAAAGGCATTCCAAACCAGTGGTAGATGAACTTGACGCTTCAAAAGTACTTGTAAAAGTTTAACTGAGTAAAATTATTTTGAATTTTGATTTGTTTTGAACTCAAATTATAAATGTGGAAGTGTATTGGTTTATAGTTTTTTTTTGAATCAAGCTGCAACGGAGCAACGAATCGATGTGATTTTTGCATGGTTTTAGTTAATAAGGACCTGTAGTGACCAGGCTACTTTTTATCCCGGAGAATCAAAGAGTTCCCACGGGATTTTTTAAAACCAAAATCCACGCTAGCCAAGTCGCAGGCATCTGCCAATATATTATAAAACCTTGTTATATGTTACTATGTCAGTATATCGACAGACAAACATTCACTGGTAGTCATAGGTATCTTGCAAAGATTTACACAAACCACGAGTCAGCAGATCTTTGCGATTCCCTCGACTGGATTTCTTACTATACATGGCAATGAATAATTCTAAACGATAGATCTAGGGTACAGTCTACATATAAGTTTGATTATTCAACATGTATCCATGAATGTTTTATTCCCATCCGATGATCATGAAATGTTATTTACCTACCCAAAAAGTTAGCGAGGTTTCTGAGTCCTAATTGAATTAAGTCAGGGTTTGAATAACTGAGTATTGAATGTGTAGAGTGCAGACCTCCATACATTAGGAGATATCGTACACAATAACGATAAACCGCCCGAGGGGACGGCGAGATTTAAGAACATAGAAATACCTGTTAAAGAAGGGGAAATGTGGGGTTTATTTTGAGTGAAGAAAAGGAGTTATCATCATCATTATCATTATGAACCGATAGATAGATGAGGCTGGACAGAGGTCTCTTGTAGAGTCTTTCACAACCTACGGTCTTGCACCGTCTGAATTCAGCGGCTTTCTGCGCCTCGCTTGATGTCGTCAAACAAGGGGAGTCTTCCAACACTGAGATTTCTGTTGCAGGGTAGCCATTGCAGCACCTTGGGACTTCAATATCTATAGGTTTTTTGAACTATGTGTACTTTCCATTGCCGCTTTAGCTTCGCAACCCGCTGAGCTATGACTTTTACTCTAGCGATATTAACTTTTACTATTCAAATTTTATTAAAAAGCAAAGCTAAATTTTCAAAGATTCATACATTTTACTACAAATATTTGAAAAGGATAAAAATCAGATTTACCGTAGCGCCTTTTCGAATATTACTATTAGATAAAGAAAATCATAGACAAAACAAAACGTCAAAAAGCAATATCGGAAATATCTCTAGCATTTCCAGCGTTTCGCTTTTATCGAAACATGAATATTCATGTTGCTCTCAAACTTTATCCTTTACATATTCCTTTTTAACCCCCGACCCAAAAAGAGGGGTGTTATAAGTTTGACGTGTGTATCTGTGTATCTGTGTGTCTGTGTATCTGTGTATCTGTGTATCTGTGTATCTGTGTATCTGTGTATCTGTGTATCTGTCTGTGGCATCGTAGCGCCTAAACGAATGGACCGATTTTAATTTAGTTTTTTTTGTTTGAAAGGTGGCTTGATCGAGAGTGTTCTTAGCTATAATCCAAGAAAATAGGTTCAGCCGTTTAAGAGTTATCAGCTCTTTTCTAGTTTTCTTGTAGAAAAGAAGGTTAGATAACCGTTAGGTTCATAATATTATGTCAATAGACAAATGTCAAGCTGTCAAGATGGACATTGCCTAAATACATAATTATTTATTTGAAAATGATGTTTTGGAAAACTCAAATACTTTGGATCGTCGGGGGTGTTATAAATTTTTAATTTACACTTGTCTAATGAAACAGCCATGTTTTCAATGCAGATCCGATTAAGGCTAACGTCCTATAGGTATTTTGCTTTCGTACGGATACGTATCAGCTACAAAAATTTACCTGTCTTGTAAATGGGCTAAAAAAAATCTTCTTGATGAAAAATCATCATGGCGAAAAGCAAGAAATTAAAAAAAATGCATGATATAGCCAGCTATTCCTTGGCTACACACTTGCGTCTAGAAATTGCCAAGGCTAGAATATAGCTTGTTGTGCGCCTTAAGACCCTTAAACGTTCTATTTCAGCTGCAACCCTGGTAATCCTCTACATCTATTCGAGGGATCACAGTGTCTATTCGTCTTTGTCACTCACGGCTGGTGCAGCGCTGCCTCTATTAATAAAGATTTTCTTAGCGACGGTCCCCATAAGCTTTGAAACCCTGCGATGCCGGCCTTATCTAATACACAGAGAGCCAGTGACAGATTTACATAAAGTATTTACTCATAAAACAAGCATCATATTATCGTGAAAAGCGAAAACCATAATATTACAAGTGTAAATTAATTTACACTTGTTTATAACACCCTTGAAAAGTGAAGTTTACAGTAACTAGAAAAGAGCTGATAACTTTCAAACGGCTGAACCAATTTTTTTGGATTATAGCTAAGAACACTCTCGATCAAGCCACCTTTCAAACAAAAAAAACTAAATTAAAATCGGTTCATTCGTTTAGGCGCTACGATGCCACAGACAGATACACAGATACACAGATACACAGATACACAGACACACAGATACACAGATACACACGTCAAACTTATAACACCCCTCTTTTTCTGTAAAAACGATTTTGATGCCTGGTTGTTTGACACCAGGACAGTAGAACACACTTGGAAAGAATCATTCGCCTACTCCTAGACTATAATGATTGTCGCTGTCATGTTATTTACTATACGGTTTCAGATGGGGAACTACAATGGTCCTTGTTGAAACTGTTATTTATTATACAAAACTCCGAGTTGCGAAGACTTTAAATCTAGTAGATCCTTGAAATAGCTTCGGAAGATCCCGAATATGTTATATAGATGTAATTTGAAGGGGTGACAAATCCGAAATCTTCACAATCTTTGAGCTTTCATAATATTAAGGTGGTATCAAGGGAGACGCTGGGTTCAGGCGACGCTACGTAAGACTGGCGTCTGAAAGTCAATACAAAAGACCTATCTATGTCCAGCGGTGGGCGTTTATTGGGTGACAATGATGATGATGATCAGTCGATTGCGCTGGTTAAGCAACGTTGACCCCAGTTGTTAACTGGATGGTGATCGACTTTGATGGTCTGAATTTGGATTTCATCCATGCCTCGGAAAGCATATAAAGCCATCGGTTTACAATCGCTAACTCTTGATAATAATTATTATAAATAGTCCAAATTTTCATCATGCCCAACCCACTTCTGAGCACGGGTCTGCTCTCAAGATGAGAAGGGTTTGGCCATAGTTCATTATGCTGACCAAGCTCACAGCCTTTGAGAATGCATATTATGGAGAACTCTCAGGCATACAGGTTTCCCATGATGTTTTCCGTCACCGTTGAAGAAAGTGGTATTTAAATGTTTAAAAGGCACACAGTTCCGAAAAGTTAATGGTGTGTGCCCGAGATCGAACCCACGACCTCCCGAATAACGGGCGGACGTCTTAGCTACTAGACTATCACTACCTATGTTCAAATCTTAATTCACTCTTATTCGAGTCGTATGCGGGTGAAAGCCCACCTTTACCATGATATTTAACCATTTTATTAGAGTAATTGGAAGAGGTTACGACTCTTATTAATGAGGATTGCAATGCAAAGAGAATGGAGGTTTTCTTATTTACAAAAGCGGTAATATCATTGTGCTGTCCGTCTATTAAGTTATTAAGGACGTCTGAGAGACGTTATTGTGTGACCTTTGGATATTTTCTTTACGTTTCTCATATTTTATAAATAATGTTGAAGGATATTTGGCTAACACTCGGAGGTCGAACTTTTTCAGTTTAAGAACTAAATACGTACATTATTTATAGCAAGCCTAATTGCTGCAGATATGTTATATAATATAATATATAATAGTTCTAAGAATAATATATAATAAGGGGGGATCATAAGGTTTCCTGGACTTTATCTCGTTTCTGAAAACAGATTACAGAATTTGATCCTAGACCTTTGAGGGGGTCTAACAATAGGTATTTTGAAGTTGTATCAATCTTAGTAAGTATACAAAATGCTAGAAAATAAACTAAAAATGAGCTACGGGCTGGTGACTTATATAAGAGCTAATAAAATCTTTCCTAATAATATATTATAGGGACATAATTCTCATCTATAAATAAGTCATCTATATAAAGCTCGTAAATGTGAAAAAGTAAACAATTTAAATGGTGTATTTCAGCCGCAAATATAATAAAGTGCGCGAACAAAGAAAGAAGTACCTCTTAAGCTTCCCATAAAACTGAGTGTCTTCATACTTTGTATCGGGACATTGAAGAGAAAACTGCTTTTTGAGAAGAATAAGGATTGGAGTATGGAGGTTTTGTATGGACGAAGACAAAAATCTTGTTTCTTTCGGAAGATATCTTTAATATATTTTATTGCTTTAATGCTTTCTTTATGAAGACTTTATTAATATTTTTTTTCTATAACCACAGAAAAACGAAAAAATATAGGTAAGTAGGTAGGAGAGGATATAGTCTGTGCGGAAAAATAACCGTCGCTTCGCATCATTGTGCCCAACTTTTGACGACCGCCCTGGCGCACTGGTGAGCACTGTGGTCTTATAAGTGGGTAGTCGCGGATTCGAGTCTCAGCAAGTGAAATTTGGAAATTTTTAATTTTTGAATTATCTCTGGTCTGATCTGCTAGGAGGTTACGGCCGTGGCTGGTTACCACCTTGCCAGCAAAGCCGCAAATGTGTGAACGAAAGGGCAACCATTACCTCCTATTAAGCTCGCCCGTCAAGCACAACATAATGCTCCCGTACATAGACTTATTAGTCACTAGGTGATGCCCGCGACTTCGTCTGCGTGGATTTAGGTTTTTTTAAATCCCGTAGGAACTGTTTGCGTTTCCGGGATATAAAGTTGCCTATGTTAATTTCCGGGACGCAAACTACCTATGTACCAAATTTCATATAAATTGGATAAACGGATGAGCCTTTACGAATTCCTTGGGAACTGTTTGATTTTGAGGGATAAAAGCCTATGTCCGTCCCTGGGATGTAAGCTAACGCTGTACCAAATTTCATCCAAATTGGCCGTGCAAAGCTACCAGACAGACAGACACACTTTCACATTTATAATATTAAGTGGATAGTGTGGATTTACGTACAACTCTAGGCACCCAAGTAGATATTGATTTACTTTCTGTCCAGAACCTCTAAAATAAATATTAGGCAGCTTAAAGCTGAACTACTTACTTAGACTATGAAGTTTTAAGATAGCAAGTATTATTGAAACTCTAGACAGCAATGTAGGTAGATATCTATAGTAACTCCGCTTAAGCTCTTAACCCATATTTTATGCAGAGAGTCGACCTAGCCTTCTTCCATCCATTATCGAGAACACTCGAAGTCCATTAATGTTAAATTCTAAAGATTCTAATAGTGGAAAAAAACTAAAATCACAAAATGTTTAAATGTTAAGATCTTCAGAGCCATCATCACGATCCTGGTTGGCTGGCTCCTCTTAGAATGAGAAGGGTTAGGCGGTCTACCAGTGCGGATTGGCAGACTTCCACATCCTTGTGAACTTTATGCAGTACTCTCAGGTATGCAGGTTTCCTCACGCTGTTTTATTATATGACTCTGAAAAGTTAGGAGTGCGTGGCCGTCTTCGAACCCCGCACCCTCCGACTAGGACTTACTATCTACTACAAATAGTACTTTTACTTACTATCTTTAAAAATGTACCTTTCTAAATTATTTAGGTATAGTCTCTAAAGCTATTTAGTTAGACAATTTCACTTAACCTAGATAAGACATGTAACAAGAATCACTAGGAACTGCCAGATGAGGGGCGAAATCGAACCCTATTAGCATAATGAAGTCCGACCTTATAAAACTCCAGCTCCTTGAACACAGGCAGTTAAATTATCTAGAAAGGTCTCTCTACACTAATATTATAAGCAGGTAAATATAAGTTTAGATGTAGAGGTACCTAATCTCCGGAACTACTGATCCGATTCTGAAAATTCTTTCACTGATAAATCGCTACACTATTCGCTTTTTTATGTCGTATGTTTGTTTGTTGATTTGTTGGTATATCTTCAGCCACGCCGCTAAAAGGGGCTTTGTATTGATATATCCATGAATGAAAGTGTCATATAGGCTTTTTATCTCGGGAAATAAGTTTGAGAGCGCATTTTGACACTCAGACTTAAGACACTGCGTTATATCGCCAACATAAATCTATTTCGTTTTAATAGAAACTTAAGTCTAAGCGAAATCAAAGTACGCTCTATAGATCTAAGGCAGAATAGCCTTTTACAGGATCATCTAGTATTCTTATAATGAGAGAAATCTTATCGCTTCCAGTGCATAGCGACTTTAGCTTCGTCGTCCAAAGTGTACAGTAAAGTTTGATTGGTAGATGATGGCGGCACTGACAACTTTGATGGCTCTGGAATGGGATTTTTTAATGGCGTCTCGATAACTGCGTCGAGTTTCACTTTATCGAGAAAATCGAGTTTTGGAGGCATGCTATATAACGATATTATAAACTTTGATTTGTGCATATAATTATATAATTTCAGGTGTTTATACTCATTGGTAATTTCGATAGCCTTCCTGGCGCAGTGGTAAGAGTGTAGTCTTATGAGTGAGAGGTTCTGGGATCGATATCCGGCAAGGGTAATTTGGAAATTGATGATAAATCCAACTACACTGGTGCGCTTTCAACTCGCGTTAGACACATATTATGATAATAACCCAGACGTATGCTTGTACGCATACCTTTTGTACTTTTTGTATGTCAGGAATTCCTGACTGGATGTGTTGGCTCAACTCTTGTTTACACCTTGTCATCCCATATTCAAACAAACACTTTTTTTTTCATATCATTTCATGTTCGCTAACAGCGAGACTATTGGTATAAGGATCAAACTCAATTTTCGAGTTTCATGTCGTTACTATCAGATAGCCTCGGATAGCTAGACTTATTTTAAACTTCGATATCCCTCCTAGGACAGAGTGATATCGACTTCTTAGTCCTTTGCCATCGGTACACAATACATCGGTTGGCAATAGGATTGAACTCAACTCTAAGTAAGTTTCATTGTAATAACTTATTCGAGTCTCTATCTGAAAAGTAATAAACATGCTGCATCCTAACGCAGTCGGGTGAAAACACAAAGGGAATATGTTCATAAAAAAACCTCCCCGTCTTAAATATGTGGCCATAAAACGCAGCAGCGGTCGTTACTATCACATAGCCTCGGATAGCTAGACTTATTTTAAACTTCGATATCCCTCCTAGGACAGAGTGATATCGACTTCTTAGTCCTTTGCCATCGGTACACAGTACATCGGTTGGCAATAGGATCGAACTCAACTCTAAGTAAGTTCCATTGTAATAACTTATTCGAGTCTCTATCTGAAAAGTAATAAACATGCTGCATCCTAACGCAGTCGGGTGAAAACACAAAGGGAATATGTTCATAAAAAAACCTCCCCGTCTTAAATATGTGGCCATAAAACGCAGCAGCGGTCGTTAGTAGCAGATAGCTTCGTAGCCGGCGTACAATAGCTAACTGCGGCCAAATATTTAATGCCAGGCGAATATTTCACTTCGCAAATGAAATTATTTTACCATTGAAATAATAGTGCACCGTTGTTATTTAGGTGCTCTTGGTAAAGTTAATTACTTATGAAAAAACTTGTTTGTTGTTGAAGATTTTTTAGTTATAAGACTACTTTTTATCACGAAAAATCAAAGAAGTCTCATGGGATTTTTGAGAACCTAAATCCATGAGATTCAAGTCCATAATGATAATGAATGAGTTTTTTAACAGCTCTGATAGTTCTAATAAGTTAAGTAATTTTTGTGAAGTGGTGATAGTAAAAAGAATATCCGGCTGAGCTTGTTGTGGGCTCTTCTTAGACCTAGGCTCGTTTGGAACCCTCATAGCTTTAGTTTTAAGTTTACGTAATTAGTTATCATCACGATATCGTCTTACAAATCTTACAATTCTGGCCATCAAAAGGTGTTACCTACTTTGAATAAATGATTTTGAGTTGCAGTTAGAGTTTAATAAATCTGTCTGTCTTGTCGATTTTCTTTTCACAGCTTATCTGTTTAGCTAATTTTGATGAAACGCACAGATACAGCTTGCATCCCGGTGGCGGACATTGCTTACTTTTTATTTAGGAAAATCAAAGCGTTCCTACGGGATTTTCTGTTCAGGCATTTAAAAGTTACGGTGGAATAAAGTAAGTTATATATATGAACCCTGAAAACATTATACACGGGTAGTTAAATAATGAATTCTCGTCATTTTTCACTGGCTAAAAAAAGTAAATAGAATTCCACTAAACAAGTTGCATGAGTCGGGAACGTGTAAAATAGGACATGTACATAAGTGAAAATAAAAGGAACAAAATGTAAACAATGAGCCAGTTCCGACGGGTCCCCGGGGCGCTGTCTATTTGTTCTGTATCGCTTCAAATTGACAATGTTTTGTACGAGCACAGCTAGATGCGAAGTGCGACGAGCTATGCAATGCTAAAATCTAGCTAAAACCCAATATTTTTTTCGCTGACGACACTTTTGCAAACGCCTCAAAGTCAAAACAAACAATTAATAGCAAAATATGTCAATAATTCAATTTGTTTGTTATTAGTTCAGTTTTTTGCCTGTCTTGTAAAAAACAGTTAAGAGGGCTCTCTCCGTCACTCGTTTCCACTCGTTTCATACAATCGTAGTTCCAATTTCATTTGAATATTAAGCAACCAAAGTCCATGAAATTTTGCAGACATATTCTAGAAACTAATATCTATGTCTGTGGTTTTCCAGATTTCTGTTAAAATATTCGGTTTCAAAGTTACGCGGTCTTGAAAATTTCATACAAATCTTTGAGCCCCTGTAATTTTAAAACTACATATTTTTAGAAAAATCTAAAACACCACAGACACAGATATTAGTTTCTAGAATATGTCTGCAAAATTTCATGGACTTTGGTTGCTTAATATTCAAATGAAATTGGAACTACGATTGTATGAAACGAGTGACGGAGAGAGTCCTGTTAACAGGACTAGTCTAGTTTTGTTCGCCAGCTCCCCAAATATAAGCGTCGGCGTCGGTCAGAAAAAGCAAGTATTTTCCTAGATAAATCCTTTTTCCACGCTCATGCAAACTGTGGAATCAACTTCTTCAGTGGTGTTCCCATTACATTACAACATGAGGTTATTCAAGGGGCGGACCCACAAATTCCTGAAAGGCCGGCAGCGCATTAGTGGTTCCTTTGACACTACAAATATTCATGGGCGCTGGTAATCACTTAACGTCAGGAGACCCACCTGCTCGTTTGCTCGCTATTTTTATTTAAAAAAAACCTGCTCGCCAAGATATAGAGGAAACGAAAAATTTTAAATACGGACCTTCACGGTCGGTCACCCATCTAATTCCTGACTTGGATCAACATTGCTTAGCATCGCAATAGTGTGAAATACACTGTTACAAATGGATTCAGCTTCACTAAAGTTGTACGAAATTTTATGTGTGTTAATTGGCTTTCTTATGATCGAAAAAAATATTAGGCAAAGAAGTATATACTATCGTAGAGTTAGAGAATGGGTTAATTAATACCGGTACCCTCCATAATTAAGGGTTTCTCATATTATAATAGAAAATAAACACGCCGAATTCATATTCAACGTTTAACATTTACCGATTTGGCTAACCACATCTCATACTAGTAATATTATATGTATATATGGCGTTATTAACAAAGAGCGCTGCCTCCTGGGACTACGCAAACAAGGCCTTTATTGAATGCAAACAAGAGATTTCCTTTTGAAATATACTTTGACGAAATGTTAAATAAATACTCTTTAGATATTCAACTCTGTGTTCATGGACCTATAAATACTCTTTTGTGTAACAATAATAAATATTAAATTGGACGAATTTCAACGAATACCTATAATTCTGTCGTAGCTAAATATTAAAGCTATTTTCTCAGTATAATATTATAATTTGGTCATTGCTTAAATAATAATTTTCCAAGGGTCTATGTATTTGTATATGTACCTAGTTATCTAATATATAAATACATAGACCCTAATACGAAAATCTATTAATGTAAGTAGACATTGAAAATAAATATTTTAATTAAACTAATACATTTAACGTTATTCTAATTTCTTTAATAAAACATTAACCAACGATTTCCTATTGACTAAATTACAAAACCAGCAGAATAATCGTTGGATATTTACAAATTAGGTTGCCATAAGAACAATTTAACTAAATAATTGACAGAATCATCAAATACCTAATGCATAAGAAAATCAAATATTGATCTGATTGATCATACTCGTAGATTGCTAATGCATCGAGTTTGTTGTGGGCTTTTTCTCAGACGGCACGTTCGGAACCCTAAGTTTGCGAAATTAATTATCATCATTATATCATTAGCTTACGAATTCAACAATAGACAGTCAAAAAGTGCACCCATTTTTAATAAATGCTTTGAGGTAGAGTTTCGAGTGATTAAATACAACTGGAATGGTTAACAGTTAATTTAAGTTGCGTATCAAGCTGAATTGGCGGAAAATAAGATACTGGTACGACTAGGATGTGTACTAGTATTATTGTAGGAGAACAAAGACTTGGTTATTTTATGGTTAACAACGGAATAGCTATGGAGGATCGCTTGGAGCAAGATTTGATGTTGTTTGCTTTCAATAAGGGGCGCTTGTTTGCGCAGCGGCGTGGGAAACTGCGCTTTGTTTGCGCCACACTTGCTTGGGATTCAGCGGCCCGTGGAAAAACGTATTATGTATTATAATCTTGTTGATAGAAGCTGGCGTTACTTCGCAAAGTTCCTTGATATAGTAGAGTAGAGACACACTCCTGACACTCCATACAAGTGAACTGACTCTGTCTCTATAAGGTGACCATTGAGCGTTGTCATTAACAAACAACAAGTAAACCGGTCGGTTTCAATAATATAATCAATCTGTAATCTGTCGATATAAAAAACACCCTTCATTCAATCACTAATAGTGTGACCAAGATGAGGAAAAAGTCCGAAGTTCATTTTGTGAAAGAAAATATTTTCCTCCTGCCTCTAAGATACAATGTATTTTCCAAGAAAATATACTCCAAGCAACACTTAATTGTAGTTTTCCCGAACGCATGCCTCAGTGGGTGAAGTACTTAATATAAATCAATGGCATTCCCCTTAAGAGCAACGTTTATAGGCCATTACTTTATTTGCTTTTACTACCGACACAACTGTACCTCACCTTAAGTTTTAAGCGTTTATAAATCGTAAACTCGATTGCGAATTTAAAGGACCTCAAGGGAACTATACAACCCTTGAATAGGGATGCCATATATGAAACTAATATGGGATAATCGGCACAGGTCGCCAATAAAGTTATGGCGATCGTTTTACAAGTTTCTTTAGTTTACCTATAGTGAAGTGTTACAGCAATGAAAATTAAAAAGTAATATAATCTCTAAAGTAAATAAAAAATTCTATAATTTAACTATGATTCAGAAGTCATAGTACAAATTGTAGAGATTTTAAATACATAATAATATAAAATTTACTTTATTTAGATTTCACCGGTTTAATAAGTAGATAATTCTAGTCGTCTATCTAATTCTACTTTATTGTAAAATATGCAAAGGCGTGGATGACGTGGAATCCTGAAAAGTGCGGGTGCTTCATTCGGATGTTGTTAAGTTCATACGGTTGGGTCGGACAAGTACTCTAGAGATCTAAGGACGCATCCCATGAAAATCCGAATAATGGGGTCTTTACTATTAGGCAATTTGGAATTAAACTTTAGCAGAAGCCAATGATTTGAGTTGGCAATATGTTGTTTCGCTTGGCTAAATCCGCGGAAGGGGAAAGTTGCTTTGATTAATTTGATTTTCATGGCGATTCGGAAACTCGATGCTAAATCACATAATGAATCGAATTATATTTTCGTTGAGTTAACTTTCCCTAAACTTTTCTCAAATCTACCATTTGAATGTCAGAATAATTTATTCGGTAAAGGCCGAAATTAATAATATCTGTCTTTACATAAGTTACTTGGCAACGTTATTATTTGTGCAGATTACAAAAAGATTGATAATTATCTCTTGGGCGATAAATTAAATTACTTTTTAATAACGTAATTAATATCAAAGTGCTTAATATTTTTACGGGATATTTCATCGCGGTTGATTGCCTCGTGAGTCACGTCAAATAACGAAGGCATTTTTGTTGTGCAAAGGATCAACCTGGCTGGGTAGCATTGAATTCTAGCTAGTATTTTTTGACACCCCTACCTACTACGTGATCATGTTTTGTACTGCAATTAGAATATACTTAATACTTAGATAGATTAATAAGGTTTTCCATGTTTAAATAAGCTGCAAGAGGTACAAGAAATAATAAACTTTTACTACATAGGTACGCACGGTTAGTTCAAAACTTCTTCGACAGTTACCAACTCATATTAGCATGTTGTAACAAAAAATAAAAGCTAAGTTTTTATTTTTTAATCAAGAGTCTAGCTCTTCTCGAAAGTTCGAAAGTCTCGTGCTGCGAGAGATGCCTAATCAAAATTTCACATCTCATCTACTTAGCTTCGAAGCTTTTACATAGCTTTTGCATCGCAAAGAGCGTAAAATAAGATGATTTTTCTGCACTTCTAAGATTGCAAGTCTTACTTTATAAAGTGTGGATAAGAAGTTATAATATTCTCTCTTATTCCTTAGAAATATATTCTAGTCCAGAGGAAATGTAAATGAAAAGAAAGTACAAACTAAATTATTGTGAAATGGAATATGGAATGCGTTATATGCAACTAATGTTAGTCACAAGTAGGACATATTACATATTATATTTAGTGTTTATCCAAATATCTAATACTGTGTATTTTATTAGTAGTAACATTGAAAAGTTTCAGATCTTAATTTTGAACGTAATGTGAACTGGTGCATACCTATGGCTTAGCGGCAAATTCAATGCAAGCGAGTAAACTTTTTAGATGATGTCATATAACATGCAGGTCAACTATACACTTTTTGGGGCTTTGACTGTACACCCCAAAGTAGCCCTAAAATCCATACTAATATTACATATGCGAAAGTGTGTCTGTCTGTCGGCTCGTATCTATTTGGTGTAAAGATAGCTTGTATCCTGGAGACGAGCTTAGGTTACTTTTAATCTTGAAATCCAGGTGGATGAAGTCGCGGGCATCATCTTGTAGCAAACCCTTAAAACGACTTCTTTTATCATTTTTGTATTTTTCACTTACCTTTGATTAAATTACCTTTGAAAGGACCTTTACAAAAACCAAATATTCATCATCATTGTATCACACTTAACATTATAAAGGCGAAAGTTTGTATGTGTGTGTGTGTATGTTTGTTACTTCTTCACGCAAAAATCACTAGACGGATTTGGCTGAAATTCAGAATGGAGATAGATAATATCCTGGATTAGGACATAGGCTACTTTTTATTCCGGAAAATCAAAGAGTTCCTACGGGATTTCGAAAAACCTAAATCCACGCGGACGAAGTCGCTGGTGTCAGCTAGTAATTCAATAAATTCATTGAGGTTCGTCGCCATTTTATGAGCGCTATTCGACTTATTCACGAGGTACCTACTGTCAGCTATTGCATGCTGTCGCGCACAAAAAGCTTCCTTTGAAGGGCACGTGATTGGGCCTTTATTGCGATTTCAGCACGTAGGTACTCCATACGGAATATGTTCGGATAGAGTCACCATACAATCGAAATATTTAGGACCATTCTGGAATCCAGATTTTCAATTCCTTCAAATAAATGAACTTTTACGAATTTCAGTTCAACAAAACGTAATTAAACGTATCGAACCCCTATGGTTTTTTTGTTTGAAATAAAATTACTATTACCAAATCATCATTAAAATATCGTAATTCAGGTAAAAATCTTCGGACAGGAATATAAAGATTAGATTAAGTAAATAGAAAACATTGTAGAGCAAGCTAAAGTGATAGCCTGGTGCGTAAAGACTAGCCTCCTATTTGGGGGTCCAAGGCTCGATCCCGAGCACACCCTTCAAACTTTTTGGTGATGTGTGCATACTACGCAATTATCACTTGCTTTAACGGTGAAGGAAACTATAGTGAGGAAACTTGTATTCCTCAGAGCTTTCCATTATGTTCTCAAAGTGGTGTAAAGTCTGTCAATCTGCACTTGGCCAGCGTTGTGGACTATGGTCTAACCCTTCTCATTCTGACAGGAAGTCTCCTCTCATTCTCTGTAGTGGGCCGGCAAGGGCTTGAGATGTTGACGATGATGATCCATCATTCTATCAGGTACCGAATATCCAAAGTATTTGTTTTTTTTTTTAAGTTTTAAATTTGAAATTTAAAAGAGATGTCCCAGGAATACCTTGACTCATAGCAACGTCCATACGGTAGACATGTTCGCGGAATAATTTGATGCATTGTACATCTTATACGTAGCGCCATAAGGACCGGAGTGTAAAGATGAGTGGTCCATTGTGCCCTCACTTCCCGGTAAAAGCTGATGGAAAATTGAATTCTTATCCTCAGTAAAGCTGCAGCCTTAAAGCCGGCAGTTGCTATATTAAATTCGGAATCATTTTCAAGGAACAGTTGATCCTTAAACAAGACTGCACAAAGACATATCTTAATCGAGGTACAAGTAGAATTATAACACCGCTCTTTTTGGGTCGGGGGTTAAAAATCAATTAAATGATTAGCATATGCGAGCAACGTGTAAAAGGTATGCATATCAATCGTTACTCTGGTGGGAAGCTTCGGCTATGGATAGTTATCACCCTACCGACAATGCCACTAAGTGATTTAGCGTTCCGGTACGATGCCCTGTAAAACCGATAAAAAGTATTTTTAACCCCCGACCCAAAAAGAGGGGTGTTATAAGTTTGTACGTGTACGTGTGTATCTGTGTATCTGTCTGTGGCATCGTAGCTCCTAAACTAATGAACCGATTTTAATTTAGTTTTTTTTTTTGTTTGAAAGGTGGCTTGACCGAAAGTGTTCTTAGCTATAATCCAAGAAAATCGGTTCAGCCGTTTGAAAGTTATCAGCTTTTCTAGTTACTGTAACCTTCACTTGTCAGGGGTGTTATAAATTTTTAATTTACACTTCTTAAATTAATAACAGCACAAACAGTTATAATTTAAAAAAAAAAAAGTTATAGTTACAAATCTTGATAGGTACGTATGTAAAAGATATTATGTAGATTCGTCATCCCTATAAGCAGTAGGTACTAGGTAGCAAGTATTAGCACTAAGCATTTAACAGCCCTTACCACACTTTACAGGCTTGCTTGCACTGAATCACCACGATGTCACACTAAACATGCGGTGTACGCGTAACTCCACGAAATATAGTGTGGCCTAGGCCCAACCTAAGGTCCGACATTGTGGACACGTGCTATATTACGTTGGACTACATAGAATGACTAGCTAAATAGCCACAATTTCTTAACTTGATCAAGCAATAAAAAAATATTAATATAGAATAACTTTTAACCCTAATAACTTTTCGGAGTTATGGGGGCTTTGATCAGTTAAATATCACTTGTTTTAATGGTGAAGGAAAACCTCGTGAAGAAACTTACATGTCTGAGAGTTCTCCATAATGTTCTCAACGGTAAAGTCTGAAAATCCGCACTTGGCCAGCATAGTAGACGATGGACAAACCCTTTTTATTCTCAGAGGAGACTCGTGCTCCATAATGAGACGACGCGCGATGGGTTTATGATGATGATGATGAAATCACACTTCACACTAATAATATTATAAAGGAGAAAGTTTGTATGTGTGTGTGTGTGTGTATGTTTGTTACTCCTTCACGCAAAAACTACTGGACGGATTGGGCTGAAATTTAGAATGGAGATAGATTATAGCCTAGGTTAGCACATAGGCTACTTTTTGTCCCGGAAAATCAAAGAGTTCCCACGGGAATTTTAAAAACCTACATCCACGCGAATGAAGTCGCGGGTATCAGCTAGTCCGAAATAATTTTTTGTCCATATCTGTAACCGAAACCGATTTATTACACTCATATAACAACCCTACTTTAAACATAAAAATTTCACTGTCAATAAATCTAGTCTCACTCATTTCTTTGTTTCATTTTGCACGTAGATTTCACATCTCCCCAACCACAAAACTATTACGCTGCAAAAAAAAACCGTCCCCTCGGCAATTGGCAATGTCTACTTAGAGGGGGATGCCTCAATGCATTAGTTTATTAGGTGCAAGGGAAAGATCCGTCAAAGTCAATGTATGGGGAGCGTTAGGTCCCATTTTACCGCTATTTGCAGTTGTCCCCACTGGTTGGTACAAGTGAAAATTGAGTAGCGGTCGGCGTTCCTATAGGTATATTCAGTTATCACATTATTTTGTTAAAGATATATTTCAGTAAAATTAAATGCATTTTTGCGTACCTACTGTTAGATCTAGATATTTTTTAAAAGATATATACCCACCTACAAAAATTTTCAGTTCAAAAACAATAAGATTTTATTAACTATGCATTCTTTTTGAACGACCTCCATGACACAATGGTAAGCGTTGTGGACTCATTAGTGGAAGGTCCTGGGTTCTATTCCCGGCAGGTATTTGGAATTTTATAATTTCTAAATCTCTGGTCTGGTCTGGCCTGGTCTTCGGCTTCGGCCGTGGCTAGTTACCGCCCTACCGGCAAAGCCGTGCCGCCACGCGATTGAGCATTCCGGTACGACGCCGGGTAGCCTTCCAGGTTAGCCCGTTTGCATCTTGGACTGCATCATCACTTACCAACAGGTGAGATTACAGTCAAGGGTTAATTTGTATCGAATAAAAAAAAATGTAGGATTAATAACTTATGACGTCCATCGATCGTCAGTCGACACACAAACAGTATCAGGGTCCTATAACTTTTACTTAGAAATTCGATATCCACTATCAGATTCCTCGCTATATTTTTTTCTCTTGTACCACAATGTGAGATGCACTTTCTTAGGGCTACGTAGCATGTCCCCTGAGCACGGTGCCGCAGCTCGGTGCGGTTTGTACGGTGATTTGTTTCCATTCCCCGTAACGATTAAGATATTGTCCTGCGGTAGTCGATAATCTGACGGAGTAGAGGGACATCAGCCCTTATTACGGAACCTGTGATTGATGCATTGCGATTATAAGATCTACTTGATAGGTACCTATTATCTCTTTGCAATCATTGCAATTGTTGCTATTTTTTGAGTTTAAGGTACATTTACTAAAAGTCAGTGTTCCATCACTTCAGCATGGCATTTAGTTTATTGGTAGAGTCAAAAATTTAAATATCCTGAATTAATCTACGCGAGCCGCTCTTGACAGGAAAAAAGCATTTATCACACTATTTAAAAAAATTATGACAAATTTTCTTGAATTTTTTTAAGTCAATAGTGCAATAGTTGTCACCCATTATACAAGCTGGCGTGGATAGTGTTAGCCATATTAAGCAATCCTGTAAGCCAATAGCGATAATTGCGACAATCGCATCAATTGTATCAAAGATTCGTAATAAAGGGACAGGGTGCAAATGAAATGAGTGATTACTATTCATTCCTTAAAGACAAGGGGGACTAACTTGTTTTAAGTTGTTGGATTGAATCAAAAAGTTTAAAGTTACACCGTGAAACGAAATGAAGACATTTTAAAGATAAAATTTGTAAGCTACTATGGAGAACTGTTTTGTTCAGGATCTCTTGTTAATTGTATTGGAAGTTTGTTGACACTTTAGTACAATACTATCTCACTTGATACTGAATGATGATGCAGTCTGAAATAAACACCATAATACACCTACATACATACATTACATAGAATGCTAAAATCATAACTCACCCTTTTGGCTTTGACGTAGTCGGGTAAAGACATGCTCTAAAGTCTATACAAAAAGTCTCTACCCTCCAACTCTTTCAGAGCAATTGCACCGATTGTAGGGTGCCTATTATGAAAATGTACCGCAAACGTTTCTTTATGATAGCCAATAAATCCGAGTCGCTCCCAAATTGCATCTGCCATCAATCTAAACGCGTTACGTAGTTACGCACCCTCTCTTGTCTTTCGAAATGTGGCCCCAGTAAAAGCGGAAATAGCTCGCATTCTTTAGCGAATCTGAATTATCAAGAAAAAAATTTTTCTTAAGAGCTTTACATTCATCAAAGACAGCTTATTAAGGCTTATCTAAAATACTCATAAATATAACAATCACTCATTCGCCAATTACTCTTCCTAAAAAATCTTATGCCTGAAAACGATGGTTAGGAAAAGCTTTATGGAAATTATAAATATCTGTCAGTCATCTGTTAACTTTTCACTGATTTTGTCACTTGGTTCAGATAAAATTATGAATCAAACAAAATCAATAAAAGATCATTCCAGACATGGACATAGGCTACATTTATCCCCAAAAATGGTAGAGTTCGCAAGTGATTTTTAAAAACTAAAAACACGCGGATGAAGTCAGAACTTTGTCTACTTGGTTAAAACGCTATCATTAGGGTCATATCTCGGAAATTCCTCCCCATGCTAAAAACTCCCGATGTTTACGTAGTTATTTCTCTTCGTTAGACAACGATTTGTCATGAATACTTTAGCGATATTGTTTTTAGATTGAGTACAGTCTATGAATCCGCTGTTACAAGGGAGAGGGTGTTAAAGCAATCGGTAAAAAGATTCACCGCGTTTGAGGCTTGAATAACCGTAACTAATGTTTTTCAGTGAGTAACGTGGATGCCATAGAGATTATGTCGTACATGGAAAATTGGGGAAATCTTGCCTATTAGACATAGCCTAGTTGCTTAACTTATCATAAAAAACAAGTTTAAAATTTTTGGCCACATAATATAATACGTGACAGTTCGCGATGGCAATCGGGGTATAAGGTGGGGGGACGCCCCGCACATCCGCACGACATTCGTGCTATCCCGTACCCGATTAGCGAGAGGGCTATGGGGATGTGCGGGGCGTTCCCACCCCGGTCGCCATGTCAACCTGTCGCGAACTATACATACTCCATGTTCAGTCTATAGGTACCTATCGCTTGTATACCCCACAAAGAATACTAACAACCTCATAGAAATATTTATACCTAGACATGCTATAGCTATTGTCAAACGTTTGTTTATCTGAGACAGTTCCTGAAGTAGCTGTGCAGTGACAGAGTGGTGAAAACCGTTACCCATGTTGCACATGTAGCTACATGGAAGGAAAAAACTCAGAAACCATTTCAGTTAATCATAGTTCTCAATAGTTCTCGTTCGAGGTTTATAGAAAGAAGTGTAAATGTACGTAATAATGAAAAGAAAATAAAGAGAAAGCTGCCGAAATAAACTTTTAAGATCAAAACCAAGTTACTGGTTTGCAGAACCAGAAAAATGAATGTAAAATCTCCACGGACCGTAATGTCATCTATTGAAACAAAACTGCTCCCGAGCTTACCTTTAAAATGCCAAGTTGAAGGAAAACGATGACATTTATCTTCTACGTTTCTAAGCCGCCTTGTTTAGGCTACAGCCACATCTGCGCGTCATGAACGCAGGATGAGGAGCGCGATGCGAAAGCGTTCACGATGCGAATCTATACGTGCATGCATACCTACGTGAATACATGCGGATCGCGAACCTTTGTCTGTTGGTATTCTACAGGACATTGCAGAGAGTGTGCTAAAGAACTATTCAAACCAAATCCCCCTTCGTCATTTTACTATTGAACCTTGAGGCATCGCCAAAGTCTGCACCCCTACATGGTTGAAATACCACGGACTCGTACAAAGCAATTTACTTCCTCGTTTCTAATTTGCACTGCTAGAATTGCTGCCCCTCCGGCTTCCGTTTTTCTCCGTAAGCTCCAAAAGCTTCAAAAGAAGAGTGAATAGGCACCTTCTAGGCAGGCTTGCTCCACCATAAGCTGCATCATTTCCTACTGTTTGGTGTGATTGCATTCAAATGCAAACCTACATTGTTTAAAAAAACATATTTATTAGTCCATTGATGCTGATTAGATCACTAGACGCTTGCGTCCCACTCTGCAGACTTGTAGTCACGTACAATACGCGACAGGTCGAGATGGCAATCGGGGTGTGAGATGGAAGGATGCCCCGCATAACCGCACGTCACCAACGCTATCCCGCACTGGGTTAGTGGGAGGGCTGTCCCCATTTCATTGCCATCTCGACATGTCGCGTACTATAGATGTTCACTGTGCACGGCGCCATTATCGTGGGAGATGACCATTGAATTATTACGTACTAAGGCGATCGCCACATGGCTGGCGTTCCCACTTCGAAGTTGCTTTGATCGCGCAGGTTTGGATGATGCTTTAGGCCGCAATAAAAGTGGGCTTGTATTCACAGGCACGTGTCACAAATAAACGCGCAATAAAACTGAAGTGCATTAGTATCGCCCGCGTACGTTTAACACTCTCTTGTGTGTATTAGCGGAAGTTTACATTTTGTTATTTTATCTTTTCAATCAATTGACAATGTGGTTAATTCTGTTCAACTTCCCATAGAATTCCTCATGAAAACTTGAGTTGTTTGAAAATTATAACAGAGTACAGTAAACAAAATCAATCACAAAAACGTCCGAATAAAACAACTAGTGGCTAAATAAAAAATTAAAAAACTATTACCATACATCAAGAGGGGTATTTTGGAATGCAATCGAAAGTACCAGAGGATTTACGCGGTGCCCCGTGACGTATGGGCCCTATTAGCGCCATCCATCTCCTATTGAATTATTTAGTGTTGCTGCACTTAGGTGCACTGGGGTCACATTGTAGTGATCGCGGCTTGGGAGCCATTTTTAACCCCCGACCCAAAAAGAGGGGTGTTATAAGTTTGACGTGTGTATCTGTGTATCTGTGTGTCTGTGTATCTGTGTATCTGTCTGTGGCATCGTAGCGCCTAAACGAATGAACCGATTTTAATTTAGTTTTTTTTGTTTGAAAGGTGGCTTGATCGAGAGTGTTCTTAGCTATAATCTAAAAAAATTGGTTCAGCCGTTTAAGAGTTATCAGCTCTTTTCTAGTTTTCTTGTAGAAAAGAAGGTTAGATAACCGTTAGGTTCATAATATTATTATGTCAATAGAAAAATGTCAAGCTGTCAAGATGGACGTTGCCTAAATACATAATTATTTATTTGAAAATGATGTTTTGGAAAACTCAAATACTTTGGATCGTCGGGGGTGTTATAAATTTTTAATTTACACTTGTTACAACGTGTTAATATTGATTTGGATTTAGCGAGATTAATCGTTGCCATTCTATAATTTTAGGGGGCATTTAAAAAAACTGTGACGTAAAGGTCTTTCAGTCTTTTTCATTGATAGTAGTTAAAAACAGTACTGATAGGTAAGGTTCTACTATCGTACCGCAATGTCCTCGGACACGTACGAAGCGATTTGCTTCCTTGTTTCTAATCCGAACCGGTAGAATATGGGACACACTTTCAGCATCAGTTTTCCCCTCTACTTATAATATGGGTACCATCAAGTCAAAAGCCAGCAAGTCTGATTGCAGTCAAGCGCTAGTCTATAAATTAAAAAATAAACCGTAGTCACACTAATATTATAAAGGGTAAAAATTGTGTGTGTGTGTATGTTTGTTACTCTTTCACGAAAAAACTACTGAACGGATTGGGCTGAAATTAAGAATGGAGATAGATTATCCTCTGGATTAGCACATAGGCTACTTTTTATCCCGGAAAATTAAAGTGTTCCCACGAGATTTTTAAAAAACCTACATCCACGCTAACGAAGTCGCGGGCATCAGCTAGTAAAAAATAAATTGAGTGTAATAAGTTAGTAGTACTAAGCAGTTACTTGGCAGAATGTACCAGGCTGCCAGGTATGTAATAATAAGGTTGAAAGAGTCGGAGTATTACAAAAATGTGCACACTGAAATTCCGAGACGCGCGGAATTCAATAAAGGATTGCGCCTTAGGATAAGTCAAGGAAATACCTTAAAAGGACTTCCTTTATCTTGTAAGAGTTTGAATGTTAATATTGTTTTCCAGTTTCGCCATTCTTTTGTGATTAAATTGTTGTACTTTTCATGTTTTCTTTTATTTCACTGAGCGATAGGTATATATGGATATGGATCCGAGAAATAGTCGATAGCTTTAAGCCTCATAAGAAAGCTCAGAGTAATTCAGCAGTTGATGGAGAGAGTTACTTAAGCTTGGAGTTTTTCTACGTGATCAAATCAGAAGGAGATCCGTAGGAAAACCAGAGTAACAGATATAACTCAACGGGCTGCGAAAGCTGTGTCAATCAAGAGCATGGCATATAGTTCAAAAAGCAGATACTTGGATGTTGCTAAGTAACTTATCGACAGATTACAGATAGATTGATTGTTATTATTCGTTTCGGCTTTCTAGTACCTACGTGGCATCATACCAAACTTTCTATCGCTATAACTTGGTGGCATGACTTTGCCAGCGAGGTAGTACCTGTAGCTATTGTAAAAAAATACCAGATTATACTTACCAGGGGCCATTTAGAAATCATACAAATTGGAATCGAATCCTGACCTTCCACTCATAATATTACAAAGCTCACCTCTGCGCTATTGAGTTAGTCATTCTTTTGTAATTAAATTTTTTGTACTGTTATGTTTACAAAATACGAGGTTACTGGATAAATTAAATTTATTGTTTGTTCTTTTAAACGAAAATATTGGATGTATAAATACAATTGGATTGCAGCTCTTGTATAAAGTAAACGTTGCAGTAGGTACTTCATTTTGTTGAAGAGAAAATCCCGTAATGTTCTCGCAATCCGAATAGCTTTAATTTTTAATGGTTGATGCCGATTGTCGTATCGAAAATTAAACAATTCATATTGAAAATACGCAATACATTATTTACACGATGGACTTAAAGAGGATTGCAATGTTTTCAGGGCTCATTACACTAATATTATAAAGGCGAAAGTTTGTGTGTGTATGTGTGTGTGTGTGTGTGTGTGTGTGTGTGTGTGTGTGTGTGTGTTTGTGTGTGTATGTTTGTTACTCCTTCACGCAAAAACTACTGGACGGATTAGGCAGAAATTTAGAATTCAGATAGATTATACCCTGAATTAGCACATAGGCTACTTTTTATCCCGAAAAATCAAAGAGTACCCACGGGATTTTTAAGAAACCTACATCCACGCGAACGAAGTCGCGGGCATAAGCTAGTATTTTATGTATGCAAGTTTCTTTATTCCACCTAACTTTTAAATGCCTGAACAGATTAATTAGTATTATAGAAGAATGACATAGACTACTTTTATCCCGGAAAATCAGAGCGTTCCCACGGGATTAGTATATAGAAAAAGTATAGGCCTATGAGGTAAGATTCTATGAAGTGAAAGCATTGTCTCTTCACTTCAAAGATTCTTCAACAGAGCAACATCAAAAGAGCACAGTTGCACATTAATAATGTAACTTATGTAAGTACACATAAGGTTTCTAATTCTCTACATACGTTTGTACTATATTAACCGCTAAGCCCAAGACAAGATGAAATCGGTAGCTAATTCATAATCGATCCCTCGCGATCTGTTTTTGTCATGTCAATTAGGGGGGGTTCCGAAGATAATGCCTTTTTAATTGAATTCCATCTATTACACAATAATAATACAAGATTGGAATTGGGTGATTTATTTTGGAGAAATCACGGATTTGGGCTTAATATAATATAATATATATACATGACGAGAAATTGTATATCAACTCTGATGGTATGCTTTATGATAGTTTCATATCACAGTTGTTTACGCCCATTTGTCTTATCTACTGCACCTATAACTTACTCGGTACTAACTTAAGCATAAGTTACAGTAACGACACATCAACACCTATCTGAATCAACTTATCACCCAGGATATGAAGATATGAAGATGTCTTCAACTACAGTCATAGTAACACTTCAACAACTATTTCCATCTAGGATCCATCACGCACAGTCGACTAGCCGCCCAGCGATTCAGTCGACGGCGACCGTTAGAATCTGTAATTTATATGTAAGGGGTTTTGACGACCTTCCTGGCACAGTGGTAAGCTAGTGGCGCTGTGGTCATTAGTGGAAGGTCCCGCATTCGGTTACTATGCACTATACTATACTAGGAATTTTATTATTTCTAAACTGTCTGGTCTAGTGGGAAGCTTTGGCCGTGGCTAGTTAGCACCCAATCGGCAAAGCCGTGCCACCAAGCAATTTAGCATTCCGGTACGATACCGTGTAGAAACCAAATGTTCAATAAAAAATACTGCCATACCTCTTCCAGGTTAGCCCGCTTCGATCTTAGACTGCATCATCATTTGCCACCAGGTGAGATTGCAAGGGTTAACTTGTAACAGTTTAAAAATAAATTAAGTCTCGTCGTGAGCATGCGCATGTAGTCGCCGCGACTCCTTTCGCGTACAAACGACGACTTCCATATAAAATACAGATTCTAACGGACGCCGCCAACTGAGTCGCCGGGCGACTAGTCGACCGTGCGTAATGGCTCTAATGTTATCTCCCAGAACATGTAGATGTCTTAAACTATAGACATGGTAATAACTCCTGAACAATTCAAATAAAACAAGCAGTCGGCATATCATCACGTCTCCCCAGCAATAAACCATTAAATGTGGCATGACCGTGCATTAATGAGGCGGTAATCTCCAGATATTAAACCGTGGAGGGTGCTCAACCGCGCCCCGCCTCGAGGACTCGCTAACCCTTCACAGTTAAAGTTGACATGCAAACAAGGTGCAATATTAAAGCCCTTGGCTTCACGTGGCCTTGTTATCTTTGCTTTACTAACTACTTCATGCCTATACTTCAGTTTTAGCGATCCGTAGTAAAACAAAGAACCTTAAGGTTACTGCCGGATGGTCTTACATACTAGGTATACACTAAAACTATACATTTTTACGGAAATCTGACAAACCACACCACAGGCACAGCCTATATACATTTTGTTTCTAGAGCGTGTCTACAATATTTATTGATAAAAACCAAATTACGTTTGTATGGAATGCGCTGGGGAGCGCCTTCATACTTATTCGTATCATCATCATCATGATCAACCCATCATGAACCCACTACTGAGTACAATATCCTATCAGACCACGCCACGCTGACCAAGTGCGGTTGGTAGGCTGCACACACCTTTGAGAACATTATGGAAACTCTCTGGCTTTCAGGTTTTCTCACCATGTTTTCCTTCACCGTTAAAGCAAGTGACATTCAATTGATTAAATCGCACATACTTAACTCCGAATAGTCAGAAGTGCGTGCCTCCTGCCCCGAACTCTCGACTTTCTTAGCCATTAGACTGTCATGACTTTTTCATACTCGTATATCCATCCATTACCAATCCGACAAGCATCGATAAATAATTTTTGGTTGAGTTTCATACATGCCGTACGTTCCAAAGTTTAGCATACAAAATTGAATTCCAGTCAACGTTCCTCGCGTAAACTATCTACAAGACGGGGCTGAAAGGGTTCGAGGATCGAGTTCCGTATGTCGATGGTAATGAGTGGCGGTCCTTCGTGTTTTAGAAATATGCTCATGCTATCGTTTTATCGATAAAATTTAAAAACGGTTTACATATATTTTATCGATATAGAAGCTTACTTCAACATCCTGTTGTACCTACTCTATCTAGGTGCTGTTTTGACCTAAAACTTAATTCTTCACGCTCTGTTGTCTCAAACTCATGTCCTTTGTAAAGATCCTTGTCTTGGTAACTTCCATGACCTATAATCACATTAGTATCACTTGAAACTTTGTCATTTTATTTAAAGAATATTCAGAAAAATATTAATAGACCATATTAAGTAGGAGATGAAGATAGTGGGATGATGATCGAAGTTTGAACTATGTTTATGCATTATTAGAACTCATTCGCAGCCATCGGGTTGTCAGATCGCAGACATATCCTCGGGCGGTGAGATAACGAACTTGCACACGCCTTCAGTGTCGTGTTTTATACATCTAACTTAGTCTTCGATTTCTCCTAGGTTCCAGTTTTAACAGAGTAGGTATCTTTTTTTAACCCCCGACCCAAAAAAAGGGGTGTCATAAGTTTGACGTGTGTATCTGTGTATCTGTGTATCTGTCTGTGGCATCGTAGCTCCTAAACTATTGAACCGATTTTAATTTAGTTTTTTTGTTTGAAAGGTGGCTTGATCGAGAGTGTTCTTAGCTATAATTCAAGAAAAACGGTTCAGCCGTTTAAATGTTATCAGCTCTTTTCTAGTTACTGTAACCTTCACTTGTCGGGGGTGTTATAAATTTTTAATTTACACTTGTTAAATTAATAAACTACCGCTTGGCTGCAATCAAGACTGTTAGCAGGTGATGATGCAGCGTAAGATGGATGGAGCGCGCTTGCCTAGAAGACGCCTATTCACTCTTAAGTTAAAGTTACCCATATTTAAGTTACTCATATTAAGATTGGTAATATTTAGTTCCTTGGGTTTCAAGATAGGTGATTTTAAATAAAAACTTAATACGATAAAAGTTAGAATAGAACATGCAACTCAGTTTGACTGCAGCTGAGGGCTATAATATTATTCTATGTAGAATATGATATGAATAACGTTTACAAAACTTGAAGAGCTTCAACGCGGTGATCGGATTGTTAAATCGCAGACGTATCCGCGGGCGATGAGATAATGAACTTGCATACACTTCGTATTGAGCGTTGCTACCAAACCTTTTAACTCTAGAACTTAGCATATCTTCATACTGCATCTGTCTATATCTGATAGACTGGTGATACTGCTTATTGAGACCTCAGAGTTCACGACAGTTAGCAAACTTGTAATAAAACTTCAGGACTTCACCTACACTGCCAGGCGTCAAATGTTACCTACCTACCATTAATATACCTAGAAGTATACGCATACCTACACATAACATAAATGTTACCCCTTTTTTTTATATTATATAGACTAGCGCTTGGCTGCAATCAGACCTGCTAGCAAGTG
This sequence comes from Maniola jurtina, assembly GCF_905333055.1. Taxonomy (NCBI): domain Eukaryota; kingdom Metazoa; phylum Arthropoda; class Insecta; order Lepidoptera; family Nymphalidae; genus Maniola; species Maniola jurtina. The sequence goes on from NC_060044.1 coordinate 3,275,597, forward strand.
ATGATGCAGCCTAAGATGGAGCGCGCTTGCCTCGAAGTTGCCTATTCACTCTTGACTTGAAGGTACCCATATTATAGGTGGAAGGGAAAACTGATGCCGGAAGGGCGTTCCATATCCTAGCGGTTCGAATCAGGAAAGAGGAAGCAAATCGTTTCGTACGTGTTCGAGGAATTTCGATTACGTACGGATGCAGATTACATAGGTAGACTATGAAATAACCATGAAATGACTATAGTGCGCGACAGGTTGAGATGGCAACCGGAGTGGGAACAAACACCCCGCACACCCGCACCGCCCCCGCGTTAACCCAGTGCGGCTGAGGTATGCGGAGCGTCCCCTCGCCTCATACCCTGATTGGCATCTCAATTCTCAACCCGTCGCGTACTAAGTTATCTTTGATTTCACATCACCCCTAGCCTAATATTTGATAGATGTCGATTCAAGAACAAAACCAAGAGTTATCTCACTCTAGTTCACTTTGCTTACGTTGCCTGGAACATCATCTGTGTTGAACAATTGCTAAACAAGGCTTCATTAGCTAGGTATAACATTACCTTTAGAATTCTGTTTTATACACGTTACTCGATTGTGAATTAACCTGACTATTTATATCTGTTTCATGCTTGAAAGCTGTTGTATAATAGTTTGTCACATATCAAAGCAAGGCGTAGTTAAATGTGTTCATACGTCGTCGTCGCCCGCAGTAACATCTGTGTTCAACAACCACTACGGATGGAGGCTTCCGCAGTTACGTTGTAACGTTACCCTTAACGATTCACTGTTGTGATTTAGTGTATCATATACGCGTTACTTGACTGTGATTTAACCTGACTATTAATATTTGCTTCATGTGTCAAAGCTTTTCCTGTACAAATAGTCTGTTACACATCAAAACAAGGCGTAGTTAAATGTGTTCATACGTCGTCGTCGCCCGCAGTAACATCTGTGTTCAACAACCACTACGGATGGTGGCTTCCGTAGTTACGTTGTAACGTTACCCTTAACGATTCGCCGTTGTGATTTAGTGTATCATCTACGCGTTACTTGACTATGATTTAACCTGACTATTAATATTTGCTTCATGTGTGAAAGCTTTTCCTGTACAAATAGTCTGTTACACATCAAAACAAGGCATAGTTAAATGTGTTCATACGTCGTCGTCGCCCACAGTAACATCTGTGTTCAACAACCACTACGAATGAAGGTTTCCGTAGTTACGTTGTAACGTTACCCTTAACGATTCACTGTTGTGATTTGGTGTATCATATACGCGTTACTTGACTGTGATTTAGCCTGACTATTAATGTTTGCTTCATGTGTGAAAGCTTTTCCTGTACAAATAGTCTGTTACACATCAAAACAAGGCGTAGTTAAATGTGTTCATACGTCGTCGTCGCCCGCAGTAGCATCTGTGTCTAACAACCACTACGGATGAAGGCTTCCGTAGTTACGCTGTAACGTTAGCCTTAACGATTCACTATTGTGATTTACGTGTGTTGTATGTACGTTACTTCACTATGTTAACGGTGAAATAAGCGAAGATAACCTAGTGATTAGGACGGTAGCCTTTTAGTCTGGGATTCCGGGGTTTAATACCAAACACGCACCTCTAATTTTCGGATTTTCACTTCTTTTAATGGTGAAGGAAAACATCGTGTGGAAACTTGCATACCTACCTGAGAGTAATTTATAATGTTTCCAAAAGTGTGTGAAGTCTGCCAATTCACACTTGACCAGTGTGGTAAACAATGGTCAAACCCTTCTTGTTCTGAAAGGAGGAGGTTGATCTGGTTTCTAGTTTAATGGTTGATGATCATGATGGTGATAACTTGACTATGAATGTGTATGACATCTCATCTCAAATTGTATATTACGAGGAATTACACTAATTGCAATATATTAAACTAAAGACTAATAAAGAACTCCATTTCTTATATCATCATGAAATTCACACCGGAAATCAGGCAAAAAGGTTGCTTACAACCCTCACAACCCTAGCACGCTCCGTAGAACATTGAAGTGTCATCTTTGTACATTATAGACACAAATAAACCTTGACTCCGAGGGTGAGGGTACATCTCCTGCAGAGAGGACTCGTGTCGGAATTTTTAATTCAATTATGATAGCGATCTTGTTTAATGACCGTCCTCTTGCAGGACGTTTTATGCTACCCCCGCTCGCTTCGTAGCCCCTAAATGTTTATGTGACATGGTTGCCAATTCCTCTTCATAGCTACTTTTTTCAGTATTCGCTACAAAGCTAAATGAGGCCACGAACTTTTAGTAATTAGTAGCACTGATATTTTTATAAACAACCAAGTTTTCCGTAGAATAACTAGTGTACTAATTTCGAAGCTGAAGTGGCAATTGACACACCCTCTACTAGGAGGATAGACGACATTGTCCTGGCTGACTGATTGACTGACTGATCTATCAATGCAATAGATTAGTTAGCCAATCAGTCAGCCAGGACAAGTCTTTAGATTATTAGGTTGATACTAAAACTGAATCCCTTTAATAGATAGGCACCTCAAATGAGCAAACATTCGAATTTTTCAATGCAATAATTAAATAAAAAGACCGTCGTATTTCAAATGTAGGTAACCCGTAACAGAAACTCGAATTTGTGCAAATTGGAAACGGAAAAAACGAAATCCCAATAAACGAAATTAAATTCGGGAGTCAAACTTGCTTTTTACGGTGGATTGGTGAAAAAATTTCATGGCGATAAATTTGTCAGCCGGGGCCGAAAAGTTTCATGTTAATTCAATCAAAAGACCGGCCTGGCTTATGTTTGATGAAGGAAAATCTCTGCCTCTTTCTTTAAATAATTTCACAAGATCCATGTTTTAGAAACACTGTTCCTATTTAGAGTTAAATAACGGGTTAAGAACACGAGGTTTTTAATCGAAACAGAAGGCCTTTTTGAGATATGAAATCTTGATAAAAGTTTCATGTTAATTCAATCTAAAGACCAGCCTAGCTTATATTTGATGAAGGAAAATCTCTGCCCCACTTTTTTTTAAATAATTTCACAAGATCCATGTTTTTATTGCTCCTATTTAGGGTTAAGTAACTCGAAGCTTTTAATGAAAAGGGAAGGCTTTTTAGGAGCATTTCATAACAAAAGGATATTTTGTAATTTTAAAAGATCGCTGCTTTTCATACAAGCATTCTTTGTCATAATTTATATGCCTCATATTTTATCGTAAGAATTGTGTGCGTAGTATACCTACCTACTTGTAAGTAGCCAATGCATCATCAACTCTAGTTTTCATATTATGGAATGAATTTTAAAGCAAAACATGTATTCTGAGACAAAACTTTTATACTTAGGCGCGTTGGGTGATTTTTTATGGTTAAAAACGCTGAGTTTGAAGCTAATATAAAAAAAACTAAACTCTACTCGACTTCATCTGTTTGCGCTGGCCTTTAGAATATGACGAACACATTTGAAAAAGTTCGTGCATAGTAAATTATAATACGAAAGTGCGTCTATCTGTCTGTTTGTTAGCTTTTCCCGGCATATGCATTTAATAGATTTTGACGAAATTTAGTAGTACAGAGACAGCTTGCAATCCGAAAAAGGACATAGACTATATTTTACCCCGGAAAATCAAAAAGTTTTCACATATTATAAACAAAGGAAAGTTTCAAAAATGAAAAAACTCCGATCGTTGCTTATCGTAATCGTAACTGTAACATACTTGTCCTAAAAAATCAATAACAATACAAAAAAAAACATCATCACAAACAATTTTTTTTAATATAACGCAAAATACTTTATGCAGATGACTATGCACCAACTTTACTATAGGTACACTGGCATAGACCAAAATATTTTACCCTGAAGCCGGGGACAAAAAAGGCATTGTTGAATTCCGCCATTTCTGACGGTTAATTTGCACATTAACGGTTAAAAAAAGTTTTGTCCGAATAAATGAGTGTTGTGAACAAAGGCCTCTTTCCTGTGTTTCGAGAGATGAATGTGCCTGTAGTAATGACATTCTTTTAAAGGGGCGTTTTATGTCCCATTTAACTTTTGCTGTTTTTCCGTCTACGACGCTGACCTAAATATAAATAAATAAGGGAAAAATCCGAACATTCGTTGTTTGTTTACAAATGTAAATGAAGATATCGCCTTTCATACTCGTCATCAGAATCTCACAACAACTGAAGAAACTTTTTAGTGTTCAAACTGTAGAACTAGGTACTACTTCAGTTTTAACGTGAAGTCTAAATAAATAAATTCTGCAACCCTACCTAGAAAATTAGTTTTGGAAAAAATACGCATATCACTTTTAAAACAAATTTTCATTCTTTATTCTACTAGATCGACAGTCGTTAGACAAAATATGACTAGGTCACCTAGCTATAGTTGCCAGGCGCTTTATTATTTTCAACAACTGTCATACCTTTGTATCTGTATACCTATCTATTATTTCTTCTTCTGGCTCCATTAGACGATTGGTTTGAACTTAGAAATCATGCCTTTCTTTTAGCTTTTGAGCACATCCACACTTGTATATGCATCTCTCACACGTTTAGGGTAAGCCCACACTACAAATTTTCACCGCACGATCTTATTCGTTATAATATTGAATGTGCTCCATTCGTGCATCCACGAAAAAAATACGCGCGAACGACTTCATACAATCCCCGTGTTATAGAATTCTGCGGAAAAAATCGCGTGGTGAAATTTCGCAGTGCAGACTAACCTACTCTTCATGTTAATTGGGATATAACATTATCTTCCAGTTTAAAGTTAAAATTAGTCTTTATGAATTTTACTCTCAGAATCCAACGGAAGCTGGGAAGTTCTGCTAGTTTAACCCATAAAGAGGTAACGCTTCGGTACGAGACCTATCACCTAATGCAGACGAAATTACCTGTCTGCTACGATATTTTTCCTGGTAAAGTGACATAGCGTTCATAGGACGCTTCAATTTTGACGTGTAATGAATAGAGGATGAGAAGCGAAATATTACGAAAGCAGTCTCGTGTTTGATACGAGAAAAGTTAAAATGACTAAAATAAAACAACTGATACCAAATATCTTTCCAAAGGTTGCCTGGTGGAGATCGCTCTGAGCAATAAGGCCGCCTTTGCATACATTTGTTTTTAGTTTTTAATTTCTTTGTATGGTTTTGTCTTGGTCATTTCATGTTTCGTGTGCAACAAAGTTTTCTGTCTATCTTTTTGCTTAGAAAATAATAAATACCAAAGCTCTTACTATTCGGAGTTATGTGCGTTTAAAGCAGTTAATTGTATCTCTTACTTTATAATGACATCGTGAAATCTTTAGAAAACATCGTGAGTAAACCTGTTCTCAAAGATGTGTGAAGTCTGTCAATCCGCACTAAGCCAACAACGTGGTAGACTATAACCAAATACTTCTTATTATAAGAGGAGACTCGTACTCAGTAGTGACACAGCGATGGGTTGATGACGATGATAATGATGAAGTAAGAAATTTGTACAAATTCATGAGGCTGACATAATCTTGGTCAAAGGCCCCAAATAGAAAAAAAATAAGTCGTCAAAAATATTTTACTATTTTATAAAAATATTTTACTATTTTTACTAAAACACTAAGTAAAAGATGACACCTGTTGTGTTTGGCGATCTTTTTAACCCCCGACCCAAAAAGAGGGGTGTTATAAGTTTGACGTGTGTATCTGTGTGTCTGTGTATCTGTGTATCTGTGTATCTGTGTATCTGTCTGTGGCATCGTAGCGCCTAAACGAATGAACCGATTTTAATTTACTTTTTTTTGTTTGGAAGGTGGCTTGATCGAGAGTGTTCTTAGCTATAATCCAAAAAAATTGGTTCAGCCGTTTAAAAGTTATCAGCTATTTTCTAGTTTTCTTGTAGAAAAGAAGGTTAGATAATCCTTAGGTTCATAATATTCAAGTTGTTTATATACTATCTCTATGTATTCAAGTGTCAATTGACAAATGTCAAGCTGTCAAGATGGACGTTGCCCTAGATATACATAATTATTTATTTGAAAATGATTGGTCGGGGGTGTTGAAAATTTTTAATTTACACTTGTTAAGATAACAAAACGACGACAACTATTTCTGGCTGGAAAAGATCTGAATTAAGTACTCTTAAGTCACCTAAAAAAGTTCTACTTCAAAAGATTTCAAGACAAAGTATCCCTCATAACTATTTCATAACATGGGAGGTCTAGGCACACCTAACCCAGATAAGTAGCTTAGTGCCATCACTTACATGACGTGGAGGCTAATGCAGCCGAGATTGCCTGTCTGCGGGATATTTTACTGGCTCTAATGACACTAACTTGGAGAGGAGCGCTTTTCGTGAAACCTCCATTTTGAAGTTCAATGAATATAGGATGACAAAGTGAAATTTTAAATTTTAAACACGACGTTTGCACAAACATGCGACTTTACCTAAGTTTTCTCTACTATGACATCGTTTTAAATCATAAAACTGAACCTTTGGAATCGAATTCATAGAGTTATATTTCCTTTTCTGTCAAATCTATCCGAGAAAAGAGTTGGAAATTAGTGAGACTTCATCTGTATTTCACTTTTTGATGTTCCTTTATTTAAGAATTAACCGAAAGAATAGCAAGAGGTTGAAATGAAAATTTCCAACCCACAGTTTAGCCAAATAAACATTGAAAATATCATTTCAATTTCATTTAATTCAATCCAAATGCAACTATATAGTATTGTTGAGTTGACATACGTTACCGAAGACGATGGTAAGATCTATTCTATGAGTTTGCTTCAATTTAGCGTACCTAATCTGATACTAGAGAAATCTTTCATCTTTTGATATCTATCATTTAAGTTTGTTCAAGATAACAAAAGATCCGTATGAGATTGGAAGGAAAATTTCCGACTCACTTCTCAACAAAATAAGCGATGAAAATATTATTTCAATTTCATTTACTTCAATTTCAGTTGCAGCCATCGAGTGTTGTTGAGTTGATTTCGCAAATAAATAAAATGCAACAGATTATATATTTCCTCTTTATTCGCGCTGCAGTTTCTGCTCGAACGCTTTCAGCTCTCGATTGCAGGCGAGTATGAAATCACTGCCAATATAGTGAAAGATACTGCAAATGGAATGGAGAGCGTGTCCATCGTTTCATATAACTGCCGAGTATGGGTTTCTGTTGCAGGACTTGGGGCATATCGAGCGTAAAGTTACTGATTATTGCTTTATCTCTTATATAATAATTAGTTATGTTAATAATATCCTGATTTCGATACCTGGCATGTCTCTAACTTTTAGGAGCTAGGTCCGTTTTAATAAATTAAATACCACTTGCTATGGCGCCACGGTGAAGGGAAACATCGTGAAGAAACCAGAATTTTCTGTCATATTCTCAAAGGTGAGAATTCATCGTCATCAGGGACTACATTTCAACAAATAAGAATTAATTTTATTAAAAGATGGAATAATTACATTTTAGTGTCAATATAATTTAATTTTGAATGATTTTTATACCTATAGGTAGTTTAAAGTTGAAAAAATTATGTAACTTTTTTATGTGTTTGTGGCAAACAAATAAAAGGACTTTTTTGTATCTTTATGGCAAACAAATAAAAGGATTTACAGAAAAAATATCAACTAAAAACATGTCAGAACAATTAGTGTATTTATTATAATCACATACTCATCTTTTTAAAAAATATAACATACAACTGATTTTTTTTTTTATATAACAAAAGAATAGAATATTAGGAATTGATTTGGTACTATTATCTATCGCAATGAACAAAACACAGAAGACAAAACTTTACTCGAGAAGTTTCTGTTTGCTTTTGTCATGTTCAGTGCTTTGTTAACTTCTGAACATGTTCAAAGCGAAACTCGGTGTACGCGAAACTTTACGCCATTGGCTCGGACTAGTTTCCGGTGGAATCGTCAGAATCGTTCGAACACGGTAACTGTTACAATAACTGCGTACTATTTATATAGTACCTGGCTAATATTCAATTTCAATGTACCTGCCATACTAATTTCTGTCTACCTACCAGCCAATCCACGACGTTCACTTAAAATAACAAGTACAATTTGACTAGACTAGACTCGTGCGAATGAGGCCTAAAACTCTTTGTCGTGGCTTGCGTGCGGTTTTTGTATCGACAAAAGCGATTCAACGTTGGGCTTGGGCTGTAGTTCTAGAATCTAGAGTCTAGACAGTAATTAATTAACAGGGCTCTCTCCGTCACTCGTTTCATACAATAGTAGTTCCAATTTCATTTGAATATTAAGCAACCAAAGTCCATGAAATTTTGCAGACATATTCTAGAAACTAATATCTGTGTCTGTGGTGTTTTAGATTTTTCTAAAAATATGTAGTTTTAAAATTACAGGGGCTGAAAGATTTGTATGAAAATTTTTAAGACCGCGTAACTTTGAAACCGAATATTTTAACAGAAATCTGGAAAACCACAGACATAGATATTAGTTTCTAGAATATGTCTGCAAAATTTCATGAACTTTGGTTGCTTAATATTCAAATGAAATTGGAACTACTACGATTGTATGAAACGAGTGACGGAGAGAGCCCTCTTAAAGACGATTCGAGTAACTAGTATTATTTTATGACTAACTATCATCGATCTATAAAGTAATGGTCGTACTGTTTTATTCGAGTTTAGATTAAAATATTTGTAGTAGTCGGCAACTATTTAGGGTCGATTGATTTATCGGCACCGAGAACGCCTGTAGCGAAGTGATGTATGGGCCTTTTGAGATTAGCACAGAGTAACTACGTGCAAGAGCAAGCAAAAAAGTTTGCTTGAAAAATAAAAATCAACTCACAACTTTACACTAACTTACGCCCGCGATTTCCCTCTCATGGAGTGGCGCGTATGTGGCGCTACACAAATTTCAAACCCCTATTTTTACCGCTTTTGGGGTTGAATTTTCAAAAATCCTTTGTTAGCGAATGTCTACGTCATAATAATTATTTGCGTGTCATATTTCAGCCCGGTGCGTTCAGTAGTTTAAGGTGTGCGTTGATAGATTACCCAGTCAGTCACCTTATCTTTTTCTATATTATTTAAACTAGCTGATCCGCCCGGTATTGCTCCGGTGGAATTTGATACATTATGTACATAATTACCTACCTATCTCCGTCTTAAATAATGTACCTTACAAATAATGAAAGATTTTACAAATAGGTGCAGTGGTTCCGGAGATTACCCACCACATACACACAAATGCACATATTCTTTATAATATTAGTATACGCATATATCATAAACGCATGTATGACTGACAGACAAACATTATGTTTTTATAATAAGGTTACATCAAAAACGTTAATTTATTTAATTTAGATGCATTGACAAATGAAAAAATAACTAGATTCTATCTTTTATGAACTTCAAGGTTACATTAAGACTAAATATACTAAGTAATCAAGAATTTTAAAATGTAAGAATATAAAATAAACAGCGAAAAATAAAACCACTTGTATGAATTAGGTATTTGACCAAGAAAAATCTCGTTCGCTCGTTGTAAATGTTGCTCAGAACTCCAGCATTGCTCTGTGGAAACGTGCACAGTTCCAAAGGTGCGATTTGTAAAAGCCAAAGCTACACAAATTCGATGCACCCGGAAGCGCCGTACGGACAGACATGAATTTTGACTAATACACCCTGTATATTATGTTATATATTATATTATGTTATGTATATATGTATGCATTTTATGTTAAAAGCTTTGTGGGAAATTGGATTTTAATGGTCTTACACTTGTATGAAGTGAAGCGAAGGATTATGAAAGAATACGAAATAAGGAAAAGTTGGTGCTATGGTTATGAAATTGTAAAATAAGTTATCTCAGCTAATTCATATCGCTTTCTATACTAATATTATAAAAGCAAAAGTGTGTCTGTCTGTCTGCTAATTTTCCACGGCCCATTATTTTAACCGATTTGGCCGAAATATGGTACAGAGATAGCTTGCATAGGCTACTTTTTATCCCGGAAAATCAGAGTTCCCGCGGGATTTTTAAAAACCCACGCGGATGTTATTGTGGGACAGATCTAGTATTGTAATATAATATTTGTTAATCTCATCAAAGGTTCTATTATTTTATGACAGACAAGCTGATGCCCGTGACTTCGTTCGCGTGGATATAGGGTTTTTTTTAAATTCTGTAGAAACTCTTTCACTTTCCGAGCTCAAAAATAGCCTTTGTATTAATCCAGGGTATCTCAATATTAAATTTCAGTCAAATCCGTCCAGTAGTTTTTGCGTAAAAGAGTAACAAACATACACACATACACACAAACTTTGGCCTTTATAATATTAAGTGTGAAGTGTGATAGTGTGATAAATACATAGTTTGTCATGTATTGCGAGAGATGTACGTAAAGCGTAATGGTTTGCGGTCTTATCAGACGTGGTTGATGACTCGACGTGAACTGATTGATGTGTGGAATGATGCATGATTTTATAACAGGTTTGATGATGGATTAGGAGTGATGCACTAGCACCTGCATGATGCTTTTAGCTATTTGGATTCTGGAAAAGGGTCCGTTATACATACTTATATCATTTATCATGATTATGTCATACTAGCTTATGCCCGCGACTTTGTCCACGTGAACGACACAAAATTCAAACCTCTATTTTACTCCTTTAGGGGTTGAATTTTCAAAAATCCTTTCTTAGCGGATGTCTACGTCATAATAGCCGCATGCCAAATTTCAGCTCGATATGTTCAGTAGTTTGAGCTGTGCGTTGATAGATCAGTCAGTCAGTCAGCTTTTTCTTTTATATATTTAGATTGTATAGTGTAGTTACTGTAGATGTCGTGTGGATAATTTGGTTACTACACAATCTCTTTAAAGAAACGATGAAACCTCTCAAATGGAATTTCCCAAAGTGCTTTAGGATGTAACAATAAACGTGGCGGTAAAATAAAATATGCACCCAAAAGATGTATGGCACCTCCGCCCGGCTCGGCGGGATTTCAGCAATGTTTCAGCTTTTGCACGAATATTTCCGTACAAGTGAAGTTTGGAAGTTGCCGGGATGGAAAATGTGTTAGCGTCAACAATTCCGAAGAAGAAATCTGCGAATCTGTGGATAAAATCTTTAGGGTAACATTTTATTTATGGACTGAGTTTGCATACCAATGCCATGATATAGCTGACCCGCCGTGGCATCGGGTAAATATTTCGAAAATCCTCTCTTAGTGGGCAGTTCGCAGTATAGACAGAACCTACGTGTAAAATATTAAGTTTCGGAACCCGTGTGGTTTGAGCTATAAATTGAAATGTCAGTCTGTTTGTCTTTTTACAGAATATTAATACAGAAGATATGATTGTATAGAGCACAAGCATGTATCAGGTTTAGTTTTTCAACCACACTAAGGAAACCTCTACCATTACGTTATTAATGGAAGGGATCACAACCCTTATAATTTTTCATTGATGGGTTTAAAGGGTTGATACAGTTTGCTAATCACTCTGAATATATTGAAATACTATGTAGAAGAAAGTAATTATAACTCAAAATTTAAAAAACCCTCGACACAAAAATCTCTATGAGAAAACTAGAAAAGAGCTGATAATTTTCAAACGGCTGAACCGATTTTCTTCAATTATAGCTTAGAACACCCTCGATCAAGGCACCTTTCAAACAAAAAAAAACTAAATTAAAATCGGTTCATTAGTTTAGGAGCTACGGTGCCACAGAGCACAGACAGATACATAGATACACACGTCAAACTTATAGCACCTCTCTTTTTGGGTCGAGGGTTAAAAATGCTTAATCGAGTTAGTTACTAACTTAGAAATGGCAAAGCAATAACTGACGATTTGACAATTGGAGTCGTCAAGGATCTGGAATATTGGAGCGAAAAAACTTTTAATTAAGCGTTGTGCAACGTAGAAACGTTCGGATCAATTTATAAAGTTTAACGAGTGTTTACAACAACCGTCTATGAGTGGAAAAACCCGGTCAAGTGCGAGTCGTACTCGCACACAGAGTTCCGTACCTTGGTATATAGCTTCTCTAATTTTCAAAGATTCCGCTAAAAGCCGGGCTGGTTGGGTCGGTCAGTTAAAGTAAAGAAATCACCGAAATTTGTTGTCCCTACTTACTTACCTATTTCTATCCCGAAGTAACATTTGACCCTAATATTGATAACTAATGCATTGCGACAGTCATATAAGTCAATAGAGGGATAAAGGAAATCTTTTCCACGCAACTTCAGCTTGATGGCACGGCTCTTCAGATAAAAACTTATGGCCCCCATCCGAAGTAGGTACATCAAACATGGGATCGTGATCCTGTCCTTTATAAATTAATACCACTCCATAAAGCAATCGTTTTATTATATTTACCGATCAGTTTCTTTTGAAATGAATTTAGTCTAGCATCGAGTTTGTAGGTTGTTTGTAGCAATAGCAATGAGCAATAGTATGATGGTGCGAGATTTGGTAATAACAAAAATAAAACCTGACAGTCACTGGCCAGAAGAGTCCAAAAGAGATCCGAATCTAAAGTTGAAAAGACTATGATTTTTAAACTGTAGATGTGTATTATTTTTATTTTGGAGCTTATGAATCTGTGAGTCTTTATCCTAACTTTTTTTGTAGTTTCATAAAATTACTAGAACCCTTCTCATCTAAGACAAAAATTACAATCAAAATAAAGTAAGGTCGGGAAAGGAGTATTCACCGAGTACCGAATAAGATTAGGTAATATTGAAAGGAAAATGTGCTATTTTGCAAACAAAACTCTCAACGTATGCTACATTGGTCGTTCAGGCTACGTCCAAGATTTCAAGCAATAAAGGGTGATTCCAAATATTCCAAGGAAATAAATTGTCTCAAAAAACCGAAATTGTCAAACGTCGATTTAAATTCAGAGTAGCATTGCTAGCCAAGAGCCTGTAGGAAATTTTGAAGAGATATTTGATAACAAATAATATAATTCAAATTATGGTCATTCATCAGAAAACTAGAAATGCCAGCAATTTTTGAATTTTAGAGCAAAAAAAGCTGCTCGAAATACCTGCTTTTGCGAGGACTAGTTTAAGCAGGGTGGCATTTTGCTATGTTTAATGTTTTATCCAGATAAGTATTTTAAACTTTTTCAAGTTGGTGAAGAGATCTGTCATAGCTTATGCTGTGTAACAGACTCTAACTAACTCTTGTCAACCTTCCTCAATGTTGAGGGTCATGATGGTATGTTACGTCTCATCTTCTCCCTCTCACGCTATTTTGGTCTTTCGTTGCATTTCGCAGATGTCAGGTCAGCTATGTAGACTATTACAGTTGATCGAGATTGAGATTTCCTAGTGCTGATTGAATCCAATGGCTACGTTCTCTTGACCTATTTCCTTCCACTCTGCCCGTTACCAACTTCTTCTCAGTTGCCAGGATTTCTGCGAGAAATGTGTCTAAAATATTCCAAAGTTTGTCATAGGCATGTAGTCAATATTTCTAATTTCTTTAGGATGGAGGTGTTGATCCTAAAAACAGTTCAAGTAATTTCAAACGTTTTTTTCCGAGACCCACTTTTGCGGTCTCCAGAGTGAAGTATTTTCAACAAATTCGGTAAATTTCCTACAGTCTCTTAAGCCAAGTGAGCTTTAGCGCCTAAAATCCAGAAGTTATCCGTGCCGCCCGTCATCTGTTCTTTATAGCCCGGGATTTAATTTCGCGTGACATTATTCACGTCGCCGGTAAGTTTTTGCGTTCCGGGATATCGCGGGAAAGAGTTTATGATAGATGTCTGATCCATTTTTCATTACGTCCTGCGGAAATTCTGCTTTTAGTTTCCGCACGAATGGATTCGGATGTGTTTGAACTTTTTGTTAGATATTTGCTGAAACAATGCAACATTGTTTATTTTTACACATGGATGAACACACTCATAAATTCGATATACATTGTGTTTCCAGGAGAGGAAATTCACTTTTGTAGAGCATAAACACCTTAGTTTTTAAAATCGTACAGAAACTGGAAAGGCAGTTTTTTTCTTCATCTCATCTGATAGACGTCCACTGCTGGACATTGGTCTCTTGATTTTTGCCACTTATGCCCACTTTTTGTCCAACGTATCACCTAATCCTACCTTATCTCTCAGCATATCTCGTACCCGCGTGGCCTGATGTCGACTCCTGTGCAGCTCCAGCTGTAGCTCCAAGCACCGTTCCTGCCAATTCACAGACCCAAGGTCTGCTGCAACTAGCTCGTACTCCAAGGGATCCAGGCGGGAGGAGTGTGCGAATGGTCTGGAAAATTCATCATTATTACAGTCTGCTGTAGGTTTTTAGGGTTCCGTACTTCAAAACGGAACCCTTATAGGATCACTTTTTTGTCCGGACAAACGTATATACTTACATACGTTTGTCCGTCTATCGTGTCTGTCAAGAAACCCTATAGAGTACTTCCCGTTGACCTACAATCATGAAATTCGGCAGGTAGGTAGGTCTTAGGAAATCGCAAAACATCACAAAAAAAAATGTGTTCATGAATATACAATTAATATTTTCAATTTTCAAAGTAAGATAACTATTATACCAATTGGGGTATCGTATGAAAGGGCTTTACATGTACATTTTAAAACAGATTTTATTTATTCGGATATTTATCAGGCAATTCAGAACACATCAATAATAATCACAAATCGAGAACCGAACATAGGATATTAGTCTTAAGATGCGGTTCGCTTTGATATCCAGATATGGTATGTTTTCTATACAAAGTAAGAGTTTGCGAAATTATCACGATATCAATTATCTACAGCATGTTGCAATTACGGTTTCAACATATAATATAACTATCTCTAATCATAGCTTGCAATGCAATTTGTGGCGAGGAATCATGATTTTAATTATTGTTGAGATAAAATAGTTACATTTCCAGTAATAATTAAATTTGCTGATTGCATTTTGCTAGTGAATATGAAGCAATTACCTAATAAAATAAATTTAGGTACCTAAAAATAATACGAGATAGGAAGATTTTTTACTAGCACTTTTGAAAAATGTGATTTAGTATTAAAAAAAAGTTTTAGTATTAAAAAAATGAACTAAAAAGTAATTTTTTTTGGTTGTCAGTAAAAGTAGTTTAAGATATAATATCTATAATCTATATACTATAACAATAATTCTATAGGCAAACCTTTGAAGATAGGACTGATACATTTATCTACTTGAATCGAAACCCATCATGAATTTAAAAGTTCGGTAGAGAAGTATCTCTATCTATAGTATTATCCTTGAAACTAGAAAGCTAAAATATTGCACAGAGGTTCCATTTATAATGTAGATAAGGAATAAGGCTGGATGTTGGAAATTCCCACGGGAGTAAGGCCGCAGACGTTTGCGCAGTTAAAATATAAAAGTTAAGAATGTACCTGGGCGGTGGCGGCGGTGGATCCCTCGACCGCCTTGGCATCAAGCGAGGACTGTTTGGAGTGCTCGAAGACTGCCCCGCGCCACTGTGATCCGTGAACCTCGACAACGGGTCGAAGATCTGCGACAACCGCCTCGACCTCTCCTCCGACATCGTAACACAACACTGCACCACACTCAACACTATCACATCACTAGCCAACGTCACTGCCCAATCGCACAGCAGAATCACAGACTATTTCAAACGATCCGAACTATTTAAACTAAGGAAGCGGTTATCGCGAGTTGAAAGATGGCGACCGACGCGACGCGGGATTTGCCGCGCAATCCTTCCCGCCATCTTCATTCCGTCTGATCTTTTTCACGCCGTATTTAGATCTGAAAAAGAAATATGAAGTTAGTGGGTGGCGAGGTGAGAGATTAGGTAAGGTGAGTCAATTAGTCGTGGTTTGGGAGCGCTTGGACGGGCGACAAAATAAAATATCAACGCTGGCGCATTGACAAATGCTGTCATCACATATGAAATATATTTCCGGTCTTGGTGACATTTAAATAATAACGTCGATTTTGTTTTATTTGGGGTTCGTCGGTTTCGTTTTAGAGGAGTGTTGCGTCATGGATTTTACTGTCTTAGAAGTTCTTCGTTGTAACTTTATACCTACCTGGGGATCTCGCAATTAATACCAATCAAAAAGGGTCTGGAAACCCCCGCATCATCTAAGTAAACCCTCACCATTATAGGATCAAAAGAAAAGGTCACCACACACCCTGAGGAGGCTACTTTATTCCAGTCAGAAAGATGCTGCCGTAAGTTTTGACAAGAAACTATAAAGTGGAGGCGATCACAATAGATCGGAGACGGTCGAAGCGATACAGGGTATCCAAGAACCTGCATATCCCCAAGGAATAAGACGAGGAATTCTTTCTTCATCTAATTATTTGGGTATATGCAGGATCACGACTCTTGTTATGAGGAATACTGAGCGAAACATAAAGAAGTTCTAACATTATTTGCTTGACTGGATGTGATGCAACACAGTTTCCTAATTGCCTGTTTAAACTCCAGTTTTCACAGCAAAATAAACTAAAATCGTTAAATGAAATGAAATTAGAAAGATAATAAACTAGAAGCAACATAATGCAACTTAAAGTAGATTTAGACAGTAAAAGTGGTTGAAACCGTGTCAGTTTTTATAGTGGCTAAACTATAAAACTATTTTAGTTTCAAATTCTGTAAACTCTACGACTTTTTGTCAATATCTTGTTATCTACAGCTATTTTTACTCCCAGAATACTTTGATCGTCATCATCTTCATCGACAAACTGAAGCTCGGTCAGCCGGGGAAACCTATTGCGTTCATACGCAATACTCCTCATTCTAGAGCACTTATGTAGTCCACTACCTTACATCATCGAACTACTTTCACCTTTCTCATCCAGGTACCCCTTTACTGGTTAACTTGTCTTCGAGGATCAAGTTTGGAAACTCGTAAAGAGATCCTCGTTGTAGGTGACCGAAAAATGCTACCCTTTTCTGCACCACCAGGTACTCTACCATCAACCAGTTCGGAAAACAGATTCTACTAAGAACTGAGAATATTCACTTAAAAAAAGCCAATATTAATTCAAAATATGAAACGTAGGTGTACATGCGACTAATGCGCGGTGAGACCGTGCGACTGACTTGCTACGAAGACCACAGTGTGTAGAGACTCTAAACTATAAACACAAGCTTCTATGATTAACTGTTCATTATAATCTCCAATCGCCGTTTTAGAGCGGCCATTAAACAAATCTTTTTTCTATCTGAATGTTTTCATGTCTGACTAAAGATGAGCACACACGGCCCTCAGAAGGCGCAAGAGTACTTCATTCATTTTTCAGTAATGAAAATGCAAATAATCTAAGCAGCATTGGGGATACCGTAAATATGTATAACTAGGGGATGCCCGCGGCTTCGCCCGCGTGGATTTCGATTTTTTTAATCCCGTAGGAACTCTATGATTTTCCGGGATGAAAAGTAGCCTATATCCTTTCCCGGGATGTATCTCAAGTCTGTACCGAATTCCATTAAAATCGGTTCAGCGGTTGGGCCGTGAAATCGTAGCAGACAGACAGACAGGCAAACGCACTTTCGCATTTATAATATTAGTATGGATATAAGTAAAGAGTAGAGATTCTGTACTGCTGTTGATAACGAGTACGGATCTCTACTGACACCATCAGGATTTCCTCGATGTGTCTTATGCGCAAAATCTTCTAAATGTGTGACCAAAAATGTTTGCGTTTACGTCTTTCGGCTCCAAACTAAAGGCTGTTGTACGCCAGAGCTACACAGTGTGGAAGTCCCTATAGCCAGTCCAGCCTTGGACGTCTATCGATTCTAATGATGATGATGATTTCTTCAGCCTTTAGGCTCTTACGCCTCATGCCTGCGGATCTTGCGACTCGTCTCGTATAGTATGCGATCACCTTTAGGACGGCATTAAACAAATCTAAATGTTTTTCCGTCTAATTTAAATTAGTTCCTTAGTTTATATGAGTTCAGTTGTAACGATCCGGTAAATGTATTCTGCTACTTTATTATTTTATTTCTTTTTATTTTTGGATTCAACACTTTTTATTATTGTACCTAGTAAAATTTTCCGCGGTATGATTTTGAAATGAAACAACACAAGCTTTGGCTATGGTCCACGTCCATATTTTTGGCAATAACAATCTTAAAATAATATGACATTTGTTTTTTTAAATATCAGATTTAGTTACACGGAAAATAGAAAAAATAACAATGGGTTGCGTTGGAAGCCGTAAACTGGGTAAGTTATGTACTTTATGGACACTCCATTTAAAAATTATAGGGAGGCAAAGTGGAAGCCAACAGTTAGCTGGTCGTCTAGTGAGGACACGCCCTAATGCTTATCACATCACAGCCGGAGTGAAAAATTACTTCACAGGGTGGCAAATTAAAAGGTCACTGACCAGAAAATTGCTCGGACCCCGCTAGATACGAGCTTTGATTAATGTTATCAAGGACGTTATCTAGGAAACTAAATTGGGGTCAACCCTTCGTGTGTTGGCCGACATTTTTATCTGTATCGGAATTTAAGGCTTCAAGATTTTAAGCGCAAGTAAATTGAGTTTTGTAGCCATTCTATTTCTTCATTTCTAAGCATATCCTCGAGTTTCTAGTTTGTTTTTAGGGTTCCCTACCTCAAAATGGAAAACGGAACCCTTATAGGATCGCTTAGTTGTCTATATCTGTCTGTAAGTTTGTCTGTCTGTCGTGTCTGTCAAGAAACCTATGAGGTACTTCCCGTTGACTTAGAATCATGGAATTTGGCAGGTAGGTACTTATGTAGGTCTTATAGTACACTTAAAGGGAAAAATCCGAAAACCGTGAAGGTAAGTGCATATAACAGAAACATTCGAAAAGATGACTTTTTTTAACATATTTGACATTCTACTTACCTACCTATATTATAAATGCTAAAGTTTGTTTGTTAGTTAATCCTTTAATAAAACCACAAGGGAGCAACTGAATGAGATGAATTTTTGCAAAAATATACATAACTACATAACTAAAAACCTGAAAAGCGACAGCTTGCTTTTTATCCCAAAAAATCAATGGTTTTCACGGTATTGTGAAAAATCTCAGTCGCTAGCAACATCTAGACTTCAATAAAAATCCGATGTGAATACCAGATTTCAAGTGTTTTAACAAATAAAAGAAGAATCCAGGCCGTGATCAATAACGGAGGCTGCAAACAAGCTCGTCTTTTAAAAGCTATTCAACAACCGAGGACGCCACCTAATGACTTGGGGTAGCGCACTGTCTCATTAGGCTTTAACTACAGTCACCACACTATCGGAAAACTAAACAACGTCCCATATTTAGGTACATATCAAAAAATACTTTTTAAAGTATGGCTACCATGCTTTATTAACTTCAAAAGGAGATCTAGCAAAATAAATTGTATTTTAAAGGTATTCCACAACAAAATTGCCACAATATCGTTGCAGGGGTTAGTGAACTATCAGAGTAGACTTTAAATACAATCATTACAATCGGAAAATATTGACGTTAGTACGGAAAAACTTTGCTTGGCCTTATTTTTCTCATTTTTAAATATGTTTAACCAAAACAACAACAATGTCTTGTTAGGTAAATATTTCTTTTATATGTATAGATCTGTAATATTCAAGTAGTGAATGGTTGTTTTAAACTCATTGATAGAGTATAATAATAGATTTTAACATCTATGACATTAATTAGCAAGCGATAAAATTATATACATTCTTACGAATGGATTTCGAGATAAGTTATTTATGAAATACTTTTTAAGTTCAATTTAATAGGTTTAAGAAATCTATTAAAAAATCCTGTAAATCAAAACAATAGGCATGTTTACCCTACATTGAACTTTGCCACCTGATGAGTTACGAGTATGTAACACAGCTGTTGAAGTACCTACAGTACAACCAAATTAATAATGCGCATAGAAATCTTCGTCACTGTTCGGCAACGGTCGTATGATACACATGATATTGACTCCTATTTGTTTATAACAAGGTGCAAAATGCAAGTGCATTGTTTAGGGCTCTTACGATTCAATGATTCGGAATACGACAATTAGCGAAGATCTGCATGCGCATTATTAATTTGGTTGTACTGTACATATCGGTCACTGACTTCCACGTGTATATAGTTAGTGAGCTATAATACTACTAAAATGTTTGCAAAACTCACAAAGTAGCCCGTGTAGTAACTAAGGTACCTCGCACACTACGCGGCCACAACCGCGTCTAGTAGCCGGAGCATCCAGGTAAAGTGTCATAATTTTTGCATAACTTGGCTGTAATCCAGTCTGGCTGGTCGTTGCAGTCAAGTGCTGTCGTGCATAAAGTAGTGTAGCCATTTATGGGATGTCTCTGCCAAGTACCAGATTGACGCTCATTGATGACGAAGCGCTGGCAAAATCTAAGCTTCAAAGTTTGGAACATCGGCATAAAGTTACCTTCTATTGGTATTTTAAAGGATATTTTTCGGAGAGTGTGTTCAAGAACTTTTTGACCTGGTTCTTCCTTTATCTTTCTGCTATCGTTAATACCGCGTACGTACCTACGGGTTCTGACCTTGTCAATGCTTTCATCGTCACGGTCTGCGCCTGTACATAATCGAAATTTCACGGGCACGTATGAAGCAATATTGACGAACCGAAGCTACTCGTTTCCAATTAATCCGCTGGGATGTCCTTCCGGCATGAATTTTCCCCTTCATCTTTAAATCAAGAGTGAATAGACAAGGTATCTTCTAGGCAAGCATGCTCCATCGTAAGCGGCATTATCACTTGCCAGCAGGTCAGATGGCAGTCAAGAGCTAGTCTATAATTTTTTTTAATTCACAATGCGTAGTGGGTTTATGATAATTTATACGACGCTACGGCCACGAGTCGTATTGTGGCCGCGTAGTGCGCAAGGTGCCTAAAGTACGTAATATTTTCGGTAAAACTGATCTTTCAAATAAGTAGATAAATTAATTGGTAGTTTGACATGACAAAATCTCTCTTTATAATAAAAATTAAATTAAAAATTTAAAAAACCCCCGACACATAAACCTCTAAAAAGTAAAAAAATAATAGGTAAGTATGTATGGGCCCTTTAAGAATAGTATAAATAGTAAAGTTTTTATCCAAGCGCTCGTTGCGCCAGGGGACCGCTACCTATCGTAAACTATGAAAGTCATCTGTTGTAGAAAGAATAGTCTTTAGCGGTCCCCCGACGCAACGAACGCTTGGATAAAAACTTTACTATTTATACTATTCTTAAAGGGCCCATACATACTTACCTATTATTTTTTTACTTTTTAGAGGTTTATGTGTCGGGGGTTTTTTAAATTTTTAATTTAATTTTTATTTCACGCTTTTTAAACTTTTATTCATAAATTACCGTTTATTTGTGCCATTCTAAAACCCAATTTCTATAATAATATAAATCCAATAAGGCAGCTAATATCTCTTCAAAAGTAACATCAATGTTATGTTAATTATACGTTCCATGAAATATTTTTGACCGAACATCACTAAATCAAGAATTATCTGAATGACTCACATAGTTTAACACGACCAAAACGAAATATCTGTTTCTAACATGTCGTTGCTTTAAAAATGTACCCATTTTACGTAGTCGTATAATAGTTCGCTTTTCAAGATATACCTACGATTAAATTGAAATCGACTTTCATCCGATGAAATAAAGAATAAAGTGGCTTGTATTTCATTTTGTTTGTTATTGCATGTCAAAATTTTATTTGACATAACTTTCAAAAACCGGTCAAGTGCGAGTCTGCCTCACACATGAAGAGTTCCGTACAAGTTTTTTTTTATGTAATGACAATTCAGTTGTCGGATTTTTCACTTTACTTGGGCCACAGGAGTAGAGTGGTTGGGCTATAAGATATTGCTACCTGCCTTTCATGATTCTACGTAAACGGGAAGTACCCAATTTATAAGTTTTGATTCTCTTGAAAGATGACACACAGACAGACAATGAAGTGGTGAAGGAAAACACCGTCAGGAAACCTGCATGCTTAAGAGTTGGCCATAATGCTCCCTCAAAGGTGCGTGAGGTGTGCTAATACGTGCTTGGCCAGTGTGGTAGCTTCTCATTCTGAGAGGAGACTTGTGCTCAGTAGTGAGCCGGCGATGGGTTGATCCTGATGATGATGAATTTTAAACGTATTTTGTCAAAGTAAATAAGCTGAGTTCAAGCAGATAAAATAAAAAGAAGGTGCGCCTAATGCATCATCCAAACCTGCGCGACAAAGCGACTACGATGCGGGAACCTCAGCCGCGCGGAGGGTCATCGCCTCCTACGATATTTAATGGTGCCATGCACACCTACGCGACTACAACAGTCGAGGCTACATCTTTTTTTTTCTACAGATACCTACTGAACCCTAAAAATAGTTTGACTATGGTTTGGGTTTGGGTTGATTGTTCGTGGCCTTTGGTTGACTGTTGGATATTATAATTGAATTGATGTTTTCTCGCTTTAACTGTGATTATAATATTTTATAAATTAGAAACTCCGCGCCTACGATCCAAAGTATCGGAGTTTTCCAAAACATTATTTTCAAATAAATAATTATGTATCTAGGCAACGTCCATCTTGACGGCTTGACATTTGCCAATTGACATAATATTATGAACCTCTGTTACAATAGTGAAAGATCCCAGGGCCACCAGCCGTCACGTATTTTCTGACGAACGAAATGTGGACGATTGAGTAGTGTTAGTATGTACAAAGAACGCATGCCTACGGACCTGCTAGCTTAGACGGCCAATTTTCAGGTATCAGGTAATCTAGGTACATAAAAACATTACTTACCTCACGTAAATTCTCCATTTTTTTTTAATTTTTAGCTGATTTTTTTTTAATATTAATAATTAATTGACATAAGTAAACTATAAAAGAGTGAGAGAGAAGTCAATATATATCCTAATACATGTCTTACTCAGTCTCATGCGCGTAGATAATGATGCCCTCGCGCTCAAACCCACAGAGGCATTAAAATTGAATTTAGGGGATGATTGGCCCTCTGGATCGGTCTGTCTTCTTGTAAAAGGTTTTAAAATAGTTGTCTGGTGGACATATATAAAAATGGAGCATCAGAATTTACGTGCAGTTAAGTAATTACTTATGTTGGGAGCTTTAAAGCGTCTGCAAAGCAATACGGCCGACGCGGGAAGTGTCTGGGAGTATTGGCGACATATTTTTAAGGATGTTGCCTAAAATATACGTAAAAATCAGTTTGGAGAATTTACGTGAGGTAAGTAATGGTTTTATGTACCTTGATTATCAGATACCTGAAAATTGGCCGTCTAAGCAAGCTAGCACGTAGGCTAGGCATGCTTTCTTAGTACTTACTAACACTACTCAATCGTACATATTTCCTGTGTCAGAAAATACGTAACCTCTGGTGGTCCTGGGATAAAAGTAATAAGAAAACCAGAAAAGAGCTGATAACTTCCAAACGGCTAAACCAATTTTTTTGGATTATAGCTAAGAACACTCTCGATCAAGCCACCTTTCAAACAAAAAAAACTAAATTAAAATCGGTTCATTCGTTTAGGCGCTACGAGGCCACAGACAGATACACAGATACACAGATACACAGATACACACGTCAAACTTATAACACCCCTCTTTTTGGGTCGGGGGTTAAAAAACAGATTTTATAGATAAAATTCACCAATTTTCCTAATGGCTGTCGCTTGTATGAAAAAATGTAGAGCTCCAAAAAGGAGGAAATGGTGTAAAAGCGGGAAAAGAGACATTAGTAAATTAAAAGTGTAACAAAGCTTTGTATACTTTCAATGAAAACGTGCTGGTCTTTTTGAAGTTTCCTGTAAAATTTAATTTTTGGTAAGTTTTTTATACAACTTTTTCAAGTTAAAATAATAATTTTAACTTAAAAAAGTTTTACAAAGACCTTTTAATCAATAATAATTAAAGTCAAAGTCAATTTATTTATTCCTTGTGGATACACTGTTTACGTGGAGGATGTATTTATTTACTAAATGTAATGAAGTGGTAGTAGGTGATAGGTGAAATACTTCGAATAAAATACTAAAAGTAAACTGGCCTTGATAATGTCGGATTACTATTAGAAAATTAGAAAGTTACTTTAGAAAATGTATGTATGTATAAAAAACCTTAAAGCAACATAAAATAACGTGTCCAAAGTATCTATCCGATCTATAAAAAAGTCTGTTCGTACCATTACATGGAAACAAAGACCATGCTAACATCCAGACAGACACTAATGAGGGTTCGCAACAAAAACCACAATATGAACGACGAACGGCCATTACGTACGTCTCATCTAACATGTCTGGTATACACTGTTCTCAATTCCAAAAACATTTTGAACCGATTTAATTACATCGTAAAAAAATATTAAATTCTTAAAATGAACAAAATCACACTATACCTAATAGAGACGCTATTTGAGGCAGAAATACCTATTAACATGCCCAAGAACATGAGCTACTTTTTATATTTTGTATAAAATAAAACAAGTGTAAATTAAAAATTTATAACACCCCCCGAAAAGTGAAGGCTACAGTAACTAGAAAAGAGCTGATAACTTTCAAACGGCTGAACCGATTTTCTATAGGATTATAGCTAAGAACACTCTCGATCAAGCCACCTTTCAAACAAATAAACTAAATTAAAATCGGTTCATTAGTTTAGGAGCTACGATGCCACAGACAGATACACAGATACACACGTCAAACTTATAACACCCGTCTTTTGGGTCGGGGGTTAAAAATAGGTTTGTTATATCTGCACCTATACTTATACCTAGAAAAGCTTTAGCTCAGTTTTCATGGTAGTTGGCACTCATGGCAGAGCGGTCTTATTTTTTTTACGTAAACAAACTTCGGTCTATAAAAGCTCAAGAACCCATAAAATCTTCTTTCTGATAACTTGTAACGAACGCTGCTAATACGTGCCCATCTGATAAAAAGAGCTTCGCCTTTCGTCCATTTATTTATAAGGTCAATCACGTTATCGTCAAAGTGCAGGGAAGGTAAACGAGGCACGGGGGCGCTCTCGAAGATACGGCGAATAAATAGGCTTTACGATACTTCGTACCACAAAATTAGGGTAATCGATCTTTAGAGCGGAGTTACAAAATGAGCACCCAATTTTGGGTTGATATTCTTATCACAGCGTGGCTGGTGTTTTTTCCTGCTTTCTCGAACGCTTTTGGTTCATTAGTTGTGAAGAACTTGAAACTTTTATATACTGTAGTGTCTTATGATTCTCTCATCGGTTCGGAAAACATGTTCTACTGAGAATAAATCGGCCAAGTGCGAGTCAGACTCGCGCACTGACATTCCGTACCCGGGTATTTTTTCCAACATTTTGCACGATAAATCAAAATATAATAATATATAAAAATCTGTTTTAGGATGTACAGGTAAAGCCCTTTCATATGATACCCCACTTGGTAAAGTTATCTTATTTTGAAAATTGAAACATATTTTAATTTTTTTTTTAAATGATGTTTATTCCTGTATTTGTGCTATAAGACCTACCTACCTACCAAATTTCATGATTCTAGGTCAACGCGAAGTACCCTATAGGTTTCTTGACAGACATGACGGACAGACAGACAGACAGACAGACAACAAAGTGATCCTATAAGGATTCCGTTTTTCCTTTTGAGGTACGGAACCCTAAAAACCGGTAAGAAGGAAGCCATGAAAACGTAGCTAACATAAAAACAGACAACACATACACACTGTCGCATTTAAATATTAGTTTGGATAAGAATAAGCTATATTTCTATTTCTATGTAGATTTACCACGAGAGACTTTCCTGTCGTCGTACATGTCAACGAGATTCCGAGGGACAGTAGAATACGTATGAACAAGATTGATTACTGGTCCCCAGGGAAGACGACAGCGACTGACGTGTGGTTCCAGCAACCATATATTTGTAGAGATCTTAGGCATAATTTTTTTTAAACTAGCATTTGCCCCCGACGTCCTCCGCGTGGATTTAGGTTCTTTCAGCCAATCCGAATTTGGCAGCGTGGTAGTCTATGGCTAAAACTTTCTTTCTCTCATTCTGAGAGGAGATCCACCTTGAATAGTGAGCCGTCGATGGGTTAATCATGATGATAAATCCTAAGAAATTTTTAATTTCCCGTGGGAACGAATTTCCAGGTCAAAAAGTAGCCCATCCCTGGGATATTTTGAAATTCGATGCACAGGTAGCTTGCAACATGGGAACGGACATAGGCTACTATTTGCCCCGGAAAATCTATGATTGCGTTCGGGATTTTTAAAAAAACCTAAATTAACGCGGGTAAAACCTCCGGCATCACCTAGTTTTTAAATCTTTTTTCTAATGATTATTACCATAGTCAAATTACAAGAAAACAATAAAATTGCTAAAATCATCAAAATATTCCTGCTTACACTTATTATTGATACACAACATAGCAGTATGTGTTATAGAGCGTAAGTAGGTGTGCAGTAAATGTAGAATATGTATATTGTGTTTCTTATTAAATAAATAAATAAACAACAAATGAGTTTTGTTATAACAGATTTTATGTAGTATGTAAGCACAGTTTTGGGCACAATTTAAACTCGGAAAGAAAAAGTTCATACACTTCATCTATTTGTACAGGCACGAGGGATGAGACGCGAAATAGGCATAGGCAACAAAGGCGTAGCACAATGAGTAACGCAGGCCTGCGGCGGCTTTCGTAATTAAAATCTGCCTTTTGGTTCGCTATAGTCTGGCTCACGAAAACGAGCGGGGAAAATAAGAGTATCGATATAAAAGTATTTTTTTATCCTTTTTTTTACTGCTAGAATGCATTAATGTATTTTAGTAAGTACAATTTTGCGCATATTGAAAACTTTGATGGTTTGCGTTTCGATGAAAATTTGCTTCCGGTTTACCAAAGCTTTGCAACGAATCAATTGACACATCGTTCATCAAAATCGGCCCAGTAGTTTAGGCGCTATGGAATCACACACAGAATCTGGGGTGATCTGGGTACATACATACCTACATACGTACATACATACATAGACTGCTAAAATCATTACCCTTTCTTTTAACTTTGCCGCAGTCGGGTAAAAGCATCGTGTCTGCTATAGCTAATAGTATGACCGTCCACAAAAATATTTCAGTAAAGCTAACTAGGAAAGTATCTAGTTTAATTGAGTGTAGGCAAATATTCCCGTAAAGGCTATTCTAAATAAGATCGGGCGGAAGTAGGTCGCAGGTATCGAGTCGGGCGAGTTGCCAAATCGATTGCTCGGCGCTTCTCTCTGAAGCCTAGTGTTCTAGGATTATCACGCTCTCTATTGCAATAGTGTCGTTTAGAAGTGTGCTAGTAGGTAGGCTAAGACCGATTCTGTTAAGAGATCGCATACGGCCCCAAAGTGTTCATAGCCTAGTAGTTACAACATCGGCCCTATTCGGGATGTCAAGGGTTCAATCCCGGCAACACACCGCTAACTTTTCGGAGTTATGTGCATTTTGAGCAATTAATTATATCACTTGCTTCAACGGTGAAGGAAACCTGAGAGTTCTACATAATTTTCTCAAAGCCTGTGAGGTCTGCCAATCTGCACTGGGCTAGCGTGGCAGAATATTGCCTAAACCCTTCTCATTCTGAGAGGAGACTCTTTCTCTTTGGGCTGACGATAGATTGAACATGATGATGGTGGCACGATCATAAGACGATCACCTACCACCAGGTGAGATTGCAATCAAGGGCTAACTTGTATCTGAATAATAATAAAAAAACGCTCCATAAAACAAGGAATCCTTATACTTTCAGCATTGGATAACATACAACTTCATAAATAAGTTTGATATCTTGCAAGCACACCCTCCATCAGCTAAAATACAAGGATAAGGCTCTTGCGACAGGTTTTGTGGTATGCGATCACCGTTATAAGTGTCCTAGCAGATACGCTAAGACCGTGTCTATTAAGATACGAGGTAATGAAGAAGGAATGCTTAAACGCTCAGTTTAATGTCTCGACCACTAGCCAGTAACAAATGTACCTGACCGCGCCAAAACGCTGGGAAATTCTTTACTACCAATCGTTAATACTGCGCTTTGTCTCCTAAAGAAGGGTAACCTAAGGATTTTTCTTAGAGCTAGTTTTTGTAGCATTGTTGAATGCGTATCAATTATTATATTCGTGCAAAGTAAACTTAAATATTTACACTCTTCTTAATTTTAATTTTATTATTTCCCAAGTAGAAAGAAACAAAAATAGATAGGTAAAGAAATTTTAGTGCTATTTAAACAATTTTATATTTTTAAACATTTAGCTCGCGGCTGACACATAAATTCACCAGGTTTGACTGGTTTGACTGTTTAAAACTGTCAAACTGTGTCTGTCCTTTTCAAATCACATTAGTAAAAAAAAAACATTCACATTAGTTAAGTTGTGATCAGATGAACACCATTGTGAAAATTACAGATGGAAATAAAGGCGAAATTACTGTTGGAAATATTATATTATAGCTTCGATACTCGTCTCAAATCACGAACCTAAAGATCATCAGGGTAGAAGTTTATTGGTCATGTTAGAATCATACTTAAGCTTAGGCCTCTCAAAGTCTATAGCCTACTTACTTTCGAGAATTGGCTAAGTATGTATCGAGTTCGGTATCGAGTTATTGGGCAGGCAGCCAAATCGATTGCTGGTACTCCAGAACATAGAGAGCTTAGATTATGTTTCATTTAATTGAGACCGTGTCCTTTGTAAGTGTGTAAGTGTATTGTTTAAAGTGCAGGCTTAGAATTAGACATAGGCTTAGGATAGGCTTGCTCTCGACGCTTTTGCTTTAAAATGAGACACTAATTTATTAATAGTCTAATTACCATAATATGATATTCCTTATGATAGTTCCTTACTACTAACTATACATATATAGGAACTACAATTTAAGGTATACATTATATCTAGCTATATATATAAGCCTCGCAAGAAATGGTTACGAATTGAACAAAAATTAAAAAAAATGTTTCAAGAGAAAACTAAAAATCCCCCGACACAAAAACCTCTATAAGAAAACTAGAAAAGAGCTGATAACTTTCAAACGACTGAACCGATTTTCTTCGATTGTAGCTAAAAACACTCACGATCAATCCACCTTTCAAACAAAAAAAAAAACTAAATTAAAATCGGTTCATTCGTTTAGGAGCTACGATGCCACAGACAGATACACAGATACACACGTCAAACTTATAACACCCCTCTTTTTGGGTCGGGGGTTAAAAATGTTGTGATATTTTTAATATAAATATATAGATTTGTAGCTTTCACACATTATAAACTTTTTTACCATTTTTAAAATATAAATTAGCTAAATCCAACCTATCGATATTTTATGATGGAACATCACTAAATAAAATGCTGATACTCAGTAGCAGCACTAATAATATTAAACACGCGTAAGAAAATTCGATTCGTTCTAGAAGCGACCCCAAACCTTTTAGCAAAGTTATACATTCTAACCCTTGCTAACCTTTACACACAATATTTCATTAGGGACCTTGATAAAATTGGAACCTAACTTTATTTGGGACCTATAACTGAATTTGTTGTGCCAAGTTAGGACTTGTGACTTCATAGGAGTTTGTATAAAATCAATCACGAACAGTGTAATATTTTAGTAAAAAGTCGACTGACCTATGTTCTATTTCGGTAAACAAATGAGCTAAATCATAATATTTCCAAGTTATTATCCTCCTTATCCTCATCATAATATTCCTCATTGCTGAGGGGTGATAATAATAATATGATGGGCTCCAAGATCCTTCTGCATACGATTCGATTTAGAGGACGATTTCGACTCTTAGGTATAATTATAAGATGTTAGTGATAATAATAGCTAGGATTAAGCGGCTTAACGTGGTCTTCGTAGCACGGAGAAAACGAAAAACCCAAAGTCAGACGTCTAAAGTCGGTCGCCTATCCATATTATTGACTTAGGTCGACGTTGCTTACCTAGCGCCATCGATTGATTGCTATCATTCAGATATCACATTTTCCACAATTTTCCTATTGTTCTTCAGTCTTCATTAAAAAAAATTAGATAACGGATAGTAAGAGTAAAGTAGTCCCACAAGTGGGATTAAACTTACCACGTTTGGAAATCAGCACACCCCTTAAACTAAGCTTCAAAATAAAGTATACGGTAAAATAACAACCGGAACTAGAAGCTTAACGCGCTTTCCAAGGAACGTGAGTAGGCAAATTTTATACTAACAGAATTCCATAAATTCGGTTACCAATTCAGGTCAACATTGATTGAAATAGGTCAACGTTGACTGTTGATTGGAAACGCAATCGTTTATTTTATAGGTAGGTAGAGTCTACTTTGATTCAAATAGTTCACACTCCACTTGAATAGGTACTAATGGATAAAATTAATATCATTTTTAATGGAAAAAAGGCAATTTACTTTTATTTTCTTGCATAAATTCGCACACATCGTAAAGTTAATTCAGCAGAATGAAATTAAGCACAGTTTACAATGTCCGCCCGAAGCGCCAATGATTGATGAAGGTGCGAAGGATTGAGTCATTAAACAAGCGAAAACCACAAGCTGTTAAATATGCTCAATCTTTGTAACTAACAGATTTCCAAAGATCTTCTTCGCAAACCTTCCTATGGCTGAAAGCGTTTACAGTATACATCATTCTGAGAGAATTTGAGCAACTTCTTTGACCTCATCTCAGGTCATTCTTAATATCGCAACCATTGTCAAAACCGTACGCCATCTTTTGGGAATGGACTACGCTTGCTCTGTCTTGGTTCCAATCAAGAGCTTATCTCGCTTTTTTGTTGGGCTTTCTTCGCAGAAAGTCAAAGTCAAATCATTTATTGAAATTGAGTACTATTTGTACACTTTTTGATTGTCAGTTGTTGTATTTGTAATATAATGATGCAGTAGTGATAATTAATTAATTAAACTTAGAAATAAAGCTACGAGGGTTCCAAACACGCCCACCTCTGGTCAACGACGACCCTATCTACGACATCTGATTTGCTTGAAATTACTTGAGTATTGACTCACGATTGAAATGACTTCAATCTAAGCATTTGCACTCACGATTGTAAAATATGAGAGCTATTTATACGGATCGTTAAACGAGTTACAGAAATACCATATACCTAATTTAGCAAATAGAGATGGTAAAAATCTTGAGTTGGATATTTTTTGAGCCATTACTCACACGTTTAAGAGTTACTCGGAGCAGCTCAGTTTATGGCCGCACTGGAAATGGCCGATAAACGCTTACGTTAAAGTTTACGACGTCAGCATTTGACAGGTCGGCTGGCAGATGATGCGATTAGTAGCAACGGCTCAGCCTGAAGAAATTTATAAAATTTACCCTCAGTTACGGCAGAACTTCTAGTAAATTAACTAATAATTTAGAAACCTTGCCTTCTTCCTCTGATCTTCCTGTCAAAGTCAGGTGTTAGTTAATCAAAGTTAGGAAAGGGAAGAAAATTATTTCCCTGCTAGAAGCCAGCCAGCTGCAATGACGCAAGGGACTGCCCACAGCTGATAAATTGGTCAGAAGTTAGATCTATGTTGAATAACACTAATTAGAATCGGCGATTATCTCAACCCATGTCCGGCCTCTTACTAAACGTGGCTCTTGTGTCAGAATGAGGGCGGTTTAGGCCGGTGTTCACCACGCTGGCCAAGTGCCGGTTGGCAGGCTTTACACAACTATGAAAACATTATGGAGAACTCTAAAGTATGCAGGATTCCTCACAGTATATTCCTTGACCGTTAAAACAAGTGAAATCGATTTAAACAATAATAAATAATCATATTTCTGTTATTTTTGAACATTTTTTAAAAATAGCGTAAAATATGCAAAATAAATAAATGAGAGACAATAATAAATAATTTTTATTTGTGTTTTACAAACTTATTTATTTCATTTGAACTTATTATTCACAGTAACGAATGGGAACGATAATTCTGCATAAGAATGAACTGTGTTGCAGTGATCATCGCCCTCCAATTGCTAAAATAGCCCTTCTGGCATAACAACTGCCAGACGCCAGTCTGATGGACCGCACCTGAGACCATGTTCATGGTCAATCCTTGGCACTTGCAGTTGTTTGATGATTATATTGTTATAGTAAGTAAAATGAAGTTTATGTTCGTTCGTTTATGATGTAAAGTAGATGGTTCATCTAAGAAACTAAGTTGAATAATGGACTAACATAATAAACTAATAGGAAATAATAGTATCTTGAACACCTGCCGTATCGTTAGATAATTCTTACAAAATACATAGGTCAATAATGCGCATGCAGATCTTCGCTAATTGTCGTATTCCGAATCATTGAATCGTAAGAGCCCTAAACAATGCACTTGCATTTTGCACCTTGTTATAAACAAATAGGAGTCAATATCATGTGTATCATACGACCGTTGCCGAACAGTGACGAAGATTTCTATGCGCATTATTAATTTGGTTGTACTGTAGGTTATCTAAAAACCCGGTAGCCATTAGGCTACCGAGATCCAAAAGTGTATAAAGATAAATGATAATAAACTAAAAGGAACCCCGGCGATGGATAACCACCTATTCACGTTAAAATTAGCGGCGTTGAATAATAGGCAGGAAACGGATCTAGGTCGAGACGGTGAGCTTTTGATGGCGGTCGGTTGCGAAGCCGTATGATTTGTGTCAATTGAGCATTAGCTCGTACTCGTATGTCGACTCGAGACGTATTGATTTCTTCTGAAAACGAAACGAACGGAAGCTGCACTAAATCTGGAACGTCGGATGTGATAGGTATATACCTAATGTCACATTATGTAATCATAAGACTTCATCTTGTTATATTTATTTCAGTGACTAGGTATATAGGGCAGGCTTCCGATCATTGACAGGTATACCTAATATACTTAATGATTAGTTTAGTAGGTATTATAAATATCATTAATACCTATATGATAAATATGTATGCAAATGTGCTTAAAATA
Source organism: Maniola jurtina (assembly GCF_905333055.1). Taxonomy (NCBI): domain Eukaryota; kingdom Metazoa; phylum Arthropoda; class Insecta; order Lepidoptera; family Nymphalidae; genus Maniola; species Maniola jurtina. The sequence goes on from NC_060044.1 coordinate 3,308,546, forward strand.
ATTGTTTCGCGAAGCAATAAACTTTGTTCAAAGGTAAACTTTGGTCAAAAGCTTATGCTCCTTCTACCTATCAGACGGCAGATATATGTAAACCATATTATGGCCAATTACTTTGATTAAATACCTAAATATTTACTTCCTATAACCAACACCCAGCCTGTATCTACCGCCTCTCTGCGACTCATTTGAGGTCGTCTGGGGTCTGCCAACACTACGCTTTCTGGTGTAAAGTTGCACATCTAACACGTTGGGACCCGCTCATTGCCGCTACAGCTTGACAACCCGTTGATCTTTGTCAGTAAGTCTGGTTCTACGAATCTACTAGAGAAAATCCAATCACACTTTGTATTATGTTAAATGGTGCTATATATATTAGACTTTGCATAATAGATACAGCTATTGGACGAATAAATAAAACGAGCACAAACGTTTATGCAAAACCTTTTAATATATTGGGTAGTTAAAAACCACTCACAACATTTCCAAATCTCCGAGGCACTATAAAGCTAAGACGGTCAGTTTGTACCAGGGGAGGCATCGTGAGCAGTTCTTAAGTCATAAACTTTGAATTTTATTTCAATAATAAATTAGACTGGGCACTTAAGAGCATTAGATATTCACAAAGACATGCGAAGACGATTTACAGTTTCTTTTCCCAGTACAGTTTTAGGAATACGTATATTTTTATAACTACACCCAATTTTTTTTTTTATTATTAAAGCTTACCAAGAAATTATTCAACAGACAACGGACAGAGAGATAGACAGACAGACAGACAACAAAGTGATCCTATAAGGGTTCCGTTTTTCCTTTTAAGGTACGGAACCCTAAAAATTAACATAGCCTATTAACAACTCCAACTGATGCCTACGTGGCGTAGTCACTCTCATTGTATTTCGTACAGTAGCAGTTTTCTATTTAAGCATTGCAGTTTTCATACTGTATTCGCTGTCTCATTTGTCAACATTTTATGGTAGAAACAAATGTTTCCCTAGCTGAAAACGTGACTAAATAGAAAGTAACCAAAACGCTCGCAACAATACATAACACGAAAGCTCTAAATAATATTTCAAAAGGACTGAAAGCAAATGAAATATGCCGCCATTAAAATAGCAAACTAGCATATAAAATGGTTACGGATAATGCATTCAATCAGAGAGTTGTCATGGTACCTAGAGCAGCAGTGTCGCAAGAAATTGACTGGGACTTCGTCTGTGTTGGTGTTAGCTGGCAAGCGTGTTCTGCCTTTTTGGAGTGTTTTTGTTTTTGTTAAAACTGACTGGAAAGCGCTGTAAGGGGGTGCGTATGTCAGCGAGCGCCGGCACAGACGGGGTCCATACTTGTATAGTTTAACTAACTTGTTACAAATAACTACAAACTTGTCATTGGCTAATCTTTGTAAAGCCAGACGAGAAAAAAAAAAGAAATTGACTCAACTTGACTAATGTACTGGTATAAGTTAAGCAGTCGTGCTTTGCTCACGATGGAACGGAGACTATAGAGTTTAACGTTAGATGTTGTGTGTATGTGTGTGCGATTTTGCTACATTTTTGTACATATCTCTTTCTAGGCAGACGTGCTTAAGCTATCTAATCACTTACTATTAGATGTGCGGTGATAGTTAAAAAGTCGGTATCCTAATTGGGGGGTCCACGGTTCGGCTCCGGGCAGGTATCTCCAACTTGCTGATCTATGTGCGTGAAAGAAATTGTATGAAGTCTGCCAATCCGTATTCGGCCAGCGTAGTCTGGCTAGACCTTTCTCATTCTGAGAGGAGACCTATACTCAGTAGTGAGTCGGTGATGGGTCGGTGATGATGATTATATGTGATTGCAGATGCTAACCTATTTTTTTTAAAGAAAAACAGCAGTCGGGTCATCTGATGTAAAGTGATTACCGCCGCCCCATAAAGATTTGTAGAGCACCAGAGGATTCGCCGCTGCCTATATAATTATTATTGAAAAAAATAGTTTTTTTGGCGACTTATAATAGGAAGATCTGCTTCTCTATAGTTAAAACTCTAACTCAATGCATTGAATGCAGGCGGTGCGGTGTCGCGTGGAAATTTAAATATTCGCAATACTGCATTGTCTATTATTTCAGGTGATTTATATTCGAAACTGTCCGAATACGCTAACGTTGCTGAATTAGAATCGATTAGTTTTGTAATTAAACGTATGTTCAGTGATGATGAACAAATTTTACCGTTGCATAACAAATTCTCATTCCCAATTAATTCAATTTGAATAGGTATTGGCGTCGATTCTCATGTTTTGCCCTAAACTAAATTTAGAGTATCTGCATCGTATTCTTTTTAATAATGCTAAAAAGGGACGGAACATGAATTTTAAGTTTTTACACTCGTAAATTTTAGTGCACGGTACTTTAAACACTATGCTCGCGACTGGCAGCTGAAGTCACGAGGTTTGACAGATAAATTGCTAAAAAAAAAAGAATAAAATATATCCCATAACCGACCGACCACCAAAATTAATTTGTGAAAGCTCAATCAAGGATTACTTACGCCCTGATGTTCTCAATTACTCCACCCTTAAAAGGTAGCAAAATAAAGTTATCCGTGAGTAATTACAGACTGCAGCCTCTAAAGCCCCACTCAGACGGGATTATCGTGATGTTGTGGAACAACGGAACTGCTTGAGATCTCAAGGGCTAAGTAGAAACAATAATACTGTAGTGCGAAACTAAACTATTACCTAATGTATTCAGTCCATCGATGTTTCAGTCCTTGACACTGATACTGTAATAATGGTACTTTTAAGAGGGCTCTCTCCGTCACTCGTTTCATACAATTGTAGTTCCAATTACATTTGAATATTAAGCAACCAAAGTCCATGAAATTTTGCAGACATATTCTAGAAACTAATATCTATGTCTGTGGTTTTCCAGATTTCTGTTAAAATATTCGGTTTCAAAGTTACGCGATCGTAAAAATTTTCACACAAATCTTTGAGCCCCTGTAATTTTAAGACTACATATTTTTAGAAAAATCTAAAACACCACAGACACAGATATTAGTTTCTAGAATATGTCTGCAAAATTTCATGGACTTTGGTTGCTTAATATTCAAATGAAATTGGAACTACGATTGTATGAAACGAGTGACGGAGAGAGCCCTGTTAACGTTGTCGTAATGAAAAATACTTGCGAAACCTACTTAAGTATATCCGAGTAGAATGTCTGAGTAAAGGCGGAAACAAATTATAAGACTCGAGTAACGGGCACGTTAAAAGGCGACGTGTGGCCTAGTTGTGACAACGCATAGCAATCGATTACGATTGTTAAGCAAAGTTGACCCAAGTCGTTAACTGGATGGGTGACCGACTTTGGGGATCCGTATTTGGCTTTTTTGTTGCCTCCGTACTTCGGAGAGCACGTTAAGCCGTCGGCGTCGGTCGCGGTTATTATCACTAACATCTGATAATAACAGTAAAAAACCTCTGAGAATCGAAATTTATAGTCAGTTGTATGCGGAAGGATCTGGGAAACCACCGCATTACTATCCCAAGAGAACTCCTGCCATTATTTGATTAATGGAAAGGAGTCACGACCCTCAGCAATGAAGGAATACGACTGTAAAGAAACGGGCGCATCCGTCAGTCCCAGCTTATCGGTACCTGGATAATACATAGTACACTGAACTGTGCAAACCGTCGGACGTAAGATGCGGACGTCACCTTGAGCGCTCGGACGTCCGTGGATGTCGGAGAGGTATCTCGCAAGACGACTGTGCACAGTTGTCAATCGCGGTTGAAATCTCGTCGGTTGCCGTTGACGCTTCAGCAACTGCCGTCGACACGCTGGCAACGAAATTAGTTTCAATTGATAATGAAATCAATGTCGTGAAACTAATTTCGTAATGTAAATCCGCTTTATGTAATTTTTCACACACCGAACACGTAATTCGCACATCATTATTGTTATTAAGGTTACCATACAAGTAAATATGACTTTATTGATGTTACTGTTGCAGAAACCGATCAGGTAACAATTTAATAACATGAGATAATTATCGTTATGTGAACCTAAAAATAAAATGGGGTATAGGTAGTAGGTATTGTGACAAATCACATGGATTGGTATGTACATATTAAGAGTCATTGAAAACACGACGAAGATTACCTTGTCTTCCACCGTTTGAAGATGTTACATTTAATTTATCAGAGTGGGAGGAGAGGAGAGACATAAACGGAAGTCGTAAAGAGAGCTCTTAAAGGCGTTTTGCGACTTGGGACGGCGTTATGCTATAAAGCATTGACTGTTTATAGAAATCGAATGTGCTGGTAAAATGTTGAACGAGTGCTGTCATCAGTTTGCATGTTTTTAGTGTTAAGATTTTTATATTAACCTAAAATAGAGATTTTGTATGTAAGTATTGACGATCTATAAAATGAAAAACATTTCGATGAAATGAAATGTATTTCTTTCATGAAGGACAGTTTTGGCACTTTTAATACGTGAAGACGATTCAAAAGGCGATCTACTGAGCAGAACTGGCGAAAGAGGCAGTTACTCGTTTGGAAAAGCAAAATCTTACAATGTATAAGATATACATAATTAATATAACTATTAAACTGTCTGCTGAATTCAAAACTGATTGTTTTCGTACGACGTTCTAAGTCAAGACATTTTAGTACTTAACATCACCCTATTTTGAAATATCTCTCTTGCATCTTTGAAAAAGAACAAAGTCCTCTTATGAAGTCGGTCAAAAATGATTTTCGCCAAGGACTCGATTGTCTAATTTTGCTGTCGTCTTGCGATATAGAATATTTTATCCAAGTTTTTATTGATTCTGTGATAAGTTTTCACGTTATGTTAGATGAGTGGTAACAACAGATCCATCTCGCATGGTTATAGAAACAAACTTTTAAAAGTTACGTAAAATGGTAATACATTGAAAAAACATAAAAATTAATCGTTAAAAATAGAGACAATAGTGACTGACTCGCTATTGCTTAATACCGTTCTAACTAATTAGCGTCATTTTACGGTTAACAAGGTCGGGACCTCGTATTGTTAAGTTTAACCTATAATACGAGTTTATCTATAATAATTTATGTGGGTATTGTAAGTTTCATTTTAAGTTACAAACTAGTAATATTCTATTTATGGATTTGAATGTTGGATAATTTCAATTTGTTTGTAAATTTTTCCTTTACGTATTATTAATTACTGATTGATTGATTGATTGATTTATTTATTTATTTATGCACGGTCTAACATAAACATCCATCCTAAGACAAAAACTAGCACACCCCTAAATCTGTCTCCAATATTCGACTCATATACAAAGTAAACGGTTTCGCTAGACAAGATGAAAAGTTTCCCGCCAAATTACTTTGGAGAGTGATTTTCGTAATTGGACCTTTTCCTTTGAAGTCCAAATCGAACATTTCTCTAACGACAGTTTTAAATTAATTGGCGAGTGAAACGAAATCAGCATTTAAATGAGTTCACTAATTTGTCTCAATTAAGTATTAATTGTTTATTATATCTCCATTCTCCATGAACACGAAATTACATAATATTTTATTTATATTTATTAATCTATATCTCACCCTATATTATGTCAAGACTGGTCGAGAAGCAGAGCAGAAAAAGCAACCGCCGAGTTTCTTGCAGGTTCTTCTCGGTAGGAAAGGCATTCATAACCAGTGGTAGATGTTTTGACGATTCAAAAGTACTTGTAAAAGTTTAATTGAATAATGTTGAATGTTGAATAATGTTTTGAATTTCCAATTTTTAGGGTTCTAATGAGAATAGTTAGCACAAAACTCCGTAGATGCTATTATTTAAAAAAAAATAATTACAATATTATATTTTGACCCTTGACCATCTTACTTCGGTCATAATGACCGTACTTAGTTGTCACCTAATGTTATCACGACTATGTATCCAGATTAAGATGCTTTCGAAAAGAAGATTAACTATCAACCTACTACCTGTCGACTAATAAACCTACAGTTACTCACAATTTAACTACCCACTTAACAAAGGAACTGAAAAACTTAATAGTTACCCTAAGCTTTAGTAACTGTTGCAAACAGTTGGCCGAAATTTATTACCCATCGTCGTACATAATCGCTACTTACTTAAACGAGCTCTTTTTAATCAAAGCAAATAAGGTTCAGCTTTTTTGTGATTGATTCTGTTTGTACAGTTTTACATAGCTCGCCTGATTCGATTAATTGTTTTACAAGTGTAAATTAAAAATTTATAACACCCCCGACAAGTGAAGGTTACAGTAACTAGAAAAGAGCTGATAACTTTCAAACGGCTCAACTGATTTTCTTGGACTATTCCGCGCCTACGATCTAAAGTATCTGAGTTTTCCAAAACATCATTTTCAAATAAATAATTATGTATTTAGGCAACGTCCATCTTGACAGCTTGACATTTGTCAATTGACATAATATTATGAACCTAACGGTTATCTAACCTTCTTTTCTACAAGAAAACTAGAAAAGAGCTGATAACTCTTAAACGGCTGAAACATTTTTTTTGGATTATAGCTAAGAACACTCTCGATCAAGCCACCTTTCAAACAAAAAAAAGTAAATTAAAATCGTTCATTCGTTTAGGCGCTACGATGCCACAGACAGATACACAGATACACACGTCAATCTTATAACACCCCTCTTTTTGGGTCGGGAGTTAAAAACAACATCAACAATAATATCTCTACTAAGTTAGTAAAAAGTCACTAAAATCATTTGTTTTTAGTTTTGTATATTATATCATGTAGTTCTCTTCTCATGTTTCAGATTTTTAACTATTGGAAATGTAATGTGATATAATATAGCATAAAAATATAATGTATTAGATAGGATAGCTTAGATAAATGAATTAAGTATTTTTAATGAACTGAATAAAGACGGGTTGAACTCCTTATTTATACATTTTTATGGGGTAAAGAAAAACGTAATTAAAACTGTTTTAATCACGTTTTTCTTTACCCTACTACTAGTTTAGTTATTAGGTACTAGTTTTATTAAAAAGGTTACCCCTTGTTGTTATAACTGTAGGTGTACAAACCACATACAAAAAGAGGCAGAGGCGTATCGACGGAGCTATTCCGCCTAATGTAGGCATAAATAATCGTGTCGAGATGGTATCAGTGAAAATACGGTAGCGACCTGGATGGAAAATAGTTCCCTGGCCCACCCACTTCCCTCTTAGAGGGAATTTTAATTAGTCTTTCATAGGAATAGAAAAATGCAGCGCGTAGCTAATATAAACAGTAAATGGGTAGGTAGGTACCTACGTGTTTCAGGGAACTCATTAGAAAAAGATCGGATTAGTCTTGAGCTTAGGATATTAGAATAGGTGAGTAGGTAGGTAGTGGTAGGTACTTGTTCCAATAACGTAAGTATTTAAACCTAAGATACCTAGTCAGTAAATAAGATTTAAAAAAAGATACCTAGTCATTTTAAAGTTGAGCAAATAAAATAATGATTATATTTAACGTTATAAATATGAATGGATGTAAAACGTGTAAAAGAGTTGTAATTTTTTTTTAATTGGCTCTATAACTTACTAACAAAAGAGAGACAAAATGTTCTCAAAGTTTTTCAAAAATCCCGTGTAGACTCTTTCCGGGATAAAAATTAGCCTATAAGCTATTCAGCTAAATCGGTTAAGTTATTGTGGCGTGATTGAGTAACAAACATACAAACTCTCAGATTTATAATAGTACTAGGATGTATTATTGAACATACAGATTTTAATAGAACTATAAAAAATATTTCACGAAAAACAATCATTAAATTCCCCAAATGGCTCACATTACAAAATACAATTTGTGGAAAACAGTAAATTATGAAGCAAAAGAAACCGCTGAACAATCAAGAAAATAATACCATGGGCAATCATATTTTTATGGGGCTTATTATGAATGTGCACAGAGTAGGGGTTTCAGAGATATTTTTATGGTAGATTAGATTTTATGGTCCTTTTAAAGTTGTAGATTTAATTCAGTTAAGTGGATTTGTATGCATTACTTTAACCAACGTTGTCAGTACTTCAGCGTATAAAATATCTTACTTGCTAAAATGTAAAACACGAGTTATCAATATTCATAAAATTCACGATACAGAAAGTACTAGGTATAGTACTGCCATTATAATATTATGCATATATTATAATAATATTGTAATAATTTATGACTTTCCTTGATAAAAAAAATTGGTTGTCTGTAAAGTCGGTTTACTGACGATAGTTGAACGTGACAACAAAGGCCGATTGTGCTTCTTTGTTGCTCGTTCCGCGCACTCGCTTGCACTTCAAGCCTTACATGGAACGCCTCAGAGCGAGGTAACGCCGCATGAGTCATGTTTTTTCGTGCGTGCAGCCGGCTCTATCGAATTATAAGACGTTGTCACGTCAATAAAATTCATAAAATAACTTGCGAGTGGTTACAGGTACAGTTATCACTTATTACATTAGGTACTATTTAAATTGTCTATATTCTTTATTTGTGTTGTCTTTATTTTATGTGTTGTTATTTGAGTCGAGTAGTTGTGAACGAGTAAAGGATTAATATTATTTAACTATTGTTTTTTGTCATGTCAGCTACCATATTTAAGTTCCTATAACCAAAGAATTCCCTACAGTGAAATTCGCAGTTTGGAATATCTCTGCCGACTCAGGGTAATTTATTCTGCGGCAAAGGCAAATGCGCTCGGTCTGTCCTACCCCGTGCAAATAAGCGGTTGACGAATGCACCAACATTTGTTTCGGACGTAGCTTGTTAACCCTCGCGCGAAAATTACACCCATTAGGGTGCGATCGAGTTTATTAAATCGGTCGTTCAGACCCAACGACTGGGTTTTTTAGATAAGCCCGAGTGTACGCGATAAGGGGATGCATTAAGTTCATTTACCGAACCGCCATTAGATGGCTTATGACCTCGTTACGAGCTAAACACCGAGAAAATACCAACACAAAATACTTGTAAGGAATTTATTTGTTTAACTAAATGTATATTACAGCAAAGGCTCTTCAATATTATAATAACTTTTTAGTCTAAATTTGAATTTGCATAACAATTAGCACATAATTTTACAATATCTACAGCGTTGTTAACCTAGTGGTTATTTGGGATTCTCTATTTTTTCGGAGTTATGTGCGTTTAAATTAAATATAACTTAACTTAACGGTGAAGCAATTAATCGTGAGGAAACCTGCTTGTCTGAGAGTTCTCCATATTATGCTCAAAGATGTGTGAAGTCTGGCAATCCACCCTTGGCTAAAACCAAAAACCTTTTCATTCTAAGAGACCCGATGATGACGGTGTTAACACGTCATTTTTCCAAGAACCAATGCCACATATTTTGTGCTAATGCTCTGAATTTTATAAAAATATATTAAAATATAAGTATGGCCTTACATTTTAATCCGTATGTTAGCAGAAGCATTTCTTAGTTTCTATTTTCAGACGCGATTACGGATTATCTTATATAAGTAATATAAGAAATAATAAGAAATTTCCTACTCTGCCAGGTAAGCGCGTTTCCATCTACCTCTTTATGTAATCTTATTTATAAAGCTACTCGTAATAATCCCATTACAGCTAATGCGCTATAAAGAAAGCGCTAAATCAATTTAGCTCAAGCCGGAGTTACGGAATTATGAGCGACACGTCGCAGCTGCACCCGAGCGCAGGCAATATTCGAGAAAATACAAGTTTCAACATATATAAGGAATAAACAAGATTAAAGAACCACCTATATATAAATTATAAAATAGATATCTAGATGTAGAGGTAGAACTTCCTTTTTTTGAATGGACAATTTAGTAAAATTACAAGTTTCCAGACCCAGCGATTGACTAAGTACTAGGTATACCCACATTTATTTACTGGGACAGTATCAGAAAACCCAAAACTATAAGATATATAGAGAAACTGTCTTAGAAACCTTTAAGTATTTTTTATGAAAACAATTTTTGCATAGTTAATTATTTTTTCAAGCGTGAGTTGTCCACAAGAATCTTACCTATTGTTACCTTTAGCGGCCCCCTGACGCAACGAGCGCTTGGATAAAAACTATTATAAAACTATTATAAACTTTATATTAAACTTAAAGGGCCAAATACACGCATACTTATTATTTTTTACTTTTTAGAGGTTTTTGTGTCGGACGTTTTTTAATTTTTTTAAAACTTAGGATTTACACCTACTCTCAAGTTTTAAAATCACACGTTTGCGTTTAGAAGTATCATCGTTGCTGAGTATCACGGGCCCTCTGTTGTGAATTTTCAATGAAATGGCGGCGATTCGCACTTTACTCTCGGACCACCGCTCAAAGTGCATTATTAACAAGCTCCCTCTTCCCGTCCTCTAGAGGACAAATGACTTAACTATTAGGATTTTAACAGCCTCTCAGAACCGCTGGTTACTTTGATAGGTACGCGTTGAATGTAATAATCGGATAAACTGCTTACTATTCCTGAATTCTTGATTTTGTTATATTCGTCTGTACTCTTTTATTTTTTGAGTTTGGCACTAGCTGAGTTATGCGAAATATTGACAATCTTCTCGGGTGACTTAGGTCTAAACTTTATTCTAGTTCTCGTACAGTAAACGCTAGGAGCTCTATACTCTAGATATCTGAGGCTCATGTTATTTTTCAAGTACTTAGTGCGTAAATCTGTCGTTTACCTACTACGGATACGAAAACATTTTGATTTGGCATCACCGTCATACATAATATTACAATTTTAAATGAAATTTCAGGGATCTGAAACCATAGTCAAGCAAACCCCTGTCCGTTTTCAGATAAAAACTCATTATTCTCAAACCATTTCATATAATATCACAAACAATCAAAAAGCACAATACAGAATGTAGTAAATCACTGTGCATTTACCGTTACCACCCCATATCTGATGCCTCGTGAATCCCATTAAGAAACAAAGAGAGCATTCAAGCCTTCCGGATTGAAATCTCACACAATACGCGGTTCGGTGGACTAGGATAACCATGTCGAGGGTAGTGCCGAAAATATACACAAATGTTAAACACAAATTTTTGTAGTTACTTTTTAAAAGAACAGACTATAAGACATCTCACAACTCACCATAAAATAAAAAGAAGTTTATATGAATATCAGTAGGATGAGAACTTACACTTAAATAAGTTTGAAACTCGTATTATAGTCATGCAATTATATTATATTCATTGTGACCATGAATTAATAATAATTGAAAAACTCCTCATTTTTACAAAGTCAATTCATGTAAAATATATGAATTGACTGAATTGATTTTCCAGAGGAGGGTTTTTGGGTTTAATTGGTTGTTTTTTGAGGTAAGAAGGTAATTTTAACTACCAGAAAGCTGGCTAATAGGTTTGTTTAATAAAACCGTTTCCTTGTTCGGCTAGTCACAATCAAAGACTGAAGCCAGAATAAAAAGACCTGAGTGTGAAAGATTTTTCAGATCCTAAATTAGTGCAACTAATGGAAGCGAATAGTCGCAAGGTAGTTACTATACAATTTTTTTTCCATTCAAAACCGTATTTCAAATTACTCAATAAATGGTAACACTACAAACTCCTGAAGTGCAATTGAGAGGGTTGGAGATTATTTAAAACGCCACGACTACGGAATAATCGCGTTACTTCGGGTATACGTCTACTATATACAACTCAGACAAGTAATTTGGATACAATGCTTGAAAATCAAAATCAACCAACCTTATGAATTTCTGAATAGAGATATGAAATATTATGAATAAACTGTAATAAGAATGAAACAAAATTGAAAAGAAAATAAATAGAACCTTCTTCAGTCGACAATGATTTTCAAACCACTGGAGTTCACAATTTTTAGTGAATACTAACTACTATTTCAGCATTTTCCAATGTAATTTCAAAGGTTTTGAGAAGTTACCTTAACCAATCTAGAGCAAAAAAAAATATCCATACTTTCCAGAAAATCAAATACTCCTCACAGGATTTTCAAGAGTAATCCATTTAACCGATTTTGATAAAATTTGCTACATAGATAGCTTGCATCCTGGGAAAGGTCATGACCTATTTTTATCCCGGATAATCAAAGCGTTGCCACAGGATCCTTTATAAATCCTAAGCCAAGTGGACAAAGTTGCGGGCTTCATCTACTTACTTGATACAGAGATAGCTTGCATCCTGGACATAGACTACACTAGCGGCACGCTATGATGGCCGGTTTGACACATTACAATAGTGATGTGGAATGTCAATTTATTCTCGAACAAAAAACAATTAAGTTTTGTTTTTGTACCTGATTAAATAGGTTTAATAAAACAAAAATGTATATGTTTATTTAATTTATTTGAACGAACTGAATATTTGAACGAAAATGAATATACATACTTTATATGCACACAAGAAACATATGAATACAAAAGATACCAAAAAAGGTGCCACAAAAGGCCATAATTAATCAGATTCGTCCATACTACTATTTTCACTGTCGTCACTGCTATCATCACATACATTAATAATTATATGTTCGTTTTCTATAATATTATCTATTTTCACATCTCTTTCATAATCTTCCCTTATTAATTTAACAGTTCTATTCACAACCTTTTCCCAGTCTCCTTTAGTCACATGTTCACAAGCTTCTTCTAATAATTTTAGCATTTTTTTTGTGGTAAATGGGGGTTCTGTATTGTGTCTTGCAGCATATCCCTTAATTTGAGCCCACACCAACTCAATCGCATTATACTCACAATGGTAAGGCGGTAACCGTATAACTCTGTGCCCATGTTCTAATGCTATTTCGTCAATGACGTATCGGATCTTGGTTGGTTTGTTTTCTTTTAAAAGACGTACTAATTCCGCTTTTAACATATTCATGTTTGCATCTACGCCATTTTTACGAAGCCATGCGACGATATCAGCTTTCTTTTGGGATTGGGCAGGTGGCTTGTCAATTTGCATCGAGTGGTATGGGGCGTTGTCCATAATTATAATAGATGGTTCAGGGAGGCTACACAACATTGAGGTAAAGCATTCAGTAAACTTTTCTCCATTCATGTCTTCATGATAGTCTCCAGTGGTTTTTGACGCAAAAGCCATGAGAGAACCTTCGACAAACCCGTTGATGGTTCCGGCGTGACAAATTATAAGTCGCGATCCTTTTCCTACAGGAACTTTGGAAGTAGATGCTGCTGTGTCATCGTTCCAAGAACGGCCTACAGTATGGTTAGCATTAAGCCATGTTTCATCCAAGAACACAACATTTTGCCAATTTTTGATTTCTTTCACTTGCTGTAAAAAAGTATACCTTGCCATCGCTATATCAAATCTTTCCATCAATATTTTGCGTTTGTTACATTTTTTGTATCGAAATCCAATGGTCTTCAAAATCTTCGTTAAAGAACTTTCCCCACCGAAGAATAATCCAGCTTCCTTCAGTGAATGCACCAACTTTTTTCTTGTTGGATACTCCTTCTGTAAATAGTAGCCGTAAACATGTCTTCGGATAGCATCGGCATCAAAGCTATCGATGCCTACGACTGGTTTTGCTCGTTTTCTCTTTTTTGGTGTGTGAAGTTTATTTTCTTCTGTGCCAGTCTCGCCATATTTTTTTTTAGTTATCCGTCTAACAGTTCGTTGTCCAATATTAAGCGCATCAGCTACGCGTTCAACCACTGACGTTATAGGTAAAATTGGCCCTCCATTTTGAGCTTCACGATCGAAATAGTTACGAAGGCGTATTACGAACTCACGTGTCTGACTATTTAGAACAGTTCTCTGCGTACGTTCGGTCATATCGACGAAATCCACAACAAAGGGCTTGAACAGAGTCCAAATTAACGAGCAAGGGTCAACAGTAATGCAGTATCAATATTTGAAATCCAAAGCCAGGTCAAAACTATATCACAATCGCATTGCACTGACAGTTTATACTTTTCGAAGCAACGTCAATTCGAAACTGCTTTGTTTTGCATTGAGCATTGACGCGAGTTTGCCGGAGGTAGTAGTTGTGCTAGCCAGCGATCCTATGTGACGATCGTATTAGATTCCATTTTTAAAAATTTATTGATATTTTTTTGCGATTTCAGAGGTTTGTCCACATAGTGAAAATTGTTCATATTCACAAGTACATTCACCCCTTAAATGGTGCAAACTGATTTTTCTACACTTGTATACATTTAAGAAATCAATTTAATAAATAAATTTTGAGTCCTAAACCTAAAACTACATTCGATAAAATTTATGAATCTCTGCACATCACTATCGTCAATAAAGTAATACAATTATTTCCTTCAAAGTCGTTATCAATTAATACGGAACTTCATGAGCGGACAAACGTCAAACCGGCCATCATAGCGTGCCGCTAGTTTAGGTACTTTTTGTCCTGGAAAATCAAAGAGTTCCCACGGGATTTTTCGAAACCTAAATCTCGCGGACAAAAATATCGCGGGCATCATCTAGAAAGATAATTAAATATTAAAGCCAACCAAGCCCACCCTTTTAATGTTCAAATTGAGTTATACACAGTGGGCGTCCGAACGCACTCGCGTGCTATGGTGCGGTTAACAACAACGATTACCGTAATTTGTGGACAAATATCAAGATATGGGACGCCTTATCGGTTATTCGGCCGTTGCCGGGACGAATAATTAAATATTTTTTGACGTGCGTGACCGATAAATTGAATGTAGGTTACTCTCTATTAAGATATCTATAACGATTTGATACTACGTGGCAAGCTTTTATCAGCTTTTAAGGAACAAACATTTTTATAGACTGAATTAAGTACTTAATCAACATTTGAAAAGAGCAACCGCCGAGTTTCTTGCTGGTTCTTCTCGGTAGGAACGGCATTCCGAACCAGTGGTAGATTATTTTGACGATTCATAAGTAAGTACTTGTAAAAAAAAGTGAATAAAAATAATTTGAATTTGAATTTGAATTAAAGCCTTACTATCAACGCCTAAACTTTTGGGTTTAGAAATTTGAAATTTTTACACTAAGTTTCTTTTATGACTAAGACATTTACTAATAAATATTTTTTTGGAAATACTACCCCTAAAGGGATTCAATAAAGGATGAAAGTTTGTATGAAAGTCCATCATTTTAACACGTTTTTTTCAAGTTATATCCATGAATTTTGGTACGACAACTTTTGGTCAAAAATGTGAAAAGTGAGCAGGTAGGTAGATTCGTGTTTCAGGATTTTTGGACACTCCCATACCATTTTCAATAATTCCACTCGAAGAGAGCGGGGCCATCATTTATTTATAATAGTTATTATAATAAATAAATATTTTCCTGGTATAAAGAAATGTATTTTTACGCAAAAAGACGTTCACAGGCCCTTTTGGATCATTAAATACGATAATGATATGAAAATGTCTCAATTTACGAGCGGAATATTCTTGTTTACTTACTTTTCGTCGGCGATATATTTTGATGAAAAGATATCGTTAGCAAACTCAATTAGATTTACAATTAAGGGGAGTCTAAGAAGCCGAGATAAAAAGGTTGCTTTTTAATTTGCATAAGATATTACGCTTTGAAGAGAAAATTAAATATAAGACTGCCAACGTAAAATAATCGAACGTAAAAGTAATATTCTCTTTTTCTATAAAATAAAATAATTTATATTTATAAAAAATGTGCTCTTTGATGAAGCAATGTACTTATATGTTTCAAAGTTAACTCATAATATGTGGGTTTAGTTACAAAACTAGCAAAGCCACTATACTACTACTACTACTACTTCTATACATGTACATGTAATATAATATGTACTATATAACTACACTGCGATCTCCTTTGATGGTCCTTGGGCTTGGATACAGTAAGGTGTATTTACACATTCGCAAAAGAGGGTCCGCAGAGTCGCGAGCTACCGTTCGCACTTTCGTCTCCGGACTTGTCTTGTAACCGTGTTGTGGTGAGATTATGCACGAGATGGATATTAACACCACGTAGGGTTCCGTACCATCGCACAAGAAATAAGTCTTTTTTTTTTAAATTTCGTGGCGGTCATTTTGTTTTTGTTTATAGCGGCAATAGAAATTCACAACTCGCCACCTACTTCATGATAGCCCGCTGACAGACAGACAGACGGACACCGGAGTCTTAGGGTGCCAACGGGACCCTGTTAGGTTTAACAGGGTTCCGTTGGCACCCTTCGGGTAGGTACGGAACCCTAACTAGCAATGTCGTGAGTCTAAAGAGAGAAAAACTTGTGCAAGCCTTAGGATTTTTCAATGAAACTTTAGAGTAGAACTTTAGATCACTTTTTCTAACTGCAAGTATAAGAGTAGGTTTATTATAAAAGTTGCCCTATAACCGGTCTTTGTTGACTTTCCGTTCACATTTCCACGCGGCGACGCGGCTCATACAAGATGCAGGGTACATTCAAAGTTGCCACATAATCGCTACAAGTTTCATCACTAACAATGAAGTCTTGAAGTTTCCTCCCAGTTCTAAGCAAACTCGCTCCGTGTTGAAGTCACGTAGTCCCTGTGATTTATGCATTAGTGCTTCTACACGTATTACGTTTTGCGAATGTTGTTTTCTAAAATAATACCTAGTAGGTACATACTTCTATATTAAATCCTATTTATTTTATTATTATTATACTTAATTTAAATATTGTAGGCGGGTGGTTAAGATATCGGTCTCCTATCCGAGGCGTCGGAGATTCGAATCCGGATACGCACCTTTAACTATCAATTTACCCTAGGTCGATAACACTTTTTTTTTCGTGGAATCTTTTATATAAACCTGCGCTTAATAGTATAGTATTCTTCAATGAATCAATAATGTTATTATTATTAATTAATTAGTTAATTAATTAGCTCCATATTGTTCTCAATGGCGAGTAAAGATCGCCAATCCGCTATTGGCCAGCTTGGTGGACTATGACTTATATTCTCATTGTGAGAGAGTACTCAGTAGTATGCTAGCGATGTAATTTAAAAATCTTTACTTTTATTACTTCCGATTCATTTAATAAATATTCAAACACACCTTAACCGCATCCTGTTTCAAATTAAAATCCTTTTAAACCTGAATTTCCAAGTCGAGTAGGTATAACCATAAAGAGCTTATACAAACCGAACAAAGACAAAGGGTGGGCGGAATCGTTTCTCAGTGAAAAGTTTAATTGTGTTAGCGAAAAGGACGCTACGCTGTGTCCAAATGAGTTTGCTCGAAAAGTGACTCGAAACAATTTACCAAACAATAAAAGATATACCACTAAATGATGCCCGCGACTTTGTCAAAATCAAATTCATCAAAAAATTCACAGTAGAGGTTTTTTACAATATTTAGAAGAATCAAGAACCTCATAATGGTCAACCCATCGCCGGCTCACTACAGAGCACGGGTATCCTCTCAGAAAGAAAAAGTGTTGGACCATAGTCTACCACCCTGATCAAGTGCGGATTGGAAGTCTTCACACACCTTTGAGAACATTCTGGAGAACTCTCAGGTGTGCAGGTTTCCTCTGGATGTTTTCCTTCACCGTTAAAGCAAGTGATATTTAATTACTTAAAACACACATAATGTTAGAGATGCGTGCCTGGGATCGAACCCCTGACATTAGATTAGGAGGCAGATGCCCTATCCACTAGGCTATCACAGCTTTTTCTACTTGAGGTCTTTTGACTTTAATGCTCAAGTATTAGAGGCGCCGAGATAACATAACCCGTAGTCATAACTGGTAATGCGTGGCACAGCTTTAAAAAAATAAACGTTTTTTCTTTTTTTCTTCTCTGCATACAAGTAACCTCAAACTTCAACGCAAATCAAATCTCGACCGGAAAATAGGCGACAATTGACAAAACTTCTACAAGTGGATAATATATTCAGCAAACGCTACTGTAATAAAACGTTTTCACAAGAAAAGAAACTGTAAAAACATTTCGGCAGGCGAGATAAGACAAGATAAACGGGTAAATGAAGGATACACGGAGGCAGCGTGTCTGTGAAGTGACAAATCGGTTTTTATTGCACCACATTGAGATACATCCGGAAAATTTTATGTGTGATGAATTCCGGTTGAGAAACCATCTCTTGTATTAAAATGGTATACTTAGAGACTCGAGTTAAATATTTCCTGGCATTGGTAGAGTTGGTAACTTCTCTTAATTATTAATCTTACTAATTAAGAGAAGTAACTCCAGCACGCCCCTCTAGTGTTTTTCATACAGACGTAGTTTAGGTCTAATTTTCTTATTAAGACGGACTCAAAGATTTGTATCTTTGAATCCATGTAGCTTCAAACTGCACATTTTTACAGAAGTTTAGAAACCTACAGACACAAATATTTATTTCTAGAGGGAAGACAAGATGGTTTAGTGAAAGGTTTTGGCTATGGATAGCTGTTACCATCAAAGACTTATTATGTTCCTAGGAGGCTTAATTTGAGGTCTAAAAAGTGTGCTTGGACTCAATACAAAAAGAAGGGGAAAAAATTAACTTAAAATCAAAATGCGAAATATTACTCACACGAGCTTAAAGCTAGCTAAAACGTTTCGCCGCAGCATCGTACCTACATATAACGCCGGACTTAATGCTAAGTACACTTTAAATAAAGGCTTAAATAGAGTTATTTGTTCTCGTGCATATCAAGAGTTTTCATAATAAGCACTGAAGGCAACCTCGCATACGAAGCGAGTGGGGAAATTACGACCATTCCATATGAATTTTCGCAGTGGAACGATTTGCATACATTTATCTCGATTCCCCGAGTGCATGATGGGTTAAATTAAGATGAATAAACATGCAGACTAGAGCGAATATGAAATGTAAGGAAAATAAGTCTGTACGTTTATTACATAAACACATACTACACAATACACATTTATAATACTTAAATGAAGAGTTTAAACTTACCTTATAACTTAGTACTAAAGAAAAAGAACTTGAAACTGCTCTCGAAAGATAAGAGTAAGACAAGAGACAAGCAGCACAAGAGCCTAAAAATGCAGCACATTAAAAACTGTAAAGTCATAAACCGCACTAAAACTTTCAACCAATTCATAACCCGGTACAAAAGTAACCACAGGAAAGTTTCCACACAACAAAAAATAAGAACAAACAGCAAGTTTTACCCGGCACTAGACGTATGGGAAAAGTTTGGGAACTTGTCGAGAGAATGATAAACAATGGTGCAGGAATCCACAGCAGTGCACATAAATTAGAAAAAATATTTACACATAATATTGTATGGTTCTTTTTTTATATTTTTTCCTTGTCTGGGTCCGGCCCTTGACTGCAACTCAATTAGTGGGAGATCATGCAGTATACAAGATTGAAGTGATGAACCTGAAATAATGAACCTGAAGTGATGAATCACTAGAATCCCGAATTAGAGGCTGTTTTGATTTTTTTAGCGGTGATAGTCTAGTTAGTTGTTATTACGTCAAACTCCTGTTCTACAAAGCTTGTCCGACATAATCGTATGTTGTCACAACGTTGAAATTGATAACCTGATTTTTGGGCTATATTTACAATTTATTGCCCTATTAATCAGATTTTGCAGACTCGCGACTCGTAACAATATGATTATGGTATCATTGGGCGTCTCTAATGATGGGAGTAAGAAGTGGACTTTGGATTTTTGCAAGACAGTCAAATTTGGACTCTTTGTTTCATGAAAACTTTTCATAAAATTCAAAGCTGGACACTGGAATACTCTAATGGCATATGATAGGATAGTCGTGTATGGAATTTAGACTAATGGGATTTGTTTGCATGAGTACGTTTTTTTTAAAAGCTTTTACTTCAAAAAGTTTTTTACTTTTATTTTTTTTATTAATGTACTTTTTATGCTTGAACGAAACCTTTATTTATTTAAAAGCCAAGCAACTACGAAATGGATATTTATTTACTTTAATGATCTTTAATGATCGAAGATTTCAAGATTTTTTGGCGTTTTTTCATAACCGCACTGCGAAAGTTTGAACAAAACAAAAGTAAACAGAAACACCAAGTTGTAACCGGTACTAGACGTATGGGAAAAGTTGGCAAACATGTCGACAGAATGATAAACGAATCCAAAAAGGCGTGTATAAATCAAAAAACTACCTCCCAAAACAAAAGCAAATGTATTAAGTTGAACAAGAAAAGTAATAATTGTTGATATTTCCTCGCCTCTACAGTGAGAAGTCGGTAAATTACCGTTGAATGTTGCAACAGTAAATGTGTTCGTAACGCTTTTGTTTTTAAAAGCGATTTACTTTTAACTATTTAATGAAATGAACGGTCTGTTTGCTTTTTCACAACAGTGAACAGCAAACCGAGTTGGTTTCTTTAACTCGGTAGTTGGTACTGTATTATAAAGCCAGCCAAGTCTTCTATTTATAACTTGAAACTTGATAATAAGTATTATTTCTTGTTAATTTTATGATTATTATTTTACTATGACACTTTACTCATGTTTTTTTATTTATTCATTCGTAATCAAGACCATTCACAAAATTATTTTTATAGTCTTAATCTTGGTTAAACAGAGTAGGTACGACACATGGTACGTGTGTAGAAATAAGAAATTACATATAATATAAATTATAAAATATTTTAACAGAATTGACTTGATTATGATTCTCAAATAATAATAAAAAGGATTACATTTTTCTTTTATTATACATTTTTACAGTAGACAAATCTATGTATCTAACCTATGTCGCTTTCCAGGTCTTTAATTATATTCTTGAAAAAAAATACGCGGCTCCCGTTGCAGCTTGATAGAAGGACTAACCAATAAATCAACAAACAAACACACATTCGCATTAATAATATAGATAGGTAGTAATAGTGGTTGATTTTTTATTAAAATTACGAAAACCAACGCTAACTTTACCTACCCCTAAATAATATTACTTATATAAACATAAGCATAGGTATGTACCTACTAAAATATTGTAACTGACTAATAATATTATAGCATGAGTAATAGTAGAGCAGAAAATATCTTTTAGCCGAATAAACGGCGCTCATCGTAAACATTTATCCAAGAAATAAGTGTTTATGGGTCGCCAGTGATAATATGTTGACATAAATATTTGGCTATTGCTTTGAGCAATTCGGGACGATCATCCATGTTTTATTGCCCATGAAATCGGACAAAATCACGTTTTCATTCCGTACTTATATGTATTGAATTAGGAATTTCTATCCCGGAAAATCAAAAAGCTTCTACAGGATTTTAAAAACTAAATCCACGCGGACGAAGACGCAACCATCGCTAATTTAAGAATCATAAAAGATTTTAATTTTTAAAATGCGCCTTAATTGTAATACGTGTTACGACTTACGACCCTTTACAATAATAAAGGTGTATTAGTATCTACTAATAATTAATATTAACAAAAATGTATACATTTTGGGTTGATTAATGTTCGTTATAACCTTTTTGGAAAATAAATGCCTTCAAGAATAAGTACATACATAAGTACCTACTTATATTAAAGCAAAACATATCTTTGTACAGTTTACAATATCTATTTTATTTTACAGCTGTAGAAGCCCTTAAAATAACAAAGAGCAAATTCAGTTCAAATAAAATATACATAAAATGACCCCTCGTAGGTACATATCTTGGGGACTCAATTACTTCCAGAATTAATTTGTAGGTCCTTAAATTTTACAGCCGCCCTTAGCAATTTCGTTTTATATTAAAATATAGCTAGTACATTGTATATTTTATGACAGCGTTTCAGAATTGCAAATAAAAATTTAAATCGATCTAGGACACTCGGGAAGCAGATTTTATGGTGCTTCAATCACCATAAAATCTGCAAACTTGTTTCGCTTTCGTCACTTTAGATACAACCTAAAGTCCACTATAGGAACAAAATTTCTGAAAGTAAGCGTAAAATAATAAACTGTCATGGAAAGAAAAGGAAATTCACTCCTGTAATTCTGAAGGATGAAGTAATGTGCTTGCTACCGGAGCATTCTTGGCAATCTAAAGTTAGATCTTGGGCCTGATGATAAATCTCTCAGCAGGGAATGGAGAGAGCTCGGACTCTCATTGGAGCAGATCCGCAGGAGAATCAAAGTAACCGGCTTAAAGAGTATCGAAGCTGAAACAGCAAAAATCAGAATAGATAGGTAGTTCGGGTTATTGGTGTTCCAAAGTGCTGAAATGGCGAAACCAGAATAGCAATATTGCAAGACATTACAATAGGTGGAAAGTAATCTCATGCGAGGTGATAACTCACAATTAAAATGAACATGAACCATATATAAGCTTTTTGATATAATCTGCTAAAACAGTCAAACCCGTATGGTGCAACCTTACAATTGACGAATAGATTGAATTGAAAACTGTAGACCTTACAATGCACAATATTCCATCTCCTGAGTATGCTGCGGTGTCGAAGAGAAACGACCGTTGAATGTGTTTTGGGGGATTTGTGTGGTGTTGCGTGGTGGTGGTGCGTATTGCTTGCTTAGTGGCGTGCTTTTCCGCATGTTTAGCAGTGGGAGGATCGGCGAAGCATACATGCTACGTTGCAATATACAGATTTATCCGTTTTTGTGGATTATAGAAAATTAAGCTTTTAGTTTCTTGTATATCATGGGCTTCCGCAAAGTAACGCCTGCTTCAATACAACAAACTAAAATGATTATGATAAACTCATTTTTCATAGTTTAGATAGGTAGGTACTCATCGTTGGGAGCAGCTCAACTCAAGCGGTGCAAGATCGTGATTGTATTGTAATTATCCTCACAAAACAAATAGACTTATATCCAACAGCTAATAATAATAGCTAATAAAACAGCTAACAACTAATAATATCCGTTCATAGGTTGAAACAACGATTACTAAAAACTAAGAAATTCCGTTCAAAGCAGCAAAGTCCTACGGAACGCGAAAGCAACGGGGGAAAAAAGAAAAAGAATTACCATGAATAAGCCATTATCCTAAACAATGTACAAGACAGAGTATTTTAGAGTTGTTTTTATTGAAACAAAAAATTTATAGCAGTCGTATCTTTTTGAAAAGCCCTTTCCATCTGATAGTTAAAACATTTAATTAAAACCGGCTTCCCGATAGCGGGTCCGAGCTTCGAGAGAGGGATGGGTAGGTACGCTATTGTGGAGTTTTGAAAAGCATTTTTGAATTAGCCCGCCATATTTACTTATCATTTTTCCTTATCTGTTTGTAGCTGATAAAATTCGGGTTCATTTTCAATTTAGAAATTATTTTGTCATTTTCTCATTAAAAAGTTTCAGCTACGTCCAATTTTCCAACGTACCCTAACTCAAACAGGAAAAAACCCAATGATCAGTTTCAAAATTTCTAAAACACTAACGTTATCGTTATATATACCTATCGTTGATTTTCTTTGATGAAACATTTACATAAAAACATGTTTTTCGGTTTGTCCTTCAATCACGCTGATTTTTTTTTTGCATGGATACAGTTAAAGACGTAGAAAATTATAGAGTTCCCACGGGATTTATAAAAACCTAAATCCATGCGGATGAAGTCGCAGGCATCAGCTAGACTTAAAAATATAAAAAGAAAAGGTGACTGACTGAGCTATCAACGCACAACTCAAACCACTGGATAGATCGGACTAAAACTTGGCATGCAGTTAGCCATTATAACGTGGAGAAGGGATTTTTGAAAGTTCAATCCCGAAGTTAAATACGAGTTTGGTGTAGTCCACGCGCACGCGGTCAAAATCGCGAGCAAAAGCTAGTATGATATAAGAGAAGAACATAACCTTGCGGTGAAGTAAAACCCTATCAAGAACAGAATTCGGAAGGTAACTTCAACACAGTGTAGCATTAATCACAGAGGGCAGACGATAACCGCAAGGCGCTCTCAAATGGGCGCACTTAAAATAATTTAAGCCCCGACCACAAAACTTAAGCCATAAAGGAGCAGAGACAAAGTCTCGGACATTTTTCATTAGAGCGCGGAAACTCCAGCCATTTCCTCGTAAACAATTATAAGATGTGTCCGGTTGAGCTAATTGCTCAGCGATTTGTTTCAAGTTGCATTGTTTTTGAATTTTGGAAGGATATCGCTTTGGCTATCAAAAATAATGTTTTCTTTGTCGGTTAAAATACAATGATGAAGTCTATATTGAGGTACGCTTGCCTAGAAAAGGCCTATATTCTCTTGCCTTGAAGGTACTTAGGTTAGGTATACCTACTTAGCAGGAAAACAAGGACCCTGGAAGAGTATTCCACGCCTTAGCGGTTCGTATTAGAAATGTTGAACAAAAAAGTTTCGTATGAGTTATTGATTATGCTGCCTTACATTATAGTTATTTATGGCAAGCGTGATCCAATCTAGACCTCATGATTGCTTTTTATTAAGCATGATTGTTGCTAAGCATAAGCTTAATTGGCAATAAAAAAATTCACAAGAAAAATCTACTACCACTCAGCAAAGTAATAGAATAAAGTCTTACTTGGAAAGTAAAATCCAAGACGCAAACTCATTAAAATTTATAAAGAACAGGAAATTAAACCAAATGAAGGGAATAGGTACAAACACAAGCGGAGTTCAGTGAAAAGAGCCAAGCGGAAATTAATCAAGCGCCTTTACATCAAAATCTGTGTAACTGAATCAAGAGGCAGGCAAATTATACAAATGAACACAATTCTCTGCTAAACGTTTCAGGGAACGCAATCTGTTACAATTATTTGTATGTAAATTGAAGGGCTTTATAGTACTGTCAGGCCCTTGACCACAGAGATATATTATGACTGGAGGAGAAGAGTTCGTCGTACAAAAACCATCAATTAAAACATCATATACATGCAAACTGCGGAACCAACTGCATTTCATGATGTTCCCAATAGATTTCAAGGGGCGGACCAACAAATTCCTGAAAAGCCGGCAACGAGGTAACCCGCTTGGTCATTTGTTCGCTATTTATATAAAAATAAATAATAATTATTAATATAAAAATAAATAATAATTATTAATATAAAAATATTAATAATAACAACATAAACTCAACAAAGGCATAAGGTCTAAATTGGACGTATGCTGAAAAAAATACGGAAACTCAAAGCACGTTTCTGTTGTCATCAAGAGAATGCGGAGAGATTCATTCCTACTCTGTGGATGTGCATTGTATAAGCTTGGAATTAAAATCACTTTAAAGTAAATATTTATAATAATTATTCGTTATTTCTTACAAAGAATCTTAATGTGAGGAGATTAAAAAACATGATAGAGACAGCGATAATATTATTGACAGAAAGGGCAAAAGGACTCTGGACCTCCTTTTACTCTTTCGGCAAATTTTAGAGTAACTTAAAGCACGACTGGTGAACTTGTACACCAGTCAGAATGATTATGTAGTGGGGCATTGTTACTCTAGTAATATGGCATCTCTATGCTTTCGTCCATCAAGACATTTGTCACAAGACAATGGGACTTGACTGAAGCGTAGTACTTGAAGTGCTTCAGACTTGGAGATACGAGAAGGAGGAGGGAAAGGACAAGTACAAAAGTAATATTATAGTTTCTCTGAAGGGAATTTCTGAAATTTCAGCTCCACAGGCTTGTAATTTGTACTTGACTTGAAACAATTAAGTTAGAAATGCTAATGAAGTTGTGGGAAAAGTAAAAATATTTAAATATAATAAGAAGTAGAAATGTATACCCACCTACTTACTTAATTGTATACCTAGTTCCATTGCGACTTCCCGTCTTACAGTTCTATGCGTTTTTAAGTATGGGTTACCTGGAAGAGATCACTATAGTGATAAGGTCAGCCTTTGTTTGTAAATCTATCCTGTATTTTATTCTTTGTCATAGTTTTAAGCAATAAAGTTGTTTAAATAAAAAAATAAAAATTAATATATTTTTGACTTCCTAAAAGTCATAAAGTTAAATAATTGATAAAAATTTAAAAAATCATTTCACCTACAATTGTTGCCAGGAAGAAAAGTTTAGTTTAGACATAAAATATTTAATTGAAAAGCCAAAAACGTTAAGAAACTTCGTATTTAGAAATATTAAATTTTTAACGACCTCGTAAAATTTAGGAAAATGAGCAGTGACGTAGATAAAATTTAACAAGTTTATTTCCATCATCTAGAGTAAGTGTTACATTGTATCAAGCAACACGACTAGATGAATACTATCGTTCTAAATAAGTTAATGGAATATACAATTCCAAAAACTTTAACAAATATTTGATCCTTCTGTAAGAAGCTACACAGAGAAAATACAAAACACAACAAATCACGAAAACATTGACGAAATATTAGTTCTACACAGAATAATAAATTATTTAGCATTTTCAATGTTAGCTCAACGGTTAAATAATCATGATTTCGACGTTTGTATAGAGTTACATCTACGGTATTAAACATATAAGTGAGCCAGCACTTCTGCAGAGAAAATCGTATAGTAACCTTCTTCAAAAGATGGAGCTTCTCTTTTTAGATAAAACATCTCGACTGTGTGGAGTACCTATGCTTATGGCAACGCGATACGAGTTTAACCCTCTTGGGGTTTTCACTTTTTCGAAAGAGTTGTATCTTAGGTGCTATGTGTAATATTATTGACCTGGTGGGCCGGTACTTTGGCAAAGCAGATAGTAAAGCATAGTTCCTCCCCCATACAAGTGAAAAACACTTTTTGGGTATATGTATGGTGGCGCAAGACAAGTTTATGCGTGTTGACGACTCTTCAGCGTGCGAAGTGTCATTAGTTAAAATTACTGAACTCGGCTATCACTCCCTTGAAAGCAGTTGAGAAGTTACGCGAATGGGCCTCGATTGTGTGGGAACAGCGGATAGGGGCTGCGGGTGGAAGTTTTTCAGAGGATTTCGATAAGAGCAACACGACACCCGAAAATAAGATTAATTAAGAAGTAAATTAAGAAGTTGTTTCATAATATTAACGTCAATAAAACCAACAAAATACTATGATAAATATTTTATTTTAGTTTAAAACGAAAAAAATAAAAAAAAATCTAAGTACATATTAATTTTAATAAATCTTAGCAATGGTCTCATACTCGTACAAGCTCAAAAATTATCGCTAAAAGATGATACAGCCCGATTCAATAAATTTAGCATGGTTAGAGTTACTCAAAACTGATAACCAACTATCAAAAAAAGTTAAAAATAAAAATTTATATTTCTTCAAAACATGATTGAATGGAACATAATTAATTTTATGTTTTCAAAATCAATGTTATCCATCAACTTTCTAACAAGTAACAAACATTACGTTCAAACTTTTGCAAACTAAACATGAACAAGTAGAATGTTTTTTAATTATTTCCAACAAAGCAAAGTTTTGTTATTACTACGTAAGCACGTACTGAATCTGGTTTTTCAGTACACTACAGCGACTTTACTAGATTTCTAATATTTTTCGAAAACGGTGTTCAATATCAAGCTTCCATGTACGACCGCGAAACGAAAACTGTGGATTAAAAATTGATACAGAACATACGTGTACGACTTCAAAAAATGCAGTTTGCTCTGGTAATATTTCTTATTCTTTGTTTATCATCATCAACCCATCGACGGCTCACTACTGAGCGCGTGTCTCCTCTCAGAAGGGTTTTGACCATAGTCCACCACGCTGGCCAAGTGCGGATTGGTAGACTTCTGCACACACCACTGTCAGGCATGCAGCTTTTCTCACGATGAATTCATTCATCTAAGTACTTAATACTTTTACTAGACAATAGGTAGGGAAATATATCTAACAAGTAGATTTCTCCTATTTTCGTAACGGTTTTCAATAAAATCGTATTTGTAAAGTTTCATTGCGCAGTAAATGGGTATTAGATGGCTTTATATTCGACTCTTTTTTCCTGGAAAACTCTATCAAGACAAACTTTAAGTTACTTTAGTTGTTTTAGTTGATTTTTTTTAACACAACAAGTTTATATCTGCAATCTTAAAATACCCAAGTGGTGGAGGCCTATCTAATCTACCTGAAAACTGGTTGTATGGCACGATTTCTAATGATGATGACCTGATGATGTAGTTTAAGATGAGAGCGGCCAGCGGGAGATCCTCTTTACTTTGAGACATCGTATCGAAATGTTAAATCGCTTGGCGGTACGGGTTTGCCAGTAGAGTGGTAACTAGCCACGGCCGAAGCCCATCAGAACAGACCAAAGATTTCCTAAACTGCACCTGCCAGGAACTGAACCTTCCACTTATAAGACACAGTACTTACCTGAAACTACTAATATTATATTATTTCTCCTTTTACACATTTTAAAGTGTGTCTGGCTGTCTGTTTTTCTGTTACTGTTTCATGGCTCATCCATTTGACTGATTTTGAAAAAATTTAGCAAAGAACTTGGAAGCCTAGATAGCTTGTATCCCGGAGACAGACATAGACAGTCCGTCTATCTTTTATCTCGAAAAATCAAAGAGTTCTCATGGAATTTTCAGAAACCTAAACCCACGCGGACGAAGTCACGGGGCGCGGTCTACACTTTTTTAGTTATTTTTTTATTTATCTATCTCTAGCTAAACGTTTATTTAAGTTTTCAGCAAATAGTGTCTATTAGTAAGTAGGTCCACATAGATACGTGAAGTTGGGGCGAGTAAGGTAAAAGTAAATTGGAAAACCTAAAAGCTCTATTTTGAAACGGTAGGTTATAAAGTTGGGAACCTCTGGCCAAAGGGTCAAAGTATAATGCTTTGAGTCCGCATTCTGTCTTTTACGAGTCCGGACACACTTTAAATTGCATATTAGGCTTTGTTCACGCAACGCCCTATGTAACTCAAGGGTCATGCTATACGCTCAATATCTATAGTGATATTTTTTTATTACAAGAACTGTCAAACCCTTAAACTTATACCTCAGATAAAAGTTATTTGACGATTGGAAAATCGACCCTAAGTTGTTTTTTTAGGCTATATTATGAAATATACAATAATTCATAACATAGGCTATAACATTTTATGAATTGAGAACATCTTTATCATTTAAAAGTAAATTAAAAAGGAATGGTAATTTGTCAAGATAGCTTAAATATTAACGAAGTAAGAAATGGTTTACATGTAGAATTACAGTACATTGCAGTAATGCCAAAGGGACAAGATCGTGTTAGTTCAATATTTTGATAGATAACGATATTCATCTCAGTAATTGGAAGGATCATGATTCAGAGACCGGGATTTACTGATCGATTGAGTAAAAGCTGCATTAATCATTGCTACAATCTTAATTGTTTTGATAGTGAGAGAGTGTCGGCCAATCAGTGGTGATCGCGATCATCACTATGCTGTCAATATACAGCGATAGGCCCCTTGGATCACGTTAAATATTGAACGTGTACCACGCGCCTAAGGGTGAAAGGATCAACAAAAGAGAAGAATTCCAATTGGATCGCAAGAAATTGTCCAAAATTGGTGGCAATTCACCGAATGCGGAATATCACATAACTGCTAGTTTTCCGCATCCCATTTAAATAATATGTCTGCATTATGGGGAAATGCAATTTTACAAATCCCGAATAAATTGGCAACACATTTTGAGAAATTGTCGATGTGGTTGCACGATTTGTTTCAAGTATTTTATACCAGTACAAATATTTTCATGACATTATAATTTTTTCGTTATTATCAACAAAATCAGAATATTATGTTCTATTTAGAAACTAAGCAATTGATTCGTATCCCTTAGTTATAATGTATGTTTGGCATAAATACTAGGTAATAACTTTTAACATTTTTGATATTAGGTATATTGTAAGAAAATTGTTGTATTTGTTTTACTTTATAAATAACTATTAGGAAAAAGTGATAATCGAAACAAATATATAAAATTCAATAAATATATCAAAAGTTGCGGAGTCGGCAGGGATTGAACCTGCATCGCTCTGGCTGTAGCGGCCTTGGAGTACTTTTATTGCATTTAGGGCCGATTTCACCAACGTAAAATAAGTCTTATCTGAGAGTAAATTTGATATTTAGCAAGTTTTCAGTACAAGAATCGTTATTATGCCCAATTTATTCCTCGATTAAACGTCACTCGACGTTGGTGAAATCGGCAATTAGACGACTGCTTGTGACCAAATTGTGAAAAAAATAAGTAAGTATCTTTTCCACATAACCTCTAAAAACATTTCTATTTAGTGTATACGAGAAGAAATTTTCTAGTTATCAATAAATAAAGTGCCGAACTAAAATCACATATTTCTTCGACATCAATCAACGTGTATATTATGACGTCCGTTGGAAAGCACTTCGGGAGGCCGTACGTTTCGCCCTTAAACGCCTTGCGGACACACTAATGCCCTTGAAGTACATTATAGAAACCTTTTGGCGGGAAGTTAATGGCCCTTCGGCGAGGGACAAATGGTTGGTATATATCAAGGGTATTTTCTTGCACCATACTTGAATCGCCACTACTACTTACCTACTTACCTATATTATATGAATACTGTGACAGATATATAAAGCTTTAGAAAATAATTAAAATCATCATCATCCTCATGATCAACCCATCGCTGGACTGAGCACAGGTCTCCTCTCAGATTGAGAAGAGTTTAGGCCGTAGTCCGCCATGCTGGCCAAGTGCGGATCAGCACACGTCACACACATTTGAGGACATTATGGAGAGAAAGCATGCAGGTTTCCTCACGACATTTTCCTTCACCGTTAAAGCAAATGATGTTTAATTGCTTAAAACGAACATAACTCCGGACAGTTAAAGATACGAATCCGGGATCGAACCCCAACCTTCCGAATAAGAGGCGGACGACTATCAAATAAATTTAAATTAGGTCTCTATAAATATTTCAATAATTGCGACCCAATATTGTGGTGAACACAGGTGAACTTACACTTAAAATTAAAATTTATAAGCACACCAATCGTTTTTCGACGCATAAGTAGGTACCATCTGTCTGTCTGTCAGCCTCATTAAGTTTGAAACGTAGGAAAGTATTTAAAACAAAAAAAAAATACTTCCACTGCAAACTAAAATACTACGATTTCCCGGTTAAATAATAATGAAACCTAGAAACCGTTTCGTTGTTCAGGGAACTTTTGTATTTCTATAAAATCGAAATTCAATATCCATTTCCCCGTCTGCTTTGCATTTCCGGCGAAAAAACTGGTTTAAAGCATTTTAAATAACTATTATAAAGCTGGAAGTGTTCAGGAATAAAAAAAATGGTAAATAAAAGATTTGCTAAATAACTTATATCAACACATTACAGATATGATTTAATTTGTAACGTTCAAATGCCATTTTGAATTTAAATTTAATTAATTATTACTGTCATTATTGCTGTTGCTCGCTATTTTTATTTTAAAAACCCCAAATTTTTTAAATTATTAACGATTTTCTCATATTTTGTTACATTGCATAGTGTTTCAAAAACCGAGGGTTTCACATATTAATTTGAATGTTTACGGGTTCTGAAAAATTTAATAATGCTCTAGTTGTACGTGAACGCTGGATTCATACAATATCGTGTAGAAAACGGTAAAAAAAATACATCCTGCAGCGTAAATTGGTTCGTAAAAAAACCGTTTATACTATAAAGATGTGGGGAAAACTCGCGGAGTTACTACGCTTGATGAAAGAAGTGCAAATGAAGAACTGAATCATGTTTAAATAGGCACTGAGCTAAAATATTAATAGAGTAGCGAACGTGCTGCAATATTGGTTCAACCTGACTGTACCCTACTGTACTACTACTGGTTTGTACCCTATAGGTTTCTTGACAGACACGACGGACGGACGGACGGACGGACAGACAGACAGACAACAAAGTGATCCTATAAGGGTTCCATTTTTCCTTTTGAGGTACGGAAACCTAAAAATGTTTATTTCGAGCGTAGTTTCTTAACGCTTGTATGATGTTTGCTCCTCCGTAGTCTAACTCAATGCACATAAATAGGAGACAATTTGCACTAATGCAATATGAGGACTGAAGAGGGACGGTTTGTGCAGCGACGTGAAAAGATCTTGATTAAAGCCATTCATCCGTAACGAGCCACATTTGCAGTCATTTCGTCTACAAAAAAGAGAAAATTATCGTCACCGCGGACGAGATATGAAAATATATTTCTCTCATTATATCCACGCTTTGAGTTTGTTAGATTTATTTAGATAATGAGTTGTTTTTGACATGTTCGTTGAGTCGGGTTGTAACTAGGGATTGCAATCCAGCGGCATTTTCAATCCAGCTGGATTTTTGCTGGATCGAAGCAAATCCAGCTGGATCCAGCGCGGATCCAGCATTTACCGATTTCTCAAAGAAATGCAACATTTTTTTACGTTGTAACTGTTGAAACTTTATTAACTAACTACCTATATTTGTTTGTAGCTATAATATGAGTTCTTTATCTATGAAAAAAGCATTTAGATGAAAAAAACAAAAACTTTTTGAATGAAATTAGGTACGTATTGGATTTAATCAATCGAAGTATATACCATTCATTATTTATCTACACACTTTCGCCATTTTATAGGTAATTTATTGATTCCATTGCTGAAAAAATTGTGGGAGCGAGAATCAATAAAATCTTTCAAGGCAATAAAATCTTTAGACTTAATTGAAATTATATTTTATTCCTTGCAAGACATAGTCTAAATTCCGAAAAAAGTATTTGTTAATGGATCAATGTTCGGGGAGTATAGTGTGTGATTCCAGTCATAGCTCCTTAATTTAGCAATCGTCTGTCGTGGAGTATGAGGTTTAGCGTTATCCTGAAGTCAAGCTTTTTGCTAGCGTGGTTTGCAATTGTTGACAGTAAAGACCTGTCGTAATCATCTGGCCAGATCTAAAAAAGCTGTAGTGTTTGATACCAGCAGCAAGATCCTCTTCCACGATCATCTTTAATTCTTCACTGTCAACTAGGATCTCCGACCATCCACAGGATCAAAAGAATTTCCAGAAGAGTTGGACTCAAAAACGTTCCGTGCTTTCTTTTACAGTAGCTATTCATAAGGGATTTTATAAGGGATTATACACATCATTAATCTGAAATAGCTATTCATTTAGGTACTATTTTACTAACTTTGTAGGGCTCACAGTTTCTCAGTCTCACTAATTTTCGAAATAAAACTGCGTAGCCTATCCCACTTCCCACTTATAAAATCTTAACAGAAGTTGAAGTTATCATATATTTTAGACTTGAGAAGCCAATCAAATAATATGTTACAGTTTTATTTACTTTTCTGAAAGACATTCTGTGGTTTTTGCGCGAAAAGAAAGTAATTTACTTGTTTTAAGCTGATTGCGGATCCGCACCGCTGGATCCAGCGTCAGATGCTGGATCCAGCAAGCACCAAAAACGTGCTGGATCCAGCTGGATTGCTGGATTGCGGATCCAGCATTGCAATCCCTAGTTGTAACAGAGATGAGAGACGTAGTAGGTATCTAATTTAGTATATTTATAAGTTTATTTTACTTTTTGCTGCTCGAAAGTAATCTATTTTTAAAAGGTTTTGAATATAATATAATAATAATTGATATTGATTATGCACCCTCCTGTAAAGCCTTTTTTGGGTCTTAGGTAAACAAAAAAACGAAAGGTATACTACTAGGGTGTACCGCGTCACTGAGTACTTACTAATAGATTAGAGTACCTACTTACTAATAGCAGCGTGATTTTCGAGTAAGGGAACTCTCAGTTTGACACTGAATAGACGACATGTCAAATATTAGGCTATGGTGACGTAATATAAAAAAACCGGCTACCTTAGAGCTACCTGCGTCAAAATGTACTAACATTTGACACCTGCCAGTGACGTCGAAACGACGACGTTTTGTTAGTAGTTCCCTAACTGTCGTGAACTATTGTAACTTAAGTATAAAAGAAACAATAAACCAACACTGTGAATACGTATCATAACAAGAAAACTGTTCACTTCAACGATCTCGAACTACGCACGTTGACTTCGTTTTCACAATCACGTTGCTTCTACAGTTGTTGGCAAATATTATTTTCAATTTTCAATTGCGAAATCACGTTTCTTCAGCGCACGTTTGAACAGACTTTAAAGATGATTTAACCAACCCACCCCTTATGAAAAGTTCGATTTCTTCTGTGTAACCACCAATACGTTTATTATAAGTATTGTTAGTATGTAGTTCACTCTAGTATTGGTTTGGATGTGAAATCTGTAAGCAACGTTAATCAAATCGATAACTAGATGGGTGATCAAATTTGAGAGGTTGAATTTAACTTTTTAGTTTCCTCCGTGTCCTTGGATGTACATTAAGAGATCAGTCCCGATTATCATAACTGAAAAGTAAGAAGTGCGTGCCCGGAATCGAACTCCCGACTTCCGATTAGGAGCCGGATGTTCTAACCATTTGGCTATCACAGGTATATAAACTCGAAATCAAAATAGAAATCAAAAAGTCGAAATCATACTTTTAGTCATACTTAGATATGGGAACCCACCGCTTTATAACCCCTAAGATACGTCAGCCATTATAGTAAGGGGTGATCACACGCCGCATTAGAATTATTGGGATGTAGAGAAAGGGAAGAATTTCCGGTCTTAAAATCATCAGAAGCGAGAAATATGTACTTATAGAACGTAATTTAGATTGAGTTGAAACTTTGTACAGTTTTTGTTGGAACTGGCTTAGTTTTTCCCATAATACAATCGACATATACTTATAAAAAGTGCGCGTGAGTCAGATTGCAAGGCAAAGCAGGCGTTAGCTATTGAGCATCTAAGTACGTAAAGTTTGTTTTGGTTTGGTTAATGTAGGGTTCTTCTCCGGAACTAATGATCGGATTCTGGTAATTCTTTCACTGAGAGATAGCTACATTATCCGGCAGTGCTATGAGATAGATAGATATAGATAAATTATACCACGCGGCCGAAGTCACGAGATGAAGCTAGCTAGTGTTTAATAAAATAGTTGTAAGCTCATAACGAGGTAAAGATACAAGTTCTGGACTCAGTAGTAAGGTAGTAAACAAAATAATAGCCTCCGTTGAAAGCAAACAAGACTCAGTAAATGTAGTGTACTTTGCTGTTTTAATACCCCCTCTACAGTACTTTTATGGCGGAACTCTGAATGTTTGCTTTTGTCAGAGTTGTTGCTATTAGAGCAGCTATGTCCTGCGAAGTGATGAATCTAACCTAACTGATGTTTAAAAGGTTACCAACAGGTATGTTGCAAACTTATCAAATCAGCAACTCCTTATTATTAATCGTCAAAGGCGCGCTTAATATGGGAGCTTGTATGAAATAGTGAAACGTGATGTCATAAACATTTGAGGTGATTTCATAGTTTAATCGATAATTTAAAACGGTTATTAAACAAAGAGTCCAAAGTAGTTGAGTAAAAATCACCAACCAAACCTAACCACCAAACCCAACCACCAAACCAAAACACAAATCAAACCGAAGTGAACCAAAAGAAACACCTTGTGCCAAAACCACACGCCGTATTTTGCTGCTCTGTGGTTTGGGTAACTCAATGGCTTTTGTATGTGAAAGTTTCTAGGCCAGTGCTTCAGTTTTGATTCTCTACTATAACGTGGTTAATTACGTTACGTAATTGCAGTGAAGTTGTAGGTAAGTACTTCTAAGCTCTATTGTCCCGTTGTTTATATTTTAGCATATAGGAAGTAGAGCGAGATTTTTTCTACTTACTCTTGCACTATAACTACCACACTCAAAACTTTCAGATATAGGTATATGTATATAAAGTCTTACGTCTGAGTGCAGAAGTGCAAATACGAGGAGTCGTAGACTGGAGGTATCAGATTCGATTCTTGATTGGTTCATTTTATAAAAGTTCTGTAACAGTAAAACGTACGATACGATCAATTGTTTTTAAAGTCTATAGGCGCAATATACCTACAGTGATATTTTTTTAGCTTTAGTAGCAGTTTTTTTAAACTACAATTCGATTCCAAGGAAGCTGTGGTAAAGGTAGTGAAAGAATCACCCAATAAGCCTTTAGAAGACCCTTTCTTTTATCTATCAAAGGGTTTGATAAACATACATATCATACTCTAGATGTAATAGCTAGGGTATGCTTTCCAGTATCACAGCCTGTCAACTTGACATGCGAATTAAAAGAGCCTTTGGCTTTATCTACACCCACACCCATCGTCCAACAGTGAGTCTTATCTTTCTGTTCTACTAACCTTTACGTAACTATACCTACATATTATGTATGTACTGCTAGAAAACTCATATCTGTCTTAGGTCTAAAGTATCTTCTTTTTAAACTTTTGAAGGACGATTAATTAAAAAGCCATATTCAGCCCAATGTTGCAACATATCCACGTAAATATTAGGTGGTACCTACCTACATATTTGATACATCACATTCGTTAAGTATTTAGGTGATTACGTGAGAGTTTGGGCCACTAAAGTGGTCCGTAGACTCCTAGGGCACCATTATGAAACTAAATTCACTTGCTGTCATATGTTTCTAGTTTTATAGAATGCTGAATTTATTTATAGAAACAAAAGCATAAAGGATAAAAAAGTCTAATGGCACTCTCACCTGGGTATCGCAGAAAATACAATACATAAAAAACAACAATAACTTTTATACAAAATTAATATTTGCGGAAACGCCGTCCATTAACCCGCTGCACTCTAAAAATAACCCGCGCCATAACAAAAAGCGATTTAATAAACAATAAAAAATGGAGCAATTCATCCCTCAACAATCTCACCCATTTGAGTCCGCACTGAGCGTAATTAAGGTCGCTTTTTAAAATTCAAGCCAACAACGCCCCCAAGTAGGCGAGTTAAAGTGAATTTGAACTGGTTTTGAAAAAGGCCCGCTTAATACATTACAGCGAGAAAAGTAAAATAGCCCAGTTATAAGGTGCCTTACCCTTAAAATTTATGGGTTTAAAGCAAAGAAATTCAGTAATGCTTTTGAAAAGGGTGTTTGAAAAGGTTTTTTTTTTAGTTTTTTTTATCCTTGGATAGGTAGATCCTAAATAACTGTAACCCACTTAATCCCTAGTAGAAAGAGTAACTATAAAATACTGCTGCCCGCGACTTCGTCAGTGTAGAGTTCGGTTTTTAACTTTAAGGTATATGCATGCAAAAATTGCGTCAATTCGTTGCTCCGTTGCGGCGTGTTTGGAGAACAAATCAACTGAAAAACACACTTTTACATGTATAATATTGGTAGCGATAAAAAATAGTACAAAAATAGATAAGTAACGTAATATTTTTAGGCACAAAATCCGTTTACCAAGTACAAAACAAAATCATTGTGTAACAAAAACGAACGAATTCAAGAAGCCGAGTAGCTTCTGTTTAATAACAAATTCAATTACAAATTATTTCCAAATTACAAATATGCCAAGTGTGTAAAATTAAGGACTGCAGCAAGGTTCTTGAAAGCTTCCACTAATAACACAGTATCAAAACCGGAATAAACGTGCAACGTACAATCTGAAATACTAGCAGGCAAACCGTTACATCATGTCAATTTACATGTCTACGGTTCAACACGATACTCCGTCCCGCCATAAAGCGCCAGGATAAAGGGGTCCCCGTGAATTAGGCCGTCCAAAAATAGAGACGATAACATATCATTTCTATGGGCCAACGACCAAACTAACACTCGTAAACTCTCCGACATGACTGTAGTGAGCTTGATAACTGTGGAGCGGTAGACTTGCGTTTTAGAAGCTAACACTGCTTTATAATATGTAAGTTTTTGGGACATAGACCCAAAAGATGTTTTTGAAACCTCTACCAAAATAGTTCGTACTAGTCTCTAAAATCCTAATCTTTCTTCCTTTTATTGTGTTTAGGTTCTCTCGATCTCTGTCCTTTATTAACAATTTGACTATATTCTTAAGGCCTCTTTACCAATTGATGTGCTTATATCGATCTTTGTCGGTTGAGAGGCCAATGTATTCTGCTTGTCATTAGGTATCACCGCGGTAATTCCAAAAAAAAACGTTTTAAAGTTTTTTCTTTCACTTTATGTCGTAATACTCTTGGCAAAGCTATCTTGGTTATCGTGGAAAGCACTCATGGTACGGTCCACCCAAATTAGACTTAACTTGTTAGGTCTATTTTTGTCTATCGTTTGGACAACCTTTCTTGCCTTTCTGGTCCTTCACTTTGCTCTCCATGACCAGGCACTCGATGGAGTCACTTTCATGCCAGGAGACATCGACGAGCACTTTATAAGCAGCTAAATGCTCTCTGTGACTCTATCAGTGTGGATTTGGCTTTTTATAAATCCCGTTGGAACTCTTTGATTTTCCGTAATAAAAAGAAGCTTATCTCCATCTCCAGGAGACGATGCAAGCTATCTCTGTACCTGATAAACGGAAAGGCTGTAAAAACGTAACAGACAGACAAACTATCGTATTATTCATAATATTACTAAGGATTTTATATAATTAAAATGTGCAACAGTCTTTAGTTACTTATAGTATACCAAGACGCAAGGTGTCTCAAGTCTGCGAGCTTTTTTTACAACCTTTATCATTACGCATTCTGACAGCCGCCCATCAAACGAGCGGGACCCCTATAAATAAGCTACAGGGCCCAGATTGCCCGGGTTACGGGTATAAATGAAAGGGTGCAGGAAATTAGGATTTTTACTACGGAGCTCGGCCTTCTACGACGGAGCATTCGCTTTAGCTATACTCGTAAACCATTTTTAACGCCGTGAAAATGCTTTATGCTCTGCTCGCTGAGCTATTGATACACGTCTTTGTGGGGAGTTTCTTTTCAAATTATTTCAATACTTGGCTTGGCAATTATTTATTTTCTTGTGCTTGGTAAGGTTTGTTTAAAAAACCAGTAAAGTGCGAGCCGACAACACGAATGGTTCCATACCATCAAAATTCAAAATTCAATTCAAAATTCAAAATGTTTTTATTCAATTAGACTTTTACAAGTTCTTTCGAATCGTCAAAAGCATCTACCACTGGTTCGGAATGCCTTTCCTACCGAGAAGAACCAGCAAGAAACTCGGCGGTTGCTCTTTTCAAAGATTTGATATACAATATTATGCCATGTATAAAAGCAATTGAAGTCCTGCGCATTGCTGGAGCGAATCGAAGTTTAAATCCACGCTTTTTTATCATTTACATAATCTTCGATAGTATAATATGCTTTTCTCAAGAGCATATTTTTAATAGATTTTTTGAACCTGTGTAAAGGCAAGTCCAAAATTGACTGAGGAATTTTGTTATAGAAGATTATACCCATTCCCACAAATGACTTTTGGACCTTCCTGAGACGGAGCGTAGGAGTCGCAAGCCTGTTACGGTGTCTAGTCAGCCTGTTGTGTAGATCGCCAACCTTCTTGTAACTAAGAATATTTTGTCTTACAAAAATTATGTTGTTGTAAATATATTGAGAGGCTACGGTAAGGATACCTATTTCCTTAAATTTTTCTCGAAGTGAATCGCGTGGTTTTAAGTTATAAATTGCGCGTATTGCCCTTTTTTGTAATACAAAAATTCTCCCAATATCTGCCGCTCTACCCCATATTAAGATTCCATAAGACATAATACTATGAAAATAAGCAAAATATACTATCTTTGCGGTCTCCACGTCAGTTAATTGTCGAATCTTTCTAACCGCGTAAGCGGCAGAGCTTAGTTTGCCAGCAAGAGTTGATATATGGGTGCCCCATTGCAGCTTCGCATCTAAGGTTATCCCCAAAAATGTAGTAGTCTCTTCTATTTTCAAAATATCATTATTTATCCTTAAATTAATGTTACTTGTGTTCTTGGTATTGGGCAGTGCGAATTCAATACACTTAGTTTTTTTTGCATTTAAAAGTAGATTATTTACAGTAAACCAGTGAGTTACCTGAGATATGGCACCATTTATATCGTCAAAATTGTCCTTATTTCTATCGACTTTAAAAATCAAAGACGTATCGTCAGCAAATAGTACGATATCGCAAATATTTTGGACTACATATGGTAAATCGTTTATGTATACTAAGAACATGAAAGGACCTAGAATAGAGCCTTGAGGAACACCCATTAGTGAGGCTGATCCGGATGACTTCACATCATTCACACATACTGTTTGAATACGATCACTAAGATAGGACGCAATGAGACCAAGCGCAGTGTCTTTGATTCCATAGTGGCTCAATTTAACTAAAAGAGTCTCGTGCTCAACGCAATCAAATGCCTTGGATAAATCACAGAAAATACCAATGGCATTCTGTGACCCCTCCCACGCATTGAATATATGCTTTAACAGCATTGCGGCCGCGTCGGTTGTTGATCGACCTTTAGTGAAGCCATACTGTTCAGAATGGAGTAGCTTATTAAAATTGAAATGCTGAAGCAGTTGATTGAGCATGATTTTCTCAAATATCTTGCTCAGTGTTGGCAAAATTGAAATTGGCCTGTAATTGTTTGGGTCATCGTACACGATAATAGGTAATAGGTATATTATAATACTAGCTGATGCCCGCGACTTTATCTGCGCGGATTAAGGATTTTAAAATCTTTGATTTTCCGGAATGAAGAGTAACCCATGACACTCTCCAGGTTTTTAACTATATCGATGCAAAAAATCAAGCTGATCCGTTCCTCCGTTGCCGCGTGATTAAAGGACAACTAATAAACCAACAAACCAACACATTTCGCATTTATAATAAGAGTACTGATAGTAAGGGAAGTGGTGTTCTTTTTTTTAATTTGCGTGGCGCCCGGTTTAAAATTAACTATCTTGTTGTTTTTTTTTTGTCGTCGTAGCGGCAATAGAAATACACACTACGTGTTTCTACTCTATACCTATTATGGTTTATGAGATAGATAAAGCCCGATGAAAGATAGACGGACGGACAGTGGGGGCTTAGTACCTAATAGGGTCCCATTGGCACCCTTCGCGTAACCCTGACAAAAACGACGCTTTTTGTTTCCATCTTAAAAGGTAGACTAGGTACCTACATTGAAACTTCTTTGTACATTGTTTTATATTATAAATCTAAAGGTTAAAGTTGCCTTCAAACTACGGAAATATAATATAATATAATATATAATTATAAATATCGCTCACCCTACTTTTAAATGTCACTATTATTACATCTAACAGTGTGAACAGTGACATTTAAAAGTAGGGTGAGCGATATTTATATATTATATTATATTCCGTAGTTTGAAATCAACTTTATACAGCATTTGCTAATAAGTGGATCATAAGAAGCCGGATATAGGTACATATCAAATGATGCTTCGTTGAGTTTGTATTTTATTAGGTTTTAGGCAGTTTGTGAAAAAAAAAACTTTTAAAAAAAAAGTCGTTTAAGAAACAATAACTGC
Source organism: Maniola jurtina (assembly GCF_905333055.1). NCBI lineage: Eukaryota > Metazoa > Arthropoda > Insecta > Lepidoptera > Nymphalidae > Maniola > Maniola jurtina. The sequence continues at coordinate 3,349,764 of NC_060044.1, forward strand.
CAATGTGATTAGTAACTAGCAACGGAACCTCGCCTCATGCGAGTTCTGAGCTCTGCCACGCACTTGACCATATTTTTTAAAGGTGAACAAACTGTTACCTACTATTAGACTTTAAAATATCTATAACTAAATAAAGGATAGCTTTCACAACTAAGTCAAGCGTTTACCTAAACGTAAGTTGATCAAAACTCCGAGCACGAAACTAAACCCTCAGGCACACAGCCAAAAATAACTTTGTCGGAAAACGATACCTACATCTAGCTAGATCTAGTGCACACTAAGTTTGAGTTCCGCGATCTGACTCTATTAGGTAGCTATCCGTACTTGCAACGTTGCATTAATTAATTCATTATTAAGCGAGAAGCTCAACCTACGCTAGTGTGAACGGGATTTACATTCACTTAGTTCGCGAGTTAGAGAGAACACACACTAGCTAGACTTTTTTGTTGTACAACTTTTTGTATTCCTGCACTAGTTACATCTTACGACACGATAGGCAGTTTTTTTTCTAAACATCACAGAGAACGAAAAAACGTAAACAAGCATCCACACTTACGAGCTAAGCGGCTCATAAAGCTTGACAATACAAAAGAAAATGTAGTCGTTAAGTTCAGCTCTAGGAAATAAACTAGACACTTTTGGAAAAACTGGCTGGTTTCTTGGCTCAGTTCATCTCTCTCTAAGCTTCTAAGCTTATATACTAACAACTGACTGACAGCACAACGGGAACCCTGATATTCTTTTTCTAGAAAGCAGCTAACTCAAAAAGAGCTATTGCCAAAAACGTGTAAATTCTCAACTGATGTTTTCAAAGATAATGAGTTGGTTTTAATTTTAATCCTACGCAGAAAACTTTTTTAGAAATATCAGTTTTTCTAAATTTTCATGTTTTTGGCAAGAGCTCACAAACTACTTTTTTTGGGTTAGCCACTTTTTTGCGCTACTCGTTATCTCCTTATCGAATAGAATAAAAAGATTTTACTCAAGTTTACTTTTACATTTGCTTTTGAATCGTCAAAAGAATCTACCACTGCATGGTTCGGAATAGAATACGCACCGAGAAGAACCACCAAGAAAATCGGCATCAGTTGCGACTTAAGAGCGATCAAGAAATTTTTCGTCACTTGTAGGTATATGTCGGAAGTGTAAACTTTACTAAGGATCTTACAGTGAAACTGTCTGTCACATGTATATAGTATGTACCTACTAAGTCAGCTCAAACTTTGGGACGTTAAGACTGAGATATCTCATTAGACAGAATTTCATTAAGCTCGGCGGAATTCCGTCATTTACCCGTAAAAACTAATTTTCCACTCGTGGGATGATGTAATTAATGTTAATGTACTGTTTTATATGACTGCTTCCTCATAACATCGTCCTTTGAAGTACATGTAAGAGAATGTGTGGTAATGGCAAGTCGTAATAATACTCGTACGATTATGTATAAGAAGCGACTAATTTAAAAGCCATAGTTCAAAGGTTTAAAGGTGCACTGCGCCAAAATCCGAAAGATCATAGCTTCAAATCCTTGGAACATTATACCTACTCATAGAACAGGCTAGAAGCTTTGTTCAGAAAATTCCTCATTCTAAGAGGAGACCCATTCTCAGTAGTGGGCCGGCAAGTCTGGCAAAATCATCAAAACTGTATGGAAATGTCAAACATAACGTTTCCCCGTCCATACTAAATGACAGATGTACTCCGAATTATCTCAAATTTTACTCTGGAACCTCAGGGTTGTGCGGGTGTGCGGGGCGTCTCCACCCCGATAGCCATCTCGACCTGTCACGAACCATAGGTACACTAGACTTAACAAAACCTCAGGTCACTCAAATATTTTAACTAAATTCTAAAAAAATATTTGTCACCTACACTAACCTGTATATGATTTAAGATTACATAACAACAATCCGACACGTATGATACCCGTTCGGGAGAGGTCTAATAATGAGCTACGGTCCCCCGCCGCGTACCGACCTGGACCCAACCCGTACAAGTTAAATTACCTCGCAGATTGGACCGACGCACGAATGGACAATGCATGTTAATTGCTGGTTTTAATTAGTTTAATGATCATTGCTCCAACTTCCAACATTCAGATTCCCTGGATGAACAACTCCGACGTTTTATCGATATAATATTATTATGTAGCGCGTTTACATTAAATATTTTTGAAAAATAAAAATAGGGTAATAAGACGCCTCATATTCAATTTCGAATATTCTTTACTAGCTTTTGCACGTAACTTCGTCCGCGTGATGGCCAGTCTTGGTGCCGCGTCGCGAGCAGGGGCCCTTAGAAAAAGAACCCCGGATGGATTCAAAACTAGTCGGGCATATTTCGACTACAGTTCAGCCATCGGAGACTTATATTTTAATGTTAAGGCCTCATTTCCAAGAGAGCTTTTTAACGCCCGTTAAAACAACGCTTTTTTACGTGTGAACAGATACTTGCGAATACATTTGTTGTATTTGGACGCTTTTATAAACGACGTTAAAAAAACTCTCGTGTAAATGAGGCCAAAAGAAATCATTTTACAACAAAATAAGACGTCAAGACATTTTATTGGTAAATTCTTCACAAATCACGTCAACAAAAAACCGTTTCCCTTCCTCCACGGGCGGTTGTCATGTCACGAGGCTGATAAGCGCCATTGAAAACTGCGAACGGTATCTGCCTTGTCATCCAGCGGCCTGAGTGAATCATTTCACGGTGTGGTTTGGCAAATGTGTATTTTTTAACGAGATTCATATTTTTAGGGTCCCGTATCTCAAAAGGAAAAACGGAACCCTTATAGGATCACTTTGTGTCTGTTTATCTGTCTGTCCATCTGTCTGTCCGTCCGCCCGTCCGTCTGTCCATCGTGTCTGTCAAGAAAACCTATAGGATACCTCCCGTTGACCTAGAATCATGAAATTTGGTAGATAGGTAGGTCTTATAGCACAAATAAAGGAATAAGTCCGAAAACAGAGAATTTGTGGTTACATCACAAAAAAAATAGGTGTTTACGAAGAAATTAATTTACTTCATCATATAGATACACATAGATCGCGCTGTTTTCATTAACTGGCTGTGTAACACATAAAAATATTAGGTAAAATATCTTGTACGATGTTACGGGACCCTTTGTATGCTTGTCCAACTCGCACTTGACCAGTTTTTTCCATGTTTTGCTCCATTTTATCTTAAAGCCTGAAACAACCACAGCCACCATCCCATCAAACTAACCATCAAAAAGAGTACAATGTTACCTATTTTGAACAAACGATTTGACTTTGACTTTAACCCAGCTTTACTACTTTCGATTGATTGATGATATCCCAATACCTACGGAAACTTAGAGTTTATCTATACAGGTGTCATACTCATACCTATCGTAATAAACTTGGATATTAAACATCCAAATTGTTAGAATCATTGCCGAGAAATATCGAGATATGAGAAGTCAATTTCTTACATATACAAGAATGGCTCGTTTAAAGTAAGATTCAGAGCGCCGCTCGTTCCAAAACGGAACAGTTTTACGAGCAAATACTAAGATAACCCTAAACAAAGTATTCATAAATATGAAACCGTCATCAACACTATATGGTAGACGGTCCAAATGTTAGGTATACTCGTAAATCTAAATGCATTTCTACACGAGTCAAATGCAATAACCATACACCCAATTCCAATACATATCAGAGCCAACGGAGGCGACCCAATCTCTCAATACACGTTATATTATCTGTCAAATCGAGCACAGACAATGGATAACACGAAACGAATTGGACAAGAAGCATGTTACAAATGAAAATTCATCTCAGTTTTGATTCACACTCACACTATGCCTTACGTAGCTTTTACAATAACCGATTAGTTGAAATCCATACTTAAACCCATACTGAGCAAGAGTCTCCTCTTAGAATGAAAAGGATTCAGGCCATTGTCCACCACGCTGGCCAATACAAATTTGCATGCTTTACACACCTTTGTAAACAGTAGAAACTTAGAGTTTTGACAATAGGTTTTTTACGACACTTACTTAGGATTTTTGGATATTCCACCCATTTATTAATCCCAAAGAAGGCTATGAAAATTCTGAAATCAGACAGTGTATTTTGTTTGAGAGCAAGGTCGAGAGGAACGGAAACCTTGAGACATTAGCGCCGGTAATTTACGCTCTGTATTATGTAAATAAGGTGCTGAATATCTGAATGCTTATTATAAACGCTTTGTTCTTATGCTAAGTTGGGAAATTTGATTTTGTTGTTCGGGAAACGACTGCCTTTTACATGATATTTGTTGATTATTATAAAACAGTGATTCAATTATTAACTCTTTGGAGAACTCTTTGCCTTTGTCTCGGTGTTTGTTAAATATCATTTGCTTTAACGGTGAAGGAAAGCATCGTAAGGTTTGTACGCCTGAGAGTTCTCCATAATGTTCTCTAAAGTCTGTGAATTTTACTAATCTGTACTTGGTCAGCGTGGTGGTGGTGGCAAACCCCTCCTTATTCTGAGAGGAGAACATTGCTCAATAGTGGGTAGGCAATGATTTGATCATGATGATGATTATGGCGGATTATTATCTATTTTAACATGTTCCGTTGATTGTTTTTCGTTTATTTTTACCCGACTGCGGCAAAGCCAAAAGGAAGGGTAATGATTTTAGTTTACTATTCTAAAGACCTCATCAAAAAGAAAAACTTCTGAAAACACTGAAATCGGAATCGCAACGTTGTTATAGTTTAGAAAAACTGGAGGTCTGAATAACATCTGACTCTGAGTTATTATTATTAAAACTTCTCTTCTTAAGCTACCTTGGGATAGCTGACTTTATTATTACACCTTTTGCAAAGGATAATATTCACCAAATTTTTGCATAAAATTATTTTAGTTAGTGTTTTGGTACTCGAGATCCAGAATTTAAGTTAACTCAGAAGCCAGAATGTGTAGGTATCTGTAAGGTCCATTAATTTGATGATTTAAAGTACCAACGCACGCTGCGCTGCGCGACGCGGCATAATAGGTATATACCTAATACCTATGTATTTAGTTTATATGGTTTGTTTGTTAGTTAGTTTGTATGGAGCAAGGCGCTGCCGCGTCGTTTAAACATGGTTTAGACTTTTAAATTTGATTTAATTTCATAAAAGTTAATTATATTATAGTTATACATTAGATCAATAAAATATCAGAGTAATAAACAAACATCATAAAAACACTGTAACATCTATAAATAACAAAAAAAGTCGTCACGAAACTTTCCCCATAAATTTCCTTCCATTTATTATTCTCGCCAGACTCAAAGAAATAAGTAGCAGAGAAAGTACTAAACATTGTTCAATTTCCACACTGGGAAGTCTTATTCCAAGTATTACTATCTATCATTCTCATGAAGTTCGCGAAACAGCGACCGCGGGACCATCCATTACAGCCAGTCTGTGCGCTGGAGGGCCAATCGGAAATTCAATTTCCGATATGATACGATCCGCTAAGAGATTGCAGAAATACGCCGGCACCGTTCAACGATACAGACTGAGCTTGAACGCATCTCGATGCTCGCTCGGCTGTGCTAATCTGGCTTTCAAAAAATACGGCTTTATATCTCTACGATTAAAAATTGAAGTAGTCCCTCTATTACTTTTTCCGGATATTACGCAAAAACTACAGGATTCATTGAGACGAAAATTTTGCAATTTCAAAACACGTGATACGAAAGACTGAGATTTAAAATGATTGACTGATTAAAAATCGGTCAAGTGTGAGTCGGACTCGCATACAAAGGGTTCCGTACCATCGCACAAGAAATACACTTTTTGTTAATTTTTAATTTTCGTGGCCTAGAAACATGACATATTGCTCCAAAATTTGCTCCAGCAGTGGGAGACTACGTTATAGGGAAAACCATTACGTTGTGGGTGACCACCGCAGAAAAGATTTTTAGAAATTCCAATAGGATTTTTTAAAAGCTTGTACCTGAACTAATAACTCTATTCCAGTCGAGGTGTTTGCGCTAAATTATAAAGCTTATTAGGTATAGTTCCCCCGTGTGTCGTAACCGACCGCAGTGCAATGCTCAAGGCCCTATACACCCCTCGACTTACGAACTTCTGGCTTAATTATTTACCTTTGAACTATTGATATCTAACTGATATAATTACATACGTATAACTTTTTTTAACCATATAGGCTTGCACAAAGCATAAACATTTTTTCTTTAGCCATAGGTATAGGCTTGCAAGAAGCTTTATATATTATACATACGTCCAAAAACATATTTACATTGCTGTACAGTGTACATATCTATTCGAAGATCTCTGGACATGACAATCCACTACTTTTAAATAACAAATATCCAACTATTCCCCCATAAAAGCATGGGATACGGAACCACGGAACCAAGACTTTTCTTATCCTATTCGTATCCCTTGATTTAAAACCCAATGTACGTTGATTAAGTTTGGTGAGTATAGCCATATGTCAGTTTTGGGGACGGCGAAATAAATAAGGCCTTTTATTTCTTACCCCTTTGGTTTCCAAGAGCATTACCCGCAGTGTGCCGACCTTAAGAACCAACTAATCTCGAAAGCCCAATAAGGCTGTCCACAGCCACCCTGCGCGAGCTATTCCAGTAATGGAATTAGCTGTTTATACCGGCCGTGCTTTGTTTAGTGCCAATATTAGGGATATTTATACACTAGAAGTGAAATATAGCTTTTTTTTTAAATATTTTTATTAAATAAAACTTGCCTACACATAATTTTCATGAAGTCCTTGTCCCTAAACTGGGATAGCCCGTATCCTTAAAGGACCAGTTTAAGAATCAAGTTACAATAGTCTCATTCGTTATACTAAAACGAGAACAATACAGCTATTTATCATCATATACCTTTATTAAGACTAGCCAATCAAAGTTTCTATAAATTAAAAAGTTTTTTGAAACGAGTAGTAATTTTTACTGTAATACTTCTTTATAAGAAACTAGATGATGCCCATGACTTTGTCAGTGTAGTTTTACGGTTTTTAAAAGTCCCGTATCTTTGACTTTCCGGGATAGAAAGTACTTAGTCCATGTCCTTGCCATGGGACACAAATTATCTCTGTACCAAAGCTCAAAATTGGTTGAAGGGATTGGCCGTGAAAAGCTAGCAGACATACCAACAGACACACTTTCGCAATTATAACATTAGTAAGTGGGAATGGGTTAAATCTGATAGGACAGAAAAGGTTATTTTAGAACGGCCACAAGGGCAGCTTGAGCAGTTCATCATCTATGTGAACCTTACACGGGCAGCTTTCTTTCATTCTTTCGTTTTAATTCGTATCGAATATTTGTAACAGCAAAAGAAAAATATTATAAGTAGTGGACTCTATAAGAGATCTTTACTCCCCATTCTTTCTTAAATCAGTAACAAATTGTCACATCCAGTAACTCTACATCAGGAAAACCGAAGTCAGTGGCACCCGTTATAGCGTCAGTAGGATTTATGTGTCGCCTTACTTCTGTATCGGTGGCCCTTTGCTGATAATTTACGACCCCGCACTTCACTCGCCTTCAGTACGCACTACTGTTTATTACAAAGCATTGATGGAAAGTAACCCCAAATTACACTTAGATTTGCCTACTTTTCTTTAACTTTTGTTTGCATTCCTGGAATTAAAAAGAAAAATACGGAATAAATTGAGAAACTCCTTTTTGCGATAGTCAGTCATACCACAAAAACTGTTTGTGTTATCTATGTAAAATGTGGGCAGTTGAAACTAAACTATCCAACAATAAAAACTTTAGGAGTAGTTTAAACAGACGTTATGGATAAACGTACCTATCCATTACCACGCGTGATGTAAGTATTCCAGTGTTTTCCTATGCGTTTAAATTTTAAACTGCATTATTTACTTATATCAAGTTTTGAGAAGTTTAGTTTGCGTAAAATACCGAACAGACAAACAAACAAACAGACAAGGCAGCTCGTTGACATTGAGTTACCATTCAGTTCTATGCTATATCTATAAAATATCAAGGCTTATCGAAGTTACTTTAAAAGCGATTGCAAAAGTACTGAACAGACAAACAAACAAGCAGACAAGAATAACGTTAATATTACTACGTCATCTTGCGATCTAGCTCCTCTAGCTCGCCGGAAGGTTGGTTTAAAACCGATTGCAAAATTTGTACCGAACAGACAAACAGAATAACTATTTGTCAGACCAAAAGCGAGATTATTTATTAGGTTAAACTCATAACAAAAAAGGGATTATCCATTATAGCAGTAAGCTCAGATAGTCTAGAAAATAGACCCTCGTTATTTTAGTCTGAATAGATTCATATATTACTAGAGAGCTGAGTGAACAGCGTGATGTGGCAAAAACGAGCAGACGTTGCAAGATGCTGGGATTCAACAAGTTTCTTTGGAAAAGCTTTAATATTTTACTAAGAAACTGTTGTTACATTGGTAACTGCTGGAAGAGTGTGATTTTTTTACGTGTTTATGTTTTAGAAACTTATAAAATCTAAGTATTCCTATCATTACTCATTATTATAAATGCGAAAGTGTGAAATAAAGACATGAGAGTGACATCTACTCCTTATCCCAGAAAATCAAAGAGTTCTCATAGGATTTTTAATAAATTAAAGGTCGTTGCATATTTAACGTGTTTTTTTGTCGTGTCGTGGAACGGGGCGATTTTTTGATATCGTTGCATATAGAAATATAATGACAAAATCATTGACAAAATATACGGAACGGTACGTCCCGTCCTATCCGTTTTCTTGTCCCGTGTATTTTGTCACTATATTTTTATATGCAATGATGTCAAGAAATCGTCCCATCTCGTCCGGCACACAAAAAAAAACACGTTACGGTACGTATGCTACGACCTTAAATCAACACGAACGAAGTCGCGGCCATCAGCTAGTATAGAAGTAATAAAAACATTATGATACTGAAAACGCAATATAAATGACTTTAAATATTATGAAACAAAAGTAGGTAAATATGCGGAAATTCGTCCAAAGTTTCACTACGCCCGCTGTTTAAGAGGAAAACCTATGCGAATGACATTGACGATTTCCCCTTCAAACTAGCAATTTTGACATGTCATGACCCTCTATTGACAATTAATCAAGCAGACATTTCAATCTGCGAAATTTACGCGGACTTTTAGTATTTTGACGTAGGAGGGTAAAAGATCCAGTACATGAACGAATAAGGACTACCCTGACTTTGACCTAAAATTAAGATATACATGTATGAGAATCGTTCTATATATAATTTTTATATTTTTTTTTATCTGTGTCTATACACAGTAGGTATACACTCTTAAATTATTTAAATATCAAAAACGCAAAAAAATGCGTGGTATTAATTATTATAAATTATTTTATTTAACAAAAGGATAAATTGCCAGTAAATGAACTGGGAATTTCAGTGAATGAACGAACTCTATCTAGTGCATAAACTCTCGATTCCTATTAATAAATTCTTAAGTATATTTTCGCCTTGGAATTTTAAAAAAAATGTCAGATTTTCAGTTTTTGACTTATTGTATATTTTTTTCTACATTTTGCGCGATAAATCAAAAACTATTTTACATAATAATAATAAATAAAACCTGTTTTAGAAGACTGCAAGTTACAATAGAGCCGCTTGGAACAATTTTTTTTGCTGTTTCTTCTGGTAATATTCACAATGCAGAAATAATAATCATCATGGTGTTTAGATGGTTTGCGCCAAATTATAAAATTTTTTTTTAGTAAAAGTAGTTAACTATTCTTATTTGCTCATAAACGCAACGAGGAAATACAGCTTCCACATATAAAAATTTGAGTCCAGGCCTTGCTGTTAGCTGCTAATGGGTTCTCAAAGTAGCCCGAGTATGCTTGTTTTACTGGGCACAAAAGGAAAGAATGAAAGGAGCTTACCCAGTACATCTTAAAAGATCCGTTATAGATACATGCATCCTGCCATGCCTTACCTATGCCAGCCAAACATGGGTCCAGACAAAGAATATAAAAAGAAATAGTGACTTGCTAAAGGGCGATGGCAAGGTGCATAAATTAAGCAAAAAATATTCAAAGTGAGAATTGAAGACATAAGAAAAAAGACAAAGCCTACAGACACCTTGAGACATGCCCTAAAACTGAAATGCAAATGGTCATATTGTATCGATTTTTACAGATGAAAGAAAGACAGGTAGGTAGACCGAAGACGCGTTGGTCTAATGCTATTGTGCAAATCGCGAGAGAAAATTAGCTTGATAGTACCAAAGACAGAGAGAAATGGGGATACCCAAGAGGGATCCATATCCAAGAAAGCAGAATACCAGAATAAATATAAAAAAAATTCAAAAGAAAAATAAAACCGACTTCAAAATCACAAACACTAAAAAGTAAAAAATAATTTAAGTTATTGTGGTTTTTGAAGTCGGTTTTATTTTTATTTTGAAAATTTTTTATTTCAAAATTTTTAGTGGCCCCACTGTACTATAATAATATGCCATGCCCAGCTAAAACCCTACTGTTTACTAAGCAATTACACTGATCGCGAGCAATTTGCTCTTATCCATTGAGGAGTTCTGTTCTCCATCTCAGAAGATATTCATCAGAACTTCATCAAATTTATATGGGACCACCTGCAAAGTATACCTAGCTTTTCAAAAAAAAAAAAAATCCAGATCGGTCCAGGTGTCTTTGAGCAATCGGTGAACATACATTAAAAAAAAAATTGAATTTGCTCTTATCCATTGAGGAGTTCTGTTCTCCATCTTCAAAGATATTCATCAGATCTTTACCAAATTTATATGGGACCACTTGCAAAGTATACCCTATCAAACAAAAAAAAAATCCAAATCGGTCCAGGCGTCTTTGAGTAATCGGGGAACATACATAAAAAAAAAGATACCAACGAATTCAGAACCTCTTCCTTTTTTTAAAGTCGGTTAAAAATATACTAAGATTTACTAACATGGTGTTATACCATAGAGTAGCAAACAGAGGCAAAGCTTCTAAGAAGCGAGCAAAATTTATAACTATTTTGGTAGGGCTGGCACTGGAGGATACAATTTAATTAACAATAGTTATTTGTTCAACAAGATGGTAAAGTTTGTTTTTGTTGTGATTGCCTAGTTTAAATATCGATCTTTAAATATCGATCGATAGATCTAAATATCGATTTTGAACGAAATCAGTCAATTTAGAAAGAATTATAAATGGTGCCAACTTTTTTAAATTTTGGTTACAGGTTCCTATTTTGTGATCCCAGGGAGCTCTAAATATCGATTTTGAACAAAATCGGTCAATTAACAAAGAATTTCAAAATGGCGTCGACTTTTTTAAATTTTGGTAACAGTTTCTTATTTCGTGATCCCAGGGAGCTCTAAATATCGATTTTGAACGAAATCGGTCAATTAACAAAGAATTTCAAAATGGCGTCGACTTTTTTAAATTTTGGTAACAGTTTCTTATTTCGTGATCCCAGGGAGCTCTAAATATCGATTTTGAACGAAATCGGTCAATTAACAAAGAATTTCAAAATGGCGTCGACTTTTTTAAATTTTGGTAACAGTTTCTTATTTCGTAATCCCAGGGAGCTCTAAATATCGATTTTGAACGAAATCGGTCAATTTACAAAGAATTTCAAAATGGCGTCGACTTTTTTAAATTTTGGTAACAGTTTCTTATTTCGTGATCCCAGGGAGCTCTAAATATCGATTTTGAACGAAATCGGTCAATTAACAAAGAATTTCAAAATGGCGTCGACTTTTTTAAATTTTGGTAACAGTTTCTTATTTCGTGATCCCAGGGAGCTCTAAATATCGATTTTGAACGAAATCGGTCAATTTACAAAGAATTTCAAAATGGCGTCGACTTTTTTAAATTTTGGTAACAGTTTCTTATTTTGTGATCCCAGGGAGCTCTAAATATCGATTTTGAACGAAATCGGTCAATTAACAAAGAATTTCAAAATGGCGTCGATTTTTTTAAATTTGGTAACAATATCCTGTTTTGTGATCCTAGGGATCCTCAGATATTGATTTTGAACAAAATCTATGACAGTTCAAGAAAATAGATTTTAAACACTATTTAAATTATTATCATTAACATTAAATTAAATGAAAACACGACGCGCGACGTGTACTGCAGCCCCTGAGCTTGAGCACAGGCCGAGCCGATATAAACCGATTTCTCTCCGTACGCGACGTAGCGCCTGTGCTCACGCACACACGCGCCTCAAGCTTGTAGTAGTGTACCTATCGTAGCGCGCTTGTATGAAGCTTTGACTCTGTTCGCAACACATGTGGTTATACAACGCAATACCACACTAACAAACACTCGTACAAACATACAGACAAGTATATACTCACACACACTCACACACACACATGGACGCACGCACACGCACTTTTGAACGGTTTGAACGGAACACGGTTTTGAAATTGAAATTGAAAAAAGTGTAAGAATTTGTAAGAAAATATTTAAAAAAGGTATATCAGCCGGTTTTTTATTCCAGCTCTTAATACATGTAAAAACGTCCAATCTGTTCATTTACTTGAGCCTTTACCCTAGTACCTAATTATATCGACCGCCCCATATCAAAACAAAGTAAATGTCATTTTTCCGAAAATCGTTTTATGTCATAAGCCTAACTTTCATAGTATGTCCCGTTGTATTGTAAGGACACCCACATTAAAGTAAAATTAAAAGCTAGTAAGTCGCTTTGACCATTTTAAAACATAGTAAGTCTATGAACTGGCTAGGTTTTTTATAGATTAATGCGCCTTACTAAGTTTTTCAAAGGAATTAGATAAAATAAAATAAATATCACCCATTATCTAAATACCATGTCAAAACAGTAAATACTTAATGATGCATTAAAACTTAAAAGTAAGATAGGAAAAGTCAATGACCTCTACATGTCAACTGTTAAATATGGCTTGCAAAGGAAATACTTTGCATACTTACATAATGTTTTTAAGGTTCCATATCTCAAAAGGAAACACGGGACCCTTATAGGATCACTTTGTTGTCTGTCTTTCTGTCCGTCTGTCCGTCTGTCGTGTCTGTCAAGAAAACCGATAGGGTATTTCCCGTTAACCTAGAATTATGGGCAGGTAGATAGGTCTCAACTCTCATAGCCCAAGTAAAGGAATAAATCCGAGAACAAATTTCGTGATTCTAGATCAACGGGAAGTACTGTATAGGTTTTCTTGACGGACGGACGGACAAATGGACAGACAACGAAGTGATCCTTTAAGAGCTCCGTTTTTCATTTTGAGGTACGGAACCCTAAAAAAGAAAGTGATGCACATCTAATGAATAAATGTGTAGGCCAGTCTTCACACTAAAATATTTAAACCCCTTTAATTTAAAAACTGTCATAGCCTAGTGGTTAGAACGTCCGCCTCCTAATCGAAGGTCGGGGGTTCGATCCTGGAATCACGCACTACTAACTTTTCAGTTATGTGCGTTTTAAGCAATTTAATATTGTATATCAAATCTTTGAAAAGAGCAACCGCCGAGTTTCTTGTTGAAGACTACGGCCTAAACTTCTCTTGAATTTAAACCACTTACTAGGTTTTGATCTGAGAAAGAAATTTGACATTAATTGACAAAATTGAGAGACCTAAGCTTGTATAAGAACACAGAAGTGTCATAATTCGTGTTCACTTTGCCTAACGTCTCTCGGAGAGCAGAGAGAGATTTAAACTGTTTCTTATAATCACTGGCCATATTTCAAATGCGAAAGTGTGTTTGTTGGTTTAATATTCAATCACGCTGCAACGGAGCAACCAGTCGACGTGGTTTTTTGCATGGATACATTTAAAGACCTTGAGAGTGACATCTCTCTCCGCATCGTATTCTTTATTGCTGAGGGTTGTGACCTCTTTCCATTATTCCTACATCTAATGGTAGGTTTTCTTGGGATAATAATGCGGTGGGTTCAAAGAGCCTACGGAACTCGACTAGAAAAACGAGATTTTGACTCTTAGTTTTAACGGTTATGAATTAGTTATTATTATCAGTGATAAAATTGATTAGGGCTGCCAGGTAAAATGACATTTATCTCGGAAAATCAAAGAGTTTCCACGAGATTTTTTCCAAGTTTGCGCTACTAAGTACATATATTATGAAGAGGAAAGGTTTGTTTGTTTGTTATCGATAAACTCTGAAACTACTGAACTACTTGCACTAAAGACATAATCATCAACATCAACCGACAGACGTCCACAGTGAACATAGGTCTTTAATAGGGTCTTCCACATGCTACGGGTTTGCGCCGCCTGAATCTTTGCGCTTGCGCTTGACGACAATCATGCTTTAAAGAAAGCAATGATGAGGTCCAAGTTGGAGCACGCTTACCTGGAAGATGCCTATTCACTCTTGGCTTGCAGGTATCTATGGTATATATGGCAGGAAACACGGCCGCCGAAATGGCGTTCCAACCTTTAGGCTCTCCCCATTGCCCGCAGCATGAATCTGAGCTTCCTTATGATGGTTATATTATGTACATATAATATCTCATAAGAAATCTCTAACACACAATCCAGCTAAGTAAGTCCAATTTCGAAAAAAGCTAGCTAGCCGACAAATCTAACTCAGGCAGCCTTCGGGAACCTTCGAGATGTCTCTGTCCAAAATTCCTCAATGCTTGAAGAACAGTCTTTGAATAGTGCATATTGTCAGTGATGAAATATGGATCCGAAATATAGGTCTTTTTTTTGTACACAGGAAATGCCTGACGCATACCCCTCCGTCATGTGGGGCTTGCACCAAACTTGCACTACTACGAAATCCATTTCGGAACACGGCACCCGGAACGAGGCGCGCTATCTCCTAACATAGGTATAATACCTATTTAGAACACTTACTATCTGTCATCATAATCTATGACAACCTCCGAGTATTTACCTGGTAAAACCGTAACTTTAGAATAAAATTTAGTATATAAGCAGGCTTCATTTAGAAATGAAAAAATCCCTATTTTATTTTTCAACGATTATAAACACAACTTTCATTCAAAAATAATAAGCTTATATTCATTTTAAATAATATTTTGCGACGAAATGACGCGCACAGTCCTTCCGCCATGACAGTCCAGTGGACACTGAATTCCATAGAGCGCCTGCAAGAAAATAAATAGCACAGGAAGTTTTTTGGTTAGTTTTAGATTATTTAAGAAACGAAAAACATTTAGTATAAAACTAACAGTTAAAATTGATTGCTAAACCTAAACATATCATTTTCTGGAGGTTGGCTTCAAAGTATCAAGATGTTAAAGAAAACTTTTACAGAACAAGTTGCGAACAGCAATGTTTTCAACTTGGTTTTTTTTTATTATTGGGATAATGTATACTAAATTAAAAAAGGCCCTTATAATCTTCACAAACTGAAGTTTTTAATTGCATGTATTTAATAGCTGTTAATGCTTTAGAAAAATAAACAATTTACTTCAAAGTACAGCATTTTTGCGATTTGTCAAATAGCAATTACCTTAATATGAAAATGTCATTCACTTAATTCGAGTGTAGCGACTACCGCGCCGCGCCGAGAGCCTCTCGCGGTGCCATTGAATGGAGAGGAAATAAATGATACAGACTCTTTCATTTCAGAACTTTTAATTTTTAAACATTAAAGGTCTTGCTTTCTTTTAAAATCTAAATATATAAAATTAAAAGATGACTGACTGACTTACTAACTGCTCTATCAACGCACAGTTCAAACTACTGGACGGATCGGGCTGAAAGGCATGCAGATAGCTATTATAACGTGGACATCCACTAAGAAGGGATTTTTGAATATTCAACCCTTAAGGGACTTCGAAAGGATGTTTGAAATTTGTGTAGTCTACGCGGAAAATGTCTATGGAATGAGGGCTGAAGAACATTAGCGACCGACGACGTAGCTCAAAGAATTAGCAAGCTGAAGTGGCAATGGACAGGTCATGTCTGTCGCAGAACTGACGGCCGATGGGGCACATATTGTGTTCAGAAGTAGAGGCCACATGCCTTTCTCTCCATGAAAAGGTAAAGAGTTTTAGTTAAAAGTCAGAGGCTCATCTAGTTTATTAATAAGCATTCCCCCAAAATTGACACGAAATTAAGATAAAATATAGCCCGCGAAAAGTGCGTAAATCTCGCCCAAAACTGCGTGATCTTACCGTAAAAATGTAAATTAGGTAAAAACATTTCTTCGGGAGAAAAGATTTCAAGGCCTCGCATAATCAGGCGTTTTTTATGAAAATTAGGCTTTAGAATAATTAGCTATTGTTATCTAACATCTAACGCCCAAGGAGTTTGATACTTTATTAATTTCTGGGGAATCTCATCTTCTCTGAACCAGAACTACTAGAAAATATGTAGGTATCAGAATTTGAATTCGTGGTATGTTTATTTATGTATTATGATTGACTAGAGGATGCCTGCGACTTCGTCCGCGTGGATTTAGATTTTATAGATCCCGTGGGAACTGTTTGATTTTCCGGGATAAAAAGTTGCCTATTTCGATTACAGGGACGCAAGTTACTTCGGTACCTTTCATACAAATCAGTTAAGTGTATGGGTCTTTAGTAATCCTGCGCGAACACCTTGATTTTCTGGGATAACAAGTAGCCTATGTCCGTCCCCGGGATATAAGCTAACTCTGTACCTATAAACCTGTTTTCATCAGAATCGGTTACACTGTTGGACCGTGAAAAGGTAGCAGACAGACAGACAGACAGACACACTTTCGCATTTATAATATTAGTATTGATAATATAAAAGGAAAACTGATACTGTCTTATCAAAGCTCAAACTGCTGCTCAAAATTTTCATCAACTATCTCGACAAAAAAGATTTTCAAAGGTTCAAAGGGGTGAATTTGCTAGCCTTAAAAATAATTCCATATCCTAAATATTATACCTACTTCTTTTCATGAATTCAATGTAGAAATAGTGTACAGATCTACTAGATATAGGTGTGTAGAATAGTTGAGATTTTGTAAAGCGAACGAAAGCGCTTTTCATTGTTGAGGAGAATACATTAGGATTCGAGAGATTTCACCATTGAAGGAATAAAATTGGTGAAGCATTGTGTGGATGATTGATTCCGAATTGAAAGGAATATGTGGTGGCTGTGTAAGAATTCTATCTTACATAATATTACACATAAAGGTACTTGTAAATAGGTATTATATTATGAAACTTTCCTTTATGAATTATTTATCAATTTTAAAAATATGATAAAAATTAGTAAAAATACTCAAATAAAAAATAAATAAAAAAAAAAGATTCTATCTCTGTCTCGTAATCTACTATGTACTCTCTAGAGTAGAGACAGAGGGAGAGAGTCTTACACTGTTTCATGTATGGTGCTAGGAATCAGTTTGTTACTAAGCGTTTCATGTGTATTGCTATGATGATTTTGTCGAAGAGCTGACAAAAAAAATTGAAGTACAAGTATACCAATTATTATTTAATGAAGGTAAAGCTCGGACATCAAAGATTCATCCAAATGCAACACAAATAGGTACATATTGAGCTCCATACCTAATAAATAATTCCAAAAGGAAAAAGGCTTTTAAACGTACCTGAAAGCGACGGTCATTCCCTACCAACCTGTGATTACAAGATCACCTCAGCGGAGGGGTAAAACTAAATAATTCTTGAGGGACCGACTTAAAGGGACAGACTAAATGATTTCCAGCACAACCATTTGGAAGGACACCTGAGTCTTTAGAACGACTTGAGAAACTATCGTCGAAGGGACACGGTTAATGGCTTTAGGGTCCAATTTTAGTAACTGTGATGATATGTTGTGTTACACTTCGAGTGTCCAATACACACCAACATGATAATCACACTAATATTATAAAGGAGAAAGTTTGTATGTGTTTGTATGTGTGTGTGTGTGTGTGTGTGTATGTTTGTTACTCCTTCACGCAAAAACTAATGGACGGATTGGGCTGAAATTTAGAATGGAGATAGATTATACCCTGCATTAGCACATAGGCTACTTTTTATCCCGGAAAATTAAAGATTTTCCACGGGAATTTTAAAAACCTACATCCACGCAAACGAAGTCGCGGGCATCAGCTAGTGACATATAAAGCTTACTTTTATAAAGGTTACATAGCTACTTACCAAATCGAAATGGCTGATTCAAATACGTGACATAGCGTACTTCCTGGGAAGCCATAACTATAATCCGTACTTCCATGTTAATATTATTATAAATACGAAAGTAACGCGTGTCTGTCTGTCTGTTACCTTTTTTGACCTCATACGAGAATTTGCGTCCCTGAGGCGAACATAGGCTTACTCTTTATCTTGGAAAATCAAAGTGTTCCCACGGGATTTTTAAAACCCTAAATCACGTGGACGAAGTCGCTGGCATCAGTTATAAGAAGGTATTTATTTAAATAAATAGAAATTTGTTCAAAGCATGGACCTACTTCAAAGCAATATAGTCTGACATTCTAAGAAATTGTGGTAAAATTTATGTAATGTACCTAAATCTTGTTACCTACCTGCTACCTACCTAGGCACAAATAAGTGGGTATTGGCTACATTAAAATGTCTTAATCAGGTAACAACACATAAATTCTACAAATAATGAGTTGATGATAAAAAAGATTTAAGTTTTAGACTCACAAACTTTAAGAAAAATGCAAATGATTGCAATTACTTCATGTACCTAATGTTCATGATTCGTGACCTTGACACACCAATGAGTAGGCAAGCAATTTACGCAACACAAAATTCACAAAACGAACAAACCAGTTTGGTTTAAAGTAGCTAAATTAATTATACTAGGTGTGTGTGTACCTAGATGATGCCCGTTTACCACCAATTGATATCGCAACCTAGGGCTTTCTTATATTTGAAAAAAAAAACATCGTTAACAATATTCGAGTTTTATCCTAGTCCATTATAAAGCATTTTATAAAGTATCCTCGGATAGCCATAACTCATATTACGCAACTACGTAGGACTAAATTAATCTGCCAGAAGATTCCCTGGGGCCGTAGACGTGCTGATCCAATTTGTTTTGAGAAAAAAGAAAAACGAGAACGGCACTTTTAACCGTAACGACAGGTGATTCAGTCTCTGCGTTAGAAAATTAAATTAAATTTTCTGGAGCGTAACTAAGAGGAACAAATATGTAAAAAAACCGGCCAAGTGCGAGTCAGACTTGCGCACCGAGGGTTCCGTACTCGGGTATTTTATCTGACATTTTGCACGAAAAATTAAAAAACTGCTCTCCATACAAATAAATGAAAATCTGTTTTAGAATGTACATTGTACTGGTAAAGCTCTTTCATAATATGATACCCCATTTGGTATAATTATCTTACTTTAAAAATTGAAAATACTAATTATTTGTTCATGAACACATTTTTTTGTGATGTAACCCCAAATTCACGGTTTTCAGATTTTTACTTGTGCTATAATATCTGTGCTATAGCTGCCTTTCATGATTCTAGGCAAACAGGAAGTACCCTATAGGTTTTCGTGATAGACACGACAGACGGACAGACAGACAGAGCACAAAGTGATCCTATAATATTTTATTATATTTATTTGCTCCGTATTTTCCTTTTGAGGTACGGAACCCTAACAAAGTTATTTTAAGTCATACAACTAAAAATTTAAAACAATATTTGCATACGCTAGTCGTAAAGCTAAATAATCTGTAACTGTAAAATCTCACTAATATTATAAATGCAAAAGTTAACACTTTCGCATACGGCATCGCAGTAGGTATAACTGTCTGTTTCCCTTTCACGCCCCAACCATTTAACCGATTTTGTCGAGTTATTGTGCATCCCGGGGACGGACATTGACTACTTTTTATCCCAGAAAATCAAACTCATTCAAATCAAACAATCAAAATCAGACATCATTGAAGAAACCAACAAACAAACACTTTCGCATTTATAATAGGTATGTTTAAAAATATTTACCATATACATAGTCAGTTACTAAGTATCTACCTACTAAAAAAAAAATTACACGGTCTATAGAGTCAGTTAACAAAAAATACATTATGATTATGAACGAGAAATCAAAGGAGTAATCTCCAAATCAACTATAGATAGGTTAAAAGTATATATAATGACAAGTTAGAATTTGTGGTGATAAATTGTTGAAATAATCTCACGACTTTCTTGTACTAAATCAAAATTTATTTATTATAAGCACTTAATAAAATCTCAACGCCAGACTATAAGAAATTAAAGTGGAAACGTGGCCGCGGCGTCTGCTAAACCCCATGAGGTTCCGTTTAATTAAATATCGCCACGATTGAAACCACTAGCCGTGCGAAATCTAATAATTCACCTTTTTGCTCCTCCCTCGACGCGCGCTTCGTGTAAAGAATAGAATATTGTTAGATAGGCGCCGTTGAGTTTCATCAACGGCTGTTTGTATCTATTCAAAAGATTCACACTCACACTTGGTGCACGAAGTTGTGGATTTTAATTACCCTATCGATCTTTTTGATGAAGAGAAATAACTGAGTTCATGACGTTTCAATTTAATTGAAAAGCAATTTATTAATTGCCAATCGTGTAAAGAATTAAATCGCTTCCGATTATTCCGAGCCTGATGCATTGGATACCATGAATCGTCACGCTAGAATACTGACTGGTGACAAAATGCTGGATTCTAAGCTTCAAAGTTAGGAACATCGACGCTAAGTTGCCTGTCTATGGGTACTCTACAGGTTATATTTCAGAGAGTATGCCAAGAACTTTTCACCTGATTCCTCCTTCACCTTTATACAATCGTCACGCACGCGTCGTCAAGGTCTGCGCCCGTACGACAAACGTAAAAGGTTTGCTTCCTCTTTTCTAATTCGAACCGCTAGGATATGTAACGCCCTTCAGCATTAGTTTTCCTATCCAACCCCCTCCACTTTTTTCAAGTCAAGAGTAAATAGGTATCTTTTGGCCAAGCGCGTTCCATTTTAGGCTGCATCATCACTAGTTGTCAGCCTAAAATTTAGATAATTTCTGCCAGCAGGTCTGCTTGCAGGCTGCAGTCAAGCTATAGTCGATAAATGACAAAAAAAAAGTGTCGGTAACGTTATCTACGTTGCGTATCGTACGAGCTAAAAGTTGTAATGAGGAAAGAAGGAGCTTAGATAAAGTATACCTGTCTGGACTATGTTTGTATTCGTTCGCGATCATTCAATCCAACGAACTACGAACGAACGAATCCAACGAACGAACTAGTTAATAACTATATCAATCAATAACACATTCTTTGTTCTCATCAAATCAAGCGAATAACGAAATCATCAACTAGATCACGTTACATGAAGGCCAAGTGTGCAGAAATCTTGCAATAATTTTATTGAAAACACGCATTTCAATCATATCAATACCTGTTTGTTTAATTTATGATAGCGTGCAAGTATTTTAGTTTTCTTTTAAACTGATAAATAGTAATTACTGATTTTATAATCAAATATATTAATTAATAATAATAAATCGATTAAGATAATAATTAATCGTTTTGTACCCGAAAGATGTCAAGATCCTATTACTATAAGCCTCCGCTGCCCGTTCGTCTGTCCGTCTGGCTATCAGATAGCCTGTGTCTCATGAACCGTAAATCGTAATAGCCACAGAGTTGTCACTTGTCACACAGTGTGTATTTCTATTGCTGCTATAACAACGAACAATGAAAAATCAAGATGCGAATATCAAAACGGCCGCCATGCAAATTAAAAAATACATAGTAGTGTAGTACATACAAGTGTTATATCTTGTACGATGATACAGAACCCTTCGTGTGCGTGCCCAACTCGCACTTGACCGGTGTTCTTATATCTCCAAGGTAAACAAACCAACTCTACCAACCACAACCAAGTCCCTATTGTGATTTATCTAAATAAATAAATAACATTTCTCAATTCTATTTTAAAAAGTGGGAAAAACAATCTCAATTTATTCCCAATTCCCCAAATCTGAGTTAATATCGCACTGAAAAGCAGCAACACTAAGCTATTATTAATTTAATGTGGGTACGTAAATAAATACATGTTAGTGCAACTCCAATGTCAAGTGACCTACCGCCATTCCAAATAAGTGTTTCACATAGCGAAGAGCATTTATTTTGCTAATGCCATTGATTAGTGTATTCAAGTGGTGACGAGGCTTGTTTTCAAATCATATGCGTGTATTTTGTGTTGTGCAAGATGTCTATTGGAAAAATATCTGAATTTAAAGTGGAAAGCGATAGCTGGAAACTGTAAGTGAAAGGCTTTGAACAATATATTTTAACCAATAAGATCGAACATGATTTACAAGTGCTGAACGTTACGAAAAGTAAGTTTGTGAACTATGGATAAAACAAACACATAATATTTTAAAGACATAATAGCGATCATGACGAAACCCCTTCAACCCAAGCCGACTAAGCTGGCAGAAAGGTATTTTCGCCATAGGACACAAGGCGAGGCCTATGGACGAAACCGAAAGTATCGCAGGCTATACTTAGGTAGACCTCTTTTTAGGGTTCCGTAGCCAAATGGCAAAAAACGGAACCCTTATCGATTCGTCATGTCTGTCTGTCCGTCTGTCTGTCTGTCTGTCCGTCCGTATGTCACAGCCACTTTTTAATAGAATTGTAGAAAACATGTGCTATATCTACATATGCTCTACCCACAAATGCGAGAGTGTGTTGGGCTATTGGTTCATGGGTTTGTTGCTTTGTCCTGCAATCTCGCAACGGAGCAACGGATGGTCGTGAGTTTTTGCATGGATACCTATGGTTAAAGACATGGAGAATGACTTAGGCTACTTTTTATTCCAGAAAATCGAAGTGTTCCCACAGGACTTTAAAAAACTTAATCCACGCAAACGAAGTCGTGGGCATCAGCAAGTAGAATAATTGACTCACGCGAAACTCCATGAAATATCTACATGAGAAATTAATAATGGCGGCAAGGTCCCTAATTTATTTATAGTAATTCTAATAAGCCATTAGGAAGTCCGTTGGCTTTGAGATCGCAATTAATTTACAATTATTGTACGAAGGGCTGCACAAAGCCTTATTAAATAAAACGTTACAAAGGGCCCGGTTCCTACTAATTTATGGCAATTTCTTTTCTTGTCGAAGAAATTGCTCTGACTTAACAATAAAATTATTACGATGATTATGAATTATACCTATGACCCTTTCGAAAATTGTGCATGTCCTACTTTTATTCAAGGGACAGACAAAGCATTTTTTAGTGTCAGATAGGCTTATGCTTGACAACAATCATGCCTGAGAAACAGAGGAATGATGGGGTATAGGTTGGAGTGCGCTTGCCTAGCAAATGCCTATTTGCCTTGAATATATTCAAGTTACTTAGCAGAAAACGGATTTGTTATCATAAACAATATTTATCTGTGGATTTTGAATTTCCAACCTATTTTGCCTATGCAGCTTCCATCGAACCATCATTCGTTTCGTCTTTGATCACATCGCCACTTTCTATCAAATGAAATTGGGGTCAACCGTTACACCGAAACCAATAAAAAGAAAAGCTTCACAAACACAAGTAGTACAAAATTAAGTACATCAGTCATCATAAATATTTAACAAGCAACATCCAAGTCGTTTTCTAAAGTATAAATATTAACAGGGCTCTCTCCGTCACTCGTTTCCACTCGTTTCATACAATCGTAGTTCCAATTTCATTTGAATATTAAGCAACCTAAGTCCATGAAATTTTGCAGACATATTCTAGAAACTAATATCTGTGTCTGTGGTGTTTTAGATTTTTCTAAAAATATGTAGTTTTAAAATTACAGGGGCTCCAAGATTGGTATGAAAATTTTAAGACCGCGTAACTTTGAAACCGAATATTTTAACAGAAATCTGGAAAACCACAGACATAGATATTAGTTTCTAGAATATGTCTGCAAAATTTCATGGACTTAGGTTGCTTAATATTCAAATGAAATTGGAACTACGATTGTATGAAACGAGTGGAAACGAGTGACGGAGAGAGCCCTCTTAAACACGCTCAACATTTTCAACGGCTGTGAAATGCATTGACGCTGTAAAGTGAACACAAAATGTACGCTCATGATCTCAGAGATCAATTTCACCCTCGTTCACTGAGCCTATTTCATCTGAACATTTGAATTTTTAATAAAGTCTTTCGAGGTAAATACACATCGATCCTTTTTCTCATAACTTAGGCTCTTATCAGTAATCGTTTCCATGGTTTTTGCAGATTTTGCATTCTTTTTTTGCGTTCTAGCATGTAAAAGTCTTCTTACTATTGTTGACCATCTCAGACGAGTAGGCACTAGTCAGGTTGAAAATAAATTGTTTTCATCATCGAGTAAATGATCCATAATCAACTCATCGCCGGTTCACTACTGAGTACGAGAACCACCACCACCACTACTCAGAATGAGAAGGTTTTAGGACATAGTCTCCCACGCTCGCTCCTTGTGAATTGGCAGACCACACACCGTTGAAAATATTGTTGAGAACTTTCACGCATGCAGGTTTCCTCTAGGTGTTTTCCTTCACAGTTAAAGCAAGTGATATTTATTTGCTTAAAACGCACATAGCTCCCATAAATTAGATCTGCGTGTCCGGAATAGAACCTGTGACGTCTCGAATAAAAGGCCGACGTTTTCCACAACGGGCACTATCTAATGCACGCCTTCCCGTTACTAAAAACATGGAAAAGCAAGCAATATGAATCACTATCCACAATGCAAACCACGCAATTTTCCAAGATACATACGTGCTCTTCGCACATCTCTCTTTAGCGGTGGAGTATCTACAGGAGATATTATTAAGAGATATTACTAGGAGATATTGTATAGTAAAGCCATGTAGACTTCGATGATTATGCAAAATAAGCTTGAATATTCCTTGTTTCATGAACTTTTGCAAAGTTTTGACAGTTTCTCTATAATCTTTATCTAACTGCGTTTGACCAAAAATGATTTCTTTATAAAACGGTTAAACAATTAGCAAGGAAACTATCTACAATTAATAAGCCCACGTCGGCACCAGCAGTAAAAGACACCAAAGCCGCACGGACTGGCTTTCGCTCGGTCCACTGTAGCACTTTAATCACCGCTAAATTAAACTCGAGTTGTTTGTACGTGACCACCCCAACCCCCTTTTTACGCTTTGACACTATCTTGAACTGGAGAAATAACTAGTTTTGTTTCTACAGTTTAAACCCCGAAGTTAAGCGGAATTTAAAGTTAAATTTATTTATAGCCAAACTAAAATATTTGAAACTCGAAGTTTTGCGATTCAAATAAAATTTTAAATTTTATCTAGCTATCGCTACCGCTACTATAGATGGAAAGTTGTTAGTTTATAGTTCAATCATGTCACAACGTAGCAACGAATTTACGTGATTTTTGCCTGGATTTAGTTAAAGACCTGGAAATTGACATAGGCTAGTTTTTGTCGCGGAAAATCAGAGAAGTCCTTAGGTTTTTGAAAACCTAAATCTATAAGGACGAAGTCGCGGGCATCAGCTCGTATTTTATTATACTAAGAGTCAAACAGCTTATAATATGTCTAGTACAAGTACAATCAGAGACAAAAAACGAAAAGAAAACATGTGTAAAACATGAATTATCCTAATTATTAAAGTACAAAAGTTACAAATTGAGTACAATAATAAGACTAGTCTAATAATATAAGATAAATAAAAAACTCTGTCATATCTTTGAAAAGGAACGACAAACATTTGAAAAAACTTCTAAACGTACAATTCCGAAAGTTGAAAAGGAAAAATGGAGGGTCTTCGAAACCTAAACAAATAGAGACATTTCGCCAAAACATAACACATAACGTATGAAAGCAGTTGAAGACAGTAATTTTACGCATTATATATCCCGTCCCGAGCGGAACATGGTGGCATTCGTCATCGGAATTCCGGGAGAAACGGGAGACCAGGCTTGTTTTTATTTTCGAGAAATTCGGATTTTAGAAAATTGTGTAGTTTTTAACCCCCGACCAAAAAGAGGGGTGTTATAAGTTTGACGTGTGTACCTGTCTGTACGTATCTGTCTGTGGCACCGTAGCTCCTAAACTAATGTACCGATTTTAATTTGATTTTTTTTGTTTGAAAGGTGGCTTGATCAAGAGTGTTCTTAGCTATAATAATCCAAGAAAATTGGTTCAGTTAAAAAAGTTATCAGCTCTTTTCTAGTTAGTGTAACCTTCAGTGTTATAAATTTTTAATTTACATTTGTTGGAGATTGTTCTTCATAGTGATTCTTTATTTTGCTAAAGTTATGTCTAACAATGGGTGTAAATAAGTAAATACATATACTTAATTATTTATAAATGACTAGCGACTCGCCCCGGCTTCGCACGGCTAGCTCATTACAATTTTCGTAGGGATCTTTAATTTTTTTTAAATAAAATATAGCATAAGTTACTCAGGAATAATGTGGCTTACTACTGGTGAAAGAATTTTCAAAATCGGTTCATTGGTTCCAGAGATTAAACTCACAAACTTTACCTCATTACAATATTAGTATAGATATCAATGTACTTAATTCACAATTTTAGGCAGGCAAATCTCTTGTATTTTAAATACAATGAGTAAGTATAGTAGGTATATAAAATCCTTAAAAACATAAAAGGTTAATATAACATGCGCAAGTAACTGTAGTTAAAAAGTTTTTAAGATCTCGCGCTATCTCAACTTTATTGAAGAACTTTAGCACGTTTATATTGATGAATAAATATGAATTATAAAATCATAAAATAGTATCTTGAAAAACAGTGACAACCACATGGTATAACATAACACGAAAACAAGAAATGACATTAGGTATATCCTTTATATAAATACGAAGAGCTTTACTTATGAAACATGCGGAAAAACACTGCGGATACAACTAAACTTGCAGATATCTAACAACCAAAACATAAAAACTAAAGAAACCTTTGAAAGTTCACCCTAAAACAAACTCCCGGCCCCTTTATCGAAATCAGAAGACCGTGTCAGAGGACAATGATACATATTTATCTGGAGAGAGATATTTATGACCACCCTTAAAACCTGACGCGATTTTCTTGTCTCTTTTCATATTTAAAGTTGCCATGGTTTATGGGATCGATCGGTGGATGGTGCGTGAACGGATAACCATGAATAAAACAACATCTGAGTCGCACCTTTTTATTTATATCACGAAATCGTGGTAGTTTATTTTGAAGTTGAATAAATATTATATTTTAGCAAACTCTTGCCAGTCTCCATGTAATTTAATTCTTAATATTTTCTTCACAAAAATTAATAAAACGACTCCAACATCCATTGATATATTTCAAATAAATATTACAAGATCATTTAGAGGCTTTGGGAACAGATCCGTTCAAGAAAAAATCCTTTCAGTAAATTCGTTCCTCGAAAAGGTCATGTAGTTGTAAGTATAAAAAAAATATCCTTCTATATTGTTGAAGTTACAAGGGTTTGTGCCTTGATCCACTTATGTCCAAACGACAAACAAATTTGTCCTGACGAGATATTATCAGAAAAGCTAGAACCCTCACAGCCTCTTGATCGAGTGACGCGTATATCAAATAATATGAAAAAGGGTATTCCGAGTGAAATTTGTGTTGGCTTCGAAAGGCCGGTTTTCTCAGGATAGTCCGCTGATATAATTTATGTATCATACTCCCGGTTTTCTAAATATATCAAAGGAAAAGCTGACTGACTGACTGACTGATATATCAACGCACAGCTCAAACTACAGGAGCAATTCAGATATACCTAATATAAATACTAAATTGAATATATTTTCTAGAAAGAGCTTACTATACCTACCTTGTTGTAGTTTACTGTGTTACTTAATATTGTTAAAAAAGGCTTTGCAAATATAACAATGATTATTTATTGTTTTTCAGCTATAACCAAAAACTACGTGTAAGCAGCATAATATTGAATGTTTGGATCTCTTGATGCCTTGACGAAGAAAATTGCACCGCTATATAAAATTGTAATACTCGAACTAAAAACAAGCGGTCTTTGATAAAACCAACGTCTGCACTTTGCAGGTACAGAGGAGCGTAATACCTTACTACGTTTAAATAATGTAAGTACCTAATTATAAACTCTTACTTATTTTTTAAGATTACATACATAAAAGTCGAATACTATGACAACAATTCGTAAAAATAAAATTAAGGTACGTTTCATCGCTTCGTCATACATATTTTGTCAAACTAATAGTTAAATTTGAGTTAATTTAATAATTTGCTTACTTCTCATGTACCTACTAATTCTTGTATAAACGAAAACATTACAACACAAATCATACGAAAAAATATTTGCATGTGCAATAAAAGCTTGATACGTATATGACTTACAACGGACCTTGCCGAGAGGTCTTGAAACACATAGTACCTAGTTGTTAGACACATAAAACTGCACATTTGAAACACATGCTTAGTAGTAGCGATCACTAACCCTTAAGAAGCAACAACCTGAGAGGAAGCAGGTGGACTGGGGTCGATGGATTGCCTCGAACAGGGACAGATGTGAGGCGACGCGCCTGACGGCTTTTTAATGGCCGCCCGACTTTTATTCGCGATTACATATATGGGGAAATTATGGAACAGAATTCGAGAAATGTTAACAGTCTGTAAAGTTTACGGAACATTTCATCATCATCATCTTCATCAATCGCCGGCTCACCACAGAGCACGGGTCTCCTTTCAGTATGAGAAGAGTTTTGCCCATAGTCTAGTCAAGTGCGCATTGGCAGACTTCACACACCTTTGAGGTGCGTGTTCGGGATCGAACCCGCGGATCTTCTGATTAGGAGGCGACGTCTTAACCACTAGGCCATCATCCCTTTTTACAGAATAATTATTTACAATTTCGTGTAATAAAATATTTTCAGTACACAAAAATCTGAGAAGCTGGCAAACAAAACGGTGTAATTTACATAAAATTAAATTTACAAGAGGAACAAAAATCTGAATGAAATCTGTTAAAACTTTACTGTAATTGTACCGTTTTCATTGAAATGACGAACTTTGGATTTAATTTTAGATAATTTTAGCACAGTTCTAGGTCGTTTTGCTTGGAAATGAGTTCAAGTTTGTAATCAGTGATCCAAATCACGAACTTTGAACTCAATTTAAGTAAGTATAGTTTTAGGCCACTTTGTTTAGGGATAAGTCAGATTTGTATTCAGTGGACCATGAAACGTCCGGATTGAAAAAAAAAAATTTGATCAGATGTGTTATTACACCGTTTTGTTCATCAGATCCTCATATTATGATCGTTATTGATATTAGTCGTTTTACCATTATCTATCGGTTTTTTTGGCTCTTGTAATACCAGAAAAAGCTTTTCTTGGTGTAGCTTTTCCATTATTGGTTATATCGAAGTCTCTCTTTTACTTCCCTTTAAGTAAGTTAAAACTCTTTATCACACAAATTATATACAAAAAACTTAAAAAATTATACACTATTTACAGATGAGGATGTAAAGGCGGCCTTATCACTTGGTGATCTCCTCCAGACAACCTAAGTTAAGGATAGATTGCATAGAAGGAGGATGGTGTAACTTGCAAATGGTAAGGAGATAAAAGAAGTACATATCTATAATAATTTTTATACTTATAAGTAAGTTCCACAGTATGATTGAGTCCCAATTTTCTGCATATAATATTTTTTGATCTGCAGATAAAATAAATCCACGTAGACTTAACTTAATTTAAGTACTGAACTTCAATCTTAGACTTGTTGCTTGCATGTCAAATTCTATGAATAAAAATATAATAACTGTTTTATATAAAGTTTAATATAATGGTAGGTAAATTCAACGCTAGGCACATTATTAAGTTCTAAATAGTACCAAAATAGGTTTACGTAACCGTACGTAGCGCTGTAGAGATTTTAGTACAGGCAATTACCAAAACGCTTGAAAATATAGAGAGCGGAAAATGTATTAGGTCGATGGCGCTTTGGGAACATTACACGGCCACTCTGATAGCTTCGTTAAACAAAGGCCGTTATGATAATTCAGTAATAGGAATAGCCTATTTGAATTGACAATAAGGAACTTACGTAGAAAACGATATTTATAACACTAGAAGATGGGTAAAAATGGAGGATAATGTTGAGCAAGAAAACAAGAAATTTTGTGATCTTTTAGAGAAAGTTACTCATAATTCGCCAGGGGAACTTTTTCTTCCTGGTTCTTCTTGGTAGGAAAGACATCCGAACCATGCAGTGGTAGATAGATACATTTGTCGATTCAAAAGTAGGTACTTGTAAAAGTTTAATTGAATAAAAAACATTTTGATTTAGATTTATTTATTGATAAACTGACTGACATAGCTCAAAGTGCCGAGTCTATAGACTTGAGAAAGCATGACTGTGAATAGATAGATCGTATAGAACGTAAATAGATCTCCGATAAGAACTCCAATGAATCTTAGAATACCTGAATCCATGTAACTGGAACTAATAACATAAGATTAAAATAAAAGGCATTTTATTAAGTAACCCGGACATATATTATAAATTCTGGAGTGCACGCAATAGCACGGAATTAGATCATAGATGCAATCCCCAAAATCTCATGATCATTAATCCATGAATCATAATCATAATTTAAGTGAATAGGGGCACAAGTGGAAGTGATTTCATCACATCAATAGAAATCAAGTGGACATCAATAGAATTAAGAGCGATATTTCACACACACGTCGCGAGTAAATCAGAGACATAAGACTCTCTGTTGGCGCATATGGGTGCTTCACCATGGACTCCCCACGACACGATTCGGTCACGATACGATACACAAGTCGTTTGAATATTTTTTACGCATGACGATTCCAACAACGATTTCGTAGTCGTAGCTTGTACTCACCGAAAGACATATTGTTCGAAGGTTAACCGCGTGACGTCCCCAAATCAAGAAATTCTCTACTCAAGCTCAATACACTAGACATGTCACATGCACATAGATCACTCTGGCAACTGGGAGTGGTTGTAATAATGCACATACCACTTTTATAGGTGAAATAGATATTTTATATAGCTTTTATATGTTTTATTTTTACATGATTACAGGTCAAATCAGAAATAAAGAGATCCGTAGGAGAACCAGAGTAACCGACACAGCACAGTAGGTGGCGAAGCTGAAGTGGCAATGAGCAGAGCACACTGGAATGGCAACCTCGCACTGGAAGCACAGCGTTGGAAGACCACCCACTAGGTGGATAGACGATATCAGGCAAGTCGCATTGATCCGCTGGATTCAGGCGGCGCAAGACCGTGGCGTGTGGAAGTCCCTACAAGAGACCTATGTCGAGCAATGGATGTGTATCGGTTGTTGATGATGATGAGGTCAAATAAGGTGCTAGGTCTTAACTCGTCGTAGAGAAAACCAGCCATTCCGCCCCATGCTTGTCGAGATAGTGAAAGAGAAGGGATATTAAAAGTGCAGTAAAACTGCAGTAAGTGCAAAAAGTTCATAGATATGATATTGTTTTGTACAGTAACTACAACACTGCATAAAACTAGTAACAATACAGTGGCACCGACGACATAGGCCAAAAGTCGTGTCGTGCTGTGGTCCGTGGAAAAATGCTCCAGGACGACAGTTTGAATCACCATTTCCACCGCGTATTATTATCACCCACAAGCTCTAAATCTAAAGATAACGCGATTTCACGACGTGGGAGGCCATCAAAATCCCTTTCTATGTTTAAAATAAAAATTTAACCCTTAAAGTGGTTCCATTTTATGTTTCTCTTCTTTATAACCACCATAGATGCATTTATCGCTTTATGTAAAAATTATACTTTATACCGCAATCTCGCAGTTTCTTTTCATAGCCGCAGACGAAGATATGTCGTATTGCTAGAGGTGCAAATCTCATACGTCAGACGACGTTAAAAAAGCGCCCTCGCCTTATGATTACAAAAGTCAAATTAAGTAATACGTATAATCTTATATCTATTTTATTACAGAGACTTCAATAAAACCACGGCGTGTTGGCGAAAATGGACTTCCCGGAACGTTCGCTGTATTCAACTAAAAACTGTGGCTGGAGTTGACTTCTAATTGGTAAAGAATAGATTTTTTCTAAAATATAAGAAGAGTGCTTACCCGTAGCCCGCATATAACATCGACGTTATATTTTTACGCTAGCATCTCAATTGTTGCAATAAATAACAAAAATAAAAATAGGATACAAAATAATTTAATTAATTTGTGTCGCTTAGGTACATAGGTAATTTTATGTCGTTTTCTCATGTTACATTTCCGTCATTGGAGTCATATTATAAAGATAGCGATATTTTGTGATTGACCAAAGCACGACTCCTGATGAAGCTGCAGTGTAAGTACACTAAGCAGATTAAGGCTGTATTGCGGCAGGTTATAATTTATACGCACTCTAATAATATGACATCTCTCTGGCTGAAGCTATAAAAGGCGTTACTAAATTTCGAGCCAAATTTTAATATTTTACGAGCTCGTATTTGCGTAACTTGGCCTTTCATTAGCTTTATTTACTTAAGGAATTTACCGAAGACCTTTCTCGTGGAAACTCTTGGATATTGTTATCAGGAGGCTTAGTAAGAGTTTGCATATCTCGACATCGACTAGCGAAACACCGATGAAGATGTATATTATGATCCAATGGAATGGATATTTTAAAATCGAAGGAAATGGGATCTAAACATTTTGTTTTAAGGTTTAGTTCGTTTATATGTATATACAGTCTGCTCAAGCAGCAACTTTGTAAAATAAGAAACGGTAGTAATGAATAAACATTTGAATACATATAACAATCCATTTTAGTGCTGATAGATTTCGAGTAGAAATAATCTATCATTGTCGAGGTATGCTAACTCGCACTAAGTGTACTAGAATAGCTCCCAAGTTAGGGTGGTCATACAACGGCAGCCAACTTAAAGCAGTTAGAACTGACCGTTTTAAACTTGCCACATATTATGAGCAGTCGCGACCGCTCCGAAATCAACTGTATGGCAAAATTCTGACGTGCGGTCAAGCTGTTGCAACTTAAGCTGCAAATTACTTCAATTCTCGAGCTGTCACCAGCTCTGGCGCAGTTTATTTATCCTTTATTTGCATCACCACACGAAAGAAAATAGCAGTAAAAGCGCAGAAAACACTGACAGAAGTAGGCCAGTAGGTAGATACCAAAGCCCATCAAGTTGCTAAGGATTCATTGCTATAGGAAGAGGGCTAGCAGCAGCAGTTAGTCATCTCCTTCAGAGGTTAAAAACGACTGCTCGATTATTCGGCGATGACTGCTTGAGCAGTTGAAAATGATTGCTAGAATTCAAACTGCCTGTATATGGCCGCTCTTACTTCAATATTCCTCCATTGGGAGCACAGTTACAATCTCTGAACGGTTTAGCGCAAAACGAATTTCATGTTAAAAGAAATCTGGAATGAAATCGCAGATGTAAATTAAATCTGGACCGCGGTCAGATTCCCAGGCGGTTCCAAACGTCGGGATTTAAGTTAACACTTTTTGTTCATTTCAATGCGCAGACCGGCCACGGAATAAATTCCATTTTTTGCAACAAAATGCCGTTACTTACATTGTTTGAATTTGTATTAATAGCCACCACATAGTGCGCGTGGATTTTCGAAAACTTAAATCCTCTTTCAATGCCCCAGGTAAAAAGTAGCCTATGTCACTTTCCAGGTCTTTAATTATTATCCATGCAAAAAAATTACTGTTGTCGAAAGTCAAACCAACAAACAAACACACTTTTGTATTTATATCCTCATGGATGGCTACTGGCTAGTGATGTATCTAATGAGTTTTTCACATATCCGAATCTCCAAACCGGCGGCGCTCAAAGGGATAAACATAAATTAGAAACACTTCAGTTGTTCCTCTGATGCTGCCTGGAAATTTTCATGAGCATTATGCCTATTTGGGGATCAAAGCCAGTTGTATCTTTCAATGCCTTAAGTTTAATTCTACCTACTTCTAATATGTGGTATTCATTTATATTGTGTTGATGCGATATCTTCGTTATCACAATATTCGTCATCGTCGTCAACTCATAGACGTCCATTGCTGGACATTGGTCTCTTGTAGGGATTTCCACACGCTGCGGTCTTGCGCCGCTCTCTGTTTCCAGTGCAAGTTCGCCATCTCCATTGAAAACCCAATGACTATCTTCTACTTCACATCTCGTTGACAGTTACTCTGGTATTTCCACAGATTTGATCATGTAGAGAAACTCCGAGCTGAGCTCACTTCATCGCCCGCTGTGTGACACACTCATTTCTGATTTCAATCGAGCTATATTGAAACTCGATAGGTATTTAGTTATTGACTGTCTGAATCTCTTGGCACTAAACACTTTCTTAATCAGCTTAGAATAACAATACTGAAACGAGATACAAACGAATCATCACTCTTAGTTAAGACAAACGGTAAGATTACGAACGCAAATTCAAACAGGAGCTTATTATTATGGAGTCTATAAATCTTGGCGATAAATCACATAACTATTACGCCAATTACGCGGCAGTCAGCGGCCCCTGATCCTCTGCAGGGCCGACTTAGCAGAAAAAGGGCCAAGGATCGACCCAACTTACTCCCGGACCATGACTCTAATTGATTTATGTCCCTGATAACGATGAGCAGGTCAAAACTTTGCACGATCATAGCTGCTGTCATTCAAAAACTTTAGATCTACATTCATAGTAGGTACAGTCTGGCAAATTCTATATAATATGATAACCATGTATTAACCACGATATTAAACTCATTGTTTCTCCTAACTTACCTAGTTTTCTATACGGTATCGTATTGAAACGCTTAATCGCTTGGCGATACGGATTTTCCTGATATTGCTATCGACTGTGTGCTATTTTGTAATAACTTGTCGGTTCTGCGACTACCTATAGGTAAGTTAGAACGCGCACGGCTGCCCCGATTTCCGTGATATTGATCTTTGCCGGACGACCGCTTTGCCAGATGAAAAGAGTGTAACGGACGGGGGCTTGATTATTGTTTGCGTACCCAAAAATTGCTTTGGCCCGCTTGATTTAGATGCTTGGTTTAAATATTTGGACGTGAACTTTATCGGAAACCTTTATGATTTTTGTTTCGATTTGCGATTAACATTTAGTTCAAGTCGTTTGCTTGAGTAATTAACTGATATGGTACTGGTATATTTAAATAATCTAAAATAATATGTAATAGTGTCCTATAAATTATTTAATTACATACTGATTTCAATATTTTTTTTATAGGTAATCATGGAAATGGGTGATGAAATGACAAAATCAAAAACAACTGTGATTGAAGATGTACATATAATCAATTTTAAAAGAAGTAAGTACTTTATTTATAAGTAGTCTGCCAACCCGCATTGGGCCAGCGTGGCAGAATATGGCCTAAACCCTTCTCATTCTGAGAGGAGACCCGTACTCAGTAGTGGGGCGGAAATGGGTTGATCATGATGAAGTACTTTATTTGGCCATCGGACTGAATAATATCCCATGTGTAATTAATCGCCGATATAACAATGGAGAAGGTATAATTTTGCAATATTTTCGTCACATTAAATTTCGCCACCGATGCCGTGCCATCCATCATAGGTAATCGGAAGCTATCAATGCAGAAATGAGTATAATTTGCCTTGATCGTCGCGTTTTCAGTCGCCCCAAATTGCCGTCATTACATGCTACATGACCCACTGCGGTGCACCGTAACGAGGAATCATTCATTTCGATCTATTTCATACAAATGGCGAACATGCAGTTGAAACAACACGATTCTTCTTAAATATTCTTTAATGATATGCAATAATAGATTTAATATTATGTACCATTATTAATATGGCCTAAATGCAAATTTTTAAATATTTCTACAAGGTATAGGATGACTGTAGTTAATTATAATGCTTATAGTTTAATCTTTTTGAAAGGATATCGAGAAACTGATTTTACGTCACGCCTTCGTTTCTTCTGTTCAACGCATCTCATTGAACTTCCGATGTCGATTCTTTCCACTAGCCTATATTGATTTTCATAAAACGGTCTCAAAACTGCGTAGTTGATTCCCAATTCCTTGCCTTTGAGTAAATCTTCTCTCATCGGATTTTCATATAGACGAGTTTTAATGTATCTCATAAGGTGCTCGATTTCATAGTTCGCTAGATTCAGTATAGCGGCGATCGCAACTTTGTCGAAATCTTCACAATCTCTGTGCTCTACTTCGAGATGGATATCGTTCTTGTCGTTCGGGTATATTATTTCCTGGAGCTGAAATCGGTTCGGTCCGGCTCCGACCAACAATGCGCATCTGAAGTTAGTTTGCTTACCGACGACCCCGTTGAGCCAATCAGAATTCCGGTCGAGAGCACCGAGAAAAAAACTCATAAAGTCGCCGATCTCTTTTTGCTTTTTGTAGGAGAGGATGGCTGCTAAAGCCACTTCGGGCAGCGCATCTTTGCCTTTCGCAGCGCTGGTGCTCGGCTCACGTCCAGACTTAATGGGAGGTTTTTTGCCAAACATTTTGTTACCGCACTTTAGCAATCTTAGAACATTGTTTAATAGACTTACAACTGGTTTATTCTGATTACAGGAAATTTTGGAGGCCGAAAGGAGAACTACACAAAATGAAGATGGACTTCAGACAACCTTAATGACTGATGGATGACATTCATTGATGAGTAATGGATGGATGACTTATAAAAATAAGATGCCAGATTTTTTTTCAAATTTTTTTATTTGTCAATTTGACATGTCAATTTAAGGTTTCGTAGGGAAAATAACTCGTTTGGTTGAAAATTTGTTATTCGTTGGTTCTATGTCTAGTATTAGTTAACTAACCTAAAAGCCACTTCGCCCGTTTCCAACAAAATTAACATCAAACGTCCGTAAATTAGAGTTCGCTACGTTTTATAACAAAATTAGCTAAATTTTGGCATTGGTAAAAGCGTTGGTGTAGCATTAGTGAATTGGATAATAAATCAATAACCAGTTTGACAAGGTAGTCTGTAGGTACCAGTAAGAGCTGTGAAATCTATGCTAATAAGAAGGCTTGTAAAATTATTATACACTTGAAATTCTACCAACAAGTCATGTTCTAAAGACAAGAATCAGACTATTTTAAGATAAGATAGCGCAAATTTAATTTATATTTTCAATTAACTTTTATAGAAAACAAATCTTTTTTCTATAGGACGCAATTGGTACATGAATTAAAGAACGGAAATTACGGGAGTTAAAAAATTCGCTACAGGAGGAATAATGAACGTAGTGAAGTAGAAAAAGAGACGCAGAGTTGTTTTCAGCTTTGTTGATATGAAAATCCAAGAGCATATGCATAATAAGGCAAAAGTTCTTAGGTACCTAGCTAAGTTTATAAAACTAAATAATAGTGAATAGGTCCCAATTAAGATTAAGGTAATCATTAGTCGACAAAATAGGTACTTATATGAAAAAGAATTACAACTCATGAGAATTGTCAACCTTGATAAGATATAGGTACCTACATAAATGGTTGAAAAAACAACACAACGACTGCATTACTTACAATAACTTAAGATAAGAACTAGTTTTAATTAAAGCTTAATAGTTGTAGAATGATCGGTAGTAGGGACTAAGTTTAAAAACGAAGATCAGTAATTAAGCAGGTAGGTAGTAACTAGTAAGGTTTACTTATTTGTACTTAAGCAGGTATATACCTACATTTTTGTGTCGATAACAATTACTTACTAAATTAAATAGGAATAATAAGTATAATTTACTAAATGAGAGAAAAGTTGTATAAAGTCCGATAAATAGTACATACCGTTAAAATAAATAAATATTTTTATTAAGTAGGTAGATTAAAATGGGGGTATTTTCAAAATTACCAAAAATGGTTCAAGACGAAGATTTTATATTTTTAACGGTTTTTATATGTCTTTGAGTTTTAAATAAATAGGTAACTAACACTTAACTAAGTTATAGGCTTAGTAATGAATTTACTAAGTTATAGGCATAGTTATAGATACATAACAATATAGCCAATTAGATTCACACTCTCAATTGGCAAAAAATGTGACCGCTAGAAATTGGCCTTTCTGTTGAATAGTCTCATGAACTGTATTGGTATTGGGTATCGAGGTCAGAGGCGCACATCTATGTATGTATAGTTCGAACTGCAGGCGTGAGTGGCAGAGGTTAGGTTAAGCGTTCAAAACAACATTTTTAACTTACCCAAACAAGCATTCTCACAAAAAATCCCGTTACAAGATTCGCTTCAACAATCAACGGCAATGCTGTCACGATGAATACACACGCACACATGCAAAAAACGTAGTAAACGT
The DNA here is from genome assembly GCF_905333055.1 of Maniola jurtina. Classification (NCBI taxonomy): domain Eukaryota; kingdom Metazoa; phylum Arthropoda; class Insecta; order Lepidoptera; family Nymphalidae; genus Maniola; species Maniola jurtina. Next base: position 3,388,062 of record NC_060044.1, read on the forward strand.
CATAACCAAAGTTAACAACGTTAATTACACCATTTATCGCGGTTATTCGACACTGCCGACGATATAGGACGCGGGTAACATCTTAATGCATTATATATTAGAAGCACAGGTGTCAAAACGGCCGGGAACCATATATAAAACATAAATTTTTGCCAAACACAGCCTAATCACCACTCCTTTTCTCTCACAGATTTCTATGATAGCGAACGCCGAACAGCTGCGGTGCGTAGTTGTACCAAAACAAATACCAGTACAGCCACCTAGACGAGGCAAGGCTACAATCATTTTAACCAGAAGTTGCAGAATAGCTAACGACTGCGGAGGCTCCGTAGATAACGGAGCGCCGAAGCACGGAGCACATTTTTACAGTGACTCAATATCACATCCATAGATGGCGCAAATAAAGTATTAAAAACAGAAAAAACCAACAATTTTGTATCGAAAAAGTTATACAATACAACATAATCGAAATAGAAAAAACAAAAACATTTTAACATTATTACTTAGTAGGATCTGTAATTAGGTGTAAGTTCCGTTAATTTTTAATAACCCTATCCACCGCATTCAGTATATCAATGGTGACATTCAATATCAATGCTTACATTGATATAGTACTATACGGTGAATAGATTTTATACCGTCTAAGGTATTTTTATAAAGATCTATATTAATTTTAGGTAAATAAAAATAATTAAAACAAATTCAAAAATATAATCTCCGCCGTAACAGTGTTTGACCACTGCCGTGACCAGGATTCGAACCTGGGTTACTACGGCCACAACGTAGGGTCCTAACCACTAGACGATCACGGCTATCGGAGATATATAAGCACTGGTGAAATTATGAGCTGTTACTTACTAGTACTTTGTTTGTAAATACATAAAACGTCATTCTTACTACGTATGTTCAATTTCTGCAATCTCATTGCAAAATTATTGAAAACAAACAACACAGTCATTCGGAAATAGGATCCTAACCCAAACCACAGTATAAAGAGAGACAATAGTCCAACGCCTTTGATCTCGTAGTAATATGACGACCACGATGAACCAACTCAACATAGGAACACGAACTGGCTTACGCTGCGTAGGGGACCCAGCATAGGCCAGTAATTCGGCTCGCTCGTTTGCCCCACACTGACCATACTATTGCTCTATCTAGACGCCTTCATAGAACCTCTGTATGTAATATCCATATCCTCACCTACTCTGCGCCCAAACTATAAATCCGACGCTTAAAGGTGTTCGCACATTACACAGATTGGACACCTACCTAGCTTCTCCACTCCGACCAGTCTCACAGTAAAGCATAGACATGTGAACTTCACAGATAGGTATCTAACATGTTTCTTACGGTACAGTGGAATTTGTAATTAGTGTTTAGATCCTACCTTTAAAAAAGTCAAGTAAGTATTATTACTTTTAGTAGGTAACTATCTATGTATATTGCAGAGCTTAGACCCATGACCTAATAAGAAGACAAGTAACCTCTGCTTGTGTAAAGACTGAGGCCACACGATGCATTTACGGTGCGTTGCGGCGCCGCACCCGCGCTATGGATTCGAGTATTGGGCGCCACACGGGCACTGCGATGCTGCTCCGGCAAAAAGACTGGCGATGTATGGCGTTGCAACGCACCACCCGTTCCCGCCTCGTCTCTTTGGTCCCAAATCCGTTGCGCTTGCGGTGCGGCGCCGCACGACGTCGTAACTCGTAACGCATCGTGTGGCATGGTACGGTGATTTCTATGTAGTATGACACAGTAAAGTCCATTTTGAAGTTTTTATTATTTGTTAGCCGCAACAGAAATTCACGGAAAATTTTAACTCTCTACCTACCTACCTCAGTAGCGTACGGAAGTCCCTACAAGAGACATATGCCCAGCGTGGACGACTAACAGTTGACTGATGATGATGATGAATCATGAATCGAACCAGCGAGCGGGGTGATTCGCTAACTCAATGTCTAACACTAAATGACAGCTACCGAGCTCATTTCTTAATCCATTGAAGGTTTCCTACAAAAAAATATTTTAGTATCACCCAGTGAAGCAGCAATGTAGAACCAACCAAACTCGGTGGCTATCATTCAGTGCTAGATACTGAGTTAGCGAATAGCCTTAACACGAATTTCATTTTTTACTGCAAAGCAACGCTGCATTGGTTACAACCTAAGCTGGTTAGCCTACAGCCTAAGGTAAAGGAATAGTAGGTAGGTATGTCTTGGTAGGTAGGTACATCACGGCGATTATTTCAGATGGGAGTCGAACCCGTGAATTTGTTTTCAACATAAGAATTTGTCGAACTGAAGGTATAAATGTGGTGCCATTCATAGCTAGAAGTGACTGTAATATTAATTACCTAACTATATCGACTACCTATTTTCAAATATTGCAAAATTGCAAATCAGCCACATCGCGCAAAAACCACTGGACCGATTGAGCATGAAATTTCGAAAACGGCATTTGACCACTCTTTGTCACAGACCATAATAATTTTTTAATCCGACAACAGCAGTTCAAACTGCCTAACGATTTCGGGCAGGGAAATCCGTGGAGTGCCAAAATGACCAACATAATTATATCCATTTCTCTCTGTATCTGGTCCATCCTTCACTACCGGAGATCATGGTTCTGGCATTTCCTTCACTGCTGAAGATCGTGATTCTGGCGAGATCCTGTTCTCGAACGTAGTAGGAGGTACCTAATTGTTTCCATCGGCTAATAGGTATAGGAGCACCTCTAATTTTTCAGAGTCACTTGCTTTAACGGCGAAGGAAAAACATCGTGAGGAAACCAGCATGCCACAGAATTATGTTCTCAAAGGTGTGTGAAGTCTGTCAATCCGTACATAACCAGCGTGGACTGTTGATCAAACCCTTCTCATTCTAAGAGAAGATCCGTACTCAGTAGTGAGCCGGTAATGGGTTGATAATTAATATAAATACTTACGACAGTAGAATACAGTATTAAGCAGTAGCATTTGAAGTATTGACCGAAGGCGTGTTCCCAACAAACGTAGGGAGGCAGAGTGGATTAGACTGAGGAAACTCGGTTTTGATCCTTAATCGACATCTGTCAAATATTAGGCTAACAGTGACGTGAATTCAAAGATAGCGAGTCGTTTCAGAGCCTCCCTAGCGTCAAATGAAGGTAACATTTGACGCCTGCCAGTGCAGGTGAATCCTCGACGTTTTGTTACAAGTTTTCTAACTGTGGTGGCGGGAAAAGGGTACATGGTGAAATTAAAAAAAATAACAAGATCATTGCTATCGTTTATTGATTTAAAATACAAAACTTAGTGACATAAAGCTCTATCCTTTTATTGTTACAGTGCCTGCGAACTGACAATTCGATAGGAAATAAACATTTAGCTCTCGCGCAGCGTCAACTCGCGTCAACGATACCATGTCACAGTACAAATACAAATAAATACAGTATTATACATACTCAAGCGAAACATCTAGGGCCATCCTTAGTATCGGTTTACAATTATTCAATAGGTTGGTGTTTCCAGTTCTCTTATCACGTATTTCAGGCTCGATTATGTAAAATAATATTGTATGGCAGGTTCCCGCAAGCGGCAGCGCAAACCAAGCACAAACTGATCTAGTAAGCGCGATCTTCTTCACCCACTGATTTCCAACGTAGTTTACAATTATTACGGGTAGCATCCACTAGGCTCGCCGAGTCGAAGCGAATCGCAAAACTCGTCACCTATTACTTTAAAACTGCGTCGATCAATGGCGCGATTATTGTTCGCAGAGTCGAATCGTTTATCATACTTTCAGTCGACACGTTTCGGCTCGATTCGGCGCGTCTCAGGTGGACGTCAGGCTTTACAAACAGACAGTGAGATAATGCGCCAAGAAGTATCTATAGATATAGATATACCGTTTCACTGAGATGGTACGATACCGCACGAGATCGCGGGAAGGTGACAGTTGATGTAAAAGTCAAGGAATTCGACGTCACTAACACCCTCCCGCAACCCGCTCCCTACCCCATGAGCATCTGTCAAGCGGTACATCTAATAATTTAATATGCACTACGCACGTTTTTTGGTATAGCCCGCTTTTTATCCTGTGCGAATAGCGGCCCGAAACAGTATGGTTTATGTTGCGGTGTTCACGGCCATTCGCGTTGCAATTGCTATGCCAGTAAAGAGCGGGCATATTGCATAATACGACTCTGTCACTCGTTTTTTTGCAATTTCAAAGGCTGATTTGTCAATGCCTGATAATTTTTTTGTCAGATTTTTAGTATAACTGGCAAAACATCAATTATTTAACGAAACCAAAAATTGTCCTAAATCCTAAGTACCGTCTTTCGGATCGATTGTTTAATTTTTTATGACAATTGCTACTGGCTACTCAGTCGCGACTCATCTCCGTATAAAACTCAGTTTTTGACAGAAGCGATCTCTTAATCCTTACTAAGTTCTGTTGAGATGAAATAGTAGATCACCACTCAGTTGCAATAAAAAGTTGTACCTACATTCTTTTTTAACAGGTTTTAACCCTTTTGAGCCTGTAGTTTTATTAAAAGATCTAATTCAATAAACTTGATGTCATGATGGTATACAAAAATCTTCAGTCAAGACTGCTTATGTCAAACTATTTAGAATTCTGTTTGAATTGAATTAGATATTTAATTGTATCAGTGGAGAATTGTTAAGACAAGTGTTTGCATTTTCTCGATCAGTTTTCCGCTTGGTGTGCACTGACCCTAAGGCAGCTGATATTATGCATGTGACTCCAGAATGACTCGTATGTCTATAATATTATCGATGACAAAGGAAGGATTCGTGGCGGCAAACAATTAAAATAACTACTACAAGATTTACTAAAACGCCTGAATCCAAGACAAGTCACTCTGAACAACATAGAGCATAAAGTAATATGTAAATTAAAGTTGAACAATCAGGTTTCATCAAATTTCTAGATTAAATTAATAACAAAGGAAAATGTAACAAAACAAAAATCTAATACAGTCTTCGTCAGATTTAATAGTTGAAGAAAACAAACCATTTATAATAATATCATTGATACAAAAAAAAAAAAAACAAATAAATAGTTTTAAGACTGTTCGGAAACCCGCTGGCATAATTTGTTACTTCCCTAGAATGAAACGAAAACATGTTTCCCATACCTATTTCTTACATCTCTAACAATCCTATAACCTCATGAAGCAAAAAAGTATTAAAATACAGTAAATATGATACAGATATTCGAAAAATTTATATTTCAGACCAGAGAGATTAGAAATAGATTCAAATCTACAATGAAAACAATAAATAGATCGAGAAAACAGTCGCAGCGCTTACCGAGCTAAGGAACGCAAGTTAAGAGAATACTTTCATGCTTCATGTATGAAAATAATCGTACCATACAAACTCGTTTAATTTTAAAATAACTTTTCGGGGGGAGAGGGAGTTATTTTTTCTTATAAAAAATCACGGCAACATTCTGCAGCACAAAAAAATCTGCTTTCAGTTGCAATGTTTCCTCGGAGGCTCCACGGCGGGCGACTCAGTCGTCACGAACTATACACAATCGAAAAAAATATAATTTGCTAAATCGCGGCGCCCGAGTGGAGCCCCCGCGGGGCCGCCGCGCGCCTCGTGCCCGCGCTAGCCCGAGCCACACGGCGGGCACGCGGCGCTCGGCGCGGACCGTCGCGCGCCGCGTGCCCGCGCTAGCCCGAGCCACACGGCGAGCGCGTGGCGCGCGGCGGGGCTCTCGGAGTTCCGGCACAATAAGGCAGTGATTCAGTGTACGCTATACAAAATATCTCCATTACAAAGTTACGACCAGTCTGTTGCAATGAGGTTAGTCTATTGTAGATTCAAATCCAAAAAGGTTGAACAAGTCAGTTTAATTTATTAACTCCTATCTGAAATACCCAAAAATTTTTATATATGATTCAACATTCCCGTAACCTACAAGTACATTTTGTGTTTTTATAGAATTACCTATACACTATTCTTTGTTTTACATATCGTCTGAATATTCCGATGGGTCAAAAATAACCTATATATATTGTGTTACACAGTACGCGTGTATTGATGTACAGATCCTCGAATCTCGCGCATTCGAGACCCGAAATAAAAACATTTACAATATACAACAACTCTGAAATGCGAGGGCAAAGTTTCAAATGATTTCAACGTCAGGAGTATCGAATCCAATCAATCTGTGCACTCAAAAAATACTTCATTTTTTATTATTTTATACTATTTTTTATTCGGTTGTATCGATAAACGAAATTCTGTTTTGGCCCTTTGATTTCTCAGTCATCAGTTGCCGACACTTTAAAAAAATATAAAGCTTGCGATAATAACTGAACGAAAGCTTAACTAGCATAGACGTATCTAAACTATATTACCGGTTGAAGTTGCAGTCTGTATCCATTATTAGTCGGCCTCCTAACATTATGTACAATATTTATTTTCTACCATATTGCGTCCTTGATATGCATTGCGTAACAATAAAAAAACCTAGCTTTCATGCCATGCATCCGGATGCGATCGGCCTCGGGCCGCGGCACTCTAAGTACGTCGAGAAGCGGTACGAACAATAATACATACAATCCTGTTACAGAGTAACTAATCGCCATCATTACTTTTTACAATCAGACTTATCGCATTAAATAAAAATATAGAATTATAAATATGGATTCAGTCCGCAAGTGTTGCCACATATTGTACTAGAGTACTATCCGACGCCGTGGTGTCCCCATTCTCTATGCATTACTCGCTACCGCCGGTAGTCCACGTGGATCTATACCGTCCTCTAAATATAGAGTGATTTAACTTTACTTACACTACACCGACTCTCGCGCACACTCTCCGCCTTACGAATACTAGAGCGAATTAACTCTATCGTCTTTGATTATGGAGCAAGGAATTATACTAAGCCGTTCCGGGCGAGCCGGACGCGTCCGCGCTCGCCGAACGTCCACACGCACACAACCATCATACTCTATCCTTTGAGCACTCGTCACTTGCACGACTCGCGTACGCGCGACGCTCGACGCGACTAGACTCCCGGAGTGACGTGTCAGACACGCACGTACAAAGTAACTTAGTTCACATCGCGGCACGGCACTAGGTCGCGTCATCACTGCACTCGGTGCACGTCACAGTCTGGTCCTCAGTTCCTCGGGTGCTTGCGCCGCCTGTTGCGCGTGCGCTTGGCGCCGGGCGCGACAGGGGCGACGGGTGCGAGCGGCGCCGCGCCGGGCCCGGCTCGGCTCGGGTCGGCGCGCGCGCGGCGCTAGTGGATGGCGACGGGCGAGTGCTGCAGCTGGCAGACAGGCTGCAGCATGTCGTCGTCGCGCCGCACGCCCTCCACCTCCATACGCTCTGCGCCGCCCCACAGCCGGGCGCCGCCCACTGTATACCACAAAATAACACATTTACTTTAACACTTCCTGATCCTATAGCTACTCTTGTTCTAAGCCGAAACAATTTAATAACGACAAGGGTTCTTGGTGCGTAAGAACGCAGTGCTACACGCGCAAAGACTAATAGTATTGAAATCAATGACATTATACTACAGACACGTTACGTTCATAATATGACATGACGTGACATAATCTCAGTGATGAGTAAGACAGAAAAAAGATAGAAAACACACTATTACTCTTGAGCGGTACAGAAAGCTCTCTACAAAATATATGCTCCAAGTGTCGTAGTTTTAAGTCTTCCCGTATATGTATCAATCTAGTTTTTTACATTGACTGGAATACAAACATGTCGGGTTGTTTGTTGCACAAACGTACCTACTGTGTTACATCAAACTAACGTTGCGTTTATCATTTAGCGTACGCTTCGCGACCTTATGCACCAAGGAACCCCGATTATAACGTTTTGTGGCCGTAATCATATTTGCTCCTCATTGACATTTGAGACTTCATTATACTGAAAAAGTCTTACAAAATTTTGAAATAAAAAGAAACTTATATTTTATAAAACTATAACTAACAAAAATAAAGTAATATTGATGATTGATATTATTATTTCGGCTTAAAAACAAACATCTAAATTATTGGGGTTATATTCTAAATCTAAGGGATCTAACTAATTTATGATTTACCTAATCAGAACGCTACTGATAAACCTATTCTTCAAATATTTTGACAGGCTTTTTGTAATACATAGTTCCTATTTACAGGTTTCATTATCACAAAACCAGTACTTATTGCGTGTACTTATTACATAAAATAATAAAATACGATAAGATTGGTACTAATCTGCAACCAACAAATCTAGCATTGATGACCTTTTATCGCTTAGATATTATAATTTTCTCAATGAAAAGAAAATTAATACTTATTATGTTAAGATGTAAGCATAGTTGCAGATGTCCAATCTAACAGTGATAAGCCATGCACTGAATAAAATACGATGGATGATACCATGCCAAAATAAACATAACGGAGATTCCATAATATTGAGAGTAACTAATAACTGTAACAGTATTGTGTTTCTGTAAAGGCTTGGTGACAGTCCATGCCAACAAATATTATAAATCCGAAAGGGTGTCTAGCTAACTTTTCAGTGTCATCTGGTTAACCGATTTTGAGAACCTTGGAACAGAGATAGCTTGCACCCAGAGGACAGAGTTCGCACGAGAATTTTTAAAACCGAAACCCACGAAGTCGCGGGCATCATCTAGTCTAATATAAAGGACGAAATTGGCTGACATTATATTATGTTGACGTTCAGCTCAAACCGCTGGGTCTAAAAACTTGACATTTTACAGGTAGGTTTTCTAGTTATTTATGATGTAGACCTTCAATAAGAAAAACTTCCGTCCAAGCGAAACCGGGGCCGTGCGGCTAGTGTTAAAGATTCAATATAAAACAAATCATCTTCAACTGGGGCATCAGCTATCTGATTGGGCCTCACTTCGATTCGGTTACATTCTGCTGGATCATCCATATGGATGCTTATGCTCAAGTAAGGATGGTCTCAACGTTTTGTTTTGTAAAGCACAAAATACGAGTATGTTCCAATTAGTTTAATCAAGTCAAGCACAGTTAAACAGTCGCTCAGTAAAGTGATAAATATTTAACTTCTCTAAAACTCAATACTGTTGCAGTAGCATGTTACTAATGTCAAATGAAGAATGTGGGCTCAAAGGGGGCAACGGGGGCATAGCATTCCGGGGGTAATTGGCGAGGGGGTAAAGGGGTAACGTAGAGTTGGAGGCAGACCTGGCGTACAATGTTAGGCACTAGGCGGCGTTAGTGTCGCGAGGGGGGGCCGCCCGAGCGCTCTAGTCATCGCGAGTCCGGGCCATCTGCCGCGGGAACATCGCCATTATAAACAAGGGGTTATGGTTCACTATTGTATGAATAGTGTGAAAGGTTTATTTGGACGGGTGTGACCCAAGTTGCTGTTCTATTGTCAACTCAAACTTTACACTATCCACGGAAAGAAATTAGTATAGCGCTCTCTCTGATACGTAATCCGGTACAAATGACAGCTAGATGAAAGTCTTAGTGGGCGTTAACCATTTTGAGTCCCAACCAATCAGAAACGAAACTATGTTTTCGTATGAAAGGAATGTTTTTGGAAAACATTTTAGGATTAAATTTCGAATATTTTTTTGACTTTGTATGGGTTTACGTAACAGAGAGAGCGATACTAACTTCTTTCCGTGGATAGAGTGTAAAAATTTAATACATAAGATTATTTTTTATCAATAACAAAAAAACTGACAAAACTTTCAACTACTCTAAATTGACAGAACAATAAGTCTAGTGCTATCCTTTTCATTATCTTGGCTGTGGAAATGATAAAACCTGATTCAGTCTGTCAATTTAGTATTAGAATTTTGTATACAACCGAGTTAGAATAGTACTCCAACTTGTAAATTTAAATCATATTTTCAGGATTTGATCACATTTGTTGAATCATATTAATAAACTAAAATTATTCAAATCATATCCCAGATCTTAGGAATTATTTTGGGCTAGTTTTATATCTAAGAGCGGATATACGTACACGGACTGCTTAAAGCAGTCAGTTAAGACAGCGACTGCATAGCAAACTAAAATCTTACTTTCATTGTCATACCGAGACTGCTCGAGTCAGTCCGAGGGGTCAACTGCAGTCGACTGCTCAAGCATTCCGTGTACGTTGTTCAACGATCAACGGTTTTGAGAGACAATAGAAAAATAACTTTGGCCATACTCCATTTTGCTATAACAACATTGCAGGATAGTTAAAAATTTAATTATTATTTATCTTTAAAATTGGTTAAGGCTAAAAATCATCGAAAAGGCATTCACATTAGTATTGATCATTATTTTTGAAGGATTTCAAAGATTTTAGTGTCAGTTTCCATGGAACCCAATTAGTAAAAAATGAATTGATGAAAGCGTCATGTGTTAGCGGAGACACGATAAAGCTGAAAATGGATAATGTTAGACATAAAGTAATCTACACAATATCATACATTAAAACACCTTTAGAATAATATTTTGCCATAGACACCAAACATGGCCATACCCAATAGCTAAATGCACCGTAGATCTGACTTCTAGATTTTTTTTTCAATCTAAGTCAACGTTGATAAAATTCGAGCATCAAAACAAAATAAAAGAGACTTAAAGTTACTTGAGTCAAAGTAAAAAATTCAAACAAACAAAAATTGATCTTCTGCATGTTCAGTTATGTTATTTAAAATGAATGGAATATTTGGGTACGCCCATGAACACCAATAAATAAAAAGCTAAGTATAATATTATATTAAAATTATTTATAACCTCCCATTATGCTTTACAATCCATATCAACCGAAAAAAATCATTCACATAATATCTTTAATATACCATCATCTTTAATATACATCATTTAAATATACCATACTCTTATGAATATGAATTTTCTTTTTTGAGGCTGGCTGTTCTAGAATAGTCAGTTAATCATTCCCTTGCACACATAAATCCATATCTGATCAAAAGTAAAAAAAACGTAGGTTTACTTTCAAGTAAAGATTTTTATGTAATCCTGTGAAGATGATACTGCCATTTTCGGAATTAGAATGCCATAAGCCTACTTTGTCGTATTAGTTTACAAATTGCGAAAAACCAAATTAATTTCGAATTTTGCGGGCAGACCCGTCTCATGCACCTTAAGCAATTAATCGCTTGGTTTAACGGTGAAGTAAAACATCGTAAGGAAATCTGCATGCCTGAGAGTTCTATGGCTTAAACCCTTCTCATTCTGAGAGGAGATCCGTGCTCAGTAGTGGGCCGGCGATGAGTTGACGATGAGGATGCAGCACTTCACGCCACACCACTTGATTACCTTTGGATCAAGCTCAAATTAATTTGTGCATGGAGTACTCCAGTCACACCTCTATGATGGCTCCGCTAAATGCCAACTAGCGGCTTTAGAAGACATTGATCGTCGATCTAGGAGACTCATAGGCGACAACTCTCTTTTACTGCCGAAACTTCAAACTTGATTACCGCCATAAGGTTGCCGGCTTATCGGTGTTTTACAAGATATATTTCGGAGAGTGCTCAGGAGCTTTTCGATCTTGACCCCCTTCACCTTTTTACCACCATACCTACAGCAAGATACCAGGCAAGTTTCCATCCAGGTTGTTGAAATATTTTGTTATCATTTCTCATACGCCTGGCTATGGTTTGGAATACTCTTACAGGCATCTAGCATCCTATCATAGGCCACATCATCACTTTCCATCAGGTGTGATTGTGGTCCAGGGTGAGACTAAAAAAAACAAAAGTCTAATGTCCTTTCTCGACAGCAATCCGACGACCGGAGCATTCAGACACAGGACTAACGGCTTTATTGTGCTCTCCGAGGAATCAGTCTGTAACGCTGCCAACTTTTGAACTCCGTGCTGCTACCGAAACTTTGACACAGGAACCCAATAACGGTTTTTTACCTGACCTCGACCTTATGATCTACAGCCAAATCAGGTTGCCACCAGACCATCGAGGCAGAAGTTGTGCTGCAACGCGTAGTACGGAATCACGCACTGCTGCGTCGAGCTGCAACAAGCAGCGTCAGGATATATTGCTGGTGAACTGACCGTGTTGGTGGTGCGACTGCGCCTGCTGCGTGTTGGTGGCCTCATCGGCCGTGCGCTTGAAGAAGTTGTGCTGCAGCGCGTAGTACGGCGTCACGCGCTGTTTGGGGTCGTACTCCAACATGCGCAGAATTAGGTCCTGGAAAATTGAGGATTCTTTTTATTATCCGGGAACAGTTGGACAAAAGTGGCATGATTCCATTGGAGTGTGGTAATCAGGCTAAAAAAAACGTACTTTAAACTTAAGGTAGTCGGAGACTGAATGACCAGGCTCGCCTCGCCGCCGCGCCGCAGGCCCGCCTCCCTCGACTCCGAGGATGTCGTGTAGCCGCCGCGTGCCCGCCGGCCGGTACTTTCTGTATCCGCTGCAACAGGTATACGAGACGAAACGTTTACACAAACAGTCATGAAAAACAGGACAAGAAATCGAAATTAGATGTCAAAAATATCACGTCTACTGTAAATTTTAAGTCAAACAACTCCAAAGCAGAGTGTAGCAGCAAATTCAAAGAGTTGATAGAACTTGGCTGGAGCTCTTAGCTTCTGATGAACCTAAACAGTTTTGGAGAGCGGTTGCGTAAAATTAACGACGAAGCGGGCAGTGTCCACAAGTATAGTTGTCCCACAAAAACCGAACATTTGGGTAAAGAATATGCCATGCAAGACCAGAGAAAAGGATATATTAAAAGTTTATCTTATCCATCAACAGCATTAGCTGTTTAGAGAAGCTGTCCTACTTCAGAATTCAAACTACTCGTAGTATTTGGATTCTGTAGAATGGCACTTTACTGTTCTATTCAAATTCAAATTCAAATTATTTTTATTCAATTAAACTTTTACAAGTGCTTTTGAATCGTCAAAATAATCTACCACTATATTAAAAATAACTACTACTAACTACTAATAACTACCAATCTATTAAAAATAACAATTAAACTACATGTAAACAAAACTTCTACGTACCCGTCTTTGCCGGCAACTTTCTTTAGGACGTAACCACCGCCTTCTGACGCTGGTAATTTGTCGAAGAACTTTCTGGTTTTGTGTGCCTGAAAATAATACAAACAATAACGTTACTACATATTTCATACTAGTTTATCCCGAATGGACTACACAAATTTCAACACTATAATTTACGCTCTAAGGGTAAGAATTTTCAAAAATCCTGTTTTAGCGGATGTCTACGCGGATAGCTATCTGCATGCCAAATTTTAGGCCGATCCGTCCAGTAGCTTGAGCTGTGCGCTGAAAATCAGTTAGTAGTTACCTTTTCTTTCTATACATTTAGATTCCTTTTCCAAGCAATACAATCTTTGAAATTTCAATAATAACTCGATGTCGTAACCACATAAGTGAGTGAAGTTTTTGTCTTGAAAAGGCACAAACAAGATTCAGGCGCAAGGCTACACTTGTAGCACGTTCGTAGATTTCATAACAGATCTTAAGTGTTTGAAAAGTTGTCTTATTTCCAATTAACAATGGAAGTGGGTCGGAGTGTCGCTATGGTTACACAATTAAGCGGCGCGGCGGCTACATATTGTTGAAAGTTAGACAATTATCGCGAGCTAAGAGCCATTATATCTTCATCCAGAACGCGAACGGAGCAATAATTATTTGTTGCAGTTTCCAATGTTTTAGTTTCGTGTGCAAGTCGCACGAAGTTTTGAATGTTTCAGAAATTAATTAATAAGTTATTTGAGAAAAGCAAAAGTTTTGAGCTTAAAGAAAATGCGGTATTGCTTTTATGAAATCGAACTTAGCACCCATTTAGATATCAAAATATCTTTTCAAATGTTCTTAGAGCGTAAAATACGCAATTGGCTCCCTCGCGCCTCGTGTTCATCTCAGCCTGTAGATATAGTAAAATGACCATATGGAATTCGAAACCATTAGAATTTTGTGGCCAATGCAAAGGTACCCTGTCTTTCTTTTCACTGACCTAGTTGAGCAAATGATCTGGTGCCATGACCAACACATCGGCAATGTTACTACAAAGGAATAAGACTAGTTCGTCAAACTGACCTGAACGAGCAGATGGTCCGGCGGCATGCCCAACGATCGACGATCTTTTTCATCTGGTCCAGGTCGTTAGCCCCGTTTAAAAGAGGCCCCGGCTCTCTCATAAAATGTCTTTCATGTACAGTATGCAACCCGGTTACACATAAGTTTAATTAGACATTTTTGGTCACTGCAAAGAGATAAGACTTGCTTGCCACTAACCTGATCTAACAAATGGTCTGGTGGCATGCCCAGCACTTCGACGATCTTGTTCATCTGGTCCAGCTCGTTGGCGCCGCTGAACAGAGGCTCCCCCGTGTGCATCTCGACCAGGATGCAGCCCAGGGACCACATGTCGATCGCCAGATCGTAGGGGATGCCTAGCAGGACCTCCGGTGATCGGTAGAACCTTGACTGGATGTACTGGTATATCTGTTGGAGAGAACATCAGTGTTAAAAAATCCCAAACACTTTTACCATCATTCCACCAGCAAAGCCGTGGCGACAAGCGATTTAGAGTTCTAATACGACGCTGCGTAGACTCCCATTAGGAGCTTGGGTTTAATAAAAACTGTTGCACACCTTCCCGCTTCCATTTGAGATTGCATCATCACTTACCACCAAGTGTAAAAATATACATATTTCAAACTCCCACAACAAGCCCTTTCATTAGACGTGTCGCACTGTAGTTTGTAGATTCGGAGTAAATTCACTAAGACAGACACACAAGTGATCCTATAAGGAGTAAGTTTAAAATACATGTTTGAGTTAAAATTTTGCTTATCCAAAAACGATTGATGACCAAAATGTGACCAAAGCGAATCTACCGACTGCACCGAATGTTTTGAAATATAAGTACATCAAAGGCTCAAGGCATAAGGTCATCTCAATTAGACTAATTAACATGATATGCAGGCCCTTATCTCCATATTGGCGTTCAAGGAAACAAACCATGAAATTATGCCCGTTTGTGTTGTTCATTAAAACCAAAAATATGAGGATAAAGTTAATATTCACTGTTATAGAAAATATTTGTTTGTCTGTACGTTATGTATGTAATTCGAGGGACAGACGTGTTGCCACGTTAAATAACTAAACCAATTAAGAGTATCGACTGGCTATGAAAATTTTTAATTTAACCTCATGCGCATATCTGCTTTTACACTAACGCATGGGGCCCTTACTCCACCCGCCTAATAAAAATTACACTTTTTATACATATTTTTAATATAAATTTGATGTGTGTACGGCATACGCTATGTATATTTCCAGTACATTAGTTAAAAAAAATTGGCCAGCTCTTATGATTTGTCAAGACTACCACCGCATTTCGGAAATTAGATTCTAATAAGAAGAGACAGTAATTGAAAGGACCTAGAAGTAGATATATTTTTATTGGTGTAAAAATATTGTAATTGAGTGATTTAATTACTTGATGAAGACGCGAGCGGTGTCCAACTAAGTATTTATTGCAATTAAAGCTACAAAAGCGGACGGAATCAGGGGGAAAGAGTGTTTATTACTTTAGACGTAGTACCACCTACAGGAGACCGTACGTGCAAAGTCCAATAAATTTTCCTCAATCGCAGCCGGGAACAATAACTCGAGCAATACCGAGTTTAATACATTTACGCGTAATTGAAGATAACCTTTGCCCAATGGAGTACTAAATCGGAAGACCCCGGGGTGATTTATCTCTAACAATTAGCTCATGTGTATAATATAATGGGAGCTTAGGATATCCGACCAGTTTCATTGAAATATAATACTTTTTTCGCATCCCTATTTCACAACTGCTTCAATTCAAAAAACATTTTTTTCGGAAACAATGCAAAACTGATTTCGTAGCCTCAGGCTCTATTGCAGCTGGTCGATTGCGGAAAATTTTTCACCAATAGTTATTAGAATCTTAATTGTTGTTATTGGTTGAATTAAAGCTATTCTTGTTGTAACAATGCGTTGTAGCCAATAGTGAGCGAGTGTCAACCAATCAGAGATGATTGCGATGACAGCTACAGTGTCATGATCGCAATCACCTCTGATTAGTTGATGCTCGCTCAATATTGGCTACAATACATTGTAGAATACCGTGAATTCAGCATATCACAACAACTGCGATTGTAATAATGATTAATGCAAGTTTTCCGGAATCGACCAGCAAGTTTAAATATTTCATTTCATTTGCAATATGCATCATTTGTACATTTTTGTTACTTTTATGTGGTAAAAATATCAACAATTTGAACAAGTCCGATAGAACAAGTTGTGATGCGCACAAAAAATGTCGTAATCACAGATTAAGCATTATAATTTCATTTAAAAAGATATACTTTGTTTCTACCTACTATAACTATTTTAAGACGAAGGTTATCAAGAAATGCTTACGTAATATTTGATATTATGAATGGAGAACTAAAATAATCGCACGCGCATATCAAAGTAGGTATTTGTAGACATTTAATTGAGCCAAGGAACGCGTCGCGGCAACATCATCATCATCATTATCAACTCATCGCATCTCATTCTGAGAAGAGACCGTTCCATGTAGTGATAAGCACGGGTCTCCTCTCAAAATGAGAAGGGTTTGGCCGTAGTCTACCCCGCTAGCCAAGCGCGTATTGGCAGACTTCACACACCTTTGAGAACATTATAGGGAGCTCAGGCATGCAGGTTTCCTCACAAAATTTTCCTTCATCGCTAAAACAAGTGATATTTAATTGCTTACAGCGCTCATAATATAGCGCACATAAAGTGCGAAGCCGGGGCGGGTCACTATAAAAACACAATCAAACAGCTAGATTTGCAGCAGAATAAAAAGCATATAATATGTTGTAAGTAGGTTCTCTAGAAAGATTAAGGAAACATTTCTTTTTTGACAATTTCCAACGGGATTAAAAAACCTACTCCAACGAAGTTGTTTGTGTTTGTTAAAAAGCCGAGCTTTCCCAAGATTTGACAAAAATCGATCACCTATTATTTCACAAATTCCCCATAAACTATATTGCGCCGATTATGCTTAATAATATACGAGCAAACATCCGCGGCTTCGCTCAGCGAAAATATAAATCCTCTTCATTTTCTACTAGCTGATGCCCGCCACTTACGTTTTTCAAAATCCCGTGGGAACTCTTTGATTTTCTGGGATAAAAAGTAGCCTATGTGCTAATCCAGGATATTATTCATCTCTATTTCAAACAGCCAAATCCGTTCGGTAGTTTTTGCGTGAAAGAGTAACAAACAGACACACAAACTTTCGCCTTTATAATATTAGTGTGAAGTGTGATATAGTGGCCTTTCAAAACTCTTTTTGGCTAACTGAAACTATTCAGACCAATTTGTGACAAATGATCATTCGACCCTATGGTCGAACTCTTGATTGGACAAGCACTATTGCTTGTCTATAATGATGTTCAGTTACATTAGTTAGTTATAGTATGATAGATATAACATGGAGATTATTTATCAACATACCCTTTGACCTAGTTGACACGAACTGCCGAAGTCCACAATCTTGATGGCTGACCTCTTGGGGTTGCATAATAGTATATTCTCAGGCTTAAGATCACAGTGAATTATATTTAGTTCTGAAACAAACAAAAACATTCACGTAAACACATTATCATAGTAAACAACTCAAGTTATTGACTGTAAGTAGATTGATGGGAATAAAACTACTGCGTCTTTTTGATCCAAAAACATGTCCCTCAGTATTAACTATAGTACCTATCTCAGTATTGGCTCAGGATTTATGAATCCTTATGTCGATGCCTTACGACTTAGTGCACCCCTGGGCCTGGGTTGACTTTGTTTGTTCTATAAGGTTTTTGATTGTGGAGGACTCTCTGACATGCAGGTTTCCTCGCGAAGTTTTCCTTCCCCGTCAATGAATGTGATTTTAATTTATTACAAGTGTAAATTAAAAATTTATAACACCCCCGACAAGTGAAGGTTACAGTAATAACTAGAAAAGAGCTGATAACTTTCAAACGGCTGAACCGATTTACTTGGATTATAGCTAAGAACACTCTCGATCAAGCCACCTTTCAAACAAAAAAAAAACTAAATTAAAATCGGTTCATTAGTTTAGGAGATACGATGCCACAGACAGATACACAGATACACACGTCAAACTTATAACACCCCTCTTTTTTGGTCGGGGGTTAAAAAGTAAAACGCACATAACTCCAATAAGCTAGAAGTGTCGAGGGCCCACCTCAGTGATTCGCTAACTCAGTGTCTAATACTGAATGATAGCCACCGAGGTTGGTTGGTTCTACATTGCTAGTTCACTGGGTGATATTAAAATACTGTTTCGTAGAAAACATTCAATGGATTAAAAGATGAGCTCGGTGGCTATCATTCATTGTTAGACACTACGTTAGCGAATCACTCCGCAGGAGCCCGATGTCTTAACCACTAGGTTTTCATCGCTAATAGCGCGTAATTATCATCATTATCAACCCATCGCCCGCTCATTGCTCTCAGAATGAGAAGTATTTGGCCATAGTCCACCACGCTGGCCAAGTGCAGATTGGAATACTTCACTATAAGTAACAAGATAAAGTTTAAACAGCACTAAAACCCGACTACTGCCGGTACATAACCCTTCCTTCTGGCTTAGCTATAGTCGGGTAAAAAGTAAACTCACCAGGTTGACTAAGGAACAGTAACGCGGTGCAGAGCTGCTGCGCGAACTTCCGCGTGAGGTTGAGTGAGACGCCCCGGAAGTTGGTGTTCCGCAGCAGGTCATACAGGTTGTACGACAGCAGCTCGAACACTAGGCACAGGTGGTTCCGCCACATAAAGTGACGTTTCAGTTTTACTGCAAACAAAATAAACATTTTTACTGATTTTATTAGGGTTCCGTATCTCAAAGGAAAAATGGAACTCTATAGAATCCTATAGACCCTATAGTACTTCCCGTTGAACTAGAATCATAAAAGGCAGGTAGGAAGGTCTTATAGCACAAGTAAAGGAAAAAAATCCGAAACCCGTGAATTTGTGGTTACATCACAAAAACCGGCCCAACCACAAATTCACGGTTTAGATTTAGCTTGGGTATTCTTGCGACTTCATCCGCGTAGAAAACACAAATTGAAAACCATTATTTTTTATGGATTAATATGGATTATATTTATAAGGGATGAATTTTCAAAAATCCTTTCTTAGCGGATGTTTACAGCATAATAGATAGTCAGTCTACATGCCAATTTCAGCCCGATTTGCCCAGTAGTTTGAGCTGTGCGTTGATAGATCAGTCGGTCAGGTAGTCAGCTTTTCCTTTTATATATCGTAAAATGGAAAACAATCATTTTCAGAATAATATTTTAAATAAACCGTTTAGTGAAGAAATACCAGTTTCGCATTTCTAAATGAGAGGATTCTAAGTAATTTCTAATTTCAAGGTTTTTGTAAAATTCCACTAAAACAAATTAAATTGGGAGCTCAACGGTATTCCAACCGATACGTTCTAGTTTCTCCACTCTTATATTTCCATTTTATTAACCCCCGACCCAAAAAGAGGTGTTATAAGTTTGAAGTGTGTATCTGTGTATCTGTCTGTGGCATCGTAGCTCCTAAACTAATGAACCGATTTTAATTTAGTTTATTTTTGTTTGAAAGGTGGCTTGATCGAGAGTGTTCTTAGCTATAATCCAAAAAAACGGTTCAGCCGTTTGAAAGTTATCAGCTCTTTTCTAGTTAGTGTAACCTTCACTTGTTGGGGGTGTTATAAATTTTTAATTTACACTTGTTGTGTAATAATTTTAAATTGTCTGTAAAGAAAGTCATACTCGATCAAGTTTACTGTCAAGTTTGCAGCGTACTCGAAGCGGGGGCGACTTGACGATATATGGCTATCAGTGTGCATGCCAACATGAACACTCCACCATAAACCATACAACCATGACTTACAAACTTGATCATGTGGAGCTAGCGTAAGAGCCAAAACACACACACCTTACTATTATTATTATAGGCAACTTGCGTTTAGTCGGCTTTTCGGAAACTAGAAGAAGCGATTGAACTTTTTTTAACTCTATTAAAACCAGTCATCAAAACATCGCGCTGTCGCAAAATGCAGATCAGCGATATTAAAAAATATCCCTTTCGGTCTGTTAGGCACAGTTCCCTGAATGTCTAGTCTGACTATTATTATTACATCCATTTTAAGCCCAGTTCTCGGAATGTCCATTCAGAAGTCAAAATAAGCTTTTTTATTCCAGGAAAATTCAGCTATTTCTAAATTAAACGGGATTTATAGCCGGTGTCACGTATAAAGGCGTCTAACCTTGAAGCTTTAATGTGCATGTCTATTAGATCTTCAGGTTAACCTTTCGTTTCGCGGGTTGTAGGTAAGAGCAATTCATACTAATATCTTGGTTGTCTGTCTGTCTACTACGTTTTCACGGCCCATCCGTTTAACCAATTTTCAGAAAATTGAGTAGAGTTACGGATGGACAAAGATTACTTGTTATCAACGAAAATCAAACAATTCCCACGGGATTTATGAACACACCTAACTCTAAATGGACGAAGTCGCAGGCATAATCTACAGAGTTAGCTTACGGAAGCGGACATATGCTACTTTTTATTCCAGAAAGTCAAAGAGATCCCACGGAATTTTCAAAAGACCTATCCATCGCGATCCACGCGAATGTAGTCACGGTACAATCATATACTCAAGCGCAGTTACATCTCTGCCCACTGCCATCCAGAGGCCTTTATATGTGACACCAACTGCCAATTTCCAAGATATGGGACAAACTTACCTATATAATACTTATTTTCGGCATCTGCTCTGTTCATCATTTCTAGTAACTTGACTTCTATTTGTGCCTGATTTAGGAAAGGTTTCTTATTTTTAATAATTTTTATCGCTACTTGACACTGCTCCTCGTGGTCGTACGCTTTCACAACCTGAAATCAATCACATTTAACATGTTTTACAAAAATATAGGAATCACTTTTATCAAATTAAATGTTACATACATACATATTCATACTCGTATTTGCATCTATAACGCTAGCCATTACAGGGTCAAGCTTACCGTCAAGTTTACTGGACGCCGCTTCAAGTCAGCTGCAAACTTGACCGGTAAACTTGATCGTGTACGGCCAGCGTAACTTATAAATTCATGAAAAAAACCGGGAACTGTTACTTTGAGGCGACGGAACGAGTGAATAAATGACAAACATAATAGCACTTAAATAGATTACAAAAGCCTAACCTAGTAGCAATCTCTGTTGCCAAAATAAATTTATCTCTACCTCGTCAATGTTGTAAAAGTTTTATAAGCGAGGTCCCAAAGGTGTTCCTTGGTTATATAGGTTCCATTATCGAAGTAGGAAGTTTTTGGAAACTGACAATCTTATTTGAGCGAAGTGTGTGAAGACACGTGAGTAATTTATAAATAGAGAGATGAACATTGTGTAGATACACAAGTTGATATAAAATCATTAAGTATGTTGTGTTTAGAAAGGTTTAGAATCATAAGGCCGTGGTTAAATATTAGTCTTTGGAGCTTCCTCTCAAATCAAGGTGGTTTTGACTAAAATAGTTTTACACCTTCAATCTCGCTACAATACATTTTATCCAAATATTGCATAGAAGCAGGCGTTTGATTCTTTGTATAAATTTTATTCGAGCTATACAGGTCTACTAAGTAACTTTTACATCACGTAACGTTTTGTAAAATCTAATTGAATAAAGACATGAGTTCTAGATTACCAGGAACATAATATTAGGCCATAGGAGAAAGTAAGTAATGAAGGATGAAAAATAATTGAATACAATAACATAGATGGGCAATTAAAATTGATCTTAGTAAATAGAAACTAAATTAATCAAAGAATAAAGGATCGTGTTCTGAAATGAAGACCGCGTACCGGCATGAGTCCAGATTAAAAAGGAAGCAGGAGATGAATGGATAAGGAAAACCGAGAAGTTTATGTGGCTCTCTTGGGAAAGCCTATGTCTAGTCGATTAAACAGCCTGATTGATGGATTGATTGAAAGAATAGTGTCTCACCTGTCCAAACGAGCCCTTGCCGATCGGCGACGAGATCTCGTACCGGTCGAGGAACTTTTCGCCTTGTTTGATGATGTAGTCGTGATTGTCATCGTCGTACCCATCGTTGTAGAGCTTTCGTTCCTTTTTGTGTGAGCCATCGTCGCCGAGGTACTGTTGCGCTCTCCGTTTTTTCTTCGCGTAGTATACCTATGGACAACAGAAATGGATCACATTAATAAACTTGCTTTTAACATTAAAAATATAGGGCTTAGTGACAATCGACCATCTAAATAACTGCAAATATAGAGGTGCAGTTTCAAAATGTGATCTAAAGAACAATCTTTCGTTAGAAACGAAATAGCTTACACGCTAAACAATTCAGGATGAACAAAATAATATCAAAACGCAAAACTTTCATAACTTTGTTAGTTTCAAACGAACGGGACCGTATAAGGACAGGAAATATTAAGCCGGGAAGCTCTCCCGTATAAGATTGAAAATACATTTTTCAACATATTTTACAAGCACACTCCGCCGATACAACGCTAATCCCTAGGCAAGCCTAGAACGCTCTGTTTTGACATCCTGCATAATATATGTGGACGAGGGATTAGACGTTAATAAAAACGTCTTAGACGAAAAATCGTGAAGGATGGAAGCTTTACGTAATAAGTTTTGCCGTGGAACGTTAAAAATAAGCATTTTTGACGGTATCGTGAAATGTGGACAGAAAATAACGATTGGTATCATGAGAACGGTTATAATTTTATTAGATGTTCTGGTCATGTTCGGGTTTGACTTTTACAGATCTGTGACTTGTTTTTTAATTTCTTTGAGAGAAGACGGTTGGCAAAGACCTGAATCTATCGAATCGAAATTTAAAGAATGCAAGATCGCAAGACAAAAGTAACAAAATTTTAAGCTAGAACCAAACCTTAAGACTTGATTAGTACCTTATTTTTCCGATACACCGATTTATTATTTCCCAGTTTTATATGATGAGTTTCTTTTAAATAATTACAAGAACAAGGCATAGGAATCATTTATGGATATGATAATAATGTAAATAATTTTTGTATTATTATTTATCGTCACTACTTGAGACATTAATGAAGAATGACACTTTCATATTTGTCATAGTATTGGACATTGATGTTTTCATTTCAATCAATAAAAACTCTTTTCTAAAATAAAGTTGTAGGTATGTGATTTGCTTTTGCTTTGTTATAATTTTATTATAGCATTCTTTTTAAGAAATTCATAATAATTAATTATTACTTCACTTTATTCATTGCTAATTATATTAATTTTAACAGGTATTATTGGCAATCAGTCAGGTGAAGATCTCATTTAGTCATAACTATAATTGTCAAAGGAAAATCGTCGATCGTGCAAGTATAATACGTGTATGTATAAAATCTAAATATATAAAACGAAAAAGCTAACTCTTCTTAACTTCTATCAACGCACTGCTGAAACTATTGGAGGTTCGGACTGAAATTTATGACGTAGACATGCGCTGAGAACTGATTGAAAATTCAATCACTAAGGGGGTAAAATAGGGGTTTGTAATTTGTGTAGTCCACGCGGTCGAGTCCAAAGTCGCGGGCATAAGCTAGTAGTGCATCAATTTTGAAGAACTCGCCATATATAGTAAATACGGTGAGTCCTTCCTCAAAATTCTTGCTTTTATATTCGTTAGACGTTAAGTATTATACGAGTATGTAGATATAAAATCTAAACTTCTATACTTAATATTATAAATGCGATGGTGTGTTTGTCTGTCTGTCTGCTACCTTTTCACGGCTCATCCGTTAAACCGATTTTGACGAAAGGCACAGAGGTAGCTTCCATACCAGGGAAGGACATAGGCTACTTTTTATCCCGGAAAACCAAAGAGTTCCCACGGGATTTTTAAAAATCTAAATCCACGCGGACGAAGTCGCAGGCATCATCTAGTTGGATAATAAATTACCAATAGACGGCCTGCGTAGAATCCTCAGTAAAAAGTATCCGCATGCATTATAGGAAATGAAGAGGATAGGGAGCGCGGGAATTTGGCCGGACGTTGACCCAAATATGCGGTTGACATTGATCGACGATGTTCGATACGCTTATATAAAACACTAGTTGTTTCTCGCGACTTCGTTATCGTGGATTTAGGTTTTTTTTTTTAAATTTCAAAGGAACTCTCTACTTTCATACCATAAAAAAGCCTTAACCATCCCTTGAAGTTCTCTAAATGTCACTTCGCTCGCTCCGCTTCGATGCTCAGACAGACAAATATTTAAAAATCGGTATTCAGTTTTGATTTTTGTATGGCAGACCCGCCTCGCGCAAGCTGTAGTAATTTCTGAAAACCTTTTCGCTTTAGGTTTCCTCTCCATGACGTAGACCAGATATCTATTAAGGTTACATTACAAAATCGCAAGTTTTTAGACCCAGAGGTTTGAGCTGCATGCCTACTTAACTAACAATATCAACAATCAGTAAGTTCATCCTTTTATTACTGAAGATATATATGTGATAGACGAGATGTATAGATAACATGTAAATAAGCTTATATAAATAAAAACAGTTACGAGAAATCACAGACAGACACTTCAATTTATTTGTATTGGTAGATTCGTATAGCGCAACGCATGGGATTCGGAACTAGGCAGTTCGTTGATCCTGGGTTTTTTTAATGCGGCACCGTCGGCGTCGCGTCTAGCCGAAGAGATATTATGACTCATTGTGTTCGCGCTATTTGACGCGATGTCTCAGTCGTTAACGAATATATAAAACTGAAAGGTAAGGGTTCGAATATGTCAAACACCAATGTTACATTGATTTGGATTACTTCATAACTTTTTAATTTACCACCTTAGGATTGAGTCTTGTAAATGATATAAAATTCAGTCTTTCCCTTCTATTATTCTTATCTCTGATTAAAAATTCTTTGGAGTGAGTAGAATATAGATTAAAGACATTATTGTCTCTTTGGAGTGCAAGCAATATGTACTCTAATAAGTTCCTATAAGAAACAATACAGGAAAAATAACATATTAAGTGGGAATAGACATAAAGCGTCTTAAAAGGAAATTGTGAAGGTGAAGGGTAAGGTCATGTTGAGGAAATATGGTGTTTTTCGACATAATATATACTTCGCTACTTACTAAGTTAGTTAGACATAGGATTATTATAAAAGTGATAAGCTTTATCTGTAATACATTATAAGAATAACTGTCCAACCTTATTGGATGATGTTTAGAGAGATGAGATGATCTAAGAGATGTTTAGCAAGGAATTTCATAGCCATAACATAACTTAAGGAACAGGAAATGTACACGACAACTCGAAATGACCGATGCATCCGAGATATGTCACGTCATTGAAACCCACAGTATCTGGCACTCTGGCAGTCGCCACTGTTACGTAAGTTGCATAGCGACCAATAATATTATTGGAGACTGCATACCATTCGCAGCGTGGCGGAAGTGTCGCATATCGACGTGGCCAAACGATAACCCAAATTTCTGGCTGCGACCTACATACCTAATACGGAGTATATTTTACAGGCGACCGAGCGCCCTGACAACCGAGCCATCGCTACAACTATACCTATCCCGCCCTAGTATGAACGGTGTGCTCAAGTTAGGTAGGTCCGTGCGATATATGAAAGCGTATCTCCTTGACAATGTTTGATCGAACGTCCGCGTGATCGGTTCGGTATCTAAGGTCAGTGCTGTCGCCGGGGAGCGGTCAGGGTTGCAGGGGCATCATCAATCAGGCCGGTGGCTACGGGAGAGGTTGCGAGCTGCGGCAAAGCGGCGGTGGCGATGGCGAGCAGGCCAGTGACCGCGGCACGTGGCGAGATGAGCGTCGGGCCGGGGAGACGGCGCGCGGCGGCTGTCATTGATTTTCCCCGTCTCCCCCAACCCCGAGGCTGCCTCCCTCCCCGCCGCGTCTCACCCACTTCCAGCGCCCGATAACGAGGTTAACGGGCGACGTGAGCGTCTCCTAAACTTTAATTATACCCGTACACCCGTCGTGCATGTTTAACCCGGCCTCTATTCAGCGTTTTGTTTGCAGCGCACCTGATAGCGGGACGTGATCCACTGTTCGGTGGCCGGGCAACTATCTAATGAAGTCGGAGATGGGAACGCGAACAGCGCCTCTTGCAGCGCGGCGGCAGACCAGGCAGCGGCGGCTTCCAATTGTCAAAACCGAGTTCAATTCAAAATCTGCTAACTACGTCTCGGCGTAGATCGGCGTGCGGCTAGGTAAACTTCGTGAATTCATTATAAGCATTCGCTATTGAGCCCGACGCCCGTACGATCCTCGATGTTTGTAATTTCAGGTAAACTTGATACTAAGCGTCTACAAAGCTAAAAAGATGGAAATTAATCTTACTTTTTAGGGCAATTTGTATGAACCATTCCTATTATTAGGTTCATTACTCCAAAAACCCATTATTTATTAGAAATCCTGGAAGTATAATATCCAACTGGTGTTCTAAGCCTTGCTTTAAAATATAAGGCTGTGGATACACCTGTAAGTTTCATTCACGTACGTAGCTTACACGATTAACTTACGACTTTACTAATGTAAACACTCTAAGTAGCTGGTACATTTACCTTAGTAAAGTTGTCAATTAATTCCGTAAGCTACTTACCTGAGTAAAACTTACAGGTGTGATCGCGGCCTACTATCTACTATCGACTAGGATTTAGAACACCAATTGAAACGAAGTCAGATCACTGGTTAGCAATAATTTCCAAGAATATGACTAATTTCAAATCGATATTTATGATCTGGACATGACGCACGATATCTCAAAACTGGCTCCGATCACCGGCCACCTTGACTCGTATCCTAATGTATGGGCAACTTATCATAATTCTACATTAAATAGCGTAATCTTATGCCAATACATTATTTCCATTTATTAGTTGCGCAAGGTGATTTATTGTCGAACAATCTTTTGAACGCGGTATTTGTACCGGACAAGGCACCCCAAAGTTGAAGTCCAGAAGTCAATGATAACTAAACAACATAACGTAAATTCGAAAATGCCGCCATAGATCGGCAGCTCGAGTATCTGATCGATCGACTGATTGGTGCAAGCAGTCGGAATCAACTGTTTCAGCAGTCGTTGTCAACTGCTCAAGTCATCTCTTATTTGACAGTGAAAGAAAGATTATAGTTAACTTTGCAGTCGCAGTTTCAAGCCTAATCCAGTCGAGGAACTAGAATGCATCGAAACATGGTAAGACATATGGTTGTGCTTATTCTGAAAACGGACACGGACAGGATACTTTTTATCCAGGGAAAAACAAATGTTTTTAATCCACACAGATAAAGTCGCGGGTATCAGCTAGTGATATGTATTTATATTATTTATTAAAGGCAAAGTTCAATATATTATACCTACCTACCTAAGCAATATTTGGCTTTTGAATTATAATCTGATGTGTTACGTTTCCTCGCTGCGTCAACCAAAGCGAAGCTGTGTGACTAAAGAATAGGGCAGATTGTAAATACGAAAAACATTTCCCTGTTAAAAAGGAAAAGTTGTAAACCGTAGTAAAGAACGCAATCCGCACCCAAACAAGTGTATTGGGATCGAATTAGCAGATTGGCCTTATCTCGCTAAACGCCGCGGTCGGAAGTGAGCCGGCGAAAATAATTTGGATGTGCAATAGTGTTCGTTTCATTGGGCGCCTCCCGTAATTGAATAACCAACAACGGAAGAACGCCGCGTGTAGAATCGCGCTGGATGTGACAGTTTATTTACTCCTAACTGAAAAGATGACCACTTTGGCGCAGTGTTAGCGCTATGGTCTTATAAGTGGGAGATCGGTTCCAATCCCGAGAAGGGCAATTTGTGAATTTATATGTCTGGTCTGGTGAGAGACTACGGCCGTGGCTAATTACCACTTTACCGGTAAAGCCGTGCCGCCAAGCGATTTAACGTTTCGGATGTCGCATAAAAACAGACCAGCAGGGCTATTCAGTATCTTTGAAAGTTTTCGTTAGACACTGAGTCCAGTTAGAAATCCATGAAATTTAGGTCACGTGTTTTTCTATTCCGTATCGAATGCGTGGCTAACTAATTACGAGTATCTAACACTTGGCAGTTGGCCAACATTAACATAGTAGCGTATTTTATCGACTTTATATGGCCAAATTAAATATCTCTGCCTGACAGGTAGCGTAGTAGAAATGTAAGACTTTTTAAATTGTACGACTTCGACTAGTTTTTAATTATTATCTATGGACATTTGACATTGACATTACATCAGTTTGAACTTTGACTTGAATTTAAACGGTTTTGTGTTTTGCATAGATTAGTGTTTTGTAGTACCTAACTTTGAATTATGACTATAGAATGACTATAGAATTACAGTATTCTTGAGTGCTTTTATTGTGTACCTACCTAATTATTCCTTCAGCACACAATTTGAACGAAATCATGAAGCATATTTTGTCTATTTAGATGCCTCCAAGAAGAAAAGTCTCTGTGCGCCAATTCGAACTCTTGGTCGAGTTTGCAGAGACCCATCGCGATATTGCGATGGGTCGATACGCTGGAGGGCCTCTAGGAAACCAGGCTGCACGATGTGATGTCCCCATTGGGCGCTGATATGTACCCGTGGCATAAAAATGCAGAGCTGCTAGGATCTGCAATAAATATAAAATCCAATTTTTGTGTTAAATTAATCTCAATATTTTCTTCCTCAATATAAATATCAGAATTTTATTTTTATTTGTTATTTTATTTTGTACCAGAAAGTTGTAACAATTAAGAGACAAAGAAAGTAAAAGTGGACAGGGAAGCACTTATCTCTCTATAAGAGATCTCTACCAGTGACCCTTGGCAGTGCGAGAGGTTGTAAAGGGAGTAGAAAAGGTACAAAGATAGGAAATAGGTACTTTAGTTCGCATAAGTCTCATGTAGGTAACATGAGACTTACATTAAGTTCAATGCGAACAGCTGTCCTTCGTCGAGCGGCTTGGAGGTGAGGCCCGAGTTCCTCTAACACCTGCTGGTAGCCAGCCTTGCTCAAACGAAAGTTCGCAATGAACTCTGTTTCTGGCAGCTCCATTGGGTTATACATATCGCACAGCCTGCGCCTGTGGACCCGTAGCGCCTTTTGTTGGCGCTGCTCTTCAGCATGCCCCATCAATACGGCACGAGCCATATTTTTTTTAAATTATTATCTTGCTTACAAAATAACAATAATTTAACTCCGACGAACCAACCTTACTTTATATTACTTACCTTTTTACAACTAATAGGTAAGTACCTAGGTACTAGGTATCAATTTTTTATTATAATATATTTTTCTGAAAAACCGAGCGGAATTCAGCCGATTTGTAATTAATAAAAATCCTTCGAAATTAAAACATCTCTACATTCGTTGAGATTGCTATAAAATTATTACCTCTATAAAACGGACGGATTATAGTGGCGAGTCGCAAAACACTGGTCCCGACTAGTTGTTAAAACGATCGTAGCCACCTAATAAAGTTTCTAACTACAAACTGTCATTTTTGCTTAGTGAATAGAGTTTTAAAAACTATCGATACGAAAATATACGTGAAAAAGCATTTCCGGTTTCTATTCCATCCCATTAATGGCTATGATCGAGAGTCATTGTCTATGACGTCATCTTGGTTAAAAACTGACGTTAGCGAATAGAAAATTTGAGTTTGACATTTAATTATTAGAAATTTTCACGAAATTAGTGTGCCACTGAGATACAGCATAACCCTGCAGGGGTAGGTATAGGCTGTAATGAAACTGCCATACCCTGCCATACTGCAATCTCACCTGGTGATAAGTGATGATGCAGTTTAAGATGGAAGCGGGCTAACCTGGAAGGGGGATGGCAGTTTTCATTAAACCCATACGCCTTTTGGTTTCTAAACAGCATTGTACCGGAACGCTAAAGCCTCTCTCTCGGCTCTGCCGGTAGAATGGCAGCAAGCCACGGCCAAAGCCTGCTACCAGACAAACAACTAGGTTATCACGGCTCAAGTATGATAAATATAGCACATATTTAAATAAATCAGGCTGACTCATCCAGTAGATAGCTGTACATGTTTGAAGGAGTGATCCCGCTCGCACGTAAGACGTGAGCTTTTCGCGGTGATGCAATGGTACATGCCAGTTATTTGGCAAGCAGCCGCACTGCTGACTGCCGCACTATGGGATTTATTGACCATTCCCATGCTGTATCTATGTTCTATACATAAACATTATTATTTATTACAGATAAGGTTTTGCTTCCGGCTTCTTCATAATAGCTACAGTTGAATTTTTTGGCATTTTTAGCTAGCTGATACCCGCGACTTCATCCGCGTGGATTTAGGTTGCTAAGAATCCCGTGGGAACTCTTTGATTTCCGGGATAAAAAGTATTTTAAGTACGACTCCAGTGCTACATTGCGTCAAGATCGATCGGTTCAGCCATTAAGCCATGAAAAGCTAACAGTTAGACACACAATCGCATTTATAATATGCCTAAATATGGATATTTAATACATAAAATTTTTCTTTCTCTAGATTTCACTAATTCTACCTCATAAACTGGATTATAACTCTAAAACACAATTGGTGAAAGGTCTTTAACTTATCAAAAATCGGTTCTATTACACAAAAACAAGAGCTATTTGGGTAAAAGAGAAATTGCTCCATACTGTAAGTAAACTCCTACAGTACGGAACGGGCGTAGCAAATGCATAGTGGTAGTACTTAGTGGTGATAATAAAAAATACCCGGCTGTAATAAATGATTTGACTTTTGATAATTGACTTTTATCTAAAACTAGTATTGCAACTCTGAAGCTACCTGCTCATTGAAGCGGAGTAGAGCGAAGACGGATTTGCAGACCAGTCAGATAACACAAAAGTGATGCAAAAAAATATCAAGATACTCGTACCTCTCAATAATCTGGTTAGTCTAATGAGCACACCTCCGCTCCGCTCTGATTCTGTGGACAAGCATCATTAGGAGCGCGGCGTTGGACGCGCTTTCGCCGCGCGTTTTGTATGTCCAAACTTTATAACGGACAAACTTGTGGGTAGATGGTCATTTAGCATAAACCATGTTCTCGTTTCATAAAACATGGGCAGTGGGTAGTCATTTAAACGCATTCCGTCATCGTGACATCATCGGACCGTATATTATGACGGAACGATGGTGTCATCGGATTCGATCCTCGGACCCAGGATCCAGTTTAAGGTATTGATTACTCATTATTCAAATGGAGAAGCAATATGTATCAAGAATGCCTACTTTGATAGTGCTTAACTCATAATACGTGTTTATTAAGTTAGAAAAGTTCTGTCCGACAGGATCTATCTGGTAAATTTTGCATGGGAAATTTTATTTGAAATGCATTATATTTTGGAATGGAGAGATATCCGTAACGAAACTGCAGCTCTATGTAATGCATAGAGTCGAAACGGAAGCACATTGAAAGCGGATTACACGTCATTATACGACGTCGTCTCATCATGGGCAGGAATCTGTTTCGAAACAACGAGTCTCGACGCAGGAATCCCCAAAAAGCTAATACGAGTGCACGCTAATTAATTTTTCATGGCCCGTCGTCGGGGTTCGGCCGGCGGGCGGCGGGCGGGCCGCGGCCGACGGCGCGGAGGCTGCGAGATCACGTCGCAGCATCAATTAAAGCGGCGGAACTGCGCAAGTTTACATCATTAACACCATAAAAAGACAGTTATTGCGAGAAAATTTGCGCAATCAATTAGGAGTTTTAAGAGGGGTTGGGGGTGGATGCGTGCAGAGTGCAGCGGCGACGGCGGCGCGGGGGCGCGGGGCGCGGCGGGCGGCGCGCGCATCTGTGTGCATTCGGCATATTTACCCCGATAGTGGGCGGGCGGGTTCACTGACCCGACCCAATGCAAGGCCCGCGTACGTAGGCCGCGACGCACACGCCGTTTCATTAGTGCCACCGCACCGCACACCCATGCAAAAAGCTAACACTGTGCGTCAAGTGGGCACGCACGCTTTTTTAATCATCTGCCGGATACCAACAGCTTAGATTAGCTCGGGGCAGAATTCCATTTCTGATGTGCGAGAGAACGCAGCTCGGCACGACCGGCGACGCGTCTCTGGACGCCGGGCCCATATCGATCCCGTGTTTATTTCTGCTCTTGGTACGCGATTTAAAATTTATAACAACTAAAAACCTGCATCGGCTAGGTATTAGGTGCGCCTCAATGCAAACAATTTGGCGGCTTTTGAAAAGCGCAACTTTCAATCGGCAGGGCGCCACAAATAAAGCGTGTCTGCACAAAAGTACTGCGCTAACCGCACATTTCGAGGGTTGAATGTATGGACATGTAATTACATATCAAGACGTATATGGCAAATGCGCTACGGGAGTCATAATTATACCGCAGCATTCATAAATCCAGTGATTAAGGTAGACAGACACATTCACGGCGGTAAGTATAAACCGAGGTATACTTATGCAAAACCACCCTTGCAGTGGGCGAATGGTCGGATGCAATGCCATAACCTACCCCAAGCTTTCCCCTCGTTGAGGCAGGTCAGGGCAGACGCTTTTGAAGGGCATTTAAATAATAACCAGGCGTATAGTATTTACAAATTGCTATCCATTAATGACACGCATCGTCTGTACATGTATATTATGTTAGTGTGATGTTTATGCGTCGATTTGAAATCGGTACATATTCACGAACCTAGCTAAATTAGATATTTATCAAGCTGTACTACAAAATAAACCAATTTGTAAAGTTCTTACACAAAAGAAACAAATCTCTTGTGGTGGCTAAAGCAAAGCCTCGCAATCAATAGGGCGGTAACACAAGAGCAATATATCAAATCAGAAGAGCATTATTTAAACGTCCATCAGTCCAATAATACTATCTTTCGGGAAGCGGGTACTCACTGAAAGCGACAAACATCGTGACTAATGTCTGAGGCACAAACGATAAATTTAAATCAAAATCTCAAGAGTTGAATAAGGGCGCGTTTCCACTGAAGTAGAGCTGTGCGTAGAGGATAAAAGCGGAGCCGTAAAGAAAAAGGTGGAACTTGAGCGGAGCGGGGTTGAGAGTTTTTAACAAATATCGTGTTCGATGAAGCTATCAAAATAAGAATGACATCAAGATGTAAGCAAAA
Organism: Maniola jurtina; assembly: GCF_905333055.1. Lineage (NCBI taxonomy): Eukaryota > Metazoa > Arthropoda > Insecta > Lepidoptera > Nymphalidae > Maniola > Maniola jurtina. The sequence continues at coordinate 3,421,301 of NC_060044.1, forward strand.
ACTAGATCCAGCGCGTAAAAATATTTGTTCAGAATTACGCGTCTAGTGCGTACTGCGTACAACTACGTAAATGTCGTTAGACTTCACACACCATGTTATTATAACAGCAGCTCGCTGTTTTCAGCTTCGTGCTGGAATTGTTATAAGAAATGTTCTCTTTTGCACTTTGTTCTTCATTAACTCCATTTTCCCTGAAACAAAGTGTAGACGAGATAAGGATTCAAATCTGAGTAGTGTATTCCTACTCATCTTGAGTCCGCTCAGCGCCTCTCTGCTTCAATGGGAACGCACCCTAACGCACTATGCCTCGACAGCCGGTAGTGCTCTTCGATTGAATCTTGAACACAATGCAGGGGAGACCTTTTGCGAAATAATAGCGTCTCTTCCGCGCCTACAGAACACTCGCCCCGGAACTGAACTTAATCGGATTTGTTGCACTGCACTGTGCTGTGTATAAAGTACAAATTGATCAAGGAGACAGAGACATTTGGACTTATGTACCTATTTAAATTTTATAAATCTATACTTACTTAATATTATAAATGTGAAAGTGTGTCTATTTGCTAGCTTATCACGGCTCATCTGTATAACTGATTCTGACGAAATTTGGTACAGAGGTAGCTTGCATCCCATGGGCGGCCATAGGCTACTTTTATCTCGGAAAATTAAAGCGCTCCCAATGGATTTTTAAAAACCTAAATCCACGCGGGTTTCATCTACCTAGTAAGAAAATATGAGTCAAAACTGCAATTACGGGTAATTAATTAATAGGGGTTGTTAATTGTCGGTATAACTTGAAGCTTTTAATTAAATAGTTTCTATGATACGAGTATCTGATAAAAATTCAACTTTGCATTTCGCACGTGCTTTATCAGCACCTGTACGGGAAATAACACATTATTATAAGTACATTATACACGTAACAACCATAACATTGAAGTGTGATTGTATAAATTATGTTTGCATTACAATAATGTTATAAATAATTGTAAATAGAAAATTCCTCGTTAATTACATTATACTAGATGATACCCACGACTACCTTCCTATGCGTGGATTTAGGATTTTTTAAAAATTCCCTTGAACTCCCCTTGAACGTGGGAACTCTTTGATTTTCCGGGATAAAAAGTACCCCATGTTCGTCTCCGCGATGAAGGCTACACAAAATAAACAGATGGGCCGTAAAAAGGCAGACAAATAGACGTAATTTCGCATTTATAATACTAGGTAGTATATGTATCTTAAGATTTGCCTACAAGGTTGCCTACTCGTATACCTCCTGTATTTAATATTATGTGTAACGTTACAAGAACTTCTGAACTTTGATAATGTATTTGTAGTGTAGGGAAACTCCATAACATCATTCCGTGCAAAATCCCTCTTTGCCTAAAGACACAAGTCTTTAAACAACGCATGTTGCTAGTGATACGGTTCCGAAGCATGGTCGCTACTAACTACGGGCCTGATCAAATAAGGAAAGAGGAATAGAGAAACTGGAATGACCACATGGAACCGACAGCGAAGCTGATGTGGCAGGGCACATAATGCTAAAAACCTTCCCAACAGATCCCATGGTGCTAGAATGGCGACCTCAAACCGGAAAGCGCACATTGGAAGTCCCCTCGCACTAGATAGACTGACAACATCAAACGAGTCCCCGGGAGCCGCTGGATTCAAGCGGCGCGGCGGTGCAAGCCAAGTGTGAAAGTCCCTACAAGGGGCCTATATGTACAGTCGTGGACGGTTACCGTTCATAATGATGATAGTTAGGTTTTTTGAAACATCTGAATCAATTTTAATTGCACTATCGTAGGCAGTTGAGGTGCTGGATGAGTGATGTAGGCCACCTTTTAGTCCGGAAAAACAAAGGGTCCTAACGAGATTTTCGAAAACTACAGGCGAAGCCGCGGGCCTATGTTAGTATAAAGGTAAAATTTTCCAAAACCGTGAGCATGAATTAGGTATCTACGCTGGTCCATCATTACTTTATAAACTCGGATCGCAGACGAATCGATACCATTCAATTAGACTGATTAAAAAATCCTGTTTTCTCGTAACCGTGGTCACCTGCCTCGACGCAAAATGTTTTGCGTCGAAAAAATATAGCAACGTACGCATATATCCGATCTACTTAATGTACGGGATACATGCATAGAAGGGATCTTACTCAGAGTCTATTTAGAGTGCAACTCCTGTGAATTAGAAACAGAAGTAAAAAAAAGATTATTTAAATAGGTAAACGTTTACAGATACTTATATATCTATCACTGATTCGGAACGCCCTCCCTACCAAGAAGATCCAACAAGAAACTCGGCGGTGGCTCTCTTCGAAGATTCAATTTACAATAGGCAGCGTTCATACAACTTTGAGAATATTGTGGAGAACTCCTAACTACTCTCAAGCATGCAGGTCTCCTCACAATGTTTTCCTTCACCATTAAAGCTCATTTCAGACTACGGAATATAATATATATTACAGTCCGGTCAAAATAGACATTCAAGGATACAATAATTCGCATAGAGGTAAAAATGGGTACGAATGTTGGGAATACCGATATGTTCATATGAACTGTGAAAAGTCGATCTCACATTTGCAAAAAAATTATATTAAAATAATATATATTAAAATGTATTATAAAATTGGTCTTGTGCTTATTTCCCTAAGAATCACCATTCCTGAGGTTTCGCGATTCTAAAATTTGAAGGAAAACTATTACAATCACGATATCTCAGGAATGGTTATTCTTATAAAAAAAAGCCCAACACAATTTTTGTAGATAATTTTATGATCTTCAATTTTTGTGTTGCCTATTTTATAATAAAACTTACTATTTAGCTGGAAAATGCAAAACTCCCATTTTTGTGAACTTTGACCTTGAATGTATATTTTTTGAAATCTGTGATCAATGGGGATTTTTCACAGTTAATTTATATTGGTATTCCCAACATTCGTACCAATTTTTAATTCTATGCGAATTATTGTATCCTTGAATGTCTATTTTGCACGGACTGAAATATATATTATACTAGCTGATGCCTGCGACTTCGTTCGCGTGGATGTATGTTTTTTAAAATTCCTGTGGGAACTCTTTGATTTTCCGGGATAAAAAGTAGCCTATGTGCTAATCCATATATAATCATGCATATATAATCTATCTCCATTCTAAATTTCAGCCCAATCCGTCCAGTAGTTTTTGCGTGAAGGAGTAACAAACACACACACACACACATACAAACTTTCTCCTTTATAATATTAGTGTGATTCCATAGTCTGAAATGAGCTTTAAGCAAGTGAAAAATTGCTTAAAACACACAGAAAAGTTAGAAGTGTGTTCCCGGGATCGAATCCCGGACTTATAGAGTAAGAGGTCGACGTTTAAACCACTAGGCTATCACCGCTTTTGTTCCGAGTTCTATTGTCGCGATCTTTGGTCGAGCCGACCAAATTCTCGGTAGTCTGCGCAATGTATTAAGCCGACGATTATGCATAATGCATTCCCGGCGTGTACCCCGCACTGTGGTATCTACATCGATATGTAATAAAAACAATGCATAATCCATTAATTCGTGCGACCTACCGCAATACGAGCTATGTTATGACAGAACAGGTCATAGACCGCGGTCTTGGATACCTACAAACTACTGATGGATTTTAACTTTTTCTTTTTGATCAAACGCGAGGTCGTTTGCCGAAGACGTAGGCTGATGAAGATAAGCAATACAATTTGCTATGTTTGACATCTGTGATTGAACATTATTTGTATATTGAAATAGCAAGCAAAGGAGTAGATGGGTCACCTGATGTTAGGTGGTTATCGCTGCCCATGAACTTTGCAGCACCAAAGGTACCTACCGCCAATGCGTTGCCCGCTTTTCAGGAATTTGTTTTTAACCCTATTATATTAAAACCTAGTAGGAATACCGTAGCACTTTAATGAATCATATTAAAATATGTTTTGTAGTAGGAACGTGATAAATTAAATATTATGAATATGATCTATTGTATGAGTAGTTATCTACAACGTTCTATTATCTGGCTCGTATTTATACAGTCGCTAAAGAAAACTCAGAGTCACTAAGCGGACGATAGAGTCGACCTACGCATACACTTCGAGTATCTTTACGTGATCAAATCGGAATTGAGAAGATCCTAGGAAGAACCAGAGCAGCCGTAATAATAATAATTTAACTGGTTGCAAAGCAAAAGTGGCAATGAACGGGACATAACTCATAGTTTGGATAGCACCAGAAATCAAGTTCACCTTAGGCTGCATCATCATTGCCAGCAGGTTTAATTGCAGCCAAGCGCTCTTTAAAAAAAGTAACAATTGTATGGATGAAACCACGGACGAAACCGCGGCATGCAGCAAGCTTTCAATTATTTGCTATACCTTTTCAACTGGAATTGGCCCCGAGTATAATACTAAACCGTTTACACAAATAGCAGTGATTGTTAAGAAAGCCATTAGTCGAGAAACTACAAGAAACGATATCAGTAAGTACGTGAAATGAAAAGCCCAGATAAAATCTTTAGCCCTAAAATTACTTTGATAACAAATTACGAAAACCGAATTCTAGGACTGGAAATTAGATAAGAGAACCATTTAAATTCACAAGATTAGACTTAAGAACTGGGCTTTGTAAACGGTTTTGCTCGAGTGAAATAAGCTATGGGTTAGTGGTGTTAAGTGGACAGATTTTGATAAAGTTTTGAAGTTAGGACAGTATTTTGTGTCGGACTATAAACTTTTCAGTGAAATTTTGTCTTAATGGGTACAGTGGTTTTCCTCAGACGCGCAAACAAATAAAAGAAAACAAACAATTAAGCACAATATTATTCTACTTTTATAAAGTAAAAATGTTTATTTAAACCTAATCAGTAATCACGGCAGAATTTAAGACTTCTCATTTAAAGATTCCTAATTAGTAAGTAAACTAAGTTCCTCGTATTAGTTATAATTTTCTATGCGATTTTTTTCTTCTTGGACTACATTTGCTACCTACTCGTACTTTCACTGTCAAATCTCTCTTAACTCATTATCCTACTTTGATGATGATGACATAATCTTGGATGAAAGGATGGTAGATCCTTTCATTTAATTAATTTAAGTCTCGCCTATACTTTATGTACCTTCTACCTACTCGTATAGTACTTAATATACAAGTGTAAAGTAAAAAATTATAACACCCCCGACAAGTGAAAGTTACGGTAACTAGAAAAGAGCTGATAACTTTCAAACGGCTGAAACGATTTTCTTGGATTATAGCTAAGAACACTCTCGATCAAGCCACCTTTCAAACAAAAAACTAAATTAAAATCGGTTGATTAGTTTAGGAGCTACGATGCCACAGACAGATACACAAATACACACGTCAAACTTATAACACCCCTCTTTTTGGGTCGGGGGTAATAATCGACATGACTCCTTTCTGTAATTATTTTTACCATTAAACTATAATTATGATTTTTAAAAACATAAAATGCTGTGTATATCATGTATAATCACCACCACCTGCCTTTTAAGACCAGATGGCAATAATCTCAATTGGCTACCTTGTACTTAAATCGTCGCAAATTTTTCCTCATGATATATTATTATGAGTAAAATCAAGACAATGTAGGAATTTTAAAAAGTTTGCAAGTCATAGGCGCAAGCGAGTAAATATAACTTTGTATTCATGTTTCGATACTGTAAATATAGCAGTGTAAGTATGTGGGTTTCCTTGCATCTGCTGTACTGGGAGAGTAGAAAGCAATAGGTAAATCAGCGAATGTACAGGGCACGCTTCATCGAGCCCTCGCCATTCGGCCCCGGTCGACCGTCGTACGTTAATAACTCTAGAGCGCCCATTAAAAATCATACGCGTTCAAAAAGCCCGCCCTCACCGTGCGCTGCCACTTCAAAGTTTGACCTCGCAATTACTAAAATTGGTTTGATTTACCATTTTAATTGTAACAAAAAGCTTATTTTTTCCACCGGCGTGGACGAGGGCATCACGCCGCGGCAGTGCAATCTCGACCGAGTGACTTTCGGCCGGAGGGTCCATTAGGGATCGGCGGGACGGAGCGGCGCGCGGGTCACGGGTTGGAATTTTGAGCTGTGGCGTCATGTCGTTAAGGCGTAGTTTCTGTCGGAGGTGTCCGTAGGCGCGAGAGGAGAGCACTCGAGGTCGGATGCTGAGAGCCGCGGCGTGGGGGTGGCGCGGGCGGGGGATGGGACAAAATCGATATCGTCGGGCGGCGCGCGACGTCTTGCACCCTCCCCGCACCCCTCTAATGAATGAGAGCGAACATAGTCATCTCTGCGGATGGCGGCTCCGGCGATACGGCGTGCCGTCGCCGCCTAGACGACGCGCGACGTAACGTTTCCGATCCGATGTATCGTTTTGCGATACGATAACGGATCAAACATCTATCAATCAGTCATAACAACATCGTTACTCTATTACAGTTTTCAATCAATTCTCGCACCTCTGCGTTTTGGTTTTATTATAATTCAAAACATCCGATACATTCTAGGAAACAAACACGTATCATAATAATTAAAGTTAGTCAAATTAATCCTTACATAGTAAAACCATTTACCTTCCCGTGTTATTTCTCATTCGTACATAAAAAGGGGTAAAAGGGATTAAGGAAAAAGCCACACACATTACAGGATTTATGCCACTAGCTATTACCGAGACGCTGTGAACTGTTTTATTTGCAACAAGGTCTTAGCCTTGGAGTCACTTGCAAAAGCCGGAAGTGACATTATGGGTGGAGAAGTTGTGGCTTTAAAATAAACTCGACTGATACGTACTACAAAAATACGAGTATATCAACAGTCTGCTGTTTACTGTTAGCACGCTATGGTAAATTGTCTTGCGGTCCAAGTAAACAACTTTTGGCGACCTCCCTGGCGCAGTGGTGAGCGCTATTGTCTTATTATTCTGAGGTACCAAGTTCGATTCCCGGCAGGGGAAATTTGGAATTTAATAATTTCTGAATTTTCTCTGGTCAGGTCTGGTGGAAGCTTCGGCCGTGGGTAGTTACCACCCTACCGGCAAAAGACGTGCCGCCAAGCGATTTAGCAATTACGATGCCGAGTAGAAACTAAAACGGTATGATTGCGTGATGATGATTGACCAGGTGACATTGTAGTCAAGGGCTAACTTGTATCTGAATAAAAAAACTGATTTAAGATGATGGATTTGACTAAGTTTTTTTAACTCATTCACACAAGCGAAACACTAAAATTGCTTAAATAATTTTAAGGTTAACTCGTATACAAACGTTATTTGAATATGTACAAGCCTAAATAGAAATGAAATTGTCTGGGGATTCAAACATTAAGCGAAACAAGCCACCTCGAGGTACAAAACAGAGCATCATATCTAGACATTAATTAAACAGTGAATGCATTGCTATTACAACGAACATACACTTCGTATAAATAAAGAGAACATTTTATGTGATTTTAGTTTCATAGCTACCTGTAGTGTTACGATTGGAAAATTTAGATGGTAAGTGGAGTGGTTATTTAGAAGTGTTGAACAAGGTTATTTATTTGAGTAACATTCTGTTTTAAACATATTTCCTATAAAATTTGGTACTTAAGAGAAATTCATCTCCTAAAAAAAATATATAATAAGCTTCATACTATCTTTACAAAAAGTTAACTTAAGAAATGTTGACATTAAAAAAATTGAAAGACACATCTCAATTATTTTGGTGATATTTATCATTAACTAGCTTATTTGCATTTTTCAAAACGATATGTTTTTGTAACTTGGAACAAAAATTATAGAATGAAACAGTAATAAAAAGAATTTGTAGCTATGACATCTCGATTGAATGGCTTTTCTTTATAATAATTAATACAGTTTGGGGGGAATGGCTATAGTATCCGCAGTCATATTAATTTACAAGTACCTCATTTCGAGTTCTTTTAAACTGATTTAAGAACTTTTGAATCAGGCTCAAGAAAACGCTCTTCGCTTATAACTTGAAACAAAAGCTATACGGAAGGACGTACTTGGAAACAGTAGGTAATAACAAAGAAAGCAGCTGCATCTTATCGTAGCTCTTACAGCTCGATACCATACATAATTAATACAAATAGAGAAAAAAATCCGCCCTCAAAGACTCCAGTCCAGAGTTCGTGATCCAGTCTGCTCTGTCAAGTGTTACGACGACGAAGAAGAAGAAGAAAAAATTAAGACTATGGTATCGCTGTCATTTGAGTACCTAACATCGAGTTCTTTTACAATTATTTAAGAACTTATTTCGCACGTTGATTTGAGAACTTATTTTGTACGAATGTGAGTTATACTCAAAGAACGCTCCGCTTATAACTTGGAACAAAAGCTATACGAAAGGACGTACTTGGAAACAGTAATAACAAGGAAAGCAGCTGCATCTTGTCGTAGCTCCGACAGCTCGATGCGATGGCTCGTCTTTACATCATTAATACAGCTGGAGGGAAATATGGCTGTGCCCTGGTATTGCAATGTCGTATTTCTAAAGTTCGGGTTGTTGAGATCCTTTTGTGAACCCAGTTCTATTTTTGACATAACATTGTAATATAATGATGCCTTGTTAGATATTAAAGGCATTTTTTTATTCTTTCTTTAGGACGCTTTGGTCTGTTGGGTCCTTTTTGACGTTAAAAACTTTCGCGGTTAGATAAGGTCACCTTTTCACTAAAGATCCACCATCAAATTCGTCATCTTTGGTGATAAGAAAAGTTAACTACAATGGACTCCAATGCAACTTTTCCATGAAGGCTTTGATGAGCTGGATATAAAAGAATGACGCGATACATTTATTAACCCCCGACCCAAAAAGAGGGGTGTTATAAGTTTGACGTGTGTATCTGTGTATCTGTCTGTGGCATCGTAGCTCCTAAACTAATCAACCGATTTTAATTTAGTTTTTTTTTTGTTTGAAATGATCAAGTGTTTTTAGCTATAATCCAAGAAAATCGGTTCAGCCGTTTGAAAGTTATCAGCTCTTTACTAGTTACTGTAACCTTCACTTGACGGGGTTTATAAATTTTTAATTTACACTTGTTAATTTTCAAACACATCTGTTTGAAGAGAGGTTTCCTATTACTATAAAATGTGACATCCTTAATGTGAATCCTTTCGATTGAGGTCGACTATCTTTTACTTTTAAACTGATAATATAAAAAGCTGGAAGAATAGCGACAATCATTTTTTTCTGCCGATTCGGAGCACCCTACCAAGCGTACCGGGGATTAAAATTGACACTTTGTGTCAAATAGTCATCATGTTGACAGATGTCTCATCACCAACATTTAGTTCCGACTATGCTTACATGACTTCGCTGCTGCTGTCAGAGCCAAAATGGCGAAAATCAAGTAGCTTCAAAAACATTTCGGCGGTCTAGAGTACCTACTGGCATTAATGGAGGTCAGCGTGCTTACACAGCAATGGCACATCGCTACTCCAGATTGACAAAACAACTTTTTTCTGCCTCTAAGACCAAAACAGAAATAGAAATTGATCAGAGAAACAATAAAGATGGTTGCGCTACGTATTTATTTTACATTCAGTGCCACAAAGCCACAGTCGGTTTTACCGGGCACTGCGTTAACTTATTTAGTTTTTTTTAAATCTTTTTTAATTAGAAATCTAGTCACTAAGTGACTATGTCGCTTCGTTAGTTACACCAAAAAACCTAGTTATTTAGTTATATATGTATAGTAAAACTATAAAACCCAGCATAGTGATAAATTGGTAAGGTAGGTACATAATACTTAATCTAGTGGGTAGGTAAGAAAAATGCAGGTAAGGCAGTAGGAACTGAAGCAACTCACTGCTTTGCCTGAAAAGCTAAGTGGAGTAAAACAGATCTTGGAGTCGCGACGTAACGAGTTTACAAAAACATCGTTCTCAAGATTATCGTCATTATTGTTATGTATCTATTCTGTATTGTTGTATTGTTGTTACCTTTGTTGAGTAACTAAGTTAATAAGGATGAACGTGAATCCGTTGTCTGGATCCGACAGATAGTGAGAACTAGTCATACTCGTGTGATTTGTATGTGAGCGTAGCGTTCAGGCTTTACAATTATTTCTCAATGCCTGCCTTCCGTTTTAATTTCCAGAAGCCCTTGTGTAACTTATTTAAATAACGTGCTTTGAGAATTGAGGCAGATCTGTCGATATGGACGTAATTGGATAGGTACATAACTGTAGTGTTTAGGTTTTTTAAACTTGAAAACTTATACCATCCAGGTTTGTTAATAAGATTTTAATAAATTATGATCATAGTACCATCATCACACATTCTTGCATATGATTTACATCGCCCGCTCTCCCACTAGAGCTAGACTATACACAGGCAGGAAAAACAAGCAGCCAAGCAAGCGATATGCACAACCACGCAACTTTAAAACGTCTTCATTTTAGCCCGTAGGCATTTATATCGGTGCCCGTAGGTATGTTTACTATCGTCCACGCGCCGTGCGTGCTGTTTTGACGGCTCCGCGATGCGTCCGTGTGATATCGAGAGTGATGCGGTGCACGTGCTTATCATAGCATCTGGTCTCGCCGCGAGATTACACAACGCACAGATTATAATTTATCTCGCTCTAGGTGCCAGTGTACCTACATCTTGTTCTTTTCAAGAACTGATTTTTACTAACGACCAAAGTTAAGATGATTATTCAATATTTTCTAGTGGCATTTTTGGGCCAGAGTATACAAGACGAAGTGCAGTCTGTTTGATAACAAGCTAAACTTAGCTTTATGTATTCTAACATACCGTTGAAATTGGTAGACTTACTGAAAATTAAATACAAAGCATGAGCGCCGCGCTTTAGCCCACCTGGACTTGTTGTGTGCCGCCTTTAAGGGGCATGAGACGGGTCTGCCCGCGAAATTCAGACCCGCCCAATCCACCTTAGTCAAAGTAAAAAAATTAAAATTTAAAATCCCAGACACAAAAATCCTCTAAAAAGTAAAACAATAATATCTCTTTAAGTAGGTAAGTACTTATACTTTAACTAGCTGATGCCCGCAGCTTCGCCCGCGTGGATTGGTCAGATCCCCTGCAGCATCAGGATTGAGGAGTTGGACTCCAAATTTTTTATGAAACAATGTCGCAAAGTTCCTCTATCGATTAAAAAAGAAATGACGCAAATCGGTTCAGAAATCTCGGAGATTTCGGTGTACAAAGGTAGAAAAACACAACTCCCTTTTTGAAAGTCGGTTAAAAAAGTAGCCTATGTTACTCCCTGGTCAATTCTCTACTTGTCTGTGAAAATCCCGTCAAAATCGGTTCAGCCTTTTCAAACAGACAGACAGACAGACAGACAGACAAAAATTTTAAAAACGTGTGATTCAGTGTTGGTATCGTTCAAATAACCATATGAGCTTAATATGAGGTAGTTATTTCGAAATTACAGACAGACACTCCAATTTTATTTATTAGTATAGATACAAGCGTCGTCGATTCGGGAAGAGTTTAACAAGAAAAACGCCGCGCTTCGAGTCTGTGTGCCTTGCTCCTTAGATTCACTGTCACTAGATATTGTAATGGGCGATGAGACAGCAAAATTGATTGTTATATGTACCTATTACAACAAGGTCGAGGAGAAATACTAGGACCTCCCACTTAGGTATAAGGTTGCACCTTTACATTGCATACCGCTGCACCAGAGCAGTTAAATTAATGATGTGTAATTTTAACAACTACAACCTAACTAACTAATTATTATTTAAACTGTTGATGCGATGGAGCAGCTGTGCCGTGGGCAGTAGGTATCTTGTGCGAATGTGCCAGACTATTGTGAAATGTCGTACGAGGCCAGGAGAGATTTTCTCTCTAAAACGAAAGACGATAACCACGGTCGAGAGTCGAGTGATACCCAGGGCCGCTACCTTGTCATAATTACTAGCGAAAAATTTGTAAGTACAAGCAGTGCATGCGACCTAAGCAGATACTTAGGCTGACATTTATTTTTTTACAGGTTTAGTCAAAGATGACTATGGCATCCCCATAAGTCGAACTAATTACATTACACACATAAAAAACATAAAAAGCCACATAAAAACATAGGCTGACATCTATAGACCCAACACAGCACTTTGGCTTCCTAGAGTACTGTTAAAAGTTGTCTGACATGATTATGCAATTGAGATTATAGCACAATGTCATAATCACAACTTTGCGCTAAAGGGGTAGCAATATACTGCAAAGAAGAAAGATTGACGCGGCATTAATCTCTTGGTAGATGTAGGTACATACCTAATACGTATAGTACGTATTAAACAGGCGCAAAGAGCGTCGTCAGTAGAGTAACGTTTGCGTCAAGACGTCTAATACTAATCACTGTCACCGTACTTTACGTCACTCCATTGAATTAACCGGGCGTAGAGAATCCACGGGCATTGTAGTGGACGAAGATGTTCACGTTATTGGCAACAGAGGGGACAAATGTTAGGTAAAGCAAGAGGCTTGACTTTTCGTCTACTATTTAAGTCACAGTAAAGAGGGTACGTATTAAACAGGCGCAAAGAGCTGTAACGTTTGCGTCAAGACGTTTATTACTAATCACTGTCACCGTACTTTACGTCACTCCATTGAATTAACGTAGCGTAGAGAATCCAAGTGGACGAAGATGTACACGTTATTGGCAACAGAGGCGACAAATGTTATAGGTAACCAAGCAAGAGGCTTGACTTTTCGTCTACTACTTAAATCACATTGCAACACACATGGCATTTTTTAGTAAAAAGTGATTGAATGCAGGTGCAATCAGCGCCTTACGACGACACCTGATTTTTCACTTGCTACAGAAAAATGTGTTGTGTTTAGCACGTGCTATGCTATATCATTAAGCTGATCGAACATTATAATACTTGCAACTTTTAATTTACACTTGTAAATAGATTATTTGACATTGACTTTGAATGTACGAACAGCGTGGCAACTAAGACTAAATAAGGTCAATGTATATGTTCCCAATAGCCGTTCTAGCAACTCTTTGAATCTCTTCGGTGTAGCAAACAATGTAGCTCCGCAGGTTTTATCTCCTTCGTATTCGCACGTGACTTATTCCTTCGGACAGTGACTATAAATCTTAAACGGTCGGCTAATGCATCATGAATTTGCTCACGGAACTACGTGTACTACCAAAGATTACTAATAATTAATAAAGTGATATTTTATAAAGATGCCATGTTGACATCATCAGCAACATCTCAAGAGCAACTAACGTGATTGAAAGCCGTCAACACCAACACCGACGCGGGTCTAAAGAAAATTCTCAAGTCTTCTTGTACAAGCTGGCTAGTTTGTAAAAGAAGACTTAGCACTACGACAATAGGCTACCTAGTGTTTTCTTCTAGCTGTTAGATCAGAGTCGGTATTGACGACGGACATTCAATCAGTCACGCTGGGTTACGCTTGAGTTGCCGCCGCACAGTGGGGCAGATCCAGGAATTAGGCGGCCAATATTATTTTCTCCCATATATGTGTTGTAAATAGGTTAAATTATATTTTTTAGTATTTTGGGAACTTATTTTTTAAAACTAACTGATGCCCGCGGCCCCGCTTGCGTATATTTTGGTTTTAAATCCTGTTTGTCGAAATTCTGATTTAAATCATGTGGAAACCATGGATTTTCTGAGATAAAAAGTAACCTATGTGCTAACCCAGGGCATAATCTATATTCATTCGAAATTTCAGCCAAATCGGTTCAGTAGTTTTACCGCGAAGGAGAAACAAACGTTTTTTGACACGAAAAACAAATAATTCCATAAAGTGCCAAAACAGATTTTATTTCTATATAAAACATAGTAAAAAACTAAAAACACTAAAACTATAATAGTAAATTAAAATCGTGATTATGATAAATTAAGAAAATATAAAAACAAAAACGAAGAAAATAAAGATGCAATGGTAAATAAAAAAATACAAAAATAAACATAATGTGATTCAGATCAATCCCAAGTGTCTTCACCAGAGCTAAAGCTCAATTCATCCTTGTCAAGTTGGTCCGGTTCAGATTCCTCATGAGGACATTCTGCTGTGTTGAGTTCAGCGGAAATAAGCATTTCCAACGCTTCTTTGCTATGAGGCACATTTTTTCTTTTAGGTTTTGGCTTTATGCTCGATATTAATGGATCCGAACTTAGCAACAACCTATTAAGGCCGTCATAATTGCATTGCTCCCTTGAGCATTTTCTTGCGAAATACCGATACTGGCGAAAATGTTTGTTTCGTGCCTCTGCTGCTTCTTCGGATAGTAATCCAATAGGCAGAAGTGCATGATCCATTACAGTTGCACAATGTATTAAGATTTTATGCATTGTTGGAGACATAGGGTGCCAGGGATACAACTCAATATAAAGTTTTGTGGTCTGTTTCTATAGTGCTACGCATTTTGAGTGTTTTTCTGCGTTTACTTCTCCCACTTGAATCTTCAAACGACTTTGATGGTCTACCAGAAGAAAGCTATTTAGGTCTCGGTATTTCGTATGTTCCTTTTAACCATTCATCATTCTTTTGAATGAAAGTATGGGCCTTTTTATGTGACTCGATCCATTTTTTCTTAAATTGTGACTTTAGACGTGAGAAATTATGTTTAACTTCCTTCTTTTGTTCATCACAATATTCATCTTGTGATAGAATATATCTCTCAAGATAAATCAATTTTGCATCAAAATCGGGCAAGTCTTGTTATTGCATTTTAGTAAAAAGAAATCCACGTGTTACGGTGCAAGTCCCTAAAGTGCCTTCCTATTCTGGAAGCAAATAAAAACCGGTTTAAACCGAAAAAAAGAAATTTGTGAAATACGGCGATTTTCCGCTATGTACTTCATAGCCTTCAAAATATGGATTCCGCGGGAGACCGCAGCTAATCTCGATGTATTCAATTAGGGATAATAGTCAGTTCTTATTTACAATGAATAAAACCGATGGGACTCGGTGGGAAGTTAAAGTAAAACCTTTTTGAGTATCTAAAAGATGATTTTTCGACCGCAACAGAAGCATTATTTTGCAAGTGCCATAAAATATCTATTTTATCGTTATTCAAACTTTTTTATAAATGTAATATATGGGCGCTTACCTGTTATAATCGAATCCATTAAGATTTTTTTCAAAAATAACTCACTAACATATAAAAATCACTTTTTAAAAAGTTGTTTTAATTGAATCAGTTAACGCAATATGAACACGTAGAGTGACGCTCAGGTTTAGACTGACACAAAATGGTGAACACCCCTAATTAGAGGAATGGAGAGGTGGCATTATGTTCGGTGTCTACTTAATTACCTAAGGTAGTAAGTTTTGTTTGTCAATGGCCATTTTTGAGAAATCGATTTATGGCCAGCTAATTCCCGGAACTGCCCCACCGTGCGCCGGCGAGAACTCTCTCTCCACTAGTTTATCGGCGACGCCCTCTTGGCGGTCAAAACACTCTTGCAGTTTGCGCAGGATTAATTATTTATTTATTAATGTATGACGGGCGACTATTGCCTGTCGCACTCGTACACTAGCTCATAGCCCAGCGACAAAACTATCCCAACTAACTGGCTCCTGTTGCTCACCAACTCATTTCTCACTAACCGGCAGCGGTCAGACAACTGCCTAACTAACAGAATAATTAGGCACCTACTAGCTCGAAGCCTTTGAAGAAAATGTATTGAACTACTCAAATACTTATATACTACTAAATATGTTGTTATTGTGATTGTAGAACGATTCTACACGTGGACATAAAATTAAGCGTTGAACGTCAACTTCTGCTATAATAACAGAAATTATTACCTATTATTCTATTTTAATTATTTTATTGCTCTACAGTTTTCACGCAGTTTTATAAAATAGTACTTAGGTACTAGCAAAGAATAAAAATATCTAGTTAATATCTATATGTATGAAGGGAGAAACAGGATATACTTAATACCTATAGCTATATACAAGGAGAAAAAGACTGATAAGCTCAAAACTAAATCTAGAATCTTGAAATTTTGCATGTAGATTTTCTCAATAATGTAGACCTCTATCTACTAAGTGTTATATTTCTTGATGGTCTACATACCTACATCTGAAAGCACCGTGACAGTTGTTTAGGTGTCTATGGTTTGGTAGCCTCTATGCACTCTCTAGTGACGTTTGACAGTGGCGATGTTTGTAAAATACAGTAAAATAAAAGTATATTAAAATGTTTAATCTGAGTTTATCTCTAACATAAAAAAGAATTTTCAGAAATTCCGTGTAAAACTAAAACATGCAATAAATAGTTTCTTAACTTATAATATTATGTAGAAACATATAAATGTTCTTAATTGCCCCCAGATAGTCTCGAAATCTGAATGAAAGGTGTGAGTCGTTTTGACAGTAACATCAGAGCATACCATTGCGAGGGCGCGGAAGGAACGCCATCGAAGCGTGTCGGCCAGAGTCCTGAAGAGGGCGCCAGTGGACTCCCCCTTGCGCACCATCCCAGCTTCACGCACGGCTGGTGGGTCACTGGACTCCGCCACAACACTTTTTAACCTTATCCAACGCTCCTAACACCAAAGTAAACAACACACGTATCCAACAATTCCCGTAATGTACTAGCAATTATCTACTCAACACTTTCGCGACTCCCCGATTCGCGCGTGCTCAAAGTGAAAATGGAATAAACAAATAGGTAGACGAGATGTACTCTAGTAATGTACTTGTCCGTAATAATCGACTGCGTGGACGCGACTGGCTCGTTATCTCAACTACACCTATAAAATAAAGTCTAACATATCTAATATCTTCGTGAATGGACATTTGGCCTCGATGTTTTGGTCAAGTGACGCGGGACCCAGATGCCTCAGGCGGGGAACGCGTCGCGCGTCAAGTGCTAGCAATCCGCCCGCCCACAAATATCTGGGATGAGTCCACAAAACTAAAAACAAAACATCTGTCGTCGTGTTTTCTTTCATTGGTACTCATCCAGATAATCGCGCTTTTTGCAGAGTAAACTATGTTATCGAGCGCAAATTTACATTTTCTTGAGAAATCGCGCTATTCAAATCATATGTTTACATTCACAAGCAATTACTCATCGTCTCCCACAGAGTAATTTTTCCCCCTAATTAATCTCGTGGGAATGTGGCGTGTGGGACGATGTTCATTTGTAACAGAAATAACTTCTTAATTGGGCGAACATCCTTATGATGTTTGACAATGTTGGCCGGAGAAAAGGTTACAGATTACAATCTAAGCTTGGCAAAAGATATGGTATAGTGACCTATCAAACAGTGTAGGTTACAGACAATGGTGTCTCTCGGCGCGATTAACGCCCGTGCCCGTATATCGTATGCATGTTTATAATTAGCCGGCGCCGGTGGCAGGAGTCCAGCTCGATCACTCGGCTAACGGACCCGCACTATATCGGGCGCGGTCGTTGACAGGGAGATTTTTGCGGAAATCGCAACCGATCCGCATTCCGCGGGTGCCCGTATTAAATTGATGAAAATGAGATAAAATACCGCGAGATGAAAGCGCCGATTGAATGTTTTCATGTAATGAACCATTTGAGATTATTGAGTGTCGCATTTATGAATCATTCGCGTTAATGTGAGAGTAGGTACCTACTTATGTGAGATCGTTATAAACTTTCGTGCAATGATAAGACTGGGTTTTGCCGGTGCTTGTATTAAAAAAGTTTGGAGAACATGGTCTTTTCCTCTTTTCCCGTTGAGAATCAACTCAAAGTAGATACTTACCTAAAACAGTTCAATTAATTTTATTCTTTATTTTAAGTCATGCTCAAGTTTAGCATTAAGTGCCTACGCAGAGATCGATGTACAAATTATGATGAAATCGATCCGGTAGGGGTGGTAACTTGCCACGGCCGAAGCCTCCCACCAGACCGGACCAGAGATTTAGAAATTATAAAATTCCAAATCCCTGCCCGGGAATCGAACCCGGGATCTTCCACTAATAAGACCACGGCGCTTACCATTGCGCCCGGGAAGTCATCAAAACGTTAGAGGAAGTGACTACAAACACAAATATTTCAATATTGTAGCTAATAATTCCGTACAGTATCGTCTTAAGGGAACATTAAAGCTATTACGCCGACACCCCCCGCTTATTTGACAGCAACGCATGCAGCTATTCAGAGAATTTGGAGCTCGGAATCTTTGGTGGAAATAGTTGAGCACCGACGATCTCTCGTTTAGTTGTTATTCAAAGTGTATTTCAAACTAAGAACTTCTTGTATTTTATGATATAGAAATACCTACTAAAAGATAGCTTTTCAGCTTTACGTAAAAGTTATACTATATACTACCCTTATTTAATCGATTGCAAAGAACTGATTGAAACTGTATTTGAACCGGAAAATTTCTCTATTTGAATTCCGCAACTCATAAGATTCTAATCAAGATTAAACTAACATCGTCCGATTTCTTCACTTCTTAAAATCAATTTTCGTATATATATAAATACGAGGTTTGCTTTTAAAATAACAAAAGTAATTCATAGCATAAGTATTTAGGTGTATTCGGGTGTATTTCAACATATACATTTTGTAAGTATTTACTCATTTATTATGGTACTTGGTAGTAAATATCTAAATATATTTAAAAAAAAAAGGCTGACTGACCGACTGACAGACTAATCAACGTACAGCTCAAACCACTGACTGGACGGATCGAACCGTTTGGCATGCAGATAGCTATTAACAGGGCTCTCTCCGTCACTCGTTTCCACTCGTTTCATACAATCGTAGTTCCGATTTCATTTGAATACTAAGCAACCAAAGTCCATGAAATTTTGCAGACATATTCTAGAAACTAATATCTGTGTCTGTGGTGTTTTAGATTTTTCTAAAAATATGTAGTTTTAAAATTACAGGGGCTCAAAGATTTGTATGTAAATTTTAAAGACCGCGTAACTTTGAAACCGAATATTTTAACAGAAATCTGGAAAACCACAGACATAGATATTAGTTTCTAGAATATGTCTGCAAAATTTCATGGACTTTGGTTGCTTAATATTCAAATGAAATCGGAACTACGATTGTATGAAACGAGTGACGGAGAGAGCCCTCTTAAGAAAGGATTTTTCAATATTCAACCCTCAAGGGGGGTAAAATAGAGGTTTGTTTGCGTAAGCCATCCGGACGAAGTCGTGGGCATAAGCTAGTGGGTAAATATTACAAGATGTGTGATTTTGGTCGCGTCTACTATTGTAATAAATTACATGAAACGTTTATTTCTTTAAAGTTGTGCCACACAGCACCATCTAAGGGTTTGGTTATCCCGGCGCGGGCGCCTCTAACACAAAATAAAGATACCATCATAACACGTCAGAACACACGTACACAGTACATTAAGTGCACAGTAACTAACTATGTAAGATGCATAGGAGAAGCAAATAAGGAATGAGGTGTCGCTGCAAGCATTTGAAAGATGCGCCGATAGAGCACGCAGTTGGAGAAAATTACTCGTTCCCTACAGTCAGAGCGTTGACATTGATATAAATACGACGTCAGTAATAGCAGTCACAACATAATAAAAACTCTGTTTTCCGTTAATATACTGAGGCTAAGTTTGTTGTGGGCTCTTCTCAGACTTGGGCGCGTTTGGAACGTTCGTAGCTTTATTTTCAAGTTAACGTAATTAATAATCGCCACTACATCATTGTTTGACAATCAGAAAGTGTACAATAGTACCCAATTTGAATAAATGACTTCGACTTATACTATATCGAACTGCATTTTCATTGTCATTTAATTTGTCGTAGAAGACCAACATGTTGAAAACTCTGTTTCTGATAATATGTCAAACTGCTTTGCATTGCCATATAATTTGCTAAAGAGGAACTTGGCTGACATTTGTAAAGAAACGACCTTACCATTGTGATATTAATAATAATTAAAGAGTATAGGAATACTTTAAAAAAGAAATGACCGTAATTATGAAAACCTTCGAATCAGACGCACAATAATTCCTCACATTTCCATATTAAAGAAAACTGCAAACGCAGTCGAGTACAATAATGTCCAGGGTGCATCGGTGGGTGCACGACAATGGCGAGGGTGCAGCAGGCGTCGCTGCAAGCATTTGAGCGATGCGCCGATAGAGCACGCAGTTGGAGAGAATTTAATTTCAAGCGGCTCAGATTAAACGGAATTCAATTTTCATTGCGAAAGCGATTAGATATCTTACAGTGGTGACTGGTGGCTTGACTAATATTATTTTAATGTGGTTATAAAGAAAGAAAGAATTTTAATATCTCTGTGGAGTAGTTAGCTACTTAATCAGACGAAGACGAGCCAAATTATAATTACCACTATTATAAATACTACATATCATAATTATAGTATTAAATGTAGTAATACAATATTTCTTTTAATTTCCATGATTGTTTTTAATTCGTACACTAAGAATTTTTATGTGGGTAAGTATTAAGTTGAAAAGGTTAGCTACCGAAAGTCAGTGATTGAGAACACTGATTGAGTGAAGCCACACGATGCGTTGTCGGTGCGGTGCGACGCCGCACAGCGCACTGCTGTAGATTTTAGTATTGTATGCTACACGGGCACTGCGTTCCCGCTCCGGCAGAAAATATGGGCTTGTACTGCCCTCCCCTCGTTGTCTGTCAAGTCGCAAGTCTGGCGCATTTGCGGTGCGATGCCGCACGACAGCGTAACGCTTCGTGTGGCATAGCGATTTCTACATACGGCACCGCTCAGGCGCCGCACCGCACCGTCTACGCATTCTGTGGCTTCACCCTTAGGATTTCAGTAATTGACCTAGCCTTCAAGAAAACATTATATTGAGGCATCCCTAATTTTGGACTAGTTTTCACATGCCATCACGGATGATGACTGCAGTTACGGACGCAGTCGCAGCAAATAAAAATCTAGTTAGTAGCTTTATTATTATTATAACATTTATTATGAAACTTCACTTTACTTTTAAAAGGTCACTTAGTAATTCCGAGATCATTATTCTTCGCTAACGTTATCGCATGAAAAATAAGTTGTTGATAAAAAAGAATTAATACTTAAGGCTCTTGGAGCGAGACGGAAGTACCCCTCCTACACCACACGTAGACCACCGTGAACGCAGAAGCAAATCGTAATCTTGACCGCTACAAGCCTAAACAATGGGTTATTCGCACCGATACCAAAGATTAAACAGCCGAGGATAGTACATAGTTAATCTACTGGAATTTTTGAAAACAATAAACGCTAGTAAAGTAATTTATTTATTACTAAAGGATGCCCGCGGCTTCGCCCGCGTGGATTTCGGTTTTTTTTTAAATCCTGTAGGAACTCTTTGATTTTCCGGGATAAAAAGTAGCCTATGTCCTTTCCCGGGATGTACCCCAAGTTTGTATCTTTCATTAAAATCGCTTCAGTGGTTGGGCCGTGAAAACGTAGCAGACAGATAGACAGACAGACAGTGACACTTTCGCATTTATAATATTAGTATGGATTAGATGATACTCGCGAGTTCATCGGCATGGATTTAGGTTTATTAGTCCCGTGAAAACTCTCCAAAAGATATCCGTCTCCTGAATCGTATTTTTATTTTTTTCCTACCACGAAAGGGGCAGTCGCAATAATATTCTAGCACTTAAACTCCGATACTCTCGCATTACTGCAGGTATACGAGTGTCTTAGGTATGTATATCATTGACTCAAAGGCCTAAATCGAGCGGGTGGCCAATCATTACCGAGTCATTTATTCGGCCAATTGCCTCTATCGATAGTCGATCGCAAATGTGTGAGGCGCGCGACGAATATTTTCCATTATTTACAATGCCAGCCGCCCCGTCCGGCGTTCTTCGAGCAATTTTGACGAAGACAACCGCTGCGGCCGGTTCTTATTGAGGGTCAATGCAACTGCAAAAGGCAACAGCATAATAGCAGTTTTGATACGGTATTAGTGCAGTTCAAATGACTGTGAGGGACTGTTGGGGACTGAATACACATATTGTTATTGTTGTTGTAGACGCTTCACCTAACTAATAAGAGTAGACGCAGTGTAATCCGGCAGCTATAAGTCACCAAGAACCGTGCCAACCGAACACGCAGTTCGCGTGTAGTTTACTGCATGCCAGTGTCAGAACGGCACACCGACTCCATAGACCTTAAGCACAGTTAGTATGGGCATGGATCATCGCAGCAGCGCAGCGTGACAAAGACTTTTTAATATTTGCAAATCTTTGAATTCACGTCACCCCTAATATGTACCGTTTCTAAATGTTAAATGTCAAAGAACAACAGTTTTCTGAAATGCACTGCACTGATGCACTGATTTGTGCTTGTGCACTTATGTTGTTATTTTTTAGATAACCGAGGTACAGGGCTGGTTATCCTTAGCACAGATCTAAAAATCTAGCTAGGATAGCCAGTTCTTGATCTGGAAACATTTTTTAAATTTTATATAGTATATTTACGCTAATAAGCATACAAATTGTTCGAGATCAAATACTACCTATGTATATATGTAACGAGGTGATTGAAAATATACGTTTTATTCATTTTAAAAAACAAAAAAAAAATTTGACTGATGTCAATTCAGGATCAAACTGAGAGCTCACTCTCTCTACCTAACTCTGCCCTAAGGCCGAATAATTTTAGAGAAGGCCTAAGACTCGCAATGGATAATAGTAGTAAGTTTAAGGTACGAATAATTTCCATGATTTCCCCTGCCTGCCGCCCGACGTGCCCCGGGCGAAGTTGACAAACAAGCGGATACCATTAAAGTAAACAAACTCGATCGGTTTCACGAGACAATTTTTTACATTGATCGATACCAGAGTTAACTACAGTGAGAGAACTCTTGGTTTGATCCTGAATCGACGATTCTTCAAATATACCTATAGGGGACGTGAAATTAAAGAAAAATAGTTGTTACGTATAAATCCATTTTGTCTAACTCTTGTTGTTTATATAAAACATTTATTTCATACCAAACTTTATCGATTACCACAGTAAAATCACGATTTTTTGGAAAAAAATCGAGATTGACTCCTATCCTGTGTATAAGATTATATTTAAAAATCTTTGTAAGTATTCAGTTATTATTTTCCCGGACATAGACAAGGTATTCCTTCATTCAAGGTTTATTCAAAGATCTTAGACCAAATTCTCAATGTCTAGTCTATCGCCTCTCTGACCGCTTCAAAAGTAACAGCCTGTAGGTATATTTAGGTAAGTCCCATTCATTTTGCTTGTAATAAAGCGGAATGACGCAAACTACATAACGAGCGAAACTAATCTTTCAACTTGGCCCAACGATGAAATAATTTTAGTTAGAGACGAATATTAATCACACTAATATTATAAAGGAGAAAGTTTGTATGTGTGTGTGTGTGTGTGTGTGTGTGTGTGTGTGTGTATGTTTGTTACTCCTTCACGCAAAAACTACTGGACGGATTGGGCTGAAAAGAATGGAGATAGATTATACCCTGGATTAGCACATAGGCTACTTTTTATCCCGGAAAATCAAAGAGTTTCCACGGGAATTTAAAAAAGCTACATCCACGCGAACGAAGTAGCGGGCATCAGCTAGTTGCTTAATATAAGAAGAATATTATGAACCTAAGGGTTATCTAACCTTCTTATCTACAAGAAAACTAGAAAATAGCTGATAACTTTTAAACGGCTAAACCAATTTTTTTGGATTATAGCTAAGAACACTCTCGATCAAGCCACCTTTCAAACAAAAAAAACTAAATTAAAATCGGTTCATTCGTTTAGGCGCTACGATGCCACAGACAGATACACAGATACACAGACACACAGATACACAGATACACACGTCAAACTTATAACACCCCTCTTTTTGGGTCGGGGGTTAATAAAAGAGTTTGTTGTTGTCTAAAATGAGATTACTACTAAGAATAGATATAACACGAAATCGAACCGCGATTCGGCTAGCCGGCGGTCTTTCGGTACACGTGACAGGAGCGAGATACCGATAGCAGCTTTAATAGAGTTCTTCGCTGCACCCAATCACGGCCCCTGCCTGTACCAGCGACGTACCGATAATCGTGATACCACTAAGACGGCACAAGGTATATACGAATTGTTCCCCTTGTTCGCCATTTGTTAGTCCACTTTGCCTCCGTTTTTGATCTATATAGTAAAACTTATTGTATTTCATTTCAAAAGTTACAAATGAAAAGGAAATGATTTTACAATAAAACTGAGTTTTTTTTATATTTTCATTAAGGATTTTTTGTTTAGTGGATTATTAATAAATATAAAGTCAGTGAAAAGTACCTATATAATTTAACGCAATGAGAAAATATATTGTATTTTCCCACCTCGAAAATAATACGAGAGCGATAATAAATAATGTATATAAGTATTATATAAATACTATTATATTATAACTTTACAGAAGCGTAAATCAAATTGTACTAGTAACATATTATTATGTATTTGTGTTCTATGACAAATAATAATAATAAATTGATAACGCAAGCACTGAAGCACATTTAGAGCAGCTAGAGCAAGCAAGAACTTTAAACAAAGAACAAAAAACCCATTATCATCTTGAGAAATCATAATTGATGTCAAGATTCTGAGAATAAATTGAACTTCGACAATGAGAAGTGGCTATCAGGCCATTGGCTTCCAATGATGCAAATGACGGTAACAGTCAATGAATCTATCTAAGAGGAAGCATAAATCAAGTCGTTATCCAGTGCTACGTCAATAGTTGTGACGATTAGAAGACGACAATATGTCTTTGAAATTACAAAATTAAGAATTAGATCATCGAATCAAATCATCACAATCCACGTGTAGCATTTTTACAAAAGATAATAATAACAATATTTCAATAGTTTTTAAGTAGCTTTTAGAACTCCAAATATCTTTGTTTTATTGTAATAACAATTTATATTAGCACAAGTGTAAATTAAAAATTTATAACACCCCCGACAAGTGAAGGTTACATACAGTAATAACTAGAAAAGAGCTGATAACTTTCAAACGGCTGAACAGTTTGAATTATAGCTAAGAACACTCTCGATCAAGCCACCTTTCAAACAAAAAAAAAACTTAATTAAAATCGGTTCATTAGTTTAGGAGCTACGATTCCACAGACAGATACACAGATACACACGTCAAACTTATGACACCCCTCTTTTTGGGTCGGGGCTTAATAAAATAAAACGATGAATCAAATTATTGTATTTATAACATTACATAATTTTAATCATAGATATATAATAGTCATAAAACCTACTATAGATACTATGGATAAATTGCCTACTATAGAGAACATATTGTATTCCTGCGTATGAATAGAAGATGTCACCCTACAGCTTTTCCAAGTAATTAGGGTAAGATGAACAAAAATTGGATATCGTTGTTCAGTTCAATACAAAATCAAGAATTCGTCCTCCCAATTTTGCCCCGTACAACAACAAAATGTCTGAGGAGAGGAGCTTTTCAAGTTTTCACACATAATAGCGGGTGCCTAACGATTTCCTTAGATGTGTCATGAATAAATTCAATGAAATACGTTCGCCATCCAAGACTAACACCTGGTGACAAGAGGAAAATAAATATTCGCAGCACTCGCAGTGAACCGGATTAATGACTTGAGTGTGGCGCTGTTTAGTTGCCATGCTTGCCCTCGCCACTTATGTTTTATAGAGATTTCTATTCCTTATATATTCTGAAGTCTTCTTCTTCCTAGAAGTTCCTACTGTTTAGCCTACACTAAACTAAATTAGTAGGTTCCTATAGTACCTATAGAACGTACCTATATATAATATATCCTATACCTATAGAAGAATAATCCAATTAGGAGATAACATACCATCAAACCGATGCAAAATATTAAAAGAAAATCGAGATGATATCTTGGTCGATTCACAGTAACATAAATAACTCGCGAATAAAATTTCAAATTGGCCATCGAAAATCCCACGAAGAGTTTTGAAGCATTTATTAACATAATCGTAAAATAACTGTATTTTCTTTAGAATTAAGTTCATGGCGTTTTGGTTATCAATATCTTGTAATCTCTTTTCTTATTAGAACTTACAGATGTTAGTTATTGATTTTTATTTATTTTAATGTAAATTGGATTCGTGTAAAACAAGATATTGTTACCCGCCTACATTTGCAATGCTAATTTCATGATAACTCGATTAGCGACTATGATAAGAAGCACATGGTAACAATTTTCCCTGTCACTATAGGAAAACAAACAACCACGCTTAATTCCAAAGTTCATTATATAGACGGGGCATAGAAACACTATCGTATTAATCGTTCCCTCACTTAAAAGAAACCTTAAGAAATAAAAATTTTGGTAGCGATTACTCAAGAAATGTCATGGCCGTTACTAGGTGGGTATATCAGCTAATTCTATTAAGACGTAAGCACGTCCCCGGCGAGTCGGCAACCGACCCAGTAATAAACACAATTCGCGATTCCGCGCCGCCTGATCTGATAAAGGCGTTTCAATGTCAACGCACCGGTCACCTTGAGCGACGCGCCGCGACGCAATCGTGGCGAGTGAAATTTGCAAATCTGATACAATCTTATCCGAGAGGTCGATACTCGAACTGGATCGTAAATAACGCGCTAAGTGGAAACTCCGGGCGGTACATGTGCTCAAAGTTTTAGGGCACTTCTGAGAAATTATAGAATTTTTGTGTCGCTAGGCTTTTAACCTAATGATATAAGAAGAAAAAGTTCTGTCCTATTTTAATGAGGAAGACAATAATCCTTAGAAAAACGAGTATCAGGAACTTAAAAATGTGAAACACCAAAGAAAGATAGTGAAGAAGTGTGTTTTTATTAAAAGGTTATGGCCTAGAGCTTCTAAATTTTCGCAAAAAACTCATTTTTGCATGACAACTCAGATTTTTGTGCAAACACTATTACGAGATCAAACAAAGGAAACGTGTTTGCATCGCTATTATATTGGTCGTGTGATTACGTCACGATTTACGTATTCGTCTGGGTTAGACAGACGTTGACGTAGTTTAATTAATAACATCGCCACGGTAAGTACGAGCATGAGGAAAATTGATATTGACGGGCATTATTCATTATTACCTAAATCCACGCAAATGTAGCCAAGTATATAGCTCGCACAGTTTTGTTATGTATTCATGATTTATTCTAATTAAGCTTGGTTATCCTCAAAGCAACCATCTAGATACATCACATGTTGAAGCCCTTTAGATAGGGATCTTTAGACTAGTTATTATAATCTTCGATTTAAAAAAAATCAATCAGTAATATCGGTTTTGTGTGACGTCATTTTTACTCTCTTGCTCTCTCCCTCCACGTGGCAAGTGGCTTAGTAAAATACGCACGTACGCCATTGCATTGTATCGCGCTGTATCAAAATTCATTGGTTTATTATGGAGCTGCGAATAGTTTCAGCTAGATCAATCTAGCATTCGCTAGCCGCATTTTGGTGCACCGCAGGTGCCAAAGATGCTGCTCCAATTTTCCTCGGATCGATGTCAACGTTCCGAAATAGCAAACGCGGCCGACGAGAATATACCTACCTGCAAGGTCGCCCACATTTATGACCCCCGGACAAAGTCCGACTTCTTAATGTCAAAGGTGGCTTCTGTAGCTTTGGAGGATGGCCTCTTGCCAACTGTCGCTGTCAAGATGGTGCTTTAGGCACGAAATGGACCTTTTAGTTTTAAAACCAGCGTCTTAACTTGGCTCCGTGAACTTGGCACCCGACTTCAAAAATTGTAAATTTTTTTTATGCGTATCGATAGCCTTTCGTATGTAGTTGATTGTAGTGAAACGTTTTTCGTTTGTAGTAATTTCAAAAAAAAATTATAACGAAAAAAAAAATGGTCATCCCCCGAAATTTGAAATTCAAGATTTTTCCAATTGATTCTCATAGATAAACGTTAGTAGTGGATTGTAGTGGAATTCTTTTCTCAAAAAGTTAAATAGAAAAAAAATAAAAAATAAAAAACATTTTTCTGTTTTCTTCTGGGCATAAGTCCCGTTTTAAGGGTTCTACGGTTACTACAAACGAAAGGATAGATAGAGGAAGGTTGCTAGAGGTTTGTAGTGAACAATTTTTGTTTGTAGTTACAAAAAAACCTGTCTTCCATAGGTTTATTTGCAAAATCTGGTTTTTTCGTTCCCTTCTGGGCATAAGTCCCGTTTTAAGGCTTCTATGGTTACTACAAACGAAAGGATAGATAAAAGAAGGTTGCTAGAGGTTTGTAGTGAAAGAATTTTTGTTTGTAGTTACAAAAAAACCTGCTTTCCAGAGGTTTATTAGCAAAATCTGGTTTTTTCAATCTTTTTTGTCCACAATTCCCGTGTTAAGGCTTCTATGGTTACTAGAAACGGAAGGATAGACAGAGCAAGGTTACTAGAGGTTTGTAGTGAACGAATTTTTGTTTGTAGTTACAAAAAAACCTGTCTTCCATAGGTTTATTTGCAAAATCTGGTTTTTTCGTTCCCTTCTGGGCATAAGTCCTGTTTCGAGGGTTCTATGGTTACTACAAACGAATGGATAGACAGAGCAAGGTTGCTAGAGGTTTGTAGTGAACGAATTTTTGTTTGTAGTTACAAAAAACCTGTCTTCCATAGGTTTATTTGCAAAATCTGGTTTTTTCGTTCCCTTCTGGGCATAAGTCCCGTTTTAAGGCTTCTACGGTTACTACAAACGAAAGGATAGATAGAAGAAGGTTGCTAGAGGTTTGTAGTGAACGAATTTTTGTTTGTAGTTACAAAAAAAACCTGCTTTCCAGAGGTTTATTTGCAAAACCTGGTTTTTTCGATCTTTTTTGTCCACAAGTCCCGTGTTAAGGCTTCTATGGTTACTACAAACGAAAGGATACATAGAAGAAGGTTGCTAGAGGTTTGTAGTGAACGAATTTTTGTTTGTAGTTACAAAAAAACCTGTCTTCCAGAGGTTTGTTTACAAAATCTGGTTTTTTCGTTCCCTTCTGGGCATAAGTCCTGTTTCGAGGATTCTATGGTTATTACAAACGAATGGATAGACAGAGCAAGGTTGCTAGAGGTTTGTAGTGAACGAATTCTTGTTTGTAGTTACAAATAAACCTGTCTTCCATAGGTTTATTTGCAAAATCTGGTTTTTTCGTTCCCTTCTGGGCATAAGTCCCGTTTTAAGGCTTCTATGGTTACTACAAACGAAAGGATAGATAGAAGAAGGTTGCTAGAGGTTTGTAGTGAAAGAATTTTTGTTTGTAGTTACAAAAAAACCTGCTTTCCAGAGGTTTATTTGCAAAATCTGGTTTTTTCAATCTTTTTTGTCCACAAGTCCCGTGTTAAGGCTTCTATGGTTACAACAAATGGAAGGATAGACAGAGCAAGGTTACTAGAGGTTTGTAGTGAACGAATTTTTGTTTATAGTTACAAAAAAACCTGTCTTCCAGAGGTTTGTTTACAAAATCTGGTTTTTTCGTTCCCTTCTGGGCATAAGTCCTGTTTCGAGGGTTCTATGGTTACTACAAACGAATGGATAGACAGAGCAAGGTTGCTAGAGGTTTGTAGTGAACGAACTTTTGTTTGTAGTTGCAAAAAAACTGTCTTCCATAGGTTTATTTGCAAAATCTGGTTTTTTCGTTCCCTTCTGGGCATAAGTCCCGTTTTAAGGCTTCTATGGTTACTACAAACGAAAGGATAGATAGAAGAAGGTTGCTAGAGGTTTGTAGTGAAAGAATTTTTGTTTGTAGTTACAAAAAAACCTGCTTTCCAGAGGTTTATTAGCAAAATCTGGTTTTTTCAATCTTTTTTGTCCACAAGTCCCGTGTTAAGGCTTCTATGGTTACTACAAACGGAAGGATAGACAGAGCAAGGTTGCTAGAGGTTTGTAGTGAACGAATTTTTGTTTGTAGTTACAAAAAAACCTGTCTTCCAGAGGTTTGTTTACAAAATCTGGTTTTTTCGATCCCTTCTGGGCATAAGTCCTGTTTCGAGGGTTCTATGGTTACTACAAACGAATGGATAGACAAAGCAAGGTTGCTAGAGGTTTGTAGTGAATGAAATTTTGTTTGGAGTTACAAAAAAACCTGTCTTCCATAGGTTTATTTGCAAAATCTGGTTTTTTCGTTCCCTTCTGGGCATAAGTCCCGTTTTAAGGCTTCTACGGTTACTACAAACGAAAGGATAGATAAAAGAAGGTTGCTAGAGGTTTGTAGTGAACGAATTTTTGTTTGTAGTTACAAAAAAAACCTGCTTTCCAGAGGTTTATTTGCAAAATCTGGTTTTTTCAATCTTTTTTGTCCACAAGTCCCGTGTTAAGGCTTCTATGGTTACTACAAACGAAAGGATACATAGAAGAAGGTTGCTAGAGGTTTGTAGTGAACGAATTTTTGTTTGTAGTTACAAAAAAACCTGTCTTCCAGAGGTTTGTTTACAAAATCTGGTTTTTTCGTTCCCTTCTGGGCATAAGTCCTGTTTCGAGGATTCTATGGTTATTACAAACGAATGGATAGACAGAGCAAGGTTGCTAGAGGTTTGTAGTGAACGAATTCTTGTTTGTAGTTACAAATAAACCTGTCTTCCATAGGTTTATTTGCAAAATCTGGTTTTTTCGTTCCCTTCTGGGCATAAGTCCCGTTTTAAGGCTTCTATGGTTACTACAAACGAAAGGATAGATAGAAGAAGGTTGCTAGAGGTTTGTAGTGAAAGAATTTTTGTTTGTAGTTACAAAAAAACCTGCTTTCCAGAGGTTTATTTGCAAAATCTGGTTTTTTCAATCTTTTTTGTCCACAAGTCCCGTGTTAAGGCTTCTATGGTTACTACAAATGGAAGGATAGACAGAGCAAGGTTACTAGAGGTTTGTAGTGAACGAATTTTTGTTTGTAGTTACAAAAAAACCTGTCTTCCAGAGGTTTGTTTACAAAATCTGGTTTTTTCGATCCCTTCTGGGCATAAGTCCTGTTTCGAGGGTTCTATGGTTACTACAAACGAATGGATAGACAGAGCAAGGTTGCTAGAGGTTTGTAGTGAACGAATTTTTGTTTGTAGTTACAAAAAACCTGTCTTCCAGAGGTTTGTTTACAAAATCTGTTTTTTTCGTTCCCTTCTGGGCATAAGTCCCGTTTTAAGGCTTCTATGGTTACTACAAACGAAAGAATAGATAGAAGAAGGTTGCTAGAGGTTTGTAGTGAAAGAATTTTTGTTTGTAGTTACAAAAAAAACTGCTTTCCAGAGGTTTATTTGCAAAATCTGGTTTTTTCAATCTTTTTTGTCCACAAGTCCCGTGTTAAGGCTTCTATGGTTACTACAAACGGAAGGATAGACAGAGCAAGGTAACTAGAGGTTTGTAGTGAACGAATTTTTGTTTGTAGTTACAAAAAAACCTGTCTTCCAGAGGTTTGTTTACACAATCTGGTTTTTTCGTTCCCTTCTGGGCATAAGTCCTGTTTCGAGGGTTCTATGGTTACTACAAACGAATGGATAGACAGAGCAAGGTTGCTAGAGGTTTGTAGTGAACGAATTTTTGTTTGTAGTTACAAAAAAACCTGTCTTCCATAGGTTTATTTGCAAAATCTGGTTTTTTCGTTCCCTTCTGGGCATTAGTCCCATTTTAAGGCTTCTATGGTTACTACAAACGAAAGGATACATAGAAGAAGGTTGCTAGAGGTTTGTAGTGAACGAATTTTTGTTTGTAGTTACAAAAAAACCTGTCTTCCAGAGGTTTGTTTACAAAATCTGGTTTTTTCGTTCCCTTCTGGGCATAAGTCCTGTTTCGAGGGTTCTATGGTTACTACAAACGAATGGATAGACAGAGCAAGGTTGCTAGAGGTTTGTAGTGAACGAATTTTTGTTTGTAGTTACAAAAAAACCTGTCTTCCATAGGTTTATTTGCAAAATCTAGTTTTTTCGTTCCCTTCTGGGCATAAGTCCCGTTTTAAGGCTTCTATGGTTACTACAAACGAAAGGATAGATAGAAGAAGGTTGCTAGAGGTTTGTAGTGAAAGAATTTTTGTTTGTAGTTACAAAAAAACCTGCTTTCCAGAGGTTTATTTGCAAAATCTGGTTTTTTCAATCTTTTTTGTCCACAAGTCCCGTGTTCAGGCTTCTATGGTTACTACAAACGGAAGGATAGACAGAGCAAGGTTACTAGAGGTTTGTAGTGAACAAATTTTTGTTTGTAGTTACAAAAAAACCTGTCTTCCAGCGGTTTGTTTACAAAATCTGGTTTTTTCATTCCCTTCTGGGCAAAAGTCCCGTTTTAAGGCTTCTATGGTTACTACAAACGAATGGATAGACAGAGCAAGGTTGCTAGAGGTTTGTAGTGAACGAATTCTTGTTTGTAGTTACAAAAAAACCTGTCTTCCAGAGGTTTATTTGCAAAATCTGGTTTTTTCGTTCCCTTCTGGGCATAAGTCCTGTTTTAAGGCTTCTATGGTTACTACAAACGAAAGGATAGATAAAAGAAGGTTGCTAGAGGTTTGTAGTGAAAGAATTTTTGTTTGTAGTTACAAAAAAACCTGCTTTCCAGAGGTTTATTAGCAAAATCTGGTTTTTTCAATCTTTTTTGTCCACAATTCCCGTGTTAAGGCTTCTATGGTTACTACAAACGGAAGGATAGACAGAGCAAGGTTACTAGAGGTTTGTAGTGAACGAATTTTTGTTGGTAGTTACAAAAAAACCTGTCTTCCATAGGTTTATTTGCAAAATCTGGTTTTTCGTTCCCTTCTGGGCATAAGTCCCGTTTTAAGGCTTCTATGTTACTACAAACGAATGGATAGACAGAGCAAGGTTGCTAGAGGTTTGTAGTGAACGAATTCTTGTTTGTAGTTACAAAAAAACCTGTCTTCCAGAGGTTTATTTGCAAAATCTGGTTTTTTCAATCTTTTTTGTCCACAAGTCCCGTGTTAAGGCTTCTATGGTTACTACAAACGAAAGGATAGATAGAAGAAGGTTGCTAGAGGTTTGTAGTGAAAGAATTTTTGTTTGTAGTTACAAAAAAACCTGCTTTCCAGAGGTTTATTTGCAAAATCTGGTTTTTTCAATCTTTTTTGTCCACAAGTCCCGTGTTCAGGCTTCTATGGTTACTACAAACGGAAGGATAGACAGAGCAAGGTTACTAGAGGTTTGTAGTGAACAAATTTTTGTTTGTAGTTACAAAAAAACCTGTCTTCCAGCGGTTTGTTTACAAAATCTGGTTTTTTCATTCCCTTCTGGGCAAAAGTCCCGTTTTAAGGCTTCTATGGTTACTACAAACGAATGGATAGACAGAGCAAGGTTGCTAGAGGTTTGTAGTGAACGAATTCTTGTTTGTAGTTACAAAAAAACCTGTCTTCCAGAGGTTTATTTGCAAAATCTGGTTTTTTCGTTCCCTTCTGGGCATAAGTCCCGTTTTAAGGCTTCTATGGTTACTACAAACGAATGGATAGACAGAGCAAGGTTGCTAGAGGTTTGTAGTGAACGAATTCTTGTTTGTAGTTACAAAAAAACCTGTCTTCCAGAGGTTTATTTGCAAAATCTGGTTTTTTCGTTCCCTTCTGGGCATAAGTCCCGTTTTAAGGCTTCTATGGTTACTACAAACGAAAGGATAGATAAAAGAAGGTTGCTAGAGGTTTGTAGTGAAAGAATTTTTGTTTGTAGTTACAAAAAAACCTGCTTTCCAGAGGTTTATTTGCAAAATCTGGTTTTTTCAATCTT
Source organism: Maniola jurtina (assembly GCF_905333055.1). NCBI lineage: Eukaryota > Metazoa > Arthropoda > Insecta > Lepidoptera > Nymphalidae > Maniola > Maniola jurtina. The sequence continues at coordinate 3,454,926 of NC_060044.1, forward strand.
TTTTGTCCACAAGTCCCGTGTTCAGGCTTCTATGGTTACTACAAACGGAAGGATAGACAGAGCAAGGTTACTAGAGGTTTGTAGTGAACAAATTTTTGTTTGTAGTTACAAAAAAACCTGTCTTCCAGCGGTTTGTTTACAAAATCTGGTTTTTTCATTCCCTTCTGGGCAAAAGTCCCGTTTTAAGGCTTCTATGGTTACTACAAACGAATGGATAGACAGAGCAAGGTTGCTAGAGGTTTGTAGTGAACGAATTCTTGTTTGTAGTTACAAAAAAACCTGTCTTCCAGAGGTTTATTTGCAAAATCTGGTTTTTTCGTTCCCTTCTGGGCATAAGTCCCGTTTTAAGGCTTCTATGGTTACTACAAACGAAAGGGTAGATAAAAGAAGGTTGCTAGAGGTTTGTAGTGAAAGAATTTTTGTTTGTAGTTACAAAAAAACCTGCTTTCCAGAGGTTTATTAGCAAAATCTGGTTTTTTCAATCTTTTTTGTCCACAATTCCCGTGTTAAGGCTTCTATGGTTACTACAAACGGAAGGATAGACAGAGCAAGGTTACTAGAGGTTTGTAGTGAACGAATTTTTGTTGGTAGTTACAAAAAAACCTGTCTTCCATAGGTTTATTTGCAAAATCTGGTTTTTCGTTCCCTTCTGGGCATAAGTCCCGTTTTAAGGCTTCTATGGTTACTACAAACGAATGGATAGACAGAGCAAGGTTGCTAGAGGTTTGTAGTGAACGAATTCTTGTTTGTAGTTACAAAAAAACCTGTCTTCCAGAGGTTTATTTGCAAAATCTGGTTTTTTCGTTCCCTTCTGGGCATAAGTCCCGTTTTAAGGCTTCTATGGTTACTACAAACGAAAGGATAGATAAAAGAAGGTTGCTAGAGGTTTGTAGTGAAAGAATTTTTGTTTGTAGTTACAAAAAAACCTGCTTTCCAGAGGTTTATTAGCAAAATCTGGTTTTTTCAATCTTTTTTGTCCACAATTCCCGTGTTAAGGCTTCTATGGTTACTACAAACGGAAGGATAGACAGAGCAAGGTTACTAGAGGTTTGTAGTGAACGAATTTTTGTTGGTAATTACAAAAAAACCTGTCTTCCATAGGTTTATTTGCAAAATCTGGTTTTTCGTTCCCTTCTGGGCATAAGTCCTGTTTCGAGGGTTCTATGGTTACTACAAACGAATGGATAGACAGAGCAAGGTTGCTAGAGAATTGTGGTGAACGAATTCTTGTTTGTAGTTACAAAAAAACCTGTCTTCCATAGGTTTATTTGCAAAATCTGGTTTTTTCGTTCCCTTCTGGGCATAAGTCCCGTTTTAAGGCTTCTATGGTTACTACAAACGAAAGGATAGATAGAAGAAGGTTGCTAGAGGTTTGTAGTGAAAGAATGTTTGTTTGTAGTTACAAAAAAACCTGCTTTCCAGAGGTTTATTTGCAAAATCTGGTTTTTTCAATCTTTTTTGTCCACAAGTCCCGTGTTAAGGCTTCTATGGTTACTACAAACGGAAGGATAGACAGAGCAAGGTTACTAGAGGTTTGTAGTGAACGAATTTTTGTTTGTAGTTACAAAAAAACCTGTCTTCCAGCGGTTTGTTTACAAAATCTGGTTTTTTCATTCCCTTCTGGGCAAAAGTCCCGTTTTAAGGCTTCTATGGTTACTACAAACGAATGGATAGACAGAGCAAGGTTGCTAGAGGTTTGTAGTGAACGAATTCTTGTTTGTAGTTACAAATAAACCTGTCTTCCATAGGTTTATTTGCAAAATCTGGTTTTTTCGTTCCCTTCTGGGCATAAGTCCCGTTTTAAGGCTTCTATGGTTACTACAAACGAAAGGATAGATAGAAGAAGGTTGCTAGAGGTTTGTAGTGAAAGAATTTTTGTTTGTAGTTACAAAAAAACCTGCTTTCCAGAGGTTTATTAGCAAAATCTGGTTTTTTCAATCTTTTTTGTCCACAAGTCCCGTGTTAAGGCTTCTATGGTTACTACAAACGGAAGGATAGACAGAGCAAGGTTACTAGAGGTTTGTAGTGAACGAATTTTTGTTTGTAGTGTAAGGTTATTTTTAAAAATTGATTTGAGTTGTCAAAAATAATATAAAATTATTAATTTATCTAATGCAGGTAGATTGATAAAATCGATATTTGGCTCATTCGATGTCATACAATCTGTTGCTAGGAGGCCAACAAGATTGAACTTGCATAAATACGGGTGTTTTGAAGGTTTTAGTTTAGTCTCCTTCCGAGATTCGGGGCGATATCGCATATTTTCGGTATTTGGATTGTGAACTGGATAATTAGATGTTGTGATAGCAATCACGCTCTAATTAAATTATTTATTTTGGCATTAATTTGTTTAGATTAAAACTCTCGGATAACCTCTACACATTGAACCTGGTGTTTTTTGTGTTGGTTTTGAGAGACATTCCAATAATTCGATAAAAATATTTAAATAATACCTGCTTTTCTGAGTGACGCCAATAATTCAGAAGCGGGACGTGTCTCACGTTGCCTTCATTTCGCTTTGGTATCTTTTTCAAAACAACCCACATTTGATAAATTTTTTTAATGAGTTCGGTGGTTTTGGTGATTAAAATTTTAAGTTTTTTTTTAAAGAATTTAGTCTTTTGTGAAGTGGAAAGTAATTTGCAATAAGTGGTTCAGATTTTGTATACATCGAATGAGAAGTTAGTCGTTTGGATTTATTGTTGACTTGATATTAAAACTGAGAGTTCGGCAGTTCAAGGGTAGGTTTTAATGATTTGACGGAGGGCAGGATAGCCCATGATTTGGATTTGACTTAGGGCAAGGAAGCCCGCGACTGACATGACAAGATTGATTAGAAACACGAGGACGTGTTAAATTCAGGACGGCCGAACTGTAAGGTTATTTTTAAAAATTGATTTGAGTTGTCAAAAATAATATAAAATTATTAATTTATCTAATGCAGGTAGATTGATAAAATCGATATTTGGCTCATTCGATGTCATACAATCTGTTGCTAGGAGGCCAACAAGATTGAACTTGCATAAATACGGGTGTTTTGAAGGTTTTAGTTTAGTCTCCTTCCGAGATTCGGGGCGATATCGCATATTTTCGGTATTTGGATTGTGAACTGGATAATTAGATGTTGTGATAGCAATCACGCTCTAATTAAATTATTTATTTTGGCATTAATTTGTTTAGATTAAAACTCTCGGATAACCTCTACACATTGAACCTGGTGTTTTTTGTGTTGGTTTTGAGAGACATTCCAATAATTCGATAAAAATATTTAAATAATACCTGCTTTTCTGAGTGACGCCAATAGTAGTTACAAAAAAACCTGTCTTCCATAGGTTTATTTGCAAAATCTGGTTTTTTCGTTCCCTTCTGGGCATAAGTCCTGTTTCGAGGGTTCTATGGTTACTACAAACGAATGGATAGACAGAGCAAGGTTGCTAGAGGTTTGTAGTGAACGAATTTTTGTTGTTAGTTACAAAAAACCTGTCTTCCATAGGTTTATTTGCAAAATCTGGTTTTTTCGTTCCCTTCTGGGCATAAGTCCCGTTTTAAGGCTTCTACGGTTACTACAAAAGAAAGGATAGATAAAAGAAGGTTGCTAGAGGTTTGTAGTGAACGAATTTTTGTTTGTAGTTACAAAAAAAACCTGCTTTCCAGAGGTTTATTTGCAAAATCTGGTTTTTTCAATCTTTTTTGTCCACAAGTCCCGTGTTAAGGCTTCTATGGTTACTACAAACGGAAGAATAGACAGAGCAAGGTTACTAGAGGTTTGTAGTGAACGAATTTTTGTTTGTAGTTACAAAAAAACCTGTCTTCCAGAGGTTTGTTTACAAAATCTGGTTTTTTCGTTCCCTTCTGGGCGTAAGTCCTGTTTCGAGGATTCTATGGTTATTACAAACGAATGGATAGACAGAGCAAGGTTGCTAGAGGTTTGTAGTGAACGAATTCTTGTTTGTAGTTACAAATAAACCTGTCTTCCATAGGTTTATTTGCAAAATCTGGTTTTTTCGTTCCCTTCTGGGCATAAGTCCCGTTTTAAGGCTTCTATGGTTACTACAAACGAAAGGATAGATAGAAGAAGGTTGCTAGAGGTTTGTAGTGAACGATTTTTTGTTTGTAGTTACAAAAAAACCTGTCTTCCAGAGGTTTGTTTACAAAATCTGGTTTTTTCGTTCCCTTCTGGGCATAAGTCCTGTTTCGAGGATTCTATGGTTATTACAAACGAATGGATAGACAGAGCAAGGTTGCTAGAGGTTTGTAGTGAACGAATTCTTGTTTGTAGTTACAAATAAACCTGTCTTCCATAGGTTTATTTGCAAAATCTGGTTTTTTCGTTCCCTTCTGGGCATAAGTCCCGTTTTAAGGCTTCTATGGTTACTACAAACGAAAGGATAGATAGAAGAAGGTTGCTAGAGGTTTGTAGTGAACGAATTTTTGTTTGTAGTTACAAAAAAAACCTGCTTTCCAGAGGTTTATTAGCAAAATCTGGTTTTTTCAATCTTTTTTGTCCACAAGTCCCGTGTTAAGGCTTCTATGGTTACTACAAACGGAAGGATAGACAGAGCAAGGTTACTAGAGGTTTGTAGTGAACGAATTTTTGTTTGTAGTTACAAAAAAACCTGTCTTCCATAGGTTTATTTGCAAAATCTGGTTTTTTCGTTCCCTTCTGGGCATAAGTCCTGTTTCGAGGGTTCTATGGTAACTACAAACGAATGGATAGACAGAGCAAGGTTGCTAGAGGTTTGTAGTGAACGAATTTTTGTTGTTAGTTACAAAAAACCTGTCTTCCATAGGTTTATTTGCAAAATCTGGTTTTTTCGTTCCCTTCTGGGCATAAGTCCCGTTTTAAGGCTTCTACGGTTACTACAAACGAAAGGATAGATAAAAGAAGGTTGCTAGAGGTTTGTAGTGAACGAATTTTTGTTTGTAGTTACAAAAAAAACCTGCTTTCCAGAGGTTTATTTGCAAAATCTGGTTTTTTCAATCTTTTTTGTCCACAAGTCCCGTGTTAAGGCTTCTATGGTTACTACAAACGGAAGAATAGAAAGAGCAAGGTTACTAGAGGTTTGTAGTGAACGAATTTTTGTTTGTAGTTACAAAAAAACCTGTCTTCCAGAGGTTTGTTTACAAAATCTGGTTTTTTCGTTCCCTTCTGGGCGTAAGTCCTGTTTCGAGGATTCTATGGTTATTACAAACGAATGGATAGACAGAGCAAGGTTGCTAGAGGTTTGTAGTGAACGAATTCTTGTTTGTAGTTACAAATAAACCTGTCTTCCATAGGTTTATTTGCAAAATCTGGTTTTTTCGTTCCCTTCTGGGCATAAGTCCCGTTTTAAGGCTTCTATGGTTACTACAAACGAAAGGATAGATAGAAGAAGGTTGCTAGAGGTTTGTAGTGAACGAATTTTTGTTTGTAGTTACAAAAAAACCTGTCTTCCAGAGGTTTGTTTACAAAATCTGGTTTTTTCGTTCCCTTCTGGGCATAAGTCCTGTTTCGAGGATTCTATGGTTATTACAAACGAATGGATAGACAGAGCAAGGTTGCTAGAGGTTTGTAGTGAACGAATTCTTGTTTGTAGTTACAAATAAACCTGTCTTCCATAGGTTTATTTGCAAAATCTGGTTTTTTCGTTCCCTTCTGGGCATAAGTCCCGTTTTAAGGCTTCTATGGTTACTACAAACGAAAGGATAGATAGAAGAAGGTTGCTAGAGGTTTGTAGTGAACGAATTTTTGTTTGTAGTTACAAAAAAAACCTGCTTTCCAGAGGTTTATTTGCAAAATCTGGTTTTTTCAATCTTTTTTGTCCACAAGTCCCGTGTTAAGGCTTCTATGGTTACTACAAACGAAAGGATAGACAGAGCAAGGTTACTAGAGGTTTGTAGTGAACGAATTTTTGTTTGTAGTTACAAAAAAACCTGTCTTCCAGAGGTTTGTTTACAAAATCTGGTTTTTTCGTTCCCTTCTGGGCATAAGTCCTGTTTCGAGGGTTCTATTGTTACTACAAACGAATGGATAGACAGAGCAAGGTTGCTAGAGGTTTGTAGTGAACGAATTTTTGTTTGAAGTTACAAAAAAACCTGTCTTCCATAGGTTTATTTACAAAATCTGGTTTTTTCGTTCCCTTCTGGGCATAATTCCCGTTTTAAGGCTTCTATGGTTACTACAAACGAAAGGATAGATAGAAGAAGGTTGCTAGAGGTTTGTAGTGAACGAATTTTTGTTTGTAGTTACAAAAAAACCTGCTTTCCAGAGGTTTATTAGCAAAATCTGGTTTTTTCAATCTTTTTTGTCCACAAGTCCCGTGTTAAGGCTTCTATGGTTACTACAAACGGAAGGATAGACAGAGCAAGGTTACTAGAGGTTTGTAGTGAAAGAATTTTTGTTTGTAGTTATTGAAAGATTGAAAAAACCAGATTTTACAAATAAACCTCTGGAAGACAGGTTTTTTGTAACTACAAACAAAAATTCGTTCACTACAAACCTCTAGCAACCTTCTTCTATGTATCCTTTCGTTTGTAGTAACCATAGAAGCCTTTAAACGGGACTTGTGGACAAAAAGATTGAAAAAACCAGATTTTGCAAATTAACCCTGTGGAAGACAGGTTTTTTTTGTAACTACAAACAAAAGTTCGTTCACTACAAACCTCTAGCAACCTTTTTCTGTCTATCCTTCCGTTTGTAGTAACCATAGAAGCCTTTAAACGGGACTTGTGGACAAAAAGATTGAAAAAACCAGATTTTGCAAATGAACCCTGTGGAAGACAGGTTTTTTTGTAACTACAAACAATAATTCGTGCACTACAAACCTCTAGCAACCTTCTTCTGTCTATCCTTCCGTTTGCAGTAACCGTTGAACCCTCAAAACGGGACTTATGCCCAGAAGTAAACAAAAAAACTAGATTTTGGAAATTAACCACTAGAAGACCGGGTTTTTTATAACTACAAACAAAAATTCGTTCACTACAAACCTCTAGCAACCTTACTCTGTCTATCCATTCGTTTGTAGTAACCATAGAAGCCTTAAAACGGGACTTGTGCCCAGAAGGGAACGAAAAAACCAGATTTTACAAATAAACCTATGGAAGACAGGTTTTTTGTAACTACAAACAAAAATTCGTTCACTACAAACCTCTAGCAACGTTCCTCTGTCTATCATTCCGTTTGTAGTAATCATAGAAGCCTCGAAACGGAACTTATGCCCAAAAGTAAACAAAAAAACCAGATTTTGCAAACAAACCTCTGGAAGATAGGTTTTTTTGTAACTACAAAGAAAAATTCGTTAACTACAAACCTCTAGCAACCTTCCTCTGTCTATCCTTCCGTTTGTCGAGTGCTGGAATCGAAGCTATTTTGAAAAAAATCGAGTTAGACAGCAAAAGCAACCTTAAATACGGACGACTAAATCCTTATCAGTGCTGTGCGTTCGGTTCTCGACTCTTGAATTTAGTCAAACATTTTGTTCTGTGGACTGCTGTTATGGTTCTCGATGATCCGAATAGCTCAACTCTCGTAGAGTTATCGTACAACAATGACGTACTTGTTTCCAGTTCAGCTCGCAGCGAAGAATATTTCTGGGAATTGAAGCATATGATCTTCAAAAAAGACAAATCTATTAGGCTAGACAAGTTTCTCGTAATCCACCTAAGGAACCTGATAGGCACTTATATCTTGTTAAATGCGGACACCAAGAAAAACAAAAAAACACAACCCAAATTGGCACATTCGACGCCTCGAGTGGACCCATGGACCCATCCGGTTAAGGATTCACCATCCACCATCGATCCACCATCCAAATCCACCATCCTGATTGCGGAGACTGTAACTTCAGCCGTCAAAAACGCGTTTCCCAATAAGAACATGAATCTCTCGACGCCAGAACAAAAGTATGACAGTAACCGTATATATTGTGAAGATTTGAAATTCAAGATTTTTCCAATTGATTCTCATAGATAAACGTTAGTAGTGGATTGTAGTGAAATTCTTTTCCCAAAAAGTTAAATAGAAAAAATTAAAAAAAATTAAAAACATTTTTTTGTTTTGTTCTGGGCATAAGTCCCGTTTTAAGGCTTCTATGGTTACTACAAACGAAAGGAGAGATAGAGGAAGGTTGCTAGAGGTTTGTAGTGAACGAATTTTTGTTTGTAGTTACAAAAAAACCTGTCTTCCAGAGGTTTATTTGCAATATCTGGTTTTTTCAACCTTTGTTGTCCACAAGTCCCATTTTAAGGCTTCTATGGTTACTACAAACGAAAGGAGAGATAGAGGAAGGTTGCTAGAGGTTTGTAGTGAACGAATTTTTGTTTGTAGTTACAAAAAAACCTGTCTTCCAGAGGTTTATTTGCAAAATCTGGTTTTTTCAATCTTTTTGTCCACAAGTCCCGTTTTAAGGCTTCTATGGTTACTACAAACGAAAGGACAGATAGAAGAAGGTTTCTAGAGGTTTGTAGTGAAAGAATTTTTGTTTGTAGTTACAAAAAAACCGGTCTTCTAGTGTTACTTTTTAGAGGTTTTTGTGTCGGGGGTATTTAAATTTTTACTTAAATAAATTTTCAAATTAAGAGAACTATACCAAGTGGCGTATCATATGAAAGGGTTTTACCTGTACATTCTTAAACAGAGATTTTTTTATTTTTATGCGTACTAGTTTTTGATTAATTATGCAAAATGTCAAAAAAAAAAAATATCCGAGTATGGAACCCTCGGTGTGCGAGTTTGACTCGCACTCGTTTTATGTTGGTAAATTACTAAATTCTGACGTAGAATAGTAAAGGAATCCGGCGTTGTTTAAGCAGTTCTCGGTTGTTTAATGTCATTACCTTTTTGGATGAGCACAGGTCGTTGTGTTCTTCCCATGTGCCAGAAACTCGTTTTATGCATGCATAATAATGACCACTTACGTTAGGGCCTTCAAAAATTACTGCCGCAACGAGTTGAAACTGCTGATTGCAGTAGGTTAGGTTGGATGGCAACTCTGCGAGAGTGAATTTTTTTCTGCAGTTTGCCAAACCTCGTCGTGTGGCGAGCAACTCGAGCTCAGCAGCCTCTATATTAAGGAAGATGTGGCTGCCACAGGTAAACGTCTTAACAGTCCTAGTTCCTTTGCACGAGAAACATTCGTTTTGAGTTTTTGTAACGTAATGCTCTGTGGACTGACTAAGAGCTTCCTGTAGGCCCCTCATTGCTTCCTTAAAAATCGGGTCTGGATTGAGTTCGAGCACAGGGATGCTGGACGTTTTTTTGTATTGGCATTCACTGCAATGCAAGTTTATTTCGAGGGATGGAGTGTTTGGTAAAAGTTGGGTCTCAATTAAAGTGGCGACATTTGTTTCACAATCTAACACTCCATCCCTCATTTCTTTGGTGTGTTTCAAAATTTCACACCTTTCGTTGTAAATGTTGTTTGTAACGCCAAACTTTGACAAATTTTGTACAAAATCGTGGAAAGCAGTCTTCAATTTTGTGATATAGTCATTGTACAGAGCGTAGTCGTGGTATGCGGCTAGCAAACTCTGTACAATGGAGTCGAAAGCGCACGTGTTGCGCACAGCAACAGTTCGTTTACCAGCCTTTGCAGGACCGAGACAGTTACCGTTTACTAGGAGTGGTAAAGTAAAATTAAATTTGGGCCGCTGGTGTATTATTTCTATATCAGGACACGGTGTCAAGTACTTTCCACGCTTTTTGACAGGTTGACCTTGCATTTTTAAATCACCTTTTTTCGCAAGGCCACGCCAATCTTCTATCTCATCAAGGTAGGCCATTGAAGTAATTGACTTTTCACTATTATCATGACTGTCATCTTCACAATATATACGGTTACTGTCATACTTTTGTTCTGGCGTCGAGAGATTCATGTTCTTATTGGGAAACGCGTTTTTGACGGCTGAAGTTACAGTCTCCGCAATCAGGATGGTGGATTTGGATGGTGGATCGATGGTGGATGGTGAATCCTTAACCGGATGGGTCCATGGGTCCACTCGAGGCGTCGAATGTGCCAATTTGGGTTGTGTTTTTTTGTTTTTCTTGGTGTCCGCATTTAACAAGATATTAGTGCCTATCAGGTTCCTTAGGTGGATTACGAGGAACTTGTCTAGCCTAATCGATTTGTCTTTTTTGAAGACCAGATACTTCAATTCCCGGAAATATTCTTCGCTGCGAGCTGAACTGGAAACAAGTACGTCATTGTTGTCCGATAACTCTACGAAAGTTGAGCTATTCGGATCATCGAGAACCATAACAGCAGTCCACAGAACAAAATGTTTGACTAAATTCAAGAGTCGAGAACCGAACGCACAGCACTGATAAGGATTTAGTCGTCCGTATTTCAGGTTGCTTCTGCTGTCTAACTCGATTTTTTTCAAAATAGCTTCGATTGCAGCACTCGAAGCTAATTCGGTCTCTCCATCACTAAATCGTTCCAACAAACTTTCTTTTTCGCCATGATCATATTTGAGGTTGTCAATATTGTTATCGGGATCGGGAAGACTGAACGATTTTAAGCGCTCTACAACTCGGTTCTGTGCTGCAAAACAATGACTCTGTTTGTCGTCGATATCTTCATGGGTCGCAAAAGCAATCGTCAGTATGTCGGTGCACAAACGAATGAAATCGTTTATTTCCGTACATGTGGTTAGCAAACCCACGCATCGGAGATAGAAGTCCTTCTTTTCGGGACTCTCGTGGTTAAAGCAGCTCCAACGTGCCACCATTTTCACTAAGTGTGAAATATCCAGTCGTATTAAACAACGTGGCGGGTTTATCCGCACAGACGAATCTTTCGTGTCCAGGACAATACATGTTTCAATATATGTTTTGAGGTCGGTGTTGTTAAATGCGAGAGAAGTGGCGTTGAGGAGTGCCAGTGAGTAGTCTGTAACCACTTGTTTTGGACACGATCCACCAGCACGCAACCACTCTCGAATCCAATACGTCAAGGTATTTGTGTCGTGCTTCTCCGATATTAATTGGAACAGTGGCAATATCTTTTGATGATATCCACAAACAGCTTGGTAGAGATAAACAACACGCTTTGATCCATCCGGTTTTGGGACTTGTTTCACCAAGCTGCCTGTTGCGTCGATACTAATACTTCCCACGGAATCTTCTTTCTTAAATTTGTTATACATATGTAACTGCGTGGGAGTCCAGTACATCACGTAGAAACTGTCTAGTCCGATCTCGTAAATGCAGCCACTAAATTCTAAACCATACTTCAAGCTCCACACAGATGCAAGAGCGGATTGTACTTTAAAGAGATTTAACTCCTTGTCTCGAGCTTCCTGTTTGGCTTTGCGTAAGACTTCTTCTGAAGGTAGGTTCGCCGGAATAACATCCTCAAAATCCATTAACCTTTTTGCCTCTTCCCGCCGCCAAGTGTAAGTAGACTTTCCTTGTAGCTCTTTCCCGATTTTCATTCTTCTTTCTCCACTTATTTGACGCTTTTTTTGGTGAGTTATACCGCGAGAATCATAAGTAGACACATGCAATGTCGTTCCTTCATCGGTTGGTTCACTTTGGCAATATATGTGAATTTTTGATCCGCATTCCGAGCAGCTGCCTTTAACCGTCAAAAACGTCTCCCCTGGATTTCGATTAATTTTCGCGTTTTTGAATGAAAAAGGGCAAGGTAATTTCATGTGAGTCCATAAAATATCATAGAGAGCGTCCGTCCAACCAATAACTAGAACCTCATATTCACGATCCTTGTAATCTACGATACGAGACCTGAAAGGGGCCCATTCACTTCTCGATAAATCTATGTTTTTGCGTAAAGCAGGCAAAACGCACTCTTTTTGGCCCATAGACCAATTTGGATCTTGTCGTGAATCCTCAAACGTATCATCTTCATTACTATCATTTTTTATCGACACCGAAGTTTCAATCTCGTGGATTCGTTTAAAAACGCCGTTCCTGTTTTGGGATAAGTAAAGATAAATATAGTTTTTCGACATCTTACCGCTAAATGCATTGGCTGCTTTTTGCCAAACATCATTACTCCACGGCAAAAGTTTGCCTTCATCATCGATGAACCGCAGATCTTTCAAAGTTTCGTAAATAATATGTGGTGGATTCGCCGCTGCTCGAGGCATTTTAAAACATAGCCCAAATAAATATATATATAAATATAAAAATTGAAATTAAAATTGAAGTTCAATAAAATTATTTTTAAACAACAAAAAAAACCGCCTTCAAATATCGCCCTTAAACTAAAAATAAAAAATAATTGGATATAATATTTACATACCAACTCAATCCTTTAAAGTTTATTTTACAGTTTCAGTAGAAATATCAACCAAATGAAACACACAATTATAAAAGAAACACTTTAATTACCATACAATAAACTATTTTAAAACTAATTATAGACAATTTCTTAATTTTTAAGTACACCTTATGAAGTCGATGCCTCCTATTTAAATAAACTACTGATATATTATTAACGACAGACGTTCAGATGTCTAATAAATAAACTAACCTAAACTACTACCAATCGACACCTTAACAAATATATTGAATCGACCAAGCTGAAATAGAATCGAGTATTTGTCACATTAAAAACAACAAAGAACAACAAAGAACAACAAAGAACAACAAAGAACAACAAAGAACAACAAAGACTATCGAACAAGGAAAATCGGATTTTTCAAGACAAACAAAATTCTGCCCTCAACCTTATATTATAGTTTCCGTGACAAAGCACGATGGGGCGATATATTTGATGTGTGGCGCCATCTCTTGAGTAAATAAGAAACTCAAATTATATTTCTACGTATGGGAGGCATCGACTTCATAAGGTGTACTTAAAAATTAAGAAATTGTCTATAATTAGTTAAGTATTAAAATAGTTTATTGTATGGTAATTAAAGTAAGTGTTTCTTTTATAATTGTGTGTTTAATTTGGTTGATATTTCTACTGAAACAAAATAAATTTGTTTAGGTTTGAGTTCCGTATCTCAAAAGGAAAAACGTAGCCCTTATAGGATCACTTTGTTGTTTGTCTGTCGTGTCGTGTCTGTTTGAACGGGCTAATCTTTGGAACGGCTGGACCTATTTGACGGAACTTTCACTGACAAGTAGAGAATTAGTCTGGGAGTAACATAGGCTACATTTTAACCGACTTTCAAAAATGGAGGAGTTGTGTTTTTCTACCTATGTACACCGACATCTCCGAGATTTCTGAACCGATTTGCGTATTTTTTTTTTGAATCGATAAAAGAACTTTGCGAAATTGTTCCCAAAATAATTTGGATTCCAACTCCTCAATCCTGATGCTGCAGGGGACCTGACCACCAAAGCTAATGGGATTTAGAAACTGTCGGTTATAAATTGATATTAAAGGTATCTATACCATGTAAACGCTTTGTCGTTGATTTCGATGACTCAACTTCTCAACCCTGATGCTGTAAGGAATTGCATTACTAAATCCTGGTAATCCCTCGGGATTTTTAAAGGATCATCCGTTTAAATGTTTGTACGTAGTACAGAAACAAGTTGCATCCAAGGGACAAGCTATTACGGAGAGGCTATTTTGTCCTGGGAAATCAAAAGTTCCCACGGAATTTTTAAAAACCTAAATCCACGCGGGCGAAGCTGCGGGCATCAGCATCTCATTAATAAAAATTAAAATGTGTTTCAATTTTCAAAGTAAAAACGAAAAAACCAGATTTTGCAAATAAACCCCTGGAAGACAGTTTTTTTTTGCAACTACAAACAAAATTTGTTCACTACAAACCTCTAGCAACCTTCTTCTGTCTATCCTTTCGTTTGTAAAAACCATAGAACCCTCAAAACGGGACTTATGCCCAGAAGAGAACGAAAAAACCAGATTTTCCAAAAAACCTCTGGAAGACAGGTTTTTTTGTAACTAAAAACAAAAATTCGTTCACTACAAACCTCTAGCAACGTTCCTCTGTCTATCATTCCGTTTGTAGTAATCATAGAACCCTCAAAACGGGACTTATGCCCAGAAGTAAACGAAATGACCAGATTTTGGAAATAAACCACTAGAAGACCGGGTTTTTTATAACTATAAACAATAATTCGTTCACTACAAACCTCTAGTAACCTTGCTCTGTCTATCCTTCCGTTTGTAGTAACCATAGAAGCCTTAACACGGGACTTGTGGACAAAAAAGATTGAAAAAACCAGATTTTGCAAATAAACCTCTGGAAAGCAGGTTTTTTTGTAACTACAAACAAAAATTCGTTCACTACAAACCTCTAGCAACCTTCTTCTATCTATCTTTTCGTTTGTAGTAACCATAGAAGCCTTAAAACGGGACTTATGCCCAGAAGGGAACGAAAAAACCAGATTTTGCAAACAAACCTATGGAAGACAGGTTTTCTTGTAACTACAAACAAGAATTTGTTCACTACAAACCTCTAGCAACCTTGCTCTGTCTATCCATTCGTTTGTAGTAACCATAGAATCCTCGAAACAGGACTTATGCCCAGAAGGGAATGAAAAAACCAGATTTTGTAAACAAACCTCTGGAAGACAGGTTTTTTTGTAACTACAAACAAAAATTCGTTCACTACAAACCTCTAGTAACCTTGCTCTGTCTATCCTTCCGTTTGTAGTAACCATAGAAGCCTTAACACGGGACTTGTGGACAAAAAAGATTGAAAAAAACCAGATTTTGCAAATAAACCTCTGGAAAGCAGGTTTTTTTGTAGCTACAAACAAAAATTCGTTCACTACAAACCTCTAGCAACCTTCTTCTATCTATCTTTTCGTTTGTTGTAACCATAGAAGCCTTAAAACGGGACTAATGCCCAGAAGAGAACGAAAAAACCAGATTTTGCAAACAAACCTATGGAAGACAGGTTTTTTGTAACTACAAACAAGAATTCGTTCACTACAAACCTCTAGCAACTTTGCTCTGTCTATCCATTTGTTTGTAGTAACCATAGAATCCTCGAAACAGGACTTATGCCCAGAAGGGAATGAAAACACCAGATTTTGTAAACAAACCTCTGGAAGTCAGGTTTTTTTGTAACTATAAACAAAAATTCGTTCACTACAAACCTCTAGTAACCTTGCTCTGTCTATCCTTCCGCTTGTAGTAACCATAGAAGCCTTAACACGGGACTTGTGGACAAAAAAGATTGAAAAAACCAGATTTTGCAAATAAACCTCTGGAAAGCAGGTTTTTTTTGTAACTACAAACAAAAATTCTTTCACTACAAACCTCTACCAACCTTCTTCTATTTATCCTTTCGTTTGTAGTAACCGTAGAAGCCTTAAAACGGGACTTATGCCCAGAAGGGAACGAAAAAACCAGATTTTGCAAATAAACCTATGGAAGACAGGTTTTTTTGTAACTCCAAACAAAATTTCATTCACTACAAACCTCTAGCAACCTTGCTTTGTCTATCCATTCGTTTGTAGTAACCATAGAACCCTCGAAACAGGACTTATGCCCAGAAGGGATCGAAAAAACCAGATTTTGTAAACAAACCTCTGGAAGACAGGTTTTTTTGTAACTACAAACAAAAATTCGTTCACTACAAACCTCTAGCAACCTTGCTCTGTCTATCCATTCGTTTGTAGTAACCATAGAACCCTCGAAACAGGACTTATGCCCAGAAGGGAACGAAAAAACCAGATTTTGTAAACAAACCTCTGGAAGATAGGTTTTTTTGTAACTACAAACAAAAATTCTTTCACTACAAACCTCTAGCAACCTTCTTCTATCCATCCTTTCGTTTGTAGTAACCGTAGAAGCCTTAAAACGGGACTTATGCCCAGAAGGGAACGAAAAAACCAGATTTTGCAAATAAACCTATGGAAGACAGGTTTTTTTGTAACTCCAAACAAAATTTCATTCACGACAAACCTCTAGCAACCTTGCTTTGTCTATCCATTCGTTTGTAGTAACCATAGAACCCTCGAAACAGGACTTATGCCCAGAAGGGATCGAAAAAACCAGATTTTGTAAACAAACCTCTGGAAGACAGGTTTTTTTGTAACTACAAACAAAAATACGTTCACTACAAACCTCTAGCAACCTTGCTCTGTCTATCCATTCGTTTGTAGTAACCATAGAACCCTCGAAACAGGACTTATGCCCAGAAGGGAACGAAAAAACCAGATTTTGTAAACAAACCTCTGGAAGATAGGTTTTTTTGTAACTACAAACAAAAATTCGTTCACTACAAACCTCTAGTAACCTTGCTCTGTCTATCCTTCCGTTTGTAGTAACCATAGAAGCCTTAACACGGGACTTGTGGACAAAAAAGATTGAAAAAACCAGATTTTGCTAATAAACCTCTGGAAAGCAGGTTTTTTTGTAACTACAAACAAAAATTCTTTCACTACAAACCTCTAGCAACCTTCTTCTATCTATCCTTTCGTTTGTAGTAACCATAGAAGCCTTAAAACGGGACTTATGCCCAGAAGGGAACGAAAAAACCAGATTTTGCAAATAAACCTATGTAAGACAGGTTTTTTTTGTAACTTCAAACAAAAATTCGTTCACTACAAACCTCTAGCAACCTTGCTCTGTCTATCCATTCGTTTGTAGTAACCATAGAATCCTCGAAACAGGACTTATGCCCAGAAGGGAACGAAAAAACCAGATTTTGTAAACAAACCTCTGGAAGATAGGTTTCTTTGTAACTACAAACAAAAATTCGTTCACTACAAACCTCTAGTAACCTCTCTCTGTCTATCCTTCCGTTTGTAGTAACCATAGAAGCCTTAACACGGGACTTGTGGACAAAAAAGATTGAAAAAACCAGATTTTGCAAATAAACCTCTGGAAAGCAGGTTTTTTTTGTAACTACAAACAAGAATTCGTTCACTACAAACCTCTAGCAACCTTGCTCTGTCTATCCATTCGTTTGTAGTAACCATAGAATCCTCGAAACAGGACTTATGCCCAGAAGGGAATGAAAAAACCAGATTTTGTAAACAAACCTCTGGAAGACAGGTTTTTTTGTAACTACAAACAAAAATTCGTTCACTACAAACCTCTAGTAACCTTGCTGTGTCTATCCTTCCGTTTGTAGTAACCATAGAAGCCTTAACACGGGACTTGTGGACAAAAAAGATTGAAAAAACCAGATTTTGCAAATAAACCTCTGGAAAGCAGGTTTTTTTTGTAACTACTAACAAAAATTCTTTCACTACAAACCTCTAGCAACCTTCTTCTATCTATCCTTTCGTTTGTAGTAACCGTAGAAGCCTTAAAACGGGACTTATGCCCAGAAGGGAACGAAAAAACCAGATTTTGCAAATAAACCTATGTAAGACAGGTTTTTTTGTAACTTCAAACAAAAATTCGTTCACTACAAACCTCTAGCAACCTTGCTCTGTCTATCCATTCGTTTGTAGTAACCATAGAATCCTCGAAACAGGACTTATGCCCAGAAGGGAACGAAAAAACCAGATTTTGTAAACAAACCTCTGGAAGACAGGTTTTTTTGTAACTACAAACAAAAATTCGTTCACTACAAACCTCTAGTAACCTTGCTCTGTCTATCCTTTCGTTTGTAGTAACCATAGAAGCCTTAACACGGGACTTGTGGACAAAAAAGATTGAAAAAACCAGATTTTGCAAATAAACCTCTGGAAAGCAGGTTTTTTTTGTAACTACAAACAAGAATTCGTTCACTACAAACCTCTAGCAACCTTCTTCTATCTATCCTTTCGTTTGTAGTAACCATAGAAGCCTTAAAACGGGACTTATGCCCAGAAGGGAACGAAAAAACCAGATTTTGCAAATAAACCTGTGGAAGACAGGTTTTTTTGTAACTCCAAACAAAATTTCATTCACTACAAACCTCTAGTAACCTTGCTCTGTCTATCCTTCCGTTTGTAGTAACCATAGAAGCCTTAACACGGGACATGTGGACAAAAAAGATTGAAAAAACCAGATTTTGCAAATAAACCTCTGGAAAGCAGGTTTTTTTTGTAACTACAAACAAGAATTCGTTCACTACAAACCTCTAGCAACCTTGCTCTGTCTATCCATTCGTTTGTAGTAACCATAGAATCCTCGAAACAGGACTTATGCCCAGAAGGGAATGAAAAAACCAGATTTTGTAAACAAACCTCTGGAAGACAGGTTTTTTTGTAACTACAAACAAAAATTCGTTCACTACAAACCTCTAGTAACCTTGCTCTGTCTATCCTTCCGTTTGTAGTAACCATAGAAGCCTTAACACGGGACTTGTGGACAAAAAAGATTGAAAAAACCAGATTTTGCAAATAAACCTCTGGAAAGCAGGTTTTTTTTGTAACTCCAAACAAAATTTCGTTCACTACAAACCTCTAGCAACCTTGCTTTGTCTATCCATTCGTTTGTAGTAACCATAGAACCCTCGAAACAGGACTTATGCCCAGAAGGGATCGAAAAAACCAGATTTTGTAAACAAACCTCTGGAAGACAGGTTTTTTTGTAACTACAAACAAAAATTCCTTCACTACAAACCTCTAGCAACCTTGCTCTGTCTATCCATTCGTTTGTAGTAACCATAGAACCCTCGAAACAGGACTTATGCCCAGAAGGGAACGAAAAAACCAGATTTTGTAAACAAACCTCTGGAAGATAGGTTTCTTTGTAACTACAAACAAAAATTCGTTCACTACAAACCTCTAGTAACCTCTCTCTGTCTATCCTTCCGTTTGTAGTAACCATAGAAGCCTTAACACGGGACTTGTGGACAAAAAAGATTGAAAAAACCAGATTTTGCAAATAAACCTCTGGAAAGCAGGTTTTTTTTGTAACTTCAAACAAAAATTCGTTCACTACAAACCTCTAGCAACCTTCTTCTATCTATCCTTTTGTTTGTAGTAACCATAGAAGCCTTAACACGGGACTTGTGGACAAAAAAGATTGAAAAAACCAGATTTTGCAAATCAACCCCTGGAAGACAGGTTTTTTTTGCAACTACAAACAAAATTTGTTCACTACAAACCTCTAGCAACCTTCCTCTGTCTATCATTCCGTTTGTAGTAACCATAGAACCCTCGAAACAGGACTTATGCCCAGAAGGGAACGAAAAAACCAGATTTTGTAAACAAACCTCTGGAAGACAGGTTTTTTTGTAACTACAAACAAAAATTCGTTCACTACAAACCTCTAGTAACCTTGCTCTGTCTATCCTTCCGTTTGTAGTAACCATAGAAGCCTTAACACGGGACTTGTGGACAAAAAAGATTGAAAAAACCAGATTTTGCAAATAAACCTCTGGAAAGCAGGTTTTTTTTGTAACTACAAACAAGAATTCGTTCACTACAAACCTCTAGCAACCTTCTTCTATCTATCCTTTCGTTTGTAGTAACCATAGAAGCCTTAAAACGGGACTTATGCCCAGAAGGGAACGAAAAAACCAGATTTTGCAAATAAACCTGTGGAAGACAGGTTTTTTTGTAACTCCAAACAAAATTTCATTCACTACAAACCTCTAGTAACCTTGCTCTGTCTATCCTTCCGTTTGTAGTAACCATAGAAGCCTTAACACGGGACATGTGGACAAAAAAGATTGAAAAAACCAGATTTTGCAAATAAACCTCTGGAAAGCAGGTTTTTTTTGTAACTACAAACAAGAATTCGTTCACTACAAACCTCTAGCAACCTTGCTCTGTCTATCCATTCGTTTGTAGTAACCATAGAACCCTCGAAACAGGACTTATGCCCAGAAGGGATCGAAAAAACCAGATTTTGTAAACAAACCTCTGGAAGACAGGTTTTTTTGTAACTACAAACAAAAATTCGTTCACTACAAACCTCTAGCAACCTTGCTCTGTCTATCCATTCGTTTGTAGTAACCATAGAACCCTCGAAACAGGACTTATGCCCAGAAGGGATCGAAAAAACCAGATTTTGTAAACAAACCTCTGGAAGACAGGTTTTTTTGTAACTACAAACAAAAATACGTTCACTACAAACCTCTAGCAACCTTCTTCTATCTATCCTTTCGTTTGTAGTAACCATAGAAGCCTTAAAACGGGACTTATGCCCAGAAGGGAACGAAAAAACTAGATTTTGCAAATAAACCTATGGAAGACAGGTTTTTTTGTAACTACAAACAAAAATTCGTTCACTACAAACCTCTAGCAACCTTGCTCTGTCTATCCATTCGTTTGTAGTAACTATAGAACCCTCGAAACAGGACTTATGCCCAGAAGGGAACGAAAAAACCAGATTTTGTAAACAAACCTCTGGAAGACAGGTTTTTTTGTAACTACAAACAAAAATTCGTTCACTACAAACCTCTAGCAACCTTCTTCTATGTATCCTTTTGTTTGTAGTAACCATAGAAGCCTTAAAATGGGACTAATGCCCAGAAGGGAACGAAAAAACCAGATTTTGCAAATAAACCTATGGAAGACAGGTTTTTTTGTAACTACAAACAAAAATTCGTTCACTACAAACCTCTAGCAACCTTGCTCTGTCTATCCATTCGTTTGTAGTAACCATAGAACCCTCGAAACAGGACTTATGCCCAGAAGGGAACGAAAAAACCAGATTGTGTAAACAAACCTCTGGAAGACAGGTTTTTTTGTAACTACAAACAAAAATTCGTTCACTACAAACCTCTAGTTACCTTGCTCTGTCTATCCTTCCGTTTGTAGTAACCATAGAAGCCTTAACACGGGACTTGTGGACAAAAAAGATTGAAAAAACCAGATTTTGCTAATAAACCTCTGGAAAGCAGGTTTTTTTGTAACTACAAACAAAAATTCTTTCACTACAAACCTCTAGCAACCTTCTTCTATCTATCTTTTCGTTTGTAGTAACCATAGAAGCCTTAACACGGGACTTGTGGACAAAAAAGATTGAAAAAACCAGATTTTGCAAATAAACCTCTGGCAAGCAGGTTTTTTTTGTAACTACAAACAAAAATTCTTTCACTACAAACCTCTAGCAACCTTCTTCTATCTATCCTTTCGTTTGTAGTAACCGTAGAAGCCTGAAAACGGGACTTATGCCCAGAAGGGAACGAAAAAACCAGATTTTGCAAATAAACCTATGGAAGACAGGTTTTTTTGTAACTCCAAACAAAATTTCGTTCACTACAAACCTCTAGCAACCTTGCTTTGTCTATCCATTCGTTTGTAGTAACCATAGAACCCTCGAAACAGGACTTATGCCCAGAAGGGATCGAAAAAACCAGATTTTGTAAACAAACCTCTGGAAGACAGGTTTTTTTGTAACTACAAACAAAAATTCGTTCACTACAAACCTCTAGCAACCTTGCTCTGTCTATCCATTCGTTTGTAGTAACCATAGAACCCTCGAAACAGGACTTATGCCCAGAAGGGAACGAAAAAACCAGATTTTGTAAACAAACCTCTGGAAGATAGGTTTCTTTGTAACTACAAACAAAAATTCGTTCACTACAAACCTCTAGTAACCTCTCTCTGTCTATCCTTCCGTTTGTAGTAACCATAGAAGCCTTAACACGGGACTTGTGGACAAAAAAGATTGAAAAAACCAGATTTTGCAAATAAACCTCTGGAAAGCAGGTTTTTTTTGTAACTTCAAACAAAAATTCGTTCACTACAAACCTCTAGCAACCTTCTTCTATCTATCCTTTTGTTTGTAGTAACCATAGAAGCCTTAACACGGGACTTGTGGACAAAAAAGATTGAAAAAACCAGATTTTGCAAATCAACCCCTGGAAGACAGGTTTTTTTTGCAACTACAAACAAAATTTGTTCACTACAAACCTCTAGCAACCTTCCTCTGTCTATCATTCCGTTTGTAGTAACCATAGAACCCTCGAAACAGGACTTATGCCCAGAAGGGAACGAAAAAACCAGATTTTGTAAACAAACCTCTGGAAGACAGGTTTTTTTGTAACTACAAACAAAAATTCGTTCACTACAAACCTCTAGTAACCTTGCTCTGTCTATCCTTCCGTTTGTAGTAACCATAGAAGCCTTAACACGGGACTTGTGGACAAAAAAGATTGAAAAAACCAGATTTTGCAAATAAATCTCTGGAAAGCAGGTTTTTTTGTAACTACAAACAAAAATTCGTTCACTACAAACCTCTAGCAACCTTCTTCTATCTATCTTTTCGTTTGTAGTAACCATAGAAGCCTTAACACGGGACTTGTGGACAAAAAAGATTGAAAAAACCAGATTTTGCAAATAAACCTCTGGCAAGCAGGTTTTTTTTGTAACTACAAACAAAAATTCTTTCACTACAAACCTCTAGCAACCTTCTTCTATCTATCCTTTCGTTTGTAGTAACCGTAGAAGCCTGAAAACGGGACTTATGCCCAGAAGGGAACGAAAAAACCAGATTTTGCAAATAAACCTATGGAAGACAGGTTTTTTTGTAACTCCAAACAAAATTTCGTTCACTACAAACCTCTAGCAACCTTGCTTTGTCTATCCATTCGTTTGTAGTAACCATAGAACCCTCGAAACAGGACTTATGCCCAGAAGGGATCGAAAAAACCAGATTTTGTAAACAAACCTCTGGAAGACAGGTTTTTTTGTAACTACAAACAAAAATTCGTTCACTACAAACCTCTAGCAACCTTGCTCTGTCTATCCATTCGTTTGTAGTAACCATAGAACCCTCGAAACAGGACTTATGCCCAGAAGGGAACGAAAAAACCAGATTTTGTAAACAAACCTCTGGAAGATAGGTTTCTTTGTAACTACAAACAAAAATTCGTTCACTACAAACCTCTAGTAACCTCTCTCTGTCTATCCTTCCGTTTGTAGTAACCATAGAAGCCTTAACACGGGACTTGTGGACAAAAAAGATTGAAAAAACCAGATTTTGCAAATAAACCTCTGGAAAGCAGGTTTTTTTTGTAACTTCAAACAAAAATTCGTTCACTACAAACCTCTAGCAACCTTCTTCTATCTATCCTTTTGTTTGTAGTAACCATAGAAGCCTTAACACGGGACTTGTGGACAAAAAAGATTGAAAAAACCAGATTTTGCAAATCAACCCCTGGAAGACAGGTTTTTTTTGCAACTACAAACAAAATTTGTTCACTACAAACCTCTAGCAACCTTCCTCTGTCTATCATTCCGTTTGTAGTAACCATAGAACCCTCGAAACAGGACTTATGCCCAGAAGGGAACGAAAAAACCAGATTTTGTAAACAAACCTCTGGAAGACAGGTTTTTTTGTAACTACAAACAAAAATTCGTTCACTACAAACCTCTAGTAACCTTGCTCTGTCTATCCTTCCGTTTGTAGTAACCATAGAAGCCTTAACACGGGACTTGTGGACAAAAAAGATTGAAAAAACCAGATTTTGCAAATAAATCTCTGGAAAGCAGGTTTTTTTGTAACTACAAACAAAAATTCGTTCACTACAAACCTCTAGCAACCTTCTTCTATCTATCTTTTCGTTTGTAGTAACCATAGAAGCCTTAACACGGGACTTGTGGACAAAAAAGATTGAAAAAACCAGATTTTGCAAATAAACCTCTGGCAAGCAGGTTTTTTTTGTAACTACAAACAAAAATTCTTTCACTACAAACCTCTAGCAACCTTCTTCTATCTATCCTTTCGTTTGTAGTAACCGTAGAAGCCTGAAAACGGGACTTATGCCCAGAAGGGAACGAAAAAACCAGATTTTGCAAATAAACCTATGGAAGACAGGTTTTTTTGTAACTCCAAACAAAATTTCGTTCACTACAAACCTCTAGCAACCTTGCTTTGTCTATCCATTCGTTTGTAGTAACCATAGAACCCTCGAAACAGGACTTATGCCCAGAAGGGATCGAAAAAACCAGATTTTGTAAACAAACCTCTGGAAGACAGGTTTTTTTGTAACTACAAACAAAAATTCGTTCACTACAAACCTCTAGCAACCTTGCTCTGTCTATCCATTCGTTTGTAGTAACCATAGAACCCTCGAAACAGGACTTATGCCCAGAAGGGAACGAAAAAACCAGATTTTGTAAACAAACCTCTGGAAGATAGGTTTCTTTGTAACTACAAACAAAAATTCGTTCACTACAAACCTCTAGTAACCTCTCTCTGTCTATCCTTCCGTTTGTAGTAACCATAGAAGCCTTAACACGGGACTTGTGGACAAAAAAGATTGAAAAAACCAGATTTTGCAAATAAACCTCTGGAAAGCAGGTTTTTTTTGTAACTTCAAACAAAAATTCGTTCACTACAAACCTCTAGCAACCTTCTTCTATCTATCCTTTTGTTTGTAGTAACCATAGAAGCCTTAACACGGGACTTGTGGACAAAAAAGATTGAAAAAACCAGATTTTGCAAATCAACCCCTGGAAGACAGGTTTTTTTTGCAACTACAAACAAAATTTGTTCACTACAAACCTCTAGCAACCTTCCTCTGTCTATCATTCCGTTTGTAGTAACCATAGAACCCTCGAAACAGGACTTATGCCCAGAAGGGAACGAAAAAACCAGATTTTGTAAACAAACCTCTGGAAGACAGGTTTTTTTGTAACTACAAACAAAAATTCGTTCACTACAAACCTCTAGTAACCTTGCTCTGTCTATCCTTCCGTTTGTAGTAACCATAGAAGCCTTAACACGGGACTTGTGGACAAAAAAGATTGAAAAAACCAGATTTTGCAAATAAATCTCTGGAAAGCAGGTTTTTTTGTAACTACAAACAAAAATTCGTTCACTACAAACCTCTAGCAACCTTCTTCTATCTATCTTTTCGTTTGTAGTAACCATAGAAGCCTTAACACGGGACTTGTGGACAAAAAAGATTGAAAAAACCAGATTTTGCAAATAAACCTCTGGCAAGCAGGTTTTTTTTGTAACTACAAACAAAAATTCTTTCACTACAAACCTCTAGCAACCTTCTTCTATCTATCCTTTCGTTTGTAGTAACCGTAGAAGCCTGAAAACGGGACTTATGCCCAGAAGGGAACGAAAAAACCAGATTTTGCAAATAAACCTATGGAAGACAGGTTTTTTTGTAACTCCAAACAAAATTTCGTTCACTACAAACCTCTAGCAACCTTGCTTTGTCTATCCATTCGTTTGTAGTAACCATAGAACCCTCGAAACAGGACTTATGCCCAGAAGGGATCGAAAAAACCAGATTTTGCAAATAAACCTCTGGAAAGCAGGTTTTTTTTGTAACTTCAAACAAAAATTCGTTCACTACAAACCTCTAGCAACCTTCTTCTATCTATCCTTTTGTTTGTAGTAACCATAGAAGCCTTAACACGGGACTTGTGGACAAAAAAGATTGAAAAAACCAGATTTTGCAAATCAACCCCTGGAAGACAGGTTTTTTTTGCAACTACAAACAAAATTTGTTCACTACAAACCTCTAGCAACCTTCCTCTGTCTATCATTCCGTTTGTAGTAACCATAGAACCCTCGAAACAGGACTTATGCCCAGAAGGGAACGAAAAAACCAGATTTTGTAAACAAACCTCTGGAAGACAGGTTTTTTTGTAACTACAAACAAAAATTCGTTCACTACAAACCTCTAGTAACCTTGCTCTGTCTATCCTTCCGTTTGTAGTAACCATAGAAGCCTTAACACGGGACTTGTGGACAAAAAAGATTGAAAAAACCAGATTTTGCAAATAAACCTCTGGAAAGCAGGTTTTTTTTGTAACTTCAAACAAAAATTCGTTCACTACAAACCTCTAGCAACCTTCTTCTATCTATCCTTTTGTTTGTAGTAACCATAGAAGCCTTAACACGGGACTTGTGGACAAAAAAGATTGAAAAAACCAGATTTTGCAAATCAACCCCTGGAAGACAGGTTTTTTTTGCAACTACAAACAAAATTTGTTCACTACAAACCTCTAGCAACCTTGCTCTGTCTATCCATTCGTTTGTAGTAACCATAGAACCCTCGAAACAGGACTTATGCCCAGAAGGGAACGAAAAAACCAGATTTTGTAAACAAACCTCTGGAAGATAGGTTTCTTTGTAACTACAAACAAAAATTCGTTCACTACAAACCTCTAGTAACCTCTCTCTGTCTATCCTTCCGTTTGTAGTAACCATAGAAGCCTTAACACGGGACTTGTGGACAAAAAAGATTGAAAAAACCAGATTTTGCAAATAAACCTCTGGAAAGCAGGTTTTTTTTGTAACTTCAAACAAAAATTCGTTCACTACAAACCTCTAGCAACCTTCTTCTATCTATCCTTTTGTTTGTAGTAACCATAGAAGCCTTAACACGGGACTTGTGGACAAAAAAGATTGAAAAAACCAGATTTTGCAAATCAACCCCTGGAAGACAGGTTTTTTTTGCAACTACAAACAAAATTTGTTCACTACAAACCTCTAGCAACCTTGCTCTGTCTATCCATTCGTTTGTAGTAACCATAGAACCCTCGAAACAGGACTTATGCCCAGAAGGGAACGAAAAAACCAGATTTTGTAAACAAACCTCTGGAAGATAGGTTTCTTTGTAACTACAAACAAAAATTCGTTCACTACAAACCTCTAGTAACCTCTCTCTGTCTATCCTTCCGTTTGTAGTAACCATAGAAGCCTTAACACGGGACTTGTGGACAAAAAAGATTGAAAAAACCAGATTTTGCAAATAAACCTCTGGAAAGCAGGTTTTTTTTGTAACTTCAAACAAAAATTCGTTCACTACAAACCTCTAGCAACCTTCTTCTATCTATCCTTTTGTTTGTAGTAACCATAGAAGCCTTAACACGGGACTTGTGGACAAAAAAGATTGAAAAAACCAGATTTTGCAAATCAACCCCTGGAAGACAGGTTTTTTTTGCAACTACAAACAAAATTTGTTCACTACAAACCTCTAGCAACCTTCCTCTGTCTATGATTCCGTTTGTAGTAACCATAGAACCCTCGAAACAGGACTTATGCCCAGAAGGGAACGAAAAAACCAGATTTTGTAAACAAACCTCTGGAAGACAGGTTTTTTTGTAACTACAAACAAAAATTCGTTCACTACAAACCTCTAGTAACCTTGCTCTGTCTATCCTTCCGTTTGTAGTAACCATAGAAGCCTTAACACGGGACTTGTGGACAAAAAAGATTGAAAAAACCAGATTTTGCAAATAAACCTCTGGAAAGCAGGTTTTTTTGTAACTACAAACAAAAATTCTTTCACTACAAACCTCTTGCAACCTTCTTCTATCTATCCTTTCGTTTGTAGTAACCATAGAAGCCTTAAAACGGGACTTATGCCCAGAAGGGAACGAAAAAACCAGATTTTGCAAATAAACCTATGGAAGACAGGTTTTTTGTTAACTACATACAAGAATTTCTTCACTACAAACCTCTTGCAACCTTCTTCTATCAATCCTTTCGTTTGTAGTAACCACAGGAGCTTCAAAACGGGACTTGTGGACAAAAAAGTTTGAAAAAACCAGATTTTGCAAATAAACCTCTGGAAGACAGGTTATTTTGTAATTACAAACAAAAATTCGTTCACTACAAACCTCTAGCAACCTTCCTCTATCTATCCTTTCGTTTGTAGTAACCGTACAACCCTTAAAACGGGACTTATGCCCAGAAGAAAACAAAAAAATGTTTTTTATTTTTTAAATTTTTTCTATTTAACTTTTTGAGAAAAGAATTCCACTACATTCCACTACTAACGTTTATCTATGAGAATCAATTGAAAAAATCTTGAATTTCAAATTTCGGGGGATGACCATTTTTTTTTTCGTTATAATTTTTTTTTGAAATTACTACAAACGAAAAACGTTTCACTACAATCAACTACATACGAAAGGCTATCGATACGCATAAAAAAAATTTACAATTTTTGAAGTCGGGTGCCAAGTTCACGGAGCCTCTTAACTTCCCAATTCAAATTTGGCAAAATAAAACACTGATTTTCGGCTGGATTGGAAGACTGCATCAGAATATGTTAAGTTCTTCTGGTCAGAATAGTATAGTACTTATTACATATGTATTAGTATAAATTATATTCTAAGCGCATTTAAGATAGATTCGTTCATCATTTCTACCTTACGCCGGCCCACTATTGAGTATAGGTTTGCTCTCACAATGAGAAGTGCTTAGGTCGTAGTCCACCACGCTGGCCAAATGCGGATTGGCAGACTTCACACACCTTTGAGAACACGATGGAGAACTCTCCAGCTACAGCTACAGTTATCCTCACCATGCAAAATAACGCCTGCTTCTATACTATATCCTCACCATGTTTTCTTTCACCGTCAAAGTAAGCAATTATTTTTGCATTGCAATTTCGACACTTATAAAAATGATCAATTTTCTAGTAACATTCCGAATTCCAGTCCTTAAAACGCTTTTGACATCAATAATATTAAAAACGAACAAAACCACTGGAAAACTCAGGTGAATATAAATGGCGCTAACGTGCCCGTGCCATACTTGGGGCGACGCGACGTAGATACAATTGAAAACGTTTGAGAACTTTCCACTGGTGTTCCACGTTCCACACCGAAAAAGTGCAAAGGGGTCGCAAGTTGGTCGCGACGCGTTAACTGTTCGCAAACTAGACTAACGATTGTGAACTACGGGGTTTGTCGCGCTCAAAGTGCATTCGCGAAACTTTCTTATAAACTAACTGCTATTTTTGAACCCCTTTTACCACTTATTTTTGGAATAAAAATAAAAAAACAGAAAATCCCTTTAAATATTACACACAGAATTCGACGAAAATATAACTGAAACAAGCTGGCATTGTGAGAGTTGTAAAGACAAAAGTTTGTAAAATCTATACAAACAAGTTACGTTTCCTTTCGGCTATTAATAAAGATGAAAGGATACAACGCCACTATGGACAACAGTTCCAACACGATTTCAAAACAAAAATGATTTCGTTTTAAAATTAGAAAATAATCATCCATTATAAAGGGCACGCGGTCAGTGCAAAATAAATTGAGCGGACAAAAGAGATGTGTCAACTGTCAACCAACAACTTTTGTTGGGCTGATCTTTTCGCCGATCACGTATCATCGTATCAACACGCGTTCCTCAAGTTTGGACGCGATGATATATTTGGACTGATCGATCCGATGGCCATAACATATTGAGCCCGTTCATCCGTCGTTCCATTTGAGTCAATGATCAATGTAGCGATCTATATTACCGATGCTACAGTATGTTATCTTCCCAAAAATTTGCGTATCCGATGCAGTGATGATGACGCTTTTATGCTTTTGGATCGTATCAGATCATCGATAATATTATCAGCGTAATACAAGTTGAGCGTCCTAACTAATGACCATATCATGGCGAGGTTACGCGACCATTCTATAAAAAATATGACTAAAACAACGCGAACCAGGCAGATATAATATTTAATTTTAAAGAACCAAACATTGTTAGAGGCTTTTAGAAAACTGTTGCAAAAAGTTTAAAAGTTCAATTTAAGTAAGTTTAGAACACGAGGCGACAGGTCATCAAACCTGCGGAAGTAAACACAGTACACACACCCATAGCGAATCTCTCCAAGCCGACAGCTGTGGTCAGGCTAAAACAACTGGAGCGTTTCGACGCCGAAGGCGCACGCGCACGCTTATTGCCTTACCCCCCTCTTCTACCTCAGCGCTTTTACCCGTAACTTTGTTACAAGACATTTTGAATTTCAAATCACTATGATACAAAAATAAGGAATCATGATCAGTATCGATTGTGATTTTTATGCATTGCCTGTATTTTAGAATTAAACGCATCATTACCTTAGTCACAGACGACTAATCAACTAATCACGGAAATATTTTAAAGAGACCGTATCTTTTTACAATATTTCCGTGATTAGTTGTTTATAGCAGTAAAGTAAAGTACGGTATAACATCAAGGTTTTAGGTGCTATGCTAAAAAGGCTGTAACGTAAAAGAAGCACTGCCCTTACGTTCTACCGTCTGCTACATAATAAAGAAAATAGGAAACCCCTCAAAAGTTCAATTGCACAAAACGCAACCCTCCGAGTCGTACATTGTAATGTTGTCAAAAGCCGCAAATAAATTCGAAAGCCATATGTTTTGTTTGTTTATTATAGCGGCGTATTTGATGAGGGGGTACGATTAGCGACTGTACGTAGTAGGTACTACTTACATACTGCACAGCGAGGATAAAGTTATGGGCACACTAAAAGCGAGAATATAACGGTACCGACTATTAAGAGTGCTCGCTCTTTTAATACTAGGAACTATTTATTGCGAACTTACATCAAAGATACCTCATACAAGAAGATAAAGTGAAATGCTGAACCTTGACTCAATATTTCCGTCCAAATCAAAACTTCACCCTGACAACCCTCTATTAAAAAAAATTACCATTGGAGACAGATAATATAACACATCAAATTTTCATGTATCTCTATGTATATCAGACTCTACACATTGAAGACTATAATTCGATAACAAATTCACCATACATTTAAATTGCCCTCTATTCATATTTTGGTTGGCACTTCGGCCATGTTACTTATATTACACCATAATAGATTATGTAATGATACGAGAAACGCGAAGACAAACCAACATTTAAATCGAATGAGTATTTAAGGAGTTTCGGTCAATTTAAAAACATACAAGTAGACTGCTGTAATATCCCTAACGTAGCCGTGTTAAAAATAGCATAATCGTTGTACGTTTAGTGTGGCACAAGCTTAACGTGGCGTTGCGGCGTCCGGTGTATCAAACAGATCGGGCGCGCGATAGCACGGGGCGAGCCGGGCGCGCGGCCGAGTCTCGCATTACGGTATTGGCCGCCGCCGTCGATTTTATACCTATGATATAGCTCTGCGTTTTTACTGATTGGACACTCTTTGATTTAACTATTAGTATAATGCAATCACTATAATGAGGAATAACTGCATCATGAGATCGTTGCACTGCTTATTTTGGAAATTCTATATAAGAAAAACGTTCCAATATTTGATACTGAAACGAAAATCTAAATTTCTTGGAAATTCTTAAATCTATAAAGTTGAAAACTAAAACCCAACTGCGATCGTCTTAATAAACGCTGAAATATTATTGTAAAATTGTTTTTCTGTCGCTTGGTATATTTTAATGTTGTAGTACATTTAAATTTATGAACTCAGAATTTTTTCCTCTTTCATTTGACATCCCACTAGATACAATAGCAAAAAAAACTTTGGAGACCCCCACTTTTTTCATGTAAAATCCGTTAGGTCATTTTTTTTCGTATAAAGTGTAGCCTATGACACCTGGACCTTTACGACGAATTGATTGACACCTCATTCATTAAAATCGGCCAGTAGTTTAGGCGCTACGGTGGAACACACAGAATCTGGATACAAACATACATATCCACATACATACATACATAGACTGCTAAAATCATAACCCTTCCTTTTGGATTTGCCGAAGTCGGGTAAAAACTACTATGTACCTACTAAGATATTACATCAGTCTACCATTTGATCGTTACTACGCCATAGAGACACGACTAAGACATATGATTATTATTTTATACATAAAAAACAAAATGCATTTTGATATGAAACTGTAGTCGGTACAAGCGGAACAAGTCGACGGACTCAAGTCATTAAAATTAAAATGAAAGTGATCACCGCTGCATGGTCGGTACGTTATATGGAAAATCGCAACGGTACAGATTCTTAGAATTTCGGCAGTCCGCACCGCAAGTGCCCACTTCCGTATTT
This sequence comes from Maniola jurtina, assembly GCF_905333055.1. Classification (NCBI taxonomy): domain Eukaryota; kingdom Metazoa; phylum Arthropoda; class Insecta; order Lepidoptera; family Nymphalidae; genus Maniola; species Maniola jurtina. The sequence continues at coordinate 3,486,474 of NC_060044.1, forward strand.
AAATAACAACTTCTTATCTCCCAATTGCTTTCATAAATCTCCGCTTGTTTTCCTTATTCGAGACTTAAACCGTTTTAATACTTTGAAAAGATTCAATTTGGTCATATCAAGATGTTTATATTGAATTAATCGCGATTCTTGACCGTTGAATCGATAAAAAACCATATATAAACATAAATGCACATAAATATGAAAAGCCTAACCGTTAGGTACGTTGAAAGCATAACTACCACATAAATAAACAACATTTAGCACACGAATGACCAGGAATACTTACTGTTTAGCTTCAAGTAAATATGATGTGTAAATACGAAAAATACACATAGCAAAACACGTAATACAATAATATTTTTTTTTTCTAATCAAACGCCTACAGTGGTCAATCTCAACGGAGACGCATGGAAATATTATAGAAGTGCGCCAACACAGGTGCACTCGCTAGTCCGTAGTCGTAGTTCGATGGTACGGCAATCTGACACAACCGGAGAGACCAGATGCAGGAATAACTTTTAGAATATATTTATTAATGCCCATTTGCTGATACGTGGGTCAGCTCCTCGGGATATTAGGCCATCAATTTCAATTTATGTAACATATTATACAGTCTCTTAGGAAACGATATTACGACAAGGGCTTAGCAAACTGAAATGGTAGTAGGCAAGCCAGGACTTGGACAGTAGCGATTGCTGCTAAGGCAGCCGCCGTGTTTTCGATTGGAGACCGCGAACCGGCAAGCAAAGCGTCGAGCGACCTTATGGAGGTAACAGGGAAGTGGCTGGATGATGAAGACGAGGGTCATGTGTGGCGACGCACGCTCGGAAACGGATATGTCTAACAGTGGACGCAACCAGGGCGCGTTTGGAACCCTCGTTGCTTTAGTTTCAAGATGACCTAAAGAAGTATTATTATGATTACATCACTTGTATTTAATCCTTGAAATCCAATTTATTGATATTAAAAAGGTATACAGTATATCCTCAATAGATAAATAAAAGATTATGGCAATAAACAAAAGCAAGCATGCACGATTAGTTAAAAGTTGAATGAATAAATAGCCGCGCAACTCTACATAATATACCTAGATACAAAATTAAATGTATTACATTAATGCACATTCGTCGATATCCGGGCGAGCTCATCGCGATATTAGGCCATCAATCTCGTGTAATGGTGCCGCGGCGCTGTAACAGTTCCTTGACCGGTGAATTGAAATATTCACCCGCTCGGCCCATTACACCCGCGCAAAGCCACGTGCTCGGCCAAAATACACGGCCAGCCGACACTGAAGCGGCTTATTATTGGGATGTCACTTTTAATTAGTGACCGACTGATGTTTTAGAGCTTTCGTCCGTTCTTTAATTTAATACAATTCATTTCATGCTAATATTATGAATGCGAAAGTGTACTTGCCTGTTTGTCATTTTTACAACTCAGCCGTTAAACCGATTTTGATGGAATTTGATAAGTACAGAGATACCTTGCATAGCGAGGACGGTCATAACCTACTTTTTATCTAAAATAATCAAAGGGTTCTCATAGGATTAAAAAAAACTTAAGATGATACCCGCGGCTATAATATGAATAATTACTGGTCTCTATATTCTAGTAAATAATTCATATTAGTGCACTCTGTGGGGTAACTTTACACAAAATGGTGAAATGTCAACTTTTAATTTCCCGCGCTGCACTGTTGAGAATACAGTAGTACCACACGCGCAGACACATTCCTTCCACTGTCGTCCAGAGCTCATTTTACCAGACAACACTGAGGGGCTTCGTTAGAGGACGATTGAAACGACTTATGTCATAGTCAACCTTCATAAAATGCATAAGAAAGACAGAAAGAAACACATTTATTTCTTAAAAATTGTGCCACACATTACATTTGATAACTATGAGTTGGTTATCTATTTATCTATGGATTAAAGTTATGTATGCCACATGTCATCTGAATTGTCCTGAGTTTTTCCATCCACTTTTACTATGGGTACCTTCAAGTCAAAATTGAATAAGCATCTAGAAAAGCGTGCTCCACCTGTGACCTTAGGCTGCATCATTACTTGCTATAATTATTTATTATTATAGCAGGTCTGATTGCAGCCAAGCGCTAGTCTATAAATTAAAAAAAGCCCTCTAAAGAAGCCCCTTTCTTGACTATGAATTCCGGTTAGCTGTATCAGGGTAAAAAACCAATACCAATACCATACCGCAGACTGATTACATAACGCCTTACCAAATATTTACGTCTCGGTTAGTTCTAAGCGATTACAGACGGACTTTTTGTTTAGAGTTTGGACAGGTAACAAGACTGACATGATTAATTACCATTAGAGCGTTAATGTTAAAGCACGTTTAGCACCGGTAACATCTACATTTACCTATAATAATTTATCATCTGGTTACCGATTATGACTACGGGCGATTATCGTGACGATAATCTATATAACTATGTAATACGAGCTTAACAATAATAATAATAACTCTGTCTTCATAAGGATTCTTTAACGTTAAATTTAGCTAATTCTGTTGTACAATCTCTAAATTAAAATGACATGTCTAAATGTATTGCTATCCCTTTTATATTTCTCCCTGCGGAGAAGGATAGCACTAATTTAGATCAGTCAATTTAGTTAAGTTTAGAGACGGGGTAAAAAAGAAATAACCGCAAAGTCTAAGGTGTCGCCCAAATCGACGCCAAATTCTTATTCAAATCAATAAACCTTATCTATATATTATTATAATATAACATAAAATAAAAAAACGGGTATCTTCATTAAAAAAGAGTTTAAGAAGAATAGATAACGCGAAAAAATAACAACCTCAAAACGGTCGTTTTCAATAATGGCGCCCATACCCATCAAGGTACGCAATGAAACAAAATGCAAATACAAACATTAGACATTAAAAAAATAAACACCAGTACAAAAACGAAATAAACGATTTCAATACAATCCGAGCCACGAAATCTAACGCCACCTTATTAGTGTAAATCTGTTGAGCCATCGGCAAAGGCCTTACCGTAATTCAGCGGAATGTGAAAAGGAGACCTCGTATAACTGTCGAAAGCTCACCTGGAACAAAGAAAGCATTTATTAGTACAACATCAGACTAAAGACTTTCTATCCAGTAATGAGAGGGTAAAGTGTTTATACTCGCAGTTTAGTTTTCCTTAGCTTACTTACTTAAAAAGATAAGCAAATCGCAGAAACCTGCGATTTGCAATGCGTTAGCGACGCGATTCGCTCGGCGCTTTAGATTTTCTAGAGTAAGGTTTTTTATTTGTATCATGATTTCATTGTCATTTTGCGGTACCAAGGTCCTACGGGACGCGTAATAAAGTGGCTTAAGATAATAGATTTAGAATAAGTGGTTCAAAAATTTAGGTTTTTTGAATTAGAATTAGAGTTTTTAAATTCCTTTCTTAATGGAAGTTTAAACTATAGAAAGAATCTATGAACGACACGAAGAGAACAATTTTATTTGCACTGCTGTTATCGAAGGCCAGGCCTAGACTTATCGTCGTCATCTAGCGAGGTGCCTTCACTTCGGCTACAGACATTCCAATAGCTACATTTCCAGCCATGCGTAGCTTTTGATAACAAAGGGGGTAATTATATGGTCTACAAATTTTTGTCGGACAACACGCCCCTAGTGCGATGGTAATAAGCTAAGGCTGCCTTTCCAGTGAGATAGATGTTTTAAGCTGCGTAGCGAGAGATGTGTAGGATATGAAGTAGGATTGTTCGATTTTCATAGCTTTCTCTGGTGAAGAATAAGGGTTTTTCAAAATACTCGTTGATCCGATGGAAGGATGCGAGCAACGAGTAGGAATCTATTTCAAGTACCTACTACTAAATAGACGACGGACGTACTGCGACTGACTGACTTGACTGACTAGCGAATAGTGATGCATCGCTTAGGATCAATATGATGTGTTAAATTTTAGAAATTCGCGCGAATTCACTGCTAGTATAAATCGACCCTTAGTCGTGTCGCGCATACAGCTTCCTCGCGTAGAGAACATCTTCAAGGCGCATCCTACCCGCACCTTTACACCTTACCCACTCCACTTTGCTTTGATAGAAATAGACACACAGTTTCGAGCTGTACACTATCTCGCACATTTTTGGAATGGCAGCCTTGGAGTTGTTTTGGTATCTTGGGTTAGTGGCCTGTGGCTAGGATCGATACGAGATCGCGGGGCGGATCATGCAAGTCATCGGGGTCGTCAACATCGTGTTTTGACGCACCGGATAATGACGTCAATGTGACGTAGCCGATTTTGCTGTGGTTAAGTCTTTTGGGCCCCAGGGTAGAAAGGGAAGACATTTTCATTTTTCCATCATTAATTTTGCCCGAGTGTCTATAGAAGAATAATTTTATTAGAGCGGCGATTCATGGGTTCGCAAATATTATTCGAGAATATTATTTTTGGGAATTTTGTTTAAATTAATATTCATGTAATATTTAATGTGGCTCATACGGTGAAAACGAATAATATTATCATTAATAAATTCAATTAGATACTAATTAATGATGTATCTACTCTAACTACTAAAGCTAAGAATGAAATTCAAGAAATCGTAGGTTCTGACATTAGAAGTGAGATCGAAGTGTGTAGTGTATCTTCCAATTACTAAATAATGTAAATATTAAGTTAAAAACTACATTTAAGTAATCATAGATTCTGAAATCAGAAGTAGAATCGAAGACTGAATTAGTGTATCTAAGAGCATGTTCACGTCAAATTGAGCTTGCGGTGGCGTGCGCGTACGCGGAATACTTAACGTATGACTTCCTATGGGAGAGTTCCATACAAATTCGAGCGCGATTTTAAAATAATAATAAAAATTAGAAAAGTCAAGTCACTAGCATGGTCACTTGCAGCGAGTCAATTTTTGCAAGTTTTACTAGCAGAAATTGACACGACAATGCCATCTGAAGCTACGTACATATTTATGTAACCTCTGACTCATTCCGAGGATATTTTCATTCCTAATTAATCAATAAACTGACGCTGCGAGTTTTATTGCTAATGGGCCCAGCTTTAGTAGATTTACGTCTGGCAGTAGTCATAACTCTTAGAATTTACATAGCAAATTATCAGTTAGCAACTTTGTTCACTAAGCTATTAGCAAATCTGTTAGATGTGCAAGCGGCACCATCTCTACCTACAATGTAATTCCTACAAAACGAGAGAGGTTAAGATGGAAACAAAACAGAAATAGAAAACAATGAGCTAAAGTAGTAATTCTTGCGCGTCGGCAAACATTACAACTCATAAACCACGAGTTACAAACAATTACACACTTCTTAAAGACATTTTACCTCGGTAAGAATGAGTATTACATTTTACGTAACAGGTAAATGCAGGAAAATATTCTATGTCAGATTGTTTGTAGGGGGTTTTATTAGAGGTTCAGCTACTTCGTTTAGCACTTGTATCTACATATCATATAACTCATATCATTAACTAATTAATTCATTAAGTTATAATTAATTAGCTAAGTGCAGTTTTAGGGGCCCATATGTGGGCAATAGAAGCACTTTCTATCTCTCTGTAGGGAATCATTTTGTGCGCCTATGGGATAATTTAAGGCTAACGCCCAGCAAGTTAAAACTGCAATTAACGTGTTGATACTTTTGACTCAAGCCTTGGTCACATACAACGAGGTACGACAACAGCACTTGAGTACCAAACAGCTGCTAGAAGATCTTCTAATATAAAGAACTGCATGTAGTTCCTCATATTACTGATTTTTAAAAGCTACCGCCGAAACCTTTGCTGAAAATACGCTTTTAGTGTGTCGATGTTGTCCTGCCATTCTGCTACCATCACTTGTGTTTACCGGGGCTTTACACGCCGAGTCAAGCAAAAATATAATTAATTAAGTTTATTTTTTATGAAAAAGTGTGAACTTGGTAGTTACTGAAGTCTCCTTTTTCATCGTCGTATCCCCAACTATCTTGGTCGTGTAAATACTATACTATTTTGAATAATAAATAATAAACAACGATAGGAAAATAGGAGGCATAGTCACACCCCTTCATAGCGATGGAGGGCTCTCTCTCATAACAGCTTTGTTAAGACTAATCGTATGAAACGCATGGCTAGTTCAAATCGAACCTCGTGGGGTGCCGTGTATGTATTGCTTTTAATTGGCCAAATATTCCTAAATCCGAGACGATTAATTTCATGATGCAGAACGTAGGTACCTTAAAAGGCTATTTTCTCTACTATTGTAAAAGGTAGTTAGTCTATTTGTTTAGTCGGGAACTCAGTATAAGTAGTGAAAATACAAGTAAAAAAGGAACAAAAACAATCATCAAATTATAAAAAATCAATAAATAATAATAGTAGTTTATGAGTAGTAAGAAATCGAAACGTTAACGTCCTAGCTGCTACGGGGCGTTGGCCTCCACTCTCAGGCGGGTAGGTCTATTGAGCTTATAATCCCAGAGCTAGTGGGAAATTTTGGGAGGGTACTTCATAAAAGCTGAAAGTGTAATGGTTTTTCTAGCATAGGTACTTGACTAATAACTATAAAACTTAATTTCAAAATTTTCAAATTAGCTCCCCAAAAGTGACTTCCGAATTTTAAAAAAATTTTACGTTACACGTTCATGTTTGGGTCACAAAAATTCATATGTGTATCAAACAATTTAATCTGCCCATTTGACATGATTGCCTATGATCATGTCCGAGCAACTTGACTGTGACAGTCGGACAGATACATAGACAGAGGCATGAGTTATCCTACAAGGGATCCGTTTTTTCATCCAGACGTACCTACGGGACCTAAAAACATTATCTGGGTGTTAAAAAAGCTAATGTGAAGTTTAAATTTTTAATACCATTTCTGGCACGTTTTAGAAATTAACTTCTATCTCGATTGCCACTTATATTAGGTGCTGGAGAATCACTAGGTTAACTAACATACTCAGACAAAATAGCGTTAAGAGCTTTTAGCAAGTACCTTCTTCAAAATTCCCACTAGCTCTAGGGCTTTTAGTTCAAACTCGTAGATCCAATGATGGTTAACGGACGAAGGCGAAATTCGCAGAATTTCTTCCGTTATGCGCAAGTATCCTCATAATGTTTTCCTTCACCTCAGAAAACTTAATGAACTGTAAATATTTATTATTTAGCAAATCATAGGAAATGCAGCGATGCTTGTCCAAGTCGCTACCCGTTGGCAAACGCCACTCGACTTTGCAAGGGTTGGTTGTAGATATAATCTTACGCTTAAAATGTTCTAAATGATAGTGAAAACTATGATGAAATCCACTAAGAAAATAACGTACCTATTATATGTGATAGCACAGACAAACGCAGGTTGCGCATAATATGTTTCATATTAATTTAGTCTACTTATTACCCGAGACTATTTACGTAATATAAAAGTTATTATTCGAAATATAAATGCTTTCGTATTGTCAAGTGAGTAATAGACAAAAATAACGTATAGAAATAAACAGACTGACAGACGAACATCACATTCGCATTCACAAATTAGTACGGATGTAAGGATTTAGAGGAAAAACTAGGCAAACAAAACTTAATCTATAACAATTTATTATGATTAAATTATGGCCAACTTGAGGGTTTTCCGTATTGGGTAGTTAGGCTGATTAATTCTCCCTTCCATACTGTCAGGACACGGCCATATTTCACGAGATATACCGGCACCGGTGTGTATTTATCTAGCAAACTGTACCCTAGTACGACTTCGCAATCTCGTCAACGTTCACATAACATCGAAAGACTATAAAGTAAGGAAGTAAAATGAACCGAAAGGTGATTGTTTGATTCGGTACAGGCACACAAACTTAAACACCCAGACATGGCGATATTTGCCATATCATTATTTCACCCGAGCGAAGACAGGCGGATCAGCTAGACAAATATAAACTAAATAAAATCAAAATAAATTCATAATATGCTTCTCATTGAAAAATATCTGAACCGGCACAGCTGTTGCTACTTCAGAGTAGTTTGGCGATAGATTTAACTACCTACTACTGATTTTTGTTTTGCAACTTTTCCGCTTGATGTTCTTACTTGAAGTATGGATGAACTTGCACCTTAAACCAAGGGTATTTAGGAATGTCACGATACTCGATTTTATCAACATTGGTCGAGAAGTGCAAACTTGTACTGAGCGGAGTGTACTATGTATGGAGTGGTCGCGGCGATTCGGCGGAGCCATCAAATTGGAACGAGTGCTTGTCATAGCACGGTAACTGTCGACCGACACGCGCGACCACTGCTTTCGCTGTGCTTTTCTGCTTATTTTGACCTTTTTCTGCGCATACCTTTCAAAATATCGCTTGTGATTTCTAAGTTTTTAGCTTTTGTGTTTGAAGGCAACTTTTTTTTCACACCGCCCTAGAGGATGCTTATTCAGTTACACACTTGAGATTGCTTATAGGCGATATGAAACACGGAGACTGGAAGGAAACAAAGCAATAAACAATCAAGTTGTGAGTATTGTAATATGCATTTATGATTGTTTAGAATAATAAGTAAGTAGTATTTTTGCGCCTTCGTTATAGTAAAATTATATTAAATATCAGCAAACACAAATCAGTGTCGACAACGAATAATTAGCGAGTATTTACACTGCGACCCCGCAGCCAATGTTCCCCAAATTACATTAGTAGTTAGGGGGTGCTGATTGTAAAAATTTGCTTGATAAACGAAGCGGCCGATAGGGCTGTTTGGAAATTAATATCATTAAAATTTATTCCCTCGCATCATAAGAGTGCATTCACAAAAGCGGAGTTTCACCTGTAGTAAAGCTCAGTCTAGAGTTACATGATATATGATACTGAATATATACATGAACAGTTATATGATACTGGACTACCCGACGTCTTTATGGATGTTACCACTCACCTGAAATTGTACTGAATAATCTTGTAATAATAATTTCAGTTGACGATTTAAAAGCACTTGCAAAACTTTATTTGAATAAAAAATCTTTCTGTTTCTTTACATTAGTAGAGTATAAAATGAGAAACCGACTGCTATCAACGTATAACTAAAACAGCTGGGTCTACGAACTTGAAATTTTGCATTGAAGATTGTCTCTACATATAACGTTAGAACCCCAGTAAGGAAAGGATTTTAAAAAATGCCAACGGGATTTTCAGCCAAAAGCTAGCTTCGCACAATTTTTCAACCCTTAGAATATTATATTTTATTATTTGACATTAAGGTTTATCTAACTTTTAAAAGGACAACAAGCTAATTTCATCAATAAAAGTAATCGTGAAGGTAAGCGAGCGAGATATGAATGAACCCGTAAGTTCCACTCTTATTCAATTGTTCAACAATGTCTGCATCAAAATCTGGGCATTTCTTCGAGCCGCGTCACCAGTGTGAACAGACCTTAAGGCCTGCCTCGCCCGCCGAGGGCCGTAGGGCAGACCCCCCACTTCCGGGTCGGAATCGGTTTGTGTACGTAAACACCTTATAAATTATCTTTCGCCTCGCAGATTGCGGGAAAAATATCATACTAATCAGACAACTTAGCGTGACTGCCATCCGACGTTTGTAACCAGTTAATTATAGGGACAAGTAAGTAATATTGGAATAAACCACTATGTTACTAGCTATTACTTACCTATTATTTACTAACCACTGAGAGAGGTCCATTGAGACATATTATCTTAAAAGAGAGGGACCATGTCACGGCAGATGGACAAGGAAAACTACTGGTGCAGTCTTATTCCATAGTGGAATAAAAGGACTCAATCATCATCGTCATATTACCTTACATCAATAACTTGGGCAATCAAGAGATGCTTAACTATCTGTTTTGAAAATCTTTTGCCACTTCTTTGCCAGTTCTCATCTTCCGGCCGATATCTAGGGAGACAAGACGTCATCCTTTTGGTCATCATCTCAAATATTATGTATTTCGTGCTATCTCATTTTTAACCCCCGACCCAAAAAGAGGGGTGTTTTAAGTTTGACGTGTGTATCTGTGTGTCTGTGTATCTGTGTATCTGTCTGCGGCACCGTAGCGCCTAAACTAATGAACCGATTTTAATTTAGTTTTTATTGTTTGAAAGGTGGCTTGATCGAGAGTGTTCTTAGCTATAATTCAAGAAATTCGGTTCAGCCGTTCGAAAGTTATCAGCTCTTTTCTAGTTACTGTAACCTTCACTTGTCGGGGGTGTTATAAATTTTTAATTTACACTTGTGTTCTATCATTTCAAACTCCCCATAACTCATTATTTTGTTCGTATTACTTACTGACACAAAGAAAATATACAACACCAATAGTTATTAAATTATAATATTATTCCTTCGAGGACTTTTAAATATCGGCCCACACCAGGTGGAATGCATCTAGTCTATAAATAAATTGTGCTCTACATTGCGCCCGCGCAACATTTTTACATCGCGTATCAAACCGCCTATCGATGCAATTAAGATTGTTAATCGTGAAATAATATCGATGAGCTCAAGAACGATCGATTGAAGAACATATTTATCAGGTGAAACAAAAATATGAAAAATCTTTGAGCAACACTAAGCCAAAAGATTTTAAGTTGAGAAAGCTATTCTCTTGCTATCTCATAATAAACAAGTGTAAATAAAAAATTTATAACACCCCCGACAAGTGAAGGTTACAGTAACTAGAAAAGACCGAAAAGACCTGATAACTTTCAAACGGCTGAACTGATTTTCTTGGACTATTCCGCGCCTACGATCTAAAGTATCTGAGTTTTCCAAAACATCATTTTCAAATAAATAATTATGTATTTAGGCAACGTCCATCTTGACAGCTTGACATTTGTCAATTGACATAATATTATGAACCTAACGGTTATCTAACCTTCTTTTCTACAAGAAAACTAGAAAAGAGCTGATAACTCTTAAACGGCTGAACCAATTTTTTTGGATTATAGCTAAGAACACTCTCGATCAAGCCACCTTTCAAACAAAAAAAAGTAAATTAAAATCGGTTCATTCGTTTAGGCGCTACGATGCCACAGACAGATACACAGATACACAGACACACAGATACACAGATACACACGTCAAACTTATAACACCCCTCTTTTTGGGTCGGGGGTTAAAAATAGTGTAGTACAAATGCGAGCTTCAAAATATAATAACTATCGATACTTTTTGCGGATCCAATAGAGTATAGACAAAGATCAGAAGTGGGGAAAGATTTCAGACTTATTTTGTGGATAGTGGCATAATAATAATGTTCCATACATTATCGTATAACGTATCTTTTTCTTCACGTCAAAGAAGAAGAACGGGTATGTATTACAAATTACAATAAATAGAACGATTGTTTAACTGGTCCCAACGGCATTGCGGTGCTGCGAGACTTCAAGTTCTTGCAATAGGTATATTAATAGATATCTGTGTCACCTACAAAACAAAACGTAATAAATGAAACCGATTCAAAGATTTGAAGCCGATCCCGATCACCTAATCCCAATAGCATCGTTATGCAGCCCTGCACTGGTAAGTGTCAATTCACACTGACACGATCATGATACGACAATTTAATACTTTACAAAGCATATTGACCTTTACCTGCACAACGTATGTATAATGTGCAAAAAACGATGAAAAATAAAGTTTTTTAACTCGGTTATACACTCATAATTTTGTAAAGATAGAGCTCAATATCCAATTCACTCAATCAACCAGTAAACGTTCACAGCTGGACTCAGGCCTTTTCAAGAGCGCGCCACCAAACACGGTCATCCGCCATCGTCATCCATGCCCGTTCCGCTATCTTTTGGACGAATAGGCACTTTTTTTCAGTTCAAAGGTCCACTGGGCAGGAGCTTGTCTTACTACACTGCGCTTACTGGTACGCGGTCTCCACTCCGGAACACGTCTGCCCCATCGGCAGACATGACCAACCCCACTATTACCTCAGCTTGCTAATCATTTGAGCTTCATAGGTCTCTTTTGTGCTCAATATGCTATGTAAATTTTAGATTGTCGCTACTCGCCTCGACTCCGCGCCAGTATGAATCCACCCCAACTGGTAAGTAGCGAGTAGCGTAGCGGTGAAGCACAAATGAGCCGTGAAGCTCTTCACAAGCAATATTGTGATTTTCTAAGTCATTACCATACGATAACTGGCTGGATATTGGCTGCTACAAAAACAATGGATTACACATTTAGCCCATACGTTTCACTGCACTTTATTGCGATACGAACAATGCTTTCAATGAGATTCTATTCAAAGATAATGGGTTTAATCATTTTAGTACTTGTATTTTAAACAAACTTATTACCATTATTATAATGGTAACAGAAGAAAGCATAAGGCTGGCTTTCCACTATTCTATAACGGAAAGCCAGCCTTATGAAATGAAATGAAATGAAGCCAGCCTTATGCTTTCTCTATAACGACTTTAGGCCTGTATTGACTATAGGGATATGCGTAGATTTTGAGGGACAGGGCCTGTGGCCAAGTTAATCTTCCGTTAGCGTATATCAAGATTAAGTAAGGTTAGTTCAAGTTGCAACTGCATGGGTAACCTATTTTGAAAGTCCAAAATTGGATTAGATTTACGTTCTCTTCGTGCTTCGGAGAGCTCGTGAAGTCTCGCCGATCTCACTTTTATTATCATTAACATCTGATAATAATAAATGTGTGAAGTGGAAGTTTGGTGAAATTGATACAATATGAATAAATAGAGTACGAATACTTAGAATACTAGAGCATTATTATACTTTTGATAGAAAAAAAGTGCTAGTGGAATTTCGGTGCAAGCTCTTCTATTTGTACTTGGGCACTTCGGTCAGTTCGGCAAGTGTTGGCGAATCGAGTACCGCGTCCCAATTCAGGGCAGACGTCGTCGCATTCTGGGCCGATTAGCCAACCGTCTCTGATTCGACACTTGATATTTAACCAATGACGATATATTGAATTTGTTTAACTGTTACTATCTAACATTTAGTTAACTTTTTTTACGGTGATTTCATTACGTGGGTAAATACTATTATTATTATCTACTACTTGTAATAGGTACATTTGAATCTTAGTTCTTACACGGCACCGGGCGCAAAAATGGCTCCTCGGCCTTAAGTACCCTTAGATCTTCCGGCTAGAACTTTCAGTTAGGTCCTTCAGATAAACCGACGTGACATCTAACACCAGAGTTTTGATATCTTCAGTTGTCAAATAACGACATATTATAACAGTATACAGGTTTACCTCAACGCAAACGTGTTAGTCAAATTTTCACTCAGGCGTGAAAAAAGTTACATTTTAAGCTTACTAAAACTTGTTTACATACAATTAAAAACTAGAACTCTGTCACTGGTAAGATATCTCTTATAGTGAGAGATAAGTGCTTCCCTGTCCACTTTTTCTTTCTTTTTCTTTTTATTGTTACAACTTTCTGGTACAAAATAAAAATAAAATGTATGTTCTTATTAATCTTAATGTTTTTACATTAGCAAGATAAGTCAACGCGTGTGTATTAGGTATGAACTCGAAAAGTAGATACTAAACCGAAACCTACTCGGTAAAGCACAATAAAATTTCTACATCACTGCAACGGTGCGGTGCACCGCTAAAAGCACCCGTCTATCGCCGATAAAACGGGAGAAAAAAAAACAAAACGTTTGAAACGCGAACAATGTTACCGAAGATAAAAAGAAATGCAGCCAGAGCCGCGCGGACGAGATCGTGCCTGAGCGAAAGTTGCATCGGCTCAAATCAGTACAGTCTACCCTCAGTACGCGTTTGCAAATCTCGACAACATTGATAGACTTCGAGTACCGAAACACTAAAACGTCACAGTTAAATGCCTTCGAATCTTCTAAAAGCTTTGAGTTTATATACCTGCAGCTTTTTTTAAATAAAAAATAGCGAGTAAACGAACAGGCGGGTCACCTGATGTTAAGTGATTACCGCCGTCCATCAACATTTACAGCACCAAAAATGCCGCCGCGATGCCTTACCGGCCTTTCAGAAATTTGTTGGTCCGCCCCTGGAATAACCCCATATTGTTGTTGCTTAGCGTTTAAAGCGAAATAAAAGCATAAAGCAAGGCTCTTTTAGATCTCTTTAGGTTTTTCTCTCACATTATGTACCTATAATTTTTCGACATTAGAAATCTATAAACGTTCGAAATGTGGAAATCGAAATATGGAAACTAGCGCTAAGGGTACAGATGCTGGAGTGAAATCCCGAGGCACTCGATACGAGTCGATGCGGCGCCGTAACGATCGCGAGCGGGCGACGCGACGATTAGCACTTGTTATAGATGTCACGCGACTGTCGACGTCGCGTTGTCGCGTACCCGTCATTGCCATCATTTGACGTGTGAACGTTTATTTGAATATACATGATCCTTGAATATACATTTCATACAATATTTTTAGGGTTCGGTACCTCAAAGGAAAAACGGAACCCTTATAGGACCACTTTGTTCTCTGTCTGTCCGTCTGTCTGTTAAGAAAACCTATAGGGTACTTCCCGTTGACTTACGAGTAGAATAATGAACGGCAGGTAGGTCTGATAGCACAAATAGAGGAAAAAATCCGAAAACCGTGAATTTGTGGTTACTTCACAAAAAAAAATATGTTCATGAAAAAATAATTGTATTTCAATTTTAAAAGTAAGATAACTATATCAAATGGGGTATCATATGAAAGGGCTTTACCTGTGCATTCTAGAACAGATTTTTAGTTATTTTAATGCATAATAGTTTGTAATTTAATGTGCAAAGTATCTGAAAAAATACGCGGGTACGAACGAAACCCTCAGTGCGCGAGTCTGACTCGCACTTAGCAGTTTTTTTTTATTTCTGACTCCACAACGTAATGCACTCCCTATCGAGAAAAGATTCTATAGAAAGTTATCTTTATAAAGAACAATGCCTAAAGCTAATTTTATACTTGTTTTCTTTGCCAATAATTCAATCGAAAGTGACATCAACGCGGAAAAGACTGAGTCACAATAATAAATTAATAAAATCAACACACGAACCGAAAGCGACGACACAAAGAGCATTAAGCCGGTGATACACACTGGCCCTAGGCTAGTAGGCCAAGTAGATACTGACCTTTTATTATATCAAAATGATATGCATTCCTGTATCAAACAAGGAATGACAAAACGATTCTTGTAGAGCCAGTTAAAGAGCGCAAAAAATGAGGTGTTCCCTTTACTGGGCTAAAAGCTATATTCAGTATGCTACGAAAGTATACAAAAACTAAGCTGGTGTTATAGAATAGGAGACATGGCATATCTTGACGGATAGCTCTTTTATGGGTAAGGCGATAAAATGTGTGTTAGCTGGCCGACCACCGAGTCAAATTAGTGAAAATCCTTTCTTAGTGGGGGCCTATGTTGGGAAAAAACCTATATTATAATGTGAAGTGTCAAGTATTCGGATCCAGCAATTTAAGCTGTACATTGATATGTCTGCCAGTTGGTTTTTTCTTTCATATAAGAATATTTAGATACATATAGTAAATTTATTCTCTTTCTAGTGTAAAATAAAGAATACTATTTCGTAATTCCATGCACTTGTCAGTATCTGTGCAAGATTTAATACAAGCTAGAGGCACGTGTAGCACGGCCTTTACCCTTTCACAGGCGGCTCCACGAGTCAATTGTCGTGCGACTGCACCGGGGCTATTTCTGGCCGCCTCCGTCCCGTTTCGGGGCACCGTCCACCGCAAACGGCATAAATAAATGCATCGGGTGGATGACTGGAAAACAAGCGGACAATGTATGTCTCACCCAAATACGTCGGCAATTTTTCGTGTGGGAACTAATAGCTTCGCTGCGAAACGTTTCAATCCGACTTTTCGACGCGAATAAAATAACCTCGAATTAAACGTTTGTAAATATAGCGCTTAAACTTGCAGAACTGAGAAGTCAATAAACACAACATGGATCGTAGTGAAGAATAAATTAAGTACCTATCTAATCATTATAATTTACAACATAACATTTGAGCTGATTTAGCGTAAAATAAACATTGATGGTTAAGTCATGAATGAACACCTAGTTGAAAGAGATTAGTCATGGTTAACATAAAAAATTAATATTTGTTAAGTTACTGGTCTGTATTATAAGTCATAACCCATATATCATAAGAAAAACAAAAATAATTATTTTAGATTTATAAAATATATGGATGCATTTGCGTATGGTGAGTTTTTGTTTCTTTGACATCTGATATATTATAATACGAATGAAGTCCTTATTAAACTGGAGATTCTTATTTGATGAAAAGATTTTCCCAATGTTATCAAGAGTAAGTAACTGAGAGAAGTAATATCGCGTGAGGCTGCCCACATATCGGTTGAGTCATGTCTAGCTAGTTAGGACGTACACCGGACAATAGTGATTGAAGGGAAATGATTTAACAGTTATATGGGACGGAACTGACGGATCTATTGTGATAAGCTGGCAACCAGGAAATCTTAAATTATTCTATTGCAAAGCAACGGATTACGTTTTAATCTTAATACCTATTGGTCGGAGAGCGACTGGTGGGAATATTTGAAGAAGTACCACCACCGACCATCAGGCTATACACCAGCCGACATGTGTCCAATGTTGGCCAAAAACGTTTTAGGAGCACGCCAGTAATCGCAGTCTATTCTACTGCTTTTTCTTCAATCAAAAAAAATCAAAATTTATTTATTTCATGTCAGACACCTGTAGTACGCGACAGGTCGAGATGGCAATCGGGATGGGGACGCACCGCACACGCACACACACACACACACACACAACCCTCGTGCTAAACCGTTGTAGAATAGCGCGGGTGACGTGCGGGTGGAAGTCGCGTTGGGAACGTCTGGGTTGCCATAAAATTCTACTTAGGAAAACTTCCGGTCATCTCTGTTTGTAGATATCATGTAGTTACACGTGCACGGTTTTCAACAGTTAGGAAAGTTGGAACAAAACGTCGAGGCTTCACCTACTCTGGCAGGCGTCAAATGTAATGTTACATTTGACGCTAGGTAGGCTATGAAACGATTTGAACTTTGATTTCACGACACCCCTAGCCTAATATTTAACAGATGTCGATTCGCGTTTCCTCACTCTAGTTCACACTGCCACGTGCTCCCCGGCTATATGGTTAAGGTCCGAGTCGGATTCTGAGAACGCAGGATGTGCTAATAGCTTGAGAGGTCTGTAGAAAAGTTGTTTCTAGGCAACAAGATTGCATGTTATTCATACATTTTTTCCTTATAGATGCTAATTGCGAGAATGCACCATTAATGTATTTACTCCGGATATGATCGATGATTCATCACGATTGATCTAAGCATGCAATTACTATTATTATTTATGGACGTTAACCGTGTTAAACAACTTTTTAATTATGGTATTTAAATCTTTTTTTTTTATTCGGATAAAAGTTAGCCCGTGACTGCAATCTCACCTGGTGATAAGTGATGATGCAGTCTAAGATGGGCTTCCATCTTACCTGGAAGGGGTATGGCAGTTTTTATCAAATCCATACCCTTTTGGTTTCTACACGGCATCGTACCGGAATGCTAAATTGCATGGCTGCACGGCTTTGCCTGCAGGGTAGTAACTAGCCACGAGCGATGCCTCCTACCAGACCAGAAATTTAGAAAGTATAAAATTCCAAACTCCTGCTGGGAATTGACCTCCGGGATATTAAGGTAAAGAACCAGTAGGTAACTAATTATTTTAATTAACTATAAATTATATAAATTAGTGACTGCAATCACTCTTGCAGGTAAGCGATGAAACAGACAAAGAGTTTATCAAAATTTAACTTGTCGGTAAGTTTAGCCGCTTTGCCCTTTCTGTAACTAATATAATGTTATAATCTTTGTTGGTTTGGCGACCCTGCGAGCGGGCGAGAGGAATGCAAGAGAAGGCATAAACCCGCAGCGGTCACGAATACGTTTATTGCTCGGTTTATTGGAAAATTTGCTTCCGCGTTCTTTGCGCGGTTCACCGTTACACATTAACATTATAATCGCTCGTTACTCGTTACCATGGCGACGGTAAGCCAAGGGCTACACTAGGGGACTTTTTTGTCATACCAACATTGAACTGAACTACATACCTACAGAAGGACTGTTAAAAATAGTGTTCTACGAAGCTGTCAAAATTAGTATGATATGTATGGACATCAAGTTGTAAGCAAAAAGGAGTTGCTACCCCAAGGAGGAGTGTAGTGCGCACGATTCTTTCATGCAGCAAGCGAAGTGGAAGCTCTCTCACACTCAAAAACTAACGCACGGCGGCTAAGATATGCGCTGCGGCAAAACCAAACCAAACCTAACATTTAGAAAACTTTCCACAACATGACTGGAATCGGCACTCCAAGAACAGAGAGTGACTCTATTCGCTACAGATGGCTAAGACTTCAAATAGGTTGATTCAATTAACTGTCACGCGACATGAGGCTAGGCAGCTTCGATTACGGAGAACTTACACTACTCATTATTAAAATTTCAACTGTTGTGATTGGCTACACTAATCGTATTCTTGTTGCAATAATACATTTCAAACAATAACTAAGAGAGTGTCGGCCAGTCAGAGGTGATTGCAATCGTCACATTGTAGCTGTCAAACTACGGCAGTGGGCCCATAGTGTGATCTAGCGCTAATGCCTACTATAATCGCGCGGATTATAAACGCGCGTTACCATGACCGTGAGTTGGTACAGCGGGTATTTTCCGTTTTGCAAAGCGCGCTGATTAAAATTCCGTGGCAATGTGGAATGGACGTTAGGTTAGGTGCGCGTTTAAATTATATTTTTGGTAATTAAATTTGCGTAAAATTACATGTTTTTGAAGTGGCGTAATGTAAATGCCAGTGCGTTGTTTTATGTTGTACAAAAAATTGTTTTCTACCATAATGGGTTTGTGGAAGGATTTTGTTTTTTTTTAGATAGGAATTATAACTTAAGAGTTCTTGTTCATTTTCTAATTTTGTTTTTTAATGCTGATATAGGTATTATGAGTTGAATAGAAAGCTCCTCATTCTGCTTAGTCATCTAAGTGCTATGTCTATAACAGCTGTGTGACACCCCTTAAAAGGTATACATTTACCAGTCCTTCTCTACTACCTAGACTCTAGAGCATCTCGGCTAGTCTACGCACACTGGACTCGTAGCTCGTAGACCTCTATTGCCCTATCGTGGACGAAGACGTGAGATCCGACATAGCTTGCGCGATACAAAGCCGAGCGTGTTTATCGCGGTCATATTACAGCAAGTTTCAGCATAAAGTACGTGCGGGCGATGAATAAATGAGTAATGGCATTCGGGGCGCCCGCTCGCGGCATACCAATGTATCCCCGAGATGGTAATAATGTCACTGGCATTTTTCAACGGCCACCGCGTGCAGCTACTTCTTTATCGGCCGTTGATGACGCCCGAGACTTATAGGAGGTATATTATAATAATATAGTTTTCATAATTATACCTCACTAGCTTTTGTTCAAATAACTAATTTATATGAACTTATGAAGTGGCTGTACATATTTGTCTTTTGCCAGAATACTGAACTTTATCCCGTTATCTTTCAAGGAACGCGTGAGCTAGTTGTTATAGTGTTTTAGTATATCAGTTGATCAGGCTGCCGTAAGGAACGTTGACCCAAGTTGGATGTGCGATCGACTTTAGGGGTCGAAATGTGACCTTTTCGTTTCCTACGTACCTTGGAAAGCATGTCAAGTCGTCACCCATACAATTACCGACGTGGGTCAACGTTGCTTAACAATCTCAATCGATTGGTATGCGTTGTCACAACTGGGCTACACTGTCCTAGTTAGCGACCATATTTATGTCATGACTGACAACGTGCAAGTAGGTACCTATTTCTAATGAGCCGTTAAAAATCGTCAAGTGTGAATCCATAAAAGAGGCTCTTTATAATCCAATAAGCATCTTTGCGGGCGGTCGGCACGCGGCCCTCAGATTCCTATTCCATTAGGTGACGTCGTCGGGGCGCGCAATTTGCAAATGAAAACAACTTATTGAAATTCTTTCCCGAGCGCACTAAGCGAACACCACAGGAGTTCTCTCGATTATTCCAGACGGCATAGAGTGAGCACCCAACTTGCTTAACGTTCAACGTCCATCAGATTTTTTTTTTTGTTTACGTAAGTATTTGTTTGTAGTGCACCAGAGATGGGCGTGACCAGTGAAATGAATCTTGATTAACGTGTCAGACGCTCAGTTTCCCTTTCTGTGTCTTTCTGTCTGCTGGCTTTTCACGACCGTCGTGAACCGTCTTTGACAGAATTAGGTACAGCGATAACTTGCATCACGGGGACGGACATAGGCTACTTTTTGATCCAGGAAATATCCAGGAAAAATGGAAGAGTTCCCTTGGGATTTTCAGAAAACATAAATCCACGCGGACGAAGTCAGCATCATCTAGTTAAATAAATAAATAATACATATAAATACATAGTCATAGATAAATTTGGTTATATTTAAATGCAGTTTATATAATATGTTTAATGTGTAATGTCTTTATACATTGTTCTGCAAAATTTAACTGAAGACTTAAGGTGCCCACGCACTTGAACTGAACTGCAGCTGAACTGCGCGTCGCGTCAGCGCCCCGCACGATATTCTCTCCAGCCGCGACGCGCGTACGTAACTGCCGCGTGGCGCGGCTGGTGAGAACATCGTGCGGGGCACTGACGCGACGCGCAGTTCAGCTGCAGTTCAGTTCGAATGCGTGGGCACCTTTAGATAAGATAGGTTTCGAGAAATCAATTTCGATTTCAGTTTGGCATTTCCTCAGTAATAAACATAATGATATGGTAAGACGTAGGAAAATTACCAACAATTACTTACATAGTTACAGTTCGAAAACGACAAGAAACGTTAAAAAGTAAACACGAAACTACTTAAACTGGTACAAGGACAACATTATTCATCAACTTAAGACATATTACTGTACTAAAAATAGGTGAAAAAATAACCAGTCTAGTGCGAGTCGGAGTCGCACACGAAGGGTTCCGTACTATCGTACAAGATTGTGTACTTTTAATTTATTTTTAATATTAGTTGTTAAAGCGGCACTAGAAATAGAAAATTTCATCTCTATCTATAACGGATCACGAGATACAGCCTGAAAGACAAACGGAAGGACAACGGTAAAGGAGTACGGTTAGCGAGGACGCCCCGTTGACATCCTTCGGGTACGGAACTCTAAAAGCGGCCGACAGTAGTCCAATCATGTGCCGTATTTTGCATAAATTAGGCAGGTAGGCAGGTACGCTGCAGCGATCGAGTTGGATTTCTGAAAAATAAGCGGGCGCAAAATATAAGCCACAGTAACCGAATGCAAATAACACTATTATATGCTAATGCGACGCGCGTAATCCCTGCTGTGTGTTTCCAACTTGTAACGGCCTTTTCGGATACACATACCGAAAATAACTGCCGAAATACTTTCTACCCTTCGATTCCATGTTATTCAAAACACATACGGTTGACTGACCTTTTGCATGTACAGGCAACAGCTGTATTCTGTAGTTACTACCAAAAGACGACTTTAACTCTTTGATTTTCCGGGATAAAAAGTATCTTATGTCTATCCACAGGATGCAAGCTATCTCTATGCTGAATTTCGCCAAAATCGGTTCAGCGCTTGATCTGTTGGTAGGTAGCAAACAGACAGACAAACAGAGTTACTTTCGAATTAAATTCTATTCTTAGATGATATTTTTCAGTTTTACTTAGAAACCTTCTTCTTCTGAACCTACCTACTTGGCAAAACTAGAAGGTTCGATTGGTCCAGGTAATTTTGAACCAACCTTAAACTTTATAGCCTGACTACATAAATTATACATAAAACTTTCTAACTTCTAAACATACAACCTATAGGTATACAACACAAAACAATAGACAGACCGTATTAAAAATTGATACAATTAGAGTATCGGGTAGACGCAGTCCAATCGGATCCCTGGCGTCTAGTTGACGCGACGGCACCGCGGCAAACCACAGCCCCGTCTAATGTTTCTCAATCACTTTGAACTACTGTACTGTCACAGAGTATATTACATACAGAGGTTCGACAAAGTCTAGACAGCAATTGTGCGATAAGTGCGGGACGAAGGCGTGACCCAAACTGGCCTACATAGTTAGGGCCATAATGTGTTGAAGGGTCGTCGTATTCGTCATTTACTACGAGATTAAAGGTAGAAACCTTTACAACTGACTGTGAATCTATGGCTTATTTTATCTGGATAAATTCTGAAGTCGTATTTAAAGGTGTTTGAGTTTGTTTCTCAAAAGTTACGATAACAATTAAACATTAAATTTCGTTAGTTTGTCAGCCTTTAAAACCCTGGGAGTTCCGAGAAAAAATTTGGAATTAGACATTTTTCCACCGAAAAGTATCACAATTTATATTATTAACTTATAATAACGTTTTAATTTGGAGAACTGAGAAGGTAGTTATAGCACTTAGTACCAGAGAAAGTATAAATTTGAGGCCCAACAAAGTAAAATTTAATTTAGGATCTAATAGGTATTATGAGCTCCAAATCTCTACAAAATTAGTGGGAAAGTCAAAGTGGAAATGTTCCTTTGGTTTGTTACAAGTACCCACTCACAGAATTTCCACTAGGGTTGCATGAATTGTTTGGAAGTGCATGGATTGTTGTTTGACGTACCAAAGTAGGTAAGTGTCAAATGTGTCGAAGTGGCGATATTAGCTCGAGTACTTCTATGGTTAGGCGGCTAGGTGCGGCGCGGCGCGGCGGGGCGCAATTAAGTACCGCGAATATAACCCCCCATAAACAGTGAGCGATTACACTGTAGCACGTTCAACACTGAACATTGGGTTAAACTCAAAAACCCCCGCTGGAGAATAAGCTCTTTTACGCACGGGCAAAAGCTAATTTCAAAGATTTAATACAATTTAAATACTCGAATGGTGTGTCCGTGGTTCGATTCCTAGCACGGACGACTAACTTTTCGGAGTCGTTTTGAGCAATTAAATTTTATAAAAATTAAATAAAATATCACTTGTTTTAACAGAGAAGAGCAAGCAACAATGTGAGGACACCTATATGCCTTAGAGTTATCCGTAATGTTTTCAAAAGTATGTGAAATCTGCCAATTCACACTTGACTAACGTGTGACTGCCTAAACACTTCTTATACTCTGAGAGGAGACCCGTGCTCAATAAAGTGGCTCAGCGATAGGTTAAAATAGTGAATTAAATTAGTAATAGGGTGGTCCATTAAAGAACATGACTTACCGAGATAGGTCGGTTAGTCGCGAAGTTGAGTTACGATTGGTAAGATTTTTTTTTTTTCTACTATAATCGCGAAGGTGTTTTATTTAACCGTATTTACCTCCATAGTTAGAAAAGCCGCAACGTGCTTGTGCCGGGGATACTTAGTAGGCAGTCGTAAAGCAGTTATAATAGACGAAGTGCGGAAACACCGCTTTATGGTATCCCTGAAACACGAAACGTGCGCGTAGAATCGATTCGGTACAGTTATTTTGATATTTCCAAATAAATAACATCCAAATAAATAAAATGAAATCCAAAGATTTTAATCTGCAAACTGAAACTTAGACTAGGTTTTCCTAGTTGTTAAAATTCAGGTTCAATTTCAAGTAGATATATGCCTAGAAACGTAAATGTTCAAAAAAAGTGTAGTAGGTAAGTAGTGCAAATAATAAGGGTACATGTCATAATATTAGCCTTCGACAAGTTAAAAACTGCTATAATATGACGTGCACTAGTCTGTCCTGGCCAGGGTTGGCAAAAACAGTTTTTTTTTTTTTTTGTAAAACATGATTAAATCATGTTTAAAAATATTTTTTTTCAAAAGATTATAACAATGCCAACCCTGATCGTGGCGCTCTGGCGAGCTCTGATTTGTGGATCATTACGCCAAATTGCATACAACAAAGTTGTGTGATCGTGCCTTTATAGAAGCATTCAAATCAAGCAAGTGGGCGCGTTCAATTTAGTTTTTGTTTCACTTTCTCAACCGCGGCGGTATGAACGATCGAAATGCTTGGAATTGGACAAAAAACGCAAGCAAATTAATCTGACCGTTATAAAGATGTGGGGCATCGGTCTAAAAAACAACCCGGCAGACGATGACGTTGCATCTTTTGATTTAAACAAGTCTATTGCCGAAGAGATCCAAACAAAGATATCTAAACTTACTTGGCAGATAGAACAAAACATTGAAGCAGTAAACCTAGCAATATTGTTTAATAGATAGAGCAAAAGCTGGTCTAGCTCTAATTTATTGAAAAAAGCATGACTGGTAACTGGCAAGTTCGAACTCTTAAAATAAATATTACTGAATTACTAATTTATGAGATGAAAATATGATATTTTCCTTGTGATATTTAATTGCTCAAAACGCACAATAACTCCGTAAAGTTAAAGGTGCGTGTCCGGGATAGTATCACGGACTCTCCGAATAGAAGGCCGGCCGAAGTCTTAACTTCTAAGCTTTCGCTACTGTATAATTACTTATAGGTAAAACCTTCCTAACAGCCGCTCTAGCTTTACAGATAAACAAATCTCTTAGGGCCATCGAAGTAGACGACCGAAAATTGCAAGCGGGCAATTATTGGTGTGAATGTGACAAAAAACAATCAATTTTGCGTTGGAAGGATCGAATTGTCTGCGGCCGAAGAGAGGCGTGAAACATAAGAAGTTAATTTCCTCTGGGATAAAGTTCATAGCGGGAAATCGCTGTCTATCCTGATAGTTGGAGAGCTGTTTGCAAAAAAGACGAACTTGATAAATGCCTGTATATGGTGCAAAATTTCTTCTACGACTCTACTCTCCCCAGCTGAAGGCGGTAATTTATTTTTAGTAGTTCTTAGAGATTATAAAACCACTTAGTCTGCTAGCTAGTTCATTTTAAATTCATGACGTAACGTTAGATTAGCCCAAAAGGCTTTCAGATCGACTTATTTAGCTGTCATTAGCGTTATAGTAGTATGGTAAATACAAGTCTAAAAATTCTACTTTAATTGAATAGTATCTATCTATTTTGGATGAGTTTAATTGACTGGCATACCCCTACTAAGTTAGCCCGCGGCCATCTTAGACTGTATCATACTTATCACCAGGTGAGATGCCAGTCGAGGTCTAACTTATCTATAAAAGGAGAATCCGACTGACTGACATCTACGTACAACTACTGAAAGTAGAAACTTGATATTTTGTACACAAGTTCTCTCTATAATGTAGCCCCCACTAATAAAGGGTTTTGAAAAATACAATTTCAGCTATTCATGGAATAAAAAAACCGCTTAAAAATTTCCCACCAGCTCTCGGTCCACGTGTGGTGTGCGCCGTCCCCGATGCTAATGACGTCGGTCTCTTTTATTTGTTTATCATTTAATTACATCTCTGCACGGTCAATCTCTGCCGTCGTATTTCAGCAAGGAGTTTCCCCCTAAGGAGATTAAACTAAACAAATGTTTTTACGAAATGTTGAATGAGAAAAATATTTAAAGGCTCTTTTCTTAAATAAATAGGCTTCGTAAGGAAATGAGGACGTAGGATTCGTAAAGAGCTAACTTCAATACTAAAACCTACATACATAGCTGTCTTTGCACACGGCGACATTTTAGTGTGCATTTTTTGCGCACATCTAGACGCAACTAAAACGCAATGCGGTTGCAGTCTATGCAATTTTTCATACAATTGCATTGCACGTCGATCGCAACGTAAAATGCGCGTTGACTGCGCGTAAAAATGTCATGTGTACTGCAGGACATTAAAATCTTAAAGATGTTCAAAATTAAAATGCAGCACCGCCGCGCCGCAGTGACGTGTTTTATACAGTTTCTTGCAATGCGCAGAGTTTCTTGCTGGTTTTTTTTAGCTGGAATGGCACTCCGATGCTTGTGGTATTTTTTTTGACGATTCAAAAGCACTTGTAAAAGTTTATTTAAAACAAAATGTATTTTTTCTATTCTATACAAATCTTGTGCACAAGCGTATAGTCTGGTGTCCTAATCTCCGTTTAAGCCTTTTTTAGTGGGGAATATAGATTGTAGTACGAAAAAGATTAAAATGCCGAGAGACACAAGTTTTACAATCACGGGAACCCTTCACAGTGGAGGCGCGTGTCGGAGGTATGGACGTAGCGATCAGAAGGGTCCGATCGGTCGCGTGTGCTTAAGCTTACCAACTATTTGGTTTTTCTATGGACAATCCGTTAAAGCATGTCTGTTTGTATATTCGATTACTTCGGTCGCATTGCTATTAAAAACGCGAGTAGCATAGAGAAACTCGGGTCACTGACAAAGTCGGAGGAAAGAGACCCCGCGGACGCAGCCCGGGACGTTGGTCCGACTAGATCAGAGAAGCGGTCGACACACCCTTCTGCAATGCCTTCACATCCTTTCGAAGGTAGCCAAGATACCTCGATAGAGGCTCGATTGAGGGACTGACGCGAGAAGTTTGTACTTATATTCTAATTAGGACACCTGTTATATTATCAGGGGGCACGGCAGTGCCCCCGCCAAGACGAGCCAAACGGCGGCCGGGGCGCTACGTAGTACCTTTTTCTCGAAGTGTTTCGCCGTATTTTCGACCCGTCATAACTTCGGTCTGGATGACGCTAGAAAGCTGAAATTTTCAGTATAAGGTGTCCTCAGCAAATTTACCAAATATACTAAGTATCAAATATCTAGCTTTTATGGTTATAGATTTATTGATACCTAAAATACGCCGTTTTCGTCCCTCACTGATGATCATCACAATTCATAGTCTGTAATTCTAGGGTACTTCCAGAAGTCCTAGAAGGCTGAAATTTGGTATGTAGACTAGAAATTGCATACAAACTACAGGAAAATTAAGAAATTGGCAATGCCCCCCCTCTACGCCTCTTATGAGTAAAGCAAATCTGTAAATTCTGTCGCTAGAATGCTGATATTTTCAGGATAAGATGTCCTTGGTAAATTGATAAAACTCATTGAGTATCAATTGTCTAGCTTTTATAGTTTCAGATTTATTGACAGTCAAAACTTCTAGTCTGTAATTCTAGGGTACTTCCCGAAGTCCTAGAAGGCTGAAAGTTGGTATGTAGACTAGAAATTGCATACAAACTACAGGAAAATTAAGAAATTGGCAATGCCCCCCCTCTACGACTCTTATGAGTAAAGCAAATCTGTAAATTCTGTCGCTAGAATGCTGATATTTTCAGGATAAGATGTCCTTGGCAAATTAATTAAACTCATTGAGTATCAATTGTCTAGCTTTTATAGTTTCAGATTTATTGACAGTCAAAACTTCTAGTCTGTAATTCTAGGGTACTTCCCGAAGTCCTAGAAGGCTGAAAGTTGGTATGTAGACTAAAAATTGCATACAAACTACAGGAAAATTAAGAAATTGGCAATGCCCCCCCTCTACGCCTCTTATGAGTAAAGCAAATCTGTAAATTCTGTCGCTAGAATGCTGATATTTTCAGGATAAGATGTCCTTGGCAAATTGATTAAACTCATTGAGTATCAATTGTCTAGCTTTTATAGTTTCAGATTTATTGACAGTCAAAACTTCTAGTCTGTAATTCTAGGGTACTTCCCGAAGTCCTAGAAGGCTGAAATTTGGTATGTAGACTAGAAATTACATACAAACTACAGGAAAATTAAGAAATTTGCAATGCCCCCCCTCTACGACTCTTATGGGAAAAGCAAATCTGTAAATTCTGTCGGTAGAATGCTGATTTTTTCAGGATAAGATGTCCTTGGCAAATTGATTAAACGCATTGAGTATCAATTGTCTAGCTTTTATAGTTTCAGATTTATTGACAGTCAAAACTTCTAGTCTGTAATTCTAGGGTACTTCCCGAAGTCCTAGAAGGCTGAAATTTGGTGTGTAGACTAGAAATTGCATACAAACTACAGGAAAATTAAGAAATTGGCAATGCCCCCCCTCTACGCCTCTTATGAGTAAAGCAAATCTGTAAATTCTGTCGCTAGAAAGCTGATATTTTCAGGAAAAGATGTCTTTGGCAGATTGATTAAACGCATTGAGTATCAATTGTCTAGCTTTTATAGTTTCAGATTTATTGACAGTCAAAACTTCTAGTCTGTAATTCTAGGGTAATTCCCGAAGTCCTAGAAGGCTGAAATTTGGTGTGTAGACTAGAAATTGCATACAAACTACAGAAAAATTGAGAAATTGGAATTTTCTCCCCTCTACGCCTCTTATGAGAAAAGCAAATCTGTAAATTCTGTCGCTAGAATGCTGATATTTTCAGGATAAGATGTCCTTGGCAAATTGATTAAACGCATTGAGTATCAATTGTCTAACTTTTATAGTTTCAGATTTATTGACAGTCAAAACTTCTAGTGTGTAATTCTAGGGTACTTCCCGAAGTCCTAGAAGACTGAAATTTGGCATTAAGTACAAATTTCAAGAATTATGAACAACAGATAAATTAAGAAATCGGGTCCCCCTTCATCCCCTCGTATATGAGATGCATATCTGTAAAATCTGTTGCTCGAATACTAAAGTTTACATGATAAGATGTCCGTGGCAGATTTATCAAACGTACCAAGTATCTGTGTTTCCTGAAGTCCTAAAAGACTGAAATTTGGTATATCTGCTTGAAAATTGAGTTGCAAGATTCACCCGAACAAATATACTTACATACGAGTACATTGCAAGTTGAATAAAAGCTTTTAAAAAAAGAGGTAACGATAGAGAGTGGGCCATGAAAATGATGTACCTACAAGAAATAGATCCAAAAAAAATTTAGGGCACCTGCCAAAAAGAAATGAAATCCCACCAAAAAACATTTCATGTAAAAAGTTAGCCAAGACTCACAAGTTCATAATGTTTTCACTGTTAAAAAGTTATGAGATCTCTAGTAGAGCCAAGCCCCTAGCTGATCTTAGATTTGTGCTGGCCATGGGACCTATCCCAAGTCCAAAGTAATATAGCTCTTAAATGTTCTTGACTATATCACATTTATAACAATAAATAACAAATCACTCTACTTACAAGCTCTGATTCTACAAACCCTATATCTTGGTAAAAAAAGTACGGCTTGGCCGTTTAATGTTCGTAAAACTATTACATGACATAACATATTAAACGTTAAAAGTTATTAAACGGCCAAACCGTACTTTTTTTACCAAGATATAGGGTTTGTAGAATCAGAGCTTGTAAGTAGAGTGATTTGTTATTTATTGTTATAAATTTGATACAGTCAAGAACATTTAAGAGCTATATTACTTTGGACTTGGGATAGGTCCCATGGCCAGCACAAATCTAAGATCAGCTAGGGGCTTGGCTCTACTAGAGATCTCATAACTTTTTAACAGTGAAAACATTATGAACTTGTGAGTCTTGGCTAACTTTTTACATGAAATGTTTTTTGGTGGGATAACAAATTCGCTGAACAAAACGTGACTTAATTTCAAGGACAGAACCATAAAAAGATAGAAAAACTCAACCGAGGTTATGTTAACACCGTAATTCTAATAAACCTTGTAAATAATAACATGCAATCAAAAGAAACCAAGAGTAAAATAATGGGAGGAGTGAAATACTAGTCACACCTTCGAAAAACGTCAACATTTTACTTCCATTGTCCTAAACTTTGAGGTATCCTGATTTTTTTATCACAGTGATCATTATGAAAGGGAGAGCAATATGTTTAAATAAATCATTTTAGTAGAGATTGTGAACAACAGAATTAGTCACATTGTAGGCTAAAAATCGGTCTCAGACAAAATACCATGGTGTGCGTGCGCTCTAAAGGTGTTGTTAGCTATCGAAAAAAGTTGGGAAGAACGGTCACAAGTCAATACTCCCGATATTTTGTTTATTTCCAAGGCAATGGACACCCTGTATGTGCATTTGTGGGGAGCGGGACTGACCGCCTGCACGTCAACGACCCGCCCTAGTCAAGGACGCAGCGGTTTAACGACACCGCACCATATTTATCCGTGTACGACAAAAAACAGCACCACTCATGTATATGTCTACTTTAATTAACAATAAAAACCTTAGCAACAGTTGAAGCCAACGGGGTGTTTTTAATTTCTGTTTGTAAATACAAAAACAACATAGCTTCAGAATAACGGGCTTGGTAAGCATTCACTGGCATAAATGTATGTACATTGTACAATGTACATGCTTTACAAGACTGTACACATTATACAAACGTATAAGTCAGACTGCCACTACTATTTTTTTATTCAGATACAGGTCAGCCCTTGGCTGCAATCTCACCTGGTAGTAAGTGATGATGCAGCAGTCTAAGATGGAAGCGGGCTAACCTGGAAGGGGAATAGCAGTTTTTATTAAACCCACGCCACTTTGGTTTCTACACGGCATCGTACCGGAACGCTAAATCGCTTGGCGGCACGACTTTGCTAGTAGGATGGTAACTAGCCACGGCCCAAGCCTTCCACTAGACCGAAAACTAAAAGCCACAAAGCAAAATAAGAAGACTACGAAAACTTGAACTTCAGAACAATTCTAATAATATAACGAGTCACCATTCACCACCCATGTATGATTAACATTGTCCATTTTAACAATAAAAAATCTAAGTAACAGTTGAAGCCAACAACGAGACGTTTTAAATTTCTGTTTGTAAGTACAAAAACAACATAACTTCAGAATAACGGGTTTGGTAAGCATTCACTAGACTTACAAGCTTTACAAACGTTTATACATACTCGTAGAAACAATTCAGATTGCAAAATAGTGACTAATTAAATAGGGATTTAGACTTGAGAACTTTAGGATAATATCAATTCTAATCAAATACTGAGTCAAAGTTGAACCGGTTATTTGGACTTGTTGGGACGAATAAGAAGTTCAAATTTATGCGAAATAATTTTCAACTTTGAACAAACACGGTAAAATTAGCCAAGATAATTCTTGAATAGACCATCGACCTAATAATACCTAAGTACCTCTTTATTTGTACTTCATAGAAGTCAAGTATTTTAAGAACTTATTATATAAAAAAGAACTTTTGAAACCGCAATTTTTTAAAACATTTACAAAGTCTTTTCGTCTAAACTCTGCCCGTTCGTATTGACTAAATCTACTAAAGCAAGCGAAATATCGTTGCCCTTCCTAATTAAACTTGAAAATTAAAATGTCATATTTCGCTATTCAAACGATAAGTAATATTTCTTTGCCGCTAATTGTACTAAGTAATAAGGAATTTTTTGTAAGTCACGCGAAGGTACCCTTGGCATGACAAGTGAGGGCAATTTGAGTCGAAGACAAGTGTTTACTGTTTACCCAATGGACGCAGACGCCCTTAGCCGCGCCACACTCCGCCCCGAACTTTCTACGATGGATAGCATTTCTTTAGGGTTCCGTACCCGCAAGGCACCAAGTGCCTACGGGACCGTTTTACTAAAGCTCCGCTGTCCGTCTGTCTATTAGCGGGTTGTTTCTCGTGAACCGTTATAAGTAGAAAGTTGAAATTATCACAGAATGTGTATTTCTATTGCCGCTATAACAACAAATAATAAAAATTTCAAAATGGCTGCTATGAAAATGAAAAAAATGTTCTTATACGATGGTACAGACGGACCCCTTCATTTGCGAGTCCGACTCGCGCTTGGCAGATTTTCCTTCACATATTTTTGTACCTGATTTGGAGAGATATAGGTTCATAAGTATTATTGGAAAAGGGTGGAAAAAAGGGTGGAAAAAAGGGTGGAAGGAAGGAAACAGACAAGAGGAAATTTTTTTATATCAAAAGTTCGACAGTAAGACAGTCGAAGGTACCTTACCTTTGGCATAACAAGTGACAGCAATTTGGGACAAGTGTTTACCTAATGAACACATTCTGCCAAAAACTAGCTGTTTTAAATTTTCGATGCTCATTTTGCAAGAGCCACCTCTGGAAATATTTTCATATATTAAATATATTGTATCCCATATGCTCCAGAGTAAGGCTACTAAAATACCCTTGGCATGAAATGGGCAATTTGGATTGGAGACTAGGGTTTATTCAACGGACTTGTACGACCTTTGGTGCGCCCCAATCCGTCCCGATTTTGCACCGTAAAAAGCATTTTTTTCTAATTTAGACCAAGAACAAAAATAGCAGAATTCCGTACGCAAAAAAGCGCACGCAGAATTTCGCTTTTAATTTATTATTTATTATATAGAAATGTTCGCAAAAAGCCACAGGTAGGTATCAGCGCGGACAAAATGACCGAGAAAAATTTGACGCACGTTTTTCCACATTAATTAACCTCGCCTTATTTTCGCAATTACATGATTTGGACTTTACCATAAGAGCAGATCATGTGAAATTATATAATTAAGTAAATATAATGGGAAAACCCTTACCAAAATGTTTCATACTTGAACGGGGCAATTAGGTCATAAATTAAGTTTTCTTCTTCCTTATAAACACTGAAGCAAATCTTGCTTAAATACTTATGAGTCGATGTGATAAATGGGGACATTTTGGATCAAAGGAGAGTGCTCAACCGCCGGACACGAGAATTTCATAAAATACTGATTCATTGTAGTGAAAATTTTGGAGCATAGTAGGGAAAAACACAAACTATGTTTTTTTATAACAAAAACACGAGCAGGCGGGTCAGCTGATGTTAAGTGATTAGCGCCGCTCATGAACACTACTTAGTTGTACCATAATCACACTAATATTATAAAGGAGAAAGTTTGTATGTGTGCGTGTGTGTGTGTGTGTGTATGTTTGTTACTCCTTCACGCAAAAACTGCTGGACGGATTTGGCTGAAATTTGGAATGGAGATAGATAATATCCTGGATTAGCACATAGGCTACTTTTTATCCCGGAAAATCAGAGTTCCCACGGGATTTCGAAAAACCTAAATCCACGCGGGCGAAGTCGCGGGCATCGGCTAGTTACACGATAAAAGGATAAACTGACTGACTGACATCAATGTACTTTTTAAACTGCTGAATATAGTAACTTGATATTTGGCTTGAAAGTTTTCACTATAACTAAGACAGGATTTTCTCAAATTCCGTTACGCTGAACTCGGGGCGGGTCAGCAAGTTCTTGGTAAAAAAATTGAAAGGAGATTGCCCAAGTGACTATGAGACTCAGTATCGTTACCAAATCAATAGTATCCTAATGAAATAGAGCTTGATTTTTAGGATGGTTTTATTACTTTTAATTACACATTAAAAAAAAAATGTAAACCTCCGGGTTCCACAGCAATATGGCGATGAATGACCTCTAAAATTAGAATTTTTCAAACTGTTAATTTGCTGTTAATTTACATTTCACTGAAATATTTCGCTTTATTATTAAATATATATCTAAAGAAATGTATACAATAGAAGCCTCAATAGCTCATCGGTTAAAAGAGCGGAATTAAATCCGAAAGGTCAACGGTTCAAACTCCACCCATTGCACTATTGTCCTACATACTCTATTTTTTTTTTTCGTTGGTAAATGCCTTTACGCATCCCTCCCGAGAGACGGGAAGGGTATGTGGGACTCGCCAGCCGAGAGGCGACCGGAATACCCACTAAAACCTAACGGCGCTACTGCGTGCAACGCTTGGCGACTGGGTCACGGGAACACCGAAGCAATCTACCGCGACCCAGCCAGCCACGTCTGCCGAGGCGGACCCTTCGCCGGGGACCTATTTCTAGGTCACTGCACGTCTGAGGCGAATGCACCTCCCGACCCCTCTAGACGAGCGACATCAAATAGGTCGCCCGAAGCTCCGGCTAAAATGGCAGGCGGCGATCGTGCGCATGTCGCCTGCGCCCCGTCCTTCGGCGACGGATAGGGTCCGCGTTTGCGTCGGCCTGACGCAAACGCGTCTGAGTCAGTCCTACCTACTCCTAGCACAAGCTTGACGCTTCGTTGGATGGAAAAAGGGAAAATTAGTCATGATTAGCATGGCTAATATTCTTATCTAGACACGCCTGACTTAACCCTTAGGCTTTTTTTTTAACGCTGGGAAATGCGTTTACGCATTCCTTCCGGAAACGGGTAGGATATGTGGGACTCGCCGGCTGAGAAGCGGCCGAAAATAAAATACTATATTCTCTCATTTATTTATTTTTCACATTTTACCCTATTTTTAAACAACAAACAATAAAATAACAAAAACAACAGCAAAAATAACAGAAACACAGAAAGAGAAATAAAATAACATAAACAACAAAAAACTAAAGTAACGGAAAAAAAACCATTGAATAAAAATATGATAAAATGGATCCCACTAGCAGCTGGGTGGGTTGGACCCAAGCCGCCAGTGGTCAGGGCTCCAGAGTGAGGAACCTCCTCACAATGCGTGCCGTCTCAAGAACCACTGCCTTCTGTATCTTACCCTTGACCCAACAGTTAAGCGACAGTTTCTTAAGATGTTGGTCGAAACTGTTCGCAATAAGACCGTGGACTGATACAACTATCGGTACAATAATAAGAAAAGCATATTATACTATCGAAGATTATGTAAATGATAAAAAAGCGTGGATTTGACCTGCAATTCGCTCCAGCAATGCGCAGGACTTCAATTGCTTTTATACATGGCATAATATTGTATATCAAATCTTTGAAAAGAGCAACCGCCGAGTTTCTTGCTGGTTCTTCTCGGTAGGAAAGGCATTCCGAACCAGTGGTAGATGCTTTTGACGATTCAAAAGAACTTGTAAAAGTCTAATTGAATGAAAATATTTTGAATTTTTTTTTGAAATATAACCCAAACAAATCTGTATGGTGCAACATTCGCACTATACAGATATTACACATTGCTGACCGATATTTTACTATGTATTTACACCTTTGTGTATCTGTATCTGCAAATAAATGGAATTGAAGTGCATATTGGATTTCGCTTTATTAAAGAATAACGCCAAACTTATTTAGAACTAGTTGATGCCCGCAGTTTCGCCCGCATGGATTTAGGTTTTTAGGTTTTAGGACAAAGTCTTTACTTGGTATCAATACCTTCAATATCAATTCATAACCGTCAGTTTCTAAATCCCATCAGATTTGGTGGTCAGGTCCCCTGCAGCAACAGGATTGAGAAGTTAGAATCCAAATTGTATGGAACAATGTGGCAAAGTTCTATCGATTAAAAAAAAATACGCAAATCGGTTCAGAAATCTCGGAGATATCGGTGTACATAGGTAGAAAAACACAACTCCTCCATTTTTGAAAGTCTGTTAAAAAAGTAGCCTATGTTACTCCATGGCTAATCTTCTACTTGTCTGTGAAAGTTCCGTCAAAATAGGTACAGCCGTTCCGAAGACAAGCCCGTTCAAACAGACAGACAGACAGACAGACAATTTAAAAACGTGTGATTCAGTTATGGTCTCATTCAAACAACCATAATATGAGCTTAATATGAGGTAGTTATTTCGAAATTACAGACAGACACTCCAATTTTATAGATTATAAGTAAAGATTGGTTAATTTCATTTCAAACTGAAAATGAGTTTGTACTTAAATAAAGTTGAATGCATTATTTACTCATTTTCATAGCAGTATTCTTCAAATATATTATCTAAAAATTGGGCAGGTGCATGAATGTCATTATGTCGACCCCAGCTCAGATACCATGTGACGGTCATGATGTGCGCACAACACCCCACTGTGCGATTGCCTACTAGGCAGCTACAACAGTAGCCTGAAATAGCATTAAGCGTATTTGCATTTTCTTCATTCGTGTTCATCAAAAGATATGTGTAGTAAGTTCGGCTGCTCACGTGCCGGGACTTTACTCTACCACGAAGAAGATAATTATTAACACCTAGAACTAATGGCAAATCTTCCTCAATAGATTCATTTATTTCGACGACATACGTGCCATCTTGGCGAATGTGTTCGCCGTAATATGATCTTGCCTGTTTAAGCTGATACGTCCCGAGAGCAAACCTTTTTAATTGCTCTATGGTAAGCCTCGGAAACTGCTCCAAGTGGGGGTGGTCACCATCTATGTTATTGAACATACTTCGCCTTCTATTCAGCTGTTCCCTCTGTACAATATCAGCTAAGTGATTAGGCATATTTAACCTTTGCTTGGCTATTTCCACATACTCATAATATTCCGGTTTATCTTCGATCACAGGATGGAACATGTTTGTTAGAGCACAGCCAATTCGAAAGTCTTCCATAAGATGTTTTGCAGCTTTATTAAAATAATCTTGGCGAAATAATTTGTAATCTCTTTTCATTCGCCCATTTACTACCTCAACTACCCATCTACACATAGTTACACAACGAGACTTGTTTGCCTGTTGTGTAGTTAGTTGATGGTGGCCTTCTAATAAGGATTCAGGCATATGTGTCTGATATCCGTACCCCTGCAGCTGTGCAACCACATCTCTAAAGCCTCTGTCTAGTATGAAGACATCGCCTTCACGGAAGTATGATCGCATGGTCCCTTCTGACCTGCTGAATTCTTTGCTCATTATTGAGGCATCATTAGTTGTAGCTTTATAAGGGCCAAGGCAATCTAAAATGTGGCCATCGCAGCACACAATCATAAATGGCTTAACAAGATTTGCATATTTATGCAAACTATAGGTTTGCTTTTGAAATAAATAATTGCTGCTATTTTGAACATAAACATAGGTAGCGTCACAAATGGTGATAGCTGGTTTGGTTTCTATGGGCATTCTATTGTTTCCATAAAGACCTTCTGGTATTACTGTGTTTCTAGCTGCCACTTCACTTACAGTCATATGACTAATTCCCAAATGTAGAGGCACAAGTTGTTCACTCAAAATATTCCTTGCTTTATTCATATTCCGTTCTAAAGTACTTCTTGGCATGTCAAAAAGTCCAGTCAATCTCTCGTTGCTGTCTCCTGTTCTTAATTTGGTTAAATAAATACTTAATGCAACACTTGCATCTGGTACTTCTTCATACAATCGTGGTATACTGTTCAACAAATTATAGAACTGGGTAGCATTCAAACCTAGCCAGTAGTGACATAGGTTCGGTGGGATGGAATGAATATTAGTAAAGTCGATTTTATGCAATGAAATGTTCTCTAACATATCAAGCATGCTATCCATTTGGGAATTAGTAAAATCTGTATGGCTAGCATGTAGTTGGTCCCAATATTCCCAGTTCAAATGAAGGTTACATACACGAGCACAAGGTGGAATGTAAATTCTGTGGCGGCTTAGAATAGTTTCCTTCATAATTTTTGGAACTAAATAGCGTTCAACGTTTCTACAATCAGGAAATAAACAGTGTCTTGTGGTTGAAGCAACACGTTTATATTTTCTAGAGGTAAAGGTTGGTTCTTGCCTCCTTTGTGGCTGAAATAAGTCATGCTGTGGAAGTGGTGGTGGTTCAGGAGTCTGTACAGCTACTGGTTCGGGAGCCTGTACAGCTACTTGTTCAAGAGCCTGTACAGCTTCTGGTTCCGGAGCCTGTATAACAACACCTCGATTTGCATCCTGTTGTGAATGTCGTTGAACAATTCTTCTAGCTGCCATACGACATGCTCGGCACACTCTTTCTAGATGTGGAACCTGAAAAACACAATTGTTTTACTTTTTAACTATAATTCAAACTAATAATATAAATACTATAATAATTGTATGGTATTACTAATATTATAAATGTTAAAGTGTGTTTGTTTGGTGGTTTGTCCTTCAATCACGTTGCAACGGAGCAATGCATCGACGTGATTTTTTGCATGGGTATAGTTATAGACCTGGAGAATGACATAGACTTCTTTTTATCCAGAAAAAAGAAATCCCCAGAAAGAGTTACCATGGGATTTAAAAAATCAAAATCCACATGGACAAAGTCGCAGGCATCAGCTAGTTGTATAATAATAGTATGGAATAGTATGGAATGCCTAGCCAAAGTATGAAATAAAACATTTAATAATGTGCCTGAATGTTTTAGGTATTTTCAACAGAATGCCTAGGTTTTACACATGACAGTTTATTCTGCTGCTTCTTCTGCGGAATAACCTAACCCGTAGGTATAACGGATAATGTGTGCCATAGCTTTTCAAAAAATAAAAGTCTCTCTTTTCAACACTATACATTATTCTTTCTAACATTATACTGTAGAATAATAGTGAATAAAAATAAAACACAGATAATGGGTTAAAATGGGCTTTGCTAGATGACTCGCTTCTGGCTTCGCGCTTTACAAAAATATTCTAGGGGTATGACAGACAAGACTGCGTGGAGTCAGGGTACTCAGATTTCGTACTGGGCCACATTTAACCCTTATGCATTACTAGATGACAGATAGACAACCATAATCGCATTTGTATAGGGATCTGTATAACTGAAGATATTCTTCATCCCGAATTTCATAGATTTCCTATTGCTGTTTAAGAATTGTATAGAATACCTAGACATGATATAAAATAAAAAATGTTTTACACATTTCCTGAATGTTCAGTTATTTTATTGAATGCCAAGGTATTCTATACAATACCAGATCATACATATTGATGGTAACATATTAAATATGCCATTTTATCTGTATTGTATTAAAATAGATAAGTACTTTCATTATTATACATACCAAGTGTGGAGATACCCAACGCAGAATAACATTTCGTTCCTCAGAATTTGCATGCACTGGTGCTGTGCGTGCACGTAAAGTAGATATACCACATGCAAAACACACACTTCTGTGCCCAAATACAGCAGCAGGTGCAGGCCCAGCTTGAAGAGCATTTTGTAATGCAGTTAAACACTCCATACAAATGACATCTTCGCGTGAAATCTGTCGAACCATATTTACAATATTAACTTCAAAAGCACTTGCGATTAAGCATGTGTTCCATAATCTGCTGCACCCAGCCGGTAATTTCACGGCCAGGCTAAATCATGTCCGAGATGTTTTACCAGAAAGAAGCAGCTTTCATAAAAGCAATTTAGGGAACTTCTAACAAAACGTCAAGTGTTAGTGCTTTTTTACACAAGTAGCTCTAATGTAGCCCTATTCTTCTATGATTTTACGTCACCATAGCCTTATATTTGACATTTATCGTCGATTTAAGATCAAACAGAGTTTCCTCACTCTTGTTAGGCAGCCAAGTAAAACGTAGTTAGAGTTCCTGTCTCACATTTTGCAGTTACTTTGTTAGTAGGTACATAGTTATTTTCTCAGCTTTATGGTGGCGCAACCATATTCGTTACATCTATGAATACACCTTGCGTCTATCTATTACATTCTATTCAAAAGACTGTCACACAAACCTAACGGAACCGAACGACAGTCATAAACCGAATAATTATTTACGTAATTATTACTTACTGGTGTTGGTGAAATCCAAGATACTAAAGTGTTAAAGGTATCTACTTCAACTACACTCAAGGACTGCCAGGGCAAAAATCGTACACGAATGGAGCAATTTATGCACCGTCTATTTTCCATGATTAATCATGGAAAATCACTCACTAGGAGTCTGGAAATTAAATACGATAACTTAACTAATGATACTTAATGGTAATTAAGTAATAAATCGCAAAGCACAGCGATATTCAATGTATTCAATACTTCGATGGAATCAAAGAATAACGGGATCAAGGGATGTGTCACCGCTCATCTTGTTTTTATTCTCTTTGGTTGTCATGTCGATCTGATATCGATTTATCGAAGAATCTAAGGGTAAGATTGGTATAATAGTGCTTTAAAAAGGGGTTTAGAATATGATTTAAGTAGACATATTTTTATTGGGTAATTAAGTATACTCAGATGTTACTAAACAATTTACAGAAGGTTATACTACCACTAATTCCAATGTACTATCGACTCACAACGTGTGCCACGTTTCTAAAGTTACCCGTAGCTACTGTAGCACCCGAGTTGGTAATTCATAGACACCAATATCTTTTTGCCCCGAGCACTTTTTATTGTTCATAAAATCGCCAAAAAATGTTGTCTTATAAAAAATTCGACTAATTGGATCAATCTTATATACCCAGAAGCCGAGATCCAATTTTTTTCTGTGTCGGGAAGAATGTAAAGGAACCTATTTTTTTTAAATTATATCGAAAAAATCAAATATCTCTTTTTACGACATCGATAGGTATTCTATACCTCCATTTTTTTGTAATATCTGTTCTTCAGACTTCGATTCGAATCGAATAATCGAAGCTCAAAGCAAGACGTCATCATAATCGATCTAAGCTTATCGATTCCTTGATTCGCGTCACTATTTGTTTTTCTAATGAATATCAAGAAAATGAACAAAATAATTACTTTTATTTCGGACAGTTTTTAATTCTCCGGGCTCCTTGTTAATTCGTAACATTTGAAAAAAAAGTTTTAATTAAAAAAAGGAATTACTGATTTCATCATTATTCCATACTCTCATACCTACAGCGATACCATTGGTGGGCAGTCTCCTTTCCATAGAGTTTTCTGTGAATGATGCCGTATATATTTATTTTCAAAGAAAGCTTGTAAAATGATCTATATTTACTGAAGGTTTCG
This sequence comes from Maniola jurtina, assembly GCF_905333055.1. Lineage (NCBI taxonomy): Eukaryota > Metazoa > Arthropoda > Insecta > Lepidoptera > Nymphalidae > Maniola > Maniola jurtina. Next base: position 3,526,872 of record NC_060044.1, read on the forward strand.
TGAATGAAGACATGAATGGTATCAAGTGACAAGTGAATACAATTTAGTCCCAGACGAGTGTTTACCTTACGCCCACGGACGCTTTTCTTGCGTCACATTTTGTCTGAGACTTTCTAAATCTAAGTACTCGTAATTTATATAGGTCTCTCTCTGTAGGTAGTACGACGAAGGTCTATTTGTCAGTATAGGCATAATTTACGAGTACCTGTTTTAATAAATTATTTGCCTTCCTAACCAATCAAGATCAAAACACAAAAGCATTTACAAGAACTTAGAAAGATTTCGCTAACCCTATTTTTTTCTCCGTTTGACATAAAATATCTATTTAGATTCAAGATTGTATATTTCTGGTCTTACAAAAGTATCAGTCTACATTGTGATTATTACATGGCTACAGTAACGATCCCAATCACCTCTGATTGACTAATACCACAGTTCACGCTGTAATACTCGCCCATTATTGGCTGAACTGCAGCAAGAATTTCATAAATTCAGCCAATCACAACAATAGAGATTGTAGCTATGTGATTTAATCGTAAGTTTTGGATAAAAGCAGCAGTAGATACTTAATTTGACTCCGTTATATTTTCTAATACATATTAAAAAAACCGGTCAAGTACGAGTCGGACTCGCACACAAAGGGTTCCGTACCAAAGTACAAGATATTTCATACTTTTAATTTGCATGGCGACCATTTTGAAATTCACCATCATGGATTTAATATTATTTGTAGTTAAAGCGGCAATAGAAATACATACACACTGTGATATGTTCAACATTCTAACTATTACGGTTCATGAGATACAGGCCGCAGACAGACAGACGGACGGAAAGCGGAGACTTTATAATAGGGACCTGATGGCGCCCTTCTACGGAAGCCTGAAAACTACACCCACCGCATCCGAGGTGCGCAATAAAATGAAACCCTCGTGGCTGAAGTTTTGCAGAATGCAGGCCCGAATTATTAATGAATTAGAAAGCGCTTTCCTATGCCATTGTGCAAACTATTCAAAGCACATCACGTTTAATTGAACCCGCTTTGTCCTGCAGGCTCCGCACACTGAAGCCTCAGTGTGGTGCTCGAAACCCGATAGCCTAAGTAGGTAAGGCCCTTCATACATTACGATACTCACAAGAGACGATACCTCAGTCGCATGTATTTTTATTTGAATACATGCTCGCTACTTCAGCTTCGTATATTATGCTTCTAACAAGGGCGAGTCGGACTTGCTCACGAAGGGTAAGAAATTCCACTTTTTATTTACTTAATTTTTAATGGCGGCCATATTGAAATTTTTATTGTTTGTCGTTATAGCGGCAATAGTTATACACATTCTTTCAAAAAATACACATAATTTCAAATCTCTACATATTACGGTTCACGAGGACAGTACAGCTCACTGACAGACAGACGGACAGCGAAGGCTTAGTAATAGGGGCCCATTGGCACTCTTCGGGTAATAAGGGATGTCGGGTAATACAAACTTAATAAAAAACGCAAAATTCTTTTAATTCTTGAACAATATATTTTATTTATTTATTTAGAAAACTTTATTGCACACACAAACATATATACAGAAAACTATTACTGCTGTTCCGTCGCTATTTTATTGAGATTGGTACACGGCTGGTGTATCACGAGTCTAGTAAGTAGCAGAAGCATAAGTGTGCGAATCACCATGCGAAAAATATGTGAGATTCTCCTCCACGACTTATCTTTGAAACTCGCTTAGGGTACTGGTCGTCTGTTAGTATCGTAATGTACGAAGGGCCTAAGGGATGGTACACACTACACACTCGTCGACCGAAATGCGGTGAAATATATAAGTTACTGTATCAACCGTTTGATGACCCTTGTGGTCTTGTGACGTACGGGTACTGGTAGCTTTGCGATCCTTCAAGTAGAATAGGTAAATAGGGGCACTGGTCGGGCTTTAAAATTTCTTCTGTACATCAAACACTTTTCAGAGATCATTTTCAACTTTTTACTCATGCAAATTGAATAACGACAGTAATCCGGTATCTAGACAGTTATCAGATTGTTCTTATTTAATAGGTTGCCCAAAAATTGCACTCAGTTTCCGTTATTTTAACTGACTGACTGACTGAGATATCAACGGACAATTCAAACCAGCTGGGTCTTGAAACCTGAGATCTCTGTAACAAAGGTAGACCCTCCACAAAGGGTGGGATCTAAAGATCGCACTATAACTTTGCTCAACAAGATAGAGTAAAACAAGATGTTTTAACTCGGATTTAATTTTGAGCTAAAGAAGGAACACAAGTCAGACAAAAGCAAAACCAGAGGCGGACTATTAGTAAATATCCGACTTCAAATAGACTCGAATACGATTAGAATCTCCAATACCAACATAAACATAGTAAATTACTGATATTTTACAATGCTCATTATTGCTTATACTATCAAATTTAAATATTATGTCAATATCCAAAACGATATCCAAAATAAATCGCGTCTAGACAAAGTCGTTTTTCTTGAAGAAGTATACATATTACCATTCGTTAATAATATGATGGAGGTATAGAGTACTTTGACCCCCAACCGATTCGCTTATATGCATACTCGAATTGAATATATTTTGCTGTGTGCAATAACGCTATTAACATAAGGAATACAGAGCGGCCAATTACGATTGTCTCCAAGCAATCAAAGCCGGCGGTTCCACGAAGCGGTCGTGTTTTTGATTAAATTATTAGGTCTTTGAGGGCAATGACGTAAATAAAGTCCAAACAGTTGCGGCAGACTGTAGTGCTGATTTGTGTACTTAGTAGCGAGTGCAACAGTTTGATTGGCGATTGTCGTTTTTAACCCCCAACCCAAAAAGAGGGGTGTTATAAGTTTGACGTGTGTATCTGTGTGTCTGTGTATCTGTGTATCTGTCTGTGGCATCGTAGCGCCTAAACGAATGAACCGATTTTAATTTAGTTTTTTTTGTTTGAAAGGTGGCTTGATCGAGAGTGTTCTTAGCTATAATCTAAAAAAATTGGTTCAGCCGTTTAAGAGTTATCAGCTCTTTTCTAGTTTTCTTGTAGAAAAGAAGGTTAGATAACCGTTAGGTTCATAATATTATGTCAATAGACAAATGTCAAGCTGTCAAGATGGACGTTGCCTAAATACATAATTATTTATTTGAAAATGATATTTTGGAAAACTCAAATACTTTGGATCGTCGGGGGTGTTATAAATTTTTAATTTACACTTGTGTATCACTTAATTTCGTCCGTGTGGACTTTTGGGAGGTCTTCCTTAAACCTCAGGTTTAGTGATTTCATACAGCTTAGCTAGAGAAATGTTCTTTTTATTAACCCCCGACCCAAAAAGAGGGGTGTTATAAGTTTGACGTGTGTATCTGTGTATCTGTGTGTCTGTGTGTCTGTGTATCTGTGTATCTGTCTGTGGCACCGTAGCGCCTAAACTAACAAACCGATTTTAATTTAGTTTTTTTGTTTGAAAGGTGGCTTGATCGAGAGTGTTCTTAGCTATAATCCAAGAAAATCGGTTCAGCCGTTTGAAAGTTATCAGCTCTTTTCTGGTTACTGTAACCTTCACTTGTCGGGAGTGTTATAAATTTTTAATTTACACTTGTTGCCTCAGGTTTACGGTTTTCTATTGTTGGGTTTTCGGTCACGGCTTAAGATGAAGCCGTAGGTACTTACTAGCAAATGACACAATATTTGGGAAGTTTCGACAAAACCTTAAAATAACAAAGTACACTCACGGCGTTCATACTCAAATTCACTGGCCATTATTATTTTAATTCATCGTTATATCAACCGCAACAGTCAAATTTATTAATTAGCATAAGCGAATAACATGTTTTATTCGTCACCTCGTTTATTATTAAAACTTACAGTGGGTTAATTTTACAAGCAAAACAATAACTTTCGTGTATGATTGACTAACAAAGTCACGCCATGGTTTGGCGCCGGCCTGGGTATTCCCAACAATAGGTAGTTTGATGTAAATAGGGTTAGCATAATCACATAAACTTTCGGAAATTTGCTTTGCCATATTTCAAAGGATTTCGTGTAAATAATGATTATGAATTTATATCAGTTTATGTATGAAAAGTATATACATAAGTTTGCTAGATTTTAGCACAATAATATACTCTTGCAACTCTTAGTGATGAGAAATAAGTCTAAAAGTCTGAAGACACATTGACAGTAAAAGAAAGTCTTGGTTCAACAACATCAGGGAAGACAAAACCACGATTCACTCAAATACCCAATAGTCTTAGGAAAAGCTTAAAATAGCTGAATGATCCTCTTCACAGAGGCACCTTAGACAAGACAATAAAGGTGTAACCAGAAACTATTCTATGTTAAGATCTATTTCAAATGATGATGCAGTCTAAGATGGAAGCGGGCTGACGGAAGGGATATGGCAGTTTTTGTTTCTACACGGCATTGTACCGGAACGCTAAATCGCTTGGCACCACGGCTTTGTCGGTAGTGTGGTAACTAGCCAAGGCCGAAGCCTCTCACCAGACCAGACCAAAGGTTACCTCTTTATTTATATTATTTACATAGAATATGGCTCACACCGAATTAAGACATCCATACAATATAAAGCATCAGATAGTTCTTCTTGCAAGTCGAATATCAAGTGTTTGTAAAAATGCACTGAATAAATATTCAATCCTCCAGACAAATCCTCCTTGAATTATTGAAAAGATTGTTTAAAACTTGGCGAAAACTTGCTGTGCCAGATGACTAGTGAGGTAACCCTATCCACACGTGCATTTTACGCCTCGCGCAATAAAATATCATTTATTATAGCACTCAGTGCATTGCAAAGACCACCCGACTGACTGACCCGACTTGATTTCATGACCATAGTCGATAGATGGTGATAACACTGATAACTTCATACACAAACGTACGAATTTTTTTTTCACTTTTTAAAATACAATTGTATGAGCTTTGCCTATTTGGAATTTTATACCTAATATCTTTGGTATAGGTTTTCCCAATAACGGAATTCCCTTAGAGCAGTTACGCACTCATCCGATCCGAGTCCGCGAAAATACGGATATAAAAACTCGGATATTGCTTACGCAATAATCCAATCTCTGATCCAACTCCAAGCTATTCAGTGGACATCTTTGACATACGCCATACATCTGATTTGAATCCGAGGCACATCCGAGATATTCTTGGACAGAGAGACCTCGGATGACGGAAGTCGGATCTAGTGCGTAAGCTACCATACAAATAGTTCTATGACTACTTCGGAACGTATTTTTACGAACTTGGATCGGATGAGTGAGTAACCGCCATTAGAAAACGATTTTTAGAAATTCCACCTGATGATGATTCCGCCTGCGTATATAATTATAAGCTAGTAATTTGTAAAGATTCAAATATTTGATTTATATTTCATATATAAAAAATGGTATTTTAGAACTACACCACCTACACGTCATTTCCAGGTTAGATTTGACGATGCGACGTCAGGTTTTACAGGTATATGACCAGCTATTGTGACTCATGCGCTTTTGCTGCACCTCGCCTCAAAACGATTTCGTGTTTGTTACCACTATCAATTCTATGTAACTGAGGCAATTTCTTTCGTTAATGCTGCACTAACCATTTATTATGGGGCTCGATTTATTATGCTTTTGATTTTCTTGTAATAATGGGCTGGGTAGGTTTAATGCCCAAAATTGTGAATTTAACGGAAACTATTAATTAATTTAAGTAGTTTAAAAAAAATGACACTCAAAAAGTACCTACCTATACAGTCCTAGTGTGGACACACTAGACAAGGCACGGGTCTCCTCTAAAAATGAGAAGGCTTAGGCTATAATATTGTAACACGCTGGCAAAGTGTGGATTGGCAGATTTCACACATGTTTGAGAACATAATAGAGAACTCTCAGGTGTGCAGATTTCTTTAAGATGTTTTCCTTTGATATGTACATACTTGCTTAAAACGCACATCACTAAGAAAAATTAAAAGTACATATGACGGCATACTTACTCTTTGTTTAATTAACATGTTAATAATAATTACTAGACGACTGACCTGACTAGGATAAGGTACAACTAAAGTCAGAAGTTCATTTACGATAGAAAAAGTCGCGGGAATCATTTCACTAGAAATACACCGAGCAAGTAGGAAACAGGAAAGAGGATGCATTAAGCTAAGAAAATTGAAAACATATTTTAAGCCGCGGAGAGATATAAAAATCGAGTTTTTAATTGAAAAGTCTCATGTAAATTTATCTCGCTGGTGAAAAGCAATCGAAGAGTAGGTAAACGAAAGCTCCTCTTAGCGCCATTTATATTATAACTAGAAATTTCCGGCAACTTGCGCATTAAAAATTGCCATTTTATGGTTTAGCTTCCCTCTCGGTGCAATATTGGAAATCCGTAAAGTACTTAAGTTATAGTAATTATTTGCGGTGAAAACTACAATACTGTGGATAGTTTACACATGCTGAGAAGAATATATGCTACGAACAAAGATATTAGCTATTGTACGAAGACTCCATATAGACAAATCTCACACATTCGTAGGTATTAGGTATTCGTAGGTAGGATAAAAGCGCGGTGCTTACGCATCTTTGGATAAAGCGCACTCTAAGAGCATTCTTCAATGGCAGGGAGCCCCTTACCAGTACATAGAAATCATTGGCTACGAATTATACACACTATTGTTGCTTAGCCACAAAAGAAATAAAATGATTTATTTTAGAACGTAGGTAGTACATATAAAATTAATTACAAAGTTATTTCTATAAAATTTTGATAAATTATTAACGTATGTCTAGGTAAACGTTTATTTTAAGCTCATGTAAATTAATCCTTATTTAAATAAAATCGTTATATTCTTCAAAGATAAGTGTTTTTTATTTTAATTCAAGACGTGCTTCCGTGATTCTGTCTGCTACTCATTCAATAGTTTACATAAGTAGGTATATATGTGTATAATTATGATTTTACTTGGTACGAAATGTAACGCGTTTTACTTCTAATCTATCATATCAATCCATGTGTAGATAATTTTAACAATCATACAAAATCTTATAATTTTCATAGTTTCGAACGGGGAAGTTTTGTAAGATGTTTTATGACTGATAAAAAAAATTATTTGGCAAGTCTTGATAGTCATGTTTAGTGTATCTAAACAGGAACTACTCGAAGAGTTTATTAAAAATTCTATTGAATTTTGTTGTGACTATGTATGATATGCATCGGAATCATAAAATCACTATTTACTAGTTCACAGTACGTACCTATTATATTATGTACGTAGGTACCTACTTTTTATAAATGTGAAAATTTGTTTGCCTGGCTGCTGTCTGTTACCTTTTCACGGCCCATCTGATTTCGACGCAGAGATAATTTGCATGGGGACGCGGAGGGACATAGGCTACTTTTGTCTCGGAAAAATCAAAGAGTTTCCACGGAACTCTTGAAAAACCTAAACCCACGAGGATGAAGTTATGGGCATCATCTATTTGGTACCGAGTTAGCTTGCATCCTGGACACGGTTGGTACAACTTTTTATTAAAACCACGCGAACACGCTGACATTTTTGAATACCAACTATATAATATATAAAAGAAATTAACTTTATGAAATGAATTTATGTCACATACCGAGGACAGTTTGTGCCACTTATGATATTTCAAGACGTTGCCATCGACTCGGAAAGAAGATTCTACTAAGGGGAGCCGGCACTAAACTCAACAGTTACTCTTTAAAAAAAAAAACAAAATCTCACAATATATGAATACACAATACATAGACAATGTAACTACCTACTAACATTTAGGCTGCTGAATGCAAAGCGGACCGTTTTCATGCAACTTTGTCATCAAGAAATTCGTCAATTCGCGGCTATTAACCGCGACTTAACAAGTGTTGTTTAGCACAGTGTTTAAATTATTGCAACGGCAAATCCGAGAACTCTTACGGAATCATGTTATAAAAGGGTTATACCACAGATTATACTTACTCAACCCTACAAATGATTTCTGTACTTTGCGTTTTGCGTTTAGCGGGCATTACCAATTAACTTAGTAGCCAGGGCGGGTATTGACGGCTATTGAAAAGATAAAACAATATTTTGAAACAAATAGATGGCTCTGTGAGTAATAAAAAACCAGTTTCGGTGTATGAGAAGATCCATCACGTCCATTCACACGGTCGGCGGCGAACCTGTTTCCCTAGACAGGTGTCCCCCCGCGTATGACTGTGGACTGTGGAGGTCTCTTTTTACAATTCCGTAAGCGAATCGATTCGATTCAAGTACGCCATTCTTTTGTTAAACAATGAATTTTTACCCTTTTTAGGGAAAAACGGAACCCTTATAGGATCACTTTGTTGTCTTTCTGTCTGTCCGTACGTCTGTCCGTCCTTGCGTCATGTCAAAAAAATCTATAGGGTATTTCCCGTTGACCTAGACTCATGAAATTTGACAGGTAGGTAGGTTTTATAGCACAATTAAAGGAATCAATCCGAAATTTGTGGTTACATCAAAATTAAAATGAATTTCAATTTTCAAACTTAGATAACTATACCAAGTGGGATATTATATGAAATGATATTATATTACCTGTATATTCTAAAACAGAATTTTATTTATTTTTAATAGTCATTGATTAATCGTGCAAAATGTCGGAAAAATTACCCGAGTACGGAACGAACCCTCAGTGCGCGAGTCTGACTCGCACTTGGCCGGTTTTTACGCAGGTCTCTATTTCATCTAGAGCAGTGTTTGTGACATAAACTTTGGAAACGGACGATGATCATTCGTTTTCCTGTAACAAAGTAATGATCCAAGAGCGCATATCGATAAAAGAAAAACTACAGTACCTACTAAGTGATTGGCACTCGACTTTTTTGACATTGAATACTTAGTAATATGTGTGTCGCCAGATTTATTTACCAATGAAATTAGGCTTGCAAGAACAAATCATAATCGTGCCAGTCAAAGATCATTCGTTTGAGTAGGTAGGTATAAAACACACTCACAATTTTTCATTTCTATCACTGATCAATAAAAAACTTGTCGTTCTACAACAGTGAAAATTTTATCATATTTTCCGATCTCATGAATCAATTACCCGAACAATAAATATAGTCGTAGCTAGATTGAAATTAAACGTCCATTATAACACGACGATGAATATCGGATCTTTTCGCCCGAGTGAAAGAACTTTTATTGTTTGGTAGAGATACGAAATTAATTACATTTATTAGTTGCAGTGGACTGGTAATGCTATTGCTTGGTGGCACGTAATTTCCCCGGGGTGGCGCGGATCGCGAATGGCAAGACGTAATTTAAGAGCGGTAGGCGATTTAAGAAATAGTCTCTTAACATAACTATAATTAATTATATGTGACTGATGTCTGTGTATAATAATATAACCTACCTGTCAAATTATTTTTTTTGTAATCTTTACAGTCTCTACATGTATAAAAGACTTGTCTGATCTTACTTACTGATCAACGCACAGCCTAAGAAGCCTCGGGGATTATAAACTTGAAAGGAGATCATTCTAGCTCCATACATTTTTGGGCCTTTTCTGAAAGTGCCGGCCAACGAAAAAAAATGGTACGGATCGTTAGAACTAGCCATTTGGAGTAATAGTTAATATGGCAGCAAAGTTGTAGGATTGCTCTGAACCAAGTTATACAAGGTCGAAGATTCGTCATTTTCATACATTTTATTGATTTCTAAAAGTGCTGGGAAACATAAAATAACGTTAGATATTGCTAGAACTAATGATTTGAAGCAATTGTCATTATGACCCGAAAGCTGTGGGGCCATTATATGTCGTGTTATACAAGTTATACAAAAAATGAATATACTTTGTATAATTAATTGTACCGATTTTATGATTTTGTTACTGTTCTGATTGTTTTATATGAATTTGAATACACGTACAATTATTTTGACTCCGACGAAGTGCTGGATCAGCTGCAATGTGGACAAAATTCGTTTAAACATACCTGGATTGTAAGCGGCCTTGTAATACTAGGTGATCTCATCCAGCCATCTCCCAAACTTCTGCCACTGGGATATCTCCGGCGAGCTCTGTGATGAATGCACCATTTGGTTATAAATACTGTTCACCATGGTAACTACGGGCTTGCTTCAGTCGATAGCTGCCCAAAGCAACCTGCGTCAATTCTTCTGTGAATCTAGGAAAGTCATTGAACGGAGGATGTTGGCTTCCATAGCCTGGAAATGAGCTCTCCTTCTATTATAATTACATATTGTTTGTGATAACAAGTTCTGCTGAACTGTTTTGCTCATTGACCGTTCATGGATTACGTCAAGAAAATCACGTGCATGCACGTTGTTGTCTATCAGAACATGATAGCCGTTCAGCAATGCTAACAAAATCCTGAAATAATCGATCATGTTACTTAATGTCCGGTTACAAATCATGAATAACCCTGAGTAAACAAAAATCTCTTCCAAAGCGGTCGTTAATTATTTACATTATCCAGCAGCAAATCGTAAAAAGTCTAGATTTATTGGCTTAGTCAGTAGTTAGCTGGGTTTTTACTGATATTTTGTAACTGGCATTTGTGCCACATAACCGCACACCTCAAGAAAGAAAGATTACCTCAAGATTGTTTATGGTATCTCTAAAACCATGGACTAAGATAAAAATCCAGTAAAAATCTTCTATATCATTTAAAATCTGGGCATTGGAAGTTGCTGCAGCGTGTAGCTTATTGTTCCATCGCAACAAATATAAAGGCTTTTAGTGGTTTCGGAACTTGTGGTTAGGGTATGATTTTCACTGAAAAAAGTAATTAGTGCTTTTCTGAAGATATATGTACATGCCTGTATCTATCTGTACATGCCCTTTATAGATAGCCTTTCTTTCTTGAGGCATGCGGTTATGTGACACAAATGCTAGAAACAAAACATTTAAATGAAGCCCAGCTAATTACTGACCAAACCAATTAATCTAAGCTTGTTACCATTTGCCGCTGGATGGTGGAAGTGATGAACAATTGCTTTAAAAGAGATTTTCGTTTGCTCAGGATTGATCAGAGTGACCAGGCATTAAGTAACGTGATCGATTATTTCAGGATCGCGGTAACATCGCTAAACAGATATCATGTTCTGATAGACAATAACGTGTACTACAGACGTGATTTCCTTGACAAAATCCATGAACTGGTCAATGCGCAAAACAGTTTAGCAGAACTTGTTATCACACACAATAATTATAATAGAAGAAGAGCTCATTTCTAGGCTATGGAAGCCGACATCCTCCGTTCAATGACTTTCCTAGATTCACAGAAGAATCGACGCAGGTTGCTTTGGGCAGCTATCGACTGAAGCAAGCCCGTAGCTGAATGGTGAACAGTACTTATAACCAAATGGTGCATTCATCACAGAGCTCGCCGGAGATATCCCAGTGGCAGAAGTTTGGGAGATGGCTGGATGAGATCACCTAGTATTACAAGGCCGCTTACAATCCAGGTATGTTTAAACGAATTTTGTCCACATTGCAGCTGATCCAGCACTTCGTCGGAGTCAAAATAATTGTACGTGTATTCAAATTCATATAAAACAATCAGAACAGTAACAAAATCATAAAATCGGTACAATTAATTATACAAAGTATATTCATTTTTTGTACAACTTGTATAACACGACATATAATGGCCCCACAGCCTTCGGGTCATAATGACAATTGTTTCAAATGATTAGTTCTAGCACTATCTAACATTATTTTATGTTTCCCAGCACTTTTAGAAATCAATAAAATGTATGAAAATGACGAATCTTCGACCTTGTATAACTTGGTTCAGAGCAATCCTACAACTTTGCTGCGATATTAACTATTACTCCAAATGGCTAGTTCTAACGATCCGTACCATTTTTTTTCGTTGGCCGGCACTTTCAGAAAAGGCCCAAAAATAATGATCTCCTTTTGACAGTAGGTTCCCTTCATGACGTAAGGCGCTAAGGATTTTTGGAAATATCAGCCCTAAGGGGATTAATTAATAGTTTATATGAAAGTCCGTAATTTTTTCAATTCACCTATGAAAATTAATATTAGAGCTTTTGGTTAAAAATGAAGAAATCGATACGTGTTTCAGGATTTCTAGAATTCGACCCCCAAGGGTGTTAAATAGGGGTTGTATGACATCTCTCTAAAGCAGACCCCGTAAGGAAAATAAATTCAGGACAGTCAGTTATGTAGTTAAATATTTACGTTCGCTACAAATTTATCACTTAAATCGTATGGCGACATGGGAAATTCGTCTGTTGTGTTTTGTTTGTATTTAGAACATATTATGAGTAGTGAGCGTTCGTGATAGATTGGTTTTGTCCCTGATCGAATCAAGAGCACCATCGAAGATGTAGACTGATCGCAGTTTTAATTTACGTATTGTTCCTAGGATACCGAGTAGTATTATAAATTTGGTTACCTACTTAGAGAAATACTGTTAAAAAAAATGCATATTTATGGAAATAGAAATGGGCTTAAGATTTTAGTAAAATTCTGTAAGTCCCGACCCATTTAGTTGATTTTTGAAATTCAGCCACAATCAATTAACGCCTAACAATGTTAACTTGTTTAACCAAGAGTTTAAATAAGCTTCAGAAATGGCCTAGGTACATAAAAACTTATCAGAATATTTTAAAAAGATGGAATATACCTAAACAGGCAATCGATCGAATAAAAACCGGTCAAGTCCGAGTCGGACTCGCACACAAAGGGTTCCCATCGTACGAAAAATAACACTTTTTATACGACTGCGCAACGCGAAGTGTGTAGTTCAATTTTTTGTGATTTAACCACAAATTTACGGTTTAAGTTCCCTTTACTTTCTGCTTTCCTTGCTATAAGAGAATGCTACCTGCCAAAATGATTAGAAGTCAACGGGATGTACCCTATAGGTTTTGATTCCCTTGACGGGTCTTGACAGACACGACATACAACGAAGTGATCCTATAAGGGTTTCTTTTTTCTCTAGAGATACGGGACCCTGAAAAAACATGTAGCTTTCGTGAGCTTCATTGTTGAGTTATTCAAAAAAATAAAACTCAAACAAGCTAATCTGATGCATAAATCGGACTTAAATACAAGTGCATTGTTATCTTTGTCGATAAATGCAAGAAACAAAGAATGGAAGTCGAAGGAATCGAAAGATGTTATGCATTTAACGTAAGATACAAGGCGATCGGCACAGGTGTTTCGGCAGCTGCTTTCAGATATACCAGCTTTGCTTCTTTTGTTTTTTTTTGATTTAGTGAATTCGAAGAAACATATAGGTACCTCTACAATACAGTATATAAATACTAAGTAGTTACTATCAAAAGGTGCATTCAACTTAGCCGCACGACAGCAGTCATGCTGCAAGGCTATACCTACCTATAACCTACCTACTATGTACTTACTGTTGAGTTAAAAAATCTGACTATTGCGAGTCGCACTCACACACGAAGGGCAGCAGTACCATCGTACAAGAAATAACATTTTTTTTTTTTTTTTTTAATTTTATTGAGGTATTTTGATTTTTTTTAATTATTTATTTGTAATCCTAACCTTTCAAGGAACGTATATTAATGTTTTTAAGTTTTGAAACAAATGTATTGCATTCAGGTAAGTAGAGTCTATTTATTATATTTTTTAAGGGATGAGATTGTATATTCGATTTGGACAGTAGGAATAATTTTGTCGCCGTGCGCAGGCCATGGCTTTCGATATGATACCTACCTACTTATCGTAAGCTCATAGATAAGTAAAATCTGCTGTAGAATACATTTCAATATGAACTACTAGGTGCCCATAACATTTAAGGAGGTAGGGAAAACCGTATGTATCCCATTTCTTGTATTTTCAATTACGTCCGCGCCGTACCGCAGGCTATTGTTATACTGCTTCGATATACTCGTAATAATGAATAGCGAATCGAGATCTCGTCGCCTGGGAAACGGCGGCCTTTGAAGGCGTATTTCATTTAACGAATTTACATATTGATCCGGTGTTATTGTTAATCGTTTCCTCATTCGTATTACAAGCAGATCAACGTCTGTTTTTAATGATATTCATAATATGCCTATCAAACTTTGTTAACAACGAAAACGTTTATTTTGTTCTGTCGAAATTGGAGAGTCAATATTATCATCAAGATAAAACTTACATTTACTGTAGGTAATTATTTTATGATGATTAGGTAAACTTTCGTAACCGATACTTTTCTACACATTCAGTCATAAACTTCCTAAACTTTAGATTCGCAGGAACTTGGCCCGAAAATTTTCTACCCTGATGTTCGTAGCCCATAAAATCACATAGAACGTTACGCAATATGCTGGCAATGCTCACAGCATAGCAAGACGTAAGTTGGACGTGGGTATGCGACCAACATCATCAACTTAAAAGGAAAAATCAGACCTAACTGTAACAGGCGTCGCGTTGCAACCCTCATTATACGATAAACAAAGCATTTTCAGTTTTCATGCCGATAAATATATTTATATGCTGATAAATAATTATTTATTACTTAATATTATATGATGGCCGCTTAGTCCGCTCGGATTAAGTTTTTTGAAAATACCCTGAGTACTTTTAATTGTTCTGGATAAAACTATCATATGTTCTACTCCAGGAAGTTCGTGCCAAATATTGTAGAGATCGGTTACGCGATTGAGATGTGAAAAGTTAACAGTCCAGACAGACAGACACACTTTAGCATAGGTAAATGTATGGATAAGATTAGAATGTTGGTATCAGGAATGGGAAAAAGTTCCCATTATCCGCTCTAATTTCAAACCAAATCTCTATGGGACAAACGGAACTCACTGAACTAGTTTCCATAGTAATTGATAAGGATATGTTCGGCGCCGCATTCCAGCTCGTTATCACTGATAAAGGTGACAACAACTTTTGATAATGATTAATTTTAGAGAAGTCGTCATCGACTTTGGTGATGTGCGTCAGATAATTTGCGGGAAATGATTAAATAATTACATTAACTCGCGGCTTCGCCCGAAAGCAAGGAGATAAAGTTAAATGAGTTTATGGGTAGGAACTTGCAACTCAGTAACCAATCATATTTATTTAACGAATCTAAAAATAGAATTACGCAGATTATGCTGAAAATCGTGTAATTTTTTAAACTTGCTATGAGTTGGTATTTTTGGTGATACGAAATCTCTAAACTAAAATAACAAATCTAAATGTATTGCTATCCTTCATATATAAACCTCCCTTAGTTCCATTATCTCATCTATTTCATAACTAGACGATGACCATATCTTCGCCCGCAAACATTCCATGGGTATTCTTTTAATATCCGGGATAAAAAGTAGCCTATGGCCATCCCCAGGATATAAGCATCATATATATCTCTGTACATAAAATCACTTTTTTTTAACTTATAGACTAACGCTTGGCTGCAATCAGACCTGCTGGAGAGTGATGATGCACTCTTGACTTGAAGGTACCCATATTAAACGATAAAAGAAGCATTAGAGGGGGAAACTGATGCTGGAAGGGCGTTCTTTAAACTTATGGACTTAAACTTGCCACTTAAACGCATGAGCCCTGATAAGACACACTTTCACTATAATCGGTATTAATTAGCATGGTAGAGCTTTCCCGTAACTTGACCTTTAGTACTGTACCTACTTTATACACAACAACAACTGCAAGCTTTTTTTACATTTTGTTACTCTATTAAGGAAAACCGGATGAAACGGATATTTACCATGGGCTACGTAAAAAACGATACGCCAACAACAGGTGTTCACTGTTGAGCTCTTTGGACTCTACATCCGGCGAGCGAAAGATACTTTATTTTCTTTTTCTACGCACTTTTTGATACGCAACAACTTTTACTTTCCTTATTTCTGGCTTTCTGATACATACTTAATCGATATTTACTATATTATAAATGCAAAAGTGTGTCAGCTTTTCACGGCATATCCGTTTAACCAATTTTAACGAATTTGCTACAGAGATAGGGTCACAGATATACAGAGGTTCCTCTTAAATTATATTATTTTTAAAACCCTAAATCAACGTGGACAAAGTCGGGCATCATTTAGTGTACGTAGAATGTATTTTTTCTTAGAGTAAAACTTTTTTAGGCGCGATTTGAGAGAAACTAAGATCTTTTTTCGGATGGACGTAACGGTCGTGTTACTACTTCACACAGTATTTAAATGGATGACCGCCAAATAGAACAGCTGTTTTGATCATCCCATCTTTCGCCATCTTTTATAGAGATATTTTAATACACAACATAGTTTTTTTATTACAAAGGCGCAAAATTAATGTTTTCATTTGTAGCTTGCCACATTGTCACATGTTGCTTCGGCGTAAAAGACCTTTAGGTGCCGATCTATATTTTGTTTACGTATTTTATCAAAATGGTTTTATCATACACCAAACATGGCCATTTTATTTGTACAGCGGAACACACAGGTGCATTATACAAACACAACGCACCCTCGTGACATAAAAAAATCGACCTTATTTATTTATCGATATCCCAGTCAGTCTATGTAGGTTATATGTTTGCAATTGGGTTATTACGAACAAGCTATATGTACTTCATAATAAGTTTGAAAATTCGTAGGACGTTCGGACGGTTTGGTCAAAATAATCTTTCTACCATAGCAGACAGATTGCAAAATAAAAACTTGTAAGTACCTAATTTGCTTTCTGTGAAGAAGGGCATCAAGCACATTAAAAATAAATGCATAATCTAGATAGCAAAGAGTTTCAATTAAGTAGCAATTCGAGCCATTTTAGCAATTAGCTGTTTTTAGCGAATCTATAACATGGGTGGTAACTGGTGATTTAGTTGACGCAATCTCTAAACGAAACTGGTGGGTCTTAAAGTCTATCATCATCATCATCATGATCAATCCACCGCTGGCTCACTACAGAGCACGGATCTCCTGTCAGAATCCTGTTAATCAGGTCACATTCAAGTTTTATTACAAGCTACCACAGTAACTTAGGCACAAAGGAACACATTTTTAATTAGGCATTGTTGAGCGTGCCTACTTTAGGGAAATATTAGGTACTCTCAAATTTTCTAACGTCTCGCGTAACGTAAGACGAATGTCAAATGCCTACAGACTACTCTTAGGAACATACCTAATACAGGTTGGAATGTAAGGACTAATTTAATATATTACACCATAAGCAAAATTGAAATATCGAAAGAAGAATAGAAAGAAATACTCAAGTATTTTTTTTTAATCACAAAGTTACGCATATCAATAGAAACAATTGCATGATTGCGTAAAAAATAAATAATTTGTAACCTTTTGAATCTAGTGGTGGGGGTACATGACGTCATCACAGCGGCGTGCAGGTCATATTAGAGGCACAAAAGCGCTGCTTACCCTGATTCAAATAGTTCAATACTCATTTCTCATCATGACCGCCAGTAAAGAGGGAACTAGCTAACTTGTGCCTACCCTGGCTATAAACCTTGTGCACGCCACTGCGTCATCACCATATTCGGCACTCTTCAGCTTTTCTGTTCCTCATAATTTATTTGGTTAATGATCGGTAAACAACTTGAATAATGCACCGTAGTTGATTTTTAAGTATCCTTGGCGGGCCGAAGGCGTTGTGAGGGGATTTCTATCGCGCGGGAGCACACGATTGGTTAATCAATCAGCTTCTGGCTTCTGCTGCCCAACGATGTCACAACTTTCTCCCACTACGCTGCTTTAGCTCGAGTTATTTTGTTTGCCGGTCACTGTACCTGCCTTAATTTAAAATATGAACTACTGTCTCGTTTTATTTATAAACAATTTGATACTTACTGCTATGACAGAAGATTTATTTTGAACTGTTTGTTATTGATAAAAATCTAATAATAGGCATCAGCGCTATTCGTCGAAATACTGCCAAAATATTGATTTTCAAGTTTTAAGTAGGTACTAGAGATCCAATAACGTTCTAAGTTAATTTCTATATATACAATTTCAATTTCGCTCTAAATACATAATATCACAAATAAAGCCCTAGTTTATTGGACACCCACGTATTTAATTAAAATATACCTTGGTATTATATTAAGATTAAATAATAATACTTAAAAATAAAAACACGTTTACTTAATTTATCTAAAAAATTAAAATAAATTCCTAAAGTAATATTCCCATCAACAATTTTGTTATTATAATTTAATATTGAGGTTACAGAGTTTATTCGAGCTCAAAGGCGAGATCTATTTTTAGATTCATTCAATAGAAATTATTTTTATATAAATGTGAGTACTAGGTAATTATGTAACACATTATATTTTTTTTTTCATAACACATTTTAAAAATAATAAAACTATCGAAAGTAGTGTAGGTTACTTATCGATCGCATGTCAATCGCCAAATAAATTTTTACCCGACTACGGAAAAGCTAAAAGGAAGTGTTATGATTTTATAACAAATGAATTTCAAAACGTGTTTATTTCTCACTCAAACAATTATTTTTAGCCGATTTAAATATCGGTTAGTATCTAAACAAAGCATAATAGTTACACTTTTTACTAGTACATTATTGAACTACACGGGTTAGTCAATATTTTAACTGTGATTATATCGACAAGATATAATATTTTTTGATAAATATTTTGCTAACTTTGGTAACATACAGCCACTAGTTGAGTTGTTTATGATTAACTTTCCGTGTCATGTATTTCCGCAAAGCAACATTTATCAATTTAAACCCTGATATTATTTTGTATGCTGACTAGTGCCGGCCTACACTGTGCCACGTATAAAGCGTTGATTAAAAATATCGTGTACCGATAGTGCACATCACTATTTCCTAGTAAGAGACAGGGTGTGGCGTTTCGATAAGCCGTTATGAGTCACGTCACTACACCGCCGATAAAATCTATATAAATCTATAGTAGGCTGTGTCCACATTGTGTATCAAGATTGTTAGTTAGGCCGAATCAGACGTCCATTAGACGCTAGGCTTATCGGTCAGTTTTGCCACAGTCTCTACTGAATATTGCAACTAGCATGTAGCAATACCGTCTATTGCGATGAGTAATGTTTGCGCGAGGAATTTCAGTATAAAAGAAGAAAATGACTGACTGACATCAACGTACAGCACGAACTGATGGATCTAGAAACTTGAGTGATTAAATGTATGTTTTCGCCATAACTCTAACGTAGACTGGGGGTCTACGCAAGCGTTATAGAAGGGCACACTAAGAGAGGATATTCAGAAATTTCATTCATCAGTTCACGGGGAAGGAAAACATCGTGAATCAAGAAACTTGGATGGCTGAGAGTTCTCTATAATGTGGAATGAAATCTGCCAATGCATACTTGGCCAGCATGGTGGAATATCGCTTACTATTTCTGAGAGGAGACCTGTGGGCCTACTCTTTCTGAGAAGAAACCTGACTCAGTTTATCACTCATGGTTAATTTTGACTGAAGCGAACCTATCGCCTAAGAGACGCCTAATGATCATCATACAGGTCAGGCCTTCGCGACAGAGATAGTGGTAAGCTATAACGATACAAATGTGGACTAAGCCTTAGATAGTCCGGTATTGGCGACGAATTATCCTCAGAAATGTCGCTATATTATTACGCGCCGTGATAAGCTCCTTGGAAAACAATGACAACTATTTATTTTGGAATTTGATATTTAATAAGTAATGACCATTTCTAAATAAAGAGCTGCTTGCGAATGATTTTTACTGAGAATTGCCATCGGCGGTGTTCCCTCTAGATTACAATTTGAGGTTATTCAAGGGGCGGACTAACAAACTCCTGAAAGGCCGGCAACGTATCGGCGGTTCCTCTGGAGCTGCAAATGTTCATGGGCGCCGGTAATCACTTAACATTAGGTGACAAGCCTGCTCGTTTGCTCGCTATTTTTATTTTTATACGTAGGTAACAAAAGTTGACGTCAACCTTGTATTATTACCCAATACATCGATAATAGGATTGACTCTTGCTTTATTACTGATCATGATCAATTGATCACAAATTATGGAGACATGGTCAAACCTCCCGCGTAAAATACAATGCATTTCTCAGAGTTTTGAAATTCACATCTACACACGCTTTTGTGTCTAGCTCGATCCTAGATCAGATATTCAATCAGAAAATACCGGATTCGATTAAGCCAATAGGTGAGTAAGTTAATGATTTGTCTTGAACTTAAATTACTAAACATCTTACGAATATGTCACTCACTCGGTCTTCAGTAGTAGGTAATAGAATCACATGCTCTTACCTGTAAACAAAAACAAAATAATTAGTTTATATATTTATAAGAAATGAAACGAATTTTGACGCGCGCGTTTAAGGTCTGGACCTAGTCTGGACATACAAAGCGCTTCACAGCAGCGACGTGCGACGATAGAAACTCACTGAACGCATGTAAAATTTATACTATGATGTATGAAGGACGCCGCAATGCAGGGCACGACATCAGCAATTCGTTATCAATTTCTAAGAGCCGCGATGGACATTTTCCCGCCACGCGTTGTGTCTGTCCAAACCTTTACTTTTACACATTCTTCTTTAATTTCAATATCGTTTGTGAAATTGTGGTTTACTTTAGTAGGTAGCGAACTAGTGAAACCTGTACAAAACAAACTAAAATTATTATATCCTCGAAACTTTCCGGAATGTGCACAAATTCCGTCTAGATTAGAAGGCTGCGGTGGTTTTATAAAAAGGCATTATTAATGCATCGTCTGAGGTTAACCGTACGCCGAGGCACGGGTATAAGAAGGATATTATTCGTTGCATTTTAGTCCTAAAGACCTGTGCAATAAGAACTAGGCGTAAATTCGACATGGTGCCGAGGTTCGCATAAGCGACCCGCCGAAAGGTCACAAGGCTTTCACATTGTGCATAAATGCTCTCATATTACATAAGTAGGTACATATCCCCCATATCCTTAAAGCTACCTAATTAGGAGGGTTTTTAATAATTCATCAGATACATTCTCGTGTACACAACTCAGTATTTATCGATTTAAAAAAAATCTGCTATTTTGGAAAAAAATCTGCGTATCAAATGCCGCCTCAAAATAGGATAGGAGAGTTGTAGTTTAAAATCAAATCTGATAAAAATCATCAACAAAACCTGCCTAAATAGTTTGATATAAAAAGAAAAACTGATAGGATAGATACTCGTACCTATTTATAAAGCGTGCGGAATTAGGCCCGGCACCCATCTAAGCGGACAGGAGAGAAGATGTGATAGTCGACCAATCAGATTCATAATAGATGACGTGAAAAAATTATCACGTCATAATTTAAAAAATCTGATTGGTTGACTGTACACATCTCCTCTCCGCTCCGCTTAGTTGAATACCCGGGCTTTGATAGGTCCGAAACTATTAAAAACAATTTCGGTAACGTTTAAAATTCCGACAATCATTAATTTAATAAGAGGAATGCGCTGTGAAGTGTAAAAATCAATGGTATGTTTTCACAATGCGCTCTTTACACAATATGTTAAAAACAAAGCCGTGTTATGATAACTGCTATGAATCAGTTCGGGCCGCACACCTCACTCGCCCGCCACATTGCATTAAATTGAACCGAGCGAAAATTATTACGCTTGCAAGTGGCCAGCTTTAAAAAGTCCGTACGTAATTTTATTTCAGCATGTATAAAACCAGGGGAATTATATATAACCATTTATTTTTGACATTAAGCGATGCGCACGAAATGTCATAACGAAAAATACGTATGTATTAAAAAACAAAAGTCCTGACTCATTCACAAGACCCATATACGCCCAAACCCAAACTCTTGTACCTAGAAAGCTAAGATTTCGCATAGCTGAAGTTCCTTTTATAATGTAGGCAAGGAATAAAACGGATTCGGATATTCCGCATTCTCACGGAATAGTGAATAAAAAGGAATTATATATTTGCCGAGCGAAGCTGCGGGCGGTTGTTAGTGTAAGAACAAACCGTCATTTTGACAACGCCATCACTTGCTGGGGATTAGCGAACGAGTAAGGACCAGAGTTGCTAATTAATATCAAGAATCTATAGAATAACCGGCCATGTATATTACATGACCTGAAGGGATGACTCTATAGCTGAATATGACTGTGCTAAGAGGCATTAATGAACAGTTTTGCTTGCTTACTCTTTTAGTACGTTAATACATTCGCAGTTCGCACGCGGTATGCCTTTAGGCCCTAGGTGTTTCAATCGTTTAACTACCGCGTGCGTAGTTGTGCTGAGGAATTTAATTTCTAAAATTCAGATGAAATACTCACTTAAGGGGACGGTATATTCCAGGTATAATTTCAAATCTAGAGATGGCGATACACATTGTATCGGCATCTCTCTTAGACGCCCCTGAACCGGTTGCGCATCGCCACAGTGTAGATTATTATTTTCACATCGCTCCTGCATTTAATCATTACGTCACCCCACTGCAGTGTTTACGATGGAGTAAAAAGTCAAGTTATGTATAAGTTTAAAATTCAAAGTTATAGTGATAAAAAATATTTATTATGAAATAATTAAAAATTTATTTAAAAAAAATAATCTGTAGGTATCATCAGAATCGATTACATTCGACTTCGCTGGGTTACTTTATTGTAATATATAACATTGCGTATCTATAAAAAATATTTGTACAAGTTAAATATTGTTTTATATACTACTAGAGGATCCCTGCGGCTTCGCCTGCGTTGATTTCGGTTTTTTTGAATCCCGTAGGAATTCTTCATTTTTCCGGGATAAAAAGTAGCCTATGTCCTTCTCCGGGATGTATCCCAAGTCTGTACCAAATTTCATTAAAATCGGTTCAGTGGTTGGGCCGTGAAAACGTAGCAGACAGACAGACACACTTTCGCATTTATAATATTAGTATGGATTTTAATGCACACTGTTGCCAAGTTACTATCATTAGTTAGTAAACAGTCACTGATAAAAAAAAAACAATATTATAATGTACTTTTATTTTTTTGTCAACAACGAGAAATAATGAATGAGATCTATTTACAATCATGCTAATAGGTGTCTTTTTCAACCTGTATGCTTATTATAGTAGGAGATTTAACATTTCACCAACTTTCATAGAATGAGATCACACACACACAGTAACATTAAATTAAAATGGGCCTAAATAACCTTGACTTAAGGTCCTAAATTCAATTACACCGATTTTAATTTCTGGTTCTGTCTGACTGGCTATACATGAATGGATTAATTTGAGCTATAAAATAAGGCGGTTAAGGTCTATTTTACGTTAACGTTCTCATTATAAACCCCTATCTGCCAGTTTTGGTCATTACTGTGGTGACCATTACATTTGGCCTTGAAAGAAGATACGTCACATGGATAAAAGATTATAGCATGGACAAGTCCAAGTTTCTGAAATTTTCACTTATTGATAATGATAATACTGTCATTCCTAATTACTTACATTTATAGGTAAATCTTATATTTTCTATATCTTATTGCTATTATAGATGCTGAGATTATAGAAATTACACTCAACTGAAATTCAATGAAAATATAGTTAGCACGGACATTACACAAGTAACTATTTATTGCATTTCACTAATTACCGAGATCGTAAAATCCTATTTTTTCATATTATCAAAACGTTTACAGTAAAAAAATATCACACGCGCTAGGCGTGCAAAAACACCTGAAAGAGATTATATGCACCTGCAGCCATAACAGGATAACATTATAATATATTTCGTGTTGTATAAAAAGCTGTTTTGTTTATAATCCTTGTTTTTGTTTATTCAATATGGTTACAGTCAAACCGGCCCGCTCGGAGCTAATAGCCATAAAAGTTAACTAATTAGGTGAAATATTCCAAAAGAGCATAAGTAGGTATGTACACATTCAATACGCTAACTTAACTGTTTACGTTAAGGTTCAAAGTCAAAGCGCTGGAGAAATGTTTTTATATGATACTGAACAAAGTCAAGACAGAGATTAAAATATTTTATAGCTTTTTTGTTATATTCAGATTCGGGCCATTGATTCAAATTTTAAATTTGTAGTAATTATGTTCTCTAATTCAGAAGCTGAGCTCTTTTTCTGGATGCCTATCATTAGGCATCCAGAAAAAGAGGTCATTACCTTTTCGCTAAAAGACAATTTTACGTTGACTGGCATGAAAGCAAAGTGCCTAGTAAGCCAATAGACAATTCAGCTAGATGACATCAAAGCAGATTACCCAGTCAGCAGAGAGTCAACTTAGCTGTACGCCATAAAAACAAAATGCACAAGTAGCAAAACGTCTGGAATTGTGAATAGTCTGTATGATTAGAACACCTCATTAGCCAGACGTCAAATTTCATAGTTGGATGACATAAACGCTGAATGAGATAGTATCTAAAACGTCTGGAAAAGTAAATAGTCTAAATGGTCTGTTGCTTGCTCCCTTTTTAATTTTTAACCAACTTCCAAAAAGAAGGTGGTTCTCAATTCAGCCTGTTTTTTTACCCCATTGCGCCAAAGCCTAAAGGAAGAGTTATGATTTTAGCAGTCTGTATATGTATGTGTGTGTGTTTGTATCCAGATTCTGTGTGTTCCACCGTAGCGCCGAAACTACTGGGCTGATTTTGATGAATGAGGTGTAAATCGATTTGTCGTAAAGATCCGGGTAACATAGGCTACATTTTATACGAAAAAATTGACCTAACGGATGTAATATGAAAAAAAGTGGGGGTGAAAAAGTACTACCACTAACTAACAATTGTGCCAGGACTGGTCCTGATGGGATTTTGAAGTGATTTTGAAAAGGTGCAGTTGGTTCTCTATATAACGTAGACCCGCACTAAGACAGGATTTTGAGAAATTTGATCTGTAAATTGACCAAATTATCATACAACAATACTACTTCTCACGAACCTATAAAAGCTACGAACAAACGATTTCAGTAGTTACATTTTATTACTGTTCTTACCTTTCGATTCAAAACAAGAAAAATTGATACACTGATTTGGCATTCCAAAACGAAGCAACTCTCGTCCCAATAACAATTTAATGTATACTTTAAGAATAACTGCATAAGGTAAGTTTTACAACGAATATTTTAACATCGATATTTTAATGTTAGTATACGTGAGTGGGAACACAAAAGCCACAAAGATCCTTTGTATTGACAAAGGCAAACACAATAGGATCTTTCATTTCTTGTAAATTGAACTAGTTTTATGAGAAAAAGTATTAAGTACGTATGAAATTTTGTTTTGCACATTTTCAACTTTTAAGCTGTGACAATAAGGTCTAAGTTGAAGGAATATTTAATAGTATGATTATTTTTTTGATCTATAAAACATTTATGACACTGCAATTTTTGATCAAACTTATTATTGACTACTTAGTGACGTATATACATAAAAAAACCAGTCAAGTGCGAGTCAGACTCGCGCACCAAGTTTCCGTATCCGTACTCAGGTATTTTTCCGACATTTTGCAAGATAAATCAAAAACTATTATGCTTAAAAATAAATTAAAATCAGTTTTAGAATGTTCAGGTAAAACCCTTTTATATGATACCCCACTTGGTATAGTTATCTTACTTTGAAAATTAAAACACATTGTTTTTTAATGAACCCATAAATTCATGGTTTTTGCCAAATTTCATGATTCTAGGTCAACGGGAAGTACCCTATAGGTTTTCCTGACAGACACAACACACACGGACAAAACAGACTGACAGGCGGACAGATAGACAGACATACAGTTAGATAGACAGACAAACAGACAGCAAATTGATCTTATAAGCGTTCCGCTTTTCTTTTTGAGGTACGGAACCCTAATAAATGATATCATTGCATAGCAAGTGAAGAAACTAAAAATTATAACACCTTGGATAAACATCTCGGACTTGAAAGTGGATGTCATTTTCATAATAATCATGATCATCATCATCATCATTATGAGCCCGTGGATGTCCACTGTTGGACATGGGCCTTCCCTAAAGAGCGCCAGCCGCTTTATATCATCAGTCCATCGTGCTGGAGGACGTCCTACACTACGCTTGCTTATACGTGGTCTCCTCTCATCCTATTTTCATAATAATTAGTACTTTCCCCTAAAAACCTTTAAATTGATATCAATAAAGTTTTTTTCCATCTTATCTTCTAATACTTATGCATTTTACAAGTTTGGTTTTTGATCTTTGAGCTACCGGGATAGAGCACTCAGATTAATTAATTTTTATTTTCAAATTATAAGTCCTGGTCTATTATGACCTAATATTAGCTTCACTACACTGCAATGTACTGTTTACTGCATTCTTTTTAAAATAATTAATTTTTTAATGTAATAAATGCACAATATAAACTTATCTTAAAATCTAGAAAAATCCTAAATAAAAATACTTTATAACATAGTACTGAATTTACTACTCTATGGCATTCTGTACAATTACAGTATGACAAAATGCTTATGAAACCCGAAACAGGTCCTGCCGCGCTGAGGCGACGGGTATGACTGACAAGATAACGTAATTACGGCCCATAAGACTCAACAATAGGGTCGAAAATTCTTTGTACTCGCTCTGTACGCGATTTGAAGAGAATAAGCGAGGAAGCGTGAAATCAAATAATTTAGAATATAATTTGAAATATAGCACTTACTGTGAAATGATCGGACCGAATTATTTATTTGATTGTTTTACACCTATGGTGAAAGTTACGTCTTTAAGAGCTTTGTCATTAAAGAGAAAAACCCAAAAGCCTAAGGTTTTAGACCAAACTTCTGATTTTTTTTCTATCGAGGAAAGTTTGTCCAATCATGTTTTTATCGGACCAAATCCAAGGGGATATAATGAAAAATATTATATATTAATTTCAAATTTTTCGATCCATGCGTTCCTAACCTATTTCCATTTTAGTAAACTTTAGTATCGACGAAAACGGAGACCGCCGCGTTAATAAGATTGAAAAGAGACGCAATCGTCTATGTGCAAAGTTTGAAGGAAGATTGAAACAAGTGTAAATTAAAAATTTATAACACCCCCGACAAGTGAAGGTTACAGTAACTAGAAAAGACCGAAAAGACCTGTAGACTACAGGCCCATGTTGAAAAATGGATGGGTCATATGAACCACCAGGTGACGTACTCGTATACAGGACGATATAAGAGCATAAAATAATAAGATTCAGCACTATGCCGTCACTTGTAAGCTGTCCAACAGAGTGCTGGTGAGAATTCAAAAGTGCAGGTAGAGTGAGTACATTTTGGTCATATATTTTTGTACGGCATTTTTACCATCGATAGATCCATGAAAAATAATAAGAAAGCGCGCAGTGCCGTAAAAAAATGGTGCGCCACAAAGTCAGTAAATTGTTTGATTTTCTGACCTTTTCCGGGGTAAATTTGGTCATTTAATTCTGTACGGCACTAGTTTCATACTGTTTCAATACAGCCTCTAATCCATTATTCCGCAACGCCGTACAAAAATCATGCGACAAGGGGAAAAAATTGAGGGTAGCAACCCCCTCTCTTTCCGTGGTCCGGGGGGTGATTTGAAAAAGTACGGCTTTGATTCCAAAACATTATCTAGCACTCAAAAGTACTATTAAAAATAATGCCGTCAAAAAATTAGTGTTCATTTGAATGTGTATCAATAATTATCTTAATTTCATGGTATACTTGATTTTTAAAGCTGTAAAATCATTTGACTCTGTACGGCAACTTTTTTTTAACATGATAGTGTAAAATACTATTGTTGTATAGTATTGCCGTTCAAAAAAAACTGTTCTAAAAAAAATTATAGAGAAATACAAAAACTGAAATTTTTCAAATTATTGCAAAAGTTTAAATATTCATAGATTAATAAAACATAGCAATTTTCTACGCTTTTCCCTTGTTTTAAATAGTATTGAGATAAATAAATTAGGAAAAAAATATGCCGTACATTTTAATGCAGACCATATCTTTTAGGCTGATGAAAATGACGCTACCATTTTAAGGGTGTAGTACTTTATGGCCATCTGATACTGTACGGCATTAACATATTTTTGAAGAGAACAATTGATAATATGATAAAATCACTATGCCGTCTAACTGAAGTGAACGGGTGTGTATATAATATCCACATCCCCTACAAACCTTTGGACCAACGAAAATGTACGGCATGTAAAAAATTATTATCTATGCATAAAACACTTTCAAAATAAATTAATTTTATGTTGTTTCAAATCACCCCCCGGACCACGGAAAGAAAGGGGGTTGCTACCCTCAATTTTTTCCCCTTGTCGCATGATTTTTGTACGGCGTTGCGGAATAATGGATTAGAGGCTGTATTGAAACAGTATGAAACTAGTGCCGTACAGAATTAAATGACCAAATTTACCCCGGAAATTGTCAGAAAATCAAAAAAACTGACTTTGTGGCGCACCATTTTTTTACGGCACTGCGCGCTTTCTTATTATTTTTCATGGATCTATCGATGGTAAAAATGCCGTACAAAAATATATGACCAAAATGTACTCACTCTACCTGCACTTTTGAATTCTCACCAGCACTCTGTTGGACAGCTTACAAGTGACGGCATAGTGCTGAATCTTATTATTTTATGCTCTTATATCGTCCTGTATACGTCACCTGGTGGTTCATATGACCCATCCATTTTTGAACATGGGCCTGTAGTCTACTGATAACTTTCAAACGGCTGAACTGATTTTCTTGGACTATTCCGCGCCTACGATCTAAAGTATCTGAGTTTTCCAAAACATCATTTTCAAATAAATAATTATGTATTTAGGCAACGTCCATCTTGACAGCTTGACATTTGTCAATTGACATAATATTATGAACCTAACGGTTATCTAACCTACTTTTCTACAAGAAAACTAGAAAAGAGCTGATAACTCTTAAACGGCTGAACCAATTTTTTTGGATTATAGCTAAGAACACTCTCGATCAAGCCACCTTTCAAACAAAAAAAAAGTAAATTAAAATCGGTTCATTCGTTTAGGCGCTACGATGCCACAGACAGATACACAGATACACAGATACACACGTCAAACTTATAACACACCTCTTTTTGGGTCGGGGGTTAAAAAATTAAACAAATTGCTTTGTCACTTTGAAAATTTCTAATATAGGCAGAGGAACATACAAATATTTCAAGATACTAGTCATTTAAAAAAGTCATACTACCTGTATGCGGGTAAAACGCTTTGAACGCTTTATTCAAACGTCACCTTAAATAAACTACCTATAATAGCAACTGATAACCCGCCGTACATGTAGTAGGCCTATTCTGGGAAATAATATTGTTATTGGCGACGTACTTTATGGAGTTTTCCAGAACGGGCGATCATAATTTTCCTGTAATGGTGGGTGTACCTATATACCTACTTAATCAACCGCAACTGGTTTCCTTCCAGATCCTTCCAGAACTCTGAACGCACGCAGCCATGAGGCAAAAGTCAAGCAAGTGAAAGCAACGCAAAGCCTTTAAGAGCAAAAGACTGAAAATGCGAATAAGTTTCTTGGGAAAACAGTAGTAAGAAATACTAAGAGAAACTGTTAACTTGTCGGTATACAACCCTGTTCTCGGAAAAACTACAATGTCGCACAAACGACTGTGTGGCGGGTATAACATGAAGTTTAACTGAAGTGGGCGACCGCAGAATCTGATTTTCCTGTAACTTTGAGTACCTACTTAATTGCTGTGCGACGTATTCACAAAGTTAAGAAATTATTTTTTGTGGCACATTGATGTTATTCTTATTTAGGTATAATATATAAATATATTATTCTTTAATCTAAATATATGGACAGAAAACTGGTAACTCACTGACTGACTCCTCAACATCCAAAACCTCAGATCTAGAAAGCTGAAATACACTGAAATTCACTTTATATTGTAGACAAGGAATAAGGTCGGATTTTTTTAAATTCCCAAGGGATAGGGAATACAGAAGATTTATTATTATTTTCCCGCTGCTAGTCTCTTTTTTTTATACACAGGAAATGTCTAACGCATACCCTTCCGTCAGGGGAAACGGAGAGGTTATGTGGGGCTTGCACCCAAGATAAACGTAAAAAATGGTGTCATATTAGTCTGAAGGTGTCCTAAATGTTAGTTAATAAATGATTTCATCTCTAGGATAACCTAGTGGTTAGAACGTCCGCCTCCTAATCGGAAGTCGGGGGTTCGATTCCGGACACGCACCTCTCCCGTGCGTTTTAAATAATTATAGGTGCATTATAATCTGCTTTAACGGTAAAGGAAAACATCGTGAGGCAATCCGCATGCCTGAGAGTTCTCCGTAATGTTCTCAAAGGTGTGTGAAGTCTGCCAATCCGCACTTGGCCAGCTTGGTAGTCTATGGCCAAAACCTTTCCCACTTTGAGAGAAGATCCGTGCTCTGTAGTGAGCAGGCGATGGGTTGATTATGATGATGATGATGATGACACCAATGATCGTCGAGCGCTGTGACGCACAGTCGGAAAAGCCTACTTGGTGGTCGGGCAACGGCCCACACACATTTAGAGCTACGTCTGATTAGCGAATTTTTGTCTTGTCTCAGTTACCTAAACAATATCTGCAACGACACCACAGGAGCAAATCAGTAGAAATGTTACCAATTTAGCATTTTTAGGGTTCCGTAGCCATATGGCAAAAAACGGAACCCTTATGGATTCATCATGTCTGTCTGTCTATCTGTCTGTCTGTCTGTCTGTCCGTATGTCAACAGAACGAATTTTTTACATGAGTAGGTACATGACAATCTCTTTTTCACGAAAATTTTGCTAAAACCTCAATCATTGGGATTGGCCGATTGAAACTAATAGTGAAACTATGATTGGCTAATGCTAATCTGAAGTTTTGCGATCGTCACACTAGCTACTAAATAAACTACGGCGATAGTCCTTCCGAAAACACAGTGGCACACATTTTAGAGCACCGTAGACATCGCCCACTGAGACGCTGTTTGATGGATCTAAATACTACGTTTGCTCTAAAGTCTAAATAATACTTTTTGTCGCATACAATATGCCCCTTGTATGACCTAACGCTAAAAAACGTGAGCACGGAAATAGGATTAGGCGACGCTCAATGTCGGTTTAGGTCCCCGGGTTGGCCGGACAATGACCGGCACAAAAAACTGTGTGGAGGGTCTACATTTGAATGACACTGTCTTGGGACAGTGTTTCGTAATAAATAAGGATAACCATTACCACTTCGTTGTTACCGAAAATCTCGAAAAAAAATATCCGCTCCATAAAAAAAAGGCTGTATAGTATTGTATATAATATGTATAATATGTAAGCCCTCTTTTATTAAAACAGTGTAGGTTTAGTGTATGTAATAGTATCTCCGATGGATTAAAAGACGGTTTTCGCCTGATCTGAAAGAATTCTTGCCAATTTTATATATGAATAATTATGCGTTGCTGATGGTTCTTGCCCATTGAAGCTTAAGTCAGGGCCCAAGATTATTAGCGAAATAAAACTTTAGCTAACTTGACTTTCCTGGTCTGGAATCTGGATATATTGTAAGAATGCCGAATGGGAAAAGATCGAGAGCAAAAAGCTTAATATTTGGAGTCGACCGGATTTGCTTTCATCTCATCGTACATAGGTACTTTGCCTGATTCCATTTTAACCATAATGTAATTCTAACATTTCGATCACATGGCTAGGAAAAATCCGACCAGATAGAGAAGTCGGCACACCTTTCCGCAATGCCTTCCGTACGGCTTCCAACAGAGAAAAATGGAATGTAAAGCCACGATACTCACAGCTGAGGAACCAAATCAAGATGAAAAAGAATTTAACGCTAAAATAAATACCATTTGTGTACGGAACTCTAAAAAGAAAAACCTCATTCAAGCAAATCACGCAGTCATAATTTTTTTTGTAATGTTAGCTTTAAGTTTTATTACATTTTCAATAATAAAAGCAAGTTAACAAAAAAAAAAAAGAATCACACGTTATGTCCACGTGAGTGAAGAATTAATATTAGCCAACTCTCAATGACAGATAAGAACCCCGTCCCCATCCACTCACCCGATATACGGCTGTCCCCGCAAACTGTTTATTGGGTCTCTCATTGATTGACAGACTCCCGGGGCCTTGCCTTATTTTGTGATAAGTAAGGATTTCCACCTTATTTTCACCGGAAATCCTCTTGAGCTGTTTTCTTTTTATGAGAAACCGAATAAAACACAAATAAGTAAATTCTATTATTTTCATTCCACGTTCTATTATCTTCTAGATCAACATTCAAGTCTTTATTAGTTCTTGAATCACTACCGGGGAGCGAACATGGAACTTATTATTACCATAATATCCTGCGGTGCGAATTATTATTATCTATCTACCTAGTTACTGTACAAAATCAGTATTCCTAAAATGAATATTTCATGATATTGTTGTAAAAAAAGTCAAAAATCATTATGGATCTAATTTGTTATATATAGCAATATTTCATTGAATACCTATAGTACGCGACAGGTCGAGATGGCAATTGGGATATGAGGCGGGGGGTGCCCCGCACACCTGCACGTCATCCGCTCTCGTCCGCAGCGAATAGCGAGGAGGCTGTGTGGGTATGCGGGGCGTCCCCACCCAGGTTGCCATCTCAACTTGTCGCGCACTATACATCCCGAGTGTACGAAATGTATCAAGTAAGTCCTGTTTACCAGCTATAAATAGAGCCTCTTTTAGAACCGGTAAGCCATGGCACCCACACGACTCATGGTACGCATCTTGAGTTATTTATAAAATTGCTAATAGATTCCAGTCTATTTTCTAACTCAGAATGAGATACGCCCTTGAAGTCTGTGCTGTAATATCGTCAAAGGATCTCATTAATTGTTGGAATGATAACTTCCTAGAGAATACGTAATGCGGTCTTTTTACTGAATGGAAAACTTTTTGATTCAAGGTTTGTTCCTTTTGATATATTACGAAAAAAATTCTGTCTAAATATTTATCTTTCTAATGTTTTCCGGATTGCAATGTGGTTACGACGTTTGTTTAATAAAAACAGCGGTTTACAAAAGGAGACACTGACTGACTGACATATCAACGTAGGTACTATATATCGCAAACTAGTAGGTCTAGTAATTTGATATTGATATACATAATTATCTCTATAACGTAGATGTTCACCACCCCTCAATAAGGATTTTCAGAAATTGCCCTCTAGCGATGCAGGGCGGATCATCATTTTCATGTGGGTATAATAATAACCCTAATAATATAACAAAACACAAAAGATGTCCGTTTTGATTTTGAAACCATCCAACCGATGTGCCCAAACCGGTTTCATTAGAAAGGCAATAATGCGAAAATGCAGGTTTCAGACATTAAAACAATGCATTAGGCACATTATTTTTTAGCTTAGTATCATACACCGGGTATCAGCTAGTAGTAGATAAGTAAGGATATATTTTTTAAGTTTATTGATTTTTTCCAAATCTGTACAGTACCTAAATATACCTAATTGTTTAGTAAAATCTGTTCATTGAAATCTATCAGGTACAAAATCAATCTATAGTAAAATCATAATCATTTTATAATAGGTATACCTACCTTATCTTGTTTGCGTAGGAGGTAGGACTTCGCATAGTAATTAAATATAATAAATCAGGGGGCACGGCAGTGCCCTCGCCAAGACGAGCCGAACGCGGCGGCCGGGGCGCTACGTACCTTTTTCTCGAAGTGTTTCGCCGTATTTTCGACCCGTCATAACTTCGGTCTGTATGACGCTAGAAAGCTGAAATTTTCAGTATAAGGTGTCCTCAGCAAATTTACCAAATATACCAAATATCAAATATCTAGCTTTTATGGTTACAGATTTATTGATACCTAAAATACGCCGATTTCGTCCCTCACTGATGATCATCAAAACCTCTACTCAAAACCTCTAAGGTACTTCCCGAAGTCCTAGAAGATTGAAATTTGGTATGTAGACTAGAAATTGCATACAAACTACAGGAAAATTAAGACTTTGGAAATTCCCCCCCTCTACGCCTCTTATGAGAAAAGCAAATCTAAAATTCTGTCGCTAGAATGCTGATATTTTCAGGATAAGATTTCCTTGGCAGACTTATTAAACGCACTGAGTATCAATTGTCTAGCTTTTATAGTTTCAGATTTATTGACAGTCAAACTTCTAGTCTGTAATTCTAGGGCACTTCCCGAAGTCCTAGAAGACTGAAATTTGGTATGTAGACTAGAAATTGCATACAAACTACAGGAAAATTAAGACTTTGGAAATTCCCCCCCTCTACGCCTCTTATGAGAAAAGCAAATCTGTAAATTCTGTCGCTAGAATGCTGATATTTTCTGGATAAGATGTCCTTGGCAGACTTATTAAACGCACTGAGTATCAATTGTCTAGCTTTTATAGTTTCAGATTTATTGACAATCAAACTTCTAGTCTGTAATTCTAGGGCACTTCCCGAAGTCCTAGAAGACTGAAATTTGGTATGTAGACTATAAATTGCATACAAACTACAGGAAAGTTAAGAAATTGGAAATTTCACCCCTCTGCGCCTCTGTATGGGGGAAGCAAATCTGTAAATTCTATCGCTAGAATGCTGATATTTTCAGGATAAGATGTCCTTGGCAGATTCATTAAACGCACTCAGTATCAATTGTCTAGCTTTTATAGTTTCAGATTTATCGACATTCAAAACCTCTAGTCACAAATTCTAGGGTACTTTCTGAAGTTCTAGAAGACTGAAATTTGGCATTAAGTAGGAATTTCAACAATTATGAACAACAGATAAATTAAGAAATCGGGTCTCCCTTCATCCCCTCGTATATGAGATGCATATCTGTAAAATCTGTTGCTCGAATTCTAAAGTTTTCAGGATAAGATGTCCGTGGCAGATTTATCAAACGTACCAAGTATCTGTGTTTCCTGAAGTCCTAGAAGACTGAAATTTGGTATATCTGCTTCAAAATTGAGTTGCAAGATTCCACCCGAACAAACATATTTACATACGAGTACATTGCAAGTTGAATAAAAAGTTTAAAAAAAGAGGTAACGATAGCCATGAAAATGATGTACCTACAAAAAATAGATCCAAAAAAATCTAGGGCACCTGCCAAAAAGAAATGAAATCCCACCAAAAACATTTCATGTAAAAAGGTAGCCAAGACTCACAAGTTCATAATGTTTTCACTGTTAAAAAGTTATGAGATCTCTAGTAGAGCCAAGCCCCTAGCTGAGCTTAGATTTGTGCTGGCCATGTGACCTATCCCAAGTCCAAAGTAATATAGCTCTTAAATGTTCTTGACTGTATCAAATTTATAACAATAAATAACAAATCACTCTACTTACAAGCTCTGATTCTACAAACCCTATATCTTGGTAAAAAAAAGTACGGCTTGGCCGTTTACAGTTCGTGGATTTTTTATCTGAAATGACATTTAAGCCCGGAATAGCTTCTGCGACCATCACGAAGTACAATACAAATTACTAATTGTCGAACAAACTATTCCTTAAGGCCTTAAAATATGTTATGTCATGTTATAGTTTTACGAACATTAAACGGCCAAGCCGTCCTTTTTTTACCAAGATGTAGGGTTTGTAGAATCAGAGCTTGTAAGTAGAGTGATTTGTTATTTATTGTTATAAATTTGATACAGTCAAGAACATTTAAGAGCTATATTACTTTGGACTTGGGATAGGTCACATGGCCAGCACAAATCTAAGCTCAGCTAGGGGCTTGGCTCTACTAGAGATCTCATAACTTTTTAACAGTGAAAACATTATGAACTTGTGAGTCTTGGCTACCTTTTTACATGAAATGTTTTTGGTGGGATAAGCTTTACCGAAAACTTTTAAAGTTCAAAGACTACCCACGCCTACAAGTATCTTCTCATGTTGTAATTGAATACCTGTGACCTATAGACGTTTTTGTTGTAAGTTCTAGTCGCTTTCTGAAGAAGCCTTAACTATTAAACTGTCTATGAATGGATGCCTGTTAACCATAGAGTAAATAATAAATAAAATTTATCGAGTATAGGAATTGGGTATTTCAATAAAAAATGTATCCTGTAGTGGAGGAACGATATGCAACTAAATGTCAGTACCTATAATGGAAAAACCAATACTTATTAATTAATACTGTACGTCAATGGTACTGTCAGAAAACTACTCTCAAGTGCTTCCAACATTTTAACTCAAGCGCACAAAATTTTAACTCAATCTCGGACTCAACGCCGGACTCGGACTGACAAACATAACTTTTTAACATATTATACTAAAACAGATTATAATAAAATCAGTTATAGATTATAAGATTTCGTATAGATATTAAAATCCCTTACAATACCTCTATTTTGATCTGTACCTGTAAAATAAAATATCCAAAAAAAAAACCAAGTTGATTTTATAAAACCAACCCGGAAACATGTTACAGAATCAAAATACGGTATCAAGATTTTATTTAATTACAAGTTATGTTTACTTTATACATATTCTTTTTCTTGTATTGGAATAACTATGTAATACCTAATGGCTCTATTTATAGTCATTAGCTCCTGAAATAATATTATATGCTACAGATTAAACAATATTAGAAAATTACGTCTCTAATTAGGTAAATTTTCTCATTTGCACTGGGGTTAAAAAAGCTATATTACATACTCGCTAAGCTTGGGTCTTGGCTTTATTTTAATAACATGTAAACAAACCGGAAAATCCAAAGTAATCTTGTTTTAATTTCATTAGCAAGAAAGAAAATAGGCGTTCTAATGAGTATAATAATGAGGCTTGAAATTAAACAGTAAATAGCTAATATTTGTTATTTAAGGCCTAAACCAAATGAAATTGGAGCCGATCCTGTAACAATGCTATAGGAAAATTGACACGAAAAAAACATCCTATCAAAATCAAAATATAATATTATTTGAATTTTACATAAATAAAATCTACTCGCGTGAATTTGGGTTTTTCAAATCCTGAAGGATTACTATACATACTTTATTTACCTCCCAGATTAAACATAGCCTATCTTACCCTTCTTCAAATAGCGTTTATTGTCACGATGAAATGGGTTGAGTACCTAGTTGAGGCATATAGAAGTCAAAGCAAGCAAAAAAAAATAACAGACAGACAGACAAAAGACCCATCCGTTAAACCGATATAATATATGAAATTAGGTA
The DNA here is from genome assembly GCF_905333055.1 of Maniola jurtina. Taxonomy (NCBI): domain Eukaryota; kingdom Metazoa; phylum Arthropoda; class Insecta; order Lepidoptera; family Nymphalidae; genus Maniola; species Maniola jurtina. The sequence continues at coordinate 3,563,979 of NC_060044.1, forward strand.
CAGGATAGCTCGCGTCTTGAAAATTGACATAGGCAACTTTTTTATACCAGAAAAGCAACAAGTTCCCACGGGATTTTTAAAAACTCAAATCCACGCGGATCAAGTCGCGGGCAACAGCTAGTTTGTAAATATTTCAAGTTTAGGGTGTACGACACCCCCGGGGCATAAGCCGCAGTTGCTCAAAGGCCGGGAGTCTTGACTACGATTTTAATTAAGCGTAATGCGAAGGAAACTTGACGCGGTTGTTACTTAATATGTAAGGGATAATAATATGACGTGTCTTTAGTCGAGAGGGCGTAAGTAACGTATTGTTGAAACAAAAGCAACATCTTTATCATTATTTCTGAAAACACATTACACATTTTTGATGACTCTCACGACACAGACAAGAAAAATACAAGCTGCTTTTGTCATACTTATGACGTCATAGTGAAAATGAAAATAAATGAAAATATTTTTATCTATTAGGCTAGTGATGTTATAAAATAATGACATATTTTCAACTCAAAACTATACATACTATAGTTCATAACTTAAAATTTAAAAAACCCCCGACACAAAAACCTCTGTAAGAAAACTAGAAAAGAGCTGATAACTTTCAAATAGCAGAACCGATTTTCTTCGACTATAGCTAAAACTAAATTAAAATCGGTCCATTCGTTTAGGAGCTACGACGCCACAGACAGATACACAGATACACACGTCAAACTTGTAACACCCCTCTTTTTGGGTCGGGGGTTAAAAACTGAGCAGGCTCCTGCAGCAGTGGAGAGGTGGGGCAGGATGACAGTTATCACAAGTTGACGGATCACTGAGCTCTCGCGTCGCGTCATCACACTCCTCCCACCCGCTCCACTACCGTAGGAACCTACTCTGTTATGTCAACAGTCCATCGTCTGCGCAGCCCCTTAAGCCCATTATAAAGTCGTTTCAGGAAACGATACTGTATGTTACCGACAGAGCGCAGACCACTAATTTAGCGTCCGGCCAGACCCGCCCGACGCCCGCTGTAGGCAAAACTGTAATCGCGTGCATTTTTAATGATACCTCGACCCATTTATAGCTCTTTCATAAACCGGTTAAGGCCGACAGGATTAATATAGAATTTACTACAAAGTATAAGTTATTTATGTAAAAACGTGCTGAACGGCTGTAACCTGTGACTTTCTCTGCAGGAAGCCAAAAATGTATTACTTTACCATATTATATTACTTTACCAAGTGCCAACCTTTCTTTACGTTGCATACAACACCAAAACTACCTGTTACTTATGATAATTCCATACTTGAAGCAGCTTTTATATGCTACAATGAGATTCAATCAGATATATCTACCTTTTTAAAATCGGAAGTTTATGCGAGTGATTCTAAAGATGGTATGTTTTTTGCAGGCTTTTCAAGTTTACTATCGATCATAAATCTTTGAACGAAGAGGCAGGTATATCTGGTCGCAGTATAATAATAATATTTATAGTATGTAATTTTTTTTTAAGCGTTCCACATATATTTGTGATAGGTAGGTACTTATTCTTCTTCTTTTACAACCTCTACCAAGGGTCATTGGTAGAGAACTCTCTTATAGAGATAAGTTCGTCCCAATCCACAGAATTTTTCTTTTTACTAATAAATACAATTTTTTGGTAAAAATACTTTTAAAAAAGACGGCTTTAGGTAATACTAATACCTTTTAGAGAAAAGTCTGTCTAGGTACAATACTATCTTTCTAGCTTTACTAAAGCATAACCTCAACTTTGTCAAATATTTTTAACACCTACTCTACTTTAGAAAAATCTCTTTTTGAAATTATAATCCGTTGGATTGTGTAGGCGTAGGTAGGCACCGCGTTGGAAGTAACAATCGCTCGACCACCCAGGCCGGACTTGAGTACTAACTTATGTAATCGATCTAGGCGTCGTCTGGCGAAATGTCACAATAAGATCTTTACTTATCTGTGGTATTCTAAGAAGGATATCTGAAATCTTCATTATAGCAACGTACTTTTCATATCTAGGTATAGTGCAAATTTTTGACTAAATCGAACGCTTATTTAAAGTCGTTTTTTTTTCTCTCTTTAATTTTCTATTTAGAAATCAACAACTTCTATTTAAATTGACGTTTCTATTTCTTCATAAAAACGTTTAAGAACTCTAATAGAGTTGTGCGACCACCCAGACTGGATGTAGGAACCTAAAGCTTTAAGCTAAGTAGGACTTTATTGATAAGATAAATAAAGGCACCTTTTACATAGTTTTAGTTCGTAAAGTGTATAAAGAGCTTGTAAACTGACTTATGTTTGAGTTTATTTTAACAATTTACTTAACGATAAAAATAAATAATTCACGGCGGTAAACTCAAGTAAACTTCAACGACCGAATAAAAAACTTGTTTTACTTTTCAACTCAACAATTTTATTGCGACAAGATAACAGTTTTTTTACTTAGAGATTATCAAATTTTCCAGTGAATTCCAGTTAAGTCTGGACTCTGCACGTAACGGTGTAAGTAACTACAAGCTTTATCGCCAAGAAGGTCAAAACTCAAGTGATATTCAGAACCCAAGTCACGAATCCCATCTATTATTATGATGTTCATGAAATGATGATTTTTTTACAAACCCTGTTATGAGATAGTCACTTTTTTTTAAGAAATAGGTAAGTATGTTGAAAATTACAGATATTTTCTTCTTCTGTACCTAACTTAGCGTAAAATTTGCTCAAGCTTTGGTTACAATAATAAGTTACTCTAACAAGTTCGACTTTTACAATTTTTCCTGCCCCGCCCCATAACACCATTTAGGTTTACGGAGAATGAAATGTGAAATCAATGGTCAGCAAAAAAAAAAGTAAAATTTGAAAGATACAAACAGTTAAGTATTTAACTGAAAAAAAAAGACAAGAATAAGATAATGACTTCCATGAATCCAACGTCTGATACAGAGACAACTCTACAGGTGGTTTGTAACATGTAGGTCGTCATAAAAAGCGATTCGGAAATTTCGCACATAACTCGCTTTAGTAAAATAACTGTTCCGCCGTGCACTGATAAAGCCTTATAATGAAGTTCGCCGACGATGCCGTTTTAATTACACGAAACGGTAAGAGCAACACCGGCTTCATTTTATAATAATGTTAGAAGAATCCTGAGATCCTGCATTATTCCTGCATTATTTATTCGCGCTGATTTAAGTAACTAGTTATTATTAGTATTATTTTTCTCATATTTACATCTATAGTTTAAATGCGAAAGTGTGGCTGTCCATAACCATTTCACAATTCAACCTTTGAACCGATTTCACCGGCAAGAGCTTGCATCCTGTACAATTAGTTTTCCCGGGATTCAAAAAACTCTGAATCCATGCAAATAGCACTTCCATAATATTTTTTGATGTTCATAAAAAATATAAAAACTTTTAAGTAAAGTTAAGTAAAGTAAGGGTCTATTGAATAGATAAATAAAAGAAAACTCCCTCCTTATAGAGCACACATTTAAAGGAAAATTTAGTTATGAGTAAAGTTACTCCTTGTTACATATTTTGTACATCCTAATCGCACATATACAATTATACATATATTGTATAACAATACATAACATAAAAATACGATGTAACACTAAAAATACAATGCAATGAAACCAAAATCTGGAGACATAGAAACGGGAAATTCCATTTAAACATTTTCTAGTTTGCATAGAAAAGTTAAATAGTTTTGTATGATTATACTATGTAAGACATTCGACATCTTTATCGAAACTTTGATAGCACCACCAAGACCAGTAATTTCGTACGGTATATCAGCAGCAATACAAACGTAAAGCAGATAGTGTGGGCAGTAAAATATGGCTCACCTTCCTCCTGTCGCAGAACAGTAAGGAAGGTACTCAGTATAAAGTAATATAACAGATCATTATTGACCACTTAGGTCAGCGGCAAACATTCTCAACCGGCCATTCGCTCCATTCTTCTCACCCATTGTTAAAGCTAATATAAACTTTATGACGTCTAGAAAAGGGTTTATAATGGGATGACACTTCAGCGATTGTGCCTCCGAGATACTGCCCGAGTAAATTGTGGTTCCTGGAATGCATCGGTCTCCTTTGCGATATTTTTACCATGAACGAATTTGGTTTGCGGTTTTTCCTCTTTGTTTGAAATTATATTTCGAAATATCTTTTAATAAGGCAAGTAAGCCAAGGTGTAGAGCTGTATTTTAGCAACAGTTATTAATCCTCACATCTATGTAGATGATATTGATAAATCATAACAGTTTAGTCGCGATTTTCAATTCTACTGTTAAAATAAACAATTACTAGAAATGCACTAACATTTGACCACCATTTGACGGCTGCCAGTGACGTCGAAGCCTCAACATTTCGTTAGAAGTTCCATCTGTCGTGAACTGTGACAACGTCGTTAATCGTTATTAGTCAAAAAAGACCATCACTTTTGGTCAAAACAACATTTCCAAGTAACTTATCCACGGACTACAGATTGATTATTATTTTCGGACGTTAGCAGTATCTACTCATTTGATTTGGGATGATAAACGTCATTCGCTTGTCACTTTTATCCTGCACTTAGAATAATACGACACAGTAGGCACGAGTACATAAGCACCTGCGCCTGATGATAAAGACTGTATTAGCGCCGGAGAACATAAATATAGATAAGGCACAAACGCAACCGTTATTTCCTACAAGCCGCATGACTCAGCTCTCCGCGATATTACGTAAGCTAATAGATATACTGAAATATTTGCGCGATTTTCTCAAGCCTTTTTTACATTGAAATGCAATATTTTTATTTAATGTGAATTATTTTGATAATTTTTTCAATCTAAAAATGGTCAGTTATGTGCAATAAGTTAAGAAGAATTAAGAATAGAAGAAGCTGGTGTGGACTGGTGGGAGGCAACGGCCGTGGCTAGTTACCACCTTACCGGCAAAACCGTGCCACTAAAAGTAACAAAAAATAGAAGTTATCGAAGCTAAGATAAAGTTTTAAAATAATGTCAAAACAGAGCCTTAGATCGTTTACTCAACGGGCCTCAGGCAACCTTTATCGTGTTCACCTAACTACCAATAATAGGGCATGTCAACAATCAAGCAGACGGCAACCGTCGACACCGACGCGACCGAGTGGAAAGACCTTGTGACTGCTTACTGATACGGGATGCAACAGCTGTGGTAAAATCAACTTGTGCAGGCGAGAAATTATTTTTCTGTTTCGGGGTACCCGTAGCCCGTTACATTTGTGACCCACGACCCAAAAAGAAGGGAATTTTAAGATTGACGTGTGTAATTGTATGTCAGTGGAATCGTAATTTCTAAAGTCTAAACGAATGAAGCGATTTTTTTTATTTAGTTCATTTTTTATGAAGTTATGTGATGTAGTGTAAGAGCAGATTGGACCGGTATGTAGTATGTATCTATAGTACGCGACAGTAGGGTGCGGGATAGCGCGGGTGACGTACGGGAGTGCGGGGCGTCCCCCTACCTCATATCCCGTTTGCCATCTCGACCTGTCGCGCATTAACCAATGTCCGTTTGCGGTTTTCATAACCCATTATATTTTATGTAAAGTTATCTGATGTAGGGTATTGTATGTTAGAGCAGTAGTTGTCATTTTTTTAAACGACTTTAAAAATAAATAAATAAAAAGGGGGTTCTCCATTGGATCTGTGAGTATATATTATATCTTTGTATGCACCGTACTATCTAATTATGTCCGCGGTTTCCTCACTTTTAGCTTGATAGATTTGAATGCGGGGTTTTTTTTATTTCAGGAAGACACCCTATGTAAAGTTATCTGATGTAGGGTATTGTATGTTAGAGCAGTAGTTGTCATTTTTTTAAACGACTTTAAAAATAAATAAATAAAAAGGGGGTTCTCCATTCGATCTGTGAGTATATATTATATCTTTGTATGCACCGTACTATCTAATTATGTCCGCGGTTTCCTCACTTTTAGCTTGATAGATTTGAATGCGGGGTTTTTTTTATTTCAGGTAGACACCCTATGAATAACACGTCGCGCCTCGGCGGCATACCCATCATAGAAAAATTAAATTACTGTAATTACGGAGTTTCTACTGTGTCACAATAATTAGGTTTTTATTTTTTGTACCTATATTTATTTATTTAATTGAGTTTTCAGCTAGATTATACCTAGTACCTATTAATTTATACCTATCTATTTATTTGGACCACATATCACATCAAGTTGTTTGGTTCAAAGTGTTCACAATAACAGCCGGAATTAATATGTACTAGTTTAGAGAAAAACATGAAGATCGTTTTTGGCTGTGAATCCCTTTAAATAATGGCAACATATTTGGTCTCAAGTTTATCGGCGTCATAATGTCAAAATTCGACAAATAAGGTCCGTCCTTTGTCGATATTATTGGCACCCCACCGCGCCATGCGTGTGCAATTTGCCATTCGTAGGGGCGGGCGGGATGAAGTTCCGATTTCAACAAATTCGATGTCATTCGATGTCGTTCATTTTCAATACTAAGCATTTTTTATTTTTATTACCTAAGATAAAGTAGGTACGTACCTATACCACATTTTAAAGAATATCGGAATTTATGCGCTTTAATGTGCAAGCTGAAAAAGATGCAAAGCAAACCGCAGTCAGGGTTTTTTCAAAACTTTTAAAATAAGTACTTATTGCTATGTCACTTGGTCAATTAATAAGGAATGTACTGACGTATGAGTTTAAAATCTTCAAATTCAAATTCAAATTCAAAATGTTTTTATTCAATTAGACTTTTACAAGTTCTTTCGAATCGTCAAAAGCATCTACCACTGGTTCGGAATGCCTTTCCTACCGAGAAGAACCTTGATTATTCATCTTGAATCTTGATATGAATTCATTCTTGATATGAATTCGTAATAGTAGCTCTACCTTTTTCTATCTTGGCTATAAGGCTCGGTATCCACCTAAGCAGACAGGAGAGGAGATGTGTTCAGTCGACCAATCAGAGTCCGTGGAATTTCGTGTGGTCGCCTGGGAGAGAGCGCTTCAAAGCGATAAGACCGCCAAATTGTACTACATTATTTTTGTTATGTAATGTTTTATTTTTATGTTTCTTTATCATATAATGTTAATGTTGTTATGTGATGTTTTATTTTTATGTTTCATCATATAAAGAAAAGTGCGTTATAACGCATATTTAAATTTCACTCATGATATTATAACGTGAAAAAATTGACACCTCTTCTTTTAAAAATCTGACTGTTTGACTGTTCACATCTCTCCGCTCCGCTTAGGTGGATACCGGGCCATACTTCTACTATGTACTAGGTTTGTATAACAAGTGATGCTTGAGCGCAATGATTAAGCAACTGACGCAGTCTTCAGATGGTTACGGTACAGGAGTTAGCTTATCAGTCTAGACATGACGTTAAAAGTCTATTAGCTTTTTGTATCGGTTATGTACAGATTGTGTCATCGCGTTCTCTGGACTAAATAGAACGATTTCGACAGACGTGCATATTGAATAATCATTTTGTTAAATGGCAAGTAAGTAGGTATTTTAAGTTGTTGGTGAAAAATAGTGCTATTAGCCAAAGCAGTATCGCTACAACTAAGAATTACTTTTTTTTTAAACAATACAGTCGATTTGATTTCAATTTCCAAAAAACTTGCTCTTTCGCTCTTTGTACATCCCTATTTGGATGTTATTAGACGGAAACTTCAAGGGTGTCATTGGACCGCATCGAAGGAACTATAATTTATGTTTGCCTTAATTATTATAGCTACTTATTGACATAACTACCAATTAGGAAATCTATTTGAATAATACAAGAACCGTATTTCCCTATATTTGACGCGTTCAAATCTTTTGTTTTTTGGCTCAACAACTAATATAATACAAACATAACAAGACATATTAAATCTGTACGCGGGGCATTTCCGTGTGGTCAGTTTAACCGCTAATTACACAGCAAGGCATAGGCATCGTACGTAGGTATGTCTGCCATGCGTTATGTGTAGGCAAGGGTTTCATTAGATGATAGATTTTGCTGTCAGTTTTGTCAGTCACTTCTCTGACTGATGGATAACCATCGTCTTAGAATATTTGGATAATCTGCTGCATTTGTCATTTATTTATTACTACATATTTACAAGTTGATATCCGTAACTTTGTTCGCATGGGTTTGGGTTTTTAAAAATCCCGTTGGATTCGTGGGGACTACGTTATAGATTAGATAGATATATAGAACTTTAGTGCATAATCTCAAATTTCTAGACACAGCGGTTTGAGCTGTACCTATTTACGTTGATATGTCAGTCTTTAAATAGCGAGCGGGTAACCTGATCTTAAATGATAATTACCGCCGCCCATTAACGTTAGCAGCACCAGAGGAACCACCAATGCGTTACTAGCTTTCTCTCCACAATGTTGATGATCAACGGAATCGGCTGATGCAGGATCTATCGTCTAATGGAGCCCTTAAATGCAGCGGTTGCGGCGCGGGGGAGCGCAATGCGCATCTATTGACGGAACGGTAAGCGCATACCGAGGCACGGCGACACGGATATTTCACTTATTTTGCATACTAACAAGCAACGGTGCGCGGTGTCGAGTCGCGACGTTGCGTCACCGGCCGCCTTGCGTAATCGACTCACGCGCATGCACGCCATTCATCCGGCCCGGCCGCAGCGGCTGGCAACAGTCTAGATTCGCCAGTCGCTACATCTAGCGCCGCTTCCGTCTCGCTGTGTGAGCAGAATATGCTTATTAGACGGTAACAAGGTTAGCTCTAACGTTTGCCTCCAACGAGCTTCCGCCTGCTAATGAACCTAAGGATGGATTTAATTAAAATAATTAACAGAGAAACGTTAAATTGCATATTTAAATATTATTATAATTCCAGTTAACTGTTATCTTGACAAAACTCGTGTAGATTTTCTCGAGAGAAAGTCTCGTCAGTTTGATATGCAAACGTGTAATTGTTATCTGACGAAGCCTGAAAATCGGCCAAGCGCGAGTTGGACTCCCACTTGAAGGGTTCCGTACCATCGCACTAGATATAACACTCATTTTTTTTATATTAATGGCGGCCATTTAAAAAAAAATATTATTTCTTGTTATAGCGGCAATACGGTTTCGGATATACAGCGCGTTGACAGACAGATGGACGAACGGACAGCGGAGGCTTATTAATAGGGTTCCTTTGGGGTATAAAACCTTAAAAAGCGAGATAGTCAATAGTCATAAATGTTTTATAATGAACTATTTGCATCTGAGTAATTCTGCCTTTTTTTAAATTAACACAATACAAACTTTACCGATTCATAGACCTACGTAAATCCATTCTAGGTAATATCTTAAAATGCGAAAGTGTTTAATCTGTTACCTCTTCACAGTCCATCCGTTTAACAGATTTTGATGTAGGTATGGTTTAGAGATTGCTTGAATCCCAGGGCCGAATAGGTATAGGCCACTTTTTGTTTCGCAAAGAGGTCCCACGGAATTTTAAAGAATACCTAGTACCTAAATCTACACGGATGAAGTCGTAGGCGTTATCTAGAACATATTAATTAAAGTGCTAGCAAAACGAGTCTTTACAACTAATTGTGTGTGCATACAGACGTCATATTATGGTTGCAATGTTGCGTAAGCAAGTTGGGAAAAATTCTTGAAACGTCAGCGCTCTTTATGGCGGCTAATCGTTGGTTTCCTCGGAACTTTTACGATAAGCCACCGGATGTTTGGCCGTGTGTGGCATTGTTCACATTGGCCTATTGACTATGTTAGGCAACTCGGTAATAGATAAGAGCTTGTGGAAACTGAATTAAATAAATCCCTATTAATATTATAAATGTCAAAGTGTCTATCTATCTATCTGTTACCTTTTCACGGAAAATTGGTACAAAGATAACTTGCATACCGAAGATGGAGGGTAGGCTTTTGTCCCGGGAAACCAAAGATTTTCAAATAGTCTAAATCTACGCGGACAATATCGCAGGCATTGTTTTAGTAAATAAATAAAATAAAGTACATACCTATTATTATTTAAAGCGTATGATCTGACATGGCAAAGTGAAAAGAAAAATCTATAGTCGTAAAACGTTGGAAATTTTGAGGCAACAAAGAGGTTAGTGGAACATTAAGGCAAACGTAAGTACTAAGAAGCATTAAAGTAATGTTCGTTTTCTATTTTAATATAATTAATGAGGTAATTAAATATTAAGCAAGTATAATTGTTTTTAATGTTAAAAAAACCGCATTTTCTATAGCACTATGGCTTGTGAATTGTGTAATAACTCTTGTTCAAAGTAAAACTTGGAACTCATGGAAGGTATATTTTTTTTCGTGTGAAATGTGGTTGAAAATAAGGTTATAAATTTTGATTGTCACTTGTCAAGTGTCTGTTAAATACAGTGTTGCCACTGTGAAATTCCCATATTGCAATTCCGGCGCGAACAACTCTCAAGAGTAAAATTATTACCAGCAGCTCCTCGTTCATGGCTATGTGAGGTAAGTAGGTAGCTAAGTAGAGTTGGCGGATGTTTATAAACGAAGTTCTTACTCGGAATAAATCTTTTTATTGTTTTCAAGGCTGCTAGGTCATTGTGTTTTTCATTTATGTTTCCGCCCACCTGTTTAATGGCATAGCATTAACACTTTAAAATTTAACAAGCGCGATGTCTAATAAGAGGGAGTGTCTTTGGACTTTCTACCCTGAGTAGTATAATAGACAAAATTATCGGAACACTTCTAAAAATTAATTAAATAGGGTCGTAGAATAGAATCTTTTAACACTTTTCTGTTTTGTCAACGATCCCCCGTCGATTTCCTACGTATGATATTATTGTTCTTATCTCTATCTGCCCTGGTTCGTGCATTCTCGGTTCCTAGATCGGTACATTTGTGATAACCAATTGAAATTGCTGTGATTGGCTGAATTTACCATGTTCTTGCTGCGACAGTGAGTTTGAGCCACTAGCGGAACAATGTTAGCCGGTCAGAAATGATTGCAATTAGTCAACCTGTTTGACGTCCGTGTTCTGTTTTCGATTACAAAAAAGAAAAAATTGTTGTTGCAATCATCAATTTTAGCAAATAGTGAAAGAGAGTCGGCCAATCAGAGGTCACAACTACCGTCACACTTTCTGTCACACTATGGCAGTAGGCATACCGAGTAATGAAAACAATTTTTAAATTCTGTCTAGGAAGTAGTAGGGTTGCCACCTGCCTCTTTTTGATTTACAGGCTACCACCATCAAAAATACGGGGTTTAGATTTGAAGAAATTTGAAAATTTGAAGTATTTAAAGAAATAGGCGGTGGTTCTCTCTGAAATGCATGGAAAGCCTATTTAGATATTTTAGTTTATTTGTAAGTTTTGTATTTTTTCTCCGTATGTTGCCGTGTCTTGATTGGTGAACTGTGTTTGCAATGTGGTTTTAAATAAAAGATTTATTTATTTAAATAGCTTTTAAAAACTCTTAAGTTTTGTAAAGCAAAATGTTATAATACATTTCATGCATACAATCTTTTCATTTTAACTTAAAATTACATTTAATTTGTAATTCCACCTTCACAGTATCAATACTATGGCCGTAGCCAGGAATCGATTGCGGGAGAGGTTTTATCAGGGCCGGAACTGAATCCTGTCATGAGGAAAAAAACATTCGCTCAACTTTATGGGCTAATTACCTGGTTAGTGGAATTTCGCCTTTCAATTTGTCAGTGAGATAAAATACAACAATAAAAAAGCGCGAGCGCAGTGAGCGTAAGTGTTTTTGGTTCAATACAGAAAAAATTAAAGTGAAAGGGAAACGAGTTTAGCCATAGCAAGATTATATTTTTAAAGCTTCCTATCCATACTAATATTACGAATACGACAGTATATCTATTTGCCTATCTACCCTTTCACGGCCCATCTTCTTTACCAAAATTTTGGTACTTACTATTCAGAGGTAACTTGCATCCCAGACATTTTTTTTAGGCGGCTTTTTAGCCCGGAAAATCCCCCACGGAATTTTTTAAAATCTAAATTCATGCAAACGAAATTGCGGAGTTTACACCAAGTAATACAAATTCAAAGCGCGAGTGAAGTGAGCGCGAAATGTTTGATATATTTCCAAAAAAAATTGGTAAGCAAATGCAAGAAATAGTGTAAGTATTATTTTAGGCTTAGGTTTTTGACGGCTTCCCAGGCGCAGTCGCCATTTCAACATTTCTGGTCTGGTGGGAGGCTTCGGTCATGGCTAGTTATATGGTTAGTATGGCCCTAACGGCCAAGAAATTAGACTGCATCATCACTTACCACTAGAAAAGATTAAAGTCACGGGCTAACTTGTATAAAAAAAGGCTTACATCCTCAAACCAAGCCCCGCTGCCTTGGCTACGACCATGATCAATATCGAGTGGGTTTCGGCTACGCATTGCCGCAAAAGGAAAATATTCTTTCTACTGGACATAACGTCAGTGTTTGATTTCGCCAGCCAGGTTTCTGTATCCCGAAATACGGGGTAACCAGTAAAATACGGGGCCTCTGGCAACCCTATTCGGAAAACACTGTCACATTCAAGTTAATGTCAAATATTTTGTTTTCAATTACAGAAAGCTGCATCAATCATTATTACAATATTTTCTTTGTTGTGATTGGCTGAATTTTTGAGTTTCAGCCAATAAACAGACTGTTTGCCAATTAAACGTCATAACAATATAAATGCCAGAAAGTTTAACCAAATAAAACAAACTTAATGAGAACCTAGTGAGAATGCAAACGGCACACAATTTATAATACATATTATGTTAGTCGTATATAATAGATATTATAGTAGTCGTTCACTTTGGTAATAGTCAGATTGTCATCAGTAAAATTGATATTGGTTGATGTATCGTAAATTATTGTTTCGGTGACAAATATTTTTATTATCTATTTATCTTTGAACAGAATGGAATAGAATGAAATGGAATGGAATACAATGATAAATTTTTATTCCTGTAAACTTTTAGGTAAACTTCAAAGTTTTTTGGATGGTCAGACAAATTTACCACTGGTTCGGAATGCCGTTCCTACGTTTTCTAGGGTTTCGTACCTCAAAATGAAAAACGGAACTCTTATAGGATCACTTTGTTGTCTATCTGTCTGTCTGTCGTGTGTGTCAAGAAAACCTCTAGGGTACCCGTTGACTCAAAACCATGAAATTTGGCAGGTAACCTAACTGCGTAATTTTGGGTAGTTTTTTTAATCGATAAAGAAAGTTTGCGACATTGTTCAATAAAAAATTTGGATTCCAACTCCTCAATCCTGATGTTGCAGGGGACCTGACTACTAAAGCTAATGGGATTTAAAAAGTGTCGATTATTAATTGATATTGAAGGTATAGGATGCTGTAAGAAATTGCATTCCTAAATCCTGGTGATCCCTCGGGATTTGAAAAGGATCATCCGTTTAAATATTCTTACGTGATACAGAAACAAGTTGCATCCCGGGGACGGGCTATTACGGAGAGGCAACTTTTGTTCTGGGAAATGAAAGGATCGGGATTTTTAAAAACCTAAATCCACGCGAGCGAAGCTGTGGGCATTAGCTAGTTGTAAATATATTTAAAAGCTACTATAAGATAATAGATAAGGTACTTATTTCCTTATATTTTTATTGTATGGCAGCGCGCGGTTTTAAATTATAAATTGCACGTCCTGTCCTTTTCTGTAATACATTTTTTTTTCAATATCTACCGCTTTATCTCATAGCAAGAGTCCGTAAGACATAATACAGTGAAAATAGGCAAAATATACAATTTTTGCAGTTTCCACGTCAGTACCTGTCGAATTTTTCTAACAGTGTAAGCAGCAGAGCTGAGTTTACCATCAAGTGTTGATATGTGGGTGTTCCATAGAAGCTTTGCATCTAACATTATACCGAGAAACACGGGGTTCTCCTTTATTTTCAACATATGATTATTTATCAATGAACTTATGTCATTTAAGGTCCTGGTATTGGGCAGTGTGAATTCAACACACTTAGATTTCTTTGCATTTGGAAGTAAATTGTTAGCAATAAATCAGAGAGTGACCTGTGATATGGCATTACATATAGTATTGTCAAATTGTCAAAAATTATAATATTAAAGCTGTGCGTATTGCGTGAGGAATAGGTTGCAAGAGAGTTGCAACTTGCAGGGTTTGATGCATGCGCTATTGCCAGCAAACATGAGACATATTTTTATCTACAGGCAACGTCTGAGTAGGTAACGCATACGTCTAACGCAAGTTGAAATGTACCAGTGTATTTAGTTAGACCTATCGACAAGTTTGGAGTTGGGTGCAGTCTAAATGTGGCCCGTGTGTTTAGACTGTCAGTTTCTGTCAGTTTCACGTGTCGTCCCCCGCACTTCACCACCCCGCTTGCACAAATCGAGACAGCACGAAATTTTCAAGATTTCTGGGTGTAATTTCTGGTTTTCGTAGTTCCCACACAATTATAACAATATAAAATATATAACGATAATTTTTTTACTACATAATATTCATTAAATTTTCTAGGTCTGTGGTTTTTCCAAATTTCATTAAATTGCTCCATTGTCTAGAAAAACGAGCACAAAGTTGGGCCTTTTTTTAAAGAAAAATACAAATCTTTGAGCCCCTGTAATTTTAAAACTACATATTATTAGAAAAATCTAAAACACCACAGACACAGATATTAGTTTCTAGACTATGTCTGCAAAATTTCATGGACTTTGGTTGCTTAATATTCAAATGAAATGGGAACTACGATTGTATGGAGTAAGTGACGGAGAGAGTCCTGTTAATAATATCAGCTTATTGTATTTAAATATTATTACAGGTAACAACAGTAAATGTACTTTGCAAAATAGATATCAAATTGGTTAGTTTTTTAAAGGTACCAATTATGTAATATAATAGTCATTTAGGTACAAAATAAAAAAAACTGTAAGATTTAAAACCCTGCTCTAAAAATAAATAATATATCAGTAATGTAATTAGGCAGACAACGACATCAAACGAGTCGCAAGGAGCCGCTGAATCCAGGGGGCGCAAGACCGTGGCGTGTGAATGTGCATGAGACATGCCCAGCAGTGAACGTCTATCAGTTGATGAAGATGTTCCCACTAAAAGTACCAGTAGTACCTAAGTATTCTTCATATTCTCATACAATAACGATTAAAATCGAAATACGGCATCAAAGCCTGTCTGTAGTCCGTATACATACCACACAAGGACGCAACAAACAGGTAATTACTGTTTGTTATAGCAATAGTCATTGTTTCTCACCGATCGGAACACCAACAATGCGCCCTTCGGGTGTAAATGTCGTCGGGTAATTGAGTGAGACAATTGATTTTAGGCAACGCTGCCTAGTGCATATAGTTAGAGAGTTGGTGGCAATATCGGTATATGATTAGTTCATGGTTCAGACCAACGGGCTATGTGGCACGACGCACAAGACGGGCCTTTCCGAATAAAAACAATTGCGGGATGCAATTCGTTTTTGCTTACGACTTGATGTCCAGTGTCTTACTAATTCTGACAGATTTATAGGACTTGATTATGATTTGAAATACTTTTTGTTACGGTAATGGTTCAGAGTTCAGACTGATTATAAATACATAATACAATTTTAAAGTTTCTGAACAGGGTAAGCCAGTTCGAATAGCTGTAAAAAAGCGTGGAAAGATCGTGTGTCGCAGATTTTTCGAAAAAAATGAGTTAGACAATTTAAAAAGCAAATCTATAGGCTATAGGCTATCCTAAATGATTTGCCCATTTCTGACCAAAAAATGAAGAACAACAATATTACTCGATAACGCAGTAACATAATATACTGGTAGTACAACATTGATATGGAAGTCTTGACTAGGAGCATTAGTGTAACAAAGTGCAAGACGCAAGAAAATTATTTAACTTTGGGTTTTCACACAATTCTCTTAATAATAACGAAGCGATAAAATTGTATACCAGTAATTGATTTTAAATGTCATTATTGTAATATTTCTGGCATGGCAAGTTAATGGTTCAATTTTTTCTGCCATTAGCTCCCTATCTAAATGAAACAATTGATTTTAGTTAGACAACGCTGACTACTGCCTACAGGTGCCGGATGAACGTGAATTGCTTTATTACAATAAAGCAATAAATACTACCCAACAAATTATACACAGATAAAGGTTGAGAAGGGACACCGAAAGCACCCGAAAGAGTCATTTTATTTGGCCGATTAAGGTATTTTTCATAAAGGAGACCGCTTTAAGGAAATATTTCCTTACAAAAGTAAAACGAAACTGCTCATGTATGTGATAAACTGTTTTGATATTATTTTAGGCAACAAAAATCTTCATTCGATGCCTATATCAGTCATTTCTATGTCAGTTTAAAATAAAAGTAGGTATGTGACATTTGGGTTTATTTGGTCTACTAAGCCGAAAAGGGTTTGGGAACTAAAAAAAGATGATCATTTTAGTCTCATTTCATTTCAATGGAATCTCCATTTCTAACAAAAATGAAAATTATTCTGAGAAATATGTTTTAATGAAGAAAGACGATTGATTTTAATATTTTAACATTTTTTAATTCTAACAAAAATGAAAATTATTCTGAGAAATATGTTTTAATGAAGAAAGACGATTGATTTTAATATTTTAACATTTTTTAACCACCAGAAAGTCGTTGTTTCTTTTACATAATAGTAATAACACAGATAAGCAATAATAATTATTATACATTGACGTAGCATCATTCATCTCGTATCAGAAAACACGTAGGTATGTGTATTGCGTTGCGTTGAACCAGAGTTAGCGCTATCGGTACTCGTATGAAGGTGCTCCCGGCCTATCGGGACGGATGTTTACATAACAGATAGGCTAACTTTCAGCAGTTTATTAACCCCTTGACTTTGTATCTACTCGGTGTGCGATTAAGGTCGTTTGCCCGCGTTGGGATATCAAACGATGCTAATTTTACGTCATTTTCAAATGAGGACTACGGCAAAGTTCATGACAGTTAGGGAACTTCTTACAAAACATCGAGGCTTCGATATCACTGCGAGGCGTCAAATGTTAGTACATTTGACACAGGTAGCTCTAATGTAGCCATATTTTTCTATAATTTTACGTCACCAATCACCATAGCTTAATATTTGACTTAATATCGTCGATTCAGAAACACCGAGAGTTCCCTCACTCCAGTTCGCTCTGACGTGAGACGACAAAATCCGAGCTAGCCAGCCCATGTTTTTGTCGTTCATTCGTCATCAACCGTTGAACCGTTCACTGTTGGACATAGTTATCTTGTAGGGACTTCCATACGCCACGGTCTTGCACCGCTTGAATAGCTGCGGCTCGTTTGACGTCTGTCCTCCTAATTGGGGGTCTGCAAACGCCGCGTTTTCCATTGCGAGGTCTGTCTGTCGGTGGTTCTGAATCAGGATCAGCCATCTCATACAAAGCTGCCAACAGGTGTCAGCTAGCTAAGTAGGTACTATTGCGGGAGAAATTTTTGAGATGTAGCTTTTGATCGCAAACTTTACTGGAAATTGATGTCATCATTATTTTATTGAAATTAAACTTATTTAGGTACCTACTGAATTATTTAGTAAGTAGACGGCGAAAGTTGATCGTTTTAGGTTGTACGTACCGTACCTATTTATTACTTAATAAATTGCGACAGATTACTTAGTGTAGTTACTTGAGCATTAATACTAAGTTACATTGTAATTTATATATGCGAAAAAGAAATATTTACGAATTCCGCAAAGTTAATTAAGCGTGTGTTCAGTGGAAAGATTTTTTTTAATGAAAACGACCCACAGGCTACGCGTATGGGCGTGACAGTAATGGTTCACTCAAATTAAAAAGAAATAAAGGTTACAGCGTCTATTCCATTAAAATTATTACAACGCATGTTGTCACCAAAACACAATCCTCTGGCGTATTTGTACAGGAATCCCTACGTGTAATGCTGTCAAATATGGGGTATAATTTATGTTTTTTCGCAAAACACGCGTTTAATAAAGAACACGTAAAACAAACAAAGACAAGTACTTAATAGAAATAACATTTTGTGAACTGACTGAGAATATTAGAAATGTATAAAAAAGCAAAAATCAAACAGCTTCTTAGCTTTTTAAAAGTTAGTAAAATCTATTATGCTTTAAAAACTGTAGTTTAAGGCAAATCAACGAACAAACTACACTCTTTGGGGAGCCATCTGTGAAAGACGAAATACTCTTTAGAGTTCCGTACTCGAAGGGTGCCAACGGGATCCTATTACTAAGCCTCCGCTTGTCCATCCGTCCATCTGTCTGTCAGTAGGCTGTACCTCGGAAACCGCTATAACAACAAATAATAAAATTTTCAAAATGGCCGCCATAAAATTTTCTAAAAATATTTAGTAGTGTTATTTATTATACGATGGTGCGGAGCTCCTCGTGTGCGATCCTGACTCGTACTAGATCGATTTTTTATTTATTTAAGAAATATTATAAAAAATTCATGACGCGTTCAACGAATATCAAGTTTTTACTAACCCCCGACCCAAAAAGAGGGGTGTTATAAGTTTGACGTGCGTATCTGTGTAACTGTCTGTGGCATCGTAGCTCCTAAACAAATGAACCGATTTTAATTTAGTTTTTTTTTAATGTTTGATCGAGAGTTTTCTTAGCTATAATCGAAGAAAATCGGTTAAGCCGTTTGAAAGTTATCAGCTCTTTTCTAGTTTTTTTATAGAGGTTTTTGTGTCGGGGGTATTTTAAATTTTGAGTTATGTTCCATTGAAAATGTCATTTTAGCGAATACTCGACATTTTCAGCTTATCAATTTATCAATGGCTGTGGTGTGCGACAATGTAGAGTAGGTAGGTGACACGTGTTCCACGTCATACACTCATACCCACTGAAGTCTGAAAGCCGCAGTTGGCGTCATCAATGGTAATTCCATTCATGAATGTAATGTAATCTATATGATATATTCATAATAGGTAATATACATACCTATAAGTGACAAAGTTAATACAGTACGCGGCAGGAAATATTGCATTTTGGTTTTTTTTTTTGCATTGTAGGATATTGGACGTCATTGTAAGTTTAGTAATAATATGTACAGTACTTGTTGATTCAAAACTAAATAACTGGTCTCAAACGTATGTCAGAACTCGGAAGAACATAGGTAGAGTTTGTACGGTCGACTACAAACTTTGGCAAAAAAAGGAATAATGACTATTTCTTGAAAGTAACTTTCCTAAAACCTAAGAAATCTCACAATAATTCCAAAATGACTAGTTAACAAGTGTAAATTAAAAATTTTCAACACCCCCGACAAGTGAAGGTTACAGTAACTAGAAAAGAGCTGATAACTTTCAAACGGCTGAACCGATTTTCTTGGACTATTCCGCGTCTACGATCCAAAGTATCTGAGTTTTCCAAAACATCATTTTCAAATAAATAATTATTATGTATCTAGGCAACGTCCATCTTGACAGCTTGACATTTGTCAATTGACACTTGAATATTATGAACCTAAGGGTTATCTAAGCTTCTTTTCTACAAGAAAACTAGAAAAGAGCTGATAACTTTTAAACGGCTGAACCAATTTTTTTGGATTATAGCTAAGAACACTCTCGATCAAGCCACCTTTCAAACAAAAAAAAGTAAATTAAAATCGGTTCATTCGTTTAGGCGCTACGATGCCACAGACAGATACACAGACACACAGATACACAGATACACACGTCAAACTTATAACACCCCTCTTTTTGGGTCGGGGGTTAATAAGGTCTCGTTTGGTGATGGGGTAAGCCAATTTTTTTCGACTCACGCTTTTTAGTTCCTGAAAAAAACTGTATCAAAATGAAAATGCAGCCTTCGCGTAGTAGTAGGCACAGCAGGCTTATGAGTATGAGTTAGACACGAATATCGCCTTTATGTCCACGGCATAAAGATATACCGCGTGTCAATGCGTCGATCGAATAAAGGAGTTTAGAGTTCAATCGCAGCTTCCGGTTTCCGAAAAACGATATCACAATGCTAAAACTGCTAAAAGTATCGTGTGTTCAGTTATTACTGTTACAAATGATTATGAGAGCCATCCTTCCTTCCCATATTACGTAGGCACTCGTATGTGAGGTCAGCCGGCCGCCTCGTGGTATGTAATGATAGTTCATACACCCGCGTTGCTAGCGAAAATCCGCAACAAGCTACAATGAGTGACGAAACCAACAGGATAAGCGATATGGATATGTTTCAATGAGCATTTCAACGTCATGCAATGTTCCGTTGACAACTGCAATTCATTTAATGTCAGTTGCGTGTTGCAGTACCGAAAAAGTAGGCGTCGCCAGAGTAAACTAGAGTGAGATAACTCTCAGTTTGATTCTGAATCGACGATATGTCAAAAATTAGGCTATGTGAGACGTGGAAAACAGGCGATTCACAGGTTATCTAGACTCAAATGTAGGAACATTTGACGCCTGCCAGTGACGTCGAAGCCTCGACATTTTGTTACAAGTTCTCTAATTGTCGTGAATTGTCTTGGTACCGAAAAAATGTTGAGAAACGAAATAATGGTTTTATTTACCTTATACGTCTCTAGTCTTACAAATTAGCGCGGCTGTATCACATCGACAGTGTATCACATCTCAGACGGCGAATCATTAGGCATTAGCTAGGATTGTAATTAAAATAAAAACGATGACTTTTGTCAAAAAAATCAGACACACAAAAAGGGCGAAACAAGGAAAGGAAACTGGCTTTAGTCAGTGGGAATTTCTGAAAAACCTTTTGAGAAAACCTTTGCTAGAAACACGTTTCTAGAGTCTAGACTCAACAGTTTGAATTTGACGTCGACAACGTTTAAAAAAACCATATTTAAAGAAGTCTAAACTTTTTGATGCTGTTTTATAACATGACCAAATAAAACTCTAACACCTCTACATTCCGTAGGTGTCATTCTAATGACAAATACTGGTAGAAAAATACGATATTGTTTTTATTAGCACATCACCGCCCATGTCACCTACTGCCCGTATCCTCCTTTCGCACATCTATGAGATCAGCTGTGAGTCAGCCGCCATTGCCACATCGGATGAGTCACAGCCTCGCAGCGGCACCGGCATTGGAGAATGGGAATGGGAAACCTATTGTTCTCATCGTGTCCTTAATTCGGCTCAGCTGTTTTCATAATAACAGACATCACGAACTATTGAGTACACAAATACACAAGTGGATTGAGGAAACGACATTATTACTTAATAATTGCATAGAAGTTGCTTTTGTCAATTGCCTGGTTCCTTTGACAATAAAAATATATAATCCGCATTCATGAGTAGCCGATTTGTCACGGCTTATTATGATGCATTTACTAACATAACAGTAATATATCTTTAACTTGAACTTCCAAGTTGATATTTTCTCATCAATGCCCAAGATAACTTCCCAATTAGATCAAGAAACGTTATTGATTAAACTAGCCCTAATTTGGATGGGATTTTTACAGGAAGCAAAATATAAATACACATAAATCGTTGCTTAAGTTCCAACACCGCTAAGTCATTTTATGGCGGTTTAAACATTATGATGCCGTTTGCCGTTTGTTTGTTAGAAAATCGAGAGGAACGTCGTTTCGGTCAGTCAGAAACAATAAAACTTCAGTAGAAACTCTTAAAGGAATAATAAGTTTTTCAGCACTAGAAAAGAAAGAAAAACGTTTATTTTTGAAAGTTGTGCCTCACATCACTATTAAACTATCCAAACGTCTGTAATCTTGGCACAGCATGTTTTTTTTTCGCTCTCTGTTAAAGTTGGTAATTTTGACTTACGTTGTTATGATTTAGCAGAGGACTTTTAAAACTTGTTATTTTTACGAAAATCTGGAAAACTATAAAACTAAAAACTGTAAAAATAGGATAAAAAACCTCATTTAGAAATACAAAATTTAGAAATACTGAAACAGTTAGTATATAAACTTTACCTTAAGCGGGTATAGAAATATAGAGCAAATCTGTGAAATATCACTTTTTTACGACCTGTTAATGGCCCACAGGCATACTTAAAGTTCTACTAGGCTACTTCTTTCCTACTGTGGGAATTAACTGTTAATACTTATTGGAATTACCACTCCATTTACTTGCTCGAAATGCGATATTCAATTTTATTGTTTCCTCGATCGCCGGAAATATCGCACGTTGTTTATTTTTATTCTTTTTATTATTACGCTTAAGGTAATGGTTGTTTTGTAAACAGTTTTTCCGCTTGGTTAAACCCATTCCGCGCTGGCTTGAACTGATTAAGGTTTTCGTCTATTATTTAGAATTAAACGAATTTCATTGATACCTACTTTGTTTTTCTAATGTAGACTAAAATAACAAATATGTTAGCGGTCCGACGAAACGGTGGATGGACAACGCCAAATCGGTTTTTATGTTTTCTGTCGATAAAATTGGGTCCAGTTTATCCTATTTCACATGAGCACTCTATGAAGACCTGCCGTGTATTATGATTATCATAGTGTTGATATGCAACACCATATCAAGACTATGATTTATGCAATACCGAATAGGCCTTAGGCTAAGGATACAAGGCACGTGTTATTGTGGTTCGCAGCAAATCTCTCTCCACTAAGCAGACGGCAGCTGAGACGACAATTGTATCGGTTATCCGGGTGCTCGTATTACATAACATTACTGGGTAATCTGTCTAATCAGGCTTTACAGGTGAACGGATTAAAGATCGTAGCTCACTTACAAGATAGCTCCCGCACGGTAAATGAATACCTAACGGAATTTACTTCTTCGTTTCTAATCCGAACCGCTAGAATACGGAACGCCCTTCCGGCATCAGTTCTCCCTTACACTTTTAATACGGGTTCCTTGAAGTCAAGAGTGAATAGGCAACTTCTAGGCAAGCGCGCTCCATCATAGGCTGCATCATCACTTACTAGCAGGTCTCATTGCAGCCAAGCGCTAGTCCGTAAATTAAAAAAAAAAATCATATATGGGCTTAAAGTCGTACTCTGTACATACGTTTTGCATTGACAATATACAATTGCAAACAACATACAAGTGAGCTTGCCGCAATCTACTCGATGGTTGACGTCTCGCTTACGGCCCACGCGTCTACGGCGTACGGGCCACTCGAGCAATGCCGTACTGCTAGCTGTCATCGCGTGGACAGCGAGCTGTCTCCTAGTGATTAGTCCACAGATCAGCAGCGACTTTCGCGCAAACTAAAGATTGCCAGTCTGGTAACTCTTTGGTTTCTTCTTGGTGCTTAGTGGTTGGTAATACCAATATGTATAAAACAGAAGTGGTAAAGAGTCTTGCTTTTAGCCACTCGTCAAAGTAATGTTTTTACTCTATATTGTGTCAATAATATCTTTATCATATATTGTGACGTAACTCTAGTTAGAAAAAGATTTCAAAGTAAATAATATGTTTAGTTAAAAATATTTATTAGTTCCGCCTTTGATGTAACAATAGTGCGTATAATAGGTAATTTTGTATACAGTAACCAAGACTACAAGCATAACAATTAATTATTATCAATGGTAAGTATGTGGTGGCTAGCCTAGTTTTATTTTAGAATATACCGCCACAAATACACCTCAACAGCACTCAGTATGAATATTAATTGACGCCAAACCGAAGATTAGGGTAACGATACTGTGCTGGGTTCGTCGAACCGAGCACTACGCGGGTCACCTTCGGGTCACGGGAGTCACCTTGCTTCCGAAACTTGATCAACGACATTTTTATCGCATGCTCAAAACATCGAGTTTCATTCATCAACATTATTTTTCTATTGACACTATAATCTCTACAAATAATAATTATAAATCTACTAGTTTGTTGGTTTGTTTATTTGTGCGCGCAATACGCATATAGTTAACCTAACTTAACGAAGCTAGTGGTTAATGTTTATTTCATAGTTTTATTTAACGGAATTAGATTCTTATTGCTGCTGGGTGGTCCCATCTCAATTAATAGCACGTCTCTTCAATTTCTGCGATTGAGGCCGGAAATACTCAACATGCTAATTACACCTAATCAATATATATAGTAGTTCAGTAAATAGTAATTTTAAGTATAATCAATATAACATACTTAAATTCAGCTCCCAACTTAGCTGTGTACCTAATGGCTATAGCAGTGCAATGGCTAGTGATCTACTTAGGTTTACTTACCTACGCTTACTTTACTCTGCTATTTAAAAACTGACTGTTGTGTTAGTTAACTAGCTTGGTCAATGTTAATTTAACTGTTTTAATTTTACCAAATGGTTTCTCGGTTATAGGATAATTAGCGCTAGTCAAAATTAAAAGCTATTTTTTTTTTTTGGATTATTGATAAACGTGATAAACCTCTAACGGTCAACTATTAAAAATAAGTTACGTCGTAGGGTTAGCCCGAACTATAAAATAAACCCACGATACTTATTGCAAGTATTTAAAATATGGAATACTTAAAAACTAAAAAAAAAACATAGGTACTTCATACTGATGCGCTCCAGCAATACACGGCGCTGCAATTGCTTGTATACAGTATGGCATATTATTGTAAATTGTACATTTGAAAAGAGCAACCGCCGAGTTTCTTGCTGGTTCTTCTCGGTAGGAACAGCATTCCGAACCAGTGGTAGATTATTTTGACGATTCAAAAGCACTTGTAAAAGTTTAATTGAATAAAAATAATTTGAATTTGAATTTGAATACATAGATTATTCATTTTTTTATAATTTGTTTTATTTCGAACCATCTAAATCTACCCTTTGTTGAAGTAGGTACCTACTTATATGAGATCTTCCTAATTGATCGCACATTTTGTTTTATAAGGGAACCCATATCAAAAGAATTCCACAATACCTACCGTCTCGTAAAACAATCGAACGTGAAAAGCGTGAGCAGCGGGGACAGGGAAAAATGCGAGAAATCCCGAAAAAAAAAACAATATAAAAAGTGAAACGATGAAGCGTATTTACAGCCACCGTGGCGGCCGATAGAGGCGGCCGACAACTAATTGCGAAAAACGAGATTACTGCTCACTGTACGAATAGGGTGACCATGTTTTCATTTTTTTTTAAATTCAGATACAAGTTAGCCCTTGATTGCAATCTCACCTGCTGGTAGGTAAATGATGATGCAGTCTAAAATGGAAGAATTTTTTTTGTTAGATCATTAACGATGACCCAGGACGGTAACAAGATGGATGACGGACTTTAAAAGTTCCGCCGTTTTGTTTTCTCCACTGGATTTCTCAGTGCCCAGCATTTTGAGAACGCATTTTGAGCTATTTTTTTTATATATAAAGAGGTAGCTAGTTCGTATAGAAGGTAGCCTCCGGAACCACCCATCCGATTTAAAAATTATTTCACTGATAAATAGCTACATTATTTTTGAGTGAATTATATCACGCGGAACGAAGTCGCAGGTAAAACTAGTTAGGTATATATTATGTTTTTAAAATCTAAGTTGCACTTAGTCTAGAACTAATAATGGAGTCCTATGCGGAAAAATCTGGCATTATTATCGTTCAGTGCAACTAAGTGATGTGCTGAAGGGTAAGATCCGATTGTTGTATCTACTTCAGAATTTAGATGAATACTCTCATAAAGCCTCCACGTATTGGATCTATTCGTAGGTAGCTATGTCTCCATACAAGCTTAAGGTCCAGGCTTTGAGAGTCCCTTCATATTATACTCGTGATTGCAAAACATGGTTAGCGTAGTGTAAGACATTGAACGCGCATGCCTCTGTTTACCACCCCGGTTTCATTCCTTTTACAACACCACTAATAGACTTTTTTTATTAGGGAGGATCGTCGAGATAACACTTATTTCCGCCAACTATGTAATCATCATAAAATAGACGCTATTAAATATCTGCCGGTAATTACGGCGACAAGTTCTATGAGCGACCCATTAAATTAATTAGATCAATGTAGTTTTATGGGAATTTCTCAGAATACTCTACATAAGTGATTGGATTTGGATGGGAAACAATTATTTTCCACCGTAAATAATAAACGGAATTCAATGTTGGTTTTGTCCGTTACAGGCTAATTTAAATTACGTAACAAAATTCTATACGAGTTGCAGAGATACTGAAATACTAGAAAACTACGTGAGTTAACTTTTTAGTCTGGTGTTTTCATCAAAATGACGAAATCATCACCAAATCAATATTAATATTACAAATACTTTTGTTTGTTTGTCTTTCCGAGTTTACGAAGTTTGGTCCAGAGATAGCTTGCATACCAAAATCGACATAGCTCCTCGTGTTCATTAAAAAAAATAAGCGATATTCTAAGTAGAAATACTGGTAGGTACTACTACAAATCTTTCCTCATACTTATTATGAAAAATATAGGGGATATTACCTTTTTAGTTTCGAATATCTTAGCGTGTGTTACAGTTTTCGTTTAATTAAACAAATAATAACTAAGAGTAAAAGGAGAGTAAAATAAACAGTTTTGTAACTGTTAAGATTGCCGGTGTAAGAAAATCACCCCCGTTCAAGTTACAACCGCAACGAGACTCTGAGAAAACTGCTTCTAGCCCGTCTGTTAACACAAGTTACACAAGTAATGATAATTGCATTTTTAACCCCCGACCCAAAAAGAGGGGTGTTATAAGTTTGACGTGTGTATCTGTGTATCTGTGTATCTGTCTGTGGCATCGTAGCGCCTAAACGAATGAACCGATTTTAATTTAGTTTTTTTTTGTTTGAAAGGTGGCTTGATCGAGAGTGTTCTTAGCTATAATCTAAAAAAATTGGTTCAGCCGTTTAAGAGTTATCAGCTCTTTTCTAGTTTTCTTGTAGAAAAGAAGGTTAGATAACCGTTAGGTTCATAATATTATGTCAATAGACAAATGTCAAGCTGTCAAGATGGACGTTGCCTAAATACATAATTATTTATTTGAAAATGATGTTTTGGAAAACTCAAATACTTTGGATCGTCGGGGGTGTTTTATAAATTTTTAATTTACACTTGTATATTTTCTGCCGTGGTAACTAATCGGGATGGTAGTAGGGGATAAGTCAGAAAAGACAGTTTTGAGAAAACGGCGCTTAAAATTTTGTTCTAATATTTTGTGTTTGTGAAAAAACTATGCATTTAAGTTCATGTTGCATTGAAGCATGAAATATAATTAAGAAGATCGTTTCGCTTCACGATGGCTATAGTTGGCTATAGTTTGTGAAACAATTAAAAAATTAAATTAAAGCATATTCAATCGTTGTAACTGAGTTTACTTTTAACAGTGAAAACATCGAAAAATCCGACGTACATAATTATAATATATAAGAGTAAAATTATGAGTTTTTCACTTAATTAATAAGTCACGCAATAGAGGGTTAAGAGGTCTGTTCGTAATACTGACTATATTTTAACAAGCATCCAAAGGTCGTCAGGATAGTTAGTAATTAAGGCACTAATTAATGATTAAGGAACTTAAGACAAACAAAATAGATCGTCTGATTAAAAAATATACCTACTAGGAAAATAATAGAGGAAGAGGCGGGATAGAGGACTCCGCCGTCTAATTGCTCGTAAACGGACACAAACAAGATTACGGACGGAGTGGTCGGACCGAGTGTGTTACGGTAACAGAATGGGACGCACCAACATACGGGACGCGTCATTAGGGTTGACGCAATGCAATTATGGTTAGAAAGGCTGGTTTTAAAATATTATAAACACAGTAAACACACCGTTAAATGTCTTAAAATATTCCTAAATATTTGTTTACTACGCAGGATATGTTTTGAAGCGTGGTTAACTCTAATCAACTAAACAAATCATATTGCAGTACAATATTATAAATGCGAAAGTGTGTTTGTTTGTTGGTTTGTCGACATGATTTTTTGCATGGATATAGATAAAGGACTAGAGAGTGACATAAGCTACTTTTGTCTCGGAAAATCAAAGAGTTCCTACAGGATTTTTAAAAACCTATATCCACACGGACGAAGTTGCGGGTATCATCTAGTAATTAATATCCTCTAATTTTTAAGTTTCTACTTAAGTTCGCAGTTTTCACATTATAAATACTTCCATAAATATTTACTTAATCGCGCATCTTCGATTATAAAGTATTCGTCAGAACAAGTTTTGATATAAAAAAATGTCATTGTGAATTTGTTGACCCAGGAACAATGTGTGTCGGTAGCCAAAAGGAAAAGAATAAGCAACAAAAGCCGAGCAATGGTCGCTTTTCACAACAAATATGCAAATAAGAGTTCTCATTAACTATTGGGAACAAATTAGCCACCACTCGGTGACAAAATAATGCCTGACAAACTTAGAAGTTAATTAAAGCGACGGCAAATTATACTTCGCATTTATATTCCATAACAAAATTCAGGAGGGGAGGTTGTGTTTTAGATATGTTAAATTCTGGGAGCGAGATATAAAAAGATTATAAAAGAGATTAATAAATTATGGTTTTACTATAAAGGATATTTTCGTCTCTCTAATACCGGCATTTGCTCATCAAAAACGGGACCGATAAAGTGGCGACTTTGTGAAACGTAGCATGGACACAGTTATATTATGTTCCTAACACCCTAGTCTATGCATGGGATAAGATTATGTCGACTAGAGTAGACTAGAATAGAGCTATATGGATCGCAGCATCACTACATGAATTAAAAGTAGCAGATCTGAACGAATGGAATTCTTCTATACGTTCCAAAACGCTTCCAAAACGAGAGTAGTCCATGTGCACCTTGCAGCCGCATTATTTAAACGAGATGACTTGTGGGGAAAATCTGCTTCTTTCTGGACTCCTTAGAATCATCAACCCCAGCGTGGCAGGCGAAGTACAGAATATGGAGTTGTGGAAAAATCGGAGGAAGGTATTTGACCAGACGTGGGACAGTAGGTACTATTCATGCTAATTTCAATTAGATTTAGATTATATTGAACAAGTAATATACATAGGGAAATCATATTCTGGTAAATATGCATAACAAAACTGCTTTGTAATGTTTTGTCGTAGCCAGCAACTATGTGCATTGTGCACGTTATAAAAAACTAGTATCAGTCAATGGTGTTTACCGCGGCAATGTGTGTCACGTCCATAACCCGTCTGATAACAAACTGTTCCAAGGAGACGATTACTTAAGTAACCTTTCTCATAGCGACACAGCGACTGCAAGCTGTAGCCGGAGAGCTGATGACACAAATTTATTAATCAACTAAGACTTGACTGCTATATCACCAGATAGTTACTGAACTTACAATGTAGGATAAAAGGGCGCTAACCTTTAGAGCCAGTTGTTTATTATTGCCAATGAATATTGATTATTTCTAGATTCCAATTTGCATGCAGTAAGAGACCATAAAGCGTGTTGCGTTCAAATGGGTATACCTACTGATTTAAAATATTTTATAACACGCTTATTAAAAATCAAATGCCATACGATTAAATAATAATTGTAAGGGAACGCTTAATCGACAGTTCGGCTTAGCCGCAAGTCAGTCGCAGCTAAACTAAAGCCTCCACAGTAAAACCAGATCCGAGTCAGTTAAGAAATCATTTCTAAACTTATCTAGTCAAAAAATTGGACCTTGAACTACACCAGAGATGCAGAGCGCCAGAAAGATCATCGAGTAAATTAAAAAAAATATGAACCTCAATTTAATAAACAACTTCTATCTTGCCTGAGTTAACAACACACATCTGACAGTTAGTACGTGGTGTGATGGTTCAACAGCAAAAAAGTAAGATGTTCTTTCTACAACCGCATTAACCACGGAACAGGTGGCTAATGTACATATTCAGGTAACGTAAAGACTAATAAAGACCGCACAGTACATGTACAAGTATAATACCAGCTTTGTACAAGTATGTGTGCAAAATTTCCCGCCAGCTCTTGAATGATTTATTGATTACCTAGTGTACGTTGAGTAAAATCGGTAAAAAATATTGTCCGATATTTATAATGTGAAATCGCGTGCTTGTTGGTTATTGTATTGATTGCGAATTGATTGAATAAAATATACGTATTGGCATGTTGCAAGAAAATGTCAGCCATAATAATTTACTTACGTACTTGTAAGAAAAAAGTACTTGTACAATGTACATAGTTCTATTAGGTATATTATTTGATAAATTAGTGGTTTGAAGGCGGAGTCAACTTAATATCGAACAACTCTACCAAGAGTACAGTTACTCAAAACTTTTTTTTATACTAAATGTGCGCAGATAGTGAAATAATCAAAATATCACAAATCAATGATGCATCGATGACTATCGGAGATACTACGAGTAGGTAGGTACGTCATGTTATCACAATCGGTCGAGAGCCGATTTACACGTAACAATTCAGTTTACATTGTGAAATCCCTCACACCCACGTGTCGTTGGTGCGTATGTACTGAGTCGGTGTTACGAGTACCTAGTCTAGGAACGCGACCAGATAGAGCGTTTTACACGCGATTCTCTAGTAATGCGTTTCAAATCGCAACTTCGCAAAAAAGAAAATTAATTCATTTATCGATGAGGATAACACGAGGCATATACCCTACAAAGTTCCTACACTACATCTTGTACGTATATTTTGGTTGTTGTACTTGTACTTAGTTTATTATACCTACCTACTTCTAGCATTTTTTGTTTGTTTAAAAAACCTCATAAGCAATGGAGTAAAATAGAAAAACAAGCGTACTGCGTAGTGTGAATCACGCTTAGAAGTTAAAATGCGATTACATTGGGATAAGATTTAAGCTGTCTGTCCTTTCGTCTGCATTAGGTAGGTAAAGTGCTAACTGCGATGTCAGGGCAACCGACAAATAGGACAATATTTTGTCCTGTCATGGTTGGTCGCCTCTTTACATACTAGCCAAAAGTAAATCACAGATTACATATGTTTATTCTTCAAATATATTGGTAAAACATATTGCAGACAAGTGTAAATTAAAAATTCATGTAACCTCCCAGTGTGCCTGGATGCTGCTGGTCCCTTTTGGATGCGTCCGAGGGGAAGAGCAGTGTTCGGGCCGGTACGCCCCGGTAACATGGCTAATAATTTCTCTTCGGAGATATTGTTGGCTATGGCTAATGACCTGGCAGGGGGAGAGGTTTCTCCGCGTGTCCCTCTGACTAGCAGAGGGCACAGTGGATGAAGCGGAGGATGGGACGCGGGCGACGTGCGCGTCCCAAGGTCGGGGGACGCACTTCGTTGGTGCGTCCCGGAGGTGCGTCGATGGGGACCGAGCAGGTCCCCGGTGGAGGGTCTGCCTTGGCAGACGTCGCTGGCTGGGTCGCGGTTGTTTGCTTCGGCCGTTCCCGTGACCCAGTCGCCAGGCGACGCGCAGTAGCGCCGCTGGGGTTTAGTGGGTATTCCGGTCGCCTCTCGGCCGGCGAGTCCCACATACCCTCCCTCCGGGGGGGATGCGTAAATGCATTCCCCAGCGTCAACAAAAAAAAAAAAAAAAAAAAAAAAAAAAACCCCCCACAAGTGAAGGTTACAGTAACTAGAAAAGAGCTGATAACTTCAAACGGCTGAACCGATTTTCTTGGATTATAGCTAAAGAACACTCTCGATCAAGCCACCTTTCAAACAAAAAAAAATTAAAATCGGTTCATTAGTTTAGGAGCTACGATGCCACAGACAGATACACAGATACACACGTCAAACTTATAACACCCCTCTTTTTGGGTCGGGGGTTAATAAATAGCCCAGAGAAATGCTAATACGCTAGCGTCAGTGTGATCTTACTCTAAAGAACATTAAACGTAGCGCCGCCTGTAGGTATATAAATAGCGCAAGGTGAAACTGAAGCCGTACATGAAACGTTTTCTTCTATAACGCAACATGTCCTGCGTAACCGATACCCTATATGAATATTTACCTTTTTATAATTACTTCAAGTAAATACGCTATGTAGTATGTAGATATAATATTATCACAAAGTACCTGTATTTTATACAAAAATAAAAAAATACCTAATACAAAGCTGAAACATAAAGTCAACTTAAATTATGTTTGGGTCATCTCCTATAGGAGCATGGCAACCATTGCGCCTAGTTGGACGTATTCACCACCACTGGCGAAGGTTCTTATAGCCAGGATATTCTTCTCTATTGCTCTTTATTTTCTCTACTATGATGAGTAGGAGCGGTTCATATTTGGGATTCTACATAGTTTGTGTTCGACCTTTTCTTTGTGCACCATTTTGTGCAACTCTATGGATTTTCATTATCATATTTATGAATATGAAGTAAGTCATATTTAAAGTGCTATCAAAAAATACAGTCAGTACAAAGTCGACGTAATTCATAATAAACGATATTTATGTAGTTAATACAACACGCCTACGAATTAGTATTTCATGCGAACGTTTCCCTCAAGACCAATACAACTCTTGAACCGAGTTGGCCGATACTCTCTCGGGGCTAAAATCCGTTGCGAGCCGATTGGTAACGGTCATTATCGAAAACTCGAAAAACAGGGCCGATTCATTAATTAAACAAAGAGCAACAAACGACAGCCGGTGTCCCCATTCCCGCGAAACTTTCAATACTCCGCCATTGGCTTCTGACAAGGTTGTAGAAGAGTGAAGACCACCTGAAAAACGGCGTACGATTTATATATTTAAAACCATTATGTACCGAGCCACGAGTGGCCGCGTCGTGCGCTACATACCGAACACGGGACAGAGTTCTCCGTAAGTCAGTTTGTGAGTGAAGGTTAAGCGATGTCAAGTAAAATTTAACACGCAATTACTAGCAGCGGATACCTTGGCATCAATAGCCTAGCCGGTTCAGGGACTGGCCTCCAGCCTCTGTAAAATTTATATTAAGCGAGAATTAATCGGTATTAACACGGTCGATGTCCATATTACGTAACAGCTGAAACCCTATATTCTCGAGGGGAAACCGTAAATATGTTTTATTGTTGAACGCTTAAACGCACTTTTTGGGTAATACGCCCCTAGCATTTACAGATGTGCCAACAAATCATACTGCCGATACGATCCAGGCTAGTGAATATAAATAACTAGCTGATGCCCACGACGTCGTCCGCGTGGATTTAGGTATTTAAAAATCCTCATGGGAGCTCTTTGATTTTCCGGGATAAAAAGTATCCTATGTCACTCTCCAGGTCTTTAACTACCAACAAACCAATAAATAATCACACTTTCGCACTTATAATATATGGGCAGTAACTATGTTGCAGCTCAGTCTGGATTAACGACAATATGAGACACGAAAACCCATAGGGGATAAAACTAGAAAAACATGTCGAAATTACTTCAAGAGACCTATCCAGTGGACTTCCATAGGCTAATACGACGCGACAGCTGGATTCCCAGACTGAATCGAACTGACTTGACAACCAACAGATAAGGTACGTTGAAGTTGGCTTCCGACACCATTCTACAATTTCGTCTAACGCTCAATAGATCCCACTTGCCAACCAGCCTGCTGTATCAAACGAAAATGTTACTCGCCGTCCCATGTTGGCGTGTCTGTGGATGCTATTTCACAAGAAAGTCGATCATTGTTGGTCTGCACGCAATCCGTCAGTTACGAGACAAGCGCCAACGTAACTTTGTTTCTGCAATGATTCTTTCAATTACGAGGCCTTTTTAACCTCCTTTCATCAAAACAAACATTGGCATTTAGGTAGTGATTATAAAATATCGCGCTATAATCAAATTGATCTTTAACAAGGATAACAGCTTCATTAAAAACATCTACAACAACCTTCTATTCGTATAATTCTGAAACAACAATTAAATTCGTAACCCGTAAAGATCGAGTAAAAAGGCTAAGGTTGCGTAACTAATGCATGGTCGCATGGTATACGTTGGATGCAATGGCTAACGCGCCAATTATTGCACGTTGACGATCGGTAGATATTCAGTTACAAATTTTGCACGTGTGGCGGTAGCGCCAACAATAACTGTTCGAGGTTTCCATTCAATCGGACGAACGATGTGTACCTATAGAACAAACAAAAATATTATTTTTTACCTATAAAAGATAAAATCATAAACATCGTGTAGTTAAAAAAATATTTACTAAAATTTTGTTTGTCATATTTTGCTTACTTTTACATAGAAATACTTAAGTGGATAAGTCGGGTTTCAGAATTTATCTTGTCGGTGAATGACCTTTATTGTCAACGCTGGAAGGGCTTTTAGGCCCAGTCTATGCCCTCAATGTAACGGCGCCGGTCTGGCGGAGTCTAGCTAGCCTAGCAACGAGAAGTTAGATCCTTAATAACGGAATGCCGGGCATTTTGCCCTAGACAGGGAAATATGCGAGTTTAATATATTTTTGATTCATTTCATACGTAATTCTTTTCTTATACCTAATAGCTTCAGCAACTTTGCTTTTGATATTTTTGTTACTTAATTGTACATATATTATTTTATACTTATTATTAACTATGTATTTACTATTTACATTTGGGTACTAATTATGTATTGTATTATGTCCCACTAGTTTCGAACCCGTCCTTTTAACTTTACCTCATCATAATATTAGTATTAGATTAGACGAATATCACTCACGATAGTTTAAACGCTAAACTAAACATTTCTATTTTTACCTAAATACTACCTATGGCGGTAATAAATAATTCTACAGTTACTATATGAACATATATTATGTCTTACTCTCTAACTTCAATCTACCCCCCGTTAACTTATCGAGACTGCCAAAATCGTAGCCTATCTGCATACCCATAGTCAGACAACAATTAGACTTGCACACAGTGGGCGTCTGTACATAATACGGGTGGCAACAGTAAAATCGTGACGTGTCGCCTCACCTTGACTCAGTTTAGTTGGCTCGCCTGTTAGTAGGTAACACCGAGTGTGCAGTGTACTGGTGATTAGTCTTATGAAAAAAATGTACGCACCACATGCATGTGTCGGTCGTTTTTATGTCGCAATTATGCGAACGCCGGCGTTTAGCTATTGCCAAATACATTTTTGTTTGTCAACTGAAACAATCACAGCGCCGATTTTCGCCAGAAACAACGGTCAAGTATGAGTCCGACTCGCATACGAACTTCGTATTACGAAGGGTTCCTCAAGATATCACACTATAAACTTACTTAAAAAAAATTTTTTAGTTTGCATGGCGGCCGTTTTGAGATTCGTCATCTTGGTTTTTTATTTTCTTAGTTCTGTGGCTACACGTGAGAAGCCACGGTGGGTCGCTAGTTTATTATAATAAAGCACCTACCTAGGTCACCTCGATGGAAAGGTAGGTTGTTTGCGTATGCAAGTGTTATGCAATTGGCGCACGTGTGCCGACGCAGTATATCCATGACTTACATATGACTAGGCGAGTTTTTGTAAATACCTTGCTCGGTTTATACATTAAGGTCGTATCAATAAAGCATATACGATAGCCATAATTCACGCCGTTTTCGGATTTATTAAGACGCGCTTGTCACTGTATAAGCACTTAAGTACATTAAGTGTTACGGTTCAAAAAAAAATTATAAAGACGCTATGAATGTAAGATATTGTTGCTAACTATGGGGCCCGAGGGGAGAGTGCTAAGGTGAAAGAATGGCGACTTCGCACTGGAAAGCGCAGCGTTGGTAGACCCTCTAAGTATTGGCGGGACGTCTCAGTCGCATACGATACCCGGGATCCTGGGACGCCTTATTATACCTGACGCGAACTTTACCGCTGGGTTTTGGTGGGTATGCTGTTACATAGCCAGAGAGTCCCACATATCCGCCTTAGTGCGGGATGCGTAATTGCATTTTACCAGCCGAAAAAAAAGACCTTCCACTAGGTGAGCGGATGACATCAAACCATTCGCATAGAGCTGCTGGATTCATGCGGGCGTAAGACCGTGGCATGTGGAAGCCCCTACAAGAGAATTAGAATAAGACGAAAATAAAATAACTTTAGGTTCTAATAAAATATAATCGAGGCAAGAGCTCCCTTGTTGTTCGTTGTTATTGGTAAACAAAACAACGTAGAAACAAAAACTAATATCAAAGTCATTGGAAACTTTATTAATAGGAACTGGGTCTACGTCAATCCTAAAGAGACTTGCGGGACTTTTGAATGGACGAGATCACTTTACGGGTTATCACAGCTTCTAGAAATCATATGGCAGTTCTCTACTGTAGTATAGATATTAAAATATGTATGCTTAAAGATGCTTACAGATTTGCTCAATTTTTAACGAGTGTTATTGTCGGTCTCTCTTACTATTCCTTCCTGTATTGATTCCTGCGTTGATGTATAGATCCCTACTGTATACAATGTTAAAGATCGGTAAATACAAAATCATATCACTTGTTGATTATTATTCGATCGAAAAAAAATTATCAACAGTGGCGATCGATAAAAAATACGATGTCCATCGTTGATTTTGTTAGATCACACGTCATCGAAAATCAAGCAAATCTGTAGGCACCTTAACAAGAGCAGCTGCTTCGATAATATCTTATATCCAGTAGCGGGTGCATTCGTCGATTTCACAATGTTGCGAGCCGGCAAGAGCTCAGCTATGTTTTCTTTTCCAATCATGTCTCGAGATGCGGCAATTACTTTTCACATACAAACGAACAGCTGATGCTCGCATCGCACGACATAGATGCGGCGAAAGCGCAATAACAATGCAGCGTGTACTGTATACCGTCTAGCGCATCGCTGGGAAATTCTGTTACCTAACATCTGATAACGTTACTGTTTTGTGGGAACGCCCGTTTGTGGGAGATCGCAGATTTTTACACACACGATGTAAAAAATGGCAGTGAGAATCCGCGCAACGGAATTTTTAAGCACATTACGACTTTTTCTAAACGCGATTTTCCAACTCTCGTTCAATACGAAACAAAATATTTATCGTATTCGCTATTCTACATCGCCTATTTACTACAGAGATAGCTTGCATTCTGGAGAAATACTTAGACTGCTTTTTATCCGCGAAAATCAAAGATGTCTTGGAATTTTCAAAACCTAAATCCACAGGACAAATTCACCGGCTTCATCTACTCAATTTATTTTGTAACGTGGGTGTGAAAGTTTAAATATATCAAAATTCTAAAATAACTTTCTTAAGATCGCATGGGTCGTAAAAAATGTGTCATTTATTAGGACAATAAATTTCAACGGCCAAACACAATCGGGCGCGCTACAATATCACCGGTCCACGTTGCCCAGTAAATAATGAAATAACTTGTCCGACATACGAGATAAATCTTCTTCGATATCCGTAGAACGGGGTCAGTCAATCACGAGTCAGTAACCGATCTATAAATATTGATTCCTTGACTCGGAATCGCAATAACCGGCCGCTTGCGAAATTCGCCAGTGGCGTTAGTCATTGTCGTCTATTGCATTCAGCCAGCGGCTTGCTTCATGCCACCCAGTGCGCTCAATATGTAGTCTTTATTTGCTCTCGATAGCCTACGTACTTATAGTTTAATCGGTTAAACGGCGAAAGTTGTTCCCGTAGTAACAAACAATACGCTATAAGGAAACATTGATTTTATGATAGTACGATTGTTTATAGCTAAGTACTTCAAACGTGATATTTGTAGAAACACTAAGAATTTTAAGGGTCCTTTTTCATAGAGAAAAGAATCTCGGATGGGTTCGAAATTAGTCGGGCTTACATCGACTAAATACGTGAGTATAGCCGTTACATTCTATACTTAAAATGGAAATCACTCACGATATAAACATACTAAGAATTAATAACGACCATAAAACTTTTATTTAAATACAGGTCAATCAAAAATTAGAGACATGGTTAATACAACTGAAAGTCTCCTGTCTCTTGTTGCTTTGGCTGCGACAATAAGTATTTGAAAGTGTGGGTTAAAACTATAAAAAATATTCAAATTGTACAGACTATAAAAACATTTTATTTCGGTTTCTTAGAAACACACAATCAAATAGTGAAAATGTCGTCATATGAAGTCATTAAAACGTTACATTTACGTAGAAGCATTTATGTAAGGCATAAATAAAGATTACAACTATATAAAAAAAAAATGTAAATTATAGTAGGTATGACGTCTTGCGATTCCTTCTCTTAACTTAAGTAGCTAGGTTCCTGGGATCGTTTTTTCCTCAAAGCGACAGAACATAATATTTATGTTCCATTCCATTTCATCAGCCTGTATGCGTCCACTGATGGACATAAAGCGCGCCACCAAACACCGTCCTCCACCTTTCTCATCCACCCGCTACTCCTCGCCACCTTCTAATAAAATTATTCTGCTAAAAAGCAAGAGCGCAGTGTCAAATAATGATTTAAATAATTCGTATCCTATAAATGGAAAAGTGTGTTTTAATTTTTTTGACTTATTGATTCGTTGGTTAATCCTTCAATCAAGCGCAAGTGAGCAACGGATCGACGTGCTTTTTGCATGGGTGACAGACTACTTTTTATATCGGAAAATTAAAAAGTTTCCACGAGATTTTTATATCTAAACCTCCCGCCGCCTCACGCCGACGAAGTCGCAGGCATCATCTAGTACGTAATAAATAATAATTAAGGAGTTGAAACAAATAAATGTAACATTATTATAAACGATAATAATAATAAACACACATTGGGAATTGTGTTTCACCGTTGCATATCCATTGTCCGTCATCGGAATGTCCTATGTGACGCAATGGGTATCATTCGATACCAACAACTTGGTCGGCCAAACCGCAGCGAAGTATTAATAGAGGATTACCTATCCGCAGATAGAAAGGGAGCACAGGCAACGTAATAAAAGCCTTAGTACTGAAAAGGAGAAAATGGGAAAGTCGGAAGGTTGTTGACCTCCCCGCCGGACAAAGGCCGCGCGCTCTATCTAATGAGGGATGGAGGTAAATCACTATAGCTTGGGTTTGCAGATCAAGTCGTGGGTTAGGATATGTTTATGTTGTGATTATAATACTTAAAAAATATTAACTAGAGAGATATATTGACTGGCAACCGGTACAATCTCAATTTTACCAACTTTACAGGATGAAGGAAAAAACTTGTTTCCTTTAGCTAAATAGTGATTGTATCCGCCTACCAGTGTACTCGGTAGATGAAATGTTTGTAAAATAAGGGAGTTCCCAATGTTTTATTGGGAGACGGATGAGGAAATAAAGGAGGAAAACTGACAAAAACCCAATATTTCTTGGAATTCGTCCTTATCTTGCTTGTTAGCGAAATGTTTAAAATATCCGGCTATTTGACATATTGGAATTTCTTAAATTAAAAAATAAATTACGAAAATTCTTTGTCTCTCCGGACAAATATTATTTTAAAAAAATATTTAGAGTTGGTAGGTTTGATTGGTAACTCAATGAGTAACAAAGAGTACCTAATAAATGCAGAGAGGCAAAGACGTATTGTAGAGATACCCACTAATCTATATTGAAATTGTTCACATAAGACACAGACGAATCAACATACAAGCAATCTGGCAAGTTATTCAACAAAAGACAACCCAAGAATATTTCTGCTCGGTGATTAAGAATCACAATCGGGAATATTATACTCGAGTCGAATGGATTGAAAACGGATTGTTCCTCCTACACGGAGGTAATACTACCGAGGCCAGACTATAATACTCAACCCACACAACAGTTTAATGGGAATTTCAAACTCTAAAGGGCAGTTGGGGCGAATAACTCAAAGCATATGCCTACCTATATCCTAGAAGAGGATTTACTCTACGAAGCGGTTAATATTAAACTCTATATTGATGCTTATTCAGTTGTATACAATCTCTACACGAGGGGCGTGTGGCCTAGTCGTGACAACCGGGATCACTCGATCGGGATTGTTAAGCAACGTTGACATAAGTAGGTAACTGGATGTGTTACTAACTTTTTAGGTCCAAGTTTGACATTTTCGTTTACTTCGTGCCTTGAAGCCATCACTATCATCTGATAATAACTATGAAAAATTTAGGTGTCGGAATCTCTTAGTCGAGTTAAATTCGGAAGAATCTGGGAACCCACCGCATTATTATCCTACTCGTAAAATCCTTTTACCCTTATGTGATCAATGGAAAGGCATCACGACCCTCAGCAAGGAGGAAAACGACGTAGAGGGAGAATGTCTAAACAAACAAAAATGATAGGGCTTATTGTATAATACTCTTTCACAATATTCCTTGCAACAAGTGTAAATTAAAAATTTATAACACCCCCGACAAGTGGAGGTTACAGTAACTAGAAAAGAGCTGATAACTTTCAAACGGCTGAACCGATTTTCTTCAATTATAGCTAAGAACACTCTCGATCAAGCCACCTTTCAAACAAAAAAAAACTAAATTAAAATCGGTTCATTAGTTTAGGAGCTACGATGCCACAGACAGATACACAGATACACCGATACACAGATACACACGTCAAACTTATAACACCCCTTTTTGGGTCGGGGGTTAAAAAGGATTTTTACTACTGTCAGGCCTGTCAAATTAGTTTAGACATTGTATACAACCGAATTAGAATATTTGTTTATTCTATTGTTTTTGCAAAAAACCAAGTTATCGTGAAGTATCTTCAGTCGTTCTTTAAACTTTATAAACTTCTTTCATTTTGAGTTCTCGGAAAACAGCTTTCTAAGTTAAAATTTCGTATCAAAATATATTCTGATTAATCAAGATTTATTAAAAAATAACTACAGAAAAATCATGCTCAAACTTTTTTTTGAAAATTAACAATTAGATAAATCGAATCCCTCTATTTAATAATAACTACTTACTCAATAAATCAGAATAAACGAATAAATCTAACTTGGAACGACTGTTATGTAACAACTAACAAGCAAATAATCAAATCTAATGTTAATACAAAGCGTTATTCGCAACAATGTGGCATCTAGCTACAAGTAAATAAATTAGCTCTTTCTAGACAAGCACTTATTGACCAACAAAAAATTTACGCAATTCAGTTACGAATGTTCTAACAAAAAATACCCGCAAAAATGTTTCTGACAGCTAAAATTAGATGCTATTTGCCGACTTGACAATATAATGACAAGTCAAAGACTTCAAACGTAAATAAAAGTCGGAAAATAAATAGCTATTTTATTTATTAGCTGTGGTAATCTTCAATGCTCGTGTACGACAATTTGTTTTCGTTCTGTGCTTGACATTACAATAACATCTATCAACACGTGGATAGATCGAAAATACATGTTCCAGGTTGTAGATGTTACTTATTATCTTACATGCATACATATTATCACCAAAAAAATGACTGTCAAGAGATAAAATTAACATACAACTGCTTACAATATTCATTTCAATCTTTAAGATTGTTTATTAATGTTTGCAAACCATCGAGCGAAAGATATTATTATGATTTAATTTTCACACCTTTTCACACATGTTTTTTTTATAATTGCCATAAACTTAAGTATTATGTTTACAATTCTCAAACCTAGGCTTGACTCAGTAAGCTTTATCTGCAGTCAGTCGATTAACTCATCCATTACTATAATCATGTCACGAGTGACATAATAGAGTATAGAAACATGATCAAGAGCAATTTGAATACAAATCAAAACAAAAAACATTCCCCACGCGTCACTCCGATACATTCGTATTGTAAAGTGTAACTTGTGAGGTAGGTACGAAACTGGTGTGGCGTCATGTAAACACATCCAAATAGGGCAACGACCACGTTTCCAAATATAAATAGAATATTGACTATTAATACAATGTGTAAAAATAAATGGCGCGCTTTCGAAGGGGAGCCTCCACGTGTCCCAAACGGTAAGATTAATTGCCCGACTGTTGTACAGGAATAGTGCATGTTTGAAGCGTCTTCTCTATAATGAAAGGAGAAACTGACTGACTGACATATCAACGTATAGCTCATATCACTGGACCTATACAATTTATATTTTTCATGTAAGTTCTCCTTATAAGGTAGACCACACTAACAAAGGATAGGTATCCATCGATATGAAGATATAATGGTAGGATTATAATTCTACTCAAGCGAAGTTGGGGCGGCCCATCTAGTGTGGAATATTTGAATCGGCTGGTCTTCTAATATTCAACCAAAGCTTTGAAGTCTTGTTTTCATTTTTGTCTACACTACAAGACTAATAGTTTGATAGGTTATAATTATACCAATACTGTCTGTACATATTGCTACTTTTTAAACTGATGAAGGAAAATAAGTTTACAGATCAGTAATCGTATAGTGTCAGAGCGTGCCATAAGCAGCCAACTAAGCAATAGGCAAGCACGCAAGACGGGCGGTGCTTATTGCATGTAGGTCAATACAGATTTATCTGGTTTAGCCAATTATAATAACTTAGGCTAAAATTTATAGAGCGCGCTTTGACTTTGCTCAGACATAAGACACTGTTAAAACGAGACAGCGTCATATAGCTGGCATAAATCTGACTCGTTTTAACAGTGTCTTAGTCTGAGCAAAGTCAGTGATTTCAATAGATTTGATTTGAATAGATTTCAGCCTTAGAATTCTTCCTTGTAAATTCTTAGTACGTTAAAGTGATTAAACAATAATTGTTTATGGTAATTACAATTTATAACTAGACATATTTTAGTTTGACCCCTGTCTCGCTGAGGATTAATTTTGTGAAGTTCAAATCGTAATTGCTATTAACATCCGACAAATTGCTATTCAAAACAAAACAACAGACATTAACAGTTACAAACGAAATTAATTCAAATTGTATGAAAATACTCTATTGTATTTCTACATCTAAAGTGGCCGAAGTCTATATGGATTTAGGTATCAGAAGCATAATATTATTTCAATAACTTTTTGTTCTGTATCCTTTTTTGTGACTTAGTGTAAAGGATAAATTACGTGTAAGTCCAACTTACCAGTTCACACTATTTTATTGGTGTATGAAAATTTCTTAAACCAAAAAAATAGAATCTACACGTAAGACTTTTCACAGCCTTTCGCTTAACCGATTTGATGAAATTTTGTACAGAGATTTTTCTCCCTGAAAATCAAACAGTTTCCACGGGATACTTAAATCTAAATCCAACTAAACCCACGCGCACGAAGTCGAGGGCATCGCCTAGTAAAGAATAAAATCCAATTAATTATTGTAGACAAAACATTGTAAAAGCGAGGCATCATAAGATGTGCATAGAGTAGAAAGTACCAACATTGTACATATTTTTAGATTAGTTGAAGTAGTCGTAAAAATGCTTTTATTTTACTACTACACCTGAATTTGAAGTGTAGACGCCCTTTTGGCTGTGATTAGGTGTAATAACCTCCAAGACGGGCGCACAATGCCAGACAGGGTCAAATTCCGTCTAACTAACCGCAGACTGTTTTTCTTATTTACAGAAGTCAAATAAACATGGAGCCCTGCAGCCGTCTAGCATCAATGAAGCATACTAATCGTGAACTTTTGGACAGCCCCGATATTAGCAAAGGGAAGAATTCTTAATCTAATGTCGTGCATGCATGGGACCACACATTAGGCGTTCATTGAAGTATTTACGAATCAGGACATATATACCAATTTCTATACCTACTATTCTACTACGAAGACGATTTCGATTAGTTCTGATTGTTTTTTTTTTTTTAAATATAGGTACTTTGCAAAAGCTTCTGTGAAGTCAAAGAAGAAAATTATACAAATCTTTCGGATGAACTTTG
The DNA here is from genome assembly GCF_905333055.1 of Maniola jurtina. Lineage (NCBI taxonomy): Eukaryota > Metazoa > Arthropoda > Insecta > Lepidoptera > Nymphalidae > Maniola > Maniola jurtina. The sequence continues at coordinate 3,607,544 of NC_060044.1, forward strand.
AGCTACACCAACTTATTAATGAGGAAAGGATGGTGAGACATTGTAAATCCCAACGTCTGCGTTGGATGTAACCCAACAGAAGTGTTCCATTGAATCAAAATCAGAATCAGGATTAAGATGACGATTGAGATTATTAATTTTCCAATTTTCCACCTTCTGTCTGGTTTTCCGAAAAACACCTGAAGTTTAAAAATAGAACATGACTTTGATAAACGAAACCTATTCCTTTGGTCGTCCTACGCTTTCGTGAAAACGCCCACTGCCAACGAGCTCCGGGCTTTAAATACAAACTGGAATTGTTTTTGTTTTCTATTGCGAAGACATGAATTTGCTACGAAGTTACAATTGCCACTTCCAGTTGCTAATCAGACTATTAGTACCTACTTCTAGTGAGTACAAGAAAGATTTTCAAAAACTACACTTTCCAAAATCGAGTCAGGCACGATCCAGTTTCATCATCATTATCAACCTATCGCCGCCCGGCCCATTGCTGAACGCCGATTTCCTCCCAGAATGAGAAGGGTTTACATACCTTTGACATTATTGCAAACTCTCAGGCATACAGGTTTCCTTACGATCCAGACCACTGATTTGAATTTTGAACCATAAACAAATCGACCATTTACCTACTTTAATAAAGTTTTATATGAGAGGCTACTAAAGAATACTACTTAGCGAATACCATATCATTACAGGCATTCCGAACCAGTGATAGATGAATTTGACGATTCAAAAGTACTTGTAAAAGTTTAATTGAATAAAAAATATTTTTATTTATTTATTATGAAGACCTTATCGATAATACGTCATATGAATATGACGTCATATAATGTGAAGTTTTATATGAGAGGCTACTAAAGAATACTACTTAGCGAATACCATATCATTACAGGCATTCCGAACCAGTGATAGATGAATTTGACGATTCAAAAGTACTTGTAAAAGTTTAATTGAATAAAAAATATTTTTATTTATTTATTATGAAGACCTTATCGATAATACGTCATATGAATATGACGTCATATAATGTGACGTTTTATCAACTTCAAACTACCCACTGAACACAGTATACGAGAGTAATTGGTAATGTAAACTTTTAAATTAGATCCTAGCGGGAGCGGGAAAGCTGTGACGCAGCGAGGCTATCAGTCGCGTCCTACGCTGCAATGAAACGCCCACGTGTATACCTAAAGGTCATCCAGACACGTGTTAGAGCTTTATGAGCCTTTGCTGAAATGGACACTTCATAAAATCCATATATACCGGGAAAGCGATACGCATGTCGTTAGAATGAATAATGCTTACGCACTGGGCTCGCGTAAAAATGAATGGGTATAGGTACTTCATCATCATCATCATGATTAACCCATGGCCGGTTCACTGCAGAGCATGGGTCTCCTCTCAGAAAGAGAAGGATTTTAGCCATAGTCTACCACGCTGGCCAAGTGCGGATTGGCAGACTTCACACACCTTCGAGAACATTATTGAAAAATCTCAGGCATACAGGTTTTTTCACGATGTTTTCCTTCATCGTTCAAGCAAGTGATAATTACTTACAAGTGTAAATTAAAAATTTATAACACCCCCGACGATCCAGAGTATCTGAGTTTTCCAAAACATCATTTTCAAATAAATAATTATGTATTTAGGCAACGTCCATCTTGACAGCTTAACATTTGTCTATTGACATAATATTATGAACCTAACGGTTATCTAACCTTCTTTTCTACAAGAAAACTAGAAAAGAGCTGATAACTCTTAAACGGCTGAACCAATTTTTTTAGATTATAGCTAAGAACACTCTCGATCAAGCCACCTTTCAAACAAAAAAAACTAAATTAAAATCGATTCATTCGTTTAGGCGCTACGATGCCACAGACAGATACACAGATACACAGATACACACGTCAAACTTATAACACCCCTCTTTTTGGGTCGGGGGTTAAAAACGCACATAACTTCGAAAATTTAAAGGTGCGTACCCGGGATCGAACCGTCGACTTCCGATTAAAGGGACGGACTTCTTAACCACTACGCTACAGCTTCTTTGGTACTTACTTTAATTATTTTAGGGCTTAGTTCGTGGTTTAACGATATATTATAATGTAAAATTATAGATTATCGATTTTCGACCAGCCACTTTCAAAACTGATGTTCTAACTAGTAGAACTACTAGAAACTTTAATGTCCATAGGTATAACGTTAGGGTAATTTAAGGGAAGTATTTTATACGGCTCATGTAACTCAAATGTGCCTACCGACTACTTAAAGAAAACACTTAAACAATTCTGCCGCAAAAACAATTTTATTCCTAATAACAATTCTGAAGTAAGAAGTTTTCTTATTTGCATGACTAATTTAAGTTGCCTGGAAGATACTACCCAAGAATTTTGCGTGTTACTACATGGGTTTACTTAGGATTTACCTTATCAATTTTTATCATATAAAGATTTATTTATTTATTTCTTTGTAGCTGTATTTGTTTATTAAAAGTTAAAAAAATCTTATTCAAAATTTTATTAGGTTTAATTGGAAGTAGTATTCAAATGAGAGCTAAACTACGTTTGTTTAGACTATAGAGCGTCTACGAATGAACCCCTCTTAAAAACTACGGAACCCTACCCTATTTTTAACTTTCAGGTGCAGTATTCGTGATTCGGCTCGTGGAAAACTCTGTGACGCAGCTGTTTAGTAGCGTCCTACGTTGCAGCGAAAACTCACGCCCACGTGATCCAAAGGTCAAACCGACACGTGCAGAAAAGTCGTAAACACCCGCCCGCTATATCAACTCCTTGTGCAACTCGTATTATTTCGACTTGACACTGAAAACTCATAGCCAGTGCATCATTTTAGCCTGTATTTTGTTTATAATCTATACTAATACTAATACTATAACGAATTTTGACGAACTTTGATACTGAGTTACCTTACATCCTGGGGAAGGACATAGGCTACTTTTTATTTCGGAAAAAGAGCTCCCACGGGATTTTTAAGAACCCAAATCCATGTGGACGAAATCGCGGGCATTATCTAGTTTCAAATATTAAAAAAAAAATTAAACATAATTTATTAATACACTAGTGATCGCCTGCGGCTTCCCTCGGTGAAAGAGAATTCTTTGTTCTCAATCTTGTCGGAATTCCAAAAATTCCAGCTTTATTCATGTCTGAATTATAAAGGGAACCTCATTGCAAAATATCAGTTTTCTAAGGATTTGGGCTAGGCTTGATGAATCAGACAGTGAGTCAGGACTTTTTTTATTATTAGATTAATAAGTACGTAATATCTGTTTTCCTTTATTAGTCAGAAAAGGAAAGATAGATTATAAAATCACAGAAAAATTCTCGAAATAACCGCGTAAGATGTTTTTCGCCCGGCCAGGAAGTACAAAATACGAATACTTACACGTGCAACCCACTTTACTTTATTGATAGGTATTTAGAAACAGTAATGGTAACCTTACTTTAACCGCCTTATATGCAATTGGCCTTAAGACATTTCATTTAGCTCTTGTGTAGAAAAAAATCTTGATAGAACTTAAAACTCATCAGGAAAGCCAATAGCTTATAATTAAAGCATATTATGACGTACCTATACGTACGAATACTTAACATATTTTAGCATTATTTAATAACATTCATTTTTTTTAATGAAGCTTCGAAACTCCGGAACTCCGGACTTGGAACTCTCAGCATTAAAATCCGACTCCGGAGCTGAAAAATAGTCAAATTTTCATGTCCTAATAGGGAAACTAAGTAGTTATAACTGTAACTTAGAAGGCTCTAATCCAGTCACTTACACCGGAATTCATAGTCAATATAGGAGTTCCTTTCGAGGACGAGTCAAACGACATGTGTCATATATAGAACCTTTATGCAATGCATTAAGGTTGTGTATGACACAATAATATGTCGGCTGAATCGTCCTCTAAAGAAGTCCCTATCTTGACTATGAATTCCGGTGTTAGTTACTCGTAAATTGGGATGTGTCCTAACATTAAACATGTGTGACTATACAATTAGATGAATACATTATACTCCAATAGGACGGTGTTATATCATTGAGTTATGTAAGCAAATAGCCGGAACCGGTTGATTCCAGATTAATTTACTAATCGGACGCTATTCGGAATGATCGATTGATTTGCGATTATGTCCGTACGTATTCAAAATGTTTCATACAGAGAGATACATTTCTATTATTGCCTAATGGTGAAAAGAAAAGTGTAAGCTCTTTGTCCTGTCTTATTCATTGTGACAAAATAGTCTTTGCTTATTTTATCTTTAATTACTAAAAATAACTGATAGAGTTTGGGGTCCCAAGGTGCTCGAATTGTGACCGGAAAGTGTAGCGTTGGAAGACCCTCAACTAGGAGGGCAGACGACCTCAAACGAGTCTCAGGGATCCCCTAGATTCATGTGGCGCAAGACCGTGGCTACAAGAGACCTAAGTAATATGTCCAACAGTAGACGTTATAGTAGGTACTAATATTGATAATAACCATACCCCATACATCCAATTCTGATCAGGCACTTAGATTTTGGAAGCTATGGTGAAACAAAGAAATTCATATATTTTGTACATGAACCCTGAAAATATTACACTCCTTTTTGGAAAGTCGTGTAAAAAATGCATATATTATTTCAAAGTACTATAACTTGTATAAGTACTGTAATAGAATCAAATCTAATCAAATACTGATAATCCAACACAATGGCTGAGATAAACTATGGCTTTTGAACCATAAACAATGAACGAAGTAATTATAGACCATTAATTAGTAAAATGCCATAATCGGAACGTGTTTTTCATTACAACGACCATGAGTGTGTTTATTCATAACAACCTATTTATAAAAATTATTGTGCACGTTCTGTAAAATTGCATAGTAAGTAATGGTAATGCAAAATAATTGTGTGTTTATCTCACGTCCACGTCAACTAGAAAATGCATTCTTATTTGATGACAATGTAGCTAGTTCCGATGAATTGAATAATTTGACAACACATCAAGAAATTTTTAATTTTGTAAGCGCTCTTAAAACGCTGTTTGTGTCCATGACTAATATTTTACTCAGGCGTTAAAAATAAAGCCCTGGTCATACAGGACGCGCGCCGCCAGCGGATCCAAAACTAGTCCTACAAGTTGTGATACCTACAGCAGATTGCAAAGCCACGTGAACATACATGTGTTACCTACAAAACGTCGCAATCTGCAGTGGGATACGTTTGTATTCTTTGTCTTTACAAATCCTACAAGCTACTGTCGACACACTTCGCTGCCGTAAATCGTAATGTCTGACCCTGGTAGGGCTACTATTTTCAAAGAAATGTAATAATGATGTAATTCTAAGGTAATAATGTCCTAATGTGAATATGGTCCTAGAACTGGACACCAACTGGTAAGCTAACGTTAATTCGGAGAAAGATTACTAGGAGTAAGTATTCCTATATTATGTATTCTTATTACTTAAAATTTAATCACTTACCTCGTTTATGTGTTTGTAGGTTTTGATGAGGTCCACACTGAGTTTCCTTAACGGCGCTGTTGAGGGATCCCGAAAATGGTGTGGTATTCGAGCTTGCATGGCCTGGACAACCAACAAAAACTAGTAAGTTATTGATAGTTAAGGCTGAAACAAACAGAACGCGCAACGGAAACGTGTCCAACGCGGCTAGAAGTTTTATAATACAAGGAACTGTGTGAAGGCGCTCACATTCCGAGATCCAAGCGTAGGGTCGCGATTACAATTTACAACTATAAGTTTTACTCAAGTAAGTAGCTTACGTATTTACTTTTTTTACAACAAATTTACTAAGGTAAATGTACTTATAAGAGTGTTTACATTAAGTTAACTTGTCGAGTAAAACTTACAGGTGTATCCGTGGCCTCACACCTGCAGTGTTTGACGTGCTTAATGTAGTTCGTCGTATTACAAATCTTACACTTACACGTGCGTTAAGTGTGACGTTTTACACTTACACGCGCGTTAACTGTGACGTTTTGTCATGTAAGTAGTTTCCGTGGCGCGTTAGTTTTCAGGCTTTAGTTATAATAGGTCCATATCGATTCACTGAGATGACTCGTGAGGCATGGCGCCGGTTGCGGGAGGGTGAACTTGACAGTTGACGTAAAAATGAAGGTTCTTCGTCAACGTCACTGTCACCCACTCGCAACCGGCAGCCTACCTCACGAGCTTTTTCAGTCAAGCGGTACACCTGTACAATGTACATAGTATGTATTTCAAAAACATTTAGCAATTTTAGCAGACAAACAAAAGCTGGCAGTCTAGGCCCGAGGCAATTTAGTCTAAGTGATATTTTATGAGGTATTTTAATAATTTTATCATGCATGCAAAGTGGCTGACTAAACCTCATTCAAAACGATATAGTATTGTAATCGTTTATAAATTATAAACTATAAAATCGAATTGGTGCTTTGAATTTATCAATCAACTAATACTAAGTGCTAAATAACTATCATTCGGTAATTGACCGTTGCTAAATGGTTCTATCATTTATTAGACAACGTTTTAACATTATACTGAATCGTGTTGATTGTCACAAAAAATGTTATCATGTACGTTGAAGAGCAGTTAAAGACGTTAACTTCTGCTAAATAAAAAATAAAATTTAAAGAATCAATTACCGAATTATAACGTCGTACACTAATTTGTTTGACGCTGAATATGTTGAAAACCTTTACAGAAAAAATCAAATCAAGTCACGTATGAACACTTACATAATTATTAGTTATTAGAGCTATTAGGTATAAAAATATTATAATAGTACTTAAATAAATGAAATGCTTGAAAATTGGGCGGTTTTTTATTATCAAATAGGAATAAGCAAGGAGAAACACTAAAACCAAAAAAATAGGCTTTGATTTGAATACGAAAACGTACCTACACGAGACAGTTTGTGTATCCATTATTTTACTTTGTTCTACCAAATCCTTAAACCCATAATTTACCTCTTAAAATGTAGGAAAGTGCCATTTGTAAGACTAAAAATTTTAAAACTAATAGCTAAAAAAAGAAATAAATAATAATAATTTTCTTTTTAATATTAAGTATGTATTAACAATTATAATTATTGTATATCTACCTCACGAATATTTGGTTAATAGTCATCCTTTCCGTTTCATCATCATTCTTAAAATGTAGGTACCTACTAACTAATAAGAATAATGTTAAATTTTTTTGAAAAAAAAAAACCATCTAAAAAAGAAAAGTTACTTTTCGTCAACTAAAAAAGGCACTTAGCTAAGAACTTTGTTAACCACCATTTATCTATCACGGGTATGCGAATATGCCTGAGCATCTACAGTTAAAAAGAAGTAAGCATTATTCATGTTAGAATATCGTAAAGTTCTGAAGCGTGGTATCCCTATTTAACCCTCAAATAACTACAAACAAACCCCTAGTGAAAGTAGCACTATGTTTGATGGATATTTCAATCCACTATCATAGATAAAGTGGATATGTCTGAATCATTTACGATTAAAAAGAAACAGGCATTCTTGTGAGAAGATCGCTAAGTTTTGAAGCGTAGCATCCCTACTTAACCCTCAAATAACTACAAGCAAACCTCTGGTGAAAGAGAACTTGTAGATAATTAGTGGCACTTAGTTTGAAGGATAATTTATTTACCTCGCGTAATGTCTGCCCCGACAGCGTTGTTAATGGTGCTTTTAATAAAACAATGAGGACGATCTTGCTGTGCGTATTTTAAGGGTTTAAGTGGGTGTACGTTACATTTAAATAAAATAGGTTTAAAAGCTTTCTTTCTTTTAGAAGTATTTTCTCATAGGCGTGCGCTTGACACACACTTACTTAAAAGCGATACTAAAAAGAGACAAACTTTTCGTTTCCTTTTCCTGCATGTTTAGCAGGGGGAGGGCGGCCAGTGCATATCGCATGCTGCACCCAACAGATTTGTGATCCAGCGGATCATAGCAAATTAAGCTTTTGGTTCCTTGTATAGTAAAATATCTATCTATGAACATTGACCATTTATTTTCCCAAATTGATAAGAGCAACATAGTACCTACCATAGTTTATTTCTCTACCAATATTATTCGTATAAAAATAACATCTATAAATGCATCTAATGGTAAATTAATTATCTGTAATTTTCAGTCGATTTATTGGAAAAAATCAAATATTGAGCTTTACAGCTGACAGTTTGTAACCTTATGGCCTAGTTATAGCTAAGTATTGTTTGGTTAATGGGGACCCACGCCACCGCCCTAGTTAGCATCCCTAACCGCAAACAGTAGGTAGTTATCATACAACCGGGTTAGGGGTAACCCCAAACTGCCTCGTGCATCATTTACCTGTGCGCGGCTAGGGTAGCAGCAGAAAGCTCTTGGGTTGCGCGCGGGGGCGCTCACCTGAATGTCCGAGGGCGCGCTCATGGAGGCCAGCTGCTCCTCCGCAACCAGCCTGCCATAGAGAGGGACGTGGCGCCTCTCGCCGCCGGCGGCTTCCGGCATGCCGCCGCCGACCACGCCCACTGCAACAAAAATAAAACAATAGTTAGAACATAATTATACTTTACAGTCCTTCTTCTGTCCTCTGTTTTTTATCTACACTTAACTGTACGTGAAACTTTTCAGGTGTTTGCAAGGTTAAATCAACTTTAACGTAGCTAGGTACAAGGTACTTAAAGTGCACACTATTTGTATGTCAATAACTCTTTAACTAGTTTTTAACAAGAGAATTAAAGTAAGGCAATCGTGATAATTATTTACGACTAATAATAATAAAACTACAAGGCTTATATTTTATAACGCAAGGACCAAGGACCTTCTTTTTTAACACATGGCTGGTAAGAGTTAAACAATCACAACAATCCTAAATCGTAAGTAAGTACTATGTGTCTAGAGCCTTAAAGCACCGTTAAAAGTTTGTTCTTGGGTAGGTAAGTAATTGATGAATCGAATCAAAGCATATTTTTTTGTAAAAAACAATAGTAATTAGATAATATGTCAATAAAGTGTCGTTTATTGGGTACAAGGTAATTGAACGCCGGCGGCATTGGTGTGTAGTCTCCTTTATAAACCACACAATTCCCACGTATTCGTAAAATGTATCGAATGTTTAAATTCCATTTCGCCCATCTAGTTAAACCGCCTCGCCCAAATTAACCGAATACAAAATAGCATGAATACAGTTAGGAGATCGATGCGATGTTTAGAGTTTAGAGTAGCTCATGTCAATCAACCCGGTGGCATAGTTCAAATTTCCATAAACGACTCATTCACCTTGCCCGCCCACTCTTACCGGCTTCTAAACATTGCGGTGTGAATCATTTTTTTATGTGAATCGTTTTTATTTCCACGAATAAATTCCTCGCATACTAAGAACCGATTGTTTCAGTAATTATGCTATTTTTATTCTGACAGTATAGTAGCGTCAGAGGTGGTGCGTACAGTATCGCTTTCGAGTTTGAACGAAATTGTTTATTGTATGATCTAGAATCTTTACGCAGGGGTTTGCGACTTCAATGCAATTCAATATGGATAGGAATATTGAACCTCTCCGATTTTAACGAAGTTTAGTAAATAGATTTATTTAGCTTGCATTCCGAGGATGGGCATAGAGTACTTTTAATTCCGGAAAATCCCCACGGGATTTTCAAAACCTAAATCCACATGGATAAAGTCGCGGGTATGATCTACTTATTTGGTATACAAAGATAGCTTGCATCCCGTATACAATATAGGCTACTTTAATCCAGAAAAATCGACGTTCTCTTGGGATTTTTGATCCACGCGGGCGAAGTCGCGGGCATCATCTAGTAAAATAATAAAATAAAGTACAATCACTTTGTATTCAAAACATTGTGTTACTGAATAATCCGAACAACTTTTAACGTAAGTGTTTATAAACATAGCTTCGGACTTGTCAGTTTCCACTTTGTGAGTTCATATCAATCTTAGCGAAGTTGATCGCATGTCGCTCGTTCGACAAGCGAGAGCAAGTCGCTAAAGTAGTAAGTATGTCTCACCGTGGGCTCCCATCGGGATTGTTGTGTCTTGTGGCGGAAAAATGTTGAAAATATCAGGAAAACATAAGAGACAAGTGATAAAGGTTCGAAAAATGTTCAATGAAATTTAATAAGGTACTTAAAACTTTACAAGTATATTAAAGAGCTTTTGATTTCGTTTGCGTTGGTTTATTTTTTTCGGAGATTCTTTCGTCGTTTTTGATTGGATTCATCATTGGGTTTTGCGTCTTCATTCCTCATACGCATGGCTAACAAGCGCTTACCTATAGTGAAAAAAAAAATATGCCGTGTACAGAGAGTGTGATGTCGTGTACAGAGTTCAAAGCCGAAAGTACGTATTAGTTAGATAGTTTTTACCGGCTTGAGTCAATCAAGTAATGAAATATTTTTAAATCCAAGGACTCAACGAATTCAAATAGTTTCGTTGCGAATTGTTGGAATTGCAAAATTAACTCTTACAAATATGTACTAAATTTTAGTAATAAATATCTAAGTAATTAATAATACATAGTTTGTTAATACAGTAAAAAATTTGTAATTACTATTATTAAAGTTTGGTAATTGGTGGTGCATTTTCGTCAGCGTCATTATAAAAAAATTACCGTCTTATTTCAACTGAAAAAAAAAAAATATACTTTTACGTCTCTATCACCACACCACTGCTTCTGATTCAGAATTCCGATGAAATTCTAAACTAATGGCAAACCTACTTATGGCTGCTCATTCTCATGGCTATAGGATTTCCGACACATGCGATTGTTTTTAAAATAAAATTGTTTTCTATAGACTATAAAAACGTGTCATAGAACATTTTTCTTAGATTTTTTCATCATATCGAAATAACGGTAAAGCGAAGTGTAAGCTTGAAAGAAACCGATACCTGCACACACAACCCGCGAAGACAACGCGGTGCAAGGTGCGACTGCAGTGTCCAGTGCAATTGTTGTAAGTACACATTGCAACGCGCGCGTATAATCTTATTTTTTTTTTATTGCGTGATAGGCTGGACGACAATCATGCTTAAAAAAAGCAATGATGAGGTCTAGATCGGAGCGCGCTTGCCTAGGCTCTAGAAGTTACCTGTTCACTCTTGCTTTGAAAGTATTTAGGTTATAAGTGGCAGTAAACAAGGATGCCGGAAGGGCATTCCACACCTTAACGGTTCGTATCAGAAACGTTGAGCAAAAAGTTTCGTACGAGTGAATTAGATGTCGACCGCGTAAGGATGCTAACGTTCACGGTTTCTCACTGTTCTGTGATAGAAAGGTGAAGAAGGAACAAGGTTGTGAAGTTTCTGAGCTCCAAAATATATCCGGATAAAAACCGACATTCTTTATAAAGTTCTTTATATTAAAAATAGTAGACGCGTACGGGCGTTTTTAACCCCCGACCCAAAAAGAGGGGTGTTATAAGTTTGACGTGTGTATCTGTGTGTCTGTGTATCTGTGTATCTGTCTGTGGCATCGTAGCGCCTAAACGAATGAAACGATTTTAATTTACTTTTTTTTGTTTAAAAGGTGGCTTAATCGAGAGTGTTCTTAGCTATAATCCGAAAAAATTGGTTCAGCCGTTTAAAAGTTATCAGCTCTTTTCCAGTTTTCTTGTAGAAAAGAAGGTTAGATAACCGTTAGGTTCATAATATTATGTCAATTGACAAATGTCAAGCTGTCAAGATCGACGTTGCCTAGATACATAATTATTTATTTGAAAATGATGTTTTGGAAAACTCAGATACTTTGGACTAGTTACTGTAACCTTGACTTGTCGGAGGTGTTATAAATTTTTAATTTACACTTGTTAATGTTGTCGTGCAGTTTCTGTTACCCGTTGTGTTTCGGGCTTAAAGGCTGATTCACACCAAGGACGTACACGTGACACGTGCGTGGTGATGCGCGTAAACCCCTAACGCACCGGGTTACGCATACGTCCACGCTTTACGCAAGCGGTGTGCCATGTTTTATACAGTTCCATACATTACAACGCAATGGTACGCGCTACGTCTACGCTTATGCAACGCTTACGCAGCCTGTGTGAACGAGCTATAAAATGTTACGCCTTTAGCACATCGACGCATTCGCATGCGGTAGTGGAACTATTAACGCCTTTATGCACTTGACGTAAAGGCGTCAACGTTTCGCTGCCCTGTGCGAAATGCGCCGGTGTGCTAACAGTGTAAGGCGAGGTGCGTGAGTGCACTCTGCGACGGCAACGGAGGTCGCAGACAAGTTAATTCAGTCTTATTTATGTACCGTCTGGTACAACGTGACGTTTCATAATAAAACACCAGACCGGGCCAGCGTTCGACTCGCCCGTTTATTTCAAGGCGACAGAAAAGTTTGTTCATCGTCTCGTAACTTGGCGTTACTTTGCTTACCTGCTTGTTTTAATTGAGAGTTAATTTGTTGAATATATTATTTCTCCCTTTCATCAACAAAAGGGGACAATGTTTTGATAATACAAAATGATCAGCACTTTGTATTTACGGGTTACAAGACGTGTCCTTCAAGCACGCTTCAAATGAACAAAGTTCGTTTATTATTTGAATACAAGTGTAAATTAAAAATTTATAACACCCCCGACGATCCAAAGTATTTGAGTTTTCCAAAACATCATTTTCAAATAAATAATTATGTATTTAGGCAACGTCCATCTTGACAGCTTGACATTTGTCTATTGACATAATATTATGAACCTAACGGTTATCTAACCTTCTTTTCTACAAGAAAACTAGAAAAGAGCTGATAACTCTTAAACGGCTGAACCAATTTTTTTAAATTATAGTTAAGAACACTCTCGATCAAGCCACCTTTCAAACAAAAAAAAGTAAATTAAAATCGGTTCATTTGTTTAGGCGCTACGATGCCACAGACAGATACACAGATACACAGACACACAGATACACAGATACACACGTCAAACTTATAACACCCCTCTTTTTGGGTCGGGGGTTAAAAAGCAATCCATCCAACTCAATATTTTTTTTAAAACGTTTATTAAATTTCTGTGTTCATGGATTGCCAAATGTATGATTTCAAACTTACTAGGGCTCAAATGAAAACATTGATTTTGATTGCTTAGTATTCAAATAAGAATTTAACTTTGTTGGTATGGGGCGCGCTCAAAGGGCTGTTACTTTATTGTTATTGATGAATCACACTTCTCCACGTATCTTATTTAAATGTTAATTACTGAATTACCAGAGATAATAAATGACTCATTTTTATGCGATCTGACACTCATTCAATAATATTGTGTAACATAGAACATAGTATTGTCATTATGTGTGTGTATGTGTGTCTATGAGTGTGAGTGATGATTGATGCAGTTCATATACCCGACTTTCTAATAAGAAGTAAGAAGAGAGAACAGAAACAATTTTCTACTAGAATAGTTATATAAAAGGATTGTAAAGTTTTAATATTGGAGCAACCATGTCAGATAAAGGTCAGATACTGAAAATCTCTTTTTTTTTTTCAGAAATTCTCCATCAATATTTTGTGCTGTTTTTAATCAGGTAAATAAAAAGATAGAATAATTAACATTTTATTAAAGAAATGGCTAATTTTATTATTTATCATTACTCCTTTTCCCTTTATTCCCTGAACAATAAGCTTGTATTACGGTTACGACGTTATAGGAAAAAAGTTGAAAGGTTGAGCCTACGCAACGACCTTTCAATGTTTGATCAGAGATGAGCTATTTAGGTTTTAGTTTATAGTAGGTAAATATCACCAATAAGATAACAATATGCGTACAAGAAAGTAAAAACTATCCGCAATAAAAACTTTTTGTTTCATAATTTTTATCCCGTGGCCTTCTAAGTTCTAACACAACATTGCCTTGATGGCAAGACAGATTTCAAGATAAGAAAATTAGATAACGATATCAATCAAGTAGGTTAATTTGTTCTGTGTGTCGTCATAGGAATAGTTATTTTGTTGTTCAACCGTTCAACTTGTTGATAAGTTCATGGCAGATTGAGGAATTAGAAAACATCATAATGGCCTTTATTACGTTCTCTTAGCGAAAGATTTATATTAAGTATATTATGTACCTACTTTTGTTAGAGTAAGTAGCCAAAATAAGAAAATATCTGTATCAATTTTACCTCTTAGATAGGTAACGTAAAAATTGTCGTTTACCTGTGTTTACGCCTAACTGATGGACGTTGGGGTCCCAAGATGCTAGAATAGCTCCTCGCACCGGAACGTTAGAAGGACCTTCAACTAGGTAGACGGACGACATCCCTAGGCCCTAAAGTTCCGGCTACACACTCCGTCTTACCTGAGAGAGCTTACCTGCACAAGCCAGTTAATGCAGTTAAGTGCGTGCGTGTGGATGAGCACTACGTATCCCGCGCAATTCCAAAAGCTGCTAAAGATTGAACTGCACAGTTCTCGGTCTTACCTGTGCTGGCAAAACGGAGCGTGTAGTCAGAGCGTAAAAGAGACCTATGTCCAGCAGTGAACTTTTATCGTTTGATAATAATAATGATGATGATGACGCCTACATATACATAGGTATATTTTCCATACTAAAGGGGAATTTAGAAACTTATAGTCGAACTACATCTGATCTTATCTAGTATATACAAGTCGCAGTGCAAAGGAACCTTTCTCTTATCAGAATCTCGCGTCGCACGTGCAATTATCGTTGTTATTGCATCTGATCTCGGTAACTGCGTTGTTACAGAGACGCACTTTTCTTAATAGTAATGTCTTAATGATGTTATGTAAATAACCGGCATTTTATATAAGTGTATTATATTTCCTTTCAGCTTTCATATGTATTTATTTTGTACATGGGCGTGAGAGCAAAAAATATACGGATAATAATTATTATTTATCACCACCACCATTCCATATGACGAAAACCTCGTGAGAGCTTAGACGAAGAATAAAACTCAAGTATCTCGATCTGGCTCACGAGGTTAACGACATGACCTGGCATTGAGGTCCACTGAAACCATCCTAATCGTCATATTTGCGAATAGGTTTATCCCAGTCAGCCTAGCTCACCATTGGGACTGGGGTCCGTGGCAGTTCGCTCACAGCCAGGATGCAAAAAGCGGTATGCTAGGCTCGGCTAGGATAGTCCGCCGATTTCTCATCTTGCCGTGACCCCTGGCCGTTTTTGGTCTCTCCTGCCGGGGTGTAATCCTCCGCCCGGAACAAATACCTATGCATTTATGTAACGTGTATATAAGTTTATATGTTTTATAATGTACGTAAGTGTATTATATTCCTTTTTGGCTTTTATATATGTATTTATTTTTATCGAGCGTGAGAGTAAAGAATATAGGTACGAAAATAGTAATATGTATTACAAAAATAAATATAAATAAAAAATATGAATAATTAATGAAGTTACTTGAAATTTTAATGACACTACAATAACATCATCTCAACTCATCGCCGCTCACTACTGAGAACGGGTCTCCTCTCGGAAAGGTTTTAGGCCATAGTCCACCACGCTGGCCAAGTGCGAATTGGTAGACTTCACATACTTTGGAGAACATCATAGAGAACTCTCAGGCGTTCAGGTATTTTCACGATGTTTTTTTTCCTTTACCATTAAACTATGAATGAACAATATGCAAAGAGGCATTTTTACGCAACAATTTCCGTACTTACCTAGATAAAAATTAAAAATACAATCAAATACATTGTATGATAAATGAAATGTATGAAATATCCATTTGGATAAGAACAGTAAACTTATATCCAATTTGCTCATGGCACGTGTAATGTAACTCGTCAGTTATCATTTCAGTTCAGCATGTTACCTTAGCAACTGCGCAATTCACCATAAGATCATTATTAGGTATATCAAACTTAACTTATCAAAAAGATAAGTTTGATATACCAACCAATCCAGTGATAGCTAATGGTGCACAAGCGTACATTTAATGGTCCGATTTCTGCAGTCTTTGTGCTATAACACAGAAGCCGCGGGTGCATGGTTGCGTCGTAAATATTCGGAGTTTTCCGGCTATGATCTGCGCATGTGCACTTATCCGCATGTTATCGCATGTGATCCAGCTACTGCGTAGTTGTAGAAACTCGTTACGCTCCGCGGCCGTTACGTGACGTTCTTCAGTGCGGTTCTGGATGTTTTTATCATATAATCTACTGCAATTCTTTTTTTAATTCTTATAATACAAGTTAGCCCTTGACTTCCATCTCACCTGGTGGTAAGCGATGATGCAGTCTTAGATGGAAGCGGGCTAATTCACTGTTAATGTTATGCTTTAGATGTCAAAATATATATTTGTGACTAAAGTTAAAAAAAAAAATTGTCTAACAAACACCCGTTTCTCCCACGTAAAAGCGCCAAATTTTGCACAGGTCCTTTTATAATGTAGGTGAGCACTAAGAAAGAATTTTTGAAAATTCATCCCCAGGGAACATTCATGTTTGCACAGAATAGAACCAGAATTCCAAAAACCTACGTAGTATATTGACCTCTATTTCCACGTGGTACCTAAAGCACAAATTTGTAATGGGAAAAAAGCGCGACGCGAATGTGAATCAACTCTTAGCTCTTAAGGTAGTTAAAATAGCCTTAGACTTACGAGATGTCCTAAAATAAAGTGCTTTACCCGACTACGGTAAAGCGAAAAGGAAGGGTTACGATTTTTTCAGGCCATGTAGCGCCTTAATTACTGGGCCGATTTTGATGAATGTTTAACTTTATCCTGTTTGAAAGATATATAAGTTACATACTTACTTATTGTAAGAACTTAGTACAATTTCTATTTTGAATAACATTGTGCCATCAATCTAGTTAGGCAAGAGGTGGTAGGTATACGATCTACTAGAGTCGTAAGTAAGCAGATACCTGGAATGTAGCAGGCAAAAGGGAATTGAATAATATATTAAGCAAATGCATCGAGACTGCAGCATGTTGATTTGCGCAGTTGTTTGATACAACTCTCTGAAGAAGCTCTAAGACACTGTTTCACACTGGCTAAATACCGGATTGGTAATAGGAATGAATGCATCGACAGATAAAGAAGCTCTACAATCTACGCAGACCATTAAAAGAAGCTCGTATGATGACGATAAGACAACACTGGCACAGTTTACGATAGGGAACTTGTAACTAGTGTAAATTTAAAATTTATACTGCAGCGAGTTTAACGTGCGCAGTTTGTCTCAAAGAAGCTCTGAGATGGTGATGTTTTTCTCTGATGGTTTGTGGTAAGCCCCGAATGCAAGGACAAGTGTAGATAGCATTACTTTCAACTTAAATAGCGCTTCTTTGTTAAATCTGGCTAAATCATATCGTGGACAAATCGATCGATATAGAGAATGCAGCGAGTGTAATGTGCGCAGTTTGACTCAAAGAAGCTCTGAGATGTTCTGGGTTTCCCCGATGACTTGCGTTTAGCGTCGAATGCGAGGACGAGTGTAGGAGTGTGTCGATGGCACGGCGCGAGTCGAGAGTAGAGACGAGCGAGTCGCTACGTCACTATTTGCAAGCCGCGCAAAACCAGCCCGTACTGCCGGCCGACAACCTGTGGTAGCTATGCGCGGAATGCGACTAGTCGCCGGTAGATTAGCGTGGGAGGTGCAAACTTGTGTTTACGTATTGCAAATGCGGATCGCTGGTACTAATTCGTAATTTATTCCGATCAAAATTGACGATTAATCATGTTGATAAATAGATACCTACGAATAGGTACGTGTGCCATATATTGTAGGCCAAAGACCTGGTTTAAATACGGAGATGACGCAATGTACGTTGGAATTTAATAAAAATAGTTTAGTTGCTACTCACGACCGCATATTTTAGACGCAATAAATAAAATATTATATGGAAAGGAAACTATAAACTTTTACTTAGATACATTAGGCACCAAATTTTAACTTACAGTCATTTATCCATTTTTAAGTTTAATTTTTTTAACACTGTGAGAAACTATTTTATTGAACGCAGTTCATCAAATGTTAGAAATGCGAACGAATAAATGCGCAGTTAGAAGTTAAAACTTTTATCTTATCTCGAAAAATGAATCACAAGTTACTATTAAGAGAAAGAGTTAACTAGTAAGTACAATTAGTTACTTACAATCGTCACTTTTTTCTTCTTTTAGTATAGACATCCCGCAAATCCAAAGTGCATCCCAATATAAGAAATAAACACAGAACAAAGAATTTATCACTGAGCGTAATCATTTGGTTTGAAAACAAAGAGCCGAGAGCACGTTTTATTAGAACAACAATGAACAGCTAACAGTGCTAACACTTTAATCACTGCGCCACTATTGGAAGTCACGGTACGCGGGTGTCCCATGATTTAGTGTGACAAGTGACATGGAATCGGTGGCGGGTGTCGCCAGCCACCAGTCACCAGTAGAAGCGTGGGAGCGCAGTTCATAATATATTAAACTATCGTTCGGAATTGTTTGGGTCGGCGCGTCCTTGCGCGTCACTGGCGGCCGTGTGTTATTGTTGTGCAACAATGTTTATACACGTGGCGTTGTTGTGAACGCGAAACTTGTCAATATCAGCGGCGACGGGCGCAGGCGATAAGGCGCGGGTATGTGCCGGCGAGCCGCGCGGCCAGCCCGACGATACTAACGCGCGAACTATAATATCGCTAGCTAAGTATCAACCGAGCGGAGGACCACGTGATTCAGGTGACAAGCATGTCGACATGAATTACGTACGCCGTGATTTTATCGACGAAGGATTCACAAGAGACTACGTACGAGGCGGTAGTTTCTTTTAACAGTAACCAATTAACTCAACTCCAATAAAAGTTTGTAAGCAGAAATACCAAACATACCGATCTATACTTATACTGCGTCACTACGTAGGCTCTATGAATAAAAGAGTACGGTTCTTCTAAGAGCCAGACTATACGATTTCCTCTTTATCAACTGCATACAATCACGCATTCTTGGCAAAAACAAACCAATACAATCAGTCTATGTCCTCATCCCGTCCTATACGCTGGTTCGCTTACTCAGTGTCTAACACTAAATGATAAATAACCACAGAGCTAATTTAACATTTATTTTTAATCTATTGAAGGTTTTCTACAAAAAAATATTTTAATATCACTCAATGAAGCAGCAATGTAGAACCAACCAATGTCAAATGAGCTCGGTGGTTATCATTCATTGTTAGACACTGAGTTAGCAAATCACCCTGCTGTACTGTCCCGGATGAACCCGGTCTCTTTTTAGGCTCCCGTATCTCCAGAGAAAAAAGGAAACCTTATAGTATCACTTGGTTGTCTGTCGTGTCTATCAAGATAATCAAAACCTATAGAGTACTTCCCGTTGACTTAGAATCATGTTTGGCAGGTAGGTAGGTATTATAGCACAAGTAAAGGAAAACCGTGAATTTGTGGTTACATCACAAAAATATATTCAAGTGTTATTTCTTGTAAATCGTACGGAATCCTTCATCTGCGAGTCCGACTCGATTTGGCCAGTTTTTTTTCTAGTGTTTCATCCATCCGTTTAACAGCCTTACCTATATATATGCATCCACAGCTGGGCATAAGCCAGGCGCCACCACACGGCAAACACGGTTCTCCGCCCTTCTCATCTACCAACTTCTCGTCACTTTTACAATAATTATTTAGTATGCACAGTAATTGACAAGCCTTGGAAGGTTTGCCTCGTGATCAGAATATAATTTCAGTCCTACGTGGCCTCAAAATGCCCATGATGTGCTCAACATTACTAGAGCACTGGTAACAAATACCACCAGAACATTATTCCTGAGGAGAGCATCTTCTTACTTCTATCCTTTTTACGTATCGACCGCGCAACCATCTTGGCCGATTTTATTAGTCTTCGACTGGTGAATAATTCAGCGCGTTTTCTATTAAGCACTTAGGGAGAATGCATCTTGGTAGATTCTCAAGGCACCGCTGGCGCCAGAGTCGCAGTATAAACATACAGGGCTGAGTCCTCATTTGCATCGCCTTGGCCCGCCCGCATTTTGTCAACAGCATTATTATTCTTTGAACTGCATCGAGCGATTTTGAGAAAGTATTATCTATTACCGTGAAGTTAGGTGTGTTATTGTTTTTAATACAATAGCATGTTCGAGATACTACGTATTTAATATATGTATCTGTTTTGTTGCTTGTCCCGGGGGAATTTCGAAAAATCCGACCTTATTCCTTGTATTATAAAGGGAACCTCTGTGCAAAATTTGAGCTTTCTATGAGTAATCCTTTGGACTGAACCACAGTTCACAAATTACAAAACGTCGAGGCGTCACTGGCAGGTGTCAAATGTAGAAACATTTGACGCAAGGTACCATATGAATCGATTATTTTTCTTTGATTCACGTTACCCATAGCCTAAAATTATTTGACATTATCGTCGATTCAGGATCAAACCGAGAGGTCCCTCACTCTAGTTCACTCTGGCTGAACATTGATGAGTCAGTCAGTCAGTGAGTCAGGACTTTTATATATCCCGTGTGGCAAGCTTCATGCATTATTGAAGTAAGTGATAGTTAATCTTAGAAAAATTGGTCACAAAAGAAAATAACACCTTTAAATAGTACTAACTTTAAAGCCACTAACATATTAACTAATAAGTAGGTATAATATACAAACACGTGTACAATATAATATACAAATACTCCGGTTATTCACTTAATTGTAGGATTAGATAACCGTGTATTTGTTCTATTGTTTCATACAATGTCTGTTGTTGGCATCGCATTAAGATTTTATGGGACTCTGTAGTTAGTTACTATGCTAAACATCTTTAAACGGTATAGTGAAAAATGAATGTAAGCAGATAATAATAAAATATAATAAAATGATAATATTATAAAGGCGAAAGTTTGTATGTGTGTGTGTGTGTGTGTGTGAATGTTTGTTACTCCTTCACGCTAAAACTACTGGACAGATTGGGCTGTTAAGAATGGAGATAGATTACTCTGGATTAGCACATAGGCTACTTTTTATCCCGGAAAATCAAAGAGTTCCCACGGGATTTTTAAAAACGTAGATGTAGTTTTTTAAACATCCCGTTGTTTAAAAATCCAGACGCTATGAAACGTGAAAATATTTTAACTAGTTAGTTATAAATATTTTCACGTTTCATAGCGTCTGGATTTTCACAATTTAAGTAGGTAGTTACTCATACTTAGTCAATAAAGTTCTATAGGTACCGAATACCAATCCAGTAAATCGGTTAACTCCATGTCCTAAAATAGGCATTGCATAATTTTACAACTTCTTCAATTATATTATAAATCACATACTGAAACTACAGAAAGTAATGTATTTTGTAGAATAGCTCTACCACTTTTTCTCGGAAAATAGTAACGTTATAATATAATGTATTGTTTAAATATCTAAAATATTATGATAGTTATTAGTTACCTACCAACAACAAGTGATTCTGAGAATATTAAAATTCAAAGAACACTCATGCACTTAATGTAAGTACAACTAACTTGTTAGATGGCGCATTTACCACTTGCATATTAAGCTACTAGCTGATGCCCGCAGCTTCGCCCGCGTGGATTGGTCAGATCCCCTGCAGCATCAGGATTGAGGAGTTGGACTCCAACTTTTTTATGAAACAATGTCGCAAAGTTCCTCTATCGATTAAAAAAGAAATGACGCAAATCGGTTCAGAAATCTCGGAGATTTCGGTGTACATAGGTAGAAAAACACAACTCCCTTTTTGAAAGTCGGTTAAAAAAGTAGCCTATGTTACACCCTGGTCAATCCTCTACTTGTCTGTGAAAATCCTGTCAAAAATGGTTCAGCCGTTCCAAAGATTAGCCTTTTCAAACAGACAGACAGACAGACAGACAGACAGACAAAAATTTTAAAAACGTGTGATTCAGTGTTGGTATCGTTCAAATAACCATATGAGCTTAATATGAGGTAGTTATTTCGAAATTACAGACAGACACTCCAATTTTATTTATTAGTATAGATGTACATATATACTTAGTACTCAAAGTAATTTAATAATAACAAACAAGTCTACGAATAATATTGGGTTTCATCACATTCATAGAAAGCTATTTGTTTTTGTATTTTTCGGATACAAAATCGAACTTTTGATGCAGTTTAGCCAGAGTGAACTAGAGTGAGGGAACCCTCGGTCTGATCCTGAACGACGACGACATGTCAAATATTATGCTAGGGGTGACTTGAAATCAAAGAAACCGTAGCGCCAAATGTAAGTAACATTTGACTCCTGCCAGTGTAGACCTCGACATTTTGCTACAAGTTCCCTTACAAACGAGTACTGTGGTTTAGGATAGGTAGATCGGATTACTTAATTATTTGCTGGTGATCTTTTTGCCCAGGCATAAAAAATTTAATTAAATAATGTGTACTGTAGGTAGGATACTAAATAGAAAAATATAAAAATTAAAACCACGGAATATACTCAAATAAAATATCTTAAATCGTTTAGTCTAAAAAATAAAATAAATTTCGGCATTTCTAGGTTATTTATTTTGATATCGTTAACAAAGGTCTGTGGAACAAAGACTCCTGAGATTGCTGGACCTTCTAGGAATTGAAGAAAAGACGGCTAACCTCCTTAAGTTTTATTATGAATATATTCGTTGTTGGATACTAGGAATTCTAATGTATGACCTTGTCTGCTTGTGTGATCGCTGCCAGTTAAGATTAAGAATTTTAATTTAAGACTATTTAACCTTTCAAAGTTAAATAGGCAAAAGGGCAGCCTGAATTTTGAAAGGCCTTGAAGTTGTATCTGTCGATAGTTAAGTAAATAATTTGCAAGTTGTGTTTAATAGGTGCAAGCTTTGCTAGTTTCGAATCGAGATCCTAAGTTCCGAAGACTACTTTTATTTCAATTATGAGTAAGTACCACTCATGGTACTTCATAAGTAATTTGTTCAACAATGATTTTAGGCTTACTTCGTGGGTTAACGACATAATTATAATTTAATCTATATGTACCAACTACGATTATTACGAGGATTTTTGATATCGTCGATCGTGGGGCATATTCTATCTGCAAAAACCAGAATTTCAATCTTGAGGATTGCTTGAAGCAAGCTAGTATGTGGAATCCTGTGGTAGAATTAGGCAAACCAGGACAACGTCGTACGACAATCTCGTATATTTTTGTCGAACAGTTCGAACTTCACCTCTCCCAGTACCGC
The DNA here is from genome assembly GCF_905333055.1 of Maniola jurtina. Classification (NCBI taxonomy): domain Eukaryota; kingdom Metazoa; phylum Arthropoda; class Insecta; order Lepidoptera; family Nymphalidae; genus Maniola; species Maniola jurtina. The sequence goes on from NC_060044.1 coordinate 3,630,699, forward strand.
AGTCCCGTCGTGACCACAACTAATGCAACTGTGTCGAAATATCGATAATTCAAAATGATCGTAATAATCGAGGTATATTGATGGATAGGTATTATAATATGTAATTTGTTTGATGTAAGAATTCACAATAAACACATTTTTTTAGATTTTTTTTTCAGGAGAAAAATTACCAAAGAGATAAGAGGAGAAACTTCTTAACCTAAGTAACATGCATAGTAAATTATTCGGCACCACTGCAGACCAACCTATGGTAATTTTAATATTCCAAGGTCTCAAGTAGCTAAAGTACGATCCGAGAAGCTAAGTGAATTGAACCATTAAAACGAACAAAACCTTATAAAATTGAAACTACACATCAGGGATATCTAATATCGATAAATAATACCTAGATGGGAACATAGAAACTATAATCAATAGACGCTATTATATCTTGTTCAAGTATCCAAATAATGCTTGTCTAGCAGTTCAGAACACAAAACAAGCACCTATACCTAATGAAAATCACATATCCCGAAGGATAAAATTATTATGTCTATTCAAAGTTGAAATTTCCAATGCAAAAAGCATATACAAATAAATGATACATGATGGAGATGGGGAGAATTCGTTGTTATGTTGTATGTCGAATTAACTGGTACCGTTTCTTTTCAACTTTACAATTTGACTTATATGTACGTACATATTGTGAAATTTGTGTAGTCTACGCGGACGAAGTCGCCGGTATACCCTAAATTTCTATATAGCCTATTGTCTATAAAGTCTTTTTGGTTTCATGATAGGCGATGTTTTTTTTTAATTTATAGACTAGCGCTTGGCTATAGTCAGACCTGCTAGCAAGTGATATAATATTAATATCGATAAGGCAACGAGGGTAAAACTGGGTTCAAATTAACGGAAAACTTAACGTACAAAAAGACACCTTTTTCCCTGTAACTGCAGATGATGTTTTTAATGTAGACTTGAGCTCGATCGCAATCATGCCTGAAGCAAATTTATAAATAATGCAGTGCACAATCAAACGAAGTAGACTTGAAGATGTCTATTTACTCTTACCTTGAAAGTAAACAAAATTATAAGCCATAGTAACTATGGACTCGGTGAGAGGTTTCCACACCTTAGCAATGTTACACTTGACCACCTCACCATGCTCCATGGAGTAAGTACATATTACATGGGACTATTGAAGCATTAAATTTGTGCAAACTGATGTAAAAACCCCCGCATTTCTAGAAATATCTCATAAAGCACATTGCCTAGAAGCAGAACACAATATGTTTAAGTCAGGTATAGTTTCCGTTCGCACTTTAAAAATTATTTCGTGTTCGGCTCTAAGAGGCCATTAATTATATCCTTGAGTCCACTCACACCGATGATAAATGACGATCAGTCGGATGTGTCTACCGAAGTCTAAACATTAAAGAGCATAATCAAATAATAGTTTTTTTTTCATGCCTATAACAGGTTTGTGCTTCACTACGATTTCACAAATCATAAGTAATGATGCAGTCTATTTATTTACTATATCAAGTTACTACGAACAAAACGCTAATCTAAACTATATGTATAGAACGGTAAAAATGTAGAAAAGCTTAGTTTGAATCCAGTACCTACCCCCATAATCTGGTGAAATCCATACAAATAATAATATTTTAAATGCGTCTGTCTGTCTGTCTACTTTTTTCACTTTTCTCAACCTAGATAGGTTAAGAAAAGTGAAAAATGAAATTGGTTCAGCAATAGGTTGCATTCCGGAGCTGTCTCCGGGATGTCAAACGTATCTCGCTAGGAAAGTTTTCAAAAACCCAGGCGAAGAAAGTCGCGGGCATTATCTAGTATTTGAGTAAATGAAAAAATTAAAAACAAGGCCGCGTAATAGATACTCGTAATTTAAGCTTTTAATAACTCTAGCTTCAACCATCAAGTATCTGTATTCTGTATATATTTTTTATCAAACTTAGGGCTTTTACCTACACTTCAAGGAAATTTCTACATATCACTCAAAGTGACGGTTTTCTTTCAACATGATAGGTATCCTTTTAAAGTACTATAGGACTGATGGACCAAAAGAATGTAGAACAGCCGAACTCTGACGATGTTAAAAGTGCGGCAATATTTATGATTGGCTGCCTCTTTCAGCAACTGGCAAAAATACACAACTCGATGCGAGTGTGACCGACACCACGCTAACTGCAGACCGAGTGAGCTCGGCACCGAGGCCGCGAGCCGGTCCGGGGCAGGTTTAACGTCCGGCCGGCCCGTCTGGCCGTTAACCCGGGGCCCGTGAGGTGTGCGCGAAAACAACGCGCCCGCGCCGTTATCGACGGTAACACGCGATTGTGGCAGATCATTGATGAATATTGTTGTTATAGTGGAGGAGATGGCTGATGTTTTGGCGCGACTTTCGGTTACTGTAGACCTGTTGAGACTCTTAAGTGCCTCGTCCGTTTTAAGAGTCGTCGTCGTATGCTTTAAGTTGGACTGAATTTTGTTTAATACTTTTTATAGGTACATGACTATGTAACTACAAGTTTATTGAATTAGTGAATAAATGGTGGAAGAAATTGCACGACTCCAACTATAGAGCCTCTTTAGTGATATTTTTTTAACTTTCTGTCAAGCTCCTCCATATCGGCTTTATCAAGATGAACCAAATTTCATTTAAGTATATGTCATCTTGCATCGTTTTTTAATAACAATCAACTACTTAAATAACTTATTTTATTAGGCATTTCCAAAATTTTCATTTAAAATAAATAATTCTGAGACAAGAAAACTCACTATTGGATGAGATTTGACTGACGGACTCTCAAATTTTTCGTTTGTACAGAAAAGGAGCGTATGATTTAGCGTTCATCACATCAAGCAATTGTTAATTAAGTACAGGGCGAGTAAAAAACGTCCAAGTGAAGGTTGAAATCATGCACGTGAGGCCAGACCGGGTAGCCAGTGCCAGACAGCATGGTCCAACATCTTCGAGATGGGTGACTGTTGCTCTACATTGCAAAGGACGCAAAAACCGGCGGTCATCGACGCCGAGGCCCGCGGGGATGCGAATTTCGGTATTCTTCCATACAATCATTTTCATATTTTTGTAGAGATTTGAATTTTGAATTAATCGTTTTATTTAAGTTTATGCTAGGAGCAGGGACGACAAGTTTCCAAGGGATGGGATTCGACAGTACGATCTTCAAGATTGTATCGTGCTCACTGAGAAAAATTTCTTTTTGATTTTCTCTTTCCAAAAGTGTTTTCTTCCAAAGGAAGATTGTTTAATTTTTTTTGATGCGAACTCACGGTTACAACTTTCTCTGGCCCATTTCGTAATTGGCTACGACCTGCCAAATTAAATCTTGGAAAAAAATAACTAGTCAAAGAATCAAATCACTCAAGTAACTGTAACAATGTAGTACCTAATCTAAATTTTTCCTCATCGCTGGATTTTCAATTTTATTTATTATGTACACTAAACGACACCTCTCAGCAGGCTGTGGGTGCCGCTCAATTTATCCTCGAACAATTCAATATCAATACGGGTAACAAACATCTAAAGTTCGGCGACCGGCGTCACATTTTTTTGGCAATAAGTCGAATTTGATAAGTCTTTACATAATATCTACAATTTGTAACTTTTGATCGTCCGCAGCTTTACTTGGCGCAAAACTTCTTTATTATCTATCCTTATAGTACGCGACAGTTCAACATGGCAATCGAGGTGTGAGGCGGGGGGACGCACCGCACGTCAGCCGCGAATTTTCAAAATCGCTTCAGTAGTTCCAGAGATAACCCTCTACAAACAGACTCACAAACTTTACCTCTTTATAATATTAGTATAGATTTAAAAAAAAAAGAATATTAGTAATTTTAATCATGACTAACATTCCCCTTCCCCCTCCAACTAAGCGTTAAGCTTGTGCTAGTAGTGGGTACGACAATAGTGCAACGGGTGGGGTTTGAACCGCCGACCTTTCGGATTTCAGTCCGCTCCGTTGAGCTATTGAGGCTTTATAAACAGATGAGTTATTGAGGCTTGATAATTTAGATGGGTGATGTCTCAATCTTCACTGAAACGGATTAAAATGTAGAAAGAAGTTATTTTGTCATGAGGAAATAAGATTTTTGGAAACTCATGCTACACACACATAGTAAGCCTTTTAAAGCCACGTGAACAATTTCAGGCTAGATTACGTATACCTAGTTGTATCGTTAGTCGGTTTCAGTAGATAGTGATAACTCAACGATTAGACTAGTTATTCAAAAAATCTTCCACAAAGGACAGGTCATTGCTATGGCAATCACTCATTCACTAATTAGATGAGTTTGTTGAGAATACAATCTCATTACTCAAATAAAAAACCTGCCCAGTGCGAGTCAGACTCGCGCACTGAGTGTTCCGTATTCGAGTACTTTTTCTGACATTTTGCACGATAAATCAAAAATTGTTACGCATAACTATTATGCATAAAAATAAATAAAAATCCATATTAGAATGCACAGATAGCCCTTTCATATGATACCCCACTTGGTATACTTTATCTTATTTTGAAAATTGAAACACATTTTAATTTCTTTTTGTAATGTAACCAAAAATTCACGGTTTTTTTTTCGGATTTTTTCCTTTCCTTGTGCAATAAGACCTACCTACCTATAAGACAGACAGACGACAGGCAACAAAGTGATCCTATAAGGGTTCCGTTTTTCCTTTTGAGGTACGGAACCCTAAAACATGTAACCTACGTTAATTTATAATGGAACATAAAACCAACGTCCGTACACAATCACTTCCGTCGTAGTTTCGACTTACCATACTCATTCAATTATATATTAAAATAAACCACCGTTCGCCGCGCAAAAACCTTCGCGGCCGGTCGTTGACTCCGAGGGGCACTTTAGGGCTGACTCGTCACACTCCGCGGCAACGCGCCTTATAATATACCTACTTATCCGAGTAGGTATTTATTTTCACTAGCAACAGTAATGGTATCGCTCCACTATCAGCATTCGGCAAATGATTCGTGATATCGCGAATTGTTTGGCACATGTTGTTCCGCACATTCGCGCTAATCCGAACGATTGGCGCGAATAACCAATAGGTCTTTTAAAAATACCGCGGGAACTCATTGTTTTCTTTACTGGCTGACGCCCGCGACTTTTTTTTTTAATTTATTTATTTAAAGTACAAAAAAAACCATATACAATATATCTCGCCAAACTGCGTCGCAGTTTGTTGGCGAGTTAGCGCTAAATACTATTCTAAGGCTAATCTGTAACGTTAAATATTATTAAATAAATATATACTTACTTATTACTATTTTACAATTTCTTAAAATCTACTATAGTCAGAACTTCGTTCCCGTGGATATAGGTTTTTAAAAACCCGTGGGAACTCAATTGATTTTCCGGAATAAAAAGTAGCCTATGTGTTAATCCAGGGTATAATCTATCTCCATTCCTCAGCCAAATCCGTACCGTAGTTTTTGCGTGAAAGAGAAACAAACATTCATACATCCATCCATAAATACAAATTTTCGCGTTTATAATATTAAAATATGTAGGATAGACTATATAGGGAGGACAAATTCGCTGTCACGATTGTCACGTCTGCCGGCCGGCTGATTTGCCAAACTTATTAAAAAAATCGCTAAACATAAAACATTGCCCGTAACCCGTTGATTTTCCAAACGCTGAACTATCGAAGCCCGAACTCGAATCATTTGCCGTATCACTATAGTAGAGCCGTACCATTAGACAGCTCTATACCTAAGTAAAGGTAACAGGTAAAAGGTAACTATTAATGTCTAACCGATGAGCAAAAGCCTCTTGTACAAATTAGGTGATGGCCGCGACTTCGTTCGCGTAAATTAAAGGTTTGTTAGAATTCTCGTGGGAACACAAACACTTTCGAATTTGTAATATTAAGACAATGGATAGCTAAGATCTTCAACATTACTCGAAAGCAATAATAGGTAGCAAAGCATAGCCCTACATTTTTAGTCTTGATATAAAAAGCACTAAGAAAATAATACTAAGTTGTTTGAGCTGTGTTAATTAGGAATAGATCTTTTCTAAGTTTCCTTTAGTCTAATCAAGGGTCTGGAACCGACGGCAAAATTGGAGTTTGAATATAGTTGGCACTAGCTGATGCCCGCAGCTTCACCCGCGTGGATTGGTCAGATCCCCTGCAGCATCAGGATTGAGGAGTTGGACTCCAAATTTTTTATGAAACAATGTCGCAAAGTTCCTCTATCGATTAAAAAAGAAATAACGCAAATCGGTTCAGAAATCTCGGAGATTTCAGTGAACATAGGTAGAAAAACACAACTCCCTTTTTGAAAGTCGGTTAAAAAAGTAGCCTATGTTACTCCCTGGTCAATTCTCTACTTGTCTGTGAAAATCCCGTCAAAATCGGTTCAGCCGTTCCCAAGATTAGCCTTTTCAAACAGACAGACAGACAGACAGACAAAAATTTTAAAATCGTGTGATTCAGTTATAGTATCGTTCAAATAACCATATGACCTTAATATGCGGTAGTTATTTCAAAATTACAGACAGACACTCCAATTTTATTTATTAAAGTATAGATAACTGCAGCTCAACTGCCGACCGTCTGCGCCAGAGCGCGTGCAATTCACATCGTGTTCCCGTGCTAGGACTGCACGTTGGTTACATTCGGACTGTGATGCAGTTGTGTCAACTGCACAATAACCGCATCCAAACTACAATTTTGCAGACGGCTTCCAGTCCCATAGTAGACCATCTATGTTGGCAAGTTACCACCTAGCCTACCATATCTCCGCCGCATGTACCTTGCACTTACCGAACGATTGTTCCATACAGACGGTTGCGTCTAACCTCTGTATGTAATATCATATACTTACTCTGATCAGGTGAGATCGCGGCAAAGTGCTAAATCGTCAACGAATAAAAAAATACTTATTTTCACCAACGACAAAATGACAGCTCTATATTACGTAGTCGTTACACACTTGTATAATAATAATATAATCAATTAAAATCACATCGCTTTTAAAAACATGAAACGCAATAATTAAATTAACTGTTGTTGCGAAATCGGGTGGAATTTTACATTCTCGCGGTATCCACGTCATTATGTGATTACGTTTCCCATATATCTACCAGCTACCTACCATAGTTATTTTTATCTTTGACAGGCTTTGATGGTAATTGATGACGCAGTTTAAGAACGCGCTCACCTCTAAAAGATAATAATGGCATGTTGTGTAGAGAACCATTTACGTAACTAGGGGTAAGGGGAATTAGACAACCAGGCCAAGCAATGCTCAATCAGGAATCGAACCGAGGACCTTCTAGTTCGGTGAGAAATCACGTCATCTATGCCAATGAAGTCCTCCTCTATCATACTTTATACTGAGGCAGCATAATATTACGTAGGTGTACGAGATAGCTTGAGTATGTGAGTCGCCTTCTAGGCAGACATAGTAGCAGGAGAGCATTACGTTACAAAGATAAGATATTACCTACTTTGTACCTTATTAACTCGTAGTATATGTGTTCACACTGACGAACTTTTTGAAGGACACGAGTTACCTACCGCTGCCGTTGTCAAGTGGTTTTATTTTTTATTATTTTAGATTGCGATAAAATTTTAGCAGGTTGTCCGTCCGTCTGTAACGACAAAGCAAGCGTTATAATATGTAAGCGAGACTAAATCCAATTAAAATGCAAATGTTTGTCGGTGCGCAATGAAATCGTGGCTGCAAATAATAATAATGGGTCGAGCCATCGTTGAGTATGAGGCTATGCCAGTGACGAAAGGAAAAATGGAGATGGAGTTCTCGCGAATAAAATGTACTCATTATGGAGCCACTTGGATAAAAATAATTTTATTATTGGGACTTGTCAGATCTAGTAGGTACTAAAAAACGTTTGATTAGATTAACGATAAAATAACTAACTATTCTGTAACATGAGAACTGAAATTTCTATAACAGACTAACATTCAGGTGGTTCTTTAGATGAAATCGTCTCTTTGTCCCAGACTTCAGTAGGTATGAAATTTGGCAGGTAGGTAGGTCTTATAGCACAAGTAAAGGAATAAATCTGAAAACCGTGAATTTGTAGTTATGTTACAGGAAAAAAAATAAAAACGTGTTTCAATTTTCAAAGATAACTATACGAAGTGGGTGATAACTATAATACCATACCACGTGTACATTCTAAAAAAGAATTATATTTATTTTTATGAAAAATAGTTTTTGATTTATCGTGCAAAATGTTGGAAATAATACCCGAGTACGGAACCCTCAGTGCGCGAGTCTGACTCGCACTTGGCCGCTTTTTAGTTATTCGTATACGTGTCATACTCTGGGGTCCCGTTTAACATCTATAATTTTTCCTTGTTTACAGGCGCTGTGGTGGAGAAATCTTGGCCATTTGCATTAGGTACCTGAATACCCACACAGCGAAGGGGCCCACGCCTTGTCCTCGCGCTCTCTACGCTCACCTACCACGAATCGTTATTGAACTTTGTTAATAATACGATTAGCATAATGTAAATCGGCTGTGGGCAACGATTTATATATGTGTGACGAAATATTTAAAATTCTACAATATTAAACACGCACTGACTCCCGACGTGTGCTTAATTTCAAACAATTGATTTGTCAAGCAAACTATACAATTGAACTAGTTATTAGTAAAGAAAATAGTAATTAATACTTGTGAAAGGACATCTATGTACTTAGTTAATGATTACATAATGTTTGAAGCACATTTCAATCTGAATAGATTCCACTTATGATCGTCATGTACTCTTACTTTTAACGTAATACCAAATTACGCTCCAATTTTTTCTATAGGTAAAACTATAATCGCAAACAATTGATGTCACTCAAATTGCAGACCTGGGTTTTAGAAAAGAAAGTTTCCTATCTTTTGGCCTAAAACCGTAAACTTAACCTAACATCTTGGTTATAAAAACAATTCAACAATCACATCATAGTGATTTTTAATAAAAGGTACATTTTTATTAATTAAAAATGCTTAAGGTTCTCTAACGAATAGCTAATGCCAATCAATGAGTGCGTAAGTGTCTGATTCATTGATGCTAACCAACAAAACCAAAGTTTTCCTCATACAAAAGTTTCACTCGGCCAATTGGTGGTAGGGTCTAATAAATCCGTTCCGCATTCCGATGTGAAATGAAATTCATTCACGGGCTGCAGCCGAATCGTCTAGACAGTGTGTCGGAGAAAGGTGACCAATGACCATTCACCAGCGAGAGACGGCTTGACTACATCGCCTCTGAGATATGACCAGTTAAGATACCGTTAACATCCGACTATCCCCACGTGCGATCAGGCAGGCCCGCACTTTGGATGCATTCGCACGTACGAGAATTGTGTGTGATATAAACGCACGGGAGATCCCGATCTTATCTAAACATTTTGGTCGTTTTCTCATCCCGAACATCCTTGTAAAATGCCATTCATTTTGACCCACATAAAAACGCAACAAAAGGCGAGATTTTCTGCCTCTTTGCCTGGAACAATTATGTTTGACGTAGAACCAAACTACCCTACTAATTAATTTAATTTAATTATTATAGATTTTATGCAAGGAATGTCTTAGGTTAAGTTTTACTATTTAGAAGTTTTAGATTAAGCATGTTGAGTTAGCCTGTAAGTGAGTATACATTGATAGTCCTAAGTTTATATAAGTCGTCATAATTACTTTTCTTTGTATACCGTTGGCTTCCTATTAAATAAAATAAAATAAAATAAAATATTTTCGACAAATTTTATGTGCGACAATTATAAAATTCGTACATTCTCAGTTATACTTAACATGTTTTTTTAATGGAGCAAAATAATGGTAAACCTACTTACTTGTTACTTATGTAAAGTCTTACAGAAATTGATCTTTTTACCATACGACATACAGTTGGTACGAGAAAAAGATGTCAGAGAACCGAAAACTTGCAGGATAGCAAATTTTATTGATACATACATATTCGGTAAGTATCGGTATTACTTATAAATGAAGCAAAATCATTAAGGCAAGACGCTTAAAGTAATTAGTAACGTAAATCGTCAAAACCAAAAATCAAGACACCACTCGCCTAAAAAAATATTTTATGAAAAAGATTGTTACATTACTTTTAATTCCATTTTAATTAGTACCAGAGAAGCAGAAATGGATAAAAAAATACTGTAAATAACTAAGTAAGTAGCTGTTAAGTTATACTTATTAACTGAACTGTTACCGTACGTCATAATGAATTGCGTTAAAAAAATTATTATCATTATTTTTTTATGATGTGCGTTCGCGAGCGACAACTGGGTCTGAGAATTTTGATTCAAAGTCAGTTTAAATAATAAAACGCCGCGATTAAAATCCGTTATAGTTAATTTCAAGAGAAAATGTGAGCTGTTTATAGCTATTAATTGTAATTTACATAAAAATACAACGCGAGTAGTTACACGGTAAGTTTAACGGTAGTTTAAGCCTTATCTACGAGATCAATTACTTACTGTCGAATGATATTACAAGTTACAACAGCATAATCTAAGACTGAATACTTGCTGTTGTTACTTAACTGGTTTTAGTTTTTGGTATCGAATTCGTCCGGAGTTTGTTTGGTATAAAAAAATCCCTATGTTGTCTCTGGTGTGAAAAGTAGCCTAGATTTCTCCTTGTTTAATCTTTTATCAGCTCGCGAAAGTTGCATTAAAATAGATCCAGTCTTTGCGAAGATAAGTCCATAGAGACAAAAGCCATACAAATTGATGTTTTGTCGGCTCGATTACGTGTAAAATATTAGAATAAAACTCTCATCTTCATCATCATGATCAACCCGTCGCCGGTCTACTACGGAGTCTCCACTCAAAATGAGAAGGGTTTAAGACATATTCTATCACGCTGGCCCAGTGCGCATTGGCAGATGTCGTATACCTTTGAGAACATTACGGACAACTGCCATACATGCAGGTTTCTTCACGATGTTTGCCTTCAACGTTTACTAGCGATAAAACGTTACCCAGGGCTTAAAAGAAGGCAGTTATTTCACAATCACACACAATGACAAACACCGCAACTTCATTTACTTGTAAGTGTAACTATAGGATTGGCATTTATGTATTTTGATTTACTCAGCCTTAACGAGGCGACAAGCGGGCCAATGGAAATGAGAAAACGTTTAAAGCAAGTAAACTATAGCAGGTTACTTTCGAAACACGATATCATCTACATGACGCCCGTTGCACGAGCGTTTTGGTTTAATAGCGGCGCACCGCGGGGCCGGCGGCATCCGCATAGCAACAACTTTCAGACGCTCAATGAAAGTTGATCGCGGGTACGAGTGGCCGGGGAGCCGCTGTAAAGGCCTGGACGTTCACACAGCGCCTTCACCAGCGACAGCAGCACGGCAAGGCGTTACACGGAATAATATTAACCTATCCCATTAGCAGTCACCAACTTATTCGTTTCCCGAAAGGTTTATTACAATATCTAGTTTCTAATTCACCACCCACCGGATTTAATTCTAAATACCACCGGAGAGACCAATCCACTGCCGTTCGTCGTGAAGCAAATTGCCTAGACGCAATCGAGTCTTAAAAAGGGCCCATTTTGAAAAGAGTTGAAACAAATAATAATGAACAAAGAAAAGAATTCGGCCTGACGATGTCAACAAGACAAGACAACACAAAAAATGAAAATCGAGGAACGGCACTAAGGACATCACACTGCAGAGATGACACGCGCTTTTCCTCCTACGCGATTTTTGTTTGCAGTGTGACCAATTTCATACGGTACATAAAAAGAAAAATCCTGACTCACTCACTGACTGACTGACTCATCAACGCCCAGCCCAAACGCTTGGACCTAGAAAGCTGAAATTTTGCTGAATCATAAAATTTTAAACAAGGAATAAGGGCCGGTTTTCCGAAATTTCCAAGGCAGCAAAGCCGCGGACGGTTGCTAGTTATTTTATGCAGTTAATACATCGTCGCTACATAAAGTTGTAGTACAAGGATTACGTCATGTAGGCACGTTGGACTACGGTGTCATTAATTTATTGATAAATATTTTGGGTATGCTTACAGCGATGCCAAATCGCATACTGAGTCAGAGGTTACATAATTTACCAAATTCATTAAGACATGAATACATCTAGTTGTTAGTGCTGAGCAATTAGATTAGACTACAGAGCAACGTAAGTGCTCGTAAGGTTAGCGGCAATTTCAGCAAAATTTCGCATCGTATCGCGTTGTGTCTGCCCAAGCCTCAATATTTGGCACTCCCATCCCATTTAGGGCACGCGTTTTACGCTTCCAATTTATTGTGCGATACGGAAGAAAATTTCTGAGTCGCCATCAACTTGGGATGCCGTTTCGGAGTTTTGCGGAATGCAATGTACATTAAACTACATTACATTTAGCCTTCTTTACGATCTTTAATAAAATGTTTCTTTGGAAACTTTTGTGATCGGACGGTTTACTTGTAATTGAATTTTTATAATAATTTGGTATTTTTAAGGTTCCGTGCCTCAAAAGGAAAAACGGAACCCTTTGTTGTCTTTGTTGTCTGTCATGAAAAACTAATAGAGTACACTTATCGTTGACCTAGAATCATAAAATTTGGCAGGTCGGTAGGTCTTATAGCACAAGTAAAGGAAAAAATCCGAAACCCGTGAATTTGTGGACAAAAAAATTAAAACGTTTTCATGAAAAATTTAATTCACTAAATCACATACAGATGGCGCAGAGACCATTATTAACTTGCAGAGAGAGTTGCATAAAGGTGTTAGGTATATCTAGTACGAAGGTACAGAACCCTTCGTGTGCGAGTCCGACTCGTACCTGACCAGTTTTTTTCATTTAGGTAGGTAAGTAAAATTGAACCAAGCCTATTACAAATTGGAATTTTCATAAATTCATCCCAACCTGATGTGATTACATTGGCATATCCTAACCAAATTCCAAATTAAATCGGGCTCAGTCCGGAATCTGATGTTCCATAGTTACTCGTACGTACGTGTAAAATATTAAGTTAACTATATTAAGATCTTTACCAAATATGAAATTTTCGCCTGCAGACTGACCACACGGACACGAGGTAAGAAGAGGCGTAGAACTAACTAAAATTATAGAGCGTAGCCAATGGAATAGCACGACATAACTCCGAGACGTGAAGACCTCCCTGAGACGCAGTGGTGAGCGCTGTGGTGTTTTTTATTATTATTCAGATACAATAAAAATATAGGATACGCTTAGAAACAAAAGGCGACTACCACTATACAGTGATCTCTTCTTCTAGGCAACCCGGATATTTATTGATATGGGCTTGCGCTTGACGACAATGCTGATAAAAAGCAATGATGGGGGGTATAGGTTGAAACGCGCTTGCCTAGAAGATGCCTATTCACTCAGGCCTTAAGGTATTTAAATTATACTTGGCAGGAAACACGAACGCCGGAAGGGTTTCCACACCTTAGAGTTCGTATTAGAATGCTGAATGCGTGTAGTGATAAAAATTGTACGGTGGGACGTCACAGCTCACACTGCTCTCTTGACGTCTTCATCGCGCATTCTAATGACTTGCTACATACAGTAGGGTTAGTATAACATTTCTAATCTCACCAACGTTGACAGAAAACAGAAATCAAGCGTCGAAACTCGAAACACTTCAATGGACCTTCCTTATCTAACTTTATCTAATTTTAAAGTTCAAGTTCGTCATTACATTCATCAATCAGTCAGCCCGTTTGCGTCCACTGCTGGACATAGGCCTTCCCAAGAGCGCGCCACCACACACGGTCCTCCGCCTTTCTCCTCCACCCACTTGCCGCTACCTTCTTAAGGTCGTCGGTCCGGCGGTTTCTACATAAATTGCGAAATTAAAATCTGTGGTAACCTACTGAATTTTTGACTTTAAGTGACAGTTCTTTAGGTCCATTTTACTATCACGTTATTGATCAATGCTCGAATTATATCGTCGTTGGTGAGATGTAATATCTCATACTAAGCACACAGTTCCTTATATCACAAATGCCCTGCCGTGCCGTTTTCGTTTCACCCTTCATAATAATAAGAAGCTGTTTATTTATGGCCTGAGCAATTTTATTTTGTATCCTCCCACTTACCCTCTCGTTAGAGGAAATTACACACCGCGTCCTACATACACGCCTCCGCATGACAACGTTAACATGAATGTGAAGAGGCTAAAACCTTGCTAACTATCGCGCGAGAACTTCTAGTACCAAAGCTCAGCCTCCTTAGAAGTTTATTGGTCACTAGCTTATAACTTAGGTTTGAATTTTCAAAAATCCTATCTTAGCGGATGTCTATGTCATAATAGCTCTCTGAATGCCAAACAGCCCGATCCGTTCAGTGATTTGAGCTGTGCGTCAGTATATCTGTCAGTCAGTCACCTTTTCTTTTTATATATGTATTTAGATTCATTACAGTCGTTAGGAGTCGAGACAGAGGGCTGTGCAAAGGCAATTTTTATACCGGGAAAAGAACGCCATTTCTAAGGTTCATGCGAAAAAATCTAAATATTTCATGAAAAATAGGCAAATAGTTCAGTCAGTAGTCAGTCACTAGCTCATTGTCGATGTCGGTTAGTATGTAAGTTAATCTAAACGCAAAATCCGTGTGACTCGTCACGGGTTTCCTAGTAACTGGGTATCGGGAGCAATATCTTTGTTTTATTTAGGTAGATCCGGCATAACGATATCCGATGCAGTGCCAAAAGCGTGGGCGGCGAGAGAATCTGAACTAGTTTATACCACCACATGGAATCTTAGATGAACTTATCACATTATTGGGACATAGTTTATTATGTAAACTGATACGTGTAATGTTCTGTCTCTACGCCGCTCGCCTGTATGCACTGCACCCTAACAGTTCCGTTGACCCAAAATACCCATAATCCGTACGCCATACGCCCGTAATCCATACGCTATACTAATATTATAAATGCGAAAGTGTCTGTCTGTCTGTCAGCTGTCTTTTCACGGCCTAACAGTTTAACCGATTTTGATGAAATTTGGTACAGAGTTAGCTTGCATCCTGGGGACGGACCTAGGCTACTTTTTATCCCGAAAATCAAAGGGTTCCCACGAGATTGTTGAAAGCCCATCCGATTTATATGAAAGGTACAGAGGTAGCTTGCGTCCCGGAAATTGACCCAGGTAACTTTTATCCTGAAAAATCAAAGAGTTCCCACGGGATTATTAAAAGACTTAAATCCATGCGGACGAAGTCGTGGGCATCATCTAGTATAACATAAATCAGAATCCATATATCTCAAGCTATTTATTTCTGTATAGTCCCTAAACGGAATCCACGTGAATCTTCATTCTTGAAGTCTTTCATCCGTATCTCGTGCTACACGAGATTCAATGACGGTTATAAATTTCAGAATACAATATAGCGTTCCCAATCCCGCTCCCTACAGAATACAGTCCCGGATCGTAAATAAACATCAAGAAATGAAGTGATTTACTCAATTTACGGGTATTGTTAGGGTCACCACAAACTACTGACTTTTAAACCGCGGACTGATCGGGCTGTACCTACAATTCGTCGTCGTGGTCATCAACCAACAAAAGTCTACGGCTGCACATACTCGTATTAGGTATTATAGGTCTCTTGTAGGGACGTTCTTGCGCCAACGATGTCTTAGTCATTTTGTGCATCCTCTGTCAACCAATTACTTTATATCACGCTAATATTATAAAGGCAAAAGTTTGTGTGTATGTATGTATGTGTGTATGTGTGTGCTCTTTCACGCAAAAGCTACTGGACAGATTAGGCTGAAATTTGGAATGGAAACAAATAGGGTACTTTTTATGCCTATATCCACGCGAACGAAGTCGCGAACATATAAGAGTATATTGTAGTCATATAAGAAAGCTCACAGTCGTACAAACGTGCGTCGGTCTCTCAGAGTTAGAGCCTGTCCAGAAAGCGCGATTTGCGCGCGTGTCAACTCGCGCGTAAGCACTCGCGCGTTCTCGAGATACTAGAGCTACATACATCCCGTCCAGATGCCCTCGCGCGTTACCTCACACGCGCGTAAAACGCTTGCAATGAGCGGGACTCTCGACTCGCGCGTTTTACGCGCGTGTGCCGCGCATATCGAGATACTTCGGCGCCATTGCTGCGTCCAGTACTACGCGCGTGTCCGTGGCGAGTGGACGTATTCGGTTCAAAATGGAGCGTGATAACTTTGACACAGAACTTTTTATCGACGAAATTGAGAAAAGGGTAGCTATATGGGATATGGAATCATCAGATTATTCTAATAGAATCATTAAACGTAGGAACTGGGAAGAAATAGTAGAAATTTTTTGTGAAGCTGGTGATTCCGAGGAGAAAAAAAAAACTTTAGGTAAGTAAATAATACTTTATTAAATAATATTATTCCTTGCATAGATTTTACAGTAATAAGCTATATCATTTTATCTTGCCAAGGGAGTTTGTCTTCGTTAGCAAAATAATCAGCAAATCTATCTCTTACATTCAATGATCTCGCATTAGGCCTCACTGCCTCAGTGTTCAAATTAATCAGAGATGTTTCGTAGAGAGTGTGATCATACCTGTAGCCATCCCTTAACCTTACGTAGTTATGGAGAACACAACAAGCCTTAATGATGTTTTCTGCAAATTTTATGTCCACATTCAACGGTCTATGAAATATTCTCCATTTATTTACCAAGATGCCAAAGCAACATTCAATGTAGCGCCGGGCCCTGGATAAGCGATAGTTGAAAATTCTTTTTTTGGTTGTTAGAGATTTACCGCAATAAGGGCGCATTATATTTTCAGACAGACTAAACGCCTCATCTCCTACTATGACATGAGGTAAGGGGGTTGTATCTGTTTGCGATATTGGCTTTGGATCTGGGATATCTAAAGTTTTCTCGACAAGTTTTTTATATAAAATAGAGTCTTTAAAAATTGTGGAGTCATTACTTTTTCCATATGCGCCTATGTCCACTGCAATAAAACAATAATTTGCATCGCATACGGCCAACAAAACAGTTGAAAAATAACTCTTATAGTTATAAAAAAGAGATCCAGAATCGTTAGGTTTTATAATACGGATATGCTTGCCGTCAATGGCGCCGATGCAATTTGGAAAATTTGTGTATTTTTGAAATTGTTTCGAAATTTCTTCCCATTCAGCTTTCGTTGGTTCTCTCATTACTATATTTTGCAGTTTGTTCCATATGACGTAACAGGTTTTCTGTACTATTTCGATAACTGTAGACTTTCCTAATCTGTAGGCATAATGCAGGTCCGCAAAATAACATCCTGTAGCCAAATATCTGAAAAAAAAGTTACATAAGAATTATTATTTTATTCCAATCTTTTTATTGTTTACAGGTACTTTATTGCAGAAGAAGTGGAAAGGGTTGCGTGATGGCTTTGTAAGAGAAATGAAGAAGAAGAAAACCACACCGTCTGGATCAGGAGCCTCCAGCAAAGCCAAATATATTTATTTTGAACGTTTGATGTTCCTCGAAAGATCGACACGGAATAAAATAACTGAGAGTAATATCAACACCGCGTCTGTTGCAGTTGAAGAACAGGAGTTTTCGGGCGATGGGGAAGATGTAATGAGACCTCCACGTAGTCAGGCGAAAAAGAAGAAAAAACTAAATGCAGCCGACGAAGAATTTCTTTCCATCATAAAAACAAATTTAGCATCTGGAAATCAGCCACAGACATTAAACCAAACGGAGTCAGATGATGACAAACTATTTTGTTTGTCCTTACACAAAGAGCTTCTTAAAGTACCAGAGGAACACAGACTTCAAACAAAAATTGAATTAATGAAAGTACTTCAAGCTCAACAAGTACTGTGCCTTAAACCTGCAGCTGCTCGTTCCGACTACCAACCTTCGTCACAATATCATTACCAAACAGGAATGACTCAACGTGGACAGAGAGATTATTTTGGAGAAACAGGGTATACCGCAACAGACCCTTCAACATCTTTGTTTCCACCTGCAACCTTTTCGACTTACAATCGAGGTTATTGTACTGCTTCACGACCACCAATGACGTCTAGCTACAAAACCCCATCACCGGCATCTACACAAGATTCCAATGAATCTGAATTAATGGAACTTTACGATAATTAAATTCAATATTAAGTACCTACCTATATAAGAATGATTCCTAATTTTTGTTAATTTTGTTCAAATTCTTTATTTTTGTTAATTAGGTCTTAGTTTATACTTACTAAAGCTATAAAAAATATTACCTCAAAGTAATCACGAGTTTTTCTTCTGCAGAAACAGTATCCCGTACCACATAATTTTAACAAGGAGTCAAATCTTCTTTGATAATTTCTAGTAAATCATCAAACGATGCTACTGACATCCGAAAGTAGTTGAAAAACTTTTCACTATATTCTCTGAGTTTTGGGTATAAAGTTATAAACATACTATGCGTCATTCTGTCGCGTAGAATGGGATGCACGTTAAATCGTCGACTTTCTCTTCGTTTACGACGTCTCCATCGACGGTATGCAAGCCACAACAGAACCGCTTTATCCGAGTCCATGTTTATAACTGGCCTAAAGCCGTCTCATCACATGCGCGCGTGAAACGCGAGTGATTTCGCCGCATCTGGACGCAATACAAATCAAAACGCGCGAGTGGACACGCGCGCAAATCGCGCTTTCTGGACAGGCTCTTAGTCGTTGGCTTTTAAGCCTGACACTTAAAAGTGTGAACGCGCGCTTAGTGTGGTAAGAATAATTGTGTACCAATTTAACACTGTCGGGCTCACATCGGGGCGGCATAGAAGTTATGTTATCTAATAAAAGCATCAATGCAAGCACCCATCTGCGAGGGTTGGACGTAGAATTAGGCTCAATTTACACCGCCGCGGAATGGAATTGAAGTGACTTTTTGCAACGAAATTGTACATGGCATAGTGAACTTTATGTTAATTGTGTAACATACAAACTAAATAGGAAATAGAAATATAAAGTCTTTATTTGCATAAAAAACCGGCCAAGTGCGAGCCAGACTCGCGCACCGAAGGTTCTGTCTGGCGCGTCTTCCGGGGAATCCTCGAGAATTCCCCTAGCTACTGTCGGCGCCTTCTGTGGGATCTGCTGGAAGTGGCGCGAACGGGGAGTCGGTTGGGTCGGTCACAGCAGTGGGGTGCCAAACGTTTACTGGAATGCGCAAGAATACTGAGTTGGTTGTAGGCTCTTCTCAGACTTGGGCGCGTTTGGAACCCTCGTAGCTATAGTTTGAAGTTTACGTAATTAATTATTACCACTATATCATATTTCAAATCTAACAAATCAGACAAATAAAAGGTGTACAATAGTACCTATTTTGAATAAATGATTATGACTTTCACTTTACTCGAGCATTCCAGCGAATTTGCGCGCCTTCTCGCGTCATGAGGCGAAATTGACGCTTCCATTCCATTCCATTCCGCGGCAGTGTAAATTGAGCCTTAGGTTAAAGGTTGGGGAGGTCGATGCCGCGTTAAGCAGGTTTGGGGTCGAGGCTAGATGGAGCGATTAATTTAGCACAAAATAAACTTCCCGTCCTGTTATATATCATAAAATCGTTACTTTTTTTGACACAGTAGGTAGGTACCCTCGATTACAATCGTAGGGGTTTTCTGTAATTTGTATGTAAATCGATCTTTCTTTATTTTGACAAATTTCTCTAGTTGCTCTAGTGCAGTGGTCCAATTATAGATCGCGCACGGTAGAATTTTGGACTGCTAACGATGACGGCCGAATCTTGGACCGCTGAATATTTTTAAGCATATACCTAAATCTATGAATGAATGAAGTACTTTTACACATTTTGCATTATATAAATTATGATAGTACGCATTTTATGTATGCACATGATTATAACTTAGCGCGGGTGGGGCACTAATTTATAATAATATGTAGTGTTGATGAAGGTGGCAACTGTTCAGTTACCTGCAATTAAAGTCGAGTCTAACCGATTCACAACTTAACCCTTATCAAACGCAAGAGCAAAATCAGGTCAAAAGGATACAGGACAGCACCGATAGGTGGGTCAGTGTAGGGCCGTGTGCACTCAACAATGCAAATTTGTGTTACCGCCCAAGTCAGCTGGATGAGCAATGTCGATACTGCCTGGGTATTAACAACTTAGCAGAATCGCTGCTCTCCCTCTTTAATATGGGTACGTATTTTCTTAGCGAGTACTTTAACTTTTCCTATGATATAGTTTTATTTCCTTTTTAAATTCTTCTCTGGGAAGGTTTTGAAAAAAGACACTTTGATTAGCCTAGCTTTGTTGCTATTTTAATAAATAGTATTCATTTAAGCAATCTAGCAAGTTTGATACCTACTGGCTGTTAAACTGGAAGTTAGCATATTCGTAGGCAACCAGTAAGGGATTTTTGTTATTCAAACCGCGGCATTAACTGAAATTATTGTCAAAATGAACTTACACTAAATTCTTGAATTCCCCAATTTTTTTGTATTTTTAAGTGTCATCACATGCTCAAACTTTCCTGCTAGCTTAACAACAATTCAATTAAGTCATTTAAAATCCATAAGCTCTTTGCAAACTAGAAAATGCCCAGTAACTGTAACAATGCACACCCTGTATACTTGGACTGTAACACAAACACAGGAAAATGCCTATGCAGTTGTTCCAAAGGTGATAGGCTGGAAAATTGTATTAGGTACATACTGTAAGCAATAAGGCCACCATTGCATGCATAGTTTCAATTATTTATGTACTCTCTATCTTGTGTGAAATAAAGTATAAAGTGTAAACTCTGTATTTATATATAGCAACAATGGACCAAGTATTTTATTACATTACAAAGTGTTTTCGTTCAATGGAGAGTAAAAGAATAACAATGTAAACCAAACAAGCCTTAAACATTTTTACATTTTAAGGAGATTAACATTTAATAGAAGTTCATTTAAAAAAGTATATTCATTCATTCATGTTTAACAAGAGTGTCATATTATGTACAACTTACTAGTAGATGGGAAAGGAGATGAAAAGAAGGGCGCATTTACAAAGTGTGTGCATGTCATTTTACTGTTAGTTGTTAACAGTAATCACCCCTATACTTATGATTACCCCATATAAATGGGCATAGGGGTGATGTTTTGGTATCAGTCTAGAAACAATGCTAAACATTATCTATGGCTTATTGCAGTGTTATATTTGGAATCATTGTAAATAATAAATAATTTATTTATATATTATCCTAATAGCAGGTAAGACTAAATCATCATAATCTCAACCTATGGCCGGACACTACTGAGCACAGGTCTTGTCTCAGAGTGAGAAGGGTTTAGGGCTTAGGCTATAGTCAAATATGTTGGCCAAGTGCAGACTGACAGACTTCACAAATCTTGGAGAGAATTGAAGAAACAGAACAGAAACACTACAGAGAATTCTTAGGCAAGCAGATTTCTTCATGATGTTCTTCATTACCATTAAAGCAGGTGATGTTTAATTGTTGAAATAGCAAATGAAAAGAGATGAGTGCCCAGGATCGAACCCTGGATCTCCCAGATGGGACACCAAAATCTTAACCACTAAGCTATCACCACTCAAGCCAAGCACTAAGCTCAGCTAAATATATGCATGCTTCTTTTATACTTATCATAAAGGGGAAAGATTTGTTTGTTTGTAATTGATAACCTCCGAAAAACTAATTTTAATAATTATTTCAGTATAGAAAGCTATTTTATCCAGAAGTAGCATATACATAACAGACTATTAATATTATGAATGTATATCATTATGCTTTATGTACCTGTGATTTACCTTGTTATTGTCTCTTATTGCAAATTACCTTGAATGAATATATTTTCATAGAGACAGTTATCTGAAAAATGTGGTACATTATCTTATCATTTAGCTTTCTCAGAAGTGCTAATCATGTTTGTGGTAAAATTTCACATTGGTTAGGCTGAGATCTATAGAGCGTACTTTGACTTTGACTTAAGCTTCAGTTAAAACGAGACGGTTTTATGTTAGCAGTATAGTGCTGTCTCATTTTAACAGTGTCATTAGTCTAAGCAAAGTCAAAGTCAGCTCTATAGATCTCAATCTTAGTATTAAATAAAGGCTTTCACACAATCCTTATTCAATCAGATGCTGACACCACTCTGACTGAACTTAGTAGACGGCCAGAAGTGTAAGGCACAAGTAAGTGTGTGAGCTTTTAAAGTGACTTTGTATAGGTACTTCTTTCAATCAAGTAAATGTTGAAAACTCCACCACAAAGAATACAATATACTTAAAGCACACATATACACACTTTACTATAAGTTCAATCAGTGGAGCTGGCTTCGAGTCTGTATAATGTGCGAAAACCTTAAGTTGGTGTTAGGTTATCACTAAACTAGAAATTTTCTATTACACTAACATTTCTGAAAGGTTTTCAAAATCAAAATCATTTGTTCAAAGTAGGTACTATTGTACAACTTTTGTTTGTCAGATTTGTTACATTTGAAAAATGATTTTATGTTGATAATAATAATAAATTATGTAAGTTTTCTTAAGTAGATTAGATTTTAAACAGTAACCAAGTTTGCTGTGGGCTTTCTCTCGACCAGGGTGTTTAGAACCTTCATAGAAAGCGATGTAAATAAGTTTTATACTGAAGACATTACTTAACTACCTTACATTGACTACATCTTTAGAACTTGCTTAAAATAAATGAATTCAACCGAGTTTTGTATGTTCTTAGCTAACTTTGTTTATGTTTACACTGAAAACTTATGTTGCTATGGTATGTCTGTTATAGATAATGTTGAGTTTTTTGTTTTGCTTCATTTTCTTCTACAGTTTTGCATTGTAAATCTACAAATATGAAGGCAGTTTTATTTACTGCTCTATCACTCAAATACAATGCAGTTGCATGTTGCATACAACTAGAAGAAATGGAACTTTAGTCAGCAATGTGATAACGTACCCACATTTTTATGAACTTAAAGGGTAGTAACATGTGATAAGACGATAACAACATCTGATAGGTAGGTTTTAATTGAATTTATGATTGATAGGTTACTTACATTTGTTTTTGGCATTCTCGTCCATGAGCATATTGAAGTGGTGGTGGCGGTTCCACGCTGCCATTTTGCCTTCGTGCGGAGCCCCGAGAAGCACCAGGGCCGCCCCAGCGGGCCCAACTCCGTCTAGGGGCTCCAGTGTCCTCGAAACACTACAACTTTGTCACACACTCATAACCCAAGAAACATAATATCTAGCACTCTTTCACTGGCTCAAAGCGCCGTCGCATGGGACGGCGTTGTCATCGGCGCCAGCCCGCGCCGCACATGCCTGGCACTTCCGCTCACGCACTTGACGATGCACTCGCGGTAAACAAGCACGATCAACACGGCACCGCGCGGTGATTCACCTCGGCCTCGCCGCGCTCCGCACTGCAGCGGCCCTAGGCGACACCCAAACACTCGGCCGCGACCGCGTCACGTGTGCGGCTCCACCACCAACAACACTGCCTAGTGCCTCGGGACTCGCGCACCACAACAATTATTGCACTCGACCAAAAAATCTATTTCGGTTTATAAAAATGAATGAATGCAACCGAACGGACAGCGACGGGAGGGAGCAAGACGGACGACACGATTTCCCTTCTTCGATCCGATCCTTGCAGGCTCGAATCGAACTCGCGAGCCGCGAACAAAATAATAACAAATGTGCATGAGATGCTTGTTAAATTATGTGCACGTGGGTTGCGTCACAGGATCGAACTTACTTATTAACACTATACCGAATAAATTGTAACCATTTCAAAATCGTGACGGAATCTCTCTGTTCACTGCTGCAATAGCAAGCTTGTGAACAATTTCAAATTTTTATGAAATGCGAACTACACCATTATACACCAGTATCAAAAGCAATTGATTGATTACACGTTTCATTAGCGTTATTACAAAGTCATTAACTACACTATTTGTAAACAAAACACAGCCTGTGAAACATTCAGTAAAATAATAGTTTACAACAGAAATCGCGAACGCGTTGATCAAGCGCGACAAGTAGGACAAAACATGGCAGACTCGATGAAAAGCGCACGAAGTTTGTCTGTGGTCGTTTTTATTTTTAAAACGCTATGGCTGCCAGTACGTTCCATTTTAAAATGCTTTGGTTTTTATGAATTTACAAATGATTTATATAATATTTTGTAGAGCCAATAGTATCAAAATCAATAAATTTGGATTCGTAATTTACATAAATTTTTTAATTCAATTATGTGCAACATAGTATTTCATGTGAAAGAATTGCAAAGAGAAATAATTAGAAAATAAATTGCGTAAAATGAAATGGCCTTAGCGTGCACCATAGACAAAATAAGATATAATCTATAATAATGATACCATGTGTTTAAAAGTTTTCTTTTTTTGGTAGAAAATAGTTTGTAGTTAGTATTTAGTAAATTGTATGCAAGCAGCAAGGTAAAAACTATTAAATTAAAATATATGAAATGTACCTGCTATATTATATGTATTAGAGAAATAGAAAGATTTTCGAGTCAAATGAACTTTTACAAGTACTTTTGTATAGTCAAAATATTATTTACCACTAGTTCGGAATATGTTTCCTAACGAGAGGAGCCAGCAAGAAACTCAGTGGTTGCTCTTTCAAGAGATTTTGTTTATGCTCTGCATTGTAAAAAAGTTATTTCAGTGCCGCGCATTACTGAAGCGAGCTGCGAGTCAAATCCACACTCTTTTACCATTTACTTTACATAATCTTGGATTATGTTATATTGTACTTTTTAAGAGCATAATTTTTATAGATTTATTAAACTTGTGAAGGGCAAGTTTAAAGTTGATTCGTTATAAACGATTACACTTATTGCCACAAACGACTTTAGGCCTTTTAGGGTTCCGCACCTCAAAAGGAAAAACGCAACCCTTATAGCATCACTTTGTTGTCTTTCTGTCTGTCCGTCTGTTCGTCTGTCCTGTCTGTCAAGAAAATTTTGTAGGGTATTTTCTATTGACCCGGTTTCATAGCACAAGTAAAGCAAAAAATCTGAAAACCGTGAATTTGTGGTTAAATCACAAAAAAAAATGACGTGTTCATGAACAAATAATTAGTATTTATTATTTTCAAAACACGATAATTATACCAAGTGGGGTAGGTATCATAAGGGCTTTCCTGTACATTCTAAAACAGATTTTTATTTTCAACATGGAACCAAAAGCTTAATTTGCTATAATCCGCTAAACTAGACAAATCTGTATGGTGCAACATGCAGCACGTAATATGCACCAACCGCCCTCCCACTGCTAAACATACAGGAAAAGCCAGCCACCCAGCAAGCACCACTACCACGTAACACCACATAAATCCCCAAACCATTCGACACACGTTTCGTCCCGATACCGGAGCTTCCTCGGGAGATGTAGACCTTACAATGCCTAATTGTAAATACTTTTCCTTCATGCATTTTCCTGCATTTTTAGCAGTGGGAGGGCGTGACGGTGCATATTACATGCTGTAAGTTGCACCAAACAGATTTGTCTAGTTTAGCAGATTATAGCAAATTAAGCTTTTGGTTCCTTGTATATCATGGACTTCCGCAAAGTAACGCAAGTACAAGATTTGTATTTATTTTTATGCATCATAGTTTTTGATTTATAGTGTGAAATATTGGAAAAAATACCCGAGTAAGGAACCCTTAGTGTGCGAGTTCGATTCGCACTTGGCTGGTTTTTTATTTCTTAGGGTGGAGTACAGGAATCGCCACTCGCAAGCCTTTTTTGGTTTTTAATATATTTATTATGTAGATTACCGATTTTCTTGTAACTAAGACTTTTTTATCTTGCAAATTTTTTTAAAATAAAAAACTTACTTCTGTAACCACAAATACTAAAAATTCAAAAGCAATTTAATTTATTACCGAATATAATATTATGTGTACAAGAGTTGATGTATTTCTATAATAATATTTTTAGGAGCCTTTTTTGTTTTATTTTTTATTTTTCAATAAATTAAAATTATTTTGATCAGAGCCTTTACTTTTTCGCCAAAAAAAGAAATCCGCTCTACAGAATCGAGCAAATTGGTCCAGCGCAATTATTGCTAAACACATAGGTAGACCTCCTTGCAACGCATGGAGTTGGCAAATTAGCTTTTTGGGTAGTAGGAGAACTGTGCGGCCCTACCGCAGCCTGCCAATCTGCTGGGGTCCACTGTGAAATTTGGCAGTAGCACTGCAAACGTGTCCCTGATCTGGCTTTGAGAGGTCGCTCGAGGTCGCACAGTGATGCACTTTTATATTCTTAAGATACAAAGTCATCCGAATATGACCTGGGGCACCCTAAAAAAGTGAAGAATTTTCTTGGATTCCCATTTCTCTTTATGAGTGAGTAAGATAGAGTACAGCTTGGATACTGACGGTAGCGAATTTCCTCAATATTTTTTAAGTAATCATATTCGGGACCAATATGCTTTTGATCATGCTCATTATGCACTTATTTTTGTAAGTACGAAATTCGATTGTGAACACGTACGAAAAGGCATGAATGTTTCCAATTCTGCTAATATTATGAGAGCGTTCGCACTGGATGCGAGTAAATGGTATACGAAAAACTTCATCTATTGTTGTGATCACTCCCACCTAGTATTTGAAAGGTCGGGGCTCAGGATTGCTAGTGCCCTCTCGTGCGAGTTTGCATGACCGAATGTCATACGACAATGTAGTTATTTAAGACAGCACGGCCTTTGACAGACTGAATAAAATTAGCCTTGGAAAATAGTAGTTTTTAAAATATGTATTAGGTAACACTATTACACTCTACCAATCATAGCCAACAATATTGAGAGTGTGACGTCACGACGCCCATCGCCATTACGGAAAAAAAATTAGGAAACCTATTTGTATTTACTATTTTCCAAGTACAAATTGAAAATAATCCACTGTTTTCTGCGTTTAAATGGTTGCAATAATTATTGCAACTGTACAAATACTGGCAAATAACTTTGAGAAGTTTTCATAGTTTTACTGGTTAACTTGTCACTTGTACATTTTAAAAAAAATCATGCCTAAACGTGGAGGAAGATTGAGGAATTGGAAGCCAAATGAGCACTTTGGTAAGTATTTACCACTTTTTTTATCTAAAAGATGTTTAATAAAGAATTTTGAGAGAAATTCGACTAAGAGTGGTAGGGAAAATTCCATTAGGTTGAAGTCCTGTTCCACACTCAACTTTGCATTAAGTTCATAGTTGTTTTGTAATATTGTTTCGATTTACAGAACATGACGACCGTGCACACTCTAACAACACCAGGCGAGTCAGCTTTAAACCTGGTACAAATAAAGGAAAAAGCAAATTCCGTTCGTGGAATGACGCTCACGCATCGCAATTATTGTTGGATGGAGACATTGATATGGGGGCATCTGGAGGTCAAGGACCTAACAGGAAAGGCTTTAGAGCTAGAGGAGGAAGACTAGGATCTCCTGCACCACGGCCGGCTGCCAGAAAGAAGTTCATGCCTGGGTTACTACCATGGTATCAAATAATAATACCATATGGAGCTAAACATGATAAAGAAGTAATTTTAAGAGTACTATTGAGCCACATATCTCCAGATGTGTTTATACCTCATTACTACAAAATAAATGGCAATGCAGCTGTATTCTACGTTGATGATGCAAAAATAGCAGAAAAGCTGTTTAATGCTGATAGAAAGATTGTTATGTCAGATGGGTTTAAACTGGTTGTGATTGTTCGCAACTCTGTGCCAAATGTGACCATTGATGCAGATATGAAAGAGAAGATGAAGCTTGCGATGGCTAAGAGGTACAATGCTGCGACTAAGGCTTTGGATTTGACAAAGTTTCATGCTGATCCAGGTAAAAATATTGCATAATGCATACTGTTTTAGTTGTATTTCAAGCATTCAATAAAAATCTCCATATAATAATGTTAAGTTATAGATTTACCTTTCTGCACAACAAGAACTTTCAATCTTCAAATTGTTTTCAGTCCAGTATCCATCTTAACCTAACTTTAGTATATATTGACTAAAAGAATTAACTGTTTTTAATAAATCTGATTCCGTAGGTTTAGACTTTATTGTTACAGCTGCTTCACCCAAAAAATAGATTTTGTCAGGAGGTATAATAAATCTATTGTTATTACACATTTAAAAAAATTACTATACATTTGCTTATTTTTTGTTACAGATTTATGTGACATATTCTGTGCCCTATTCCGTCCAATGATAATGTTGGCCGCAATAGACATAATTGCTGAGAACATTCCAGACCTTGAAGCTCTAAACCTGAATGACAATAAGCTACATGGCATCGAACATCTGAAGGCCCTTTGCGTCAAGTTAAAAAACCTAAAAATACTGTACTTAGGTGACAATAGGGTAAGGTGGCCTAGTAACATGCCAAATTTTTTCATTATGATCATCATTATCAGCCGATAGACGTCCACATGTGTACATATTTCTTGTAGGGACTTCTACATGACACGGACAAGGGAGGTTGAGGTGGAGTTGCTTTATGTCACCTTTTTGTACATCTAGTGCGGGTCCTCCAATGCCAATGTGGACTAAAATCCACTGTGTATTGATGCACCTTGGAACACTAGTTCCATTTGTTACGAGAATTCCCCCATACTTTTGCGTGGTCCTGTGTGTTGATGTCCTCGGCTATTCACGGAATGGCCATGTCATTCTATATGTTCATGGAACTTTTATTTCCAGCTTCAAGCAATCTATTTTGACAAAAAAGTACCAAATACATACTTCCAGTAAAACCAACAAAAAGTACCAAAAGTAGAAAACTGCCACATCCCTTCCAGGTTAGCCTGCTTCCATTTTAGACTGCATCATCGTCACTTACCACTTAGGTGCGATTGCAGTCAAAGGCTAACTTTTATCTTAAAAAAAAAGTATTATCACATGCAGCAGAGTTAGTAGGCTAAAAAAGCCATGATAGAACTGTCCTGTAGACAAAGCCAGGGATTGCCCTATGAGAAGAGTTTCTTGATGGAGTGACCTTCTCCCAACCCTTAACACACTCATATAATCTGATTATAGTCCACATAAATGACTGATTGCAGATGGCCTGGAAATATTTAAAAAAACAGTAGGTTGTAAAACTTATCAAGTTCAACCTCTTTTCAGATACCATACCTGGGATCAATGGAGCCACTCAAGCCCCTCCCCCTTGTGGAATTGTATCTCAAAGGAAACCCACTGGTGAACAGGTTCAGTGACCATGACATTTACGTGAGGTAATGTTATTTCCGACCACATTTGTGCAGTGATGATGCAAGGGAGAATCCAAGGGTTAGCCCTAAATAGTGGGTACTGACTAATGAGATAGTGGAGTCGATTCTGATGTTCTTCTCTAAACTGAACTGAGAGTATCTGCATTTTTTCTTTTTAATATTGCTAAAAAAGGGCGCAAAAAATTATAAGTTCAAGACTGTCACCTAAAGTCATGAGGTTTTTTTTTTTCTCTCGTCTGGCTTTACACTGATTAGCCAATGTCAAGATTTTTTATTCTGAAGGTGCGATTTCGCCCCCGGTCGGTAATGCTTGGTAAATAATGGGTGTGATTAAGTTACTTTAGGGCCGATTTTTCAATCGTCAAATAACTTATATCTATCCGCGGATTAAATTTGACGTATTGACAAATTTCCTATACAAAAACTGTCAATCCTTTATAATTATTCTTCAGGTAAAAGTTATGTGACGTTTAAAAAATCGGCCCTTAGTCAGTTTTTCTTTTACTGTTGGAAAATAAAAATATATTACGAAGTAGCCAATCCAGGTTTTCACATTGAAACATTTTGATGGTTAATTTGCAGATGCTAATACAAATATTTTTATTATCCGATCCAAAATCTAATAGGATTGCGCTGACACTTGACAGCTACTTTTTTACTCTACTAACACCTGGGGATGCCCTGCACATCCGCGCATCCCCCGCACTCACCCGGTGCGGGATAGCGCGGGTGAGCGGGATGACCCTCTGCCTCGACTCCGATTGCCATCTCGAACTGTCGCGTATACCTAACTGCGCGGAATCTTATTTTTGAATGGCGCGAAAATATCTTAGCTAATATTGCACCATATTGCACCATTTGGTTGTGTCCATGCGCCATATTTTGTAAGCGCGAATTATGGGCGAGATAGCACAAGTCTGTTGTTCTTGTGTTCAAAATCTTAACGTCAAGCGATAAGGTCTGTATTTCATTGGTGGACCACTTTCTCTGCGCTGTACTTTGCGGCTTTGAAGGCGCCCTAATGTTGAATAAAGGGAATGTACACCAGTTACCAATGAAATACAAACTTTATCGCTTGTCGTTAAGATTTTCTGCACAAACTATGTAATTTTGCCGATGAGACAATAATAGTATAGTACCGTAATCACTTATTATGATTACAATATTGGCTACATTAAAAGTTGTGAAGTCAGTAGGATTTAGTAGCTGTCAAAGTTATCGTATTTGATTGGTCTGGTGCAGCTGCGCGCCATAAAACTAAATTGAATTGAATCCTATTGGAATTTGGATGGGATAATACTGTGTGAGTTTCAGAGCTATATCTTCCCATGTTTGTCCAGTGACGTCAGGAAGAAGTTCCCCAAATTGGTGAGACTGGTAAGTAAGAAATATAGAAGAATAAACTGACTGACTGACATAAACCTGTAGCACAAACTGCTGGGCCTAGAAAGAGATATTGCATGTAGGTCATTATAATGAAGACCCTTCGATCAAGTTTTATAATATTATTCAATTAATATTAATATCATCATCATGATCGACCTATCACCGGCTCACTACTGAGCACAGGTCTCCTCAGAATAAGAAGGGGTTGACCATGGTCTACCACACTGCCCAAGTGCAGATTAGCATTTTATATTTCCTTCAGAACATTATAGTACTCTGGCAATATATTGAACATTCACCTGGTAAGTAACTATGGTGGGAAAGGGAAAAAAAAATGGAATACAATTTATTACACAGATGAATTTTATTATTGTCGAACCAAAACCCCAGTACAAAGAGCCACTGAGAAGAGAAGAGGAAGAAAACTGATTTTTGACTCATTGTGTAGGACGGCGTGGACCTTCCCCCGGCGATCGGCTTCGACGTGTCCGACGAAGTCAGCCTGCCTTCCAACAGACAGTGGTTCCTCATAGATCAGGCCGGCCAGACCTTAGTCCGGGACTTCCTCACGCAATACTTCGCGATATATGACTCGGACTCCAGGCAGCCATTGCTTGAGGCGTACGATGAAACTGCTATGTTATCTATGGCGGCATCGTACCTCACTGGCGATTGCAGAAATACTCCTGAAAACAGGTAAGTTTTATTTCATATCCCATAAATCCATGTCCTACACTTCTAGACTTACTAATATTAAGTGCTTCCCTGCCCACTTTTTTTATTTATTACAACTTTCTGGTTCAAATAAAAAAAAAATTATAAAGAAGAAAGATTTTTTTGTTTCCAATTGATGAATTGTGCAACTATTGAGTCGATTTTTATAATTCTTTCATCATGAGGTACTCACAATATTGCTGGTTGTGCTAATTTAATTTATTCGAAATTGCAATTGACAAGAAAGAGTGATTATTATTTTTAGGGTGATATTCAGCCTAGCTGAGTTTAAAACAAAATATTTTCTGTCCTTATCCCTCGCTACGTGGGATCGGCACCACATCAGCCTTCTTCCACTCACTTCTGTCATCTGTCAGCACACTTTTACACTCATATCCTCTTTCATGCTACCCACCCACCTTTTCTTTAGCCTTCCACTCTTTCTCCTTTCACATCTGTACTAATAAATAAAATTGGAGTGTCTGTCTGTAATTTCGAAATAACTACCGCATATTAAGGTCATATGGTTATTTGAACGATACTATAACTGAATCACACGTTTTTAAAATTTTTGCCTGTCTGTCTCTCTGCCTGTCTGTCTGTCTGTCTGTCTGTCTGTCTGTCTGTCTGTTTGAAAAGGCTAATCTTGGGAACGGCTGAACCGATTTTGACGGGATTTTCACAGACAAGTAGAGAATTGACCAGGGAGTAACATAGGCTACTTTTTTATCCGACTTTCAAAAAGGGAGTTGTGTTTTTCTACCTGTGTACACCGAAATCTCCGAGATTTCTGAACCGATTTGCGTCATTTCTTTTTTAATCGATAGAGGAACTTTGCGACATTGTTTCATAAAAAATTTGGAGTCCAACTCCTCAATCCTGATGCTGCAGGGGATCTGACCAATCCACGCGGGCGAAGCTGCGGGCATCAGCTAGTGCTTAATATATAATAAGGATAAGTTCATTATAAAGACTTGAAATGCAGTTTTTTTTATTGCAGACTAAACGCGTACATATCAAAAAGTCGAAACATACTGAGGATTACGGAAAGGGAATCCAGACGACGACACTTGAAGATCGGCAGACTGCAAGTAGTTTCTTTCCTGTCAGATTTGCCGAAAACTAAACATGACCTGTTGGGATTCGCTGTCGATTTACCAGTGTTTACAGTAAGTTGGAAATCTAAATGTATAAAAAGAAAAGCTGCTGACTGAATGACTGACTGATCTGTCAATGCGCAGCTCAAACTACAGGACGGATCGAGCTTAAATTTGGATACAGATAGCTATTAGGATGTAGACATCTGCTAAGAACGGTGTCGTTATTTGAGTTTGAACTGTGCGTTGATGGATCATTCAGTGAGTCTTTTCCTAAAGTCCTTTAAAAGCCTTTATAACTATATCCGTAAGTTAAACTTGCGAGTGTCCCTTGTGATAACTTATAAGTAGTGTTAGGGTCTTCAGTAATTTATCACCATTCCATCCATCATTATGTTCAAATTCAACAATTGCCAATCGAAAATTGTAAAATGGTAACTATTTTGAATAAATGATTTGACTTTGACTATGAAAAGTCTAACTAGATGGCGCTAGTTGTTTTTTAGGTTGCATGAACGTTATATTTACTTGACTTTTTCTGTCCACAGCCTGGTTTGATAGTTGTAACTATGAATGGAGTATACAGAGAGACAAACGTCACCGGTAACCCGACGAGGGCGTTCCACCGAACGTTTGTGATCGTACCTAACAGCAACGGTGGATTTTCCATCACTAATGATATGCTGTTTGTTACCAACACCACCCGAGAACAGGTAAGATTCAGCTAAAATTTTCAAGCAGATTTATTCTAACCTAGCTTTCTTTGTGAGTTATCCTTTTTAACCCCCGACCCAAAAAGAGGGGTGTTATAAGTTTGACGTCTGTATCTGTGTATCTGTGTGTCTGTATATCTGTGTATCTGTCTGTGGCATCGTAGCGCCTAAACGAATGAACCGATTTTAATTTAGTTTTTTTTTGTTTGTAAGGTGGTTTGATCGAGAGTGTTCTTAGCTATAATCCAAAAAAATTGGTTCAGCCATTTAAAAGTTATCAGCTCTTTTCTAGTTTTCTTGTAGAAAAGAAGGTTAACTAACCGTTAGGTTCATAATATTATGTCAATTGACAAATGTCAAGCTGTCGACGTTGCCTAGATACATAATTATTTATTTGAAAATGATGTTTTGGAAAACTCAGATACTTTGGATAGCTATAATCCTAGAAAATCAGTTCAGCCGTTTGAAAGTTATCAGGTCTTTTCTAGTTACTGTAACCTTCGCTTGTCGGGGGTGTTATAAATTTTTAATTTACACTTGTATCTATTTATGTCTCTCAAAATTTCTCTCTTTGCGAAGAAATTCTGGGATAGATAATTCTTTATGCAGCAGAAAACATTACATTACAACAAAACAAAACAAGTAGAAAACTGAAGTATGTAAAGGCGGTATCACTAAAAGTTTCGCTTACACACACACAAACAACAGTTCAATAATAGCCCTTTCCGGCCCTTTTTCAATGCCAAACATGAAGTGAGTTTTCTGTTGATCAATCTTTTTCATCTGCAGGAGGACAAAGCATTCTCATCAGGCACTCCCGACCAACCTGTAGTCCACCAGCCAGCACAAGTAGTCCAAGCGCCAGTGGCCGCAACACCAGCACTACACGACGAAAACCAACGCATGATGTTGAACATGCTTGGACAGCAGACAGGCATGAACGAGCACTGGAGCATCAAGTGAGTAGTTCACTGTCTCTTAGCCTACATCACTCAAGCGCAAGTAGTCCAAGCGCCAGTGGTCGCTTCGTTTCAAGAGTTCAACTAAAGTACTGCTTAAAAGGTTAACCCTTTGGCGTTTGTGTTACCTCCCACTTATAGGATTTGAGTACAAGGCAAGAGTGAACCTTGCCTTGAAGAGTGCACCTTCTAGGTAATTGTGCCATGCCAAGTCATGATTGTCATCGAGATTCAAGAGCAAGCTAAATTTAGTTACTGAGTAGTAATATATACTAAAAATATTTTGTTTGTTTGGTTTTTTTGTAATCTATAAAATCTCAAACTACTGAACCGGTTTTAATAATTCTTTCGCTATTAGAAAGTTACAGTAACAGTCTAAATAATATTATGTTTATATAAAACTTCTTATAGGTATTTCAAATTTCATCTGAGCAAAGTCAGGTGGGCCAGCTCGTTTTATATTAAATGGAATTTTATAATTTTTATTATTCTCTATCTTAGATATTAGTTGGAGAATATGATTAAAAATAACAATTGCAATATTTTAAGCTAATGGTTTAATATAAATAAATAAATAAACGTTTATTTAGCTGCACAAAAACACAATAAGGAATAAGAATTAAAAAAAATACAATTGGTAATTGTAATATCTTATTATTATTTTTACTATCATCCATTTCTCCATTACAGTTGTCTACAAGAAACCGGTTGGGACTACCAACGTGCGTTGTTCATCTTCAACCAACTTCATTCAGAAGGCAAAATACCTCCTGAGGCTTTCGTCAAATGAACCGGTTGCTGCTCCCAGTGGCTGTGCCATTTTTGGGTTCTGCACCTGAAAAGGGAAAACACAATCCTTACTGTGTATATATAGACAGTTCTTTGTTACTCAAAACCAAGAGTGAATGAAGAAAGAACGAAGATAGAAGAATGAACTGTTGTAGTGTGTTATAAAAAAAAATCTGCCAAAAAAATTACTGGCAATGAATTTATAGTTTTTGACTATGTAAATAGTAATTGCACAAAAAAAAAACGTTTTTTTTTATTGTTTAGTGAAAATAATACTAACATTACCTTATGGTTAAAATTAACACTAAAAAAGTTAAATAAAATTAAAACAGGAAATGTTATAAATACGCTAATACTTTTATTACACGTGATAGTGTTTTTATGAAAAGTTTTAATTTAAATAGTTTGTGCCTGATTAAAAAAAAGTTCATTGGATATAATAAAGAAACAAATCGAAAAGAGTGGCGTGAATCATTCGCTCTCACTTACGCATTATTCTTGTGTAGTATGTGTGAATAAGTCGGAATGATTAGCACTGCTTCGTTTTGATTCGTATCTTTACTGGCATGTGTTATAGATTTTTTTATACGAAGTTAAGTAATATTAAAAAAAGTAATATTATGAAAATAAGTAATATTTCTCGTTAAGTTATAGTCGTAAGTCAGAAATTCATTGAATTGCCATGACAAGAAGATAAACAAGAAGATAGTAATTGCAAAACAAGAAGTCCACCTGAAGTTGCAACATAGAGACTTGAACAGATCATAGACTAAGGATTAAATACTGAAGCTCTGAGGCTTAGACTGTTTATGTAAAATTCGCAGTCATAGGCCTCGTTTAAAATTGGACTTCTTGTTTTGCGTGCTCTATACTCTGCACACTATACAAAAACAATGTGATTGCCAAAAAGTGACAGCAAAAAAATAACTAAATCAGTAAATTAAGTGAACCTTACGCAAGTAGACCTTAGAACTGATTTTTCAGTAGCTTAATAATCTTAAACTGCACAACAGAGTTAAACTTTTTTTTAAATGTTTTCAATACAAAAACTCGAAATGTCAAATTTAGTCCTCAGTTGAAGATTATTTGGCTTAGTTTTGAATGGACTTAGTGACTTGATCTGCTAAGATGAAAAATAATTTCATACATTTGTATCCGATTTTTCAATCGCCAAATGAGTGTCGCTTAGACATTTTTTGTACAGTTCTGTAAAATTTATTTTTTTAGTAAAATTCGGTAGTGATTGAAATATCAACCCTTATTTTGACTTGTAAATAATGCTTTAGGAAATAGTTACAAGTGTTGTTGTATGAATGTTTAAAACATAATTTTCGAACTAAAAAAATATTAATTTGTTTTTATAATATTGAAAAATTTGTAATAATTACTCTTTTAGGACACCGACGCATTCGCATGCGGTGTGTTTTTATGCCTTGGTTTTTTATGCACTGCATCCGATCCGAATCCGAGAATTCTCAATCTGAATTACTATTTATATGAGGGGTTGTTGCACACTAGATCCAAAGCAATTAATTTCCAAAGCAGAGAATATCTCCAATAAGGAGCATTGTTAATGGACCGAATGAATTAACCTCAGTGAAACTTGTATGAACGCTTGCCCACTGCGTCCGATCCGAATCAGAGTCAAGAACACGCAAGCAACATCAGTCGGAACAGACGCAGGATTCGAGTTTTCTAGTGGCCAAAATTAATAATCAATCTATCCGTAGTATTTTAAAGAGACCATACATTATTTGACAAATATAAATGTTTGCTGCTAGGAAACTTATCGATATATTACAGATAGGATTCATTATTAATTTCGCTCATAGATCAGAATTTTCTCGGATCGGATATACCCTAAGGCATAAAAGCGTCAGTCTATTCTATATAACGTACTAATTCGTCGGTGCGCTAAAGGAATTGATTGTAATAGGACAGCTTAGATTTTACTAATTTTATCACAAAATTGATTCATACCTTTCATTATTAAGGTAAAGTATATAAACTCGAAATATTGTAAATTATGTATTGTTTTTACACTGAAAATAGCTACCATAACATAGTTATTTTAAGGAAAAAAGATTTAAAAAATGTTTTGGTCGCTGACAGCACTAAAGATATTTTGATTCCTTTTAGTGCTGTCAATATTTAGATTCCATAATATTTCCTTAATAAATAATTGTTTAGTAGTAATAATAGACCATTGCCATATTAATACTTTTATTGGACAATAAAATCTCATCTTTGTTTAAACTTTAGCTGCTTATTTACTGCTAAAAATATCAACAATTTTATTGTCCAGTGAAGGGAGAGCAAATATTTCTTGTATCCTGCTCCAAAAACCTGATTTTATTTTGAATTACTTTTTTAAATAATGTATATTTTGTTTCAGCAATAAATATAGTCTGTTATATATTTTGTAATAACAACAACTGTGTGAAATAATGTAAATAATTGAGTTGAGTAAAAAATAACTAATCTGTAGTAGGATTAGATTAATTAAAATTTCGTTTCAGAAATGTTTTTTTTTAAGTTTAGGGTAAAAAGAGAATCTAGTTTGTTCAATTGTGGGGAAATAAGGGTGGCACATGTTGAGTTTTTTCAGGCTAAAGTTCTCACAACCGGCCGGTTTTATGGTTTCCGTTGACAGGGTTGACACATGGTGTATTCTTATGGTGTTTGCGTGGGCTGGATTGCCTCTCGGAATATTGACGGCGGAACCTCCTGGATACTCCTTGTGGGTTAGTCGTATGGTGTTCTCTCCCATGGTCCCATGTTGTCACGGTACGGTAATTACTTGGCTGTGAGTTGAGGATGCCCTCATCTGTGCCAGTTTTGGGTTGTGCTTAGTGAGAACATAGGTTATTTATTATTTTAGAACTGATTAAGGTTTACGTCAATAAAGTTTTATTTTCGAATAATAAGAGTTTTTATTTGGAACCCTCCGTAATTTAAGTTACAAATCAATTTAGCAATGAGATCGCCCGTTTTTTTTTCTGTACTTTCATTATTTTTAATGTAAGCCGTAATCGTTGAGAGTTCTCCATAATGTTCTCAAAGATGTGTGAAGTGTCTGCCAATCCGCAATTGGCTATCCGGATTCTGGGCTATGCCCAAACCCTTCTCATTCTGAGAAGAGACCCATGTGAGTTGGCGATGGGTTGATGATGGTGATGATGAATACTGTGGTTGGAATAATTGATAATTCTTTCATCGATCAATAACTAGGCCGGCTGGATTTTTCAGAGAATAAAAATAGCGTTCAGGTTCAAATGTTGAATTCCCAAAATGTTGAATTCTCATAATGTTGAATTAGCAAAATGTTGAGTCCTAAAATGTTGACCTAAAAAGAGTTACCGTCAAGGTTGTCAGATTTAGAAAATTTTTGTGACGGGGGATACCTCAAAAACTAAACGAGAGCTAAAAATCCGGGGGGGGGGGGGGGGAGCTTGGGGGTGCCTATCCCCCTCAAATCCCAGGCAAAGATAAATTATTTAGCAGTTGCATTTATCAAATTTTTTTGTGAATATTCAACACAACTCCGAAATTCAACATTTTGCAAATTCAACATTATGAGAATTCAACATTTTGAACCTGAATGAAAAATAGTATTAAATGATTTATATTATAGCTATGTACCTGGTACATAATCATCTTAGATGTATAAACTTCGTCAAGTGTCGCCTTCACAAAGAACCCACGTCATACCAGTGAAGTAGGTATGTTTGAAGATTGATAAAGTACCATGGTTTGTTTATATAGCTGATGTGATTTCGATCGGTCTGACGGGCAAGGTATTAAGAAGTTAGACGCGCTTGTTTCATGGCTGTGAAACAGGCTGTTTTTTAGGGTTCCGTAGTCGCCATGTCCGTCTGTCCGTTCGCCCATCCATCTTAGCTTGAATCAGAGACATTGTTGCATGAGAAAGCTGTTATTTGACTATTGTAATAGAAAGCCTGCAAGTGATTTAGCCTAGGTACTTACCTAGGATAGTTACTGTTACAGATAAGTAGGCTTTATAAGTTATAGAGTACCCAACTAATAATTGTGGAATCAACTACCTACACTTACCATCGGCAGTGTTCCCACTAGATTACAACATGGGGTTGTTCAAGGGGCAAACTAACAAATTCCTGAAAGACACACACGCACCGGATTTTTTAAGTAAATATTAGGTACTTAGCTAGTTTAAAAGTCGCTGGCTAGTATCCGGTTCTAGGGACCAACATGTAACGACTACTCGTCAGTTGGTCTATCTCTTACAATCCTGTGAGGTTTTTATCATTCTCTACAGATAGTTGACTAAGGTTCCAATGACATCTATAGATTAGTAATGGAACGCCATGTTTTCAATCATGCTCCTAGGTGTCGTTTACCTAAAATTGGGTAAACAAAGCGCCAGTAGGTATCTGTATTCTGTATTCATAATAGTGTGTGCCGCTACGCTCATCAATTTGAAAGAATATGACTATGAATTAAAACGAAAAAATTTATAGGATTAATAATAACTAAGTATACCTATTTATATTAATGAACTCAGAATTTTCTCCTCTCCCACTCGACACAATAGCAATTTAAAAAAAAGTAAGACCCTCACTTTTTTGATGTAACATCCGTCAAGCCGATTTTTTTCGTATAAAATATAGCCTATATAACCCGGGCCTTTACAACGAATCGATTGACACCTCATTCATCAAAATCGGCCCAGTAGTTTAGCCGCTACGGTGGAACACACAGAATCTGGATACAAACATACACACATACATGCAATGTTATGATGCAACTTCATATGCGACTTGCAGGTGCAGTAAGGTTTGCTAGGCTAGAAAAGTCCCCGTTGAAAATCTTCCGCGAGAATCGAGATGCGTCTTGTTGACTAATGATAACTGTATTCGGAGTAATATGACACGATAAAGTGTGGAATTTTACACGTCAGTAATTGCGACTTACTCGTAATTACATTGTTTTTATTATTATAGGTATATTTATATTACTAATAGGTAGGTAAGTATAGAAAGTTTCCTTAATTTGGCGAAACAGGTAAGTACCTACTTTTTGCGTAGACTTATAATACAAACAAAAGAATTACGTTTGGCGAGTCATGTAAGTAGATACCTATACACCAAGCTTAGGTAGGTATTCCTAGTTCCATTTGTAGATGACGTGAAGGTACTAATAAAGTAAGTAGATAATCAATAAATAATTAATAAAAAACAAAAATGGCACTAACCAAAAATTGGCAGTTCTAAGTAACAAGTAAATCGGCTGAAATTCAGCAAAAAACACGTCCCTTGTAAAGATCCTTGTCTCAGAAACTTTTGAAACTTCTAAAGATACTTTTCGCTAGATGATGATAGATTATTATCTCATAATCATGGTCATAATATAATATTATTGATAAATCGAGATTTTGTGTGGGACCAGTTTTGTTTTGAACGTGCGAATTTACGATCAATTAAATTAATATTCATTTGAATATTCATCTAGCTTCAGTATAGGTCTTCGACTGGGCACTGGGTTTAATTTTTAAAAAACTTTCCTCTCGAATTAAATGAGTAAAGAAAAGCAAGGTTTTACTTAGCAGTTAGTGGTTTGAAGAGACATTGTCTTTATTTTATTAACCTATATAAAAGCTAATGAGAGTCAATAATAATAATTAGATAAGTAATGGTCTGTATAGTTAAAGAACTTACTGTATGGTAGATTTAGTAAAGTAATAGTTAAGTAGGCAGGTGCACTAGTTTTTAAACGCCCTGCGTAAATGCAAAACGAGATTAAACTATCTATTGAATAAAGTGGATAATATGAATTTCCTGTAAAACTGAAGCTGGGATTTCCTCCGACGGGTGCGTCGTCCCCGGGTCGCCCATGTAAATAAGGTTTCGCAACATACGGTCGTATTGTGTACCCCTATGGTATTCTAATTGAGACTCTATCAATTTGTAATAAAGTTGATTTTGTGATTCGTTGAGCTTGTAAAAAAATATTTCGCGATAAAAAAAAATTGTTTATTTTTTCCTTCTTCATAACCGCAATACTAAATGTAACAAACAGCAATAGCATTTCCTGTTAGTCATTTTGTGATCCTGTTTTTTAGGGTTCCGTACCCAAGGGTGCCAACCATGTGCCAACCTGTCCGTTGGTCTGTCTGTCAGCGGGAACTCATGAACCGACAGAGAGTTGAAATCTTCACAGGATGTCTTTCTATTGCCGCTATAACAACAAATAAATTAAAAATGTAGAAATGGCCGCCATGAAAATTAAAAAAAAGTGAACAGTGTTATTTATTGTACGACGGTACGGAACCTTATTCGTGTGAGTCCGGTTCGTACTTGCCCGATTTTTCGTGGTTTTTTCGTAAGAACTATAGGTACCTACAATACATAAATAAAATATTTGCCTGCCTATATAGTATTTTTCTTCGACCTCGTACGCGTAAATATTGTTTTTTTCTACCTAGATGAAAATTATAGTTAGGATACCAACTACGGAACAGATTTACAGACTGTCTACGTATTTATTAAGGTGTCTGCCTGCACAGTCGGTTAAAAAGTAGTTACCTAATTGTCAACATTTTGTCACGGCTGACGAGCGAGTCATCGACCCGGCTCTCGTCGTGGAGAAAAGATTCCGTGACAATCATTGAGACAATCTTATAGTAGGTAGGTACGTGGTACTGTATAGTGCAGTTCAGTACAAATTACTTATATGCCTAGTGCACACAGCGAAACATAGCGTTTCGCTGTTTTTCGGATTATAATACCCATCCTCCTCTCCTCACAGAATGAAAAGGGCTTCCATAGTCCACTGGCTAGTCAAGTGTGAATCGGCAGACTTGACTTCACACCTATTATTTGAAAATATTGTGGTGAACTTTGAGGCATGCAAGTTTCCTCAGGATCGTTTTCAGCTAAGATCGCAGTAGGTACCTACTACATGAAACCAATCAGGTTATGTGTTCTCAAATTCAAACCATGGCTAACGGATCTGGTAGTTCCGGTGGATGGAACAGGGGCATATGTATATGGTGATGGACGTGGAAGTGGCTCCTTCAAAAGGGGATCATCAGACGTCGGCACAGGCAATGATCATGATGGTGGACGTGGCTACGAGAGATTTAATGAATATTGAAATATTGATTAAGTGAATCCTCAGAAATAAAATAAGTGTATGAATGGTGTTTAGCGAATGTACATAAAATATGCATACTTTGAATATTCCTTATAGGTATGCTAACACACTATACGGGGATTGAACCCAGAACTCGCGAATGTCCTCGATACGAATACGATAGACCGTACAAGATTTAATGAATAAAATCATAACGCTTTCATGTGCGCCCGACTTTACACATACTTTTACCACTCGCATTATCTTGATTCTTGATTCACTTATCGGTAGTGTTGGCTGGAACCAAGCGTGTATGCGTTGTACTTTGTAAGTAGTTGCTGTTCGAAAGTCGCAACCAGTGGTCGTCGGTCGGAAATTGGTGTTCAGAGACTGCAATTGTTATTGTTTGTGCATGTGTAGTGTAACGGTAAAGCACTAGCGGAACGAGTTTGAACTTTGAGGTTAGTATGTCCGTGTGTGTTTGTGTTGCCATTCGCTGACTTTGCATTGTTGGCCGGGTCAGTTTGGTATTTGACACTTTTGTGCAGCGTTTCTTATGAATATGTATTTATGACTATGTTGAGTATACTTTGGTATATATCTATCGTTATTGCTCTGTATAAAATTTTCAGTAGGTCCTTGCCTATTTATTAATTATGTAACTAGGTATTTTCATCAAATGAAAAATATAATTAAGGTGCATAATTACTCTTATTGTACCTACCTAGTTAACAGTGTTAACACTTCTGTTTTATTTATCTATAGTAAGTATCTAATCTTCATGAATTAAATTACGTCTATTAACTTACCAATTAGGCATACGTCTACTTACATGAAAA
Organism: Maniola jurtina; assembly: GCF_905333055.1. Taxonomy (NCBI): domain Eukaryota; kingdom Metazoa; phylum Arthropoda; class Insecta; order Lepidoptera; family Nymphalidae; genus Maniola; species Maniola jurtina. The sequence continues at coordinate 3,673,568 of NC_060044.1, forward strand.
TACCTACTACGTTCATGGTTCCATACTTAACTATGGAAACTATTGAATAGTTACCTACCTATTTTGTTAGTTTACTTCCATTATTTTGGTTCAATTTACATTCACCTCGCCTATCGTTAGTTACTATCGCAAGTAGGTACAACAATAGGTACCTACCTACGTTAAGTAAGTATAAATAAAACATAATTATAACGTTTTACTCAGGTAATAGTTGCCTAATAAATAAAACATATAACATTTTACCTAATAGCAGATATATATAAGGTACCTACCTACCTACTTAACTACAAGGTAGCTAGTTTTAATGGTAATTCTGAATTCAATTTGATGAAACGCCAAAAGAAATCCCATTGAAAAGAATTTTCCTCAAGTTTGTGAGTCAACTAAGCGATTATAATACTTACATAATTAAGTATAATAACGCCGGTTAAATGGGAGCTAGACAAGTGAAGTGAACCTATTGTTTTTGTGATAATTACAGCAGATGATTTTACTTTTTTTAAGACGTTTATTTCTGTTATAAAAGAGATTGATGTGTAGTACACAGATGTACCTATACATACAAGTTTTAACTTTAGAACCATGAAATCCATACTTATAATATAAATGCGTATGTCTGTCTGACTAGTGACTTCTTTAAAAAGAGCAACCGCCGAGTTTCTTGGTGGTTCATCTCGGTAGGTAAAGCATTCCGAACCAGTAGTAGATGCACTTGACGAATTGCATTCATAAGTACCTACTTGTAAAAGCTTAATTGAACAATTTCTTTTAAAAAAGAATATTAGTCATGCTAATCATAACTAATACTCCCCTTTCCCCTCCAATTAAAAATATTTAGAATTTTTTTGAAATTCAAAATTTTGAATGACGGAATTTGGTAATGCTATACCCTAGTTAGCCTAGTACCTATTCTTGGAGATTCAAACAAAAGGATGCCTGCTTACTGATGTACCTAGACCTACCTAATAATGAAAAAGCGTTGGTCGCTTAGTGGTTAAGATGTCGGCCTCCTATCGAGGGTCCAGGGTTCGATCCGGGGCACGCGCTTAAGTACCTATAATCTTTTCGGAGGTAGGTACATGTGTTTAAGCTTATTCTATTTTCCAAGTTCTCTCCATGTTCTCTGTTCTCCTTTCAATGTTGTCAAAGGTGTGTGAAGTTAGACAATCCACACTTGGCCTGTGTGGTGGACAATGATATTAACCCTTCTCATTCTGAAAGGAGATGCATACTCAGTACTCAGTAACCGCCAGTGATGGGTTGAACTTGAAATGATGATGTTGGTGATGATGATAAACGATTTCAGCGTCACAGCGTCGACGGAGACGCGTCAGAAGTCAGAACCACAGTCACATATGGTCACATACCATAGTTCAATTAGATAACTGTTAATAGCAGTTAGCACTCCTACAGGCACAATACACACATAGGGGGACGTCCTCTACAAACAAAATTATATTCAGAAAATCGGCCAAGAGCGAGTCGGACTCGCATTCGAAGGGTTCCTTCGAGTACCCACGGAACACTAAAAATATGATAGACAAGTAATTTTAAGCACGTAAATATTGACGACACAGTTTCGCGAAAATGTGTCGTAAAATGACGCGCTACCCATACCTACTTTAAAACACAGTTACTATTTATAATGTTTTTGTAACAGTTTTTACGTTGGTTTTTCTTGCGATCGTAAATCAATTTCAAAATCCAAATCTACCTATTTGTATACGTAGGTTGAGCAATAAGGGCCAGTTGCACACAAGTTGTTTGTAACAACTATTAGAGTTATAATCTAACTATTAGATATATTCGCGCGAAGTTATCTTGCACCGCACCTATCAAATCACAGATTATTTCCCCGCGCGAAGTTTCGCAAGTGCGGGTGTCACCTTTGTATTACTAGATAATGCACGCGACTTCATCCGCGTAGATTTAGGTTTTTAAAAATCCCGTGGGAACCCTTTCATTTTCCGGGATGAAAAGTAGCCTATATTGATTTTCGGGACGCAAGCAAGCTACCTTTACCTATACCAAATTTCATATAAATCAGTTAAACGGATGGGGTCTTTAAGAATCACGTGGGAACTCTTTAATTTACCGGAATAAATAGTAGCCTATGTCCGTCCCCGGGATGTAAGCTAACTCCGTACCTTTCATCAAAATCGGTTAACTGTGGGGCCGTGAAAAGCTAGCAGACAGACAGACAGACACACTTTCACGTTATAATATTACTAATTATGGATGATTGCAAGTGTTACAGAATTGTAGGTTGTTAAAAATAAGTACAGTGGGTTGCACAAGTCAGTATCCATACATCCATAGGTTACGTTGCGCTACGTTAGTACCTATTAATTTTATACAATGTTAGTTACGGTGTTCGTTAACTTTTGATCAATTTTAATTGACCGTTAATTAAAGTTAAATGTTGTTCAAAAGTTAACCAACACCGACTTGTGCAACCAGCTTTTTGTGATGGTCAAATTTAACTTTAACGGTAAAGTTCCTTTATCCGCGGAATGTTCAACTGGCCCTGCCTAAGTTGCAAAGGCCTCATCTCCGGATCACTCGAGCTTTGAAAATCTAAAGCTTCATAAATCGCACAAGCTTAGGTACATACTTAGGAATGGGTACCGATACGTAAGAAGTAACAGTTCAAGTAGAAGAGTCACCAAAATGTGCTGCGCAGCTAAACTTTTCTGGGACATGTCTAAAATCTGTAGCTACGTACTACATACTACGTCATAAATCGTCTTGCACAAAATAGGTACGAGGTACTTAGGCACCTTTTTGTTTGCTAGATCTTTACGCCTATGAAAAGTACACAGACTTGAATACTGGAAACGCACGTAGGACTTTTTAAACCGGTAAAACAACCTTAAAACCTGATGTAACTGTTATAGTGTGTAAGTTGTTTTATAAATGCAGAATATGTATGTTATAAATGTAAATACTAAATAGGCAAGAATATAAAAATAAAATGAAAATCTAGTTATATGGTTATTAGACAGATTCGTTAGTCATTACTAAGTTTATACAAGGTGTAACCGAAACGCTAGCAAAAATAAAGACAGATACTGATGATTACTGATAAGGTGCCACAGTACAGGAGAAGAAAAAACTCTGTATCTTTAAAAAGTTCAATATTGCAGATAGAACATCTGATTAACTCTAGAAGTCAACGAATGTTACGTAAATAGGCCACTCGAGTCAATACCACATCGTAGGTGGGGCATTGGCCCGAGTTTTGCACGCTATACATTGCGGTTTTGACAAGTACTAAATCACTAAAACTATAAGATAAGGTTATTGACATTGGATTGTAGTTAGGTAGTAACTTAGTAAGTATAATAATAACCTTAAGTATTTGCTAGGGTTCTGGTTACACATTGTATAAAGTGTGTAAAGCCACACGCACATTCACAGTAATTAATCTGTAGACATAGGAACAGGAATCACTTTAAGCTCAATTAACTTGAAACTTTTTAATTATAACATGATTAATCATTAAAATAGCAACCACGACGTTGAAATAAAATTAGAAACTGCAGTCAATTAAAATAGACATTATACTGTTTCCCTAGAAAATGTAAATGATCTATCGGTACGATAACCTTATTCGGTTAGAGGTATTAATTAATTAGGTATAACTTTTCATAAAAACCATCGAGGACTTTTTGCTTTACTGTCGAATGATTTCAAATGTCATTTCCTATGAAAGAATTTTAAGAAATTCCACTGGGATCTTTAAAAATCTAAATATATGCTGACGAAGTTGCAGTATTAAGCTATTACTATTCTAAAATCATGATATCATTTAGTTAGTTAGTCCTACTTATGTGGCATCCTACGTTTTAGAAAATATCACATTTTTAAATTCCCTGGTTTTTTTGGTCATTAATTATTCAAGTACTTAGGCTTCTTTTTGGTGTTTCTGCTTTTTAACAAAAGTACGGCAGTCATAGTTATTACACAGATAAACGAGTAAAATAATCTTTTTCATTTAATATCTTCAAAGGTAGGTGAACAACCAATAGTAAATAGCAGTTAATCATCAGTACAATAGTTAATGTAACTTGGTTATTAATTGCAAAAGCTCGCAAATACTAGACAGTTTTTACCACGCTTTCAACTGTTAATTATTGCAATCGATTAGACCTATTAGACCAGATAGCGGTCGCACACGGAAGCACATCGAGTGTCGTGCATCGAACGTGCTGGAATAGAATCGCATCGTCGCGTGACATCGTACGGAAATGATGTCCAGAATAATACTTCCGAGCGATGATTGAAAGTGAATTTGTGGTTAGATTATTATTAACCGAATTAGCGTTTTGGTTAGTTAGTCATATTAATGTACTAAATAATATCCGCGACTTCGTCTGCGTGGATAGGTATAGGCAATTCCAAATTCCGTCCAGTAGTTTTTGCGTGAAAGAGTAACAAACACACACACACACACACAAACACACACACACACACACACACACACACAAATATATACACACACAAACACACACGCACACACAAACATAAAGTTATTTTGAAAAAATAAATTTTCAGGGTAATCCTGAAAATGAAAAGTGTGCGTCGAAAAAAAAGTTGTTTTCGAAAACAAAAAAAAATTGTCATACATATAAATATTTTAAAATCCATGAGTTTCGTTAGACCGTTAGACAGTTTAAATAAAAACTTTTACCAACTACATGGCTAGTGGCTACAGAGTCCAACTGTATGATTTTTCACATACACATACACATATATTATTTTGACCAGTTGAGTTTTTCTTGATATCACTAGTCGTTCGGAGAGAGTCAGGGCCTCAGGATGTATGTGCCAAGATTTAAGACAAAGTCACGAAAAAGAATAAATCCAACAACGTGCCACTTTACACACGACAGCGATTTCCTCGCGTCATGAACTGTTAGCGTCAAGTGGATCATCATCATCCTGGTCAATTAGTGTCAATTGCTTCACCAGACAAATATAGATCAGATATAATGAAACATATAAAAAGACTTGTTCTGACAGACTGATCAACTAAACTAATAAAGCACAGCTTAAATCACTTATAATCTTGAAATTTTGACAGTAGGTTCCATATATTATAATAACATACCTAGGCGCTCACTAAGAAAGCACTTTTGGAAATTTAACCTCTAAGGGCGGCAATAGGGCATGAAATGTATGAAAGACCGTAATTTTTCAAGTTATATCCATGAAAATATGTATTTGGATATAGGTCATGAATGAATAAAAGTACATATATGTTTTAGGGGTCAAAGGGGGTAAAATAGGGTTTCTGTAATTTGGTAATCCACGCGGACGAAGTCGCGGGCATAAGCTAGTAATGTGTAAAGGTTAAGAGGCAAAACTTAGACCTCCTTCACTTTGTGACATTTCTACCAATACAGACATTCGCATTCTGAACTGAACTGAACTCTGTTATAAATAATTTCAAGTTAACTTATTATCATTGCCACCTCACCTATGTTAATAGTTCACCTTTTTGACTTTCAGACAGTGTACCTACACTGTATATATTTTATTGGTCATATTTTGGAAAATATATGATTTGATTTGATTGAGTGCGTCTTCACCTATTGCTAATAACACTTCTAATCTCAAGCCGTGTTGCACACGTTGTCATAGCCCATCAATCTTGGTTGAAGCCTTTAAAATTATTATTTTATTTCATTGAACCCAATAAAAATTATTAAATCAGCCGGTTATCTGATAAATAATTAATTGGCCGTTTTAAAAGTCGGTGAATTCCATCCTTATGTCGCGTCGCGCTTGCGGCAGAACTTCATTAGTAACACAAAGGTAAGAGAAAAGTTTTCCTGGAGTTTATTTTAAGTTTTAATTTATTTCAGTAATTAAAACATGATCAAAGTTAATTAAAAACGTCTATTGACGCTTAATTGAAATTTGATTAGATACTAATTAGGATGTTAGTAATGATGACGTAGGTACCTACGAGTATGTATCATTAATTTTTAAATTCATAAATTGTTTTATAATGAGACTCCTTATTAAGTATAGTGTTGTGGTTTTGTGGTTTTATAATAATATTTATGATTGCAGTTGTGTCTTAGGTAAAGCAATAGGTATGCCAATTAGGTATTTGCAAAAATCACAATAACTATTCTTTTTAACCCCCGACCCAAAAAAAGAAGGGGTGTTATAAGTTTGACGTGTGTATCTGTCTGTAGCATCGTAGCTCATAAATTAATGAACCGATTTTGATTTGGTTTCTTTTTGTTCGAAAGGTGGCTTGATCGAAAGTATTCTTAGCTATAATCCAAGAGAATCGGTTCAGCCGTTTGAAAGTTATCAGCTCTTTTCTAGTTACTGTAACCTTCACTTGTCGGGGATGCTATAAATTTTTAATTTAAGTACACTTGTACCTTAAGTATACCTATTTACTTAGTATCAGACTTCAGGAGTCTTTGAAAGGTAGTAAAGGAAAATACCTTTAATAATGATTAGTGCTATTATCTAACTTTCTTCTCGATTTTGGTGGTCAAAAATATTTTTACACAATTAATATTCAAATACAAAACGAGGAACCATCATGGTTTCTTTCGGTTCATATTCTTCTGCTATACATCACAGCCATTTTATAGTCTGTTTCTAGGCAGTGGCTGTAGTTCTCTTTAATCAGTTATTACCCTGTGGCACTACAACCCTTTGGGCATCCTCGCCTCCTCCACTGTCTTCTTTTATACATGCATCGTGGCCCTTGATCTGCCTTCTTTATACATAATCTGTTTATTTATTTACCCATTCTCCTCAGATCTTCTTCTGCGATAATGCGAAAGCATTTCATCCAACGCTTTTTTGGGCTGCCTTTTGGTCTTTTCTGCTGAGGCGTCCACCTGTTCACCCGCCCATCTTAGACGTAAGACTTACAGTAGGTACCTGAGTATGATTTCACGGCATATATTTCGAGCGTCAGCTAACTCGTGATTCAGACACTGTCATGGTTTGTAAGGTAAATGCCATTAGATTCTCGCGCTAAGCCAAATATAGTTCAGAGTAGTTTCTTTTCGAACATGACTAGCCTCAGTTTAATCAGTTAAAGACCTCATATAATATATTATATGGTACCTATATGCAGTGACGGATTAAGACTACTTGGTGCCCTAAGCAATCCATGTCTATGGGCCCCCCTATCCGTATGTCAACTAGAATCGGTCTTTAAACCTTTACCGCCTAAAAACATTATTTTTTTGTAAAATAAGATGATGAGATGTAACGTACTTTAGAAGTGGAGTAGTAGGTGCGACAACAATAAAAACCAAAGCATAAGTTATTTATTTATTGAAATACGCCTTGCGGCTTTCGGAGGCATTCGAATTGTCGAATGCACAAGCGGGCAGCGAGTGGGCAAGCGGGAGTGGGGTTATGACTCTAGATCGGACTCTATGTCCGATCTTAAATCTTCGAGAAACTCTTAGAAACTCTTTTTAGTGTGGTTTTTGGTGACGTGAGTGAGACGTGATGCCCTAAGGGCAGATTTTTTTTGTGCTTCTTCTGGTGCCCCCTCAGAAGTGATGCCCAAGGCAATTGCTTAATTTGATTAAGGGTTAATCCGTCACTGCCTATATGTGTGCAATTCCTATATGACGGAGATAATTAGTTTGTTCAGTTAATTTAAATGAATTCGTAAGTACTTTTTCACAATTTAAGGATTTAGATCTGTATTCTGTACAGAATATGGGTTATCTTTGGTTGAGGAGTGTGGATATAATGTCAAAATATTTGATTTGTAAATTATCTACGAATGTTCTATCATTTAAGTAAACTCTTTTATCTACATTGTTCTACGTTGTTTTCTGGAGTTTTATTTGAATTTTATCTTTCGTGAATTAATTTAATAAGTTACTAAATTCTTATTAATTTATTTATAAATCTAATATTTTTACGAACAAAATCAGAGTTCCCCTTCATAAGTCAAACTATGATATTATTATTATGAGTAACCGCCGAGTTTCTAGCTAGTTGTTCTTGGTAGGAAGGGCATTTCAATCCAGTGGTAGATTCTTTTGACGAAACAAAAGCAATTGGAAAAATTTGATCGACTATTTTTTTTAAATATCGTTCAATCGAGGTGTTGGTATTATTGTAAAATGGAAAAATTTGATTGAGAGTTCGTTAAAACATTACTTAGGGATCTTTATAATCTTTTTCCTGCATGTGTTATAAAGTAGGTGTCCACAACTGCACAACATTTAACTTCCCGTCAGCATCAAGACCTAGAAGCAAAAATCTGAAAAAGCTTTTTTGAAAATATCTTAGTGTAGCTCGACCAACAGACAATAACTGAAACAGAGAAAACTTTAATAATTTTATTCATATAGATTTTAATATAGGTATTTTCAAGTCAAGAACGAATAGGCTTCTTCTAGGCAAGCGCGCTCCATCTTAGGCTGCATCGTCAAGCTATTGCCAGTTGCCAGCATCATCGGATTGCAACAAGCGCTAGTCTATAAATTAAAGAAAATATATTTGTTTATGCAAGAGTTATATAAGCAAAGTAATTTTTTATACTTACTCAATACCCATGATAACAACAATGACAAAGGGAAATAAAGTATTCTCTACTCAAACTTATAATTTGAACAATTGCTTAGTGAAAGTACTTCCATGCAAAAATATCATAATACTTAAGCTTCAACTTAATGATGACCATGACAATGGTGAAACTTGCTCATCAAAATGATACAATCAACCTTTCTCAGAATGAGACCACCATCATAAAGAACTGTTATTAATCATGGGAAACATCGTTACATCCGCCCGGGCCAGAACGTGATCATGTTATGCCGAAAACAGCTAAAATGTACCTACTTACTATCAGGAAGTACGAGTATACATATTATAACTGTTACCATTCTGTTACTTTATTATAAAAACCGATCAAGTGCGAGTCGGATCTCGCTGTTTTAGGGTTCCGTACATAATAATGAACATCATATTTTAGGTTTGGGGTAAACATTACTTTTCCTAGGTCAAATATAAAATAAACCGTGAAAGAAAACCCAAAAAAAAAAAAAAAAAAACGTTTATTTTGGCTACAGCTTATAAATACCGGAACACCGGCCGCGCGTCCTCCCGCACGCGCAGCGTGGCGCACTGGCTGCGCAGCCGACCCAGCTTGCCACTGAACACTCCCGGGTACTCACTTATAAACTTATTTTTATCGAATCCGCCACATTTTTCTTTACCGATAGCGAGGACCGATTTAGGCACCGTGATACTCATACGCAACTTTATTAACCACTCCCTGCCTAGCAAAGGCACCGCGCCTTTAAGAATTATGTATAATTTAAGGTTTTCACTGATAAGGCCATACTTAACGGGCACTATGATATAACCGACACATTTAATATCACTTCCGTCATAGCCTTTTAGCTTGTAACTATTATCATGTACCTTGTATTTCGAAAACATCTCCGCATATATTTTGTCACTTATACATGATATAGGCGAACCGGTATCCACATGCATGGCCAGCCGTCTATTCGCCACGGTCACTTCGGCCACTACCGGATCAGATCCCGTCAGTCGTACCATGTACAGCCCGCTGGGGCCTCCGACTCCTTCGTCATCATAATACCCAGCCGAGTTCTCACGTTCGCCGTCACTGTCACCGCTTCGTTCTATCCCTTCCACTCGATGTGCTGTATCTAGCCGGAGGACTTGACCCTCCGCTTTCCGTCCCGCACTAGGGCATACGCGCTGCAGATGTCCAGGCCTCAGGCAGACCCTACAAGTAAAGTTCTGATAGCGGCAGTCCGGCCTAGTGTGGTCTCTGCTTCCACAACACAGACACGCTCCGGTCTTCTGTCGATTATTTAGCCCACTTGCATGACGGCCCCTACTTCCAGAACCTTCGTAACGCCGCCGCGACTCCGCGCGCGCGACGCCGTCGGCACGCGGTGGGCGCGCCCCCTGCGCGTGCACCGCATGCACCGCGCCGTCCGTCGTCGTCCGTTGTTCAACTGCCGCAGCGTCATTTGCGGCTGCTTCCAACGCAACGGCCTTTTTGAAGGCCGACGCGAAGGTCACGCTATCCTCGCAGAATAACCTTTGTCGTGAAGTTTCACTGTATAGGCCACATACAAACTGGTCTTTCAAGTTCTCCTCTAGGTTATCCTTAAAATCGCAATCTCTGGCTAAGTGTTTCAAAGCTGCTGCGAACTGAGCCACCGATTCGCTCTGAGCCTGTACTCGTTTCCGAAAATATCTCTCCGCGAGAATCGATGGCGTTGGCTGAATGTGTTTTTTCACTAGGTGGACCAATTCACTAAATGTCATCTCACCAGGCTTCTTTGGAGAACACAAATCCACCATCAGTTCGTATGTTGCGTCACCTACACACGCGAGCAACGTAGGTACTTGTAGGTTAGGTTTCACGTCGTTGGCAAGAAAATATTGCTCCATTCGATCGATATAGGTACTCCACGTACCCGAACTGAGGTTAAACTCGCCTAATTTGCCGACCGACATCTTGCCCGACATTTAAAACTAAGAAAAACTTATTATTTCGACTGCGCCACTGTAATACTCGTATATCGAAGTAAAACGCCGAGTTGTAACAACGGTTTATTATGGACTGCTTACATCAATTGACAGCTACAATATTATTTCCTAGAATACCCGCATAACATTATAATATACTACACCTTGTTTTCAGTATTTGTTAGTTAAATACAGTAGGTTAACGATTCATAATAATATAACGAAGTTTCATATTTCTAACTAGTGTAGTTTTGAAATAGCCCTTGTCACAAAAATGATCTAAAACAACTTTAACGGCCCCCCGTTTCCTTATTCCAATGAGCTCTAAACAATGATAGGGTACTCCATATTATCCTAGGGTAGGAAAAATTTTTTTTTCTGGATCCTTTTTCATATATGGGAGCCCCCCTGAGAAATAATTTAATTGAATTTATAATTCAATATTTGTTTAAGGTCAACGTTTTAAACCCAATACCAAAATTTCAGGTTTTTAACTCATTTCGTGTACGGCGGACAGACAGACAGCAGAGTGACATTTAATAGGACTCCTTTTTTATCCTTTGACGGAACCCTAAAAATGAAATTGCTTTTGTGACCCGATATTATACTTTTAACTTCAGCGAGAGATAATGATGAATGAATGGTTTTAATTCAGTGATTGTAAATTCCCGTTAGGACCGATCATAGTTGTCGTGACAAACATTCGTTATTAACCGCAGCCTTGGTAAAAATGAGGCGTAGAAACATTTCTATTTTGCATTACGCTATCGCTTGCGCAACCCGCCGATACTGCTCGATAAGAGTTTCATGGTTTTCCACGTAAGTAATAAACCTGCGTGCCTTACATTTATTAGATACTAGAGGGTGCCCGCAACTTCGTCCGCGTGGATTTAGGTTTTTAAAGATCCCGTGGAAACTGTTTGACTTTCCGGGATAAAATGCCTATGTCAATTACAGGGACGCAAGCTACCTCGGTACCACATTTCATACAAATCGGTTAAGCGGATGGGTTTTTACTTTTTAGGAATCCCGTACGAACTCTTTGATTATTCGGGATAAAAAGTAGACTATGTCCGTCCTCGGGATATAAGCTAACCCTGTACCAAATCTCGTCAGAATCTATTGGGCCGTGAAAAGGTAGCAGACAGACATACAGACACACTTTCGCATTTATAATATTAGTAGGATCTTTATATATACAAGGATAAACTGGATAAGTACGTACAGTGCCGCTTGCACTAGGTCTAGGAATGAATAAAGAATTTTGTTTATAGAGTCTATTTATATAGAAAAACACTCGTAAGGCCAATAAGCGTCTAATTATCCACATGACTAAAATTAATAACCGTTTCCAATTAAAAATTCCAATAATAGAGTCACAAAATTTTCTTCGCATAAGTATTATTAACTAAGGAAATTTGCATACAATAAATATGTTTAAATAATTTGTCAACGAAAGGAAATTCCGTTACTGTGGAAATGATGTCACCCCACACGTAGAATATACCTAATAGATTGTTCTGATAGGTCTATTATCTAGATTCTAGATACTGCACATAAGCATTCTTAAAATATTTGCTAGTCCAGTCACGGAATGAATATTCATGAATGAGGTTATTGTTAAAATGTCATCGTGATATGTACAACCCACCACCTCCCAAGGCCTCACCCAACTCTCGAATAAATGAATGAATTAATGATTATTTTAGGTATGTCTCCTCCTTATCCCTTGAGTCTTCTCTCCTTATGGGCTAGACGGTACTAGCATAGGTAGAATCCTCGCTGCTGCTCGTCGAAGGTAGGTACTAAAATATTTGGTCAGTCAGTCAGTATATCTTTTTATTTAAAAATGTTACTATATAATGTCTGACAAGCGTTGCAAGCGATTCGTACGCCACCTTTATTGTACTTTGATAGTATTATGTGACTCCCATCGACGGTGTTCCAACTAGATTACAAGTTACAACGTGGGGTTATTCAAGGGGCCAGGTGAACCAATCCGCATCGGTGGCAATCAGTTAACATCTTGTTCATTCAGTTTGCTTGCTATTTTTTTATTAAAAAAAAGTCAAAAACCTACTTGCAAGTTCCAACTACAACAGTGTACAAAGTTTTAACTGGATTGGATGAACGATCCGCAAACGCGTAGACAGACAGACTTTGAAGATCCTGTTACATTATATTACATGGTAATGTATGGTGTATGTTCTGATTTATTTATAGATTTACATCCATCACACAAGGGACAATAGCGCAATCACTAATAACAGTACAAGCACCAACAGGTTACGTTATGAGATACGTGATATTATGTCAACGTAAGATGCAACCTCTCTAGGTTCTACATAATACCTATTACCTATTTCATAATCAGTAACCGAGTAACGGTATAAGTATGGTGATAAAAGCGGTGATAGCTTGGTGATTAAGACGTTAGCCGCATATTCGAAGGGTCTGAGATTAGATTCCGAGAACTTTTCGGAAATAATATGTGAGTTCAATATCGTAACGTAGAAGGAAAACGTCGTAAGTTAACCTGGATGCCTGAAAGTTATTCATATTGTTTTCAAGGGTGTGTGAAGTTTATTAACCCGTATTTGGCCAGCGTGGTGGACCGTGACATAAGCCCTTCTCATTGTGAGAAAAGACCTTGTGGACCAGCACGGCGAATGATGGGTTGAGGTGATGATCATGATAGGTATACGGTAGTGTCTATTCGTAAGTACAAAAATTAATACAATCTAGATTTTTAAAAACCTGGCCTGACCTTGATTTTTGCGGACCTGTCTACCTATTTTACCTAGATTTCAAATTTAATTGCACTTGTGGTTTTCGAAGTATGGTAAATCCCAGTATTTTTTAGTTTCCGTGGAAACCCAGTCCATGCAAATGTCTATAATAATATTATAATTTATTCTATAGAATTATAAATGCGAAAGTGTGTGTGTCTTTCTGTCTGTTATCTTTTCACGGCAGATCCGTTTAATCGATTTTATGAAATTTTGTAGACCGTGTAACTTTTGTGGAGCTGGCTTGCAAATTGGAGACGGGTATATATAGGCAACTTCGTAAATCAAAAAGTACCTACCCAGGGGATTAAAATCTCACAGACTAACATATTGCCATCATCTAGTCCTATCTATATATGTATTATAAAAACTAGCTATTAGCCTGCAATTTGTGAATTTCCGTTTTCTGAGACTGAGGTATAATTTCCAATAGTAAACGACGTATATATCTACTATTTCTGTCTCCAGGCTGCAAGCAATCGCTGTTCGAAACACGAAGATCAGGTAAGAGGCTGAGCGTGTAGAGGTAACCGACAAACAGACAGTGAGACACTTGCATTTGTACCTTGCTAGGCGGTAGCTAATTCCCGCGATTTCCTTCACCAGGCTTTAGATTCCTTAAAATCCTTTCTGTAAGTCGGGATCTACGTTATAGAGAGAATCTACAATATGCAAAATTTTAATTTTCTACACCCAGGGCGATTAAGATTAATGTTAGTCAGTCAGTTTCTCGAAGATGATGTAAGTATGATGTGACGTGTGTGCTGTGGATTTTGTTTGTGGAAAGATAAAAATGAAAGCAAAATAAGGAACACAGAAAATTGCCTGCCTTGTTTTGATTTCGCCAAAAAACCAATATAATTACAAACGATTAGTGAATAACCGACTTCAAAAAGGAGGAGTTTCTCAAATCTTTTTTTTAAAGGATTCACCGACTCCAGAATACATAATCAGGGAACATATCCCTAATTATGTATTTTGGAGCCGGTGCCAATAAGGTGCCAAGCAATGTGGAGTTACAAACAATATGAAGAGTGAACGGTTCGTGCGGCTAATTGACACCGGCTAAATTAAATTATTTGTTACTTCTTAGTGTTTGTGGTTATTGAAGCCGTTTTTTATTTTATTTTATTTTTGAATTTTTATTTTATTTTATGATTTTTTTATTGCTTGATAGTGTTCGTTGAGAAAAGTGCCGTTTGCTTGACAAGCAGCTTGATCAAGCACAACACAACTATACGTGCTTGACTTCAAGCCGCTTGATCGTCTCGGAAACCCTTTACAGCCAGACAGACGTACAACTTCGCGTTTATGATATAAGCATGGATAAATACTGGGTATCATCCACGTGCCTAACAAGGCATGTTTGCTCGTACTTGTATGACAATAGCAACACATAATTTACAGTACAGTGCTATGTAAATAGAGTTCCGCTATCTTATCATTTTCTCCCTATACGAGTGCGTATAATTATTTCGCACTCATGCGACGATTGTGTATTTAAACGTTAGATTTTTCCGCTTCGTTAAGTACCTAGGTTTATGTAGTAGGTACTAGATGATGCCTACGAATTCGTCCGCGTAGATCTAGATTTTTCAAAAATCGCGTGGGAACTCATTGATTTTTCAGGACCTAAAGTAGCATATGTCCTTCCCCGGGATACGAGCTATCTCTGTACTTTCTTCAAAATAGGTGCAGTGGATGGGCCTTGAAAAGGTGACAGAAACAGATAAATATATACAGATACACTTTTGCATTTACACCTAACGTATGGATTTCGATAGATACGAGATAAGTAGGTATTAACTATGGTATCAACATTGTTTTATTAATTCGACTGCAAATGAACTTTTAAGTGAAATCGACTTTCTTAAGAACGCGGCAGATAAAAATCGTACTTTTTCTACACAATATGAACATTAAAGGAATTAGAAACCGTAACGTACGAGGCGAGATTATCGTCGAGTATAATGCTGAAGAATGCGTACTATTTGCATTTACTTATACGAAGGTTAGGGAAAGTGTTAGCCGAAATTAATGCTTTGTATAAGTTTTTATCCGATATTAGTGTTAATTTTCTTAAATACTCCAGGCTTCACGATAATTTTTTTTTCAGCTTCCTGGGTGAAACTCTATTAATTAAGTATAGTCTTGGGCTAAGAGCCAGCGAGTGCCAGACCTTCGTTATTTTATAAAAGTTGAAAGTTTCTGTGTGTATTGTCCCCAACACAGGGAAGAACGATCAGCAACTATGATAAATGTTACATGAAAGCATAAAGTCCTTTGTTACCTGTCATCTTCCAAAGCCACCATGATCCAAACTTCATTGTTGCTGATCGTAACTCCCTGTGATGGGGACAGTACGCAGAGAAACTTTCAGCTTTTATAAAATAAAGATCTGGCACTCGCTGACTCTCTCTCTATCTCTATATACATTTTAGGATGTATCATCACTTGTCATCAGGTCTGGTTGCATCAAACGCTAGTCTGTAAGTTAACAAAAATCTTAATGGTTCATTACGTTACTAGTTGTAGTAGAACTTTATCGCTTGGTGCCTTGTTGTTACAAATTTTGTCTGTAGCATGGTACCAAAGCTTTCGACTTGAACAGAACTGTAATATTTTAATTCTTAAATTGACCCAACCCCGCCAGAGGTCATCAAAACCAACCTTTATAAAGTTGTTTGTTTATTGGAAACATATTACACAGTTCTGACATTTTGCCGTGTTAGGTAACAGGCGGATCAAGTCTATTTACTTACTGTACTTAGTGGTTTGCCTTAGACCTTAGTCAGTTTGTAAGGCCATGTCGCACATGTATACCTGCATCACCTACGTTTATTTACCAATCACGTTTCATATTTTACTTCGACTTAGGTATATTCTTAAGTGCAAGTAACCGGTATCAATAATTGCTCCATTATTTAGGTTTCTAAGTTCGCAAGTTACAACTGAGAAGGTAAAATCTAAAATATTATCAAATTCATCATTATCATCATTTCACGTTTCACCACTTTTGATGTCATCTGTCCATTTAGTGGAGGATCTGCCAACGGTGCGAGGTCACCTTTCCAGTACCTTGGACACTATCGTCTAAACATCTATAGGTTCTTCGATCCATGCACTCTGCCCATTGCCACTTGTCTTCGCATGTCGGTTACTCTGATTCTATCTTCTCATTTCGGATTTGATCACGTAGAGAAATTCTGAGCTTAGCTGCACTACCCGCTCCATAGTCAGCTGAGTGAACCTAAGCCTTCCTATGAGGCCCATGATAGCAACCATGTTTCAGATCGGTATGTCATTCATCACTGGAAACATGTTCGAAGACTTTGCTTTTGAGGCACTGAGGAATTTTGGACGAGAAGACGTTTTAAGGCTTCTCAAACGCTACCAACAAGAGTTGGATCCGGCGGCTTTCCTTTCTTGAAATTAGTCCGTGAATTGTAGTTGTTCTATGAAAAAAACTCAACAACAACGTCTAAGTTATTAATACATGGTAATCAAATACAGTTACTCTCAGAGCACTGGCCCACTTATCGATGCCGGATTACAATTTCAAAACGCAACATACCAAACAGTAGTGCGTAATGTCTGTGTTCTAGTCAATCGGGAAGAATCTAGACGAACATAGACTAGACTGGAGTACATGGAAATCAAAACAAACATTGTTCTTCTGACCGAATTTCGCCCAGTAGCCAATCTCAGTGGAGACTAGGGAACTACGCAATCGCAGGAGATATTAGGTATACCTAGTGCATACCTAAGTGTGTGTGTAAATTGTAAACACAGATGCATTCTTTTCTCTCATCCTCATCTCATGATTCCGGGATAAAAAGTAGCCAGGGTGTCTATACCAAACTTCATCAAAATCGGTTCAGCGGTTGGGCCGGGAAAACGTAGCAGACAGACAGACAGACACACTTTCGCATTTATAATATTATGTAGTATGGATGGATTTTCCGCATCCCTTTGCTTACGCTTGTACCTTATGTTTTGGTTATATTATGTAAGTTATGTTATTTTCTATTCATTTCTGAATTTAGGTTACTTCTGTCACCTAAATTCAGAAATGAGTAGAAATTGTGTTATTTCGCTTGCGAAATTCATTATAGGCAATTTAAAATCCTAATAGCGAATTAGAGCCATTAACGGTGTACCAATGAAAGAGGTGTTTGGAAACAATATAAAACATTCGAACACTTTATAATTAGCTATTTCGCCATCACCACTCGAAGATATCTTTGAAGATAATCTATGTAGGTACGAAGTTAGTTCCGTTATTATTTGAAGTGTATGTTGGTGTTGTTACTGATTACGTAAGTACAGATCTTATCTGTTTCCGATTTCGTCTGGATATGTCGAAATATTTGATATAATATTTAGTAAGTCGGTACGGAATATTAATAGACTAGCGACCCGCGACGACTTATTACTATATTACAATTTTATTTTCGTGGGGATCTCTAATTTGTTTTTTAAATAAAATATAGCCTATCGACGGTTTAGAGTGAAAACCTCGTAAGTGTAAAAGAAGTAACTTTTCAGGAAAGGAAGAAAAAACTGCGTACTGTAAAATCAGAAGCGAGTATTTACGAGTTTCTCATTTAATGTCATAGATGGCGTTACGAGTATCGAATGAACGAATTAGTCAGATCAGGATGTGCGTTGCGAGGTTTTCTTCCTAGAAACGCAATAAAATAAAGAGCAAAAATGCATTCCCGAGGTTTTCACTCTAAGACGACGCTATGTCACTCAGTTTTCAGTGTAGTAGTTTCTAAATGCGGCTGTGATGTGACACACAGACAGTTCCTCTATTCCGCTTTTTACTTATACGGAAAACTAAAATATGCCTATTTTCGCTCTTGTTTTGTAAATTTGAAGGTCTATTTTAATCCGAGTACTCGGAATTGTCTATAGGTACATCAAAACTGTCACCCGTTATCATCCCAACGTGAATAAAATATTGTTTGCCCGCCGTGTCCCCATTCCGGCGCAGATCGAGTTATCTTTAATTTAACCTTATCTGGCGCTATCTAGGCCGGCAGGTAGTAGAGTCGGTACACACGAGCGATTTTTTCGCTGATTTGTTTTTTATTTTCATTTATTTATTTGCATTCATCTGCAGATTCAGTACATATGATGTAAACTCTATAACACTAGCAGTCGCCCGCGACTTCGTCCGCGTGGATTAGGTTTTTAAACATCCCGTAGGGACACTGATTTTTCGGGATAAAATGTAGCCTATGATACTCTCCAGGTATTTAACTATACCCTGCTAAAAATGACGTCGATCCGTAATTTTTAGCAGGGTATAGTTTGGTATTTTTCGCTTCGTTGTGACGTGAAATTGAATTGAGAATTGAAATATGCTTTATTGTACACCATCATAAAAAGAAACATAGAAATAAAATACTATTGAAGGAAACCAATAAACCAACAAACAAATACACTTTCACATTTCTAATGATATGGGTGATATAATCATGATAAAGAAAATGACTACTCGTACGTACTCGTGTCTCGTAGGTACGTTATTTACCTGATAAAAAGAAGTTAATGTGTACATACTCTAATGGTTAACGGGGCTTTTCACGCGGACGTCCTTGCGTTTTTAATTAAATCCGCTGTTAAAACGTCTCTTGAAGTAGCACCTGAATATGATGTAATATAAATATGTATTAATACTTGGATATTTTTGTACAGTAGCAGTACATGAAACATAAATCTTAATAGGTATATTTAAAGATAAGACAGGTACAGCCGAAAGCGATGGAATAGTTCTATTTTTAACCCCCGACCCAAAAAGAGGGGTGTTATAAGTTTGACGTGTGTATCTGTGTATCTGTGTATCTGTGTATCTGTGTATCTGTCTGTGGCATCGTAGCGCCTAAACGAATGAACCGATTTTAATTTAGTTTTTTTTGTTTGAAAGGTGGCTTGATCGAGAGTGTTCTTAGCTATAATCCAAAAAAATTGGTTCAGCCGTTTAAAAGTTATCAGCTATTTTCTAGTTTTCTTGTAGAAAAGAAGGTTAGATAACCCTTAGGTTCATAATATTTAAGTGTCAATTGACAAATGTCAAGTTGTCAAGATGGACGTTGCCTAGATATCATAGAGATAGTATATAAACAAAGATATACATAATTATTTATATGAAAATGATTTGTCGGGGGTGTTGAAAATTTTTAATTTACACTTGTCTATTAAAATATTCTTTACGACTTCATCCACGTGGATTTAGTTTATTAAAAACTCCTTTCGAGAATAGTCTGATTTTGCGGGATAAAAAGTACCAACCTACTTATTTTATGTTCGTGTCTAGAATCCAAGGTAGCAGTTGAGATGTGAAAAGGTAAACATGCACACAGACAAATAGAGTTGTTGCTTTTTCCTAAGCTTGCTTAAAAGATAAACAAGTCTCAGAAACCTTCTCGGAAAACGCGTAAGCGACGTAATTGGTCCGGCGCTTTAGACCTTCTGGAGTTAGGTTTTTCACTCCTATCATGATTTCATTGTCAGTTTTCAATAACAAGGTCGTATGGACTGCTGCGTGTATAGTGCGCCTCTTTCAGCAAGAAGCTACTCGTTTACCTTTTCTTCAAGATAAGGAAAAACTCACTTTCGCCTTTATAATGTTAGTACCTATAGAGTTGACAGGAACAAACATTTCGCGGCGCTGTTGGAAAATTGTAAACTTATGTCGATATACATTTCTAGAAAATTAAAAAATAAATTACTTAGGTTCAAAAAATGACGCAATAATGAGTTCTTAAAAGACATTTTTAATGCTGTTAGTAATTGCACAGTACACAGAAAAAGGTTAGTTGCAACTTTTGGTGACAGAAAGAATGGCTCATTTTTTGCGCACAAAATCAGCCGGACTTTTCAGCGCGGTAATGCAGCCACATTTCTAGTATTTGGTATATCATACGAGCTTGTTGTCAACATTCATCATCATCACAATTCATCGCCGGTAGACTAACTGAGCACAGGTCTCCTCTCAGAATGCCGTAGTTCACCACGCTGGCCAAGTGCGGATTGGCAGACTTCACCCACCTTTGGGAACATTATGGAGAACTTTCAGGCATGCAGGTTTCCTCTCGATGGTTTCCTGCATTGATTTTAGTTGACGCACGGAACTCCGAAAAGTTAGAACTGCGTGCCCAAGATCAATCCCGATTAAGAGGCCGAAGTCTTTAATAACCACTAGGTTAAGCTAACACTATGTACTACGTATCTACTTAATATAATCACGCAATCAAGAAATCTATTCTTATTCTTGTAGGTAGGACGTATATTTCTACCTAGGTGGTAGGTATTTACCCAGATCGAAATTGAAACAGCCTGACAATACACAAAAAATAAATAAGTTCCTATTTTCAGTAACAATCGTAACATAGCTTATTAAGAGGGCTCTCTCCGTCACTCGTTTCCACTCATTTCATACAATCGTAGTTCCAATTTCATTTGAATATTAAGCAACCAAAGTCCATGAAATTTTGCAGACATATTCTAGAAACTAATATCTATGTCTGTGGTTTTCCAGATTTCTGTTAAAATATTCGGTTTCAAAGTTACGCGGTCTTGAAAATTTCATACAAATCTTTGAGCCCCTGTAATTTTAAAACTACATATTTTTAGAAAAATCTAAAACACCACAGACACAGATATTAGTTTCTAGAATATGTCTGCAAAATTTCATGGACTTTGGATGCTTAATATTCAAATGAAATTGGAACTACGATTGTATGAAACGAGTGACGGAGAGAGCCCTGTTAAGTAATTGTCTAAATTAAGCAGTTTTGGTGCGGTGCCCTTGCGCCCGCGCAAGGCTGCCTTTGACGTCATTGGCTTGAGGACATGCACGTCGATGCCGAGCTACCAAGCGCGTGGAAACACCACCTTCAATATGAAATATGCTTTAATTATATCGCAATACGATCTAATTTACAGTAAATAAGGCCGTATAAAGGATACCGAGCCGTCAATCTAGCACGTGGAAACACCTTCAATCTGAAATAAACTCTAGATATTAAATTATAGAATCTAATTTACAATGAGAAAGATTGTGTAAAGGATGCCGGAGGAAGGCCACAGTGTTCGATGGTGAGGGTCTTCCTGGTCTCCATTATACCCATTTACGTTACGCCGAATGGTTTTAGTGCTTTGTTAACTCAAACTGTCACTGTTAAAAATGATAACGATATGATTTATAGGCCAGATGTGGCCAGATTATAACATTCTTGCATAATTTTAATAATTTTTGGCGAACGTGTAAACGTGGCGTAAATTAGTGAAATGAAATTACTTAGCATCAACTAAAATAATTTAACAGAACCCTTGATTACCCTTTGTATTTTGTGACTATAGAGCACTTGTGAAAGAAATTTTACCAAATTGTAAAATCATCAAAGCGGGGTTTACTTTCCAAGATGGTGATGATTGCTAAAAATCCTGAAAACTTATAATATTTTGAAAAATGGAACCAGGATCCTACATACAGGCACAAAATAACATAAATCGATTTTCATAACTCACTCAATAATTCCGATGATTACCTAGACTAACTAACAGTTTAGGTACACATTTGTTTGGATTTAAAATATACAGATTAATTAATGCAGAATTATTATTGCCTTTTATGGAAGGCTAGATCATTCAGTAATAATACGTACATACATACATACTTAAGAGGGATCTCTCCGTCACTCGCTCCATACAAACGTAGTTCGTCTCTTATTGGAATACTAACCAATCATACTCAATGGAGTTTTGTAGAAACTTTCCGGGAACTAACATCTATGCCTGTTGTTTTCCAGATTTCCGTTAAAATATTCGGTTTCAAAGTTACGCGGTCTTAAAAATTCACATACAAATCTTTGAGCCCCTATTATTTTAAAACTACATTTTTTAAGAAAAATCTAAAACACCACAGGCACAGATATTAGTTTCTAGAATATGTCTGCATTTCATGGACTTTGGTTGCTTAATATTCAAATGAAATTGGGACTACGATTGTATGGAGTAAGTGACGAAGAGAGCCCTGTTAAGCAAAAACGGGAAATAATACGCAGGTAGTCAAGCTTGACGTCTGAACTGTAACCACGTCCAATTTCAAGAAAAAAATAATATTGAAATCGTTTCTTTATGTAAATGTAAAATTATTATTGACTGATAATGATGACGGCCGAGTTTCTTAAAAACACTTTTTAAAAAACATTGTCAATAATTTAATATCTATAAAAATTCGAGCGAATAATATTCTTAATATTGATTTGGACATCAGAATTCAGAATAAGACGTATAGAAGTACCTTCTATGCAATGAAGCGTGAGGTTGTCGCCGCGCAGATGACTAGTGAAGCATCATCATTATTATATTGTACATAGACATATTATACACCGATAGAAACTGGACATAGGTCTCTTGTAAGGACTTCTACCCGCCACAATCTTCGTTTTCAGTACGAGAGACCAAGCTAAAAATCGGTGAAACGCCATCCACCAATCGCGTTGCACTGGTCCGTTTTTAATGAACAGCGAATTCATTTCTATTACATTCAGGATTCTGTGATTTGAAAAGAGTACGTGACGTATATAGTTTGAACTTTTAATAGGGAAAAATATAGTAAATAAATTAATGTTATATAATATATCACACATATACATATTAATTAAAGTGCTCAATGGTCTAGCTCGCCAAGCCGACCTCATTTCTAAAAAATCTGAAATTTCTGAAAAAAAATCTTGGGAGTCTGCGTTACATACAGAAAACGGCGGCGTGCGGATGTGCACTATGCAGGGCGTCCCTCCGCCTCGTACCCCTAATGCCAACTGGACCTGTCGCGTAGTATGCCTACTTCCTATTTATATGTCACCACTTATCAGATTGTAATCTTTGTCGCTGATGTCTTTATTTTACTATACAAGTTGTAACAAATACAAGATATTATCATTTATCTTATCTTTTATTTGTTATGTCTAGTAAAATAAATAGTGAACAATTATATTCAATTCCTCATGTCATCGCAAAAGATATAAGGGATCGTTACGAGTACATCACGATAGTGTCGTAAACTTTTTTTTTTTTTAAGATTCACCATGTGAATAAGTGATTGCTTATAAGTACAGGTATGGTAGATCGTTTTATGAATATAAGAATACCAGAAGTGAACCTCAATAAAAATATAAGAAATAATAAATATAACCCTTATTTACATGATTAAGGCTTGATACTCAACAAAACTAAGTTAGCGCAATAATAACAGATGGATAAAACACGTCTGCACACTAAGATCGACCGAACCAAAGTGAGTCGAACTCCGCAGGCCACTTTCAAGATAGTTTTCCGAGGTGGCGCCACCGTTGCGTTCCTAAAAACATTACCAACAGATGCCACGTGACTTCCGTTCAAAAGCGCGGCAAACATGTGCGATAACACGGCCGTCCTGTGCACGCCTCCGTCCCTGGATGGCGTTTATGTCTGGTGCAGTTGCTGAGAACAAAAACAGCAATAAGAAAATTTTATTTGGCTATTTTCCGAATACCAAGACGTGGCCTCCAATCTACTATCCCATCAACGGCCAGCAACCGGAGGTCCACATGTCCCAAATTCCAATACGTGGCCTCCAGTCTACTATCCTATCAACGGCCAGCAACTGGAGGTCCACATGCTACAAATTCCAATACGTGGCCTCCAATCTACTATCCCATCAACGGCAAGCAACTGGAGGTCCACATGTTCCATATTCCAATACGTGGTCTCCAATCTACTATCCCATCAACGGCCAGCAACTGGAGATCCACATGTCCCGTATTCCAATACGTGGCCTCCAATCTACTATCCCATCAACGGCCAGCAACTGGAGGTCCACATGTTTCAAATTCCAATACGTGGCCTCCAATCTACTATCCCATCAACGGCCAGCAACTGGAGGTCCACATGTTTCAAATTCCAATACGTGGCCTCCAATCTACTGTCCCATCAACGGCCAGCAACTGGAGGTCCACATGCCCCAAATTCCAATACATGGCCTCCAATCTACTATCCCATCAACGGCCAGCAATCGGAGGTCCATCCAACACATGGAATTCGCAAAATTTAAGCAATCAAACAACATGATTTATGAACAACCTTTTTCCCGAATTCCAATGAGTGGCCTCCAATCCACTATCCCATCAACGGCCAGTAATTGGAGGTCCATCCAACAAGAACTTCGAGAAATTTAACCAATTAAACAAAGGGATGTACGAGCTACTTGTATATCTGATACGTAGACTTATTCTGAACTGTTCCATCGGCGGCCAGTTCATCTTACTATAAATCTTAACTTCTATTGTAATTGATTAATTCTACACGATTAAATACCGTCACAACTTTTATCTTCGTACAGATATACAAGTTTGAAGCATAATGACATAAAAGACATTTAAGATAAGGTAAAAATAAGTCTCATACTAGGTACTTTAAAATAATATCAATCAATCCAAAAGCCATAAGATGCATTAAAATGGTATTATTACCTGACAATATCTTAGGCCATCTCTAAACGCTTGACACACAAGTCATCCAGTTTTAACCAGGGGTTCATATTGAATAAACAAAATAAATAAATGCAATCCTTTATATATTTAGATACAACCTTTTTCATTTTAGGGAACCAATATAATAACTAGATTCTTTCCAATGATTTATCCACAGCAAATGACCTATCTCGTCATGATTCACTCTAATCACTTGCCAAATACAAGTCATAGGAACGACCCATCTCCTATCATATTCAGTCCGTCGGTGGGTATATTTTATTTTCTAACAACTCAGTCATTAATTTATTTTATATTTTTTTTTAGCTCGGCTTGTCCTGATCTTAACAATGAAGAGCAAAAGAACATTCGTATTTAATACGATTCTAATAAAAGTACTAACGGAAATCTAAAATTAAAAATGAGACTGACTCGATTGAAATCTTTTTGGCTAAAGTAATTCACACAATATAAGCAATTCCCTTTTATGAAGTAACAGAAGCATTATTAAAAACATAAGTATATCTCACTGGTAACAGGCATTATTGCCTTTCTCAAAGCGTTGAATGTGCCTACGTACCAACACACTGGCTTGCATATCTCACGAGATCAAGTCTAAGTCGGTATGTGAGTAAGAGTCACTTACTGTGCTCGCAACTATTCAAAGAAAGTGCCTCATACTACAAGACATACCGACATCATGAACACAAGTAAAAACAAACTGGAATGGTCTTACCAAACAGCATAAACAAACGCTTAGCAGCACTTATCATATTGCCTCATGAGACAGGCAGCAGATCTCACTGATACGCCACGATGAGGTACCACGTTTTGCAGCAACGTGCGTGGCGTAGCACCACAGCACTATCAAGATGTCACGGCAAGTGACAAGCCTCGCATCCACGTGGAATGCGCAGTATTGCACCGGAAATTTCAAAGAAAAGAAAGGTAAATGTGAGCACAGAGTTCAAATGAAGGAACTCTCGTTCAGTTAAGTACGTCTGTCTCTATTATGACAGGTGTACCTATTCACATAACGATTTAAGACCATATTAAAATTAATTTCAAATGTTATATCGAAAAACTCAATAGGCAACGTCTTAAATATTAGGTTTTTGCATTGGACTGAAAGTAACCATTCGCGTTCTGTTGTTGCCAACACATGTAACGTATACCGTTACCTTCAACGACAGCATAACGCCGGTACTGAATTCTGAGACGCTATGTCTAATTATTATCTATATAACTTACTCTCACGCCCGGTTACAAAATAGATATATATAGAAGCCAAAGAGATTATAATATACTTACATATATAAAAATAAATAAACCTACATACACATTTACATAAATAAATATTTGTACCGGGCGGAGGATTACGCCCCGGCAGGGGAGACCAAACGGCCGGGGGTCAGGGCGACAGGCTGAGAAAGCGGCGGACTATCCTTGCCGAGTCTAGCAAGACCGCTTTTTGCATCCTGGCTGCGAGCGAACTGCCACGGAACCCCAGTCGCCTCAGATGGTGAGCGAGGCTGACTGGGATCAACCCGTTTGCAGATATGACGATTGGGATGATTTCGGTGGACTCCACATGCCACATGTCGGAAACCTCGTGAGCCAGATCAAGATACTTGCGTTTTTTCTCCGTCTCAGCTCTCACGAGGTTCTCGTCATATGGAATGGTGATGTCCACCAAAAACACCCTCGACTGTGCCCGGTCCACCAGCACGATGTCAGGCTTATTCGCTAGAATAGTCCTGTCCGTGATGATGGACCGGTCCCAATAGAGCCGGACTCCGTCGCGCTCGAGTACCGGCACCGGTGTGTACTTGTAATACGGCAACCTCTCATCCAGGAGACCGTACTTCAGAGCAAGCTCTTGGTGAAGGATTTTGGCTGCTTGGTTGTGTCTATGCAGATACTCAGTGTTGGTAAGCGCCGAACATCCCGAAAGCACATGTCTGAGTGACTCGCCGGGATGGCGACAAGCTCGACAGATGTCGTGAGTGCCATCCTTCAGAATGTACTTTCGGTAGTTCCGCGTCTTAACCACCTGATCTTGTATCGCACAGACAAACCCTTCGGTTTCCCCGAAAAGGTCACCAAAGCGCAGCCATTGCACGGACGCTTTTTTATCTACGTGTGGCTCATTAAGAGCTTTAAAAAAGCGTCCGTGCAACTCCTTCTCCTTCCATACGGTCTCCCGGTCAGAGGTGCTAAGTACCACCGGTTTCTGCCACTCGGTTTTGGCTAAGGATAGTGGAGTGAGTCCTTTATCACATTCTATGACCTCTCTATGCATGGGGGACCCCCTCATCGTCTCAAAGTAGGTTCTGAGATTGGATATCTCCCGGTTATGCATGGTCTTGACGCTTAATACGCCTCGACCTCCACACTTCCGAGGGATATACAATCTCATCACAGACGATTTTGGATGGTGCATGCGATAGAGAGTCATAGTCGTGCGGACTTTTCTGTCCAGGGCGTCAAGTTCGGTCTGAGTCCAACTGAGCACGCCAAAGGTGTACATGAGGACGGGCATAACCCAGCCGTTATAAGCTCGGACCTTATTGGCGCCTGACAAATAACTTTTACAGACTTTTGTCAGACGGCCAAAAAAGGCCTCGCAAACAGACTGTTTCATGTCCGCCTCTTTTACACCTAGGGATTGTGACATGCCCAGATACCGGTATGACTCAGCTTCAGAGAGGGTCTTAATGTTGGATGGCTCGAGACTAATCTCGGCCGAATGAGTAACCTGTCCCCTCTCCACATGTATGACCGCACACTTGTCCAGTCCAAGCTCCATCCTGATGGAATTGCTGAACTCAGTGGTGATGTTCAGCAGCTCCCTCAGGCGGGTGGCATTGGGTGCCAGCAGTTTGAGGTCATCCATGTACAGAAGGTGAGGTACTTTTGTCCCTCCTCTCCGAAACTGAAAGCCTGTCCCCGAGCCCTCCAGCAGGGTGCTAAGCGGGTTCAGAGACAGGCAAAACCATAGCGGGCTCAGACAATCACCCTGGAAGATACCCCGTCCTATCCTTATCCGGTCATCGGCAGCCGCCAACCGCTCACCATGGAGACACAGGATCGTGCTCCATTGCCCCATGCATGCCTCAAGGAAGTCTCGAACTGCACTGTCAACTTTGTACAGCTCAAGGACCCTCAAGAGCCATGAATGGGGCACCGAGTCGAATGCCTTTTTGTAGTCGATCCAGGCGGCGGAGAAATTCCGACGGTTGCGTTTGACCAGTTGGCCCGCAACGGAGTCGATGAGAAGGAGCTCCTTAGTACCACGACTACCGCCCCGACATCCGTTCTGAGCCCCAGACATGATGTTATTCTCGTCTATGTGACGGGAGATCTTGAGGCTCAGAACGGATGTCAGTGTCTTATAGATGGTAGTAAGACACGTAATGGGACGATACTTAGCCGGGTCGGTGGCATCGGTGGACTTTGGAGCTAGGTGAGTGATCCCGGTAGTGAAAAGGCTCGGGAGTGCCCTCTGCTCGAGAGCCTCTTGGAATTGTCGAGCCAAGGTCGCATGGCAAGCCGAAAAACCTTTCAGCCAGTAGTGATGCAGTCCGTCGGGTCCCGGGCTTTTCCAGTTCGGAGCCCGTCTCACTGCACCAGCTACATCCTCCGCAGAGATGGCGACCGGGTTCATCGGTTCTATTCTGGCACATGCTTCCTCTACCGCCGCAATCCAAGGGCCCTCCTCATGCTCCACCTCTCTCGACCACACCCCCCGCCAGAAAGCGACTAGGTCGGCCGGGTCCGGTCGCTGAGAGGTAGAGCAGACTGCTGGGCACTCCAGTCTTTTGTAGAACCTTTTCTGATCACTCGAGAAGAGACGATTTTGCTGAAATCGCTCAACTCTTGCCGAGTATCGTCGGATGCGGTTCCCCCATGCAGCGATTTTCTGCTTCAGGTCGTCGATTCGCTCTGTTAGCTTTTGCGCAATATCGGGCTGGTCCAACCTGACCCCACACCCGTTAAACGCAACTCTAACAGATCGCACAATCCTTGGCCTAGTGTTGCCCGACCTGAAGCTTTGCAGTCTGCCAATGAGGACTCTGGCAAGAGTGATACGGTGTTCTATTCTCTTCTTCCAGGCCGGTTCCGCGCTGCGCCTTGTGGCAGCAGCACGCCCCGGTCCCGGAGTCTTGGCACCGATGAATCGGTGCACGGCTAGCGCCGCACCGAAGATAATAGAAGCCGTATCACCCAGGCCAGTGCTGCTCTCCAGATGTTGTGGCAGCATTTTGTTAATAGCCTCAATGACATCCCGCGTCACTACATTGAGCGTAAGTCGGGAGAGCCGCGGACGATTCTCTAGAGGAGCGTTTCGGATTTCAGAGATCGCCTCTTCTAGAATCCTTCTCATCCGCTCTATATCCAGGGAGACTGTTTCCCCAGTGTCTTCCTCCACAGGCAAATCTTGTAAGGTGGTAGTTGCCTCCTCGCGGACAGGCTCCGCCTGGGAGACGATTTGCACTGTGGTTGGTGCTGACACTTCTGGTACAGCCTCACGTCGCAATCGTTCGAGCTCGGCAGCGTTGAAGATGTTAGAACGCTGAATATACCGAGCCCGGTCTGCCAGGTTTTGTTCCGTGACAGTTAGATTCGGCTCGAGCAGCAGGAACTCGCGGTACATTGCCGCTCGGTAGCCAGTCCGTCCGGTTTCCCCTCCTGTCGCCCTGTAGTACGCACGCATGACATTCTCGTTCATGAGAGAAGTCCAGCGCATGCGGCGTACACCACCAGCGGCGGGCGCCGAAGATTGGGCCCTGGTGGACCCTGTCGGAGCCAAGCCATCTGGTGGGGATGATGGATGTGTCGACCGGCTAGGTGGCAGTGCCGGTCGACTGATGGTACTGGCGGCCCGTATGCTGCTACGCCCAGCGCCAGCTCCAGGCGCGCCCTGGCGACCCCCAGGCAGCGGCCCTATTCGCACATTCCTTATATTTCGATCCATCATCATAAAAAAAGGGGGGGGGGGTGAGTGGTGGTTACATCACTCGGGGTCCACTCAGGTCCCCAAGGAGGCTGTTTCTATGGCCAGCGTGCCAAGCTTCGGGGAACTTGGGTGATGATGTTACTCAGTTCCCCGATTCCCTTAGTCGCCTCTTACGACACCCACGGGATGAGATGGGGTGGCAACATTCTCCTCTGCCGGTGCCACACGGCATTAATTATTATTATTATTATTATTTTTCAAAATTTACATTATTGGTACTTCCCAAAAAGTTACATTAGTCATTAATGGATCAAGGTTGACTGATTCTGAACGTTTATCAAAACAGTCAACATAACGTGGCCATATTTTATTTTACCAAACGTAGGTAGGTTTTCACGGAAGGTGACAGTAATCGAAATGACACATTAATTTACCGGCTTCTTTCTTATTTTCTTAATAGATATCGGACAGTGGAAGAACCAAAACTAGTTCACAAAAACCGTAGGATATCACGGTTTGAACGGAAATAATTTTTCAGTTTTACCTACATCGACAAAAAATCTACTGTCACTGTAAATTATTATTTATGGCAGTAGCCTAAACGTGAGGGTATGTGATAACCCTTAGTACTATGACAACTATCAACAAATTTAAACATTCGTTAAGCCACACACTCGTTACCGTGTAATATTTTCCACACCAAACGTTGATATTGAAAATATGCGCGTCAAAGTTACAAATGAAATAATGATTAGACCTTACTTTAATCAACGAAGATGCAGGTAGATGTGCGACTAGCAGTCGATTCGTCGCCACGCACAATGTTGGTACCTGTACCACTCGTTAGCGCGGGTACCGGGCAGCAGCGATTGTCAAGTGTCCACGCAACCTGTAAACGTGGCTCGGACGAACGGTGGAAGGATAACACTTTCTTACTTGAATCACGTTTTCGTTTACCACAATGCTATTGAAACAACACTTACACAGAATATACAAAAAGCAAAACTACTACGAAACTTTAAAAATCAAGTTTAAGTACTTTATTTTGATTAATTGATTCTAATGTCGGTCAGATGAACCAAAAGCGGGTGGGTAATTAGGTTACTATCCCACTTCTGATATAAGAATACCAGAAGTGAACCTCAATAAAAATATAAGAAATAATAAATATAACCCTTATTTACATGATTAAGGCTTGATACTCAACAAAACTAAGTTAGCGCAATAATAACAGATGGATAAAACACGTCTGCACACTAAGATCGACCGAACCAAAGTGAGTCGAACTCCGCAGGCCACTTTCAAGATAGTTTTCCGAGGTGGCGCCACCGTTGCGTTCCTAAAAACATTACCAACAGATGCCACGTGACTTCCGTTCAAAAGCGCGGCAAACATGTGCGATAACATGAATATGATGATTTTAAATTATCAATATGCTTACTAATATTATAAATGCGAAAGTGTGTCTGTCTGTCTGTCTGTCTGCTACGTTTTCACGGCCCAACCACTGAACCGATTTTAATGAAATTTGGTGCAGACTTGGGACACATCCCGAGGAAGGACATAGGCTCCTTTTTATCCCTGAAAATTCAAGAGTTCCTACGGGATTTAAAAAAAACCGAAAACCACGCGGGCGAAGCCGCGGGCATCCTCTAGTTTCGATATATTTATTTATTTCGATTATATTTAATATTTCGCTCGAAAATCGAAATATTGATAAATATATATCTTAGGTAGGTAGGTACCTTACTATTTACTTTATTATATCATAAATGGTGGAAAAATACCATGAAATTGGCACGATAACCTAGTCAAGTCGCGTTCCGAACAAGCCATAAATTGGAACTGCCGAGTGGTTATTTCCACATTTTTTCACCCACAGTGCGTGTGAGATAAAAAGATAATGTCAGGATTAGGGTTGACAATAATTGGCTGCCAACTTAAAACGAATTTGTACATTCGGACATTGGAAACAAAAGTTACCTTATCCATAATTTCGATTTTTTTTTATTCATTATAGGCAAGCGCTTGACCACAATCACACCTGATGGATTCATATTATGGATTCATTTATTTAAACTACTATTCTTTGAATGTCAAAAATTCATCTACTGTGTAGAAGCACCTTTCTATTAGCCACCGTTTAAGCCTGGAAGTGAAGATGTGGTCTAAGATGGGACGCGTTGACCTAGAAGGTGTCTATTCACTCTTGTTTCAATATAGTGTCATCATAGAAGTTCTCAGGACGAGGATCTTTACGCAGGACCTGTATTTTTTCGCAGAACACAACTGATCATGTAGTAATTCAAAACTGCCAATCTTTGGATAGTGTCATTTTTGTTTTAAATGTGCGATATTTGATTAAGAAAGCCTATAAAGTAGGAACTGATATCATAATCAGCGAGAATGATATTATCATGCATTAGGAGCTATTTTGTGTCTACACTGCACTTAAACTTGTTTGCCAGGACTAAAACTTTCGGAATGTCATCGCTCGAGACCTATAGAGCGTACTCGTAACCAGCCCGATGCTTCTTCAATGTTTGCGCTTCTGCTTTGATTAGTAATAGATGTACAAACTATCAAGCGATTTGGAAACCCTAACAAGGCTGATGACGTCGCTGTGTGAAAATACTAGCTATTGTTTCTCATTACAATTGCTTCAATTGTAATGCTGGCCATCGAAGAAGGAAATTATTTATTTACAATGTCTCTTTAATCTCCTCTGTTAGTTATTATACTAAAGTAATAGTTCATCTGTTTTTTTGTTTATGCGTTTCACGAGCAAAACACGAGACCCATAATTAGGCTTACACGTCGTCTTAGCGTTCGATACTACAAACTCACGGTCAAGCCTTTAGCACCGCTTCTCGCAAATCAGATCTTCTAAGGGCTTCGAGGTCTTTACAATATTTGTACGGCATCCAATAGGCCCTTTTCCAGCTGCACGACCAAGTATATACCTACCTACTCATTTTACTGCATGATTTTTTTCCATTATCTTTAGATGTCCAATGCAGCGGTGTTGCGCCGATTTAGTCCCTCCAATTATTATTATTGATTAGCAGTTCTTCAATTTCCAGGTTCTTCCTCTACCTTCAACATCGTATCTGGTTGGTCCCAGAGTCTTTCGGAAAATTTTCCTCACCAACGAGCTTATTCACCTCTTGTTGTGTTAGATGCAACACCATAGCCATACCTTATAATTGGTCTGATTAATTACAGGGTCAATTATTATGCTCCGTAGATCAAAATTTAATTCACTGGATAACTCCTACAGCACCCCTCGAATTTCACGCAAGTGAAGCTAATGGAAAAGCTAGTTTGCCTCATAGACTAACTAACTCGATGACTGGTGTTCAACCAGTTTCTGCTCGTTATACTAAATTACATTGGCTACCAGTTTTTGCACGTAATGATTATGATCTGACCTTTACACTCCGTTCAGGATGAACAAGTAGTAGCACAATTTACAATAGTTTTCCATTTAGACTATTACCACTTAATGACAACCTTGTGTAACTTTCCTTATATTTTCTTAGATTAGGTTTTGTTGATGTACCTGGCGCAGTGGTGAACACTGTAGTTTTCTAAGAGGGGGGTAACTCAGGTTCGATTCTCAGCAGGCACAATTTAGAAGTGTACAATTTCTAAATTCTCTCGTCATCGTGTTATTGTTGTATGGGTTTCATATAGGTAGACAGGCTTAATTCTACTATTCTGAAGCTTAGCAAACAATCCCACATGGAAGTGTTAGTTGACGCCATCCAAGATTGCCAACCTTGCGAAGCGACGTTCAGGGTGCAGTTATCAATGTAAGGTATATATCAGTGATGTAAGATGATAATATTTTCTTTTCTTCTGTTGCAGCAGAATGCCTCGCCTCGAGCAGACACCCCCGGAGGACTTCCGCCGGGTCTTGCGCGAGAAAGCCCTGAGCCACAGTTTGTTTTACCTCAAGCTCGGCGCAGGAGTGCCCCCTGGGCAGGCGCGGGAGGCTTCGGCGAAGCTATCGATATCGCGGCGAGCGAGCGACAGTACTGGCATGCGCGCGCCAACGACCGCGCGCGTCACACGACACGCGCAGCCGCGCGTCTCCGAACTGCTCCGAAAGTTCGAGCCCGGCCCGATGCAGTATTTACGCATCCCTCGCGCGTCCAGCCCTCCAGACGATATCAGTTCATCCGATGACGACGACCGAGCGGCTGTCAGACGACGCAGCCGAGACCTGAGCGACGACTCCGCCGTGGAGCTGGAGCCGAGGAGACGGCACTCGCACCCTCGCGACGTCACCCCGCCGCCGGACGTCATGTCGCCGAGACGAGAGAGGACTCTAATCGAAGCTCATGTGGTGGAGCTGGGCAGACGGGGCAGCGAGGGGTGCGAGACCAGGGGCAGATGTGTGCGGACGCCCAGCGTTGTCGTCAGTGACTATTCCGATGGAATAGCTGTCGGTGCGACGGAGGAAGAGGTGGACTGGCTGAGGTCGAGGTCTCTATCGGCGGATTCAGCGTGTTCCTCGTGCTCGACACTGTCCAGCCGAGATGACGAGGAGTTCGAGGCTCCTCCTACACTACCAAAGAAGGTGAGTTTTTTAGTTTATTAATTATGCAAATACTAAAAAGAAAAAACATTTGCACCTTACAAACGATTTAAAGATTTTTGTCGTTTGTTTTGAAAACATTATGGATGGTCTACTTGTTCCCACCAGCAATGATCTGTCTTTTATATGGTGTCGTTTTGTGTGGTGAAGCAAACTCAGAAGTTTGCTTAGGTTAGGACTTTACAGGAAAGTGGACCTAAATAAAATAAATGTAATAATTTTGCATAAAAGTTTACTTAAGGTATACCTTTTATTTATTCATGGACTCAATTTTTTTACGTACCTACTATGATTATTTTATCAATTTGATAACTTAGGCACTGTAATGATTTTAAACTATTCTAACGGTTTATGGTGGCTTTTAATGAAACTTTATATAATTAACTTTTTCTTTTAAATAAGAAAGTGTATCAATTTGGGTGTTTCCTAAATAGGCAGGGTCCCTAATTTCTTTTAGGAGTATTTATGTACCTAACTACTTTATTTACGAAGCCTTCTTTTCAAGATAAATTAGGTATTTATCATGTATTAAGTATATAATTTGCGTCACACTGTATGAATACACAGGCACCATGCTTGGTTCGCATAAAATTAGCATAATATAGCATATAGGTAACATACCTTCTCCATTACTTGTTATGATAATAACAATCAATTTTACTGCCGATGCTATATATTACCTCACACTTGTGACGTCAATAAAAACAACTGAGTAATAAAAAGGTTGAGGTTGCTTACAAAATACAAATACCTATGTACATAAGTACACAGTCTAGATTGTTCTGAAGAATGCTCATAAGACAAATCTGGCTACTATCTATCACCAAATATAACAGACCTTTCAACCAAGATAAGCAAGACCTTTTAAACAAGACGAAATTCAAGAAACAAAATATAAAATCCATACATCCCTTCTGTACTATTACCGGGTAAGCAGTCTTGCTCATTGATGTTGGAAGAAAGGACCTTACTCTTTCTTCTTGACAATAACGTAATATTAAGAAGCAGATGTGTTATGAAATTATACCTATTCCTTATCGGACAGACCTGAGTGTTCAAAAGAACTTTCTTGAAAATTATGGATAAAACTTTCCGGAAAATTGCATACAGAGTTGGGATATATTGCGTTCCCAGCGACCAATATCACAAAACACTTCATTGACTATTCAAATCTTCTATCTAGAACGAAATTGCAAACAGATAATTGAAATCATAACAAAATAATAATCATACCACCAATCAAGAGAAGAAAAGAAGTTAATATCATGTATACAGCTATCCAAAGTATTGTAGGATCCATAGCGATATTCATCACCCACCGGAATTAGGGGGTAATCTTTCCGGGGACCTACCGCTGCAGTTAGATATGCAATGTGATGATCGCAATCACATAGATTTTCGAGAAGTTTGTTACAGCAAGAAAATCATAAATTCAGCCAATCACAACAGATGGTAGCAATGATTGATGCAGCTTTACCTACGGACCCACTGGTCGATTACGGAAAAGCTGCATCAATCATTCATAAGTCATTGATCAAATTAATCTATGATTAACTTATTGATGACACAAGGAAAGCTCGGTTTTTGTATCCATCTCACAATAATTTAGATTAATTCTCTTGTAAAACCTCTAGACCTTTTGAACCTATAACCTCACTCTGGCCTGTAATAATGACAATATAGGTAACTGATATTACTTAAATTAATAATGACAGTTAAAATATCGACCTGCTATTGTGATTGATGGGAAAATTGATGTAGGTGTCTATTTTGTAATATAGGTGGAAGATAATAGTGTGAAAGGCTGGAAACAACATAATAAGGTACATATTAGATGCCTGCCTATTTAGAATAAAACCAATCTGTAACCCTATTTCTCAATAAGTAAATGATTAATTGATTCCATCAATAAATGAATAGATACGGCAACTGAATAACATAGTTATATTGTTGTAAGAACAAACAAATAATAAGTTAAGGACACGTGGCGAATAAAATGATTTATTTATATCCGCTTGTACATAATTTTCTCCATGCTAATATAGAATGAATGACGCACGTAGTTTAGGTATACAAGCGGATAAATTAGCTTAACCCATATTTAACTAGTATGTACTAGGCTTGTCATTTACAACCGGAATTTGAATTTTAAATATACTAGGTAGTTTTGCATTTCAAATAATTTGAATTTTGCGCACGTTTCTTTGTTTTTGTTATTACCTTCTTATGCAATGTAATCGTACCTTTTATTATTATGTAGTAGGTCAAGCACACGGCGTGTATTATGTACTTTTAACCAAGTTAGGTTTGTTGCAATAAACAAAGTTATCTTAGAGGAAGCGCCGCTATTGGGAATTTTCTCATTCTGATTGATCCTGCTAAGTAATCTTTTAGGAAAAGTCCTGAGGGTTATTTTCTTGAACTTCTGAACTTATGTTACTACTTTCGGTATTAAAAATTTCTTTCAATTATGCATTCACTATCCATGATTAAATAAATAAATAATATAATTAGCCTCGATAGACGAACGGCCTAAAAAGGTAAAGTGTTTTTGCGAAAACTGTTAATTAACAAACCTTTGACTTGATGGCTTTACTCGTCTCCATAGAACACATGATTTGAATTTTGTCAATGTCAGCCCGATAACAGTTTCTTACAAAATGCAAAAAAGACACTTAGGCATTATTTTCACTTTTTACTAAAATACTAAGTACCTAGCTGAAATCCGCAATTTCATTTTCATCTGCATGGATTTAGATAAAAGTCCCGTCGAAATTTCTCAAAAGCCTTTCTTAGAGGGGTTCTGCCGTAGATCCCTTTCTAAGAACAGGCTTAACATCTGCGTTACAGGTTTATAGTGAAAACCCTTGAAAACCTTACTGCAAATTCTGATAATCAAAAAGTGTAGGTGTATAAAACATACTTTCTCACTCTCTCTAGTTGTTCCTTCATTTCTGAAGATCGTGGTCCTCGTGCTCTTGCAACATCGTGCGAATTAAAATAAAATTAAAACCTACTTATTGGTAGATAAATATAGGTGATTTTAAATATTTTTAATACATTTAATTGACCGGTAGCATTCATAATGAATGTTACTGAAGAATGGATAAAGGTAATAAATAAAGTTATTGGTATTGTTTTTAAATAAATAGATAATAATAAATTACATTATACAGACCTTAGTCAATGTATTTGTAAGTGATTATAATCTGAAGTCATTCAATACCTGTAATCAAGTGATTTAATACTTATAATCTGTTTTATCATGTTCGACGCAAATACTAAGGCAATAGCATTACCTACATAATTTTATAATTATCAGCATTAGTACCTCATTACAAGAACATCTTTTCTAACTGCGAGAACAATGAAATTGTGTATTATTACTACTTAGGTATACTTAGTACTAATTACAAAGATCGTCTTGAAAGAATGGGAGATGATTAGACGACAAAAAATGCACGAAATGGGACTCTGGCATATTGTCTAAAATTGGATTATAGTCATCATCGTCATCTTTATCAACTGATAGACGTCCACAGCTGGACATAGGTCACGTCTTGTGCCGCCTGACTAGAGCAGCTCCCTAGTGTGGGGTCTTTGAACCTTTCATAATGGAGGTCTACGTTATAGAGAGATCATTTATGCAAAATCGCAAGTTTTTCGAATCTAAACCCAGCGCTTTGAGTTGTTGGTACGTTGATATGTTAAACAATTAGTTCTCCTTTTATGTACGTAACTCTCCCAAATCTTTTCTTTTTATATATATCTATACTAATATTATAAAGAGGAAACCTTTGTATTTTTGTATATTTGTAAATTGTATGTTTGTATTGAATAGGCTCAAAAACTACTGGATCGATTTCAAAATTTCTTTTACCATTACTTAGAGGGATTCTTCCGAATCCGTATAGGCTGTATTTTATCCCGGAAAATAGAAAAAATAAATGTCCACCCGTGCGAAGCCGGGGCGGGTCGCTAGTAAATAATAATATGATATACCTAATATTATGTCCAGCGCGGAAATGCAGCCAGTATTCTTAGCACCGTTCCATGCGTGCATGATTTGTAGAGTAATTAGATAAGGCTAGCTTTAAAATTTATTGTACCACTAGCGGACGCCCGCGACTTCGTGCGCGTGGATTTAGGTTTTCAAAATTCCGTAGGAACTCTTTGATTTTCCGGGATAAAAAGTAGTTAATCCAGGGTATAGTCTATCTCCATTCCGTATTTCAGCCAAATCCGTTCTGAAGTTTTTTCGTGAAAGAGTAACAAACATACACACATACATACACACAAACTTTCGCCTTTATAATGTTAGTGTGATTTTCAATTGAAAAAAAGAAATGGATTGCAAAATCACGTAATATTATATCTCAAAATTATTCAATTCAATTCAATTCTTAACGAGGATCTGAGTATTCTAACCACTGGACCATCACGGCTGTTATTAACATAATAGAGGATAATACAATAGACGTATCTACTATCTGGGTAGGAACTGCGTGGGAGGTCAGTTAATGTGTAAACATGGCATTGGTACTATTCCATAACATTGTGATACAACGGTTGTTGCACTCGAATTATCAGCGATATCCTAATCCTGTGTTATTTACTTATTTGTATGGATGTGTTTAGTCTGGCAGCGGATGTCCACATCCGTCATTCAATCCCATGTTATCCTTAACTGTGGTTTAACGGAGCGTTGCTAATTCGTTGCTTTGTATAACCTTGTTTATAAGTGGGTGTGTTACATTATCATTCTCACATAAACGAAATATTATGGTTCTGTATATGGGTATTGGGTAGGTAACTACTTATATCTACTATCTTACCTACTCCTAGAGTCCTAACTGCTAGCATATGCTTGAGGGAATTTAAGCTATGTCAAAAGGTCAAATTATTGATTTTTCATCAAATAAGGCAATTATGGAATATCTAAAAACATAAACAATTAATTATGAGATAAAGCGTGGGCGGACTTTAGGATGCAAGGATGCGAAGCTCGAGGGTGTGTATGAAACACCCATTACATTAAGTTATTTAGAACCAACTTCCAAAAAGGTTCTTAATTGAGTGCGTTTTAGGTTTTGTGGAAAAAGATTCAATGATCTTGTAGTGGCCTAGATATCTATATAATAGGTACTTACTGTAGAAGCTCAATATAAAGCCGAATCCGTAATAGTCGCATATTATTATTGGTACCTAAGTACTTAGTGAGTTTGTACACGTTTTAGCAAATTGAGTTGCCATGTTACTGCTGACCGTAAATACTTTGTAAAGTAAATGTCAAACATAGTAACACAAATGTTGGAGCATTCTAATGCAAATTCAGTACAATGTGCTACAAAGTAATATACCAGCAATTGACGTCACTTTTTTTATCAGTGAAGGATGGAAGGTAAAGGCTTGGATCCATAAATAGCTATGTGTGATGGAAACCGCACGGCAGGACACTGTGGCAGTACATTTCACTGGACGCACTAATCACGATGGATAAATCCGTTCAGTAGTTTTCGCGTGATGCGCACACATGCAGACAGACAGACAAAAATTAAAAAAAATTTTTTAGGGTCTATAATGATAATAATGTTTCCTCCAATTTAAAATTTTCAAAATATATTTAATGTACAGAAATCGTCCAGTTATAGTATGGCTTATGGAGGTTTATGGACTTGGTAGCACTTGTCATCAGTTGTCAAGGACCCGACGAGGTAGTGGCCTAGTTATTATGGGAATATTTCATTTTCATAGGTAGACAGATAACGATATTATGCAAAGTTTATTCTTTTTTCAGACAAAGCCAGGATGTGGTCTACTTTTGTTTTAAAATAACGCAGAATGTGTAGTTTTGTTGATGTCCATGCAACCTTTTTATCAGGTCACCCAAAGCAATGGTTAAGTTTTATTTGTCATGTTATACCCAGTGTGGTCCTATATGCTTACCTACTTAAATGAGAAAATCCTGAGGATGTTTAATGTTTGAGAAATTTGATCTTCGGGGATAAATCGCAATGGACGCAACTCCTCAATTGGCATAGGTAATCCTAATCACAAATCAGTTCAGCAGTTTAGTGAATTTAGTTACTCGTATGACGCTAGTGGTCTAAACCCTGGAAGATTGAAAGCTCGATTTGGTCGGTTGCGCTTATTAATTGACTTAGGGTTTATTACAAGGGTAACTTTATTGCATATATATACTTTTTTGATGGGCAAGCATTATCATGATCAACCCATCGCCGGCCCACTACTGAGTACGTGAGAACATAATATGGAGAATTCTCAAGCAGGTTTCTCCACGATGTTATATTATGTCATGTACAAGCGTTATGATTAAAATCTAAATACAATAAATAAATTATAGTGTATTTGAATGCAACAATAGGGTTCTCTAAGCATCCGTATACAACCATCATCCAGTTTCAAACATATCATCATATCTAAACAATGAAAAAGATGCCATCCATTCAATGCTCAATTGTTATGAGTAAAAACGGAGACAATGCCTTGTTATGGCTATATGTTGTGTTGTTCTATAGTAAACTGATAGTTTTATTTTTTACAGCCGTCCCACCCACCATTGACGTCAATCGGCCGGTTTGATGATTGTCGTGTTCATGTGTGTGTGCGTGTGTTTGCGTGTGTGTGTGGTTGCAGGGTCGCAGGGCTTGCATAACCGTTAATCATGGCTTATTATAATAAACAGACCTCACAGACAATGTAAGTTATACAGACGTGGCAACTTACCTATCGCCGGGACAAAATTAGATATTCTTCCATCTCTTGTTTCGGATAGTTTTCTTCCAAAATCGTCTAAGTACGAAATTATGAATGCAAACTCAGGTTTTCTTCTTCTTCGTCAACCAGGTTTCTTCCAAAACCTTGGGGCCATCTACCTTATGTACGTCGTCACCGTCGGCAACCCATTTTTTCGCACGACTACAAGTTCATCCGACTCCTCCTTAACTAAGGTTGAGTGGCCGATAACATTATCAAGTGCCCATTAAAGTGAAAATAAAACGAAGTAGGTAGGTATCTACCTAATTACAAGATTGGTACATAGCTGACTAGTTAGAAAAGTACCTACTTATCGATAGCTGAAATAGTTTGCACATCTACCATCGATTACTGGCTACAGGCCATTCACATATAGGTAAAGTCCATGAAATTTTGCCGACATATTCTAGAAACTAATATCTGTGTCTGTGGTGTTTTAGATTTTTCTAAAAATATGTAGTTTTAAAATTACAGTGGCTCAAAGATTTGTATGAAAATTTTTAAGACCGCGTAACTTTGAAACCGAATATTTTAACAGAAATCTGGAAAACCACAGACATAGATATTAGTTTCTAGAATAAGTCTGCAAAATTTCATGGACTTTGGTTGCTTAATATTCAAATGAAATTGGAACTACGATTGTATGAAACGAGTGACGTAGAGACCCCTCTTAAAACAATGAAGCCCATGCTAAGTATAATTTATTATTATCAGTTAGCATGTTCTCGAGAAGGCCTATGGCCAACGCTGGACGCATTCAGGATGAGGGATTAGATTTGGATAGTTGGCAACAGGCTTGCTTATGATCTGTTGGCACATCTGTAGAGGCTAAGTTTTACACCATTGTAGTGATGAGGTCCTGAGGATAATTAGTGGATGCGCTGAATCGGTTAAATTAACATTAATTGCGGTTTCATCGCTATGGGTAGGTACCTACCTACTTTGTTTTAAACACGGTAAAGAACAGGTTTGGTAGTAGTGCGTGATAGCTGTGCACGTACGTCATTATCAATGCCAATAAACTTGTTTTCCAAAATAATAAATAAATCGGTCAAGTGTGAGTCGGGCCTCGCTCTTTTAGGGCTCCGGGCATAATGTGACCAATTGTTTTGGGTCACTACTCACTACTTACAAATCACAGTATGAATATTTTTTTATTTATACAATATTTGAAATTTAGCAGTCCTAATTTTTTTCTTTTTAAAGATAAAAAGGATACAATATAATATAGTTGTATTCCACTTTATTGCTGTAGACAAATATGCGGACCGACTGATGAACAGATAGACTGACAGACATCAAAATGGCATTAAAAATTCCGTTTTGCCTTTGTGTACGGAACTCTAAAAACTATAAGTAGGTATGTGCCTACTATTACATAAACTTTACGTCATTGGTGAAATATAAAAACTGGAAAAGTTAACATGAACGCGTCACAAAAAAAAAGTTATTACTATGAATGTTTAATTAATTCAATAATATATATTACGTACTATAGCTGACCCGCCCTGACTTCGCTCAGGTGGAATTACTGAAAATTCTTTCTTTGCATTTTCTTACTTAGGTACTTTATAACGTCTCTGTTCACGACAGTTCGAGAATTTCTAACAAAACGTCGAGGCATCGACGTCACTGGTAGGCGTCAAATGGTGCTCAAATGATAGAATATTTTGACCTATTATATAGCCCTATGATTTAAAATCACCAATATCATTGTTGACATATCGTCGATTCAGGATCATACCGAGAGTTCCCTCACTCTAGTTCACCCTGATAACGTTGACTCGTTTACATTACCAGTTCTTTTTTGCTTTTTTCTTCCTCTTTTCTTATCCGAACCGCTAGGATATGGAACGCCCTTCCGGCATCAGTTTTCCCTTCCATCTATAATATAGGGACCTTCAAGTCAAGAGTGAATAGGCAACTTCTAAGCAAGCGCGCTCCCTCTTAGGCCGCACCATCACTTGCTAGCAGGTCTAATTGCAGCCAAGCGCTAGTCTATATAATTAAAAAAAAAAAAAAAAAACTTCTCTATATTACAAGTTACAACCTACCTAATATGCAAGAGCTAAAAATTATACACCCAGCAGTTTGATGTATAGTTTCGTCTTTTTATGTTTCACTATCTGTTTTATGCTTGACGCGGCTTCGCGTGGATTTGCGGTTTCTGGAATTCCGTTAGAATTTCCCAAAATCCTTTCTTACCAGACCTAACTAACTACCTAACTAAATGCGTGTGTCTATCTGTCTTCTAACTTTTCACAACCGTTCCGTTTAACCAATTTCGACGAAAGATGCTGAGATAACTTGCAACCCGGAATGCACACAGGCCCGGAAAATCAATGAGTACCTATCCACGGGACTCTTAAAAAACATGAATCTGCGTGAACGAAGTCTCGAGTACCATCTAGTAGTTTTAGTTTTATGTCTGTCAGTCAGTATCTCCTTTTAGATAATATAGCTAAGGTATGGCCCCAGATTTATGAGTGAGCGTAGGAGTTAGCATTGGTGTATTTGAATTTGTCAGCTAATATTTGAGAAGCGTGTGATATTTTGCATTACATAGTTAAACGAAAAAAAAAACACTTAAAATTCGCAAATATTTCTACTTACCTAAACTGGCTTATACGCCCCTTCTTCACTTGACTGAAAATAATTTTAATAGTAGACCACGTTATAGCTTTATATTTTCGTATGGCTTATATAAACACCTTAGCGGTTTTTTAAAATATATATTATTATTAATTAGGTATCTAAAAGTTAATGCTGGCAGCCCTAGCAAGGATTGAGCAAGTGTCAAATCACTCGGTACAGGCGTGCTGCAGTTAGCTGTAAAACAGGATGGAGTTCAACTACATAGAATTGATTCCAATTTCCAGTTACACCACGCACTCGCTGATGTAATCAATTATATCACTAGCGATCCGCCGCGGCTACCGCACGCGTAGCTTATTACTATTTTTAGAGGGATCCCTAATTCTTTTAAAAGTAAAATATGGTCTATATCACTCAGGAATAATGTAGCTTTCTAACAGTGAAAGAATTTTCAAAATCGGTTCCGTAGTTCCAGAGATTACTTCCTACAAACAAACTTACAAACTCAATCACTTTATAATTTTAGTACAGATAATAATATAGAATTAGTATAGATTAATCAGTCTACATTTCGTAGGAAATGAGATAAATCTATCGTTCAACTTTGGCCAGCTAAGTAGTGTCACAAAAATGGTGGTATTCCGTAGACCCACCTTTGGGACCATTATATTCTAATTGACGATATTTACTAGGTACATATTATATTTTTACTTGACTAATTTTTTTTTCAAATTGATCAAAGTTTTTTATTATATTTTACAGTCTATTAGATTATACCAGCGACTTCGACCGCATGGACCTTGCTCTAAAAATCCCGCGGGAACTCTTTAATTTTCCGCCATAATTG
Organism: Maniola jurtina; assembly: GCF_905333055.1. NCBI lineage: Eukaryota > Metazoa > Arthropoda > Insecta > Lepidoptera > Nymphalidae > Maniola > Maniola jurtina. Next base: position 3,718,188 of record NC_060044.1, read on the forward strand.
TAACGTGATTGGACGACAAACTAACAAACAAACACACTTTCACATTTATATTTCGATTTTCTTACTGTAAATTGTCTGTGTTTCGAACAGGTCGCTCAGGACTCAATTCCCCTGTTTAGATTAAATTAGTTAAACGGCACGAATTAAAAAGTAAAATTGCTTGTTCCAGATGTTAAACGCTGATTGAGGGCGTTGACTCCTGAGCGATCTGCGGCGGGACTCTGGACTCGACCACTTCTGGGACCCTGGACTCCACTTCTGGGACCCTGGACTCCACTTCTGGGACCCTGGACTCCACTTCTGGGACCCTGGACTCCACTTCTGGGACTCTGGACATCACTTCGGGGCCCCTAGAATCGATGCAGTAGCGGTCTAATCTAGGACGACCTTAACATTCCCTTGTTTTATGAGAAACTTAACTCAATTTTTCATGATTTTTTGTAAAAGTAGAATTAAATTAATGATGATAATTTTTAAATCATACACTTGCGAGCAAGCTAAAGTGAAAGGCTAGGTGTGAGTACTTAGATTAGATTCGCAATTAAATTATTTAGAACCATGTTTTACTAAAACCCATTGATTAAAACCCATGTAATAAAAATGCCCTGTATATTCCATAAGTTTAAAAAATGTGAATAAAATAAATAAATAAATTCGTTTGGTAGCCGATATGAAATAAAGTTTCGGTCGTACTACAAACCTAGAGCTGAGATACGGGACGCGATATTGTATACCTATTATGCAAAAGACGTCAATGTAATCTAAGACTGGCCCGTGCCATGGCCCGTACCTAAATACCTGTGCCGTAAGTACCACCTAATATTGAATAATACTCTCACTTTTGAATGAAAAGACTTCCAAATTAACACGACGTGCCTGGTATAAAAGTTTATCTATGGGACGTGTGCATGTTTCTGCGTCATAAAGCGGGCTACGATTGAAGGAGTTCCGTAAACGATCTTCGTTGGAACAATATGTTGTTACTATGAAACGCCATATCTAGTAGAATATTTTCCTATCGCTGGTATGTGACTGTCCCGTGTCAATTTGAAAACGTCCAAGTTTGTTGATCCAGCTAACTACACAGCTCAGTTTGACCGAAACTTTAAACTCAGGAGTTGAGGACAGATTTCTTAGTTAGCCCGCTAACGCTCCGCAATGATATTGATCTTATTCTTATGAAAAGCTTGCTTACTATGAGTTACCTTTTACGTGTGAAATCTCCTAAATTAAGCGAAACAAGCAGCATGCACGCAACTATATATTCTTATTTATTTTTTATTAAGTATGTATAATGTTATTGTTTACGCTTTACCACACTAAAGCATTTGCACCCGTATGCCTTTACGCCTGTGAATGCGTAAGTTTGCTAAATATATAAGACGCTGCCCTGGAGATCGCACAAACAAGTGATGCGAATAATTGAACAAGATTGTATTCTGCTGGTGGATTACAGCAAAGTTGCATCAATCATTGCGACAATGAATTTTAGCCAATAGCGAGAGAGTGTCAACCAATCAGAGGTGATTACGATAGCTACAGTAACTGTCATTTTACCGTAATTGAGCCCTGATTGCGAGAACACAATATAGAAGTTACTCTAACTAGCTACTTGCTAGCTGTTGATGTGATCAATTCAAAGCAACCGTCTTCGCAAGCTTGTGAGTGTCAAATTAAGACAGCGTCTAAGTATTCATCATCTAAATACTTTTAGGTTGAAATCTACAGAGCGCACTTGACTTTGCTTAGACTTAAGTTTCAATTAAAATGAGACAGATTTATGCCAGCGGTATAACGCTGTCTCGTTTTAACAGTGTCTTAAGTCTGAGCAATGTCAAAGTGCGATCCATAGATCTCTGCCTTAGTGTTCCGTAGGTATTTTAAGTGAAAATCAGCTATTATACCTTTTCTGTTGAAATATTTTAAATCCTATTAAATACGTATATTGAATTTTTAATAGGTTATTAACCGTTTCTAAATGTAAAATATTCTCGCTATGTACTCATATTAATGTGTTTTCAGATTGCATTTATTTTAATTGGCAATTATGATTGTTTATGATTAAAAAGTCTAGTGACGCAAATGCACGTTAATTTAATAAATTAGGTAGGTATGTTGAATAAATAAATTAATGGAATGGTGCCGATCTACAATGTTGAAAATTGGAATAATTATTTAATATTTTTCATTCAAAATTTAAATAACAGACTTGAAAAAAAAAACGTTTTATCAATATTTATATGGTACCTAGATATTATACCCTGTGATTATTTTATTTTGAAAATTTTATATAATTAAATTTATCAATAGATAAGAATCAATAAAACGAAATGGTTTAGCTAGAGTACATAATCAAATTCCAAAATTCAAATTGTTTTATTTATTTTTGACTAGGTTTTCCGTATGTAAAAAAAAAAGAATCGCATCACCTTGGCTCTGTATTATGTCTGTCTTTCACAGGTAATTTTTAGTTGTCTTATCTATGTCTTTAGTTATCTGTAAACACCAATAAATTATTCTCAATTTTTTTTATACGTATGCTTACCTACCTAGCATCTACTAGGAAAATGTATTTCCCAAATATTCCGAGTTAAGTAATTATTGATTAGCTAAGTAATCATATTGTTAAGAATATTCCTTATAAATTATTAATTATTTTTTTCCCCATTTAGAAATAATTTTAACAATCAAGAATAACAGAATAGTAACATATCATTAATTTTGTAGAAAAAAAAATATGTAAACAATAGTTCTCAGATTTTATAAATATTCTTAAACTGATTTGATTCCGAATGTTTCAGATTTTTGAAATATTGCAACATTTGATAATTTTAATTCCAAAAGAATTAAATCTGTCAAATTTATACTGAGATTACAATATTTATTTATTTATTTATGTCCACAGTATTATTTTAAATGTAGCAATAATATACCAAAAGTTTATCTTGCCTTAGTTAATTAAAGTTAAGCTTTATTTACAGTTATCAAATTATATTTATTTATAGGTTTTTAATTTAAAATTAACATAAAGTTATGTTAATTTCCATCTAATCAAGACTTTGTAATCGCTCTAATGAATTTGACGTCATAACGTAACTACGTCGCAGGAGTAGGTATTATTAGCTTTTATGTTATCACATAAAATACTATGTCGGCAGTGTTTCGATTTGATAATGACTTGTTGAGAATTAATTCGAATACGTGGCAGTTGGTTAGTTAGCTTATAAAATTATACATTTTGTGAAATGGATAAAAGTGCAGAAAACCTGAAAAGTTCGTTTCTCGAATCAATATCGAGACAAGCATTTTTAAGCTTATGAACATAATATTATTTTGTATAAATATTGCATGTAAAGTACATAGGGTAGTAAGATATGTTTCAACCCTTAGCCAAGCTAGTATAAATCATAGTAAAATCATCAGCTAATGATGACTTTACAGAGTTGCAAAAAGTTGTGCTTGCTTTCCTTCGAATGTCAATAGTTTCCCCTTTTACGATCAAAACTATGTTTTTTAAAAGAAATAAGTATAATTTAAGTGCCTACTACTTACAACTTATTCTGTTTTTTTTCTCTTAAATATAATATAATATACATGCGATATTATAATTAATCATTCCGGAGTAAGTAGGTAGGTATAAGAAGTGGATATTAAATTAGCATATTGTGCGTAAGATGAATAAATTTTATTAATCGTTGATCTTTTTTTTTACACCTACTTAATCCCTCGTTTGCAGTTTGCACACGTCATATTTTGTAATAAAAAATTATACGTAAATATATATTTTATTTTACTTAGGTACCTACTTATTAAAGAAAATATCAGCCAACATCTGTGAGATTAGTTATTTCGAGAAATTATGCCATTCAGGTTAGAGCTTAGGTATAGTAGGTATGTACAGGACCTACTATGCCTACGCACGTAGAAAAATTTAAATAATGCAAGTCTGCAAAAATTTTTGTAGGAGACATTTCACCGCGGCTTATAGCCTGGTAATAGAAGGGCTAGCTCATTTTTTGCACAAAGGGTCAGCCTGGCTGTCCAGCACGGAACTGCAGCCAATGTTCTTGGCACCATTCCACGCGGGCATAATTTGTACATTAATTAGAATTGTATCATTTTCAATTTAAAAAGTCTGAAGTGAATAAGATACCTAAAAGCAATTTCACATACTGTATGTTTGCGCAATAACTTTTAGCAGGCGTTTATAATACCATACCATAACATAACAATATACTATTAATTACTTAGTTAATTGTTGTTATTTAGCTCTAGACTCTAGTTAATAACATGACTAGCTGATGCCAGCTACTTCGTCAACGTGGATTTGACATTGACTACCTATTCCCGTTGGAATTTCTGAAAAAAATTTCTTGCGTAGGGATTACGGCGATGCATGTTGCCTAGCAAGCATCTTTCATGTAACACCTTTGCATTTATCTGAAAGATAGCTAGCTTTTAGATGTCTGCCTATCCCATTCATCCTTAATTCTTCTTTTCATTACAGCACGCAGCATTTTTACCTACGGCTTACCTACTTGTTTCTGTTCAATAACTACGTACCGTTAAGTATTCCAGCTGTCAATCTGTGTCGAGATATTGGGTATTATTAAATTATTAATACAAGTCACATTGATTGCAGCGCGGGAGGCGATCGAGCTATTTGTCATTGATAAGCATTTATAGAAACCACTGATCCTATCAATTCCATTGGTGGCCTCGTTGATACGAAATACCGAAGATACACAGTTCGCAAGAACTCGTAACTCTTTTGAATAAACTTTAGAGCATAAAAAAATATAAAATTTCAAACTTAGGGACTTTATTTTGTTGTAGGTACCTATGTCCTTTAAAAGTTTGAGCAGTTGGAATATAAATCATTAGCTGCTGTCTTCGCGTAAGTTTCGGTGTTTAAAAATTCCGTGGGAACTCTTTCATTTTCTGAGAGCAAAAGTAGCCGTTTTCCCCGGGATGTAAGCTATTTCTGTACTGAATTTTGACAAATTCAGTTGAACGCTGGGCTGTGACAAGCTAGCAGACAGGCAGACAGACAAATTCATTTATTAATATTAGACATTTATTAATATTAGTACGGAAATGTGTATCCAATCCATATTTACTAATGGTAGGTAATATAGATTAAGGTTTTTATCTTTTCGTCTAGTTTGCACTTTGTATTATATTTTTTGCTTTGTGCGCTACTAAATCATATTATGCTTTATGAATAAAATATATAGGTATATCTGCTAATAATAACACTGGCTCTGTTGATTGTAAGAAATGTCCATAAAATGACCATGAATGACTTTAAAGAGATTTTTGTTTTTTGTTGTTTGCCAGTTCGTTTCTTTAATTAATAAAATAAAGACAACTTTTTTAGCACTTATAACATTTATTCTTACACTTACTAATCCGATGATCGATAAATAAAATCTGTAAATATGTATAATGTCTAATGCAGATCTTTGGTTTTCTATATTGATGGTTTCCCGATTTCAAAAACATGAAAGCCCGCAATAAGTTTAGCCACGTTGACTTTTAATCGGATAATTTAAAATTGATGTTTATAACGAGACCGGTTGACTGTGGGGCTGCGTCTACTGCACCTCACTTCTTATTTATGGCCACGGTTGTGACAGGCACAAATACCTATTTTGCAAAAACCTTATATAGTAATTTTGCGAATATTATTATGGTCACATTAGGGTATTCTACGTGGCATCGTTTTAGAATGCTTTGAAATTCCTAGGTCCATAACCTTGCCCATAAGACGTGAACCGATTTGGAAAAGGAAAGGAATATAAACTCTAGATCCAACCAGAAATGGATATTAGAAATGTAGGATCTCTAGCTAATAAGGTAACAGCGCCCGCTGTGCTAAAGCTCAATTTAATGCGCCTGTTAACTTCGTCAGGAGTCTTAAAGGGCAATGTACTTAACCAGGGACGGGAGGCCTATATTTAATTTACGGCATAAAAGCGGAATTACATATCGTCGCAAAGCCGCAGTTTACGATGATCCTACGAGTAATACGATAAATTACGTCTTTTGAGTATCCATACCTACCTAGTTACAAGTGTAAATTAAAAATTTATAATATTACTTATTTATAATAAGTGAAGGTTACAGTAACTAGAAAAAAGCTGATAACTTTCAAACGGCTGAACCGATTTTCTTGGATGATATCTCGATCAAGTCACCTTTCAAACAAAAAAAAAACTAAATTAAAATCGGTTCGTTCGTTTAGGCGCTACGATGCCACAGACAGATACACAGATACACACGTCAAACTTATAACACCCCTCTTTTTGGGTCGGGGGTTAAAAACTACCCTGAATCTGACTAAAACTTGAATCGGATTAAATATCAAGGCGATTGTTCGGGTAAAAATTGCCACCGTTCCAGCCTGTAGAACTTAGTGGTTAACAAAGTCCATGAAAAGTCATTTAGGATACAGTTGGTTGCAAGTAAAAAGAACTCCGAACGACTGAGGAGAAGTGTCTGTTCATAAGTACCTACTTTACTTTTACATCGCGAGGGAATTGTAAGGTTGTTAGACAAACCAATTGCACGGCAGTATAGACGTAGAGAGTACAGACACCTCCCTCGTCACGCGTCACCAACCATCAAATAGATCCCTAAATCACTGCCCAGGTCTAAAGTTCAGAGCTCTTTTTTTGAGCGTTCGAGTAAAATTGGCATCACGATACCAACTCTATTCGAACGCTGACTGCAAAATGTAATTGCGGCTTAACCCATAAGGCATATAGATTGTAAATACCCTAGAAATACCAATGAAACTGACACCAGCGAACGGAATAAGGTGCTACTGCTGCACACAATATTGGTGAAAGATATATGGCGTGTCATTGCGTGATTTATTTGCGCGCTTCCATGGCAGCTGCGCGTGAGCCGAGGTAAATAAGTATGGAGACAAACTTCATTTAGATAAATAAAACCATGTTAATTTAACGGCAATCCTACTTATATTATACTTAAACGAGAAATAGATGGCTGTATGGATGTTTGTTACTCTTTCACGCAAAAACTACTCGACGGATTTGGCTGAAATTTGGAACGGAGATAGATTATACCCTGGAATAACACATAGGCTACTTTTTATCCCGAAAAATCAATGAGCTACCACGGGATTTTAAAAAAACCTATTTCCACCCGAATGAAGGACGCGAGCATCAGCTAGTCTATACATATAAAAAGACTTGTCTATACATATCCTGACTGACAGAATGATTCACAGTCTAAGCTGCTGAGTTTAGAAATTGAAATTTTGACAATAGGTTTTTAGATTTTAGGAAAATTCACCCCTTAGCGGATGAAATTTTAAATACGAGTTCGTCATTTTTCAAGTTATTATAAATTGAAGTTCTTCGCCACGCTGATTTAGTGTAGGTATGTTCGGGCTATATCTCAGAAACTGCAGTACGGGTTTTCATACGATTTATGGAGATAGAAAGACACAGCCCAAACTATGCGATGGATCGGGCTGAAATTTGGCATGCAGATAGCTATTATGAATAGTAAGAAAATATTTTGAAAATTCAACCCCAAAGGGGGTAAAATAGGAGTATGGTGTAGTCCACGTGGATGAAGTCACGGGCATAAGCTATAGTAGATATCTAGTGTAAGAATGTACACAACGCATTTCCAGAAGCGCTATCCATACAGGCGAGCAATTAAAAGTACGTAAGTACCTAACTATTTCTAGATTTTATAGATCTCTACAATTACAGGCAATTTGGTAGGTACCTAGTAGGTCTCTACTGGTGCCAATGCAATCAATTTAGATGATAAGAACATGGACATCTTTCCGGAACGGGTGTTCTGGTATCTATAAATTCCAATGGAAATATCCATGATGCAACGTTTTAATTTATTTTTATACTTAATTGCTTTTTAAAAATTTTGTCTTGGTACCAACCTACTTAGGAATTTAGTTTTGTGTAAGTAAATGTAGTGTTAAAATTATCTTTTTCACTGTACTTTACATTTTTTAATTATCTTCTATCGGATTACCAATTTTAAATTTACTGAGATGGTTTCATTTCCTTGCCTGCGCGACGATTGGAAAATGAACTGATTTTGTTGATGGCAAAGTTATACAATTATACTGGTAGATAAGAGTAAGAGTAGTGGTAGTGTAAGAGTCGCCTCGCGCTATGATCTTAGGATCTCGATTTCAGCAAGGGCTTCCGAAATTCCTTCGTGCAGAACAATAGAAGGGCAATAAGTCAACTGGAAACATTTCCCATACATTCCTTAACATTTTATGTCCTTTACAAAGAAGTACAGTTTACATCGAATATATATATTTTTTTGTAATGAATATTAGTCATTTTTTTAAAATCATGACTAGCATTCCCCGACTAACATCTAATGATCTCTAACCCTTCATTTTACCGGATTGTCCACGATATTCGTAACTAGAGAATGCCCGCGACTTCGTCCGCGTGGATTTAGATTTTTACAGATCCCGTGGGCACTGTTTGATTTTCCGGGATAAAAAGTTGCCTATTTCGATCACAGGGACGCAAGCTATTTCGGTACCAAATTTCGTCAGAATCGGTTACACTGTTGGGCCGTGAAAAGGAAGCAGACAGACAGACAGACAGACAAACAGACACACTTTCGCATTTATAATATTATATTAGTATGGATAGGTACAGTGGTGAGCGCTATGGTCTATAAGCACACGAGTAGAGTGCGAGGACCAATTCCGAGGAGGTTCGATTTCCAGCAGGAGTAATTTGTAATTTCTAAATTATCTTTGGTTTTGTCTCGTGGGAAGCTTCCAGTACGATATGTTTAATCAAACTGCCATACCTACCTCCCCTAGTTTCACCCGCTTCCACTTTAGATAACATCGCCAACTGGTAGGTATGATCAGAAGTCAAATCAGTGGTGATAGCCTAGTGGTTAAGACGTCAGGCCTAGTCGGCGATCCAGGGTTCGATATCGGGTACGCACCGAGCTCACGTTTTAAGAAATTAAGTAGGTACTTTACCGCTGTAGGAAAACTTCGTGTGTGAAATGTGCAAACCCGGAACTGACCAGCTTGTTAGATTACGGCCTATCTAACCCTTCTCATTCTGAGAGGAGACCTGTGCTCAGTAGTGAGCCAGCGTTGGGTTGATACATATGATGAAGATCTTATAAAAACGTTCTTGGACTGTCAAGTATTTAAAAAAATACCTGTATTAAAAGCTGACTGTACCTTAAAGGGCCTTAAATGGTAATACGAAAAGACCACATTCCTTATGTTTGCAAAACAACAAAGTAAGTACCTACCTACCTACTAACTGGATTGAGTAGTTTATATGAAAAGAAACAAAAAATTGTGACTTATACAATTTCCCGTATACAAGATGCCGTTATGAACTTTAGTATTTAGAATATAATTCGGGCCAAGGTTACGATTATGGTTACAACTTACAATCAGTAACTGAAAAAAGTTAGCATATTCTTATACTCGTATTTACCGAACTGAAAAGTAATTTTACTGCGAAAGCTGACAAAAAAGTTCGTTAGGAAAATTAACTCGATTTTTTGTTTAAACAGGGAGCTTTTTATTAACTAGTCTTTTTAGGGTCCATAATAGCGAGACCCTATTGTGCTATTGCTAAACCTCTACTGTCCGTCTCTGCTATGCGCTTGGGATACAGCGCAAGTCGGTGAAAGACAGGGGTCTTTTATTGATAGTCCCTACAGTATTGTAGCCACGCTCATCACATTAATAGGTACCTACTACCTAAGCTATTATAGAAAAAAAAATATATACCTGCCTACTATAGATATTAAAAAAATGGGTACTCTAGTCTACGCAGCCAATTCTTCGAAGCTTTAAATGTCATTCACCTCTAACAAATCCATTGATTGAAAACATGACAATATTCATGATCATACGCACCTATTTAATTCCTACGTCACACGAAACTTCGGTTCCTTGACCTCTCTGCGATACAATTTGTTCTAATTCGGCTGTCCATAAAACTTATTGAAATTGATAGGATGTTTGAAATCGAATCGATGTCCGAAAATCGTTTTCTTACTTGCAAGTTACAAATTGACGAAAAGAGGAAGTTTTAATTCGGGACGAATTTCACTGTAATTTATAGGTCAATTCTTCTTTGGAACTGAATTACCATCAACATTACGAATATAATACTTACATTATAATATCACAGATTATGGATAATATTTCTCATCTTTGAGCCTTTTTTTGAGCCGTGCCGGTTTCTCTCTCCGGTTGGGGCATTTAATAAAATTAACCCTAATTTTAATAATTTTCATGGGTTATTTCAAGAGGCGGATCAACAAATTCTTGAAAGGCCGGCAACGCATCGTCGGCGGTGCTGCAAATGTTCATGGGCGGCGGTAATCACTTAACATCAAGTGACTCGCCTGCTTGTTTGCTAACTATCTTTATTTTAAGAAACCACTTTAAGGTCAGTTGCATATCGAATGGTTAAAGTACGTTACGGTTACTATTAAACTTTAAATATCAATAAAAGCAATTTGAAAGTTTAGCTCTAACCGGCCGTCAAATTCAGCAATATTTTGATTACGAAGCTTTCGCAACTCTCGTGTTTTGCAACGATTTCTATATACGCACTATAATATTATTTTTAATGATGTTTTGCACCCACACCAAAATCGCCAGAGGTCATAGGTTTGGTATTCGCATCGGGCGCAGACGTATCGGGCAAGTTTGTTTCGTACGAAAACGTGTCGGCCTTAAAATTATGACATATGTAATGTTAGACACGCGAAAAAACTCAATGTCTCGATCCCACGACGGTCTGTGCCATGTTTGAACTTATCTATATTAGATCACATACATTAGCAACAAGTAGTTCGACAAAATATCGCCATACTTACTACTGTTTGCACTTATAACATTATGCTATAAGTAGGTACACTTACTCGTACAATCTATCCTACCTAGCTCAGCTAAATTAGTTAGGTACCTTGTTTTAATAAAATAGCGAGCAAACGATTAGATGGGTCACCTGATGTTTAGTGATTATCACCACCCATGAACATTTGCAGGTCCAGAGTGTGGTGAGGGTGACTTATCTTTGTTGCAGAAAATGCGAAAATGCAAAAGCCCCATCATTCTAACTCGTCACGAAATCTCTGAAACTACAAGAATTACGAGTCTGAAATTTCGTATGGGAGTTGCTTCTACTACGTAATACTTGTTAACGTAGGATTTTTCGAAATTGCACCTCTAAAGTGGTGAAATGGGCCCCTAAAGCTCGCCAGGCCAGCAGATCTATTGGCTTTATCTTCATACAACTATTCTAAAAAAATTATTGATCCATCTACCTCTCAATATCGTCTGAGCCCTGGTTGAGAGGCCTAAGGCGATTGAAAACTTTGTCCTAAAGCTTTCCTACATATTTGATTACAGATCATTAGTCGTAAGTGTGACCCTAATAATATATCGGTTCACAGCCTCAACTAGTCAGCCTGCAGCGACTCAAGACAAGCATCGTAACACCACCGTACTTACTACTTAGTAGTGTAACGCCTGGTGAACTGATTGCACGCATTCGATCTGCGAACTGCGATCACGACACGCTTCAATCGAACTATTCGATTTTTCCAAAATGAAATCGATGTATCGTGACGCGTCATCGATTAAAAAATTAATTACTCGCTATAGTGCTGTAAACTTTTAAGTGATTTTAAGTGAAAATTTTCAAATAGGTATCTAGCATTAAATGGAGAAACAATACGGGTTTGTAGTTATGCGTTTGCACTGAATTCCATCAATACAGAGGCTAACGAGTCGTGTAAGTGTACAGATTCAATCATCACCTCACATGTTTAGTGTTTACAATATAAACATTTTACTTAGACCACTTATCGATTATCGATTCATATTGTACACAATCGATTATATTTGTTGATAGGACATTAACCGTTATAATGCTTCAAAATGCTCTCGATAATTAATCGAATCGTGTCGGATTTCGCGAGTTATTTGGTTTGATGGAAGTAATCAATAAATCGATCTCAAAATTGCCGTGACGCTAATTGCGGTAATAATTTTATCGTTTTACATCTTGATTGCTTATTCAATACAATTACTTTTCATTGCCTCCAAAATATACCTCGTGGATTAGATGTGTTATCTTTTAATTGAATTTTGTTTACTTACTATCATTGTCAAGCGATCATTTATACGAACATATATTATTTTAGATATTGCTTAAAATGTTACTTTTCACCTGTTTGTTACCGCTGTTTTATCATAACTCTTAAACGTGCCATTGAAAACTTCAATTTTTGAAGCCTACTAGAATGATCAATGATCATATTTTGTGATTACTAAGCCTGGGCATACTTAATGTGAAATAGGTAAACAGTTAAGAGCAAGCGTGAGTGGCTTTTCTCCATACAAACGTATTCTCCTGTTTCCTTCGTGGATAATGTCTCTAGAGCAATGATTTTTTTCACAAAAATCTAGGTCTCATTAATGCGTGCCTGTATGTTTTCCTTTTTTCCAAAACATTATCACGAAAATAAATATGACAATCCGAAAACCCGAAAAAATCGCCAGTTTCAACCGTCAGGTTCAGACGACTGTTATACAAATTTGATAAGTTTTTAACAAAAAAGCAAAACATAGGAGCAAAGATATACTTTTCCTCTAAATTTTGGTATAAGAACCATCGAGATCTGTCCAGTTTTGAAGAAGGAAACAGCAAAATACGAAACGTCTTTTGGTCGAGGTTTTTGGTAGGTAAAATCAGCCTGAGCTGCAGTTGTCCCTTTCGCAGTTTACGGGGGCAGGTTGGAGGTGAGGGAGGGTAAAGCTTACACGTACACTAATAGGGAAGTGGCACTTGATCATATTTTTATCGATACTCTAGTGATGTACACCGATGTCGATACTTACACGATACAATGATTATTTTTATTTATTATCGTGTGATTGTAAGTATTATTTTTTATTGTTGAAGCAGGGTTGAGATACTTTATATCGCGATTGCAATCATTTATTTTTAACCGACTTCCAAAAAAGGAGTAGGTTCTCAATTCGTCGGAATCTTGTTTTTTAATGTATGTTCCCCGATTACTCAAAGACCCTTAGACCGATTGGGAAATTTTTTTTTGTTTGAAAGGGTATACTGTGCAGGTGGTCCCATATGAATTTGGTGAAGATCTGATGAATTTCTTCGGAGATGGAGAACAGAACTCCTCAATGGATAAGAGCAAATTGCTCGCGATCAGTGTAATAGCTTAGTAAACAGTAGGCTTTAACTGGGCATAGCATATTATAGTACAGTGGGGCCACTAAAAGTTGTGAAATAAAAAAAAATCAAAAGAAAAATAAAACCGACTTCAAAAATCACACACACTAAGAAGTTAAAAATAATTTTTGTTTAGCTACACGTGTAATGTACCTACTACCTAGGTATGAAGGAGGGCGAGCTTCACTCTTGTATTTCTAATTTTGTTATGCTCGCTCGACTTCATACCTAGGTACATTACACGTGTAGCTAAACAAAAATTATTTTTTACTTTTTAGTGTTTGTGATACTTTTTAATGCAACAAACTGAAGGAGAAGTGTTTTGACCTTGTTCAAAAAAGGAGGAGCTTCTCAATGTGTGTTCCCCGATTAATCAAAAATGCTTGGACCGATTTGAAAAAATCTTTTTTTGTTTAAAGTAGACTTCCCAAGTGATTTCATGATCATCAAGTCATGATCTGATGATGGCAGTCTGGAGAAATCGAAGGAACTCTTCATTTTATACAAAACTTAAAGCGATTTTGGTAGTGTTTGGGCTTCTTGAAATTGTAATAAAAAGTACTTTTTAGGTAGGTATACAACTATTAAAATCCGATAATACTGCTGATGTGGTCCCATGGGCATCATGTCAGGATCTGATGACAGGATCCTAAAGAAATCGCGGGAACACTTCAAAATAGGAAAACATAACATACGATTAGCATTTGCACTAAGAAAGAACCATTTAGTAACGTAGATCTGATGATGAAACCGAAAGACAGGCACCGGAACTTCGTAATAAGACAATGTATCCTAGCCGTGTTTGGAGTTGACTTGAAACTTGGACTACTTGAAATTGTAATGAGATTAACTTTTTAGTTTTACAATTACTATAAAGTTAGAAATAATAAGTTTTTACAAAAAAAAAACTGGCCCAGTATTCAGATTTTTCCCGTTACTTGCCTTTCTACCTGCCTGATTCTAGGTCAACGGGAAGTTTTCTATAGACAGACGGACAAACACACAACGAAGTGAATCTATCAGAGTTTCTTTTTTTTTACAATTCGCTCCAGCAATGCGCGGGACTTCAATTGCTTTTATACATGGCATAATATTGTATATCAAATCTTTGAAAAGAGCAACCACCGAGTTTCTTGCTGGTTCTTATCGGTAGGAAAAGCATTCCAAACCAGTCAGTGGTAGATGCTTTTGACGATTCAAAAGAACTTGTAAAAGTCTAATTGAATAAAAATATTTTAAATTTGAAATTTAATTTTGAAGTACGATTGATTGATGATTTTTAAAAACCTAATTCCACGCGGATGAAGTCGCGGGCATCAGCTATATAGTATACAGGCATATATAGTATACAGTGTGTTTTTTTTTATCTTGGACAGTATGGGGAAATCTGTAACTATAGAAGATACATGGAAAGCATCTTAGCAACCATTTGCTCTTTTTTTATGAAAACAATTTTGGTGGAGTAAATTTTTGGTCAAGCGTGAGTTGTCCATAAAAATCAATGAAATTGACAATTATTTTAATACCGATCGACTCAGTTTCATGTAAGGATCATTTCATTGTTTGGAAAGAAAAAAATCGGGACAGCAGAAGTTGGTCAAATTTTAGTAAATGATTTTTCATACCATTTCTAAGTACCTAACTGTTAGGTAGGTAGGTAAGGTAACCTAATAATACTAGTGGTTCAATAAATGTTCAACTCTCAATGGACAACTCACGCTTGACCAAAAAATTGATTCCACCAAAATTGTTTTCATAAAAAGAGAGCAAATGGTTTCTAAGACGCTTTCTTTGTATCTTCTATGGTTTCAGATTTCCCCATACTGTCCAAGTTAAAAAAACACACTGTATAGTATATAGTATTATAGTATTAGTAGTAAAAGTATAGATAATATCATAAAATAAATGAAATAGTTACTTATAAAATATAAGTAGGTAACAAAATTATACTTGCCTACGATTTTTCTTCAGTCGATGAAACAATTACACAAAATCCGATATTCAAGCCGAGTCAAAACAGTGAAGCAAAGATTCAAGTCCGTTAACAATAGCCAAATCAATAATAAGAGCGGGTAGGTAAGTTTAGGTATTAGAGTAACGCAAGCTGCAGTCGTCGACATCCACATCCGACTAAAAGCAAAGCAAGCGATCGGCGGAGGCGCGGGTTGGGAGGGGCGAGGGTGAGCGTGGGAAGCGGGCGGCCGGCACACAAATACACTACTCGTTCACACATTGATGACTCGTTTGGTACTCATGCGATCGGGCGCAGCGCGACGGCAACAGTTTCTTCCAATACCTACTCGATAAATTTCTTTCGTCTCAGGTATGCTCTTAACACCCAAATATAAAATCATTAGTTTTACAATGTGCTAATAATAATTGTGGGTTTTCATAGGGAAAATATTGTTATAAGCTCGAATGTACCTACCTACTTAATTCTTAATTTGCCAACGGTTCTTAATTATTATTATTCTCACCTAGTAATATAATAAGAAAGATAGGTTATTTATTTGATACCAAACTTGCCAAACTACATAGGTACAATTGTCTCATTTTTTCTTGACGTGTTTTTATTTTTGTCCGCATACCTATTATCTACCTATTAGATTTTTGATAATATAATCTCATATCAATAACGTAGCACGCGGAAAGACAAATTCAGCCAATCTCAATTATTAAGATTTTGTGAGTATTTTGGCAATGATGAGGGAATTGATGAACCAAAGACATACACATAATATAGGTACTTATCTACAATAATTATTTGTAGACTGCTAAACTTATAGTATCTACCTAAGTTAAGTTTAAACTTTAATAGGTAATAGGTAGTATAGGAGGAAATATAATTGGCAATGTGTTCAGAACATCAAACAGTGGACTGCGTCATTAGAGGATTTTTTGCGTCCATAACTCTCTATGTGTACAGGAATTTTGATTGAAAAAATATACAATATTGTGCGCCTGCGCACCACATGTATGGCGCTAGCGAGCGAATGAATGGTCTGTTGGAGAACACGAATAACGCTTACAACTTTACATCTATCCTTAATACATACCTACCTGTATTAATTTTATCATACTTATTAGGGTTTAAACTTTAAATTTTATCTTCGTCGCCAGTTAAATCATCATCATCATCATAATCAACCGATAGACGTTTACGGCTGGACATAGGTCTCTTATAGGGATTTTGCACAGAGGAAATAGGAATTTAAATGTTAGTGTTTGCTGATGATTTACTATATAAATATAATATAAATAAGCATCTACTTATCTAAATATTTTACCCATCTCCGTGCCCATCACCAAAATACATGTAGGTACAGATACTCAACCCTCCCATAAAAAAGTAAGAACTAAGATTTGAATCATCTTCAAAACATCATCTCGCAATTTTTTGAGTTACACTTTATAAGGCGAAGATTTCCAATCTTGACTTTTATTCTGTACATGATCATAATTAATGTGCGAACGTTTTTTATTGGTATTATATTAGGGTTCGGCAAACCTTTCAGTTTTTGCACTGATTTTTCTTGAAATGTTCCTTTTGAAATCATTGTAAGTATCAAAACTTAAAATAAAACAACATATTTTCATTTCAAAAAGTTATTTTCAACAAGCTTAAAGCTACTTTAATATTAATAGCTGTAAAAAGCATTTTGATCTCTTCTTGTGTACCTACCTATATATACATCTATACTAATAAATAAAATTGGAGTGTCTGTCTGTAATTTCGAAATAACGACCGCATATTAAGGTCATATGGTTATTTGAACGATACTATAACTGAATCACACGTTTTTAAAATTTTTGTCTGTCTGTCTGTCTGTCTGTCTGTCTATCTGTCTGTCTGTCTGTCTGTCTGTTTGAAAAGGCTAATCTTGGGAACGGCTGAACCGATTTTGACGGGATTTTCACAGATAAGTAGAGAATTGACCAGGGAGTAAAATAGGCTACTTTTTTAACCAACTTTCAAAAAGGGAGTTGTGTTTTTCTACCTATGTACACCGAAATCTCCGAGATTTCTGAACCGATTTGCGTCATTTCTTTTTTAATCGATAGAGGAACTTTGCGACATTGTTTCATAAAAAATTTGGAGTCCAACTCCTCAATCCTGATGCTGCAGGGGATCTGACCAATCCACGCGGGCGAAGCTGCGGGCATCAGCTAGTTTTAAATATTATTCTTGCTTGTGATAAAAATATACCTATGTTAGATAATAATAATCAGATGTTAAGTAATAATGGTGTTAATTCTGTTGTACACAAATCTATAAACAAATTCGACAGATTAAAAAGTTGGTCTTTTTCGGAATATTTCGAACTATAAAGTTTTATGAGCCCTGTTTTAGCTCAATATAGACAATTTCATGCAGCTGAATTAGCATAAAAAGCTTGTATGCTTCTTAATCTAAACTTTTACGATGAAACAAACTTTAGCATGTTTTTTATTATTATGGTTCTCTTATTATGGGAACCAGACTTACACTTAACCGATTCTTATAAGCTTTTTGCACTTCTTTACATTATCATAACCGTAAATTGCGATGACTCTCCATTCCATTATGGATTGTGGACTGATTTGGCCGATTTGATGTTCATGCGGTCCATTTTTTATCCTGCTGCAAATTGGGAGGTTACTGTTGTCCTATCGACTGTTAACTGGCAACATGTGCTACCTGAAATTTTTGACAATTTCACTGTAAGTAAATAACTTCTGTTTCGTACTGTGCAGTGTCGCAATTCAAGACAGTTCTTTTCAAATTCAAATTCAAACTATTTTTATTCAATTAAACTTTTACAAGTCCTTTTGAATCGTCAAAATAATCTACCACTGGTTCGGAATGCCGTTCCTACCGAGAAGAACCAGCAAGAAACTCGGCGGTTGCTCTTTTCAAGTATTCAATATACAATAATATGCCATACTGTATACAAGCAATTGCAGCGCCGTGTATTGCTGGAGCGAGTTAAATCCAAGCTTTTTTGTCATTTACATAATCTTCGATTGTATAATGAGCTTTTTTCAAGAGCATACTTTTATTACATTTTCTAAACTTGTGTAAAAGTAGGTCTAAAATTGACTGTGGAATTTTAGTATAAAATATTACACTCATTCCCACAAATGACTTTCCCAACTTTAAATCTATAGTTAGGTAAAACATATTGTTTCATAGCTTGAAATAGGAATACAAACTGGTAGAGTTAGTTCATTGTGTACAAAGAATATAAATTTTAAATAGATTCAATCTTATTTCATCTAGATTAAAAAAATTAGCGCAGCTCCACAATAATTAAAAAAATAATATATTTTTACTAGTTATATAAAGACATTTTATAAAGACTTAAAAAAAATCTCGCGCTAAAGTGAGTTGCAATAAAATATTTACGCAACCACATTGCTTTTTATTTTAAAAGGTGAGTCTTAATAAAATTCATAAAATATGATGACTTTCAATAAAATTATTTTCAATAAAGTAACTTAAAAAGTTTGATTTGGCGCAGCGGTAGGTAGGTGGTATTATTTAAAACATAATGCAAAATTGATTACAAATATTGACGCGCTAATTTTTTTTTTTTTTCTTTATTTATTTAAGGGCTTTGATACATTTAAATATATAGACGCGCTAATATTTTCCTCAGAAGTTAGCATGGGCTAGCCGCTAGGAGCTAAGTAGTATGAGTTAGCGGAGCGCATGAGAGAAGACGAGATTTTGAGCTTTCATGCCATCCGTCGTAGGCGAATCGACCGCCGCCTACCTCCTTGAGAGGGCTCTCGGGTGGTAGACACGGCGACGAGGAGTCTATCGTCCGAAATGAAACCAGCCTTCGAGTCGGGAGGCGCACCTTTGTGTCCGTGGTGCGCCTCAGACGGTTTGTAGGGACTATACTGGTCCTCTGAGGAGGGTACCACTTGAGGGTGAGGAGGGCAGGCGTCACTGGCTGGGTTGCGTACCACCAGGCGATGCGTGGAACACCGAGGGTTTTAGTTGGCAAGATTCCGACATAACCTCCGTGCCTCCCCGGCGCGGTGGTATCCATGAGGATTTCCCCATGAAAAGGAGCTATAGTATGAGCATAATATGTATGCATCATTTATTTTATGGTTTTTCATTTTACCGGATTTACATTTATGATGTATGGTCAACTGCATGATAAAAAGGGTAAGTTGTAGCTGCATTTACTCAGGTTTGCAGTTGAGCTTGTGGACGCCTAGCCTTAGTCGGACAATTAAAAAAAAGTAACTTAAGGTGCACTTAGCGTAAAAGCTGTGTCAGAACAATCATACATTCTCTTATCAAATGTACAAGATCTAACAGTGATAAGTGCTCGTTGTGGCGTAAGATCGTAACAGATAGACACACTAATGCTTCACACTTATTGTGTCGACAGTTGTTGTGCTTGAAATGCGTAGCTTGATATTATCTAGATCCTAGAGCAGAAATATGCATTAATTTGTATATGACCCAATTAATTTCAATGTATGCGTTAAATCCTATCTTACGAAGATCGTCATGTGTTTTCTATATACTTACCTAGTTCAATTAGTGTATTAGATTCAATCATATTTTTTTGCATATTTTATTTTGTGAAATTAATTTCAATCATCGTACGTTTTTCAGGTGCTCTATATTTTCTTCTTTTTCTTCTTATTACCTATAGGTTCTATAGAATTACATGTATCGTTATTATTTATAGATCATAGTCCTATATACCAAGTGATAGTTCACCTTCTATGTTTTCAGTAACAATATTAACACGGATAGGGCGGGCTGATAAGATAATAAGTACAAGCAAGATTTTCTATTTCCATTGTCTTGACGATGTAACCATAATAATCTATAGATCCTACTACTAATATTAAAAGGAGGATAGATTTGTTTGTTTGTAATCGATAATCTCTGAAGCCACTGAACCGATTTTTTCACCATTAGAACGTATTTTATCCAGAAGTTAACGTAGGCTATCGGTAGGTTAGTCTAGTGGGCGCATAATATTTGTACAGTGATAATAATGATACACACCCCATCACATTATTTTTACAATTACAAAAATAAAAATAATTTACATACGCCTCCAGTTGTCTGTATGGAAACGAGCGGTTTGAAAAACCTGTGGGCTCGGCTCCTACTACTCTACTACTTACTGACTATTCTATATCAATGGTTGGATCACTTGGATCACTCTCACCAGACGTCAATCAATTTTTCTGACACAAAAACTTAAAAAAAATACGAGCAATCGATCACTCGGGTTAGACGTGATTACCACTGCCCCTTCGCTGCCCATGAACATTTTCAGCACCAGAGGATCGGCCAATGCGTTGGCGGTCTTTCAGGATTTTGTTGGTCCACCCCTTGAAGCATTCTAAAAAATAGCTAATAAAATAAGTGTACTTTAATATTACGTTAAAGCTTGTTTACACCATGTTTTCATTTTCGTATTAAAATAAATAAGCAAGTAAGTCATTATATGTATTTTTCGAAAAATGAGGCAATATTTCTTAGATAGCTTAAAATGGACTGGAAAAAATATAATTGAATGACGGCATACTCTAATTTATCTGTTATGTATAATGTAAGTAAGCGGCTTGCTTGTGATTTATTAATTTGCAGACAAGCCTAAAATTATTTCTTAGAACTCATCCACGTTATATAACGAACTCATCTGCAGATGTCGTTAGCATTTCCGGTAATGGAAAACGCGAACCTTGTGGTTCTCTCGGCTCTTGGGGTAGTATGCGATCACCTTAAGTGACTCATTTGAGATTTATTTTATGTGCATACATTACGTTTTCACGCCGTACGAACTATTCGGTGGATCCGATCCCCCGCGATGTGACAGGAAAAACCAGCTGATTGGTTAAAATAAATACTTGCTCGAAACCACAATTATGTTGCCACATAAGTATGTTAATGGGATGTCATACTGTGAAAATATAAGCCTGCATACCCAATTAGGGTGCCTTCAAGTTAAGTATTTCCTTTGCATGCAAAACGCGCCTGTAATGTGAAGGCAGCCTTAGTAAGCCAACTTCTTTTCTTCAAGAAAAACATTTTAAAAATTGTAAAATAATAAATTTAAATGGAAATTAGCATTTATTTAGTTACAAAGATAAGTTCCAAGTTTCTACAAGGTTTGAACATAGATCAACTAAAATAAAGTTATTACGCAGAATTTTTACAACCTCTCCGTGTATGGCTATGAAATATCAAATATCTCCAAAAAAGGCTGATCAATGTTCCTAAAATGAGCACGACAAATTATACCGATAGCTTATTAGATAATGAATATTTATATGAATTTAAATCAAGTAAGTCTAGCTACATAATATTTTCCATTGGATTGAATCAGTTAGTACGTTCAACATTAAAAACAATAGATCATTAAAAAACTGCAATAAAAATTAATTCTTAGGCCAAATACAGACGACTGCTGTTTGTCAGAGACCAATATTTTTTTATCCGAAAACGTCCTGTAAGACTTTTTGAAAAGCGGTTCATGTCCGATTTTACGCTGAGTCAATGCACAAATAAAATATGTTCATGCCTTCTCTCCGTCAAAATCAAGATCGAGTCTGCGCCATTTGGTTTAGTTAATGTATTTATTTTAGGCAACGAGACCCACAAAAATAGATAAATACACTAATACTTAACACAAAACAATATGAAAATCCAAAAATACTGCAAATAGCCACATTTATCGACATTTCAAAAATCTATTTATTATTTTATTTATTAATTCAATGGGATAAAGGAGGATTTTACTAACTTTGACCCGCGAAGGGTTCAATGGCACTATGTCCCGAGGCATTAAAAAAAATAATCCGCACTCAGGATTTTGTGAGGCCTTTTTTAATGGGAAAAATTGTCCTATATCCTATTTTTGCTGACTTTTGCAGTACCTACTAGACTCGTTTTTGTGATAGGCTTTAAGTTTAGATACTACTAAGAATTACTTATAAAGTAAACAATTTTACAAGCGCAGTAATAAAAATTAAAGCAACTTACAGAACGCTGCCGCCCGCTGAGCATTAGAATTTAGAGTAATTGCGTTAAAATTACTTGATATTTAAACGGCAATAAATTTAATGATCAGAAATTAACCGTGATTTGTAATTTATAACAGTAGAGATATTAGTAATTACAGTTAATTTCTGCCATAATGTTTATTAACAAAATGAGCGAAAATATTCGAAACTTTTCTAAAATTATTTTTATGTGTCCGTCAGTAAACGGCACCGTTTATTTTTTTATATAATATTATTATACATATATTTTATAAGATATGTTCTTTTTGTTACGAGTATAATTTTTAATATACCTATAGGTCTAGGTCTATCTACTAGTTATTGCCCGTCAAGTACTTCCTCCACGATCCGTAGAGACCCCTAATTCCGTGATAAGCGCTATTTCACACTACAAAAATATCTGTAAACAAAAAGGATCTACTTTTCCAATGATTTATTTTGCACTAAATCAATACTTTAAGAAAGAGAAGAAATATTAAAAATGTTAACACGTTTTATTATTAAATTGTACACAAAATGAAGCTTTCTTTCGGCTCGTTAATATAATGTCTCAAAAAAGTTTGTCAGTCGTCTTGAAATTGTCAACGAAAACATTCAATTACTTGGTATAGTAAGCGGCGCATGCGGTTTCGGTTTTTTTCTGCAGAAACGCAACGTTTGTAATAAATAATATTATTTTCTGCTTCTCAACAAGTCAGTGCCGCTATCCGTGACTCGTGTAAAACATAAACGTCCATGTTATTTACATTTTCTACCATTCAAGCCACCGTGTAATGGTTTTAGGGACATATAAGTAAGATTTATCTACCACTTCCCTACGGTACTTTATACTATCGTGTATTCGATGTCAAACATTTTCGCTGCTGGTTTTTCAATTGGAATTTCAAATTTTACCGTCGGAAAATTAAAAGTTCAACAGGTTTTTGTTCTTACGGTGTATTTTAGTTGAAGTAAGTGCAAAATATTACGCAACTGCATCGTTTAGTCAACCGTATATATATTATATGCTATATGCTATTGAATATATTTTAAAAAATATTTTTTCATTTCATTGTCTAACATTATAAAGTAACTAACTAATATTATAAAGGCGAAAGTTTGTGTGTATGTGTGTGTGTGTATGTTTGTTACTCCTTCACGCAAAAACTACTGGACGGATTTGGCTGGGAATGGAGATAGATAATATCTTGGATTAGCACATAGGCTACTGTTTATCCCGGAAAATCAAAGAGTTCCCACGGGATTTCAAAAACCTAAATCCACGCGGGCGAAGTCGCGGGCATCGGCTAGTAATAAATAATCTTTAAATATTTTTACGAGTGTATAGAGTAAACTTAAATTCAAATTAAACTGTAGCTAGAAACTTTCTGGTTTTTATTAGTTTCATTAATTTTCAGGTACGTTTTACTGGTTGTAAACTTTTAATATCAAAAGAGTCTGATTTAACCAAGATAAACAATTCGTTAAAAATCGATTTCATTTTTTTGTAAGTGGTACATTGGAATGTTGATATATTTTTACATAAATGACATTTCGTTATAAAAAATGCTTTAATTAATATTAATTCCGAACGTACTCGAAAAAATTCAGCACAAAAAATATTTTCCCACATACGGCCATGTCTCTTGAATTCTTGAATAAGGATATTTATGACGAGGTCTATTAAATAAAATTAATTGAAGGTTATGTTCAATCAAAGGAGACCAATAAGTAACTGTTATTTTTAATTGATCTGCCGACACTGTATTTCAATTCTAGAGTAGGTAATTAAAGAAAAACTTAGATAAAATTAAGCAAGGACTTGTTACTTAATCATCTGCTAATTAAAAAGTTTTGTAATACTTTAGTCTACAGCTGGTAGTGTTAGTTAGTGATATCATGGTTCTAATTGTAATATAAATTAAAGTCAAACTTTGATATTTAAAATATTCTTCAGCAGCTAGTAACATGTAGATCGCTTGTATTTAGGTGTATACAATACTTCGAATATACTAAACTTTTCTTACTTCTCAGACAGCGCTAACTTCAGTGATCTGAAATTGCAACTTACCTCGTAGTTCGAGAAAGAACGAAATTAATGGATTGTAACCTGCCAAATGTTTGATTGTTATTATGGCTGAAATTATAGATAAGCCATAAGTATGATAATAATTTATAAATAGTGTCTTATAAAAAAGTTTTTGTCATTTATACTTAGTAGCGAAAGGTAGACCTCTCGACTCTTTTATCATTCATCAATATTTTTTATTCATGATATACTCATACACAATTAGTTATTAGTCTAATGATTTATTTGTTCTAAGCGAAAGATTAGTCTGTGTCATATTAAAATTTAAAAATACTTCACTGTATAAATAAAGGTGAGTGCATACCGGAATATAATGATTGAATTATAAATTAAATAATAGGTATAACTTAATTTTTTGTGTGGTTAATAATTTATTATAAGGACATATTGTTTTTTATACATTATTAGCAAATATTTTTTTGACTTCTAATTAGAAAACTTAGGTAGGTATATAAAAAAAACGTACTAGACGTTTAAGGCTAAAAAACTAGGCTTGTTTCAGACAAAATGTGCAATTAATAGGTACACAGTAGGTATTAGTCATATTTTTCGTGAGTTTTTTATGTACACCCATCTTAAAGAGGTATTTGTATCTATATTTTTTTTAGAGAGATTAAAATCTAGAGATTAATGTTGGTTCGGTGAAAATAATTGGTCATATCTCAAAATGAGTTGTTCGAGAACTGTGGATACATTTAGCGCTGTCTAAATACTGAACCGGTTTAGATGCGTAGCTATAAATGTCGTTAAAGAAAGTAGCTTTCTTTGTTTCAAAGTGAGTTAATACTTAAGGTATTTAATAATAAGTGCCTATTCGTAATTATTTATGGACGTATAGTCTTAGATCAGAGATATAAAATAGAAACGTTATTTAATACAAGTAATTTATATTTAGGAAAGCATAAGCGGTATATGACCACGTTTTGTAAAAATTCCTACAAGAAATCTTTGTTCAGACGTCCAATGATTTCTATAGCAGACCTAGGGCCAGTTGCATGACAGTCGGTTAAAATTATGTTCCAAGCTATCTCTGTACCTTTGATCAAAATCAATTAAACAGATGGGCCGTGAAAAGTTAACAAATAGACAGACTAACAGACACACTTTCGCATTTGTAATATTAGTATGAATTCGGGAAACGCGCTTAAGAAAATTTCCGCGTGCATTTTTCAACTTGCCCCTGGACTAAGCGGATATTAAGTAATCAGATTTAATAACGAACTTGATAAAAGTTAAAAATCAAAAGCTATTAAAAAAGCGAACACCTTATGACGATAAGCTCTTAATTGGTCGCCCTTAATCTGTTAAAACAATTTATTTGCGTGATTTTTTAAATGTCAACACATTGTCGTAAAAATTTAAGACCGAGTTGCTTCTCATTGACTTTCTTTTTTAAATTAAGTATACATAATACTTAACTATTTAAATTGTTAAAAACTCAATTCACGGGGATTTCACCGAAGATTAAATCTGATAGTTTACTTTTTAACTCTGTATTTATTTGTAATAAAATTTCATTATCGATCTCGAGCACAAATTATTTGGACAGGTTAAATGCTGTCAACGTTGCGTAAAACTTTGACACACTGTAGATCTACTCATTTCGAAACCGCTACAATTTTCGTATTCATTTTATTCACTTGCATTATTTTTACGAGGAAACAATAATTTTACAAAAGGTAAAGCTCCTACTTACAAAATCTTTAAAGTTAAACTCCTCAATCGTTCTATGGAATGATTCTCTTCAAAAAATTTGGAAGAGAGATCTCAAACAAAAACTTAAGGTTAGGCCGCGGATACGTCTGTAAGTTTTACTTACGTAAGAAGCTTACACGATCAACAAATTTAAACCACTATTATAAGTATAATTACATCAGTTTTGTTGTCAATCAATTACTTAAGCTACCTACGTGAGTAAAACTTAGGTACAAGTGTATTCGTAGCCTTAGAATTGGTCGTCTTATGTATAAATCTTCCTACTGACTTTATTTGTATATTTTTGTATTAAAGCTCGTTTTAACTTGTGAAGACTATTTCCAATTAAAAGTCTTTATTGGAATCAAAGATAGCTATTGCAACAAAGGTATTTGGAAATTTTAATTACTGTGAAAACAGACATATGCAAAATTTATAAATCTCATGCATATCTCATGTAAGTGCAAACTCTTTTATACATATGGAAGTGTCGTGTTGCAATATTAATTTATTATTTACAATTATATAATGTAAAAACGAGCTTGCCAAGTAAAGACGCGTATCTGATAAGAAATTTTGATACGATTTTTAAATAAAATTTATTTTCCTGACCCGTTTTGCTTAGGGGAGAAATAGTGCCATATTAAGCGTTAAAAATTACAATTTTGTACATTAAAGTTTACCATTTAGAGAAGCATAACTGATGAGACAGTAAAGATACGCTGTTTTAGAGTGATTGCGAATAAAAAGTTATACATATATAAAATTATTATACAGTTGATTTCAATCGCTATTTTAAGGTATTTCCTTATTAGGGCTTTTCTTGTTAACTGACTATTAATGGCAAATGTACTTACCTACACTTTCATCAATTTTATAGTTTCATAACTTAGAATAACAATATGTTAAAAATATTTTAGTTTTTCAGTTTCTCGAAATATAGTTTTCGTATGATTCCAAGTAAATAAGGGCTTTGTGTCGGGATTTTTGTGTAGGTACTGGACTTTAGTGAGAAAAAAAGAAACGAAAAGCTTCTTGTAGAAGCTATTGGAAGCTCTGTTTTAGATTTATTTGATTACTAGCTAGGTAGATTCGTCCACTTAGATTTAGGTTATTTATAACAAGTGTATATTAATTTTATACACTATGTTATAAAATTTTATAACACCCCCGACTATTGAAGGTTACAGTAACTAGAAAAGAACTGATAACTTTCAAACGGCTAAACCGATTTTCTTGAATTACAGCTAAGAACACTCTCGATCAAGCCACCTTTCAAACAAAAAAAACTAAATTAAAATCGGTTCATTAGTTTAGGAGCTACGATGCCACAGACAGATACATAGATACACAGTTACACACGTCAAACTTATAACACCCCTATTTTTGGGTCGGGGGTTAAAAATAGTGCTTGTTTGCTTTGATCACCGCCTTCGCATAAGATTGTAAATTGTTGAATACTAGATGATGATTATATTTAAAAAAAAACTTTGAAACTGGATTTTATAATCATTTAAGAAGATTATTGGAGCCTTGTACAATATTTTAGAATATCAAAGAGCGTGACGGGTACGATCACGAATTAATTCGCAAAAAATGATTGATCATCGACAACATGATTTATGGTCAATTTGATGGATTGCATTTCGCTTTAATTTTGGTTAGGCTTTGAGTTATAACTTATAATAAGTTTTGATGGTAATTATTTTATAAGAATTTGGGTATAGATTTACTAACGAAGATATTCTCATTTTCAAAATAACTATAGGTAATATATACGCACGTATAGCTCTTAGTGTTTGTGATTATTGAAGTCGGTTTTTTGTTTTTTTTTATTTCACAATTTTTGGTGGACCCACTGTATAAAAACATGCTGTGCCTGTCCAAAAACCTATATTTTACTATATTTGGCAGAGAAATCGCGTATCAAACATTAAAAAAAATACAGTCGAATTTAAAACATCCTCCTTTTTTGAAGTCGGTTAAAAAAGAATAACATTGCGTAGTGACCAAAATTAAAACAAATGATAGGTTATTATAACCAAAGCGCCGGTAGATACGATCAGGATTTATCGCCCAGACACCGCGAGCTTTTTGCTCCATTTCTGTCGAAGAATTCCACGTCGAGGAATGAAGAAACAGCGAATTGTGCTTGCTTATCTTTGCAGAGGTATTTACGATGCGTTTTCTTGATAAACACCAGTGGAACGCGCGAGATTTCAGGGGTCTGCGATAAAGTTATAAAGCCCAACCGTTCGCAATGCAAGATTTCTATGAAAACTGAGCGCTAACTCGCTAACAAACTGAGCTTATCCTAATCCTAACAATATTATAAATGTGAAAGTTTGGATGTTTGGACGTTTGGATGTTTGATGTTTGTTACTCAATCACGCAAAAACTACGGATTTCGCTGAGGAATGGAGATAGATTACATATACCCTGAAATAACACACTCTTAGGTTTTTAAAATCCCGATTCATTTGATTTTCCGGTATAACATCTAGCGTAGGTATGCCGCTCTCCCATGTCTTTAATATCACCTACAAACAAATACACTTTTGCATTTATAATATGGGTGGTAATAATTAAATTACTGTTGATCAGTGATCACCAACGAAAACTTTCGCAATAATGTAGGAAATTAGAACCACAACATAAACAAGTGTAAATTAAAAATTTATAACACCCCCGACAAGTGAAAGTTACAGTAACTAGAAAAGAGCTGATAACTTTCAAACGGCTGAACCGATTTTCTTGAATTATAGCTAAGAAGACTCTCGATCAAGCCACCTTTCAAACAAAAAAAACTAAATTAAAATCGGTTCATTAGTTTAGGAGCTACGATGCCACAGACAGATACACAGATACACCGATACACAGATACACGGATACACAGATACACACGTCAATCTTATAGCACCCCTCTTTTTGGGTCGGGGGTTAAAAATAAGTAAATTGCTTAGTAAGTATATGAAAGACTTCGTCTGTGTTGGTGTTAGCTGGCGGGCGTGCTCTGCCTTTTTGGAGTGTTTCTTTCTGTTAAAACTGACTGGAAAGCGAGGGGGGTGCCGTGCGTATGTCGGCGAGCACCGGCACAGACGGGGTCCATACTTGTATAGTTTAACCAACTTGTTACAAATAACTACAAACTTGACATTGGCTAATCTTTGTAAAACCAGACGAGAGATTATTATTTTTCTATTAATTAAAGCTTTAAAACAGTTTGGTGTTGAAATCAAAAAGGTGCGGAACAATCGAATGTCGATTAGACTTTAATTTTTATAAAACAAAGTTAATAAGTTTAATTAATTACAGAAGAACCTCGTCGTAACAACAGATAACAATCATTCATTAATGGTTATTCGTCATAAATTGAATAAATAAAAAACGTAAAATAACGCAAGTGCCACTTACATTGTTATTCGGGCTTGATTACCAGTACTTATAATTAAGAACAGCGTTATGTTCATACCTTACAAATTAGGTTTATAAACAGCGATATAAATAATCCACTAGATGTGGCGCTTCATATAGCAACAACGTGTTCCAAAAAACGTAGATGTCCTTACTCCTGTCATTAGATCCGCTTTAGTTGCAGTCCGTTTTACGAACATAGATAAGTTAGAACAGACTATAAGGTATCTACCCTTAGGTTAGGGTTACTATTATATTACCTAAACACAATCCAGTGTAAATAACCATTTGCTTTATTTTGTAGTTTTAGTATTTTACAAACTCGCAATGTACAGCGTGCAAAACTCGGGCTAATGTCCCACCTATGACGTCTAGGCATTGACTCCTAGTGGCCTATTTACGTAACGTTTGTGGACCTCTAGCGTCAGTCAGATGTTTTTTTGCAATATACTGTGAACTTTAAAAAATACAAGATCTTTTTGTTACCTTATTAGTGGTGATCAGTACTATCATCTGTCTTCATTTTTGGTTCTGATTACACCGTAGGTATATGACGTTACCTGTACCAATACAAATAAGATAACGTGAATATATAGTTTTTAAAGTTATCGCGCAAGTTTAATTCTTACAGTCGGACGGAAAGCTGATTACGTTTGATAGGAGTGCTGACACAGGAATGTTCGTTGGAACGTGTTGTTACTATGAAGCGGTGCATCTAGTGGCACATAGTTTATATCGCTGTTTGTAAAGGAATAACAAAAAAATTCACGACCACCTGCCATCTTCACGTATGAAACTTGTTAACAAGCATCTTTATGGATGTTTACGAGCTTTGAGACACGTCGAATTGATAGCGATTGGTATCGCTTATAAATCGTGCGGGCGTTTTTATCATTTTCACAAGACTGCCGAAAAAAGGAGTGTAATATTTTCAGGATTCATGTAGGTATGTGAGTTTCTTATTCCACAGTAACTTCTAAACGTTGTTTGGATGTAAGCGGTGACGTTAGAATCCTTAAAACATCCAGAGAGATACTAGCTTTAATTTTTTTTAATTTACTATGTCGTCGTATCCTACGAATAACGCTACACAAACGGTAATTTCTGGGCAACAAAACCAAATTTTTCAAACTTTTATGCATTTAAAAGATGTGTAATTGGGTGCCGATTCTAAATAAGCAAAAAATAAATAAAACGCCACTCCAGCAGTTGTGACGTTATTCGTAGGATAAGACGATGTTGGATATAAGGCGCCATTTTCAAATGTGTTTTTTTTTAATTTTCCATTTAGTTTTGTTTTCTGGCAGAACAGTATAAATAGGGTTTTTAATTTTTTTTAATAACGACCGTCAAGTAAAACTGGAACATGTTTCAGGTCCCTTGTATTCATTAACATTGCTAAAATTCTTTGGCACTTTGTCTCGACCAAAATTATTCTCAAAATAAATTAATAAGAAAGGAAATCCGTGGCAATTCGACTTTATTTCAAGGCCTAGCTACACAGTCTGATTAAGATACCAAAGGCATTTAATATTATTACTTATAATTAATTCTACATCATTAAAATAGTTCAGGAATTGTCACAACTCATTCAATAATATAAAGTTAGCAGTTTTAGTAGACTACTGTTTCATTCCTTTATTAAGAATACCATGCCTATCAGTAAGCACTAATCATTATTATTCTTGGATGTCAAATCTTTGAAAAGAGCAACCACCGAGTTTCTTGGGTTTTCTCGGTAGGAAAGGCATTGCGAATCGTGGTTCAAAGTGGTCTAACGTTTGACGATTCAAAAGTACTTGTAAATTTATTTATTGACCGACTTCGAAAAAAGGTGGAGGTTCTCAATTCGTCGGAATATTTTTTTTTAACAATTATCACAACAGGTCAAAAGATATGCGGTTTAAAATATATTATGTAGTTAAATATAATTTTCTTTTAGTGCAAAGTTAGTGTTAAATAAAGGTGGGCCAGCTGTAAATAATATTTATAACTATTCAGAATTTCAATTTTATACCATAAGTGGTTAATGATATAAGCCGCTGTGACAGACCAGGATGAAGTATACACCAGGATTCCTTTTTTATCATTTTGGTACAGAACCATTAAAAGGCGACGTGTGGTGACAACATACAGAGGCGGGTAAAAACTAAAGTCGCTTGCACACTGTCGTACCCTTAGTAAAAAACCGGCCTATAGGTACGCATTACCACTCTCGTGTAAATTTAATTAAAATTTTTACAAATTCCTGCACCCGTAAAAAGCTGTTGTTGATGTCACTTCGAAACGCAAGAAATCACTCCGCGTACTGTAGTACAAATCCAAATATTTCGGTTATTTTTGGATTTTCACCATCAAAAAATTAAACAATTATATAGTAACATCTTTTTAAAGTCAAATTTTGTTACATTTCTATGATATTAACATTAAGTAGTAAGTATATGGTTTTTGTCATAGGAATATAAAATTTTCAATTCGAGTCTCGAGCTTATTCAAAAAGAGTTATTCGGCAGAAAAAAGAAAACAGATAACAAATTGTATTTAAGAAATGCGATTCAGATTTTTTCAAAAAAATTATAGCCCATGTCATTTGGGATCATGTAAGGATTCAAACGATACGTAAATCACAAACATACATCATATCATAAAACAAGACATCCAAATCTGTTCATAAAGAAACTCACATACTTATTAGGTACATCCACCCTGAAAACATTACACTCTTTTCTAGGCAGTTGTGTAAAAGAGGTTTATCTGTCAAGAATTCTCTGTATCATCCTGGAGTTGGGAAGTTGGTGGTGTTATAGTGCCTCGCAAAGCATGTCGGAAAAGCCGTCGGTGCTGCGACTGATCTTTCTCCGGTCGTTTTGGATTGCCGTCCCATCACTCTATGAAGTGAGGGAATAGAGAGGTCTGTGTTGTGCTCTGCAATATGGTCTACATTGATACCTAGTCTTCGTTGAGTTTGGCCGGTGTCTAAAATTCCATCGGGAGAAACAAAATGTGTAGGTATGTGCAGTAAAAACAGGATAATTATTATTATCATGAGTTACCAGTGTGTGTAATTATACAAATTGCACGGATACCTAATTACTGTTATTAAAGTTTACTTAATCTTTGTTGTCTCGTTATCTTAAGAGAGGATCTATATTTAGGACCACCTTGCTCTGGTACATAATGCGGTTATAATGCTTGACACTTTGTCCCTAATGATTAGACGTTAACAAACATAATCACTAAGGGTCGGCGCACATCAGCCGAGGCATGACGCAAAGCATTTTTCATTGCTAAACCACTATCGACTTAACACTTTGAAAATAATATCGATTTCTTCCGTTTTTAGGGTTCAAAAAGGAAAAAGAAACCCTTATGGGATCACTGTAACTGTCTGTCTGTAATATCTGTCAAGAAAAAGAAATCAAAACACATAGGTTACTTCTAGTTCTGCAGCGCAAGCACAATCAGTGCGCGAAGTCTTTCGCAAACCGCGAGAACGATGAGTCGCAATAATTATTGTGCTCGGGCTACGGCATAAGACTGAGACCACACGATACGTTTCCGGTGCGTTGCGGCGCCGCACCGCACCGCTGTGGATATTAATATTGGGTGTCACACGGGCATTGCATTGTCGCTCCGGAAAAAAGTATGGTGTTGTATACCATCTCTCCCCTCAACGGACTTACGACCAGAGACTCCAGAGAGACGATTCTCTCTGGTCCCAAGTCTGTTGCGCTTGCGGTGCGGCGCCGCGCGACGTCGTAACGCATCGTGTGGCATGGTATGGTGATTTCTATGTAGGATGACGCAGCAACACCGCTCAGGCGCCGCACCGCCAACGCAACGCATCGTGTGGATTCACTCTTATACGCGCATTTCCAACGCACGGTCTTTCCCGTAATCAACTTTTTGCCATGTAAAATATCTCAGCTTCTTTATATTTGTAAGAAGATGCTGAACCGTGAAGCTCATGCGTATTAAGTAATGATAGTTTAAAACCCTGTGTAATTTAAACCATATAAGGGCAAAATTGGATAATCTTTAAGACATTTTATTACTCTTTATGGTCATGAGTCGTGAATAAAAGTTTATTGGTGTTTATACGGGGGCATAATGTTAGGGAATCTCTACATAACATCTACGCGGCGTCACTTGTACCTGTCCTGGATGAAGATCAGCGCTGTTTGCCCTTTTTTTATTACGAGGCATACCTACAGCATTATGCTGAGCTGGAATTTTCCTTAGGTTGTGTCTCTCACGACAATGACTGTTAACTTGTCGCTTCTATAATTCTGAGCAAATGCTCGAGTACTGGAATGGAAGCGCCGAGGTATAACACAAAAGTATTGTATTGTGTAGCATAACTACAAAATATACATAAATATATTTTTTTTCTTTCTTTTTTACATTTACACTAAGGGGTAACGCAACCTAGCGAGTTGAGTGGAGCAGCGTTTTTATACTATGAAATTAAGTTTAGCTTTATTTAATTAGCAGTAGGTAGGTATATCCTACCTACTGCTAAAATTAGTATAATAAAAACAAAACACAAATGAAACGCCGTCGCTGGCGTTGTGCCAAAACAGTTCGATTTTTCTTGGGAAAATGTTAGTATTTACCGTAGTTCGAGCGATTAGTGTACCTACCTATATCTACCTATCTTCTTTGTTATTGATAATTTTCTTTTGGTTTCATATGCTTTCTTCCTTACGCATTAAAAACGATAAAGAGGAGGAGTTAAAAAATTCTCGGTGGGTGGAGTGAGTAAAAAATAGGTGTGGTTTACCGTGGGAGTATTAGGTAGGTAACTTGGTAAGGTACAGCCCACATAAAAGGTAGGTACTTACCTACTTACATACCTACTTGTTCATTCCTAGTTCAAAGGACTATTGTCATACCCACGTATTAGGTCCAATTTCTACAAGCGCAAGAGGAGATGTGCTCAGTCAAACAATCAGATTTAAAAAAAATGAGTAAGTATACCTATTAAGTATTGAACGATTATGAATTTATAGTGGTTGACTGTCAGAAATTCTATCCAGTAGGAAATAAATCGCTTAATTCGCATTATATCAACGTCATTCGCCATGGGAAAGGAATTATGTAAATCGCTCCATGCGGGCGACATTTATTTTATACATCCACTTTCCAAATCGGTTCATGTAGTCAGAGAACAAGCGCCTAATTCGTTCCTACCGTTTCCAAATTCGTTACTACTAAGGTTGAAATCTATAGAGTGTACTTTGACTTTGCTTAGACTTAAGTTTCAGTTGAAACGAGACAGATTTATGCCAGCTATATAACTCTGTCTCGTTTTTACAGTGTCTTAAGTCTGAGCAAAGTCAAAGTTCACTCTATAGATCTCGGGCGGCGCAAGACGCTGGCGTGTGAAAGTCCCTATAAGAGACATTTGTTTAGCAGTGGACGTCTATTGGTAGAAAATTATGGTGATGCTCTGATAAAATCATTGAAAAAATCGTCGACCAGCTCTTGGTGCAGTACCTACATCATATTTAAATATGTCCAATAAGTGAATCGATTATGCCAATTTAGACTGAACCACTTGTCGATATGATCTGTATTAGCATATCTGGTTTCTCATTGATGTCTCCGCTCTTATGACCTCATAAAGTTAAATGATTTTGATTTTTCAAAATGTCAACAGTTACCTATAAGTAGGTTAATATAATTTATTTTTATTGCACAGGGGTTATTAGGTAAGTAGTTAATAAATAAATAAGTGTTAAAATATTTCAATTAATAGGCAAGGTACCTATCTAACTAGGTATAGGTAGGTATACATATCGTTCTGTTATGTTAGTTGTATCGAATTTCGAGGCACGAAAGGCCTAGCCTAGCGCCAAGGATAGCGCCTAAGAAAACAAGCTGTCTTCGAAGTAACAGACGAGTAAATGATACTAACGTACCTGATACTAACTAAACACAACTTTTTCATAAACGGGGGTTTTGTACATGTTCCCGCATCCGATAATTTTAGTCCCGAGATCTGAAAATTGTAACATTGACAGGGTAGGTATGTCCATCTGGTTTTCAAGGTATATGTAAGTAGGTACTTGCCATTCGTAATAAGTGAATCTATTAATTAAATAAATAGGCATATTAACATTTTATATTTATCA
Source organism: Maniola jurtina (assembly GCF_905333055.1). Taxonomy (NCBI): domain Eukaryota; kingdom Metazoa; phylum Arthropoda; class Insecta; order Lepidoptera; family Nymphalidae; genus Maniola; species Maniola jurtina. Next base: position 3,753,809 of record NC_060044.1, read on the forward strand.
ACCTTTTTATTAATGTTTCCGTTTAAGAGTTACTTCATAAAACCATTAAAAGTTACGTTATTTTAATGAAAATCGACGGGTTTATTGTATTTTTATTGCAGAGTTTATTACATTTTAGCTCTCGCTAAAAAAAGCTTGCGTAGAGGTCTTGTCAAAGCCCACCCAGAACTTGAGCGTGGATGCGCATAGAAATTAACTGTTTACCGGAGATTTATTGCTAAGCTGATCACTGCTCGGCTGAATGATAAATTCTGTTTTTTGAACAACACTCAACACAGAATGATAAGCTTTCAATTTCTAAGTATCATCAGCATTCACAGATCAAGAAAATCCCAGCTTGGTAACTTTTTGCTCAAAATTCGGAACCAGAAATTAATGTGTCTACGTACATACCTAATTGGAAAAAGAATATATAAATGTACTTACATTATGAATAGATAAGGCTAGCTTTAAATTATATGATAACATTGTCGATAAAAAAATAGGATGTTATTAATATTCCCATAGATATCGCTATAGATACCTACCTGTAACAGTAGGTACAAACTCACCATACAGTTTAGTATTAGATTAGTTCACTATTTCAGCATTTTCCAAAATTAAATGGGGCCATTTTAAGGGGCTCTAATTGCATTAACTACCATCACCATGGATAGGTACATATACCTACCTAGATAATAGACTCTGGGAGCCCACTGGACACCGTATCAAGAGGTTAAGCTGTGTTAGGTATTTTATTATTCCAACAAAACACTTACGATTACTTACGTGATTAATGGAAGGTGTCACAACCTCCCAGCTTTTACGTATACTACCCAGAGAGATACAATAAGTGCAAGCCCCCATTTCAAATTTTTCCCGTGCGATTTTTTCCGCAAAATTCTGTGACATAATAATTATGGAAATTGTCGTCAAACGCAACGCTATCTTTAAATTTCCACTTTACAGAATCCTGCGGAAAACAGCACGCGGTGAAATTTCGCAGTACGGAATTACTCTTGTCCTATCATTTTCACGTATTTTTCACGTTACGCTCGCAGCTGCGCCCGCGCAAGGCTCGCGAAGGCTATATTTTGTACGTGAAGAGAATAAATAATACACCCAGTAATAACTTGTAAACATACCAGCGTCCAAACTTGATATATGGTTCCATTTCTTGATTCAGGGCTTGGACAAAGTAAAATGTTCTTTAATATATGAATAGTTTGTAGCGTAACATAATTTTTTTTACGAATTTTTGAACCGTATACCTCATAATTTAACGGCCATACTTTATAGAAGTTATTTATTTGAATATACTAGATGTCCGCGACTTCGTCCGCGTGGATTAAGGTTTTAAAATTCCCGTGGGAACTCTTTGATTTTCCGGGAACAGAAGGAGCCTATGTGCTTCCCCGGTTTGCAAACTATCTCTGTCCCAAACGTCAAAATCGATTAAACGCTAATCGCGAAAAGCTAGCAAACTGACAGACAGACACACTTTCGCATTTTAATGGAAGTATGGATATAGGATTTAACGAGCAGGTAGGTAGGTATATATGTTACGCTTGAAAAAGGTGAAATATTTCGACTTTGAAGTTGAATTCAGGCTTATCTACTGGCGCTTATACTTACTGTTTGATTTGATACTAAAATGCTGCTGGAATTCTTCGCAATGTTGAACAATTTAATTGATTTTTAATTGCAATAATTTATTAATTGCAGTTTATTGATTCTCATTATTACGGTCCGTGAACTCTTTAACATAAATTATTTTAACCACAATGCACATAGGTTACCTACTTGTCTTTTTGGACAGTTTAATTGCCATTTAATTGGTTTACAATAATTAAGTACTAATTACACATTTGGTTCGTTGATATGCTCGTAATAATCGTGAACTGTCTTGACCAAATTAATGTTAAAAGCACGTTTGTGTACCTACCTACTTAGCTTTTTTAAAAATTAAGTAGGCAAATAATAACTAATTAATTCATCTTTGTGTGTCTTCATGTAGTCTATTAGGTAATTACTGACTACACAGAATTATGTTAGGTATTCTATCTATCTATGTATAGGTTATCTTAAACCGAATAGTTACTTAGGTATCTGCATTATTTTTATGCACGTCAAATGTATGATAAAGATGTGTATTAGTCCTTAGCAATAAGGGCCTACCTAGATAAGATTTGAAAATGCCTTATATTCATCCAGTTATGAGTTTTTGTTTCTAAAATTAACTTAAAAACGACTCGTTGCCCTCATGTATAGCGGCATAACTCCAAAACTAACAGTGCAGAAAGTTACAACAAAAACAGAATAAACAAATAACAAAAAACATGTGACGCCCAGTGTACGAAACGGAAAAACAAACAGACCCATTGTGCTCAGTGAGGTGTTAAGTGTAATAGCGGAAGCCTAACCAATGCGGGCATCCAAGATGACATCGTCCCATTGTCGGAGCGTGACACCGCCACTCTCGCGGGCGGGGTCGGGCGACCTGGTCCCCTGCCCGATGTCCCCTGACATAGCGCGACGAGCCTTAACCCCAGATCTATCTTTAGACTTCTCTCGCCACCGCCCGCTGTCCCCGGATTTATTAGACCGAACTTTGTCCTTGTCCCCTGACTTCCCGCGTCGTTCCCGGTCCCCTGCACGCCCGCGGTCTCTCATGGAATCTTTGCTTGTGGCCAAAATGGAGGCTCTGAGCACGGGGAAGCTAGTGCGAACGGACTCGATGGACAGTTGCAGCAGTTTTGGATCGATGTCCTCTCTGCCAAGTGATGTTTGTCGGTGTGACGACTGTTTGTTGGGAATTGTGGACTTTTATCTCCCCAATCCGGATGCGAGTAAAGGACTTAGAAAGGTACGTATTTTTTGTTGTTAATTTTATATTTCTTTATTTATATTTATGTTATGTTTCTTTTAATTTTCTATTTTTTTTTGTAATAATTATGTTCTGACCCTGTGTCTGTAAATATTTACATTTTATCCTTTTTTATTTTGTAATAAGCACTATTTTAATTTTTGCACTTTTTACAATCAATGAGAGATGTTCCAATATTTATGTATCTGCCTTTATTGTTTTCCGTACTTGGCGATTTTATGGAAGCTACCTAGATATTGAGCAATAATTCAACCGTGAAATTTTTAAGGGCATTCAAATAAGTAGATATACTTAGTAAAATTATTATCACCCTAGATTTTCACCTTGAAGTAGTCTCTACATAGCTTTTGGTTTATAATAACTTAACGAATAACTACGTTTCTAAAAGCTTACACCTACCTACCTACTGTAAAAAAGCTCAAAAACGTCAAAAGCTTTGTTAACGATCTATGGGCTCAATTATTGAAGTTTTCAAACGAAATATAATTAAGTGTTTTATTATCCATTTGAATATTTCATGTGCAGCCAATTTATACAACTAAGTGTTAAGTACATAGGTAGGTACCTAAGTAGTTTTTTTTAAATTCTGATTTATTTAGGATCTTTTAATCACTATGCGATTATGCCAGATCTATACCTAATACCTAAGTAGCCAATAAAGATAATGGAAACACTTACCTTACTATAGACGTAATCATACTTAGATACCTCTACCTACTACCTAGTACAGTACCTACTCGTACTACTATGAAATAGTTGCCAAGTAGGTATCACATCACAATCACAATCACAATAATATTATAAAGGAGAAAGTTTGTATGTGTGTGTGTGTCTGTGTGTGTATGTCTGTGTGTGTGTGTGTGTGTTTGTTTGTTACTCCTTCACGCAAAAACTACTGGACGGATTGGGCTGAAATTTAGAATGGAGATAGATTATACCCTGGATTAGCACATAGGCTACTTTTTATCCCGGAAAATCAAAGAGTTCCCACGGGAATTTTAAAAAACCTACATCCACGCGAACGAAGTCGCGGGCATCAGCTAGTAAAGTATAAAGGTGTACCTAACTACAATCGATTACATCGAATAGGCAGATAGGTACGTACGTTAGGCCTAAGGTATAGTAAAATTTTATTGAGCTATAAAATTTTAGTACTGTGACGCTGGCAGTGGCAGTGGGCACAGTTGACAGAGGCCCGCTAGCGTCACGGGTTCAATTTCCGGTCGTAAAAATTATTTTCGCCTTCGCCGGAGAGCGGACAGTGTTTAGTCTGGCAGTAAGTTTATTTATCGCGCTAACACGTGGATAAGTAACCTACCGTATAAAGAAAATATATTTTTTTATGCAGTTAAACTTTTACCAGTACCTACCTACTTTTGAATCATCAAATGCATCTATCAGTAGTTCGGAATGCTTTTCCTACTTAGAAGAACCAGCAAGAAACTCGGCGGTTGCTCTTCTCAAAGATTTGATATACCTACCTACAATTATTATGCCATGTATTTAAAAGAAAATTCAGTCCTTCGCATTACTGGAGCGAGCTGCAAGCCAAATGTACGCTTTTTTATCATTTGCATAATCTTCGATTGTATAATAATGCTTTTTTCAGGAGCAAACTTTTAATAGATTTTTCAAACTTGTGTAAAGGCAAATCCACAAAATTGATTGTGGAATTTTGTTATAAGGTATAGGAAAACAATATTTAGGCTGAAATTATTAATTTATCTATCTTTTGATAAATCATTATAAACGGCCGAAATATTAGAAGAATAAGTTTAGATTCTAAACAAACGTAAAACAGGTCATTAACTCTCTGTTATGATAATAGTTATATCTCGCAGGATAAATTTTGATTTAACATCTTACTTAAGTATTTGAATAGCAAAAGTCATGAAAAATATTTCTTTTAAAAGCTGTGTGATAATAGTATTAACATTTTTTTTGTTATTTTCATGTATATAATATCTAGTATCTAGATAAAATTGTAACATAATTGTACGCTAGCGCCATCTCGTGACACCACATAAAAGCTTTAAATAAAGCGCCGCGTGCGCAGGCGCAGAGTAGAGATCATCGATTCCTGCGCTTAATCCACTTTCAAAGTTTAACAGTGATGTTTAAGATGGCGCTGATTTCCTATTTTAAAAGCTCAAATTACAAAAAGCTTGTCTTCAAGAAACAAAGCAGTTTTTATAAACCTTTTAAATTTCGCTTTTCGCGTTTCGTATAATTTTTTTATTAGGTATTTGATATGATTATTCATCATCATCATCATCACAAGCCCCCAACGCCGGCCAAATACTGGGCACAGGCCACTTCTCAGAATGAGAAGGGATTTCATCGGTTGCTTTATGACGGTGAAGGAAAATATCGAGAGGAAACCTGCCTGAGAGGATATCTCGGTAATATTCTCAAACGTGTGTGGAGTCTGCCAATCCGCACTTGGACTGTAGCCTAAGTTTTGTTTCAATCTGAGAGGTGACCCGTGCTTAAAATAGTAGGATGGTAAAGACCTTCTTTCTATACATAGGAGTTTATATAGGAGGCGATGGTTTGTAACTTGTACGGTACAAGGTAAGGTTAGGTACACCTAATGATTATAATGACGATGTTGATGAATCAAGAGGGGGTTGTTACTTTGCTGCCGTAGGTCAAGGTATGTAAGAGGGCTTGCTCGCTCCTCGCCCCGCTGCTTTACTCTCAGCTGGCTCACGGACGACATCGGAGATTTAGTACATAGGGTCCCAGTGGCATCCATCGGCTGCGGTACCATAAAAACGCTCTCCGAGCCGGTCTATCTGAACGGACCTTACCAGGAAGTGCCACCCATTTACTGACAATTCAATGACCAGGCTTATTCAGCAGGCAACTACTATTAACATTTATAATGAAGTAAAAACGATGCGCTCCACTTGCCTGACGTAGGAGCGTAGTTATTCACGCCGTATTTGTATTTTATGTCATTTATATTTAATGCCTGGGATTTTGAACTTTGATGGATTAAAATAGGGTCTTTTTTACTTTGACACATTTTACGTTCGGTCACTGATATACAAAATCCGAGATATCGGTCTGTGCAGGTTTCCCGCTTAATTCAAGATTTTCAGAAGGGTCCTAGATAGGCGTGGCAAATAATTCGAAATATTAATATAATTCGGAATAAAAAAATATTAGTTCGAAAAAAAAATATATCACATGTTTTATGACTTGTGACTATATTAAAAAAAAAAATCATGATCAGCATGGCCTGAGCAGAAGTCACTATGTTTTACTACTGTGTTTCGTCGTATTATTTAGAGTTTAGACCATCTTGTACGTTACTTTATGCGATACAGCTCATGAGTGATCCATTGTTGTCCTCTGTAGACAATGGACCCTCGTCTACGCAGGCCCTTCGGTTGATAAATGAAAAACAATTCAACTTGTATGAGTATCTGTGCGTAAAGTCTCGCAATTTATTATTTCAGAGATTTTATACGTACATAATAATTAATTGACTTGTGCACAGTGATAGAACGTAGATACTCGTGAACCTAATTTTCAGTATTACAAATGGTAGAGTAGAACTATTTTCAATACCTAATTTTCAATTTATATATTTATATTTATTTTTCATGTACCAAAATTGTAGTTACAAAGTTATGATAAATTAATCTATGTACAAAGGAAATGCTTATCTCTAAACAGAGATTTCTCCCAGCTTCCCCGTGCAGGTTGTGAGTAAGGTGCATAAATACGTACCTATTTACCTAGTCTAAAAATAAAGTAGTAATTGTTTCGGGCTAGATAAAAAATATACAGAGAGAGAGAAGAGTTGATATCTGTCTGTGGCACTGTGCAACATCTTTGGTTATTGTATGGCAATGCGTTTACGGCTCATGTAAATTAGTGAGAGCGCCCCTAGTGACGTCACCGGACACGTTTTGAATATTATCCAGACATGCGCGTGCGTCACTAGTTTCTGGCACGTCATCATCGGTCCTTTCTCTCGAACCTTTTGACTTTCGAGGGGTCGTTGGACCGATGAGTTTTTCTTTTTTAATCGACTTCAAAAATATGAGGCTGTAAAAATTGGACTGTTCCGTTAGTAAGGGCATAAGCTTTTTTCTGCGGTAAAAAGTAGTCAATTGAATGATAAATATGTAGATATAAGGATCACAGAACAATGGATAAAATATCATGGATAGTTAATTAGATACCCAATAAACTAATAGAGTTTTAATGATAAAAAGATAAAATAAAAAATTAGTTTCTTACAACTCTTGCTATTTTAAGAAATGACCAATAAGCAAAAATCTTGACAGATATAATATAATGGCATACCAAAGATATAAATTATCATCCACTTAATGTGCATACCGTTTAGCATTTTTATGTTTTTATTTTTATAAAGTGCGTCAAGCGGTTTACCGTCAAGCGAAAATTATTTTCAGATTAAAAGAAAAAGAGTTTGACTACATTATGATAGGCCGGCGACTTCGTCAGCGTGAAACAGGTTTTTGAAAATCCCGCGGGCCGAATTTTATATATTTTGGAAAAAAAATTACTTTATTTTCATGTAAATTATTTAGAATTATTGAGAAATCATGAAATCTAAGAAAATCTAAAATCTTGTTCTGAGCCTTCTCTTTATTCAAGTTACGCAATATAGTGTATCTATTATCAATGATCCACACAAGAAAATACTTAAGTATGATTTTTATAAATCAAAATCATTTTGTGGCTGAAAAGATTTAGGTTTCTACCCTGCCATTTAACGTCAAGTTTTGAACTGATTAATAAAATTACATTTGACCACAAAAACCACAAGGGGCTTTCCATTTACGTGTTTTAGTTTTTAATTTATGTACTTACCTATTATTAATTTCAAGAAAATGCATTTTTGTTCTTAGTGATATTTTAATCAATAGTTTGATCTACGTTTTTAGTGTCATACCTATTATAAGACTCTAGCAAATTAGTCACCATTAAAAATCTTTCTTCAGAAAATTCATATAACTACCTACCTACCTACCTACTTATCTTAAACTGAATATTTAGGAAATGCTTTCCAAACCTGTAATATAGGTTCGATGATAGATTTTTTTTTCAAAAATTTCATCTGAGTGAAAGCGGAATGGGTCAGCTAGTGCAAAATAAGTTGAAGGAAAAACCACTAGCAACATTACATTAATCAAACAAGTCTGTCATCAACTGACAGACAAATTGATATCATAAATGATTACAAAAAATCAGATAAACTATGCCCTGAAAATAAAGACCCTTAAGTATTTAAAATGACGTCAATTTTTAAAAAGGCGACAAAATGCCTATAAAATTACATCTCGAAAGGAAAGCTCAATGCCAACCAATTAAGTTAATAAGCTTTAATGAATTATTTATGGGGCTTTAATTAATGAAGTATTTGAAGCTCCTTTATTTACCTAAAAGGAGAGAAAGGTCTACAAAACTCACTATAATAATATTAATTAATATAACTGTCGTCAATGTTACCGATAAGCGCTCACAGCTGGACATGGTCATGTGCAGTTTGTGCCTAGTGAATCCCAGCAACTCGTTTGAGATCTTCCTTCAACTAATGGGGGTCTTTGAGTGGCTTTTGAGTGTCACCATTTCAGTACCTAGAGAGTAGAGACCCCAAGGCCCAACACCTATCTGTTCTCCGAGCTATAGGTAGGTAGGTATGCAGCGCTCAACGCTACTTTAGCTTCGGGATTCATTGAGCTTAATTATTTAGTTTTTCTAGGGATCACCTCATTTTTTCATATTTTTAACGCACAGATATTTCGAACAAGCAATCAATCTCTCTCCGTAACCTGTTAAATGATTTTGAGATTTCTCACTAGGCCCATAGTTACAATCCATGTTCCATCGCTAAGACAAGAGCATTCAGGCGCAGCTCTAATACTTCTCTAATCTCTATCTAACCCACGCTCTAGCTACTCTAAGGTATCATTGACGTCTATGCACACGCTTCAGCTATCTTAGCAATGCAAGTAGCTTGATCTTCCATTCGTACGCCTGAGCTGCCCCTGGGCGTTTCGTTTGAAGCCTTAGCTCCAACAAATTCGCCGCTTCAGCTGCTGAACAGAAGCGGTCGATAAAGGGGTCAAATATTTTAAGTAGCTATTTACGTCAGCCATAATGTATGATTACATCCAAGAACAGAGCTTAAAGGCTCATTATTTTTTAAATCCCTTAAGGCATCAAGATTCAAGAGGCAATGATTGCGTGATTACGATACAGAATAGTGCATTTGACCATTTCGTCCGGCCGTTCACATAATTTTATAAACTTTTTTGCCATTAACAGGCTCCCTTTTACATTTTATGAGAGAAATATCTCGTGTAGTGGAAAAAGATAAATTTCTTAAGACACTTTAATAGTAGCCATAACACTTGAATAAATACATTTATAAGTTTTAGTTCTAGAGAAAGCTGTAGTAGAATTTTCTATTCGAAGAAAAACTGAAGATACCTAATTTTACTACTTACGATTTGAAATAGAAATTCTACTTCTTTTAACTTGTTTTATTAAATTAGGAATAATTATGAAATTGTAAAGTTTTTTTACCGAATAAAATTAACAAAAACTTGTTAAAAGTAACAGATGATTGCGAAGTTATTTTCACTGTGATTAAGGTTGTGAAATACATGTAGGTATAATAAAGTCCGAACTATAATGAATAATAATGATTCGGACTACGGGAAAAATTTAAGGAATAAAGTGTACCTATAAGTCTATCTGAGATTTATACACTTTCGTGTATGTACCGAGAAACACATTACATTTAGGTAAGTAGGCACAAAAGACTAACCAAACAAAAGATAAAATAAGATTAAAAAAGTATAATATGAAAAACCTTTGCTGCATAATTTTTGGAAAAGTTTTTGGATTTATTAATAGGTAGGGAAAGTGTGCTGAAAATAATAATAAATTGATCTTTCTGAGAGATGATATTTAAATGAAATAGTTTTCAATCAATCTTCTTATCAACTAGTTGATCAAAAACTGATAAAATGCACGTAAAATACTAGTTAAATAAATTTCCCGACCCCGGCTTCCTTCGGATGATTTTTTAAAAATCCTTTCTTAGTGAAGATTTACGTTTTCTAGTTTCTAGATCCGCAACTACCGGTTCGAGCTAGATGTTAGTTAGTCAGTTTCTTTATTAGGCGTAGCTATACAGGGTGTAACCAGAACGGTAGCAAAAACGAAGACAGGTGATAATACTGATAATCACTGATAAGAAAAAAACGCGAAAAAATAAATGAAATTCTGTATTTTTTACAAGTTTACAATATATTGCAAATAAAACATCTGACTGGCGCTAGAGGTTACGAACGATGCGTAAGTAGACCACTCGAAGTCAATGCCGCATCATAAGTCGGGCAATGACTAGAATTTGCACGCTATGCATTGCGGGTTTGAAAAATACTGAATCACTAAAACTACAAAATAAGGCAATTATTTATTTAATTAATTAATTAATTTTTTAATTAATTAATTATTTATATTGGTATTGGGTTGTGTTCAAGTGACGCTAAGTCTTTGCTAGCATTCTGGTTACACCCTATACATCACATTTTTATCTACCTATTGAAGAAGAGGGACGTAAATATACACGCACTTATATCTAGACGAAGTAAAGTTTATAGCACATCAATGTTTTAAGTAGGTATTCAATATTGCACGGTGGACATTAGAAACATGCTGAATTTACCTTATAAGTCGACTTTAATGTCTCAATATAGCACTGTAAAGTCTCCAGCTGTTAATGTCACTTATAAATATTTACTTCTTATATTATGTAATACTTAGATACTTCAACAAAATATTCGTATTTTACATAGGTATATTATGTACCTATACTTACCTAACTATATTAAGCGTACATTAGACGATTGGTTTTAATGCCAGTTTTGCCACAGTCATTGCTGCTGTGCTGTGGAGGATAACATACCATAATAATATATTGCAATGACTGATCTACCTAATACATATGAGAAATACCTGAATAATTCTTTGCTCTACCAATCATTCATCATATTATATTCGGAGCGTTCGGGATTAGATTTCGGGCACTCACTTAACTCTGAAAAGTATGAAAGTGCAATTAAAAAATGGTGGGAGGCTTCGGCCGTGGCTAGTTACCACCCTACCGGCAAAGCCGTGCCGTTTAGCGATTTAGCGTTCCGGTGCGATGCCGTGTAGAAACCAAAGAAGTTAATGAAAACTGCCATACTCCTTCGAGGTTAGTCCGCTTCCATCTTAGACTGAATCATCACTAACCACCAGGTGAGATTGCAGTCAAGATAATTCGCACTTAGCGACCGTGACTATGGCAGCTCAGTGGTGAGCTGACTATGATTGATGATGAATGAATGATTAACAGATTTGTTTGATGTAGAACCTATCATCTAAAGGCCGCCTTATAAATCGGGTCTAAGTAAGTAGGTATAGTATTAGTGTAGTACAATGATTTCTTTGACGCACAGTCGATGCTAATTTAGAAGTCTATGTGTAGAATATTCTTTTGAAAGCTTGTTTGGTTTAGGGGTCCGTACTGTAATACCGTTAAACTGTGTTCCGTAATGGAAAACAGGAGCATTGTCTGTCTGTTTGTCTTCTGTACATCACGGTTATTTCTCGGAAATAGCTTGAAGTAGTTAACAAACTTAAAGGTTGTTTTTATGGCACATTGTATTTTAATAATAATCTAATAGGTATCTATTCTATCTCTATGGTTGTTACACTCTGAATATACCTATTCCTGGTCTATTCACTCTATACGCTGATACTGTGGCTAATTCTTCTGCTGCACATATTGTAGGAGGGATCTTTTATAGGTCTGTCGTTGGTCGTTGCACACAGAAAGGTCTGAATCTTTTGCTATATTTTTGCAAAAGCATTATGAAAAGGATAGCAATACATTTGCACCTGATATTAGTTTAGAGATCTTCACTTTAACTTCTATTGGCCTCCGAAATCCGATGATTTCTCTAGCTTTATTAATAGTTTTTATTATTTATTTACTATATTAATATTAAGAGGTATAATCAAATTAGGTAAAAACGTACTTTATTAAAGGAAAATGTGTAAATAACGCAAACTCTACGTCTGCACATTAACGAAATTCGTACATTCCTCGTTACATTCACGGTTACGCAAACCTTTGCTATCATTTGCGTATCGCGGTTCGAATGTCGAATACAAAATAAATGTTCACAGTTGAATTTTCTGCGTATAACCGAGTCAGCACTCAGCTCCCGCAAACGCGCAGTCCGTGCGCCGCGTGCTCGACCGACGCCCGCGCCCGGCGCCCTCAGCACGCGCGCACTCACTGAAAATGTGCGAATAACCTCATAACTGTGAATCGAAAATGTCGTTGACCCCCTCCCGAATTCCACCGGGAAGCTTGTGAAGTGATACTTAGGCACAATAATGCCGGAGTGCCCCGAATCTTTCCCTTTCACGATACCCATCATACGGTTCACCATGGAGGACGACAGGCCAGCCAATACCGAGAGGCAGCAGACGAAGAAGATGTCCTTACTCACCCCGGTGAAAATAGAAGTCCCGGACACAGGTAGACGGTCGTCTGAACCTACGAGATATTACATTCCACCGCAATGCAATAACAAACTGTCACCAAGAACAGCTAGGAAACACGATACCAGAAGGAAATCTAAATCAAGTTCGCGAGAATCCCCTTGTAAAGAGACTCTTGGTCCTAAACCTTGTAACTGTGAGGAGTGTAGAGCAGCAAGCCCTTTGCCTCCTGGCTATGGGCCGCCTACAATGTCGCCTGGCTACGATCAGATGAAGAGTTCTTTGTTAGAGGTTCCGTGGACCGAGGACTATACGGAAGCGTCGAGCGATGATCTGAGCTCTGAATGGGATTCCGATGCGCCTGAACCCGTCCCTCCCCCGCGCCCCATACAAAAGGTAATTTCCATAATCCACCTAAGTACTTCAATGTTTATGTTGAATAAATTAAGATTATCTACGCTATACAGTTGGCTTTCCGTCGTTGTTTAATTTAAGCATTTTTCACAGGTTTCCAACATATTTATCTAAATCCTAAAGTACATAAGTACCTACTATTAAGTATTTCGCACAAAAGAATTCAAAGTTAACGACGCCAATTAGACTTGCTAATGTTACGAAACGTTCTACAATTTTGAACGTATTTTATAAATACCTTATTATAGTCTGACATTTACATAAGTATACTCGTTTACGCTTTCGGAAACTAAATGAAACATCACTATTAATTTTAAACACGATAAAAATTTAAATGTTGGAAAAGTAGAGGTCTGTCGCTTTCTTAATAATATTTTAAGAAAAGCAAGGCTTGAGCAAGAATATTATCGAGAAGTAATTCATTATTTTAAAGAGATTCGCTTTTGCAAAGACCTACTTAACATTGCAGTCTTTAATAAAAAATTTAGAGGCAAGCTTAATCCGTAGTGATTGGTCGTTGAAAGAAAAAGTGGACTGATAATAATTAAAAACCAGATCGTGTACTAGAGCTGAGTTATTGAATTGGCTTATAGCATTATCGCTGATAAATTATATTGGCGTTTAATACTAATAATATTAGAAACTAGCTTAGCCAGTATTATAGATTGGAATGAGGATCTACTCGTAGTATGTATATTCTATAGATATGTATGTATAAAAGACAAAACTGACTGTCAAACGTCGTTTTATGAACAGCTTAAACCCCTGAGTCTGACCTGTACACAAAGGTAACTTGAGATTTCGTATGGTTCTTTCAATAACGTACATAAAAGTAGAATAATTCCAAAAGGATCTTCGAAAACCTAAATCCATGCGGACGAAATCCCGAGAAAAACTTATCAAATCATAATATCCAATCATTTATTTTATTTGTAGTTCAACTAGTGTATATGTGTATTATGATACGTCTGTGATTAGGTATATTTACCGGTTTGGAAAGCAGATTCGGGAAGCTGCTGATTTGGACGGAAGCAAAATTTGCTAATTCTGTTGCGTTCAAATTCCAAAATAAACTAGTTTCATAGGCTTATAAGTAACATCATTCATTCCATTATCTTCTGCAAAAATGGGTGACTATATTTTAGAATCATCAATTTAATTACTATATCCAGAATTTGTATAATTTGATATTTAGTAACGTAATTTCACACTTATCGTTCCCACGGTTCTAAAATATAACTGTTAATAAATGTATTTGATAACAAAGTACATGATTATCATAATTGTTATGTAGCTACAATTCTACATTTTCTACATTTATTTTGCTCTCAACATTTATCTTATTTAATTTTTCTAATGACTTGTTCGCTACTGTTTAGCATAGTGTTTAGTTTATAAGTTATAACTTTTACTCTACTTAGATAACATTATCCAGTTCGTATATCTATGTGCCTCAAAGACGTTGCTTCTATATCTGTGCTTATTAATGACAGAATATTATTTTAAATTACCTATTAATGAGATACGTTATTAGATTATAATATTATGTTAATGTAAATTTAATAACCCCAAAAAGGTAGGTATGTAGCTCCTTTTCTATTTGTTTAAGAACTGCATGATTTACAATCGTGAAAAATTTGTGTGTGTACGTTCGTTATTTTATACTGGTTTTATATTATTTTCAACAAAATAATATAAGCATAAACATCAATGTCACGTGATTGTTAATGGTAATTGGCTTAGTGGCATCAAATACTAGTTTTTATTAGAATACTGGTTATCCTCCAGAGTCGGCATACTACGCGTGTATTTATCAAGATTCTTTCTAGCAAGTTTGCATACGCTTACATCTGTGTCAATGGTAGTTTCTTAAACAGTTACTTGTTCTTCTCAAGGCCAAGTTTGTTTACTTTAAACTCCTGCCAAATGAGTCACGTGTTATTGTATTACAAATAATAAAACTCAATTATTGCTGCTGTTTTGTTATTAATTATTACTAGCTGATGCCCGCAGCTTCGCCCGCGTGGATTGTCAGATCCCCTGCAGCATCAGGATTGAGGAGTTGGACTCCAAATTTTTTATGAAACAATGTCGCAAAGTTCCTCTATCGATTAAAAAAGAAATGACGCAAATCGGTTCAGAAATTTCGGAGATTTCGGTGTACATATGTAGAAAAACACAACTCCCTTCTTGAAAGTCGGTTAAAAAAGTAGCCTATGTTACACCCTGGTCAATCCTCTACTTGTATGTGAAAATCCCGTTAAAATCGGTTCAGCCGTTCCGAAGATTAGCCTTTTCAAACAGACAGACAGACAGACAGACAGATAACGTTCAAATAACCATATGACTTTAAAATATGTGGTAGTTATTTCGAAATTACAGACAGACACTCCAATTTTATTTATTAGTATAGATGTATCTTTTGTTAATTTATCCTTATTTGAGTTACATTCTTATCAAATAATCAAAGCGCCATTGTGTTTATATACGTATAATAAGTCAATTATTATTTGAGTGTTTATTTTTACACAATAATTGGTTGCAATCTGTATTAATCGCAATTGAACGCAAAACTATTTAGGATATTTGCTATGTAGATAATTGGATTTCTAAACAATTTCAATGAAATATGCTTACAATTAGTTCCAAAAACTGGTAAAGGTTGGGGTCCAAAGTACTGGAATGGGGATCTCACATCGGAGTGACCAAGCCTAAGTGATGGACCTAAACAAATAAAAATCTTTGAAATGCTCGCCATGAGAAAGGATGTTGCCAGTAGATCACATTTGACTTTCACCGCTGTTAGGTATGTAACTATACCTATAGGTAGTTAGAAGCAGACAGCAGTGCGTTCACCGTTAGGTAGTCAACTGTTCCACTAACCTCTTTTTTGCACGCATATCATGCGTTAGTATTGTCTTCTATGTGTTTAATTGTTAAGGTTATTGCTATGATCTAGTACTATCTTTCAAAGTAATACATATAACGTGAAACTGACAAAAACTTGATATTTTGTACGGACAAGACTAGCGCTTGGCTGCAATCAGACCTGTTGGCAAGTGATGATGTCGCGTAAGATGGGGCGCGCTTGCCTAGAAGATGCCTATTCAATCTTGAATCTCTTAATCTTCTCTTAATATTAAAAATGGAAGAAAAAACTGTTTTTCCCTCTCTATCTCTCTCTCTCTATGATAAGAAACCATTTAGAAAATTTCCAACGAGACCTTTGAAAAACGTTTATAAGTTTAAGTTAGGTAAGTCACGCGAATAAAATCCCAGGGCAAAGGTACCGCGTAGCGCGTCACTGCCGCGCGTCGCGGCTGGAGAGAATATCGTGCGGGGCGCTGCCGCGACGCGCAGTTCAGTTGCAGTTCAGTTCAAGTGCGTGGGCATCTTAAAGCTTTTGTAAAGTAACGCTAATCTAATGTATTTTTTTTTTTCAAGTAAGTAGGTAGCTACTTTTGCTGTTTTCGCGTTGGCAATTAAGTATACAGGTTAGTTTCTGAGTAAAAAGCTTCATATGGAGTCTTTTAATGTGTTCTATTTTTACTAGACCGGTTTTTTATTTTTGATATCATCTGACGCACAATTTTTTTTTAACCCCCGACCCAAAAAGAGGGGTGTTATAAGTTTGACGTGTGTATCTGTGTGTCTGTGTATCTGTGTATCTGTGTATCTGTCTGTGGCATCGTAGCGCCTAAACGAATGAACCGATTTAAATTTAGTTTTTTTGTTTGAAAGGTGGCTTGATCGAGAGTGTTCTTAGCTATAATCTAAAAAAATTGGTTCAGCCGTTTAAGAGTTATTAGCTCTTTTCTAGTTTTCTTGTAGAAAAGAAGGTTAGATAACCGTTAGGTTCATAATATTATGTCAATATGAATAGACAAATGTCAAGCTGTCAAGAAGGACGTTGCCTAAATACATAATTATTTATTTGAAAATGATGTTTTGGAAAACTCAAATACTTTGGATCGTCGGGGGTGTTATAAATTTTTAATTTACACTTGTTACATTATTTAATAGTTAGATAGGTATATAAGCTGATTAGCCTATGTGAAATAAAATTATTTAAGTAATGTAACGGTAAAAATTAAACAAAGATTAATTGATCTTGCTACTCGATCGATCTATCGTCGAGATTGGAATTAAACCAGCAGGAGTCGATAAATTCAATTTATCTTTTTGCTCTCGTATTATTGATCAAAGAACTTATTTAATTAACTTTTTACTAGCGTGCGTCAGTGAGAGTGACAAAAAGCCTTCAAATCTCGCCTTATTTACTTTTTTTTAGGGTCCCACTACACTTTAAAAGTCCCTATTTAATACTTGTTTATTTGAAGGCACATAATATTACTCATTAACCTCGTAACATAATACAATTCAAAAAACACATATTTAGAACAAAAAATATGTACATTAATAAACTAATACTAAAAATATACCTATTATTAGAAATTAAAATTACTACTAGTTATACCTAGTCGTCAAAAAGGCTACCCCTGATTGCCCCTGGACCAAAAGTGCCCATCAAGCTGGCAGCATTGCCCCGCTGAATGGCGATGGACAACCTTTGGACCAGGTAGGCCCCAGAGCGTGGATCGCAGCCTCTTTCTCTTAGACGACGGCCAATGTCGCGCACAAAGCCCCGCGCCCTATTTAATGATATTTGAATTTTAACCATACTTAATAATAATTATAATATGAAATACCATGGTCACTATAAGCAAGTTTTAATTAACATAAGTAAATATAAATTATTTATATTTTAATTAATGTAATCATATGAATGAAAATGTTACTTTTAAACTTTATAAAATGTAACCTTATAAAGTTCAAACAGCTTTCACGGTTTTTAGCCATTTAACTTTTTATAACGAAACGAACTTGTCAAGGTTTGTCGGGAGAAAATATTTTTATTTATCGACTTTTCGCACCTCACTTCTAAAAAGTACTTAGTAATATTAGGTACTTTCTTACCTATACTTAGCAAGACTTATTTAGTTTCACCTATAGGGACTGAGTTTTATTACCTTCATAAATATCCTCTTTTTATCTCTTCTTCAATTCTATCCTATCCAATTATACTGAAAATAAAAATTCAAAAGAAATGTTTTTGCAATAAGGCCAACATTATAGGCTCTTAATATAAAGTGGCCACTCTAGTACCATTTTGGAACATTAGAGTTTAGTAGGTAAGTATCTCTGTAAAATCTCTGATTACAATTCACATTCAAAATGCTCGCGTGTTATGCATACAATCGGTTATTACGTGAACCATGTATGAATACGTGTAATTATGTATGTGTAATGTGTATGTATGTTGCACGCAATCAAGCATAATGGTCAGCTTCCGCGGTTTTGACTACCGTTGCATTGTATGGGGATTCTCACGGTGACAAACTAATTAATCTATTATGATATCATTGACGTAGCTGTGTGAATGTTGATATCGTGCATCAGGGCGAAAGGAAACTCGATCACGAAAATCGACTGCATTGATTAAGAGAGATATAAAAGATACGACTTATCAGAGCCTCACAGAATCGCTGGTATTGAGTTAAGAGGGCTCCTCCGTCACTCGTTTCATACAATCGTAGTTCCAATTTCATTTGAATATTAAGCAACCAAAGTCCATGAAATTTTGCAGACATATTCTAGAAACTAATATCTATGTCTGTGGTTTTCCAGATTTTTGTTAAAATATTCGATTTCAAAGTTACGCGGTCTTAAAAATTTTCATACAAATCTTTGAGCCCCTGTAATTCTAAAACTACATATTTTTAGAAAAATCTAAAACACCACAGACACAGATATTAGTTTCTAGAATATGTCTGCAAAATTTCATGGACTTTGGTTGCTTAATATTCAAATGAAATTGGAACTACGATTGTATGAAACGAGTGACGGAGAGAGCCCTGTTAAGCGCAGCCTCTAGCTTACGTCAATGTTCCAAAGAGATATATTATAAAATGGCTGATTGCCAAAACTAAGAGTACCATGTGTGGTCTGGCTCTTACAGTTAACTCTGGCTTTGGTCTAAAGAGGTCTCAGAGGTCTAAGATACCAACCAGCTGGTCAGTTTTTCTAATTTTCAGTTTTAGGCTTAACTTCATTTACCAGAGGTTTTCTGTTTTTAATTCCATAGTAATGTAGAGTCACCCAGGCAACAATAATGAACAAGTGAATCGTACAGATTATACTTATAAAAAAATTCAACAGATTTAATCACGTACTATAATTAAGTATAACGTAAGAAGAAATTAAAACGATAAAATGATTTATGTGCATCATAAAATTAACTATGTGAATAAAATTAGTTGCCTACCATAATACTTTAATCAACAAGCATAAAAATTTTAATATTTTGAACGAGAATTCATTTTATGGTCGGATTAGCGTGGGATCTTGAGTTAACACGCTTTTCGCCCACTGCTTCGCCAAAAACCCGTTTCAATTGTTATTTACCGGATATAATTAGATGATTATTCATGTTAACATTATTAAATTAAATTCATACCTGCTAAGATTCATACTAAGATTTCCAAATAAATAAACTGTAGGTACACCCTTATTTTTTCACGTTTTTATAGCCAACTTAAAAGAAGTAGAAAAAAATGTCAAGAAGTTAGACACATCCTAGTAGGCAAAATATTTGTAAAATGACTCTACTTATTACATTTCTCAGAACACCCATTACTATTATAATACGAATACCTATAACATTTGCGGTTTATGTTCATAATCACATCTCATTATTAGTCGTTATTCATCATTTTGTGTAATGATTTTGAGAACTGTTCGGATTCGATTCGACTGACGCATCTGATTCAATATTTGACGTCATGAGCATATTGCAAATTTTCGCATAGTTTCATTTTTAACCCCCGACCCAAAAAGAGGGGTGTTATAAGTTTGACGTGTGTATCTGTGTATCTGTGTGTCTGTGTATCTGTGTATCTGTGTATCTGTCTGTGGCATCGTAGCGCCTAAACGAATGAACCGATTTTAATTTACTTTTTTTTGTTTGAAAGGTGGCTTGATCGAGAGTGTTCTTAGCTATAATCCAAAAAAATTGGTTCAGCCGTTTAAGAGTTATCAGCTCTTTTCTAGTTTTCTTGTAGAAAAGAAGGTTAGATAACCGTTAGGTTCATAATATTATGTCAATTGACAAATGTCAAGCTGTCAAGATGGACGTTGCCTAGACATACATAATTATTTATTTGAAAATGATTTGTCGGGGGTGTTGAAAATTTTTAATTTACACCTGTTATTATATTGCGCTGTAATTGTACTTATATGGACACATAATATAAAGTATTAGACTAATAGGTAGGTACTACATACGAAATTCGTTTTTCGCATATATAAATATGTATACAAATACAAATTATAAATTACAAACTTTCGCTTTTGAATACACAATTGCTAAGTGCGATAAATAAATTGGCCCACAAAACATAAATTTTGAAAATTTTATTTAATAAATATGTATATATTGTTAGTTGTACCCTTAGAATAACCACCTGGGTTGTAACTTTTTTTTTTATTCACTATAGGTAAGCGCTTGACCACAATCACACCTGATGGAAAGTGATGATGTGGTCTAAGATGGGACGCGTTTACCTAGAAGGTGCCTATAACACCTTACGTACGAACGTACTTACGAATTTGTAACATTACGTATTCCGTGGGACCAGGTGCACAAATGAGTCTATTATTTCACAGTTTGCATTGCATACTGCTCGACTTTCCTCGATATTACAACTAACAAACCCACTCTAGCTTCACTCAAATCCAATTTCTGAAAATCCTTTCTTAGTTGGGGTTCTATGCTATAAATTAATAGGTGTCTACAAGTATATTACAAAGAAAATCTATATCATCTAAGTACATGCAAATTTCCAAGTTTCTATAGACCCAGTCTTGTACCAAACTGTGCTTGTACCAGTGTACCAGTTACTATCAGATCCAGTAGGTATATTGATATCAGTCAGCCAGTTTATTATTTTATGTTATCAACCTCATTAAAGGTACCTACTCTTATATTTTGGCCACATCATGCAGCGTGGGAACGACTGTCTTTTTTAATGCTTCGCACTCAGTTATCCACTGACATGGTGTAGGAAACCTTTTTAATGCGATTTTTACTCTGAATATGTTTAAAGAACGACAGTCTAGAACTCTAGAGTGCTTATTATCACGGAGTGCAATGAGACTGCTCAGTGCTCACGTGTGCTCTAACCAAATGTTGTGTCTTACACGTGCTAACTTTACAATATCACAAAATAGCCACCAAAAAAGCCGGTGGATAAATTAATTCATTCGATGGAACAATCTGATTCACATCATTTTGTTGTGCTTTTTCTGTATTCATTTTGTGGTGTACATTAAAAGTATTTCATTTATTCAAGAATCCCTCGAAGACAGTACGATCTTCAGCAATGAACGGACGACCTGGTTACAAAATACATGTAATAAAAATTACGACTGAGCTATAAAGTTCTACCTCCTTAACACAAATCCATTGCTTTTTTGCGTTACATAAAAACCGATATGCTTTGTTCAAGTATAATGACTCTTTTCAGAACACAGGTGGGCTTACGTGATGCAATAAAAACCGAACCTACTATTAGTTATTATAAAAAATTATAATTATGACGTGTTCTATTTTATATTATTACTTTATACCTAAGTACCTACGTAAGTAGTCTTACTTTGAGATACCTATGATGTTCTAGATTAAATCGGTGCACCTCACACCTAAGACGCACCACACACCTTCGAAGGGGAGTGAAGACAAGGCGTAGCATCATTTTTGTTAACAACTCTAACTTAGGTTTATTTATTTTGGTATAGTGCAGCGATTCAAAAGTCAAAGATAAGCATGGGCCATGTCTGGACTTTTATTATCTTCCATATTATATACCTACCTAGTACTTACCTTAAACCGTCTTCATTACACCAATTTTAACGGTATACCAAAGTAAATAAAGCTTCAAAAAGGTGTAGGTGTTTCTTACTTCTAATCTAACATTAAACGGCCAAGCCGTACTTTTTTTACCAAGATGTAGGGTTTGTAGAATCAGAGCTTGTAAGTAGAGTGATTTGTTATTTATTGTTACAAATGTGATATAGTCAAGAACATATTAAGAGATATATTACTTTGGACTTGGGATAGGTCCCATGGCCAGCACAAATCTAAGCTCAGCTAGGGGCTTGGCTCTACTAGAGATCTCATAACTTTTTAACAGTGAAAACATTATGACCTTGTGACAACATGAACTTGTGAGTCTTGGCTACCTTTTTACATGAAATATTTTTGGTGGTAGCTAGTTTTCCAATCCAAACATTTAAAAAGCAACAGGTGCTATTTTATTTTGAACATTCTCTACCTCTGTGCTTTGAGAAAACCATTTTTTGTACACGCCTTTACTGTTATCCAAGCTATGTAGTAGGACGTAGGTATCTCTAAATTCTAACACCGGTTTGCACTTACTGTGTAGTAATAAGTAACACAGAATTCCTAGATTAAAATCTAGATTTCAGATAAAATCTGTTATGATTACGTCTGTTCCTATATAATAATATCTGTTCATTGGCTGTTCTTGTACCTAAAGAGTTATTACGAACAAACGGTAGAGTTTTCTATTGTTGTTGTTTGCGCTATTCTATTATGTTTACTGATGTATCTGGTTTAGATTTGACAGAAATATGGGCAAAAAATATTTTGCCTTTTTTTGAAGTCGTTTGAAAAATCGCAAGGCACCTTATTTTACAGTACAATTACTTTTCAGATCTTTAAGTGAATCTATTCTATTGATTTGGAATGCTTTTTTCACTGAGAAGGACCAGCAAGAAACTGAAAACATAAATTATAGATATTCAAAATAAAACTATTAAATGTTAAAGTTATTAGACAAATTAAATAACGGTAGAATAAAACAGAAGAAGCCAAGAAAAACAGCCACTACACAGATAATATTATGTATAATATTTCGTTAAAAAATGAAGTTATAAATAAATTGGAATTTTCTATTAGATACGATCTAACGTGGCGTGGTCATGATCGCAATTTTAATAGCGTAGTATCGTAAACATGGCTTGCCTCTAGTAAATAGATAATTTAAGGAAACATTAATGTGTAATATCTTTAAATTGTAAAAGTAGGTAAGTACAACTTTTAGATGACCGTTCCTCATCCAAAAGTTCAGTTTCTAATGAACTTTTCTTCATAAAAAAGTACAGTAATTATTTTATTGACTTCCACGTAAATAGCTGGTTGGCTCGTGGTTGGCTCAGTTTTTTCTGCAGAAGTTCAATTTCATCGCAGCGTCTACAGAGCCCTCTTTTGCACTATCCATCCACCTTTGGTCTTCCTCTCCTCTTCTTCTTCCACATGCGTACATCAATGATATTAATTATATTAATGCTACTAACTTAGATAGATAGATTCCTCCTAAATCTATTGCTAATACCGAAACGTGACTGAGATGAAGGGCATGATCCATGCCAGACCATGTGAATTCGTAATAATCTTACTCGGCCAAGCGTGACTGCTGGTTATTATCTTCTTGGACAGCACTTTTGTTGTTTGGGTCTGTTTGTGTTATAGGTTTATTGTAGATGTTTTATAAACCCACCTCCAACTGTATCTTCACTTTCTCTGTGAGATGAAATTCAAGGTCTAACTTGTCATAGAATAAAGCTTCACCTACAAGGTCATGAACGCGGGGTGCGGGATGCGATGCGGCAATACCATGAGCTAGGAAAATTAAAAATGTAATCAAACTTTGCCGAGCCCTTTTCTTTCGAGAAAAGATTTTGATATGGAACAGATAGTTATCCCATCGGTCACTACACAGTAGACAACTGCGTTTTTTCTTGGAGGTCGAACAGCCCTTGGTACCTACTTAAAGAGTCTAAGAGTTGATAATGATAATTATGAGACGTCACACGACATTGATAACCCGCGACGCCCGTCTGGCGCGTTCATGTTGTCACAACCAAAGCCAGGGAGTTGTAAAATGACGTGTTACTTGGAAGAGCAGACCTCATGCATCAACAGCCCGAGCACAATCATTTATCAGAGTGTCAGACTCTCTCGTTGTGCCGTGCGAAATCGCTACTTTTACATTTTTTAAATATTATACTATTTACTGTACTGTCCTGTGCTACAAATATCCACAAAGCGCTGCTTCCTAATGATTACAAAGATAGATAACTAAACATTACCTTTTAACAAATTGTACCTATTCCAGTAGGTACTCTATACCTACTACCGTTTTATTTGTGTCATATTATTATACCTCATTGCTCTACAGGCTAGACTTCTAGAGTCTATATGCAACATTTTGAGCTCTACGTTGATATGATCGTCAGTCTGTTTCCCTTTGATATATATATACAAGAATTATTGACATATTATAAAGTAAATGCAGGTCCAGTGCCAATTTACTATTTACTAAATGACAAAAAGCACGGCTGGTGAATTGTAAATCAGTCAGGTTGAGTCCAATTTGCGGAACATTGCTGCTCTAGTGATGACAACTCTCTGGTGATTGCATAGTTTGTATTCTATTTATTAATCTATGTGGACCAGACGAAATAATGTAACAGGATGTCCCCGATCGCATCCGACCAAAATTATATTATAATGTCACGAGTATGTTGAAATTAATTCCAATGCCCCAGAGAGAGCTGATAAAGTGACGAGCTGTACGTAACGAAGTACGTAATTATATGAAATTAAATTATTATACTTAGCAGGAGCAGAAAACTGAATGAGCTATTGAAATTTTACTGTAATAGTTGTATTGTATTGAACTTTAGACTCAAAAGCACAGTTTTAGGTTGTTTTGCTTATTTATTTCAGATTTGTATAAGTATTTTGTTGTTCTGTTGCGACTTACGGTGTGATTGAAAGAAAAACCAACATACAAACACATTTTCATATTTGTAATATGCCGATGCCCGCGACTTCGCCCGCGTGGAATTAGGTTTTTCGAAATCCCGTGGGAGCTCTTTGATTTTCCGGGATAAAAAGTAGCCTATGTGCTAATCCAGGA
Source organism: Maniola jurtina (assembly GCF_905333055.1). Lineage (NCBI taxonomy): Eukaryota > Metazoa > Arthropoda > Insecta > Lepidoptera > Nymphalidae > Maniola > Maniola jurtina. The sequence goes on from NC_060044.1 coordinate 3,778,706, forward strand.
TAATCTATCTCCATTCCAAATTTCAGCCAAATCCAAGGAAGGAGTAACAAACATACACACACACACACTCATACACACAAACTTTCGCCTTAATAATATTAGTGTGATATGGGTAGTGAGACGTTGACCGCTAATTCAAGTATCAATTTTGTGTGCAATTTGCAATTGTTTCTTAAGTGGCGCCTGGCACTGTTAACCTTTATTATTTAGCTTATTTTAACAATAAATAAAGCTTTTTGTTTGTTTATACACTTCAGTATTTTGGTATTCCGCTAACGAAGTGCGATTACTCAGTGAGGATGAGTAATGTACTCATAATACAAGCAGTAACAGCGTGGGTGGTGTTCGACTTTTAACAATTTTCCGTTAATTTTTGCTGCGGATGATAATGTTAGTAACGAGTGTGTTAAATATTTTGTTTTTCTCCAAAATGCTGTTATGTAGAGCTATTTTCAGCCAAAATTGGGTGTTCTATGGTTATATCTTATTCTTAATCTTTAAAATTATGCCTTTATGTTTATAAAAAAATCATAGTCTAAGAATACTTTTTGTTCATTTCATGACTACGCAAAAGTGTTTCTAATATTTTAGGGTTAATGTACGTTAGTGACTTTGTGTTATAATGATAATCACAGCCTTAGTGTTTTTGTCTCATAGTATTTGGGCATAGCATATTGCCTCTCCTTGTCAGGTAGGTAGAGTAATTAGATTTCATCCTGGAGTTAAAATCCATACATACCATTTCTTTTTGCAAAATAGTGCAATCAAATAGCTTTTATACCAAACTTTAGATTATATTCTAGGTCACTGCCCTGGTTGAGTTGGGTTGCTTAAGTTTCGTCCATTGTCTAGCATTAGCAGCGTACAGCAGCAGGCGAGATTCATACTTAGTTAGGACTACGAGTAAAAGCACCGTGTCTGGTATGGCCCTAAATGTTCTTACTAAGTTATAAGTATTATATATACTTAGTTTAATACTTACCTACTTTTACATGTACCTAAACTTGCTTATTTGCAATTTGGAGTGCCTTGAACGAAAGATACCTAGGTAGGAGTAGGTAGGATCATTAGGATACCCCTTGTAGGATTATACTATTCTTGAAGACATTCACTAGTGTTGTGATGCTCTCCAGATAGGTATACTCGTCTCGTACCTCACATTAATATAATATTATATGTCTACATCAATGACAACAAATTTAACATATACCTACTTACTATAAACGTTTTGCATTTATAATATCTACTGAAGGTACCTACATAGTAGTATATACTAAAATAACTTTTATAGCCACTTCGTGACAAAACTGCAGTAGATTGACGCAATGACTTTTACTTTGTGTTTCTTTGTAATAAAATACCTAATAAACATTATCTCATAGTTACCGTAAGGCTTTGATATGCCTTTTATGCCAATTACAAGCTAATCTTTCTTATAATTGTATGGTTTTAATATTAATAAGATAAAATTACGCCCCTCACTTTTAACTATTTATCTAAGTAGGTATGTACTTACCTAAATATAAAATTAATAAGTAAAGCTACCTGTTCATTTTATGAATACGACGCGCTATTTTGACTATTTTTTTTTCTCTCGTCTGGCTTTACAAAGACTAGCCAATGTCAAGTTTGTAGTTATTTGTAACACAAGTTTGTTAAACTATACAAGTATGGACCCCGTCTGTGCCGGCGCTCGCCGACATACGCACGGCACCCCCTTAGAGCGCTTTCCAGTCAGTTTTAACAAAAATTTAACCATTTGTCGTTGCCATCTTGTAACCGCAGTAAGCGCAATTTGAATATTTATCAATGTGAATAAACGCTATTTTTTTGGCGTAGATGAAATATTCTTTATATTTATTTAGTGCGCTATAAATCTGCAAGCATTATGCCATTTTTGGTCTCTGAGGGTAGGAGATCGTGAATCCATTGTAGACCACCTACATCGGCGCCCATAGTTGACATCTACTCGCGAACAATACTGAGTGTGATGAAAATAATAAATAAGTAATTAGAGGCGCACAGTTCACATATTTGCGTTTATTTGAATTTCAACTCTATTATTTATAGGTATCATTATTTATTTTGCAACCCCTTTTAGGTTTCTTAATTGCCGTATTATCCTTTATAATATAATATATTTCTAATAGACTCTTTAAAAGGAAGCAGTTTGTTTGCAGTTTGAGGGGTGTTATAAGTTTGACGTGTGTATCTGTGTATCTATGTATCTGTGTATCTGTCTATGGGATCGTAGCTCCTAAACTAATAAACCGATTTTAATTTAGTTTTTTTTTTGTTTAAAAAGTGGCTTGATCGAGAGTGTTCTTAGCTATAATCCAAGAAAATCGGTTCAGCCGTTTGAAAGTTATCAGCTCTTTTCTAGTTACTGTAACCTTCACTTGTCGGGGGTGTTATAAATTTTTAATTTACATTTGTATTTAGTTTTCTTAATAAGCCTTGTGATATTATTTACAGTGACGCCATTATAGCTATGAATAATATTTGCTTTTTTAATAATTAATCAATTTATTTGCTCGAGAGATTCCAATGGTAAGTACAATATCAAACCATATTATTTTATGAACTGATGTAAAATACGTATAAAGACAAAGTGACAAAATAAATGAATGAGAAAAAATGAGTTAAAACATGTATAAAACCCAGATGAACCGATAGCAAAGAAATATGAAGAGAAGTAGGAGGAATGTTTTAAGCGGACGTGATATATACACAATGATACATTTAATTAAAGATTTAGCTATAACTTGACACCTAACCATCAAAGCAAATAAATAAGAATTAAAAAAAAAAGAATGTCAATAAATAAAAGAAACTATTTCCATTACTCATTACGATAAGTTTAACAATTGATACGGTAACGAGCTCAGACGTCATCGCCAACCTTCCTACATCATTGTTATAAATTAGGCAATCAGCAGGCATTAGGCTAATGTTGGCCAGTGATTGTCATTACCAACTTAGGTATTAATAGCAGAAAATAACTATCTAAGTAGGTAATATTAACGAAACAAACGTCAACACATAAAACTCTTCAATTCGACCCGTAATGAGGACGGGCTTCTCTTAGAGTGAAAAAGGTTTAAGTCAAAGACCACCAAACTAATCAAGGGCGGGTTTGGCAGATATTACACACTTTGAGACATCTCTTTATACTGTGTCTTTGATTATGGAGAACTTCCAGGCATGCAGGGTTACTCCCGTTGTTTTCCTTCACCGTTAAAGCAATTGATATATTTTGATTGTATCTAAATGCGAATTTTTAGAGTTGCGTGCCCGGCATCGAACTCAGGGTCCGCCGAATAGGAGGCTGAGGTCTTAACCACTAAAACTCGTTATTGGAATTAAACTATATATGGACTGGTCATTATGATACGTGGTAACGTACTAACAGACGTCATTGCCAACCTTCTACGTCATTGTAATGAAGTAAGCGATCAGCAGGCATTAGGCTAATGGTGGTCAGTGATAGTCATTACTCATTTAACTATTAATTGACATAAGTGTAGATTGTTCGATTACTTTTGAGGTTTTATCTTTACTTACAATTATATCTGTTTAAGAATTAGTTCATCAATAAATTAGTAGTTGGCTCACCATTCCTTCAAAATTCGTTTTCGTAATGCAAGTGCTTCATATTGCTGTAGAAGGAACTGTACTGCCGAGTAAATTTGCATTTTTATACTATTGACTTTTATCAAAGGTCATAGTGATACCACCTCCTACGTAATAATTTTGTCTCTGACTTGTCGGATGTCGATAATAATGTTTTGGGTCATTCGGACTTATTATCTCACTTTTTTTTAGCTCTCATGTTATGTTTGCAGCACTAATGATCGTGTTTTTAGCTAGTACATCTGTTAGTATTATAGAAGCAGGCGTTACTTTGCGGAAGTCCATGATATACAAGGAACCAAAAGCTTAATTTACTATAATCTAATGCAAAATATAATTTGCTAAAATTGCAAAGTGCAATTTTAGCAAAGACTTTGCACTTAGACATTGTAAGGTCTACATCTCCTGAGGATGCTCCGGTGTCGCGTCAAAACGCGCGTCGAGTGGTGTTGGAATTTGTGTGGTGCTGCGTACCAACAGATTTCGTTGGTTTAGCGGATTATAGCAAATTAAGCTTTTGGTTCCCTGTACATCTGTTAGTTGTCGGAGGATGAAAGTGGCTCTCCGTCAGCTAGTGATTGGCAATATTTAATGCCACTGACTTTATTGAGGGAAGAGAAATTATTAAAGAAAATCAAAGTAATTTAAGTCATTAATATAAAATGATTTTATTTGATCTTTTATCACTTATTGATTACATGTCTAATTAAAACAATTAACTCTTAACTATAGTAGCTACCTATATACAGGAATGTTCAAGTTGAAATTGATTTGAAAGGCAGGAATAGCTTGTCAAACAAACGGTATTATTTCTTGAGAGCGATATTAAAGACAGCTTGCTTGCAACAAGTATTTATTTTCCAGCTGGGCGGGAGACCCATGCTGTCTGTCTTGTAGACAGACATCTTGAAGGGACCGGTTTTGCAATTGATGTGGGCGCACCGAATAAAGCTTCATACACAAGTGAATCACTGTTAAGTGTTAAAATTGTGTCGACTTTTGTTTGAGGAGGAGACTCCAACCGTGGCTAGTTACCATCCTACCGACATACAATTTTGTTGACCTAAGATTTGTAGTGTAATTTTGAAACTACACAGATATTTATTTGTTTCGGGAACGTGTCTACAGATAGTTTGATTGGTTAGTGTTCAAAATGAGAATCTCACTAAGATACGGGATACGGGTCACGGGTTTAATGGTTTAAAAAAAGATTCCGACGAATTGAGAACCTCCTCCTTTTTTGAAGTCGGTTAATAAACTTGGCAAATAAACCCGCTGCCATCTTTCCTCCAAGTGAGATCGCAACCAAGGGCTAACTTACTTGTCATTAAATTAAAAAAAAAAACTTGTCCAATTTTCATTTTAAATATAGCAGATTTGTGACATTCTTTATAACGCAGAGTTAATTTTAATCATCAGGATATTATGTGCAACATTTGACTATCACTTCAATATTTCTACTTTATTAGTTATGCGTATGCGCTTTTTTATTGTTTAGAAAATATTACCCTTTGTAAGCTCTTTTGAGTCTTTCAGTAGTATTGATTCTACTATTCTATAACTCATTCGTTTTTTTATAAAACAATTGATATTAGCTCGGAGATAGTATTTATTGATATAAAAGTATGCTCTTGTAAATATCCATGTCTCTCATGTTATTGTTACAGTATTTTTCTATTTTTTTTCCTGCATCAATATTCTGATTTTTCATCATCAATTTCCATTGACTTACATATTATCTTTATTTTGTTGCTGGTATGAACAAGCCTTAGGTATTTTGATAAGTATCTCGCATTTCAGATCGTTGCGGGCCATTTGAGTCAGCTTTGATGTTTAAAGATTAGCTTTATGAGGAAATTATTATTAAACGATACTTTGTATGTGGTATTTAATAAGCTTTACCCAGCTTATAACCACATAAAATTATTAGGGGATTAAGTCAGTATTTGCTTGTCTACTTTTGATTGCTTTGCGGTTTGAACAACTTGTAGATTTAGAGGATATAGACCGTTTAAAGATTACTGACTTTATTTTCACTAGCTGACGCCCGCGACTTCGTCCGCGTGGATTTAGTTTTTTCGATATCCCGTGGAAACTCTTTGATTTTCCGGGATAAAAAGTAGCCTATGTGCTAATCCAGGATATTATCTATCTCCAATCCGAATTTCAGCCAAATCCGTTCAGTGGTTTGTGCGTGAAGGAGTAACAAACATACACACACACACACACACACACACACGCACACACACACACACACACACACACACACACACACACACACACACACACACACACACACACACACCCATACAAACTTTCGCCTTTATAATATTAGTGTGAAGTGTGAAGTGTGATGCAAATTATCTGTTGACATTAAAATAAAAGTTGATTTACATAATGTTGATTTTGATTATTATAGTTGTTGATTTATAGTATAGTAGCCTGACTATTAAAGTTATCACACTAATATTATAAAGGCGAAAGTTTGTATGTGTGTGTGTGTGTTTGTGTGTATGTTTGTTACTCCTTCACGCAAAAACTACTGGACGGATTTGGCTGAAATTTGGAATGGAGATAGATAATATCTTGGATTAGCACATAGGCTACTTTTTATCCCGGAAATCAAAGAGTTCCCACGGGAATTCAAAAAACCTAAATCCACGCGGGCGAAGTCGCGGGCATCGGCTAGTTAATAATAAAAGTTATTAGTAATAATTAAGATTCGTCATCACCCCTTAAATTGTTACAAATTGCGATAAGAAAAATTATGATATTTATACAATAAACATGTATGTATCGTTTCATCATTCAATCATTACAATTTTCAAATCAACTTAGCGAATGAATAAAAATAAGTATCAGTCAATACAATTATAAATTAGTACCTACTTAATATATCTAGTATGCTTGGCAAATAGAGTGTTTACAATCTCGTCGAGTTATCCTTCAAATATGTTCAAATTGATCATTATACAATGGACGAAACGTTTCCATAACAAAACAAACGTGTGATTGTGCATGGAAGATTTCGTTCGGGTCTTATAGTTTTTAAATCGAACGATACGATCAGATAAGTATCTATTTTTTCTAGACATAAGTATAAAATCAAACTCAAAATTATTTATTCAAAGTACTGTACTATTGACAGTGAGAATGGTTGGATTGGATTGGATTGGTTGGATAATAATGACGTACACTTGAAACTAAAGCTACAAGGGTTCCAAACGTAGAAGTGTATATTATTGGATTTGAGAGAGAATATTATATATTTTTTAATTGGTACATTTTCATCAATGTTAATAATTTAACTCTACTTTTACTGTGAATATTAGTTTCTTTTTTTTAACAAATGTATTGTCCACTAAATAAAATTTTAATACATATAAAAGAAGAAACTGACTATTGCGGTGATATCGACGTCCTATACGGGGAGATCGGTGGTTCAACTCGGGCACGCACCTCTTTTTGCAGTTAAAGTGAGAGAGACCGTGCTCAGTAGTGGGTTAGTGGTGGGTTGAAATGATGATGATATTATTTATAGTTTGTACCGATACAAATGATCGGACGGTTGATCGTATCGCCTCCGTGCCGTCGTCGCCGTGTATGGAAATGACTATTGACGTCAGTTCTGGCCTAGATTGCGATGCTATAACGTCTGCGGTAATGTGCAAATAGAGAGACAAATATTTATCCAAAATCTTTGAATAGCTTTAAATAAAGAGATTGTAGGTAGGTACCTACTCTATATTCGTATCCTTAGCACCAATATTATGATTATCGGACTGTGATCACAGTGTTGTTATTGGCTGAAAATTATGAAACTGTATATTTTAGTCAATAATTGCGAAAGAGTGTCAGCCATTGAAATATAATATTATACCTTTGCGGTACGGTAAGGCACATTTAGGATCAAAGATGCTATGGCTCAAAATATATCAAAACAAATCAATAGTAAAATCCATACTTAATATTATAAATGCGAAAATGTGTCTGTCTGTCTGTCTGCTAGCTTTTCACGGCCCAGCAGTTAAGCCAATTTTGATGTTTGGTACAGAATTACCTTACATCCCGGGGAAGGACATATATTGCCTTTTATCCCGGGAAATCAAAGAGATTCCACGGGATTTTCAAAATTTTCAGATTTTTATTTATTTTTATTATGCATAAAAATAAATAAAAATCAGTTTTAGAATGTACAGGTAAAGCCCTTTCATATATACCCCACTTGGTATAGTTATCTTACTTTGAAAATTGAAACATATTTTTTTTTAAATGACCACAAGTTCACGGTTTTGGATTTTTTCTTTTATTTGTGCTATTTAAGACCTACCTACATGCCAAATTTCATGATTCTAGGCTAACGGGAAGTACCCTAAGTATAAGTTTACTTGACAGATACGACAGACGGACAGATTGACAGAGAAACAGACAACAAAGTGAACCTATAAGGGTTCCGTTTTTCCTTTGAGGTATAGAACCCTAAAAAGTAAGAAGATAATTTTCTTAGTTTAATTCAATTAAGTACGAAGTTTTTGTCTGTTTGTTTTGTTATGGATCGATGCACTTGATTTAAGTTCAATAGTTTCGTACGTACGAAAAACGTTTTCCGATTTACGTCAAACGAACTACCTACCTACGAGTACTTACCATTTGAGTAAGTTAGAAGTGTTTGAGTAAACATTTATTTATTTTTTAACGCAATTATTTGCAGATGTTTAAATCACACATCACAATTAATGAATTTGCGTCACAACGATCGCTGATGTTGCTATGGTCAATTTATCATATAATTAGGTAAATAGTAATCACTAGTGGATTCTCGGCGTGTGCTACGCTAAAAAGTGACTAAATGCTTTGTTTTTTTTTTTGCTTCTAAAACCATCTTCGCATTGTTGCCTTTCTAATGAAATTGGTTTGGGTTACAACGGTTGGATAGTCTCTTAGTCTATATACGGACATAATTAGGTAGAGAAAGACAATACTACCTTTGCTAAAATTAAAAAAAAAAACTTAACTAGAATGATTTAATATTTTATGTTTTTAATTTAATTACTTACTAAAACAATTATAATTGTGGTTACCATTTACATTATATATATTTTGACATCGTTCATGCATTGTTTCATTTCTGTATTTATTTTGTTTTCAGGTAATCCATTGAACTCCTGAAAAGCACCATTCAGTTGTAAGTTAAGCACCTATTTTTATCCGAAACATATTTCTAAATAGTAAGTTTATTTTCATAGAAAACAGTCCTAATCTGCGTCTGTGTGTTCAGTGATTTCAATCATACATTCATCATCATTTAAAAGTGATGAACACTTCACGAGGAAAGCAAAAAAAGGAAAGCATTTCACGGCGCGACGGCCGGTGAAAAACTGACATAGGTTAGAAAATATGTGGGATAAATATATATGTTCGAAAAGTATATGGGATTCGGTACGGTCATAGAGCACCTTCTTCTTGTAGTGCTGTCTCCTATCTGAGGTTGGCAGTCATTAGGGTTATCTCTACTTTGGGCGCTGTTGCGAGGAATAAAGATAGGGTACTCTTCCCGAACCACAGGCATAAATTCTTAAGCCACGATCGGCCAGGTGGTCTTGTACTGGTTATTTTCCCCTGGATCCTAGACATTAAAGTACTATGGAGCTCCATGATAGAACATTAATATAGAGGGACATAATTTTATCACTAACGAAGGCATGTGTAACAAATAAATCTCCATATCCAAATTAGTAAGAACTACGAGTACATGTACCGTGTCACTGTCATGCACCAAAAGCTGCTATTGGAAGCTAATTTCATCTGGAATAGGCAAAGTATTTAAATGAAGTAGTTAGCCTAGCGCGAAATGAGGTATTAGTAGGTGCACTGTAGGTTATGATTTTGCCGGGATTGTCTCATTTCGAATGACAGTTTCGTTAATTTCGTTACTACGTTGAAAAATTTAGTAAGTTTTAATGATTTTAGGATCATTTCATGGTTTAACAACATACCAATCTGCCTAATGTAAATAGGGGTACGTAGCTGCCCAATTAATATCCGATTGCAAGGGTTGTGGTCACGGCGGTTGCGAGAGGTGAAGTTGGAGCTGTCCAGGGCAGTGTCTAACTACCAGCTTTCTTGTTGTTGGTTTTATGCTAAGGGCTGAAATAAACAGAAAGCGTGACTGTTGTACGCTATGCTAGAGGTCATGATTGCGATTCTCGTCCACTTAACCGTGCATTAAGTCCCGCCCGCCATTCGGCGCACCAAGAATCTATACCGCCACTAGCTGCGCTGCGATGCGACTCTACTCGGCTTGCCTCGATTCCACTCGTTACTCGTCGCGCTTAGTCTGTACTGGCTGGCCCTTAGCCTTCACCTATTATTTGGCGGTCAAAATAACATAAAACATGGTTTTAACGTAAAAAATAACTTTTTAGGGATCATATTATCATGACATTAAGGTTTCTTTATGACATAAAATTGCACTTGTAAGTTGATCTGACCCGAAATGTCGATACATTTTTCATTATTAATATGTCAAAGACATAACTTTTATATTTTATGAGGTCGCGCAAACCTTTATTGATTGATAAAAATCAGCAAAGATTGATAAATATCCCTTAAGATAAACGGAAAACGGGCATTATTCTTTTTTGACAGTCTGCATTATATTTTGCGCTCATAAAAAAGAGGCTGAGTTTTGTTAAAATTCACTTTTATATTCAATGTTTTATTGTCTAGATTTATCTGTTTATTTCTATATTTACGTAAAAAAGTGGTTGATTATTATTTTCCACTAGCTGATACCCGCGACTTCGTTCGCGTCGATGTAGGTTTTTTTAAAATTCCCGTGGGAACTCTTTGATTTTCCGGGATAAAAAGTAGCCTATGTGCTAATCCAGGGTATAATCTATCTCCATTCTAAATTTCAGCCCAATCCGTCCAGTAGTTTTTGCGTGAAGGAGTAACAAACATACACACACACACACACACACACACACATACAAACTTTCGCCTTTATAATATTATAAGTGTGATTTTATTCACACATATCCTCGATTTGTTTTCAATACCATGGTAACCCTATACTTTAGCATAACCATTACATTGATTGATATTTACGTAAGAAAAGTCGTGCTAATATCAAACTAAAACGTTTAAGAGATCATAAAAGGGAATTTGCTTTGCATAAATACATCGTAAGTTGATACTAAGGTAGATTCATATTTAGACTATTTAATGACTTGGTATTTTACAAAGATTAAAATTCTTTACACTACTTAAATGCTTTTTAACGGTGCTATGGCAGGTTTCAGTTTAGAGGTGGTTGAAGGAGTTTGGTACGAGTAGTTTGGTAATACTTATTGTAACAGCAGGTAACTTTAAGGTCGATTTACATTGGCATATCGAATCGAAGCCAAATTGTTCATGTAGCACTCATAACCTTCCCCATGTACCGAAAGCACCTACCTCCCGAAAAAAAAAATGGAATTTTGTTTCGATACGCTAAATATAATCCGTAGGTATGAATGAATTATCCTAATTCCTAGTCTCATCGGTCCATTGTTCGGCCATTCTCGGGTGAAAGGACGGACTTTCTATAGCACAGGGAAGTTTCTCCTAGTTTGGGGGCCAAGAGAGCCAAGATCTTGTTAGGCAGGGTCATGGTTTACTTCATAATAATTTTCATGCCAAAACCATTCAATTTCATGCACGTTAAATGCAATGTAGGGTAACTTCCACATCGTGCTGGACCGATTACCTGAAAAGGTGGCGGGAAACGGGTGGATGAGCAAGGCGAAGGACCGTGATTGGTGGTGCTCTCTGGATAGGCCTATGTAACAGTAGACTCATAAGGCTGATGGATTGGATTGGATTGAATTGGACTGACCACACATATTTATATTCTAGAATCTAGAGTCTGCACTCAGAGACTCGTGTTAACCTCAGTTGGTGATGTCATACACAATCAGATCAATTGATTTAATAAAGACTCATTGTATTACTTCTACTCATGTTACAACTAGAGGATGCGACGGTGTCAAATATCTTGTTCGATTAAAATCAAATTAATCAGTTAAATTGGTTCGATTGAGTGCAATTTTAGTATACTTACCTACTAGTAAATTAAGATTGACTAGCCGTGTGCCCAAGTGTGTACCTACCAGCAGTAAAATCTCAGAAACCGTGGGCTTTTTTCAGTAGGTGAGCAATGAGCACTATGAGAGGCTATCTAAATATTTGAAAAAGTACGTGTATGCTCTATAGGGGATCAGATAGTTCGTCATTTTTGAAGCTATATATAACTAGTTGATAAAAACTGAACTGAATCTACTACCTAAATTCACAATAATATACCGTATGTGAGATATATCTAGATCACATCTAGATGAAGTAGCTTTCTAATGGTGAAAGTACAATCAAAATCGGATCAGTACTTCCAGAGTTTATTGATTATAAAAAAAACAAAGAAATCGTTCCCCCTTATAGGTAATATTATTAGGTATAGCTATATAAAAATTGGTGTTGAGGCTTTTGTTTATAAATAAGTAAGTTGTATAAGCATTTTAATAATTAATTAAATAACTTCCAAAAATTTGAAGGTGCGTGCCTGGGATAGATATAATCGAACTTCGACTAAAGAGACCGATGCGCAACCTCTTAAACACTATCACCGCTTATTATTGAAGTGTGATTTTTCCTATTGCTCCCGAAATTTGACGTAAATATTAACTTATTTTTTTTTATGGTATGGTATGGTATGGTAATAGAAACTTACTTATTTATGGTATCTAGCAACCAAAGTAGGTATAATTACTCCGACATAAAGTAAAGAGTAGGTATAAATCAACAACGGCTATCATAAGATCTCTTAAAATCAAATCTCGCCATAGAAGTCCTGTGCATTTTCCGTACAAGGCGGCGAGCAGTTATTACACTCGCAATATAAATATAGATTAATTTAGAGTGTGCTTACACGTTAGACAACATATTAAAAAAACAGACACATTAGGTGTAACTTGTATTATTAAAATAACAAAATGGACGCTGTTGTAAACCTAATAAGCAGTAGAATTTGCAAAATATAACATCTATGTTTTTTTATCAAGTAATTTGATTGTAATACCTACGTGATTTTATAAAGTAAACGTTTATTTAAAATCAGGTTTTACTTTTCGCAGTTATACCTCGTTTTGGGCATTAAATATCTTAAAGGCTTTAACGATGAAAGAAAACATCTGAGTTCTCCATACTGTTCTCAAATGTGTGTAGAATCTGCAAATCCGCTCTTGGTCAGCGTGTCGATCTATGACATAAACCCTTTTCATTCTGAGAGGAGACCTGGGCTCAGTAGTGAGCTGGAGATAGGCTGATCATGAGACACATTTGTTGGTGTAAAGACATTCTCTTCGGTTAAGTACACGCGCTATAATACCGAATGCGGTGAAATACCAGATTTATTGCGTCGATAATTGCCATGACGTTTTTGTGGTCGGCTTCGTGGTCTAACGTTTACTGGCGATTAGCCCCGGTGTAGGTGCTAAAACGTACATTGACTTTTCATACAAAAGGCTGGGCGCACATTGGCTACTGTCGCCTTAGCGTCCAGGTATAGATCGTTTCAACGTATAGTTCCTATGGCGTTATGTTGGCTCCCCTGTCTGTCCAATTCATTGGCGCCATATTTGCATAAGAAGACGCAGGACGCAGACAGGGGAGCCAACACAACGCCATAGGAACTATTCGTTGAAACGATAGATTTTCTCAATGCATCGTATACCTCAGTCCCGAGAGTCGTTACCCGTTTTCATCACTACCGTTAAGGGTACTCTTGGGCCAGCAATGTGGAAAAAGTAGCTTTAAAAAGCTCCCTGTTAGAGGGAACGGCGTTCTCAAGCAAGTAGCTGGAGGCCGGCACCATCGGACCAAAACCGTGTTCTGTAGAGATAGTTAAGAGAAGTCTCTCCGTCACTCGCTTCATACAAACGTAGTTCCAATTTCATTTGAATATTAAGCAACCAAAGTCCATGAAATTTTGCAGACATATTCTAGAAACTAATATCTGTGTTTGTGGTTTTCCAGATTTCTGTTAAAATATTCAATTTCAAAGTTACGCGGTCTTAAAAATTTACATACAAATCTTTGAGCTCCTGTAATTTTAAAACTACATATTTTTAGAAAAATCTAAAACACCACAGACACAGATATTAGTTTCTAAAATATGTCTGCAAAATTTCATGGACTTTGGTTGCTTAATATCCAAATGAAATTGGAACTACTATTGTATGAAGCGAGTGACGGAGAGAGCCCTGTTAAAAGGCACCATCGACGAGCCGTGAATGTTTATTAGCTAAGACGATGACGCGACGACTCGACGACGACGCATAATACGGTAGACTCTCAAATCTACGAATCAACTCAAATCAACTACGAATGCAATTCCGACTCTATCAGCCATAGCGTCTCAGATGCTAAAATATTGGCATTTAGCAGTCAGCGGTATTTAAAAAAAATTATAATTTATAAATGAAAACCATTAAACATTAGTTTTTACATCTAACAGCACTGTTAAAATTAGTATGTCGGTGACGCGATCTTTAAGCTTTAACCCATCCCAAAATCACCTGAAGAAGTTTTCACTTCAAAAATATACTTATGTTCGGATATCCATGGCTGGCTTCACATTTCGAGAGTCTTGATAAAGGCCTAATCTATTGAAAAGAAGCGATCGCTCAAGAAATAGAAGCCAATGTGCAACCAGTCTAAAAGTAACCTTCAATCACTACCTACTGTATTTTATCTGAGATAGTATCTTATTTACACTCCCGACCTTGGAATGTCTTGCACACGTTTTGGAATTTGCTGAAATACTTAATTACTTAATTGTTGGCATTGGAAAGGCTTTATGCCTATTCTATCTTTGCCAATCTCCTTGCCAATTTAAACCTTAAATATTATTGAAGATTCTACTGAGATCTGTCTATTTATTTGCTCGTTTTCTCGCTAGCGTCAAGGTTGTCTGGAAGAGATCGCTATTTAGCGATAAGACCGCCTTTTGTACCTACATTTTAATTATTCTTTTTTTGTAACCTGCCGTTTGTGTTTTGTGCTGCAATAAAGTCATCTGCTTTTAAAATAAGAGTTTGTTGTAAGCTTCTATGGCCCCTCTTTCTGAGCTTTGCTGCGATATCAATTTCTTTCGATATCCTCTCATTTCTCTTCCATCATCATTTCGAGAATCATAAATTGATCTAAATTCATATTATGTTTTTTACATAAACCACTCTTTTGGGGTTAGCTGCTTTTTAGCTAAAGCATAGCAGCATTTTGATTCTTGGTGCAATACCATAAAATGTAAGTTTTTTACAATTATGTAGAGGGATACTATAGGCTAGGCTAAGTTTTTTACAATTAGATGGATACTTAAGACTAGTTTAGATGGTATTATTTCTTACTCTGTGCAAAAACCGTGCTATCGTACGCAAAATTCTTTCAAAGCTTTTATCCCAAAACAATAGAAGATAAGTTTTCGTTTCAATGATTGAATTTTATATCTCAGGGTTTTAACACATGATACTTGTGCACAATTGCATCGCTTTTTCAAATCCTGGGTTCAAGAATATAAAAACCTCATTTTGAGACTGTAGTTGCTGGTACCCTCTTGCATTTAATCATAGTATCAAAATAGTTTTCAAAACTAGCATCCAAATTATATCAAACAAACAAACAATCTGTGTAGGTTCAGTAGCTGCGTCGAGCTTTTGAAAAACAAATAAATCGCCGAATGCTAATGCTAAAAGTATAGAATCTGTTATTGTTCTAAGAGGTCAAAATACGACGACAATGACCTTTCATTTTGCAAAGCTATTCAGATTTTGTAAGTTGTTTTGTATTTTAGACGTTTGGATGATTGACAGTTCAAGAACGTCGTGGAATTCATGTGACATGTCGAGGGTCTAAAGGTGGACTTTCATACCAAGCGTCTGTACCGTCAGTCATGCCGCGTAACTCGTATCAAGTAACGCCGCGTTAGAACGTCAGTATGACTAATGCCTATAGTGGCTAACATCTCGGCCTCACGCATTGCCAGCGCAGTGCGCACCCGATGCTCCTAATCATTGATCTAGGAGGCACCTACCTTCATAGCTCTGTGCTCATGTCACTAGCTTTTCCATAAGATGGGCAAAGCCGGAATTAATATACCTATCTTTACTAAACTCTAGAAAAATATAGCACTGAATTGAGATTCTCGTCCCCATTTCTATGCTAACCCGACCCTGTAGATGTATAGAAAGGCCGAGAATAATCTTGAGCTATTATGGTCCCATGGTAAGCCGAGGATCTACTACTTATGACATTGAACTCTAATTTATCTCAAACCATGAATAATCTTTTCGGCTAAGACAGCTCTCCGAAACCAATTTAGGCGAAGGCATTGGACACACACGACGCGTGACGAAAAGTTGTCCAACGTGGCTCCTAGAAGCTGGAACAAGGAAATGTGTAACGTTCACACTGAGGATTGTGTGAAGGAGCCATCTTGCTGCAGTCGTGCGCCGTCACCATCACTCTCTGAACGATCACAATACAAGAAACGATTTATAATACAAGAAGCTGTATGAAGCTCATAAAGTCTCTCATCTTAATGTGACATACCTACTTTACACCTCTTCGCCTGGGTACGAGGCGGGAAAGATTGCTCAGTAATTTTCTTGAAACCAGTATTTTACCGCCTTGCTAGTTTAAGACATCTCAGTTTTCATTCCACACTGTCCGCCTGAAATGCTGTCGAGCCGTTGCCGTCACGCGGTACGTCTATCCAAGTCCTTAAACACCATTTGGTGTCCGCGAGACAATTAAAAGCGATGAGTTCACTCAATAAAGCTAACGACTCGTAACAAGATGATGCTCAAACCCACGCGGTTTCCTAACAAGTGTTATCCATTCTAATTAATGGGGCTCATGTGATTCATTCGTAGCTGGGAGGAATGTTCTAGTAATCTAGAATCTTCAACAATTTAAAGCGGAGGATAGATGCCCGGTATATGGATAATATTAAACTTTGTTGTGTAAACTTAACGCTTAAGAGGACTAGACACGGGCCACGGCAATCCAAAGGGGCTCATACAAGAACCGCTAGGCATAAAACGGTAGCAATGCTTTCTCGGACAATATGTTCTTCAACAAAGCGCTAGATATTCTAGTTGCCATCATTAATTATTGTGCTCGGGGTAAGGTAAGGTTTCGTAGTCATTCTACTAGTTTAATTAGATCTTTACAGTTATTACAGAAACTAAAATCATCTTCCTAGGTGCCTACCTAAATTGTTTGACCTCTTGAAATGACGGGCATTCACGTCATTATGAAGAGGTCAACGTTATCTTACCGGAACGGGGTTCCTGGTTCTTGGGTTAAGGTTCTGTTCCCAGACAGGGAAGCACGCAACAAATAATATTATCAATAGCCAATTAATTATAATGAATGTGTGTTGACATTACCTACTGTAATTTAATTCTGTTATAAGGAATTCAAAACCACAGGTTACAGTTCATGGGAAGGAAATATTACGAAGGTGGTATGCCTACCTAATTCAAAACAAAATACCGCATTCAGGGTTAGGGAATTTACCATTCCGGTTATCAAGTTGCTAGAACTTTTGTATAGTACTTTTTTTTTTTTTCTTTATTTATTTAAGGGCTTTGATACATTTAAAAGTACATGTCAGCCCTATTATAATCTAATTAAATACAACAATACAACAAAATTCTTAACCTAACAAAATAAGTCTTTCTCACTACCCATAATTTGATTTAGAAAGCAGGCATGTGCAGATGTCATTAATTAATTATTGTATAGTACTTATAAGACACGGTTTCAGAAGATCTTGTACTATCAATGGCGTTCAGGCCATGAAGGCATAAACACACTACTTAAGTTGAAATAGGTACTTATATAGTTTATATTTATAAACTACCTACCTTCATTATACTGCCTGCCTTCAAATCCTGTGCATGCCACTACATTCTACATACAAAATTGTATCCTATAATCTAATTATGTCGACCAAGAATCTCTATGTAGTGTGGTAGTACCCTGTGTAGTACATGGCAGGGCATTTCAAAGGAAGGTCATTTTTGAAAGCTGGAATTCGTTTTTCCTTGACTTGATGACGATCATGATGATTGATGGCACATTTGATAGCTTCATAGAACAAGATTTTTGTTGGAATAGCTTTTCTACAAGTAAGTTCTAATATAGTAGGTACCATTTCAATATCGTCAACCTTCCTTCCATTTTCTCTTTTAATACAAAATTCTTTGAACCAGCTTGAACTGTTTGACATGCAGTAGTTTATCAATTATGAATATATCTACCTGGATAGATTATGACTAGCACGGGCTGAAGACCAAAGGAAGGTCAATCGTAAACAATGCATAGGTCGATGCCACTTCAAATCGGATACGACCTTTATCAATTAAAACAACAATAAAGAGCTAAAATTAGTTTTTTGGGGTTTATTTCCGCTACGGTGCCTCACGCCGAGTACAAAAGATTGAAGGCCCCCCTCGCGCAGTGGTGACCGCTGTGGTCTTTTAAGTGGGAGGTCCCAAGTTCGATTCCTGGCGGATCGGTTTTTAATTGATCGTTGACTGGTTGGTTGGTTGGTTGGCGGATCGGATAGATTTTTCAGAATAGAATCGAAATATTATTTATTTAAACAAACTTTTATTAAGTACAAACTATGCATTTGGCGATTCAAAAGTATTTACTTGTTAATAGTTACACTGGTTCGATATGACGCTACGCCTCGCAGAAACTGATTAGGGGTGGGAAGGTACGGGCTAAAAATTGCCATAGGTACCTAAACTTTCCAAGTTAGCCCGTTTCAATCTTACAATGTAACTGATAGTCCACAGTCCAATTCCATACCTCCAAAAAGTCTAAATAAGAATTTTCTTTCCGTACGCAAAACGTCCAATTCTATAATAAGACTGAACTACAGAAAAAAGCAAGTAATTTATATCTCTCTGCTCATGAACGTCGTATTTATGTAAGCTATTTATACATATTAAAGCATGCTAAGTAAATAACGTAAATAATCACAAACAATAATAGTCCTCTGGGAAGGTCTGTTTTGTTAACAGTTGCAGATTCACATACCATTTGCGTCACTAACGTACTTGACTAGGTATGTACCTACTTGACATTACGGATGGTAACAGTACAATGTCGTAGCATTATAGAATATATTTCAATAGCAATAAGGCGTACGTACGCATGTCATATTCATAAAGTTATGTTTAAAGTAGCTGACCCACCTACGCGCACGAAATACTTAACGCACTCGGATCTTAGTCTTCTCATTTATTTGTTTAAAAAAAAACTAAATTAAAATCGGTTCATTCGTTTAGGCGCTACGAGGCCACAGACAGATACACAGATACACAAATACACAGATACACAGATACACAGATACACAGATACACAGATACACAGACACACAGATACACAGATACACACGTCAAACTTATAACACCCCTCTTTTTGGGTCGGGGGTTAAAAACATGGGTGAAAAGGACAAAAGTCAATATCCGTATTGTATAGTTAAACTTATGCGTATTACAAATTGTGCACAAGACGTTTGTGCACTCTTTCATATTCAATTCGTATTCGTATTCTTAAAAATACGAATCAAAGTGGCTGCCATACAAAACGTACGTACGCGTGTGCAATGATTCGTATTTTTACGATTCCTATTTAACGGATTTTTGACGTAAAAATACGGATCGTATTTAATTAAAATAAGCATTAGATAATAGATATGCTTAATAAAACTGCCATATCCCTTCCAGGTTACCTTGCTTCCATCTTAGACTGCATCATCACGTACCAACAGGTGATATTGCAGTCAAGGTCTAACTTGCATCTTAACAAAAAAATAAACTTACTCTTCAACTGTCATTCCTGTATTTAAGTACTTAGCTCCTACCTAAAAAAATTCCAATTATTATTTCTACTCCTAGTAGACTGTATTACTTTTTAGGGGTCCGTACCCAAAGGTTAAAACGGGACCCTATTACTAAGCCTTTGCTGTGCGTCTGTCCGTCTGTCAGCAGGCTGTATCTAATGAACCGTAATAGATACGTAGAGAGTTGAAAGTTACACAGAATGTGTATTTCTATTGCTACTTGATAGCAGCAAATATTACTTCAAAATGGTTGCCATGAAAATTTAAAAAAAAGTGTTAGGTATTTCTTGTACAATACTACGGAACTCTTAGTGGGCGAGTCCGACTCGCATTTAACGATGTTTTTAATACCGAATTATTAATTATACGTTAACTCTCAAAAAACTAGTATAATCGTATGTTTAAGACATTCGAGTTCTTGGAATGTTGGTTCTCGGTTTATAAGGACTGAAAAAATACGGAAAATAAAGCTGCAGACACATTACTGTGTTGTGACTTGTGACTAATTAATTGTGAATGGAGGTGTGCTGTGACGCCACAGAAGCCTATCGGACCCATTTAATATAGTGAAGACGTGCACGTATCGCGTCGCGTTCCTACTAGTTCCCTAAGCCAAATTCCGTTGCGATTTACGACAAACGATACATCACAACGCAGCAATGTGCCTAAAGCCTAATAAAATACTGGCGAGAAATGCATAAGATACTTGCAATAATTATTATTTTATTGCGATAATTTATTTGTTTTTATTTAGTTTAATTGGTCAATCATTCATTTACGTCAATGTGTCTTTTTATGGGCGCCTCATATATTCTCATGTTATTACGCGTATGTACTCGTCTTTTTATTTTTATCGGGTATTTAATGTTAACTACTTACTGACTTCGAGTGCAAATTTCTTTACGAAACTACTTGGCAGGATAATCTACTATAAGTACTTAAACCACACAGGTTTAAGTAAAAGATAGTAAACTAATAAGAATTGTTAAACACAAATTGTATCTAACTGCTATTCTGCGATTCCGAATTTCAGCCAAATCCGTCCAGTGATTTTTGCGTGAAGGAGTTACAAACATACACACACATACACACATATACACATACACACAAACTTTCGCCTTTATAATAGTGTGATAGACTGTCAATTAATGCTTTTTTATATTATTTGGTAGGTCGTAGATCAAAACTTGTTATAGCCATAACCACCTATTGATTGAATTTTGAATAGGGTCTGGGATTGTAGTAATAAGGTGATGAGATGTTTAGTATAGCGGTAGTTTATGGGGCTAGAATTCATTATTGAAGAAACTAATTTAAAAAAAACTCGATTTTTCGAAACTAGGTGGGATAGGTACCTAGTGTACTGAATTTAATTCACAAAATGTCTGTCAAGGATATTTTTATTGCAGGGCAAAAATACTTCGGTCACCGAAACTGGATTTTAATAAGTAGGTATATTTACTTGTATTCGCATTAATAATTGAGTTGTTTACAATGTGAAGAAATCAATAAGACTGGTTGTTACATAAAACAGGGTTATTCGATAGTAAAATATGGTATGACGTTAATACCTACGTGGTTGACACCTTTTTATGGTTCCCGTAGTAAAATAAGAAACCGGTATACTTAGTTTCATCATGTCATTTTACCTATTCAGATTATTCGAAAGCTGTGATCGTAAAGACTGATCGTCAGACGCGCACGGACAGATAGGTATAATACACTAGCCGATGCCCGCGACTTCACCCGCGTGGATTTAGGTCTTTTGAAATCCCGTGGGAACTCTCTGATTTTCCGGGATAAAAAGTAGCCTATGTGCTAATCCAGGATATTATCTATCTCCATTCCAAATTTCAGCCAAATCCGTCCAGTAGTTTTTGCGTGAAGGAGTAACAAACATACACACACACACACACACACACACACACACATACAAACTTTCGCCTTTATAATATTACAAGTTAGTCCCTGACTGCAATCTCACATGTGGGTAAGTAATGCTCCAGTCCAAAATGGAAACCTAGCCGGCTTGGAAGTGTAATGGCAATTTCATTATTGGTTTTTGGTTTCTACGCGACATCGTACCAAAACGCCAAACCGCTTGGCAGCACGGCTTTGCCGGTAGGGTGGTAACTAGCTACGGCTGAGGCCTCCCACTAGAGCAGACCAGAGACAATTTTTGAATAGCAATAAATTTCCAAATTGCCCCTGCTGGGAATTGAACTCGGGACCACTTATAAGACCACAGCGCTCAGCACTGCGCTAGTTGCCTTCGCGCAAGTATAATTGTTGCCAATTCGATATAGATGGCGTTGGATGTTTTTATTTCGTGGTGTATAGTATTGTAAGTGATAATAGGTATTCGTACTTGTAAAGTTGCCCATCACAGTTTCTTCAAATTTTTCTGTTTCTGGATAATTTTTGGAAGGGTACTTGTTCTAGTACTCTGCATTTCTTTAGTGTAGTTAGATATTGAGTATAATTGGCGTTTGACGTTAGAAATTGTGCCATGTGAGTGGGGTTTCTTAAAAACAACTTTCCAACAACATATTTTTTTAAAAGTAAACCTCGTTGATTTTCCGGGATAAAAGTAGCCTATGGTCACTGTCCGGGTCTTTCAATATCTTCCATGGACTACCCATGCAAAGAATCACATCGATCCGTTGCTCCGACAGTTGCAGCTTGATTGAAGGACGAACCAACAAACAAACACTTTCGCATTTATAATTTTTATTAGACGTAATGTTCTCAACCCATCCCAACATTCATCCTTTCGCGATGAGACGTCATAGGATGAATACGATGAATACAGAACAACTCAGTGATTTCAATGGTATCATTCATAAAGATGAGTAACTTCTTATCAAAAAGGGCACCGGTCACTCCGTCGTTGGTCCACTTCGTCGTCGATAGGACGTCGGACAGTGGACAGTTCACTATAGTCACAATATACCTACTTATTACAGTATGTATTTTAATACTTATTTTAGATGTATTATCGCATCAATGAAGCCTTTACCTCGGAAGTCCTCAGAAACAGCTCCCCGATTAGATGATTTAAAAAAATATTATTTAAAAGCACAAACTTTTTAAACCGGGGAAATAATTATTAAGTAGAAAGAAAAAAAACTATAATCTGAGGACTCCATCAGGATTTTGAGTCTGGGCTACTATCTACTAAATGTACGCTGTCATTAAATTATTAAATTATATCAATCAATCAATATAGCAATCATTAAATTATATCACACAAGGCACATAATATTATACCTACGGCATAGTCATAGATCGAAATCATTATACCTACCTATTTAAAAAACTAGACTAGGAAATTCCTTTCATACTCGTAGGTAGGTACTATGACCACACGACTCACGAGTCTACTCTGTTCTATGACGAATCAGCCTGTTTTCGAGGTATTCCTTATATTTTTATCTTTTCTACATTTATTAAACGGCTTAACAGTTATAGCTTACAGTATTCATCTATACCAATATTATAAAGAGGAAACCTTTGTATTTTTGTATTTTTGTATGTTTGTATTGAATAGGCTCAAAAACTACTGGACCGATTTCAAAATTTCTTTTACCATTACTTAGAGGGATTCTTCCGAATCCGTATAGGCTATATTTTATCCCGGAAAATAGATAGGATTTTTCGTGGTAGTGAAAATTGTGGAGTAAGGCGTCGAAAAAACTGCCGTACGTTAACGATTCTCGCGAACGCTGCCTAAATGGTTAGAGATGTATGGTTGACTTCTATAGAAAAGTTGTAGAACTCAATAATGCCTACAAAAAAGTCCGCGATAGTATAAACCAAACATTTATATTTTAGCCATTATAACCACTTTTCCATAGAACACCCGTGCGAAGCCGGGGCGGGTCGCTAGTTAATAATAAAATCACCATAGTCACCATCTCAATTCTCAATCCATCGCCGCACCGCGCCGGCCTACCGCCCAGTCAGTCTCCTTTCAGGAGCAGTTTAGCCCATAGTCCACCATGGTCGCCAAGTGCGGCTTGGCAGACTTTACCCACCTACCTTTGAAAACATTATGGAGAACTCTCAGGCAAGCAGGTTCCATAACGATGTTTTCCTTCACCGTTAATGCAAGTGTATTTTAATTGTTTAAAACGCACATAACTCCGAAAAGTTAGAGATGCGTGCCTAGTTGAAGCCTGGAATCCCTGAATCCGACAGCTATCAACGCGTAATTGTTAAGTAATTAAATAGATTAGATTTTAAAATTCAGTATGGCTTTTGTTGGTTAACCTTTATTCAGTAAGGGGAATTTTACTAGCACCTATTACGTGGGTCGTGGTTAACAGTCATCATGTGAACCAGTCCTTAGTAAGTCCTTGCAGCCACACTTTATGCCGCAGACTATGACGTAGGTTACCAGTCATTCTAGTTTCTCGACTGAGAAATATTTTACTGTAGGAACACAGTCATGTAGTAGGAACGTCAGGTATAGGTGGATCATTCTATGAAGCCAATTATGGAGGCCTAAAGGGAAAAGGCTGACGAAATAGTACCTAGAAAATTAGAAGCGTGCTGTAGCCTGTAACGCACGCGGTCGTACCTACTTAATTTGGATTTAGAATTCGCTAAAAAATGTCAGTGACATCATTAGTAGGTTGTACGCATGTACGCATTTCCGGTTATAATGCGTTGCTGCGGTTTGTCTCATTTGCAGTGGAAGAAAGTCTCCCACAAAACACGTCACTATATTTTGTCAAATACATTCGATATCATTACAATATTACAGTCACTATTCTACGATTTTGTTGCAATCGTCATTCCTCCATCTAGTGGAATTATACAACCGTTTAGGCAATCATCAGCACAAAATTTTACATAGGTCAAGGTACCTAAAATAAGGTACCATAGGTATAAGATGAAAAAAGTGTTAAGTTCTTTCCGATCGATCACGAGTTTTTAGCTTCTAACACATACAGAAATAAATATCAGCTAAAACACAATTTCTGCCAACTTTCTTCTTTCTCAGCCTTTACTTATCTAATTGTTGAACTAACGCCTCCTCGTTTTCCTGGTGTTGGCGAGTTTTCTCTGTCGGTTTACGGTTACCTAGGCTCTTTTGCGAACTGTTGTGTTTAACATACGATATAATATGAGCAATATACCAATCATGGCCTACTGCATTTCTCGTTGTGCTTGCTTACTGTAAGCAGCACAACGAAAGAGTACGACAACGTAACGTAGAGCAGACGATATTTTGCTGTCTCTTTTCAGCATTCAGAACTAGTGGTAGATTCACTTGATGGTTTGAAAGCATTTTAAAGAAGTTTAGTACAATAAAAACCTTTTCTATTCTGTCTGACTGCTTAGGCTGTCTAGTCCGTTTAAAAGAAAATCATTCTAGACCTGGATAGATCTTAATCCAGGTCTATTTTGATGTGATTTTTCTAATGGGAACTAGTCATATTTGCTCTAAGTCGAAAGATATGACTTCTGAATCAGTCATCGAATACCAACAGAGTTCTTAAGTTCATGAAGACATACTTTAAGTCGCAAACGATGATGTCATACTAATTTCTATGAGATTACACATATGGAGGTCTAATGGGAAAAAGGCTGACGAAATTTTATACCGTAATGAAGAGTCCAAAATTTGGTTTTCCTTACTAAAGAATCATGACGGACAGAATTAAAAAAAGAGGTTCATAAGCATGACATGTCTTAAATTAACTACAACATATGAGGCAAACTGCAACATCCTTAAAATAGTTGATTGCAAGCGAAAAATAAAAAGTCTGTAGAATAAGGAGAGTACTACTAATGGAGGTTTAGGTGATTCCGAGGTCCATAGAATAACGACCTCGCACTGGAAGACACAGCGTTGGGAGACCCCTTTTCCAAGTAGATGCTTAGCTGCTTATCATGGGAAATGTGAAGACCGTGCATTGAGGAAGTTCCTTTAAGACCCATCATTGAAAGACAAGACAAATCATTTGGGACGACTTTACCCAATCCCTGTTCAAAATTACTATTCTAAAGCTCTAGGACTAGTATCTTGTATGTCATAACTAGTAAACAAAAGTTGCTGTAGTCTTTCCATGTATTATGTTTTTACTTATAACAGCTACGTCACAGATACGTCATGACTAAGCCATGGACCTTTTATTAGTCACCATTGAATGTGATCAATATATTGTTCCAACATAGATAGATACTAATTTGTACTAAAATATGATGTTCTATCCAAAAATAAGTTGTATTAAAAATAGCACAGTAAACAATGAAATCTAATTTTTCAATAGATGTTAAACAGCCTGATTATATTAGTCAAATTGATAGCAATGAAATTGGCTATTTTTCAGAGTAAATTCAAACTTAATAAATATATAGTGATGGTAGTCCATCCAAAATATATTGATTTAAAAATACCACGGTAAATAACAGGTTTAAAATATCCTAATTAAATTAGAGAAACCAACTGTGAAAACTTTACAGATTTTATAGGCGTAATTCGTACAATGAATGCGAAGGAATAAAACGGGCCAATCCGGAATTCCACCAATCGTGCAATTCTGCTTAGGTCGCACTGCATTGACGTCACACAGTGCGGTTCCACCTAGCTGCCTACTGAGTCAGTATAGATTATACGTTTATACGGTTTATATTGGCGATGAGGCCAATTTGTTGCTCAGTATATCACAGAGGGTTGGACCTTTTGCACAGCTCCGGATCTCCAAAATTTGAATTTCGAACATTGTGTTAACTGTGGTCTACAATCTATACACTTTTATTAGCTTATCTGTGGATGTTTGCCTCCTAATTTGAATTTAGAACTCGTGTTATTATAAGTGAATAAACAGTGGTATAATCAAAAAAAAATTAACTTGTTTATCGATTTGAATAGTGTGGAATGTATTTGAAAATGTATTCCGACGACATTTGCTTCCGCATCAATGATTTTGTGGATGTTGTGTATTGTGTTTACGTCTTGAGATCTAAGAAGGTTTGTTTACCTACGTTTTATAGTTTTTTTACTACTTAGTTTTTTAAGTAATCAATCAATTAATTGGAAAAACGTTTCTATGAACCGTTTTTTCAACAATGTTTTAGGTATTCTACCATCACTTTCACAAAGTTAATAAATCGGGCCAACTTTGAATTTCAAAGCCTATCCTGACAGTGAAAGGAAAGTCATTATTGTTCTTTCTAATAGTAAACTACAATGTTACCTTAATTTTTATTATTTCTTTTAAGTTAGGTATTTGTACAATTTAATCCCCTTCGGGACAGGCAAACTGTACGGCCTGAAAGTCATAGATAGCTTTTCAATAATTTATTTTTATAAAATAGTTTTTAACCGACTTCCAAAAAAGGAGGAGGTTCTCAATTCGTCGGAATCTTTTTTTTTTTTTTTTTTATGTATGTTCCCCGATTACTCAAAGACCCCTGGACCGATTTGGAAATTTTTTTTTTGTTTAAAGAGTATACTGTGCAGTTGGTCCCATATAAATTTGGTGAAGATCTGATGAATATCTTCGGAGATGGAGAACAGAACTCCTCAATAGATAGGAGCAAATTGCTCGCGATCAGTGTAATAGCTTAGTAAACAGTAGGGTTTTAACTAGGCATAGCATATTATAGTACAGTGGGCCACTAAAAATTGTGAAATAAAAAATTTTCAAAAGAAAAATAAAACCGACTTCAAAAACCACAAACACTAAAAGTAAAAAATAACTTTTATTTAGCTACACGTGTAATGTACCTAGGTATGAAGTCGGGCGAGCTTCACTCTTGGATTTCTAATTTTGTTTTAATATGCTCGCTCGACTTCATACCTAGGTACATTACACGTGTAGCTAAATAAAAGTTATTTTTTACTTTTTAGTGTTTGTGGTTTTTGAAGTCGGTTTTATTTTTCTTTTGAAAATTTTTTTTAAGTAATTTAATCTTTAAAGTTTCATTTGAATGGATTTAATTTATTATTTTTTTTAAACAAAAAATTGCTTCTTCCTTTTTTAAGAATTACTAGATTTCGGCAAGCAAACGATAGTGGTTTTTATTGAGGAAATGAAATGATAATTGGATAGTTTTCGAGGTTCTTTTCAAAGTACGTCACTACTCGCTAGACGTACATTAATAACAATTTATATTTATTGCTCGTGGCGACTGCAAATGTTAAGTAATTTTGCTGTTTGCTATTTTTCCGCTTTTTGCCCTCGTGAAAAAGACCTTCATCGTCAAATTCACGGCCAAGAGTTTTCATTGCCATATTAAGTATTATGCGATACGTCAAACAATTTTAGATGTTTTTACTCGATTGCAAATACCTAGCTTTCGGTAGATAGGATTCAAACCTGCACGCCTGAGAGTTCTCCATAATGTTCTCAAAGGTGTGTGCAGTCTGCTAATCCGCACTGGGCCAGCGTGGCAGACTACGGCCTAAACCCTTCTTAGTCTGAAAGGAAACCTGTGCTCAGTAGTGGGTCGGCGATGAGTTGATCAGGAATAGCCTTTCATCTATGTGACTAAACCATTTTAGAAAATATTAGCTTCTTAGTTAACCCAACCAAGAAACGAATCCGGGACCTTTTCCTTTGCGTCAGAGGCTCTAAAACTTATTACGGTTGTATCTAAGTATATGGTTTTATTACGATTGTGGTTTTTTACGCAGGAAACTATTCTAATATTACCAGTTGCCATCAGGCATATCAATTATTCATATCAGGTTCTTGCTAAAAATGATGATTAATTATTATTATCTGACCCGGTGATTGTTACATCAGTTAGAGACGAACTAGTAAAAATAGATAACCATTTAAATATAATATGTACTTCTATGAATATAGCAGCTCAACTCATGTTTTTAGGCGGAGTAGGTATGCCCGATTAGTTTCGGACTCGTCCGGACTTTTCTGTTCACGCAACGCTTTAGTAATATTAGTTACCTAATAACCTAGCTTAGATTTACCACTCTGCACTAAGTACTTATAAAACGTAATTTTACTCGCTCATACTTTACTTAGAGTTATCTTATGTTGAGATCAATAGAACGCGCTTTGAGTTTGCTCGAGTTAAATCGAGATAAAGTTAAGTTATGTCTCTCAAATAAATCCGTTTCATTTTTAACTCTTGAATGTGAGCAAAATCAAAGTAGGCTCAGTATTTGAGTTAAAACAAGACGGTTTTATGAGATGTACCTGCACTGAAAAATTTGGGTGAAAATATTGAAATACCTATTATGAAGCTGCTAATGCGTATTTTCTTTCCAAGTGCGTACGGTTCCATACAATTTCCATATGTCACACATCTGTGGATAAATACTTAGGTACACGCCGTGAAAATTCGCAGTGCGGGTGTCTTTCCATTGTAGGTAAAAAGTTAATAACATTAAGTGAATTTCTGGATTCTGCATCTTATTCTTTGAGGCTACGCTGGTTTTTGAGTACCCTGTATCACTTCAACCGTCTCCGACCCATTGTGATCGTCTCCAAACTTTTGGGTTAGTTAGGATCCAATTTCGCAGGACATTCTTTATACACCATAATAATTGCTAAACTTTTTTCACATTCCAGCAATCAGAAAGATGGAGGAAGCTCCGGAACATAGTGCAATGGACGCCGTTCTTCCAGACCTACAAGAAGCAGCGGTACCCATGGGTCCAGCTCGCCGGACATCAGGGCAACTTCAAGGCCGGGCCGGATCAGGGCACGATACTAAAGAAGTTGAGTCCACAAGAGGAAAGGTGTTTTAAGGTAAGACCTATTTACCGGATTGAAAATGTTGTGCTTTATGTAAGCTGTTGACAGTCTGGCAGAACTATTGTGTGGACATACTGCTTAAAAAGACTTCAATTGCAACAATTGACCTTTGGGGAGCTACCTACCTACCACAATTTTAAATCATTTTTTGTAACTACGAAAAATTTCCGTTTTTTGGCTACGTTGCTATCCATGGTGTTCTATAGTATCCTTGCATACACTATAACAAGTAAAGCCTTTATTGAGATGACTTCGCGACGAAATGAAGCTGTTGATACGGTTATAGATTGGTTAGTTATTTTATTAGGTTCAGTCAAATATTGCGAAGTTTCGTCGGAGAATTTCATCCAAGCCGAGAAACATTCTGCAGTTTACTAGGTACCTACTTATCTGACGTCTGAAGTATTACATAATGGTATTATGTAATAGATCCTGAGTGAGGTTAATATTCATATAAAACCCTTATATGGTTAACCGCGGAAAGAATTGATATGGCCGTTATATTAAACAAGGTTAGAGTTATATCTATATCATATACAAAACAACACATACCTATATCTATATTAGATACAAATATGTATATATTAGTTATATCAATACTATGTCTATGTACAGTAACATCATCATCTTCACGTGCCTTCTTCGAAACGAAGTTAAGCGATCATCATCCGAAAAGCTTCTCTATTTAAAGCGGCCTCTTTTAACTTCGGGTAACTAAGCCCTGTCCATGTACAATGTTACATAAAATATCTACAGAGTTTTATTTTCCTTTTTTTATTTGTTAGTAACTTTGACCGAAGCAAGTTTTGACAATCGTAGCAAGTCTTCTATCTACTGTTCTAGAGAGGTACCTATTAATATAGCTTTTTAGACAAGACATCTTTCAGAAATCTTGAGACAATCTTTTTAGAAGATTCTCTTTTGAATATTGACTTTACCTCTAGGTAAAGTCAATATTCAAAATTTTACAAATTACACATTTTCTCATGGGGTTTGATTCTAATCGAACCCCATGAGAAAATGTGTAACTAATCACAAACTCGGTGACGTATCATTATTCTGGGCATTTCCATCGGCCGAAATCCGAATTCCTTGTATAAAATATTACCTATACAATATCAAAAGTTCCACAATATAACCACAATACTTGGTATTACCACCGCTATTATAAACGTAACCATGTGTAAAGATTTTAATGAAGTACCTAATAAGTAGGTATAATAATATATGACGTATAGTTACATCCATCATGCAGTTATTTCATAGTGGATACCTTAGTATGTATAGATGTGTAGAAAAGATGAGGGGTAATATGGCATGGTATGGGCATACATAATGCGGAGGGAATAAAGTCATATCACTAGAACAATGTTAAATGTGAATGTGGAAGGAAAAAAGAGAAGAGGACGACCAAAAAAAGGTGGATGGATTGCGTGAAAGAGGATCTGTGTATAAAAGTGATGGATGATACGTTGACGTATGACAGAAGGGAGTGGAAGAAGACATGTTATGCCGATCGCATGTACCGTGGGATAAGGTCTGGAAGAAGACCTAAGTAATGTATAGAAACTTTCTAGTGGATAGGAAGTTCCTAGTAAAGCCCTAAGCAAAACTAGATTGATTGAGATAATTTCGGGGCCTGAAACATACAACGGAAGTGTGTCTACTGAAAACTCCTTCAGACTAAGAGAAAAGTGTTAAAAGGTTGAAGGCACAGCCCGCGCTGCAGTGTTATTTGCTCTATATTGTTTTTTGTATTAAAAATCGTACACAAGTAGGCACGCGTTCAGTATTCCTTTTGTCTTACCCCTTAAACTTGTCTTACTTGTCCCACTTCAGTTTGGGCATGTTTCAGCTTTTAACAAAAAGTTTCCAAAGTACTTTCGTCCATTCGGAAAGATAGCGATATCTAGGTACTTATGCATATACATAAGAAGGTAGGTAGGTACTTACTTAACAAATGTTATAGGACGGATTCCCAGAGAAACCTACAGACATATTTTAATACATTTTGTAACTATAATATGACAATGACGCAAATGTAACGGGCCTCTCCGTCGAATCAAATATCTTCGTATCAGCATTTTATGGTAAAACTGTTATATTTCGTAATCATAAAATATTTCTCTCCGATGTCGATTGACGTCAATAAGTGTCATACGAGTACCTATTTTGGGTTGCCTACCGAAATATAATATATCTCACATGCGTCACTATCTATTGTTTTAAAATATGTATTAATAACTTTAATTATTTCATTAGGTTCATCAACCCTATTATACATTATCACTTACTACTAGGGGAGATTGTAGTCAAGGGCTAACTTGTTATGGAATATTTTTTTATGATAAGCGAGTTTGGTTTATTTACAACCATTCGGAGGATTTCAAATCAGTAGATTCATTGCCCGCAAATAGATCTTTGACTATCGATAGGCATATTTACTGTATTTTGTTAAACTTTAAAATAATTAAGTTGGTAGTTAACCAATATTTTGTGATAGGTAATCATTTGGTAGTCATACAAATATAATAATATATTAGTCACAAAAAGCAACTTGTATTGCGTTCTTCAAGCAACGTACACGCACTTTAACGATTTTATCTAACAAGCATTTTAACGATCTAGAATACTGTAACTAGTGCATTAAATCTATTTTACAGTCATTAAACCAGTAAGTAATTGCGTCAATCGTGTGAAATATACAAACAATGATTTTTTTTTAAATATCTGTTGCGATAATTAAATCGATGATGTACGTATTATCTCATACTACAAAGTACATATTATTTTTAACACCCGACCCAAAAAGAGGGGTGTGTGTATCTGTGTATCTGTCTGTGGCATCGTAGCTCCTAAACTAATGAACCGATTTTAATTTTGTTTTTTTTTTATTTGAAAGGTGGCTTGATCGAGAGTGTTATTAGCTATAATCCAAGAAAATCGGTTCAGCCGTTTGAAAGTTATCAGCTCTTTTCTAGTTACTGTAACCATCACTTGTCGGGGGTGTTATAAATTTTTAATTTACACTTGTAGAAGTAATAGGTACCTGTAGTTTTCTTTATCGTTGTCTTTAAGTCGTGCACTCAACCTGAATATACAAGGTTCCATAAATTGGATCTTATATTACTTACTTCCAACAAATTACATGTAGGTACCTAACACTGCTGCTGCTATTTTTGCAGCACACGTTTTTCGGCATTCTACCGCATGCCGCATTGTTGCATGTAGTTACTCCAGAGTAAAAAAGCCTTTATAATTTTATTCTCCTAGTAAATTATACCTACTCGTAAAATAAATACATAAGTAAATCACAAATCTTCATCGAATTCTTCAATCGTCAAATTTGTTATTTAATATTTTAATTTTTAACCGACTTCAAAAAAAGGAGGAGGTTCTCAATTCGTCGGAATCTTTTTTATTTTTATTAATAGAGGTTGCTTTATTAGGTTTTTTTTTTGTTGTTACAGTTGCTGATGAAGGACATACTTCGGCCATTTGTACCTGAATACAAGGGGCAAGTCACGTGTGAAGATGGAGAACGTATCCTTTTTCAAAAGAAAAAAAATACACATAATTTCTCTTAGGCTTACCTAGATTTATAGATCTTATTTCGACTTAAAACAAGACTGAGTTATGGCTCTGACATAAAATCTTATTTTAACTCTAAGTAGAGTTTGCAAAAAGTCATATTCTGTAAATCTCGGCCTTATAGTTACTGCATATAAATAGATGTGACTTATACATACAAAACTACCTTATGCCAAACCGCCTTATGCTCAACTAGTATTCTTATATAGTGACACGCGTAGAATAAGTTTGGCCAAAGGATAAACTAGTTTGGCTGGTTGTCATTTTATTACAGATAGGTACAGAAGATTCTTCCTACTCACAGAAACTATAAAAAATCACTGTCTAGGAACTTGAGATTTTGCACGTAGGCCTCTATAACAAACCCACACTAAGAAAGGATTTCGAGAAATTCTTTCAACGGGATTTTTAAAAACAAAAATCTTTTTGAAGGCAGCTAAGTACTTTTTGCTTACCGGTTAATAATTCAATCTAGAGAAAAGACTATTTCTAAATTTATTCAAGTCTATAAAATTAGGTATTCTAAATCTGCTGAGATCAATCCCACCACCACTAAACAAACTTTATCTAATCTTATCATATTTTTGTCATTATCTTTGATTCCTTAACCACCAATTACCACAGTGTACTTACAACTGCAAGATCTTCTAAGTGATTTCGACTGCCCCTGCGTCATGGACTGCAAGATCGGCGTACGAACATATCTAGAAGAAGAATTAGCGAAGGCAAAAGAGAAGACTAAACTAAGAAAAGTGAGTATTATTATTTCTCTAAGGACTTAGAACGTAACAAAGCAGTATAATCATTAAACGTCTTAGTTGCAAAAGCAATCTCTGGGTCGATTCCAACAATTAATCAACTAACCTGTTTACCAGAACAAAATTTATTTTGAAACACGATTCGACTAAACAAGCGTAATATGAGGCGTATAAAATACATCATAATCCTTCATGAAGCTATTCCGGTAATTAATGATACCACTGACGCTGTAGATGATAACAAATAGAACTGCGACATTCAGGAAAATGCAATAACACTAATACAAGACGCACAATACAAATACGCTGAATTAAGACCGTTTTACGGAAAGCTCAAAGCAACAATGAAAATTGACGCCACAGGTATGCATGCTAATAGGGCCAAGAATCATCAACAAATTGTCATACCGTGATATTCCAATTCTACAGCGCATGTCTCTACATAGCATAGAGTGCCGCATGCTGCTTAAGGCCGAAAATTAATGTTTCCATTTGTAGCATGCCACATTGTTGCAGGTTATTGCTCTGGTGTAAACCAGCCTTTAAGTATAAGTTAAGTCAAAAACATACTCGTAGGTACTTGCTATTTTGTTAATGATATAATATTTCAACCTTAAATAAAATACCAACTCAAGTTTTGTAAATTGCATAATTTAAATATGGAACGCCACCTAAATTAATTATGCTGGAAAATATGTAATTTTAAGTTACAAAAATTAACTTTAATTTTAAAAACACGAAATATTAATAACCATAATATTAGGGTGATAAATTAAATTTTCTTCTTAGAAAGTAGAAATACTACGGTGATATTTATTATTTTCTACATACTTAGTTTAGAAATATACTTGTAAAATAAATAAATATTCTGATGTTGGAAGGGTACTTAGCCCGAATACAAATATATTTTATAACATTAATAATCTATTTGCGGATTTATCTTGAACTGAAATGACCTTTTATATAAATATCTTTAAAGACTCTTTTAATAATAGAAATCCTCATTAAGGTCCAACAAAGTTCTTTATTTATTAATGATAAACTGGTTTCATAACGTCATACAGAGATAAACGATTTTACCTAACTGCAATTTAGTTTGAATCTAAATATAGGTTTGCTCGATAACTTAACAGGGTTCTCTCCGTCACTCGTTTCATACAATCGTAGTTCCAATTTCATTTGAATATTAAGCAACCAAAGTCCATGAAATTTTGCAGTCATATTCTAGAAACTAATATCTGTGTCTGTGGTGTTTTAGATTTTTCTAAAAATATGTAGTTTTAAAATTACAGGGGCTCAAAGATTTGTATGAAAATTACCGCGTAACTTTGAAACCGAATATTTTAACAGAAATCTGGAAAACCACAGACATAGATATTAGTTTCTAGAATATGTCTGCAAAATTTCATGGACTTTGGTTGCTTAATATTCAAATGAAATTGGAACTACGATTGTATGAAACGAGTGACCGAGAGAGCCCTCTTAAGGCTAGACTCCCTCTAAGAAAGGATTTTCGGAAATTACACCCGAGTGCAACTGGGTGGGTGATCTAGTAATAAATGGATGGATAGATAGATGAATACATACTTACATAAAAACTTTATGGATTTAGTTTCAAAGCAGTATCTGGACAAGCACTGACATTTATGCTTATAATTTTACTATTATGTAAACTTATGAATTCGTATTTATTATACCTACCTAATATTTTAATCAATGGTTATTCTAATAAAAATATGTTATCTTGATTTTCAGGATATGTATGAAAAAATGATCCAAATCGATCCTGCAGCGCCGACGGAAGAAGAGCACAGAAGTAAGGGTGTAACAAAGCCTAGATACATGATTTGGAGGGAGACTATTAGTTCCACGTCAACACTTGGCTTCAGGATAGATGGCGTCAAGAAGGCAGATGGCACGAGTTCTAAAGACTTCAAGACTACCAAGACAAGAGACCAAATTGTTGAGGCTTTCAAAGATTTCACTGCGAGCATCCCAACTGCCGTGGTAAGTTTACAATTAAAAAAAATAAAAAACTGGTCAAGTGCGAATCGGCCTCACACACGAAGGGTTCCATACCATTGTACAAGATGCTAACGCTTTTATGTAGAACACTGCAAGTTAATAACGGACTGCGCCATCTATATGTGATTTAGTAAATTAATAATTTTTACATGAGCAAATTCTTTCCCTTATTAAAAATTTTCCTTATTTGTGCTATAAGACTTACCTATCTATCTATGTTTTATATCTCTGCCGTCCTAACGAAGAGAGCAATAACTAGGTTTCGACTACTTTCGAGATATTTGCGGTTATGATTAGCTACTTACAAATCGTAATATTACATATTGCAGGTTTGATCACCAACAGAACCGAAACTACTGAAGATACAAAAAAGACGTCTAAGGCGAAAATATAGAGCTCATTTTCCTGATTACCCTAACGAAGAGAGCAATAACTAGGTTTCGACTACTTTCGAGATATTCGCGGTTATGATTAGCTACTTAAAAATCGTAATATTACATATTGCAGTTTTGATAACCAACAGAACCGAAACTACTGAAGATACAAAAAAGACGTCTAAGGCGAAAATATAGAGCTCATTTTCCTGATTACGGATATGGTCTTAAGTTAATTTGCCCAAAAACTCGACTTATTGCACTCTTTGTTAGGACGGCAGATCTGTTATGCGTTTTATTATAATGTTTCTCTTAAAGCATTATATAACAAACCAGCTAGAACAAGTTAGCACTTATCTAAGTATGATCTGACCCATGCAATCAGTTAAAGACAAAACATTGATAAATTCAAGGCGTCACTATAATCATACAAACTTGTTTATAACGGATCACATTTCTACTATGCTGAGTTGTACGTAATTTTATAATTTTTCCTGTACTTACCCCTACTTCCTAGATGTGCTTATCATGAATCGTGTGCAATTAACACGTGTTTAATATTTGACGTAGGTAGAGTAAAAAAAAATTAGTCTTGGTAATAATAAAAGATTGGGAAAATAATACTTAGCTGCTGATATTTACTAGATACCGAATATTAACCTTTTCATTTCTCTTTTTTTACAGCCAAAGTACCTCGAGAGGCTGAAGAACATACGTGCTACGTTAATAGAATCTAATTTCTTCCGAACACACGAGCTTATTGGCAGTTCCTTACTTTTCGTCCACGATAAGAGAAAAGCATCCATTTGGATGATAGATTTTGCCAAAACAGTTCCTGTACCTGATGGTATAAATATCGATCACAATTCCGCTTGGAAGGTCAGCAACCACGAAGACGGCTATCTCATCGGCATCAACAATTTAATATCTATATTTGAATCCCTTATAAAAGACAATAATGGAAACATCGAGTGCTTTTCTAATTTAACAGTAGATAAAAATGTTAGAATGGACACTTTAGCGACCTGAAATTTTTAAACCGTTCCAATACAGAGAAAGTCTGTAGTGTGAATTTAATCTTTGAATTATATTTTGTACAAAGACGAAGTACCATACACTGGTACTGAAGCTATTGATGATTGTAAATAGTGTTATAAGACCGTGATTGTATTATTGATAAGTTGTTTATAATACTCATCTTAGCGTTAGAGAGGAACGTCATTGGATTTATATTTTGTAAATTTCATTGATGACGTTATTTTGTTTATATTCTAGAACCTGACGATAAATATTGAATAGATCCCTTTTGAAATACCGAATAATATAGTCCAAGAGATAAATATTTGGCACGGCCAATATGTATTGATATGGAATGATAAGGAATAGTGGTATATTTCTACGTACTGATGTACATATTGATTGATCAACTTAGTCTATATTTATTGGTATTTTAATAATAAACGTACCTATTATGGATCCGTACCTATGGAGCATATACATTGTAGGATATTTTTAATAACAGGCAGAATATTAAAATATATTATGATGGATCCGCTCATATTTTATTCAAAATTAATGCTATTTTATTTGATTCCTAACTAATTAAATAGATCAATATTTCTTCAATTCTGGAAAAATATTGATTTATTTAATTAATACCTAAACTGCTAAACAAATTCTGTAATTAATATACCTACGTATGATAAATGCTTCGATCTGTATAATTATAGTATCATCACTTCACTATATATTACTATATTATTGATGTGTTTATTTGGTTATGCACTTCTACTAAATTCTGGCGTATCGAATCGATGTTTGTGAAAAGCACTAATAAGTAAATCAATTTAAGTAATAAATAGTAATTTAAATGAATATTGGAATAAATATTTCAATTAATTTACTAACAATTATTGTCAATCCGAATTTCTCACATTTCTTAGTCAGATGTGGGTTTTAGGATTTTTGAAGAAAAGACAAATAGACACAATCATGATATAAATATTTATTGTTATTGTAACTACACTATATTAGTGTAACGACTAGATAAAATTTAATTCCTAAGTAAGAATACGTAATATAAAATTTATTTGGAGACACTAATTAAAACATATCACATTTTTTTGGTGTTTCGATTTTTCCACCTTGAAATTAAGGCTAATTTAAATTAGGGCAAATCATTTTTGAGGATTAAGCTCCAAAAACATTTGAAATTGGAAAATCTAAAAAAATGCTTGCCCGATACAAAATTATAAATACCTAGGTAATACTTATCTGATTTGCTGAGCTGCAATTAAGTAATAAAACAACTTTTGAGAACCTTACTAAACTTATCAGGAAAATGTTTCAGAAGAAGAAATTCTAAATTAACTTAAATTTAAAGAACAACATTAAAATGGAATGGCGACGATTTGCTTATCAGTAAGGATTAAGGAATAAAAATATTAACAACTGGACGGCTTAATTCAAATACATAGTATTATAAAAATAAATATTTAAATACTTAACTCTACTAATTGCACTGATATGACTGGCACTGTTACGTATTATCTTTTTCTTTATTATTATCTATCACAATATCAGTTAAGCTGTTGCGTCTTGAACCTTCTTCGATGGCAGACGCGCTTTCTTTACGCATTCGTGTGAAAAGTCTAGTCACCGGTGCTGTGCCTGACCGGCTCGATTCCGCCATTACTGGTGCTGGTGAATACCTTCTAGTTCTTGGGGTTTGTACTTCACTGGCGCTCTCTGAATAAGGAGGTGGAGGTTGCATCAACATGGACATTCGATTTTCTCTTTGGGCAGCTGCTGTTATTTGCAGTTCAGCTCCTGCAACAACTGTAGCCAAGGTTGGAGTAAATTGGGGAGCCGCAGCTCGCACCGATACTTTTCTTCTTCTTGGTCCACTCATTTCTGCTATATCACCTCTTGTAGGAATGTTTGGCAAATTGAAATCAGGTCTGATAGACCCTCGCCTTCTTGATGACGATGGGTCCGATGAATCTGATGCATCTGAATTACTTTGCCCATTAACTGTATCTATAACAGCTAAAGCTCGTAGTAAATCTGCTACACTTGTGTTTTCTAATACTTCAACTTGCTCGGATTCCGGTAGATTCGAAATGTTTACGTCGGGATCAAATAAGCTAGGACGTCCATGACGTGTTCTATTCCTATAATTGTCTAATTCACTAGAGAAGAGATTTCCTCTGCCAACTTCGGTAGCTTGCCTAAAGCTACTTGCATCACCAGCAAATAAACTGTTGCGACCCATTTTTGTTTGATTTTGATACTGCTTGATACTGGCCTCAAGATCACTGGTGCCACTTTCTGGTGTACTGATTTTTCTGCTTTTGCCAAAAGACGGAAACAGACTGCTGCGACCGTGACGTGTTTTTTCCTTATAATTAACCAACTCGTCTGAGCTTTCCGGCAACGTCTCATCGTCGCTCTTTTTAGATCTACCAAATGTGGGTAATAGACTAAGCCGTCCTCTTCGAGTACGATTTTGGTATTTTTGTACCTCGTCCTCATCAACAGCATCCTCATCATTACTTGTATGATCACTAAAGTCAAATGTAGGAAAAATACTATGTCTGCCCCGTCTTGTACTTTCTTTGTAACGTTTTGCATCATCATCAGGATCACTAAAATCAAATGTTGGAAATATACTATGTCTACCAGATCTAGTTCTTTCCTTGTATGCTTTAGCTGCAGACGCATCCTCGTCTTCACTAAAATCAAACGTGGGAAATATGCTGTGCCTTTTAGGTTTTTGTTGGTAAGCCCTAGCAGTAGCTCTATCTTCGTCCTCCGAGAAATCGAATGTAGGAAAAATGCTATGCCTGCCACGTTTTGTATTTTCTTTATATGCATCTATATGGCTTTTTTGTGCATCCCCAATACCAAATGTCGGGAAAATACTACCTCGCCGTTCTTTATCTTTATTACTTTCAGATGGTCCCTGAGGACTACTTAGTCTGCCTCTCATTGTGTTTTTGATGTACTCCGCCGGACTTTCGCTTGAGCTCGGTTTTCTAAATAGTCTAGAAAATAGGCTTTTTGATTGAGAACTTGGATCATTTGTATCTACATTTGCTGGTAGTGACAGCTTTCCACTTCGAATGTTAGCCTCTTTTCTATACTTTTCAGCTGTATCACCATTTGTCCATGTAAAATCGTGATCTAATTTAGCGACAGATTCTTTCCTATAATTTGGCACAGCCACACTCAATGCTCTGGTTCGCATACTAACTGGAGTACTAGGTATATATTCTTGACCAATGCTGAAAAGAGGTGGCTTTTCACTTGCTAAAATGTGATCGTCATCAAAAATATTGATACCTCTGTCGCGATTGTGTGCTTCAAATCCACCTAATACATTTACGACTCTAGCCAATAATTCAACTGGTTTTATG
Source organism: Maniola jurtina (assembly GCF_905333055.1). NCBI lineage: Eukaryota > Metazoa > Arthropoda > Insecta > Lepidoptera > Nymphalidae > Maniola > Maniola jurtina. The sequence goes on from NC_060044.1 coordinate 3,819,200, forward strand.
ATAGCTGATGCTGTAAATGTCTTTTCTTTATCTATTCCAAGAAGATCAGTATCCGACTGAATTCGAAGCATATCCTTAGCAGAGAGTTGAATATTTTCAGAATTTGCTCGTTTTCTCTTAACAACAGGATCTCTTGGTTCTATGTCAAAGGTGAAATTCGGGCAACTTGAGCTTCTATATAAAAAAGGCGTAGCTTTTACGTAGACAGGCTGAAAATGAAATAATACTCTATGGTTTTATTCAATCTATCTAATAATAAGTACTAATGTGATTTGCTATGTTCATTTCCGAATAAATACTTACTTTAACTTTCAATAAATTAGCTTCATTTACAATTTTTCTTATAATAGCGATGTCTCGAGTAAATCCTTGCAGTATTTTGCTTTGTGTAGATTTCAACTGACAGGCAAATTTTTGCTCCAACCTGTGCACTCTCTCAGATCTCATACCACTGGTGATGAAGCCAAGCAACATTACAATATACCCGAGACCAAAGGTGATCCATACGATGAGGAATATTTGATATGCCATGAAATAGCCGTACTTAAAACCATTATTTACAGTTCCTGAAATATAAATAGATAAATCATAATTATTTCAGGTTAACTATAAAAGAAAAAAAATTGGTTGTCTGTAAAGTCGGTTTACTGACGATAGTTGAACATGACAACAAAAGCCGATTGTGCTTCTTTGTCGCTCGTTCCGCGCTCTCGCTTGCACTTCAAGCCTTACATGGAACGCCTCAGAGCGAGGTAACGCCGCATGAGTCATGTTTTTTCGTGCGTGCAGCCGGCTCTATCGAATTATAAGACGTTGTCACGTCAAAAAATCACTTATAAATATATTATAAGTACTAATGATAAATACACACCTGCTACTAAATCACCAAACCCTATAGTAGTTAAAGTAACAAAGGCATAGTATATTCCGGCTACATAATCCCAGCCCTCGAAGACTATAAAAATGCAGGCAGGCAAGAATATGAAGAACAAGAACCCAGGGACTAAGTAGAGAAATATTTGACCAAGCATGCCCAGGTTACTGAAGAAATAGTCCAGCTTATCTGCACGCTTTTCATCTTTCCTTTTGTATTTGCGATACACAGAAATAAGCTGAAAAATAAAAACAAACATTAAAACTTTACTAATTAACTTAAAAAATACTAGCCTAGGTTCAATATTCTTTTAAGGAAGACAAAATGGACCAAATAATGCTCTCTTTAAAGGGATTTTTCATTTCAATTAAATGTTTATCTACACAGTGCTATTATATTACGTTAGGGTACCAAGTCATTTTTTACCTGACGACCGAAGTATTCACCGAGATTTGCAAGGAGTATACCATTGATGGGGATTCCAAATAATCCATAAAATATCATCAAGATTCTGGAGAGATGAGTTGTGGGCGCTAGATTTCCGTAACCTGAAAAGCCAAACGATTATTATATTAATTCCATAGATTATTACAAAATATTCCTATATTTAAAAGGTCCGATGGATTCATAAACATCAATGGTTATTTGTAGATGGAGAATTAAAAAAACGATTTAAAGGAAAAAGAAATTTTGTCGATGAAGAAATATAACGAACAAGTGTAAATTTAAAATTTATAACACCCCCGACAAGTTAAGGTTACAGTAACTAGAAAAGAGCTGATAACTTTCAAACGGCTGAACCGATTTTCTTGGATTATAGCTAAGAACATCTCGATCAAGCCACCTTTCAAACAAAAAACTAAATTAAAATCGATTCATTAGTTTAGGAGCTACGATGCCACAGACAGATACACAGATACACACGTCATACTTATAACACCCCTCTTTTTGGGTCGGGGGTTGAAAATTAGTACAATAAAGCAGGACCTGTAGGTATAAATATAATAAAAGGCTATAGGACTAATCTACACTAGACATGAAATAAGTAGCAATTTTTTTGGATTACACATGTCAGAGTAAAAAGGATATAAAATTACTCACCAATAGTACTAACAACCGTATAAGAGAAGAAGAAAGAGTGATAGAAGTCCCACTTGAAGGGTGGCTCAGCATCTTCGGTGGTGTAGTTGAACATGGACTTGCCACAGTATTCGGAGAGCTTGCGCAGTATGCTGTCTTGCTTTTCAGGATCGTTTGGGATGTAGTTTTCGTAAAGCAGATCTGAAAATGAGAAACAGATTTATAAGTTTTTATCTTTTTTTTTTATTCACTATAGGCAAGCGCTTGACCACAATCACACCTGATGTAAAGTGATGATATGGTCTAAGATGTGATGCGTTTACCTAGAAGGTGCCTATTCTTTATATCTTTATCGAATAGCTAAGAGGTGCAGTGGTATTTCCTACGAATCCAATATCATCACCAGCAACATGATCAATCCGTCGCCGTCCGGTACTGATCACGGGTCTTCTGTCAGAATGAGAAGGATTTTGATCATAGTCTTAAGCCATGCTGGCCTGGCGCGGTTTGCAGACTTCACACACCTTTGAGATCATTATGAAGAACCACGCGACATGGGTTTATGGGGTTTATGGGCGCCAACCCAGAAGATGCAGAAGATTCGATTCCTGCCGGTTTCGCAATTTTTGAAAGAACTCTCAGATATGCAGGTTTCCTCATGATGTTTTTCCAAATGATATTCAATTAATCTTAAAACGCACATAGCTCCGAAAAGTTAGAGATATTACGTGCACGATGTTCTTCTTCACCGTTAAAGCAAGTGAAGATGCGTATCCGGGATCGAACCCCCGACCCTCCGGAATAGAAGGTCCACGTCTTAAACACTAGGCTATGATCGCTATATCAGTACAGTATGTAGGCTGATAAATAAGTGATCATAAAAGAGGACAATTAAACACTTAATATTATTACCGATGCTTTTTATGATATTCATTGTTCAATGTAATAAAATAGAACAATATGTTTGCGGTTACTACAATTTTGATAGTTTGACGTCAACTATTATAATTCATATTACGAGTATAGTATAAACTTGTTTAACCAATTTACTAATTAACCCCCGACCCAAAAAGAGGGGTGTTATAAGTTTGATGTGTGTATCTGTGTATCTGTCTGTGGCATCGTAGCTCCTAAACTAATGAACCGATTTTATTTAGTTTTTTTTTTTGTTTGAAAGGTGGCTTGATCGAGAGTGTTCTTAGCTATAATCCAAAAAAATCGGTTCAGCCGTTTGAAAATTAATCAGCTCTTTTCTAGTTACTGTAACCTTCACTTGTCGGGGGTGTTATAAATTGTTAATTTGCACTTGTAAAATTAATCAATGAATTGTTTTTTGGAAATCACCGGTAAATCAGCTAGCAAACAGAGGTAAGAGGCATCATAGTTAATCACACTACTAATTATTAGGTATAAAGGCGAAAGTATGTGTGTATGTTTGTTACTCTTTCACGCACAAACTACTGGACGGATTTGGCTGAATCCTGGATTAACGCATAGGCAACTTTTTATCCCGGAAAATCTATGAGTTCCCATGGGATTTTTGAAAAACCTATATCCACGCAAGCGAAGTCGCGGGCATCAGCTAGTGTATTATAATTCGTATCGGAAATGATCGACGCTTGTTTAACCAATTTACTAATTTGCTAATATTATTTTAATTTCTAGTGTAAGAACTATTGTTGTGGTGGAGTTTAGTTCGTCTATAAATTGTTGCTAATTCTGTTGTAGTATCTAAATCACAGGGTCTAAAACTAGTGCTATCATTTTCCGAAAAAGAGCATTATAAAAGAAATAGCAATACATTTAGACACATTAGTTTCGAGTTAGCCGCAATACCACATCTTTGACTGATGAAGTAGCTAATCTGTCAGTGCGAATAATGTGGTCATTATGTGGTCAATGTTACCATACAATGTAACAACTTTAACAAGACTATAGATCTAGTTAAACAAAGTATTAAAATAATTGCCAGATCACGACAAAACGGTAATGTACACTGTTAATTAGGTGTTTAAAGTTTTTTTAACAACCACAATTTTATGGTCGGCTCAACACAAATGAGACAAATTGTTGTTTAAGGGAAAAAATAAAAATTAGAACAAAAAGTCGCGAAGTACCGCTATCTTGAGGTGAAATTCTTAGGGGCAACATACACCGGCAGAGTCAAAGCCCGGCGTCTTTCTTACCAACTCAAACTAAGCTTTACCTATTTACTTTGGCATATAACACCGGAAACACGGCAAGCCCTAGTGCTGCGCGCGCTTTTCATGTTTTATTTCACAAGTCTTAAAGATTTTAAGAATAGCAATTTCAACGCTAAAAGTATATTGTAAAAATATACATAAAGCTGAATCGTAATCATTCGATCTGGACCTTAAATACTGTTTTGCGCACATTTCTCAGTTCAGCAATATTCAGTTGCTGAAAAGGAGCGATCGCTTCGGTAATAACAGCCAATGGACGTCGAACCTAATAGAAATAGATGATAATAAAGTGTAATTGTGTGCTCTCTTAAAATGTACATACTCGTATGAGATAATCTTGGATGTCATAACTTTAGCTTTAAAAGGATCTCGTATCCTGTAATCATTTGCAGAAGTCAAGGGCACAGGCAGAGGTCTATAAATAATCGAGCACAAGTAAACTTTAATGAATCCTCAATGAATGAAATATTGTGGGTCCCGTACCAAATGTAATGCGAGTGGGTACCAAATGTAATGTGAGTGGGTACCAAATGTAATGCGAGTGGGTACAGTGTGGTGCACAAGTTTTGTAGCCAGGGTAGGCACTGTTTTAACGTAATTTAGATAAAAATTTATGGCAAAAATTTTAACTAGGGTACTGTATACAAGCAATGTTTGGATTTTCTGCGATCTCTTTTCTATCTCTTTGACCTGCACGCCCCTGGGTGGATGGGACTTTGCCAGTGATAATTGTTAAAAAAAAGTTGCTTAACAGTAGGTTTATTAACTTTGGAATATATTAAAGCCTTAAAACTGACATTTCAAGATGTCTGTAAGTATATGAAAACTGTTTCAAACTCTAGAAAATCTAAACGTAAACTAGGGAAACTATAGGTCAGTATGTATGACTCCGGAAACGTTTACTAGGTTTTTGATACTAAAAATGGTACCTATTTAAATTGTACAACACGAAAGGAGGGAGCGGTGCCGCTATTGTCATCGGATCATCATTACTGGTGTATAGAGCTGATGTAAAGCCGATACACGGCAATGTGCTTGAATTGATCGTTAACAATGCGAAGGACAGGACCACTGTCAAGATCAAGGGAATGGTTGATCACAGTAGCGTTTACATACCTATATAATGTACATAGATACATAGAACGTCGGGTTTGCTCGAGTATTACTATGAATCTACTATTAATATAATATGTACTATCATGTCAAGAGTGAATGGGCATCTTCTAGGCAAGCGCGCTCCATCTTAGGCTGCATCATCACTTGCCAGCAGGTCTAATCGCAGCCAAGCGCTAGTCTACAAATACAAGAAACTGAGATGGATGGAATTTTATAAAACGTGTGTTCTGAGTCCTGAAGCAGAAGAATTACTTTGTTTACTTTTTATTCCGATTCCAAATCCCTTGACTGCAATCCTATCTGATGGTAGTTATGATGCAGTTTAACATGGAAACGGGTTGAAACTAGAAGGGCTTTGGCTGTTAATTAAACTCATAACCTTCTATGCGACATCGTACCGATACGTTATACTGCTTGGCGATACAGCTTTAATTACCGGTCGCCTATTAGGTGCTAACTGTACAGCTACGGCCGAGGCCTCCAGACCAGACCAGAGAGTCCAAGGCCGTTTAGAAATTACCCCCAAACTGTTTCAAATCCTCCTATGGTACAGAAGCTTCCGGAAAAAATCTATGATACGATCTAATAATAATTAATTCTTCTTCTTCTTCTTTCTTAGCCCTTGTTAATCCATTGTTGGACATAGGCCTCCTCACGTTTACCAAGTTGGCGGGAAAAACTTGGAGGAGGCTCGCACAACACCGAGAGGAATGGCGTGCACGTGAGGAGGCCTATGTCCAACAATAATTAATTAATCGGTGCTGAATCCAAAGATATTGTGTGCCATACAAGATAATGATTGGGTATTAGAAATTGATTGATAAAATATACCTAGGTAGATATTATATGGGGTTGAAAAAAATTAATCGCTGGGAGCTGAAGGAAATCATATTTGCTTCAAAAAATAGATCAGTTGATAGAATTGTAAACGTTCTTTGCTTCATAGCCTATGAAAAGTAAGAGAGCACAATGCACATTGGAAACTTAACTGTATATTTTTGTCGTAGTTTATACGACGAAGTGCTTGTTCAATTAGTAAGATCGTGATGCGTTTCGTATTAGCACAAATTACTGGAGGTTAGCGTATTCTGCCAAATTCTTCTTATGTGGAATACTTATTCGAACAAAATGCATAGTTATAAAGATATATTTGCAGAATCGGTTTAATGTCTGGCATTGAATTAGGGTGAGAACTTACTGCCTTGCCATTTTTCGTCAGCAGCTGAAGATGCATACTGACCAGGACCATTTGTTTGTAATGTAGGTAACAGCTCAGATTTGACTTACAATCACACTAATATTATAAAAGTAAAAGTTTGTGTGTATGTTTGTTACTCTTTCACGTAAAAACTACTGGACGGATTTGGCTTAAATTTGGAAAGGTAATAGATTATACCCTGGATAACACACAGGCTACTTTTTATCCTGGAAAATCAACGAGAGTTTTAGAAAACCTATATCCACGCGAACGAAGTCGCGGGCATCAGCTAGTAACTAATATCCTCCGTAATGTACCTAATACAAGGGATGACTCCTTAATTTAATTTTTTATTTAAATTAACTGTATTAAATCCTAGATTATACATTAACAGTACCTACCTATACGGGGTAATTTTAAATTAGTTTTTTCATGATATAAAATAAATGCATTTATTAAATTTAATACAAATGCAGTTGCCACTAAGAATAATATAATAATAATATTTGTTTACTTATTTATTTTATTTAAAGTTGAGGTAATAAATGGACTTTTAAATAATTAATTAATTAAAGATAGATGTCCCTACTTCCAGCCATAATAATTACTTACTTAATTAAAATATATTATCATCTAGGTTTTATTCACAACAGGTAACACACTTGTACCTACCTGTTGCAAACTTGTAGAAGTATGTAATGTGTAATGGTTAATCCATATTAATAAACTCCCATCTTGGGTGACTTTAGATCACTTTAGATGGATTAAGTCGAAAGAAGACATCCGTAGGATTGAGACAAGAGGAGGTAGTACTCATAACAAGTCAAGAAAGTCTTTCTTTCAGTTTTTTTCAAAATTTTCTTCATCTAATTCATATAATGTTAACTAAGGATTCTTGTATTCATCATTTTATAATTCTAGTACCGTAAAACCTATACCACGTATTAATGCGCCTTAAAAAACCTTGAACAAGAAGCTGGAAGAAATGTTGCTGTTTAGAGATAAGCATTTCTAATGTAACTTAATTTATTATTACTTTGTAACTACAAATTTGGTACATGAAAAATAAAAATCAAATAAATAAATAAAGTGTGTTTGGAGAAAAAGAAGATTTTCAGCCAAGGTATGAATTCAGCGCGTGAAACGTGGCATACATTTTTCAAATAATATGATATGTTTATTATTTTTAACCCCCGACCCAAAAAGAGGGGTGTTATAAGTTTGACGTGTGTATCTGTGTATCTGTGTGTCTGTGTATCTGTGTATCTGTGTATCTGTGTATCTGTGTATCTGTCTGTGGCATCGTAGCGCCTAAACGAATGAACCGATTTTAATTTACTTTTTTTTGTTTGAAAGGTGGCTTGACCGAGAGTGTTCTTAGCTATAATCCAAAAAAATTGGATCAGCCGTTTAAGAGTTATCAGCTCTTTTCTAGTTTTCTTGTAGAAAAGAAGGTTAGATAACCGTTAGGTTCATAATATTATGTCAATTGACAAATGTCAAGCTGTCAAGATGGACGTTGCCTAAAATGATGGAAAATGATGTTTTGGTAAACTCAGATACTTTAGATCGTAGGCGCGGAATAGTCCAAGAAAATCAGTTCAGCCGTTTGAAAGTTATCAGGTCTTTTCGGTCTTTTCTAGTTACTGAACCTTCACTTGTCGGGGGTGTTATAAATTTTTAATTCACACTTGTTACACTGATATATTCACGTACGACGACAGGTACTAATCAGAGCCCTAATTTCCCGATCACGAAGCGCCAGAGGCCGAAGGTGTTTGCATGCGTCGTATATCTTTCCACTTTGCGATGATAAATAGGATTTTCAGTTATTACAGTTTGCTATTATCTCTTATTAAATCCTTCCTTATTGTTTACTATAGACACGTTATAGTCGTGGATTTAAGTTTTTAAATCCCGTGGGATCTCTTTGATTTTTAGAGTTCCGTACCTCAAAAGGAAAACAGAAACCCTTATCACTTCGTTGTATGTCTGTCTGTCTATCTGTCTGCCGTGTTTGTCATGAAACCCGTTCCCGTTCCCTACTTCCTTCCCGTTGACATAAGTCCTAGAATCATGAAATTTGGCAGGTAGGTAGGTCTTAGCACACATAGGTAAGGGAGAAAATTCGAAAACCGTGAATCCCGTGGGAAATCTTTGATTTTCTGGGATAAAAAGTAGCATATGTCCGTCCCTGGGAAGTAAGCTAACCCTGTACCACATTTCGTCAGAATCGGTTAAACTGTTGGGCCGTGAAAAGGTAGCAGACAGACAGACAGACACACTTTCGCATTTATAATATTAGTATGGATAGTAAAATCTATTACAAAATAAACTTCCTTCTTTCTAGCGAGCTAAGTAGTCACAGCTGATGTCTCGCAAGCAGACAAATTAAATAAAAAATAATGTCTGTAAAGCTAATTACATGTAGATTGATAATCAAGTATTCTTCCTATAGCTATCGCCTATCTCTATAGATTGTAATTTATGAATCATTGGAGACGATTTTAAAGTTTAAACAATGAGTTGTCCCGTGTGTCGCATAGACATGGTTTCATTAGAGGATTGTGGTCACTGTATTGAATAGATGTCTAGAGCTGCTTGAGACTGGCTGGCTGTCTTAATATACCTACCTACTATTTTTTCATCTTTATCCATTACCGGCCCACTACTGAGTACCAGTCTTCTCTCAGAATGAGAACGGCCATAGTCTACCACCAAGTGTGGGTTGAAGTCACCTTTGAGAATATTATACAGCACTCTTACGGTGGTTTCTTCACCGTTAAAGCAAGTGATGGTGATATTTAATTGCTTAAAACAAACATAACTCCTAAAAGTTAGTAGTGCGTGCTCGAGATCGAAGTCCGGATGACAGCACCCCCGGTAAGAGCATTTCGATCGCAAGAAAATATAATGCTAAAGTCGTTGGCAAGGATCAGTGCTGATCCGACTTTTTCTAACGTCTGTCATCATCAGTCTCTTGGTATGTTTGCATAGGCTTGCAATCTTGAATAAATTCAATGATGAAATCTAGGATGAGAAAGACTTCTTCTTCTTCCAGCCCTTTTCCCATGCTACGTGGGGTCGGCACAACATGTCTTCCTCTTCCACTCTCTTCTGTCATCTATCAACTTATCATCTACCCCTTTTATACGCATATCCTCTTTCACGCAATCCATCCACCTTTTCTTTGGTCGTCCTCTTCTCTTTTCTCCATCCACATGCATATTTAACATTCTTCTAGTGATATGACTCTCTTCCCTCCGCATTACATGCCCATACCATGCCAGTCTATTACTCCTCATTTTTTCTACCACTGGTGCTACTTTTAAACTTCCCCTTATATATTCATTCCTTATCATATCCATTCTTGTCACACCACACATCCATCTCAACATTCGCATTTCGGTCGCATGTACTCGTCTTTCATCCTTCCCTTTTACCGCCCAACATTCTGAACCATACAATGTGACAGGTCTAACGACAGTTTTGTAAATTTTCCCCTTAAGTTTAAGGGGCATTTTCGGGTCGCATATAACACCTGAGACCTGTCGCCATTTCATCCATCCCGCATTCATTCTATTGTTCACGTCTCGATCAATGCTACCGTCACTTTGGAAGAGCGAACCGAGGTACCGGAAATTTTAGCAGACAGGTAGAGTTACGCCATCCAAAGAGATATCAGAGAAATTGGAGGGGCCACCGAAGTCACAGAACAGATGTTCTGTCTTCGTTCGGCTGATCCTCAGGCCAACACTCTCCAATTTCTCTTGCCATCTACGCAGTCTGCTCTGGACGTCGGCCGCATCTTCTCCGACAAGCACAATGTCGTCGGCAAACAGCATGCAGCAGGATGAGAAAGACAAGAAAGAAAGAATAATGTCTTAAATAGAAAATTCCCAAAGGGGTAATGTTGCCAGCATCGTAGGTGCAATGCCTCGCTGCGGTGGTCTTGATGAGGTTTTAGATTTGATTTAATTTCTTTTAGTTTAAATTTAATATTTTTGTAGTTTTAATATAGATTTAAATTCATTTTAAAGATTTGTCAGTTATTATTATGCCTAATTCTGGAATTAAAATATTTCTTTCACACATTGTGCCACACATCACACGTTATAGGGTACCTAAGAGTTGGTAATCACGGCGCTTCCTGCACTTGAAAGAATACCGAATATGCTTATTCAATCTTACCATAAAGTTAACTTTAACCGCCTGTCATGCAACGGGTCCTAAGTGAGGTGTTGTAGATAATCGTTATAGTTAAAAATATAAACTTAGCGGATAATAAACAAATATTCACCATCCATGAAAACTTGTACCGGAAACTTGACGCCATTAACATTCTGCAACCGTGTGACATGAGGAAAACTAAGCCTAAGGACGTGTCGGCAAAGATGTCCTCCCGACTCCAGTGTTCGGTGAATCTCTGATTTGTAGTCGGAAACCAACGGAACTTTTCCTCGTTACTAAACGATAATAATTAGTTTATGTAAATAGATGAGAAAACGCGGAAAGGAAACCTATTGTTTAGTTTACAATTATTATTGTGCAAACTTTCGTTAGTAATAGATATTGTAAACATTGGTATTACAAGTTCAGCTAATTTAAATACTATTTTTATGATTTTTTTTAACATGAAGCAATAAGAAGATCGTCGAAGTGAAGAAATATCTAATTGAACCCGGTATTTTAATAGATTTCTATTGATTACAAAAAAAAATTAGTTTGTACTCTTTATAAACAAATTTGACCGTGTAATATGTATGTAGATCACGTAACGCATTGTGAAAAATATTTTCCATTAATCGTCACTTCCGGAAACTTATTTTTTATTATATTTTTATTTCCCCATTTTTGTTTATACTTACTTATTACATATTTTAAAATAATAACCCAAAAAAGTGCAACTAATAGGTAATCTAATGTTATAATTATTAACATCACCTAACTTGTAGGTCTGTAAGCAAACTCACTCATTAATCTTGGCTGTCGAACACGTATTTTACCGTGACAAGTATAACGTGGTCATGGAACAGTTAGTAAGCCAACCTATTTCTTACTAGCGGATCCACCCTGCTTCGATCGGGTGTTTGATATAAGTTCCTATATCACACTTAATATTATAAAGGCGAAAGTTTGTATGTGTGTGTGTGTGTGTGTGTGTGTGTATGTTTGTTAATCCTTCACGCAAAAACCACTGGACGGATTTGGCTGAAATTCAGAATGGAGATAGATAATATCCTGGATTAGCACATAGGCTACTTTTTATCCCGGAAAATCAAAGAGTTCCCACGGGATTTCAAAAACCTAAATTCACGCGGGCGAAGTCGCGGGCATCGGCTAGTAATATATGAACATAATAATAGTACAATGGTGAAAGGATTATTAAAATCGGTTCAGTTGTTCAGATTTTGTCGATTACAAACATACAAATTTTTCCCTTAATAATATTATAGACTTGCTGGTATCCGTAACTTATTCTACGTGGAAATTGTTTTTAGTACCGAAGAACTAAGATATGTTTACAATTCTGTATCTTCAGAAAAATAAAGGAACCCTTATAGGATGGCACGATGGTACGGAACCTTTCATTTCAAGTGTGAGTCCGATTCGTAATTGACCGGTTTTTTGGAATAAAAAAGTAGACTCAAGGAAACACGGTGCCCCTGATGTCAGATTTAGTAAAATTCAACATTAGATCGAATATTAGATGAAAGGTAACAGACAAACAAGCACAATATTGTATTCATTTATAATATTGGATTATGTACGTATGTAAGAATCCTGCTTAGTATTAAACTGGGTTACATATATTCGTAATCTCTACTGAACCAATAAATAAGGCTAGTTAGTAAGCAGTTAAAGAGATTTAATAGGCAACATGGTTTTAAATTGAACGTTAGCGAAAATGGTTTAAATTAAACAAATGTAAATAATTGCTACAGGTGTCGAGTAATAAACAAGAGCAAAGTTTTTTAGCATAAAGATAGAGTAATTTCCGCGGGAAAATATTTTTTATGTTAAAAATTCGAAAAATATTTGTCGTTTACGCCTTGTGACGTCATTAATCGCTTTCCGTAGAGCGTGACTTTAATAAAATTAATTATGTTAAAATTAAAAAATCATGAAAAAAAGAATAAGTGATAAGTCAGGTCAAAATAGGTTCAGCCGTTCCGAAGATTAGCTCGTTCAAACACACATACAGACAAAATTTTCAAAAACGAGTGATTCAGTTATGGTACTGATCAATTATCAAAAAACCAGTAAGTATGAACTTAATATGAGGTAGTTATTTCGTAATTACAGACAGACATTTCAATTTTATTTATTTAAATAATTATAAGTAGGTATAGATAGTATATAGATGAACATAATATTGCAAATGTGTTTAATATTCAACAGTTTATTAGATAGTTGGTTTAAATCTAATATACCTACAATTAGCATTGACATAGTAGGTAGGTACTTTTAGCGTGTGCGATCAGGAATTTGTTCACATTGAAACAATAGAAATCCTATGATATTATAAGGCAATCAGGTCTATTTCATTAGTCGTTAAACTGTTTGTAAAATAATAAGCTATTAAATTTATCATCTATCTTTTACTGATGTAGCACGCGTATGGAATTCATTTTTTTAAGTAGGATCTAGTAGTAAGTAGTAGTGTTTCTAATGTCACAAAATTTATAATTATTTATTATCTACCTATACTTAGGTTAAGAGTAATGTTTATAGATACACGCCCGCCCGTTTAAATTTTCAATGCTTAGAAATTAAGAGCTTTTGAAAAATCTCAGTGCGATTTCATTTTTCCGCCTGTCAGATTCCTATCTCCTTAGACTGAGCCTCCATTTTATTCACTAGTGACCGCCCGCGGCTTTGCTCCCGGAAAATTACATAGATTCCGGCCTTATTTCTTGTCTACATTAAAAGGAAACCCCTATGTGTGAAAAATTCCAGCTTTCTAAATTCTAGGTCAAAGGATTTGGAACTTTGCCTTTTTTAGAACTTATGGGATGAGTCGATAAAATTTTCCGAGAGTTTCCCTAGCGTGGATTATTTATTTATCACTAAGTAGGTGCATAGGTAAGTAGGTACTTATTCCCAATTTTCGCCTGCCTGTAGGTACACACCTATATTCCTCTTTCAGCACGATTCTGTTTGGGGTTGGGTGGCGATCCATTTTGGGTTAGTTCCAAGTCAACCTCTAATTTAAGTTTTATACGTTTGTAACGATGATAAAGGAATGATTTATCTATATCAATTGGTTAGTGGGATGAACGCCCGTAAGAGGTAAGACAGTGACGTAAGTGAGAGCAGAGGATCCGTGAAGTGTTTGTCTCCTTCAATTATGAGAACATTGATTAGAGTAATTGAGCCATTGATAATAATGTGTAGGTAGGTAAGTACTTGATAACTAGCTACTGTTTGCTTCAACAATCTTTAACAGGGCTCTCTCCGTCACTTACTCCATACAATCGTAGTTCCAATTTCATTTCAATATTAAGCAACCAAAGTCCATGAAATTTTGCAGACATATTCTAGAAACTAATATGCCTGTGGTGTTTTAGATTTTTCTAAAAATATGTAGTTTTAAAATTATAGGGGCTCAAAGATTTGTATGTAAATTTTTAAGACCGCGTAACTTTGAAACCGAATATTTTAACAGAAATCTGGAAAACCACAGACATAGATATTAGTTTCTAGAATATGTCTGCAAAATTTCATGGACTTTAGTTGCTTAATATTCAAATTAATACGTTTATATGGAGCGAGTGATGGAGAGACCCCTCTTAATGTAAGGGACTCTTGAAATACTTTTGATCAAACAGTTTGAGTAAATATTGCTTGGTTGCGCCCCGTTGATCCATTTCAGCAGTACCTACCTAATGTTCGAGTATGTAGTAGATCATAATATAAGATAGGTAATAATAGGTAGTTCCCGGGACAGAAAACGTATTATTGTTACAAGTCCGAAAAAATGTCTCATTTTATATCAATCCTTACATTTACCAGCTAATGTTGATAAAACCTAAGATTTACTTACCTACTAGTAAAACAAAAAATTTGCATAATATATTCGAGCTTTTACAGTATGCCCATCCGTACTAAATACAACATCTTTATTAATGTTTTCTATTATTTTCCCAGTGCGGGGTAGAAATAGAAGCAGAACTACGATATAAGACCTTCTTTGGGAAGTTTGGGTCCAACGAGTATTTATAGGTCAATGGGGTCCAACATGTAAAGACTTGTCACTAAAGCCTAAGCTCATCTAAATGTAATATGATTGTGCCATCTTTGTTTACAGATATAGACGTCCACTGCTGGACAGAGGTCTCTAGAAGGAACTTCCACAACCTCCGGTCTAGTGAGTCCCTGCGATTCAAACGAGTCGGTAGATTACCGATCACCTTTCCCAGACCTTATAAAATGTAGCAAACTGATAGAATCGGATTTTAGCTTTCAATGGACACAAGCTCTGTACGTTAGTCGATATAGACACATAAGCTTTGCTAATCACAATTACTCCAAGAGATTTGCACAAGCCTTTGTTATGGTGAATTTTAATAATTTTAATATTTAAACAAATGTGCTCTCATAAGCGTAACACCTAATCGGTTGGAAGATGGATGTAATTATCCTTAGAAATGCTTTTGTTGTGTGAACCTCATAACATTTGTATAATTATTTCAGTAGTAATTTAAATCTTCTGTTGAAATGCAAACGTCTGAAAATTAAGCTGGGTACCTGTGTGTCTACCTCACGTGATAGATGTCTTGTGTGCAAAATAGTGCATCAATTCTTACGTATTTAAATAATTCATAAATAATAAAGGATAATAGTTAATATTAGTCCATGATTACAAGTACCTAAGTAAAATGAAATGGGCTATAGTTCTACCTAGGCCTATTAACCCTATCCCCGGAAGAATTATATATTGTAACTTATATATATTTAATGTATGAATTATTGTATATTGTATAATTTCAGGCATTTTGCAAATATATTTAAAAGATATAATTGAAAACACATAAGTACCTGCCTACTAATTTGTCAAAATGTATCTAGGTATATAACAATCAAAATAAACAAGCCATTGTGAATCGCCTACAACAATAAAAATTGGAGATGTATCGCTATACAAGTGTCAAAAATGTCCAGTAAAGTGCACTCATAAAAATGTTGATACTAAATTTTAATACCGACGATAAAATAAGGTAACATTTATTAAAATCCCGCTGTTTCAAGGAAACAAAATGACGATAAATCATGAAGAAATAATACAAATCGACAGCTGTGTCACGATTTTAGCATACGTTAAATTATTAAAGTGTTATTAAATTACACAGACGCTCAATAAATGTACAATATTCCGAATATACTACCGAAATCGGGAAAAGAAAAATTCCCAATTTTTAAAAAGCGATAATCAAAGGAACGCCAGGTTTCTGTGCATATTAAGGCGTCTATATTTGGTGCAACCTACTATGAACCTACTTTTATCGATAACAGCTTCTTTTTACCCGACTTTGCCGAAGCCCAAAGGGGGATTATATGTGTTTGAAAGGTATGTTTGAATGTCGGTTCGTAACTGTTCAACGGCTCAACCGATTTTGACAAATAATACCTCATTAAATTCGTCTTGATGGCGCGAGTGTCACTGGGAAGGTAGGTACATTAAAATCTTCTAGGTTCTTAAAAAAATTAAATGGTGTTTTAGTATTGTGTGGTCTGAAAAAGATGTAATTTTTTGAAAACTTTTGAAAGGCAAGCAGGGTTTTTTTAAAAACTTTTGAATTGCTGATTGTTGATATTAATTTTCGTCCCCCATGCAGAGCTTTTGCAGGCTTTTATTATAATAGGTCCGTAACAAAATAAGCTGAGGTTGATCAGGGCCTTCGACCAAGTCATTATAGTCGTTTAGTAGCACTCTACCACATATTTTATTTTAATCTCATAACATTTAAGTTTATTGTTTATATTTTTAACAGATACGTGAGGTAATAAAAATCATCAACTGTGATTGTGTGAGCGAGATAAACTTTAATTATGTGTTAATTCTATTTGTTTTACTGATAACTTTTATAGAAACAAAAATACTACTAGGTACCTACAGAACCTATTCTTTCTAAAACAGATGGCTTTTAAAGCTATTTCTGTTACCTTTAGCAGCCCCCCGACGCGAGGAGCGCTTGGACAAAAACTTTACTAATTAGATTAAACCAACTATTATATTATTATTCTGTGATTAAACTTAAACGGTCAATACATACTTACTTACTTATTTTTTTTTTTACTTTTTAGAGGTTTTTGTGTCGGGGATTTTTTAAATTTTTAATTTAACTTTTTTTTAAATTGCCTGAGGTATTCTATGTACCTACCTATAGAATGCCTAGGTATTCTATGCAATATCAGATTTTACAGGTTGACGGTGACATAATAAATACCTAAGTACGTCAAATGTATAAAGAAAATGTAAAAACGGAAGATTCGTGTGACGTTATATCAATCCGTTTGTGTTGTCAATTAGATTTTTTATCGAGCACCGTGGAAAAATATAACAATCGAGATACATTAATTGAAAGTGAAGGCTTTGTTACACATTGTCGATAGCAAATTATTAAAACAGTATAAATTCCTTA
Organism: Maniola jurtina; assembly: GCF_905333055.1. Lineage (NCBI taxonomy): Eukaryota > Metazoa > Arthropoda > Insecta > Lepidoptera > Nymphalidae > Maniola > Maniola jurtina. The sequence continues at coordinate 3,836,318 of NC_060044.1, forward strand.
TTTGAATAGAAATCTGAATTTCAATCCTCTAACTTTAGAAATTACGAGTAGGTAGGCGCATTTTTTTGGTCTATCATTTTATAGACCGAGGGACGTACTGATCTATATTTATGCACGCATATAATTCAATTGCAATTTTCAAACCACGTTAACCCAATTCGTTAACTGGATGGGTGACCAACTTTGGCATTAACCTGTATACTTGAGAGTTCGCCATAATGTTCTCAAAGGTATGTGGTTTTTGTACGATTTGTGTGGTGCTGCGTGGTGGTGGTTCGTATGGTAGCTCGGTCGGTTGCTTATGGTAGCTAGCTGGCTTTACCTACATTTTTTTTTCTTTCCATATAGCAAATTAAGCTTTTGGTTCCTTGTATGTATGTGAAGTTTGCCAGTCCCACTTGGCCAACGTGGTGGTGGATGCCCTGAACTTTTCTCATTCTAAGTGGAGACCCGTGCTCAGTAGTGGACCGTTGATCCTGGTAGCCTCGATGTGAGAATTGAGAGATAGATCAGATATCTTAGAAAAACCGGTCTAGTGTGAGTCGGATTCGCACACGAAGAGTTCCGTACCATCGTACAAGGTATACCTTACACTTTTATGCAGAACAGAGTGCACCTCAGAATAAATAAAGGCGCTTCCAAAATTAATGGATTGCACCATCTATACCTATGCGATTCAGTAAATTATTTTTTTCGAGAACAAATATTTTTTTGGTGATGCAACCACAAATTCGCGATTTCCGGATTTTTCCATTACTTGTGCTATAAGACCAATCTACCTGCAAAACATGATACTAAGTCAACGTTAAGTTCCCTATAGGTTTCTTAACACACACTAATTGATAGAGACACATAACAATATGATCCTACGAGGGTTCCTTTTGAGGTAAAAAGTACACAAACCTCGTCTTTGCTGGTTCGGTCACAACTAAATGAGTCACAACTTTTAATGCAAGTCGCTGGTTGAACGATAATGATGGATTGCCATCGCACACGCACATGACAACTGCCAAGTGCCAACGGTCTTTGAAGGGAGGATGTAATAGACTGTGCAAAGTGGCAACGACTTTAATCAAAATCGGTTCATTCGTTTAGGAGCTGTGATGCCACAGACAGATACACAAACACACAGACACAGATATACACGTCAAACTTATAACACCCCTCTTTTTGGGTCGAGGGTTAAAAAGTGAGCCCTGACATAAGCGGGAAGCGCTAGGAAGATAAAGAAGGAGCTGTAGTTTTAAGAAACTAATCTTACTACAGTAATAAAAATTGATTGTGACCAAAAGAAAAGCACAGTAGTTACACAATTTTTGTTATTCAAACTGAAACAGAGCGTCGTAAAGCGTAGATCGGTCGAAAACCTATTAATATTGTAATTATGTGAAAGTGTGTCTGTCTGTTTGTCTGTGACTATCACTTTTTACAGCTCCTCCAGTTAATCGAGTTTTATGAAATTGGGTATTCTGTACCCTAGCTAGCTAGCTATACGAATATCTCTACCAAACGTCAAGATTAATCATCCCGAAGACGGACACAGGCTATTTTTTATTTCGGAAAATCAGAGTTTTCACGGAGTTTTTGAAAACCTAAATCTACACGGACAAAGTCACGCATAATATCACGCACATCATGTAGTTCATAGTAGAAGAGTAACTTAGTAGAGTTTTAAGTTGTAATTGTAAAGTCTGGACTAATAATAACTATACCTAACAATCAGATTTGGCTGATTAGCAATAAATTAATTACGTAACTATAGACGAAGATTTTTAACCGACTTTAAAAAAGGAGGAGGTTCTCAATTCATCGGACCTTTTTATTTTTACTTTACTATCAATTATACCTAAGTATAGATTACCCAGTAATTGAAAAATTCCTCATTACAACAGAAATTGCTGTGATGTTTCGAAATGAATACAACCTCAACAGAATCAATACACAATTTCTCAATAAATAAATACTGTAGAACTATAAATGAATATGTAATTGCTTGTTTAGTAAATTATTGCAACATTCTCCATTGTTTATACCTATTTCTGTAGTTACAACACTAATCGACAATCCCTTAAGTGGATCGATAAACGGAGTGGAGTGTCAACTATATTGAAAACTGCATTTATTCACTTATCCGAGCCTGAGTGCAAGGTTGCACATCAACTACTAATGTATTTGATATCTATTAACTTTTACATACGCACTTTATTTAAATTTCTAATGTTTTTAAAAATAGCATAGTTATATCCAATTTTATTATTATCTTTTAAGAGTTGGTGAATCATCTCTTTCTTATTGTTTTTCAGTGCAGGTTTCACCAAAAGGAGATTGGCGAATTCCATAGAGTTTCAGACCCAAACTAACCGTGAGCCTCAAGCCCACGTTCACGAATCAAACTTCTCATGCTTGCTCAGTAAACCAGTCAAAAAAAACTTCATCTAAGTCTATCAAATAAAGTTGGGAGAAAAAAGATATTCACTTGTATTGCCATTTACCGGTTATTTATAATGTGTGCTTGTGAATAATAATTATATTTTTGATCCCCATCTTCTAAAAGTATGAATGAGGCTTACACAGAAAAATACTCTGAAAAATATTATTAAAATTTAATAATTTCTGAATATTCAGATTCAGAAATCATTCAAGTTTTTAAAAATACTGGGTCAAAATTTGCCAACCTCCTTTTGAACATTTTCTGAGGAAGGTCTTTATAGTATGTTTACATTTTAGTCTTACTCTTAACAGGGCTCTCTCCGTCACTCGTTTCATACAATCGTAGTTCCAATTCCATTTGAATATTAAGCAACCAAAGTCCATGAAATTTTGCAGACATATTCTAGAAACTAATATCTGTGTCTGTGGTGTTTTAGATTTTTCTAAAAATATGTAGTTTTAAAATTACAGGGGCTCAAAGATTTGTATGAAATTTTTTAAGACCGCGTAACTTTGAAACCGAATATTTTAACAGAAATCTAGAAAACCACAGACATAGATATTAGTTTCTAGAATATGTCTGCAAAATTTCATGGACTTTGGTTGCTTAATATTCAAATGAAATTGGAACTACGATTGTATGAAACGAGTGACGGAGAGAGCCCTCTTAAAGTCTATTTATGTGATAATCAGGCGTGAGGATCAGCTAGTTAGATATCATAACATTATGCACGATTACTTGTTTTAATTCAATTTCGCAATGCAAACGCTTTATTCCATATAAACATATCTAGTATCGTAAGTGAAAAAGGATATGATACAATTTCTTAAGCAGTTTTAAGGCCATATGTCCTGCATAATGGGTGTTAGCGTTATTGGTAAACTACTCACTTTGGATTTCAAGTCTTTCCAGTTTTTCTTCAGCCCTTTGCGCCAATTCCAGAGGACTTTCTATGTGATAAAATATGCTCGCACCAACCAGCAAGTATACTATGTGCAACGCCAACATGCACGCTAATTGCTTTTTGGACATCATCTTGAATAGTTTTTTTCAAACTTCCGTCCGTGAGAAAACTTTGGAAATTCACATTCAAAAATGCAAATTAAAGTTTGAGGATCACAATATTTTGAATGTCCAAATCGTCTTTTTGAATTGCAAAACTTTCGGCATTTTAAAAACTAGAAAGTCCGTGAAAAAAGTCTAACAGCTGCGCTCATTTTAGTATCAAAAAATCTCCGTAGCACTGGATCCTGTAGCGATCATTAACACAACCACTGAGTGATATCGAACATTTTGAAAAAAGTAGAATTCGATTGGTGAAAATTTATAGTAAAAAAAAATCGATGACACTTTCCGATTGGACGACGTTCGACCGAAGCGCTAGATCGAATGATTTTCCGGCGCGCGCGCCTCCGGTCCGCACGCCGGCCGCGAATACGTCCTTTTTTTATACGATCAGCTCTAAATGTTTGACTGGCAACTTGCATTAGCTCGTCGTAAAGGATAATATGTAAGGTTATTGCCAGCATTATACTAATATATCCACATACACATGTATATGTGCATACTTCAATGATAATATACTAAACGCGTTAAAGCGAAAGATTTCCGTTTACGACAGAAGATTATAAGGATTCTGCAGCTGATAATGGTCGTCTAGGCGCGAGAGCGTTACATCATTTCGGTGATAGCGAATTTCAGCAAGTTTAACAGTTTGACGTAAGAGTGCGGTTATTTTTTTAAGCTTAAGAGGGTCTCTCCATCGCTCGCTCCATACAAACGTAGTTCCAATTTCATTTGAATATTAAGCAACCAAAGTCCATTAAATTTTGCAGACATATTCTAGAAACTAATATCTATGCCTGTGGTTTTCCAGATTTCTGTTAAAATATTCGGTTTCAAAGTTACGCGGTTTTAAAAATTCACATACCAATCTTTGAGTCCCTGTAATTTTAAAACTACATATTTTTAGAAAAATCTAAAACACCCCAGGCACAGATATTAGTTTCTAGAATATGTCTGCAAAATTTCATGGATATTTAAATGAAATTGGAACTACGATTATATGGAGTAAGTGACGGAGAGAGCCCTGTTAAACGGATCTCTACATAGCACATAGTATAAAACAAAGTCGCTTCCCGCCGTCTGTCCGTCTGTACGCTTAGGAACGGATTTTAATGCAGTTTTCATCAATAGAATAGTGTGATTCCAGAGAAAGGTTTATGTGTATACTTAGTTTAATATTGTTTCATGTTAATTTGTTGAAATTGTTCAAGATGTAGCCGACTAGCTAGACTTATAGCTTTCATCGAAAATCTGTCTCATTATTTTGATATATAATAAAATAACCACATTGACACCACATTACTGCTACCACCCGCTGTGGGTGAGCGCAGGTGCCGTGCGGATGTGCGGGGCGTCCTCCCGCCTCATACTCCGATTGCCATCTCAACCTGTCGCGTATTGCAGTTCACATTGAATGTCCGTGCTAGAACTGCACGCCGACTGCAGCGAGACTGCGTTCTCGGACGGTAGTTACGAAGCAGTTGTCTCAACTGCAATAAAATTGTATCCCTGCTACAATAGAGCCTCGATAGCTCAACGGTTGAGGAGTGGACTGACTTCCGAAAGGTCGGCAGTTCGAACCCCACCCGTTGCACTATTTTCGTACCCACTCCTGGCACAAGCTTTACGCTAAATTGGAGGGGAAAAGGGAGTATTAGTTATGATTAGCATGGCTAATATTCTTAATTAAAAAAAAAAAATTGCAATTCGCTTGCAGTCCATATGTTTATCAGACTCTAGACCCTTAAAATCAACGAGTCATACACAAAACATACATAAGCCAGTATCATAATTCATAAAACGCGCTTCGACAACATGCGGGTAAAAGAATTCAAATTATTCACAAGGATAGGTAGTGTTTTTCTACGATCTAAACAAAAGGTGTCAGGGTTCGAACCTAATGTCCGCGTATAAGTAGTACTAGTAGGTAGGTACCTACTAGGGGTAACCTGAGGCATAAATCATTCTGTGTTCGACATTATAACAGTATGTTCCGGTATTACGTCCATATTTTTATCTAGTTTGGTTACTCAAATTCAAGAAATGCTATAGAGAAATTTAATTTTCGATTTTCTGCTTCTTCCCTTTCAAAAGGGAGAACTTTTTGATTTGTTACTTAACGAATCCGGAAATTATGATTTTTCTACCGAAACCGGGAAAGGAAAAATAATTAGGTACCTACTGTACTGACTGACTCCGCAACCGCGTAACTAATGGTCGACTCACGCTTTTCATTTTCTGGAGATACCCTGAAAATATATTTTTTTCTTTAAAATAATGCCATTCTGAGACCCGTTCAGTAGATAAAACCGGTTAAGTGCGAGTCAGACACGCATGCGAAGGGTTCTGTACCATCGTACAAGATATACCTTCTTTATGTAGAACTCTGCAAGTTAATAAGGGTCTGCGCCATCTATATATGCCTACGTGATTTTGTGAACACATTTTTTTTTGTGTGATATAACCACAAATTCACGGTTTTCGGATGTTTTCCTTTACTTGTGCTATAAGACTTACCTAACTGAATCTAGGTCAACGGAAAGTAGGTTAGGATTAGTTAGGTTGGTAGGTTAGGAACCTATAGGTTTTCTTGACAGACACGACAGACGGACAGACAGACAGACAACAAAGTGATCCTATAAGGGTTCCATTTTTCCTTTTGAGGTACGGAACCCTAAAAACGGCGATGGGTTGATGTTGATGATGATGATTTATAATTTCGACCGTTCACAAATGGGTCATCTTGTCTTCCTGTTGCATATAAAAAAAGTCTCACCCTATTAAAGTTTACGAATGTCAAGGTCGTGCCACAATGTCCGTGTACAGTTCACTGATTACAAGTTGCCAATATAATTTATTTAGTGATGCTTTTTCTCATTTGGCCAGAAAAACGGGAAAAACCAACGTCTTAGAGTGAAAGTTGTCCTTTATTGTTGTCTATACTCTATTGACTCGCTAATGCCTTAATAACCAGAACGAGCGAGTCATTTAAGCGATCATCAAATTTTTGTCCACCAAATGTTGCTTCAAAATTGCACGGATTAGCTTATAGAGATAAGTACGCCATAGGTAATACAATAAGTTGTCCTTTATGTTGTCTATACGCAATTGACTCGCTAATGCCTTAATAACCAGAACGAGCGAGTCATTTAAGCGACCATCAAATTTTTATCCACCAAATGGTGCGTCAAAATTGCACGGATTAGCTTATAGAGATAAGTACGCCATAGATAATACTGAATACAAGATGTAACCAGAACGCTAGCAAAAACGAAGACAGGTGATAGTACTGATGATTACTGACAAGATACCATGAAAAAATATATAAAATCCTGTGTTTTTTAAAACTTCATAATATATGGCCAATAAAACATCTGACTGACGCTAGAGGTCAATGAATATTCCGTAAATATGTCACTCGAAGTCAATGCCGCGGGTGCAATAGGGTGTCTCTCTGTAATTTCGAAATAACTACCTCATATTAAGCTCATATGGTTATTTGAACGATATACCATAACTGAATCACACGTTTTTAAAATTTTTGTCTGTCTGTCTATTTGAACGGGCTAATCTTCGGAACGGCTGAACCGATTTTGACGGGATTTCACAGACAAGACACAGGAGAGGATTGACCAGGGAGTAACATAGGCTACTTTTTTAACCGACTTTCAAAAAGGTAGTTGTGTTTTTCTACCTATGTACACTGAAATTCCGAGATTTTTGAACTGATTTGCGTAAATTTTTTTTTAATCGATAGAGGAACTTTGCGACATTGTTTCGTAAGAAATTTGGATTCCAACTCCTCAGTCGTGATGCTGCAGGGGACTTGACCACAAAAACTGATGGGATTTAGAAACTGTCGGTTAAAAATTGATTGATATTGAAGGTAGCCATACCAAGTAAAGACTTTGTCGTTGACCTCGAGGACCCAACTCCTCAACCCTGATGCTGTAAGGAATTGCATTCCTAAATCCTGGTGATCGCTTGGGATTTTAAAGAATCATGTGTTTAAATGTTTTTACATGGTACAGAAACACGTTGCATACCGGGGACGGGCTTTTACGGATAGGCTACTTTTGTCCTGGGAAATCAAAATTTCCCACGGGATTTTTAGAAACCTAAATCCACGCGGGCGAAGTTGCGGGCATCTGCTAGTCTACAATATAAAGTAAAACACGAAACACGAAAACCAAACACACAACACACACACACACACAACACAAAACACGAAATAACAACAAACACTAAATAAGTCTAAAAACACACAAACAGTTAAAACACGAAATAAGTCTAAAATCATGACAGAAATCGTTACAACTTGAGTCGTGCAGTTTGAGTTTTATGTACTCAGTGCTGAAGTTGTAAGGAATATGCGTTGCGGTCGGCAATTCACGTCGCTAGGCAGCTTAAGTTGCGTTGCAATCTTCCCGTGTGAAAGAGGCCTTATGCGTTCGTTCGTCACTTTGGACCACGTGTCACAAATATTTACAAACCTTCCTAATCTCCACTGAAACGAGGCTCAAGATTAAGGAATTAACGTGAAAGCCTTATATTAGACGTCATTCGCATGCCTGGTTAATTCGAAGGTTATACGTGTTTTACTGTTTAACAAACAAAATGTGAATCAACTGCAAAAACTCCTAGCATTACGTAGGTATATTTAAAAAGGTTCATTTTTTTCAGATCATCATGATGTGCACGATTAAGAGGAAGAAACGCGTGACTTAGGATAGATGAAAGTTCACATCCCATAGATGAATAGAATAGAATAGATTTTTATTCAAATAAACTTTTACTTGTGCTTTTGAATCATCAAAATAATTAACCACTGGTTCAATTCTAAACTTAGTCAATGGCTAACTTAAGTATTCGAATAAAATAAAAATAAAAATATTTCCTTTAACACGGTAGGATTACCTATCTGAAATTCAATTTAGGCTTCTAAAGGGGACTATAATTTACTTATTCTGAATCAAATTACTTAAACAGATTTAATTTGTTATTGAAATCGTTAAACTGCCGACGTCCGTGCGTGACCTCTTTATATTCTGTCTTTTCATCAAATAGATACAAATGCTTTAACTTAGCATTACAATGGCTTAAATAGGATGGGCAAAAATTCGCTTTTTTATTGGCTTACTAGGCTAACTAGTCTACAGAGTTGGTACGCCTATTATTGTTGCAATACCAGGTTACAAGTATCTATTATTATTACATATTTTTAGGGTCTCGTACCCAAAGGGTGCCAACGGGACCCTAAAAATGATGTAAACGAATGTATGATGGTAAGGAACCCTTCGTGTGCGAACCCGACTCGCACTTGACCGTTTACTAAGCGGTGATATCATTAAGGTGCTAAGCGACTTACGGCCTTTGACCGTACCTCGAATGGTACCATCTTTAAGTAGGTACCTACTTACTTAACTTATTCTGAATCCTATGGCAGGTAGGAACCGACTGATAATGAAGTATTTTTCCTGCCAAGTTGCCGGGAGAGTCGATAATAATAATTAAGTTCCTTGCAGATCAGAGTTTCTGAATTTTCTGATAGGCAGTTTTTTCACGTAATGCAATTTTCGCGTGATCACGATTTACGAAGATGCATATTGAATCTCAATTCTCAATAAATCTTTTCAAGGTAATTTATGACATACACCTCAATTTAGCTCCAATGGAAGAAATAAGGACATTCATTCGATGCAAATAATAATGTTTTGCTTCCTTAAGACTGTTTCAAAATTTATAATTAGGTCTCAGCCAGCCTCAGATATTATTTTACTAACCTACGATCTAGGAAATCTAATATCTAGGAAACTTAACAAAGTAGGTAGTACCCTTGCATTATCGATAGGTACAATAATTTAGGTTGACGGATAACATGAAGGGACGAAATAAGAAGTCATGGCTACGTAACCTAGTTACGAGAGTGGACTGTAATAAGACCAGCCATGGGCAATGAAATGAAATGAAATGAAATTATTTATTTTCCCAAGGCGTTGCAAGGAGTTGAAAACTGACTAGGTACCTACTGATTTTCGGTAACGGAGAGGCACATGGATAAGACGGCTTACTGTATCTTAGAATACGTTTTATCGAAAACTAGAGGATGCCCGCGGCTTCGCCCGCCTGGATTTCGGTTTTTTAAATCCCGCAGGAACTCTTTGATTTTCCGGGATAAAAAGTAACCTATGTCCTTCCCCGGGATGTAGTCCATGTCTGTACCAAATTTCATCAAAATCGGTTCAGCGGTTGGGCCGTGAAAACGTAGCAGACAGACAGACAGACAGACAGATAGACAGACAGACAGACAGATAGACAGACAGACAGACAGACAGAGACACTTTCGCATTAATAATATTAGTATGGACTAAAGATTAGTAGGTACCTACCATTAGCTTACATAATTATTATTATGTAATGCACATATATACCTACTGTAGATACCTACTTAAAGATCATAAGGATACGGAATTCTAAATGTAGTTTCACCGCGTGTAGCCGGTTTTCAGGATTATGATTAAGGTTTTTCGGCTTATCTAGTCATTTGGGCTTTGGACGAGATTATGCTGTTTATTGCCACGGCCAGTTTTACGACGAAGTGCATTAACTTCCTGCCAAAGTAGGAAGATAGCTGTTCGGCATTTCTATTAAGCACTTACCATCCCAATCGCACTTTGATGCTGATATTCAGTTTTCAAGTAGATAGGTGGGTACCCTAGGTCTGTACTTATTTTTATTTCTTACCTAACCCATTCCTTTCTACTTACTTAAACCTAAACTACTCAGTAGCTCAGTAGGGAGATCATTTTTTAATGAAAGCTACGGAAACAGAGCCTAATATCGTAATAACTACGATGGAAAGCTCCATTTCACAAAAAGCAATTTTTTTATCGCTTCCGCTTCCGGTTTTCTTTTCTAAAGTCGAAAATTGAAACTTCCGATAGAGTTAGGTGTCTATGACCAAATAACTAATAAGTAACAATGCCAATACGGCCAGGGACACATCGTTTCGGGCACGTTTCGGGTTTATTCCGGTTGTGTTATGGCTCGATTCGTACGTCAAAAATCCAATTAAACCTAGGGATCGCAAGTTTTATCAAATTCGTGCTCGCGATTATATGGTTTAATAAACCAATCAACCGTGATATGAGTTTATTGATTAATCAAATGGAATAGTAACCCGACCGGGTAGCAACCGGACATCATGTAGCCCAAGCCTAAACCCGTTAAAGGTCTGTGGAATTGACATTGACAACGATATTTGCGTTTGACTTTGACATTCATTGACATTGACATTCGATGTGCACGTCTTCGGTCTCTCCCGTGCGATTTTTCCCATATTTTTCAATTTTATAAATTTATAACTGGAATTTATAATTTAGCGCCATGGATTACAACAGTAGACAACTGGCCGAAGACACCTTTCTACGAGTACCAGTAGACGCCCGAGTGAGGTAAATTAAAAGACAATATTTTGATTTAGAAATTGCACAATTTTTCTTAGAATCTTGAAAGGTTTCTAAACTATTTTACAAGTTTTAAGGACCTATATTGTGTTCTTTTACATGCATACGTTTAAATAGATTAGATACATATTTGCTATTTCCTAGAGGTAAGTAGGTAACTATGAATCATTAGACATTTCAAGGACATTTTTGCAGTTAGAACTTGCAGTTCACGTAGGTATACAATAAATAATTTATCTGAGAGGCGACATGGACTAGAAGAGCTGATATCCATCAAAATGGCCCCCACACGTTAATTTCGCTATATTTTTCAACCTCCCAGTGCCTTACTGCTCTTGAATTGTTCTTGAATGACAAGACAACCCTCAGTAATGAAAAATATGATGCAGAGAGAGAGGAAATCTATCACATAATGCCCCCACTACTGAGTATCTGAGTATCTCCTCGCAGAATGAGAAGGGTTTAGGCATAGTCTGACACGCTGGCCCAATGCGGATTGGAAGACTTCACACACCTTTGAGTACATGGAGAACTCTCAGGCATGCAGGTTTCCGCACAATGTTTTCCTTCACCGTTAAAGCTAGTGATACTTAATAGCTTAAAACGCACATAACTGAAAAGTTAGTGGTGCGTGCCCGGGAACGAACCCCCGACCGCCGATTAGGAGGCGGACGTTCTAACCAATAGGCTATCACAGCTAGTAACGCTAAGTAAATAGTATGAATTATTCAATATAGGAAACATAAAGATGAGCAAGAAGAAGAGAGTCATCCATCTCTCAAAGTGGAGATGCAAACCATTCGTCTCAATCCCGACTCACAGAAACTTGTATTGGACACGCTTAGATTTATCCACGGCCAAGATTTTAAACTGGAAAGTAGTAGCAGCTACAAGGTATGTTCACTATTTGAAGGAGCTGAGTCTAAACCATAATTTTTCATATTAATATTTTAAATGTTAAATTGTATCTGTCTGTTACTTTTTCATGGCCTATTCGCTTAACCAATTTTGATGAAATGTACACAGATTTCTTGTATCCAAGAAATAGACATTTAAGCTACTTTTTTTTGTTTTTTGGAAAATCATTCGTACAGAGACATTTTAAACACCTAAATACATGCAGATTGTCATGGGCAGCCTCTAGTATTTTATATTATGGTTTGGTTGGTGACTGCTTTTATATCTGTATAAAAAATATTTCTATTTCTTAATAACTAGCTGACCTACCCTGGCTTCACTTGATAATAATTTTAGAAAACTCTCTCTTAGTAGGTGTCTATTTTATACATACTCAAAATTCTAGATTATAGTTTAGTTGACGAAAATAAGCAAGCTATATTGTCATACAAAAATTGTTTTGTCACTAAATATTTTTGGAAATGAAACTTGTGAACCACAACCTATGACCTGTGGTCGCTATTGTCAAAAGCTAAACGTAAAGGTCTTTCGACTTTTACATACATGCAAACATGTAACTATCTATTATTTTTGTGTCTAATTTTAGGACAAAGGTTCAAACCTGGGAAATCGTTTCTGGATGGAAAGAGGCAATCTAGTGGTTAGAGGAGGGTGTGATTACTCACTCACACCCAAACCAGACATAAAATCCTCTGAAACGAGGTTGCGAGAGTTTGCATTGTCAAAATTAGCAAAGTAGGTAACATTTTTTGTATTTGCAAAACATTTTTGATATCTATTAAAAATTGGCCCTTTATGGTTATGACATACCATGTTGTTGAACCTTGATCCTTGTTAATTCCTTCTTCAACTGCAACATCACTAGACTACTGCAATAGGTATGGTGATGATTCAGTGGTTAACTAAACTCAAAGCTCAAATAAACCTCTAAATGTTAATATAACTTGTGTTTTATGATACTCATAGATTTAGTTTTAAGTTTAGTATATTTTATCACCATTATGTCAATTTATTTGTCAAAATGAACAACTGACCGTCAAAAAGTGTACAGTGATACCCATCATCAATTTTACTGTGTTCTTATTTCAGATATTGCTTTCACAAGCCACATTGTGCGGAAGCCTTAGAAAATGCAGCAGAAAATGTTGATAGTGCACTAGAAATCCTATTTATGAAATATTTCAATGTTACTCAACAAGAAAAACCTGAAAATATCCCTTCTAAAACAGAATTACTGGAAATGAGAATGGACGAAAAAGCAGTATTGGAATCGATTTACGAAAACAGTTTTAAAGCGAATGATGCAAATATATGGACTGTGAACCTTGATCTGGATTATTTAACAAATGTTTATAAAAGTACAGATGCCCAGGTTCCAAAGAAAAGAGAAGACAAAAATACGAATTTCAAAACGAAAAAGAAAGAAGCGTGCAAACTCTTTTTACGAGGTTCTTGCAGATTTGGTGCTAAATGCAAATTTTCACACGAAACAGAAGCAGAAAATAAACGGAAAGAAATTGCTTATACAGATAGTGAAAAAGTTTCTTATGAATTAGAAATAATGTTTCCAGAAAACTCTTTATATCCTTACGAACCTCCAGTACTATTTTTTAAACCACAGCATAGTTCCAGTTTGATACCAGAGCTAACATGTTTGCGAATAACCGCTAGATTATATGACGAAGCCAAAATATTAGCCCAAGACGGTGTACCAAGTATTTACACACTAGTAGAATTATTGAACAACGAAGAAGATATATTAAATTTTATAAAGTTTGATACTAGAAAATTCCCAGAACCGTTTGAAGCATTATTCCCTCAGCTAATAGAAAATTCGAATTCAAAGAAGGTAACACACCCTTCTCATTATAAGAAAGGGGAAACCAAAGATAGATCAAATATTAATTTTAATACAATATTGAAAGAAAACAGTGAAATAGTTAGATGGTGGTTAGACAAACGCGATAATAATAAGTATCATAAAATGTTGTCTAGCAGGAAAAAGTTACCAGCATGGAAAAAACGGAAAGAAATTTTAGATGCAATGGATAAATCACAGGTGAGTCTAAGAATTAAGTTATGTCTAAGAATTAAAATGGTTTGTGTAAATGAAGAATACAACAAGGGGAGAGATAGCTACTATCACTGAACATTTGTTGCAATCAATAATATGGTGACAGTATTTTTGTGATGATAAATTAGACTCTCGTATTTTTATTTTTCGTTAAATGACTTTGCTTATGGGTTCTAGTGGGCCATACAACTAAGTGACATAGAGTGCAATAGAGAGAATATTCTCTCGATCTCTCATTTGCCCATATGAGTGAGCGAGACAATGCAAGAGTAGCTTAGCTTCTATCGGGTGTCCTACAACACTTCATATTCAATTCAATTCCAATTAAAATATTTTTATTCAATTAAACTTTCACAAGTGCTTTTGAATCGTCAAAATAATCTACCTCTGGTTCGGAAAGCCGTTCCTACCGAGAAGAACTAGCAAGAAACTCGGCGGTTGCTGTTTTCAAGTGTTCAATTTACAATAATATGCCTTACTGTACTATACAAGCAATTGCAGCCCTGCGTATTGCTGGAACGAGTCAAATCCATGCTTCTATTGTCATTTACATAATGTTCTATTGTATAATATGCTTTTTTCAGGAGCATACTTTTAATAAACTTTTTAAAATTGTGTAAAGGCAAGTCTAAAACTGACTGGAATTGTATTATAAAATATTTCACTCATTCCCACAAATGACTTTCCCACTTTCCTGAGGCGGAGCGTAGGATTTGCGAGCCAATTACGGTTTCTAGTTTGCCTGTCGTGGAAATGACCGATTTTTTTATAACAGAATGTTTTGTCGTTCAAAAATAGTTTTCTTTTTTTTTTCTTTTTTTTAAATAAGAATACTAGCCATGTTAAATGACTAATATTCCCCTTTCCTCTACGACAATAGTGCAACGGGCGGGGTTTGAACCGTCGACCTTTCGGTTTTCAGTCCACTCCTTTACCGGTTGAGCTATTGAGGCTCATAGTTTTGTTTAATTGTCAGGTAATAGTAATAAGCGGGGAGACGGGTTGCGGCAAGAGTACGCAAGTGCCGCAGTACATTCTGGACGACTGGCTCGACAGCTACAGCCACGGAGGGCGCGAGCACGTGGACATAGTGTGTACTCAGCCCAGGAGGATATCCGCTATTGGGGTAGCCGACAGAGTGGCTGAGGAACGGGTTGAGAGGACAGGGCAGATTGTCGGCTATCAGGTAATTTTGTTTTATGTATTTGGAGTGTCACAAGGTTTAAAAGTTGGGTTTCAAATTAATTGGAGAAATTTTCGAGATTTCTCGGATCAGGTAATTTAGTTTCATGAAGTGCAATTCTTTTATTCACGACTTTACAATGTCGCGAAGTTTAAATTACGGCTTTCAAGTGAATTTAAGAAATAGAAATTGATGATTTTCGAAGATTTTCGGGGTGCTGACTACGAAAATCAGGTTCATCTTTAATACTCTTGAATAAAAACGACATATCATTCCCATCCATAAATCCATAGATGTCATTTTCGAAATAGTTCTGATTACGAAAATGACATTTCCATTCCATTTTCAAAAAGGTAATTGGCGTGTCTTTGTTTAGTTTTTGAAAATTCGGTGTCATTTTCGCGGTTTTTTGGGGTATCTACTGATTACGAAGATGACGTCCATTTTCAAGTTCAAGATGGTCTTTTTAACACGTTTTTATTAACTCACTTTCTTGACAGTCTGTTTGTTTGTCTGCTTGATACAGATTTTGCAATTTAAATTAACTTTTTTATTTTTCTGAAGTAAATATTGGTGACATGTCCAGGATGTCTTCAAAGAATTTCTGCTTTAATTTTCAGATCAGATTAGAAAGCAAAGTTTCTTCTAAAACAAGACTAACCTTCTGCACCACCGGCATTTTACTGCGAAGATTAGAATACGATCCACAGTTACAATCTATCACTCATATATTAGTCGACGAAGTTCACGAAAGGTCTGAAGAGAGCGATTTTCTTCTACTCATACTGAAGGACCTTATCAAAGTACGGAAGGACTTAACTATTGTGCTTATGAGTGCGACAATGAACGCCGATTTGTTCTCGGGTTACTTTAACAAGGTTCCAGTTATTGAAATACCAGGTATACTATCACTTTTTGACAATTAATTGTCATTTTTTTAAATAGCGAGCAAACGAACAGGCGGGTCACCTGATGTTAAGTGATAACCGCCGCCCAATAACATTAGCAGCACCAAAGAAACCGTCAACGCGTTGCCGACCTTTAAGGAATTGGTTGATCCGCCCCTTGAGCAACCCCATATTATAATTTAGTGGAAACATTGCCGAAGAGAGTTGATTCCACAGTTTGCATGTGCGTAGAAAAAAGTGGTGACGGTGAAATTGCTTACGGTTTCGCCAGAAATCGTTGTTAAGGTTTCGTATCCATACCTCAAAAGGAAAAAAGGACCCCTTATAGGAACACTTCATTGTCTGTCGTGTCTGTCAATTCAGGAGAATCAAAACCTATAGCGTACTTCCCATTGATCTAGAATCATGAAATTTGGCAGGAAGCAATGTCTATAGCACAAGAAAAGGAATCCAAAAACTGTGAATTTGTGGAAGGTTACATTTACACCACAAAAAAAATTGTGTTCTCAACCAAATAATTAGTTTACTAAATCACATCATGATGGCGCTGTCCGTCATTAACTTGCAGTGTTGTACTGCTGTTGGAGAAAAAAAAGTTATTACACTGGTTTGAGATTTCTTGTATGATGGCTCCCTTCGTGTTTGAATCCTACTCGTACTTGACCGATTTTCTTTGGAAAGGTAAACTAAACTATAAAACTTTTTTAGGTCGAACTTTTCCAGTGGAACAACTGTTTTTGGATGACGTTATGGACATTACAAATTATGTTTTAGAAGAAAATGGTCCATACGCGCGAAAAGTTAAGAAAGGTAAAGTCTGTTTAATAAGAAAAAGTTGACCAAAATCCTGATTAAGTAACCTTTTCAATGTTTGTACTTTATAATGTTAATTGTGATAGTACTTATTTATTCTCCTTCCTTATGAAAATTCAAAAGAAAACACTGGATTTTCTTAAATAACCTAATTACACAAATTTTGTATTCTTTTTAAGTAGGGTTAGTACAGGGTATGCACAACTCGACAACGTTGATTGATTTCGAGCATCAAAAAAGAACGACGTCAGAATTAAATGGATCTACATCCTTTGGCATTTGATTTAAAGTATCAATTTTTTACTGGCATAGTTTTTATTTCGTAACGTTTTCGCTAGAGGCGCTTGTTGTAAATGAATAAGGCAATCTGGGCCCATTTTACTTTATTTTTTTCGATGCTGAAATCCATCAACGCTGTTGAGAGAAAACTAGTTAGTACTAATCCTACAGTTAGTATATTTGTTATGTACAGTAATTTTTTTTTTTTTATTTCATTTTGTTTGGGTATCATATATCTTTCTTGTTTGTATCTCAGGTGATAGAGAGAAGAGGATAGACTTCGAAACTGAGTTCGAAACATGTGACGTCAAATCGGAAGCAACGGAACCGCCTAAGGCGTCGATACGTGACGAAAACCTCTCAATATCGCAAATGGTCGCACGGTATCCAAACTGTAGCAAATTAGCGTGCAAGAATTTGTATCTCATGGACACTGAAAAGGTAAAAAATGAGTATTTAGAATGTTTAAAAAACCGTTTTTTTTGCATTCTTTCAATATGTGTGTGTGTTTGTTACTCTTTAACGCAAAAATTGGATTTGACTGAAATTTGAAATGGAGGTAGATACCCTGGATTAACAACATAGGCTACTTTTATCCCGGAAAATCAAAGATTTCCCACGGGACTAAAAACCTATATCCACGCGAACGGAGTCGCGGGCATCAACTAGTATAGAATAATTTAAGACTTGACCAATTATGCACCTTCCTGTAATGTACAAGTTGAACAACTGGTGTGCAAATAATATCTGATATGGCTAAAGAATCCCAACCCCCATACTGAAACAAAATGAAAAAGAAATACGCTTGCTTTTTTTTACTATTTGGTTTTGTTTGACTGAAAATGATTTTCAGATAAATCTAGACCTCGTAGAACATGTTCTAACGTACATAGTGGAAGGCGATCACTCGTGGCCGCGAGAGGGCGCCATTTTGATTTTCCTGCCCGGCATCGGAGAGATTATGTCCTTGCACGACCAACTGGCTGAAAGTCACACGTTTAGTCCAAAGTAAGTCTTATACCAATAACACATTATTATACCCTTTTAGTATAGGGCTCTCTCTGTTACGCAATCCCATAAAAATGACAAAGACAGAAACTCAGTGGGTGTTAACAATTTTGAGAGTCGTCAATCGATCAATCAATTACAAAGGAACCTATGTTTTCTGTACTCTATTGGAGAACCTGTGTTATCAAAAATAGTCGAAATTTAATTCGAGAACATAGTTTCGTTTGTGATTAGTTATTATTTATTTGAGTTTGAGACAGATTGCAAAGCTCTAAACACTAATCCTAATTCCTAATCTTACTTCCTAATATATAACTAATCTGAAAGTGTGGATGTTTGGATGTTTGTTACTCAATCACGCAAAAACTATTGGACAGATTTGGCTGAAATTTAGAATGGAGATAGATTATACTTTGGTTTAACTTCTTATTCCGAAAAATCAAAGAATTCCCGCAGGATTTCGAAAAGCGTAACTCCACGCGGACGAAGTCGCGGGCATCAGCTAGAAATTTAATAGAAAATAACAATTTTATATATTAAAAGTAAAACTAATAAGAGGCCCTAAATAATAATTTACTTCAAACTATCCAAAAAAATCTTTCCTTGGCTTTGGATTGCGATACATTTGGGTTCGAGGTGTACTCATTCAATTTAGAAGTTTATAATCGGATCCCCCATCGACATCAAAATTAAATTTTAAAAGAAAAATGAAGAGCTGGCTTGTCGAGGAGTCTTTCTATAGTTACAATGAATTTCTACATGGGAAGATCCTAGACTAAATTGTATATTAATTATTTAATTTATTGTATATTTTTAAGAAAATTTATTATGACATGTTATTATTTAAAAAAAAATAATGTGATTTGTGATTGACGTATAATGTATAATTATGAATATGAATATGGAGAGCCAAATTGCTTATATTTCAGTACAGGTAAATACGTATTAGTGCCGCTCCACTCAACACTGTCAAGCGAAGAACAGGCGCGGGTGTTTAAGAAACCTCGGCCCGGGGCGAGGAAGATTGTGCTTTCAACCAACATAGCGGAGACTTCGGTTACTATAGACGACTGCGTTTTTGTTGTTGACTGCGGACGGATGAAGGAGAAAAGGTTAGTAAATCGCGATATTAAAATTTTGACATGACATGATCAACCCATTGCCGGCCTACTACTGAGCACGGGTATCTTCCCAGAGTGAGAAGGGTTTAGTCCGCCACGCTGGCCCAATGCGGATTGGCAGAATTCATACACCTTTGAGTACATGGAAACTCTCAGGCATGCAGGTTTCCTCACGACGACGTTTTCCTTCACCGTACCTTTTGTTGGTTTACCACTACCCATTACACTGGAATTAAAGTGTATTAACTCCAAAATCACGACCGCGAGACCTCGGTATCAGCAAGCGCAGTGTGGGACGACCTCCAACCCATTGGACTGACGACCTTAAGAAGAAAGTGGGAAGGGGGTGGATGAGGAAGACAGAGGATATTGTGTAGCGGCGGGATCTTGGGAAGGCAGCACTGCCCCCGATAATTAAAAAGACGTATCTAACATTTTTTCCAGATTTGAGTTATATACATTGCCAGAATCAGAAAAAAAAGGCGCATCTGCATGTATTTTTAATATTTTTCTAACTTCCTCCAGTGCGGTTTTAGCAATACAAAATAAGGCGTTTCTGTTCATTTTTTTACACCCGATTGAAGATGAAAAGACGTATTTACGTGAAACTTAATTAAAAAGTCGCATTTATGTAGATAATGTCCTCATACTTTATAGTTTTTTTTTTAAGTTCAGTAATATAAAGGGCGCATATTTGTCCCTATTTCTAAGTGGAAGTTAATAAGACGCAAATGAGCATTTGCGTCTAACGCGCTAATAAAAATCTGGTTTCACATTAACAAATAAAGGCCACATCTGACCACTTGCGCCCTATTTTCTTCGTAAAATTATTTTAGCATAGGCGCATTTGCCTTTTGCGTCTCAATACTTTACTTTGAATAAAAAAATACAATATAATACTTAATGGAAAAGGCGCAAGTGTGCAGAAACGTCCTTTTTTCCTAGAATTGTGAATCAAGCGGGGGGTCGGGCGGGGAATGTTTAGTACGGCACCTGACTAGTTTCTGTCAGTTGCGCCCGATTAGGTTGTTGGAGTATGACGTGTCGCAGTCGCAATTTTTCGCAGCGTGATTCGTCGTAACAAAGTAAGTATATTTTATTTGAAAAGTGTGTTGTTTATGTGTGCAAAAAAGCTTTTATTGAGTTAATCTTATTGAATTGTGTGTGTTTTTTGTGATCATATTTAATTTTCGTTTAATAAAAGTAAAGTTTCGTGTACGTTATATCGCTTGCAAACACTTAACGTGCTTTATAACGCTTTTTTAGTGCATTCTCACACTATTAACTGTTGTTACAGGTAAAACTAAAATGAAAAAAGGTCGATGCTTTGAGTTACTTACTAAAGCTTTAGCTTCCACAAGTACGGAAAGCACAAATAGTACTGCTGTAGAAAATACAGAGCTAATTTCACGGTATCCCTTAATTATCGACCAACACCCTTACCAAATAAGCCATGAAGAGAAGAGAGGTGAAGAAATTAACCACGTCTCTACATCTGACAGTGTTCTTCCGGATAAAGTCTGCGATAATACCACCACTGCAGCTACTATCAGCAGCAGCTGCAGCAGTTCAACAGCAAGTGACTTTGACTCTGATGATTCAGTTTTCGATAAAGATTACATTCCACCACAAACAAAAAACAAAATTAGTGTTATCGACTCTGATTCAGATATTGATTTCATAGAGAACTCACAACAAAACAACATTCGCGTATCCGAATCACCTGAACGAGAAGATTTTGAGCCCGAAAATCAGACTGACCAGGCTTCTGAAAATGTAATCCAACTTACCAAGAAAGGAAGTGTACGTAAACGCAAACATTACGATACTTCATTGCGAGAGCGTACTAGAGCTAAGAAAGAGTTAAAGACTAATACCAAGTATTGCGTTAAACCAGGTTGTGGCGAAGAATGTAAAAAAAAGTGTTCTTCAAATATATCTGAAATCCAGCGAGGTATTATAAATAAGCAGTTTCGTAATTTCACCTGGAGAGAACAGTACATATACATAATTAACAACACATCTCAAACTATACCGGCCAGGCGAACAAAAAAAAATCCTAACTCAAAAGTAATTAACCGAGGAAAAACTATTACATATTTTATGTTGAATGAAAATAATGAGAAAGTAACGGTGTGCAAGATTTTTTTTTTGACGACCCTTGGATTTGAGAAAAAAAACGACAAGGTTCTGCGAAACGCTTTAAAACAAGCGCAAGTACAAGAAATAACGGATATGCGAGGCTGTAATCCCAACCCTAAAAAGATCGATAACAAGCCCATCATTGATCACATTAATTCTTTTCATCCTGCTGTATCACACTACAGAAGAGTACATGCACCCAATCGAAAATATTTACCATCAGAACTAAATATTCGTGATATGTACAAAGACTTTTGTGATAAAATGGGTATAACTGAGCAGTCCGCTCCCGAAGATTGTGTATCTTACGATCACTACCGACGAGTTATTAAAGAACTTAATATCTCTTTCGCAAAACTAGGCAACGAGGAGTGCGAAATATGCGAAAAATATAAACTACATAACCCTGATTTTAAGGAGATCCGACATCGAAATTGCACCGGATGTAAGGAATACGAATTGCATCACAGAAGATACATTGTAGCACGACAGAAATACGATGAAGATAAATCTCGTCAAATGAGTATGCAAGACCAAACCAGTGACACTATGTATTACTCAGTAGACCTAGAAAAGGTTATAATGTGCCCTCGTCTAGATGAATTCAAGGTTGCTATATTTTGCCCAAGATTGATATTGTTTAATGAGAGTTTCGTACCTCTTGGAGACAAGAAATTTCGAGGCGCGAGGGACACATTTGCTTGTATCTGGCATGAAGCTATTGCTGGCAGGAAAAAAGACGACATCATAAGCTGTTTCCGAGCTTTTTTTTTGCAATATCGTGACGTCAAGCACATAACATTGTGGCTTGACAACTGTGCCGCTCAAAACAAAAACTGGGGTCTTTTTTCCTATTTATTGTATCTGATTAACTCGAGTGATGTAAATTTGGAAACTATCACTCTGAAATATTTGGAAGTAGGACACACATACATGTCAGCGGATGAATTCCATCATCAGGTAGAGTTGTCACTCAAAAAGAAGAAAAGAATATATGACTTTGAAGACTTCCATCACGCGGTTTCAGATACTCATCGTAAAATTACTGTAAAGAAAATGGTCGTGAGCGACTTTTGTAAATTTGAAGATTGCTCTTCTTCATACAAACTTCAAAATATGACACCAAGAGTATATCTGAGTAACATGTGCGAAGTAACTTTTCGAAGGGAAATTAATACAATAGCATTCAGAACTGATTTTGATGGCATTGAAAGAGAACTGGACTTCTTGAGAGTGAAAAATATTAAAATTGGCATTCCAAGACCAGCAATAAAAACTCAATTCAGAGGAGTTAATAAAAAGCGAAAATCTGATATAATCGATCAGTTACTTTCTCTTATGCCAGAGAACCGAAGGGCGTTTTGGCGAAATTTACCAGTGAATGATAACTCTGTCGATTTGATTAACGAATATGAGGAAGATGTTGACAAATAGGTACACAAAGCAACGACAGCTCTTTTTCTTTACTACTTACTTGCTATCTGTTAAGATTTTTTAGGTAAGACAATATTTTTCCAAAAAAGTTATTTTTGTACTTATTTTTAAGATTTGTCCAAGGATTGATAATTGTCTGTGATCTTACATTTTAAGAGAATCTAGAGGCAGTTAAGACTGATGTTTGTTTTTAATTTTTTGATATTGATTATATAAATGTTTTTCACTTTGATATTTTAGTCACATAATTAACATAATATCGTTTGTTAATTACTTTTGAAAACGACTTACTTATTATATGATTATTAGCCAAAGAATGTTACTTTTTTAAGACGGTTTGTTATAATAAAGATATAAGAGATAATTATAACAGATCTATATCTATATAATAAGACTGATTAAGCAAAACTTTGCTCAGGTTAATAATTACATAGTTCTGATTTTAATTATAATTTACTGTGCCATGGATAGTATTTTTGTTTATGTGGGTCAAAAGATTTTAAAATAAATACTTGACTTTAACAAATAGTGTTTTATTTACAAATAATAATAATTTATTAAAGTCATATCCTAATGGCTATGGCTTATAAAGTAACCTACTGTACTATTTCAGATATACTTACTACGTTAAATAAAAGGATTATTAAATAATTTTAAAACATTTTATCTAAGCCAACGGTTATCTATATACTTTCTAATTCTTAAGAAAAAAGGCGGATATACCTATATGCGCCCATTTCTGTTACAACCATATACTAGATAGATAAACTAAGTACTTAGAAGAAAAGTACAGCCAAAAGCGTTTGAAATTTAAAGGACGCATCTAACCATTTACGTCTATTCAATTAAGTATGTAATATTTTTCTTCATTTTTTATGCTAAGATGAATCTGTTTTTTCATTATTTTTATTATAATAATTTAATAAACTCATATTATTACTAAACCAAGTTAAAGCCTATTATTAGTGGGCATTATTTTCAACTTCCAGTATGTAAATATTTTAATTCACTCGAAGACATCAAACGATTTCCCGTTCCATTCGTTAAAACATTTATTTCTCCGTTTTTACTTTTTGTTAGATACGTCTTTTTAATTATCGGGGGCAGACTGCAGTCCAGCAGTTGTTGTTTGCGTCCAGCAGTGGACGCAAACAGGCTGATTGATTGAATTCCAAAATATCATTTCAGGTTCGATTCCAACCGCAACATGGAATCCTTAGACCTAGTGTGGGTGTCGCGAGCCAACGCGAAGCAACGTAGAGGCCGCGCCGGTAGGGTCATGCCCGGGGTCTGCATACATCTGTTCACATCCCATCGATACACCCATCACTTTGCGGAACAACCCGTACCGGAGATACATAGAGTGCCATTGGAACAACTGTTATTGAAGCTGAAGATTCTGCCGCTATTTCAGAACATGAACGTACATGAAGTATTAGGTAAGAATACGTCATCTTTATCGATAGTCACACTATCACACTTCACACTAATAATATTATAAAGGCGAAAGTTTGTGTGTATGTGTGTGTGTGTGTATGTTTGTTACTCTTTCACGCAAAAACTACTGGACGGATTTAGCTGAAATTTGGAATGGAGATAGATAATATCCAGGATTAGCACATAGGCTACTTTTTATCCCGGAAAATCAGAGAGTTCCCACGGGATTTCGACAAACCTAAATCCACGCGGACGAAGTCACGAGCATCATCTAGTTAAAATATAAACTTTAAATGTATTATATGTTTATAATCCACCCATCTTTACAGGTAAAACGATAGAACCTCCCCTCAAATCCAACATAGACGGTGCATTAACCCGCTTGCAAGACGTGGGTGCTTTAGACAAATCTTTTGTCCTCACTGCGCTCGGGAAGCACTTGGCGGCGCTACCAGTGGACGTGAGGATAGGGAAGCTGATGCTATTCGGCGCTATATTCTGCTGTGTGGACTCGGCTTTAACTATGGCGGCTTTTTTGAGCCACAAAAGCCCTTTTGTCGCGCCTTTTGGGAAAAAGGTAAGTTACTTCGTGCAACCCATTTTTTTTACAAATTACCTTTACTAAAATAGTTTTTTTTTTGCCAAATACCTGTTTCTGAAATATTCCGTTTAAAATCCTTTTACCTTCACTTTACAGTTTATCCTATAAAGTGAGTCACGTCACATAATTTCAATATAGCGGATTTTTTTCGGTTTATATTTTCTTTTACACGATTTACTGATATAAGGTCATTGTGTTTTAATGTTGACAAAATATTTTTTTCTCATAATTTCATTTTCTGCTTGATTTTTTGCAAAAGAATTTGTTATTTCACAGACAGAGGCTGACGCAAAAAGGAGAGAATTCGCTTGTTCGAATAGTGATCAGTTGACTACGTTAAGAGCTTATAGGGTAAGTTAGAAGGATAATAAAATTAAAAAATAGAGAAAGTTATGGTCGTGATTCAGCAACCACAACTTTGTCTTTCAAGTAAACATTCCACTAATCCCATCTATCCCACTAATTCTGGAGTCCGCGATCAATTCTTTGACCAAATATACCAGACACAAAAATAAACTTTGACATCCCATACATACTCATTACTCGTACCAAAAAAAGAATATAGGTATTTCATAAATGAAAACTCACTATATTGGCTCTATAGCTCAGATCTATAGACTTTGACTTTGCTCTGTTAAAACGAGATTCGAAATACCTATTTGTAATGAAAGTATAAAATTGCAAAACATTGCCGACTTCACTATTTCATACAAGCTGCTATTAGTAGATACTAAACGTGCGTTTAGACATTAGTTTGTAATTAGTCAATAACAGTCCTGTTACAGGCCGATTACTATAAATAATAACTTGTCCCCTGCCGTATGATTTTATGATTTGCAATGGTGCCAATATAACGTCAGGGGGACAGGTTATACAAGTATAGTGAAGGATCTGTAGTTGATAGATTTAACACTGACATTTAATTTGTCGTAGATCCGAACTCACAGAGCGCGACATCTTAGTTCATGACGAATCACACTATATACTAATATTATAAAGCTGAAAGTTTGTGTGCATGTGTGTGTGTGTATGTTTGTTACTCTTTTACGCAAAAACTACTGGACGGATTGGGCTGAAATTTATAATGGAGATAGATTATACCCGGATTAGCACCTAGGCTACTTTTTATCCCGGAAAATCAAAGAGTTCCCATGGGATTTTTAAAAAACCTACATCCATGCGAACGAAGTCGCGGGCATCAGCTAGTCATTAATAATGTTCTATTTTAAATGCTTTCTTCCAGAGATGGCAGCAAGCGCTAAAGTCAAGCACACACGCGGCGCTAGTGTTCTCCAACGAGCACTTCCTTTCGCACAAGACGCTCATGATGCTCGCCGATATCAAGCACCAGCTGCTCGGCTTGCTGGCTTCCATCGGCTTCGTACCCGACATGCCCGCTCTGAGGAGGAAGATGAGGAAGGATTCCGTTGCTTCATTGACTGGGGATGAAGTAAGTTCTTACTTCCTTACGTACTAGAGGACTTCGAGGTGTCATTCAAGTTGCGGTGCGAGGGACGAATCAAGCGCACCGATACCAAACTCAGAGAGTAAGTTTAAATGTCGTCAGATTCGTCTAAAGAGTGGTTATGGGGCCGAAGCAAGCGCAAACTAATCTTGGGTATGTACCATGTAGCACCATTTGCTAAATACTATGATTGTTTAAGTACTAACACTGCACTAAACACAAAAGTACTAACACTACACTAAACACTACACTAAAAACACTAAAGTCAAGCACGCACGCGGCGCTAGTGTTCTCCAACGAGCACTTCCTCTCACACAATACGCTCATGATGCTCGCCGATATCAAGCACCAGCTGCTCGGCTTGCTGGCTTCCATCGGCTTCGTACCCGACATGCCCGCTCTGAGGAGGAAGATGAGGAAGGATTCCGTTGCTTCATTGACTGGGGATGAAGTAAGTTCTTACTTCCTTACGTACTAGAGGCCTCAGAGGTGTCATTCGAGTTGCGGTGCGAGGAACGAATCAAGCGCACCGATACCAAGCTCAGAGAGTAAGTTTAAAGGTCGTCAGATTCGTCTAAAGAGTGGTTATGGGGCCGAAGCAAGCGCAAACTAAACTTGGATATGTACCATGTAGCACCATTTGCCAATACTATGATTGTTTAAGTACTACACTACACTAAACACTAAAGTACTAACACTACACTAAACACTTCAGTACTAACACTACACTAAACACTAAATTCAAGCACGCACGTGGCGCTAGTGTTCGCCAACGAGCATTTCCTCTCACACAAGACGCTTATGATGCTCGCCGATATCAAGCATCAGCTGCTCGGCTTGCAGGCTTCCATCGGCTTCGTGCCCGACATGCCCGCTCTGAGGAGGAAGATGAGGAAGGATTCCGTTGCTTCATTGACTGGGGATGAAGTAAGTTCTTACTTCCTTACGTACTAGAGGCCTCAGAGGTGTCATTCGAGTTGCGGTGCGAGGGACGAATCAAGCGCACCGATACCAAGCTCAGAGAGTAAGTTTAAAGGTCGTCAGATTCGTCTAAAGAGTGGTTATGGGGCCGAAGCAAGCGCAAACTAAACTTGGATATGTACCATGTAGCATTATTGCCAATACTATGATTGTTTAAGTACTACACTACACTAAACACTAAAGTACTAACACTACACTAAACACTTCAGTACTAACACTACACTAAACACTAAATTCAAGCACGCACGTGGCGCTAGTGTTCGCCAACGAGCATTTCCTCTCACACAAGACGCTTATGATGCTCGCCGATATCAAGCATCAGCTGCTCGGCTTGCTGGCTTCCATCGGCTTCGTGCCCGACATGCCCGCTCTGAGGAGGAAGATGAGGAAGGATTCCGTTGCTTCATTGACTGGGGATGAAGTAAGTTCTTACTTCCTTACGTACTAGAGGCCTCAGAGGTGTCATTCGAGTTGCGGTGCGAGGGACGAATCAAGCGCACCGATACCAAGCTCAGAGAGTAAGTTTAAAGGTCGTCAGATTCGTCTAAAGAGTGGTTATGGGGCCGAAGCAAGCGCAAACTAAACTTGGATATGTACCATGTAGCACCATTTGCCAATACTATGATTGTTTAAGTACTACACTACACTAAACACTAAAGTACTAACACTACACTAAACACTTCAGTACTAACACTACACTAAACACTAAATTCAAGCACGCACGTGGCGCTAGTGTTCGCCAACGAGCATTTCCTCTCACACAAGACGCTTATGATGCTCGCCGATATCAAGCATCAGCTGCTCGGCTTGCTGGCTTCCATCGGCTTCGTGCCCGACATGCCCGCTCTGAGGAGGAAGATGAGGAAGGATTCCGTTGCTTCTTTGACTGGGGATGAAGTAAGTTCTTACTTCCTTACGTACTAGAGGCCTCAGAGGTGTCATTCGAGTTGCGGTGCGAGGGACGAATCAAGCGCACCGATACCAAGCTCAGAGAGTAAGTTTAAAGGTCGTCAGATTCGTCTAAAGAGTGGTTATGGGGCCGAAGCAAGCGCAAACTAAACTTGGATATGTACCATGTAGCACCATTTGCCAATACTATGATTGTTTAAGTACTACACTACACTAAACACTAAAGTACTAACACTACACTAAACACTTCAGTACTAACACTACACTAAACACTAAATTCAAGCACGCACGTGGCGCTAGTGTTCGCCAACGAGCATTTCCTCTCACACAAGACGCTTATGATGCTCGCCGATATCAAGCATCAGCTGCTCGGCTTGCTGGCTTCCATCGGCTTCGTGCCCGACATGCCCGCTCTGAGGAGGAAGATGAGGAAGGATTCCGTTGCTTCATTGACTGGGGATGAAGTAAGTTCTTACTTCCTTACGCACTAGAGGCCTCAGAGGTGTCATTCGAGTTGCGGTGCGAGGGACGAATCAAGCGCACCGATACCAAGCTCAGAGAGTAAGTTTAAAGGTCGTCAGATTCGTCTAAAGAGTGGTTATGGGGCCGAAGCAAGCGCAAACTAAACTTGGATATGTACCATGTAGCACCATTTGCCAATACTATGATTGTTTAAGTACTACACTACACTAAACACAAAAGTACTAACACTATACTAAACATTAAAGTACTAACACTACACTAAACACTAAAGTACTAACACTACACTAAATATTTTAGTACTAACACTACACTAAAACACTAAATTCAAACACGCACGTGGCGCTAGTGTTCTCCAACGAGCATTTCCTCTCACACAAGACGCTTATGATGCTCGCCGATATCAAGCTCCAGCTGCCCGGCTTGCTGGCTTCCTTCGGTTTCTGGTCTGACATGCCCGCTCTGAAGAGGAAGATGAGGAAGGATTCCGTTGCTTCTTTGATTGGGGACGAAGTAAGTGTTTGCGTAGAAGTCTCATTTCTGTCGGACGTCCCCCGATGCCTGATTTCACGCAGTTTTTATTTTATAATTTTATATAGTTAAATAAATATTATGTTAGTAGTTTAATTTTATGTATTATAAATTCTTGTTACAGTTGAACTGCAATGGAAATAATGACAAATTGTTGGCTGCGATTCTGTGCGCTGCGTTATATCCTAATGTCGTGAAGGTAAATATCAAAAATTCAACACTTCTTTACAACTTGTCGCTACTACAATTGGGATTATGGCTACTAGTCAAATCAGGGACTTTCTATCAAACGTCAAATCGCTCGCTTAATAACATGGAATCTTGTATGAAATACATACATGTGACGTCATAAACATTCGACGCGCAATTCTCCGTACTACTTTAAGGTGGAAGCGACGGGTCTGCCCGCGAAATTCTATTAGAAGTTACTTAGTTCTAGTATCGACTAACTCGCAAACTAGTCGATACTAGAACTGACTTCTTAAGCTGGACCCTTTCAAGTAAAGATTTTTATATAAACCTGTGAGGATGATACTGCCTTTTTCGGAATTAAAGTGCCACAAGCCTACGTTGTCGCATTAGTTTACAAATTGCGAAAAACCAAGTAAAATTTGAATTTCGCGGGCAGACCCGTCGCTTGCCCCTTAAAGCAAGCTTGAAACTAACAGTGAACGTTGATTATACGAATTTTGGAAAACCCTGCATTTGATAATTACTAAAGTATCTGTGTATGTAATTTATTTTCAACATAGGCATCATTCTAAATTATTATTGAACTAAAAATATTTTTTAGGTGCTAACCCCAGAAAAAGCGTTTCACATGCAAGCAAGTGGCGCCATACCTCGCCAGCCGACACCAGACGAGCTGAAGTTCAAGACCAAATCGGACGGCTACGTAGCCCTCCACCCCTCCTCTGTTAACTCCACCATAGGATACTTCGCGAGCCCATATCTAGTGTACCAAGAGAAGGTGAAAACGTCGAGGGTTTTTATACGGGAGTGCTCTATGGTGCCTCAGTTGCCGTTGGTTTTGTTTTCTGGTGAGTTTGTCCATGGTTTTGTTTAGATTTTGAATGGAAAACACCATGGGGTGAAATAGTGAACCCTTTCTTTTACATTAGTTTTTATTTATTTTTATTTATTTGTACCAGATAGTTGTAACAGTAAAGAAAAAATAAAGAAAAAGTGGTCAGGGACGCACTTGTCTCTTTAAAGAGATCTCTACCAGTAACCCTTGGTAGTGTGAGAGGTTTTTATTTTATTTCAATACATAAGACAGGTTTTTACACTATACCGGACTCTAAAAAAAAAAAAAGATTCCGACGAATTGAGAACCTCGTCGTTTTTTGGAAGTCGGTTAAAAAGGAGGTTACGCACTCAATCCGCATGTATGTAATATGTATGTTCGAGAATATTATCTCAAAAGACCAATGAAAAAGATTTTATACTATATTTTGTCTAAGTGAAATTGATAACACCAGACCCATCTAGTATATCTAGTGTATTACAGTGATATTATCTAGACCCAAAATATTTAAAACACGAATCTTTCCAGGTTGTACGTTAGCTGTGGAGCTTCATAATGGCACATTTATCGTTTCCTTGGAAGACGGATGGATTATGTTCCAAGTTGAAAAGCATGAAGTGAGTTTAATAGATTCTACAGCATGAAATAGTCGTTGTTGTCATACGGGAATACGGGATACGCTACGGCGTATCTGTACAGTTTCAACTCTCTACTCTCTAGCCCATTCATTCATGGTTCATGAGAAACAGCCCGCTGACAGACAGACGGACGGATAGCGGAGGCATATACTCTATCCACGGAAAGAAATTAGTATAGTGCTCTCTCTGTTACGTAATCCCATACAAATGACATAGACAAAAATGTTTTTTTGTTTTGAATGTTTTTGAAAATATGTTTGTGTTTGGTTGGTGACGCAAACTCGTCTTAACGCCCACGCCAAGTAATTTAGCGTTTCGGTTCGATACTGTGTAGAAACCGACGAATAAAAAACCGTCTCATCCCTTCCAAGTTAGCCATTTACCATCTTAGACTGCATCATCACTTACCGCTAGGTGAGATCGCAGTCAAGGGCTAACCTGTAATGGAATAAGAAACTTACATTTAGTTTATGTTCATTTCAGGTTGCCGAAATGCTAAAGACGATTCGTGTGGAACTCATCAATCTTCTAGAAGAGAAGATTAAAGATCCCTCGTTGGACCTGCTGCATTATGAGAAAGGAAACAAAATCATCAAGACAATCGTCCAAATTATATCTAAAGATTAATCTTTAGTGACATAGAATAATCCTGTATGAATAATAATTTATTGTACTACTATATTATTATTATAAACGATTACTATGGTGATTTTGAGTTATCGATATTTCGACCCATAAGACGTGATCTTATATCCGTTATTGACATGTTAACAACATAAGCTTAAGATCATTACTTTATTAATTTACAAAAAAAAATACGTTATTACGTACTATTGTACAATTGTACGATTGTATTGTATAATTATACAATTGTGTTGTGTGAACACCAAACGTTGATTCACATTGTTCACACAACACGAATCTCGGTCTGGTACGTCCCGCCCTTGAAACGGAATTCACATTACATTTTTTAACCCCCAACCCAAAAAGAGGGGTGTTATAAGTTTGACGTGTGTATCTGTGTATCTGTGTGTCTGTGTATCTGTGTATCTGTCTGTGGCATCGTAGCGCCTAAACGAATGAACCGATTTTAATTTAGTTTTTTTTGTTTGAAAGGTGGCTTGATCGAGAGTGTTCTTAGCTATAATCTAAAAAAATTGGTTCAGCCGTTTAAGAGTTATCAGCTCTTTTCTAGTTTTCTTGTAGAAAAGAAGGTTAGATAACCGTTAGTTTCATAATATTATGTCAATAGACAAATGTCAAGCTATATTGGATAGAATCAGGCGTTACTTTGCGGAAGTTCATGTTTAGCAAGAAACAGTTAAAAATTATTTTGCTATAATCCGCCAACAGGATAAATCTGTATGGTCAAACATGCAGTTACAAGCTAAGCACCGCTTACCTCCCCAACCAAGCAATAAAGCCAAGTTCCCAAGCAAGCACTGCCACCACCATTCACATGCAACACCACACAAGACTTTTCCACTACTCTCGACGCACGTTTCGCCCCGACACCGGAGCATCCTCAGGAGATTTCGACTTTACAATGCTTGACAATACAGCATTGTAAAGTCGAAATCTCCTGAGGATGCTCCGGTGTCGGGGCATGTGAATGGTGGTGGCAGTGCTTGCTTGGGAACTTGGCTTTATTGCTTGGTTGGGGAGGTAAGCGGTGCTTAGCTTGTAACTGCATGTTTGACCATACAGATTTATCCTGTTGGCGGATTATAGCAAAATAATTTTTAACTGTTTCTTGCTAAATGTCAAGCTGTCAAGATGGACGTTGCCTAAATACATAATTATGTATTTGAAAATGATGTTTTGGAAAACTCAAATACTTTGGATCGTCGGGGGTGTTATAAATTTTTAATTTACACTTGTTACTGTATATATTTAAATAATAATAATAATACTAACTGTTGCCTGCGACTTCTTTCCCGTGGATAAAACTTTTTAAAAATGCCGTAGAAACTCATTGATATTCCGGGATAAAAAGTAGCTTATTACAAGTGCAATTGATAATGAAACTAATTTCGTTCCACTAGCTTCGTAATGTAAATTCCGCTTATAATTTGATTATGATTTATCTCGCGTTCCCTGAACTAACGATTGAGAAGCTTTTTTATGGGTTACTACGATGATCTCGCAATCATAACAGTTTTATTATTTTAGTAAATTAAATTAAAAAAAATAGAATAATAATTCTGTATTGTAATTTGTAAACACTATTAATTTAAAATTAATTGGTAAGGAATGATTCAATTAATTATTTCATTTAAAAAAAATATTAATTGTGTTATGAGTTCTTTAATTATATTAACTCATAATGACCTAATAAATGTGATAATATGAAAATAAATATAATATTTTTGTTTAATTGCATTTGTTTTATTTCTTACTAGATGAAAATTAAGGTTTTTTTTAAATCCCTGATATTGTGTCCTAAATGAATTCTGCTTTTTAGGTATCAAAATCAACCCATTGCCGGCCCACTACTGAGCACGGGTCTCATCTCAGAGTGAAAGGTTTAGGCCATAGTCTGCCACGCTGGCCCAATGCGGATTGGCAGACTTCACACACCTTTGAGTACATGGAGAACTCTCAGGCATGCAGGTTTCCTCACGATGTTTTCCTTCACCGTTAAAGCAAGTGATATTTAATTGCTTAAAACGCACATAACTGGAAAGTTAGTGGTGCATGCTCGGGATTGAACCCCCGACTTCCGATTAGGAACCGGATGTTCTAACCACTAGGATATCACAGATTTTTAGGTATAAAATAAAGTAGCCTATCACAGCTGGCTGGTGACAGCCATGTCGAATTCTTTCCCCCGATCTGCGTTCTACCTCACGAGCTGTCTCATTCAAATGGTATATACCTATAATTATCTCTACTACGCGTCAAAATCGATTAGTGGATTAGGCTGTGAAAGTTAAATGCTTGGTAGAATCGCTTTCCTAAACGAGGCCAGGGTAAATACAATCTTTACCTACCTGCCAATAAAAAAAATGTTTCTTTATCATAAACTGGCTGAGTAGCCGGTTCGTCTAGTAGTTTAAGCCGTGCGTTGATAGATCAGTCACCTTTTCCTTGAATATGGGTATTTAGATTAAATTACCTTGCCGCCTATTGAATCTTTACAAATCTGTTTTTATACAAGAAATCCCTACAATTTCAACCAAAATGGTTTTCCGTAAAAAATATATCGCGGGAAATTGACAAGGTGAAAATTGGCGTGACGTATGTTCTCCATCCATCAAACAGCAGAACATTATCGGACAAAACGCCCGAGCTCTAACAAATACACGTCTAACGGGCGTCGGCCACACGCTACCAAGGGTTACCATGAAACACAGAAAATAAAATAAGTTTTATTTGCTTAGATAGGTACTGGCTAAGTATCACCTAGGTAGGTAGGGGCCTTATAAGAAAGCTCAATCATTCAGTGGGCGATGGAGGGAGTTATGCTTGGCTAAGCTAAGCTACGTGATCAGTTGATCGCAACAGAAATGAGGAGATCCGTAGGAGGACCAGTGTAAACGACTTAGCTCAATGGGTTGCGAAACTGAAGTGGCGATGGGAAGGACAC
This sequence comes from Maniola jurtina, assembly GCF_905333055.1. Taxonomy (NCBI): domain Eukaryota; kingdom Metazoa; phylum Arthropoda; class Insecta; order Lepidoptera; family Nymphalidae; genus Maniola; species Maniola jurtina. Next base: position 3,870,818 of record NC_060044.1, read on the forward strand.
GTAGTTCGAAAAACCGATAGATGTTGGGACTTGGGGTCCCAAGGTGTTGGCATGGCGACCTGGCACCGGTTGAACGACCCCCACATTAGGTGGCCAGACGACATCAATGTACGAGGCGCAGAGAGCCGCTGGATTCAGGCGGTGCAAAACCGTGGCATGTGGAAATCCCTACAAGAGACCAATGCCCAGTGACGGATTAACCCAGGCAATTGCCGTCTGAGGGGGCACCAGAAGGAGCACAAAAGAATCCGTCCTTAGGCTATCACGTCTCACTCTCACGTCACCAAAAACCACACCAAAAAAAGTTTCTAGGACTAATTTGAAAATTCGCGCGTTTTAGGTTGACATAGAGATTAGAGTCCGACCTAGAGTCATAACCCCACTCCCGCTAGCCCACTCGCTGCCCGCTTATGCATTCGACAATTCGAATGCCCCCAAAAGCCGCAAGGCGCATTTCATAAAATAAATAAATTATGCTTTGGTTTTTATTGTTGTCGCACCTACTCCACTTCTAAAGTACGTTACATCTCAGCTTCTTATTTTACAAAAAACTAATGTTTTTAGGCGGTAAAGGTTTATAGACCGATTCTAGTTGACATACGGATAGGGGGCCCGCAGGCGTGGATTGCTTAGGGCATAAAGTAGTCTTAATCCGTCACTGCCTATGCCCAGACGTGATAATGTAGGTATCTTGGTAGGTATCCATGATATGATAGTGTGCCTAATTATATTGTAGTAGGTAAGTACCTAGTTAGGTACACTATCCCTAAACTAAACTAAGATGCCAGCTCTAAATGCATTGCTATCACTTTCCTAATGTTCCCTGTGGAAAAGGAAGCACTAGACCTGAGTAAATCAAATTAGTCACACATAGGCCTGACTAATTCTGCTGTACCTACACAATAAAATATAAGTAGCTAAATTAATAGGTTTGACACTTTAAGATCTTAAAGAAAATATGCGTAAAATAGAACTCGGTGAAAACCGTATGGTGTCCCTACCAGTCGATATTTCAATGTGGGTAAAAAATGGAAGGCCTCCATTCTCGACTGATCCAATAGTGTACGGTCGTAAAACGCACGTGTTCCAGCGGGATACATGTGTATAGGCGAACTTTTGGGTTAGTGCCGTCCGAGTTAGCGGTGGAGACTAGTGGATACGAAACTGGAAAACCTACTGCAAAATCACCTAGTATGAATTTGTACAAAAAAAAATGGGTCATGTGCGAGTCGGACTCACATACGAAGGGTATCATCGTAGGTACAAGATTATGTACTTTTTTATGTTTTTTTATTTTGAATTTTTTTAGTATATTTTGTTGTTATAACTGCAATAGACACACTCTGTGATAATTTCAACTCTCTACCTTCGGCTCTACCCACGGTTGATGAGATAGGCAGGTACAGCCCGCTGACAGATAGGACGGACGGACAGCGGAGGTTTAGTAATAGGGTGCCATTAGCACCCTTCGGGTACGAAATCCTAACAACTAGCGGAAAATTCCCTTTCAAAAGTAGGTAGGTACCTATCTAGGATCGAATTGAGAACCTAATCTTTTTCACGTCTAGTAATAAGTTGTAATGAAAATAAGATCTACTATTAATATCAATTAATATAGAGTATGGAGTATTATCGCACAGTCTACTCGTGCGCATCGTCTGGTTTCGCTTAATTCTTTTTTTTGTGAATGAAAAATTACAATAAGAAAACTTCTTAGTGTAATTTTTCATTATTTTTTCAGATCAGTAATCAGTATGTCGAATTTAAATAAAGCTATGAATTATTATGCCGTCTATGATCGAATAGCAGAACTTCCATAACATCCCCAATATAATCAAACTACCGCCAATAGATGGCAGTCATTCAAATTCAAACTGGAATTTAGAGGCCACTAAAATGTAACATTTAAAATGCGGGAACGTTTTTATTTTATTTTAGGGTTTTATAAGTTAAATCAATGTGTGTATTAATTAATGATGATTTATTGAATGATTTTTTTGTCTTCATGTTAGTAGTTCTAGAAATTTCAAGAAAAATATCGTTAAAGAAAAGTCCGTTAATTATTTATTATTATTTAAACAGGCCATCTCTTCGCATTACATCTTATTGCTAGGGGTTGTGACTAATAAATTAATTATCTAATTAAGTACATAGCGAGGGATTTTTTGAGATAGGTAATAATAGGGGTTCTAGATCCTTCCATTTGATAAGTTCTACAGCTTTTATCTCCTTATCCACACTACACCAACTTTCCCGCTGTCCCGCTCGGCCATTTTGAATCACATCACGTCCGGGCCGTGCGTAATTGGCGCCATTTACCGTCCGCCCGACGCTTGCTACACGCTGCGTCCTACGTCCAAACAGATATTGGCTCCATATCGCTATTCGTAAAGATAAGCTCTGACAAGACGTAACTACTGCTGAAATAAAAAACGGTCAAGTGCGAGTCGCGTTCGGAAACGAAGGGCTCTGCACCATCGTACAAGAAATCCCGAACCAGTATTTAGCAAGTTAATGCTGGAAAGCGCCATCTTGATGTAATTTAGTATTTCGGGAACACAAATTTAATCTTTAATTTTTTTTGTGATGGAATCACAATTCACGGTTTTCGGATTTTTTCCTTTAGGTACGTGGGCTATAAGACATTGCTTCCTGCCTAGGTCAACGGAAAGTACCCTATAAGTTTCTTGTCGGACACGACAGATAGACAGACAGACAACGAAGTGATCCTATTAAGGATTAAGGGATTTTTCCTTTTGAGGTATGGAATCCTAAAAAGTATAAAACGCTATAATGAGCGAATCTTGAAGCCTAGGTATATTGTCTAATAGAAATAGAAAAATTTCCAAGTGCTTTTGTATCGTCAAAAGAATCTACCACTGGTTTGGAATGCCTTTCCTACTGAGAAGAACCAGCAAGAAACTCGGCGGTTGCACTTTTAAATAAATAGCTAATCTTAATACTATTTTTTAACCAAACAGCAGCCCACTTAATTACTAAACGGTTAGTGTGGCCAATTCTGTTATGTATCTACTACCTACCTATCTCTAAACTAAACTGACAAGTCTAAATGTATTGCTAAATTCTTAATATTATAATGCTGCCTACGGAAATGGATAGCAATTTTAAACCTGTCAATTGAGTTTAATTTAGGAATAAGCTACTTTTTATTCCAGAAAATCCAAAAGATTCCACGGGATTTAAAAAAAAAACTTAATCCACGCGGAAGAAGTCACGGACACCATACTTGTAAAATTACCTAATAGCTATAAATCATAAAATAGTATGAATCAATGCTATAAGAAAATTTATAAATCTTTAAATACTGATGAAAAAAAGTTGAAAGTATCTGTTCCGTATAAAATACTTAGTAAAATTGAGCAATCCCGGATATCAACAAAATCTCCGCACATTATCGCCCGGCGCGATTTCATTCAGTAAGGCCGAATAAATCAACGGGAAAGCCGAAAGCCGACAATAAATTTCGTCCCAATCCTGGTCATCGCGACCCAAAAGGCGTTTTAGCTAACCCAGGGACGGACCTTTCCGCTAAATAAATCCCTTATCTGCATACGGCAAACCTTTCTAGGGTCCAGCTTAATAAATTCAGGTTGGGTCTTGGGAAGTTTCTTGGAAAACTGTACGGAGTGGTTATTATGATTTTAAGGATTTTAATTTTTTTACATTACGTCTTATTTATTAGTCTTCTATACAACCTTAATATGTACGGGATTCAAACATCTGTTGCAATTTACGGTAAAGTTGTAACATACCTAGACTGTGTGGTTTAACAAAATCCTACAGGTAAACCACACAGGTTGTTGTTTTGAGTTTTTGTTAAAACTCTCTCATAGATCTAAGTAATTATACGCACTGAGATTAAACGCCTAAATACGTACGCCCAAATGCATAAAGAGGATGAAAAGTAGGTAAGAAAATTACCTACTGATTTTTGGTTTGGAAACAATAAATCTTTATTACTGGCTTCAAAGAATGGTTAAAAACTCATAAGGTACGTTCATCATGATTAACTCATCGCCACTCACTAAAGAGTGTGGGTTGGCAGACTTCATACGCCTTTGAGAACAATAAGGAGAACTCACGATGTTTTCCTTTACCGTCAAAGCAAGTGATATCCTTTACCGATGAAGCTTAAAACGCACATAACTCTGAAAAGTTAGGGGTGCGTGCCCGAGATCGAACCGGAGATCCTTTGAAAAGGAGGCCGGTGTCTTAATCACTAGGCTATAACCCCTTAAGGTACATTACCGAATTGTTATTTACAATAACCATAAGACATTACCAAAATAAGCAAGAAATCATCCATACCTAATAGAAAATATTGTCTTTGTTATTGTTGTAATAACAACTCTTTATAAGTTCCAACGGTCTGCTCATTTGAAAGGCGGCCAAGCGGGTACGCGCCCAAATCAATAGTAATTCTGTGGTAATCCTTCGATCCCTTAAAAAATGCTAACTATGTTAAAGTTGTATAAAGCATGGTAAAGCTTAGCCATTTATTTATTTATTTATTTTATTTTACATCTAATTGAACGGCAGTGCCACTTACACGAACTAGATGATTATTATACAAATACAAAAAGAGAAAATAAAATAAAAGGTAAAGCTAGAACAAAGTATGTTACAAAGTATGTTGTAAAGTATGTATGCCATAGTGAAATAAACAGACTATAATCCGGTGTTTGATAGCTAGTCAAATCAGTATCTTTTTATCGAACGTCAAAACACGCGCTTAGTATGCGAGCTACTATGAAATACGGGAATGTGACGACACAATGATTTTTTAGTTTAATCGATAATTTAAAATGGTTACACTCAAAGAACGTGGATTTTACGTATTTTGGAAGAGCCTCTATTTAATAATTCCTTAGAAATAATTTATTTTAGACATAGGCAAATACCGTATTACTTATTAAATACATTGATTAGTACAGGTTGGAATAAAACGAAATTATTTATGTTATAATAATCTAATAAAGTAAAATTACTTACATATTTAAAATTCGAAATGGACACTACACATTTACACATAAATACCTAAGTACTAAACAAGTAAAGAATTATTATTTACCTATAAAAAATACTGTTTGAAATAGCTGTTTTTTTAAAGTAACAGAAATGAAGAAAATGCAAAAATCGTATCTACTCTACTGCACCTACATAATTTTATCAAAAAACTTTTTGTTAAAAAGTTAAGTTTTAGCGGTCGTATATCTGTCACTCTCACACACCTAAACACCAATATATTCGTTTCGTTCACACAAGTGACCGCTTGACCATTGGTAGAAAAGCGTATCCATTCGCACACATGCAATAGCGTTATTTATCAGCACGTTATCAGATTTGGTTGTGTGTGTATTGAGGTGTTGTTTGTATGGGCGGAGTGTAGTATAGGTAGATTTTATTTCAATAACTATACCTATAGATCGTTTAGTAATAGTACCTATGGCGTTATGTTGGCTCCCCTGTCTGTTGGGTCATTGGCACCATGTTGGCATGAGAAGACGCAGATTTTGTTTATTTTCATTTGATTTTCATTTCATTCATTCAGGAAAATCAAATGAAAATAAACAAAATCTGCGTCTTCTTATGCAAATATGGTGCCAATAACTTGAACAGGCAGGGGAGCCAACATAACGTTATAGGTCCTATATTCGTTGAAACGCACTATACCTATTATAGTAGAGTTGATCAATGAATGGTTTTGATCAATGACTTCTATAGGTACATAGATATAATTGCTTTTCATAGGTGCAGTACCTGTAAGCATAAAGTAAGGATGGTATATAAGTAAATCTATTTAATTAGGGTTCCGTAGCTCAAAAGTAAAAACGGAACCCTTATAGGATTTTGTGAATATTGTGGTCGGTCTTATAAGTGGGAGGTCTACTTACTTAATACTTACCTACATAATATATCTTCATATGGGTTTCTATTCTAACCCTTTGTGTAAATTGATTCTATAGGGTCCATAGGCTTCCCTTGTAGGTAGAAACCTACAAGAATCCTGTTTAGGTTAGGTGAAACTTTCGAGCTCAGGGACCGAAGTGATTTGATACAGGGTTAAGGTTGGTCCTTTGTGAGATGGGAACACGTCTTCATATAACTGATATTTTAGACGAAATAATATTAGGCAGAGTCGATTACAGATTGTTTTTCATTTGCCCAGGGCTTCTCGACGGGACATACAAGGCGGATTTGATGACCTTAGCTGCCCTATGCTTTTTGCGGGGTGCTACGGGCGCATTTTAAAAATTTTAAACGTTGCCGTGTGGGTTCATAGAGGGCGCGACTATTAAAAAAAACTCAAAATTTTGCCGCCCTAGGCCCGGGCCTACTCGGCCTACAGGGGAATCTGCCCCTGGTAAAAGAAGTAGCCAAATACTTCTTAGTTCTACCTATCTCCTTCTGAAGATTTTTATAAAGCGATGATAGATCTTAATGGTTAAGTTGTTGGCGTGAACTGTGCTTCAGTGGTTTGGGCTGTGGATTGATAGATTATTCAGGCAGTCACTCAGCCAGTATCTTTTTACCTATAGATATGTAGATATCTACTATAAAAATTTTCCTCTCAAGCAGATCTTAAAAAGTTCCCAGTGCTTCTAAGCTCATACTTACCTATTAGCTAAAATATATAACTAAAAAATGTTACTGAAAATCTGTAGCTACCCGTGCAAAGCCAGGATGCGACGCTAGTTCCATACAAACTCAGTAGGTATCTAAGTTACTCGTAGTAATGAAATAGCGTATGCATTAGGCTACTTCGTAAAGGAAACGTCGGGCCTTAAGATCAGCCTGCTAAATGTGCGGACGACAATGTTTGTGGAACAGAAAGTGGAAAGGAGCTGTCTTTAATATTGAACTTTTATAGTTACTTAAAAATAACATGTTTAACAATTACATTCATCATTATCAACAACAATCTATGGCTGGTTGATTAGGGCATTGGTCTTCTCAAAATGAGAAGGGTTCGGCCATAGTCTACCACGTTGAGCAAGTACAGAGTAGCAGACTTCACACACACTTTATTATAATGCACCTTAATAACGGATAGATATATAGATACCTATTATCACGATTAATATAATGTAGGTACACTAACAAGTACGTGAAATCCAGTAGTTGAATTATGCAAACCAGCACAGCGTCGTACGACCACATCTACCTACTCATGTGGTACGATATCCAAAGTAAATACAGTGTCGTGGTGAATCAGTCAGTCAGTCATAGGCATTGTACTGGACAGCTCGTGAAGTTCCAGCGAAAATAACAAGAAAGCAGGAAGTTCGGTACTGCCCATGACAGTTCGAACTACATCTCTCGCAACACTGCTCAGTCCTACAGCTGCAGTCCCGTCGTGCAACTAAGTCCAAATACCTATTATCGATAATTCAAAATTATCACACTAATTTACCACTAAATATCCACGTAGTAAGTCGGGCTGTCAGCATTATCTTATAGGTATCCGAGGACCGTCTTTCAGCGGTACGCAAGTTTAATTTTGGCCAGGCTATCACACTTCACATCACACTTCACACTATCATACTAATATTATAAAGGCGAAAGTTTGTGTGTATGTGTGTGTGTGTGTGTGTGTGTGTGTGTGTGTGTGTGTGTAAGTTTGTTACTCCTTCACGCAAAAACTACTGGACGATTGGGCTAAAATTTAGAACGGAGATAGATTATACCCTGGATTAGCACATAGGCTACTTTTTATTCCGGAAAATCAAAGAGTTCCCACGGGATTTTTATAAAACCTACATCCACGCGAACGAAGTCGCGGGCATCAGCTAGTTATCAATAATTATCACACTAATTTACCACTAAATTTCCACGTAAGTAAGTCGGGCTGTCAGCATTATCTTATAGGTATCCGAGGACCGTCTTTCAGCGGTACGCAAGTTTAATTTTGGCCAGGCTATCACACTTCACATCACACTTCACACTATCATACTAATATTATGAAGGCGAAAGTTTGTGTGTATGTGTGTGTGTGTGTTACTCCTACACGCAAAAACTACTGGACGGATTGGGCTGAAATTAAGATGGAGATAGATTATACCCTGGATTAGCACATAGGCTACTTTTTATCCCGGAAAATCAAAGAGTTCCCACGGGATTTTTAAAAAACCTACATCCACGCGAACGAAGTCGCAGGCATCAGCTAGTATATAATATTATTAAGGCGTTTATAACTACGTAGGGCTGGCAGTTCAAATATAAACAATTTTCAGTTAACTCGGCTCCATGCACGTCCCTGTTTGTCCCATATCCGAGGTCCGGGCGTTCGGCGGTGGGCGGGTGTTTGGTCAGCGCCTGAGATATACATATGGCGTGTTTAACTGTAACATGCTTATCCGTAGGGTTGCCAAAAGGCTTTCAATGTTCCGAAAATCTCGGATACATACTCTTCAGGAACTTTTCGCTATGAGCGATGTGGCAGTAGCTTACTGCGGCAAAAACAAATCATCTATGAATGATGCACTACGTTTTCATGGACAGCTCAGTACCTATGTACCTAGTTGTAATTCCCTTGCGGCTCGCACCACCCATTAATTTTGTCGTGTACAGTAAAAGTATATTCATTCATTCACCCAATTCACCGCCCAAGCCGCCGCTCCGCTCGTCACACCGCTGAATTCGTGGGTGGGTCGTTAGATTTCTAATAGGCTCTGTATAATTTCAATATGATTCACTAAATTGATTTTGATGTGTGCATTCGTTTTTATATGACAACAGGGTAGGTAAGCTGAAAGTTTCAAGAATGATTTAGAAGTCGATTTCCGAAATACTTAACTAAGTTATTATTAAGAATAAGAATAAGAAGTGTTTATTTGCTAGAATATGGTATAATATACATTGGTCTTAAATATAAGGTAAAATCGCATATTCTGCCAAGCATGTTAGCAAGCTATTCAATTAGCAAGCTATTAATCAATTAAGTATTTACTATTTACCTTATTGAAAAAATATTTATCTGACAAATTGTTTACTAATTGTTGATATTTTCAGAATCTATAAAGAATTAAATTATGCTATTCTTATGCTAAGATCATAAACACGTTGTAAAGTAGGGATCTCATAACCTGTTTTTATTATGGCTCACTTCTGAGCGTGTTTTGAATACGAGATCAAAACTGTAACGGTGATGCTGAGAATAGGTCAACAGGTTAAACAGATCTCTATATATACAGTTTGGGGTAAACTTGAAATTGGGGTAACTAATAACAGGTAGGGTCAAAGGTTTTAATCGGATGCTGACCGATGTACATGAATATTTAAGATCAAAACTGTAACAGGGGATGTCAGGGATCAATCTGTTTATTATTTGGGGTAAACCAAACAGGTAGGTCACAGGTCAGTCAGAATAATGGTATTGACCAAGTTTTTTTATAATAATAGATAAAAAAGTGTAACAGGGGATGCTGTGAAAGGATCAAAAGAATGTAAGTAGGTTTTGTATATTAATTTCGGGATATACTTAAATGCGTTAGTGACGGCGTAGTGTTTTTTTGAATGTTTTCAAGAATTTTTGATGGTATGACTTTAATATTAAGGATTTGGCGGTCTACGGTCGAAATGAATAAATAGTTCAATCTTCTGTAATGTTCTTATTAGTCTGAAAACACCACACAATTTTTGAGAAATTACATTGCTGTCGATAGATTAAACTACTTAGACTACTTACTATGCCCGTCCCCAGGATGTAAGCTAGCTCTGCAAACTGAGCAGACAGACAGACACACAGACAGACATATTTTCGCATTTATGATATTAGTATGGATTAGTGGTAGGTAGGAGGCAATATGAGAGGCAACCCTAACCCTCGCAAGGCAAGATAAGTAACGGGTACTCGGGAGCTGTGATGTAACACATTTGTAACGTGTAGATGTAAACAGAGATAGGACTCAACACTATAGCAATCTACAGGAGGATGTGCGAGGAATTGCGAGGAAGTTAGAGGATATGGGACGCTTAATCCAAGAAGTCCATAGAGTAGCTACCCACGTAATACTTAGCTATTTGGCTTTGTTTGGAGCTTATCTATATAATAGCGTTTCTGCTCGCTGCTTTAGTCTGGACCAATGACCTGAAGAAGGTGGCGGGGAGCGGGTGGATAAGAAAGGCGGAGGACCGTGTTTGGTGGTACGCTCGTAGAAAGGCCTATGTCCAGCAGTGGACGCATACGGGCTGATGAAATGGAATGAATGGAAAAATTGTCTCTGGTCTGGTCTGGTGGGAGGTTTCGGCTGTGGCTATTTGCCATCTTACAAGCGATAACTAACGTTCCGGTACGATGCCACGTAGAAACCGATAAGGGGTACTGGGTTTAATAAAACTGCCATAACTATACCTCCCAGCCATATACCTCCCATCAAGTATCCCGTTTCCATCTTAGACTGCATCATCACTTACCACAAGATGAGATCGCAGTCAAGAACTAAACTTGTAACTTTTTAAACGACTTCGCGTGGACCTCATCATCATCTTGATCAACCCATGACCCGGCTCACTACTGAGAACGAGTCTCCTCTCAGAATGAGCTAGTTTGATCATAGTCTACCACGCTGGCTAAGCGCAGATTGGCAGACTCCACGCACATAGGAAAACATCATGGTGGACTCTCAAGCATTTGTATTAATTAAGTAATTGCTTAAAATATACTTAACTCCGAAAAGGTAGAGCATGGGACCGAGCCCTTGACCCCCGGAAGTATCAACCATTAGGCTATCACCACTTTTTTGGTTCTTCTGGTGTGTACCTATAAGGCTAACAGGTCTAAATTATTATAATTTGCTTATGTTTTATTCTCATCAAGGACTTACAGACACATCGTAGGTAAGTACTGAGGTACAGTCAGCCGCAAAGCTAAATAGCTGTCCATAGTCGCTTGTACTGGCGGGTGCAAACCTAGCTTGGCTGCTGACTGTACTATAGTTACGTAGGTACTATACCCTAAAGTTTTCGGTCGGTCCCAAACCTTACCCGGGTTTCTAAAGGATATTAGAATGCTCATACAATTTAAGTCAATACAAGCTTACTGCAATATCTACTAACAATCTAACAAAGCTATAATATTACGATATACCTATTACCTACATACCTAGTAAAGATTAGGATTGGACACAGGTCGCGGTAGCGCGGGTTACGTGCGGGTGTCCGGGTATAGCCCCGTCTCACAATCCGATTGCCATGTCGACCTGTCGCGAACTATACAATAATAATTCATCATCATCAGTAGGCATCAACAGCATATCCACTTAGATGGAAAGTGGAAATCCAGCCTTATAGGGTGGAGAAAAGGTAAAATATCGCGTGGATTTAAGTTTCTTAAATTCCTGTGGAAAAATAGCGTCAATCTGTTACTCCATTGCTTGCGGAGTGATTGAAAGACAAACTAACCAACTAGGGTAGTAGGTAGGGACTTCCCCAATCGACTCTACCTGGAATCGAACTTGAAGATCATTTGCTTGAGACGAATATTTCTGCGCACTGCTGCACCTAACATATCAGAATAACAAACAATATCAAGTTTTCGTACCTAAGTACACATTTTTCTGTGATTCGGTTTTCTCTACCAGGAGAGCGTAACCAAATCCTATAACAATGGCATCGCAGTAAGTCCCGTGAATCCATTCATGGGCTGAATATTTAATATCACCGGCGATACGAGCGCTAAAGCCCTGCTTTCCAATAATCCTACTCCGCTGGAGTTCTACATCCCCTTTTGTGAAGAACGGACGTCGGACCATTATTATCTATGTACAGAATTATCTAGGCCTCTAGAGAAGCATAAAGTTTCAAGACAAATGAGTGTGAATAAAATGAAATATATATATTTGGTGACAGTTTTTGATATCGACTACCTGGACCCACCCCAGATCCATTTAAGTAAAATTTCCGAAAATTTGGTCTTAGTGGAACTCTACTTTACTACTTTATAGGTAGGTACTTACCTAGCTATTTCATTATAATAGCTTATGTTGCTTGTTGCTATAGGTACCCAATAGTGAGAGTAGTAGGTATGTTAGTGTTTTCTGTAGTAGGCTTTAGTGAAAATATAATCAAGTAAAAATAACTTCAAATTAACCTACTTGCTATGTGTGATGATACCATTCAAACACGCAAGCTTCGGACCAAAAAGTAGCATCTACTTATAGTACGCGACAGGTCGAGATGGCAATCGGAGTGGGGATCCCCGCACATACAGCCCCTGCGCTATACCGTAAAAAATCAAAGAATTCGTTCTCACGAATTCTTTGATTTTTACGGTAACAGCGTGACAACCGAAAACGGACGCAAGCTACTTTTTACCTCATAGCCCGATTGCTATCTCGACCTGTCGCGAATTACTTGGTGGTCTGCGTGTTTGAATGAGGTCCCGATTATCATCACACATAGTAAGTACTTAGGCTAATTCTAAAACAATTAATTCCACTTATAATTGGACTTTCAACACAATAAATAACTCGTAAACAAGGGCTGTAACAAAATTAGAAGCGACGCCGTATGGCATACGTCATTTAATATTAAAATTATATAACCGTGGCGACCCTCAGCAAGCCCCTTCCTGGGCGCCAAATGGGCGATTTTTTACATTCAATTATTTTCTGTCCCTCGTTTATGCTTTATATAAATTGGTCTGTCTCTACTCTCTCCCTTATAAATGGTATCTCGATAGCAACATGGTGTGGGCGGTGGTGACTGATGACGTAGCTGCCACTGAGTATACGATCTACTCATGTGGTATAGGTAGGTAAATACGTAGGCATTGGTGATTTTTCGATTGCTTGTTTATGGCTTCCTGTAAAATTGATTCCTTTCTGAATTTTGGATTGAACTTTGAACAATTCAGCAAAAAAAATTATATCCAGGAGTGTGTAAAGCGCGCTCCGTTTAAAGGAAAGATTCTTACTTGAATTGAACTAAAAGGTGATTTTACCTAAACAATTTTCTCTACAAATTAATATCTGTGACTGTCGCATGTAACAGATTACTATAAAAACATGTAGATTCAAAGTTACACGGGTTCAAAGATATGTATGCAAATCTTGTCTATCAATCTAAGCTTGCTTTACTCTTAAAATGCTATAAATGATGTAAAAACTGCACTGAAATCGACAAAGAAGTTAGAAGGTTTAGCGATAAGTACCTATACAGACAAAGAGTTGCGCATGAGTTGCGACTTTTGTTTTGTGAAACATAAGCAGGTAGGTACGTAGGTAGGACTATTGTTCTGTTAGTAAAACGTAATTATATACTAAGTATTTATTTTAGTGTACCTAAGTAGGTTTTAAGAGGTAGGTATAATATAGATTTAAATAGATAACATAATAAAATATGCTATATGAGATTCACCCACTCGGCCAGTTGCCTTGGCAAAGATCTCATAACCTTTGAACTGTGAATTGGATTGGATGGCTTTATGCAATGTGAACTCGGTAGATTAGCAGGTAGGTACATAATTATTATTTACTATATAAAGACTGCGGATGCGTAGTGCATACTAAGTAATTAGTTATTGACCTTTGACCTATGTGACCTTACCTATAATCTCATCTTGATAGTCAAAAATAAAATAATATTCAAAAATTGATATATCCAACTTCTTGAAAATAAAACAATGGACGAACGGTTCATACTCATTTCAAATATAAATTAAACATTTTCTGAATGAGGTAAGTAGGTAAGTATATTAGCATCTATTCGTTATAAACACCATATTGAATTTGTCCTGACGTCATAATATTATAGACTATGATATTCGGATCGCTAATACAAAGCCAAGAATACTTACCTCATTTATTGAAATCTAATGAGGAGTTTGGCAATTGTTCGGCAATTTGGGAACCGTCGCGTCGCGTTGAACCGACTGACATTGCATATATGATAAGTAGGTCTGGTAAAAAGTACATTTCAAAGTATCAATATTATTTTGTAGTTAGAATTTGCAATACGTATGAAAGTCGTCCAGAGTCCCTCTCTCGGACAAGCCGAGTCAGGTCGGTTTATATCTCTGAAAATCCCATATCCCCTACAAAAATCACACGGTCGCCCGCACCGACCGTACGTACATTACAGAATTAAGATTTACTGAAAGAGACCTTTGGCGTTTAATACTTAGTTTTTTAATAATAATCATAATCATAACATGGATTCACACGTGGATAAAATAACAGATAGTAGTACGCTGGAGCCGAACACAACTTTGTTGATATTTGATCTAAAGTAACACTTATACAAGTGTAAATTAAAAATTTATAACACCCCCGACAAGTGAAGGTTACAGTAACTAGAAAAGAGCTGATAACTTTCAAACGGCTGAACCGATTTTCTTGGATTATAGCTGAGAACACTCTCGATTAAGCCACCTTTCAAACAAAAAAAACTAAACTAAAATCGTTTCATTAGTTTAGGAGCTACGATGCCACAGATAGATACACAGATACACACGTCAAACTTATATCACCCCTCTTTTTGGCTCGGGGGTTAAAAATATGCTGAAGCTTTTGAAAATTAAATATCACTCCAAGCTAAAATCTTCAAGAATTCAAATTAGCGAAGCGTAGTGATATCAGAAAAACACGAGAAATAAATTGACGTGAGAAACGATAGGCATTTGATTTTTACGAGTCCTACCTTCCTCTTTGAGTTCTACCTACCTTTTTTTATTATTCAAAATAACAAAAAAAAAAATTAAGTACACGTTACAATGGTTGACTCCAGTTTAAACCACGTAGGTTTATTTGCTGGAGTCCTATCCGGAACCGTACATAGAGTGAACCTAAAAATAAGTTCTAATTTGTAACTGCTTTTTAACTAGCGTAAATTTTCGAACAGACGCATTTTTAACCCCCGACCCAAAAAGAGGGGTGTTATAAGTTTGACGTGTGTATCTGTGTATCTGTCTGTGTCATCGTAGCGCCTAAACGAATGAACCGATTTTAATTTAGTTTTTTTTTGGTTTGAAAAGTGGCTTGATCGAGAGTGTTATCTTAGCTATCATCCAAGAAAATCGGTTCAGCCGTTTGAAAGTTATCAGCTTTTTTCTAGTTACTGTAACCTTCACTCGTCGGGGGTGTTATAAATTTTTAATTTACACTTGTAGAATAATAAAAAAAGGATTTCACTATTGACGTACTATAAGTTAATATTATGTATTATTTAGTAGGATAGCTATGCCACATCTAGTTAAACTACCAACTAAACATTTTTCCCTGTGCTTGTTTTTTATATATTTTCTGATACATTTCTTTCCCAATGCATCTTGAGGGGAGATATTATTTGTGTGATAGTATCGCTGAGGCGTTATGAATATAGAGTGCGCTTTAATAAAGTAGTTTCTTGTATGTCTTTGAGATTCCGATTGCATTTTTTAGTAGATTTGATTCCTATCCTCTATCGTTGCGGCCTAAGAGGATTTTTTGGAATAGTTTGAGCCTGCTACTATTTTTTGAGATCGCAAATATACTTAAGTTTTGTTCGAGAAAATCCACTTCTATGTCAACCTAATCCTAATGCCAATTGGATCACGAATCTGCCTTTCTGTTACGATTGACCGGCAGTGACTGTGGCAACATAGCAAAGCCTATCGTTTATTAATTAGGCCCCTAGTATAAGAATGGTAGAGCCGTGATAGCCTAGCGGCTAACAAGACCGCCTCCTACTTGGAAGTTCGGGGGTTCGATCCCGGGCACGCACTTCTAACTTTTCGGAGTTATCATGTGCGTTTTACGCAGTTAAATATCACTTACTTTAACAGCGAAGGAAAACATCGTGAGGAAACCTGCATGCCTGAGACATCTCCATAAGTTTTTAAAGGTGTGTAAAGTCTGCCAATTTGCAATGGGCCGGAGCGTGGCGGACTATGGCATACTAAACCCTTCTCATTCTGAGAGGAAACCTGTGCTCGGTAGTGGGCTGGCGATGGGTTGATCTGATGATGATGATGATGATAAGAAGATAGGCATCCTGCTGAAAAAAATTGGTTGTCTGTAAAGTCGGTTTACTGACGATAGTTGAACGTGACAATAAAGGCCGATTGTGCTTCTTTGTCGCTCGTTCCACGCTCTCGCTTGCACTTCAAGCCTTACATGGATCGCCTCAGAGCGAGGTAACGCCGCATGAGTCAAGTTTTTTCGTGCGTGCAGCCGGCTCTATTGAATTATAAGACGTTGTCACGTCAAAACTCTGTGGTAGGCATTACCACAAGTGCCTACTACAACTTGAGCAACAATATCAGTAAAGACTAAACTAAAGACCATTTGTATTGTATGCTTGTACCCTTACAGTATGGGTCACGTAACATTTGAAGTACGAAGCAGATCGAATACTACACGCATTGAGCGCAAACGATCTTATATCGGCTCGTAAAGAATACGGCTTTTAGCTGTATACGTAGCACGTGACCTGGCGATCAAACTGCTCTGTGATCGCTTTGTTTCTCTGTATGATCACTTTGGTTCCCCATACGCTATCAATGGCAATATTTAGATACGTAATGCCCGTGAAAATGTTTGTATTGCAACATCTGTTTTAGTAGTAGATTTATTAGTGAGAGATAGTTGGTATTCAAGACTAAATAAATATTTCAATTGATGGCTGTTAGACGACGGGTGCTTTAATGAGATATCGGCTCGTTATCTTTGTGAACACGACTTTGTGACCACGAAACCATTTTACGAGCTTAGAGAAATGTACGATATTAATAAACATTCGTCGATACGGCATACGTACTATATACGACAAGAGAAGAACAAACATAAAACAAACGTAAGCTGACAGTAGGTACGGTTACCTCGTAAACTCGCTCCAATAATCCGCCGTCAGCGGAAAAAATAGCCATACTAAAAAAACTCCTATCCGTACCTAATAACCCGCGAATATTATCAAAGAGTCGTTGGGTCATAACCCGAAATTGGTTTCGGGGTCCGTAAGACCCCAGTTTTATATGTCGCATTATGAAGGCCGTCAAAGGAGTTCACGTAGAAAATCGAATCTATATACGGTGATATTGCCGTCGCCGGTCCTGGCTGGCTTCAGATAATAAAATAATATACCTCTTTTTACGCCATCTTCTTTATACGTTCTGTTATAGGCTGCGGTGCTCTGTGCGGAAAACTCGCTCACACCACCTTACACGTGCTCGTTCATTTGTGTCCGATTGTCTTTGTATTGTGTGCGGCTTGCTTTATCATGCGGTCTTGATTAGGGTAACGGTGTTGATGGGCTCACTTTTGAATAACTTTACTTATGACTTTTGCCTGTTCCTCAAAAGCCTTCCCAAACATAGGAATCTACAATTGATTTTATTTTATTACAACTTATAGCTCTTGATTGGGCCCTCACCTGATATAAGAAGTCAATCGGTACCTATTTACTTAGTTTCCTTTTGATTTATGAATTTTATAATTGTAAACCCCTAGTTTTTGTTGCTTATTAACTTATTTTAATACTTAGGACTTTTTCCACTTTGATTAAATTATAAAATAGGTAAAGTTTAAAACTTTTAGGGTTTTTAGGGTTCCGTACCTCAAAAGGAAAAACGGAACCCTTATAGGATCACTTTGTTGTCTGTCTGTCTGTCTGTCCGTCGTGTCTGTCAAGAAACCTATAGGGTACTTCCCGTTAACCATGTAATTTAGGTAGGTCTTATAGCACAAGTACAGGAATAAATCTGAAAACCGCGAATTTGTGGTTACATCATTAAAAAAAATTAAAATGTGTTTCAATTTTTTTAAATAAGATAACTATATTAAGTGAAACTATATCACTATGAAAGGGCTTTACCTGTACATCCTAAAACAGATTTTTATTTATTTTTATGTATAACAGTTTTTGATTTATCGTGCAAAATGTTGGAAATATAATATAATAATATCAAATAAAACTACAAATGCTACTTATATAAAAAAAATACAAAATAAAATAATACCTCCATAATTTATCGAACTAAAATATTTCTATAAAGAGCGTTTCAAAAATATCCTAAACTTAAGAACAAAACGTAATAAAGTGCCATAAAGGCTCTCCTCTTTGTGCGGCAAAAATCTCTAGGATGGGAGTAATCGGGCATTTTACATAAGAAAATAATATATTATTCAAAATCTACCCGCGAACACACCGCCCCATATACTTATCGGTAATAATGCCCGCTCTCCATTCCTGCTGACGGCAAAGTGGTATAAGTCAAATTTTATACATTTTTATGTTTATAAAACACTTTACTACAAATACCTACCTACTTAGGCAAATTTTATGCCTACGTCATAGTAGTTATAGCGTTAAGATATTCATGGAACAGGCTACTAGGAAAAATAACAGTTTGTGAATACAACGCATTAATAACAGAAGCACCTATGTAGTTGCAAATTCGATCGCTTGATAGTAATTTTTACAATATAATTAAATATTTACTATAGAAGCGAAAATTTTTGCCACGTCACAAAGTTAGCTTGTATACTGCGTCCCTACATAATTACTATATTATCTTTGTCGTTTAAGTATGTACGGGAACACGAATCCTTTCTAAGTATTTCGAGTTTAGATACTATTATAATCCGGGGGTTGATTGCGGTAAAATGACAGCTACAATGTGATATCACAATAACCAATGATTGGCCGACACTCTCTCATTATTGGCTGAAATCCATTGTTGCAGCAGAAATACCAGAAATTTAGCCAATCCCAATAATAACTAAGATTGTAGTGATGATTGATGCAGCTTTCCAGCACAATCAATTAGATATATTTGTACCTAATAGGGAGTATCATATTAGGGTGTATTTATGTATAACTAGAAGATGCCCGCGACTTCATCCGCATGGGTGTAGGTTTTTGAAGATCCCGTGGGAACTGTTTGGTTTTCCGGGATAAAAAGTTGCCTATGTCAATAACAGGGACGTAAACTACCTCGGTATCAAATTTCATACAAATCGAGGAGGAAGGTGTATGATTGAAACTCAGAAGTCTGGCTAAGCAACATTTTTTAATTTTTGTTAATTTTGCACTTAACCACTTTACCTCATGCTCGCTCACCTCCTGGTCTCAAGTCTGCAAATAAAAATAGAGGCAGCGAGACGCGAGCAGCAAATCCACCGCTCAGCGCCTCCCTATTATGATATTTCTTGATTCAGAACCCTCGGCGATAAATGATGGTCTTCGGAATACATTTTAGAGATTTCCTCATCTCTAACAGTTAGGTAACTTTTAGTTACCTTCTTTTTCCGCTGGGGAAAATGCAATTACGCTTCCCATAAAAAAGCAGGTAAGTAGTATGTGGTACTCACTGGCTCTACCAGGATACTTACTAAAAACCCAGCGGCACAGTCTACTTAGGATCCTGGGTTTCCGATGCAACTGAGATGTCCTAACGTTGAGCCCATTTACGCATATTTTATATGGCTTGGGTTTGATTTCCGGCAGGGGCAATACGAAAATTTTTAGTTAGTTTTTGCTTTGGTAGGGATCACACTAATAATTTTGTAACTTAAAATACTTTTTGCAGTTAACGGCATATTAGATACTAGCTGATACCCGCGACTTCGTTCGCGTGGATGTAGGTTTTTTAAAATTCCCGTGGGAACTCTTTGATTTTCCGGGATAAAAAGTAGCCTATGTGCTAATCCAGGGTATAATCTATCTCCATTCTAAATTTCAGCCCAATCCGTCGAGTAGTTTTTGCGTGAAGGAGTAACAAACATACACACACACACACACACACACACACACATACAAACTTTCTCCTTTATAATATTATATATAGTGTGATCAAGAAATCAATCAGGCAGTTTGCATCTACTACTGGACATAGGTTTTCTGGAAGCGCAACACCACCACTCACCACACACCACTACTCACTCTTTACTTTCCTTTTTAAGGTTGTCAGTCCTGGTTAGGTCAAAAGGTCAGCCAACACTGACCTTGCTGGTACGCAGTCTCTACTCCAGAATATCTAGGTAGGTCTGCCCCAGCGGCCATTGGTTTTGCGATAGACATAGATATAGGACGGCAGTACCTATTATTTAACAACCATAAACAAAAACTTCTATCTGACCAATGCTTAGGTTCCTCATTATAGGCCACACATTCATCCCGCATCTGATCCGCCGGGTGAATACGGCTCAATGGAGTTTTTTTATTCAAAATAAGTCCTCAAAAAACCCACCCCAGAAGCCAAATGGCCCAGAATTTGTTTAAATTGTCACGTACAGACACCGCGCGGTTATACAATCCCCTGACACCGGTTCTCAACTTTTTATTGTTAATGAGCCTTTATTTTTTCGTATTGATTTTACGTAGTACAAAATATTTTTGTCTGAAGAATAAATTTTTATCTGAAAGATAGAGTTAGGTTAGTTAAGGTTAATGTTAGAAATAGGAGATTTTTGACTTTATGGGATTTGAAAATAGTTATTTAAATTTAAATTCAACATCTGTCAATAAATCTAAAATCTTAGTTGCCTTTTTTTTAGCTATACTACTTGCATTTACCAATTTTTCACTGAAATGATTTAGATCAATTTAGAAACTTATACGGGCTAAAATAATAGTTTTTAGCTTCATAATAATAAGTTAAAGTATTCCTCCTGAACTTGACAGATCCAACTGCAAATCCTATCATTACTTTTATAAATGTGAAAGTGTATCTGTTGTTTGGTATGTTCTTGAATCACGCCGCAACGGAACAATTGCCATAATTACCATAATAAAATGCCATAATTTCTTTTTAAATTTTTGTATGGATATAGTTAAAGACCTGGAAAATAAACATGACTGACTTTTTATCTCGAAAATCAAGTAAATAAGTTAGTAGTAGTTTAAAATATATAAATTGCTAAATATTTAACTTTTTTATTTCACACATATATAAAAAAGTAAAATGTTTAGCTATTTTTCTATTAAAGGTTTGGATGCATTAAAATATTTGAGGACCACTGAATTTAGACATACGGTGAAGGGTTAAAAATGCATCGTAGCGTCATAAAAAAAGTTCACTACAGATATCGGATTTTAAATTTTAAAATGTGCATTGTATTGAGCTGCAGGGTTCGGAAATCGATTGGTGCCATCGACAAAGGGTTAACCATTAATAAAAAAAAGTTCATTGATTTTAGATGCGGCAGCTTGCGACTGGATCGGTTAATTTTGTCTGTTAACTAGCTGACCTACTTATTGAACTTCGCATGGTTGTTATATCGAAGTTTTTCTTAAATATTTTTAAAAATTAAGGCAACAGAGCCCTATTATACGTTTTCAAGTTAATGTTAACTGTGCATAAATATGTCATTTAGTAGTTATCCACGGGAACGGCCTTTTCTGTCCATACTAACAACTAATAACAGATTTAGTATACTTAAGGGCATCTTGAAAGTAACTTAAAAACTAGGTAACCTACTAATTATAGTACGAACAGGTAGTAGGTACAGTAAGTACCTTGTACGATGGCGGAACCCTTCGTGCGCGAGTCCGTCTCTCGTTTGACGGATTTTTTAAGTATTGAAATAGGTAAAAAACCGGCCAAGTGCGAGTCCGACTCGCGCACTGAGGGTTCCGTACTCGGGTATTTTTTCCAACATTTTGCACGATAAATCAAAAACTATTATACATAAAAATAAATAAAAATCCGTTTAAGAATGTACAGGTAAAGTAAAGCCTTTTCATATGATAATTGGTATAGTTATTTTATTTTGAAAATTGAAACACATTTTAATTTTTTTTAATGATGTGACCACAAATTCGCGGTTTGTAGATTTATTCCTGTACTTGTGCTATAAGACCTACCTACCTGCCAAATTTCATGATTCTAGGTCACCGGGAAGTACCTACCCTATAGGTTTCTTGACAGACTCGACGGACAGACAACAAAGTGATCCTATAAGGGTTCCGTTTTTCCTTTTGAGGTACGGAACCCTGAAAATGAAATTCAGTAGGTACAAATATTCTGCGTGTTTTGTAGTAAAGAGGGAATAGGTAACGAGTAATCTCGTTATATCGGCGGGATGTGACATGAAGGTGGAAGTATTTCATGGACGAGCGCTCAAAGCTGCTCATCGGGACGTTATTGATACGCTTTTAATCCTTCACTCCATGTTTGCGAGGAAAATTGATGAAACAACAACATATTTTTGTATGGTAATATTTGTTTATCGAGTTGACGGGGCTACTTCCTGAGACATCAATAATGTGATGACATGTATGGGTAGTGTCCGACCGAACCTTCGTTTTCGTGATTATTATCAATATTCCAAACCAAAAAGAGCTAAAAAACCAAAGTTTTCAAAATTTTTTAGAGCAATAGGCATACCTACCTATAGATTAGGTATGTAATGATTTATCTGATGTGTAAAATTTCAATTAAAATATTTAAATCAATATCTTAATCGCTATCTATATTATTTTGAGTTTCGACCAAGATCAAATATATAATAATAAAGTTAGTAAATAACCCACCCTGCTGCCAGTGGGATCCATTTTATCATATTTTTATTCAATGTTTTTTTTCCGTTACTTTTGTTTTTTTGTCGTTTATGTTATTTTATTTCTCTTTTGTTTCTGTTATTTATTGATTTTGTTGTTGATGTTATTTTATTTTTTGTTGTTTCTGTTATTTTTTCTGTGTTTCTGTTATTTTTTCTATGTTTCTGTTATTTTTTCTGTGTTTCTGTTATTTTTTCTGTTGTTTCTGTTATTTTTTCTGTGTTTCTGTTATTTTTTCTGTTGTTTCTGTTATTTTTTCTGTGTTTCTGTTATTTTTTCTGTTGTTTTTGTTATTTTATTATGTGTTGTTTAAAAATAGGATAAAATGGGAAAAATAAATAAATGAGAGTAATAATAAAAAAAAAGTTAGTATAATGACACACATTAAAACTAATGTTAGTAATCTTAAAACTATTTACCTAATCCTATAGGTAGACATACTCAATACAGATATGTATTAACAAAATCATAACTCTTCCTTTTGGCTTTGCCATAGTCGGGTAAAAACTACGTAACTCTTTCCAATTTTCTTATAATATAAAAAAGTAACAAATCCACGCGACCTGCTTGCCCGTAAACTACGACGCCGTCATTTTTCACCGGATGATAAACAGCCCCGGTACAATACAAGTTGGCATAATCGAATTACCGATACATAATCGATACATCGAATATTCGAATCGAGTGCTTGGACGTATCTGTATAATGTTATATTGATGATTCTAGCACAGACTGATTAATGGATCTGCGTTCTTACATACAATGAATACCGAGCCGTGCGCGTTTTAGGGTTAAACTCTTACTGTTACAACAAATGACTTAGGATTCATTGCTGGTTTTCCTTCTTCTGAAATTCGAACCATTTGTAAAAAAGCAGCAATGTATGAAATTAAATCGACGCATACGTGTGTTTTTGGTTAGTAATACAGTGGTGAAATGTAGGGTTGTCGCCGCAAACGTGACTTGTGATTTTCAATGTATTATTAGGCAAGAAAAAATTCACGATAGGCTTGAACTAAGCTTATGCGTATATTTTATTGCTAAGATATAAAAACTGTTCTCTTCAGGAATATTTGTCAAAAACTCTGGGGCTCTATAATGAGCCAGAGAATGAGTTCTGTTCCCACTAGGATCAGTTAAGACAAAAAAAAAAAAATAGACTACAAAATTTTGTTCTGAGTTATACACTATTATAACTCAGAACAAAAATACATGCTATAAAAAAAAAACTATTTTTGTTTTCCCATAGTTTTATCCAGTCTTCATGTTGTAGCAACCGTTATCTCTGAAACAAAGTAGGCAAGTAATATGAAAAGTGTGATTACAAATATGAATCAAACTCTTTTATAGGTAGCTATCGCCAACGATTCTATGGCAAATGCAGATCGATAAAAATTAAATTCAATTAAATAATGGCGGTGTTTTATTTACCCTTTACCGACTGCAATTTAATGCAATCTCAGCTGGAGATCATCAATACCCTGTGGTGAATTAAAATTATTACTCACTGGGTGGTTAGCGCTTTTAATTGATGAACTATAGGGGTACCTAGTAGTAGTGCTTAGGTACCATACCAATGAGAGATTTAGAGTAGGTACTCTTACGTATGTATATAGATAAATAACGTTAGATATATATACACACATAAGATAGATATGACTGAGAGAAAATTACGATGTGTCTATAGGTACCTACCTACTTAAGTACCTATACTGTTGAAGGGGAAAGCAAAGGGGATGATGAAACTCAAATTCAATTTATTTCACACAATTTGGGCGCCACCAATTACTTGTCCACTCGTTTACCGCCACCTTCTTCAGGTCATCGGTCCAGCGAGCTGGAGGTAATCTAGTCCTGCATTATACTTTATGTGCTTCACTTCACACAGTCTTTACACCCTGACTAGTTCTTAACCGCACTCATTTACTCCAAACAAAAACTTAACCCTAAATACTAAAAGCACAAAACAAATACAGTTGCGTAAACTTAACCCTTAAGATGTCAATTTCGCTATCAGCTCGTGGGAACGCGGAAGACGCTACCCACCTGGCAACACCGTAACATAACTGTTCGCTCAAACAAAAGGCAAACCCTTTCGTATCCGCTACGGGTCGCTAAGACCCGAACATCAGTTTTAGATAGGGTTCCCATATTGCGTTTTGATTTTCCCGGATAAGTCCTACTTTAAAAAATATCAATCCATATTTCCTAACTCGTGCAGGTCAGATAGAGTCTTTAGTTTAATTTTTTTATTGTTTTGAAATGAGTCACTGTTGTTTCAACTTTCTAACATCATTTTTATAGTTATAATAACTCATAAGTTACCAATGATGTACTTGTTTATATAATTGATTTTTTAATTTATAGACTAGTGTTGGACATCAATTATTAAACTTGCTGTCAAGTAATGATGCATGCTTGACGTGAAGATGCCTATTCAGTCTTGATTTGAAGGTGTCGTGGAAAGTGGAGGGGCAAACTGATACCAGAATCTAGCGTTCCATATTAAAAGTAGAAGGGAAGACAAAATAACTACCCTGAAATACTACTGTGTAATGTAAGCTTCTCAAATCCCAATGTACCAAAATCCTAGCCCCAGTCTTCAGAACTCTCTAGATTTTTCACAGCTGTTTGTGTCCTACGTTTGTAAGCGATCATGGCAACCCTAGTTACATCTAATCAAAGGCTAATATGACAGGTGGCGGCAGATGCGTCTTGATTCGCGTGAAATTATTTTTCTTTAAAACTTTTTTACGACGGCCATCTTTACGATCGGATCTCACGTCGTCTGATGAGGTGTGAAAATTAATAGCTCCTTTTCGATATTGTTAAAGATCGCTTCCATAAATTATCGAATTAAATTCATATCAGTAGGGTTAAGTTAACGTTTCGTTCTCTATGGGTAATTGAAAATTTTCATAACTTCTTTTGACAGCTTTGGTTATTAGTATATCGTGGTAAATACGTGAAAAAAAATGCTAGAAAGTGCATGCAGCATGAAAATTACTTGTTGAATGCACTGTTGAAACCAAACTGCCGAATGTTAATAGAAAAAATAATGTAAATTGTAAACTATCTACGTCATAAAATTACAGTTTACTGTCTATATTGTAAACTATCTATATACCTAGTTTACAATATTTAGTCTATTAAGTTACTACTTTTTTGAAGTCAAATAAAAGTTTTGTAATTACATACATATTGCCATAAAAAATATATTTCTAGACAACTTCATGCAAAATATACCCATCATGTTTTATTTGCGGGTTGATGGAGGCATACCTACTTAATCAGTTCTTTCAGTATTTCTTACAGGATTATTTCTAAAAATTTCGGTATTTTTTTGGCCATAAGTACTCGTAGGTAACACGCGTTGAAGACCTCATGCATAATTATAATTACCAACGTCTCATACCAAAGTATTTCCTACCGTAGAGTGCTTAGTGGAAATGTAGATTGACAGTATAAAAACATTCCCCAAGAGGCAAGAACAGTATGCCTATACAGCCTTTATACAACCGCCTACGATTCATGTCAAACCACTCCAATACTAAATCCCACTTCAAATAATTAATCCTCATTGAACTTCGGGTAGCCCTCGAAATGTCAAAAGACGCCGGATATAAACTAACCGCCTTTTCTTTACGCTTTAAAAAGAAAAAAAAACTACAAACGCACCGTTATAAAGGGTTACTGGCAAAAAAAAAAGTACCTTAGTAATGTTACGCCAATTTTGCTTTCAAGGAAATTAGATATCCTCTTACAATAAAGACGCCTTTAACCCTTTGTGGACGTGTGGGAAAAATTGCGAACGTATCTCTCGTGGTTAGCGGGGTATCGCTTTTTAGTCCCTTTGACTAACAACTTGACATCTGCCATCCAGAATAGGTATAGCACAGATATACAATATGCAACCAGAATGCTAGCAAAAGCTTAAGGTTATTATGATACTACCTAAACACAAACCAATGCCATTTGCCTTATTTTGTAGTTTTAGTGATTTCATCATTATCATCATCATCATCATCAGCCTGCTGACGTCCACTGCTGGACATAGGCCTTCCCTAAAGAGCGCCACCACACCCGGTCCTCAGCCTTCCTCATCCAGCCACTTCCCGCCAGCCGCTTAATATCATCGGTCCATCGTGCTGGAGGGCGTCCCACACTACGTTTGCTTAAACGCGGTCTCCACTCAAGGACTTTCCGGCTCCAACGGCCATCGCCTCTGCGACAAGCATGGCCTGCCCACTGCCACTTCAGCTTGCTAATAGTTGCTATGTCTGTAATGGTTCTCCTGCGGATCTCCTCTTTAGGATCTTAACCCTCAAGGAAACTCCTAACATAGCCCTCTCCATAGCTCGCTGAACAACTTTGAATTTGTGGACAAGGCCGTTTGTCAGTGTCCACGTTTCAGCACCATAGGTGAGGACGGGAAGGACACACTGGTTAAAGATTTTAGTGATTTGGTATTTCTCAAATCCTCAATGTATAGCTTCCAAAACCGGGTCAATGCCCCCTTCCTACATAAAGTTGGATATCATACTATTACACTAATATTATAAATGCGGTGTGTATGTGTGTGTGTGTATGTATGTTTGTTATTCCTTCGCGCAAAAACCACTGGACGCATTTGGCTGAAATTCGGAATGGAGATAGATAATATCCTGGATTAGCACATAGGCTACTTTTGATCCCGGAATATCAGTTAGTAGTAAGTCAGCTAGTATTAAATATAGCCGAAACAGACAAGATTTGATATTTTTGGCAACACAATTCGTACGTATTAGTAGATAAGTAAGTAAAAATATGTGTTTTATTTAATTTTTAGATTTAGAAATTAATATTGCAGCTAAATAATAAAATAGCGACGTGTGTTCAACGTAACATGAAGGCAGCTCGCGTGGTCTTTTCGACCTGTAAGTAATTTCCCATAGGATACCATTCAGTCATGGACTTCAATGGTATGTTTTCCACGCGGTAACACTCGTGTCTTTTTGTTGAGGATTTAATATATAGGCAGTTATCAACTTAATTAAAGTTTCCAAACAAACTTATGCCCTTGATTTGTTTGTGAAACCGTTATTGAATAAATAAGTTTATTTCTTTCTTCTAATTATTTCATAATAACATCATGATTCATTGAAAATAGATATTAAATAAGTACCTTTTAAGCTATTAATTAAGTTAATTTTTCCAATTTCCGATGAGAAAATCATCCTTTTTTATTTTGTAAATTAGATTTAAAAAGAAATTGTTCATAATTTTTATTATACACAATTCCACAATTTTTGATGGGTATTTAAAATTATTTACAAATTATTTAATTCTTAAAGCTAACCATAATAAACGGAATGTTACAGAAAGGTAGCGCGCGGTCTGTTTAACCCGTAATTTCCCACAGGATACCTTTCAGCGGGTATGGTATGAGTAATGCGCCGGACGCTGGCATGTTTTTCACGTGAAGCCCGCGCCATTTCGCTCGCGTCTTTTTGTTGAGAATTTATTATGTAATTTGCGATTTGCAAATGAGCATACCAGTTTCGGGTTATGTTATGGTTATGTTGGATTTTTCAACGGGTTTTACTCTAGCATAATAACCACTGGCATGACTAATATTATAAACGTGAAAGTGAA
This sequence comes from Maniola jurtina, assembly GCF_905333055.1. Classification (NCBI taxonomy): domain Eukaryota; kingdom Metazoa; phylum Arthropoda; class Insecta; order Lepidoptera; family Nymphalidae; genus Maniola; species Maniola jurtina. Next base: position 3,898,952 of record NC_060044.1, read on the forward strand.
TAATATTTTTTGGTTTATCCTTCAATCACGCTGCAACGAAGCAACGAATCAAAGTGATTTTTTGCATGGTTCAAGCAACCCTGGTAACGGGCTGCCATTTTTTAAAGGACGTTCAAAGTTGTCAAAAGGTGCGTAAACCCACGGCAATATATAAATACTCGTATGTAGTCTATGTTACTACGAGTAACGTGTCAACACACAAGTGTCCCAAATTGTCTTCACGTTTTAAAATATACAAGTGTAAATTAAAAATTTATAACACCCCCGACAAGTGAAGGTTACAGTAACTAGAAAAGAGCTGATAACTTTCAAACGGCTGAACCGATTTTCTTGGATTATAGCTAAGAACACTCTCGATCAAGCCACCTTTCTAACAAAAAAAACTAAATTGAAATCGGTTCATTAGTTTAGGCGCTACGGTGCCACAGACAGATACACAGACACACAGATACACAGATACACACGTCAAACTTATAACAACCCTCTTTTTGGGTCGGGGGTTAAAAATTTTATGAGTTAGGTCTATCTGGAGTTTATAATAGTTAAGGTAGTGGGCGGTCTGTTCAACCCGTAATTTCCCACTGGATACCTTTCAGCGGGTATGGTATGACGTATGAGTAATGCCCGCCGGACGCTGGCATGTTTTTCAAGTGAAACCCGCACCATTTTGCTTGCGTATTTTTGTTGAGAGTTTATTATGTAATTTGCGATTTGTAAATGAGCATTCCAGTTTAGGGCTATGTTGGATTTTTCAACAATAGGTGTGATTTTACATTACTTTTCTCTTACATACTTGATGGTCACTATATGGATGCCCACATTTATAATTTGAGTAGGTCTAATACAAATCCCAAAGTTAGTATGTTGGTTTGTTGGTCAACCACGCAGCAACGGAGCAACGGATCGACGTGATCTTTTGCATGGATATATATCTAAGTAGTTATGAGTATAGAGTTAGAGAGTAACTTTGCCCATTGGTTTGCCTTATGAAACTAATTCTTTGCCCAAGGTATTATTTTTGTATGTAAAGTATTTGGAATTTAGTTATATTGTGAGCTGTATACAGCATATTGGTAACTGTGGTTCAAATTGAAATCATCAACTTATTATCCCAAGAAAATCGTCGATATCTTTATCTAAATAGAGGTCGACTTTTAACTCGATTACCTATATGCTACTTTTTATCCCGAAAAATCAAAGAGTTTCTACTGGATTTTTGAGAACTTAGGTTCTTAAAAATCGCGGACGCAGACAAAATCGCGTAAGAAAAAATAAATAATTAATCTATATTGATTTTTCAACGTTTAAAAAGAAATTCGTATAAGCTTCTTTGAATAATATTTAGTTAACTTTCTGGTATGCTTATGCTAGACCTAATAAATTACGACTCTAATAAAATTAATAGAATTACATGAAAAATATTATTTAATTAATTTTGTCTTAATATAAAGAAGATAAAATTCACGTTCCATTTCTAAAAGTCACCCAAAGATTAAACAGTGACGTAGAATGTGGATGCGACATTTCAATAACATGTGTTTGGAGCTATTAACCTATCCGTTAGAGACGTCGCCACCAGATATACATTTTCCGTTCAGCAAACAAGCATTTAGGTTTATTTGGGTAACGTTGGAAGCAAGGCAACGTGACACCGTCAGTGGTCCACGGATTCGTACGGTAAATAGCATTTGTACGTTCGCAAACAACTTGACTTGGCTATTGAATTACTGGCTCCTAATATACTTCTCTTGGAAAAATTGTTCTTTCTATGTTAATTCAAACAAAGAGTAGGTTTTGACGACCTCCCTGGCGCAATGATAAGCACTGTGTTCTTATAAGTGGGAGGGTTCGGGTTCGATTCCCGAAAAGGTTATAAAATTTTATAGTTTCTAAATCTCTAAGTGGCGAATGCTCGTGAGGCGTATAACATCGGCCCCCAAAAACGTTACTTCGTGATGACCACGACCGCTCTGCCAAGAGTGTTACGACGAAGAACAAGAAATCTCTGGTCTCGTCTAATTAAAAGAAATTTAAACTCACGTGGATGAAGTCGTGGACATCATCTAGTATTAGGTATTAGCAAAACTAGAACTGAAAAGAAGGTAGGTATTTGTATGTGTAGCTATAGAAGTCATCGATGTATATGGATTAGCCTTTCCCATACAATTCCGTCCGCAAAAATACGCTTGAATCTTACGTCATCGTCATTGACAAAGTCAAGAGACTTTTGCAAATTCTCTTGACTTTTTGAGCGCGTTTTTTATCTTCGAAGGGCCCATCCACTGTGCGCCACAACCCTTTCTCTCTCGCAGCTTATACCAACGCTTTGACCTTTGTCAATGAAAAAGCTGTGACAAAGCTACGACTAAAAGTCGCAATGATTGTGCTTGGACTACAGGTATATGTTTCAGGCTGTAGCGTGCGGCGTCGAGGGCCGCAGTCCTCTTGGAGTGCTCGAGGGCGCCGAGAGGGCCACTCCCTCCGCGCTCAACACATAACAACATTGTTTGACTTACTTTGATGTTTTCTTGCTGCCTCTCAAGACTAACTATAAGCAAATTGTTCTTGTCGATTGCTAATTAATTTTTTTTTACTTGGGTACTAGATTTTCACTGACCAGATGGATCAAATCTCATCCATCTATTATATTTCTTCACTTTTGACTACTTGTCTTGCAGTTTTCAGTGTAAGTAAGTATCTAATCTTTGCTATTTTAGGGTTCTATTTACAGTAATTTTAGTGACGTTTTTGAAAAGTTTATAATAGTAGAAATAGTAGATCATTAGCATACAATTTGTTTATTGCCTGAAATATACAAATAGAGGTACTGTTTTTAACCCCCGGCCCAAAAAGAGGGGTGTTGTAAGTTTGACGTATGTATCTGTGTATCTGTCTGTGGCACCGTAGCTCCTAAGTAGTTTTTTTTTGTTTCAAAGGTGGCTTGATCAAAAATGTTCTTACTATAATTCAAAAAAATCGGTTCAGCCGTTTGAAAGTTATCAGCTCTTTTCTAGTTACTGTAACCTTCACTTGTCGGGGGTGTTATAAATTTTTAATTTACACTTGTTTAAATTTTAAAAAACCTTTTTACGATACTTCTTTTGAACATTTGATTAAAACAATAGGTACCAATCCTGGTTTGAAGTTTGAACCAAGAAAGGTACTGTATCCATTCAAACACCGTTGGTATATATGTGATGATAAAGGAATATAAACCGCGGTCGTAAAACGCCAATCTATCGCGTACAGCACAAATAGAGAAACTACAAACCCCCGCGAACTATACGCATAGGAAGCCATATTTCCCAGCGATATCCACCCCGGCGTGCTTACGTCCGAAAAAAATAGATAATCTAACTTTTCTAACGCCCCCTGGTCTTATTACCCGACCACGATATCTTGACCTGTTACATGCGACCAAGAAAATGCTACCGAAGGTTAATAGAAGCTCCTCATACAAAGTAAGTTCTTTAAACAGTTGTCGATTAGCCTCAATACGCATTGCAATAAGGACGATTTGTCCACATCAGTTAATAGGATGTCAAAGTTTAATTTATTGTTCATAATTATTATTTAGTCCTGGCAATCTAAACGAATTCTTCGTATCGTTTCTGCATCGCGCCGCTATCATAATTGATTACCTTGCAACATAGAAAAGTTTTAAAACTAATTTGATTTGATTTGGTTACAAAATAATCCATATTATACTTACTAATATTATAAATGCGAAAGTGGAAAGTCTGTCTCTCTATTATCTTTCAAGATCATTCTCCAAACGAAAGGTACAGAGATAGCTTGCATCCTAAAGGACATAGGAAAATGAAAGGATTCCCACGGGATTTAAAAAAAATCTTAATCCAATCCATGCGGGCAATGTGGGGGGCATAGTCTAGTATAAGTGCCTATTATATAGTGATTGATAAATTCGGTTTATTTAATACTTATTTCAAGTAATCTATTAAAGAATATATAATAATATTTGTATTTATTTGTGCCAATTAAATACAAAAATCAGAAGAAGCAAGATTTAATGGTCGGTCGATCTCACAGGTCAAAGTAAGTTGGTCGTGTTATTTACGAGGGAGGATGGGGAGAATCGGCAGCAAATCATTACTGACAGTTGACCAAACGGGGTGTGCGCCCCCTAAAATATGTATGAGGCTAGAAAAGGCCTGTTATGGTGTCCGAATGTTGATAAGCCAAGTATTGGGGCTGTAAGATTGGATGCCAATAGGGGAGGTCGGGGCGGAATGGTATTAGACTTGTCGCAATCCTGTGCCGAATTGAGTTGATTCTTTGAAGTTAACTTTTGCTACTACATTTTTTATGCTGACGATAAATTTTATATTGAGCAGTTATGTAACTTAATAAAAGATTATCTGTTAAATTGGTACGTATTTACGTAGATTAATAATAACTATCTACTTGTTTTTGACAGAGATATAAGATCTTAGTAAGTAATATAAAAATAGTTTGCTTGTAAAGTTGTTCTTGTTGAAGATTTTTTCACATTCGTACGCAGGTAACTTTTGATTCGAAGGAAAGATAACTAGCCAAAATAAAATAGTTACAATGTACAAAACACGTAGGTGGCAAAATATTATGAATTATGACAATATTACATATAACACATAATAAGTACATATTTTCAACAATAAAAATGAAACACTTCTGAGTTGAACGAAATTCCTAGAGTAGTAGATATATAGTAGTTTCAAAGTATTGTACCTACAACTTTTATCAAATACAAACAAATTGTGGGAAAACTGCAAACCTCGCACTACTAAATCAAAACAAATAACAATCTCCACAAACGTCATTGTTGCCACAACAAAGTGTCTAAATCCCTTTAAATCCGAGAAATAGGATTTTCGAAAAAAAATCTGTAAAAAAATGCACTCGTTGACTCCCGCAAAAAGTTACAATAGTCCGGGTGACATAAAAAATGGCCGACTTGGTATAAGCGGTGTAAGCTACCGAAATACTAAATGCAATCGATTGTGCAATTTTTTTGCCAATTTTGAAGAGTTGTAATTCTGTTCTATAGCAAATAGGTACTCAAAGGTTTTTTATGACTTCTGGTGTAACTGTGTGAAAAGTTACATTTCTGATTGCATCTGTCTTGGAAAGTTTTCTTTCAAATAGACTGAGTTTGCAAAGGCAATCTATAAAACAAGAGTGAATAGGAACCTTCTAGGTAAACGCGTCCCATCTTAGACCACATCATCACTTTCCATCAGGTGTGATTGTGGTCAAGCGCTTACCTATAGTGAATAAAAAAAAAAGGCAATCCTATGTTTATCCTAGTGAAAAATGTGAATGAATGACCTACTGCCTAAAAGCGATTACATCCTCATCATTATTAACCAATTTACGTCAACTGCTGGACATAGGGACTTCTACCCGCCACGGACTGCGCCGTGCCGCCTGAATCCAGCGGCTCTCTGCTACTCGTCTGAAGTCAAAACCGATATAGGTATCCATAGAAATTACTAAATTAAGTTTACGTAAAAATTCCTTAGTGACAAAATTGCGTGGAAGCAACCGTCTGAGCTTTCAGTTGCCCACAAGATGGTGAAGTAGTATTGTTACATTTTGTAACTTTTTGTAATTTAAAAAGAGCAACTGCTGAGTTTCTTGCCGGCTCGTTTCAGTAGAATCTGCATTCCGAACCGGTAGCAGAGTCATAGACATAGCATAAGAAACACTAGTTGTTCTACGTGATAATTTTTTTTTGCAGACCAATTACCAGATACATAGTGCAAATAAATTAACCCTATCACTTACCAAAAGATTAAAAATGTATGAATGACCCCCTCTTTTTCCGAAAACCTATACAAACATAATTAGTGTTGTGCCAAACAATATATCAATTTTTTTGCCAAAACATGTCGTTTTAACCCCGTTTCCCCATTTGGCACTTTTTGCCTCAATTGGCGGAATCACAATGTTTTATGGTGTCAAGAGGCGATCAGTGTGAAATTTTCGAAAATATTGGATAGTTCTCATGACCCTATGCAACATTTTTTTTTGTCGTTTGTGACATTGAAGTGTTATTTGTGTGATTTTACTTGAAAGTTTTGAAAAATATAATAAAAATTGTCAATTATTAAACCCTCGCAAAGCTATATTTGTCCACGTGGATTTAGGTTTTCAAAACCCTTGGGAAACTTGTTGATTTTCCGGAATAAAAAGTAGCCTATATCACTCTCCAGGTCTTTAACCTTATCCATGCCAACAAACAAACTAATAAACCAACAAACAAACACGCTTTCGCATTTAACTATAAAATGGGTATAGAGCTGATATTGAATATTTCGGCTTGTGAAGAGTCAAGAAAAAAAATAGTGAATTTCGGTACCTAGTCTTTCAGTCAAGTTTATCCAAAATTTGCTGTAATTTAATAATAGGAAATCACCTCTAAATAACCTATGCATAACGAACTAGAAATCCGTACGATATCGAACAAAAGCGATCTAACCCTTGCGATGCACACGAACTAGTTTTATTATTTTATTAATTTGAATGTTGCAATTTTTGCGTACCTGATCTATGACAATGGGATACCGAGCGCCAAATCCATTCATTTTTGCATAAGGGGTTCTTTCAATGCTTAGTATTTAAAAAGAACGTGAGGCAGATGCGTTCTATAAGTATGTACGTGGATATTTAGTTTACATAAGCATATTAGTAGGGTCGTAGGTAAATTTAAAATGGCAGCAACGTCAAAAATAGCTCACTACGTTGGCAACAGGTAATATAATTATTAACTTAGCGTAAGTGTAACTTACCAAGCTTTACAAAATAACCTGCGATATCTAGGTAAGTACAAGTTTCTTAAAATTTGAACAACGTTAACTACGTTGTTCAAATTTTAAGATTTAATGATTATTTAATTCCAATAATACATAGAATTGAAGTTATATTTTGCACATTGCATGATATTTAAAAAGGTCATTTCCTACCTATAACCAGCCCTGTTTAATAATAATTTGAGAACCTCTTCACGTATCTAAAAATCTACAATTAGCATACAATGCAAGTAAATTGGGCGAGTGATTTGTAAGTGGGCACTAGCGCAGGGTACAAGTCAAAGTTGTATCTTATCAGATCTTGAATCTGATCAGTTCGAGTACTTTTTCTGAATGTAGGGAGGCATAAAGGCAACGGAATCAAGTGTTATTCAAATCAATTATAGACGTATTATGCAAATTGGTCGGTATGAGAATAGAAAAGTTTGCTTTTTGTTTTGTTTGAATGTTTAGTTTATTGATTTTTTTATCGTCTTATAGAACCGATAAAATACGAAGAACGTCGAGGGTATAAAATTTAATAGACGATATAAAAATATTAAAGTTATCCTAATCCTGATAATATAAAAAACGTGATGTTTGTTACTCCTTCACGCCACCATTACTAAACCAATTTGGCTTAAATTTGAAGCAAATATAGCTTTTACCCTGAATTGTTACGTAAGCTAAGTAGGTACTTACCTACTTACTTTTTATCTCAGAAAATCAAAAAAATTCCCGCGGAATTTTAAAAAAACCTAAATCTAGGAGGATGATGTCGTAGACATCATATAGTTTTTGTTATAAATGAATGTATTTCCAAATATTAATCAATCACGCTTCACTTAAAACACAAAAAACGTATCATTGCAACGGTTTGTTATTTCCAAACTGATTTATGATTAGAGACAAAGTTAAAAATCGAACGCAGTTAGCGTTTTTTTTTTTTTTCAAATATTTGTGTTCGGAACGGGTGTTTTATTTGTGTCAAAAAATTTCGCAAGGGTCGTTCAGACAACGGCACCGCGATAAAGGGTTTTGATTATTACTATTACTAGAATATAAGTTAGTGTTACCATTGTTATGTAATGAATTATTGGGTTGGGACGTTTCAGGTACATTAAATGGCATTGAAGGGTTACGTGCAAAAATGACAGTCGAGAATTTCACACGCGAATGTGTAGTCAGGTAGAGATACTCTGTTGAGATTTTTTTAGGGTTTTAAACTGTGTTGTTAGTTTAGTGTTAACTTAGTGTGTAGTTGGAACTACCTAGTGTGCATAACATGTGACGACGTCCCTATTATAGGTCGATTGCTGGACATAGGACTTCTTCTAAGGACATCAAAACGCCGCGATTTTAAGCTGTCTAAACTAGTGGCTGCCTGCGACACTGTGTTCAGTACCTAGGTACATACTTAGCTGGTCCATGTTATTTATATTTAGATTAGGTTTGGTTAGCAAGACAGGTTGCTATTAAGACCAAAAATCTTTGAAAAGTAAAGGTAAGTGCGTTAATATAACCTGTTTAAACAATTTACGAATCAATATTTTTTATAATTTTTATGATAGTGTTTTTACTTACACTTCAAGGAATATTCTAAACTAGCCGATGCCCGCGACTTCGCCCGCGTGGATTTAGGTTTTTTGAAATCCCGTGGGAACTCTTTGATTTTCCGGGATAAAAAGTAGCCTATGTGCTAATCCAGGATATTATCTATCTCCATTCCAAATTTCAGCCAAATCCGTCCAGTAGTTTTTGCGTGAAGGAGTAACAAACATACACACACACACACACACACACACACATACAAACTTTCGCCTTTATAATATTAGTGTGATATTATTTAATTACATATCAAAAATTGCGGAACCGGCAGGATTCGAACCTGCGTCTTCTTCTCTTAGTACTCAAATCTCAAATTAAGTAAATCAAATTAATAAAATTTCAAAGAACGAGGTGTACAACCTCGTACCTCGTAACCTGAACCTGGTCTCAAGCTGCTCCTTAACCCTAATAATACCTTTGTCAGTTAACCCTTTAACGCGCGCCTAATTCTTAGAGCGCTACCTGACCCCGCGGGGTCGTTTCCTTTCCTTATCCCATTCCTTTATCGAACCGGCTCCGGAGTGCGTGTGCGCAGATTCGGATATCGAAAATCGATTTTGTCGAGTCACAAATAGATTGAGAAATGTGAAGTGCGTAGAATTCTATCGATTTTAAAAATCGATTGTTTAGATTTTATTGATTTTCACTAGAATGTTTTCGAGATCCAGTAAATTCTTTAGGAATGTGCTGTAATTGTGTTAGTGAAACTATTATGGCCGGTGAGTAGATTTTAATTATTTTCTCGAAAGGTTGAATATTCTAATTTATGTATTTGTTTTGGTCGTCCCCGCGCGTCAATTGAATCTTAATTATTTTAATTATCTGAACCCTTTTTCTATGCGTAATAAATTAATTATATTAAAATATCTAATTAAATGTCGCTGACCCAGAAACGCCTTATCCCAAGGATCTAGAAAGCTGTCATTTTGCACTGTGTAGGTTCCTATAGAACGTAGATAAGGAATAAAACCGAATTTTGCGAAATTCCCACGGTATAGGGAATAAAGAGGATTCACATTGTGTTGGCTGTCACTAGTTAGGTACTAAATAAAATAATCCCTAGCCCTACGTAGAGGGAAAGCCATCAACTATAGTACAAGTGATCTTATTGTTTGTTTACTAGATAGGTCCTCAGATATTTTCGGTTATTTGTACGTTTTGAAGCTAAACTATCCCAACGTAAAAGTTTAATTGAATAAATAATTTGAATTTGAATTCAACTAAAACAAATATTAGTTAAAAATTAATCAGTATACCTAGAACAACAACTCATAACAATAAAGAAAGCTACATAAATTCTGGATAACAAAATAAAACATTTACACGCGTCAGCAGTCCCTCAAAGACAATAAAAGACCGGACGCGTCAAAACAGAAGTGTCCCCGGTATCCATGGAAAAGATGATACGCTGTTATTTCCAGCATATTCCAATATATTATTTTTTATTGCCCTCCTCCCCTCCTTCCCTCCTCGGGTGGTGGGCGGGAGTCGCGTCATGCGTGATATTTGATATAAAGTCGGAACTCAACTTCGTTATGTGATATTCCTTTTTTTTCAAACGATGATGTAGGAATACAGAAGATACAGATACATACCTACCTACAATTTTGGAGAATAATATGATATTATGAACCAAAAATCCTAAAGATTTAAAATCCATACTAAATTATACCTACATGCGAAAGGGTGTTTGTCTGTCTGACTGTATTCTGTTACCCACTTATCTGTTTAATCGATTTACTTATAAAGAAAATTGTACAGAGATAGCTTACAACGCGGAGAAGGACATAGGCTAATTTTTATCTCGGAAAATAATACCTACCTAAAGTTCCCTCAGGATAAAAAATAAAACATATTTACCTTCTCGGAGAAAACGAATAAATATTATAATATTACACTATTTCGTGAAAACATAACTTTGAGATTTTTCATTATTTTTTATTGCTAAAAAATTTTCATCATTATTTAAAAAAAATTACTACACTATTTTTTTATGCACACAATAGGTAGGCTGAGTTTATTTCTAATAAAAAAGAATCAGCCTATAGGTACTTCTTATTGAATTTCATCTTAATCATAAAAATAAGTAGGTATGACTTTTTACGCGTGTCTGTTATTCTTAGGTTCTGTATATCAACGTGCGATATTCTTTTTTCAAAGGACAATGGCTTCGCATCGACGTAACATATTCGTTCAAAGATAGTGGATATTTTTCTTGAGTCAGTCGGATGGGTCCAATTATTTTTAACATGCCAATGTTTTCTGTGTGTCCTTGTTTTGTATGACGGCTCGTTAGTTTTAGTTGTTAGCTTTTCCGAGTAGGTAGATGTTCACGAAAATACAATATAAAATGCCTTGTGGTCGTGAAATACCGACCGCTATGGCAATTTTTCTGTCTGTCTGGACTCTAAGAGAGATCACTTTTTGGCAATATATAGGTACCTATCTAATATAACCCTGTGTATAAATATATCTATTTATGGTATGAATTTGTACTTATTACCTATAGATTTCACCTTTGATAAATACAAACCGCGGGATTTAATAACTCAAAATTTAAAAACCCCCCGACACAAAAACCTCTATAAAAAAACTAGTTAAGAGCTAATAACTTTCAAACGGCTGAACCGATTTTCTTCAATTACCTATAGCTAAGAAAAATCTCGATCAAGCCTTTCAAACAAAAAAACTAAATTAAAATCGGTTCATTCGTTTAGGAGCTACGTTACACACACACACAGACAGATACACAGATACACACGTCAAACTAATAACACCCCCCTTTTTGGGTCGGGGGTTAAAAAAACTTAAATTCCGCGAAAAAAGTCACGGATCATCATCAGTTACTTAGTTCGAAATAAAACAAATTACAATTTAATATAATTATATTTATACGGTGGTACTTTAATTTCGAATAAAGTTTACAATAATTTAAATTTCACTGTCGTAATAAGTACCTAATAATAATGGCAGTTTCGCACGCTACAAATGCCCAACTGCCCCAACCCCCCACCGCGGCCCGGGGTCTATCGGACCGGGTGGCGAGGGGCGGGTCTCGGCCACTGACCACCACCCTCACCCCTTATTTACCGAGGATTTATTTGCACATTTGCGATATGGCCGACCGCCAAGCGAAGTTTCACGATATAGTGCTGCAAAGTTATATGGAACCAATAAATTAAACATAGTAGGTATTCATTCGTAGATTTAATTTTTATAACAATTTTAATGCATAAGCTAGCCTAATTTGAAAATGTAAATTAGGCACGGAAGAACTAAGAAACTTAGGTACATCCTCAACTTAGTTATTAATTTTAATGCAAATCTAATGCAAAAACAAACTTGAAAATTAGTTAATTAAGTAGGTATGAAAAAACTATAACCAAAGTTTGTAAAACTGTAACTAAAGTTTGAAGTGGAAAGTTTTACTAGGTGTGCTAAACGCTAAAGTTAACAGCCCTTTTTTTTCAAATGAACTTAAGTGAATCTTTATTTTGTTAAACTACTAATACTAATTTTTTTAAGAAAAGTTGATGGGGGCAAAGAACAATTGGCATCAGTAGTTAATTTAATTTAAAAAAAAACTGATGTAGGTAATTACTATCGGGCTATGAAATTGTTTAGGTATGATAATTACCTATTATTTTAATCAATCTACTTTTGAAGTGAAATGTGGTTGCCATGAAATAAAAACATTTTACGCTAGCAAAGCCTTTTAAACTATCTAAGTTCTAATCTAATCTAAAATTAAAACTAAGTAGTTGACCTGAGCTGACTTCGCTCGGATGTTTTCGTAAATCCTTCCTAAGTGGGCTGTGGGAGCCTACGTCACAGAAATTGCCAGCAAGAAAAATTTCAAGTTTCTAAAGCAAACAATTTGTCAATATTTGTTTTTATTATAGTAGGCAAGTATGTATTCTATAGTCCATGTACAAAAAGCCACAAATAAAAATCCAGCGCACACTCATTCGACATCAAATCAATACGTTATTCGGTGGAAACTTCGCAATTTGCAGTCAATAAAGCTCGGTAATAGTGTGCAAAACTTCCCCGTGGGGGGACAGACAGGCAACAAATGTCGCGGTCAATCCGGCCCCCTCCCACCCACCCGGCGGCGACCGTATCGCACGATGTACAGAATAGGTGGCCGTGTTTGTATTAACTTGTCTTGAGTGACTTTAAAATTCAGTAAACACTATAACTTATTTGTACTTAACTGATAAAAAATTTCGCGAATTTTATTATGGTAATTTGCAATTTAAAACCACCATTTTAAAGTATTAATACCTATGTAGATATTGTAAAACGGTGGAATCAATTAGAGCGGACATAATTCCGAACTGGCCGAATAGCCAATAAACGCAAATGGCTCGAACGCGTTCCATCTCCTTCTCCGTATCAAATATAGCCTGACCTGCCATCGGTCATACAAACCCTTTAGGATTAATATTGATGGGGAGACCTGGTGAATTTGGTGGCTATATACAGGGATGGGACTTTGAGAGGGGTCAGTGAGTTGAAAACCGAAACTGAAGAACGAGTTAGACTAGACAATCTCGATTAACGTCGTGAATGAATGTGCGTGATTGGATATTACAGGCTAACCTGGGTATGGCAGTTTTTATAAAACCCATACCCCTTTGGTTTCCACCGGCAACGTACGACATCACGGTGGCACGTCTTTTGCCAGAAGGGCGATAACTAGCCACGGCCGAAGTCTCCCACCAGACCAGACCAGAGAAAGTTTAGAAATGATAAAGTTCCAAATTTCCGCAACCGGGAACCGAATCCGAGACCTCCCGCTAATAAGACTACAGCGCTGATCACAGCGCCAAGGAGGACGTCTAATATTTGACAGATGTTGATTCAAAACCGAAAGTTCCCTCACTCCATAGTCACTCAGGTTCTGCTATCTCTAGTAATATTCACCTCACTGCCCTTTCAAAATCAAATTAAAAAAATCAAAATCATTTATTCAAAGTAGGTACTATTGTACGCCCTTTGATCGTCTGAATTGTTAGATAGTAAATTACGTAAACTTAAAACTAAAGCTACGAGGGCTCCAAACACGCCCGGGTCTGAGAAGAGCCCGCAACAAACTCAGGCGGGTGTTCTTTTTACTATCGCCAAAACATCAGCCTGTATAGTCGGCTATATAGTTTACGGCGCCATTAGCTTGTTTGCTGTTCAGTCGGGCATTTTTGCTAACATCGCATTTGGCCGCTTCCCTTATTACGACTTTCCCTCATGTTATTAGGCAAAGGGTTGTTGTATTTTATATTATTTCTGGAACTTCTTTGTGTGTAGGTATGTATCATTTATGTGTATCGTTGTAACTAACGTAAATAAGTATACTTATACTATGATATAGGAGGTATACAGGTGTGTTTTTCGCAGCCGATTAGCGTATTATATAGATAAATAGAAATAAGTGTTTAATTTCTTGACTACCAACCCATACTTAAAAACTCCAATATCAGTTTGCTGGGACAAATCACAAGCCGACCAATAGGGCTACATCCAGGCTAAATCAATAATACCTACTGCCGATAACTCGAAATTTAAAAACCCCCGACACAAAAGAAGAAAACTAGAAAAGAGCTGATAACTTTCAAACGGCTGAACCGATTTTCTTCGGTTTAGCCAAGAACACTCTCGATCAAGCCACGAAAAAAAAAACTAAATTAAAATCGGTTCATCAGTTTAGGAGCTACGATGCCACAGACAGATACACAGATACACACGTCAAACTTATAAAACCCCTCATTTTGGGTCGGGGGTTAAAAATGACTGAATTGACAAAATAGTCACAAAACTAAATTTTAATGACAAATAAATGTATTTAGATTTATAACAAAAGTTTAGTATTTGTTAGTAAACGTTTTATAATTTCAATAATTCAATTGTAACCAAAATAAAACGGTTTGTAATCGGTTTGCAATTATTATTAAAGGGCATTTATTGTCCTCACTCGGATTCACAGATATTTTTGTACTTAATAATTAGATTTTTATTACCTTTTCGCTCCGTGTACGAATATTTTCGCCAAGATTCGGTCACCATCACAACGATATCCTGGCAACGCGGTCTAAGCCTTGATATAAGACATGATTTCCCCTGACAAATGGCTAAAATATACTGCAAATAGTAAATAGCCCGGGCGGATAATATTATCTTGAGATGTCCTTGTATTTTGTCGGGATAACTCTTTTTTATTCTTTATTACTTTTATATGGACTTACTATTTATTTACGCCGTGATGGTCTAGTGGTTAGGACATCGACCTTTCTAGTCGAGGGGTCCGGGATTCTAACCTCCACTAACTTGTCGGAATTATGTACGTTTAAGCAATTAAGTATCACTTGCTTTAACGGTAAAGTAAAACTTCGTGAGGAAATCTGCGCACCTGAGAGTTGAGAAAGGTGTGTGAAATCTGGCAATCGACACTTGCCAGCGTGGTGGATTATGGTTAAACCCTTCTCATTCTGAGAGAAGAATCGTGCTCAGTAGTGAGCCAGTGACGTGATAATGAGGAGGAGAAGGACTAGTTGTTTCCCGTGATTTTATCCGCGTGAAGTCAGACAGACAGGCACACTTTTGTAGCAAGACACACTTCAGTGTGCCCGCCAAGTTCATTCTAATATTTATAAGACAATAATTCTAACAAGAATGGCGATGGGCTGACAGTGTGTATTTTTAACCCCCGACCCAAAAAGAGGGGTGTTATAAGTTTGACGTGTGTATCTGTGTATCTGTGTGTCTGTGTATCTGTGTATCTGTGTATCTGTCTGTGGCATCGTAGCGCCTAAACGAATGAACCGATTTTAATTTAGTTTTTTTTGTTTGAAAGGTGGCTTGATCGAGAGTGTTCTTAGCTATAATCCAAAAAAATTGGTGCAGCCGTTTAAGAGTTATCAGCTCTTTTCTAGTTTTCTTGTAGAAAAGAAGGTTACATAACCGTTAGGTTCATAATATTATGTTAATTGACAAATGTCAAGCTGTCAAGATGGACGTTGCCTTGATACATAATTATTTATTTATTTGAAACTTGATTTGAAAATGA
Source organism: Maniola jurtina (assembly GCF_905333055.1). NCBI lineage: Eukaryota > Metazoa > Arthropoda > Insecta > Lepidoptera > Nymphalidae > Maniola > Maniola jurtina. Next base: position 3,914,414 of record NC_060044.1, read on the forward strand.
TGTTTTGGAAAACTCTGATACTTTGGATCGTAGGCGCGGAATAGTCCAAGAAAATCGGTTCAGCCGTTTGAAAGTTATCAGGTCTTTTCGGTCTTTTCTAGTTACTGTAACTTCACTTGTCGGGGGTGTTATAAATTTTTAATTTACACTTGTTTTAAACATTACTAGACTGTACCACAGGTTTTCCTCGGCTTTGTGAGAATTTAAGTCATTGTCAAGTTCAAGCTATAGATATCCTGGGACCTAATTTCTATAGTAGAGCGAGCCCGATCAAATTGGACCAGCATCTCTAAATTAGTTAGCTGTACTAAAATATTCCAAAACAAAATATTCCAAAAAAAATCCACTCACACGCAGATATATCGTGTCAATTCGAGCAAAATATTTTACTCATGAGAGAATTCGGTTAAGGGCCTGATAAAATCCCATCCAAAATTATTTCTGGAAACAGCCTTGTAGGTACTTAGGTATATACCTACTACATTTCGCTATAGAGGTAATAATATAGACAGGCATTTTCATGAAAATACCATACGGTAATATTTTATTTTTCATTATAATATCATATAGGTGTACTACTACCCTGCTTTGATCTTCCAGATTTAATAGTAATATAAACCATAGATACCAATGTGATGGTTTTTTTTTATTATTACGAAAATCTGTTATTATTTATACACTAACATTAACAAATTAACCAATCAAATCAAATTCCTCTACGCGTCACAAACGCCGAATCGAATCAAGTCGGGCAGTTAATATATTTTGAAGTAATAGGTACAGTTACAAAAAGGGTTCCACTACCTTTGTACGGGTTGCCCTTTAGTGGGATCTAATAAAACCTTGTTACGGCCAAAGGGATACCAATTCCAATATTGAAAGTGTTCTTTTACATGATACGGGAATTTAGGGACTTCTTTTGATATTAAATCGGGGAAAATCTCGTTTCCCTAACGCTGTACCTACGAGGTAGCGTTGTAGTGGTTTGGTACGTGATCTTTGTGGAATTATTTTATTATTATACTTATTAGCATGCTAGCTTATGCTCGCGACTTCGTCCGTATGGACTACATTTTATCCCCTTAGGGGTTGAATTGTCAAAAATCCTTTCTTAGCGGATGTCTAGGTACCTACGCACGTAAGTAGATCTGCATGCCTTTCAGCCCAATCTGTCCAGTAGTTTGAGCTGTGCGTTGATAGATCAGTCAGTCAGTCAGCTTTTCCTTTTATATATTTAGATAAAATATATAAACAAAAAAAAACAACACAAAGAAAAACAAAAAAAAACGGCATTTTGTTACATTCAGTATCATAAAAATCCGGTAAATATGACTGTGTTTTTTGTGGCACTGAATGTAACAAAAATATCCTGTATAGTGTATCAGTTTAATGAATATAAATAAAAAAATAAGATACTAGATGATACCCGCTATTTCATCCACGTGGATTTAGGTTTTCAAAAATCTCGAAGGAACTTTTTGATTTTCCAGGCTAAAAAGTAGCCTATGTCCTTGCCTGGGATGCAAGCTATCTCTGGCCAAACAGATTTTGTATCTACCTTCGATTTAAATTTAAATTATTTTTAATTAGGTTTTTAAAAACTTGGGAACACTTTGATTTTTCTAGACCAAAAGTAGCCCATGTCCTTTACTGGAATTCAAGGTATCTCTTACCATTCAGATGATGTAACTTCAATTTTACCCACGCGGATTTAGGTTTTAAAAACTTGGAAACTTTGATTTTTCAAGACCTTAAGTAAGTAGCCTGTCCTTCCTCGCGATGCAAAGTATCTCTTTGTCTAACGTCAAAATCAACTAAACGGATGAGACGTGAAAAGGTAGTAGACAGACAGACAGACACACTTTTGAATTTATAATATTAGTGTGAAAAATGTCTGTCTGTACATATTTTATGTACGTTACAAGGTTGATGTGCAACAATGTATCAAGTAACGGGGCCGGCGCATGCGTCGCCGTGGCCGAGACTACCTGACCGCAGTGGACACTGATCAATATTAACCGAGGGAGATGCCGGCCAAGGGGGATGTCTGTTTGTCTGTACTGCCTACATAGAGCTGCTATTACCTTCCTAGGCCCGGTTTTTCACTTGTGAAACGAGACCGTCTGGTTGAATTATTAAACTTGAACAGATTGCAAGTTGGTGTCTTTAATAGCTTATTAGCTAATCCAAAATCTGACGGAGCTTGCAATCTGTTTAGATGGTTACAGGGTACCTAAGTAACTTGTGGAATTTGTATGACAGGCTAGGTTTGTAGGATAAGATGGAATTGTATATATAGATAGAATTGTAGGATAAGATAGGGTACAATTAGGCTGACATGCATAAATGTAAAAGTCTATAAATAAAGGAATTAAAAAAAAAAAAAACTTTTATCTTAGAAATTTTGAGGGTTTCACAGTTCTTCTATAGGAAATCTGTCCATCGTCAAATGTATTCATTTACTTATTTGTACGAGAAAGTTGTAACAATAAAGACAAAAGGAAAGAAAAAGTGGACAGGGAAGCACTTATCTTTATAAGAGATCTCTACCTGCCCAGATTTATTTCTTAAGCCGGCTCTATCTACACTAGCACGTGAAATCGCACCGTTATTTCACGTCGTGAATGTATGCCGCGATCCACGCGTGAACTGAGTCCCTCCACACTCGCAAATCTTCACAGTCTTATTCGTGACGTTGACGATGTGTTCACGTTCGCGCGCCGCAAACCCTTTGTCGCGGACCAAAAACCGACACTGATCAGGGAAAGGCGTCAAGCGCGAACGCGAAGGCGTGAACAACATCTACACTCGTGATTTGCAGTTGTCGCGGGCTTTCGCGGCCGTTCGCGTCGCGAGTGTAGAGCCCACTAAGATAAAAGTTATTTGACGATTGAAAAATCGGTCGGCAACTATCTTGTGAGACAAAGCCTTCGTCGTAATCGTTTCAACCAATGGAATCCACCCTCGACAGCTCATTATAGGTATCTTGAAGCGGTTGTGAGTGGCCTATGTTTAACTAGACACTAGTTAGCCTGCCCCAGCTTTGTTTGGATAGAATTGTAAAAAATATTTTCTCAGTGGGGATCTTTATTATAGAGAAAACTATGCACCTAAGTATGTCAAAACTACAAATACAAAGTTTTTAAACCCAGCAGTTTAAGCTGTTTATATGCCGATCCGTTTCGTTTAACAGATAGAAAAATTATATCTCAGAAATCGATTTAGGAAAACCAGAAAATTGAGAAGTTGAGAAGAGAAGACAAGATTGTACCTAGAGTTGATAATATTCGGCGTTAGCTTACTGTACAGCAGATTTTGCGGTTCGTGAACCAACCAACTAAAGTTACAAGGTAACCATAGTTTTAAGTAGATAAATAGTTTTCCTACAAGTAATTTTAAATTTACCTGAAACCTTAATCGCCACTATTCCTTTTTATTAGTGACTACGTGGATTTATGTCCATCACACTTCACACTAATTTTATAAAGGCAAAAGTTTGTGTGTATGTGTGTGTGTGTGTGTGTGTGTATGTTTGTTACTCCTTCTCGCAAAAACTACTGGACGGATTAGGCTGAAATTTGAAATGCAGATAGATAATATTTTGGATTAGCACATAGGCTACTTTTTATCCCGGAAAATCAAAAAGTTCCCACGGGATTTCAAAAAACCTAAATCCACGCGGGCGAAGTTGCGGGCATCGGCTGGTACTTACATTATATTTTGCAGTCTTTTTAACAAATGATGGTTATAACAGCTCTATACCAATCTATCTTAACTCACCTTTCTGCGGACACTACGGGGAGGGTCCAAGAGAAATGACGACCCTTAACTAAAACACACACATACAACACGCACGGCGATCGTACTCACACACGCGCACTTCAGAGTGCCATTTGTATGTATTAGTAAGCATCAGAGGTTTGAGGGACAGCGCAGACACCAGACAGCATTGTCTTGGGGTCAGAAAAGTAATAACATATTTTGAACTAGCCGATGCCCGCGACTTCGCCCGCGTGGATTTAGGTTTTTCGAAATCCCGTGGGAACTCTTTGATTTTCCGGGATAAAAAGTAGCATATGTGCTAATCCAAGATATTATCTATCTCCATTCCAAATTTCAGCCAAATCCGTCCAGTAGTTTTTGCGTGAAGGAGTAACAAACATACACACACACACACACACACACACACACACACATACAAACTTTCGCCTTTATAATATTAGTGTGATTAGTGTGATAAGGAAATTAGGCAAGATAAGAAAAGATAAGTAAGGATGAGGAAATGATTGCACAAAATACTCAATGAATTTCTGCAAAAATGATTTATTGTTATTTCTATTAGACTTCATAATTATTATTTTAATACTAAAATAACTTATCTAAATTCATTTATCTACGCGCTGCGTAATACATTTTTCAGCACTGAAAATTGGGCAAAGAAATACGAATCATAGATACGAGTATATGCAGTTAATAATATGATCTAATGACATACAAGAGACTACTGTATCTCAGTTTCTACTGAACAGATTTCAATTAAAGTTGACTGACTAAAATAAGTTCTATATGTTTTGCGTTTTGTGGGTGCAAGAAAAATAGTTACTAAAATAATCGACTGTGACAGACGGATGGACAGACAGACGGAGAAAGCACCATAAGGGTTCAATTTTTACCATTTTGATACGGAACCCTAAAAGTAGAGATAGGTAATACTTATAAGAACCGAAATGAAATCTTATTGTGGTGAGAGAAAATTTTAAAAAGTACCAAATTTTTTTTCTTTAAGGCGAGCAAACGAGCAGGCGGATCACTTGATGTAAAGTAATTACCGCCACTCATGAACATTTGCAGAACCAGAGGAACCGCCGATGCCTTGCCGGTCATAATAGGAATATAGTGTAAATTGGTCAAATAGTATGAGAAGAATTATGCCTACGGACTTTTATTGTCTAATATCTGCGCTTGTGTGTTTGCATGTGTGCGTGTCCAGTTTCCGCGCGCTTGGGTTTTGTTAATTTAATTAGAGGCACAAAAAGATTAAGGCCTGGAACACGGGCATTAGAGACCGCTTTTGTTGATGTTGCTCGTTATACCGGTATATAGATAGATCTACTAGGTATATACCGTATACCGTTTTGTAGAATTGAACGTAGATTTGTACCTATTTGTAACTTTAAACTGTGATTGACGGCAGTTTTAAGGATATATTAATTTTAAAGATTTTAGAGTAAGATTAAAATCTAGAACCCGGGCATTAGGACTGCTTTTGTTGATGTTGCTCGTTGTACCGGTATATAGATAGATCAATTATACCGTTATGTATAATCTAACGTGGATTTGTATGTTACTTTATCGACTTTAGATCTGTGTTTGACTGTAGTTTTCAGGATTTGTTAGTTAATTTTAGAGAAATAACATTAAGGTCTGGAACACGGGCATTAGAACGCTTTTGTTGATGTTGCTCACTATACCGGTAGGTATATACCTAGATAGATCTACTAGGCATATACCGTATACCGTTTTGTATAATTGAACGTAGATTTGTACCTATGTAACTTTAAATTGTAATTGGCGGTAGTTTTAAGGATTTACAGTTTTCATTGATATTCCTTTTTATAAACTTTAGGTTAGCATTCATTAAGATAAGTCAATAAAGAATACTGTCAACTTTTTAACCCCCGATCCAAAGTAGTAAAAAAGAGGGGTGTTATAAGTTTGACGTGTGTATCTGTGTATCTGTCTGTGGCATCGTAGCGCCTGAATGAATGAACCGATTTTAATCTAGTTTTTTTTGTTTGAAAGGTGGCTTGATCGAGAGTGTTCTTAGCTCTCATCCAAGAAAATCGGTTCAGCCGTTTGAAAGTTATCAGTTTTTTTTCTAGTTACTGTAACCTACACTTGGGGGGTGTTATAAATTTTTAATTTACACTAATTGTTGAATGGAGTTATTCAAATCATATTCCCGTTGCTTAGTGAAATCCTTTTTTCGAGGGCCTGTATTTATCTTCCCTCCATAAAGAATATCGATGGCTAGAAGCGGTGTATTTTTTTCGAAAAGCATCATATCCTACACTATACATAAAGCGTGTTTGTCTTCAAAACAGTGGCCCATTCCGACACCGCGATTCCTTGGAATATAAAAAGTAAGTCGATAGCTTACCGACCGAATTTATACATTTGGATATTCGAAATATGTTCGCATAACCATCTTAACTTAACCTCCCCTGCTGTTCTTTTCTCTTACGAAAATAGGTGGGAGAGGGGAAATTGTTCGTGATATGAGAGGTCGTTTCAAGCTGGTTAGTTCAACGGTGAATATATCGTATAAATTCAGCCCACGGATGAAAATAACCGTAGTAGTCTCTGGGTTGTTTTCACATAATAGAACCATTTTCTTTTGTTTTTGTTGCGTACGTCGTTATTGGTAGGCATACAATGAAAACAAAAGACGGTGTCTTATTTCAGCTCAGCCGCTCGCTATGATAACATTTTCGTCGGTATTCGTGCGTATGGGGGCGAGCGATCTAAAGCCTCCAAAGCTACAGAGAAAAATAATTTTTTTAATGATATTTTTTTAAGGCGGCTTAGAAAAAAGAAGTTATATCTAATCTATACTACTAATAAATAAAATTGGAGTATCTGTCTGTAATTTCGAAATAACTACCGCATATTAAGTTCATATGGTCATTTGAACGATACTATAACTGAATCACACGTTTTTAAAATTTTTGTCTGTCTGTCTGTCTGTCTGTTTGAAAAGGCTAATCTTGGGAACGGCTGAACCGATTTTGACGGGATTTTCACAGACAAGTAGAGAATTGACCAGGGAGTAACATAGGCTACTTTTTTAACCGACTTTCAAAAAGGGAGTGTGTTTTTCTACCTATGTACACTGAAATCTCCGAGATTTCTGAACCGATATGCGTAATTTTTTTTTAATCCCACGGGAAAGTTCCCACGGGATTTCAGACCCTAAATCCACGCGGGCGAAGCTGCGGGCATCAGCTAGTTAAATTATAAGAAGAAACTAACTGACTACCGTAATAGGTATCATATCAACGTAAAGGTAGGTACCTAAGTGAGGTATTGATCAAACCGCCGCGCTGAGCGGGGTCTAGTTTAATGTAGGATTTCTTTATAGTTAACAACATAGTTCTCAAAATGTATATTTAATATTTATACATTACTTTTACACGATGTACCTAACTCCTTTGCGTCTAAGTTGGTGCAGTTCAAACTGCAGTCCAGCCTGTGGAGCGGTATCGAGTCTCGGCCGCTCGGAACCGTTGGAATTTAGTTCCGTTCACTTGCCATTTCCTCTCTAGCCTTTGGCAGCTGCTTTGAGTAGGGTGACCAGTTATACTCCCTAAACACTAGAATCTGTCTTTACCCTACTTACTTCTTTCCGTGGATAGGGATCCACGGAAAGAAGTTAGTATAGTGTTACGTGATACTCTCTCTGTTACGTGCAGATCCCATACAAATGGGAACCTATGTTCTCGAATTGAATTTGAAATGTTTTTTGAAAACATACAATTGTGATTGGTTTGTGAGTCAAAATAACGCTTCATTTTTGCCTCTATCATTTGTATGGGATTACGTGACAGAGAGTGCACTATTATACTAACTTTTTCCGCAGAAAGGGTAAAGTGAAAGCTGAGAGAGATGCATAGGTAGGTACTTAGGCCCAGTTAAATTTTGTAATACTGTCAATTTTTGGGCAAGAGCAATACCCCATAATACCCAATAAGACCCCATAATGCGGTCACCAAAAAGTGACAGTACTAATTTTTTTTAACTAAATCCGTCAGTGTCTATGTGAAAGTAGGCCTAAGTTTTTAAAATAATTAACTGCATTAAATATTCCAGTTTTAAAAAGCATTTTATGTGCGCCGCAATAATATTGCATGAAAATGGCTGTCCTAACAAATTTTACAATAGGAACCAAATTTTATTTGAAGGAATGAAAGTTAAAAATTAAGGAAATGAAATATTAGAACTTGCTTCCAGGCTAATTTACAACGGAGCGAATATGCGTGCTAAATTTGAAAAAATGTCCTAGTTTTTACATTACTCCTGGTCAATCTAGCTATCGAGAACTTAGTAAAATACAGCACAACTAGTTACCGGTAGGTTTCACTACAAATTCGGAATATTACAATTTCTAGCGTCATGCTTTCGGAAATTTCGTTGAATTCCAACTTGAATTAGAATTTCGAGTTATTAGAATGAAGAATTTGATATCTTGTTGCAGATGTTCTTATTCGTTTTTAAACGAAATGCATTCTTATATTTACTTTTTAAATAAGTAGAGTTGTCCTGATATTTTACATGGATATACCTATAGTTGAAGACCTGGACAGTACCTAACTACGGCTACTTTTTATCCCGGAAAATCAAAGAGTTCCCATAGGATTTTTGAAAACCTTAATCCAGGCTAGTAGGTAAAATAATATTTTGGAGTAAGTATAAACTAAAAGTGACCCTCTTCAAATAGATATCCGGTAACTGTGACAACGGTGTGGCCGATCCGGATGTCATTTTCCACTTGTCACAGAAGGTAGATATTATTTACATTTTTATGAGGAAAATGTTACAATGTTCTAGATTTTACCCACGACTTTGTTCGCGTGAACCTTCAATTTTTTGAATCAATAGTTCTGAAAAATCTTACTTAGACCTATCTATCTATACAATATAGGTACATCCATGATGCAAACAATGTCTGTGCCAATTTTAAACGTTCGAATGACAAAAATATAAAAAAGTAACAGGCAGGCACACTTTTCCTTGGTTAGTTTTAATTTTTATACACATCATTAATTTATTTTTGGGTAACCTCGGTAACCTATTATGTATGTTTTAATTTTTCTTTTTGCCGAGTGTCCACTATAGCAATAAAACTTGCAAAAGAGCTCTGGCAAGTAACTTGCACTGCAAGTTTTACAACTTTTTAAGTAAGTAAGTAAGTAGGTACTTTAAAATACTTATATCGATAGGTATACTAGCACTAATGACTAGGAAACCTTCTACTGACTTCGTAAAACAAGTTTTTAATTACTAAACCACCTAAAAGAAATGTGCAAACCAAATAACTTACAAAAATAAACATAAAAACGAAATAAAAATAAAAAAGCAACAGTAAAAATTTCTTATTTCTTACCTATGCACAAACCCAGCACGCGCTCACGCAAAAAAATGCAACAAAAAACTCGGGGAGTTGGGTGGTTCGACCGCCCCCTACCTCCCTACCCCATATCTCTACACTCGCCAACGCTAATCTCCAAATTTTACGAACGTAATTTGTACTATCCAATCAATTAATGAATTTAAACCTTAGATTTATCAGCATAAGGTCGAATTTTTGCTACGGGTCGGTGCCAAATGTGTTCAGACAAGTTTTCCGAAAGAGTAGACAGGGGGAGTGAGGTCTACCTAAAAACGTGGAAACACTGATGAATGTTCACCCATTAGATGTTATTTATTTAGAATGTGGCCGAAAAGGGACTCGTCGCTTAAGTTGGCCTGAAGTTTACTTAGGACTGTATTGGGTTAGACTGAAGACGTTTTCGGCGCGGGAGATAAATTACTGATAGTTACACGGGTCCAGTTTTTTCGGGTGTTTATGATGGCGTTTTGTCATGATGATGGGGTGTTAGGCTTTTGGAAAAATACGCGCTGTTTAGCTTCAGTTAGGAGGTTGTGTACGTATTTTGTGAGTTTATTTTAAGGTTTTTTAGGGTTCCATACCTCAAAAGGAAAAACGGAACTCTAATAAGATCACTTTGTTGTCTGTCTGTCCGTCCGTTCGTCCGTTCGTATCTACTGTCTATCAAGAATACCTATAGGGTACCTACTTCTCTTTGACCTAGAATCATGAAAGGCAGGTAGGTAGGTCTTATAGTCAAGTACAGGAATAAATCCGAAAACCGTAAATTTGTGGCTATGTCATTAAAAATTAAATTAAAATGTGTTGAAATTTTCAAAGTAAGATAACAATACCAAGTGGGGTATCATAATATGAAAGGGCTTTATTTGTAGGTACATTCTGAAACAGAGTTTCATTTATTTTTATGCATAATAGTTTTTGATTTATCGAGCAAAATGTCAAAGTACGGAACCCTCGGTGCGCGAGTCCGACTCGCATTTGGCCGGTTTTATTGTTTATTAGTTACTGTTTTTGAAGTGAAGCTTCTTAGCGGATGTTCGGGATGCGGACCTCACTTGCATTTAGAATGAACGAATAAACGAACGCGGCGATGAAAAGCACTTTGACAGCGGGTAGGTAGCTATACCTAATAAGGATCTGTCTATTTTCTGGTGATATGAGTGTTTTCACCCGCCAGCCAAAATACCTGAGATGAGTGAATTCTCATCCCTTGTGAGATCCCATGTAGGTACCTAATTCAAATTTAGACTAAACTACCTAAGACCTAAGTAGATTTAAAAGAGCATTAGGTAGGTAGGTATGCCAACCAAATCTGAAAAAACCTTAATAATACCTACCTACATTAATCTTTTGGACGGGCCTCCTACTAGTGGTTCTCAGTTCTCTAATCATTTTCGGCATTATTTACAGATAGGTACTTACAAAGGTATACCTAATCTAGGTTTGCATCCGCCCATAGTCGATTGTACTGGCGGGTGCAAACCTAGCTTTGTTGCTGACTCTACCTTAACTCTATCTTACTTAAGTAGTTAAAAAAGTGTATGATAGAGTCATGTACCTAATTCTGGATATTCCAATTGATGACTAGCTGACTCACTGAATTCTGAAAATCTTTTCTTATGAAGAGTACCTACCTACGCGCTCTCCAAGCTTTTGTATACAAACATAGACTTACTTTACTTAGTTCACTAAATATCAATCAAACTCAATGATCTAGACACGTTTCGTTTTCGACAAGTTTTGTTAGTGAATAGGCATTATCTCTCAAGTGTGGCCATGCATGTGGCATGTCTCCATCTTAGGCTGGATCATTACTTGCCAGCAGATCTGATTAAGTAAAGCGAAGCACTAGTCTGTAATTTTTTTTAAATAGATTGCCGTAGTAGGGGTAACTCAAGGCAGTAGTCAGTGGTCGGTCTGTCGGTGTGTCAATGCGTTAACAAATGGTTCGCGGCGCCTCCCTCCCGATGAATGGATAAAACGTAGGTACAACGAGTCTGGAGATAGATTGCCGTAGTAGGGAGCTAGCCTAGTATGTAAAGCTGTGATAGCCTAGTGGTTAGGACGTTCGCCTCCAAATCGGAAGTCAGGGGTTCGATCCCAGGCACGCACTCCCAACTTTTCGAAGCTACGAGTATGTTCGTTTTAAAACAATTTTAGACCGACACCAAAAAAAAACAATACAAAAATATCACACTAATATTATAAAAGCGAAAGTTTGTATGTGTGTGTGTGTGTGTGTGTGTGTGTGTGTGTGTGTGTGTGTGTGTGTGTGTGTGCGTGTATGTTTGTTACTCCTTCACGCTAAAATCACTGGACGGATTTGGCTGAAATTCGGAATGGAGATAGATAGTATCTTGGATTAGCACATAGGCTACTTTTTATCCCGGAGAATCAAAGAGTTCCCACGGGATTTCGAAAAACCTAAATTCACGCGGGCGAAGTCGCGGGCATCGGCTAGTATTTTATATTAGTCGAATAAATTTTTCACAACGTAATCATCACTGTAAAATTTGTAAACGCCAGTAGAGTGCATTGTTGCTTTTAACATTATTACAATAGGATTTTTACAATGTTCATTATTAAAACATCAGAAAATATGTGATGTGTAATCCCGAGCGATACACTTTGTGCGGATCACGCGTAGGTATAGGTTTGTACGTATAATAATATGTCATGTTCGCGTCTAATGTATACTATTTTTAATACATCTACCTATCAACTCGCATTATGGACGAGCGAACCAGGTACTGTTGACAAAAAGTATTTATTTAGAAAAAATAATGATAAGCGGTATGTCTGCGCAAAACTCTTTTCTCTTATCCCATTGTAATGGGTATAGGGCGCCACGATTTGATAAAAAAACATTTTAAACTAGCTGATGCTTGCGACTTCATCCGCGTGGATTTAGATTTTTCAAAATCCCGTGGGAAATCTTTGATTTTCTGGCATAAAAAGTAGCCTATGTGCTAATCCAAGATATTATCTATCTCTATTCCTTTCAGCCAAATCCATCTTGAAGTTTTTGCGTTAACGACTAACAAACACACACACACACACAAACAAAAACTTTCGCCTATAGTGCGCTGTGCGATGTGTTCTGAAGATGTAATTATTCAGAAAATCTTATTAAAAGTTTATTTTAATCAGATAGTAATTAGAATGATTGAATATGAGGTATTAAGAAATATTTATGTATCTACTGAAATATACTGGACTATTTCATAACTATTTAATTTTACAACGGCACATACTTAGATAACGAAGACCATGAAATTGCTTTAACAGCTGGTTGGATATCGCTAGTACAATGCACATAATAAAATCATGCTCTGCTTTCGAGCCAAAAATATAGGTCATTATCATTTAGGTTTAAATATATAGCTAAAAGGTGACTGACTGATTTATCAACACACAGCTCAAACTACTGCGATCGGACCGTAATTTGGCATACCTACAGATAGCTATAATAACGTCGAAAACCGCTAAGAATAGATTTTTGAAAATTCAAACCCTAAGTAAGGGAGTAGGTATAATAGGGCTTTGAAATTTGTGTAGTCCACGTGGACAAAGTTGCGGGCATAAGCTAGTACATTACAAAAGTCTAAGCCTTAGTAAAATCTTGATTGAGTGGAGGTTGTTGTCAAAATTTTTAAGCAATTTTCTACTTAAAAATTGTACTTAGATAAGTTTTGTATAGTCGCTATACCTAGCATCAAGGCTTAGTAATTTTTATAGGGTTTAGACAAAGTTAAACCTATTACTAATATTTTAACACACAAAAAATATTACCGAAGTATTCAATTTTTATTGTCATTTTTTTGTCTGACGGTACAGGACTCTCGGTCCCTAGCAAATGTTGTGGTGAATTTCATATTTTTGTAAGTATCTACCTTCATCATCTGTTTATTCTACATGTGTTTTGGTTCACATGAATTTTTTTGATTTTTTCATGCTTTCATAGGCTTATGTAGGCGCGGCGGGGGTTTGGAGAGCCCTCCTTTACATATGGAATATTACGTTAGAGCACTCCGAGAATCATTCACTTTATAAGTAACATTTTTAATTCAATATGGCTTTGCAACTAATGATAAAATGCGCGAAGCCTATAAGTTATTTTGAAAAATGACCCGCAAACACCCGGGGTTTAGTATTATCCCAAATGTCATTTCACCCCTTCTTAAACGAAACCTGGCTCTGAAACGAACGGATTGCCGCGTACATTGTCTAACAATTCTTAAGTGATCAATTTTATGCCAAAAACGTCGTAAGAATACGCGATACGCAAACAAATATAAACTCTATTGTAATCATACTTAAAATTTATACTCGGTAAACATTGTTTGGAGCTTTTCTTTTAAAATTTCATATTTCGAATTCGAAAAGATTTGAAAAGACTTGCGTTTGCTAAACTAATTACGACGTTGTCACAAATGATATACAGATCAAAACTGTTTGTTTTGAACTACTTTAAAATGTCCCACAGAGCAAAATTTTCTTTGTAATTCTGAAGAGTTCCAGCCGCTTTTCTGCAAGGTGGTAAACTCGACTTTATAATCTCTGAATTACAGTTGAAATTGCTTTGTCTGAAACAAGTGTTCTTGCTTCATTTGTTCAGTACAATCGACAGTTGTCGGTCCATAACAAAACACATAAATTAAGTGCTCAATAATAAATGGAAATGTCCCTTGCAGAGGACAGGGCATTAGGGCGGGATTATGAGGACCGGTGGCCCTCTGCACTCTCATCTATGGAAGACAGAATGTCTATTAGCTTCAAATGAGTGCACAGTATTGACGCGAGTAGGGATCGAACCCCTGACCTCCCGGATAGGAGGTTCTTAACCACTAGTTAGATAGGAGGAGGATTTTAATTACTAGCTCATTAAATTACCTGCAGATACTGACATCGTGTCTACTGTTCAATACTGATGTCTGTTCGTAGAGATCTCAGATTTAAAAACAAATAGCCTAAGTAGGTATGTCACTCAGGAATAATGTACTTAGTTTTCTACTGGTTTCTAATTTTGAAAATCAATTCAGTAGATCCAGAGATTACCCCCTACAAATGAACTTACAAAATTTACCTCTTAATAATATTGGTTAGGTACCTATATAAAGATAATTACGGACTACAGACTTCCACCGATTTCAATCTATTCGCAAAATGTGAGTTCTTAAGTAGTCATAAAAGATCAAATGGATCAGGGGGCACGGCAGTGCCCCCGCCAAGACGAGCCAAACGGCGGCCGGGGCGCTACGTACCTTTTTCTCGAAGTGTTTCGCCGTATTTTCGACCCGTCATAACTTCGGTCTGGATGACGCTAGAAAGCTGAAATTCTCAGTATAAGGTGTCCTCAGCAAATTTACCAAATATACCAAATATCAAATATTATTTGATATTTGGTTTTATGGTTACAGATTTATTGATACCTAAAATACGCCGTTTTCGTCCCTCACTGATGATCATCACAATTCATAGTCTGTAATTCTAGGGTACTTCCCGAAGTCCTAGAAGGCTGAAATTTGGTATGTAGACTAAAAATTGCATACAAACTACCGGAAAATTGAGAAATTGGAATTTCCCCCCCTCTACGCCTCTTATGAGAAAAGCAAATCTGTAAATTCTGTCGCTAGAATGCTGATATTTTCAGGATAAGATGTCCTTGGCAGATTTATTAAACGCATTGAGTATCAATTGTCTAGCTTTTATAGTTTCAGATTTATTGACAGTCAAAACTTCTAGTCTGTTAAATGTGATGCAGTCAAGAACATTTAAGAGCTATATTACTTTGGACTTCGGATAAGTCCCATGGCCAGTACAAATCTAAGCTCAGCTAGGGGCTTGGCTCTATTAGAGATCTCATAACTTTTTAACAGTGAAAACATTATGAACTTGTGAGTCTTGGCTACCTTTTTACATGAATGTTTTTGGTGGGATACCGTACTTACATAAACCTACCTACGCTGTAATATGCTTAAAATATATAAAATTTACATATATTAAAAATTAAAATGAAACGATAAAAAGAAAATGTAGTGATATCATACAATTTTGCCTCGATTGGATGACACTCAAACACTCGTCCCCACAGTGCTATGTGTAATTAATTTCGAATATGTAATTTTTACTCCAATCCTGAATTTTGTAGCGTTGTCGTTACATTTAAAAAATAATTTTACTAGGTACCTACAATATGAACGGTAAGTATATATTTTTTTTAAATTTACATTTTCGTTACCGAAATGACATAATTTTTACAGAAAGTAGGTTTGCACTTGACGACAATATTGACTGTTTCCTCTATATTATTGCCATAAGGAAAGAAGTGTTTGAGAATACTTACCTAAGAAATCCCTATTCATTCTGCCTTGAAAGTACCTAAGTACTTACTCAACATACGACAATCTGGGTGGGAACACCCAGCACACTCGCACAGTCCCCATGCTAACCTGGTGCGGAATAACGCGGGTGACTTGCACGTATGCGGGTGTCCCTCCGCCTCATACCCCGAATGCCGTCTCGACCTGTCGCGTACTATAGGTAGATATATTGCTATTTTGTTGGGAACTTAAAGGGAAGGCCACTGGACAGATGTTCAACCCAGCTGACCAAGTTAAGGAAGATCACTTTCGACGACGGCTGACTTATCTCTTTTCTACGAACGCAGTCCGTATGGCTAATGGCTAATAAGTAGTTAATAAAAGGACTAATAAGTAATTATTATACACTTAAGCTTGCATATCGTATTGGTGAACGATCTAGAATCACAATCCTCAGTCAAGGCAAGAGACCGATTGAAGAAGATTATTTTTCTATCAGTTTAACTGTTTCCAAATGGATTATTTAACCGAGATAAACGCCATCCCATTACTCATAAACCACTTTCATATTGTACCTACCTCCCATCAATGGAGCACGCGACAAAAAAGTTTAACACCGAATAACCAAACAAGTATCATTTAGGGAGATAAAATCTATTCAAACATCCCCAGTCAAGTTGTGGCCACTAAGTGGTCAAATATACGGCCCGTGTCAAACTTCCTTTGTAAACCAAGTACCTGTCTTAAATTTATGAAAAGTATCTGTTTATTCGGGTAAAGACCAACATCCGAGGTCCATCGTCAATTTATATGGTATGAACACGTTTCAAACCTGTATTACGAAGTTGCGCGTGGATTTGGGGTGGTTGGAATAAAGGGTGAAGCACGCGTCGTGTCGGGGGTAAAACCGGTCGGACATTGGTCAGTCTTCACCCCACCGGTCAACGGCTATCCAAAGCTCGCGATTGGTCAACAATTTTATTTGCCAGGTGCAAATTCGACGTTTGAATTTGAAAGTGTAAATCGAAATATTGTTATAGATGGAACTAGGTATCAGTTTAGTCTACTAGAGATAATATAATTAAGTATGTATTTTATTTATGAGTTTATAGAATCAAAATCTACAATTTTTTTGTATCATCAATCGTTTACTTTATTATGAAGTATTATCAAGTAAAGGTTATCTTAGTCTATTCTTAGACAGTTTCTAAATCAAAGGTACCTAAGTAGTTTAGGAGCTACGATGCCACAGACAGATACACAGATACACACGTCAAGCTTATAACACCCCTCTTTTTGGGTCGGGGGTTAAAAAGTAAGTCATGTAGAGGTAATTGAGAGAGCCGAAGGGCGTGGAGCGTGCGTGATGCGTATGAAATTCGTAAGAAATTTAATATTCTCATACGTCGTCAACTGAATGCGCTCAATATGCATGGGTGCATTCAGTCAGGGGAATGATGGACTATTTTCTTGCATTTGCAGACGGACGCTTATTAAGTCTGCAATATATGAGATATTGAATTTCATAAAAATACATCTAAAATCCTACCAGAGTTTAGATGAAGTTGATAGTTGTAACGGTCATTTTAGAACTGCGTGTCAATTTAGTTCATACGAGGTTAGTTATGTGCAAAAATATGAAAGTTCTGATCAAACTAGCAAGCTTGACCTAAGTAAATCTACGTACCTATCAGAACTAAAGATAGACAACCATAGTTTGTATTGGGCATTCCTAAGTAGAGAGTTGAACTCAAGTTTTCAGACGAGTTTTTCAAGTCTAAGGGCGCAGGACGACCGACTAAATAACATTATTCCTATGGCTGTGTATAACAAATCCCGTTAACATCCTGAAAATCCATATAAGTACCTACCTACCCATACAAAAACGCAAACATAAAAATAAACAACTGCATTCGACGGACAATTTTTTAACAAAAACACATCACTAAATTACAATTTGAAGGGTCGTTTTGGGAAAACAAAAAACATTTATATCAATGGCGGGCCGAGTTCTAAATTTACTAGTCATTGACAGGCCGTAAAGAGGCGGGAGGTCCCCGGAGCCTCGTTGCCCTGTACATAGTATATGTTAAGGGTAGATAAGATACGCTGGTTACAACTTACAAGTAAGTTGCTTGAGAGATACATTATTTTATCCTAATACTACAACTTGAAAGTTGTGTAGCGTTTCAGAGCTTTAAAAAAGTTCCCCTAGGAACATTGAACCCACTGACCTCTACAACTACAACAATTATACAAGTAGTAGGTACGTTGGACTTGTATTGACAATCTGTTTTTGATTTTAGCCACTTTGGTGCCATTGGCAGCAGTGAGAGTCATATTGTAAGCGTACAACACACTCGTAGTGTCACACAGACACACTTTCATATTTTTATAATATTAGTATGGATTACAAAAATATTACATTCTACCTAATAGATCTTTCATTAATTTTTAATATTTAACATTACTAGAATACATTTTTTTTAACTCCCGACCCAAGAAGAGAGGTGTTATAAGTTTGACGTGTGTATCTGTGTATCTGTGTGTCTGTGTATCTGTGTATCTGTCTGTGGCATCGTAGCGCCTTAACGAATGAACCGATTTTAATTTAGTTTTTTTTGTTTGAAAGGAGGATTGATCGAGAGTGTTCTTAGCTATAATCGAAGAAAATCGGTTCAGCCGTTTGAAAGTTATCAGCTCTTTTCTAGTTACTGTAACCTTCACTTGTCGGGGCCGGGTGTTATAAATTTTTAATTTACACTTGTATCCTAAGTTAAGTAACTTGAAAGTTGTGTAACGTTTCAGAGCTTTAAAAAGTTCCCCTAGGAGCATTGAACCCACTGACCTCTACAACTACAACAATTATACAGGTAGTACCTAGGTACGTTGGACTTGCATTGCCGATCTGTTTGTGATTTTTGCCACTTTGGTGCCGTTGGCAGCAGTGAGCGTCATGTGAGCGTACTACAACATAGTGTCAGATAGACACATTTTCGTATTTTTATAATATTAGTATGGATTACAAAAATATAACATTCTACCTAATATACCTTCCATTAATTTTTAACATTTAACATTACTAGAATACATTTTTTTTACTATTAGCCATGCTAATCATCACTAACACTCCCCTTTCCCCTCCAATTAAGCGTAAAGCTTGTTCCAGAAGTGGGTACGACAATATTTATAGTGCAACGGGTGGTGTTTGAACTGCCGACCTTTCGGAATTCAGTCCGATCCTCAACTTTTGTGCTATCGAGGCTCTTAGCATCTAGATATCAGCATTATTATTTAACTAAGTATAAGATACAAGAAAACTTGAACATACGTTCATTATTCGGAATATATATTTATTGCATCTAGGGTCAGGGGTAAAGTTTTCGGACGGCGCGGTTGCCCCGGGGGAACGGTGCTCGAGCTCGGGATAAAACTGCGGGTAATTTACACGTTCCTACCAAATATGTTAGTCGAATAAAATTGTGTTTGTTTGATTCAATACAATTTTTTTTTTACTTGGGGTTTAGATATTTAAATAAACAAATTGACAGAATGATACAGTCATTTATATACCACTGCCACTAGGAACTGTTTGTTTTTCCGGGATAAAAAGTAGTCTATGTCCTTCCCCGGAAAATAACCTAAGTCGGTACCAAATTTCATTCAAATCGGTTCAGCGGTTGAGCCGTGAAATCTTGGCAGACAGACAGACAGACACACTTTTGCATTTATAATATTAAGTATATGTATTAGTATGGATCAAAAGTTCAATATTCGGAACGTAGATAGAATAGAATATATTTTTATTCAAATAAACTATAACAAGTGCTTTTGAATTGCTTGCTTGTACCAAGAAGAACTCGGCGGTTGCTCTTTATTATCTGATATATTTATAGCGTGCAGTCAGGGGTAATGTTTTCGGACGGCGCTTTTTGGTTACGGCGGGGTACGAGCTCGGGATAAAACTGCGGGTAATTTTAACGTTCCTAAATTCCTACCAAATATTATTTTAGTCGAGTAAACTGTGTTTGTTTGATTCAATACAAATTTTATATAAATAAATTACCTATCGTTTATTTGCCAGAATGTTTCTTTAAAATGGTGGAAGTAAACAATAGACAGTCATTTAGAGGCCATAAAGTTCGACATAATTATAAATATTTTACAGATCGTGATCAACACATCACCAGTCTACTAATGGATCTCCTCTCAGAATGAAAAGGGCTTAGGCCATAGTCCACCATGCTGATCAAGTGCGGATTCACATACTTCACACGCCTTTGAGAATATTATGGAGAACTTTCAGACATACAGGTTTCCTCATGCTTTCCTTCACTGTTAAAGTATCAGCCTCAGATCTGAAATACGTGTTGACGTAGGCACATGAGTAGATAGGTCTACTCAGTGACGTAAGTACCTATAGGTATTCGTATGAAATAGAAGTATTGTAGGACGTAGAATAGTAAAGGATTTTTCCCAATTCCGCTTAAATTTTCCTACTCTATAAACAACCTGAAGATTGTAGAGCGGTTACTTAAAACTAGATAGTGAGGGCAAAGTAAGCAGAGTCGTCAAATATTTATATTGGCTTAGGTTAACCCAGCGAGGTCCGTCCATCAGACGTCTCGTGAGACCGGCCAGGTAGGCCGCAACTTAGGAATGACAAAGAAGTGGCACTGGAAAAATTTATAAAATACTAGCTGATGCCTGCGACTTTGTTCCCGTGGATATAGGTTTTTAAAAATCCCGTGGGTACTCATTGACCACAGAAATCCAAATAATACATATCTATGTCATTGACTTTCCGGGATATTATTGTCTGTTTTGATATTCACAACTACTTATTAGTTTTCTTAATGAAAATATGTAGATGCGTGGAAGCCATCGATTTGCTTTCAGATGCTAGCAAGTACGTACTTACAATGATTTTGAGTGTCCAACCGAAACTTTGAGCTTCGCCCACGCATTCGGCCAAAAAGCGAGCTTCGGCAAAACTTTTAGCTTCAGCTAAACTTTTGGCCAAAGACGAAGGTTTCTAGCAAAGAAGGTTTCTTTATTATTATTTTTTTTAAGTTACTGAGTACTTTATTATAATTGTCATTATTTCACGGTATTATTGCTAGTGACAAGTTCAACAAGACAACAGTTAAACTTAGAAAAAAAAAAGCATTAGATAGATATTTTATTCCCTTTTAGCTTACCTTGAATTCAATTTCTTAGCGTTATTGAACCTTCGGTTTCGGCTAGAAATCGACTTTTAGTCGAACACTGAATCTTGATGAAACTTGAGCATCATCATGATCAACCCATTGTCTGCCCACTACTGAGCACGGGTATCTTCTCAGAGTGAGAAGGGTTTAGGCCATAGTCTGCCACGCTGGCACAATGCGGATGAGCAGACTTCACACACCTTTCAGTACATGGAGAACTCTCAGGCATGCAGGCTTCCTCACGATGTTTTCTTTCACCGTTAAAGCAAGTGATATTTAATTGCTTAAAATTGAGCAATACCCATTAGCAAATAGGCATGTCTTAGCTTTTCAAGTCTACGTAATCCAAGGGTCATTCCAGTAACCCGCAATAAAATATGCGCACGGACGGGGTCGGGATGTAAAAATGTTGTTTTTTGAACCCCCTATAATGTATCCTTAGGAAGAGTTAAGTGCTCTACCTGTGTTTTATAGAGGTACATACAATTTTATATGTATTTTTAGGTTATCCCACTTACATCAATGTCAAAAGTGCTTTTAAAAGTTATTTAAAGTCTATTGATCCGCAAATTAGTTTTTAAAATTAACATAAAATAAAAAGTCTAGCCTTTGTCACTCTCTAGATCTTTAAGCCAGGCACTTGGGTTCTACTTATTGAGTAATATTATCTTAATATTATCAGGTGTTTTACTTGTCACTAAACTACGCTCAGTATTCTATGATATCACTAGATTTGTTTAGTGTATAGTGGTTTAATTGAATTGTTTTAACATCTCGCGGGAGTTAGCCATATCCCTGCCCGGCTAGCATGGGCAGTAGATAAAAATTATATCCCCCGATTATACCCACTGATGTCATAGAAATCAGTGGATATAATCGGGGATATAATTTATATCTACTGCCCGCGCTAGCCGGGCTGGGGGATATTTCGCTGCGACATATAAACTTCAGCGCGTAGTGACAGTTACCTATAGGTAAGTACCTACTTACCTATTAGTATAAAGATAGATGTACTCACCTTTGGGTAAAACGACACCTAAAAGCCATACATCCTTATTTTCAAAATATGGCGACCCGTTATCAGTCTATTCAAGTAGTTGGTTAGAATATAAAATACAATTAAGCTAAATTAAAATCTATGTGGGTAGGTAGATTGTTAAGGGTCTAAACTTTGAGAGCAATTAATACTTGAGTAGGGCAATGTATAGACAGCATCCCGCCTGACCCGTGGGATGACCCTTGCCTAACGAACTCTCAATACCGCTCCCAAGGAAATTCTACAGCTTATAAATTTAAATTGATTTTGGAAAGATTATTTTCGTAAAGTTAATTATTATAGTAAGTGAAAAGACAGACTATGAACCGGAGCCAAATTCACTACTTAGGTACATCAATCTAACAAAATATTATTACGAGTCATCTTCCAACATTCATTCTTGTCGTTGTTTCGAGTATCAACCAATGGGCGTCCATTGCTAGACATGGAATTTATTTTTAAAGGAATTCCCACTTTCCACAATCTTGAGCCGCGTGTCCAGCCACTAGCGGTTCACTGCAACCCGTTTCATGTCGTCTGACTAGATAGTCAGATGACCTTACTACATAGTAAGGGGTTCTGCTAGCACTGGTCGCCATTCTAGCCCCATGGAACCCAAAGTTCGTCGGTGGCTTGAGCTAGTATGTAGTTTGTCAAAAGCTGGGAAAGTACATCGAACAAACATCTCCAAACTCAAAAACTAAACACACAAATCAAATAATTTCGTCGCTTGTTCGATGCCTCCACTGTCCAACCTTACTAATTTGGTAAACCAGAGTGGTTTTACCAATTACCAGCGCGCCTTTTTATCTATGAGGGCCTATCTGTACACATTGATGGCCTAAAGCCCATCGGAATTCCCGGAATTTCGCGAAAATAGTGTCCTAAACCCGAAACTATCGGCAATCCGCTATCAATAAACTACGAGCGATTGGGCAAAGGGCGGTGATCGATGGTAGTTCTAATTTATACGAAAGCCCTAAGGGCGTATCGATTACACTAACTTCGCTAGGACTGCTTTTTGTGGGCCCTCTCTAGAGGACTGGCTTTATTCGGTTGATTGTTTATAATTGGCCGTTAAAGTGATTTTTTTGAAGTTCCCACGACAGTAAGATTACTAAGGTGCTGGAATCGCGACTTTGCAACGGAAAGCGCAGCATTAATTGGATACGCGATCGAGTCACAGGGAGCCGCTGAATTTAGGCGGCGCAGGACCGTGGCGCGTGGAAGTTCCTACTAGAGACCTATGCCCAGCTGTGGACGTCTCTCGGTTGACGATGATGATAATGACTATGTACCTAAGTAGGCACGAGGTGAGGCATAGGTATTATAAATCTGACTGAATAGGCTGAGTGTAAATTATAAATAAAATATTAATAATTAAGTAGGTAGGTACCTACTTATTTTATTATTTACAGTTTTTTGATAAGGCTCAAATACTTATTATCAGTCATTTAATAGTTTTGATTCAAGCTTAACTAAAAACCTACCCTAAGTTCTACCCTAAGTTCAGCCATCAAATCACTACCCATAATCATTTTATATTCCCGTAACGAAGCAATGGAGTGATATAGGCTACTTACCATCCCGGCAAATCAAAGAGTTCACACGGAATTTTTAAAAAACTGAATCCACGTAAGCAAAGTCCCAAGAAAAGAACCAGCAAGTAAGGGTATAGGTAATTCAGTTCGCCCCTTATACTTTTGGTAGGTGTATACTTAGATGTAGCTCAACGTGATAAAATCCCGACGTTTGCTGTATAATCCGTGACGTAAACATCGTTTGAGCCCTAACCGAATTAGCTGGGGTCATCCTGCGGGGCAGAACTCCGGAGAGTGAAGCGATACAGGATTAATTAGGGAATACGGGGAAGTAGTGGTCGGTGGCGTTGCGACGGGTACAGTCAAACTGAACACTCATAAGTAGATTTAAGGCCGATTCCTACCAAGCTCGTACACGTGACACGTGCGTAGTGATGCGCGTAAACCCCTAACACACCGGGTTACGCATACGTTCACGCTTTACGCAAGCGGTGTACCATGTTACACACAGTTCCATATATTACAACGCAATAGTACGCGCTACATCTAGGTACGCTTACGCAACGCTTACGCAGCCTCTGTGAACGAGCTATTAAGGTGACGCTGTACGCTCGAACAAAATTGCCGGCGCATGTGGGTAATCTGTTTGCTATTTCACCTAACATTGTGTGACAAAGATACCCCCGCTGTAGAGAAGTTCCGGCTGGTCCTTCCGTCCACCATCCGCGCGGAGTCCAACGTTTTGGGTGAGAGGCACAATGATTTTCACAGAAATCAAGCGCGCGAAAGGGGTAGGACAGTCGTTTGGGAAAAGTATTTTTGAGAAAAAACTACTAAAATGGTTGCAATGTAAAGTTATTTCAACTAATGAATAAATAAACTATGTCTAAAGTTAAATTGTTTTAGTATTTTCATACTCCTAGTCTTATCTATTTATTCACAAAGTTGTCATTTTAGTGTTAAAAGTAGAAATCTTTCGAGGCTCTTCAAACTTCGAGGAACTTCAAAAACAATATTTATTTCAATGATTTATATTATATCAATAAACCTAGGTAAGGACGAGACAAATCGATATATTACTTAGTTTTCAGCGTATACCTAATATCAAATAATATATCGACGTTTTATAAAAATTAAATCCAAGCGGTTTAAGTCGCGGGCATCATCTAGGTAGGTTAGGTATAGTAAAATATAAATTTTAAGAAAGTTATAGGCTAGTTTTAGATTCCTGCTTGGGATTCTAACTTGCAACCATTCAGTAAAAAATTAAATATCACACAGATTTCGTTTAACTATGTAAGTCTTTAATAACGCTTTCGTGCTTGTCAGTACATTAGCCTAGGTATTCGTCCAGCGGTTGTGTAAGTGAATTACCTATCATTTTGATTGAACGTTTTGGAGCCTCTGGAGGACCTATTAAATCGGATCTCTATTTACCATACGATACTAACATACCGAAATATATGTACAACGTTAGGTATCAACTATGTTGGTAGGTAAAAGCTCTACCCATCTAGTTTTATTAACCAACTTCATAAAAAGGAGGAGGTTCTCAATTCGTCGGAATCTTTGTACTTACTGTATATGATTCTGTCTGAAACGATCTGTCTACTGTATATGATATTCCCGATTCTAAATTAGATTTTCTTAATATTTTATACGCATTTAATTATAATAAGGATTTAAGTGTTGCTTATTATTGGGTACTCATATATAATGGATTCAAATTTGGACCAATGGGTTTACATTTTTAACTTTATACACTTGTATTAGTATTATTGTATTTACAACTTTTAAAATTTACGGGTCTAACTTATACATAATACTCTGTTAACACCCACGATTTATTTGTTTATTTCATAAATCGTGTTCATATCATTGGTTATATTGGATTTCTTACTAGCTAAATTATCGAATATATGTACCTACGTACTTTTTTATGGAAACTTTGGCATCGACAGCACATCTTGCAATTTAATGATCGAAGGGTTAATCTATCGAAAGTTGAAATAACCTGAATAGGTAGGTAGGTAAGTATACAGGGTGTTTGGTAATTAGTATATAAGGACGACACGTACCCATGCTACTTTGATCTGATAAATACAATGCTGAAGTATACTGACGAAATAAAGTTATAAAAATTTCCATACGGAATTTTAAAAAAAAATGATGTCTATATTCATCAATTCTATTCTATTTATGCCTCGGCCTATCTAAAGATGGCTAACGATCTCAGTGAGTTAGGGCACGTTAGGGCCATGAAAACTTGGACTTAAAAAAAAATTAAAATTTTGTATGGAAATTTTTATAATTTTATTTCGTCATTTTACTTCAGCATTGTATTTATCAGATCAATGTAGCATGGGTACGTGTCGTCATTATATATACTAATTACCAAACACCCTGTATAAGAAAATCAAGGTAGAGTCGTTCGCCTTGTAAGTATAAAACTAATAAGGAACGGTAAATAAAATAGGTATACTTTATCCTTGTTTTACTTATATTGAATTCGCAAGTAAACACAGAACTACAATATTATGTAGGTAAACGTATAGTAAAATACGACTTCTGGGCACAATACACGTCTTAAACAAATATAAGAAGGCTGTGGCTAGTGACCTTTGTCCCTTTTGTGTCTGTGTGCGTAAGGGACAGGCCGTGAATACGCACTAACACTATGGAAACGGTTGTATTTGCAAATGTGACTTGCTAGACCTATGAATGATTTAGACATGGCAAACTACTTACATTTATAATATTATGCACTCTGCATTTAGATGTTTAGAATTACTATAGGTAATAATAATAGAAAGATTTTTATACAAATAAACTTTTATATTTCTTTTACAAGTGCTTTTAAATCATCAAATGAATCTAGTGCTACGTTTTTTTTTTCCAGATTTCGAAAATACGCCACCGCATATCGCAAAGCAGAACAACGTCAACTAAGAAGCAATTTCGAAAAGAATTCCGAACTGAACCGAAGCACTGACCGAAGCCAAAAGAAGCTAATAGATACCTTTTGATGTTAGCTACTATTACGACTAGCTGTAAAATTCATCCAAGGTAATTTTCTTACTAAGGTAAAAGGTTTCTGTGTACTGTGATTTGGTAATTTGACATAACTGTGAGTTTGTAGTGCACTGAAACTCAACTACAACGCATGTTTTAAATTTAAATTACACCTACCTATAAGGGTAATTATAAGCTTTGTTGATATTTTATTGACAACTTTCAATTCCACACAAGGGGTAAAGGACTGTGAAAATCCATTTAAGAGACTCATGGCCAGTAATGAACGTCTAAATCTTATCATTACGTTGTGAAGTCTGTTACGTCAACTGACATGCTAAATTTAATTAGCTCTTAATAATAAGCAATCATTATTTAACACAAAATTTTAGAGTTAAATTTTTAATGAAAGTGTCATAAGTTTTTACTTTTGTTGGTAGTTTCCACGGACTGCTATTTTTTTCTGCTGCCATGTTTAGTAGCTTCTGCAGGCAATGTTGGGCGTTGAAAGTTAGCCACTATCACAAACACGAGGTCCCTAATACATTTTTTTTGTTCACTATCACTTCTAGTAGCTGCTTCTACAGGGAATGTCGTGTAAGCCCATTAAGACCGGGCCGCCACCTTCCGATACAATAACAGCCATTCCGAACCCTTTCTTTGTCCAGGGTAGCCCGGCTCACGCGATACATTGCGGTATTCGCGGACTCAGAAAGTTAACCACTATCACTCCTTTATTTATAAGATAGTCGATACCTTACTTTCAGTCGTATTTAACACGAGGTAATGCTATTTTTTTGTCACTATCACTTCTAGTATTTTTCCTTTTTTTTTCTTTTTTTCCTTAGTATTAAGTATATGCATATTTTTCCTTCAAATTATTAAGTATAAATAACTGATTTTTTTTAAATAATTAAAAAAAAAAATCACTTCTAGTAGCTTCTGCAGGCAACGTCTTGTAAGCCCGTTAAGACGGGGCCACCTTCCGATACAATAACAGCATCCATTCCGAACCCTTTCTTGGTCCGGGGTCGCCGGGCCGCTTATAAATTGCGGTGTCCGCGGCCACACCGCGGCCCAGGGCGATTGTTTGTTTATCTTAAATATTGTATTTTGGACCTTTGCAAACACATAAAAATATATTACAGACGTTTGGTATCAGGTATTTCCTCCTACCTGGGAAGTTGGAGTATTGTTTTCAGATCATTATCAACATCATCTCAACCTTCTTGTTGGCTCTTCTCGGTAGGAAAGGCATTCTAAACCAGAGTGGTAGCATTTGACGATAAAAAAGTACCTTTCAGTTGTATTATTTTCATCAATAACTCAACATTCTTGCTGGTCCTTCGCCCTAGGAAAAGCATTCCGAACCAGAGTGTAGTAGGCATTTGACGATTCAAAACTTGTAAAAGTTTAGGTATTTGAATAAAAATCTTTCTATTCTATTCTAACCCATTTACACTCAGAATAAGAATTTGCCCATAGTCCACCACGCTGGGCAAGAGCGAACTGGCAGACTTCACACACTTTTGAGTTTTTTTTATATCTACAGATTAAAAAAATGGAGTTTAAGGAGTTTTTCTTTTGCGAACATGTCTCTCCGATGGAGAACTCTCAGGCATGCAGGTTTCCCCACATGGTTTCTTTCACCGTTAGGTAAACCAAGTGATATTTGCTTAGAACGCACATAACTCCAGATTTATTTAAAGTCGCATCCCCAAGATCGAACCCTGGACTTCCTGAATAGGATGCCAACGTTTTAACCATCGTGCATCGTATATATAGAAGACATTGTTTTATAGAGTCCTGATTTCATATCTGTATTCATACGAAGCATCTGATTCCAATAAAACTATAGGTGCATGCAGGCTACGTCCGAAATGTTTTAATAAAAACAACATGTTTTGTGAGGAAATGAAAAAGGTCCCCGGTCGTTGGAACTTGGAAGTAAATAACGGCAAGGTGGTCGGAGCAAGACGTCCTGGTTTTTTATTGCAATTTGAAGGGCAAGGGACGCGTAATATCTAGCAATATTTGTTTCCCAGAGCCGGTGTCGCGGACGAATGAAATTAAACATTGTTCTTGTAGTTTACACAATCCATACTAACATTATAAACACACTACATAATAATATTATAGAGCTTGATAGCGTAGTGGTTAAGATACTACTCTTATTCGGGAAATCGGGGGTTCGAACCCAGGCACGCACCATTAACTTTAAACGGTTTTCAATGGTGAAGGAAAACGTCATGAGGGAATTTGCATGCCTGAGAGTTCTCCATTAGGTATATTTTAAAAGGTGTGTCAATCTACACTTGGCCAACGTGGCGTAATGTGACCTAAACCTTTCTCGTTCTGAGAGGAGACCCGTCCTCAGGCGAATGTGTGTTTGTCTGTCTGTCTGCTAACAAATTTCATCGAAATTCGCTAAACGGATGAGCTTTGAAAAGCTAGCAGGCAAACAGATATACAAACAGACTCACTTTCGCAATTATAATGGCTTATCAAACCAGTAATTATCTCCCATCATCTTTATAAAATGTTTAAGACAATGTAAGCTGAATCTTTTACAGTGAGTTTTCAGATTAACTATTATTTTACTTTACCTACATTTGAGTTAACAAGACTTAGTCCTTTTAGAAAGTATGTCTAAGTACTAAAAGCAATTAATTATTACTATTATAATTGGGCTAGAAACAGTAAAATAAGGAATAAACTGGCAAAATAGAACGTCGCAAATAAGTTACTAATTTAATCCTACCAAAAAGGTTGGCGATATCTGCTTCTAATATATGCACAACGGGTGGACCCTCCGTGCTTCGTGCGAATTTGCGTGTCAACTTGACCGACTGCTCGACTCTTTCTATTTTCTTAATGAAATCCGTAATGGACATGCAATATTTTTGTTTTTATTTTTATTTTAGTGTCACCCAGTACAGTGTTGTGGCCTGTCGTATCTGTTTTATCGATGTCCAAAAAAATGTTTTTAAGCTTAATAAAGTTCAAATAATATGTACCTATACCTATTTACATAGAGTAAAACATGTGCTTGATATATTTTGTAACAAAAAGTAATTTCTAAAATATAGCGAAACTAAGAACTAGAAACTAGGAACAATTAGGTACTAGTGCTGTACGTACAAGTAAACTTCGTTGGATGATGCCAGGTTGATTTATGACAATGAGATATCATGAAATATTATGGCCAGTAGGTATAAAGTTTTAACTACCTAATAAATTAAGTACCTATACTCATAATTAATGTGAAATTTTAAATGACCTTATTTATGATACCTAAGCGTATGAAAAAACACTGCATAAGAAAACAAGTTCAAAGAGTATACCTACTGTCAAATTCTAATAAAGTTTTGTTTTTATTGTATAGCTATAATAAGTTAACGCAGTGCGCAGTAAAACCGACTGAGGTTTTTGTAGCACTGAATGTAAAAAAACTGTATATTCTAGTTAAATAAATCTAAATAAATAAACAAGTCTACTTACCAACAGTTTATTCCAAACTTTTCAAGTAGACTAAACGAGGCACAATCGGACCCTTTGCGGACTGTCCACCCTCGCTGTGGGCAGTACACCCCTAAACAACCTCGGGCAACAAAAAACATACTAACTGCCTCCCAACCACACACAAAATCGTACTCTAAATTTTACATATAGGGTTGAATTTAGGTTCAAAGGCTTTTCTTGTGGGCAGTAGTATGGGGATGGTCGCAGGCTCGACCCCAGATTGTAGTGCGATTGTATAGTTTTGATTTCAATTCTGTTGTAATATTTGTACGGAATGTTTGGAAGGACCTGGTTGGCTTTAATACATTTTGCTTTTATTAGCCTGTAGTTTTTATTTGTGTAGATTTGTGTAGAAACTTCTACTGAGTAGTTTCTAGCAAGCCTTTGTTTCGACTAACTGCAATACAATACAAAAATACCTAATAGGTACACATACAAAAAATAATACGGAGTGATAGGTCCAAGTAGCAGTATTAGGTATAATTACTTAATCAAGGATGAAATAAATAACAATTCTATACATATAAAAGGCTAAAATCTGACTGAATAACATATCAACTAGACTAGAAGATTACCTATAGTTTCCTAGCACGCTCCCCAGCGCTCTCCACACAAACGTAGTTTGGTTGTCATTACTCAGTCTAAAATCTAACTGAAACTACGCAATGCTACGAAAAAGCTCCTCTTGAACTATGCTGGGTCTACGAACTTGAGATTTTGTGTGTAGACGTATGACGTTTTTCTACGACGTAGACCCCGACTAAGAAAGATCATAGCATAATTATAGGTATAGGCATATTAGGTATATTATCACACTTCACACTAATATTATAAAGGAGAAAGTTTGTATGTGTGTGTGTGTGTGTGTGTGTGTATGTTTGTTACTCCTTCACGCAAAAACTACTGGACGGATTGGGCTGTTTAGAATGGAGATAGAATATTATACCCTGGATTAGCACATAGGCTACTTTTTATCCCGGAAAATCAAAGAGTTCCCACGGGAATTTTAAAAACCTACATCCACGTAAACGAAGTCGCGGGCATCAGCTAGTTATAGATAACGGGTACATACCTCGATTAATTTTGCTGACTTTGTATGTCGGTATTTCGACCCAGTTGCATGGGTTGTGGTCACGACGGTACCTACTGTCGTTGCACCATGAAAGCTTAATATCATTAGTATATTATATAGGTAAGTATAAGATAACCTTCCTAGGTCTTAGATCCTATAACTACAATGCAAAGTAAACTAATTCAAAATATAATAAATAAAATAGATGTAGGTATATATTACGTAATAAATGACCCCAAGAAAATGTTAACATGCCTGCTGTAACAATTTCTACTCAACAAATATTCGGACGGTCGGCAAATTACTTCGTACAACGTTTTTGCCAACATGACAGACTGTTTACACACGTAGTCGACGCGAGTTAAAGAAATACCCTATGAGTGGAAACTTTGCCACATTTTCCGCGCCCCAAGTTATAAGCTTATAGCATCAAATGATAGGTACTATCTTTCTCTCTCTCTCGTCTGGCTTTACAAAGATTAGCCAATGCCAAGTTTGTATAGTTATATGTAACAAGTTAGTTAAACTGTACAAGTATGGACCCCGTCTGTGCCGGCGTTCGCCGACATACGCACGGCACCCTCTTAGTAACCAGTCAGTTTTAACAAAAAAAAAAAAAACACTCCAAAAAGGCAGAACACGCCCGCCAGCTAACACCAACACAGACGAACTCCGATAGGTACACTGTGAGTGGAAACTTTGCCACATTTTCCGCGCCCTAAGCTATGAGCTTTCTGTGGCTTATAGCGTCACTACTGCAGGTATAACCACAAAATATAAACCACAAACCACGGTTTAACGGTCGGATAATTGCTATGTATAAAGTTTTTGCTAATATGGCGGCCTGTTCGTACATAGCCGACGCGAGTTAAAGAAATACGAGTTAAAGAGTGGAAATTTTGTCAAGTAGGTGTATTTTCCATATCCCAAGTTATGAGGTTATGCATCACTACAGTATTATAACAGTCATATAATTGCTTATTTTATAATATTTATACCACCATGGCACAAATTTTGACACTGCTTATTACCCTAAATAGAGTACATAGAACTGCTTATCTGAGCCATATGAAACTACTTACATTTCATCTTTGCTCCGATGGGCAAGCGAAAACGTTTCACACAAATTGAGAAAAAAAAATCTACTTTGCTTATATCTTGGACACCACCCTCAATTATTATCAAAACTTGAATCCATCGATCAAGTACCTACCTAGCAATTTTTGATATTTTCTCTCGCTTAAAGCATATGCCTTGAACCCTCCCATCCTCCAGGGCATGCGTGAACCATGACAGTGTGACACGGGTCCGGCCGCGGCGTCCGAAATAGATATAACGTGTACCTATTTCACCAACTGTCATGATATTTGTGGCGTTTTCAAAGTTGGCATTACTTTCTCATGGGGCAAAGATGGCTATAAATCATTGGTTTATTTCTTGAGTAGGGTCTTTTAGGGAAACCGCGCTTTACGATATAGCTGTATATTATCTACTAGCGACCCACCCTGGTTTCGCACGGGTTATTACAATTTTCATAAGGATCTCCATTTTTTTTTTGAAAATAAAACATGTTACTGAGGAATAATGTAGCTTTCTATTGGTGAAAGAATTTTCAAAATCGGTTCGGTAGTTCCAGAGATTACTCCCTACAAACAAACTTATAAACTTTACCTCTTTATGATATTAGTATAGAATGCGATAAAATAATACATTTAGTTACGTACCGCTCAAACCACTTGCATTGATCTAAAACTTGAGATTTTGGATGTAGGGGTTTTTATAACGTAACCCTACAAAGGAAGGGCTTTGAGTAATTTTTACGAGATCTTTAAAAACTTTTCTCATAGCTTTATTTATTTTTTATGGCTTTTGGTAGTAATAGGTTCGTGGATAAAATGCTGTCCTTTCATACCTTATTACATAGATTAGTCTAATTAACACTGTGAGTATTCAACCTAACGCAATGTCAAAATCCCTAGCCACATCATACGATTTCTTAAAATTAAAAACCTTATATAAATGGTTACCTATTAGTTGAGAGAAATATGGAAATATTACAAGTAGGTAATTATGTAACATAAACATTTAAAGTCCTACAGGAGAAAATCAAATATGTAAGTAAGTATATTTCGGGTATATTCACAAACAAAATCTTATAAGAAAAAATATTTAATACATCATTTCTCACAATCCTACTAGAATTTTGTTACAGCGCCATCTCTTAGCGAGTAGCAAGCAACTATACAACACAGTATTGCTATAGAGGGCGGTAGTAGCTCTTACTTTAAAATGAAGTATAAATAAAAAATATAATTAAAATGTTAAAATGTAGATTTTACTTTTATGAAACTTGTAAAATATTAATTGATAGAAAATTTACTTCAAAGTATAAAGTTAAAAAATAATAGAAAATAGTTTTAAAAGTTTTTTATCAGTGTAATAAATAGCTCACTCACAGTGTGATTTTGACAAAATAAGTATTTTGTGAAAATCTTAACTCTCTTCCTATTACCGTTCACGAGATACAGTTCGCTGACAGACATACTGACGGACGGACGGATAGCGGAGGCTTAGTAAGTAATAGGCTTAGGATACATTCGATTTAGTAGACGATGGGCAGATTTTTCAATCGTCAAATAAAATTCATCTGAGGAATTTTGAGGATTTGACATTTTTTCTATAGAAAATCTGACAGTTTTTGTATAGCAAATCTGTCAAATTTATTCCTCAAATAAAACTTATATTGACTATTGAAAAATCAGCCCTAAGAGAATGTTTCTCTTACTTTAAAGCCATAGTTAGGTTGGTATTACCTACCTACTATAAGAAATAAAAACTATCCAAGTAAGTAACTATCTAGCGAAAGTTAGTTTAATAGTAAAGTTATGAGTTTACTTTAAAGTTGGCAAGTGAAAGTCGGGCGGGCGGTGAAAAATGCGAACTTGGGCGAAAACGAGAGTGCCCGTCGTTGAGTTTAACGCGCGCCGTGATTTGCATACGGGGGTAAGAAAAATCTAGGTTTAAAGGGCAACTTACTTGAGATGCTGCGAAGAAAAATATTCGACCTAAGAGAAATTAGTAATTCTTGACTATTTACAGGGTTTTCTTTTTCTTAAACAGGGATTCAAGTACTTAATGTAGGTTACACACATTCTTATTTAAAAATAAAAGTTTGAAAAAAAAAAAAAAAAAAAACCTTCACTCAGATTATTATACGTCAAGACTGTTTTGTTATCATTGTTTATTTTATGTTGTTGTGAGAAAAATTAAAACTAAATTTTACGAAGGAACTCGTGTCGTTTAATTACTTTATCACCAACGCACCGAGGATTCCTTTACTGGTGACCTCTATATACGAACATGAGTAAGGACGTACGAAGCACGTCGGCAGTATCGCCGCCCGGCGATAGTAAGGGGAACGAGTCGACAAATCCCAACGATGTTTTTAAAGTTGGAGTACGAGTCCCTAGCTCGCTCATCAGCGACCTCACTAAGGGAATAGCTGAGCTACGGAAGCAGGTTCAAGAAATGGCGACGCAGAGGAACAGCAGATCACGTTCTCGCACACCCCAAGGCACGCGTAATTCCTCAAGGGAACGAACACAATCCAACTACAGGAAGTTTCCGCTGTGTTGGTATCATAGCAAGTATGGAGATAAAGCCCGCACATGCGTTCGCCCCTGTGACTTCAAGTCGGAAAACTCGATGGGCGGTCGGTAACGGCGACAAACGATCGTCCTTCAACAACTACTGGTCGCCTGTTCGTCACTGATCGATCGTCGAAGACGCAATTTCTGATCGACACCGGTAGCGATCTGTGTGTTTTCCCCCGATCAGCGCTACGTGATCGTCGTACTCGGACTGAATATACTTTGAGTGCAGCTAACGGTTCTGTGATAGCTACTTACGGTTTTGTGAATTTAGCTTTAGATTTCGGACTTCGTAGGACTTTTGTGTGGCGTTTCGTTATAGCAGATGTTACAAAACCAATAATAGGCGTAGATTTTCTAAATTATTACAACCTTGTAGTAGATTGTCGCAACAAGCGTTTAATAGATAATCTCACTTCTATAGCAACTACGGCTACATTGGCTAACTGTAAGAATATATCTACTTCTGATATGCTTGTAACAAGTGTGAAGGTTAAAACCGGCGGCCACAGCAGATATCACAACATTTTATCTGAATTCCCGGATATCACTCGCCCCGCCGGTACACCAGGTATAGTGAAACACACCACACAACACCATATCCGCACCACACCAGGACCCCCAGTGTCGTGTTCACCCCGAAGGCTGGCTCCAGATAAACTGAAAATCGCGAGACAGGAGTTTGACGCGATGCTGGCTAATGGCACCGCTCGTCCTTCCGACAGTCCGTGGTCATCACCTCTCCACCTTGCGACCAAAAAAGATAATGGCTGGCGTCCTTGTGGTGATTACAGGTTACTCAACGCAAGGACGATACCAGACAAATACCCAATACGTCACATACATGACTTTTCCCACAGCTTAACTGGTTGTAAGTACTTTTCAGTTATAGATTTGGTCAAGGCTTACAACCAAATCCCGGTTGCTGAGGAAGACATTCCGAAGACTGCCATTACAACTCCCTTCGGATTATACGAATTTCCTTTTATGACGTTCGGATTGCGGAACGCAGGGCAGACTTTTCAGAGATTCGTGGATGAGCTGACACGTGGATTTGACTTTTGCTACACATACCTCGATGACTTTTTGGTATTTTCCAGGACTCAGGAACAGCACGAAGAACATTTGCGCCAACTCTTCACACGTATGCAAGAATACGGCGTACTTGTGAACACGGCCAAATGCGTCTTTGGCGCACCTGAAGTAACATTCCTGGGTTACCAAATTTCTGAACAAGGTACGAAACCCTTAGATAGCAAAGTCAAGGCTATCGCGGATATCCCTGCTCCCAAAACCGTCAGAGAGCTGAGGCGATTCTTGGGCATGATAAATTTTTACAGACGATTTTTGCCCAACGCTGCCCAAATCCAGGCCCCTCTGAACGCTCTGCTAACCGGATCTGTAAAAGCTTCCCATCCGGTCGTCATAGAAGGAAGATCACTGCAAGCTTTCGAGGACTGCAAGAAAAGTCTGTGCAATGCAGCCCTACTGGCGCATCCTCATCCCGATGGTAAACTAGGTCTCGTCACGGACGCTTCAGACAAAGCCATCGCAGCAGCTCTACAACAATACGTGGATGGAGCTTGGCAGCCCCTAGCATTCTTCTCGCGTAAGTTGAGCCCATCGCAGGTTAAATACTCGCCATACGATCGTGAGCTCCTTGCAATATACGAAGGAATTAAATACTTTCGCCACATGCTAGAGGCCAACCACTTCACTGTCTATACTGACCACAAACCGCTATGTTACGCTTTCCATGAGCGGAAAAGTAACTGTTCGCCACGGCAGTATAGACACTTGGATTTCATCTCACAGTTCACGACGGACATCCAACATATCGCGGGCAAAGACAATGTCGTGGCCGACACTCTTTCCCGCATATACGAACTACAGATGCCAGTCGATCTAGAAGTCCTTGCTAAGTCTCAAACCACAGACTCTGAGCTTGCAAACTACCTTAAAGGTGAAACATCTCTTCGCCTCACCAAAATGACAATCCCTGGCAGTCGTACCGAATTGTACTGCGACGTCAGTACCCCGACTCCCAGACCTTTCGTCCCTGAGAGCTGTCGTAGGCAAATCTTCAACTGCCTCCACTCCCTTAGCCATCCTGGTCCTAACGCTACAGCTAAGCTCGTTGCACAACGTTTTGTTTGGCCTCTCATGCGCAAAAACTGCCGTGAATGGGCCAAGGCATGTTTGGACTGTCAGCGCACTAAGGTAAGCCGACACGTGTCGTCACCTATGGGTACGCTTCCTTTACCTTCAGCGCGATTCAAACATGTCCACATAGACCTGGTCGGCCCACTACCATATTCGCACGGTTTTCGGTATTGCTTGACAGCCGTCGATCGCTTCACGCGATGGCCGGAAGCTGTCCCAATCACCGACATAACCGCCGAGACGGTTGCCAAAGCCTTTGTTTCCTGTTGGGTGTCGCGCTACGGAAGTCCAGTGGATGTCATAACGGATCGGGGAATGCAGTTTCAATCGGCACTTTTCCAGCAGTTGGCCAAATCCATTGGATTTCAGCACCGCAGCACAACCGCTTACCACCCACAGTGCAACGGTTTAGTCGAGCGCTTTCATCGACAGCTGAAAGCAGCTATAACTTGTCACGCCGACGAGAATTGGACCGAGTCACTACCACTTGTACTTCTTGGCATAAGAAGCGCAATCAAAGAGGACCTTAATGCCTCATCAGCCGAGCTGGTGTACGGCGAGCCACTGCGCTTACCTGGCGAATTTTTTGGCCAAAATATCGCAAGCTACACCACTGACATCACCGACTTCTCAGCTCGCTTGAGATCCTTTGCCGAAAAGCTACAACCAGTACCAACTCAGCACCACTCTAAACCTAAAACCTTCGTATTTAAAGAGCTGAGCACCTGCAGCCACGTATTCCTTAGGGAAGACACGCTACATGGTGCCTTGCAGCCAGCTTATACAGGGCCATACGAAGTTTTAAAGAGAGGCGCTAAAACCTTTAGATTAAAAGTTAAGGGCCGAGACGTGACTGTATCAATCGACCGACTAAAGCCAGCCTACATATTGTCCGACGATACTCTCTTTCCCAAACCACCTAATCCTCCCCAACACAAACCTCCAGATGTTCCCCAGCAACAAGCTGGAGACAATATCGGATTGCGAACCACGCGTTCCGGTAGACGAGTACGGTTTCCGGATTATTATCGTCCGTAGACACGGCCTCTGGAGGGGAGTGATGTAGGTTACACACATTCTTATTTAAAAATAAAAGTTTGAAAAAAAAAAGAAAAAAAACCTTCACTCAGATTATTATACGTCAAGACTGTTTTGTTATCATTGTTTATTTTATGTTGTTGTGAGAAAAATTAAAACTAAATTTTACGAAGGAACTCGTGTCGTTTAATTACTTTATCACCAACGCACCGAGGATTCCTTTACTTAATATCATTAGAAATCTCAATGTCTTACACTTTAGTTCATTCACCTCTTGGAGAACGTATTTTATTTCAGTAACTAAGTATCTACCTACATCCCACCTCCTACATCCTACATCTCCACCAGCCTTACTATTAAGGTCTATATCTCCTGAGGATGCTCCAATGTCAGGGCGAAACGTGCGTCGAGTGGTTTTGGGATTTGTGCGGTGCTGCGTGGTGGTGGTGCGTATTACTTGCTTGGTGGCTGGCTTTTACTGTATGTTTAGCAGTGGAAGGAAGTGCTGCATGCTGCACCATACAGATTTGTCTGGTATTGTCTGGTAGATTTTAGCAAATTATACTTTTGGTTCCTTGTATATCATGGACTTCCGCAAAGTAATGCCTGCTTTTATACAAAAAAAATTGGTTGTCTGTAAAGTCGGTTTACTGACGATAGTTGAACGTGACAACAAAGGCCGATCGCGGCGTTAAACCTCGAGTAGTAACGCCGCATGAATCATGTTTTTTCGTGCGTGCAGCCGGCTGTATCGAATTATAAGACGTTGTCACGTCAAAAAAAAAACTAATAAGTAATAGGTATACCTACTTAATAAAAAATTGCATCTTAAAATGATTTTGTAAACTTATTAAATACTTACTTACCTAATTGTTTTGTCGAGAACACAAATCTTTAATTTTTTTGTGATGTAACCCCAAATTCACGGTTTTCGGATTGTTTCGGGAAGTACTTATCTATCCTATAGGTTTTGTTTCCCCCGAACTGACAGACACGACAGACAGAAAGACAGACAGACAACGAAGTGATCCTATAAGGGTTCCTTTTTTGAGGTACAGAACATTAAAAAATGCCTCAAAGTTATTCAAAGCAAAATAGAAACATAGTAAAATAAATAATTGCGTTATACGGAACAAGAGGCCCGCCTACTCTATCGCGTTTTCCGCTGAACGGATGTAAGGGGCAGTAAAACGTAACCAGATTACTGAAGGGGGCTGCCTGCTATCTTGTACGCTTTAACTATGTTTGCTATACTATGCTGTGATAGCTAATTTGCGTTAATAAAATTAGAAAGAAAGAAAGAAAAATTGAAAATTCTATTTGGCGGCCACCCTTACCTACTATTTTTTTAACCCCCGACCCAAAAAGAGGGGTGTTATAAGTTTGACGTGTGTATCTGTGTATCTGTCTGTGGCGTCGTAGCTCCAAAACGAATGGACCGATTTTAATTTAGTTTTTTTTTTGCTTGAAAGGTGGCTTGATCGAGAGTGTTCTTAGCTATAAATATAGGTAATTGAAGATTGAAGAAACTCGGTTCAGTCATTTGAAAGTTATCAGCTCTTTTTTAGTTTTCTTATAGAGGTTTTTGTGTCGGGGTTTTTTAAATTTTAAGTTATTATATTATAAATGCGAAAGTGTGTCTGTCTGTCTGTCTGTGTCCTACCTTTTCACGGCCCAACAGTTCAACCGATTCTGACGAAATTTGGTACAGAGTTTATATAGGTACTTATATTCCAGGGACGGGCTTAGGCTACTTTTTAAGTATCCCGTAAAACCAAAAAACTCCCACGGGATCTATAAAAACCTAAATCCAAGCAGGCGAAGTCGCGGGCATCCTCTAGTCTAAATATATAAAAGGAAAGCTGTCTGACTGATCTATCAACGCACAGCTATTATGACGTAGATATTTGGTAAGAAAGGATCTTTGAACCCCTAAGGGGGTAAAATAGGGGTCTGAAATTTGTGTACCTAATCCACGCGGACGAAGTCGCAAGAATAAAGATAGAAATAGAAAAAGACAGAATCGTTTTAAATAAAGATAGAAATTATTCGTATAAGTACGTCACACTTCGGCGAGGACTTGTGCGTGGAGCAACGGAAACATGCCCTATGTGATTACTAGGTACTTGCTAGGTATCATTATAGTGTAGTAAGTACCTATAGTAAACTCTACAGTGTGATGTGCTTCATATAGTTTTCTCGAGGTAGGTATTTTATCTGCTTACCTTAACTGACATTCGCTTCATTAATACCGCTCGAATTACAATTTTCCATTACCACGATTCTCCGAAGTACCTACCTACCTAAAACAGTGAGAGACTATTCAGAGTCTGAATCGATTTACGCATATTAAAACCACAGATGTGGCACACATTACCGACAGCCGGTCTCATCGGATCAATCAACGGTTGATCAATCAGCGAGCCAATCGCTCGTCGGATATGGCCTCGCCGCTCTACGACGCCCATTTTAACGCGCCCTAAATGAGTTTTTGCTTGGAAATTGGTCTGGTTTCAAAGGGCGACTACGGACGAGACCAGAGCTTGTGAATATGTCTACCTATTTTTATTAAAATCTATTTTTGCTTAGCTGACTTAAAATTTAAACAACTTCTCCCACAAATGCGTATATAGGTAAGTGACCAGTAATGAGTGTTATAGACGTATCGGCTATCGCTAGGTAATTAACAATGAAACCGTGAAGTGAGATATCAAACTTTTGCGTCTTTCAAATATCGGTCAAAGGCCAAAGCGTGTTGTTCAAGTTTTCCTTCGAAAGGCTAAGGAAGGAAGGCAGCTAAGGAAAATAAATTAGACCTATCCAGATAGATTTTTAATGCACGTACGAGAAATTCATAGAAATACAAGGAAGGACAAGGATGGCGCATCCTACAATAAGTATCAAGTTTTCAATAGGACCGCGCAAGCAAGGCTTTCCTTTTCAGCTAATTGTTTATTATAAAAGTAGTAAGAAATAGGTTCCAAAAAGTTTAATAAGATAGGAAAAATAAATAAGTAGGCACCTAGCATAGTCATTTTAACTAAGAACATTATAAATAGAAGTACTTACGTTTATCTATACCTAATACTCTACTACTATATCTACTACTAGCTGATGCCCGCGACTTCGTTCGCGTGGATTTAGGTTTTTTGAAATCCCGTGGGAACTCTTTGGTTTTCCAGGATAAAAAGTAGCCTATGTGCTAATCCAGGATATTACCTATCTCCATTCCGAATTTCAGCC
This sequence comes from Maniola jurtina, assembly GCF_905333055.1. Lineage (NCBI taxonomy): Eukaryota > Metazoa > Arthropoda > Insecta > Lepidoptera > Nymphalidae > Maniola > Maniola jurtina. The sequence goes on from NC_060044.1 coordinate 3,955,393, forward strand.
AAATCCGTCCAGTAGTTTTTGCGTGAAGGAGTAACAAACATACACACACACACATACAAACCTTATTATATAAGCCTTTATAATATTAGTGTGAAGTGTGATACTCTATAGGTGAATATAACACACTAAATAATATGTGTGTTTATATGGATAGTCATATATTGTTCTTAAAAATATGGCCGTAGACAATAGCCCCTTTGTCCGAGGGGTGAGTGGGTGAGTGCGGGTGGGTAAGGAACAATGGGTGGGAATGAAACGTCATGGGTGGACATTAAAATGGCGTATGCGTAACGACCTTATTAAAGTTTCAACGATTTTGCTCCTATGAATTTGTGAGCGCGAATACCGAATGTAAAGAGTTGAAAGTCGAAAGCTGGAAGTTTGAATTATGCTGGACTAAAAATATGTGGAAACTATCAATTGTATTACTTATTTTATAAATAGATATATTCACCATTTTCGGTAGGTATGTATTTTTTAGGTAGGTATGTACTATGCACCTAAGTAAGTAATTATAAGACTAAAACATATAAAACCCCCATGAAATCAATTTCGAACTACCTACTAGTTTTGAATATATATACCTACCTAAACTCTGAAACTGATATACTTAGGTACCCAAATCAAACACTTAGATACCTAAATAAATTATATTTCATTTATTCTTTTATAATTATTATTGTAATAGTATAAAATATTGCATGCCGTGAGGCTAAAGGCTGCAGGTACTTATTATAAGTTTAGAATAAGACCAGTGTATATACCTAGCCCTAATTTAGCAATAAGTAATTTGATAGATTGATTGATTGATGAAATTACTAACTATGAAGTTTTTATAAAATCAATTACCAGATAAAGTGTAAAAAAAAGCAAGTTTCAAACTAGGTACTTGTACATGATACAGAATACAAATAAGAGCTACAGATAAATCTATACCAATCAGCATCCCAACCTCTGTAATATCTCGTCTATTCCCTTTGAGGCAAAGTAGTTGCCTTCTCATTATTCCTGTGCTTTCATGTGCAAGATTTACTTTTAAAAGTCTTTTGTGCAACGTTCTATGTAGCCGGTCAAGATGCTGCATGACTGTGTTGTTTGAAAAAGTAGGGTATCAGCAGCTGTAGGTAGATATTTTTTATTGTGAGTTAGGCCTCATTCGCACGAGAGCTTTTTAACGTCCGTTAAAAAGCGTTCAAATAGAACAAATGCATTTCCAAGTATCTATTCACAAGTCAACACTTTTTAATGCGCACTTTGTATTATCATATCAGCACAACGCCGGGTTTTAACGCAACGCTTTTTTAACGCTCGTGCGAATTAGGGCTTAAGGCTTGTGCTTGAGAAACAGAGCAATGATGAGTTATAAGTTGGAGTGCGTTTGCCTAAAAGATACCTACCTATTCACTCTTGCCTCTTCATTTTAAGAAAATTGGATGTATGACAGGCGGTTAAATTTACGGCTAGCGTTAAACTTTGACCACTAATAAAAGCTAAAGTGGGTTACACAAGTTTCATACCTTTTTGGTCCAAAATTGACAAATCCGGACTTGTGCCACACATTTCTCTTTTATTGATAGTCGGTGTGTAAACATGACCGAAACGTAACTTAAACTGTCGTGCAACTGAACCTTAATAATGTTTAACTGATGAATTTTAAAGTTTCAATAGTTTTTGCATACTTTGTATTGGAAAATTCGTTAATATTAGGTATCTACTTATGCCAATGACTTCGTCAATTGCGTTTATTTGACGATTGAAAAATCTGCTCAATTTGTAAAGTTAGAACAGTCTTTTGTGCTTTTATTCCACTGTACCCTAAGTACCAAGACAGGAATTAAAAAAAAAAACTAGTTGTAACTCTTACTACTTACCTCTACTACTATACCTACTAACCTCTCTGAATTTCGGATTGGAATATTAATTGTTACCTAGTACCATTTTTCGAGCTAGATTATTGTTACATTAAATTCGAATTTCGAATTCGAACTTGAATTTTTAATTCAAATCATTCAAAAGAAGTTATATAGGCACCTATCTACTTATACGAATCCTAAAAGATATTAAAATATTAAAATAAAAATGTACCTAATTTATGAATGTTTTTTAATGTTTATTAAATGTACCTACCTACCTATCAGTTCAAAATAATAATTCGGGTTTTGCTATACCTACTAATCTATTTTGTGATTGATATGGTAATTAGAATTTGCTATAGGTATACCTACCTAATAATGATTTCCGATGGGTTTAGTCGGAACTTAAAAAGTGACTCCCAGTTAATTTAATTATAATATCTCAACCCATTGCTGGCCCACTAATGAGCACAGGTCTCCTGTCATAGTGAGAAGGATTTCATAGTCTATACCACGCTGGCCAATTCATGTGGAAAGGCAGACTTCACATATTTTTGAGAGTGGAGAAAACAGGCAAAACCACAGCGTAAAGCTACTGCTTGTAATATAATAATCTGCCAAGTATATAACATAATGACCAAGCGCGAACCTTTTTGTTCATATTATGATGGATGGTGCGGCGGAGCGTGATTGAGGAGCCGTGCGGATACCTAATGTTATTAAGACGAGGCTGTTCAAATTATACATCTTATTATTATTATACATCTTATACATCTTATATGTATCAACAAGTATATTATTATTATGGAACGCGTGCTATAAAATTAATTTTATTTTGAAGAACATTCTGAAATTTGAGTTATAAATTATATCTAAACTTACTAATAATGATCAAAAAACGATGCGACTACTTATTACTATACTAACTTATTATTTTAACTAAAAAAAGCAGAAAAATATTATAGATATTTAAAAGAAAGCCCTCAAGTTTAAGGATAAAGGAGGATCTCATTGAAAGCAAAAATAAGTTTGCAAAGACGAAAATTAAATAAAATAATTTTGGGAAGAGCCAGTGAGCGATAACTCACTGATCAAACGAAGTGACACGGTAGTTAGAATAATAATGATTTTTGTAACTATTTTTGCAAAAATTAATAGCTTTAATCGTACATAAATGATTATGCTATACTTAATAATACTTACATAGATTTTTTTTAAAAGAAACCCACTTAAAAAGTAAAGTGTGAATTTTCACCCTATGCGGCAATTCCCGGTGATTAACGAGCGCGGAATCCGGTCTGTGTAATAGATGACTAGAGAAGAATAAGGGAAGAGAAGAGTAGAGAAGAGTAAGAGTAGAGAAGAGTAGAGAAAGAGAGTAGAAGTGCATTGGCTATGTAGATATAAATTAGTGGCGATAACTCACTGGCCCATTTTTTTGTATTTTTTTAAAATAGATACAAATTAATGATTATGAGTTACTTACGAAGAAACTCAAATATTCATATTATATTATTGAATAGGTATTTATAAAACCTACTAAGTAAAGTGTAAACCTTCAAACTATAGATTAATTAACAAAAAGCGGTGTATGTAAGGAGTTGTGATTGCGGCAGTTCCTCCCAATGATTAACGAGCGCGGAATCCGGCCTGTACATGATTAATATGTGCCCCGGCTATGTGGATATTAGTAAGGGGATATAGATGTTTGTGTAGTCTGAGCTTTTTGTATACCTACTTCATAACTTTATAAAATAAATATCTCTTTAACACTACTTTTAAAATTCTGGTACCCATAGTATATTCTAGATACTTAGGTATAATACGTGTAAATTAAAAAATTATGACACCAAGTGAAGGACAGTAACTAGAAAAGAGCTGATAGCTTTCAAACGGCTGAACCGATTTTCTTGGATTATAGCTAAGAACACTCTCGATCAAGCCACCTTTCAAATAAAAAAAATTAAATTAAAATCGGTTCATTAGTTTGGGAGCTACGATGCCACAGACAAATACACAGATACACACGTCAAATACCCTCTTTTTGGGTCGGGGGTTAAAAATTATGATACAAGTACTCGTATTTATTACAAATCACACACCACCACATCACCAGTCTACTAAGTATTATATGGACAAGCCGTAAAATATAAAAATCTTATAAAAAAATAGTTAGTGCAACTTATATAATATTATCAAAATATATTGTATCGTGTTTTCCTAAAAATTATGTTAATGTGATAAAATAAAAATAGGTATGCCTACATACAGCGGACATCCTTAGGAAAACTATTTAAATGAAATCCTAAACTTAAACCCTCTTTGCTGTGAAATTTCCTCCAAGCACCTACCAGGGTAGCATAACAATAAAAGCATGCGTACAATATGTCTAAGGAATTCGCTACAAAAACAATTACAGGAGCACTTCCCAACTGTCGCTCCAGAAAATTATGACTCCGGGAATGACCATGCGGAATGTGAACCGCCAAAATTCTCTCAGACGGGGAGACCTCCCCCCCTAGTGTGGCGCTACCCCCACCCGTGAGGTATGTGAACAAATTACAGACTCTAGATTTCAGAAGTATGCACGAGTGAAGAATTTTATTTTAGCCATAGGCATTTAGGTTTTTTTGCAAAGGGGATGTAGATTGTAGTCACTGAGGTGGGCTTGTCGGCGTTTTGCGAACTTTTAACGTAGACGATACTCACATCCATACATTTTGTTTGTATGTAGGTGTAGGCATGAGGACATTCTAAGTATATTATATTTAGGCTGTAGGTTCAATACCTGGATTTAAGAAGTAGGTATGTAGTAATACGAGTAGTGGAAAAATAATTTTATTTTATCCATAGGCATTTACGTATTTTTCGTAGGGGGAAAGGTGATGTAGATTTAAATATCACCAGTGCCTTGCAGCGTTCTTTGAACTATTGACGTAGGCTCATACCTACCTATATTTCATACGTCATTTTAGCGTCCTAGAAATGCTTTTTGGATGTCATTTTTAACCCCCGACCCAAAAAGAGGGGTGTTATAAGTTTGACGTGTGTATCTGTGTATCTGTCTGTGGCATCGTAGCGCCTAAACGAATGAACCGATTTTAATTTAGTTTTTTTTGTTTGAAAGGTGGCTTGATCGAGAGTGTTCTTTGCTATCATCCAAGAAAATCGGTTCAGCCGTTTGAAAGTTATCAGCTTTTTTCTAGTTACTGGAACCTTCACTTGTCGGGGGTGTTATAAATTTTTAATTTACACTTGTTCACGTAACTACAGCACAGACAAATTTCAAAAATTGTCTTTCACTTACTTACTTTCATATACATACCTACCTATTACGCACTTACATAGTAAAAAACTGTTCTACATATTGTTAGACATAACAAACATTATTTATTTGTATAGGTAGATGAAGATGCGAGACATAGGTTAATGTAATGTAAACAAGTTTTTCTGTGACGCCGAACAAGATGCGAGGGCAGTCTAGGTGGAAGCCGACAAAGTTTGGCGACAGGCGACTACGATATTATACAACCAATATCCATACGCTTACATGACGCTTACAATAAACATGTTTTGTCTACATTTACATGTAGCTACAAAATCGTTTATATCCTATAGGATTTTAATAACTGTAGGTAGGACCTACTTACTATACTAGGTAGGTATATAAAATGCAAAACCCTGAAAAAAATAAATGTGGTTTTTATTCAAGAGGCGATTTAACTACAGAATCTAGATGTGGATAGTTTAAACTATGTGCTGTGGTGATCACTAAAATATATTAAGTATGCAGGTAACTTCAGTTTGTAAGCCCAATTTTTTCCAAAATAAATATACGTCTAAGCTAGTTCAGACCTGAGTAATTAGATAAAATCCGTAGGAACTCTCCGAAATCTGGCCAAGTGCGAGTCAAGACTCGCGCATGGAGAGTTCCGTACTCGGGTATTATTTCCGGCATTTTGCTCGATAAATCAAAAATTTATTATGCATAAAAATAAATAGAAATCTGTTTTAGAATAAACCTACCTACCGGTAAAACCCTTTGATGTTATGATACTCCACTTGGTACAGTTATCTTTCTTTGAAAATTACTTTTTTTATTGTGATGTTGACAAATTGGCAGTGTTTTCAGATTTAGATTTTCTTGACAGACACGACAGATGGACAGGGACAGACGGACAGACGGACAGACGGACAGACGGACGGACGCGATAGACGGACGGACAGACAGACAGACAGAAAACAAAGTGATCCTATAAGGGTTCCGTTTTTCCTTTTGAGGCACGGTACCATAAAAATAGACATAATAATTGTTATATGCATTTTATAAATATCTAGGTAGGTGAGTCCTTAACTAGGTAGGTACATGTTGTATTGTACGAATTGTATCTAAAGAAGTTACCAAACTCTTCGCATAAGATTCAAATAGTTTCTAAATTTTCCTTCAGTGGAATTAAAACACATTTGTCATAAATTTCAGAAGAGGTCGCATCCGCAAACAAAATGGCGGACCGACCTTACTAATTCCGCAAAATCCAGGACCCATTGCAAACCGCAGTTGTAAATCACCTATGTACCAACCTCATCCGCATGGTGTCCGTACGAATGTATAAATATCACTAAATATACCCAAATATAACCTAGCCTTAATAACCGCTTACAACAAGTTCATTAACGCTTCCATTTGAAATTAAACTTTATTATCTTTAACTTACGGTTGGTTATCATTTATTTAGTATTGCGAGTAATGTCATTTTGATCCGTTAAAGGGCAGTGCTCACAATCCTTTCTGTTAAACTATTCTCTTTGAATAATTGCCGCGTGGACCTGAAGGGTTAGAGCGCATATTCATGCTATGTCCTCGCCATTGTGGTTAGGGAAGGGTTATGTAGTATAGTGTGTTATGTAGACCGTCTGGGATATGCAGTGGACAGTGTTATGGGGTTCTGAGTTCAGACAAATTAAAACGTGCTTGAAATGCGTACGATTAATGGTGTTTGGTTTTTTTTTAACCCTGTATTTTTCTCTGAATGTATAATTAGTATTGTACGTGATATGTTTGGGTTGTGGTGCTAATTTAAATTTTAAACTAAATTGACAGATCACGTACAAAATCTGATAGAACAAGTGTAAATTATTTTATAACACCCCCGACAAGTAAAGGTTACATTAACTAGAAAAGAGATGATAACTTTCAAACGGTTGAACTGATTTTCTTGAATTGTATATTATATAGCTAAGAACACTCTCGATCAAGCCACCTTTCAAACAAAAAAAATTAAATTAAAATATGTAGGTTCATTAGTTTTGGAGCTACGATGCCGCAGACAGATACACAGATACACACGTCAAGCTTATAACACCCCTCTTTTTGGGTCGGGGGTTAAAAATTCTAGAAAGACGAAGAGGTCTATAGAACGTTAAATGCAATGTTATGTGTTTTATTAAAGTGGGTCTGTTCCTAAAATCACGTCCGAGATAAAAGACGGAACGGTTCGAAACTAGAAGCAATAATAGTAACAAATGTATTCAAGTTTGTACTTACCCTACTATGAGCGCGTGCCCGCGGCACCACTTTGAAACTCTCACATGTTATTTGGAAGATTAATTTATTGGATCTTTGTGATTTTAGAATTAACATTTTTTCCACCATTGTATCAAGTCAACCAAGGGACGTGTGACCTAGTTGTGACAACGCATATTAATCGATTGTCATTGTTAAGCAACGTTGACCCAAGTCGGTAACTCCATGGATGACCGACTGTGGAGGTCCGTAGCCTTTTCGTTTCCTCCGTGCCTCAGAAAGCACGTTAAGATGACGTTAAGCTGTTGGTTCTGGTTATTATTATTAACATCTGATAACCTAAATATACCTAAGAATCGAAATTTCGTTCTCTTATAAGTAAGTACTTAGTGAGTTGTATGCCGAAGGATCTGGGGTCCCACCGCATTATTATCTCAAGAGAACTCCTACCATTATGTGATTAATGGAAAGGAGTCACTACCCTCAGCAATGATGGAATACGACTAAACAAATATTATACTAATTATTGTAACAATACAAGCTAGCAAAAATTGTGGTAGGTAATCTTACCTTTCTTTCAACAACTTATAGACGTTGGGGTCGCAAGATGCTAGAATGACGACCTTGTACCAGAAAACGCAGCCTTGGAAGACCCAAGATGGTCCCAAAAAAAGATTGATTAGGTACTAATTCTACAACATAATGTTTACCAGTTATTGTAATACAAACCCTCAATTTATTGACCCTACTTGTTAGGCAGGTCAAAAGATTACATCTCATAAAGGGAACAATATCACAGATCACCTTCCCACTACACAGCATCCCGTTTACCATTTGATCGAACATTTCACCTACGCGACCTTTCACCTGAGATGACCGTCCGTGGGCCGGTTTCATGTAAACTTAATGTCTATTTGAATAGATAATTTTGTAGGGAGATCAAAACTTAAAAGGGTTATACTTAATATTAAAATGATCTTCATTTTACTAACGATTCACCTTTATGGACTAAAAGCCAGCGCATGCCAGTCTTCGTTACGACTATGAAGTTTGGATCTTGGTAGCTTTGGGTCTTAGGAGATATACCTAAAGGTGTAAAAAATCTACAGTGTAATTTTTTCTTCGGAATAGTATCAGAAATCATGTCATGCATTGCCAGACTGGCCACCCCTTGCCAGACACCCTTAACGGAGAGATGCCACGTGGCCACGACACTAAGCGTCCGGCAATGCATGACGTAGGTAATTTCTGATACCATTCCCAAGAAAATATACAAAAATTAGACTTACTTTGACCTAAGATTAATTTAAAGAATTAAATAGCAATTAGCTACATTACGGCCACAAGAGCTTCTCGCTATAGGTACTTATACTTACTCTAAGTAAAAAATAAATGTCCAAAGGTTTTTAACGGTGATCACGACGGAGGGAAAAATAGAGGGAGAATAAGGCGCTCTTTACCTCCACAATTCCGAGGCACTAATAGCAAAAAGAAAAGATCGCCTAACAGGTCATAAGTACGGGATAAAAATGTCCGGATATTTTTCAAAGAGTAGCGGCGAGTGAGACCACTCGCTCGGAGGACAGGGCCGAAGTTGGGAACTATATATTTTTTGAGACAGAATATAAATTTTTCGAAAAATGTTTTTTTTTCGAATTTCGAATTTGGAAAACCAAGCCGCACATGTACAACACTCAAATGGACATAATACTTAATTAAAACAAGTTATCAGGAAAAGGTGTGCCATACGCAAGTGTAAATTAAAAATTTATAACACCCCTGACAAGTGAAGGTTACAATAACAAGAAAAGAGCTGATAACTTTCAAACGGCTGAACAGATTTTCTTGGATTATAGCTAAGAACACTTTCGATCAAACCACCTTTGAAACAAAAAAAAACTTAATTAAAATCGATTCATTTGTTTAGGAGCTACGATGCCACAGACAGATACACAGATACACACGTCAAACTTATAACACCCCTCGTTTTAGGTCGGGGGTTAAAAATGATTTTTTTTTCGAATTTCGAATTTGGAAAACCAAGACGCACATGTACAACACTGAAATGGACATAATAATCCAAGTTATCAGGAAAAGGTGTGCCATACAAAATGACATATTTTTTGTGTCGATTCGAAGTGCCCCATCAAGCGTACCTACCTTCCGGGAATTCGAATTGTCACTTGGTATCAAAATAATATATATAAATATAAAAATAATCATTATTGTGATGTTAAGTCAAAGGAATTCTTGTTATCCCACTCCTGAATCAAGCTACTTGACACTGGCGAAGTGCATTGTGCTGGGTTGGCACTACAAAAAGGCACCAAACAAGAGAAGAAGAAGAGCATATTATTTTGTACAATAAAGACATGCTAAAGACAAATCGCTATCTAATTGTTCCTTGGTACAGATCACAAATTCTCGAACCGAATATCTTCAGAAACAGCGATCAATTTTACCACCTTAAAATAAACAACCAATTCATTATATCAGAAACTTGCGAACAATAAACTTGGGCAAACTTACCAATTCAAAGTTCGGCCCTGCGCATTGGCCAACCCTATCACCCCCCTCCCTTCTCCCCCAGTTCCGAATTAATTGCAATCAAAAGGAAGGACACGAGTAGTCCACCCCTAACTTTCAGTGTTGGAGTTTTGTGTACGTGTGTGTTATGAGTATGAGAGTGTATGAGTATGTGTAATGGCGTACGTCCATAGAACGTAATTCTTAGTTCGTGATTACTCGTCCAATTTCATATGTGAGACGAGGAATGTTTATGGCTATTGTCTTTGCGTGGAATGTTCTTGGAATTGTTGGAATTGTTGTGATTTATATTTCGGTGTCTTAGGTAATTCTCTTTTTGTATTGATTTTTCTTAGTAGACTGTATATCGTAGTTTCATTAAACTACCACTAGTACACTCCATCTACTATAACTCAGGGTTGGCATTATTATTTTAAAAGGTCTAAGAGCCAGTGCGTGCCAGACCTTCGATATTTTATAAAAGATGAAATTTTCTCTATGTTTTGACCCCAACACGGGGAGTAACGATCAGCGACTATTAGTTTGGATCATGGTCACTTGGGGAAATAACTGGTAATAAAACTGTAAAAAATCTTACGTCAAAGTACTATAAAGTCTAATTTTTTTATGTTTTCTTCGGAATAGTACTAGAAATCGCGGCATGCATTGCCAGACACTTAGTATCGCGGCGATGCCCCGCCAGACACCCTTAAAATTTAAAAGTTTAAAGGGTATCTGGCACAGGGTGGTCATTGTACAAGAAATAACACTTCTAATTTTTTTATTTCTTCGGCGGCCATTTTTAAATTTAAATCATTTGTTGTTATAACAGTAATAGAAATAGATACAATATTCTGTGAAAATTTCAACTACCTATAATAGTTCACGAGATACAGCCCGCTGACAGACGGACGGGTGGACGGACAAAATATGGACGGACGGACAGTGCAGCGGCGGCTTAGTAATAGGGACCCTTTGGATACGGAATCTGCAAAACGTATCCTGTCCACACCATTATTCTCCAATCAAACTGTAATAAAAGCCATGTAGGTAGTATGAACATTTCTGTATTATCAAAAAGCAGTGTCTAATACCAAACTTAAAGATAAGGGCCTTCCCCAAAGTAATCTTTGCACCCCCAGAGCGAACCTTCGCAACTCAAAGTTGGAATAACTTTAGAAGACCATGGGCTGTTTAGAAAGGACCCGTTAGGGCCTGAAATATTAATGTAGTTTCTCTGAATTGTATATGAGAGTTTGGTATTTGATGCTAAGAAAATCGACGAGGTAGAGAAAATAAATAGACTTTATATAAAACCAAATTCAAGATAGGTACCTACGAATCGGAATCGTACACAAAGGGTTCCGTATCATCCTACAGATTTATGTACCTACAATCCTACATACCTATTATTTTTTATTTTTACGTTGGCCATTTTGGAAATTTGTTATTATGGCGGCAATAAACATACACATTCTGTGAAAATTTAACTCTCCACTTATTACGGTTCACGAGATACAGCCCATTGACAGACGGGTCGACGGATGGACAGACGGACGGACAGCGGAGGCTTAGTATTAGGGTCCCGTTGACACCCATCGGTTGCGGAACCCTAGAAACTCATAGATTAAGTTATGTTTAATCTATTATTACTACTATTTTGCTCTAATATATCGATGGTAGGTAGGTACCTACTCTACATACTTTAAATAAGATTCTTACCTATCCAGACTAAATACTTAATTATTTATCTGTCTACTTGTCAGTGCAATAAAATACGTCGTTTTATTTGTAAGTGCCTACTTAAGTACTTACCTTTGACTATACTGGCCCACTCTCCCTTCAAAATACAACATATTGTAAACTATGAACAATAATCCCTCTTAATCAAGGCATAAATAATAACAATCTCGTGGAATTATTAGTAACTATGTCGATATTATCTTTCTACTCCATGGGCACCGGCGAACCCTTGAAACGGCTCTTAGATCCTAACATCTGGTAGGGTGACACGGAAATCGGATAGCCAGGGATAAATGCTTATTTTTACTTAAATGGCAATGTATTTTTCAGTACTTATCTATCTTGATCTTACTATAAGTGATTATAGTAAGATCAAGTTAAGAAACATCACACCTAAGTTAGTTAATCTGCCCTCAAGGCATAGCATGGCCTGTATGCACCATTTAGGCTCAATACTCGACATGACACTGAAAAATTACAGTAGGGCTTCAGTTTAAAGTGTTGTACCTCCACAGTTTGAATAGGTATACCTACATAATGATGAAATGGAAAATTACCTAAATAAAAAAAGTTGCTGTTATAAAGTTATTAGTTGTTGATGAAATATTTCTTTATTTATTTCTATACATCCTATGCTTCTAATTGCGATAACTTTAATAATAATAGTTAAAGTTATCGCAACATATTATATCAAAATATAAGTATAAAATATATGTATAAAGTTTATTGCAATTTGCAACACAGCTCCAGTCATCAATTATACTGTTTCTGTTAATTATTTAACTAGATTTTTTATTGTTACAGATACATATAAGCAGAACTTGATTCATCCATTGAATTAAGAGATTTTTACGTAAGAAGAAACTTTAAAGTCAATATTTTCATCAGTGGAACCCTACCTAACAAAACTTCTAAAAGTATTGTAATCGTAAGTGTCGTAAGTATTATATATGTATATTGTATGTATAAATTATTGAGATGTTATATGTATAAATTGATTTTTGTCGATTGCTAATAAACCATTAACAAGGTATCTTTTTCAGGACAATCATGGCAAATCGTGCACACCCTACCTCTTACGTATACATAGCAGAGTGGAGAAGGCAACGAGATTTTGACCAATTTACGGCGTGCCAAGTGGAAAGATAAGCTAATACGGCTTAGCAAGGGGACTGTATCGGAAAACTAATTCTGCATAAATACACGTAGTTACAGGGATTCAGTGCATTTACACGTGTTCTAATAATGTGTGAGATACCTATATTAACGGGCAGATAATTCATAAAAGAGTTTTGTCGAAATTTTGTAAGTCTGTTAGCTTTTTACGGCCCATCTGTTAAATTGATTTTGACGTTTAGTACAAAGATAGCTTTCATCCCGGAGAACGACATAGGCTGATTTTTGTCCCAGAAAATCACAAAGTTCCACAGGGATTTAAAAAAATCTTAACCCACGTGGACGTAGTCGCGGGCATCAGGCTCTTTATAAACATTACCCCAGCTTCAGTATTAGGCATTCTCTTCGATCCTTTCAATATCGTTGCGAGTATCACCATTAAAATTGAACATAACCTTTCGGCATACCTTAGTACAGTCACTAATGACTTTAAGGCACGCGTCGGTCGAGGGGTGTCCAGCGAGGGACGAAAATTTCCTAAAGGGTTACCCTAAAACTGGGGATGAAAACGATAATTAATGTCTTAAACGACTGTATAGACAATTTTCCAGACGACATTTTGAGTTTTATTTCAATACAAATAGAGTTGATTATCAAAAGGTGATTTAAATACGTTTGGTCCAATTTTATAGTCGAGGGTGGCAAATAATAAGAGGTTTAGGTACATACAAAGTTGGGAGCAAGTTGTTGATGAATGACACTCGGAGGACCCATTGCCCTTCGGAGGTTTTAAGTGGGTTGGATAAGAAATGTCGGATATCTGTGAAATATTCGTCGGCGAGGATATTGTGTTTGCGTATGCCAATTAATATGGAAAGTGGTAGGTATAGTTTGTTTGTTTATGCTGATTTTGGGTGGTGGTATGCGCTTTGATCTTGCATTTGGCCCGAGTGCTACGATTCAGTGCTCCCATTCATGTATCAACCTACCTTTCTATCTAATTCTACCTTTTAAATATGTAGGTACAACTTTTAAAAACAAAATACTGAAAAAAAATTCCGTTTACGAAATAATGATCGTCAAAGTCATCTGTCGTGACCACTAAACCTTACCTTATGCGTATTCTTATAGTGCTTGACCAGTTTTTAGGTCTCCGTACCTCAAAAGGAAAAAAGGACCCTTTATAGGATCACTTTGTTGTCTGCCTGTCCGTCTGTCTAGGGTAGGTACCTGCTTTCCGTTGACCTAGAATCATGAAATTTGGTAGGTAGATAGGTCTTCCGAAAATCCGAAAACCGTGAATTTGTGGTTACATTACAAAAAAAAATTAAAATGTGTTCACGAAAATAATAATAATTTACTAATTCACATAAATAAATAGCGTAGTGTGTAGGTACTTATATTATCTTGTACGATGGTATGGAACCCTCCGTGTACGAGATCAACTCGCACTTGACTGGTGTTTTATATCAATGATATATGTTTGGTAGGTAACTGTTGTTTCTAAAGTGACTTTACACTATTATTGTTTCCGAATCTTCTACAACGATGAAGATATAAAACATGCAAGCTGATGTCATCTATCATAAGCGTTAGTAAAGAAGACATTACATAGGCTCTGATGACTTGCATCATCACCATGTGCGGAGGCAGATTAGACTCGCTAATTATACTCGGGAACTGCCCCGTATATTACATTTACATTACTGTAGTTTGGTCACTGACCTTAACTAATACATTGTACGCTGGACGTGCTATTGTCGAACTGTTTTTGGAGTAGCTCGATTATCACCATTTTGGCGCTGACAGTACTCTACAGTCTACACTACTGTTGCAATCTTCCTTTTATAACAATAATGATGTAAAACGTGATATCATCTATCATAAGCGTTAGTAAAGAAGACGTTACATAGGCTCTGATGACTTGCATCATCACCATGTGCGGGGGCAGATTAGACTCGCTAATTATACTCGGGAACTGCCCCGTATGTTACATTTACATTACTGTAGTTTTATCCACTGACCTTTACTAATACAAGTACGCTGGACTTTATATTGCTGATCTATTTTGAGGCTTGTTTATCGCCATTTTGGTTCTGATAGCATCAGTGAGCGTACTCGGAACTAACTATTAGTGATGAGAAATCTGTCAATATAGTGTCAGCACGAGGCCTATTTGACACAAAGTGTCAATTCTAATTTCCGCTAAGCTCAGTGGGGCGTGTTTGAATTGGCACAAAAAAATAAAATCATTTTGTAAATCAAGTAAAAGCCAATTCACACCAATTGCGTATGCAGCATTTACACGTGACACGTGCGTAGCGACGCGCGTGAATCCGTCGATATAACTGCACGCATTATGTCTACGCGAACGTTTACGACACGCAAACGGTACGTATGCCATATTTCATACAGTTCCATACATTACAACGCAATGGTACGCGCTACGTCTTCGCTTACGCCACGCTTACGCAGCCTGTGTGAACGAGCTGTTAGGCATTTTGTATGGAACACCTTATCTAGCGTACTTTTATATGTCCATATCTGTATGTTTGATCGTAACGTGAGACGGGCGATAAGAGGGTTAGGCCTAATGTTAAGCATTACAAATAAACGCTAATATTTTTACTACTTACTTTAAATATACCTACCTACAGTATTTATCATAATCAAAATACATGACCCATCGCCGGCTCACTACTAAGCACGACTCTTCTCTCAGAATAAGAAGTAGGTACAAAGTCCACCACGCTGGCCAAGTGTGGAATGGCAGACTTCAGACACCTTTGAGAAGATTATAGAAAACTCAGGCATGCAGGTTTCCTCACGATTCCTTCACCGTTAAAGCAAGTGATATTTAATTGCTTGAAATGCACATAGGTAAATAGCGCAAATAAACGCTTATTAAACGCTTAATATAGCGTAGTGGTTGAAACGTTGGCTTCCTATTTGGGGGAGTCCGGGGTTTGTTTTCTAACTCATCGGAGTTAGGATTGCTAAAGATAAAACAGCAAAGATTTGCTTGATGCTATAGTACGCTTCTAATAAATCACCAGGATATAGCCCATTGGCTCATTAATTACCAAATAACCTAAAGTTATGCCCCAACAAAAGTTCTAAGCATAATTTACAAACACAAACACCACCCAGAGGCATCGTAACACATCCGAATTTTAACTTTCTCAGCAGTTTCTGCGAATTAACTAATCCCAATCACGGGAGAGATTTCAGAATTCGCACAACTTTGCCGCCCAAAAGAGCGAGAGAGATTCAATATTTGTATAGGAATGAAAGGGACGGTCGCAGTTAGGGTTGCGACTACATGGGTCTGACATAATGATATATTAATTTCTGTCGCGAGCGCCATTGTTTTTGGTATTTAACGATGTGACGCATGGTCATTACGGATTCATAGTTTCATAAAGCCCTGATTTCAATGGCGTCTGCCGTTTTGAGTTTAATGATCGGGTGAATGCGTGAATTGGGCGAGGAGATTTTTGTAATGTGCTGAAATGGGCTTTGTATTGTCTACTCGTATGTGAGTTGGCTATTATCATTCGAATACAATACGAAGTCCTTATATATGACAATACGGATTCAAACTGAAATCTTCCCTTAGTCAGACAGGAAAATTGTTTCACACTTTTCAATTGATACCATCATCGTTAACTGGTCCACTACTGAGTACAGGCCTACTTTCAGAATGAGAAGGATCCATCAGTTTAGGCAGTGCATTGTCTGTCAGTTAGTCACAATACAATTTTATAATATACTTAGGTATAGACAGATAGAAAGAATGGCAATCAATATCTACTACGAATACTTATGTGTGAAAAAATTATTAGCATGTTTGCAGACCATTTATAATTTTGATTCTAGAGAAGAAAATTTTTCTGACAAATTATTTTTCTAGGTCCATGCTGAAACTCTTGATAAAACGTACTAAAAGGATATTAAGGAAAATTATCAGAGATCACGGTGAAAAACTATAAGAAAGAAAAGTTGTTTTCATGATCAGCTTTTCATAAGAAGTTCCATTAAAATGTTTTCTTACGAGCGACCATCAATTAAGGAAGTACTTAGTTAAAATTTCGGCCTTAGGTAGGTATGGCTACTTGTCTACTACTACATAAGGAAAATAAGGTTTCAAAACATGTTTTTCAAAATAATATTTTTACCACGTTATATTTTGCTGTAATTTACCTATGATATATGTGACACAAGTTGTCTTCATGAAATAAAGACATTTTATTTCAGTATTGTATAACATATTTAATTGTAATTTAAAAAAAATTCATTCTGAAAGTAGGCCTGTACTCATTAGTGGACCGGTTGTAAAAGTTCACAGTCTAACGCAAAGTTACAACCATGATGCTGCACGATAAAATAGCTATAATAGAAAGATTTTTATTTCTGCAGAATTAAGAGGAATCTTTACCTATTGCTCCACTAGCTGATGCCCACAACTTCGTCCACGTGGATTTAGGTTTTTCAAAATCCCGTGGGAAATCTTTGATTTTCCGGGATAAACAGTAAGTAGCCTACGTGCTAATCCAGGATATTATCTATCTCCATTTCACAGCCAAATCCATTCAGTAGCTTTTGCGTGAAAGAGTTATACATACACACACACATACACACAAACTTTCGCCTTTATAATATTAGTGTGATTATGGAGGACTTTTCTTAAAAAAAAACTAACCCGGATATGGAA
This sequence comes from Maniola jurtina, assembly GCF_905333055.1. NCBI lineage: Eukaryota > Metazoa > Arthropoda > Insecta > Lepidoptera > Nymphalidae > Maniola > Maniola jurtina. The sequence goes on from NC_060044.1 coordinate 3,972,869, forward strand.
AAAGTGCAAACAATTTTTTGTTACAGTAAGTACTTTCGAATCGTGATGCTGCACGACAAATAGCTATAGTAGAAAGATTTTCTAATTTCTGCAGAAGTCAGCAGCCTCTATTGGCGATGCGCTCGATTATGGAGTGGGAAACAAAAAGCCTCGACGGAGTAATTTGTTAATGCTAGCGAAAGGAGGGCACCGCGTATATCTCTTTGCGCCACATCACCGGCTAATTTGGCCGCACAAAGGGATCTGCGGGAAAATGCGCTAATTAAAAAGCGCCATCACAACTCATAGTTGGCGGAGTCGTTTGTGTTATTGATACGACTTTTAATTTGGACCCTGACATGTCTGTGCTTTTCATGACGCCGCGCTTTGATGGCGTTTTGAGCTTTGCTTGAGCGATCTATTGTTAGTTGTATAAAAAAACCTAGGTGGATAGGTAGTAGTACCTACATGTCAAAGATAAATTGTTTAAGTCAAACTAGGCCATAACGCAGCGTAAAACAATTAAAAAGAAAATCAGGACATGACACCGCTGTTTGTTTCAAGAGGTTTGCAAGCTTTGACGATTTGAGATTTGCTTGAGCGATCTATTGTTTCAAAACTTTTATTGTCGTGATTAGAGGAAATATCTGTAAGTACATCATCATCATCATCATCATCAGCCTGTGGACGTCCACTGCTGGACATAGGCCTTCCCTAAAGAGCGCCACCACACCCGGTCCTCAGCCTTCCTCATCCAGCCACTTCCCGCCAGCCGCTTAATATCATCGGTCCATCGTGCTGGAGGGCGTCCCACACTAAGTTTGCTTAAACGCGGTCTCCACTCAAGGACTTTCCGGCTCCAACGGCAATCGCCTCTACGACAAGCATGGCCTGCCCACTGCCACTTCAGCTTGCTAACAGTTTGGGCTATGTCAGTGACCTTGGTTCTCCTGCGGATCTCCTCATTTCGGATCTTATCCCTCAAGGAAACTCCTAACATAGCCCTCTCCATAGCTCGCTGAGCAACTTTGAATTTGTGGACAAGGCCGTTTGTCAGTGTCCACGTTTCAGCTTCACTGTAAGTACATGGTAGAGATAATTTTTTTTAGTAGATTCAAACCACGATTCACAGTTGGCGGTGTCGTTTGTGTTATTGATACGACTTTTAATTTGGACCCTGACATGTCTGTGCTTTTCATGACGCCGCGCTTTGATGGCGTTTTGAGCTTTGCTTGAGCGATCTATTGTTGCGAACCGTTAATTGTATGAAAAATCTCAGTAGATACTTATACCTATAATATGTCAAAGATAAATTACCTCAGTAGAATTATACCACGGCAGGAAACAATCAAGTAAACCAGGACATGAAATATCTGTGCTTTTATGGCGACGTGCTTTGATGACGTTTTCAACTTTGCTTGACGCTATGAAAAGTTGGTTGTCGTGGTTGTAGGAATTTAAAATAACAATTATAAGACAGTTAAAAGATTTCATTTGGAATCTAACATGGTTGTGATTTTCATGAAGGCGACATGCTTGTGATTTTGCGTTTTGGGCTTTGCTTGAGTGATCTCTATGGTTATGAAACGTGGTTGTATACCTATGTAATATCCACATTACATTGTCTTAGCAGTAGATAGGGATAAGGCACTTTATACAAATTATTAAGATCTTTATAAAAATAGTTACTTACCGTTAAGTGAAAATACCTACTAGAATGATCCAGTATTAATAAAGCACAGCTACGTAATGAGTAGGGGTTGTTTTAACAAGAATATCGATATCAAAAGGTTTCCGCTTCAGTGCCCGATTAAGTAATAGGTACCTACCATGATTTACTTATTACCACATGAGGATTATATGTACATGAGTATATTATAGGTACCATTAACGCTTGAGCCTCGATAGCTCAGCGGTTCAGGAGCGGACTGAATTCCGAAAGGTCGGCGGTTCAAACCCCACCCGTTGCACTATTGTTGTACCTACTCCTAGCACAAGCTTTAGGGGGTCAAGCTTTAGTCATGATTAGCATGGCTAATATTCTTTAAAAAAAATGTAAATGTGGTAGTTGTAGTGCGTTGGCCTGGTGGCCGGCTTTTAGCTGCGAAACATGAGTTCCCAGGTTCGAATCCCGGGTTGGACCAAAAAAATTAATGGCGAGGGAATAATTAGTTGTGTTTGCTCACACGCATGTTATCCTTTTCATCATAAACACAACACACAGACGTCACACGCCTTTGTTAATAGGTATTATGAAGAACTCTCAGGCATGCAGGTTTTCTGACGATGTTTTCCTTCACCGTTAATCTAAGTGATATTTAATTGCTCAAGACGTACATAGTTCCGAAAAGTTAGATGGGATTGAGTCCCGACCCCCCGATTAAGAAGCGGACGTCTTAACCACTAAGCTATCACGGCTCTCTAAATTCAATGGGGAGTCTCATATTTAGCGGGTACTTAAATAAATACAAACTAAACGCAAGAAAAAGATATAAAAAAATTAAACAAAAAGATTTCAAAGCCGACATCATTTCCGACGTTTGTGAAAGATTTGCGGACGTTTCAATGGTGTTTTTTTCTTTCGTCGACGTTTTTCCAATTAGCGTGTCTGTATGGTCGAGAATTAGCCCCTGTGCGGATTCTTCAAAACGCCGCCATCCAGTTTTCTCTCAGTCTCAACTTTAGGGTCATCAGATGAGAAAAGAAAATTTATTGGATTTAAACCACGTTTATTGTGCAGCAATTCCTTTTGCATTTTTTTTTATTTATATTTATCAAACTTACCTATAGAATGTAGAAGGGCATTTATTAAAACATTAGTGCGATAAAAACCACAGTCAGTTTTTAACCCCCGACCCAAAAAGAGGGGTGTTATAAGTTTGAAGTGTGTATCTGTGTATCTGTCTGTGGCATCGTAGCTAGTAAAATAATGAACCGATTTTAATTTAGTTTTTTTTTGTTTGAAAGGTGGCTTGATCGACAGTGTTCTTAGCTATAATCCAAGAAAATTGGTTCAGTCGTTTGAAAGTTATCAGCTCTTTTCTAGTTACTGTAACCTTCACTTGTTGGGGGGGTTATAAATTTTTAATTTACACTTGTACCGACTTTGGTTACTTACCTACTTAGAAAAGAAAAAAAATTCAATGCAACTTTCACTGAGGAATAAAAGGTTTTTCGACCTTCGTCAGGTCATCGGTCCAGCGGGCTGGAGGTCGTCCCACACTCCGCTTACCGGTACGCGGTCTCCACTTCAGAACACATCTGCCCCATCGGCCGTCGGTTCTGCGACAGACATGACCTGCCCATTGCCACTTCAGCTTGCTAATCCTTTGAGCTATGTCGGTCGCTTTTGTTCTTCTGCGAATTTCCTCGTTTCGGGTTTTATCCCTGAGAGTAAGTAGTACCCAACATTGCTCGTTCTAGTGGGGTGTAAGTAAAATAAAATTTCCCAACAAAATCCTATTATTTTACTGGAAAATATAAATAAATGGTAACCCTGCGCCTCGACTTTAGAGGCCGGAACTCGGAGAGCAATGAAACTTTGTTCTACAAAAACTCTTTAGATTATTGTCATGCTTTATGAACATTAGACGAGATTTTAAAATAGCTTAATGCTAATGCTGTGGCATTTGTTTCAGCTCTATTATTAAAATATATTATTTCGTTGATAGACGATGTTAGACAAATAGTTACTTAGCCTCATGCCTATGTATTGGATAAGGGTAGATTTCTATAGAGAAATATCCATTTATTCAAGCTTAAGTTTTATGTAGGTACCTACTTATTATGGAATAAAATAATTTCATAAATAATAACTAGTTTATACTTTGTATGTATCTAAGATGTCTTAGAAGATAGCTTTTTGTCGGTTTCCTTTTTTTTTTAGGAAAATAATCCGCAAAAAATCCGCAAATGATGTGCAAAGCTACACGCAAGATGCGGTATGCTCTCGCTGCTTAGATAGGTGCCAATCCAATCTAATCCATCGTCTAATATCTACACGTCCACTGCTGAATATAGGCCTTTCTAGAGCGCCAAATATGGTCAAATTACTTTCTAGGGCCACTCTATTACCAGAGAAAATACAGAATTCCTGTTTTTGTAAATTATAGCAAATTGAACTTGAACTTCCTACCAGTTCCTTGTGAATAATAAAATTAACGACATGCTTAAAAATGCAGATTGATAATAATGATAAGTTCATAACGTAAACAGACCCTAACTACTTACTTAAACAGAAAAATTTCGCAAGGGATATACTTAGGTACTTGAAACTTACAGTCTCCTCTCTCACTCACTCATAATATGGCCAAAATAATGCATTGGCCAGCCAATGAGTACATAAGCCAATGAGTAGGTACATAAGTACATTTAATTTTTACGAGAGTTCCTTACAAACATATCCGTCCATTAAGAAGTTTCACTTCAAAAGACAAGCAAGCATATTAATAAAAAGTTATTTGCAACATACACATGCAATAACAAAGAATACAACAATGCCCAATTACGTTGTAACAGAAACAAAAAAAAAACGCAAGTTCTATTACAAAAAGCTCTTAATTATGACAAAAAGCAGCGATCACAACAATGATATTTCCTATTGCCAGGCTACATTAGAGCCTAGAATATTCCTCTTTGTGTGCCGCCATAATGCTGCTTTTGTTGCCAAGGTACAGTGGTACGTAGTATGATGCACTCGAACCAGCTCATTATGGTGTTTCCCGCGTCATTTCCTTCAGACATAGCGTGAGAGCTGGAAGGCAAATTGCACAAAGGGTTAAAGTCGGTATTAAAAACCTATAGTATCACAAGTGTAAATTAAAAATTTATAACATCCCCGACAAGTTAGATTAGTTAGAAGGTTACAGTAACTAGAAAAGAGCTGATAACTTTCAAACGGCTGAACCGATTTTCTTGGATTATAGCTAAGAACACTCTCGATCAAGCCACCTTTCAAACAAAAAAAAACTAAATTAAAATCGGTTTATTAGTTTAGGAGCTACGATGCCACCGACAGATACACAGATACACACGTCAAACTTATAACACCCCTCTTTTTGGGTCAAGGGTTAAAAATAAAGTGGTATAGTGCACGGTATATTTTGACGTCACTCTGTGTCAATTTTCACGTCAAAAGTAAGGTTGACCGGGTTGACCTTTATATTAAGAACTGAAATCGTACTTTTGACATGATACACAAAGTTAAAATGGCAAGTGACTTCTCAAAATGTATCCATTAACTGCAAGTCTACTTTCAAAATTGTTATAATTGTAAAAAGAAGGCTCCGACCTCTGTTACTGTTAACTTAAGTTATTTGAAACTAGCTGATGCCCGCAGCTTCGCCCGCGTGGATTGGTCAGATCCTCTGCAGCATCAGGATTGAGGAGTTGGAATCCAAATTTTTTATGAAATAATGTCGCAAAGTTCTTCTATCGATTAAAAAAGAAATGACGCAAATCGGTTCAGAAATCTCGAGATTTCGGTGTACATAGGTAGAAAAACACAACTCCCTTTTCGGTTAAAAAAGTAGCCTATGTTATACCCTGGTCAATTTTCTACTTGTTTGTGAAAATCCCGTCAAAATCGGTTCAGGCGTTCCAAAGATTAGCCTTTTCAAACAGACAGACAGACAGACAGACAGACAAAAATTTTGAAAACGTGTGATTCAGTTATGGTATCGTTCAAATTACCATATGACCTTAATATGCGGTAGTTATTTCGAAATTACAGACAGACACTCCAATTTTATTTATTAGTATAGATTAGTATAGATAAGTACATAAATGATTTCAAATTTTTTAATTTGTTATTTCTAATAGAATTACAGTCATCCAAATTGTGACCATTTTGGCTGGATTTATCTTCTTTATCGGCTTTTACTCATCCATTGTTGGACATAGGCCTCTTTATGTGCGTGCCATTTTTCCCGGCGTCCCGCTCGGCTAGATTTATGGTAGGTACCTGCCATTTCTAGACTTCTTGAAGAATTCTTATTATTTTATTTTTGTGCTATATCCCTTTAATTTGTTTGTCGATATGTAATTTGTTCGTACATTTTTTATTATATTAAAATCTGTACTAGTATTTACATTTGGCACAAATGTTACTCTAGCTCTCGGCTCATTTTGTTTGAATACACATTTGATGGAAGCTTGTTAGCAATATTCTCGTATTATGACATCTTAAGATATACGGGAAAGATACGCGTAACGTAACTATTAAAATATAGGTATACTTATTATGAGGAAACAAAGAATTTTTAAAGAATTTTCTTAGCGAGAAAACAACAATAATATACAAGATAAACATTCTGTTCTAAAAAAAATCTGCCGCTCTCTTTTTCTATCTTTGCTGACAATCATTTACTATACTTACCTACCTACTTGCCATCCACATCCATTATTTACAATAAAATTAACTACTTATTATCTTGACTAGTCTTTCTTACTAATATTATATAATTGTTTTGTAAGTATCTAGTTATAAATGTTATGGTAAGATCCAAACATGTTTGTTACTCCTTCATGCCAAAATTACTGAACCGATTTAGCTGAAATTTGGAATGAAGCTAGTTTATACCCCGAACTAGCATTTACCCCACGTTTTGTTCATTAAAATTAAAGAGTTCTTACGGGATTTTGAGAAACCTAAACCCACGCGGGCGAAGCCGCGGATCTAGATAATTGTTTTAATTACTTGCATAAGTAATATTGAAAGAAATAACATAAAATATAACTTTATATTTTTTTTCAGGTCCATGTATCGAGTCTGTGAATAGAGAAAGCATCAAGAATTAAAAGCCTTTTAATGACGGTCTGCGTCGTGCCTTCGACTTTCGGAGGGTTTTAAGCGAGAAGGAAACTACGACAATGAAGGAATATTATTTATTTTTAGCATTTATCTGAACATTAAAATGAAGAACTAAAATAATTTATACAATGTCAAATTAGCCCCACTTTAATCAAGTCTTTTAACAATTACCTATCTTATTAATTTTGTTCTTTGTTTTGTTACCATATCTTTATTTATCTTCCCAAATTAAGACTTAAGATATATGATTATTTCTTTTCTGTAGATACTGTCAGCCAATCAGGCTGTTAGAGAAACCTTTAAAAGATCAAGAAATTAGACACTCGTAACAATTTTTTTTAAAGGTAGGTAATCCTTAACTTTTTTTCGTACTTTGATGTTATCTGCAGATTTGAATGTCATATTACGTCCACAGATTTTGTATGAAATGATAACTAATATTTGAAAAAGCAGCTAAAATTAGGATACAATTTTGAGTTTTACTCCGTTTAATACGTTACATCAAAACCACCATTAGAAGAGGAAGGTGCAATAACTCTCGTTCAATAGTGCTAGTTTTCAAGTAAACTAAATTGACCGCGTTGCCGTCGATCTGTCATTTAAGTAGTATGGTGGAGCGGCAAAATAATGTCATCATTTGATACTCTATTATGGCAGATTTACGTAACTTTGCAGTCATATTTTTTAACCCCCGACCCAAAAAGAGGGGTGTTATAAGTTTGACGTGTGTATCTGTGTGTCTGTGTATCTGTGTATCTGTGTATCTGTCTGTGGCATCGTAGCGCCTAAACGAATGAACCGATTTTAATTTAATTTTTTTTGTTTGAAAGGTGGCTTGATCGAGAGTGTTCTTAGCTATAATTCAAAAAAATTGGTTCAGCCGTTTAAAAGTTATCAGCTATTTTCTAGTTTTCTTGTAGAAAAGAAGGTTGGATAACCCTTAGGTTCATAATATTCAAGTGTCAATTGACAAATGTCAAGCTGTCAAGATGGACGTTGCCTAGATATACATAATTATTTATTTGAAAATGATTTGTCGGGGGTGTTGAAAATTTTTAATTTACACTTGTTAACTGACAAAGTTACAGTGAAGCTTCAGAAAAAATGCAGACCTTAAATACAGCAATTAAACTTCTATTTAATTTAGCACAAAGTGCTAGGCATTGCACGGCGTTACATAACCCCGTCCCACTGAGTGCTGTTCTCTTAAAACCATAGATGGTTTATCCGAGCGAGCAATATAAAACACCCGTGCACAATCGATGGCGATGATTGTTACATAAATATACCTTTTATGTGACCTCGCATTCTCTGCGGTGATGCCTTTTGTTCCGCGAAAAGGGCTAACGTTTAGCTACCCACGTTATAACTTCATTTTACATACATTACAGCATTTAAAAATGTTTTTTTTTGCATGGAGCTCGGTTTTTCTTTGGCTAGTACCTACTATTCCGAGCGCAACTTTTAAGAGTATTCCCATCTTTTTCTTATCAATACAATTACTTAGGAAAAGACAGACAAACATAATTTAATTTAGAACTCTCAAACCTCGTTACTACAAGTGTAAATTAAAAATTTATAACACCCCCGACAATTGAAGGTTACAGTAACTAGAAAAGAGCTGATAACTTTCAAACGGATGAACGGTTCATTAGTTTACGATGCCACAGATACACAGATACACACGTCAAATTTATGGGTCCCTCTTTTTGGGTCGGGGGTTAAAAATAGGAGTTTTTAATTAATTTAAAATTCATTTTACGTCCTTCTTTAACAATATTATAAGAAAAGATGCAGATATCCTACTCTAAGTTTAGTTTAATTAAAACATCAGAATCGACGCCAATATCTCTAGTCATTAAAAGTATCACAAAACAAAACAAGTTTTTATCTTTGATATTTTAGTCATTTGCAACCTAGGTTTCCTCGTGGCTTGTAAATCCTAAACAATTAAACAAATTGCTACAGTTTGTTTGAAAATTATTTCGGATCCCATCCGTATCTACACACTGTCGCAAAGTATCAACTAATTAGGAGCCAAGGAACTTCAAAAGAGGTACAAGCATCAACTTTAATTGGCACATCGGCGCCCCACGTGACGATGCTTGCGCCGGTACAATCGCGAGGAGTGGCGGAGTGGCACAATCAGGGAAAGAGTCGGTGGTACAATCGAGGAAAAAAGTGGCAATTCCCGACCACTCTGTTGCATTGCGCTAATTAAGGTGCTACAATCGGGACGCGATAGTTTGCTTTTGGGTTCCGCAAACTGACAATTGTAAAATTATATTTTAACTAACTAAAAATATAGTACCTTCAACCATTTGTAGGTAAAGATCGAAATAGACTAACACCCGTATTCACAAACGTTACTATGAGGTCTCATAGTGCGCTCGAACGCACAGTATAGGTTCCACCAATCAGATGACTAACACCCGTATTCACAAACGTTACTATAAGGTCTCATAGTGCGCTCGAACGCACAGTGTCCGTTCCACCAATCAGATGACTGTATGACGTCAATTTACAATGATCTGATTGGTGGAACCTCCACTATGCGTTCGAGGTTACTGTGAGACCTCATAGTAACGTTTGTGAATACGGCCGTGTGTCACGTCAATTTACAATGATCTGATTGGTGGTTTCCTACACTGTGCGTTCGAGCGCACTGTGAGTATTAAGACCTCATACTTAGTAACGTTTGTGAATACGGGAGTAAGTATAAGAAATTTAAAAATGCTTACAAAGATCTCTGGTAGGTACCAAGTCTATCCTTACTTGTATTCTTTTTACTGTTTTTCACTAACACATGCCTCTTTCATCGAGAGTTACATATTTATTCAGTTTGCCGTAGAGGTTTTGGGACCATGGAGTTTTAGTGCTAAAAATTCTTATGATACAGTCTGAATTACAGGTAATAGGGTTAGTACGAGATCTTACTTCTTGCCAACGATTAGAAAATTCGATCGTCAAAAAACTTGAATGAAAAAGTATAATGGGCTTTGCCTTGTCTTAACTGATTTGATTTACAGCTCAAATTCCTCCATACATGTACAATTAGCACTCCAAGCCACAAAAATTTTGCGAAATAAAAATCGGTAGGTACCTACTGCATGTTTTTAAATCAAAGACCTTTAAGTCCATTTTTCTTAAATTTTGTGCTAACCCTACAGAACCAATCATTACACCTCCAAAATCACCCTTGAAACTATTTTTTCGCTGGCACACCACCGACTGAAAAGAGTTCTAATTGGAAATTTACACTGCAGCCGCAAAGTGCGCCATTGATGTTTGTTGTTTACAGTGATTTCCACACTGCGATCGGTGAGGCGGCGGCGTTTCAAAATACTCCAGGTTTTAAAAATATTTATTTGCATAGAAAAAAGGCGTTGGTAGGTTATTGACACCTGGCAATAATAGGGATTGTGGCTGACGAGTGATATAACACTTGAACTGATTGGTGTCTCATGTCTGTTTCATAAATTAGGGCTTTGATTGCACTTGTCTAGGTGCGTGATTGTACTTGTCTAAGAGTATGATTGTGTTTGTCTAGTCACTGATAAAATGGTTGACTGTGCAGCATTATTCAAGGCCTATGTTATCTTAAGAAACATATTTTGTGACTGCCATCTATGAGCAAAGTCTGCTCTTTATATTTTGACAGTGCTTGTATATCATGGACTTCCGCAAAATAACGCCTGCTTCTGTAGGTAATACATTTTGACAGTGGACAAATTCGGCATCATCTAGGTATTTAGTACTTAGATAATTTGCAGCTTGGACATGAATATAGGCTACATTTTGTAACGATAAATCGAAGAGTTTCCTCGGAATTGAAAAAAAATCCACGCGGACGAAGTCGCTGGCATCATCTAGTATTAAAAAACGCCTGAATAATTTAAAAAAATACTATCAAAATAAATTTTTGTTTTTCTCCTGATTTCCGTTTATTTTCAGGAAAGTTTCCACTCAAAACACCTTCAATTCATAACTCCCGCAGTAGCAGCGGCTAATCTCCATCGTAGAATAGGATTAGCATTAGCATGCTAACGGTCGCAGCCAGACTATCGGACGACAAGTGGAATTTAGGAGATGCTGTTTGTCTAATCTCCGTTTGTTCACACATTGTCGCGGAGAATTAGGAAGTTGACTAATCTGATAATTACTTAATAGTCCTGCTATCTTCTCTAAACTATACCTAATGATAAAAAGGCCGTGATAACCTAGTGGTTAAAACGTCGGCCTCCCAGTCGTCAGGACTTGGATCCGACTTCTAACTTTTCGGAGTTACCTTAATATGCCTTTCAGCAATTAAGTAAGTACCTAGCTATAATTTGCTTTACTTAAAGGTGAAGGGAAAAATCGTATTGCCTGCTGCCTTAGAATTCTCCATAATGTTTTCAAAGGTGTTTGAAGTCTGCCAATTCGCACTAGGTCAGCGTGGTGGTCGTCGGCATAAACCCTTTTCAGTCTGAGAGAAGACCCGTGCTCAGTAGTGGGCTGGTTATAGGTTGATCATGATGATGATAATGTTATAAGTAGGTCAGTAGGTAGGTAGGTACCTCCACTTGTTAGTTATATTATAATTACGTTCTATCATGGCTATTAGAGACCTATAAGAAAAATATCTGCTTTGTCATTTTAGAATCCAATCAATGTGGACAGTGAAGGGAACAAATACCTAATTCTCAATAGGTACAGTCAAAGCGTCGGGACAAAGGGAGTAGCAGGTGGACCAAACAAGGCGGCCAAGCTTAACGGATCGAAGGGTCTGTGTCTTACTTAAATGTCTTTTACAAGACAGGGATGGGATGATTAAATGTTGGCATTCATAATATAGGAACCTACTTATAGACAATCTACAGTTACTAACATTAGCCATAATATTTACTTTGGGAGACTGATAAGTAGACCCATTATCAGACCTCAAAGTTGATAGAAAAATGTTTCAGAATATTTGGAGTATGAAACAAATTAATATTCTATTTTTATCATCAGCGTGTTAATTATGGGCGTTGATAATAATAATAACCAGCAGTTGATGCGATTTTTGGTAACCCATACCTAAGTTGAAAACTGGAAAGACAATGGCAGTTCAATAGTTATTGTGATTTATAATAACTTATGTAAACTATTAACTTACCTACTTTCCTAAGTAAATATATAAACTGTTGTTAGACCCATATCAGACGTGATAGAAAAATGATTAAGAATATTTGGGGCATGTGATAAAATATTCTAGCAGGGCAGTCTTAAGCTGATTGCATGGTTCTTCAATGGAACATGGATTAACTGCACACAGTATATTTAATAATTAGAAAGGAAAATAATTTTGTGGTTCTAACCATAACGTTCATACGGCTGTAGGTTTATACACATAACACACCTAGCCCGACAGAACAACATAGACCTCAGCTCATCAAACCCATAACAATTATAATATCGAAGCAATGACAAATATTTATTTAATGAAAATAAACATAGGCCGCACATGATCGATGGTATCTAAAACATCAACGCGTATTATTTCTTTCGATAATTTGTCAAACAACCCTTCACTGCTGCGGCGACGCGCCTCCTGTTGACAAAACTCTATTACCGAAAACTGGACAATATTGTACCAAATCGCGCTTTTTTGTTAACCCGCCGCGCACCGGGTCTATTCACGAAAATGATCTAGTTTTGACCCCATAATATTAATTCGTGGGACAATAGAAACAGGAAATTCTGGTTTTTGGTATTAGTCTTTAAATTGTAATTTTTGGTTGTTAAATATAAACTTGAACATACTCGATGACGGCTCCGAAATAAATGATTAAGTTGGTAACTACAGTGATTTTATTTATTACCTACCTACTTTCGTTTGCTGAATTTTATTTGCAACAAATAATCCTGGTAACAGAAGCGCGCCTGGTGATGCGCGCTGAAAGTTATCAAAAGGTACGTAAACCTCGTGCCAATATTTTTTTTTTTTAAATATTAGCCATTTTTAATCATTACTAACATTCCCCTTTCCCCTCCAACTAACCGTTAAGCTTGTGCTAGGAGTGGGTACGACAATAGTGCAACGGGTGGGGTTTGAACCGCCGACCGACCTTTCGGATTTCAGTCCGCTCCTATAACCGTTGAGCTAATGAGGCACTAAATAATAATATCGATAAAGTCTATGTTCTATGCGTATATTGTGTCATACAAACACATAAAAAAATTGTAATTATATTATTATAATCATACCAGTTTTATAGAGAATAGAACATATATTTTATAATGCTTTTGAAATAAACTGTGCAAAAGCTTTTTCCATTATAATATGGTTTATCAATTCAGTATGCCCCATTATTTTATGTAGACAGTACAATATTGTATGAATTCTAACATTTCCTATACACATTGAGAGGTTAGGAAGCAAAACTCTAAAAGAAATTATACCTCTCGTTTTCATTTACTCGAACCACCACATGCACGAAAGAGAGAGAGAACACGACCATCGACATACGAAATGGAACGTTATTAAAAATTCAAAATTAGAAAACGGTAAAACAATGGCCAACATTCGTTCACTTTGCAGACACAGTCCGTCTAGCGTTTTCCACGAACAATGGTGACCTATTGTTCATGCGTCCATTTTAAATGAACAAAATGGCAGCGTTCCAAATTCAAACGAACAAACTGAGATTTGAAACAATGCTCTAATCCTTGTAAAGGGTTAAATGCATGCTATTGGTCAGCGTGAACCCCTCGGGCGATTTTAATGGATGTATGTGTGAGTGTGAGTTGACGTGTTGGATGGGTAAGTATTTATTTAGTGATGTAGGAATGTCTGTGTACGAGAATAATTTAGATTAAAATAAGTTTGAAATTAATACAAAAGGACTGTTAATTTTTTAGACAAGTATCTACCTACTTACCTAAGTATAATATTCTTCTACGTGTTATTGATTGTGCAGCCAGCGATACAAAACAATAAAGAAACGTAAAAGTAAATTCTTAAAGAAGTTCAAAAGTTCTTCATCAGCCCATCGACGGCTCCATAATGAGGATGGGTCTCTTCTCAGAATTAAAAGAGTTTAGACCATAGTCTACCACGTTGACTAAGTGCACATTGGCAGAATTCACCCATCTTTGAGAACGTTATGGAGAACTCTTAGGAAGTTATAGGTATTAAAAAGTTGCGAAAAGTTAAAGGTGCGTTCTCGGGACTGAACCGGACCTACCGAATAAAAAGACCGAAGTTGAACTACTAGACCTAGACTAGAACCTTCTTATTCTTCTTTTTCTAGTGCCATCTCCTATCGGAGGTTGGCAATCATTAAGGCTAACTGAATTTTGTTCACCGCTGCTCTATTACCTAAACCTGGCGAAGGTCAAGCCAGGATGTTCGTCTACGGCCAGGTCTACGTTTGCCTTTTATTTTGCCTTGTATTATAGCTGTAGCAGGTCGTATTTTGAGGCTATAATCGCTTTAGGCTAAATTCGCTTTAGGTATTTAGCCTAAAGTGTTAAATAGCGTTAATAAAGAGTTAAATAACTTATTAAACATTACCTACGTAAACGTGAGGAGCCTACCAACCTCCATCAAACTAAAACTTGTTTCAAAATGTGACTGCTCCGAATAAAGGTGTTGTTTTAATTACATTATCAGACGAACACACGCGGGGAGGCTGGGCGGACCCTTCTCACGGGCTGAAAGACATTCAAATAATAGTCTTTGGAGAAAAGTGGATATGTACACTGTACCCCAACCTACTCCCAAACACAACAATTGTACAAGACTAAATCACCTTTGTGCTCTGAAATATAGAATTCAAAATTGTGTGCATAGTTTAGTTCTGTCGAATTATTTTGGTTAGTAGAGTGACCAGGGATTTTTGGGTCTAAGCGAGACACTAATTAAGGAATCTTTTGAAATGTGCCAGTTGTATTTGTACATAACATATATGTACTTTAATAAGCCGCGTTGGCCCACGGATATTAGAATTAGGTAAGGTCATGATAATTTATTTTTTATTTTTATTAATTATTTTTTATGGCAACAAACAGACATTATAACCAATGCATTATAAAGAGCATGTTGGACCTTTGCACTATGTGATGGGTAGTTTTGTTATAACCGCAACTCCATCTGTTTGCAGGCCAACCATCGTCCTGAAGCAAAAAATATTTACTAGTATCTTCCAAGTAAAGAATGACCATTCCGTAAAGATATTTAAATACATAAATGACTACTCTTTCAACGACGTGGTTAACTGCGATTCAAAATTGATACATTCTTTCGCGTAACACTTATCTCTCTCTCTCTTTGTCCCCTCTCTGTCTTTGTTTCTCTCTCTATTTGTCTCTCTCTCTCTCTGTCAGTGTCACGCGAGTGCCCTCGAAGGAGCGCGCCGTAGATATATTTGTCAGATCAAGTAACCAAGTAAACCCGGCCTGCCTGAAGTGCGACCGATAGTCGCCATTTTCCTTTACTATCCTATCATGGAGATTTTTATGTAGAAATTCGCTTTACCTAAAGCTGGACTATTCCAGTAAATTTGAGAATTATGGTCACTTTAGTAAAGGCAAGTTCTGATTATGTTCAACTGTCACGCTCGATGCTCGCGATGAACGAAGTTTGTCCCATTGTTTTTGCATGTAGGTTTTAGGGGCAGTGTGTAATTTTTGCTAATGGATTCGATCTGTTTGGAACGCTTTTTTTGAATTACTGGAGGTCGTAAAAGGGTGAAAGAAGAGTGAAAGTAAGCTGCTATCATTGTTTGATAAAACTTCAAACAATGATAAAAATATAGAGAAAGGTACAGAGATAGTTTGTATCCCAGGGATGCATATAGGCTACTTTTGTCCCGGAAAATCAAAGAGTTCTTACAGGATTTTTGAAAAATTGAAATCCACGTTGATGAAGTCACAGGCATCATTTAGATATTTGGTAAAGAGGTAGCTTGCATCCCAGGGACGGGCATAGCCTGGAAAAATAAAAAGTTTCCACTGGATTTTATAGAACCTAAATCCACGCGGACGCATTCGCGGGCATCATACTCACTACCCATATCACTACCCATAACATAAGTGTTAAAGCGTGTTTGTTTATTGGTTTGTGGTTTGTCCTTCAATCACGTTGTAAGGGAGCAACGGATTTTTTGCATGAGTACCTACCTCTTAGTTAAAGACCTGAAGATTTACATAGGCTTCTTTCTAGTTCTTTTTATCCCGGAAGATCGAAGAGTTCCCTTAGGATTTTGTAGAACCTAAATCCACGCAGACGAAGCCGCGGGCATCATCTAGTAGGTTACAACGATAATTACCCCACAAACCCTGCAATGTCTCGCGAAATTCGAAAGTAACCGGGCCTCCCGAAATTTTCGGGTAACATTATATCCTTACATTAGGGCTAAGTGATAGCGTCACATTTGTTGGATTAATTCATCATCCGAATTGCCGTGGCCAGACTGATGGCTCGGAACCCCACGGGGAGGGGTTGAAGGGGGTAGCAACCCCCCTCGCCACGCTCTGATTTACGTATGGAGTTTTTAAATTGCGATTGTAAATTCTTCCGACTTTCGCGTTTGGGAATTATAATATGAGTAAGTATAAAGGCGTTTAAAAATTATGACTGGGTAGGTATTTTATTATGCTACCTATTCCCTAATTGATTGATATTACAGATTGTAAGGCAGATTTTATTTCAAAGTAGATGCGGTAGGTAGGTAGGTACTTCAACACACCAAGGTGAATGCAGACTGGTAGGATTCATGGACGTGTCATCCGTAGGTACCTTCCTAGGTACATAATAATTGTATGCAATCCTCCGTAGATGTCCTTCCTATAGACCATAATAATAAAAAATTGTACGTACTTTTTTGCACAAATAACTGTATACAGATTTTTTTTTGGAATTTTACGTTGACCATAATGAAATGTTATGTAGGTACGTGTGAATGAATGAATAAACCTTTTACATCACAGAACAAAATAGTTACTTACTCTAAGAGATAATTCTGTTTTTATTATTATTTTTGTAATTATTGTTTTTATTAATCAATAATTACAAACAATACAATAACTATGACAGTAAAAAAGATGCGCAACTTATTTTGATAAATAATATAGTATTGTATATAGGTACCTATATAATATATAGATTTTGATAATAAATAAGCATGTAAAACAACAGCAAACTGATTGTTTTACTATCTCTACGCAGCATGCACATTTCCAAGTAAATTAAGGAAACTAAAAGTTGAAAAGCAATTAAAAAGTAGCGCTCCTGAACTCATTCCAACAAGGAAATACTCTAACCTTGAGTTGAACGCGTGCACATATTCACATATTAATATTTGTTTGTTCCAAAAACTTCCGAACCCAAAGTAAAGCATAAAACTTAGTCAAAGAGCAAATCGCTACAAGCGGTAAGTTGCGCGAGCGCCCATTGCCCTTTGCACCCCGAATTAACCCCCCTAGCCTCCCCCCACCCTAACTCCCACCCCATAGGACAGTGTAAGGATAAATGGGAGGGCTGGCTCTTCTGGTTAAGTGTAGATTTTCCGAATGCGGTGTTGATGATGGTTGAGTAGTGTTTGACTTTATTTTATCGATATGCTCGATATATTTTTAAAGAATATTACCCATGCTAATCATGACTAATACTCCCCTTTCCCCTCAAATTAAGCGTAAAGCTTGTGCCAGGAGTGGGTACGACAATAGTACAACAAGTGGGGTTTGAACCGCCGACCTTTCGGAATTCAGTCCGCTCCTCAAACGTTGAGCTATCGAGGCTCAAAACTTTTTGCTTTTTAAACAAGTTATCAAACTTGTGATGAAAATGATATGATGAGGAATATTACTAACACTATCTATATTACAAATATACGTACGTAATTAATTTTTTCTTGCCTTGAATAGTTTTACAAAATTAATTACTGAACTTTAATTAATTTTGTAAAACTATTCATGTCATAAAAACTTAGTTGCAAAATAATCTTACTTAAGATTGCAATTTTAATAACAGTTATTAAAAATATGGACATAATTATTTTATTTATAGATAAGAAGCCACAGTGACTCTTTTTGAAAATCGCCACTAACTTCAACTTTTATTCTATATACAGGGCACGACTTTTTACAATCGTTATCACCCTCACTTCACTATGATATTACCACTCGTAAAATTGTTTAATAATTCACTATTGAATTCTAATACATAAACCTATTTGATATCATTTATATAATCCTTGCTATCTCTTGTGAGAAAAATAGACCTTGGAATACATCATTATTAGGCTCTCATATTATTCTAATCTTATTTTACTAATTTTACTTACTTTCATCGGTATGAAAACCGACACACATTACTCATCCCCTGTAAGACAAAATACCTTTGGTTACTAATGCATCAAAATCTAAATTTATCGATATTTTTACTTTATCGATAATAATATAAAAACGAATGTGTTTCGCGTCCCTATTGCCACAATTTCTCGAGACCGTTGGACAGCAGGGTTGTAAATACTCGTGTAAAATTGTCCACGCTCCCTCGCTGAAAGGCTTTTGTTACATACTTCTTTGTTATTTACCTCGCACTCTACGTCTGCGTGACTACCTGCGATTCTGGAATATCTGGATGAATGGTGTTTAATTAAACGTAGAAATCTTACCTATGTAAACATTAAGTAACAATTTGGATGCAATTACTACGTTGGTTTGGTTTTCGATTCACACCATTTTTAATGTATTTTTTTTTTCAGAAAATTGTAGTGAAATTCAAATGAAAATATAGGTAAGTTAGACAATTAAGTCATTTCGTTACATAAGTTGTGAATCCATTCTAATATTATAAACGCGAAATTGTGTCTTTCTGTCTGTTTGTCTGTCTGCTAGCGTATCATGGAACACCTATTTAACTGTTCTTGATGGGTATAGAGATAGCTTTCATTGTAGGGAAGAATATAGGCTATTTTTGTCCCAAAAAATCACAGAGGGATTTTTAAAAACCTAAATCCACGCGGATGAAGTGGCGGGCATCATAGTGCTATGTTATAAAAATGTGTTTTATTTTAGTGTTTCTTAGAGAACTCCTTGTTTTTTTTCTAAGATAGTTTATTTTCGTAGAGTTGCGTGTTCTAATCACGAAGTGCTACGAGTTAATTGTGAGCGCAAATGAGACGCGCTACACTGGTTACTCGCCACCTGGGAGAAAGAACAACGTACAAGAAGACGTAAAAACTCGGCGTTTTATCACACGAACTGTAAACTGCTATACTCTTTACTATAATTACATACTGTTATTTCCTTTATTACTTTAGTATAGCTCAAAGTCTTAAAGTATGGTTATCTGTTAAGCATTTTCAGTCTAAATTTTTTGAAACATAAAGCAATTTATTGAATTGTCTTGACAAAAGACATTTTTCTTTGTAGTTTTGTTTGTCGTAATTTTAATCTGTATGCCATCTAATTTTATCCATTTAGCAACGGCCCTGTTTTATATTCATTCTGAATTAAGGTAGAAGGTTTATTTATTTTCTGAAAAAAAGCCCTGGTTATTGAGGGTTAGTTAAGCTTGTGGTTATTCCAATGATCTTGTAAATTTTTATGATGACAAATTATTATGATGATATGATTTACTGTTTATTGGTACCTACTAACAAATAAAAAGAGATTATGAATTCGATTTGGCAACTATTTCGACTACAAAATGTTATTGTCCAAACTTTTTAAGGGCTCACTGTACCTCGCACTTTATGCCTAAATGTCTCCCTTTCACCTTCTACTTTTGCTTGGATAATCTTATTTTTGTTAGGTACAAACAATTTCTATCTTAATTCTGATCTTAATAAAGTTTAAAATTGTCCAACATTCGCCCGGGGAGTTAAAATGTATTACCTTTTATTGTGATCCTCAACACGGATTAAGAGAGAGCGCGGTTTTGAATTTTGATTCGGATTGTAGTACAACTTAACCATTCAAATTAGACCTCTCGTGGATTATTTGTTGCGTCTTTCTTAATCTGATTTTACAAGACGTCGAGGGCGTAGGGGGTCGCGTTATGATGGTCGGTGTAATAACTATGCACACCTATTTCGGTTAATGTTTTGATTATGTAGCAAGGAATGCCCTTTAATGAAGATTTGAACGTCACGGAAATAGTGTTTGGCATAATTTCTGGCACAGTCCTGAAACACGAGTTCCTATAGGTTCGATTCTGTGTTTACTTAAAGGCGACGAGGCATAAGACTTTATGTTGCTTTGTTCTGATTATGATTCTATCGTAGGGAGTTGGTCAGTTCGAATGCCAGTTCAACTTCTCTGGCAAAACGAGGTTAAGTCGCTTCGCAGTATGATAACAAAAAAATATTAAAAAGAGTAGGATTATTCCAGCTTTTTCTTGATTGATTTGGAGCAATCCAGTGACACTGGAATCTGGATCGATATTTAACCAATGTAAACATTTCTCAATCCAGTGTAGCATCCAATAGATATCCAATGCTGGATTAGAATAGAGCAACCGCTATTGTTTCAATCCAGTGACCGCTCCCGCACCACGCCTCCTGCCGTGTCAATGTCGCTGGATCCGTTTAAAGTTTAAAGGCATCGATCCAGTAAGTAGGTAAGTATATTAAACCCAAGGAATCATATAGAACTGAAGTAAATACTTATGCGACTACGGCATATGGTCACCCATCCAGAAACCGGTCGGTAAAGCTAACATTAGGTACGCCCGTGTCCAGTTATTAGGGCGTTTCAACCCTTCAATGCGGGCCCGAATAAGATGACCTCTCCGACCCAATTCCCCATTTTTCTGTTAAAACTGTAACCCTACGCGTGCAGACTGTGGGGTAAAATGTACTTTTTGGTCATAAAATTTTATTATCTATTATGAAACGTCTGTCGTTACAATATGTTTTCATTGTTGGTGTCCCGATGAGTTATTTGTATTGAATGGTTTTGGAAATATGTGTTTATTGGTCGAATAAAAGTTTTATTATTTTGTAGTTGGTAGTTAGGTACTTACTATAACTATTGTAAATTGTCTCTTAATGTTTTAGTTATTTTACTAATAATTTTTTATATTATTTTAATTTTTTTATTACCGATATTCTAAACTCAATGTCTCTGTAGGTACCTAATCAAATGGTGAAGCTATTTTGAATCTTTCATAAATCTTTATGTTTTAATAAGACTGCACCTGCATCTATTACGATTTTTTTAAACCCTCAGTTGAAAATCCCAGGATGAAAGTAGCCCCCGGACTGCACGCTACCTAGTGGGTATGTCTGTGCTAGGTATATTTTGTCAAAATCTGGCTGTGAAAAAATAATAGACGGGCAGACTCAGTTACGCATTCAAAATAATTCTTTATATAGATTTTATTTAAGTGTTTTCAATAATTTTAACTTAAACTTCGCCAAAAAATATGCAATAGCAGCTGCTACTTACTACCCAACAGTCCTACAGTTCTATCAAAAAAAATCGCAATTATTACTGAAAACCAGTTCCGGTGTTTTTATAAAGATGGCACCCTTTTGCATTTTGCAAATGGCAATGTGCAGAAAAAATGCATTGTCCAAATAGCAGATGGTGAAAGTTGTAACGGACGTTGTAAAAATAATTTTGCAACATTTTTAATTAATACTGACCATAAGTTGCATCATGCAGTTTGGCTTAGCAAAATATTTATCTACCTACCTAATGTAGGTTCCTGCCCTAAATAAAAACATTAAATAAAATAAAAAAATTAAGCTAAAATTAAGTTTATTTATCTGACTTGTATTGTATTTTATTTATTTATCAGTTTTAAGCAATTTATATTAAATATATTTATATATTTGCTATAGGCCTACTGTACTCTAACTCTGTCCTACTTATCTCGATCCTACCTAACTCCTCCAATTTAAAATAATAAAAATGTCTTAAGTTATAACTTACCGTAGTATTAGCTCTAGGTATAATATTGTACTTACCTAATTTAAGAAACAATATTATAATATTAGATATTTTTACCAAACTAATACTTATTGCAAAATTAAACTCCTTAGCACAACATAATTAAATTGATTCAGCACCTTTTCAACACAGCAAACAAAATAATTTAGACCAAACTACAGATCAGTATTAAAAGTTCCAACCCCAAACTGCCCGCTGTCCGATAGGGGTGGGGCCTAAAATACCCATTGGTCATCATAGGAGGGTCGCCACTGGGCCATTCCAATTGAGGGACCAATTCATTCCAATAAGATTTTTATAAGGCAACTCATATGTTTACAAACCTTTATGGCTCTTACGCTTAAACAAATAAAGAAGAAAATCCAACGGTAGAGAGTGATAGAACGGATTTCTACGATATTTAGTTCAGTAAGTTGGATTAATATGATTATCAATAACTCGCAAAAGTTAATACTGATAAAAAATGGAGTATTTTTAAGAGAGACTGGTATTATAATATTCTTTGTTATTTTCGAATGTACATTTTTTGATAGTAGGTAATCACCTAGGTGTATAGTGCGTTCTGTCAGATGTTTTATATTACTAGATATGTACTTACCTATCTATTACAGATTACAGAATTTCATTCCGATACCTATGCTTTGTTATTTGCAGTAAGTAGATAAAATAAAGTTAACCGTGGATTCCTAATGATAACTACCAGGCAATTCATACCTATTTAAAAAACCTTTTAAAAATATCTAACTGACATGCTGGTTTTAAGATTGTAGACATACCTAATAGGTAGGTATAACTCTCTATTACACTCATTTATGGAAATACAGGTACAGTAGGTACTTAGATAGGTAGGCACACAACAAATAAAGAATTAGTCAAAACATTTTTCAAATACTTAACTTTATTTCATGTAGAGCAGGTTGTGTCACGAGATTATAATAAAAGTTATGATTATACAATTAGTGTCAATATTAAGATTATAACTCGTTATACTTAGAATTCCTACCTACTTTTGAGGTTGACTCTACCAAACAGTCGGACTAGAATTACTGTAAACTAGAAGTACCTGATACTTATGCGACCAGATAAAAGTAAGGAGTTAGCTACACAAATATTGAGAGTAAAATTGAAGGGTTTAA
The DNA here is from genome assembly GCF_905333055.1 of Maniola jurtina. NCBI lineage: Eukaryota > Metazoa > Arthropoda > Insecta > Lepidoptera > Nymphalidae > Maniola > Maniola jurtina. Next base: position 3,995,726 of record NC_060044.1, read on the forward strand.
GTAAACTTAAAGTCCTCATGAAACGAAAATAAACAAATAAGAATAACGTAATAAAATTCCCGTAGAATTTAAAAACATTCACCACAAGATAGGTAGGGGTACATTGTACCACGGACGACTGCAATGCGACTTCATAATTAAACAATGAAAGGGTTAATTCTTGTTTGTACTTTATTAATATTTCCGTGGTCAGCCGCGAGGGAGCCGGGCGGTTCAAAAATGAATCTTTAAATATTACGGAAGTTATACAAGACGTTACGGAACGTTACGGACTTGAATTTACGTAATTAGTTGAACCGAATGAGTCTCGGAAGGATCGTTCATCATACGGAAGTTCCAAGTTTTGTGTTACGCAATTTTGGTAATAAGTATTCCATTCACAAGCACAGTAAACGTTTCGATTCTCGGTTGGGTTAAAATAAAACATGCATTTATTAAAAAAATAGGCTTGGTTACTTAATGGGCTGATGGCTTAGTAGTGAAGATGTCGGTCTGTTATTCAAGAAGGTATGGGTTCGATTTCGGGCACGCTATTCCATATAATGTTCCCAAAGATGGTGTCTGCCAATCCGCACATGGCCAGTATGCCGAACTAAGTATGGCCTTCTCCTTATTCTGAGAGGAGACCCGTGCTCAGTAGTGGGCCGGCGATGGGTTGACCACGACGATGATAGTACCTAATGGGAGGCTTCAGCTACAGGTGATTTAGGTACCAATTTACTTAAGTAGGTACTTTTTTACTAGGATGGTACTAAGTAGTATCACATAAGCAGTGAATCTGCTATACTTAGTTATTATCAAAGTTTCAGGTTCGAACTTCGATTGTTAGTTTTTTGCTTTATCTGGATTATTCTGTATTGCTTGGGTTAATAAATTTTAGTTTATCGGTGGCAGCGACATCTAACAGCAATTAGAAACTTAAGAGGGCTGCCATCTTGTGTCATTTTGTAGTACTAGCTTAGAAATCAATAAATTCCAACTAGATTGTTTTATTTAATAGAATAGATGAAAAGTTAAAACTTAGTTCTGAATTCTGCTAGGAAAAATGTACAGTACACCCAACAAGTTTTGCAAACATGAAAGTACTATAAAATAATATTGCTCTAATAACTCAAAATATGATACATTGTATTAGTACTTACTTAATGACTTTAAGATATTATTATAAAGGAATTATTTTAAATAAGTGTAATTTTTCTGTCAAACTAATTAGAACCAAAACTTTGAAAGTAACTAAGTTGGTAAGTTTTAAAAGCAGAGATATTCTAAAGTTATTGTAAAAATCACTTTTTATTGTTATATTATTTTTCTAAATATTATAACTAATTTATGTAATAAAAACATCGTCATTAAATCTTAAAATAACATTATTTTTGCTTACATTTTTTCGTGTTGTAGCTACTCGTTAACAGATGGCGCTAGTAATACGAAAGCTTAAAGCTTCAGTTTGCAGAAGAATGGTTTGTGAGTAGATTATAAAGTTGTAAAATCTTCAAAATCCTTGTATAGTAATAATAACAGGTATTCTGTGTATTTAATTGTTTTTGTGCTAATAGGATTACCTAATATTTTTTAACGCTCATAAATGAGTCGCAGCCTTTTCTTCTCAATTATAATATTTTTATTAGACTTAATTGAAAAATAATTTCTATTTTTTATCTGAAATTTAAATCTACTTTGCGAGCTAAGTAGGTTAGGTCGTAGATATTAATTTATAAAATAGTTGTATCGAAAGCTTAGCGTTATAATTTTCATATATTAAATAGGTAGGTACTAGCTTATGCCCGTGATTTCGTCCGCGTGGACTACACTAATTTCAAACCCCAGTTTCACTCCTTTAGCTACTGAATTTTCAAAAATTAGAGACCATGATAATACGTTCCGAAGTAGTCATCATAGAACTATTTGTATGGTAGCTTACGCACTAGATCAGACTTCCGTCATCCGAATTCTGTCCGTCATCCGTGAGAACATCTCGGCTGTGCCTCGGATTCAAATCGGACATAAATTCAAATTCAAATTCAAAAAAAATTCGATGGATGAGAGATCGGATTAGTGCGTAAGCAGTATCCGAATTCGGATTGAGTTTTTTATATCCGTATTTTCACGGGTTCGAATCGGATGAGTGCGTAACCGCTCTTATACCTATTCCATAAGCATACAGCCTCACGATGGTTTCCTTTATTGTTAAAACAAGTGATTTTTTATTGCTTAAAACACACATACCTACTCCGAAAGGTTAGAGATGCGTGCCCGGAATCGAACCTCAGACGCGCTGAATAGGTACGGTGCCCAGAGCTGTTACTGCTTTTTACAATATCACTTGTTTTAACGGTGGAAACAAAAACATCTTGAGGAAAAATGCATGCATGTTGCATGCATGATGTTCTCAAAGATATGGGAAGCTTGGTGGAATATGGCCTAAAACCTTCTTCTAGTTTTGACGGGAGATCTATGTTATGTATGTCAGTAGTGGGCCAAGGATGAGTCGATAATAATCATGATGATTGCATCTGTTGTAAGATGTTTTGTATTGCAAAGTCATAGACACCATGATCAAAGACTTTTTGAAAGCATCTCTATCGACGAAGTCCTACAAATCCTATACGGGTGATTTCTGGCCCCAATTATCTATGGTTTTTCTTCTATTTCATTACATAGACTTTGATTTGCTTTCCCTCGTGATTTTGAATCAATGGATAACTCAAAATTTCAAACCAATCTTTGAGTGCCCCAACTTCCAAATTGCTTAGTTCCATGCTAGCAAAATTGTACCTAAGTATCTACTTAAATAAGTCAATCAGCTTCCAGCATTTTGATTAATAGGACCGCTGCAGGGTACCTTACAGGTCTTTGTCTTTTAAACCTTAGCGCATTCCATCTTATAAACCATCATTAAGTATATTAACTACCTACCTACAAGCTGAAATTTTAATGGTTGTCTTCCATCGACAGAACCATTTGCCCTCAGTAACTAGTATCGAAACAGAGATTTTAATAAATAGAAATGTTTTTTTAATAATTAAAAAAAAGATCTTCAACTCGAACGCCTGAGAAATGTTCTCGATTGTAAATTAGCCATTTTTTATTCTTATGAATCATGAGTAAGTTGGAAGCGGGCTAACCTGGGGTATTGCAACGCCTTTGGTTTCTACACGGTATCGTACCGGAACGCAAAAACGCTTGGCAGCATGGCTTTGCCAGTAGGGTGGTAACTAGCCACGGCCGAAGCCTCTCACCAGACCAGACCAAACCCCTGCCGGGAATCGAACCCGGGACCTCCCATTAATAAGATCCCAGTGCGAGGGAGGTCGTCAAATTAAGCGTTTCTCCGAGTAAGTTTCTGCGATTTGCTTACCTTTTAAGTCAGTTAAGGAAAACCAAAGTATTATTTTGAAATTATAATAATTAATCGAGCCTATGAGCAAATAGAATCAAACGTTTAGTCATTTCATCATTGCTTGCTACTTCCAGATAGAGCGAATAGCATCTTAGATTTTTATGAGGGTTTAAATCAAACACAATATTTTTAATTAACAAATCGTGGATATTTATTGAAATAAAAATAATAAAAATGAAAAATAATAAAAACAGTTCTTCTTTCACGTAGGCAATAATTACACAATAAAATTTGTCTTAGTAATTTATTTTGTTTTACTATTACCATACCCATTTTGTCGACCCAAGTCATAATCCTTATCAGAACTTCACCTCGTCTACGATGTAAGTACAATTTTAAAGTTACAACTGCGAGTTAATATTTATAAAAACAGGATTTTCAATTATTTTTAAAGTATTTGTACTAGTATAACTACTACTACCGTATCGTAGGGAGGTAAAGATCGAATAAAATCACAAATCGTTAAAAGAAATTAGGTATCAAAAATCCTATAAGTAACAGACGATCATTAAACTTAAATCGTACTTATTAGAAAAAAAAACTGAACGGTTTACCACGACACCACGTAATTCAACGTGAACAAGAATCATACAGTTTCTAACTGGAAATAGTATGATTCCTGCTGATTCTTGAAATTAATCTTGTAAAATGTGAAACGAAATAGCATGATTCTTGTAGTAGTAGTGCGGGATAAAATGATTCTTGCGCTTATTTTCATGCAGTTTACTTCAGCGGGTTTTGCGTCGTGGCAAATCGTTCAAATTTTGAGTCAGACTATAGTTTGATAGACGAATTAAAAAGATGAAATAAAAAACCTCACAAAAAGCATAACAAAATAACTGCAGTAGCTATTTTAGCGTGGAATATGTCAATACAATATCAAAAAAACTACTAACTAGGTCCTGTCTAGATTTTGAATCTATTTGCAAAGATACAACTTCTGAAGAGGTCCTAGTCCTAAAAGAAAACTGGAAACGGATGAAGGAGATCGATTCAGGAGACAAAATGGAGTTATTTCTATTATAATTTACTTATAATTATCTAATATAAATTCTATCATAATTTACATTAAGTACGTATACTGAAAGAGTTCACACTTGGACTAAAGGTACGAGTGATAGGTCTTCCACGAATCACAAGAAAACATTTCATCAATAAAAACAAAACTGGAATATTTTTCAGTCTTAATAAAATAACATGCTTCCATTCTCGAGAAACAAAAGCTTGGAAATGAAGATCAAAATGCCTCACAAGATATTTTTATTTTATTTAATAAATTTAAACACTAGTTAAATATAAAGGTCCTCACTAATAATAATCTACTTAATTGCTACTTATAAATGGCTTATTCACATTTCAGTCGTAAAATCAAAGGCCCTTATTAAAAGAAAACACACTGCTTATGCGTGTCTTATACAAATCTAATGTATAATAACATAAATGTATATATATAAGTCATATATAAATAGTGTGTTTGCCTAAGTAAGGGCCAAAGTACATTTAATAAGCCATGTATAAGAAATGTGTAAATTTTTATTAGTAAGGACCAAAGTACCTTGATGGTAATAACATCTACCATTAAAAACGATTCCAATTTTGATTTCTACAATGCTAAATTATCGATTACAGGAAACTCACCGTTCTTGCCGAAAAGTAATTTATAATTTGCGAATTATTGTTGTCTATAATTAATATGAACATCAAAAGGTAGGTACTCGATTTACATAATACACTTACAGCGATTGTATTTACATGTTTTAACTAGAATAGGAAACATTTGATTTATATTGTACATAATATCCTAGAATTACGAAACAACTTACAAAGTTACAACCCAAATACACGTAATGCTATGAAGATCTTAGAAATACTGAAAAAACCGGTTTAATTGACACTATACAGCTTAACAACTAAACGTTCTACTGGGTAAATCAACGTAGCTAACTTTGGCATTGGTTTCCTTTATACAATCAATAAAACATGACAAAACAAGTTAGATAATACGTAACGTAAAGATCATAGTACAGCCTCCAAAGAAAATAACCAAAAACTCTCACGAACTAACACCAACAACGCAACGGGTATGCTCAACACTGGCTCACACGAAAGATATGTCACTAGGTATCTATCATTTAAATTAATGCCCTTGAATGCTAGGATTTTTGGGCTCATATTGCAATGGGTATATTAAATATTAATTTCGCCACAATTTATTCCTTAAGACTAGAAATTGAACAAATGCCGACCCCTAAACGCGATCGATATGCGTTAAGAGGAGTGTCCTTCGAGCACACCTCGTACTAAAGATTTGACTATTTTAGCAATCAAACTCAAAACTCTACAAATTAAGAACAGTGTCTGTGGCTTGTCAGATTTCCGTATAAAATTTTAGTTTCAAAGTCATACAGGTCGAAAGATTTGTATGAAAATTTTGGAGCCGCAAAGTATTCACATATTTTATGGAAATTTGATAAACCACAGAACTTGTCTACAAAATCTTATTGGGTTTGTTGCTCAGTATTCAAATAAGAATCAAACTTCGTTTGTATGAGGCGCGCTCTAAGGACATGCCTCATCTGAATCTTAGACGGACACAAAGCACGACGACACCGACGCAAAAGACTGTAGAATGTCACATTAAGCACGCGCGTACACGTGTATGATTTACAATAAAAGGAACGCCTGCGAACAGTTTCTTATATTTTGGAACTACTTCTAGGAGACGCGTTAGATACGCAATGGTCGTGCGTTGTGTATATCTAAGTTTACTTACTTTAAGAGGTACTGGCGATGAAACATTTTATCAAGTTTAGACCTAGAAGATCTGGCTGGGTGGCGGGGGCGGTGGCAGGCGAAGGCCACCCCACGGGTAGAGTCACGAGGCCTCATCACGACACGCGTTAGAGTCATCGGATAAAGCAAGTGCAGCACCATTACTTTGATTCACAACACACTTACGCATATGCTTCTCGAGCGTTGATGGTACTGAGAAAGGCATCTCACAGAACCTGCAGCGGTACACGTCTTTGCCCAGTCTACCGTGAGTTTTCATATGCCTTGTCAGTTTGGAGCTCTGAGCACATGCGTAGGAACATAGTTCACATTTGTACGGTTTCTCGCCAGTATGAGATCGGCGATGAACCGTGAGGTTTGAGCAGTTCTTGAATACTTTCCCACAAAATTCACACGTGTCGTTGCGACGCCCCTCTTTAGATTTTAGGAGAGGGTTCTGAAGCAAACCATTGCCACTGTTCTTCAACCCATCAAATATATTGTCAGGTGGTCGTTGTGCATGTAAAGTCGGTAACCACCATCCTTCATTCCTTTCCATATCCAATTTCATTCGTTTAGAAGCTTCGAATGGATTTTCAAAGGGGTTGAATAAAGGATGCGGCTGAGGAGGCATCTTAGCGAATTCCTCCTTTAATCGTAAAGCAGGAGGCATACCATTAGGTTTTTCAGGAAGTGGGCCATTGTTGTTATCCCGATCTTTTGCTAATTGCCATTTGAGCGAATTTCCCGATTCTTGAAGTGCTTGTTTAAACGCTTCACTATATTGAGCAATGTTAGATAAACCGAATTTGTCCATTAGTTCTCCAACAACTGATGCGGAGGGAGGATGTGCTGGTATTGCTGATGCTTGTTTTCGAGGCTGAGCAGAAGGAGCACTGCTATTTGAAACTGTTAAATCCTCAGCTTCTTCAACATCCTCTCCATCTTCGTTATCTTCTTCTTCTTCACCGTCCATTTCCTCATCGTCTAACTCATCTTCGGTATCGTCGTCTCCAGTCTCACCAGCAGATTCATTCTCTTCAGTGTTAGCGTCAGCTCCTCGGTGGATTTTCAAATGTTTTTTTAACTTTGAATTCTTATCAAAAGCTTCATCACATTGATTGCATTTAAAAGGTTTCTCACCAGTATGGGTGCGCCGATGAACCATTAGACTATTTTCAAATCGGTATTTCTTCCCACAGAATTCGCAAGTATGAATGGCTTCATTATTGTTTCTTTTGGCAGGTGGTGTCGATGACGGTCGTTCGGGAGGCGGTGCATCTGCAGTCTGTGGTTCAATACGTCGCTCGGGTGATATCGAACTGTGAGGTTTAATGGCTTCTCGAGGGGTGTCCACCGTTCCGGGTCCGGCGCCCGCCGGTGGAGTCTGGCCGACTCGGGAGGGCGACGGGGAAGCGAACGGAGGCGAATGCTTCCTGGGGCTAGGAGAGCTCGAATTGCCTGTGGCCGCCCCTGGACTGGTCGTACCGGCCAGTTGCCGCAAGCGCTGCGAGTAAAAATCCAGCTGGGGTTCTAGTGAAAGGGGTTGTGATACGGGAGGCTGTCTGTCCCGACCCGTGAGAGAGGTTGGAACTACGGGTGGCCTGTCCGCTGGAGAGGGAAAGGCTTGATGTGGAGGGAGAGAATTGGCCGCAACAGCGGCGGCTGCTGCGGCTAAGTTCAGTCCATGGTGTCGAAATTGTTCTGAAACTAGTTGTTCCATTCGAAATCTGTGATCGTGATGGTTTGGTCGTGCAAAGAGGGGAGTCGGGGGCACCGATGGATGAGCTAGTGGTGGTAAACTGCCTGGTAAAGGCATCCGTAGTAGGCCTCCTACTCCGAACGGCGAATGCATGTCTGGTGGCGGTAACAGGGGGTGATGACGCAATGAAGGTGGTGGGAGAGGCGCACCAGTGGACGAGCAACCTGAGCTCGACGAGGAAGTGCTCGATGATGAATGGTTTTGTTTGCTCGGCAGCTGCTGCGGCATGCTCTCCACGTAAATCTTTACGCCGTGGACGTGTTGCACGTGCTGAACCAATCGCCAGGCAGAGTGCACGCGCGCCTTGCACGTAGAGCAGACGTAATTACTCGGTTCTGTAACAAGGAGAAAAACATGTTAAAAAACTTATAAGATACGAGTAGGTACGAAGATGGAAACGCTTTCCGATGGAAGATATAGAGGAATATTAACGCGGGCAAAGTGTCTAGTAATAGCTCTCACATATCGTAGTGTAGGCCTAGGGAGCGCTCGTGGCACGCATGCTAAGCAGGAGGTTCACGGGCCCGGTGCGTCGGCAGCCGTGACTGATAGCCGCTCCGTGTCCCGGGTGATTCATGCACCTCTAAAATCTTATGAAATATACGCGTGCTGGAATCACGTACACACGCCCGGGTTAAGAATGTTGATATTGAAATCTATATGTAACACTATCGCCCGGGAGAAAAATGAAAGCCTGTTGATAAACGACGTGTCGCTTCTAGTATTTACTATTGTTTTAGATCGTGTTGAGTTTTATTAACTAAGGTTAAAAAAATACTATGTTCAGATCTTTTAAAATGATCTGTAAAACGAGCAATTCAAATAAATATGTTTGCCATTGATACCCAAAATTATAGAACAGGAGTCTAGTCGAAACAGAAAAAAGATTATTACTCAGATCAATCGTCGATTCAGGATCAAACGGAGAGTTCCCTCACTCTAGTTCACCCTGACAGTAGTATCGGTGGTCAAGACGCGTAGCGGCGCTGCGCCTCCTGAGTTTTGACAGTAATTTGATTGCTCATTGTGAGACCGAGACAAATTATATTATGGACACATTGTATTGTGCCTCAACGAGCTTAAATAGGGATGGGAGCTTAAATTAATCAGATCAAATAAATCGTACGAGTATCAATTATTGTGGGACTAGCTAATGCCCGCAACTTCGTCTGAGTGGATTTAGGATTTTAAAAAACCCGTGGGAACTCTTTGATTTTCCGGGATAAAAGTAGCCAATATCACTCTCCAGGTTTTTAACTGTACTGATGCAAACAATCACGTCGATCCGTTGCTCCGTTGCGACGTGATTGAAAGACAAACTAACAAACAAACACACTTTTTTTTTGTTTTCTAGGGGCTCTACCAACGCTGCGCTGTCGGAGGTCGCGATTCTAGCCCTTGAGACCCCAACGTTTATCGCAATTTCGAACTATGTGCCCTACCATTGCCTCTTCAGCTTCGCAATCCTTTTAGCTATTTCGGTTACTCTGGTTCTCCTACGGATCTCCTCATTTTTGATTTGATCACGTAGAGAAACTCCAAGCGTCTTAGTATAAAGAATATTAAATCGATATGCTGATTGGAGTACAAGCGTAGAGGTTTAATATTTTAAAACCCAAACAGTTATCGATAGAGGGATCATCACTAGCAATGGTGGGCGCGGCACGATAAGCGATCTCGAATGTTAAGACGATTATTGAAATGTAACGGTCAGATTGTGCTGTGACCGACCGGAAAGATCGCGGATACAGCGTGCTCCGAGTGTTTGACAGTAGGTCTTTACTACTACTCTAGCAAAAATTTGGTATCTACTTTAGCAAAAATTTGGTAACTAAGTATTGTACTTTTTTATAGCTCGTTTACACAGGCTGCGTAAGCGTTGCGTAAGCGTAGACGTAGCGCGTACCATTGCGTTGTAATGTATGGAACTGTATGAAACATGGCACACACAAAGCGTGGACGTATGCGTAACCCGGTGTGTTAGGGGTTTACGCGCGTCACTACGCACATGTCACGTGGAAATTAATTATATAATTTTTAACTGTTTCTTGCTAAACATGAACTTCCGCAAAGTAACGCCTGATTCTATCCAATATATAATTTTTAAATTGTCTGGTCTAGTCTAGTGGGATGGATAGCATTCCGTCGATACGATTCTGTGTAGAAACCGATAAGTGGTATGGGTGTCTACCCAGTCCTTCCAAGTTAGCCCGCTATTTTATAATAATTAGAATTATTTGAATATAATTTATTTACGCACTCCATAAAACTTTGATCGATTTTTAATTTAGGGATCATGCTGTATAAGATAAATGCGTATCACGATATCAATATATTTTGACCTTTTTGTCCAGGCATTGTTCATTGTATTCGTCTTGGTCATAAGCAGAAAATATATATTTTTATATTCCAACTGATACACGATATAGTGTATGAGTAACATTATGTTGTACATACAATATTTAACGAGAAAAAATAAATATTGCTAGAAAAATATTGAAAATATTTTTAGCTACCGTTCTTGTACCCTATATGGTCAATTGGTCACTGATATAGCTAGTTGAAGAAGCAGGGGGCAGGCCATGCTTATCATAAGAACGATGGTTGATGGACCCGGAAAATTCTACTAGAGAGGGATCGCGAACAAGGTGAGCATGGTATGGGATTCAGTAAGATGGACCGATGATGTATAAACAGGCGAGAAGTGGCTAGATGAGGAAGGCTGAGGAGCAATGGTGATGGCACTCTTTAGAAAAGGTTCAGAAGTGAAAGTTCGCAGGCTGATGGTGATTATGAGTTAGTCCTACTTCATATTAGAAACACGAAAGATTGTATATATGGATGTATGGATGTTTGTTACTCTTTCACTCAAAATCTACTGGACGGATTTGACTGGGAGATAGATGATAGCCTAGTTTAACAGATAGGTACTTTTTGTCCCGGAAAATCAATAAGTTTCCACATGATTTTTAAAAACCTCAAACGAAGTTGCGGGCATCAGCTAGTATAAAAATAAAAATAAAAGTAGTATTCATAAAAAATAATAATAAAAATTGTTAGGTACGTAAATGTAATTGTATTACATTACATTACAGTAAGATAATCCTGATTATAGGTTCGGCTACGCATGATTAAAAATCGATCGAACCGTTAACTTATTTGCTTACAGTACGTAATTCGTCACTGTCATACATACAATAATCTGTCATTATAGACTCGAAAGAGAATTCGGTAGCCAAACAGTATGTATATACCGTCAGCAACAATAGAACGAGGAACATAATATACCTATTATGCCATTTATCATTAAAAAAATTGTATAACATGAAGTAGGTGTATTGATGTAAAATATTACAGTTCCGAGTAAATTTTTTTATTTACTAATGGCTGATTTTTCAATCTTAGATAAAAGTTATTTGACGATTGAAAAATTAGCCTTTTGAGACTTTATCTATTCGATATACATACATCTGCAGAAATAAATACTCTACAGAAACAAAAGAAATAATTTAAATTCTCTCTCAAGTTGTTATTTTTTTATATCTGACGGCGAAGGAAAATACTGTGAAGAAACCTGCATGCCTGAGAGTTTTTTATTTTGAGAGACGACCAGCTGTAGGTAGGTAGGACTCACAGTGGACCAGCAACTGGTTTATAATGATAATAATAGGAAGGTACTTTTAATTAATAAAATAATTATTTCTAATTAATTATATATATTTATTTTCACAAAAATATTTATTTATTTGTTAAGTAAATGATTTAAATGTTGATTAGGTGCGTATCTTCTCTACATATCATATCAAGATTTAAATATCGATAATTTTTGTTTTTCTAACCGTACAAAAGCTTCGTGGTTACATAGCGCGTAATTTCATTAGGTACACGATAAGATCTAGTCCCGTGCGATAATGGCGATAATTAAACAATAACGTGTGGGTGATCCGATTGACTCGCTCCGTGGCTTCGTTGTGGTTTCACGTGTGGTTAAGCTTAGCATAATGTTACAAGATTCTCTCTGCCCAGTACTTAACATTGCTAAGGGGGAGCCCCTTCTGTTACTTACAAAATATGCTCTCACTCTTCAATTTTCCGGGAAAGTAGTCTATGTCCGTCTCCAGTATATGTAAGCTATCTTTGTACTAAATTTCGTCGAAATTGGTTGAGCAGATGGGCCGTGAAAAGCTAGCAGACAGACAGACAGACATATTTTCGCATTTATAATATTAAGTATGGAAGTATGGACTATGGCAATTTATTTAAAAAACTGGAACAAAAACTATTTTTCCTGTTTATTGTGTAGTCGCCTAGAAAATATATTCGGTTACTTATAGGATAAAAAAAGGTGAATAATATAAAAGATTTTTATATATGACAATAAACTGTTAGGAGTACCTACCTACCTACGATTCTAATTGAAAACCCAGCTTCCTTTCGGGGTAAAAAATTCGCACGAGCAAAACGAAATACAACAGTTAACGTACTGTCCCGGGTTAACCTCCCCCGAACGAGGGGGTGGTCCAGACGGGTGGCGTTTAAAAATTTCACCCCCCACTGATTCGCCCACAATGCCCACAATCAGCGATTGCCTTTTGAAATCGAAACGGTTGTTAAACTTCTGGCTGCCTCCATCTTTAACCGGTTCCGCTTTTGGGAAGCTGCTGGATCTTTTCCGGCGTTTGGCGATTATTACGATAGGTAAAGTAATTTTCGTTCGGTTACAATGGTTTTGTAATGACCATAAAATTTGTACAAATACTAAGCTTTAAATACCTACGTTTGTTACTAAAGACTCAGTCAGTTGCCAGTCAGTGGCGTGCACAGAATTAGACTCCACGGCAAGCATTAGTGAGGTAGATACCACCTATTCACTGGCAGATTATAATAAATAGGCATTCAAATTGCCGTTTGGTGTTAGACGATTTAACCACAATTCAATTGGCATTAGACGTTAACCGTTCAAGTGTGGACACTCATTTTAACACGTTGATTAATTATTATTATCGGCCGCATCATCGCGATAATTATGGCGTTGTTGGGCATTGACGTTAACCTTATTGTCGCTTGAGCATAAGAAACTGTATGCAGTATTTTAAAACAATCCCAAGCAATTCCGAAGTGGCACACAATCGTAGCCGGTGGTGGCTATACATAGTTGCGGCGGTGTCCGCGAGAGGCGCTGGGGTAACAACTGTCGCAGGAAGCAGCGCCGGCGACTTCCGCCCGAATGTTTCATACCAAGTGTATTCGTATTTTTCAAGAACTTGCTTTCAATTTCACGACTTTATTTTCACATAGAAACATACTATTCTTTAACAGATTTTACTTCTTAGTCAGTTTAATATTTCAATTAAAAAAATTAAGCTCATATTCACAAACCAAACACATACAGCATTGTACAAGGGATAGGTATCATTTTTTTGTTAGTTTTATATAGAACTAGCTGACGCCCGCTCCTATTTACAAATACAAGAGAGAAAACATTGACAGGGTAAGTACAAGTTTGAAAAACAAAGGTGACATTTTTTACAAGTTTTATTTAACAGATTTTGTCGAAATCAACTAATATGAGACCGCGTTTGTTAGTGTAAACTAGGGATACCTATTAGACACAGTTACAATCCATATCCACCATATCCTACTAATATTATAAAGGCGAAAGTGTGAGTGTATGTCTGTTACCATTTCAAGGTCCATTTGTTTAACCGATTTGGATGAAATTTGGTACATGCATTCTGGAAATCGACATAGGCTACTTTTTATCTTTGAAACCAAAGAGTCTCCACGGAATTTTTCTATATTGGGTAGTCAAACTGAGAATCAAATAAAAAAATAGCGAAGCAAAGGCGTAAACACGTTCAGCCTAATTTGGATGTCAATTTTAAAAAGGCCGCCCTATTTTCCAGTCGCGATATTTATAAGCGTGAGGCTAGATCGAGTTGTTATGCGGCGGATGTCCGTCGCGCCGCTGCGCTGAATGACCGCCTTCCCTTTCCGCCCCCCACCCCCACTCGTTACTAGGGCTACCATACTTTAACACTACAACCCGGACACTTGGAAAAATCTCGTGAAAAACATCGCCGTCTGGTTTCTGAGACCCTACTTAGTACAACTTTTCAATCTGTCTTTTAGTGGGTAGGGTATGTCATGGTTTGACATTTCTAGTTAAGTTCTAGTGCTAACAAGGTAAAACAATAAAAAATTTCAAAATTTTTTCGTCTCAGGTTGGAGCGTTCCGCGAAATACGTGTATTGACAGTGATGCCACGAAATTTCAACCTTGTGTAACTACGTAATTTCGTACCTACTCATATCTCTGACTCAGTACTAGAGTGCACATGAAGTATCTTGTTATACTTGACACATTTTGATAGATTACTTCTACTACCTACCTACAAAGCGGTGATAGCCTAGTGGTTAAGACGTCTGTCTCCTATTAACAGGGTCAGGGCTTCAATCCTGGGTACGTAATTCTAACTTTTCGGAGCTATTTGCGTTTTATGCAATTATCACTTGCTTTAACGGTGAAGGAAAATGTCGTGAGGAAACCGCATGCCTCAGAGTTCTTCATAGTGTTCTCAAAGGTGTGTCACGTCTGATGCTAATCCGCTCTTGGTCAGTATGGTAGACTAAAGCCTAACCTTTCTCATTCTGATAGGAGACGTTCTCAGTAGTTAGCTCCCGATGGGTTTATATTTATAGTGATTTACTCAAAATCTATACTTACTCTATCCCCGGAAAGAAGTTTTTTTTTCTCTCTCTGGCTTTACACTGATTAGCCAATGTCAAGTTTGTAGTCATTTACAAGTTAGGGAAACTATATGTATTAAGTATGGACTTCGTCTGTGCCGGCGCCCGCCGACATACACGCGGCGCCCCTAGAGCGCTTCCCAGTCAGTTCAACCACCAATAAACGCCAACAGAACACAAAAACCGGTCACTTCTAACAAGAAATCACTCCAAAAAGGCACAACACGCGCGCCAGCAAACGCCACCACAGACGAAGTCCAGGAAAGAAGTTAGTACTTAGGTATATTAGCGCTCTCTTTGTTACGTAATCCAATACAAATGATAGACACTAAAATCTCAAAGGGCGTTAAACATATTGAGTCACTAACCAATCACAAACATGTTTTCAAAAACATTCGAAATTCAATTAAAAAACATAGTTTCATTTGTGATTGTTTGGTGTCTCAAAATTGTTAGCACCCAATAAAATTTTTGTCTCGATCATTTGCATGGGATAACGTAACAGAGAGAGCGCTATACCAATTCATATTCGTGGATAAGTAGGTATAGTATGTTAAACCCGAGGCATTTCATGTGCGTAACTTTGTAGCATGCCCCACAGTATGTCAGTGGCCACAAAATCCGGATGTTCCAGATGAAAGCCGGACGTATGACGACACCCCTCTCATAACCCGAATGGTGCAAATTGTGACCCATAACTGGGGACATGTTGCGGTATGAAAAATAAAAATTCGTGAAACGGAACGCAATTTTCGTGAACCGTTCGCTTTATTTATGTGCGATATATTTTTTAGTGTCTTGATGGAATTATATTATGCCACTAGCATATGGACGCGATTCGTTCGCAAAATTAAAAATGCTGGGCTACAATTTGGTACTTCGCAATTTCATTTAGGTACCTACTTATCTACGTTGCCATATTATTCTTATGCAAATCCATAATTCTATACTAATATTATAAATGCGAAAGTGTGTCTGTCTGTCTGTCTGTCTGTCTTCTGCTAGCTTATTACGGCTCACAGTTCAACTGATATTGAGGAAATTCTGTAGACGTCTATCGATTGATGATGGTGATAAAATGTTTAACTTTTGAGTTACAAACAACTACTGAATATGTTTTGCAGTTAGTTGCCTTCACATAAACGACCATACTGAAAATTATCTCACTAAGCAGCTACGTATAAGGTATGTATAACGAATTGATATGTCTACATTGTCGCGATGTTTTTACGCGACAATAAACCACTATTTTTATCAGCAATAAAGACTATAGTGGCTAAAATAAAGAGATACTTAAATGACGCATATTTAAATGAATGTCCTCCAGGTCATAATGAACAGCTAAAATAATAAGATGACCGATTCGACCGAGCGTATCTTGAGTACACAAGTGTTTCGCCGTGTATTTTATATAGGTACGTAACGTCCCATAACGTAATGTCCCATGCAAATGGCCAAAAGTGTACAAAAGCATGTGCTTTTTTTAATTATTTAAATAATATTAAGAAATTATTTTCCATTCTAAGGAGATATTTTGGATACCACAGAAATACACATCAGTGTAAATTAGATAATCACAATAAAATTGCCGTAATTTGCATTGATGGTATTTTTGCTAAGTACCTATAACCTCAAGAGTGAATAGCGCTTGGCTATAATTAGATCTGCTGGCAAGTGATGATACAGCCTAAAATGGAGCACGCTTGAATAGAAGATGTCTTAGTAACTCTTGACTTGAAGGTACGTAAGTATATTAAAAGTGGAGGCGAAAACTGATGCTGGAAGGGCGTTCCATATTCTAGCAGTTCCAGTTGGAAACGAGGAGGCTTGCTTCGTACGTGCCCGTGTAATTTCGACTACGTGCGGGTGCAGACCTTGACGATACCTTGCGGTACGATAGTGGAATTTGGAAGTGTGAAGGAGGAATCAGGTCAAAAATGTTGGTGCTAGGGGTGGGTGCTGGTATAAGCCTGTGCCTGTCGTTACGAGATTAAAAAAAAATAGCGAGCAAACGAGCAGGCGGTCACGTGATGTTAAGTGATTACTGCCGCTCATGGACATTTGCATCACCAGAGGAACCGCCCATTATGTTGCCGGCCTTTAAGGAATTTTTTTGGTCCGCGCCTTGAATAAAGGTTGCCTTTAAGAGATTGCTATAGCAATAAGGTCGTCTTTGCACTATCTAGTATAGTTTCTTCTGATGTTTTCTGTATATATTATGTTTGTGTGTGCACTAGAATTTTCCAAATCAAAAAAAAATAACCCCATGTTATTGAACACGCAAAGAGAGCTTACGTCTCTGCGGTGATCCAGGCTTTCCTACGAGCTGGTTAAGTACCTATTTGCTTAGTTTGGGATCGTCCACAAGTCGAACGAGCCGCTTTTGGCTCCGATCAAATTGGTATATTTGTTTAAGGCTAAAATCGCCATGATTTGCAATCAATTAGGTTATGAAGGTACAGTATGACGGCATGTCGGCGATCACCGCACCCAGTGTCGACAGTCGACACTATAAAAACCCCTGATTTCTGTAAACTATCACGTTACCTCGCAAATTGCTTCCGCCCCCGCTCGAATCAGTTCCGCCTTTAGTCGGGCGTTTTATTAATATCGGTTTGTATTGAAATTTTACATAATATCTAACGAACTGCACTTTCGAAAATAGGAGATAAAAAGTTAGTAACAATTTCAAAAGATCTAAAATAGTTACTTTACAATATTACTTAAAAAAAATTCAAAATCACAAAATTAACTATCAAAGTAAGTAGTAGCGCAGTACCATATAATTAAAAAAACCAGCCAAGTGCGAGTCGGACTCGCGCACCGAGGGTTCCGTACTACAGAAAAAGTGAAAAAGTAAGAGTCACTCTTGTTAACTAATCGCAAAACAAACTTTGTTTTTAGAGGTTTTCATTATTAGATATAAAAAAAAAAAAACTGCGATAGTTAGACCGTTGGTTTTATTTTTCCAATACAGAAATCTCTATTGACCATAATTATTTTAGGTTTTTCGATTGCTAAACTTCAGATAGGTATACTTAAGTGGGAAGGAACGGAATTTTTTTCGACATTTTGCACGATAAATTATTAGGTAGGTACCTAGGCATAGAAATAAATAAAATTTGGATTTTTCCTTTGGACTTACCTAGCTGCCTGCTAAATTTCATGATTGTAAATCAACGGGAAGTAGGTACCCTCTAGGTTTCTTGACAGACAGACAGATAGACAGACAGACAATGAAGTGGCCCTATAAAGAAAAAAGGAACCCTCCTTTTTTCCTTTTGAGGTACGGAACCCTAAAAACAATATAAGTATTATACTCAAATACATATAAAATCATAGAAGCACACAACCAAAATTTTTCTTATGACACACTAAAATGTGATCTCCAAAATTGGTCCGCGAGCGTCTTTGCCCAGATGTGAGGGCTATTTTAAACTCGTAATAACCGTTGTCGACACGTGTGGAGCGACCATTACCACATATTACAAAAAATGGAGGAAAAACAATAAAATGCTGAGGGGGAGTGCGAGGGACATCAAAGTGGACGCGGTTTAAAATTGATTTCGTCTTTAGTTCCTAGTTTAAAAATATTAGTTAAAATCATCATCGTCAACTCATCCCTGGCCCACTACTGAGCACAGATCTCCTCTCAGAATGAGAAGGGCCATACTCTTTATGCTGACCCAGTATTGGCAGACTTTCCACACCGCTGAGTACATGTAGGTTTCCTCAAGATGATTCTTCTTCATTGTTAAATAAGTTCTACAAGTAAGTAATGTTTAATTGCTTAGAACGCACATAGTTAACTTCGAAAATTTAGAGGTGCATACCCCCGACCTCCCTAGTAAAAGGCCGACGTCTTAGTCACTAGGCTACCATCGCTATATTAGTAACTAGTCATACAGAAATATTTTTAATGTAGTTATGTACCAGGACTCACAACAACTAATTATCTTTATGAATTAGATCAATGTAGGTACATATATTATGTGACCCCATGTCCAAAACACACAAACAATGAATATTATGCTAGTTAGGTATTCGATTCACCAATGCTACACGTTCAACAGATCAACAGAATCCTTGAAAGATTCCAAACCTAGATCTAGGTATATCTACTCACAACGATATTTCCAACTTAAAAACCATAGATGTATATCTGCAGAGCTAACCAACCCTTACGTGGCTGAAAAGCCATCTATCATAGAGTAAATCTATGATATATTTACACACAGTGAATGCATTATCACTATTCCTAAATCAGCTATCAACGGACTCTTTTCACTAAAAGGGTGAGCTCCACTATAGAAAAGGTTGACCCTTCATAAAGACTTATCACCTCATATACAAAATAAGGTTGTACTAATCCCAAAAATCCCGAGCGAGATAGAGTTTTATGACCACCTACGTTGGGACCAAATTTCAACAGCCCAAATTCGGGAGATGGGATCTAGTTGAAGTTAGCGGTAGTTTTTTTCTCAACAATCTCCTCTCGGACTTAACTTACGTTATCTCGCCCACGAATGTCACAAGGAATAGAAACCCGCACATACATAATAAGGACGATATTTCTAAAGAAATTTAAATTTGCCCGCAAAGGTCCCGAGATAGGATTAAAGATTGGGCGTCGAGATGGCCCTTTGTGGCCGACCCTTAAGAAAACATGTCTTGATATGGAAATATCTTGGACGGGACTTAGCGAGAAATCATTTACGGGGGCGATCATGGAAACGGTCTATGAATGCGTGATTAGTGTACAAATACAAGAGATTTATCTGAAACGAGGACCCGTTGTATGGCTTTTGTGGTAACGTTTATTTTGCATGAGTAGATAAGTAAAAAGCTCTGTTGTTTAGTCTCCACTGACCGACCGTTTTACGACTCGGTCAACCGTGTTAATTCAAGTTTAAAAGGATAATTTTTATCAGCGAACTTTGTAAGAGGGGAAGAGTGAAATCGATACGGACAGGACTACTTCACAATTATTACGTATGCTAATGGGCTTGGAATACTAAACATTGAAACGTTGGGTCACTACCAGAAATCCATTCCTGACTAATATTTAAGAAGTGAGAGTCCACAACATTTGAATATGAAATACCTAGCATAACAATCCGTCATTAATTTGTAACCCAAACAAAAACTCCGGACTCAATTTACACCTGGTCCAATATTTATTTTGATACAAATAAGTGACGACCACCGGTTCTTGTACGTATGTATTTTTTATGGTAATGAGTGCAAAGATGTCTTGTGGACACATCATTGTACATTCGTAGAGGACAAGCTATTGTTGAGACTTTAACAATATCTAGAACAAATATAGAAATAAGAGACAAAAGAACAAGCTGTACGAGAGCTGATACGGTGATGTCATCCGAACGTGCGTTTTGGTAAAGTTTTTCTAAATATAACCATTGAACGCTAAGTCAAAGGACACGCGATAGGCACGAGACAATCTTCCCCTCACCTTTCACATAGAAAAGCAACACGTCACATCTAAAATTAAAACCCACTTATTTAAAGCCCGCCACTTAGCTACCTTCCCGTCGGTACAAAAACTAAAAATATCCTCGACCATTGTGTTAGAGTCAAAGAAGTTCCGTAGGTCACGGCAAACGCATGAGCGTGTACGTGTCAGGAGCACGCCAAACATTTTTTATCTTTGAAAAAATTATAAAAAGCCTTTGACAATGGAGCCTCGGTAGCATCTTTGACAATTATAATATCACGGTCCATCTTCTACGGAAGGCCGTTAATACCAGTGATCTGTTCATCAACACTGAACTCTAAATATTTAGACCACACCGTTGAATATTCAACTGCTAGTACACAAGACCTGGGACCTTTTGTACCTCGTATTTACGGTTAACATAAGGGTCATCACAAAAGGCACTAGATAACAATGCGCGCACGTCAATCGTGCGTTCATGCAAATAATTTTTTTCTTCAAAAGCATCCCCTTTATCTGTCCATAAAGCGATGGGGTTAATTAATATGTACAAAATAATACCATTTAAATTAAGATCCCTTTTTACGTTGGCACGAGGTCAGGATTTAACTGTCACCAATAGAATTATGTTCTTATTGTCACAATAATTTAAAGTTTAGTAGATTTATAGGTGCGATTGTTTTGTTTTTAGTTATCATTTCAATATGGTGTAATATTTTACTATAACGGGACCCTCATGCTTTATTGAATATGGCTGGTTTGACAGCTCACTCGAAGGGGTTAATATGAACGTTTAGGATAAACTCAATAAGCCCAAACAACTGGTGTTGAAGCAAAGCCTGCAATTGACATTTAGATGATAGCGCAATTGGCATCGATATTCTGGCAGCGATTTTCGTCAGCCACTTTAATCTTTATGCAACCTTAATCCTTTTTCTTTCCATTGTTATTGTTATTATGATATGGTTAAATTAAAAGGCCTCTTTCTGAATCATCTTTCTCATTGCTGAAGGTAGAGACCCATTGTATAATCACAGAATGGTAAGGCTATATTATAATAATCGTGCCGTAGGTTTCCAGATCCTTCCACATATAAAGTTGAGTTAGTAAACTTACAAGGAAGGTACCTACTATGTATTTTCTTCTGAGGTTGCAATAAAAATGCTTGAAAGTATTTTCCATAGGGCTGCACAAACAATTCCTCTAAATTAACAGTTAACGCTTAAAGTTTTAGTGGCTCACAAAGCAGTTGACAAAATGCGGGTCGAAAATTTTGAACGGTGTACAATTTTCGGGCTTAAGAAAGCTTTTGTTGTGCAACGGTTTAATACAAAAGTGTCAAATGACGGCACATCTGCTTGCACAAAGGGTTATGCTCTCGGATAGATTATTTTTCGAACCATCCCCGCAAGATTGTTCGCTATACAGATGTTTAAAGTTTCTGCTTCCTTTTGTGTTTCACTTTTCTAGTAAAGTTTAAAAGGATTTAAGCAATGATCTTAACAAAGTGATCGATTATAAATACGATCTTCACCTGGTATTTATTTTGATATGCCTCTATGGCTCTGAGGCTTGGGCATTCTAATGGCCGAGAGGAAAAGATTGACGCTTTCATTTTTGGAAAAGGATTTTTCGAATACCACGCTAAGAGAAGAAACAAATCTATTCTGGAGCAACTTCGTATCAGCAATAAACTTTCACGAAACGAAGATTGGGGTAGGCACTTTTGTCTAGTAATCTGATTAAACTTTTAGTCGTTTGTAAGAGGCAAAAGACCAAGTGGTCGATCCCCTAGCCGCTGGTCTGAGCAGGTCAAGTCACTTACTGGCAATTAAAATCGCTATAAGAAAATCTCGGCTTTTCTTGGTCATACAGAGTGGAGAGCTAAAGTCACCAGCGCAACGAAGACACTTGATTGCAGACACGACCTTTTGCTATGGAGAATCCGACAAAGAAGAAATTTATTTTGATACTAGCTGATGCCCGCGACTTCGTTCGCGTGGATGTAGGTTTTTTAAGAATCCCGTGGGAACTCTTTGATTTTCCGGGATAAAAAGTAGCCTATGTGCTAATCCAGGATGTAATCTATCTACATTCTAAATTTCAGCCCAATCCGTCCAGTAGTTTTTGCGTGAAGGAGTAACAAACATACACACACACACACACACATACACACACACACACACACACACACACACACACACACACCCATACAAACTTTCACCTTTATAATATTAGTGGGATTTTTAGTGGATATCTTAATTATCATACTCTAATTCTTTGTGAAATAAATTTTATTTTTGGGTAATTAAAAGATCTTATTTAGAAAAATAAGAAAACACCCTTTTACGAATGTACGAGTGATGTGACAGTATTAGCTCCAATCCAAAATGTATGATCGGGAGATGACGTCAGCAAAACTATAAATGGCTTTTCTTGGTCATACAGAGTGGAGAGCTAAAGTCACCAGCGCAACGAAGACACTTGATTGCAGACACGACCTTTTGCTATGGAGAATCCGACAAAGAAGAAATTTATTTTGATACTAGCTGATGCCCGCGACTTCGTTCGCGTGGATGTAGGTTTTTTAAGAATCCCGTGGGAACTCTTTGATTTTCCGGGATAAAAAGTAGCCTATGTGCTAATCCAGGATGTAATCTATCTACATTCTAAATTTCAGCCCAATCCGTCCAGTAGTTTTTGCGTGAAGGAGTAACAAACATACACACACACACACACACATACACACACACACACACACACACACACACACACACCCATACAAACTTTCACCTTTATAACATTAGTGGGATTTTTAGTGGATATCTTAATTATCATACTCTAATTCTTTGTGAAATAAATTTTATTTTTGGGTAATTAAAAGATCTTATTTAGAAAAATAAGAAAACACCCTTTTACGAATGTACGAGTGATGTGACAGTATTAGCTCCAATCCAAAATGTATGATCGGGAGATGACGTCAGCAAAACTATAAATGGCCGCCTGTATTGTTGTTGTGCAACGTCTTGCACAATAAAGGACAAAAGCTGAGCGTTACGATAAAATTGTCTCCAAAATCCTTTGAAGCTGACGTGGACAGCAATCATTAATAAAATCCTAAATACCGGACAAAGAAAACACCATGACATCAACATTTCAAACAAAACGTGATCTAAGATGTGAAGATTGAGGCTGGGTAACTATACCGTTGTATCGAATTACGCACAATTTTTTTTAGAATACTTACTATCCTTTTATTAAAGTTTTCAAACCACATACACGACCTAAACGTTTTAGAAATATTTCAGTCAGTCAATAGGTCTTATTCCGTAGTTCGGGTATTAATCGTCTATAATGGACTAAAAGCCCGCGAGGGCCAGACCTTCGTTATTTTATAAAAGCTGAAAGTTTCTCTGCGTATTTCTCTAACACAGGGAAGAACAATCCGCGACTATGAAGTTTGGATCGTGGTGGCTTTGGCAGATAACAGATAAAATAGGTTAAAAAACCTTACGTCAAAGTATAAAGTGTAATTTTTTTTATATTTTCTTCAGAATAGTGTTAGAAATCACGTCATGATACTATTTAAATGATATAGCGAAAACTCGGATCTCTAAATATTTATCTTTTGGTTTTATCAACGTAATTAATTCCTGTAATGGCAAACAATTACTCACCACTATGCATTGTGTTAGATTCAGCGTCAGCTACTTCAGTTCTGGATTTCTTATGATCTTCAGGAGAACCCGTGGTATCCATGTGTTCTTGTTTGATCTTCGGTTTGATATCTTCGTCAGGGGAACTTGAAGGCATTGGTGATGTTGATGCTCTTCTTTTAGGCGTTGAAACCCCAGGGTCGGCTTCTGATAACAAAAGAGAAGACAAATCAGTACATTCTAAAGACTGTACACTATTTAAATTTACCATCTGTTGCACCTAGTTCGGAAAACTAATGACATTATTATAATTTAAACAGTAAGGTAAAATGGAGCTAAAATATTAGAAAAGTAAATCTTGGTTCAAAAATGGGGAAAGTTAGAAATAACGAGAATAAGAGAAATCCAGAATGTCTCTTATTTCTATGATTATGCTAAAATGGCTTAAGTAATAAAACCAGAGATCTGCAACCAGAGAGAGCAAAAACAATTAAGACTTTTTTGAATGATTTAAAGCTCTTAAGCTTCATAAGACTCTATAAAAGCTAGACATCTAATGTGCTCAGGAAGCAGATCTATGTCTTATCATCACTGAACAAGTATAATTAAGGTAACCAGTTAAACAATAATTATTATTAAAAACAATTGAACTGTTAAGCTAAGATTTACCATCTAATAGCCGTTTAGGTGTACTCGAAGCACCGCCATCTTCCAGCAGATCAGGCGGAGCTATCGAGGGGCTGGCCAGCGGTGGAGTGTGTACTCTACTGCTTGGAGGCCTTCTGGCTGTAAGCAGCGAGGGTCTTCGCCCACTAGAGTTACCAGTTGCCACTTGTCCTGGTCTTGATCCATCTTCTTGATCTGAATTTGGACCTGTGTAAAATTGTATGGTTCTAAATGATTTAGGAAGTAATGCAAGTACATATAAATGTAGAACAACAGTTATTATTGAACTTAATGCACGGGAGATGTTAAGTGGGATTTTAAAATTATGGACGAGTTCTAAACATTTTTACAAACATTAAACAAACGGTTAACATTCTGGTGTTGTCTCTAGAATGTTAACCAAATTAAATCAAATTGAGGTTAGATTTAGGCAGGGCCCCAGAAGTTTTATTTTAATTTTAGGTAGCTTAGGCTACCGCTAAAAAAAGGTTTGGATCATTTTGTGACCAAAATAATAGTAATCATCATCATGATCAATACGTTGCCGGCTATCTAAGGATCACGGGTCTCCTCTCAGAATGAGAAGGGTTAGGCCATAGTCCACCACGGTGGCCACTTGACCACATTATGAAGACTTCTCAGGCATGCAGGTTTCCACACGATGATTTCCTGCACCGTTAAAGCTGGTGTTTTTTTTTTAAACGCACATAATGTCTATCTCCCTGAGGGATAAGATTTGAAATGAGGAGATCCACTGGAGAATCAATTTTGATGTAGATCAAACTACACATTAGCAAGCTGAAGTGACAGTGGACAGGCCATGCCTGTCGTAGAGACGATGGCCGTTGGAGCCGGAAAGTCCGTGAGTGAAGACCGCGTATAAGCAAGCGTAAGTAGTGTGGGACGCTTTCCAGCACGACGGACGGACGATATAAAGAGGCTGGCGGGAAATGGCTGGATGAGGAAGGCTGGTGACTGGGTGTGGTGGCGCTCTTTAGGGAAAGCCTATGTCCAGCAATGGATGCCCACAGGCTGATGATGATGATCTCCGAAAAGTTAGAGGTGAAGTGGACCCATGAACAGCTAGTTATGAATAGGTACTCACCGGCGCTATAGCAGTGGTAGGACGATAGGTCCTTATCACAGGAGGAGACTTTGTGCTGGATGAACCGCACGATATCTGCCAGGGCGAATGCTCTGCGGCACGCCCCACAGGTGAGCGTGTCCGCAGGGACGCCGGGTGTGGGCGACCCCCCGCCTTCTGCCGCGCTGTCCGCATCCGCTGCAACGAAAAAATATCATTAAAAAAGAAGCATCTGATCTTCACTGGTTATACAACTTTGGCCGCTCATAAACTAAGTGTTCAGCCAGATTTAAATTGGGTGGCGCGTCCGCGTGGACTAGCATAAAAAACACCTATTTTCCCTTCTTAGTTATATTTCCAAAAATCCTTTATAAGCGGATGTCTATGTTAGGTATTATACGAGTAGCTATGTGTCTTATACCTTTCTTTGTCAAATTTCAGCCCAATCCGTCCCTTAGTTTGAGTTGTGTCAGTCAGTCAGCCCTTTTTAATTTAAGTTAAATAGGTGAATTAATATATAATAGGCGAGGGATACTGATGAATTTAACGCCTTCTTAATACTAGTAAAGGTTTTATTCAAATATACTTTTACATGTACTTTTGAATCGTGAAAAGGTTCGTTCGTTCGAAATCGTGGAAATCCACCATTGGTTCAGAATGCCTTTACTACTGCGAAGGGCAGCAAGAAACTCGGCAGTTGCTCATTTTAAAGATTCAATTCACAATATTATGCCATAAAAGTAAATGCAGTTGAAGATAAGAGAAAAAGATAAAACTCTACACGATAAGTAAAGGATATTAATAATTTTATTAATATAAATTATTATTATGTAATGACAATGGACGAACAAGTAGGTTAGCGAAACAATACATGCAATTAATAAATAATAATTTTTGCAAATAGGTAAGGTTTTTGCATCGGACCGTACGTATTTAAAATTTTTACAAGGAACATTTAAGCCAAAATATTTGAACATCTGATCAATTATATGTATTTAACAAATACAAAAATGGAAAACAGGTTACCACTCACGCTTACCAGATGAAAAGGCATTCAATTGAAGGCCAATTACTTGAGTCCAAATTCGAGCGACATATGGCCAATGACACTTTCATGCTTTCAACCCTTCGAGTGCTAAATTACATTTAATTATATCTTGTCTCAGTCACGGTCGTCAGACGTAAGGTGTCAGTTGTGGTGACCACCTCACAATGGTATAATGACCGTCTCACTTGCGGTTTGTATTGAGAGGGTTATTTTTGGGTTCCGTACCTCAAAAGGAACAAGGAACCCTTAGACTCATTACGCACTAGCAACTCAGTCAGGCGATTGTGTATAATGGGTCTTACAAAATCACTTCGTTGTATGTCTGCCTGTCTGTCGTGTCTGTCAATTTGGGGCAATTAAAACCTTAGAGGGTAGGTACTTTCCGTTGACTAACTAACGGCCGAAAATAATAACTTATGTATCTGTAATCTCTGTCAATAAGTTTCTTAACAACATTGTTACTTGTCAAATAAGACTATTCAATTTTTGACAAATAACAACGTTGCTGAGCAACTTATCAGCACATTACAGGTGGATTGGTTTTTAATTTCAGCCGCTAGTCCTAGAATCATGAAATTTGGCAAGTATGTCTTATAGCACAAGTAAAGCAAAAAATCCGAAAATCAAGAATTGTCATAACATTTATACACATCACAAAAACATTTAAAATTTGTGTTCCCGACCAAATAATTAGTTTACTAAAACACATCAAGATAGTGCTACCCGTCATTATCTTGCATTAACTTTTACTATACTGGTTTGAGATTTCTTATACGATGGTGTGGACTGCGGAACCCTTTGTGTGCGAAGCCAAGTCGCACATGACCGGTTTTTATTTTCTTTGTTGAGACAGGTATAAGATAATCAGTACAACAGATGCGTCCGACTTATCGGATGTTTTGACTCGGTTATGATTATTATAATAATTAAATGGTTGAATAGAGAGAGCATTCTGATGGACGTGTTGTATTGCCGCCTGGTTTCTGGATACCTGTGATTATTATGTTATTATTTAGCCAAAGAATTTTTGGAAGAATTTTGTATTGTCAAGTAAGATTTATTCAAAAATACACCGATGAAGTTGGTACGTACTTAAATAAAAAATATAAGTTTAGTGTTTAAGTAGGTAACTTGATTTAGAGTTTTTTAATTTAATTTTTTTTAAGTTAAGGAACCTAGGCGTAAGTCTAGTCTACATTACTATATAAGAACTGGATAGATTAAACAAAAGTAAATCTATTCCGTTATGAAAATATTGCGACAAAAGGGGGTTTTTATTCAGTCGTGGGCTAGATTATTATACGCTGGGTATTATAAGGAGATAGAACCATGTTTAACTGAAAAATTGCCAATAATTCTGTTAGAATAATTAAATTTTAAGCGAATAAAATTTAACTACTTTAAAACCTGAACTTAACCTAATAAATCAGCTTAGTGCTTACATTGCTACTCGTAAATAACCTTGCCTTATAAAATCCCCTTAAAAATGTTATAATAAAAAAAAGCTTGCCACCTCCGTCAAAACTTTTACTCTGCGTAACTTGTCGCCATACTTTTGCAGCACTCTGGTGTTCAAACGCATGCCCTATGTACAAAGC
The DNA here is from genome assembly GCF_905333055.1 of Maniola jurtina. Classification (NCBI taxonomy): domain Eukaryota; kingdom Metazoa; phylum Arthropoda; class Insecta; order Lepidoptera; family Nymphalidae; genus Maniola; species Maniola jurtina. The sequence goes on from NC_060044.1 coordinate 4,023,916, forward strand.
CCACCAATTACATGCCCTATATACATTATACGTACGTTTAATTGCCTAATAAATAAGTCGACACCGGCATCGGCGCCCGTGAAATTATAAAGGCACTTTCATATTCAAGACTTATACAATTGGTCGGCACATCAAAGCAACGCGAGGTAGAGCTAATTTTACATAAGTACTATGCGGACTCCCTTACATTCCGTACGCTTTTATTATTATATTTTTCCTTCAATCTCTTTGTGATGAAAGTAGGACGTACTTTCTTATAATGCGTTATACAGGGGACGATTGTAACCGGAGTACTAAATTAATACAGCGCAAAAAACTACGTGATTCGACCGCTTTGTTTACATGTCGTACCTGAGTTTGTTTAGGGGGTTTATTATGTAAATGTGTCGTATTGATGTAAGTTTTTTTTACAGGAATTTATTTGGGCAATGCCATGGCTCGTGGCAAATGGTTTTGTTTTTTGATCGCTTCCTTTCGGGCCGCTGTCTTTCCTTCCGTTCTTTGTATCAGTGGTAAAACAATTAATTTTTAATAAGGACTTTTAATTGTAAACCTAATACCATTCGGGTAGTATCCACAGCTTATATAAACTAAATAAAATACCGGTCAAAATATGCGAGTCGGACTCGCACACGAAGGGTCCTGAAGGTAGTTATCACGTATTAGTATGTAATATTATGTACTTTTTAGTTTTTTTAATTTACCATATTATGGATATTTTTATTATTTGTTGCTATAGCGGCAAGAAGTACACATTCTGTGAACATTTCAACTCTCTACCTAATATAGTTCACGAGATAGAGCATGCTGACAGACGGACGGACGGATGGATGGATATGCAGACGCTTAGCAATAGAATCCGGTTGGCAACTTTCTGGTACAGTAACTAAAAATTGTATTCTATGAAGCTGTAATTTTTTTAAAGAATAAGCCAAGTTCATCGCGATGACTATAATAATCCCATTTCTCCTCCAACTAAGCGTAAAGCTTGTGCTAGCAGTACGACAATAGTGCAACGGGTGGGGTTTGAACCGGCAACCTTTCAGATTTCAGTCCGCTCCTTTAACCGTTGAACTATTGAGGTTAATTAGTATATAATATGACACGAACATCTAATTATGAGTAAAAAAGAGTTGCAACCCGATTTTTTTTGTTCGAAATGACCCGTCTAGTGCGTAATACTATACCTCCTATAAGTAGGTAGATGTCGCTGCCCACAAGATACTTCGTAATCAAAAAAAGAACTCAAAATTATTTATTTATTCAAAGCAGGTGATGGTCAGAATCTTACCTATGTTTTAAATTTTGAAACACATAATACCTACCATAGATATGTCTATTTACAATCGGGTAGTGGTCCGATCGCCTATCAAATCGAACCCTATCGGTTTACCGCGTTAAAGTAGATTTGTCGACAAAATTTACGTGGCCCCACCCCCGCACGCGACTGGACACTGGTCATCACATGCGCCATAGGATACACACACCCACACACAATATTATTTGGTGTGAAACAGTGATTTATTGGTTTTACAGCTCGTTCACACAGGCTACGTAAGCGTGGCGTAAGCGTAGACGTAGCGCGTACTTATCTACCATTGCGTTGTAGTATGGAACTGTATGAAACATGTAATACCGCTTGCGTGGCGCGAACGTTCACGTAGACGTAATGCGTGCAGCTACGTCTATAGGTTCACGCGATTCACTACGCACGTGTCACGTGTAGGTACGTGCTGCATACGCAATTGGTGTGAATCGGCCTTTACCGATGATATTATAGGAACTATTGTCTACTCTGGTCTCTGTGGTAACTAGTATCTTATAAATATACAGAGTGTAACCAGAACGCTAGCTAGCTTGGTGGTGGTTCCTAACAAGGAATAAAATCCAAGTGCTCAAAGTAAGAGCTTTTATGGTCTACTCGGTAGCTATCATATTAATTGAAATATTTTTAAGCAGGTATATTCCAGAAGTCACACTAATATTATAAAGGCGAAAGTTTGTGTGTATGTGTGTGTGTATGTTTGTTACTCCTTCACGCAAAAACTACTAGACGTATTTGGCTGAAATTTGGAATGGAGATTGATAATATCTTGGATTAGCACATAGGCTACTTTTTATCCCGGAAAATCCAAGAGTTTGCACGGGATTTCGAAAAACCTAAATCCACGCGGACGAAGTCGCGGGCATCGGCAAGTTGATCATAAGGTAAGTGCAATATATTTAGATACACGTAGCTTATTGAAAACTCGTGTCTAGCCCCGAACGCCTCAGGTGACGATGTCGGGGGTGCTGATGCTCCCCCTTTAAGAGACAACCGAAAAGTTTAAATTAGCTCGTTACTACATCGAGGCATGACAGTTAAATCTGCTTTGTTTTTTCGTGAGCGAAAAGGTCACGTCTTTCAGCAACTCGCCAAGAGGGCGACATAATCTTGTCCGATATTAAAGTTCAAATTCTCTTTCGTATTCACGCACACTTCTTATTTAATTTTTGAGAATTTATTTTGGAATTTCTTCAAAAACAAAACAGTTTAGTAAAATTATCAAAAACTTCTTAGTTCTTACTCAGTTCATTATTATTAATGAGTGTACTTAATTTATGTGGAGATGTTAACTTCTTCATATAGCAGTCGCAGTAGTTATAGTCTTGGCGTTGAGGCTCGTTTGCGAATTATCTTGATTCGCCGTCTATTTGAAGGTTGTTATCCTCATACAGTCATCAATGGAGACTTAGATATCAGCATTCACATACATGGCTTATAATATAATGCATACTCGCTGATTTAAAGGCAAAATACAAAATCATGTGAGAGTAGAAGAAAGAGATAGCGCTCTACAAATGCGACTCAAACGCGGTAGTTTCAATTTTGCGTATGTAACTTATATCTACTTCTTTACATCGATTGGAGGTGTATATTTTGTTGGATACAGTGGTCTAGTACTTTGTCAGAGAGATAAATAATATCATGTAGCGTCTCCCCCGCTAATGGTGGACTCGCGGTAGGTACTTTTTGGTCACGAGTAACTTGTGTGTTAGAAGTTTTCGACCGTCGCCGCATAAATTATTAATTACATTTTGTGCCGGCGACTGTCGGAATGTTAACATTGTACGTGGCGTTGTTAAAACAACTGTTACATCGCGATTCTCTGTAATTTTTGTAAACTTGCGGGCAAAGAATACGAGTCAGTTTTCCTCGCTCATTGATAAGTAGGTATTAAAAGTTTTTGTAGGCGACCAAACTTCGTAGCGATTCTATGCGATGCCCCTAATTGGCTCAGGTCTCGTAATCCTGAAGATCTAAGGTTTGGGCACATCACTTTTACTGCCTAAAGATTTACTTCTTCAGCTTTTGCCTTTTAAGTGAGTAAGCTTTCCAGGAAGATGTTCATTGTTCAGCCTTGTCGAAATATAAATTAAGGTTCAAATTTCAATTTAGACTGTAATATAAGAGAGATAAGTAGTAAGTACATATTATATTCAACATTGTTCAAAGAATAACAGGAGAAAATTCCTAAGAAAATTTTGATGGAAAAATATTAAAAAAATAGCATAGTGAATTCTCTGTTAACAGACAAAAGAAATAATTCATATTACATCAAACCATCAAAAATATAGGTTACATACACACTATAATAGAATAGATTGATCGGCCTATCCATAACGCTACAAAGAACAAAAAATATGCCCAACTTTGACACAACGTGACCGCCGTGTCCAATCTTAATTGGCAGGGGATCACGAGAACCCCATTGTCCATAGAAATCAAACGTTTTTCACCACAATAACTCCAAATAAAAATAATACACCCGAATACTGCGGGGGTGGTGATTGTTAGCCAATAGGGTGGCCAAATGTCCGGTATTTTGTGAGACATGGCCTATAATATCGGTAAAAGCTAACCTAATGCTTGAATCTGTGTGCCTAGTGGGAGATTTTTAACCTATTCGATCGCGTAAAAGTTAACTGCGTTTTGTATGGAATTGAAACAGCGCCATCTTCTTGTCACTAGATGGCGCTGTTTCAATTCCATACAAAACGCAGTTAACTTTTACGCGATCGAATAGGTTAAAAATCTCCCACTAGGCACACTGACGTTGAGTTGATCGCGCATACTGACACTTGACTTGACTACATCGATATTGTGTGTGTGGGTGTGTCTATTCTGTGACACTGGCAATATTGACAGCACTTCAATTAGATATAAATAAAACTCGCGACCGATTTACGCGATCGATCAACGCTTTTTGCTGAAAACGATTTAGTATTTACACTTTTAGTGTAGGTATTTATTACCGTTTTTATTTGCCACAAGTTATTAAAAAGCAAACACAACCACAAAACCAACGCAAGTGTCTCATATTATTTTCTGTTATTATTTTGATAAAGAGTAAAAAATGTAAAGTTAAATTAATCTTACAATTTTATTATTATGTAAACTTCATCTCTATTTTCAGTATTGTCAATTAATTGGTTATGTATTTTGTGTGTACAACAAAGAGCTATATTTTATACTATATTCATAGGACTTATCCTACAACAGTTAAAATCTTGGTTTCCCTATTATTACAAGTTTCGATCGGTAGCATTAGTTTCAATATACTTACTGTATTTCTATTATAATAGTCGATGGAGTCCTATTCAAATGTTATTGTAACTACTTGGCCTGAGCAATTTGCGTGCTTCCAGAATAAGTTCGTAATGAAATCTAGTTCTATAGTTTTAGTACCTACTCACTATATCTGAAACTAGACCTACCTAAGTTTAATATCTACCTAATACATACCTCTATCTAAAAATAGAACTGATAATAATTATTACCTAATTTGCAGTTTAAACATATTTTTAGGCTAATTTTTTTACCGAAAAAACTTCTACCGATAAAATGCACTAATAAAATAAGGATAGATTTTTGGTACCTATTAAAAACCTCCTAACAAACTACAAAAAAAAACTTGCACATAGAAACACCATTTATGGTCAAAATATGTTTAATACAATTTGCTTTATGTAATTTTAACATTATTATATAACCTAAAGCTGCGTCCAGATCAATAAAATTTTGCACTGTACTTATATCGTTTTAAAAGTAAATAATAATAATAAGCAATATTTTTTCTCGGCGTGGCCGTTGTACACGGAAGAAAATGCGGCGATTTACACCAGATGTAGCGTTCAACCTGTGGTTCAACACTCGACGCAAATTTTTATTCGTGTGGACGTGGCTTTAAAATTACCAACAAAATCTCATGCTAATAACTATTTCAGTACATTCAACCCCTATTAATAATTTAGCGTTTATTTATAATTCACAGCCATAAAATTTTGACATCGGTCTTTGACAACTCTTTATTCAGAGACCAAGTTGTCGGAAATGGACATTCAGTTCAAAGGATCATACAAATAAAGCCTTGTCGGCAAATTCCGACTCATTCAGTTTGTTTTACTTTTATTAAATTGTTTAAGAAAATTTGTTTTGGTTCCTCCGTGCCTTTTGGAATGTTTACATGCCGATTTTGGCTTACTTAGGTTTTGTATGGAGATCGGCTGATCAGGAATTTTATTATGACCATTATTTTGAAACTTAAATTTGATATTTCCTGAAAATAAGACAAAACCTTGGGAATAATTAAGTTTTCTTTATACACGGGAATATTTTGGATACCTATAAGTAAAAAATTGTTTTTATGGACGTTTGACCACATAGATTTTTTCCACACATATTTTTATGGAACGCCCTTATGGCATCAGTTTTTCCCCCTCTTTTAGGTTCGTAGTAGGTGCATGTTAAGAGTAAATAGGCATCTTACTATGATAGCGCGTTCCATCTTAGGCTGCATCATCACGTCTTGCCAGCAGGTCTGGTTGCAGCTAAGGTTAGTCTATAAATCTAGAAAATATTTTTGTTTTTTTTTAGGAAGGTTTCTTCCTGTCCAGTGTTTACGAAGAATCAGTGTCAATACTGGGTCTAACTTTTTAGATGCACTTTTACTATATTTTAGTCTGTGGTATGAGTACCTAGGTATGAGCCTTCGTTTACTAACATAGTAAGGTTACAGGTAATTACCTACTGACATATCATTGATTTTGCCCAGGGAAGCCAGGATCGATGGATTAAAAAAAAGTAAGATATTATGATACCTAGGTGGATTGTAAAGAATACCCCGTCTGAATTTCTTGAGACGCCTTTGGAAATCTCGTACCTACTTAGCCTTAGTTTTAAGTTGACGTAGGTACCTACCCACCTCACCTTATTGACTTTCAAGAACTGTATCTACATTATAGTTTTTACACCAATTTGAAAAACAAAAAATTTGAAAATTCGAATTTTACATTATATTAAGTTCTACAAGTTAACTGAATAACATCGCTGATAAAACTTAATAGGTACCCAGGTACCAAAATAATTCTACGTTTTCCCCCTTCAGCTCTTACGCGAAAACATACCAGTAAGTACCAGTATTCAGTACTATTCTTAGCGCAATTATAATTATAAGTAAGGAATAAGCAAGGGCCTGCAAGCCAAGAGCCAGTAAACACCACGCCCAGCCCATTCAGGCGGAAGGCGGGCTATGTCAACAGCGACTAATGACGTCATCGTTTGCCTACCTATAATTATTATTACGCCGACATTTTGGTATGTGTGTCAAAGTGTGGGTAAATGAATTTGGGGAAGTAAATAAGGCGTTAGGCAACGTTAAATGTGGGACATGAAAGGCTAGTAAACAGACAGCGAGACACACACTTTCGCATTTATAATATTATAAGTATATTATTTAGTATGGATTGTTACAAAAGAACATAAGAAAATAAGTTAGTAAGATAATTTTATCCAAACAGTAGTAGCGAACGCGATACCAATCGATATGAAAAAAACAAATAAAACACAAACGAATCCAGAAGGTGCCATAAAAACAGCTAAAGACTATCAAATTAAAGAGGCGTACCTATAAAATAGGATTACCTCTTAAGGGTCCGCTTCGCGCCCACCGATAGCTAATCAAATTATCCAACGTAATTCTGAGCGACAAAAACGCCTGATTATCTTCATCTTGTTTTTTTTGGCCCAAGGGAGCTAAAGGGATCGGCGGACAGTGTCAAAAATATGTTACGTAAGTATAACATTTTATTGTAAACAGTTTCTTATTATAAAACTAGCTTTTGCCCGCGACTTCGTCCGTATGAACTACACAAACTTCAAACTCCTATTTTACACCCTTGGGGCTTGAATTTTCAAAAATCCTTTCTTAGCGCATGTCTACATCATAAAACTTATCTGCATGCTATGCCCGATCCATCCATTATGTACCTACCTAAGTAGTTTGAGCTGTGCGTTGCATAGATTTTATACTTCGAATAATTTATATATAAATATTAAGTTGTAATTTTTATTCTTAGGTAGGTAGGTATGCGCTCTTTGTCGTCAATATTGTCTGTGGATTTACTTCACAACTGTATAAACAAATTATCACTCTACCACGTTTCCATAAACAGGTAAAGACGAAAAGACAGAAAAAATGGCGACCACAATTGATCGAATTAAGGCCGGGTCAGTAATCGTGTTACTGATATCCAATACTTGCCGAATATTGGGAATAACCGGAGGAAAACAGAGCTCTCCTGTGTATTGGCCTCTTCGTTAGAGGGTTTTGAATTTTTTTCTTATTTCCACTTTTTGCCCGTAACCTGATACTCCGCCTGGGGATGGACAGCCCTTAATAGAAAAATATTGGACGTAAAAATTGAAAATTTATTTTTAGTGGTATCGGTTGGACTTGAAAATAAGGTAACATCATCTCAGATGGAGAAGTAATAATCCTTGAAACTGTAGCAGACAAAAAATAAACCGTGGATTAATGAAAAACTATTTATTATTAATTTTGTTTGTTATGACTACGATGATAAGTTTTTAAAATTTTTGAATAAGTACTACATCGGCCTTGTCATAATCAATCCATTGCCGCCTCACTACTGAGCACGGGTCGCCTCTAAGAATGAGAAGAGTATAGTTAGGTCATAGTCTGCCACGCTGGCCCGGTGCGGATTGGCTGACTTTACACACCTTTGTGATCATTATGAAAAACTCTCAGGCATGCACGTTTCCCCATTATGTTTTCCTTCAGCGTTAAAGCAAGTGATATTTAATTGCTTAAAACCACGTTAAAACGCTCATAACTCCGAAAAGTTACAGATGCGTGCGAGCATGATCGAACCCAAATATCTACTACATTATATTACGTAATAAGTAGGCAAGTAGAAGGTAAATTCCATTAAGTATTAATTTAAATTGTGATGCAAAATGTAAGAAAAATTTTCGCAGATTTTTCCTAAATCTTGAAAAGCCAATTTTTTAAGTCCGGAAATCGTATTTCCTAGTCCAAAGATAAACTGAATAATGGATCCCTATAGTCAATATTATCACAGTTCTACACTATAGGTAGGTACATGAAATCGAAGCCTTATAATTTTATTGCTATAAGAATATAGGAAGGCACTCGAAGTAATAGATACAGTTGGCAGCAATAATTAGAGGCGGGCAGTTAACGGCAGAACAGAATTAAGATTTTTGCCATAAATGCCCGGGAGAGACTAAACTGCCGCGCCAAGGATTAGGGGTTAAGTGTCCGCTTAACGGATGTTCTTTAGTGATGTACCTATAAAATATCGATACGAACGTCCTTCTAACGTTTGTTTTATGCCTCGTTTAACTTAAGGAGGTACCTAAATTCAAAGCGTGAAGGCATTTACTAGGCAAATAGGTTCCAACCTATGGTTTTCTATCGGTCAGTACCTACTGTAGTAGTAGTTAGTGTATGAACTATGTGGAATCCTATCTTATTCTCCATAAGAATATACATTTTATGCCAATATCGATATTTGATGCACATTAAAAAAGCAAAAAATATATTTTAAAAATTCACAACTTTAATTTTTGATAAGGTACGACTCTTCAAGAGTTGTAATCACAAATTAAATTCTTCAATTACTCCTTTAAGGATTTATCTTGTAAACACCGCTTGTACAACAATTTCTAAAATATTCTACATAATAAGAACCTATTATAACAGTAGAATTGATACGTTTTAATACCAAAAACAAGTCGTGATTACCTACTTTACTTTGTACACAAAATTTATAGAATACTTGCAAAAATTTACCAAACTCAACTAGCTATCTGCAGTTAACACAAACATAGACATATGAGGTCTCATAGTAAGCTCGAACGCATAGTGGAGGTTCCACCAATCAGATCATTGTAAATTGACGTCATACAGTCATCTGATTGGTGGAACGGACACTGTGCGTTCGAGCGCACTATGAGACCTCATATGTCTATGTTTGTGAATATGGGTGTTAGTAACCTGAAAATTTAGAATTCTAAAACCTAAATGCCTTGTAGAGGAGAGCAAAAAAAAGATGATTCTTTTCGATAAAAATCTACGATACGATACGAATCACAATTTTATTTACAACACTATGCCTATCGTGGTATAGCGTTGTTGTATAGGTAGCAAGCAGCTAAGGAGTCCGGTGTGGCGTTTTTATTGACTCTCGTGTCGTGACAAATAACCAAAAACTTAACAGTGCTCTCTCCGTCACTTACTCCATACAATCGTAGTTCCAATTTCATATATACATATTAGGTACATATTCTAGAAACTTATATCTATGCCCGTGGTGTTTTAGATATTTCTGAAAATATGAAGTTTTAAAATTGCAGGGGCTCAAATATTTATATGTGAATTTTTAAGATCTTGTAACTTCGAAACCGAATATTTTAACAGAAATCTGGAAAACCACGGGCATAGATATTAGTTACTGGAATATGTCTGCAAAATTTCATGGACTTTGGTTGCTTAATATTCAAATGAAATTGGAACCACGTTTGTATGGAGCGAGTGACGGAGAGACCCCTCTTAACACGTTACTTTCTACGTGCAATATATCTATTATTATTATACGCAATAGGAAGGTAACATAGTTAGTAGGCAATAGGTATAGTCCATACAAAAGTGTAAATTAAAAATTTATAACACACCCGACAAGTGAAGGTTACAGTAGCTAGAAAAGAGCTGATAACTTTCAAACGGCTGAACAGATTTTCTTGGATTATAGCTAAGAACACTCTCGATCAAGCCACCTTTCAAACAAAAACAAACTAAATTAAAATCGGTTCATTAGTTTAGGAGCTACGATGCCACAGACAGGTACACAGATACACAGGTCAAACTTATAACACCCCTCTTTTTGGGTCGGGGGTTAAAAATGACTTCTCACGCGCCATTTTAACCCTACGAGTCAACTGCCATGGTCTAAAGTAGGTACGGTTCACAAAATAAGGACTAGAATCGTACTTTTGACATGAAATTTGACAGATAAAGTTGAAATGGCGCGTGAGAAGTAATTTTTTATACATTAGGTATAATAGTGTTAACGGTAGTCTCTCCCTCATACAAACGTAGTTTAGTTCTCGTTTGATAACCAATCAAACTAGATGTAATTTTTTAAACACGTTCTGAAATCTTATGTCTATGGCTTTCCATATTATCTATGGTTTGCCAGATTTCCATAAAAATGACTAATTTAAAGAAAAATTTAAAAAAAAATTGCCTAATATACCCTTTCCTACACTAATTAGCATATTTGTTTCTTCGTGTAAGCCGTCCTCTCCAATGCTGTAAATCAATGTCTGCCTGGCAAACAGGCGGTGAATGATTTGGTTACTTAAATTGATTTAACCATCAAATATTCGTATAAGTCCCAAATAGAGTTCAAAAATCTATACATAACAAGATAAATTGAAAACTTGGATTTTCTCCTCTTTCATTTGACACCTCACTCGATACAATAGCAAAAAAAAAAATTTTTGGAGACACCCACTTATTTCATGTAACATCCGTTAGGTCAATTTTTTTCAAATAAAATGTAGCCTATGCCACCCGGACCTCTACGACGAATCGATTGACACCTCATTCATCAGAATTGGCCCAGTAGTTTGTTTAGGCGCTACGGTGGAACACACAGAATCTGGATACAAACATACATACCCACATACTTACATACATACATAGGACTGCTAAAATCATAACCCTTCCTTTTGGCTTTGCCTCAGTCGTGTAAAAATGTAATTTCAGACAAAATAATCCCCTATAAGTTACTCTATCGACAATTTTATTATTATTCTACAGTTTAAGCTTTCTCTTTCACAGAAATATACATGTCATCGGAATAGCCTTAAAAATGCTTTAAAACAGAACAGCTTGCCAAGTCCGAGCAACTACTATTTTATTCGCACTGGTTTTCGTGCAAAATTTTCTTCATGCGGTCGGTGTAACCTCTAAGGCTTACTGTATAAGGTCGATAATGGTATGACAAGGTGGGGTATTATTGACCACTATGCTCGGTGTAAGGGTTGGCAGTCTTTGGCAGTCCTCCCGACCGGACGTCGCTATATAACCCCACTTTTATTGCTTTCGGAAAAACTGTATCTCTTGTTTCCATGCTCTTGGGAAATTGTGACCGTAACGAAAAATATAAATAACTAGTAGGTGTTTTATAACGTAGGTTTTTAAAAATCCCGTGAGTATTAAGGTTTATCTACTCTGTCTACTCTTTGATTTTTCGAGATAACAAGTGTACCTAAATTAAAAATTTATAACACCTCCGACAAGTGAAGGTTATACCTAGTAACTAGAAAAGAGCTGATAACTTTCAAACGGCTGAACCGATTTTTTTGGATTATAGCTAAGAACACTCTCGATCAAGCCACCTTTCAAACAAAAAAAAAATAAAAATCGGTACATTAGTTTAGGAGCTACGATGCCACAGACAGATACACAGATACACAGGTATACAGATACACTGATACACAGATACACACGTCAAACTTAAAACACCCCTCTTTTTGGGTCGGGGGTTAAAAAGTATCTTAGTAGGGTATTATCACTCTCTTAAAAAGTAGCTTAATTTGTAACGATAACCAGGCAAAAAATTATATCGTGGCGTGACTAAATGGCAAACCAACAAACAAACACGCTTTCGCATTTCATTTTATTATATATCTACCTATGATATACTTACAAGTACCTACCGAAGTTTTATAGACTGTTTTTGATTTCTATCAGCTAAGCAAACCTATTTCTGGGATAAAGTGGTATAATTAAGAGCTTCAGTGTTTTCCTCGTTTTAAATAAAACTCGTTCAGGATTTGAACATTTTTTTGGAAAATTAAATCCTGTTTTCTGACAAAATACTTGATAAACTTGTATGAAAAAGTGTACAATGGTAGATAGGTACCTACTTTGAATAAATGGCCTAGACTTTGATGATGATATAATCTAAATTATTTGGATTTTGTACATACTCTACAAAATCGCTAAAAAATACAATTCTTGTATAATCTGACATGTTAATTCAAACTTAGATAAAGAATAAGTGAAATTGTTATATGTTTTATAATGATAAAAACTTATTATAAAGTTGGCACTTCGTAATTTTTGCGCCCACCAGCTCTTAGCCTATCTGCCTATTCCATGGCGGACATTATTTTGACATATGACCTCCGCTAGAAATTTGCGGTCAATGCAGCGGAGGAAGGCATATCTAAAACACCAAAGAGATTTATCTAAAATATAGACCGGCTGTTATGGAAGTATCGTAGGCTAACGCCAGAGGCGTATCCGCAGAACCCTTATTTTTCAGGATGCCAAAAACTATTAGTTTTTCATATCTCCTGAAAAGCATAGCATTAAAAAAGAAAAATTCCCATTTTTGTTTATTACACCCGTTATACCCCTATGGTTTGAAGCTTGATATTAAATTGACCCAAGTAAATGGAGGTTCTTTGTATTTGTTTTATTGTGTCCTAGATTTATGTACACTTTACGGGTCGGTAATGTAGGCTACTGAACTAACTTTTAAGATTAGTTAATTTAACTGAAATTATGTTTGTTCTAGTATGAATACCTAATAGGTGTTAGGTACATACTAGAACTGCACCTTATATTATACAAGAAGAATTTATTTTTAATAAAGATTTAATTGTTAATTGTAATATTTAGTCAAAGGTAGCTAATGGGCTTCTTTTTCTTAACTTGTGTCTTGGGCATTTTGTCCCATCTGTAGTTTATTTAAAACTTTATATATCTTCCTAAAATAATTTTTTACATATAGCTTATAAAATGTTGATATTGTAGTGTTAAGGTTTCTTGGCAAGTTTAACTATTGCTGCATTTTAGTTAGTAGTTACTTTCTTATTATTTTATTACATTTACTACATTTATTACTTATACCTACTATCGATGAAGCACAGCCAGAAATTCAGCTAAATAATGACCGGCATGAATTTTGTTTAAACAACTCACTAGCCACCTTTCGTATGTTGATGGCACTGTCTCAGAAATCCTCACGCAAGTGTCAACAAAACCTGTGCAAAGTTTCAACTCTAGAACGATGCACCAACGCATGGGAAATGTTACTATCATATTATGTATCACCTATTCTATTTCTTACCATTATTTTAAAGAAACAATTTTTCGCACTCTATACAAAATGTATTATTATTACTATAAATTATTTTTACGAACCGCCGACCTAAAAAGCGGGGTGTTATAAGTTTGATGTGTGTGTCTGTGGCATCGTAGTTTCTAAACTAATGAACCGATTTTAATTTAATTTTTTTTGTTTGAAAGATGGCTTGATCGAGAGTGTTCTTAGCTATAATCCAAGAAAATCAGTTCAGCCGTTTGAAAGTTATCAGCTCTTTTCTAGTTACTGTTACCTTCACTTGTCGGGGGTGTTATAAATTTTTAATTTACACTTGTTACGCCACTGATCACTAATAAAATAATTAATTACTCATTTTGTCAGTAAGTTATAATATTTCTTAACTAAACTAGCTGTGCTTATTAGAGCATATAGCTACCTACCTATCCGTATCCATACACTGTCGCTAAAAATTAATAGTCCATTCCATAAAAAATTTACGACAAAAACACTAAAGTTCGATCAAGGAATAAATAAGCTACAGGGAACAGTCCACTTACTTACTCATTTATATGTTAATGTAAATGGGATCAGTTTCGTTCTGATTCCACATAGAGATATGTTCCGGGCCAGATATCATTTTCACTGCCTTATTACTTTCCAATTTGTCTTCTGCATTGGTTATTGCCTCATTTATAGCTACCCCTCCATCTGTATTAGCTTCTATTCATTGAGTTATACATGTAAATAGACACTCCCGATACATTCGCGACGTAGGACAGATTCTTGTAGAAATAGTTCTAGTTATTCTACTACTATTGATATTCTGATTATGTGAGTTTATGGCAAAGAATAATAAGTGATACATTAGAATATACTGAAAGAATCATAAAAAAAATGTACTGACGAGAAAATTCTTTAAAGTTTAAGATTTTACGTAGCCCGGAAAATAAAAATTGAAGAAGTAGAATCTTTTTTAATAAAAAAAAATTAATGAAAAGTCTTATCAATGGAGGTTTTAAAGCAAAAATATTTGAAAAATATAACAATAAGTCACAAAAATGAGAGTACCTTTACGTCTTACGAAGATGCCAGAGTCGGAAAATCTTGACTTACTACGTATCGACAAATCCATCTTCTTCTTCAATCTTCAGTTCACTCAAAAAGTTTATAGTCCAAAGTGAAGAAGTTCGCGAGACACTGAAGTCAAAATCTTACAAGTCCAAGAGACCACTGGGCACTCACTTCAAGTCTCCTTGACGTCATAAAGCATGTGATCATCTTCGCAGATGAACACAGACTGACTGGCTAGCACCATAAAATTTGAGACCCAAAAATGTTATTAAAAAAAGACCCCAGTCTGCCAGGTAAAAAAACCCCGTATCAAAACCGCCGTTTCCTAGTGACCCCGATCGCTCTTCCATCCCTTTGTGGAGCTCCTTTTATTTATAATAGTACATTTTTTTCACACACGCCACCCCTAATAACGTGTGAGCGAAAATATGCGTAATCGCCTATGGTATGGGTACCAGAGACACTCCGGCGAAAGTCTCATACAGAAAAAGTACAACTGTCCCCCATTTGAATGGCAAAAAGTGCATGTCACTGCGAAAATGGTATTAGTGAATGAATATGATTTTGGATCTAAATGGATGGATGACTTATAATTGTGTCGCGTTATATTTAGCATGAATTATTGGTTGGACGTGGTTTTTGTGATGGTACTGACCTGGCTTTACTCGGGACATTATGCGGGGTTCGTTGCTTGAACTAAAATGTGCGTGAATTGCAGTAACTATTACTATGAGTATGAGTAGTAGAGTAATATGACTGCTTTTTAAACCTATCAATCGTGAGCTTTGAGTAGATGCCTCAATAAACTAAATGTTTCGGAGAACCATAGACTGGATTCAGTCTATACTAATATTATAAAGAGGTAAATTTTACAAGTTTGGTTGTAGGGGGGGGTAATCTCTGGAACTACTGAACCGATTTTGAAAATTGTTGCACCAGTAGAAAGCTACATTATTTTTGAGTAACATAGGCATTTTGGAGTCTTAGTGCAAAGAAATTTTTACGAGACATTTCACCGCGTTTAATAGCCTCATCGGGTGACAGAAGGGCTGGCTCATTTTTTGCGCAACGGCTCAGCCTGGCTGTCCAACGCGGAAATGCAGCCAGTATTCTTGGCACCACTCCACGCGGGCATGATTTGTATGGTAATTAGATAAAGCTAGCTTTAAGTTTTATTGTAATATTTTCAATAAAAAAAAACATAGGCTATACTTTAATTTCAAAAAAATTAGAGATCTCTACGAAAATTGTAATAAGCTACCAGTGCGAAGCAGGGGCGGGTCGCTAGCATCGTCCGTGCGTTGTTTCGTTGCCTACTTTTTGATTTTAGAAGCTCTAAGATTATGTAGGTATGTACCTACACAAACAAACGCTGATTGTGATTTTAAATATCAGCTAAGTATCATTATCAGCATGGTATTAATTATAGAGTGGAGATAGAGCTTAGTGGTTTAGATGCTACCTTCTATTCGGTGGTATGGGAGTTCGATTCCGGACACACACCTCTAACTTTTCGGAGTTACGTGCGTTCTAAACAATTAAATATAACTTACTTTAAAGGTAAAGGAAAACATCGTAAGGAAACCTAAAAGTTCTCCATAGCGTTCTCAAAAGTGTGTGAAGTCTGCCAATTTGCACTTGGCCTGCGTTGCAGAATAAAGCTTAAACCCTTCTTTCTCATTTCGAAAGGAGATCCGTGTTCAGTAGTGGGCTGGCCATGGGTTGATTATGATGATGATATTAGGTAAGTGATTTGACCTTTCGTTTTTACAATCTATTATTTTTATCGAGATTTCCCCGAGATTCCTTGCCAATGGTCGTAACGAAGTTATGATAATCTAATATTCGGGCAAAGCGTACAAAATGACCCCACGGCAGAATGTTTGCTGTTTCTAGGTAAACAAACATGGAAGATTGACACTGAGTGTACATCTGGTAGGCACAAATAATAGGGGATGTGATAAACAATACAATAATTCGATTTTCCTATGGTCGGGCGACAAATTGCGTGTGATGTTGGCTTGTACAACGCCAACGGTGGAATAATTTGAGGTTATTTGCGAACAGCAAATAGAGTCAAATAATCCGTCACAATTTTATTTGAATCTATTGGGAATAATATGCTGTAGTCTTTTTTGTTGAAGTGACATGGTCAGCTGCTTTAATGATGGGACTAAAATGTAGGATAGTATTGCGTAAGTTCATGATGCACAAGGAATCAATTTTGCACTATAAGTAGATTGTAATTGTGCAATGTTAGAGTTGCGTTGTTTTTTGAGCTCTACGCACTTAAGTTAAACGCCTGTAAGTAGGAAAGCCTCGAAGTCCGGGGTTCGATGCCGAACACGCACCTCTAACTTTTCGGAGCTGAGTGCGTTTTAAGCTTATCACTATATGGTTTAAAGGTATGCTTTAAGGTTGAAGGAATCGTCAGGAATCCTGCATACCTAAGAATTCTCCATACCTAATGGTCTCAAAGTGTGAAGTCGGCCAATCTGCAATTG
Organism: Maniola jurtina; assembly: GCF_905333055.1. Classification (NCBI taxonomy): domain Eukaryota; kingdom Metazoa; phylum Arthropoda; class Insecta; order Lepidoptera; family Nymphalidae; genus Maniola; species Maniola jurtina. The sequence continues at coordinate 4,040,979 of NC_060044.1, forward strand.
GCCAGTGTGGTAGACTATGACCTAAACCCTTCTCATTCTGAGAGGAGGGTCTCCTCTCAGAATGCGAAGCTCAGCATTGAGCCAGTATTGGTTTGACTGTTTCTTTACAACGATCAGATACATAACTGTCCATAACAATACGAAAATTAAAAAAAAGAATCAAGTTAAAAATCTGTTTCATTATTGAGTGGAAGAACAAAAAAACGGTACAGTTATGACCCGTTGTCCGAGCTGTGATGTTTTTGGATTAGGTACCTGGTCGTGTGAAACCGTAACAGGTGGTTGCGGTGGCTCTTCCGCCCGACACAATTCAAATAGGATTCGAATATAGAATTTAAGAAAAAACCGGTCAAGTGCGAGCAAGACTCGTATGCAAAGGGTTCCGTATCATTGTACAAGATACCTATTACATTTTTAATATTTTTTTTGTGATTTAACAGTATCTTTCCCTTTACTTGTGCTATAAGACATTGTTATCTGCCTTTCATGATTCTAGGTCAACGGGAAGTACCCTATAGGCTTTGATTCCCTTGACGGGTCTTAACAGACACACAAGATTAAAATCTTGCTTGTCGGTATGTCTGTCGTGTCGTAACGGTTCCTTTTTTCCTCTAGAGATACGGAACCCTAAAAATTGTGCAAGTGATTTTTACGCGCGGTTGAAGTAAAATAAGCGTGCGGGATTACATTTTTTGAGAACGAGTCGGCAAAAGTTTTTTTTAATCATATCATGCAGTAAGTAATCTATGGCACTTTCTACTTGATTCCACGTCAGTAAAAGATGGTGGCCTCAAAAGAGGTGATGGCCATTTTCTGCGGAAGTGACGTATGCACGTTACTTCCATCCGATAAAGGATCTCTACTCAAGAAAAGGTAGGTAGGTATAACAAATTTATCGGTATTTTGTTTTTTGATTTTGAATATTTTTCTAACTTTTGTACCTACCTACTAATGAATTTATTTCAGCTGATCGAGAATACTCAAAAGTTCCTACGCATGAGTTGAGGATGTGCGGTTTTATTTATAAGTACTTAAGTACGTCTTTTTATTTTGTAGGTTTTGCGATTTGTAAAACTATTTTTGAAATGCGGATTAATTGTTGTTACAAATTATGTGTTAAAGTGGTAAAATTTAAAGTGGTGGAAATAATAGATAATATGCACCTATAAATTGGCTTTTTTATGTTTTAGATAATATTATATCGAAATCTAGAAATTTGTCATTTCGTTATAGTGAAAAACTATAACGTACCTACCTTTATAGTGTGTAAAGGATTTTGAGAAATCCCAACGGGATCTTTAAAAACCAGAATTCGCTGGGCAAAGTCGCGAGAAAAGCTAGTAAAACTATAATTTAAAATTCAAAAAAATTCTTTTTTTCACGCTTTAATTCCCAGACCCACCTAATGACCGGTAAAGCGGAAGGGCCATGTCATAATCGGTACCATAACTTCGCAAAAAATTCCACATGCTCGAATTCTGGTCAAGGAATCCATTATGGATACCATTGTAAAGGTAGTGTGTATAAAGGGTTGGATGTCATCTAATGGAACAAAAAAATTGGAGACAGCGTGAGAGAAAACTAAAAGGACACTCGGCAAACTTTTTTTTTTTGATGAATTATTGGAAAGTCACATTGCAATGGATTGGGTTTGCGGTTACTGTACTGAACCATTTCAGCTGAAAATTGACCGAATAGAAAGTGATTTAGCTAAGCCGTAATTGACTATGAACTTATCTAAGTTTTAGGTATAGAATCATCATCATCATCATCAGCCTGTGGATGTCCATTGTCCACTGTTGGACATAGGCCTTCCCTGTAAAGCGCCACCACACCCGGTCCTCAGCCTTCCTCATCCAGCCACTTCCCGCCAGCCGCTTTGTATCGTCGGTCCATCGCGTGCTGGAGGGCGTCCCACACTACGCTTGCTTAAACGCGGTCCCCACTCAAGGACTTTCCGGCTCCAACGGCCATCGCCTCTACGACAGGCATGGCATAGAATTTAGATTTAGGTATAGAATAGCGTTACAAAAATAGATAATGGTGCTAATTTGGTTGTACCTACTCAAACTCAAAGTCAAATTAATTTTACAGGCCTAATAATGTAGTGGTCTAAGTATGAAACGGTAAAGTCTAGTGGTTAAAACTTCCGCCGACTATTCAGGCGGTTCGGGGTTCGATTCTGCGCACGAACCTCTAATTAATATTATAAAACCAAGATGTGTGTCATCTCATCATCTGTTTACATGATTTTCATGGCTCAAACGCTGAACCGACGGTGATAAAAGCACAAAGGTGGCATAGATCCTTTTTAGAGATAGACATAACATATTTTTAACTCCGGGCAAACACAGGGGATATTTTATAAAACTAAATCGACGCAGATAATATTTACGGGCAAAAGCTGCTTTCCTATAAGTTTCGTATTAGAACTGGATTACGTACATTACCTACTGAAAAACGCTCTGAGAATCGAATCAGTACGTTTTATAAAATAACCATAAATCATAATACCTAACCATATGGATAGAGATAGGTAAATTCAAAGTAAAATGTTGTAATAGAAATGTGTTACGAATTAACCCCAAAAGTGGTCGTGCAGCGGGATGGTAAAGTTAGTCCCGCGTATAATCTTGTAAGTGCCTTGGAAATCTACATTGAATTAGCAATGCACACGGAAACGTAATTCTCAATCCAGTTTAATCATTTCAACTGTCGTTTTGACCGCTGCAGACAGAGAGGTGCAACGTCACTAGAGTAACAATGCTTCACAAAATTTATTCAATCTGAATAATTTCAGTGATTTACATTCTTTTACTTTGTCTATCTTTATAATGTAAAAAAGAGATAGATCTTCAACTACTTAAAAATAATTATAACCTTACTACATGATGCTCACGACTTTGTCCATGTGGAATTAGGCTTTTAGGGTTCTGTACCCGAAGGATGCCAACGGGACCCTATTACAAAGACTCTGCTGCCCGTCCGTCCGTTCGTCTGTCTGCCAGCAGGCTGTATCTCATGAACCATAGTAGGTAGCAATCTGAAAATATTGAATGTGTATTTCTATTGCTATAAAAGCACATACAATTTTTTTTTTTTGAAATATCGTGCTCTCACTCACTCTCTGCAAAATAATACATCGATCCCTTGCGGCGTAATTGAATGAAAAACCAAAAAACAAGCACACTTTCGCATTTATACCTAATACTAGCATGATTTAAACTTATCCTGGGAATTAATTGATTTATTTATTAGAAATCAGTAGGATTGAGGGCTTTTATTGATGCTTGATGTACTGTTGGCCTCACAATTCAAGTAATAACTCCGCGAAACTATTGCACAAAAGCCTGCCGCAATTATGACCTTTTTATATGAACGCGCCGCACACACTTAACGCATATGCATAACCATGGCACGCGAATATGATCATTAAGGTGCTAAACGACTTACGGCCGTTGACTGTACCTGTGTATGAGTTTAGCTCCTCTATGGTCTAACTCAGTGTCTGCAGACAATGGGACGAGGCGCACAGGTCACTCGGCGGTTATCTGATGATAGGAAGAAACTGATCTTTGTGGCCGCCGGGAAATTTATCGCGATTTCTATGGACCATCACTTCACCACAGACCATGTGAATGTATGTGAGTTTCATTTCAGACTATAAAGGTTTTTGTGCTGTGGTCAGAGTGGTCTACTTCAAGTGCGTATTGTATGTTATAGATACCTATCTGTGTTCAATTTGTAGGTATAGATTTTCTGAAGTTACTTTCACCAATACAATTCGAGGAAGATAAGTATTTTTATTTATTTTGAAGTCCATGATTTTTAAGGTTTTGTTTTAATAATCAGAAATAATATATCGGTAAGTAGGTGCGACGTACAGGCGAGTGAATAGAATAGAAGAAATAGAAAAAAAAGCTTCTTCTTTTAAAACCCTTAAGAATAAGAGAGTAGCTAGGTGCGTATTAAAAATTTAGAAATAAACGCTATGATTGTAATTTGGAACACGACTCTAATCATTTTTAAAGTTATTTGTTATGAAATAAATATAATAAATAGAAATTGAAATGGAATCTTCAATAACAATAGTATCATTTACTTACATATTTAGCTATTTTTTCAAATAAAAATACACTAATTTCTATACATTTTTAGGATATTGTATCATTATACAGTACAGTATCCTAAAAATGTATAGAAATTAGTGTATTTTTACTTACATGTATTATTTAGCTAATTTTTTTTTCCAAATAAAAATACACTAGTTTCTATACATTTTTAAGTTACGCACGATGCCGATGCTAGAATTCGAAAGAAATGTTGATTTTACAACTAAGCTGGAAGCTGCGAGAAAAAGTAAAAGAATGTAACTATACATAAGCTCTCTAGCCTTCAACATGCATTATGGAGGGTTATCGTATTATTTATTTATTTATTATTCATTTAGCTATTTTTTAAATTAAAAACCATACATTTCTATCAACACCAAGTTCCGAAAGAAATCTTAATTTTTCGACTAAATTGGATAGTTACAGACGCAAGAAAAAGTAAAAGAATGTAACTATCATATTAAGTGGCAATTAATAAGCTCTCTACGCTTCAACATTTACGGAGGATTGCAAAAAATCACGCTTTGTTTACGGTAAGCGTGCACAGTTCACATGACCTCAATTAAACAGTCATCATTCAAACGGATGTAAGTGCATAATCTCGAGGCAGGTCATCTTTAACAAGGCGAGCGGTCACGAAGTGCCCGGTATGGGAAAGCTCCCAGCGTTGTATGCAGATACGACCTTATACTTCGGAAACGTGAGTCCGGAAATGCAGCGGTGACACCTAGTCTAGTGACTAGTCTGCGTCGGCGGGTCTGTGAGATGCATAGATCTATTGTTCTATTTGTAATTGCTTATTAGTGATGAGCATAAACACTACGATTACATAACATTTAGAATCTTTTATGTATTTTCATATTTTTACTCTAATTTATTGCGAAGATCTCCATTTTCTATCTCGTTTTTGTAAATATACAATTTTTTGTTGTTGGTTATGTTTATACCTAATTCTTTTTGTGCTTTATAAATATTTTCAAAATATGTCAAATTTATACCTAACGATATTTTAAAAAAGTTCAAAAAAATGCTTCACATATATCTATAAAAACATTAAGAAGTATACCTAATTAAAGAGATATTTTTTCTAATTTCACAAAACCCGTGATTTTTATTCGTAAGAGAAAGAATCATAAACATCGTAAATTACTTAATAAATAATACTGGCAAAAACATTTTATCCCCCATCGATCTTTATTATAAATCTGCTTGGCTATGCATGACCAATATTAAGCTTATTGAATCCCACTAAATATCGTGTTTAGCTGAAGCAAAAGGGCGAGCTATTATAAATCTAGCCGAACGCCTACAAACAGACACAATGCAACGAACGTAACACAATATTAATCATAAACGAAACGTGTATCTTATGATTTTTAACACCCACTCCATCTCTTTATAGGAAACAATGAGCCGATCGAAGGCAGTAGGTACTGTAACTTCTTTGGCATAATATTTTCCTTATAAATCTTTTACATAAATATCTATTTATACTTGTTAATTATACCATAACGATATTCAAACCATTTGTGGATTGTGGTATAGTTAAAAAATCAATAAGTACCAAAAGAAAGTACTTAGAATGTTATGTAGTTAATATGACGATACCTAAGGAATGAATTTAGCGATGCATGAATATGCCTACTTTTATTGTACACCAAAATCAGTACTGATAGTAAATAACATATTAAAACGTATAGACAGGTAAATTTGAATTTAAAAAAAAACGTTTTAAGAAATGCATTTTAAGAATTTAAAAAAAATCGAACATATTTTTACAATGCCAATACAGCTAATTTTGCAAATAAATAGCTATTATTATTTGTACAGTAAAATCTTTTAATAGTATTTTTTTAATGAGGAGGCAAAATAATAGAAACAAAATGAAAAAAAAAATCACATAAAAATTACAAACAATGTTTGCAACATCATTGCACAAATTACAAACTACAGTTTTGAAGCTTTTTGAAGCTAAAAGATTTAAAAAAAAAAATTAGATTAAAAATCCAAATTATTTTAATCTCATTAAACCATGCTAGACATTTAAAAACAAAAAAGTTACGATCTCCCCTAATAGCGAACAGGATTAATATTGGCGAAAAAAAAAACCACGTAACTGGTCGTAATTCAATACAACACTGGTCTCTGTTAAAGGCCGCGTTTGTCCATTTGTCCGATCTGACGTGTAGAAAAAAATCGGTCAAGTGCAAGTCGGATGCCCACATGAAGGGTTCCGTCTCACCGTACACGAAATAACACTATATTTTCATGGCGGCCATTTTAAAATTTTTATTATTTGTTATTTTAGCAGCCATACAATATACAACAAAATAAGTACTATAAAAAATTCAACTCTCTACCTATTAGGTGCGGTTCACGAGATTCAGCCCGCTGACAGACAGACGGACGGACAGCGGAGGCTTAGTACCTAATAGGGTCCCGTTGGCCCCGAAGAGTGCCACGTGTCAGAGTGGTACGGAACTCTAAAATTCGAAGTTCAGTCAAATCAAAGCAGAATTTGGACAATGGTCACGGGAACTCGGCATACAGGTTGGAAGAATGGTGGATGTGGATATAAAAGGTTCAGGTAGAATTTGATACACTACAATCTTCGTGTCAATCAAGATTTTTTTTGTTAAGAAAAGAGGAATTTTATGGAAAATTCTGTATTTAAGTCAACATTCTAAAGGATATGTTTTGCAGTTGTTTACCAGAAACATTTATTTTCTAGTTTGTGTTATTGTAAAGAAAAAAGAGCTAATATAATGTGTGGACATTTTTTTAACCAAAGAACGTCCACTGCTGGACCTAAGTTTCTTGAACAGGTTTCCATACTCCACGGCCGTGCTGCTCGATGAATTTGAACTGGAGTTACTTGAGGTTCCAAGGTTCTTGAATTGAAACCTTGTAAGAGTTTAGTTTTCCTTAGTTTGCTTAAAAGATACTTAAATAAATTGAAGAATCTTTTCAGAGAATCGCACGTGGTATAGTTCGCCTCTTACGCATTCTACCGATTTTACCTTTTAAGTAAACTGGGGAAAACTAAAGTGGGTAGGTATAATAGAATAACTAATATGGTTTTGTAATAGGAAGGTTATTAATTTCTCGAAATGAAAACTCATTCAAATTATATTTTTTAATAGCAACGTTCACTATTATGCTCTGTGATCAATAAAAGATGTGTTCGGTAGAACTTTTCTATTTATTATAAATACAAATACAATCAACAATAAAAGAAAGTGACACTCGTAAACCCTTTTCAGTATGGATTCGATGAAAGGATTCCTTATAAACGATCGACAATAGTTATTTTGCCTAACACTATGGAATCGTACCCCATTCGCCCATTGTGGATATTATCGATATTGGTCCATGTGGGTGCGAAGTCTGTTTTGTTGAGAAAAAATCTTTTTGACCAAAGATCTTTTTTTTTGTTTGTCAAAGGCTGTGGCATGATTTTTTGTCGAGGTGTTTATCGAAGGTTGACCATGGGAAAATATCGGAGCCTCAGGTGGCTCTGTCGGGTCCGGGAGACCATTGTCAACCTGTTGTACGCGATCTATTCGATAAAATCTTTGCAGCTTTTGTTCGGTCGCCGTTTTTATGTTATTTTGAGTATTCATCATATTATTTTTGACTAGCTGACACGAACCGGCTTCGCTCGGATAGTATTTCTGGAAATCCTTTCTTACATATTATTAATAGGTAGGTATAGAGAAAACCTGCATCCTCCTTTGTTTTCCTCCAGTCTCTGAATCACTATGCGATGATCAAGTTAGCGAATTGGTCAATTAATCGTGGATCAGCTACAAATTAGGTTTACCAAAGGGAATAACAACTTAATTTCGAAGTGAACATTTGTATCAAAGCTGTACGGTAATATTCTGATTGTTTTCTCAGCAAAATGTCAACTAGCAATACAACTTTCTGCGTTTCTTGCACTGTGTAAATACTCGAAGCAAGTCAATCTACTAGTTTTATTGTTTATATACTATCTCTATGAGTTTTAGCAACAAAAAAATTTACACTGATATTATGACAATGACAGCCAACTTTTGCAAGTTTTATTGCTAGTGAAAAATTAGTAGAAATATAATTTTCTAAATTCCCTCGGGATAAGGAATAAAAAGTATTTAAGTATATTTTGGCCGAGCGAAGTTGCGGGCGGTCACTAGTTAAACTATAATCGATATCCTTATTAGTACTTGATACTATAAGCCGTAAGATACCTCACCTACCAAACTTTAAATCGGCCCGCGTTGAACCGCCGACACTAACAAATTGGTATCAAAGCCTGACAAAGATGGACTCTTGAGAAACTGTCCACCCACTCGCCGTCTATTGATCGCGGCTTACAATAAATTAATTCTTGTTATGAACATTTTTTATCCCCATTGTGTTTTAGCGGTGTATTTATTTTACTAGCCTGTAATATGGACCGAGAGCTGGCGCCTTATTTGTAATGGCTTTTAGATCTTTCTAATCTTTCTACTGGTAGACCAGCTATCCAACGTCACGCAACACGTTAGTCGTCGCACTATAAAATGATATCGAAGCCTATGCGCATCGCGGCTGCTTATCTCAAATCAAATGCGCCGCATACATTTCTACATAAAGCAGTGTGCAAGTGTTATTTCCCAAGTGGTACGTAGTTCAATCCACCTTTACCCTACTCGCAATTTGTGATATCGTATTTGACAGTTATTACAAGGAGAGTTGAGTATTAAGCGTACTTAGTTGACGTTTCGTATGAAAACAGAACTTTAATTTGATAGTAGCAATTTACCTTCTTCCGTGCCTCGGAGAGTATGTACGTTAGGCAGCTGAACCCAGCTATTATCACCTGATAATAATCGTAAAACGTAAGAGTTGAAATAGTTATGTTATTCGATTTGAATGAATGAAATTTGCTTCATTACTCACCAGCACAAAAATAAAACAATACACTAATTGTATTGTTTTGTAAGTATGCGGTAGGACCAAGAACAAACTCATGTTAAAAAAAAACTCCTCCCTGATGTAATTAATTAAAGATAGAATCACGACTCTCAGCAATGAAGAATACGACACACAAAGAGAGAGAGAACGAGAGAGAGTGCGAGTCTAACTTCTCATCTCACTCAGCATGGACAAACAACTTCCTCAAAAATTCCACCATCTCTCCGGCTAATAGTGCCTAATGGGCGGTCATTGGTCAAAGGGAATTTGGTTCACAATGAAGATTGAATTGAATTTCTTTGTAAGCAGATTCTTCTTTAGAGTTCCTTGTTTTATTTTACTTCTTATTACTAGAGGGTCTTTGAATAATGAAGTAAGTAATGTGGCATAAAAAGCTAAGTCCGATGTATAACGGACTTCTTAGGAAGGGATTTTGGAATTCAGTCGTGTTTCAATTTCTAGCCGTTGAAATATACATGTTACGTTCATAATACAATGGCGTATACCTATTATAATTCGTACTCGGTGATAAATGAGACAGAAGATAAAACGCATGAGAGTATAAAAGATAGCACTCTACAAAATGTGAACCAAGTGTCCAAGTTATAAGTCGTCACTTCATAGATAGGTATATCTGTAAGTCTGTAATGTTATAATATCTACTTATTTTTTAAATGATATACTAGCCGATGCCCGCGACTTCGCCCGCGTGGATTTCCCGGAAATTCCGTGGGAACTCCTTGATTTTCCGGGATAAAAAGTAGCCTATGTGCTAATCCAGGATATTATCTATCTCCATTGCAAATTTCAGCCAAATCCGTCCCGTAGTTTTTACGTGAAGGAGTAACAAAGATACACACACACACACACACACACACATACAAACTTTCGCCTTTATAATATTAGTGTGATAGTGTGATTATTATCATCGATTATACTAACGAGTTTATTCATATCGAGGCCACATAATATACTATTCTTTAAATGCCAAAATGTAATCCTATTTACACTTGAAAAGCTTCAACATAAATAGTTATTGACAATAAAGATTACAGATTACTGTTACTTGATAAACTTACGTATTTGAAACGTAAATTATCGGTCCATCTCTCTTTTAAAGATTATGTTTACCTCAACACCTTGAGCATAAAAAAAAACAATGTTTGGCTACTGTTTCCATTGTTTGTAATACGACTTGTATTGTTGGAAAGAATAATCCTTTTGTCCGACCTTCCTTACAGAAAGGATTGTTTGCTTGCATCTTCAAAAAGAAAGCCCGGTGTTGTCCATGATACAATTGTAACGTCCCGTACTAATTTTGAAACCGTACTGTCTTTTACCTTATTTTTCAGTACTTTCACATTTCAATCAGTAGTTTTCTTTGCTTCGAACATTTTGAAAAAGTTGGTGTGGCATAAATGATACGGATATTACAATCGAAATCGAAATAGGTACCTAAGTATGTACATTTATGTGGACAATCTTACTTTAGTATTATTTTCTCAATAGAATTTGCATTCCGAACTGGTGATGTCAGAGACGTAACATAAGGGACTCTAGCTGTTGTGCTACATTTTTTTGATTTTAATTTTTTAAATTCTAGTAAAATTATAAAATGTTATAAAAACACTGTTTTAAATCAATTTAAATTGGATGGTTTAAAAGCAATACTTACAGACTATAACAATTATAGTCTATTAATTTTATTTAACAAATTAATAATTGCTAATATGTGACTTCTATTAAAACGTAACCTACTTCTAATTGTCCTAAAAATCTGGAGAAAGCTAAGGATCAGTCATGGATGAAATTATATACATACATAACTAGAGTATGATTTTATTGATTTTAATTTCATAATTTCTGTAATACCTAAGTTAGTATTCAACTAGAAAGTAGTAATAAAGGACAAACTAACTCCTGAAACTTTCCAATGTGTAGGTACATTTTATGAATGATCCTTTACTCTTAATACCGCCAACGTTGCATCCTTTAATAGGGGGGACTAATAAATCCAATTTAAATATGGTCCTGGACCTCCTTTGATATAACATATGTAAATCCATACGTTATCTTAAGAATCGCAAAAACGAGAGATCGGATGCGGACATCTAAAAAGGCAAAAAGTTCACTCCAGTCCAGTTTACATCTCCACTAATATCATGTCGACGTAAAGGCTGTGAATTTGTCTGTTGGTTGGTTGGGAATAATCTCTAGAACTAATGATCTGATTAAAAAATCCTCAACTTATACAGCCAACCATCCTAGACCTAAGTATAAATACCTACTAGATACTTTCTGAACAGGCGAACTTTTTGGGTTCTATTAAAATCTTGAAATGGTTTAGATTATACCTTTCTAGCTAACGTCGTCTCATTTCTGTTCAATCTAAAAATGAACCTAACATGACCTTAATTAGGTACCTATAGACAATGATAATGTGATAATGGTGAATATAAGTAGATTAATAAGTTACCTACCTACGTCCAAAAACTGTATAAGTTAGGGACTAAGTACCCATAGCTAATGTTCAGTTGTCAGGCATGCCTTGCAATGTGACCCATGCGCCTCCCCACGTGTCCTGCACCTATTGTACGTTGATGGTACTAAATACTCAACAGAAACTCCCAAGTCTTATCATCAAGTCCCAAGAACAAGTATACAAAGCTTCAACTCAATCGGTCTCAAATCGGTCAGTAATCTCAATCAATTTTTTATAGGTTATAGATTTTTAAAGTCCCTTGAGAACTCATTGATTTTTCACGATAAAAGTATGTTATGCGACTTTCTAGCCAGTCGATCCGTTGCTCCATTGCACGTGATTAAAGGACAAACCAACAAATCAACTAACAAACACACTTTCGCATCACACTAATCACACTTCACACTAATCACATCACACTATAATATTATAAAGGCGAAAGTTTGTGTGTATGTGTGTAGGTGTGTTTGTGTGTGTGTGTGTGTATGTTTGTTACTCCTTCACGCAAAAACTACTAGACGGATTTGGCTGAAATTTGGAATGGAGATAGATAATATCCTGGATTAGCACATAGGCTACTTTTTATCCCGGAAAATCAAAGAGTTCCCACGGGATTTCGAAAAACAAAATCCACGCGGGCGAAGTCGTCGCGGGCATCGGCTAATTTATAATATAGGTAAGTATATCAGGTGATGAGGGAACAAATAAACAAGCAAACCGAAATACACTACTAAAACATAACCCTCCTTTTGTTTTTCTTGGCCGCAGTCGGTTAAAAAGGCAAAAAGGCCCGGTCCAGTAGGAAATAATTCAGGACGCCCGGACGGGTGGCCGTCCGCAGTCTCATTATTCTAAATGCTAAATTAACTTGTTTCCCATAATTTAAATATACTTGTAGGTACTTGAATCATCTGGTCTCCGATACATCATTAGGTAGGTACTTTCGATGTTTTTATCCATGTGCCTTTAATCTATACGTCTACCTACGTATAACCTACCCTACTAAGTAGGTACATGAATGCGAAAGTGTTTGTGGAAAATGAGAAAAAAATTGAATTTTGTTGGTTGACCAGGTCTCCTTCCTAGAGCAGGATTTTTTGACAAGTAGGTTATTTTAACCTATTAGATATTAGCTGATGCAGCCGGGTTCGCTCGATTAGAATGTTTTCAAATTATTTCTAGTTCCTAGATTCGGTGATTCAAGTTTGGACTAAAGTGTAAGCTGTTACTGTAGCCTACATTGTTATGTCAATCAGTCAGCTTATCAATTAAATTTATTAATTATTTTATTTAAATACTATATAGGCGAAACTGTTAAATTATTGTGTACTTCTATCAAGACAGTGTTTGTTTTTTTTTTCATTTGCTTTTTTTTTAATTTTTATTGCACACAAATACCAAAAGAATTTACAGAAACATTAATGTATAGGACTATACAGCAAGTGCTATAAAATTGTGTAAATTCACAATTTAATAGCACTTAATCATCGCAATACCCCTTGACCAACCTTTTCCAATTGTCATTATCAACCAATAATTACCTACTCGGGTGTCGGCAAAACAGAATTATCACGAATAAGCGTTATTTACTGGTGGCAAAACATTAATTTTCTTTATAATTATAATGTCCATTCGATCGCACGCCCTAAATTATAAGCAACCGTGAGAAAGACACAGCCTCCGAGTGAATGCAAGCCAAAATCGATTGAATTCTTCATTTGTTCAAAATCGGTTCGATTAGGTAAATTGGTTTCTTCAAATGCTAATAAATTCTTGCTATGTCCCGTTTGTTTTATTATGTAAATATAATCCTTTGTACCTATAGGTAATTCCCAGTTTTCAAAAAGTTAAAAACAAAATTGGAAATGTACAAGAATATTTAAAAACTTGACCGAAATCTTATCATATTCCTACTAGTAGTTAGGTACTCTTAAGCAATCAATTTAACGTTCCTATACCTACGATACCGTATTAATAGGTATGCAACAAGACGTTAATCTAAGTAAGTATAGAAATACAGTTGTACCTATAGGTATATTTCTATGGTAACTTACTAACTTCAAATAACAATATTCGAACTAACAAAGTTGTAAGCCTATGGGAAACTGAGCTGAAATTAGCTCTAAGTATCAAGAGCATTGTCGCAGCTATAATTCCCGCACAAGGATCAAGATTGAGTGTTCCGCTTGTGAATACGATGCTTCGATATTCGCTTAATGAAGACATATTGAATCGCTAAGCGAAAGACAAGATATAGGCAATGTTTTAAATTGACATGCGGCCCTTTTATGCACCATCCGCTCATTTCCGAACGAAAAATAAACAAATGTAACGAATGTAAAACAACTGATGGAAACAAATGAATTAGAAATAGGATGAATGAAGCGGTTCAACAATCAAAACGTTCGGAAACAGGTAATGAGAGAAAAATGATTGTAATACAATTTACTGTATAAATTAGATAAGATTGTAATTAATTTAATATGTACTATATTACATTTGAATATCATCTAATTTATGTAATTATCTAATTACACAAATTTAAAACAACTAATGAAAATAAACCAGTTAGGAATGGGATGAATGAAGAATGAGGTAGATATTAGTTACTTCGTTGTCTCGGTAGTGCAATCAATTTTTTTGTATACCTATACTTAGAATCTTTTGCTTTACCTATTTTATCTAATGACAAATTAAAAAGTAGCTGATATTATGGCCTAAATTTTAACCTACGTTTTATTTCCGGTTTCTAAACATCCAGATCAGACCCTAAGTATATACTTAATTTTTTTTTAAATGTAGATTAACTTAACCAGTGACGGAATTTCAGAACACTTACATGTTCATACTTATATAGAAGTATGAAACCTCACATATAAATTAAAAAAATAATATTAATTATTTCAGTTGACACAAAATCACAAAAGCAGGTAACTTTTGTATCAATTAGGTAAAAATTTGCAAAGTCCTAACAAAACCCGTGTCAATTAAACACAAATAGGGTCGACATGAGAAGCTACATCTAAACTTGTATAACAAAAAACAAATCGGTGCACGAGCTAATATTTTATTAAGGGCGCGAGTGGAAAACGGTGGAAAAGTTAACTTGGATTTTTAAAACTTTTCAAAACTTCCCCCGGCCGTCTGGCCTCGCACCTGATAAAGTAATTTGACGATTCCCCAATTCACACTTTTGAGGAGGGTTTTAAAACCAAAAAGGTTCCGCTCTGGACAGTTTCTGTTCAGTAATTGAGACCGCGTTCAGAACTTTTTTGTGAGCTTTAATTTTTAATCTGCGAGCGTTGTTACCTTCTCTCTACCTACTCATGGTTATTTTGTTAAAATATATCATCATTTATAACCTTGTTTACTGCTTTATGGTAAAAACTTACATCTTGACTATGAGATCGTTAATTCTACTTAATTTATGAAAACGAGCTTTTTTCAAATCTGAATATTTTTCATTTTGGAAATTGTATCCAACATCATTTGGACTTTTTATAAATAGGTGTTTAATAAAGTAATTTGACGATTCCCTAATTTACACTTTTGAGGAGGGTTTTAAAACCAAAAAGGTTCCGCTCTGGACAGTTTCTGTTCAGTAATTGAGACCGCGTACAGAAGTTTTTTGTGAGCTTTAATTTTTAATCTGCGAGCGATGTTACCTTCTCTCTACTCCTGATTATTTTATTACACATCACCATTATCTACCAACATTAATGGTGCAGACTTGCTCGTACGAGGTCTTAGATTTTATTCTCAATCATGAAAATGAGTTTTTCCTAAATATGTTTCACTTTGGAAATGGTACCTATACTAAGCTATGCTGGACCCTAGTTCCATGTAAGATAATTTTGATTTTTTAGAAGTGATTGATAATTCGCCAATTCATGAGGGTTTAAAACCAGAAAGGTTCTGCTCACCTAATCATTGTTACCACGTTCAGGACTCTTTCAGCTTTAATTTTTAATCTGCGATCATTGTTACCTTCTCTCTACTTGTGTTAGTGTTGTTACTTTTTCAATTTTAATTTTGAATCTGTTATCGTTGTTACAAGGTTGTTAAATACATTTTTTCTATTTGTTTATATTGTC
This sequence comes from Maniola jurtina, assembly GCF_905333055.1. Lineage (NCBI taxonomy): Eukaryota > Metazoa > Arthropoda > Insecta > Lepidoptera > Nymphalidae > Maniola > Maniola jurtina. The sequence continues at coordinate 4,056,605 of NC_060044.1, forward strand.
TCCCGCCTCACACATATTTTGTCGACTTGATTCATGGGTGCAAACACTCGACTCATAAAAAAAGGTTCCCTGACTCAATTCTTGATAGGAACAATTAGAGAATGATCTGCTCTAAATTGGCTCATGTCTTGTTTTGATATGTTTTGACTGCGATTCTGTATTCTATCATTTAATAATCACAAGCAAATAAAGAGCAGATAAAGAAGCCTAATAAGGTGATTTTGAATTCTCAAAACAACAACTCAAATAATTCTCAAGTATAAAATACGAAGTTCTTAATAATGTCGTCGTACCGAAGTTCGAACACACACACACAATTTTTTGCACCGAGGGGCTACTATTGTTATGAATAACAAAAAACCAAGTACCTCAGACCTCTTACGTTCAAAATAAGAACAAACGTGTCATCGATGAAATGACGCGTGTCGACCAATCGGGCGCGAAGGCAGCAGCCGTCGATGACGTCACGTCGCCACCGACCAATCAGACCAAACTGTCGCCTCCGGTCAACTTGAGCTAATTGCCTATGTGTGCGATAACACTGGGCATAAGGAGAATCGGTGCGTTGAAGTGCGCACACGCATGTTTTTTAATGATTGCCTACTTCCATACAATTTTAACGGCGGAACTTCTACAGTTCTTCGCATGCTTTCAGTAAACTTTTAAAAAGGAAGCTTGTTTTATTTTGGCTAAATATGCTAGCTTTTTTTAAGTCAAGGTGAGTTTATTTTTTCGGTCAAATTATATTTTATCACTTAGCTCATTAACTAGAGAAAATAATTGAATACAAAGTAGTAGTAATTCACTTTTGTCTTTGTATTCTTTTATAGCTTCTTAATTCATGGTGAATTTTGTAATCTAATAATTTCGAATAAAAAAAATAAAAAAGCTGTGATAGCCTAGTGGTTAGAAAGTCCAGCTCCTAATCAGAAGTTTGGGGTTTGATCCTTGGCACGCACCTCTAACTTTTCAGTTATGTGCGTTATAAGCAATTAAATATCACTTGCTTTAACGGTGAAGGAAAACATCAAAAAGAAACCTGCATGCCTGAGAGTTCTCCATGCACTCAAAGGTGTGTGTGAAGTCTGCCAATCCGTATTGAGCCAGCGTGGCAGACTATGGCCTAAACCACACACTCTACACACTCTAAACACTCTGAGAAGAGAGTGAATCATGATGATCATGATTAGTAATTTCGATCACCTAGACTACCTACCTATCAAAGGAAATAACTTTTTTTGTATTTCAACGATATTTCTATTGTTTCCACCACCATCCATTGACTTAGATTTTAGAACCTTTCACGTTCACATTCTGTAACACATTTTTACGATAAATATTATTAGATTAGTCCATAGAATATTATGAACCCACCTATGCGAAGTTGGGACGAGACAGTTAACCTGAGATAAAAACGAAAATGAAAAAAAAAATGGTTACACAGATGAAACGGCATGTCTGTCTGTCCATTGTTAGATAGTTCCCACTGGTCAAGTGCTACTTTAATTTAATTACGTATTTTAAGAAATTCTAATGCCCGTCCGAACTTTCCCATGCTTTACTTTAGCTAGTTACAAGTGAGCGGCCAGACGACAAAGGTACCTACCTACCATTTGTGAATTTATCATGGCTGTAGGTCAGAGTCATGGAAATTTTATTAAAGGTAATTATTTAGTAGACTTAACAGTTGATATCAAGTAAAACAAAACTTATGATTTGTCCAAACTTGATGAACTATTTTCCCTGTGGAACTTAGGGTACAGCAGTTGTTGACATGGTTCCATGAAAGTCCCAATCTTTTAACTCTGCCGCAATGGACCTATTCCAGGTTTGGGTCGACCAGCCGGGCGATTCAGAACACTCGATTCGGTAAGTTACCGTTCGATAAGACGTACTTTCCATTGAAAAATACATCTTATCGAACGATAACTTACCGAATCGAGTGTTCTGAATCGCCCAGCAGGTCTCCTTAGACCGAACGAACCATTAAAACGCCACTTGAGCAGCATTTCCCTACTCTCTTCGCAAAATATGCCCGACTTATCGCCATCGCCTCAGAGGTATTTCTTGAGCTATATTTTGGAGTGGTCCATAATATAATTAATTTAAATTAAGTGCTGTAAAGTGATTTTGTTTCTTCTTCTCAGTCGATTCGCAGTCATGATCATCACTTGAGTCTTCTGGCATGCTTAATAATTATACATCTTCATTCTTTCCTCACAGCTGCCTTCCTCGTACACTCGTGTAAGGGAACATTAGACGAAGTTTAAACTGTCCAATGGACCTTCCTCTTCTTGTAGTGCCGTCTTCTATTGGAGGTTGACAACCTTTAGGGTTATCTGCTCCTTGGGCACTGCTTGTAATAAGAATCAGGTGCTCGCGTACCATTGACGTTAATCTTCGCCAGAGATGAACTTCTATGGCCAGGTGGTCTTTTGCTGGTTATTTTCTCCTGAATTTTGAGGGAGGTGGTATTTATTATTCCTTACAATATACCAAAGTACCTACAGAAAAATCCGTACTGTTATAGTTTTCCGGGTTTCAGAATCTTTGCAGCTTACAGTAGTATTTACCTGTCGTATTCTTCACACGCTATAGGTTCAACGAAACTCTCAACATTCTTATATAGATATTTATTCGCATTTCTAAAGCCTTTCTCTTTCTCTCGCAGGATTTCCGTAAGAGTTTAGGTTTCCACCTCGTATAAAAAACTGGTCCAGCCCATTGCGCATTAGTCAGAATTCATAAAGTATGCCCACAAAAAGGTATCTGACTATCTATTCTTAGTTAGGTAGATAAGTACTATGAAGATGCCTAGAAGATAAAGATAATAATATTCTGTGTGCACTTTATGATGTTTAAGTAATAAACTATTTGATTACACAAGGAAGGTATATTTTACTTTGTTGATGTTAATAATAATTATGGTAAGGAGATTCTAATATCAAGGTGTAATAAAATAATTATATCTATTATTATTTAACTACGAGTAAACCTGCCTGACACAATTTTAATTACCTATTATTTAGTTAGCTCTTATCTATAGCCATAGGCACCTATAATAATAAATATACTGTCTTTATAGTCGTATTTCTCATTGCTGAGAGTCGTGAGTCGTAATCCCTTTCCATTAATAACGTATTGATACGGTTTTCTTAGGATAATAATGCATTTCAATATATAATAATTCAAATAATATTCCAGAAGTCCAATTAAAGCGACCATGGTTCAAAGAAGGCAACTGCTAAAGAAATACATAGTTGTATTGATGTATCCTGAAAAACTGTGATTTGTTTTATTATTTAATACGTTTGTGAATAATAATGTTAATTTGAAGTATACCTTGTAAACTGGTTTTATTTTATCTCTCAAAGTTTAATTAATTTTAAACTGTGAAGTGTCCAATCAAAGCAACCTTTACCTACCTATGCAAATGATTTTACCAAAATAGGTAATTATTTCTTTACACCGTAGAATTATTTTAAAAGTAAATAAAAGTAGAATATACAGTAGGTATGGTCCAAAAGTCGTGACTAGTATTAAATGGACATTAAAATACTTGACGTCAATGATACTATACTTACCTAGTTATCATGCATGATTGTAGGTGCTTTTATATTTTAATAACTTTTATATGGTGGTAATTTTTTTTTTTTTAATTTAAATAATAAAACAAAATGCCTATTAAGTACAAAATAATAAAGTTATAATACAAGCAAACCGACATAACAAAAGAAAAAAAATTACAAATCATCGAATAAAATATTAGAATAAATGTAGAGCAGGATATTTCTATAAGTATCACATTGTTTTTTAAGTTTTTTAAGCGATATCATATAAAAAATATTGTAGTGTTTCTGCTTTTACTTTGTGCCTAAGTAATTGTTAAAAAATAATTATACTAATGTACAAATAAATAAAATAGGTTTGTCTTAATCGTAACAATAAAAATTTGTCCTAAAAGGTAACAAAAATTCATGGTTTTAAAAATCACATAGGTACCTACTAGGTAGATACGAGTAGATTAACTTATACACACATTTCTAAATGGTAACAGTAGTAATTGTAGATATACATTCTAAATGTATGTCTAAAACAGGTCTTTAAAAATCCCTTTTCTTTTCGGACCATGGATGACCAGCCTAGAGTAAATATTGACACACGGACGCAATGTTACAGCTAGGGCTACCAGCTTTTTTTTTAAAAGAATATTACCCATGTTAATCATGACTAATACTCCCCCTTCCCCTCCTATTAAGCGTAAAGCTTGTGCCAGGAGTGGCTACGACAATAGTGCAACGGGTGGGGTTTGAACCGCCGGCCTTTCGGAATTCAGTCCGCTTCTCAACCGTTGAGCTATCGAGGTGTTGGTATTTTTCAAACTATTCTAATTTAACTTAGCTTTAGCGTAATGCTATAAGTAAATGAATGAACGGTCATTCAGCGCAATAATAAAATAAAGAAGTGGACAGGCAAGAATTTATCTTTATAAGTGATCTCTACCAGCTTAGCGGTAATTATGACCTGGTGTTTATGAGTCCGCTTCTATTCGAAGTGTCGGTGGTTCAATTCCGGGCACACACCTCTTTTCGTAGTTAAAAATGTGTGTTTAAACAATTAGGTAAGATCACTTGCTTTAACGGTGAAGGAAAATATCGCGAAGAATCCTGATGCCTGAGAGTTCTCAATATTGTTCTCAAAGGTGTGTGGTATGGCTATACCCCTTTCATTCTGAGAAGAGACCCGTTCTCAGTAGTGAGCCGGCGATGGGTTGTTGATGATGATCTAACTTTTATACAAATGCACAACACCCGTGCAAAGTAGGTACCTATCAACTCTATCGGATGGACAATATACGAATACATAATATAACGAAATGACAGAATGTCAGACGGACAAAATTTTAACTAGCTTTTCCCGCGGCTTCATCCGCGTGGACTACGCAAATTTCAAACCCCTATTTTACACCCTTAGGGGTTGAATTTTAAAAAATCCCTTCTTGGCGGAGTTTAAGCCCGATTCGTCCAGTAGTTTGAGCTGTGCGTTGATAGGTCAGTCACTCAGCCAGTTATTCCTTTTATAGAAGAATAAAGATTCCTGCAGTAGCTGGTTATTATTACTGTTTTGGAAAAAGGTATGGTAACCCTAGGCTTGGCTATTAAGTAGCTCGTCGCTTTGAATAGCGTCTCGCAGATGGGGGTGTGGGTGCATGTTTGTAATGATGATGTATTTTCCGTGGAAATCGCTAAATTTTCCGCAACTTTCCGCAAAACAAATACATTTCACGGATCCATTTCGATTATACTATACCTTTTTTGTAACAAATAGTGTGGCAAATCAAAGTGTTCGGATGACTTTGTAAAACAATTATTGTAGAGTTTCCAAAAGTGGAAGTCGCTAAATTTTCCGCAAAACAAATACTTTTTACGGATTCATTTTGATTATAAGTTATAACTATCTTTGTATCAAATAGTGTGGCAAATTAAAATGTTCGGATGACTTTGTAAAATAATTGTAGAGTTTGCAAATTTAGTGAAAAATATTTTTTGTAAAAAAAAGTTTTGTATAATCGAATTAAATTGTTGTTACAAATTATATTGCATGCGTTTTTATAATAATACCTAATATTTTTTTGAAAATCATAGTAAATTATTATATTTAACATTTTTTAATTTATTGCAGTTTGCGAATTTAACGTTATTTTCGTAACTTGTTACAAATATGACATACGTGGGAATGTTACAATATTGTTTCGTTCTTTTGCTTATTTGTCTACTATTGCATTCTTCAATTTATCACAGAGTTAACGAATTCAATGACGCGATTATTTAGGTATTTATTTTATTTATATTTATTAAACTTATAGAATGTACAAAGCATTTTTGTTACATTCAGTGCCACAAAAACCACAGTCGGTTTTACCGGGCACTGTAATTATTGTGAGGATATTACAAATTTTCTGTTCTTACCTTGCGCGATGCGTACAGCTGGCATCTTGATTCTCATCTTGATTTGGTCACCTATTTTTAGATCTTCAACAACTTCGCTATCCTCAGAAAAATCTTTATCTCGATATCTCGTTATCAGCGTGTTAGCACTTCACATGTGCCGCCGTCGGCCCGGCGACTTATCGTCCCACTCTCAAAACGTTTTTGATAATAAAGGTCGAGGTGTCATACTAATCCTCAACTAAAGTCCGACGGATACAACATAAACTGATAATAGTCATCTCCTCAATTTCTTCATACCGACTTTCCACTTCTACTTTTTTCTTTTCATGGTGCGACGAATCAGTTCACAATTTCCAAAAAATTTCCTCCAGTTTTGACCGGTCATCAGTCTTATCAACACTCGTATTAACGTCCCAGTGTACTATAATCTTTCCGCACTGTTTGAGGAATTAATTTTAAGTTTTAACACTTGTATTCTATAATAGTTTGATTTTCACGTGTGTCAATATTTTCACCACTTTGTCTCTATAATGAAAATTTTCCAAAACTCGTCCCGAAGATCGTCCAAATAATTTTCTGAACTGTGATAAAATTTGCAATACTAAAACAAAACGATATAATTTTATTTGAAATAGACTATTGTTGTTTGTGATTATCGTAGCGTAGTACGTCGCGTGCGGAGCGGTGCGAGGCAGGTGCGCGGCCGGCCGCCCGCTCTCGCCCGATGTCCGAGAACGTCTGTCCTGTGTCCCTTTGCGCGAGGGCTCGACGGCCTCGTGTCCACGACTCGCGCCGTCTCTCTCGACCGGCCGACGACGGCGCGTGCGAGTCCGTACCAAGTAGCCAGGGGTTACTCGCGGTCGCCACCGCCTCGGCTGCTTGAGCGAGACGCCACCGCGCGCCCCTCGACCGCAAAGCGTGGGAGTGAAAGGGATAGTCATAAATCACAAGTGCCGTGCGTCGGTGTGCGTGCGCGGGTGGGGCGAAGATGCAGCGCGTACAAAAGAAAAGGGATAATATTTGCTTGCATATTTCATGACTCGATTAGGAGATGGAATTTTTAATTGAATGGACCGTGTCGCACGGTCAGTCTGCGCTTGTGAACGCTTTTATATGAAGCATAAGTTTTAAAACAACTGTGACAACTTTCTCGTGAATTGAACTCTACAATAACTGGACTCTACAATACTTCGACTAAGAAATATTTCACGTTCTAATATTAAAATATTTTTAAGGTCTAAAATTTATTAACGGAGAAAACAGTAGTTTAACAACATAATTATTACAGAGAGCATACAATACAAACTGAAATCTGAACAGTTCGAACTAACCTTCGTGCGTGAGGTGACTTGACCACATTTTTTCTCAAACTTTTCGCGCGTAGCATGGTGCTACGGGCGCTACGGAAAGTGTAGAGATTCTTCCATTTCGTTTTTAATCAATAAACAAACTTGATAACGATTTTTTTTGCATATTGTGTATGCACTTATACCAAGTTTTTCAAATATTGATTCTTGTTTTGTGTAAAATTATTATAAAATACTTATGTAGGTATGTAGGTAGGTACCTATTGATAAAAAAATATATAGTATTTATAATCTTTACCTAAATTTTGTGTTCTATCATCGTAAAAATATAAAAAGAAAAGTCCTCTTTCAGTCACTGCCTTATCATTGCCCAGCCAAAAACTCTTAGATTTAGAGTCTAGACAGTTAAAATTTTCCACAGAGATTTCTTAACGAATGAACTCAGATTTGTCGAAATTCGCACAGGATAGCCAATAAAGAGGATTTATATTATTATTTTCACTGAACAAAGCCATGGGCTGTCGCTAATATTCAAAACTTTCGTAAAATAAAATAATCGTCATAACGGGCTGCCATTTTTGAAGGACACTCGTAGGTGCCAAAAAGTGCGTGTCTATGCCTGCGCCAATATTTATGTAGTTTGTGTCTGTGTAGGTATGTGACACACACACATGCATACGAATTTGTCTTCACTTATTAAACGAGCTTTGCCCATCTAAAGTTTTCCATAGCTTTGTAAAACACAGACAATGAATCAACAAGCAAAACCTACCTCATGAAAAGTCCAAACGTAAACTTTTAGCAGAAATACAAGAGCATAAATAGTTCGCTAAAAGCAACACGTAGTTAAGATTCACTCTCACTCAACTTCCCGGCGCATTTTTTACCGCGTTATTTTACTTAAGACGGGAAACTTATCTCGGTCCTTGACTTTAATAAGTTTTATGACAGTCTGGCGCGAACTGCGGACGAAAAAGAACTTTTTCATAATTGTTTCCGAACTCACTTCGTCGGTTTAAAACGTTCGATTATTGAAATTTAAAAAGTTTTCATGTCGAGCTCTTGTTTTTAATTGTCGATTGATTTTAGAATTGTTTTGTTTTGTTACAGGAGGTATTTCTCAACTTTCTTTGTCTTAATTTTATTTAAGTGTTAAGGATAAATTATTTATGATTAGGTAGATAGGTATATTGGTAGATGCTCAAGTACCTACCTATGCTTTTTTATAAGATAAGTACTATAAATTATTACCACATTCTTGTAGGTAGACATTTTTGGTTTATTCGTAATTTAATTAAATGTTTTCTTAAACCTGACCTTCATATCTGCCTTTATCTTTATTTAAAACAAAGTAAATTGCTATTAATTTCCAATTTAATAGCTTGATTTTTTTTGTTGTTTCATCGTCTTAGATACTTATGTTAAGTATGTAGATATCTATTAAGTACCTCAGTATTTAGATAAACTTGTTTTACTGTACAATTATTTATTAATTAATTAAAAGATTTACAAAGTGAAATGATGTGTAAGTATTATTTATGTACTTAGTGTGAACTTTGGATAAAGTCCTGTAACGTAAGTTAAAATATGGCACCTGCAAAAAAAATCAAACAATTTACAAAAAATTTAGTTTTGAAGTTTGGACACAGTATTTTCGAGTAGGCTGGACAAAAATAACTGGACAATACAACCACATTCGGACATCGAGTGAAATCATTCCATCCTTGTCTAAAGGTTCCGCGGTTTGAGTGAAAATAGAGATGGATAGGGGTGTCCGTTTTCTCTAGTGGAAAACTTGGGATAATGAGTTATATATGTTCATCTCGTTCATATGTAGGAATGTGTGGAGGATGCGAGAGGGATGGTTTGTGATGTGTGAATTTTCACGTGTGATTCGGGATGCTACTCGGCACTAGACGGCGCGAAAAGCGGGGGCGAGAAACGAACCATCCCTGAGGTTCTTTACTGAGATGGCTACTTACTTTGAGAGGCTGTTGATTTGTATATAAATAAGTATAGGAACACAAGATTAATATTGCCAAAATTAAGTAAAATATTTATAAAAACAAGGGGTGTTTTGATATTTTAAATTTTCCGAGTTTTTCGAATTTCGAAAAATTAACTTTAAAAGAATTTATGTTAGGTACATAAATTCTTTTAAAGTTAATTTTTCGAAATTGGGTATGCATCAAGAAATATTCGCTATTTTCACGATTTTCCTTTAATCACTAAAGCACTTGTCTCGTCTCAGATTGAGAAGGGTTTAAGTATTGGTCCAGCACGCTGACCAAGTGCGGATTGGCAGACTCCACATACTTACCTACCTTTAAGGACATCATGGAGAATTGTACCTAATGCATGCCGATTGCCTCACGATGTTTTACTTCATTGAAAGCAAACGTATAAGTATTAAATAAATTGTTTAAACGCACGTTCCTTTAATAAAGAAATTAATGTTAATTGCTTAAAACGCACATATTATACTTAGGTAACTCGGAAGAGTTAATTCCTCGGATTGGTGGCAAGGCCTTGACCACTAAGCAATCGATAAATTAATAAATATATTAGCTAAGTTGGCAGGTAGGTATCTACTTACCTATTTCTTTTTTATTATTCAATGATTTCGTTTAATGATTGTTATAGTTTTAAGTAATAAACCGTTTATCCTTCAACAGAGTTTCAATTTTTGTTTAAGTTTTCAAACATGTCACACAGGACATAATTGTAGATCTTGGTCGGATATGTCGTATTTTTTGTTACGCAACAGATGTGGGACAGGATATCGAAAATTGCTCGATTTGATACATGAAACGTTGTCGCTGAGAAAGTATCGGGTTTGGTTTGGGATTGTAACGTGATTTCTAGCGTTTTTGTTTCGTAGGAAACAAAATTTTGATAAATTGTAAGTCCGTTAACTTAGCTACCCAGAGTACAGATCTAATAGCATATAGGTAGATACAATCTACTGTAATCTATTACCTACTTAGTATTTTATAAATTACCTACAATAATTAATGCGCAAATGCATTTGTTTATTGGTTGAATCACGGTGCAACAAAGCATCGGCTTCGTTATAGTCAAAAACTTACAAGAGTAATGTGCCGATTTGAAAAGAATAAGTAATTATAATTAAAAGTTAATATTTATTTCAAAGTATTGTTAAAATTTAGTTGATTCTTCAGTAATCTAGCAAGAAGAAACTTTGACTATTGTTTTTAGTGTATAGGTTACCTAGCTATAACTAGATGGGTAGGTACTCACTCGTAGGTACTTACCTAGGTACTTTTTTTAATTTGACCGTTAGAAACAAGTCAACAGTTAACAATAAGGATTCCTTAAACTGAATTTAAGTTATGAAGTTTTTCGTGTCACTTCTTTAATGATGATAGAAATAAGTAGCGTCCCAACATTAGAAAAAAAAACAACAGTGGTTTAGACAGCGATCACATTCCCGAAATAGACCTAACTTACGCAAGTCCCTTTTCAAGGGCACATGTGGTAGACACAAACTAATGTCACACAGTTTCTATGTAACAAAATTATCTACATATTTCTCTAGTCAAAAGTAATAGGTACTTTAAAACTATTATCAATTAGATTGAGTTTCGTTTGTGTGTCAGTTTTGCAGCTGAAAATGTAAGTTGGTATAAGGATTTCAAAAATAAACACACCCCTTGATGATTTCGTTTTAGTCCTTGGATTTGGGCGCTTAGTAAGACAGGTAAAATATTATGGTTAGATTAATAACTGGTTTATTATTGTATTGTTTTAGTATCATACATGCTTCGCTGGTTTAATTACGAACAGAGGATTTTTGCCTCCGACACTTTGGGCTACAACTAGGGACGTAGGTATATTTCGACGCTATCAAGCACACCCACTTAGCACACGGGTCCACAGTTTTATGATCTACGGGTCTCCTCTCAAAAACAGAATCTTTAGGCCTTAGTCCCAGTGCTGATTGGCAGACATTTCCATGGATAGTTACCTATACTTAATTAATAACGTGCAGAGTTTATTTTTTATCTCGGGAAATCAAAGACATCGGGATTTTTAAAAACCCAAGCGAACGAAGATGCCGGCACCATCTATCATCTAGTAGTAATTCCTACCTACTTTTACACCTAGCAATAACTGACCCACAAGTTATAAATAGCACTCATCTACCATTTTTCTTTTGTACGTAGGTATACTACTTTGTATGAAGGCCGATATGAAAGCAAAAGTGTAAATGGTTGCATAATTTCGCTAACATAATGGAGGTCGGCTTGAGTTGTGAGAGACGTACCTACATGGTAATTATGATCATCAGCTCACTACTGAGTACGACTCACATTTCAGCATGAGAAGGGGTTATGCCTTAGTATTTGGATTTTTGTGGGTTGGCCATATCCACTACGCTGGCCAAGTGCAGATTGGCAGACTTTACACACCTTTGAGAATGTTATAGAGAACTCTCAAGCATGTTGGTTACCTCACGATGTAATTGTCTAAAACGCTCATAACTCCGAAAAGTTAGAAGTGCATGCCAGGAATCGAACCCCGAAGAGGAGGGGGGCGTCTTAACCACTAGGTTATCATGGCTCTACTATATATAGAGGCTTTTATAAAAGCAAAAGTGTAAATGGTTGCATAATTTCGCTAGCATAATGGAGGTTGGTTTGTAAGTTGTGAGAGACGTGCGGTGGTAATTAGGATGGATCTGGTGAATCAACGGCGCCTACGAGCCCCGGCCTAATCAAGCGCGGCCAAATAAGTCAGACTGCTTAGGGCTAATGCAGACTAGCCTAGTGTGGGATCTTCAGCCTTATTTGCAGCTTAACGTTAATTATTGCTATTGCAAAAATATTGCTAGATACCTAGTAGGTACTTAGGTAATAAATAGTAAAATTTCAGAACTGTAACTATTTAGCCAGTAAAAAATGATTTATTTATTTATTTATTTATTGTCAACCAAAACAGATTACAATAACTACTTCAACTTAATTCTTAAATTGATACATATTTTGACCTTATTGTAATCCTATATGGTCGCACAACATGACTATGGTTTTTTAGGCACGCTTAATTATTATCTAATATTAATAAATTAAATTTAATATAAACACTTAATAAGTACACTTATACTACAATAAATAATAACCTAAGAATTCGACGAAATAACAATGTTATTCTATTATTTTACTTAATTATTATAACTACTTTTCTAGCAAATATATTATATCTATGATCAAAAATATCTAAGTCTATATCTGTTATATTATTATAGGAGCGGCACATTCTTATAACAGGATTATAAAATGAGGTGTTATTTTTTGCGTCACTCGATAAAAATACTTAGTAGGAGGTAAGTTATATTGATCTCTCATATGAAAGGGAGTAAAGCATTATTATTACCGATTTTACTATGTACCTAATCAAAAAAAGGCATAATTACTATACTCAACTAGTAGGGACTGGGACGTTGAAAAATATAAATTGAGCCTTAGGTGAATGGACCCACTAAAATCAAAAACCTGTTAAGTGCGAGTTTGACTCGCATGCGAAAGGATATCGAACAAAAAATAAGACTTTTTAATGTCATGGCAGCCATTTAAAAAAAATCTAGATATTTGTTGTTATAGTGGCAATAGAAATGCATATATTTTGTGAAAATTTCAACTCTGCCTATTATGGTTCATCCGCTGATATACAGACGAATACGGATGGACGGACAACAAAGACTTAATATCTAATAGGCTCCCGTTGGCACCCTTTGGGTATGAAACCCTAAAACGTCAGCATGACAGGCTGAGGTGACGATAGTGCCCCGAAAAAGTATAGAGTTAGGAGTTGTAGAGAAATTGGTCTTGGCCCAGTGGTCAACATCTGTGTAGGTATTCTTAAAAATGGTTTATTCAAAAGAAGAAACTGAAGTTGCTGGTCTAAGCCTAACCTGAGTTTAAACCGAACACGGTAGCTAATGCACTGCCCGCCAACGTGGACATAAATTGAGATGAGATCCAGCATTCATTCCCAAACAACCAACTATAAACATAGACAATTAGCGTGAAAGGGAACAATAAGTGAAACAAAATAATATAAATACAAACATAATATTCAATAGTCTTACGTTTTGTCTATTAAGTAATTAGGTATTGAAACTAAAAATAATTTAGGTACTTAATTATATTTTTCTCCTCTCCTCCAACTAAATAATTATTACCCCTTATATTAACCGAGGAGGTAATAAGATAAGTAGAAAGAGGCTAGCATCTTCTCAGCATCTATCTTCTCAGTAGAATCTGCATTCCGAAGTGGTAGAGTCTTGACTTATAGTGGCACACGATGTCCTATATGAAATAAATTCATTTCATTTCTATTTAGATTGGATGCAAAAGACTGGAATAGGAAATAGTGGGTACTCAAAAGAAGTAAATATATGTCCTGTGTTACACTGGGTTGTTGACGATAGGCCATTTTTGACCTATCGTCAACAACCAGTCAACCTAGTAAGTAGGTCAACGTTGCCCTACTTACTAGGCTCTATTTCCTTGACAATGAAACTTAACTGTACATTTTACATGTAAGTATGCGAGTCATGAGTCTCGTTTTCAGGTTGGACTACTTGTGTCGTGCGCACTATAATACGCAACAAAAAATAATCTTGTCCCGCCTATTAAAAAAGCGTGTGATTATGACCCCATCGATCTATGACATATAAATGCCAAATTATCATATTATTAAATCACTTGCAACGCAATGCATCCTATGCCACCCACGCTTTTCTCAGGCTGACTCATCATTGCGAAATATTTGCTTAGCTCCGACGAGCCTATAAATCTGTTGGTGGCTAGATGCTCATTGTTATAGTGATTGTTTATTATCAAGTTTTCGAGATAATTAACTCGAATAAAGCTCTTATGCGTGGATTAAATCCACAGAAAGGTGATTAAATCTAAATGTCACGGAATTATGAATAAAATACCCCATTCGTACTTCACTATTGTAAATCTTAACGTGTGTCTGTTTGTTTGTTACTTCATTAATCCTCAACTTTTTGTCTTTTGAAAATCAGGGGAAGAACGAGGTCACGGGAAAAATATTGTGGCATCCACACTAATATTATAAATATAAATGCCAACGTAGGTATATCTTTATTTGTTCTGACTTAAGCTACTTATTATCACGGAAAATCAAAGACTTTTCACGGGATTTATAATAAGCTTATCGTAAAAAGTGCTTTTTTTTTTTGTAAATTAGTAATTTTTCTATTGGTAGACAATAAAAATTTTGATTTTAATAGGTAACAACTTACTACATACTTAGCACTAATAAATAATAATTATAGCCAAATAAAGGTAAAATAAAATAAAGGTATAACACCAAAAAGTTATTTGTCTATGAATGCATTATGCATTTTACATAATGTGCACATACAATAATATATTATAAGTGTGTATTTTAGTAATAAATAAGAGTATAGCTTCCATAAATTAAAAGGATGAGTTAAAAAAGATTAATTATGTAGGAACCTAATTCCCTCATTTATTTGAATCTCATTTTAAATCACCCCCTTACATTTTGCAACCCTAACCAGTGCATGGTACAGGTAGACACGAGTTATATTGACCGGGTAAAGTTAAAGGTCAATTTTCTCAGAGTTCCTTTTGTTTTAAGCAATAGAAGACTTAACAATAAATAAAGTAAAAAAGCCCAATAATAGAGATTAATTAGATTATTCCGGCCAAGGATTGCGGTGTTATCTAAACTGACTTTTCTTAAAACTGTGATTTCTGAAAATTAATAATGAACACATTTTTCCATTTTGTTATATAAAAGGAAACTTCGTGACAAGCTTGAATAATTATCATGGGAATAACCTGGGATGTGTAATTACTTTTTTTATTTTTAAAAAAGAATATTAGCCATGTTATTCATGACTAATACTCCCCTTTCCCCTCCAATTAAGCGTAAAGCTTGAGCCAGGAGTAGGTACGACAATAGTGCAACGGGTAGGGGTTTGAACCGGCGACCTTTCGGAATTCAGTCCGCTCCTCAACCGTTGAGCTATCGAGGCTCAAAATCTTAGTAGGTAAGTACTTAATAAATCCATAACATCATTTGAGTAGATAGGTAGGTACTAAGTACTTACAGCACTGGGTTCTATAATTCTATACGATCTATAGGTACCCATCCCTTTCGCTAAAGAAAGAGGATGTTCCTTTTGTTTTGTTGCATTTTTAGGGTTAACTGATGTAAAATATGACCATCGTTACACCGGTGTTTCCATAGTGATATTAAAACTTCCACCCCAAATAAAAAGTCTGATATTTTGGTAGGTGATACCGCGTGGTACCGTGTATTGACCGCCACGGTATCGTCCATTCGAAGGTGGAAAGGTCACTTATTAAGGACGTAATGCTTAATCACGATTTCGAAAAAGTTCTCTATGAAGACAGCGGGAAATGTGTGGACGAGGAAAGCAGAGAATCGTGAGTGGTAGCTCTCGGGAAGGTCTATGTCCAGCTGTGGACGCAAACAGGCTGATTGATTGGAAAAATATTAGGAAAAAAGAATACGGCAGTAATTTATAACTTCAGCTCAAACCGCTAGGTCTATAATGGTTTTGGGTCTGAGTTTATCTAGTCTTGCCTGTAGATAAGTTTTCTCCATAATAATTTATCTTACCTACACTAGAAAAAGGATTTTCAGACATACCAACAGGCAGCAAATTGAAGTGGCAATGGGCCAGCCTTGCTTTTCGTAGAGGCGATGGCCGTTACAGCTGAAAAGTCCTTGAGTGGAGACCGCAACTTAGGTACTATTTTGTAGCGTAAAGCGACTTCCGTTACGCTGGATAAGTAGGTAAGTATATAAAGACGGAGGCGGGAAGCGGCTGGATGAGGAATGCTGAGGGCAGGGTGTTAGCGCTAACCATGGAAAGCATATGTTCATCAGTGGATATCCGCATTTTAATATTATGGAGCCATATACTCTCGGTTTCATAATCATATTTACCTACTTAATATTTTCAATGCGAAAGTGTGTTTGTTTTGTTGGTTTGTCCTTCCATCACGCCATATCGGAGCAACACTCGGCGTTAATTTTTATATGGATATAGTTAAGGACCTGAGGAGGGACATAGGCTACTTTTTATCCCAGAAAATTAAAGAGTTTCATCACGGGATTTTAAAAAAGTAAATCCAGGTGACGAAGTCGCGTGCATCAGCAAGTCGTAAA
This sequence comes from Maniola jurtina, assembly GCF_905333055.1. Lineage (NCBI taxonomy): Eukaryota > Metazoa > Arthropoda > Insecta > Lepidoptera > Nymphalidae > Maniola > Maniola jurtina. The sequence continues at coordinate 4,073,085 of NC_060044.1, forward strand.
ATAAACCCGGTCTGGGATAAATCTTAGTGTTTAAAAATACAGAGAAGCTATTTAATAAAGCTTCCAATAGGTTTTATTAAAACACTCGATTCTTTCACCATCCATTTCGAGTTCGACAAATAAATAAAATTATCGCAGCCTTGTTCAGTTAATTGTCGAGAGCTCGTCAACCGGCAATTAGCGGCGCTATCGACTTAATACAGCAAATTGTCCATTATACTTGATTATACTTTTAAAAATTATTCTAAAGACCTTGCGCGTTGTTTCAAAAACGTTTGAAGTTATCTTTGAATTGTAATACCTATTAGGCAAAGGGCGTCTATAGCGTAATGGTGTGTCCTGTTTTTGTTTATTAGGGTTTTAAAACTGATTTCGTTTGATTAGGCACCTACCTACCTAGAAACGATGGGAGAGGATCATGCTATAAGAAAAGCATATTGGACATCCGGTAGAGAACGCCCTGTCTAGTAAGTTTTTTAAACATACACCCTTCCAGCGCCGCTAGCATGGGCAGTAGATAAAAATTATATCCCCGATTATATCCACTGATTTGTATGACATCAGTGGGTATAATTGGGAGATTTAATTTTTATCTACTGCCCATGCTAGCCGGGCAGGTAAATTAGTTTACCAGCTGAAAATTGAGGTGTAGAGAAAGACTTAATTTAAACCGCATTATTGATTGATGTTCCCAAAAACTCAACGGCTCATACAAAATCGACACGAATGGATGGTAGGATAGATCATAACAGTGTTCAATTTGATCTTTGGTGAAAAAAATCAAGTCAAAACCTTTTGGAGTAAGTAGGTAACTTTATTAAAATCACGACGAATCTAAATATTAGGTGTCTAATGTTAAAAATAAAAATAATAAATCATAAATATTGTTATTCGTAGAAAATTACCAAGAATAACAGCTATAGTGACAAGCAAAGGCTTCAAACAAAGCATCATCTCCACGCTGTCAATCATTCTAGACCTCGCGACTCCGTGGTCAAGTTCGATTCCTAATTCATTCCTGATGACTCCGGGCAAGGTCAGCGAAGCCTAGAATTTACATACAAACAGACGACTTAACTTCAAAAAATTAACCTTCGAAATGGAGAAGCTTTACGCATTGGTCGTCTCTGTCATAATAGCGGACCATCAGGTCTCATAATATGGAGGTGTAAACAACGAGGCGTGCCAAGTGTGCATAAACTTATTTTATCTGGTTGATTTATACTTTTTAATGTGTGTGTAAATTGCGTTTTTAAAAAGGGCTAGGTACATTATGGTTAGCTATGGATGCATTCAGACCAATGCTATGATGGACGTGTTTAAATATAGGAAAACGAAGTCATCCTCCAATCATGATAAAAATGGCAAGAGGTAATATTCTTAGTAGGTACAATGTTAGTTTAGGGAGAGAGCATGTCTCTTGATTGCGAGATCCACTTCGGATTAAAAATTACGATCCATGCATAGACTTTTTGTAGCGAGCGGTCTCATGTCTTCACTTAGGCGTATTGTTTGATGATGGATTAATGACTGTCCATTCAACGAGGGGTCGCACTTTTTGTCGTCTCTACAGATTATTATAAGTCTATGTTATTCAAATTATTTTGCGCTTAAACCAATACAAATAGAACCTTACATAGAAGCAACATAGTTGATTTTAATGTAATATTCGTTTTAGTGAACGCGTATATTAATTGGTTATTTTACTTTTGTTTCCTTATTTATGGATACTGAACACTGGTATTTAAGTGGTAGCAATACCTACTTAGCTATTTTATTATGTCTAAACATTTACCTAACCTAAAGTAGGTAAGTATTTAATAAAGTACTATGACCGTTATCACAGTTCACTCTGCCGTTATAGAAACTAATGAATATACCTAACTACTAAATAAAAAGTAAAGTAGGTACCTATGATTGAAACATGCACTAAGCTTAGTTACTAATAAAAGAAAATTTTAAATTCTATGTCTCTAATAAACCTAGGGCCATTTTCACAAAGCAAAAAGTTAGCGGTACTTAAAGGAAAACATCGTAAGGAAACTTGTCATAATTTTCTCAAATGTTTATGAAGTCTGCCATTCCACATTGAGGTCCTATCGGGCTATGAGAGTGAGGGAATAGAGAGTAGGTAAGTACACTTATGTTTGCGCAGATGGCAGAATCTGTGCGGATTCGGTTGATAGAAATTATCTTACTTTTGTCAAAGATGCGTACCTAATAATTTAACTAGTTTGTTACTAATTACGAAACTGGGTCATATTCAACTTCTCGATATTCTCACGATATCCTTCATAATACCGTCTCAAATTATAACGAACGAACACTTCAAGAATAAGCAACTCGATACATCGATCTTATCACTCGATAAGGACCAATCGTTCGCAAATCTCGGATGTCAAAGCATCGATGTCGTGAATCGATATAATGACATGACAATTACCGTCCCGTCTCTGAATGACAATAATAGCATTATTAGTTAAAGTATCCCATTGTACGAATGTGAGGCAAAGTAAATATTTTGACAAAAAGTCCTTTAGACGTATTGAGTTACGTAGCTTACGTAAGGGACAATGGTGGATGAATGGAGACAGTAACAGCCTACTAAAAAGCATTGATGTTAAGAATTTACGATAGACAATTGGCCGGGCTTTTGTTAGGCATGACGTTTTTTGCCTCTTGTAGCTTGAGCTTAAACTGTGGCAGGCGCCCTTGGCTATGACTAGGTACTTTAGTTTATTTTTCTTCTTGAAAATGCTCGTGTTTCTGTCCCGTTGTAAGTTGTGTAAAACCACTGAATTAAAATGACACTTTAATGTTAGTATTTCAGCTGTTCTTCTTTAAAGTAGGTTGTATTATGGATCCTTCTCGAATAAAGTACAACACAAGGTTTGAAGAATTCTATCCTACTTTCATTACTAACAAGTAGATACCTATCTATATTGAACCAGTAGGTACGTACCTACTGTTCCAAAGTTAAAGGAACTTATGCATTAAAGCATTTTTTTTGGGTTTTAATTCTATACGAGTACCGCTATATCAGGCCATGGAATATTGACAGTGTAAAATGAAAGTTGTGACACCAAAAAGCCATTTTTAGCATTTGATCATCAGCCAAAATCGATATTTACGACTTTGAGTTGCACGACCAAGAAACCACTGACCATACCAAATAAACAGTAACTATATGTATGACTATAGATGATGCCCGCGACTTTGTCCGCGTGGATTTAGGTTTTTAAAAATCCTGTGGGAACACTGATTTTCTGGAATAAAAGTTTCCTATGTCAATTATCAGGACGCAAGGCTACCTCTGTACCTACCGAATTTTATCCTCCGTGGGAACTCTTTGGTTTGGGTTAAAGCGTAGCCTATAAAAACTAAAACCTGAATTTTTTACTTTCTTATTATTTTCTATTTTCTATGCTGGTGAACCAAATCGCCGAAATACGCGGCCTCGTCCATCAATAGGTATCAGATCCATCTGTACCTAGTATGTCTGTAGAACGAAGAACCTTTTACCAGCCAGTATGACGAACCCTCAAGCTGTCGAAACATCGGTGATTCCAAATTCAAATAAAAGTCAAACAATGGCTACGCGGCCCGAATCCAAATGACTGGCGGCGTGGGCCGATATCCATGTGGGTTGGAGGTCACTGCTGTGCGTTCAAAGGTGAATTCGATTTTTAAATTCAGGACCGCTGTTTAATTAAAAAGTGCAAGTAACGCGTTCGGAAACTTTTTTCAATAAACCCCCATTATACGTGTTCATTTTTAAGCATGTTTGTTTTTATAATAAATAAATATGCGTCTACATTCTTTTTTTTTTAATTGCAACTTTAATAAAATTTAAGTCCAGTCCAGCATACCGGTAAGCTCTCCATAATGTTTTCAAAGCTGTGTGAATCTGCCAATCTGCACGTGGTGATGAATTATGACATCATTCTGCGAGGAAACCTGTGATTAGTAGTGTGCTGGTGATTTTTATGAAGTCGACCGAATATTCAAGGTCGATGGACCTGAAATTGATAACCAGAGAATTGAGAATTGAGTTGGGGGAAATCGTTAAACTTTTGTGGAAGCTTTCCATAGGCGAATCCATAATATTTTTTTAAAGTAATTTTAATCATGACTAACATTCCCCTTTCCCCTCCAACTAAGCGTAAAGCTTGTGCTAAGAGTGGGTACGAATATAGTGCAACGGGTGAGGTTGAGCCGCCGAACTTTCGGATTTCTGTCCGCTCCTAAGTATAAGTTGATTAATATTGAAAATTTTCAAATAATTTAATGCATGACCATGTAAGGAAATAAAATATATTTTTCACAGTAAGAAAGTATCGAAAATGAGTTCATCCAGTAAGTAATGACATGTTGCTTCGTGTGCCAAACAATGGTGCTACGAGTAACAATCCCACTTTCGCGGTGAAGCCAAATGTTGCCTCAAAATGAGGAAAAGGATAATAAGTAAATGGAGTCGCTATCCTTATTACAAAGAAAGTGTGTTAGTTTGTCCTTCAACCACGCTAAAGCGCAGGATTGAGACGAACTCTTGCACGGAATACGGATAGATACTTCCACGGACAGATAGATATATTGTTAAACCTAGACATAGACCACTTTTTATCCTGGTAAATCAAACAGTTTCTAGGGAGTCAAGTCAAGAGTGAATAGGTAGGTATCTTCTATAGACAAGCACACTTCATCTTAGACTCTATCATCATTTGCCAGTAGGTCTGATTGCAGCCAATCACAAGCCTATTTAAAAAAAGCCAACTCGGTACACTTATATCGCTAGGTAGGTATGTCAGAGATCTTCACGCAAGTGCCAACAACAACTGTACGCAACACAGTCGGCTGAACGATGCATGAACGCATAGGTAACGATCACACATTATATTTCATATATTATGTAGGTATTTGATAAGATAGAGTATCTTACTCGTAGATAGATTAAACCTTAGACAATAATTAGGTAAGTATGCATAATGATAACGCATTTAAGGAAAACCAAAAAAATCTGATGGCTAAATATTATTTTTGTAAACAAGAATTCGCTACTTACCTACTCTTTAGTATTTGCTGTCCCAAGTTTAAAGCGAATTATCCTCGGTCAGAATGTATGTTTTGCATTGTCAATAGAGTGATTACCACACAGACATTATCCTTGACAGCCGGCCGGCAAATTGAGTTGGTACGACTTGGGTATGACATCAATTATTGTGAGACTTGAAGCTATCTGTCTTTATTTGACCTCACATAAATCATAATACATACTCCAAGAAAACGTGTGAAAATATACTTAATACTTATTAAAAAACTTAATAAAAACTTCCATACCCCTGCCAAGTTAGCTCGCTTCCATCTTAGACTGGCGTTTCATGATTCTAGAATCTAGATCAACAGGAAGTACCCTATAGGTTTTCCTGACAGATACAACAGACAAAAAGATAGACGGACAGACGGACAGACAGACAGTTAGACAGACAGACAAACAACAAAGTGATCCTTTAGAAACCTTAAAAAGTACCTATAGGTAAGATTAGGATTTAGGACCTTCCGGATTTAAGTGCGTCTTACCTACTTATTAAGCCATTAAGGTTTATATTGTGCCTATTCATATCATTAGCCACATGCACATTGTGGTCAACCGTCCGTTTAGCCTGAACGAGAATTGATAAGCATTGCGGTTAGAATGTTAACATGTGCCTGGATTAAGTATTTATTTAGGGTGGTCAGCTTTCACCTGTTGGCTGGCGACAGTTGGCATCTGAACGTCATTGTGTCTTAGAAATTAGCATAATGCATGTCTGGGGAATTTCGGAACTACTAACCATAGGTTAGGTATGGCGTTCTTTTGTTGTTTTCTTTCGAGACTTGTACCTCCTTGGCTCTGTGGTGAGCGTTGTATTTTTTTTAATTAGACATCCCTGGTTAGATTTCCGGAAGATTGGATCTGGGAATTGATATTTTTTTTAAAACAGAGATAACCTAAGTACCTACTGGTTAAGACTTTTCGGGCCGTCCGAGGTATCACTTGCTTTAACGACAAGGGAATCATAGGAACCCCTGCTTGCTTGGGAGTTCTCCATAATGTTCTCAAAGGTGTGAAGTCCGGCAATCCCACTTGGCCAGTGTGGTAGACTATGGGCAACCCTCTCTCATTTAGAGAAAAGATCAGTGCTCATAGGCCGCGATAGGTTGAGATAATGATGATGATGACGAAACCGGCAAAGCCGTGCCACCAAGCGATATAGCGTTCCGGTACGGTGACGTACAGAACCGACCAAGGTTTCCAGGTTAGCCCGCATCCTCTTAGACTGCATCATCACTTACCACCAGGTGAGATTGCAATTAAAATTGTATCAGAAAAAAGATTATATCAGCTGGTCTGGAGTAATCACTTGCAAGTACCTAAAACAATGAGATCTTTTCAATAGCGTGTTTGTTATCCTTTTTTTATTTTTTATTTGACCCGCGTTGGAGTATAAGGAGTTTAATTAAAGACAATACCCGAGTCTCTCTTAACACGATACCTACGCATTACTACGCACAGTGGGCTGAGTGTCGAGTGGCTGATAGTGAGGTAACATCCCATCACGGAGTCCATTAATTACGCCCATTATAAATAGACTAAAGCAATTATATCTTTCCCAACACTATTGTGGTGAATGTGATTTATTCCGGTGTTTTTGTTTTCTATCTTATTAACGGTTATTAACAGTTCTGTGTGAATGATGATTTACTTGTGCTGTTGAAGATTTTATTGGTTACCTATCTTTAGATATCATTTGCTATTGCTTAATAATATTATATTTTCCACAATCTACTAGTTAACTATTTAGGTAACTACAGATAATACGCGCGACGTCGTCCATGTAGATTTAGGTTTTTAAAAATCCTGTGGTACCTAAATCAATGACGTTCTGGGGTAAAGTGACATAGGCTAAGTCACTCTCCAGGTCTTTAACTATACTATCACGTTGATCCGTTGTCTATTCCATTTATAATATTGATAAATGATAATGAAATAGTAGGCACTAGTGTGATCTATTTAAAGAAACTGCCTGATAAATTGCTGGGTCTCGAAACATGAGATTTTGCATGTAGGTTTTTGCCTTTGGAAAAGGACTTCGGGATTGTTTACGGAAAAGCTGCAATATGATTTACAATCTCAACTCAATTAAGTAATTATTGTGATTGACGGAATTTATGATTTCTTGCTACGACAATGCATTTTAGCCAATAGCGGGACACTCTCTCGCTTTTGGCCAATTAGAGGTGATTGCTGTAATGCTGTCGTCACACCGTAGCGTAGCTGTCATTCTATGGCTACAGATCTTGGCTGAGATCTGGCTGAGATCATAGCCAAGCGTTGAATTGTCATCGAATTAAAAAGTTAGGATTTAAAAATAAAATTCGTATGAATAATGATTGATGACCCATTGAACGTGTTTTGAACACATCGTCATCACACAAAGGGTGTGGCAACAGAAATGTACAGTCATCAACATAACAAAGTTCAGTTTGACATTTCGTATTGTCGTTATTAGCATACTGGCCAGCGGTGGACGCGCGCTTCGAAATTTAAATTTTAAACAGCCTTTCACAATTTGTTATCTGTTGTTCATTCTTATGTTAAGAGGTTTCATATCGTATCACATTTAAAATGCAGATTAAATATTGCATTAACAATATACAAATTGTATTTTTTCTTTGATATTAGTGACTAGCCGATGCTCGCGACTCCATTCGCATGGATTTAATTTAGGTTTTTAAGAACACCTTGGGAACACTGATTTTCTGGGATAAAAATTAGCATAGTCACTTTCCAGGTCTATAACTGCTAAAAATCACGTCGTTTGGTATTTCCGCTGTGCTCGAAGGACAAATTAACAAATAGACATGGGTAGATAGCATTAAGTAATAACTTTACCAAGTTTTTTTTAATTCTTAATTTATTACTTAACTAGATGATGCCCGCAGCTTTACCCGCGTGGATTGGTCAGATCCCCTGCAGCGTCAGGATTGAGGAGTTAGAATCCAAATTTTTTATGGAACAATGTCGCAAAATTCCCTTCACGATTAAAAAAATTACATTCGTTACATTTTTGCATTGAGTATTTGCTATTTATTTTTTAGATTTCTAGCGACTGCAAAATTATAAAGCGTCTAAGAGTAATGAAAACAGTACTAAATACCTACTACATTGTTAATACAAATCGATTAACGTAACCGATGATAAAGCGATTACCTATCAAATTTGTTCAGACAATAAGACAAAACGTCTACCCACTCGTGCGTTTAAATTGTAATAAAAAATTGACCAAGTATTGTATGAATGAAACAGCGGTGTAAGCTTTAAGGTGTGATCACGAACATAAGCATGATATCATAAAAACCATTTTAATATACATTGCCTTTTACACAAGCTCAGTTAAGTTTTTTATCAGTACTCTGTCATCAATGCATGAGTTGATTTTATATCTCACAGTTGTGGTTTAAATTTGTTGTGATGATGGTACAGATAATGATTAGAATGAACTTGCGCGTGGGCAGGAGGCTTGTCATCGCAAGGGTCATTGTGTGAATGATAAAAGAGTACGGTAGATTTAGAGCAGATATTTTTATGTGAATTAATAAAAATCTATGAACTAAAATAATATTAGCACTATAAGAATTAAACACGTCGGGTTAAGATTTTTAGAAATAGTACCTTAAAAGGAAAAACATAACCCTTATAGGATCACTTTATTGTCTGTCTGTCTGTCTGTCCTTCCGTCCGTCCGTCGTGTCTGTCAAGAAACCTATAGGGTACTTCCCGTTGACCTAGGATCATGAAATTTGGCAGGTAGGTAGGTGGGTGGCACAAGTACAGGAATAAATCTGAAAACCCCGAATTTGTGATTTACATCATTAAAGAAAAATTAAAATGTGTTTCAATTTTCAAAGCAAGATAACTATACCGAGTGGGGTATCATATGAAAGGGCTTTACCTGTACATTCTAAAACAGATTTTTATTTTTATGCATAATGGTTTTTGATTTATTGAGCAAAATATCGAAAAAATACTCGGTACGGAACCCTCGGTGCGCGAATCCGACCCGCACTTGGCCGTTTTTTTTGGTTCGAAACTAGCCGGGCATACTCCGGCAAACAAGCGAGTTTGCCCGGACCTACCTAGTAGTAGGGTATTAAGAAAGCATTTTCTAAATATGTACAATCAAACGTTGGGCTTTTAATACCTAACTTTAGTAGCTACCTTCATAATGGTTTAGGCTCTCGTACAATCGTTCTTCAACTGTCCTGTCTAACGAATTGGTAGTTCGTTGTGGGAATTAGCATTGAATGAGCTCGACTGGACACGAGCATCGGCGGGCTGTCATTAGCGGACGAGCTCTCTAATTATTCTATTTATTGTGTACAAGCTCGCTTGCGCCGTTGCCCATCACCTTATTCTGTGGCCGACTGTATTTTTTACCCAACTGCGGTAAAGCCAAAAGGAAGGGTTATGATTTTAGCAGACTATGTAATTATGTACCTACTCGTATGTTTGTATAAAGATTCTGTGTGTTCCACCGTAGTGCCTAAACTACTGGGCCGATTTTGATGAATGAGGTGTCCATTGATTCGTTGTAAAGGTCAGGGTGACATAGGCATAAGTATTTTATACGAAAAAAATTGACCTAACGGATGTTACGTCAAAAAAAGTGGAGATCTCCAAAAAAATTTTTGGCTATTGTATCGAGTGGGATGTCAAATGAAAGAGGAAAAAAATCTGAGTTCATGAATATAAAATATGTACCTACAACAACATTGAAATGTACCAAGCGTCAGAGAAACAATTTTACTTTAATATTTCAGCGCTTATTAAGTAAGTTAAGCGCCGATCGCAGTCGGGGTTTAATTTTAAACTTTATCTTGTTGTTTGCTTACTATTAATTAAATTTTACACAAATACCTAATAGTATTATGAATGTAGGTAAATGCCTACCTACATTCATAATTTTTTAAGTTCTCTACGATCGTTTTTCAACTGTCCTGTCTAACAAATTGGTGGTTCGTTGTGGGAATTAGCATTGAATGAGCTCGGCTGGACACGAGCATCGGCGGGCTGTCATTAGCGGACGAGGTCTCTAATTATTGTGTACAAGCTCGCTCGCTCCGTCACATTATTCTATGGCCGACTGTATTTTTTGTTTGCATAAAATTAACCATCGCGCGTCAATAGAATAAGTAGGTATTCTTTGATTTTTTTTTATAAAAGTAGCCTATGTACATCAGTAGGATGCATCATGCAAGGTATCCCTGTACCTTTGGTTAAAATTAGTAAAACGAATAGACCTTTAAAAATCCAGTGGAAACTTTTTTAAGTACTTTCCTGTTTAAAGTAGTCTGTGTCCGTTTGTGTTGGGATACTAGCTTAGGTAAACTTAACAATACGTTTTCTCATACTATTTACGAAACATTAAAACTAACTAAACTAACGGCTTGAGATATTAATATTTAAGACCCTATAATATGAGAATTATTGGTGTACCTACCCGAAATTTATTTGTGTATCTATTTGAATTTCTTTTTATTGAATAGTATTTTGAGTACCTACTCTCTAAAATTATTTAATAACTTATTTTCATTTAATTATGTAACATCATAGGCTATTTGCGTATTTGTATTAAAGGTTTTAAAAAGTGTCTGGGTAGAGATGGTAGGCATAATTGTTTTGCAAAAACCTTCGGTATATGCGGGCAGGCTCTACCCTGGTTCTACTAAGCCAGTGTCGATCGAATGAAAAAGTATATCGACGGTCAGAAAAAGTTCGTATTAAAACCTTCTTTGTGTACCGGCCTTTGTCCATAGATTTTTTACCTCCCACCCTCATTTATGCTTTTTTGCAACAAAAAAAGGTGTTTCTATAAAAATTTGAAAGGAAAAGATGCGAATAATTCCATCGTTTCATGTTTCTTAGCCTTTTGTGAAGACTAATGAAACATTATAGACGGTAAACAGAGCACCAGAATTTGAAGCCAGGGCATCAACAAAAGAAGCTGATCGCATGGTACCTATAACTGCCTCTTGTAATTATTAAACCAATTACCGTTTTACACATACAACACCAAATTTTTATTGGTTTCTCTTTGACTCGTTGGGAATGATTGGGAATCATATATTGGGACTTAAAAGCTAGCTGAAACAGTGTGGCACAAAAAAGTCACAACAAGTGTAAGTCTGGATACCTACGGCATAGATAAAAGAAAATTTCCTGCAATGTGAAAACTTTTAGCCTGTCAAATACCTTGAAAATAATAAGAAGACTCTGATTAAAATACAACGATATTTTCTAGATACAAAGTGGTCCAAACATAATGGACAAGTGTTTTCTCGAGGACTATATCTATCATTTCGCGTTAGTCTATGATTTTTTTATGGGAAACTATCCCGTACGCCCCCATGTGTGGGTCTCTATCGATCTGATCTCTTTTTGATAGACCTCCTTTAGAGATGGACCCGGGATCCATTGTCCACTGTTTTTCAACTTTTTATCGCCATTGTTAGGAATATAATTAGAAAAGAGTTGATGGATGGTTGTATAGAAAAACTTGTGTTAAATTGAATTTTATTTATTAGTTACTGCAGATGATAAGATAGAGTTGCATTCTTATCAAAAGTTATAAGTATATGAAAAACGGCAATCCAATCCAATCCAGCAGAATCCAACCCGCGTCCACCGCTACCAAACACGGTACTCCGCCTTCCTCATTCATCCGCTCCCCACCACCTTCTTCAGGTCATCGGTCCAGCGGGCTAGAGGTCGTCCCACACTGCACCTTACAGGTACGTGAGCGTGGTCTTCACTCCAGAACACGGCTGCCCCATCGGTCGTCGGTTCTGCAACAGACATGACCTGCCCATTGCCACTTCAGCTTGCTAATCTTTTGAGCTATATCGGTCGCTTTTGTTTTTCTTTCCTGTTCCGAATTTTATCCCTGAGAGAGATACCCAACATAGTTCGCTCCATAGAGCGCTGAGCGAATTTAAGTTGTGGATGAGGTCAACTATCAGTGTCCACGTTTCCGCTCCATACGTCATTTTATGTAGGACACACTGATGTAAACAGGTATGAAAAATAGGTAAAACTAGGTATAAAAAACAGGTATGTAAAACGGCAGTTATGTAATATTAAATTGAAGCTATTGGGACTTTGGAGAGAATCATACAGAAATGGCGAGTAGGTGCAACAAGGTGGCTATGTCATTATCACTATTTAACAAAATCTAATCAAAATCGTTAAAACTTAGTCGCTTCGTGTGGGCGAGTATCTGGGAGCTCACTACATTACGATATTCTTCTGAAATACGATATTCTTTCCTCATTTCTATGAGGAATACGAAGCAGGGAGCGATTTCTTGACGTGACAATAAGTATCTAACAACAAAACGACATTTTGTAGACACAACTCAATAAACATTAATAAAATAGACATATTTCAATCCATAATAAGAAGCGGCTTTATTACTCGCAATAAAACAAATGCAAAGCACATCTCACAGATAAAAAATTAAAAGGGGCCAATCCTACTCCACAAGCCACCACTTCACATGATTTATGCAAGATGTGGCCATAACGGTATTTCTGTTAGAAGAAATCTGGCAAAAAACGTATACGCCTCATGTGGGACTGATAAAAAGAGCCATGCTGGTCGATTTTGATTTTGGAACTTAAAGTTTTACTTACCAGTAAATTAGTGCTCTAATTTGCATGGGTAGGTATAGGTATTTAGATAAATTAGGTAAATACCTGTTGAGCTGCAGAGTGACAGACTGTTTAAATTTTTTAAACAATAATTTACTTAGGTATTTGTTTTTCAAACAATGTTTGTTACGATTTACGATTATAGAGTAAACTTATTTGAGTTTTTCGGAAAATCAAAGAAATTTAACGAGATTTTTAAACCAAATCTAGTAATATTATTATGTACACCATGTGCCAAACAATTAGGTAGCACTAAGATAAAGGCAAAAATAAGACAATAGGTTCCTGGGCAATAGTTAAAGTGATGTTTGGTATAGCAGTAGTTTATGGGGCTAGAATTCATAATTAAAGAAAATTACCAAAAAAAATTTGATTTTCGAAATTATTAACATATAATGTATGTAACCGGTATATTAACATCACAATGATTTGTTATAAATCAATGCTACTATTGTATTTTTAAATTAAAAATCTGTTCTAGCTCTTACCTTCTATCCCCCAAACAAACCGCTAAAACAAGATTTCAATCTACAAGCTTTTTTGCTAAGCTTTTTTCTTTGATTTCGGCAAATCTCACCGTAGCCAGGGTCAGTTCCGAGTGTTTTGAAGCATAAGGCTAAGTTCATATGGCCGCGCGGCACCGCGCGCCGCCGCGCGATGTTAGAGTTCACATGACAGGGTATATACGAGCGCCAGTCTGGCATTAACATTGATATACAATGGACGTGGAGGAGGCAATTTGCTTGTGGATTTTATATAGAAGACTGAGACGTCGCAGAAGACGACAAAGGCGATACTGGGTGCATCCAATATTAAGTGACAGACTTTCTTCAAGCCTGTTTGTCACCTTATACCCTGAGTTGAGGTTACATGAAGAAAAATTTTTTAATTATTTCCGTATGTCAGTTGCAACCTTTGATTTTTTATACGATTTCATTGAAAATGATTTAAAATCCAGTGAAAATGCTGTAAGATATTGCATATCACCAAAAGAAAAACTCATTGTAACATTGCGGTAAGTTAACTGTTTATTAATCATAATCACAGTAAAAATTATAAAAAATAAGAAATTATGAGCGAGGCTTCTTGGCAAATTAACTTTTAGTTTAATTGAACAGATCTAATTCTTGAGAATCTTCGTATGACGGGTCACAAGTAACATCACCCGGGGGTGATGTTACTTGCGATGAACTTGTGGGAGGTGAAGTGTATGAACTAGTTGTATAGCCATATTGTGTTGATTCTCTATCAGAGTACTGCATTGGGTTGCTATATTGAGAACTTTGAAATGAAGCATGATAGTTTCTGGGTGGTCGTTGTGAGCTATATGAAGTAGACGGGTAGTTAAAATCTTCAAGTGGCTGTGCTCGTGTAGCTTGGTATCGTTCTAATAAATTATAAATTTCAATTTTCAGTTTTAAACGCCGGTTTTCAGGAACTTTTTTTATTTCCCTAACCAATGAAAGACAAAATAATTTATCTTCATCGTCATCTTTCTTTTCTGCTGCATTATTATTTCGAGTATTTATGCTTTGTTGTAAAAGATTTGCAAAATGTTCATCGGCAGGGTGAAGTTTGAATTTTTTCCGGAGCACATTTTCTGTTGAAGCTTGAACGCCGCTGCTGTTAACTGCACTATCCAAATCAGGATTCTCTGTAACTTCCGCAACATCAAGGCTGTTGTCAGTTTTTCGTTTCTGGACAACTTGTTTAAGAAATGACAATCTTTGGAAATACGCAAATGAAGATGGTGTTGATGCTGAGGAACCGGACTTCAAATGTTTTGTTTTCTTAAGTTCTTTTACATAGGCATCTCGTAAATTTTTCCATTTTTTTTGCAAAATCGATCCTAGAAAGTAAATAATTAATTATTAGTTTTCATTGCAAAACTATTGAAAAATGTTGTACGATACGGGTGCATAAAGAGTCCTTATGACCTACTTTATGCAAATTGTACTTTGTGCACTTTATGCTCACGTGCCACACTGTAAACACTCGCTATGAATGTGTTTTCTTTGTAGCACTTATTCAGTAAAGATTTACTTAAAAGAAATAGACATAGACATAGAATTAGGAATAGGAATAGGAGTAGGCATAGGAGTAAGTAGGGGTAGGAATAGGTATGGGAATAGGAATTTGACGAGGAATAGGAGTAGGAATAGAAATGGAATATTTATCGTGGCACGTGAGCATATGCACTTTATGCTCGCGTGCCACACTGTAAACACTCGCTATGCTTGTGTTTTCACTGTAGCACTTATTCGGTAAAGATCTACTTTATGCACGTGTATCTTAAATAACTATTATGTTACAGGTACCTAGCAACTGGTTCTTCATTTGCAGAGTTACAATATGGTTATAAAATTGGCAAGTCTACGATATCGGGTATAATTAAGCAAGTGTGCCAAGTTTTATGGAGAAATTTAAAAACTTTGGTCATGAGTCCACCAACAAAAGAAATCTGGACACAAATATCTATACAATTTGAAAATAAAGCATATTTTCCAAATTGTGTTGGAGCGTTGGACGGCAAACACGTTCGTTTAATACAGCCACCAGAATCAGGATCAATGTATTACAATTACAAACACTTTTTCTCATTAGTTTTAATGGCTTTATGTGATGCTAACTATTGCTTCATATGGATAGACGTTGGAGCTTACGGAAAAGACAGTGATTCGGGTGTTTTCAAGGAAACGTCATTATTCAAAAAACTCTCAGAAAATTCGTTGAACTTACCAGAGCCTAGATCTATCACAAATAATGAGAGCGATGCATTTAAACTACCATACGTAATTGTAGCTGACGAGGCTTTCGCTATGACTAAAAATTTGATGAGACCCTATGGTGGTAAAATGTTGTCAAAAGAAAAAAATATATTTAACTACCGCCTTTCTTTAGCACGAAGGTATGTCGAATGTACATTTGGCATAATGTGTAACAAGTGGCGTATCTTACACCGGCCAATAGACGTGAAGATAGATTTTGCTGTTGATATCGTCAAAGCTATTTGTGTTTTACATAACTTGGTAAGGATGAGAGATGGTATAAATCAGGATGATATGATCAATCCAGCGCCATTACCTAATGTGAATCCAACTAACAGTGGACGAGCAATCCATGAAGTAGATAATATTCGAACTAAATTCACAAATTATTTTGTTACTGAAGGTAAATTAGATTGGCAAGATAAAATGGTGTAATAGGTACCTACCTATGATTTTATAAAACTTATTTTAAATAAATAAAACTAATTAAAAAAAAACTTACCCAAATTTTTCTTTTTTTCTTCGGAATCATCATTTTTGCAAAAAATTAAAACTAGTTCTTCCCAAGACCTTCTTTTTAATATTTTATTTGAATAATCCTTAGAGTTAAGATTCCAAATCGCATCTCTTTTTTCGATTTCGTCGATAAGCAAATCGATAGGCACAATGTCATCTTCGGTACTCATTGCATCGATCTATGTGTCTTTCCGTCTCAAGGCGCGCGGATCAACTGAACAGGTCGATACAGGTTTGAAATACTTGTGCCGCGCGGCAGCGCGCGGTTCTAGATCTTGCGCGCGGGTCAGAGCGCGCCGCGCGTTGGCGTGCGGTACCGCGCGGTAATGTAGACGATAATTATCGTTTATATTGATCTTGTGCCGCGCGGTTCGTAGTTCCGCGCGGTACCGCGCGGCCATATGAACTTAGCCTTATGAGACCCACGTACGAAAGAGATTTATGTTTTTAAGGTCTGTGGTTTTCAGAGTCCGTCGTATATTCTGAACGTGACACGTTACCTTGTTCTTGAAGGTAGACAGGTTGGCGGTGAAGCTTATCCTAAAGGTCTATGTTCTATCATCATAATTTTTATGACCTCCCTGGCACAGTGGGGAGCGCTATGGTCTTATAATTATGAGGTCCCAGGATCGATTCCCGGCAGAGGTTTAGAATTTTATAATTTCTAAATTTCTGGTCTGGTCTGGTGCGCGGCTTCAGCCGTTGCTAGTTACCACCCTAACGGCAAAGTCGTACCGCCAAGCGATTTAGCGTTCCAGTACGATCCCGTGTAAAAAAACCAAAGCAGTATGAGTGTAATGAAAACTGCCTTACCCCTTCCAGGTTAGCCCGCTCCCATTTTAGATTGCATCATCACTTACCACCAGGTGAGATTGCGTTCAAGGGCTAACTTGTATCTGAATAAAAATTAAAACGCTACACTGCGCCAGGTAAGCCGTCAATCTTACATATTCTTTCCGAATCGCCACTTACATAGTAGGTAGCTGGTGGTACTAGGTAGGTATATTGCTAGAATTTTGCATATCTTTAAAACTGTAGGTACAAGTTACAACTCATTGATAAGCTCAATCATTCTCTAAGCTTTACTAAATGACGACCGAATTTCGAAGACAGAAACATCACATAACGATCACTAAACTAATAAGTAACGGTGCGTAACTTTCTTGTCTTAGTAGTAAGACGCGATCACACGTGAGCCGCAGCCGGGGGCGAGGGGAAGGGGGTGCTCCACACATGGTCGCCAGACACGAGGGTCCAGACTGGCCGCATGTGCTGGACACTCACATAATATTTCTTCACTTATAATATTATGCTAACGTACATAAATATTATAGGTAGATGCCTACTTATTTAAATGCGCAGTTCAGTCGTTGGCGTTGTCGATGTATTTTGTATAGCAAGAAACCACTTCTTAGGAAAACTATAAAGTAGTGATCTCGTCCAAAATATTATTATTTTCGGGGGAATGGAAGGAAGGACATCTAATAACGCACTATACTTATCTGAAATAAAAATAAATAATTAAGTTTTTATTTTAGGTATCACACCAATCACACTAATATTACAAAGGCGAAAGTTTGGTGTGTACATGAGTGTGTGTGTGTGTTTGTGTGTGTGTGTGTGTTTGTGTGTGTAATGTGTTTGTTTGTTATTCTTTCACTCAAAAAGTAGGTACGTGACTGAATTGGCTGAAATTTGCAATGAAGATAGATAATATCCTGGATTAGCATAGACTACTTTTTATGCCGGAAAATCATTTTGGATGGATCCGCGTGGATTTTGAAAAACCTAAATCCACGCGGATGAAGTCGCGAGCATCAGCTAGTATTTTTATCTAACATGTTTAGGTATTTATTTATTAAAATAACTTAACTGCAGGCACTAAACCAATTAACCAACACCCGATGGAGCCTAGTGCCGATGTGTGCACCATTCCAACACCTCCAGAAAGACCTGGGGTCTTTCTGGAGGTGTGCTGGAATTAGAGGTAAACAACTTATTTTAAAATTTATAAAGATTCCGAGAATAAAATTTTGATTCACGCACACGGGATACAAAATAGGAAAGTCAAGACAAAAAATCGTGGTGAAATACCGCTAGCCGAGGCGACGCGACGCGACGCATCTGGAAGCAGTTGCGCTCTCACCGTTAGCTCTGACCCGGCGCAAAAAACGTGTAGTGCGGTGTGGGTGTGCTCTTTGTTGTGGTGAAATTATATCGCGAACTATAATTACGATTGCGTGCAACTTCTTGACGGAAAAATGGTGTAAAATTGTTTGGGAATAAAGAATATGTGCCGCCTTTTTTGCTGCGGGCATATATACGTTGTGCTCGAGAAATGGTTATTGTTACAGATTTTGTATTGTTATAAAAATGTTAAAGTACCAACTTTAATTAGCAGGCGATTTGTTGTTTTTACGTTATAATTTGAAGAAAGATAAGACGAACCCAGTCGCCTGAAGCTGAAACTCTATTATATTTACTTATTTCAAATTTGTACGAACTATGAAGGATCAAGCAATCAAATATCTCTTGCTTTAATGGTGAAGGAAAACATTAGCCTATGACACCAGGGCCTTTACAACGAATCAATTGACACCTCATTCATCAAAATCGGCTCAGTAGTTTAGGCGCTACGGTGGAACACACAGAATCTGGATACAAAGATACATACACACATACATACATAGACTGCTAAAATCATTACCCTTGCTTTTGGCTTTGCCACAGTCGGGTAAAAATATTAACTGTCGCATATATCTAACTAGCTGATGCACGCGACTTTGTCCACATGGATTAAGATTCTTAAAATTCCGTGGGAACTGTTTAAAAACTGTTTAACTGTTTTTGGGATAAAAAGTAGCTTATATCGCTCTCCACTTTAACTATATCGATGGAAAAAATCGCTGACAATCCGTTGCTCAGTTGCTGACGTGATTGAAGGACAAACCTGCAAACAAACGCTTTCGCGTGATATGTGTGGTGAGGTAGTGATAAGGTTGAGTAACTTGTGCATTATTATGAAATATAAAATGTAATAACTACAAAACTAATATTTTTGGTGAACACCATGTATCTAATCCCACAGGATAAGCCAAAGATAAAACAAATATCCGCTGGTTATAAGGGTCAAAACCCATATTGCGTAAAGTTGGCCCACATGAGACGCGAAGTTTATGTTGTTTTTTGTCCACCTCTGAGACTATTTTTAACCAGTGTTTGGCCTCAAGCTTCGAGCGTTGCTTATAATATGGCAGAGATGGGTCAGAAAATTTTCTAGTTTTAAGTATTTTAACGAGTAATGGCTCAGTGGTTATGTTAAAAATTATGCAATGGGCTTTATGGAGCTTTTAACTAACCGTTTAGGTACACAGACAAGAGGGCAAAAATCATTTATTACAATAGTCTAGTATAACTTAACCTTTAATTTATCTTTTACCTATTCACACACATTCATAGTATGCAAAAATACCGTACTATTTAATTATGAAAAAGTTCGGTTTTATTTAGAAATCAAGTAAAGAAAATCAAGATACCTAACTGCTTTAAAAGGAAGGACGTTTTATTAAGGATATTATAGTTAGTCAGGATATTATGACGTATAATTAATTAAAAAATAATATCCATTAACTAATAATGTACTAATGTACTAATAATAAGGTAGGTACGCTTTAAAATTAACGTGCCCCTCAAAATTGTTCTCATACTAATACCAAATATAAAAAAAAAACCTCAAACACAGCTTTGCATCGAAAACAACGCTTCCTATTATCACCGTAGCGCCAAAGTGACAAGTATCGTAGGTACCGTTTGTTTTAAATCCAAAAAGGTCCGTTAGACTTGCACCTTGCGCCTGCAAATAACCTGCGACCTATTTGTCCGGGGATGAAAAAACACCTTTTTCTACCCACCAAAAAAAACTAACGATTTTGAACCTTTTGTCTAGAGAAATAAGAAATAGCACCACTGTGTGAAACAAGTGAGGTAACCATATGTGGGAAAGATTTCGGCTAGTTTTTGTAGGTCCCATGTTTAGTTTTAGACGGTTATTTAATCTTGTGGTTAGTAATTAAATTGTGGTATTTTCCTATTAGCGCAGTAGATTACTAAACATGTGCTAAGTTGATGTGTGAGTTATTTCGTGTCATTAGAAATACCTATCACAAAACCAACAAGTATAAATTAAAAATTTATAACACCCCCGACAAGTGAAGGTTACAGTAACTAGAAAAGAAGTGATGACTTTCAAACGGCTGAACCGATTTTCTAGGATTAAGTACAGCTTAGAACACTCTCGATCAAGCCACCTTTCAAACAAAAAAAAAAACTAAATTAAAGTCGGTTCATTAGTTTAGGAGCTACGATGCCACAGACAGATACACAGATACACACGTCAAACTTATAACATCCCTCTTTTTGGGTGGGGGGGTTAACAATAATTGGTATACTGAATGAACATCAACTGACAGCCGCGCCGCGCAAATAAATTAATAGGAAGAAAGAGACAGTTAATATCGATTCAATACTATTTTCTCTTTAGGAAAGTAAATCTGTTCCTTGCCTTACCTTTGCTTTCCCTTTTTTACTTTAGTATATTTTGTTCTTTACTTTTACCGAAGACGCATATAGTGGCAGGTATTTAATATTTAACAGACTTCATGATCTGACCTGGAGATTTCAGAAGGAAATCCTCAACTAACGCTTTCTTTCAGGGCCCTAGTGAATCTTCATCCACAGTTAGTGTCATCCTCCTCGTCATGATTAACTCAACCCTTATCTACTACCTACTGAGCACAGGTTTCTCAGAATAAGAAGAGCTTAGGTTAAGTGCGCCACGCTGGCCAAGTGAGGATTGGTAAACTTCACACACCGTTGATAACATTATGCAAAACTCTCAGGAATTCAGGTTTCCTCATGACGTTTTTCTTTACAGTTAAAGAAAGAGATATTTGAGCGCTTAAAACGTAGGTACATAACTCCGGAAAAGTAGAGAGGCGTGCCCAGGATCGAACCTCCGACCTACTGAACGTCTTAACCACTAGGCTATCAAGTACTTTACGTGTATACTCTTACGTAAATCTAAATCACTACCTATATTATAAATGCGAGTGTTTGTTTGATGGTTTGGTGGTTCATTGGTTTCTTTTTGTCCTTCAATCACATCGCAACGGAGCCACGGATTGACGTGATATGGTATAGTTAAAAACCTGAAAAGTGACATAGGCTACTTTTATGCCGGAAAATCAAATAATTATTCCCAAGAGATTTTTTAAAAACCTAAATCCACGTGTACAAAGTCACAGGCATCAGACAGTAAATAAATATAATCATGGGACATATTACATTGCGCTCTGACTAAAAAGGTGTTACTGGAGTTACACTGTGTCACCCAGGTGTTCCATTATTGCGTTGGTCACGTCTTACCAAGAGACATCTCATAAAGAACTGTACATTTTATGGGCTGACTTTACTGAAAATCGTGGTATTGCGTATGGCCTAAATCGCATACAGGTCAAATGTATTGTAATAAAAAGTTTCTTGGTTTTTTTCTGTTACTAGCTTACTTGTCCCGATGAAAATCCTTTGTAAGCCCTAATTCGCACGAGCGTTAAAAAAGCGTTGCGTTAAAACCCGGCGTTGCGCTGAAAATACAAAGTGCGCGTTAAAAAAGCGTTGACGTGTGAACAGATACTTGGGAATGCATTTGTTCTATTTGAACGCTTTTATAACGGACGGGGAAGCGGTAGAAAGTCGCTCGCGTCCGTAGGTGATAACCCTTTGTAGCCCTACACGTGCTCCCCGGGTGGTGCTAAAGAGCGACAACGTCGAATATCAGGCGACGGTTAAACACCTGACTGCCCTGGTGCCAAGATCTTAGCCAGTGGAGGCTGCCACAAGCCTGGAGAGTATCTCCAAAAGAGTGAATTCACCAATCCGCACTAGCCAGCGTGGTGTCTCAAAGGCTATTAATCCCTCATGAAAGCACAATACAAAAGAAGGCCCCTAGTTCCCAGCAGTTCTGCTTGGCCTGGCCACGGCAGCAGCCAGAATACCAACAGAACAAGGGGTGCTAAGAATCCCTGGGTTCGATCCGGCTGCCAACCAACGATATACACGGCTACGTTTAATGTAAATACGTTACGAACAGACGACAGATTATTAGACCTAGAAAATAGTGTCTTAAATCGCATAAAATGGACTGTAATGGGACTTTCGGAGACGAGGAGACAAGGGGAAGATCTTCTGAGATTACAGTCCGGACACTTATTATTCTATAAGGGAAATGATACAAAATCAGAAGGAGGAGTAGGTATGATGGTGCATAGAGACTTCGCCGATAAACTTCAAAGTTTAAGAGGAATCTCACCAAGAGTAATATTTGGCATATTTAACATCAACAAGCTGACCAAAATAAAAATTGTGCAAGCTTATGCACCTACCAGCGCAAGTAGCTCCGAGGACATTGAAATGTTCTACGATGATGTTGAAAGGGCACTGCAAGAGACTCCATGCTTGTATACTGTTATAATGGGTGACCTTAATGCAAAGTTGGGCCAAAAAACATCTGTATTAGAACCGAACGTAGGAAAATTTGGGCTGGGAAAGAGGAACGAGAGAGGGCAAATGTTGGCTGATTTCTTGGCAAAACATGACTTGTATGCAATGAACACCTTTTTTCCAAAAAGACCGTGCCGGAGATGGACCTGGCTGAGTCCGGATGGGCGTACAAAAAATCAAATCGACTATGTCATCACCAACAAGAGGCACATATGTAAAGATGTCAATGTATTGAACTGCGTGAATATCGGCAGCGATCATAGGATAGTCAGAGCAGAAATCTCCTTTAATTTAAAGGCTGAACGTAGAAAACTTGCTACCAAAAAAGCGAAAAGATTGGATTACACGGTAATAGATTTAAATAAGGAAGAGTATCAAAATTGTGTTACCGAGCTCCTGAAAGAACATAAAACAAATGATGATGTAGACGAACTTAATAACCGACTGTCAACTTCAATCCAGGAAGCAGGAGAAAAATTTATGACCAACACTCGCGTGCGGGAGTCAATTCTAACGAAAGAAACTAAACGGCTCATTGACAAACGTAAAGAACTTCTCTCCAACCCCCAATCTACAGAAATTGGTATCATTAATAAGCAAGTAAAGACAGCGATAAGACGAGATCTGCGAAACCATACCCACAAAACAATAGTTGACACTATACAGAAATACCGGGGCCCAAAGGTGTTTAGAAGAAAGTTACGTAGCAGCGTGGCTCAAATATATAAACTAAAGATCGATGGTGGAAGAGAAACGACAGACCTGAAAGAGGTAATGAAGGAAGTAGAGAACTTCTACTCTAATTTATATACTTCAAAGTGCGAAGAACCTAAGAGCCCACGTTCCGATCCTAGAGCAAAATTGACACGCCACTTTACGGAAGATCTGCCAGAAATAAGCTTATACGAAATAAAAGAAGCCTTACGACAAATGAAAAACCAAAAAGCACCTGGTGAAGACAATATACCAGTAGAACTCTTAAAAGCGGGTGGGACACCTGTATTAAAAGAGCTGCAACTTTTATTCAACACCGTACTCTTTGAAGGCATCACGCCCAAAAAGTGGAAGAATGCGATAGTGACACTAATATTTAAAAAAGGAGATAAAACTAATTTAGCAAATTATAGACCTATATCCATTCTACTGCACATATACAAAACATTTACGAAGGTGTTGACTAACAGACTTACTAATAAGCTCGATCATGCACAGCCAGTGGAACAGGCTGGATTCCGAAGCAAATTTTCTACTATAGACCACATATTTGCAGTAAGACAGTTAATAGAAAAGAGTGTGGAATATAATCAAGATCTGTGCTTAGCGTTTGTGGACTTTGAAAAAGCATTTGACTCCGTTGAGCACTGGGCAATATTTCACTCACTAAAAAGATGTTTGATTGACAACAGATATGTGGAAGTGCTAAGGGAAATATACAGGGGTGCCACAATTCAAGTGAGGCTTCATGAACTCTCTGAGCTAATCAGCATTCAACGAGGAATTCGACAGGGTGACACTATATCCCCAAAATTGTTTACTGCCGCTTTAGAAGACGTTTTTAAATTAATTGACTGGTCTGAAAACGGAGTGAACATTAATGGAAAAATGCTATCACATCTTCGTTTCGCTGATGACATCGTACTCTTCGCCAAACAACCGGAAGAACTGCGCACAATGCTCGAACAGCTACAAAATGCTTCTGCTGCTATTGGACTAAGAATGAATATAGGAAAAACAAAATTCATGTGTCGGAACACAGATATAGACCATATATCTATCCAGGGTCAGCAGATTGACAAGGTAAACGAGTACGTCTACTTGGGTCAGGTACTGACCCTGGATAAGCAAAGCCAAATGAGAGAGGTGGAACGCCGAATCCAACTCGGGTGGGCTGCCTTCAGCAAACTATCCGACGTCCTAAAGAATAAGAAGATCCCCATCTATCTCAAGCGGCGTATGTTCGAGCAATGTGTGCTGCCAGTCATGACCTACGGTTCGGAAACGTGGACACTTACAAAACAAATAACATCCAAACTGCAAGTGGCACAGCGAGCAATGGAGCGGGCCATGCTGGGTATATCGCTCATTGACCGTGTGCCAAACGCCACAATCAGGAAAAGAACGAGACTAACTGATATTGTTTTGAAAGTGTCCAGGTTGAAATGGAGATGGGCAGGGCATGTCTGTAGGACTACAGACGAGCGATGGACTCGTTTGCTGCTGGAATGGAGGCCACGCACCGGAAGGAGGAACGTTGGAAGACAGCCCTCCCGTTGGTCAGACGACATTACCAAGCTGGCGGGAAAGACTTGGAGGAGGCTCGCACAACACCGAGAGGAATGGCGTGCACGTGAGGAGGCCTATGTCCAACAATGGATTAACAAAGGCTAAGAAAGAAGAAGAAGATAACGGACGTTAAAAAAGCTCTCGTGCGAATGAGTCCTTTGTCTTCGGGACGTCAGGTACTCGATCCGGGCATGCATCTCGAACTTTTCGGATGTAGGTATGTGTGTTTTAATGACGTCAACCTTAATGCGGCTACATTAAGGTTGACGTCAATGCCGAACAACGCCATAATTATTGCGATAATCACCGCGCCGCGGTCCGTGAGGTTACGAGTGCACGGTGAGCTAGGTATGGGAAAAACTGGTACGATGGTACGGAGCCCTTCGCATGCGAGTCCGATTCGCACCTGACCGGATTTTCTCAAATCCAGAATACAAAGTTGCTTATGCGTTATGCCAGGGTGTAAGCTATCTCCATTGTCAGTCAGAAGGAATAACAAACAAACTTACAAACATCTCAATCACGGAGAGAGAGCTTTATGATATATCGCTGTGATTTCAGCAGCGGGGTCTTCTCCATCTGACCTATGTCAAGACGGGGGTACGGGCCTCGAGGCGTGGCCTCCTTGCCCGGGTGTGGCGCGGGGAAGAACACTTCCCCGGTAACGTCCTTTAAGCCGTTATCGGCTAAGGCCTGCCTTCTTGGCTTTGGGCCTCGAGGTCTCGGATGTGTGTTGGATCCAGGGCCCCCGTACTGTGGGCGATGGACTCGCCATCGCGCACGGGGCTATTGTCAGGTCCAGTTATGCTTGCGTCGTCCTCGTCGTCATCATCTTCACCAGCAAGTTGCGCTGGTGCGGGTGACTGCAGAAGCTCACGAGGTAGAGGACGCCCATTGGGTGGTCTGTGTTGTAGCGGTGCTATCCCACGGAGGTGTATGTACGGTCCATGGTCCGCGCGGGCAAACATGCGCCGCGCAAGTGCGTGGACGTACTCCTCCACGGTGGGCGTCTTGGTATCACGATGGATGACGTCATTTCTGACGTACCTCGGAGCTCCTACAATCAGGCGCAGGCACTTGTTCTGTTGAACCTGTAGCCGGCGCTTCTGGTAAGCCGAACAAAGAGCGTACCACGCAGGGGCCGCGTACGTCAGGCGCGAACGGACATAGGCTCCGTAAATTCGAAGTTTGGTCTTCGGTGATAGTCTTGAGGTGAGGACTTGGTACAGCATCGACGTGGCCGCCTTTGCGTGGTTCACGGCGTGGTCCACCGTGGGAACCATGTTTAGGTTACAGTCGATGCGGCACCCCAAGTAGCACACCGAAGTCTGCCACTCTGTGATTTATATACAAAGTATATAACTTTTCATACTCAAACCAGATGGCGCCACTGGTACTGTACATCGTGTTAACGTATTGGCAATTTTTTTAAGTATAAAGGTCATGTCAATTACTCATTTGACATTTCACATTGTCTAATTCCATAAATAAATGAGTGATGCCCTTCCATTTGCACTGCGGTTGGGCTCACTTAGTATATTAAAATTATTGCTCCTCTAACCTGGAGAATAAATTTTTGTAATCACTGTAAGAAGTTGGGAGACTAGGTGACATTATTAACACATCGCCGGCTCACTACTGAGTAGTGAGCATAGTTCTCTTCTCCGACTGAGCCCAAGTTTTTAGGGTTCCGTACCTCAAAAGGAGAAAAAGAACCCTTATAACTTCGTTGTCTGTCTCTCGTGTCTGTCAAGAAAACCTATAAGGTACTTCTCGATGACCTAGAATCATGAAAGGCAGGTAGGTAAGTAGGTCTTATAACACTAGTAAAGGAAAAAAATCCGAAAACCGTGAATTTGTGTTACAACCAAAACACAAAAAAATATGTTCATGAACAAATAATAATAATCAGGAGGTAAGATAAATATACTAAGTGGGGTATCATATGAAAGGGCTTTGACTTGACCTGTGCATTCTAAAACAGATTTTTATTTATTTTTATTTTTGATTTATCGTGCAAATTAATGTCGGAAAAAATACCCGAGTACGGAACCCTCAGTGCGCGAGTCTGCCTCGCACTTGGTCGGTTTTTTTGAAGAATATTAGTGATTAATATTCCACTTTTTCCTCAAACTAAATGTAAAGCTTGTACTAGGTGTGGGTAGGACAGTTATAATGCAACGGATGGGGTTTGAAGTTTGGTCCGCCGAGCTCTCGGGTTCTAGTCCGCTCCTTAACTAGCTCTTTAAGCTATTATTGGTGTTTATCTTTGATAGCAACCCGCCCTGGCTTCGCACAGGAGAGGAACTATTCCACTATAGGTAAGTACTAAGTACATTATTTTCGTGTAACTTTTACTGTTTTTAATTACAGTATAATATTAATGTCTAAAGAGCCTTGATAGCTTATGGTTAAGACCTTTTATTCGGAAGGTCAGAGGTTCGATCCCGGTCACGCACCGTTTCGGAGTTATCTGAAAGAAAACATCGTGAGGAAAGTTTTGGAAAAGTAAAAATCATCGGTAGGTAGTTGCTTGTAGGTAAACTTAAATTGAACCTATCGTCTAGTCTATGAATTGAATTAAAGTAACTTTCATATTAACGTAAAGACACTGCCTACCCCTAAGAACGTGTCAAAGTACAGGTTATACATACCTACTTACCTACGTTAATACAAGCAATGGTGAATATAAGTAAGTACCCAATAATTGGGTTGATGCCTATGTCAAAAAAAAAACTTAGGAATTTTTAAGTAGGTAGTAGGTAGGTAAGGTCTTCCAAAATTCGTAAAATCCAACTCCTCTGTTAATTTTATGTTTGCTAACTATTTTGAACTATCGATTTAACTAAAAATGTACGTCAAATCCCTCAATCGTTTCTGAAGTCATATGTGTATTTCATACAAGTTTCCTTATTAAACAAACGTTTTGACAAAAATACGCTGATTTGAACAGTAGGCACACCCGTACATCAGTAGTCCCAGGCGCTGGGACCGGGCCGCTAGTGGCTGGAGCGGAGCTCTGGCTGGCGACCCTGGAAGGACGACCGCTTGCTGTGGCGCAAGCTGTCGTGCCTACCTGCAAAGTGCACGAGGCCAGGGGAGTGCATCTTTCACGATGAGCCCACTAGGCGTCGCGCAAGAGAGGCACCGGCGCACGTTCGTAAGAGTTCCCGGAGCCTCTTAACAGGGCTCTCTCCGTCACTCGTTTCATACAATCGTAGTTCCAATTTCATTTGAATATTAAGCAACCAAAGTCCATGAAATTTTGCAGACATATTCTAGAAACTAATATCTGTGTCTGTGGTGTTTTAAATTTTTCTTAAAATATGTAGTTTTAAAATTACAGGGGCTCAAAGATTTGTATGAAATTTTTTAAGACCGCGTAACTTTGAAACCGAATATTTTAACAGAAATCTGGAAAACCACAGACATAGATATTAGTTTCTAGAATATGTCTGCAAAATTTCATGGACTTTGGTTGCTTAATATTCAAATGAAATTGGAACTACGATTGTATGAAACGAGTGACGGAGAGAGCCCTCTCATGCGTTGAGGATGGCCATCGAGGGCGTTTTAGTGGGTAGAAATCCCACATAACCCGATCTCTCCTCAAAGAGGTCGGGTATATTGTGAAGATTTCCCCCCCGTCAACAAAAAAAAAGGCACACACGTACTTACCTCCAGAAATGAAGAAAGTCTTGTATTTATGACAGACATAAGGTTCAACATTGATATGGTCGTCACGTAAGCAGGTCCAGCAGACAGCCACGTATAAAGGCGTGTGTACACTGCGCGCGATCAATCTCCATCACCGACGACGCTTTATCAGTATCCTCCTACGACATAGCGTAATGCACGCGTAGATATGTCATCACTTTTGTGACGATGGTTTACAAATTAGAAAAAATCTTGAGATAAAAATAAAAATGCATTAGTAGATTATCTTCTTTAATACTAAAACTGGCTTAAGTCATTTTTTAAACCACTTATGATAGCATTTTTGACTGGATGTGTAACTAGTAGTTGAAGATCATCTTTTTTTTTTTAATTGTTTAAAATCTTTTTAAACGATTAAAAAAAGAGAGAAAAGCCTGAGAGTTCTCCATAAAGTTTAATCCTCCATAGTATTTAAGTTATCCACACTTGCCAAGTGTTTTTCTTAATCAGATACAAAGTAGCCCTTGACAGCAATCTCACATGTTGGTAAGTGATGATGCAGTCTAAGATGAAAGCGGGCTAACCGGGGCGTGGTTGACTATGTCGTAAACCCTTCTTATTCTGAGAGGAGACACGTGCTCAATAATGGGCTGAAGATGATGGGTTGTGATCACGATTATGGGAACAACTTATCTATACGTTAGCCCGCGTCCATCTTAGATTGCATCATCACTTGCTCACCATCTGGTAAGATTTCAATAATTATTTACTGACGTAAGGTTAACTTATCAACGAATAATATCAAATTAATTGTAAAAAAAAAACCTTTGCAAACATTCAGAAATCTAGGACAAATCGATGTATATTCATTCGGAAATAACATATTATGTGCATGACGAATTGAGACCCTCTATCTTCTCGGAAGTTAGTTTAAAATAAATAAGGAATATAAGTGTGTAATGAAAGCCAAATATTATCATTTCGAAATGCCACTTCTAGACGTTCCAAAAGCAACGCAAGTACAAAGTTTAACATAATCGTCCATCAAGCGCTTATCAAGCGTAACCTTATCTCGCGGAAGAAAAGTGTGGAAAATACATACAGAATTATTGTTTTCGGTAGCCAAACGTGAGCGGCAAACCTTGCAACACGGCTCCTCACACGAGAACCTCACCTTAACATACAGGGTGTTTGGTAATTAGTATATAAAGACGACACGTACCCATGCTACTTTGATCTGGTAAATACAATGCTGAAGAATAATGACGAAATAAAATTATAAAAATTTCCATACATTTAAAAAAAAATTATGTCAAAGTTTTCATGTCCCTAACGTGCCCTAACTCACTGAGATCGTTGGTCATCTTTAGATAGGCCAAGGCCAACGATCTCAGTGAGTTAGGGCACGTTAGGGCCGTGAAAACTTGGACATAAAAAGAAATTAAAATTTTGTATGGAAATTTTTATATATATTTTTTTCGTCATTTTACTTCAGCATTGTATTTATCAGATCAAAGTAGCATGGGTACGTGTCGTCATTATATACTAATTACCAAACACCCTGTATAAAAGGAAAAGGTGGATGATGGACTGATCTAACAATTTACCTACAGCTCAAACTATAACTGGACGGATTGGACGGAAAGTAATGTAGCTATTACTTATGATGTAAACATCTGCTATGAAAGAATTTTTTAATTCAATCCTTAGGGGGGTAAAATAGGGGGTGCAATCCACGCTGATGAAGTCGTGGACATAAAATTTAAAAAAAACCCGAAAATATGTAATATAAAAGATAAATATAAGAAAAATAAAAAATAAAACTGAAAATATGAAAATAAAAACTATTAAGTATGGCAAATGTTTGACAAAAATACTACCTAAAATTTAGTATTTTAAAATTAGTATTTTTGTTACACATTTGCCATAGTTAATAGTTTTTATTTTCATATTTTTCAGTCAATTCATTAATATTTATTGTATAATTAAACTATGTATAATACAAGGTCTAACGAGAGAAATTATGTTATACTGAAAGGCTCTTTCAGTTTTCTAATTTCTAGATGTTTAAGCAAAATTTAAAAGTAGCCCATATTAAACTCATTAATATAGAACCTAAAAAACCAAATCAGAACTATAGATTCAATATAAAGGTTTAATAATTTTAGGATCTTGAAGAAAATCAAACTGGAATGTTAACTTGAACTTTACAACCGATACTCATATAGTCGTAATCTATAGGTATAAGGAGAACGGTCAAAGTGTGTGGCATACTATTGGCATATAAAATATCCTTTTGGCTTCCATTACTCAGCGTGAGCGTGACGACTCTTGAGTTTAACGGCTCTATTAACAGTTGATATCGCATGTAATGACCCGTTCTCACAATCGTTCATTTTATAGAACATACGTCCGAAGTGGGGTAACTCAAGAAATAATGATTCTTAAGCCAATATACAGGCTTGTATATTTAATATGCATATTTATCCGTAAACTAGGTATTACGAAGAATGGTCAGTGTTACTGGTATCATATTATACTTAAGAATAAATTATGCTTTTAGCTTCCATTACTCAGTGTGACAATTCTTGAATCTTACGGCCCTATTAGGTAACAGTTGATATCGATTGTAATGACCCGTTCTCACAATCGTTTATTTTATAGAACAAATATCAGAAGTGGGATAACCCAAGAAATAGCGATTATCAAGCAAGGTTTATAGCCTCCTATACAGGTTTGTTGTATATTATCTTTACCTTGTAAAACTAAGCGAAGCATTGGAAGCATGGGCAGATGACATCAAACGTGTTGCAGGGAGCCGCTGAATTCAGGCGGCGCAAGATCTATATCCAGACCTATATCCAGCAGTGGACGTTTATCGGCTGATAACGATGACGATGTAGAAAAGACAAGTGAAGTCAAAGAAGTCAAAAAGACAAGTAAGAGACAAAAGATCTGCAAACCTTCGTAAGAACCGATTGACCTGAAGTCGCACAGCATATTATCTACCTACATAATATAATGTAGCTTCTGGTGTCCGAGCCCAAGATCGTTATATTGGGACCATTGGGCTAGCGAAGTTATTAAGTAAACTGAGTTAATTTCTGCAATGAAAGACTAAGAAATTTTAATGAATAACTTAAATATTTCTTTAAAATGTTACTTAAACCATTTTATTCATGTCCTGAAGCTTAAAGCTCTTATATTAGTCCGGATTCGCCATTCATCCTCTGACAACTATATACGGCAATAATTCTTTTTAATGTCCCTCTTGATTAGAGACGTACTGTCGAAACGCGACAAAAGATGCATCCACGAAGGCTATTTAGTAGAAGGGTAACCATGATTCTATAATTACGGAGAGTTTTTAGAAAACGAACTACACTACGCGGCATGAAATATTGCTCATCGAACTTTAGAAAGAGATTTCGGTTTTGTAGAGCGTCCTCTCTGTCATACCTGTGTGACGTTTTGTCGGTATCTACGACAGAGACAACGCTCTACGAAACCGTTATCTCATCGTATTAATAGCTCGATGTGCAATATTTTCCGGGTAATGTAACTACTCAGTAACCTATTGGTCTAACTACACTGATGCGTTTTCAACTTGCGTATAAACTTACGTAGTTGCGTATGCGTCTTGTAATCTGTCAAAGCAATGCATGCAATGGTGTGTCCACGCATGCGCTGACGTGTGCACTAAGGGAGGAGATGCAAGAGTAAGCGTGATATTCGTTTTGGTATTTAAGTTATTTAATAAATAAATTAATTACATAACTAGACAAAGTAACTAAATAAAGTCAACTGTTAAACAAATTACATTTTTTTTCTAAATTGTCTTAAAATACGCGTTGTGCTCATGGTACGTCTATTCACAAGGTTGTTTAGCTATGATTTATCATTTGTTTAATTCAAATTTCGTGTCCAAAGAACTAACTATGCCACTAACATCTATCATAAGTTACAAGTAGGTAGTGGTACAGATTACGTAATGCGCGAATATAAACACAGGAAAAATTGAAAGAGGACAACTTTCTAATTTTGTAACTCCTTTTAATGAAGCGAAGACCTACCTATTCACATTTTATTCAGAGTAACTTGACCTAGAAAAACTTCTTTCTACTTAAGTAATTACGAGTAGGTAGAGCTTTTAAGCCTATTTTTAATGACATTTTCACTTGAGGGTAAAGAGAAGATGCCATAACTAACGCTAGTCCAGGGAAATACCTAAACTGGATTTTGAAATGAATCATAAGTCAATCACACTAATATTATAAAAATGAAAGTTTGTGTGTATGTGCGTATGTGTATGTTTGTTACTCCTTCACGCAAAAACTACTGAACGGATTGGGCTGAAAAGAATGGAGATAGATTATACCCTGGATTAGCACATAGGCTACTTTTTATCTCGGAAAGTCAAAGAGTTCCCACGGGATTTTTAAAAAAACTACATCCACGCGAACGAAGTCGCGGGCATCAGCTAGTCAACAATAAGTTCATTACAGCTTTCCTTGGATTGGCGCTTGAAAAGGGAATTAAAACAATATTAATTTACTACATTACGCTCGTGACTACATCCACGTGAATTATGGAAACTTTGATTTTTTGTTTAAAAAAGGTCATCTATGAACCAAATTTCGTCAAAATCGTTTAACCCGTGAAAAGTTAACAGACAGACAGACATTCTCTCGCATTTATAATACTACTAGCTGTTGCCTGCGACTTCGTCTGCGTAGAATTGCTGATTTCCCGTGAGATTGAGGTTTTCCGTTCGGCCAATGCCTTGCTTCAGTAGTTAACAACCTAATTGCTGATTTTCGTGTCTCTAAATTAAAAAACATAGGACTTTCGTACAAACTTCAAACCCCTATTGTACCCCTTCAGGGTTGATTTGGGTAAAAAAAATTCTAACCAGATACTCACACCCTAAAATAATTTCGACACCTCCCACGTAAGTTGTTGTAAGCCACAAAATTGCGATTTTGCGTTTTTTACATAACAATGTCTATTTTTATCTATTTTATATGTTCAATTAAAAAAAATCCTAAAAATGTTGTTTTTTAAAGTACTTATGAGGCGTATAATGTTGTATTTTTCAAACGAGGACGACGTAAAATATCATATCGACCTTTACAACGTTTTATGTGGGGTGAAGTCGCACGTTTGCGCCTCGTATGTAACAGATACAACAGATCACGCCGGACTTCAAATGAAATGTTTGTAACTCAAGACACTGATATGTCACGGTTGTGTTTGCATTTTTTTTATTTCATTATCGTATTTTAGTAATTTAATAGTGATGCCAAGCTAAACTATTGTATAGGTTACATACAACAATTTACGTCGTTGAGGACACACAAAAACAGTATTGTATGATGACATACAACCGTTTACGTTGCAGAATCATAATAAATTTTGTGTTAAGTGATACATACAACATTTTACTTCGGCATCCATTTCTCAAAATTTTGTTGTATGATTACATGCTATATTTTACGTTGCTATGACATTGTTTTTTTTCTTACATACGACTTTGTATACAATAAAACTATGTTAAAATTTAGTTTGATGGCGACGTAAACTTATGATAGTCAATGAAATAACTAATCGGCTCATCATACCACTAGGTTACCGTATAATTAACAAAAAAATCACTACTACAATATATTATTTCAGAGCCTACCTTTCCAATAAATAGGTTGGTATAACCTGCCAGGTGGTGGAGTCCAATTTCTTTACGGCCTATCGTCCAAAAATAACAAATATTTTTTTTTTTGATTTTAAAGCTCATGGCCAGAAAAAGGCCAGAAATGATACTGTAGTCTTCAGCAGATGCACCCACCTACTGGCAGATCATTGTACAAACGCGTAACTTATGGATCTTTAATTTCGTTTTAAAGATACCATAGAGCGGAACAGGAGCTCAAAAGTATTCACGAAAGATCTGTCAACTAAACAGGGCCTGCTGATACGACAAAAACTGACAACACCTCATTTCAGCTAAACTTGAGCTCTTGAAATAAGTGGAGAAGTTCTATGGACAGTTATACACCACAATACAAAGACTTGTTGAAGATTTGGCTAAAGATCCCAGAGCTAAATTGATGGGATACTATACCCAAGATATCCCAGATGCCAGTTTATACGAGATAAGTATGGCTCTCAAACAACTCAAGGATAAAAATTCGCTCGGTGATATCAGAATCACAGTAGAATTCCTGAAAGCGGGTGGCAAACCAGTACTTAAGGTCTTTCAGCGATTTTCCAATCGCCATGACGGGATTTTCAATCCCGTCATGGCGATAATGCCGTAATAAATAATAAGTAATGGTTTATTCGTTGCAATGTGGGCACAAAAGATTAGTGAATCTTATATTCAAATTAATCTAGTTCATTGCATAACGAAATTACAAAGTTACAAACATTACTCAAGAAGAGTCATAGACTCATCTCGCTGCTAAGCCATGTCTATAAGCTGTTGTTATCGTAAGTCATTATGAATAGTCACAATAATAAGTTCGATGACTTTTAGCATCCCTAACAAGCTTGATTCTGAAAAAGCTTAAGCACTATAGGTCACATTCATAAGCTGCGACATGTTATGCATAATATAACTGAAGGCTATTATAATAATCTGCCTCTTTGCTAAGCGTTTGTAAACTATGAGAAAGTTTTTGATTTGGTGGAAACTGGGGCTGTATTAAGGTCGCTATTGAGATGCTGAAACAACTGCCTGTTCATATAAATGCTGAAATAGAATCCTATACGAAAACACCATGTCAGTCGACATATAGGACCAGACTAGGATAGTGCAATTGCAGTGACAGAGTGCACATTGAGACGTAATTCTCTGAAACTTTTTACCGCTGCTTTGGAAGACGTCCTTATCTTTAAGCTTGGATTGGAATGAACTTGACATTAACATCAAAAGAAATTCACCTTCGATTTGTCGATGACATAGTCACTATCGGAGAAACTTTGGGAAACCTCATTAGGTATCCCAGAGTTTCTACATTTACAGCTCAATGACCTTTGCAAAGTTTCACAACAGATGGGCCTGAAAATGAACATGAGTAAGACGAAAATTATGTCTAATTCTTATGTCTCGGTCCACCCAGTAATCGTTGAGGGCTCTGCACTTGAAATTATAGAAAAGTGTGTAAGCCTGGAACAGGTACCTGGACCAGGTAGGTAAGTGCAATTTCAAGAAACAGGTCAGCCAACGAATCCGACTCGGCGGCAGCGTACGGAAACTAAATTAGTCTTCGAACAGTGCGTGTTACCAGTGATGACATATTATGGATCCGAGATAATATGGTTACATGTTATAATGTGACTGCCCGTAAGTGGAGTTGCATAAGAGCCCTAGAATTTAAGGAACAACATGTATTTAATCTAAATGTGTAACTCTGTGGGCGGTACATAAATAAATAAATAAATAAATAATGGAATTCATAAGAAAGTTCAGAGTCACTAAGCGGGCAATTAGAGCTATATTTGAAGATTCTCTACGTGATTGAATCTGGAATGTGGATATCGGTAGGAAAATCAGAGTAACCGGCATAAATGGGTTGCGAAGCTGAAGTGTAAATGGCCGGGGCACAAAATTCGAAGGACCCATAGACGTTGAGGTCCCAAGGTGCTGGAACCTCGCACTGTAAGGCGCAGCGTTGACAGACTCCCACTAGGTGCACAGACGACATCAAACGAGTCACAAGGAGCCACTGGATTCAGGTGGTGCAAGACCGTGGCATATAGAAGTCCCTACAAGAGACCTATGTCCAGTAGTGGACATCCATTGGTTGGAAATGATGAATCGGACTACACATACTACATTTTTTTTAAATTTTAAACGACGTACACAGTTGTATGTAACACATACGATGACACTCAACCCGTTTTTCCCAGCGTAATTTGTTGTAAGTATCTTATACAACATTTTACAAAGATGAAACACGCCGTAAAATGTTGTATGAACAAAATCTCAGAAATGTGAAGTATTTCTATAAATTATCTTTCAGAATATGTGAAAGTACTGTAAACTATAACTAAATACCGAATTTCACAAAAATAAATTAAAAAATGGAGCTTTAATTTCAATTTATATCTTCAAAACGCTCTACTGAAAAGTTGTAGTTTTGGGGATACAACAACTTACGTGGGAGGTGTCGATTTATGATATATACTATTAGCACATTACTATGGATTATTTATATTATGTACCTACCTATAGTAAACTTAAAGTACTTACCTACGTCCCGTAGGGTTGGTACCTATACCTACAGAAAATGCCTTGTGAAAAACTTACACTTTTTGATGCAAACTGTACATCCTCATAACCCCAAAACATTTAGTAAGCGAACGGAGTTTGGAGTCCTTCTTTATCACCAGAACAGTTATATTTTCTTAGAATGACCGCTCACAGATCGTAACATAGATAGGACAGGACAAAAATTACACAGATGCAGACACAAAAAATGCTTTGACAGGGGTAGTTATGATTTGCGACTCCTAAAAAGACCTTAAAATTCTGTTTTTTTTTTTGCATCCTACAATTTTTTTAATTGAAAATATATTACAATAAAACTTAAAGCTAGTCTTATCCAATTACTATACAAATCATACCCGCGTGGAATGGTGCTAAGAATACTGGCTGCATTTCCACGTTGTGATTGATTGGAACCTCAAAATGGTCAACATCTACTGAGATACTTGTCTCTGTCATTTGTACGGGATAAAGTAACAGAGAGAGCGCTTTACCAACTCCTTTCCGTGAGTACAGTATAATAAGTATATCTGTATCAGTATAAAATCTAGATATACCTACCCGCTGCTGTAATCATGTGATCGACAGACGGCCATGACGTGGCGCAATCTTAGACCTGATGACCACCTGTCACTACGCCATAAATCCTGTTATATTAAAAATCATCTAAACTTCCATTAATTTGAAGAAATTTATACGAGTAGGGACAAATCGCTATTTCTGGAAGGATGTTAGAATAAAGTACCGTCGGCAAAAATATTTCTTAGACTAATTAATTTATGTCAATAAAAATTGTAGTCTACGCGAACGTTCACGCCACGCACACGCATGGTATAAGTACCATGTCTCATATAGTTCCATACATCACAACGCAATGGTACGCTCTACATCTACGCAACGCTTATGCAGCCTGTGTGAACGAGCTGTTAGGTGACTCTTATAGTGACTGTTAACTTACAATAGTTTTTATTTGCCATCGCTACCCATACACAACTTGGGCACGCACCGTTTTTTGCCGCTAAACGCCGCGGCCATCTGGTAAGGATTTTTTTATACACAAAAAACATTTCTGACCCTTTCTTACCTTTTGTGCTAGCCCTCGTTTTTTTACACAACTGAGACCCCTCACAATATGTTGAATTAGCGTATTAGTAAAATTTTTGTATAGCCGATGAAGTTTTTGATTGAACCTAACGGATTGTGCCTTAACGGTGTTGTGTTTATTTTTTGTATTTCCTATTATAGATTCAATAACTTGGACAATTACTGTTTTTTATTTAGATATGCTATTAACGATTACAATAATATGCTTGTTTACTGTCCAATATTATAATTGTGCACCTGCATTTCGATTTCTAATCTTAAATATAATTGTACCTAATTATTTTTCAATTTTTTTTAAGTCTTTTGTATCCACTTTTGGTTTGTCGTCTTCATAATGAATTAAAGATAACCATTTTTGGCGGCAATTGTAACTTGGTACGTATCTTACCTACCTACTACTCTACTCTCAACTTAAACCGCTTTTACGATTTTCTATTTCTGTAAATGATGTCCCACTTAGTTTAATTTTTATTAGAGTTTCATTTCTGATTGTCTGCACAAACTTTGTGAACTGATTTTGAATATCCCAGCATTTTATTGCATGCTTCTCTGAGTACAGAAAACCGCATTGATTTACCTATTGCATCATTAGTCATACAGAACAAATAAAGAATTCGCAAAAAATTAAGAACACCGTTCTCAAATAATAAAGACCCTGTAATCTGTCATCTTAATCACAGCGACATGCATTTCGTAATTTTCAAGTTTCAAGTTCAAAAGCTCGCCGACTGCAGAGCCAATCGAAGTCCTTGAAATTAAAAAAAATAAAGCGTCCCGGTTCACGACCGGGAGTGAATGAATGAGTGAATGAGCGATCGAATGCTTGAGTTTAAATATCGGTCCGCGGATCTTTCTGTTTATTGTATTACTAAATGGTTTTTACAATGGGCAATATCAGAGTGCGGGGGCTTCTATGGTTCGACGGAATGCGGTGTATAGAAATTGTGCAACGGAATTCGCGAGGGGAGTAACATTTTAATCAATAGCCTATTTGGGTATTGAATTGGTATATGATAATATTGATTTTGGATTTGATCGACCTATTTTTGTAAAGAATATCACTTAAATCAACATTTAGTAGAACGGCCACAGGCTAAATTGAAAGATCACTTAGCTATATGGATCTATGATCGACATGGCGAAAATAAAATGTATCGGTAAAAATAAGAGACATATAGGTACATTGGCCACCTGGTGTACTGGTTAGTAGGCCCTCCACTCCACTTTAATAGGGATACCTTTAACTCAAGAGTGAATAGGCATCTTCTAGGCAAGCGCGCCAGCCTTCGGTCTGATTGCAGCCAAGTACTAGTCTATCAATTAAAAAAAATATGCTGGCTCGCAGGTTTGCACGTTGTTCTAGCAAAGTGAAGATCGCACGTTGTTTAGAGCGTACTGTACAACTTTCTACACGTGCAACCGGTGGGCTAAGTACACTCAAAAATCTTACAACGCTCTCCGTGTTCAATATAACAATACCTTCAGGGTTACCTACCACAAGGGTGCTGATGGGGCTGCCCCGGTTTTGTAGCACATCAGGGATGTTCAAAAATGCGCGAGTTGACTGCTTTTACGCCACTATTCGGAAAAGATGCGGATCCTTGGTGCGCAGATTGCGGAGCAGTTCTAACGGCATCCTGAGGATGATTGCGAGCAGGTTAGACTGCAGGTATGTGAGTCATTGCTGTGCTGTTTCTTACGGAATAATGCAGCGATGACGCATATCTTAAAAAGTTAATTTAACTTAGGTTAGATTAGAATAAGATTTGAACTACTAACAATATTGAGTCCTTGTTTCTCTAAATAAAAAAGTTTTATTATTATTATTAGTAACTTCTGTAGATTTTTATAAAACGTTTTACGTTTGACCGAAACTTGTCAAACTACCTAGTTGGGTCATTGTGTTCTGGAGCTTAACAGGGCTCTCTCCGTCACTCGCTTCATACAATCGTAGTTCCAGTTTCATTTGAATACTAAGCAACCAAAGTCCATGAAATGCAGACATATTCTAGAAACTAATATCTGTGTCTGTGGTTTTCCAGATTTCTGTTAAAATATTCGGTTTCAAAGTTACGCGGTCTTAAAAATTTACATACAAATCTTTGAGCCCCTGTAATTCTAAAACTACATATTTTTAGGAAAATCTAAAACACCACAGACACAGATATTAGTTTGTTATAGAATGTTTGCAAAATTTCATGGACTTTGGTTGCTTAGTATTCAAATGAAACTGGAACTATGATTGTATGAAGCGAGTGACGGAGAGACTCCTCTTAAAGAAGTTCAAGCGTATTTGTAAGTCTAAATGCTGCGGTAGTCTCATACATTCGGACAAGATATAAGGTTGCATGACAAACATCCCCTATTAGGCTTCGTGACTGCCGGAGCCATTTCGCTGTCGTATTTATCGAATCGTTCCGTGCGACACGCCGCAGACACTGGTGTACTGCGTTCCACTAATAATGGTGCACTAACGGTAGAATATTGGTCCACTTTAACCTAACTGCAGTCATTTATTTGATATAATTTTTTTTCCATGCACCAAAATTGTTTTTACAAAGTTATAATAAACTAGATGATGCCCGCGACTTCATCCGCGTGGATTTACTGAACTCTTAGATTTTCCGGGATAAAAAGTAGCCTACGTGCTAATCCTGGATATTATCTATCTCCATTCCAAATTTCAGCCAAATCCATCCAGTAGTTTTTGCGTGAAGGAGTAACAAACATACACACACACACACACACACACACACACACACACACACACACACACACACACACACACACACACACACACACACACACACATACAAACTTTCGCTTAGTAAGACAACTTTCAAGTCTTACAATTTCAAATTCTTAAGAAAATAATATTCTATTTTGACTGCAGAGTATTTCTTCTTTCCTGAGTTTGTTTTTTTAAATGATGTACGCTCAGTGCATAGATACCTAAAGGTACTCTTTGGCCAGCATGATTTTACGCAAATAATGTTTACATGCTAATGCTGTTTTAGTAACGACGCTTCCAGCAACGCAGTCTCTAGTCACTACCTCTTGAGGATGCTCCGGCGTCGGAGTGAAACGTATGTTCTGGAAGATTCGTGTGGTGTTGCGGATTGATTTTGTGTATTTTTCATGCTTCTTCGATGGGTGTCTCGGACTCGATGGTCTGTCGGTGCTTGTTTCTAAATAACTAGTTGTAAATAAATATAAAGTATCAAAGAAAATAATATGAAATATTGCACTATTGACTAGTCAGTATGTGCAGAGGTAGGCAGAGGCCACGGGTCATACGTCACAGCACGGACATCGCCACCCGCCCTCGGACTCAATAGCATGTCGTTGCTCGTTTCTAGTTAAGTAGTCGTAGCAAATAAATATCAAAGAAAAT
This sequence comes from Maniola jurtina, assembly GCF_905333055.1. Taxonomy (NCBI): domain Eukaryota; kingdom Metazoa; phylum Arthropoda; class Insecta; order Lepidoptera; family Nymphalidae; genus Maniola; species Maniola jurtina. The sequence continues at coordinate 4,114,381 of NC_060044.1, forward strand.
AATATGAAACGTTGCACCGTTATCTAGTGAACGTTAACAGAGGTGGGCAGAGGCCACGGGTCACACGTCATGGCACGGACATCGCCGCCCCGCCCTCGGACTCGATGGCCTGTCGGTGCTCGCTTCTAGCGACGTAGTGGTAGCAAATAAATGTTTTTTTTTAATTTATAGACTAGCGCTAGGCTGCAATCAGACCTGCTAGCAAGTGGTGATGCAGCCTAAGATGGAGCGCGCTTGCCTAGAAGATGCGTATTTACTCTTGACTTGATGAGAAATGATTCAAAAATTCAAAATTCAAAATATTTTTATTCAATTACACTTTTACAAGTTCTTTTGAATCGTCAAAAGCATCTACCACTGGTTCGGAATGCCTTTCCTACCGAGAAGAACCAGCAAGAAACTCGGCGATTGCTCTTTTCAAAGATTTGATATACAATATTATGCCATGTATAAAAGCAATTGAAGTCCTGCGCATTGCTGGAGCGAATTGCAGGTCAAATCCACGCTTTTTTATCATTTACATAATCTTCGATAGTATAATATGCTTTTCTCAGTAGCATATTTTTAATAGATTTTTTGAACCTGTGTAAAGGCAAACCCAAAATTGGCTGAGGAATTTTGATAATGAATGATAATGATTGAAATGTTTAATAATAATTAAATCTTTTAAATGAAATGTATCATCTATCAAATTAACTATCTGTTGATAGGAATTTTAGATACATAGGATACTTATTCAATTGATACCTAGATCAAGACTTTTGATATTATGATCATCAACTCTGATTTCGAGATTTTTTGAATTTTTATTAATTTCTTTGTACATACTTCGCTTGCTTTTTCACCATAAGAGAATCTTTTCCTACACTGCTAAAAAGCCTGAATTGCAACCTTTTGCGCCAATCGATTCGTCTGAAAGCTTCATCGCTCCAGGATACGTATGATCTCCCCCAAGGATTTTCTTATTGAAGGTTCTACGCACCTATAAGTGTAGCCTAAGTATAGCTCGGATGGTACGATCCTCTCTTATCAAAGTTAAAGTGTCCAAGTTAAGTAAAATTTCTTTTGGGACAACTTACACTTGCTAAGTACATATATGCTATACTATGTAGCGGTAATAGCTCAGTGGTTAAGATGTCGGTGAATTCAGAAAGTCCGAGGTTCAATCGCGATAGTGTAATAGGTACCGTAAACTATATTCTGCCCCATGCCATAGGACCCAAGAAACAAACAGTGAAAGAAAAAATCTATTTTTATACTTATAATTGATGGCAATGAAGAAAATTTTGTCTGTGGTTAGTACAAGGCAAAGGGTACTTAATCCTATTTTTTCACAGAAGGTGGTACAAGGCGGAGACGGCACGGGCGCGCGTGGCCCTTGGCTATCCGCCCGCCCCGGCCAGCCAACCTTGCGCCGAAAGAAGCCCATTTATACTGACTAAACAACTACATAATAGCTTTTGGAAGGTACCTAATATAATATTACCGGTAGTAATTTAAATTATTATTTACGAGAGGATGCCCGCGACTTTGTCCGCGTGGATTTAGGTTTTTAAAGATCCCGTGGCAACTGTTTGATTTTCCGGGATGAAAAGTTGCCTATGTCAATCACAGGGATGCAAGCTACCTCGGTACCAAATTTCATACGAATCAATCAAGCGGATGAGTACTTAGGAATCCCGCGGGAACTGTTTGTTTTTCCGGGATAAAAAGTAGCCTATGTCCTTCCCCGGAATGTATCCTAAGTTTGTACAAAATTTCATCAAAATCGGTTCAGCGGTTGAGCCGTGAAAGCGTAGCAGACAGACAGACAGACAGACAGACAGATAGACAGACAGACAGACACACTTTCGCATTTATAATATTAGTATGGATGTCTTCTTGTTCGTCCTTGCAAGGCCAAGACTTTTGATTATGATGCTAAAATGATTTTAAAGGACTACAAGGTTCAGCTCAAAGTGCCTAGGTCTAGGAACTTGAGAATCTACGCTTCTCTAGTACCTGCGTCTGAATCTATAATTTAGCTTCTGTATAACTTTATAAATATATATTCTTGCTCAACAATCTCCCCGATCTATAATTTTTCGTACCAATTAAGTAAAAAAAAGTATCTGATATTTACACTCCTTGGTCATCCTTGGAATTATTATAACGTTGTTCATTATGGATCAGTTTCTGCTGTTTCTTAATTTCCCCCCTAATTTTGTTTCTATTATTTGCCAGATTTAGGTAGTTAAAAACCCCGTGGGAATTCTTTGATTTTCCAGGATAAACAGTGGCCAGTTATGTAATCTATTACTGATCAACTTTCATCACAATTGCCTAAGCGGATATGGGTCTTCAACCTGTGCTTCAACTCCCTTCACTTAAAATCCCGTGGAAACTCTTTGATCCGGGGATGAAGCCAGGTATGGCTGTCTCTGGAATGCAAGCTATCTCTGTGGCTTTCGTTAAAATTGGTTTACCCGATGGGCTGTGAAAAGCATCAGCTGTTCGCATTATTTATAATTTTAGTATCGATTTATTTGGTTTGCCAATGCCTATACAGATTAATGGAATAGGTAGGTAAGTCAAATACATATCCAAGCATACCAAAGTCTCTATACTTTCTACTCTATGTTTTACTCGAGTAACTGACGTTTAATAAGAACATCAGAAGGGGCAATGCGATGCCCTCACGATTTTCCCGAACAAAATCAAATTAACGGAGGAGTAAAACCTCCGTGCTAATTTGTTGTAATTAGTTATTTTATTTACCAAGGTATGTACATCAATGGGTAGGTAATTACATCTAAGGTGTCTTTAACACAATGCTTATACATAGCTTTTTACAATATGTTGGGTGTTTGACTGTGTTTTTTTTTATTCACTATAGGTAAGCGCTTGACCACAATCACACCTGATGGAAAGTGATGATGTGGTCTAAGATGGGACGCGTTTACCTAGAAGGTGCCTATTCACTCTTGTTTTAAAGATACCCGGATTGTAATTGGTAGGAAACACAGATCGCGGAAGAGTATTCCAAACCTTAGGCATGCGTATGAGGAATGAAGACGCAAAACGTTTCGTGCGTGTAGATGGAATGTTAAGGACATAAGGATGGAAACTCTTGCGACATCTTAGGTGTACCTAAGCTATACTTACAAGGTAAAAAGCCGATTCACACGCGGGCACGTACACGTGACACTTGCTTGTGACGCGCGTGAATACGTAGACATAACTGCACGCATTACGTCTACGCGAACGTTCACGCCACGCAAACGGTATGCCATGTCTCATACAGTTCCATACATATTACAACGCAATGGTACGTGCTACGTCTACGCTTACGCGACGCATACGCGGCCTGTGTGGCCGGCGCTTAAGATGATGTTCGTAACATGCAACCCAGCAAGCTAAGGACTGATGAAAATCTGGATGTACCTACCAACAAAACCGGCCAAGTGCGAGTCAGACTCGCGTACCGAGGTTTCCATATCGAGTATTAGTTTAAAAAAATTATTAACTTAACTTAAATAAGTTCCAAATGCAAAGATTTCTACTTGAATAGACCACATGGTCAACTTACCTACCTGAATCATAACAAAGATTAAAAATCGTTTGTGTTACAGTAACATATGGGCGGCTTAACTCTTTAACCTACTGACCGATTTCTTAATTTCCTTACTTCCTCCCATATTGTTTATGTTATAGAAAAAAGTACATAAAAACCCTATCACGTGCCTTTTTCTTAACGGTCCATTATTCAACCATCTGCTAAGAAACAATTATTTTAACAAAAACTGAATGTACCTTAATTTAAAAACAGTTTTCAGAATTTAAACCAACGTAAGTAATAAGTTTGTATTCATAATTATACCTACTCCTAAAGTTACCTACTTAAACTTAGGTACATTTCGATTTCAGGCCAACAGATTTTAACCAAGTCTCCAAAATCTTCATATCCAATTAGGTAGCTTTTATTTTGATGGTCAATATTACAGTGGTCAAAAATTAAGTACCTAGTCCAATCTGAATTAGCAACACAGCGGTCTGCGCAAGTACAATCAAGGATACAAGCCCCGCCGAGATCTATTTTTAGGGTTCCGTACCCAAAAGGTAAAAACGGAGCCCTATTAATTATTACTCTGCTGTATGTCTGTCCGTTTTTTTTATTCACTATAGGCAAACGCTTGACCACAATCACACCTGATGGAAAGTGGTGATGTGGTCTAAGATGGGACGCGTTTACCTAGAAGGTGCCTATTCACTCTTGTTTTAAAGATACCTGGATCCGTCTGTCTGTCCGGCCTGATAAGCAACTGACTCCAACTTTTAAATCTTTATTCGCATTTAGATAACTCTGTTTTTTTTCTAACATAAGATCATTAGTTGCGCTTCTGCCAGTAAGAACGAAGGTTACCCTATAAACGTAGCCATGAACAATGATCTTCCATACTCGCTCGCTGGACAAACTAATATTCCATACCGTTCTGCGATTTTCTAATCTTTCAATTCAGTATTCTATGTTCCGTGCCTTGAATTCGGGCGCATAAAATGTTGCATTCAGACTACTGATAGAGTGAACTAGAGTGATTGAAATCTAGGTTTGATTCTAATTCGACATCTGTGAAACATTAGGTATTTGAGCATTATAGGGGTAACGTGAAATGAAAGTTTTAAAAGTATGTAATATTTAAAACTCTTTGTCAAACTACCTAGTCGTTCTATAGGCAGAACGACTAGGTAGTTTGTTTAGGTACATATTTTAACGCCAACTAGTGTCGGTGAAGCCTCAAAGTTTTGTTCCAATTTTTTTAAATGTCGTGAATTGTGTCATTGCTGTAAAACATATGAATGACTACTAAACTAGATAACTAGGCTTATAAGTGGGAAGTCCTGAGTTCTAGTCTTGTCTTGAGGTTTTTATTAGTTACTTACTTCTGATAATAACTGTGAAACCTAAGTTTCGGAATCTCATTCTTATTAGTCGAGTTGCATATGGAAGGATGTAGAAACCCACCGCTTTATTATCCCAAGAGAACTCTTGCCATTATGCCATTATCTTGTCACGACCCTCAAAGATGAGTAATACGACTTTAAAGAGTAGGTACGTAGAGTTTTGTGCGTGTTCTGGAGTGGAGACCGCCTACCAGCAAGTGCAGTGTGGGACGACCTCCAACCTGCTGGACTGAGACTTTAGAAAATGTAAGGTTATTTTTAAAAAGTTGATTTGAGTTGTCAAAAATAATATAAAATTATTAATTTAGCTGATGAAGGTAGTTTGGTAAAATCGATATTTGGCTCATTCGATGTCATACAATCTGTTACTAGGAGGCCAACAAGATTGAACTTGCATAAATACGGGTGTTTTGAAGGTTTTAGTTCAGTCTCCTTCTGAGATTCGGAGCGATATCGCATATTTTCGGTATTTGGATTGTGAACTGAATAATTAGATGTTGTGATAGCAATCACGCTCTAATTAAATTATTTATTTTGGCATTAGTCTGTTTAGATTAAAACTCTCGGATAACCTTACACATTAAACTTGTGTTTTTTTGTGTTGGTTTTGGAGAGGACATTCCAATAATTCGATAAAAATATTTAAATAATACCTGTTTTTCTGAGTGACGCCAATAATAAGTAGTGGTTAAGAAAGGCGGAGGACCGTGTGTGGTGGCGCGCCCTTCGAAAGGCCTATGTCCAGCAGTGGATGCAAACAGGCTAATTGACTTTAAAGAAGAAGAACAAAAATATCATGCGGCATTTTATCAAGCACCGTTGACCAAATACAAGCTCACCGTCACGGCTGGTGACCGGCGCGTGCGCACGCGGCGGTCACATAGGAAGTCGTTTGTCGTCTCACTTCGCCTATTGTCTCACCGTTGTTCTGATTTGACAGTTTTGACACATGTCGTATATTAAACCTTAATGGGTGGGTTTGGTGGTTCCTACAGCTGTAATGTGTGTTTTTCTGGTGACCTCATTAGTACAGTAATGTTTGATTTCCCAAATCAAATTGTCAAGTCGGCATTAACACACTTTAAAAATGTAGGGTAGATATTCTTATTTTTACACAATTACTCAAAACCAGGAGTGTAATGTTTTCAAGGTCATATACATTATATTATTATGTGAGTTTATTTATTCCACCAAACTTTAAAATGACTGACCAGTTTTGGATGCATGTATGGGGTATTGTTAGAATTCTTATATCAAAAACATCGTGAGAAAATCTGCATGTCTGAGAGTTCGCCATACTTTATGTTCTTAAAGTTGTGTGAAGTCTGACAGTGTGGTAGATTATGACTTAAATCCTTCTCATTCTGAGAAGAGTTACTGAGATTGAGAATGTTTTTATTCAGATAAAAGTTAGCCCTTGACTGCAATCTCACCTGGTGGTAAGTGATGATGCTAAGATGGAGTTGAAATTATCAAAGCCATAAGACATTATTATGAAACTCCCGTTAAAAAATAGATAAAGAAACTAACTGTAGTCCATACATAAAAAGCACTTAACAGGGCTCTCTCCGTCAGTTACTCCATACAATCGTAGTCCCAATTTCATTTGAATATTTAGCAACCAAAGTCCATATTCTAGAAACTATAATATCTGTGCCTGCGGTGTTTTAGATTTTTCTAAAAATATCTAGTTTTAAAATTACAGGGGCTCAAAGATTTGTATGTGAATTTTTAAGACCGCGTAACTTTGAAACCAAATATTTTAACTTAAATCTGGAAAACGACAGGCATAGATATAAGTTCTCGGAACGTTTCTACAAAATTCCATTGAGTATGATTGGTAAAGGTGCCCACGCACTCAAACTGAACTGCAACTGAACTGCAGCTGAACTGCGCGTCGCGGCAGCGCGCTGCACGATATTCTCTCCAGCAGTTGCAGTTCAGTTCCAGTGCGTGGGCACCTTAAGTATTCCAATGAGAGACGAACTACGTTTGTATGGAGCGAGTGACGGGGAGTTCGCCCATAGGCCATAATTATGACACATGGTTATCTGAAGTCTGAACGCGGAAGTGTCGGACACATTGCGGTTGTCATGTGCCAAGGAGCAGGGGGCAATGGTCTGGAGGCAATCTACGCTCAGCAAAGCGTTAAGATCGTTACCATGATGCCCGTCATTTGGACGAGGCTGGTGCGGAACGTCATCTGCCTGTGATAGAATCTTGCCCGCTCCAAAACTGTTCATTTCTGTGACAGTTTGCACCGTGAAATCTTACTAACAGAAACTTTTACAGAATCTTGTCGATTTTTAGTCGACTCCAAAAAAGGTTTTTTTATTATTATAAGATACAAGTTAGCCATTGACTGCAATCTCTCCTGGTGGTAAGTGATGATACAGATACTCATCTATGTTTTTTAATAAATAAAATTGAAGTGTCTGTCTGTAATTCCGAAATAACTGCCTCATGATGAGCTCATAATATGGTTATTTGAACGGTAGGTACCATAACTGAATCAAGCGTTTTTAAAATTTTTGTCTGTCTGTCTATCTGTTTGAACGGGCTAATCTTCGGAACGGCTGAAACTCTTTTAAAAGGACTTTCACAGACAAGACGGGGATTAAATAAGGAGTAACATAGGCTACTTTTCAACCGACTTTCAAAAAAGAGGAGTTGTGTTTTCTACCTATACAAACCAAAATCTCCGAGATTAATTCTGAACCGATTTGAGTATTTTTTTTAATCGATAGAGGAACTTTGCAACACTGTCCCAACTAATATTTTGGATTCCAACTCCTCAATTCTGATGCTGCAGGGGAACTGATTTACAAACCGGCGGTTGTAAAATAACTTGCATTCCGGGAACGAGCTACTGGGGATAGACTATTTTTGTCCTGGAAAATCAAAACTTGCCTCGGGATTTTGTTCGCCCAGCCGCAGGTGTCATTTAGTAGGTATTAGGGTTCCGTAGCCAATTGGTAAAAAAACGGAACCCTTTTATATACCTAAGTAAGATCTTTCAATTCAAACACAATAATAAACCCGCATCATAATCCTATGTCATTTGGCAGCAAGGACATCTGAAGACGAATCACTAATTCCTCAGCAAACCTGAATATTTGCTGACCTGGCTGATAACGACATAACAATCGCTTGTTTTATTCTAAGATAAAGGGTTGATAAGACCTCTCTATTAGGCCCCGTTTACATTTAGGTGATAAATAAAATACCCTATTTAAGTTATATGGGACGGTGATAAATCCTCCTTGTTGAACCTTAAAAATCTAAAAAAAACTACTTATATTTTGAAATAACAGTCAACTTATCACCTATCTAAAAAAATAAGCCGTAAGAAATACTTAAAAATAATACTTAATTGCGTAAATATTCAATCAGAAGGCTTTCAGAAGGCTCCAATGTTTTAGCACTTAGTAGTTTGTTATTGAAAAATAATCAGCAATAATTTTTTTTTTTGTGAAGGCTTACGCTTGCCTAGAAAATGCCTATTCACTCCTGTTTTGAAGATATTTAGGTTATACGTGGGAGGAAATACGGACACCGGTAGGGCATTTTTTAGCAGCTTGTCACATCTTAGCGGTTCGGTTATCAGAAACGTTCAGCAAAAACGTTTCATGCAAGTGGATTGGTTGTCACTTGTCGACCATATAAGAATGCCAAGGTTCACAGTTTCTCGCTGTTCTCTGGTAGAATGGTAAATTTGAGATAGGTACCTACAACCGAAATCCTAGTGGCTTTTTAACGTCACACATTTAAACCACCTAATGTAAACGAACCTTTATCGCGGCCAAAGGAAACGCCGGTGTTTGCCCGCTATGTTTAATTTATCCCGTATCCTGCAGTTTTTGTAGGTTTTAATTAGATTATTTAGGTTATTTAATTGCTTACGCGCTTTGATGGTTTTGTTCCCACGAGGAGATCGTCAAGGTATTTATGAGATAAGTATACCTACCTAATGGATAGGGAATGGGTATAAGGTCATTCTGAATATAATAAATAAAGAACCACGGCAAGGCATCCCTAGGGTTTCATCCAGTCCGACCATTGTCCATCTGTATAGTAAAAAAAAAATAATACGGTCATTTTATTCGAGTTTATATTAAAGGGCCTTAGTTTTTCTTTCTAAGGATAGCGAGCCGTAACATAACGGCCGCTACACCTTGTTACATGACGTCACTGAAACGTTATCCATTCAAACAAGACGGCGTAATTGCCTCGATAGGGTTTTTATCCAAAATGCTCCCTCTAGCGGAGATGTCGCATAGAGAATCCCATAGCGACTGCTGCAGTAGGTACCTTACTCCTCGGAAAACAGTGAGGTTAGCATGGAAGTTATGATTATGACAATGCGTCAATCGAAATTGTTGTGATTGGCTGAATTAATGCTATTCATGCTCCAGCAGTGCATTGTAACCAATAGCGGGAGAGTCTCAGCCAATCAGAGGTACCTAATTACAATCGTCATATTAAACCTGTCTTACTTTAGCAATAGGAGATCAGAGCTTTAGTATTCGTATTAAGCTACGAGGTAATTAATTAGAGTTCTGTAGAGGTAACTGAAAAATCCTGCTCTAGTCGGGTGCTTTGGAATTGGAATATAGCGTTATTTTCCTCAGTTTATATTACGAATACTTATCAAGACAGCAAACAATGATTTTATGATTAAGTATAATTACACGAACCACGTTGTCCATTTTACATCTCTATGATAACACGTGTCTTATTTGATCTGGTACGATTTGTGTTAGATAACACTATAATTTATAGACGCTATATGTTAGCCTTTAGGTTTATGACTACCTAGGCCATAAAAATACCTTGTAGTAAGTGCGCGGTTGGGATTGTTTATAAAGTCAGAATATAGACGTTTCAGTATCTACTAAGTACCTAGCCTAATAATACCTAAGCCGCGATTACACCTGTAAGTTTTAATCACGTAAGTACTTAGCAGAGGGTCTCTTTCTCATTTTAGGGTTCCGTACCTCAAATAGAAAAAATGAACACTTGTAGGATAACTTCGTTGTCTGTCTGCCTGTCTGTCTATCTGTGACTCTGTCGCAAATCCTATAGGGTACTTCCCGTTGACCTAGAATCATGAAAGGCAGGTAGGTAGGTATTATAGCACAAGTACAGGAATAAATCTGAAAACCGCGAATTTGTGAAAAAAAATTAAAATGTGTTTTAATTTTCAAAGTAAGAAAGCTATACCAAGTGGGGTATCATATGAAACGGCTTTACCTGTACATTCTAAAACAGATTTTTATTTATTTTTATGTATAATAATTTTTGATTTATCGTGCAAAATGTCGGAAAAAATACCCGAGTACGGAACCTTCAATACGCGAGCCTGATTCGCACTTGGTCGGTTTTTTGCAATAGGTACGCGATTAGTCCTATATTTTTTTCTTTATACCTAAGAGCTATTATAATCTTTTGCCATTTTCCTTATAACAAATTGCGCTTCACCTCCTAAAGGTGAGGACTTACGGTCAAAAGGACACACAGACATGTTGCGCAACATCACAACCGCAAATGTGGTACGTACCTAATACCTACCGTCACTATTGCAAAATAATTAATAGCTAGGAAAACATTCTGAAAAAAAAAAACTAAATTAAAATCGGTTCATTCGTTTAGGCGCTACGAGGCCACAGACAGATACACAGATACACAGATACACAGATACACAGATACACAGACACACAGATACACAGATACACAGATACACACGTCAAACTTATAACACCCCTCTTTTTGGGTCGGGGGTTAAAAAATAATTTAAACGTGGAAAATTCTTTTAGCGACTTTGAGATAGTAACAAGTGTAAATTAAAAATTTATAACACCCCCGACAAGTGAAAGTTACAGTAACCAGAAAAGAGCTGACAACTTTCAAACGGCTGAACCGATTTTCTTGGATTATAGCTAAGAACACTGTCGATCAAGCCACTTTGCAAACAAAAAAAACTAAATTAAAATCGGTTCATTAGTTAAGGAGCTACGATGCCACAGACAGATATACTGATACACAGATACACAAGTCAAACTTATAACACCCCTCTTTTTGGGTCGGGGGTTAAAAACTTTGCAATCGCGTTTCCGACATTGATGTAAAAACAAAACTAATTTTAATGTTTTCAATTTACAAATTAGGGAATTTTTGACTGAAATTTAGGTACTACAATAACTACTTAATTGAATAAATATCGTAAAAAAACACTGTCCTTTCATAGTTTTAAGTTTTAACTTTTGTCGCTCGTCCCCACTGACTGCAAGTTTTTTATCATCATCATCTGAACTTCTTCTCGAGTCGACGGTCACCTCAGATACGGGCATCCAAAAAAGCCGCAACCGCGATAGCTCAATTTCACTACGGGTCTCCTCCCAGAATGTGAAGGGTTTAGGCCGTGTATACCACGCTGGTCAAGTGCGGATTGGCAGACTCCACACACCTTTGAGAACATTATGGACACGTAGGCATGCAAGTTATTTTTATATAAGTAGTAAAGTAATATAAATCTATGTTGTTGTATGTGATTTCTTGTGATTTCATTAGACTAGGAGCTTATGTTTATTCTTCTGCTTATGCTTCTAGCATAGCGAAAACGATGCCCACACGAAAAAAACAGAGCCAATAATATCAGTGCAATTACAACGTGTATGCATATCATATACGGACGCATTGTGTTTGCGCAGTATAATTTATGCGATCCATTGTCCTACGGAAATCGAAGGCCCGTTCCGTTAATGTTCATCGAAAAAACGCAATAGATCGGCCCCATGGTCAGTACCATTAGCAATCGACCGTGATCTCTGCCATAAAACCAAACAGTTATTATTCATGCTTTTTTCCACCCCGCGATCGGCTGGTGCGACCATTTATCAATGGTATAATCTGCAACAGTTACTCATAACCAGGATTTTTTTCACACAAAATCCATGGAGCAGAATGTACCTATTCTTTTCCAATACAATGGGCTAATAAAATAGATAATTGATAGGTAAAGCTGTTAAATTGATAATATAGGGTACCAGGCATATTGCTATTAAAGATAATAATTTAACAGTCACTTATACTTTAATCATAGCTACTCGTATCATATAGTTTATTAGTATTTTGAGTTGCCCCTAGTGATAAGAAAATGTGCATAAAATATAATGTAGTTACCTACACAATTATTATAGTTAAGTTTATATTAATGTAAACTTAACTTTTTTATTATTACCTAATCAGTTATAAAGGTAATAAATCCGTATAGCACGCTGCACGACGCGTCTATTATAGAATCCTTGATATGATTTTACGCTGTTTGAAATACCATTTTACTTTACTAAACAAGTAACAGATGTTGAACTAACATTGTTTTACGATAAACTTATTTGTTTGTGATTTTTAGTTAAAAATAAAAATCATAAAATGATAACATAACAATTTACATGACGACATTTGGTCGTAAGCAAAAATTTTACAATGATGCAATATGGCAATGTTTGCAATCATCTAGATAAATGAATAAATATGGGATTATTATTTGCATAGCACTTACACTCTTTAGTGCATTTATACCACACCAGAGAAAGGCAATACATGAATAAAATATGATTGGTTGTTTTCGTTTTAACTCACCCTCTTACAAATCTGAGTATTAAATAGTTTTGTCATACAAATTACATATTATATTTTAAGAACCTTTATTTTATTGTGATCTTTATTTTTCGCTATCGTTATTTAATTATTGTTTTACTTTGTCGTAGTTATGCTACACAAAAACATAAATTCACTTACTTCAGTGTAGCATAGAGTGCAGTAAGCCCTTTTATCATGTCTGAATTAAATTACCGATTTGGTAATAAAATTTCTTAAGAAGTATATTAATTAAAATATTAGGTACTATACATTTTAATGTTTTTTTACTCAAAACCACTCCGTTGTTCTCGCTATTCCGTCCCCTAAGGTGAAAGGTCGCGTAGGGCACACGACGGTCAGCCGTGAATGGTACCAATTGGAACCCATCGTCCAATAGCAAAATAACGTCATTTTATATCTCTTTCTATCCATTACTCCTATATTTAGTGAACATTTTTTTAATATCTGTAGAAAACAAGAGATGATTGTGGAAGTTTTCGACACATTTTTCTACATCGTCGCAGAATGGAAGCGAAAATGTTATTGTTTTTCTCCTCCATTATTTTTTATAGAATTTATAACTTTAATAACTGCTACAAAAGGTTTAATTTTGTACGGCAAATATGTACGTAGGTAGGTAGAAACATATATTAATTTCAATACAGTTGCTCGTAAAATGCACTTTAAATGCTATTAAACATGGTTTGTGAGTAAAATTTACAATACGAGTGCGATTTTTTTGCAATTTTTTTTTGAATTCGGTAATTTTTTATTTATTATGATATTTTTTGCTCAAAATTCCCTTCTCATTCTGAGAGGAGACCCGTGCTCAGTAGCAAGCCGGCGATGGGTTAATGATGATGATAATTAATACCTATGGAGCTGGAACTCACTACACTTTTTCTATAGGAGATTGATGAGGAACCTTTTTAACTCATTATGGAAAGGAGAAGGTAGGTAATGGCGTTTGTAACCATTTCCCTTAAAAATTATTTGACCGATTTTGACGATTTACAGCCACGAGGGGGCGTCGTAGTTGTGGGATCCTTGAAGTGTTTGATCGTCCTAGAATTTGCTTCATGTGTCTTAAGAACTAAGACTTTATTATTAAACGTTAATTTAGTTAACAATAACTTACTTAAAATTACATCTTCAAACAAAACTAATAATAGAGCAAATTTTTTGAGATAAGTAAGTACAGAAATCGAACATAACCATTATACAGTATAAACTCTATATAACGACACCGAAGGGACTGTGCATTTTATGGCGTTATAGAGAGTTGTCGTTAAATGGAGAGAAGAAACATCAGAATTAGAAAAAGAAAAAGTTTATTTATGTGCATAAAAAAGAATGTTATTTGAACGCTATTGCGTATAGTCTGTTATTTTTGTCTGGCGTCTTTTGCTGTACCAGTAATTTTGTTGTATTTTTTTACTTATTTTATTTATATCTAGCCATATTGGGGCATCTTGGTTATAAAGGAAGTATTTTTCCAATAATTTAGCTGCTTCCAGAGCTTCTTTAATGCTCGGAACATCACTTATCTTCTCTCCCGTTTCTATTGCGCGTATCAGTGAAACTTTTTCGTCAATACACAGTGATTTTCTTTTATTAGCCATGTTCACAGTTCGAAAGTTTGTGAGCAACTAAGAATATGATAAGGTATAGATAATCCATGGCTCCTACTTATGAGTCATGGTCAACAACAGTGTACACGTAATCGTAATCGATGTCGAGTTTATTGCGGGCTAGGATAATAAAGCGACAATAGATCGTACACAGCTGCGCAGTTTTTACTAATTTTAGCAACTTAAAAGGTACTTTTTATTACTCAATTGTTGTCGTTATTGAGAGTGGGTGTAATGCTATGTAGAGTGAAACATGGTATGAAAGACAAGCTAAACCAACCGAAGTCAATTGATTTCGACGCTTAAGGGAGTTTGTCGTTAAATAGAGTGACGTTACATGGAGTTTACACTGTATTTTCTTTATGATAAATACTCATATTTGAAGAAAAAGCCGAGTGCATTGCTCCGCAAAACTTAATAAGTCAACGAACCACTATCAACATGTAAAATACATGACATGTTAGCGTATAGCGATATGGTCTAATACAGGTTTTACAAGAACCCGTCACATTATCGCCTCCACGACAAACAATTGGTCGGTGACCAACCATCCATCCACTTATTTACATACCTATCGTGAAACAAGTGGCCCATTGTCGCTGTAAACCGCTCGGATAGCAGAGCTACCGGAAAAACCACTTGCAATCATACAAAAACATACTTTACACCTATAGCTTAGAGTTCAAATTTCAATGTAGAACTTTTGGAGAAAAGCGTTGGAAAAAAAGATGAAAAAACCACTCAAAATTAAACTGTATTGGGTAAGAAACAGAGTTAAAATTCATTTGGTGGATCAAGGTGGTTTGTTACATTGATGTAGCCTATATACGCCCGCACGTCCTCTTTAGATAAGATAAAGGCCGTGAAATAAAAGAACGACACCAATACACCGCTAATGATACAGATATAGACGTTCGCGGACCGGTAATTAATTTGTTGATAAAAACAACTAAGTACAAATTATACGACTTTCTACTCCGGCTATCGGATCGCGAATTTTTCGCAATATGTATAGCTAATGTAAATTTATATTAACTTTAACGTTTAAATACAATGCTGTGAAAAAATAAAAAAAATCACAAAATAAAAACTAATTTTTTTTTCATTTATGAGACCCATACATACATAGTTAGCGACCATTGTCTCAGATCCGTATGCCTACTATTATCGCTGGCAATAGGGACCTACCTAATATAATACGTGATGATGCCCGCAGATTTTAAAAATACCACGGGAACTTTTTAATTCTCCGGGACCAAATCTTATCCTACCCGGGATGCAAGCTATCTCTGTACTAAAGTTTACCAATATCGATTAAATGGATGGGAGGTGACGTAGACATCTTTTAAGAAAGAGTTTTTGATAATTAACAAGTGTAAATTAAAAATTTATAACACCCCCGACGATCCAAAGTATTTGAGTTTTCCAAAACATCATTTTCAAATAAATAATTATGTATTTAGGCAACGTCCATCTTGACAGCTTAACATTTGTTTATTGACATAATATTATGAACCTAACGGTTATCTAACCTTCTTTTCTGCAAGAAAACTAGAAAAGAGCTCATAACTCTTAAACGGCTGAACCAATTTTTTTAGATTATAGCTAAGAACACTCTCGATCAAGCCACCTTTCAAACAAAAAAAACTAAATTAAAATCGGTTCATTCGTTTAGGCGCTACGGTGCCACAGACAGATACACAGATACACAGATACACAGACACACAGATACACACGTCAAACTTATAACACCCCTCTTTTTGGGTCGGGGGTTAAAAATTCGAATCATAAGGGGGCAAAAAGTGGTTCAAAATTTGTGTACTCCATGCGGCTGAAGTGATAAACTAGTCTTGTACAATATTGTTTTTCTAAAACATGACCCAAAACTTTACAAAATAAATTATCCTAAACATTACATATTAGCCTCAGGAATATGTTGCGGTCAAAAGTTAAAGCCCTATTATCCTACATTTTGATGTCTTCTTCCTACACGCTAACCTGAGGTTCTGGGAACGGGACGCGAGAATCCAAAGGCCATGGTCGTAACTCGTAAGATTACATAATGATCACTTATTTCGTGGATACCTCCACTTAAAGGATTTTAGTGATGTTTGCTACGTCTATCGACATGATTTCTGAAAGGTCATCTATCTTTTTACTTGTAGAATTGAATAAATATGTCAATGTTTTGATGAAATACTTGTACAATGCAGGTGGGTTAGTAACTGTGAACTCTTAGGCCAAGATCTTTAGAGCGTACTTTGAAATTGCTCGGATAAAGTTGAAACGAGGCAGATTTAAGTCTCTTAAATAAACCTGTCCCGTTTTAACTATAGTAAAGTATAAGTAAATCAAAATGCACTCTATAGAATAGAACCTAAGTTACCACCAATACGCTTTACTCATACTGTTGAATTCATAGGTCTGTGGGTAAAACAAAACTAAAGATTCGTAAAAAGATCTCATAAGCTTTTACAAACTTTGAAGCCATCTTGATCTGTAGTTGTAGTAGAATGTAGTTGCATGTAAAACGTCTCTACCAAACTTACATCATCCATACCATCGATACATTTTATACAAGTGCCCATCACTACACTCTCGTGCTATTTCCATAACTAATTGCAAATTGCTTCGCGCTGTCAACGCTGAGCGCTAATGTGTCATATCATAACATACCAGACACACAAACATATAAATATACGTATTAATATCTTATAACTAAGAGTATAAAGTCTATTTTTCAATAACCTACGTCCCATCGTACCGGCCATGTTCATATGACCTAGCCTATCATTAGCTTAAAAACGTGTCAAGTGTGGTCCAATGTTTTCCTCTATCTAGGGATATTTCTATAATATTACCTAAGTTTATAAATCTTAAGCAAGTGAGTTTAACAAATTCTTGACTCGGGCATTAGGAACCTCCCGTTTTAGGGTTCCGTACAAAAATGGTAAAAATGGAACCCTTATGATGCGACTTTCTCCGTCCGTCTGTCCATCCACTTGCCATAGTCGATTATTTCAGTAACTATTAAAGTTAAGGAAACGTATTTCTACCCTTTGTCAGTTTCCAGGATGCAAGCTATCTCTTTATCAATTTCATCAAGATTGGTTCAGCGATCAAGCCCTAAAACGTTAAAAACAGACAGACAGACCCGCATAATTTTAAGTAGATACTTACCTTCGGATATAGAATAACATGAACTGATCTCTTCAATGATGGAATAACTCAAAATCAAATAATAAAGAAAAATCCTAATCTTGTACATCATTTTTAACCCCCGACCCAAAAAGAGGGGTGTTATAAGTTTGACGTGTGTATCTGTGTATCTGTGTGTCTGTGTATCTGTGTATCTGTGTATCTGTGTATCAGTGTATCTGTGTATCTGTCTGTGGCATCGTAGCGCCTAAACGAATGAACCGATTTTAATTTAGTTTTTTTTGTTTGAAAGGTGGCTTGATCGAGAGTGTTCTTAGCTATAATCTAAAAAAATTGGTTCAGCCGTTTAAGAGTTATCAGCTCTTTTCTAGTTTTCTTGTAGAAAAGAAGGTTAGATAACCGTTAGGTTCTTAATATTATGTCAATAGACAAATGTCAAGCTGTCAAGATGGACGTTGCTTAAATACATAATTATTTATTTGAAAATGATGTTTTGGAAAACTCAAATACTTTGGATCGTCGGGGGTGTTATAAATTTTTAATTTACACTTGTGAGACTAATGTACACATTTCATGTTTGAAAGTAAACAAGTCGTTACAGAAGTGCTCATCCACTAAATATCTGCAAGTCACGTATAGGAATCTAGAACACGTCAAATTATGCTACTGTATTCCTTTGACGGCGTAACCAATAGAAGTAAAAAATTAAAAATAAAACCGCCAAAGAAACCGCCGACAGATTCATCATATTTCGATGGATTTAAGAAATTTAACACTATTATTCCGGCTCGATCTGGCCAAAATTTAATGCCATTATTTGGCCAAAAATTTTAGATTCATGTAGTGTGACCAAGCTTACGAACACCAGTGGTGACTTGGCCGAGACTAAAACTTGCCATTGATTCGCTTTCAAACGAAGAATGTAATGCAGATTTATGAATGCAAATGATGAGTGCAATGCAATCGGCAATATTGTCGTACAACTTTGTATGATAGTTCGAGACAGTTATATTTTGACCCGCAGTTATTTCTACGGCCGCAGGTCGTGGCGCGGGCTGGTAATCATTAACTACTAGTAAGTATTTAGTAATTCTTATCTGTAGTTTTTTAAACTTTATGTCTTTAATGGCTACCCGACTTAATAAATAAATAAAAAAGAATATAACTACCAAATATAATATTTTCCAATAAAGTTATACTTTACATTAATTCTAATGTACTTTTTTTTTGTTTAATTGTGATCAATATTGTGATAATAAAATGAATGAATGAAATTTGGTTGTAGGTTCTTCTCAGACGAAGACGCGTTTGGAACTCTCGCATTTTAAGTTTACGTAACTGATTGTCACCATTTTTTTTATTTTTAGGTTTTCGAGTATGAGTTTTTCGTTGTTAAAATCGATGAAGCAGACTATGGACTTATCTTATAATGACGGCATTGATGGCCATCCTACTTAAAGGTACTGTCCGCTAAGTAAACACGGGTGCTGGTCCGGGCAAAATTCTTCGCGGTTGGTTTCACATTTTGAAAAAGCCTTAACAAAGAATACAAACTTATGCCTTCATATTAATGTGACTTTATATTATAATTTTGGACCTTATTGTTACCAAAATAAGGAGGCTTGGAAATTTTCGTGAGTGAATAAAAATTTTGGTTGAACTAAAAAAATGTAATCACGTTATAGCCAAACGGTAGCGAATTATTTGTGGGCGGTTTGCGATCCTTTATATTTTTAAGCATGATATTTACACAGTAGGTACCTATTGAAGTTATTATTTTCGTCCCATTGTGCTTAAAAAGTTACTCTGGGGCAAAGGCCTCTTGCATAAAATGCTTTTGCGTCTCGTAAGAAAGTAGGACTTTGTTCTCGCTGAACGAAATAATACTGTGTTAAAACCCACGTATTTATTATTTTCTTATATCTAGTAAGTATCTACCTACCATGTCACAAAGTTTATAATGATCGTACATAAATATAACAAGTGTAAATTAAAAATTTATAACACCCTCGACAAGTGAAGGTTACATACAGTAACTAGAAAAGAGCTGATAACTTTCAAACGGCTGAACCGATTTTTTTGGACTATAGATAAGTAGGTACACTCTCGATCAAGCCATCTTTCAAACAAAAAAACTAAATTAAAATCGGTTCATTAGTTTAGGAGCTACGATGCCACAGATACATAGATACACACCCCTCTTTTTGGGTCAGGGGTTAAAAATATTCCACAATGAATTAAAAGCGAAGAATATGAAATGAAAAAAAGCGATTAAACACGTTCTCAACGTACAAGTAGGTACCTACCTAGCTACTTAGCCATACGATTCCCGCATCTCCTTATCATGGGCAGTACAATCAAGAACACAGCTAAAGCCACTCGAGGGCATAGAGAGCACACGTGTCGATGTGCCATAATCCACGGCTTTGCGCCATAATCCGACCACCCAGAACATTGGCCATAATGCCCACAGAAATTGTGGCCCCTTATTATATAGAACAGAACACATAGGTGCTATTATTTCGCGCTATAAAATCGGGACCACCTACATGATCGCTTTTGCAATGCTGT
This sequence comes from Maniola jurtina, assembly GCF_905333055.1. Lineage (NCBI taxonomy): Eukaryota > Metazoa > Arthropoda > Insecta > Lepidoptera > Nymphalidae > Maniola > Maniola jurtina. The sequence continues at coordinate 4,134,324 of NC_060044.1, forward strand.
TGTTTTTTTTTTGTGAAAAACTTTTCGATGCGAATGTAATGACTCGTGCGTGATTTTTTGGTTTTCAAGTGAAGTAGAGCATGATAAAAGACTTTTTTTCCTCATATAAGGCTTTTTAAGGTTCAGTACCCAACGAGTGTCGACGGAACCCCATTAATTAATTACCAAACCTTGGGATATTAGTCCTGCCAATTCAGTTTTCTTTAAAGGTTGTGTACGTACCTACAGCTGAAATGGTTCAGCATAACTAGAGTGAGGGAACTCCCGGTTTAATCCTAAATCGAAGATATGTCAAATATTAGGCTATGTGAACTCAACGAAAAATCGATTCATAGGCTACCTAGCGTCAAATATAGGAACATTTGATGCCTGTCAGTGACGTCAAAGTTTCGACGTTTTGTCACAAGTTCCCTAACTGTCGTGAACTGTGGTGTAACTTCGAAGTAAATAATCTGATAAGTGTAAATTAAAATTAATAACACCCCCAACAAGTGAAGGTTACAGTAACTAGAAAAGAGCTTATAACTTTCAAACGGTTGAACCAATTTTCTTGGAATTTAGCTAAGAACAATCTCGACTAAGCCACCTTTCAAACAAAAAAAACTAAATTGAAATCGGTTCATTAGTTTAGGAGCTACGATGCCACAGACGGATACACAGACCCTCTTTTCGGGTCGGAGGTTAAAAAGTAACAAAATGATTCGAAACTACACTAGCTTATCAGTGGCATCGTCTGCGCAGTCACCTTTCTTATTCAAATTCAAAATATCCTTCATTCAAATATCATGCTTGACATACCCTTTTGAAACGTCAAAGGTCTGTTCGGTATATGTGAATCCGTAGAATTTAGAAAATGTTTAAAACTTAATAACAAACCTTGAGGTACACCTGTACCTCGGTACGTAAATACGTATATAATATACCTTAAGGTTTTTAAAATTTTCCCGTTTTTATAAGAAAGAAAAAGAAATCTGTTTTTAGCTAGTATAGATAGATTAGTACACCTAACTCCCATTCTCTTTTTTGTACAGAAATGTGTCTGTATGTCTGTTCATCAGTTTGTTACCTAGGCGTTTACTAATCGTAAGTTGTTGTTGTGACTTTCTGACAGTGAAGTTAGTACTATCAAGTATCAAATACTGTGGCTTTTAGCTAGATATCAAATATTATAGGTACTTAATTGAATTTTATACTTATACTTACTACTAGCTGATGCCCGCAGCTTCGCCCGCGTGGATTGGTCAGATCCCCTGCAGCATCAGGATTGAGGAGTTGGACTCCAAATTTTTTATGAAACAATGTCGCAAAGTTCCTCTATCGATTAAAAAAGAAATGACGCAAATCGGTTCAGAAATCTCGGAGATTTCGGTGTACATAGGTAGAAAAACACAACTCCCTTTTTGAAAGTCGGTTAAAAAAGTAGCCTATTTTACGCCCTGGTCAATCCTCTACTTGCCTGTGAAAGTCCCGTCAAAATCGGTTCAGCCGTTCCAAAGATTAGCCTTTTCAAACAGACAGACAGACAGACAGACAGACAGACAGACAAAAATTTTAAAAACGTGTGATTCAGTTATGGTATCGTTCAAATAACCATATGAGCTTAATATGAGGTAGTTATTTCGAAATTACAGACAGACACTCCAATTTTATTTATTAGTATAGATAAAATTGTCCATAGAGTAAACGAATCTTACCTACCCACTTTACAGTTTTTGTACGGGGGCAAGCCTGTATAAACCACATTACAAATAACATATTTACAATAATGATTACCTTTTCTACCCCGAGACAACCCTCAACATGATTTATAATCTTGAAACTCGCTTGAAACTATGAAGTGGTCTAGTCTATCCGTCATATTAACTTATCCAATTATGTAGGCGCATAAAATAGTTGACATTGCTAAACGATTAATTAGGTATTTCATACTTACTATAAAATTGTCCATAGAGTAAACGAATCTTACCTACCCACTTTACAGTTTTTGTACGGGGGCAAGCCTGTATAAACCACATTACAAATAACATATTTACAATAATGATTACCTTTTCTACCCCGAGACAACCCTCAACATGATTTATAATCTTGAAACTCGCTTGAAACTATGAAGTGGTCTAGTCTATCCGTCATATTAACTTATCCAATTATGTAGGCGCATAAAATAGTTGACATTGCTAAACGATTAATTAGGTATTTCATACAAATTACAGTACAGTGGCCCACTCCTAAAGGTTACACGTTGTAGGTATAATAAATCGTAATGCATTATTATAAGCATCGTAATAATTTTAGGGCTAGTGCTCATAATTGTAGCTTTAAGGACGTATCGCAATGACTGGTTTAATGCTTGTAGTAAAAAAATATTAACTGCATGTTTAAAGACATACTCGTAGGTATCCACGTTAATAGGTACTATTATACTGTCGTCGTCATAATCAGTTAAACTTTCAAAATGTGTCAAAAATAAATATGTAGTTACAAATATAGCCGCATTCAGTACAAGCGTTTTGTCCCCCTAGGTCTGTACCGCATTCGTTATTGACAACAAGCTGCGTTACTGAGAAAGAAGTTTCATTCATAATACAGTTGCAAAGTTATTTCCTAGGTATATGAAATGTCCCCGTGATGGGGCAGGCAGTACGTAGCTACACAATTAAACGTAGGTACGTAGGCCTACGTTATCGACAACAAGCTTCGTTACTAAGAATAACCTGTTTTCTTAGAACAGTTACGAAGTTATGTCCTATATGAAATGTCTTCGTGTACGTAGCTCAGGTACAATACAGTTACAAAGTTATGTCCTAAGTATATGAAATCTCCTCATGATGGGGCAGGCAGTACGTAGCTTCACTATTGAACGTACGCAGGCATACATTATTGACAACAAGCTTCGTTACTAAGAATCACCCACTTTCTTAGAACAGTAACGAAGTTATGTCCTATATGAAGTGTCCTCGTGGTAGAGCGGACACTACGTAGCTCAGATACTACGTAGCTCAGATACAATACAGTTGCAAAATTATGTCCTAAGGATATGAAATCTCCTAATGGTGGGGCAGGCAGTACGTAGCTTCACTATTGAACGTACGTAGGCCTACATTATTGAGAACAAGCTTCGTTACTAAGAATTACCTGCTTTCTTAGAACAGTTACGAAGTTATGTCCTATATGAAATGTACCCGTGATAGGGCGGGCAGTACATAGCTCAGGTACAAATGTGCCCGCATCTAAGAAATTACCTTCTTTCTTAGGACAGTTACGAAGTTATGTCCTATATGATATGTACCCGTGATAGGGCGAGCAGTACGTCGCTCAGGTACAAAATGTACGCATTCAGTACAAGCACAGTCTGTCACGCTCGCTCGCTCGTCCTGTGCTAGATGCATACATTATTGACAATAACCTGCGTTACTGAGGAGGAACTTCGTAATAATTGTTCTAAGAAAGAAGATAATTTCTTAGAAGTTATGTCCTATATGAAATGTCCCCGTGATAGGGCGGGCAGTACGTAGCTCAGGTACAAATGTGTCCGCATTCAGTACAAGCGCAGTCTGTCACGCTCGCTCGGTCGCCCTGTGCCAGATGCATACATTATTGACAACATGCAGGGCTACTAAGAAATTAGTGCTATCGTTCTGTTTCACCTTTTGGCTGCAGATCTTCGGAAAATTTTACAGTCATAAAAATGTAATTGACACCAATGACGCATATTCTAAGCAAGTTTAAAATAGGTATATAATATGTGAATTCATGTGAACAGATAATAATAAATTTATCCAAACATTTCAATGTGTTTTTATTCTTTAAAACGACTTCTATACGCAAATACTTATAGTAGTAGGTAATATTTTTAACCCCCGACCCAAAAAGAGGGGTGTTATAAGTTTGACGTGTGTATCTGTGTATCTGTCTGTGGCATCGTAGCGCCTAAACGAATGAACCGATTTTAATTTAGTTTTTTTTGTTTGAAAGGTGGCTTGATCGAGAGTGTTCTTAGCTATAATCTAAAAAAATTGGTTCAGCCGTTTAAGAGTTATCAGCTCTTTTCTAGTTTTCTTGTAGAAAAGAAGGTTAGATAACCGTTAGGTTCATAATATTATGTCAATAGACAAATGTCAAGCTGTCAAGATGGACGTTGCCTAAATACATAATTATTTATTTGAAAATGATGTTTTGGAAAACTCAGATACTTTGGATCGTCGGGGGTGTTATAAATTTTTAATTTACACTTGTTTACTACTACTAGTTCCCACTCGCGGCTTCGTGAAGCAAAAATACTTATAAATCCTTTTTATTACCTATCCTATAAGACTCGAAAAATCCAGCCTTATTCTTAATCTATGTACATTACAAAGTAGGTAATAATTTTAAAATACCTAATGAGTAAGGACTTTGGTACTCTAATATGTTGTGTCAAAGTTGCTAATATTTTGGGATAATTTGTATCTACTTGCTGAAGATTATTCATTAAAATGTAGAAACTACAAACCAAGTAGGACGTAGGCACTAATTTCCATGCAATGTTTTGACGAAATAGTAAAGGGCAGGCCACATTATCCCAGTGTTGTAATTGCAACCGCAAGCTAATTGCGTCCATCCGTACTTGGGATATTAAGATGTAAGGTGGACTTTACACTGACTATAATACCTATTGGTACCTATAGACAAATAATAATTTTCTTTAATATGTTAAACTTTTCTGTGCAAGGGTATTTATTCTATTATACGTATAATCCATACTTATATTAATTAACTAATTATACGTCAATCACAATAATTCAAATTCATTTCTTTTATAAATAACATGTCATAATATTTTTTCTTAAAAATATACAAAAAAAATTAATAATAATCAATTTTATTTTGGATCTTCCCAAGTATTCATTATAACTATAGAAACCTTACCGTTTAATTTCAAAGCAAGTAGATTTAGGTAAGTTCTTTTGTATTACAATTTTAAAAGTTTCATATTATTTCAACTTAAATGTAACATATTCTTTACAGCTGGTCGTGTCTGGCCAGCGAATTGAAATTAAAACTAAACCGAGACAGCGCGATTATGACGAAGTTTTGCTTTTGCGTGGACTTTAACTGTAGGTATCTACTCCAGTTAAATGAAAAAGATCTTCGTCTTGTATTTCTTCTTAGACCACAGTTTTTTTGCTTCTTTTATTCCCAGCTAGCTCCTTACCTTCAATCGGGTTAAATTTGCGAATATCCTATTAATAAGAAAGAAAGAAACTTAGACGCATGTAAATCTCCAGTTTCTAGATCTAGCTGTTTGAGCTGTAAGTAATTATACCTACGTTGATTATATTATATCAATCAGTAATTTTTTCCCTTTACATTGATTCCTTACGAATCACGTTGCCTTTACTTTCTTTTTTTGCCTTTGAATCAAATTTTTAAATTTTCTGTTGGGAACGTTACACTGGAACTATTTTTTTTCAATTTTTAACGGAAAAGTATGTTTGTTTGTTGGTTTATTAGATTGCCCTTCAACTACGTTGCTATGGAGCAACGGAGCACACCGCAATGGACGTGATTTTTGGCATAGATAATATTAAAGGCCTGGGTAGTGACATAGATAATTTTTACCCTGGAAAATCAAAGAGTTCCCTTGGAATTTTAAAACTTATAGCTCGTTCACACAGGCTGCGTAAGCGTTGCGTATGCGTAAACGTAGCGCGTACCATTGCGTTGTAATGTATGGAACTGTATGAAACATGGCACACCGCTTGCGTAAAACGTGGACGTATGCGTAACCCGGTGTGTTAGGGGTTAACGCGCGTCCCTACGCACGTGTCACTTGTACGTGGTTGGTGTGAATCGGCCTTAAATCCAAACGGACAAAGTCGCGGGCATCAGCTAGTTTTCAATACAGTGTTTCCTTACCGATCGTTAGACATGATGGACTGATCATCAATTGCTTAAATAAAATATATAGCTCTATCGGTTATTTGATTACTGCCCGGTTTTCTTCAGCAGATGGGGGCTATGGGGCTATGGGGCTAATCGTCGCAATCATTAATACTCGTTGCTCACGGCCGAATGAACGCGACATTACCGTGACGTCCGATCATTAGCTGCTGATATATTGCGATTTTTTCTGTTTATATGACATTGTCTTAACCTCTTGGATGATTAGCTACTATCTACTGAGCGATCGCTTCTTTCTTGAGTTGAGCATTTGATTTTAAACAGCTTAGAGTTCCATGAATAGGTAAGCTCGGAGTCAATTTGGGCGCCAAAAAACTATTTTAGCGTTACAAAGGTGGATTAAAGAAAATAAGTTCTTAAGAGGGCTCTCTCCGTCACTCGTTTCATACAATCGTAGTTCCAATTTCATTTGAATATTAAGCAACCAAAGTCCATGAAATTTTGCAGACATATTCTAGAAACTAATATCTATGTCTTTGGTTTTCCAGATTTCTGTTAAAATATTCGGTTTCAAAGTTACGCGGTCTTAAAAAATTTCATACAAATCTTTGAGCCCCTGTAATTTTAAAACTACATATTTTTAGGAAAATCTAAAACACCACAGACACAGATATTAGTTTCTAGAATATGTCTGCAAAATTTCATGGACTTTGGTTGCTTAATATTCAAATGAAATTGGAACTACGATTGCATGAAACGAATGACGGTGAGAGCCCTGTTAAAGAGGCTATTTGATCATGATACCTAGTAGCTAAAGTGGCGCCTTACAATGTTGATGATGAGGTTTGGAGTGGAATCGATTTGTTAACAGATGCAAATGTTATTCAGCTTACTATCTAGATAGGGTGTGCAATGTTAAGTATACCTAGCAGCACGAAAATTACAGTGTGTTGAGAAACAAAATAGTAGGATTCAAATTGACTAAAGCCTGAAGTGGTTATAGGCAGGTTATGTCTGTAGCAAAACTGTTGGATGCTGAGGCAGACGTATTCTGGAGTGCAGAGCGCTTACTGAAAAATGCAGTATGGGACAGTCTGTAGGTACCCAGTCTAATGGAGCTAAAGAAGGTGGCGAAAATTGGGTGCATGACAAATGCATAGGACTGTGTATAGTTTCGTGCTCACGAAAATACCTACGTAGTCGTATATGGAATGATGATGATTCTGATGAGAAATTAGCTATTGCCCACGCGAAGAGATATTTTGCAAATCATTATGAAAACAAACTACGCTTCTACCAATAAAATGTTCCTGTGCAGATATCTAATGGTTTCCAAGGCGTAATAATTAATAATTCTTCGCTAAATAAGATAGAACACAACTTGCCATGAAATTAAAGTACAAATTAAACAAAAGTAAATCGCATTCAGATGACGTAGTGTCCACAATTGTCTCGTTAGGTAATAACAGAAAACAAGTGACAGATTTGAAGAGCAAACAAGTTATTATCTTCGGACTGTGTAATCAGAAGATAGTGGTATTTAATTAAGGATTCGGTGACCGCGGTGCGAGGGCATCTCTGTGCCAGAAAAGCACTGCAGTAAATTTATCTTGACTTGATTATATGGGTGGTGATATGATCACAGCAGAAGAGGTTTTAGGCTGAAATCTATAGAGCGTTCTTTGACTTTGCTCAGACTTAAGTTTCAGTTAAAACGAGACAGATTTATGCCAGTGATATAACGCTGTCTCGTTTTATCAGTGTCTTAAGTCTAAGCTAAGTGCGCTCTATAAATCTCAGACTTAATGTCGAACAAGACGCTAAGCGGATTCAGTAGGATGTACTTATCATACCTTTGTACCCCGACCCGACTACGGCAAAGGATTATGACTTTAGTAGTCTATGTACATATAGGTTTTTTGCACCACAGCAGCGCTTAAAATACTGAGCTGATTTTGATGAATGAGATGTCAATCGATTCTTTATTATGATCCGGGTAATATAGCCTACATTTTATACGAAAAAATGGACCTAACAGATGTTACATCCAAAAAAGTCGGGGTCTCCAAAATTTTTTTTGCTATTGAATCAAATGGGATGTCAAATGAAATAGGAAAAAATTCTGAGTTCATGAAAATAAATTTAGTTCAATTATACCTAAAACACATCGAGCGACGGAAAAACAATTTTTGGAAACGGCAGTTCGCGGGTCGTAGTCGGGTTTTAGTGCTGGTTTTTTTTTATTCACTATAGGCAAGCGCTTGATCACAATCACACCTGATGGAAAGTGATGATGTGGCCTAAGTTTGGACGCGTTTACCTAGAAGGTGCCTATTCACTCTTGTTGTTGTTTAACTTTATCTTGTCCTTCAATGATTCCGCTCCGCCTGTGACAGTGCGCAGGCTTGTGGTATTTTCCGTGTTATAATACCTGCACAAATATTAGTCGTGCCTGTCACCTTTAGACCACACACAATCATAGCGAGTATCTCATTATTTATTGGCATCATAACGCTGTTATACATTCGCTATTTGTTCTAGAACGTTCATTGTTTTATTCTAGGCTTTATGTTGGAAATTAACTTGTGAGTCTACGTAACTACCTACGTAATAAAACCACTGGAGCCTTATAGATATAAAGTAACCTACCTCATTGTGATAAGTACAAATGTTTATTTTGGACTTGATATTATTATAATTAATTGCACTTTAATAAATTAATATTTAGAATACTGATCAGTTTCATATTGTGAGTGAAACTGACCGTACCTAAGTTAGGATATTTCAGCATTTTTTTCTGAGAACCTCAAAATTTGTTGATGCTGATGATTTTAAGTTCCTTTATGAGATTTATGCACTTATAGGTAGTGACGGATTTGTTTGTACCCTGCCTTCTGTCCATTTCTTATTACTTAGAGATATTATATTATTTAATATAGGAATGTAAGTTACACCTTTCTTCCAAGATTTATTTAAAACCGAATTGCTTTAACCGCTATTAAACTGACACTAGGTACTTCGTCATAGATACAACATTATGAGCGTATTATCAACTTAACAATATTTCTCCCTAGATATCCATTGACCATTGCCATCCATTATCTTTCACCACCGCGTTTCTATTACCACCACGTTTCAGCACACCACAATTACAGGCTGCCGTTTGACAGCTATTATCACAAAGCCGTGGCGTGATGGTGTTCTCACGAGCGGCAAATCCACGTCGAATAACGGGGAGACGTGTACGATCGGTCCCGCTAATATGACTAGCTTTTGTTTGCGGTATCGCTAACTACTTACTGGATTAACAGTCAGGTTTCTAAATTTTGTAGTTCTTGTAAGGCGTCCATGAGGCCACAGCCGCTACAACAGCGGTAAGCGGAGCGGGAGAGGAGGCGGGAGCGAGACAATACGCTTTCATTAATATGATGCCGTCCTGGATGATAGCGCTGTGTCGTTGGAGTTTGTCGTTTGATAGCTATTACCATAAAGTCATGGTGATAATGGCTGTCAAACAGAGCCGTGTTTGTGTTCCCATGAGCGGGAAATCCACGTCGAATAACGGGGAGACGTGTACGATCGGTCCCGCTAATATGACTAGCTTTTGTTTGCAGCATCGCTTACTATACTTACTGGATAAACAATCAGGTTTCGATCAGGTTACGACAGCAGTAAGCGGAGCGGGAGCGGAGATGCGAACGAGGCGATGATACAATACGCATTCATTTATTCGGTGACGTTCTAGATGACAGCGGGAGCAGACAACAGAGGTTACTAATTCTTCTGTGGGCCAGAATCATCGAATCATACCGGAACGGCGTACCAGAGCACCTGCGCCCGAGTATGGGCAGTGTAACAGCATACCTAAATGTTATAGTCCAATGCCGAAATTGTAAAAGCCTGTAAATAAAAGATAAAAAAGTCGAATTGCACGCAAAGAAATCTTGGTATTCCTGAGGATTGCTTAACCCAATTGCGATGTGCCAACATTTCGGTTTTCGGTGTCATTAGACTCTGTGCATTGGACTACAGCACATGACTTATTTGAATACGAAAAAAAATTGGCCGTTACAGAGTACTAAAATAAGTCAAACTGTATAACAATTACCAAATTAGTCACCAAACAAAGCATAAATATCGCAATAACAATAAGCTGCTTACAGCCACTCGAATATTCAAACAGTGTCAAATCACTGCTGGATACACAATAAATCGTTTAGCGCGAAGTAATGACCAGAAGCAATTGTCAATAGCTCCGTAAATCTTTCGAAATACAATACCAATAACCAACAATTATGCAGCAGTCAAAACAGAGACAACACGAAACTTATCTCTATCAAAAACAATTACACAGTCATTAAAACAAGCTCCTCGGGGAGTCCACAAAAAAGGGGACAAAACCCGAACAAATGTCACAAATCGATTGTCCTTTTTTGTCCGTTTCGGACAAACGGCTTGTAGATGGGAATTTTAATACCTTTTACGTCAAACGCCCGCCTTCTTAGCCACAGTGTAAGAAATTACAATCCCAAATTTTGTTTGTACCGAAGGTTGTAGTTTAATTCGTAAAGGTGCGTTTTTAGTCTGTGACGGTAATAGGGTAAAAGTGCCAGTCTGTCGTTAGTAGCAACCGCAAATTTGTCAGACCACCTTGCAGCGAAATGAAATTTATGGTCCTAAGGCAAGGAAGAGGATGTAAGCCGTGCCGTTGCATAATCCCCACAATTTATGGTCGCTTTTGTTGACTTTATTGCGCTTTGTCATTTTTATATTAATACGCTAAAGTCAATAATTAGGTAGGTAGCTACATTACCCGACTTCTGCGAAGCCGAAAAGGGGGTTAAATGTTTGGCCTAATGTATGTATGTATATCCGTTCCTATGTCCCACTGCAACAATTAAATACCTATCACTTGCTTTAACAATGAAGGAAGAACATTGTGAGGAAACCTGCATGTCTGAAAGTTTTCCATAAAGTCTAGTCTGCCAATCCGCACTGGGCGAGCGTGGCAGACTATGGCCTAAACTTTTCTCATTCTGAGAGGAGACTTGTGCTCAACAGTCGAGCGATGGGTTGATCAGGATTTTTATTTTTATTTTTATTTATTTATTTAGCAATAGACTTAATTTAAAGAGAAACATTTTTCACCATTGCAGGATCAGGATAATTATTAAACTTAGGTATTATATTTACAACCGAAGACCAAATAGGTAGGTATAGTACACGACAGGTCGAGATGGCAATCGGGGTACGAGGCTGGGGGCCGCGCCGCACGTCACCTGCGCTATCCCGCACCGAGTTAGTGCGGGGGGTGTACGGGGCGTCCCCACCACGATTGCCATCTCGAACTGTCGCCTACTATACGTACCTATCTCTACATTTATTATAGGTAGACATCAGTTTTAGCACAATTAAATCTCAGAGAAGACTATTGACTTAATTTAACGTGATAATAATTTTGCTATCTTTCAAAGGATTAATCTCTTATCATGTTATCAAACATTATGATGCTTTGGATAACATGTTTCAATTATTTATAGAGGTCAAGCAAAGACGTACCTTCTTATTTCTAAAAATTTAAATAGGTACCTAAAATGTTTTCGGATAATACATAATATAATCAGAGATCGGTAGTGTTGTAGGTAGGTATCACACTAATATTATAAAGGCGAAAGTTTGTATGTGTGTGTGTGTGTGTGTGTGTGTGTGTGTGTGTGTGTGTGTGTATGTTTGTTACTCCTTCACGCAAAAACCACTGGACGGATTTGGCTGAAATTCGGAATGGAGATAGATAATATCCTGGATTAGCACATAGGCTACTTTTTATCCCGGAAAACCAAAGAGTTCCCACGGGATTTCGAAAAACCTAAATCCAAGCGGACGAAGTCGCGGGCGTCAGCTAGTTAACTATAAAATTATTGAATACCCCAAAGAGCTACTAACCTACTACTAGTACATTGTATGTTGTAGAGATCTGTAGGTACTCGTAGGTACAGTTTTTACCGAATTTCCTTCTTTATTTTCTAGGAAAATTAATTTTACCAATTTTTTTCTAATTCCCAGGATTCTTAAGGCGACCGCATACCAAAAGGCAACTTGCAAGACTCACAAAAGGCGAAAGAGCTACGAGACCTGAAAAGCTATAAAATATTACAAATTCAGCTACATTGATTGCTTTGAAGAAACGCTCGTGACGTAGGCAGAAGTTACATCATTCAATGCCAACCTAACTCTACTGACGTCATCATTTTTTCGATGTTAGGTACCTAAGTAGTATATAGTACTTTCACTCTTGCTGAAAAATACGGCTGTTAGAGCTCTGGCAGCTTTTGCGCCTCTTAAAGATCTTGCAGTTATTGCGATCTTCTTAACTCCGTAACATGATGCAACTGTTGGTGATAATTTCCAATCTAATGTGTAATTCATTTAAATAACACCGACACACGGCTCAAGCTAAGCACTTAAGCAGCCAATCCGATCGACCGACCAGATATCGGAAGCAATTCTATGATTCATTATAATCGATTTCACAAGAATATATCAAGTCTATCTCCAAAATCAATCACGCCCACGGAAAATCGGATTGTATTCAAAATCTGCACGTGAGCCAAAGGTCGGTCCTTGTATTAGAGAGAGGAAATCCGGACTGCATTGTTGTATCCGACACTTATGCACTTTACCTGACCGATAGATAAAAGGACTCACAGAATAGACCCGCGGCAGCTATACTTTTTTCTTAATTATATGGTGTCAGGGCCTTCCTGGCTGTAATTTTAAAAAAAAAATGGAATAAAAAATTCGAATTTCGAATTAGAAAAAAAAATCTATGCAAATAAGATGCAACGGTCTTGATATTGTTCAGTCGCACGTTGCAACTAGTTTTTGCACTGAAAAAATGAGCGGGTTTAATATTCTCACGTTAACGGATTTTTTAATGAAAATTTCTAATGAGGGTTTAATTTGAAGAACTCTTTGGGGTTTGATTTTCGGTTGTTTTTTTCTTCACTTTTTTCTTAGTTTTATTGTTTGTGAAAACAACGTCTCGTAACACGGCTGTCTCAAAAAATAATTACTATGTTGATTTATGCACGTTATCTTTGCATACATTTCTTTCATAAATAATAGGTAACTCAGTCTTCTATGAAACTTTTTTTCGAGGTACGTAGGCGAAAAAAGTTATTTGCAGAAAAGTAACTTTTATCGCTCTCAAAATATTTTTGTTTTTTTTTATTGACCAAACGTAATCAAAATTAGTCGTTTTTGAATTTAGTGTTAACCAATTTAATCAGCAATAATAAATAATTAATTCTAACAGACGATAAAGTTAAAAAATCTAAAATTCTGTTTTTTCGGCAGTAAAAAAAAATGTGGATTTTTGAAAATTGATTAGATATGATTTGATTTTTAAAAAGAGTCTGTAATAAATTAAGAATCAATGATCTGATCTAGAGACCGAAACTTCTAGAAAGCAGAAATTAAAGCTATCACAATACTGTGTGCATTATTTTTTAGCACCGTCACATTCACAAACAAAGGGCGACCGCATCTTTTTGTGCCAAAGAAATAAATTAAACTATCCTTAGGGGAGATTTTACCGTTAATTCTAATCTACATGTAAAAAAACCTTTTAAAAAACTCGCGGATGTCTGTGGGAACAGGGCATCTTAAAAAACCTCCACAGGAAGCGAACGGTAAGTGTAAATATCTCAGTTGACATTGAGAGTTTATGACGGATATTTGTTTGAAAGATTTATATCGTAGGAGCCTCTGTTTTTCTAATCATCCACCTAAGTTTGAGGTTAATTTATAAGATGGGCACCTATTAATGAACACTTTTTATATTTCCTTACTTAGGTCCTACCTATGCTTTCAAACTGAAGGCATAAAACACTGCTTATCCTAGTTGAAATAGCTTAGTGCTCATTTTTTTCAGCTTGCCTTGCTTCAGACCCCGTGCACGCCAATAGGCCTTCGTATCCTAATTTTTAATAAAACCAATAACTGAAATTAATACAAAATTGCCTGTATCTCTACCTACCAGTCTCGGACGGTCTATGGAAAAATGCATAAAAACAACAATCATTCGAGTGCAGGTTTATGAAAATGCTTGGCTAGCAAAAGATGTCTAAATTCGGTCAATACCGGAAATACATTGTAGAGCCTCTAAAAAGAGAGTCCTAATAGGTACCGGAACTATCAAATTTAATATACTTGATCGAGGCAGCAGTTCCCAAAGTTACCTATGACAAAATTGTCGAAATAAGGATATATAAAAAAATATTTAAACACAAAATTTTGATAAAATGAGAACATAAATAGCTACCTACTAATTTTAACACTCAAACTCTGTCTTGAACAAAACATTTTTGAAGCTCACTTATAGGTGGCAAAGGGTTCGTAAACTCCGCTCTAATATCTGGTCATCTGATGTTGCTTATGTATATCGCGTAGGTATATCACACACACAAGCTTACAAACTTGTATTTACTTTTTAAAATACAATTTTACTTCTTAATTTTTAACCCCCGACCCAAAACGAGCGGTGTTATAAGTTTGACGTGTGTATCTGTGTATCTGCTGTGGCATCGTAGCTCCTAAACTAATGAACCGATTTTAATTTTTTTTTGTTTGAAAAAATCCAAGAAAATCGGTTCAGCCGTTTGAAAGTTATCAGCTTTTTTCTAGTTACTGTAACCTTCACTTGTCGGGGGTGTTATAAATTTTTAATTTACACTTGTAAGAGCGTTTTCTATCTGAAGTTCCATAACATCTTTGCTTTACTATATAAACTAAAAGTAACAATAAAATAGGAAATCAGACATAGACTCTTATGAAATTTTCATTACTAGGTCAACTAACAGAAAAAATACTCTGAGTTTGAGAACCATAGTCCCGCATCGCATCTCACCAACCCCTATATTTTTTACGTGCATCAGTACCGTAGATTGTTTATAAAAACATATGCACATTTTTTAACATCGCATCTCAGTCAAGGTGTGCGTCTACGCGCTTTGTTCGAGGGACATCTTGGAGGGGTTTTTAATAATTCGTCTAAGTGCGTTTTTTTGTATGCGAGCAGGTTTTTTAAGTTTTCTCACGCAGAGTTGCATTGAACTCAGATCTGTGGGTAGATACATCCGACTGTATTGTCAGTCGTATTGAAGTGGAATTAATTCCTGTTGGGATAGAAATGTATCGATATTATGGCTATTGTGTTTTGGAATTGTTATTTCAAGTAACTTGTTTGATTATTCGCGTATTTTTTTAAAATTTGTAATAAAAATGTATTTTTTTAATACAGCTTATTAAATTTAATAACATTAAATTAAAAATTACAGCTAAAGACAGTACAAATTTTTTAAAACAATTTATTAAAAAAAAAACAAAAAAAATCCTAAAGACAATAGGTACAGAACAATGAAGACCATTTTTTTAATACGCAAATAATAAATTGTAACATATTAATCAATTTCACACAAAAACTAACCTACAAACAAAGCTGCTTTCGCTTAAACAAAAAAGAAAAAAAGGGGCAGCGATAATAGTCACTCATTTTCGTTTACAATTGTATATCTAACAAAAATGGCTCCCGCATATTCATTACGTTATAAAAACTGTAATTTAATATAAACGAGATGACAAAAATCCGGCCAATGTAGCAGTATAAAAACTTTAAAAAAACCAACAACTGGGGGCTACTGGAAGTCCAAAAAAATTAAAAGGGTTTGTAAAAACAATGTGGAAAAAATTATGACCCCATTATAGTCTAACTGGGATGCGACAAGCGGTAAATTTCGTTAACATAGATTTATTCATTTAAATGATTTGACTTTCTAAGTCGAACCTAGTTAATCAAGGGACTGGGAAAATATTTTCGAATTTAGATATTATGGCTGGTTTTCACAAAAGAAAAACTTCAGGACAGTATTTCATGAACAACACACAATATTATAATGGCAAAAAAGATATGGCAGAACTTACACTTACGAGAACAAATTTAATTAGGTTTCAGCTGTTGTCTCATATTCATCATCTTAGTATATTATTTAGGTATACTTCGATAACTTGTTTCTTCCGTAAACCATGGATTGGATACCATATGGATTTTGTGTTACCTCAATGCTTCTGTGCCTCAATGATATCGTTTTTATTGACTGTTTATGTAAATTAAAATTTTATTTTAATTATATTTTTTATTCGATAATAATACATTCTATTTTTGAAAACCTCTTAAACTTTCCTTACAATTACAGTAGAACATAACGTGGTATAGATACGTAGGTATCTATAGACACGTCACATATTATATCGCGTAAGAACCTTATATGAAGCGTCATCTTCATTTTAAACTTCAGCTAAGTTATTCCTTATGTCCTTGAGAAAACGCCTTGATATTTTCACCACAGCATGGCAACATTTCGCCATCCCACTGAGAATGACACGATCTTTAGCAAGCTCAGCCTCCGACGCGCCTTCAATGTTCATCCCTTTCACTTCGACGTGTCAATTGATGTCCAAATATCATAATCGCTGCATTGTTCTATGAACAATTCGTGTAATAATCCAGGCAGTAAATGAAATGTTGTGATGGTAGATTTAATGTGAAGACGTAGGCGTAACCCTAACTCTAGAGTTTATGAGTAGATTGATTATTATTTGTAAAGTTCATTTTCCCAAAATCCAACCAAGCCCCGATGAAATCATCGGGCCTTGGTTTGACTTGTATGAATGTACTCTGTTGTCTTCTGATGGTTAAACCCAAATCAGCCAAAAAGGTCTAAAAAATTTGGAAGTGAAATTGAATCTTTTTTAGAAGCTGGAATTTAAAAAATGTTTTATTTAAGGAACCAAAAGCTTAATCTGCTATAATCCGCCAAACCAACGAAATCTGTATGGTAGGTACGCAGCACCACACAAATTCCAACACCACTCGACGTGCGTTTCGCCCCGACACTGGAGCATCCTCAGGAGATGTAACCTTACAATGTCTAATTGCAAAGACTTTGCAATTAGACATTTGAAATTGTACTTTACTAACCTATTCATCTAACAAGCCTTTTTATTTTCTCAATTTTGAAATACCGTGCATAGTATTTAATGAGAATAGGTACCTATTATGTAAGCCTAATAACGGGCCGCCATTTTTAGAGCACACTCTAAGGTTTGCAAAACCAACAACCTAACCTAACCAAAAGTGCCTACAACCCTGTACCTATATCTATGTAGTCTATGTCTCTACTATTGTGCCATCATACGTGTACGAATTTGTCCTCACTTTTGGACATAAATTCTATGAGCTTTTCTATTTTTGGTTTAGTAAGATAAAAAAATGAATTAGTAAAATAAATATAAATCTCTGCAGCACGCATGCGCATGACGGGGCAGATGCAAAACAAACTCACTAACGAACTCTGGCCGAACATAAATTATTTAAATTTGACTTGTAATACTGTATGGCTGACACAGGATATGCATAAAAGGGTTAGAAAAAATGTGGGGGGTGACATTTTTTGTACATTCGCGAGGGGTCAGGGTTAGAAACTTGTTTGTGATTCGTTATGGTAATAACGGGGTATTGAATATATTGAAGCTGTTTTTTTCGCACGCTCATTGAGCTTTTAATGTCACGTACAAGATGTAAGTTAGTAACTGAAGGTTGTTCACATTATCGTTGTAATATTACCCACCCGGTTAAAATTTTAATACATACCTAGTGATTTTATTTACAAAGGCCTTGATTTTTCATAATATAAAAAAACTTGACACCGGAATTATTGTCTTTGACATTTGTCTGATTATATAGTAATTGATATTGAAATTTTTATGGTCATGGTGGGTCATGGTATGGACTAGGATCACCATAATTCTACATTTACCTACTCCAAAGCACACGATACGTCAGTCCACTTGAACATAACGCTAGATGAGTTTCTGGATTTTTCTTTCGTAGAAACTAGAAAGATATTTAAAATATAATCATTATTTTATCATTAATTTAAATTTTTGTTTTTCATATTTTATAACTGTTTTCCTGCTACTAAAACGATTTTAAAATGCTAACAGGCATAACAGACTGTTTAACTTTCAGGAAAAGGTTTGTGTGGATATTCCAAATGTTTTCATTAAAAAAAAACTATATAAATATGATAAAAAGCTACAATAGCCTTATCGCAAACCTCACAAATCAAAAAACCCATCTTTATCTCCAGGAGCTCCCGATCTCCCGATCATATTTGAAATCAGCACCCCAAAAAACCGCCGCAGGGCAAGCCCGTCCATTCGGATTGCGAATCAGTTAAAAATAACCGGTTACGAGCGAATCGAACTCGCGTGGTGAGGGTTCCGTCTTTGTACTTTACATACGATAAAGCTTGAAAATAACAACCGCCGAGTTACTTGTTAATTCTTCCCGATAGGAAAGGCAATTCAAAAAACTTTTATAGAAAAGTTTAGAATAGAATAGTCTATTCTAAATTCCTTCAACACTGATGTCGATTGCGCAGGTAACATTCGCACGGTCAGCACTGGCAGCTTTGAAGTGTGATTATCTAATAAATAGTACATAATGTACATATCCTGCAAGTTGCTGGAGAGGAAGGCTGAGAACCGGGTGTGGCGGCACCTTTTAGGAAATGCCTATGCCCAACAGTGGACGTCCACAGGCTGATGATGATGATGAATATATATCCGTAATCATAACGTTGCTAAAATACCTGCGACTAGTGTAAAAAATAAAAATATATGTATAGGTATTGTCTAAAAAAACTGATGTAGAAAATGTGTGGCTTAGGCAATCCTCTGATTCTATCTTATGAGTAACAATAGTAAGGTACGTAACCCTAAAACTATCCACGCTCATGACATTGCAAAAAAAATCTGCGACCAGGTGGTTGAAAAAATTAAAAAAAAGATGAGGACATTGTCTGTTAAAGAATAGTTGGTATAGGTACCCATACGGGACAATAGTTGCGTAATCCTTTAAGGGCATCCGCGATTCGCTTCTGACATGTGTTACGCTTGGACCGATCCTTTGTTGTTTTTTCGCGAAAGGATGATGCCTGTTATCCTTCCTTGGCCATTGTGATGGACTTTATACCAGTTCAATGTGTTTGAATTCAGTTGCTTGAAGTAATTGGTAAAAAATAAAAAAGTGTACGAAACCAGCGCGCTTTTTATACTGGATTAAAATGTCTACATACTCATATCTGTATGGTTACCAAGCATAACCAATAACGTATCCACACATCATCGCCATGATCAACCCATCGCCGGCTTACGGCTGTCTCCTCTCAGAACACTGGTTCTTCCGGTAGGAACGGCATTCCGAACCAGTGTAAATTATTTGACGATTCAAAAGCACTTGTAAAAGTTTATTTGCATAGAAATATATTCTATTCTATTTAAAATATGAGAAGGATCTGGCCATAGTCTACCACGCTGACCAAATGCGGATAGGCAGACTTCACACACTTTTGAGAACATTATGGAGAACTGTCAGGCATACAGGATTCCTCACGATGTTTTCCTTCACCGTTAAAGCAAGTGATATTTAATTGGTTTAAACGCTCATTGCTCTGAAAGTTAAGAGTGCGAACCTAACTACCTACCTGGGATCGAATCCCCAACCTCCAGCTTCAAATAGAGGCCCACGCCTTAACCACGAGACCATCTATCACCACTTCTCTATCAGGTATATGATATCGCCGCTATTTTAGTGTGAATTTACATTAAAACAAATGTAAATTAAAAATTTATAACACCCCCGACAAGTGAAGGTTACAGTAACTAGAAAAGAGCTGATAACTTTCAAACGGCTGAACCGATTTTCTTGGATTATAGCTAAGAACACTATCGATCAAGCCACCTTTCAAACAAAAAAAACTAAATTAAAATCGGTTCATTAGTTTAGGAGCTACGATGCCACAGACAGATACGCAGATACACACGTCAAACTTATAACACCCCTCTTTTTGGGTCTGGGGTTGAAAAGGATATCTTAGAAAATCTAAAAGGTAGGTTTTTCAAGGCTTTTTCATAACAGTTAAAACGCTATCTATGCTCCTAATTAAGAGCTAACCCCTGTCCTAACGGTGGGCCGTAATCAGGCGTAACATAACGCAGTGTCCCATGACGTCACGATAACCAGCCCGCATGGAGGACAATATGAGGACAATCGATAAAGCTAAGCGGACACGTGTGGCCTTTGTTTTTTATCGCGAGGTATGTAGGTATAAACAATGATAAATAATTAGAACAAAAAAGCCTCAGCCGAGTCCAAAATTCATATAGGCATAATATTAAATACTCTACCGCCGAATACCAAGGGAATCTTAACTTATTTTTATAATGCTGGATTATTACCTATATCTACGTACACACGTCTAGGTACACTAGTGTTTGGTTGCAATCACATCTGCTGGCAAGAGATGTTGCAGCATAAGATAGAGAAAGCTTGCCTAAAATGCCTACTATATTAAAAGTGGAGGGGAAAACTGATACCAAAATTCCATATCCTAGCGATTCGAATCAAAAATGAGAAAATTTCTGCAAGAAAAAATCTTTAGCTTTATAAATTGTCAGTTCTGTTCAATATACCCAAAAAAAATCTGCAAAACATTCTCACGGATGGACCCAGTTTTTAACAAACAACAAAACTTTAGCAGATGTACCCAGAGATAAAAAGATTCTACTAGTAACTAATAAAAAAACTGCCTGAGAACCTCACTAATCCTCACCTATGACCCCAGGGCACTGCCTGGACCGTTAAAAAAATAAGAGACCCTAAGAAAAGAAACTATTAACTATTGTTTGTTGTAAAAAAGCTAGGAGTAAAGTTACCTTGCGATTTGAATAAGTGTTTTTTACCGTCGATCGAGGGGTAGGCACAATAACTTTGCCCTACGTCCGTGTGTGATTTTTTTAAGACGAGGGCATTAAAAAGCTTATGCATAGTAACTATATTGCAAATTTTGGTCAATATTCTCACGGTCACATCTGCTTCGTATTGATAGTAAAAATTTCAATCGAATGTTTATCGGTTCAGAATAGAAGATAAAATATCTCTCTCACAAACAATCAAAATCATGTGAGGTGATATATTCAGGCTCTAAAAATTAAATATCAACTTTAGTTTTATTAGATTTAGGTAGGTATAGGCTATTTTATATGACAGTGAATGATCTTGGGAAGGCATACCTAATATCACATAGCAGTAAACACAAGCAGGCTGATTGATTGATTGATTTGCTATTTCGATTAATTGCCTCCAACTAATTAGATATCTAATAATAACTATAGATCTTTATTTATACTTTGGTCGTTTGAAGACAGATCTTAGCTCAACGATGTTTCAGAGATGCCAGGATTAGGTAGGAACTGGCATGGTAATCGAGAGGGCAGTAGGTAAGTCAGGTAAGGCACTTTTGAAAAAACATATTTTGTGTATGTGAAAGTACTGTACTTCATAGGTGTCAATCCAGATAGGAAGTAAGATCGTTAGATGATCGTTAGTGTATGTGTGTGTGCGTGTGTGTGTCTGTGTGTATGTGTGTTTGTTACTCCTTCACGTTCACGCAAAAACTTCAAGACGGATTTAGCTGAAAATTGGAATGGAGGTAGATCCTGGATTAGCACATAGGCTACTTTTATCCCGGAAAATCAAAGAGTTCCCACGGGATTTTGAAAGACCTAAATCCACGCGGACAAAGTCGCGGGTTGAAAATTGAAAAATTGACTTGCTTTTCGATAACCAAGACAGAACATGGCTCTGATTGTACCTAGTTTGCAGAAGGTAAATGTTGTACAATAAGGCTGACAAGAATACTAAGTGTAGATACAACCTTGCCCTGGTACTAGTCAATCAGTGGGTAAAAATAGCATCGTTTTCTAAACGAGATCCATGTTCGACGGCCAACGTCAACGTTATCTGTTATCGGCCACCTATTTACATTCGAGGAAATGTGCGATGCGGGCAAACAACGTGACAATTGTTACCTATACGGGTTCAAATGGACTGTGCGGTGTGATTACATGCCATTTTATTTATTTCTAATTGATAAAAAAGGCCTCGTCTTTACGATGAATTCATGTTATTCTAGGTCATACTTCTATTCCCGGTTCACTTAAAGGAAATCATCTTTTCTTTGATAGCGTAGTGGTTATAACGTCAGCCTCCTAATCAAGTAAATATGGCATGTACCTATCTCTAACAAAATATGTTGCTATCACAAGCTTTAACGTTGAAGGGATCGTGAGGAAACTTGTATGCCTGAGAATTCTCCATTATGTTTTTAAGGTGTGTGAAGTATGCCAATCCGCACTTGACCAGCTTGGTGGACTTAGTCTAACGCCTTATCAATCTGAGCAGAAACCCATGCTCAGTAGAGAGCTTATGACTATGGATTGTTGATATAATGTGATGAAGATCTTTTTTGGAGCAAGAAGTATTAAATTAAACTCCTAAAGAGGTCACATACAAACCTTTAGTAAATTAAAAAAGCTAGTTAAGTTGCACGGTTAATATACCTAATAATAGTTGAATAATGCCAAAAAATATGTTGGTGGCTAAAAAAGGTTGAAAAATCTCAATTTTTTTTAAAGAGGTAGATGAAATCAGCTTCGCCCGCGACTTCACTAACCGCGTGGGCTACACAAGTTTCAACCCCCTATTTTACGCCCTTAGGGGTTGAATTTTTCAAAAATCCTTTTTTAGCAGATGTCTACGTTATGATAGTTATCAGCATGCCAAATTTCAACCCGACCCGTCCAGTCGTTTGAGCTATGCGTTGATAGAACAATCAGTAAGTCTGCTTTTCCTTTTACATCGGCGAAAAAATTGTGACTGCAAATGTTGGAGCGGCATACCGTGGGCATACCCGTAGCATGAAAAGGCCAGTTTTTGTCTCGTGACTCCAATATTTTTACCATTTTTACATAATAGTGGCTGAATCAATGAAAGGACATCGTCATTTGATCGCACGTAGTCAAATTACCGTTCATTATGGTAGAAAATAAAAGATTTCTCTCCGTATAAACGTGTGCGCAGATGCTTTGTCCGCTCTTTATACTTTTTATGCGCTGTATTGAAATGCGCCGTTATATTTTTACGTGATATATCAATTTGTTGACAGATGCGCTGCTATTGAGTGCAAAAATATTACATTATTGATGGCCATCGATAGTTAGAATTTTCATAATCATCAAAAAAAAAATATTTTCAAAATGCCAAACGTTTTCGATTAAGGTTAAATATTTTCCATCCCGCACACGCATATCCAACTTTTCATTTTGAAACTACGCACCAAAAACTAACTGTTATTAAAAACGAATTTATGGTCCGTTCGGTTATATTGAAACTTTAATGAAATAACTGTATAAAGTTCGAATCTGACCGCTTCAATTTTATTCCGATGTGAAAACGATGAACTAAAGATATTAAGCCTCAATAGACTTTGCTTAAGTTTTAATGACAAGCAAAATATTCCCACAATCAATAAACGGCTAAGCTAAAAAGCTCAAACCTTTTAAGTCAGCTTAGCCCACTCCTTAGAGTATGATTGAGGAATATGAAATTAATTATGATCGCAACCTATGTACCATCAGCATTGACCCGAACACAGCGCGGGCGCTCTGAGTCATCGGTCTATCAAATTATAATAGATGCATTGCAAAACGAAATGCGTAGGAGTCGTAGCGTCCCTATTCTATGAACAGATTTTTTATGCTTTTTTCACACTTATTAACTTACTTTTACTCTTTTACTTACTTTTTTATACTTCTTTCTGTTTATCTTTATGAATGTATGTATACCTATGCAATAAAGTAGGTGTACAAAGAAGCAAAATTTATTGTACTTAACTTTGTAACAATTATTGTTATGTATTGAATCTTAGTACCTACCTAACAAAAACTTAAGTAGGTACTTATTTTCACCCATCTACAATCATAGTAATAATTTGGAAAATATTCTTCCTTTTTCTCACACACTTTATAATATTCAACTTCATAACAATGTATCGCCCACTACTTAGGTAAGCATCTACTACAACTTTTCACGTACTTCTAAATTGTAGTAGGATCAATGTGAAAATTTGGAAACCCATGCAACTCTGATAACAATGCGATCATAATTTTAATACCATGATTATGGAGGAATGAAGAGACTATAGAGACTCCTGTTTTACTAACAGTAAGTTCATAGGTCGGGCTTGTTTGATTTATCTCGGTAAGTCCTTTGCTTTTATTGTGCTAGGGCTATTCTTATAAGAATTAAAAGTTTCATTAAATCACTAGGTATTAAGACAAAATACAAAACAATAACAAATTAATAATAGCATCTCGTGTAACGCCTTTACTTTCGTATCTAATGCTAATTCGTCCAACTGACAATGAGCCCATTTGTGATTTACAACAACCTTTATTTACACCTCAAACTCGGTAACATCTCTTTTATTACAAAGAGTGGAAATATCAAAATTGAATGGCTGTTACTTTGATGGGTGGAGTGATAAGTTGGTAATAATATTCATATTATTATGCAAATGATCGAGACGGATGGACAGACGTACTTAGAACAATAATAGGCGTGGGTTGTATTAACTCATTATAGTTAAACATCGCCTGGACTCGCGCCTTGACCGATATCCATGTTGAGTGGTTCTTAAAGGTTGTGGGAACAATAAGATGAATTTACGTACGAAATGCTTGCCTACTGCATTCCTCTCAGGATAGCTCGTGTCCTACATACCTACTTATAACTTTTCCCACAGTTCTGTTTATGTTACCTAATTTGAATATACCTATAATTAATGTGGTTTTGTTTAAGTAAAGTAGGAAGGTACCTAATTTTGTAAGTGGGTAGGTATGTAGCTATAATATAATTCAAAGAAGAATAGCGAAAGAAGCTATTTTCGGTAAAATCTTATACTTCGACTGGGAAAACAGAACAAAGTAAAATATATTAGTAGGAACTATTAATAATCATTACGAATATTAGGCGATTGGGTGTGTGATGTATGGGCTAAGTCAATGGTGAAAGAGTACAAATAGCTTGGGGTCGGTAAGCTATTCGGACGCTCTGTATGCACGTTCCTAACCTACCTAAGTACCTCTTAATAATCTTTGACTTCTACTAATTTACTATAGTGACTGGATGGTAGCCTAGAGGTTCAAACTTCGGACTTCTTTCTAGGAGCGGGTTCGATTCCGGGCACGCACCTCTAACATTTCGGAGATACTTATGTGTGTTTTAAGCAATTAATAAATAATTAATATTATTTAAAGGTGAAGGAAATCATCGGGAGATACCTGAGAGATCTGTAATTTTCTCAAAAGTGTGTGAAGTCCGCCAATTAGGCTAGCGTGGCAGACTATGGCCCTAAACCATTCTGAGGCAAAACCCTTGCTATGTCGTGAGCAAGAATTCAAAAATTCAAAATATTTTTATTCAATTAGACTTTTACGAGGGTGAGATGATGATGAAATCAATTAATTCCAATTAGTAAAAATGTTCTGATAAGATGGTTTTTAGGGTTCCGTGCCTCAAAAGGAAAAACCCTTATACCCTTAGGACCACTTTGTTGTCTGTCTGTCTCTCTGTCCGTCCATCGTGTCTGTCAAGAAAACCTATAGGATACTTCCCGTTGACCTAGAATCATGAAATTTGGCAGGTAGATAGGTATTTTAGCACAAATAAAGGAATAAATCTGAAAACCGTGAATTTGTGGTTACATCATTAAAAAAAATTAAAATGTGTTACAATTTTCAAAATAAAATAACTGTACGAAGTGGGGTATCATATGAAAGGGCTTTACCTTACATTCTTAAACAGATTTATTTTTATTTTTATGCATAATAATTTTTGAATGTCGAAAAAATATCCGAGTACGGAACCTCTACGAAACCCGAGTCTTACTCGCACTTGGCCGGTTTTTCGTATTCACGTGGTAATGTATGCAGCTTTGCGGATGACAGATGACACCACAGTAACAAGCGCTGAAATTGATAAGCAGGACGGAGCGGGCAGCGTCGCGTCGCACAACAATTGTTGCCAATAGGGTAATTGCTGGCGACCGCGCGCCAATGGTCGCACCATTACACTCGTACACTGCAGGACAGAAACACTGCACACACAGAATAAATAATATAATCTAATCCTTTTCCTTCTCCTACTGGCCATAGGAGACCTCGGAAAACTTAATATTTATTTGTTTCTTTTTATACACTGCGGAACCCGCCGCATTTTTATCCAAAGAAAATTCAAACTACTAACTAATATTGTGTATTAAATATAATATTGTGGGAGAAAAAGGTCACGACCCTCAGCAACAAAGAATACGACGTAAAGAGAGAGAGAGAGAGAGTAAGATATACTGCTTGCAAATTAATCGCTAAATTCTAATAGAAAATAAGTTTGAAACAATTCTTATTAGTATTTTAGTCTGTTTAGTGGTTAAATGACATACTTAGGTACACTATACTATCAATGTGGCTAATTCTGGTGTATACAATCTTTAAACTAAAATGATACGTCTAAATGTATTGCTGTCCCTTTCACAATGCTCTCTGCAGAAAAGAATAGATTTAGATTTGTCATTATAGTTTCAGAGATTGTGTACAACAAAATAAGCCACATTACATCTACATTATGCACTAAATCAAAAAAAAATGACAGAGTGAACGAAACACTTAATTTTTTTTTTCTGTGACCAGTAAAAATGGCCTGCAGTGTACCGTGGACGCGGGCACGCAGTGTTATCAGGATGTCCCGTCGGAACGACAACCTGGATTCGTGTCATGAGCTCCTGCATATTATGATTAGCTAATCTGCTACTTTATAAATATAATGGAAAATATACATTTACCTTCAATTTGATCTCTTATGAATGTTCCAAGGACTGTCCGTTTGTCGGTGTCCATAGGTTAATATCATTCTGAGAAGGTACATTACGACAGGTAGAGATGGCAATCGGTGTATGAGGCGAAGGGACACCCAGTAGTACCACCCGCACTTCACAAGTTAGCGCGGAAGTCGAGTGGTTATGCGGGACGACCGATAGCCATCTCGACCTGTCGCGTGCTATACCTGTCCATTTATCGATTTGGAAACCTGGTAATGGTAGGGTCACTTGACAGAAATGAAGCCGTATTCTGGCTCACTCATTCATATGGGCAATAAATAATACACGTTTCACAAACAATAAGGATACCATTTGTTTACTTTTTGCATATTTTGAATCCCTAAGTCAATCACCTATAAAGAAGCTTTGCTTTAATTTATAATGTAACTTAGCTGTTTCTAAAACTAATAAACTAGTAAAACAGCTAATGTTACAAAAACGCATTTCACTTGGGTACATTTTTTCGTGTGATCTTTCGTAATCTACGTAATTTGTTATTAGATAGTCTGATAAAAAGCTAATCGGTCAGCAACAGATATACAATTTAATTAACAAGCTTAACCATGTGCAAACCACTCAACAACACTAATATCGGTTGTCCGTTGGTCATAATGAAAAAACGATCGCATAGGTATCGCTTTATAAAAAACACCTACCTATAAAAATTCCTATTGGAATCTTGAATGATTATGATTACAAGTGTAAATTAAAAATTTATAACACCCTCGACAAGTGAAGGTTACAGTAACTAAAAAAGAGCTGATAACTTTCAAACGGCTGAACCGATTTTCTTGGATTATAGCTAAGAACACTTTCGATCAAGCCACCTTTCAAACAAAAAACTAAATTAAAATCGGTTCATTAGTTTAGGAGCTACGATGCCACAGACAGATACACATAGGTACACACGTCAAACTTATAACACTCCTCTTTTTGGGTCGGAGAGTTAAAATATAAGCGTTCGCAAGAGTAATGTCAAACACGGCACCCTGCCTTCATCATCCAACCGATCTCCGCCACTTTCATCAGGTCGTCGGTCCAGCGGGCTGAAGGTCATCCTATACTGCGCTTACCGGTATCGCCATTAGGTACTCTAAGGCCACCACTGGACGCATATAGACTGATGGATTGGATTGGATGATTACTGAAGTCTTAATTCGATACATTATCATATTCATTTTAGTTGATATACCTTGTTATATCTTAGTTTAGCACATATCGGCAAATACCTCCAATAAAAAAATCATCCACTAAATCTTAACCCGGGAACAAAACAGGAACTTGTTTGCTAATTTACTTACTCCGTTAGCTCAGACAATCAAAAACTTGACTTCGTACAGTAGGACTTGCCACTCTTGCCTGTCCTTCCCCCCCTCTCACGTCATTTAGGTATTGTGAGAGCTGGCAAGTCTTTGCTCCTTTCATCTAACAAGCGGTACATTGTGCGTCCGAAAACTTCTTTACATTTTTTATGCAGGAACAAGTTAGCCATTGACTGCAATCTCACTTGGTGGTAATTGATGATGCAGTCAAGATGGAAGCGAGCTAACCTGGAAGGGATATAGTAGTTTTTATTAAACCCTTTGGTTTCTATACGGCATCGAATCGGAAGAAAGACCCATAAAATATTCGTAATTGCTCAACAGCAGGCCATGCGATTGTTTAATATAGTAAATATGCTACTAATATCCATGTGGAGGTCCCATATAAATCTGTGGAGGCATTATAATCAGAGCAAACAAAACATCCAAAACGTAAGCTTAATTTCAAAGCCACGCAGTTTTACCTTAAAAGTCGCATAACCAACTGCGACTAATGAAAACGTACGACTCTTTGATAACCTATTATGGTGCTACGGGACCCTTCGTCTCCGCAAATTGGCTTGGAGACCTCTTATTTACAACTATTCGGTCCGTTTCGGTGTTTTGCGAAATTATTAGCATTGTTATGTAGTGATGAAATTGTCATATTTATGGTGTAAGTGTAAGGCATCAATGGTGTAATAGCTCATTAGATAAAGCGCTGAAAATAATAAATCTTGTTACCTTGTTTTTACACGACTTCTCAAGAAAAGGAGTGTAATTTTTTCAGGGTTTATGTATGCATGTATGTGAGTTTCTGTATACCACCATAACTTCCAATGCCTGAACGCTGCTGGATATCGGTCTCCTTAAACAGTTTATACAGCATCTACACTTTATCCACGAAGAGAAGTTAGTAAAGGGCTCTCTCTTGTACCTAATCCCTTACAAAAGAAAAAGAGAAAAACTTAGAAGGCGTTAACCATTTTGAGTTACCAACCAATTACAAACGCAACTATGTTTTCGAATTGAATTTCGAATGTTTTTGAAAATATTTTCGAATTGAATTTCGAATGTTTTTGAAAATATTTTCGAATTGAATTTCGAATGTTTTTAAAAACATGTTAGTGATTGGTTGGCCTCTCAAAATAGTTAACGCCCACGGAGTTTTTGTCTTTGTCATTTGTATGAGATTTCGTAACAGAGAAAACCTTATATCTACCTACTAACTTCTTTTCGTGGATAGAGTATACCAACTTATTTGGCATTGTCCATCAACCTCGTGGCGCTTTCCGACGCTGGGTCAAATTCAGGATTTGGGGAAATTTTACCTCTTCGTCGATTTTCAAAATTCCGTTCGAGCGGAGTAGTTTTATGTTGCTGACATGATAATGGAACTATTGTAAACATAATGATATTGCCTGTATATCCCCGAGTCTCAACAAAATTGAGACGTTTACATGTATTGACAGTAAAATGGGAAATCGACAGATGATGGACGGCGCCGGAGTGAAAATTTCCCGTAAGGATGATTTGCAACAAAGCGGTTCAAATGCTACGTTTAAAACGCAGCAGTTAAACGCAGACTTTCTGTAACTCTGAAGAAAAGTTGACATAAATGCTTTAATTTCGATAAATTTATAAAGTAGTAAAGTATCTAGTTGGTAATTTAATAATTCCAAAATTAAGAGAATTTTTGTTTCTTGATAAGATCTAAATACGAGTATGAGGTATTTATTTTACATCTCTAGAAGTAACCTCCCTCTGCATTGTTTTTCTAGCGCAGAAAGTAAATAGTAGAGCTGTTATATGTCTATTAATTTTATCAATGCTCATGATATAATCAAATGAAATTGTTTTCGTTTTCACCGTTCCACGGAATCAGAGGTCACCTATGAGCGGTTGTCTGATAAAATAATATTGAGAGTACAACTAAGAGTCCCTACTGTACGAAAATATCTGGGGACTAAACCTCTTCCACTATAATTTTATTTGATAAATTGAAAGGGTTTACTTCAGCCATGACTCTGTAATGAGGAATTTGATGCAGAGATATCTAATTGTTATATTCAAATTTTTACAGGCATTTTTCATTCCTTGATTGAATAAAACGCTAGTTTGTATCAATGCTCGCACATTGCGTGTGTGAATATTGCACGGCGCATAGACCGATGCCCACTGGATGGCGTCGCTGATTTATTGCTAATGGCGAAAGCGAAAACGCACTAAACCACCACATTCGCGTTTATAGCGCGTTGTTTGGATTTGCATTTGCGATTACATCACATCTGAAAATAGCCTTAGAAATTTCGCGGTTACCAATCTATACTAATAATATCGTAAAGTGGAAAGATTTGTTTGTTTATTTGTAATCGATGACCTCTGAAACAACTGAACCGATTTTAATAATTCTTTCACCATTAGAAAACTATTTTGTCTATAAGTAAAATAAGCTATTTTATATGTATAGCTATACCTACCCATATAAAATTCCAGTTGGGTCATGGGTATGTATATGTAGTAAATATATATATGTAGTAGTAGATATGTTACATACATAAAGTGAAAACTAAAACTAAGACCACACCTTCGTCTCAAGAACACCTGATGCGGGAGCGTCCACGATGTGGATCTTCATGTCCACACCTACGCGATTGTTGCTAGTCATGTAGGTGTGCATGGCGGCATTAAAATATTGTGGGAGGCGATCGCCGCGCGGCTGACGTTCCCGCTTTGCAGTTGCTTTGGGCGCTCAGGAGTTTGCTTCAATAGCGCGTACCCATTATAATCTAATGCTGTAAAAGAACCAAGATTTCAAAACGTACTTCAAATGAGTCAGTCTAATGAACTACAATATCGCAGTACGATAAATTTCGCGAGCTGTATGCAATGACATAACAATGCAACGCTTCGTGTATGAAGATCGTGCCGGACGGTCCGCCGCTCTCACGCCGCGTGTGGACGTCTGCGGTTCTAGGTGATGGAGCGATGAAACGGATATAGAAAAATATAAAGATTAGTCACTAAAAATTCAAAATAAGTCTTTTACTTATAAGACTTATGGACCGGTTTCCCTTAATTTCCCATCAGATACTTGAAATTCAAGTGTATTAAAAATTTATAACATGCACTCCCGACAAGTGAAGGTTACAGTAACTAGAAAAGTGCTTTCAAACGGCTGAACCGATTTTCTTGGATTATAGCTAAGAGCACTCTCAATCAAGCCACCTTTCAAACAATAAAAAACTAAATTAAAATCGGCTCATTAGTTTAGGAGCTACGATGCCACAGATACCTACACACGTCAAACTTATAACACCCCTCTTTTTGGGTCGGGAGTTAAAAAAAGCTTTGAAATAATGCAATGCTTATTAATCAATGACCTCTACACTCGCGCAGCCCCGCACATTCGCTACGTGTGAGCGTTGGTGACGTACGGGTGTGCAAGGCGTCTCACGCCTCATACCCCAATTGCCATCTCGACCTGTCGCGCACTATACATACAAAAGTGAATACTAGATATGTGCTATTTAAATCCACCGAACGTTTTGCTATAAAAGCTCATCTTGCAAGCCAAAATTAATTATCATAGCTCCTTTACATAGCCACGTTCATCCGTAAAGAGCGTTTCATAATAAAGTTAGCGGTCCGTGGGAGCGGCCCAGTGGACGAGCGACGTCACGACTGCAGCACACGAACTTCAAACAAACTCCACGCCAGCCGAAATGTAGAGGAAGCTTCTAGAAGTACCCACGCTATACAATAGGATCATCAATTTTCCATACTTTGTAATTTCCTTACATTTTACTACACTTTTGCCCACATGCCCTGCGGCAACGATTTCTATCTCTATGTACGTTGGAAGGTATCATTATGTATTTCATTGATGTATTTGCGCGTGACCATAATTTCACCTGCTTTTGAAAATCGAAAAGTTTTTTAGTGAAATAAACTTTTACAAAGTGCTTTCGATTTAATCTACCACTGCCTGGTTCGGAATGCCCTAGCCTAGCTACCTAGAAAAAATGGCAACACACTCGGCGAAATTGGCTCTTTTCAAAAAAATTCCAGTTAGTGTACTTAGAATTCAATCTTTTTCTAAACTTTTTTAGACTGCATAATCGTATGGCGTTCTCAATTGAATGGTAACTGTAAGAAGACCAAAATACTTCTAGAAATACCTACATTCTCGACTAAACTAATGCATATACCTACTCGTAGGTATACGTTAGCTATTTTTATTATAGTCGATATACCAGCACACTAACTTTGATCGATAGCTTTTGTAATAAAAGTATAGTTATCAACTAGTAAACAAGATTTTTCATGAAGTGTTTACTATAACTTTAATCTTGTTCTAATTCTCGTGTATGTCTTTTGCTGTATTCTACAGAAGAGTATAGGAATAGTAGGTACCTACCTAGTCGTTTTAAATATTATTTGTGAAATATATTTGGCGTCACATTTATATGCCAAAGCCTTGTTCTACATATTTAGTTCCGTCTACATTCACACTTAGCAGGGCGCCGAGATATGATTGCGCAAGAGTCCATCCCATCGATCACGTCTGGTCTCAAGCTAAAAACAAGTCTGGTCCCTCCCTGGCCCATTGACAAATACCGGGGACACGCTGTTAGTAAGAGGACCATAACAGAACCCGGGCATGCAAAAGCTAACTAAGATTTATTTTAAACCAACAAGTGTAAATTAAAAATGTATAACACCCCCGACAAGTGAAGGTTACAGTAACTAGAAAAGAGCTGATAACTTTCAAACGGCTGAACCGATTTTCTTGGATTATAGCTAAGAACACTCTCGATCAAGCCACCAACCAAAAAAAACCAAATTAAAATCGGTTCATTAGTTTAGGAGCTACGATGCCACGGACAGATTCACAGATTCACAGATACCTACACACGTCAAACTTATAACACCGCTCTTTTTGGGTCAGGAGTTAAAAAGGTCTCAAAGACGTGTAATTTCGTACGAGTCCATCCCATTACACACGCGGTATACTATTAGCCAGATGACCAAGGAAGAATCGTTCCATGTAAATAACTAATAGGGACACAATAATGATATGAATCTTAATATGTGCGACTTCGTTCGCGTAGGCATAGGTTTTTTTAAAAAACCCCTGGGAACTCATTGATTTTCCGGGATAAAAAGTAGCCTGTGTATTAATCTAAGATATAAGCTATCTCCATTCCAAATTCCGCCAAATCCAGTAGTTTTTGCGTGAAAGAGTAACAGACATACACGCATTTTGTGTACAAACTTTCGCCTTCATAATATTATAGTGTGATTTGTACCTATAATCAAATATTTTTCACACTGATGCGCTATTGCATAACACCGACACTGAATGGGCTATGTAGATCACAATGTTCGAAAGTAAATTGATTGACAGCCAGCCACAACAATAAGTGGTAAACAATTATTCTCGTATTATTGCTATATTCAACGGATCGCGCAATATTGAATAAATTTTAAACCCAAAGGTCGCAAACTATTGACTTTGTTTTGATGCCATTGTGAGATAAAAACTATTGTGCCGCGATGTATTAGTACTTGCGTCACTTAGCACTTAGGTTAGGCTATTGAAATAATATGGTGTATTGAAATTATAGGCCACGATCTTAGAAAGCATCTGAAAGGTAAGTAAAATATCTATAAAATAAAACCGAGGTAACTGTTATATCTATAGAAGTTATAACTATGGTACTACTAGACTAGATGACGGCGTCGACTTCGTCCGCGCAGATTTAGGTTTTTCTAAAATTCCGTGGAATTTCCGGGATAAAAAGTAGCCTATATCCGTCGCTGAGTTGCAACCTATCTCTGTAACAAACGTTAAAATCGGCTAAGCAGATAAAAATATGGACCATATTTTTAAGTTGAATACCTAAGTAGGTATAGACTGTCACTAATCATTCTTGTTCATTTTTAAATTAAATCCACCCGAACAAGCAATCAAATTAAATCATAAGTTAAACCGAGTAGCAGACTATAATAATTGTCAAAGTCAGGTCAAAGTATTTTTTTTTTTTCACAAAATTTTATCAGTTACCTTAAATTATATACAAATAGCCATCCTCTGTAAACTGAAAAAGTTTATGTGAGGATGGCGAGTCCACATTACAACATACAAATTATATTATTCTGTAAAGTACCTAACCGTTAAGCTAATCTATTTAAAACTGAAACTTTATTTCAGAGCTTTATTATTTCCCATTAATAATCATATTACTTCCTTATGTATAAAACAATACTTATTAATGATAAGTCGAGTAAGTACATAACATATTAATACCTAATATAAATATCGCGGAAGCTCAGTCAGTTTACTTTATTTATCTTAAAACTGTACAGGAATTTATTAAAGGTTGGCACCCACTGACCTTGGATTATCTCTGATCCTCGGTACATCCCTGCGCCAAGAGGATACCGATGCCACAAAATGATAGCCCGCGCCTCAGGGTCGTTGCGACATCGCCAAATGCCAAAATAAGGTTAAAGGTAATAATTGTTTGGCCAAAGATTCCCGAACCGTTAATCTATGATACCCTAGATACACAGTTTCGCGTGAAAATGCATCTGTAAAAAAGTAGAAACTAACTTAAAAAGTACTTATCATTGCTTAGTGCCTAAAACAGACAATTTGTTTTCTACAGGTGCTTTGACTCTGAACTAAAATTCTTCTTATCTAAACTAATCTATTTTATTTATACATTTTCTTTATCTAAACTAATCTATTTACATTTTCTTCATTATTTTTGGATTCACTTTAAAAATGGCGCTTTGTTATTGGAAAATTACAACTTTTTACTGTATTTGTTATTTTTAATATCATCACTTTAATAGAAGAAAAACTTTAATAGCAGTCAATGGAGACTGCTGACAGAAGGGAAAACTTAAAACTATGGCGTGCGTTTTTTTGGATTTTCTAATTAATTGTAATACCTATCAGATATTTTAATTTCGTAATTTGTTAATAATTATCATCAGTACCTTAGATTTCACATCTATCTGCTCTGTGAGCATTATTAACATTAGTATGTCGGTGATAATATGACCTTAAAGTTTTTACCCATCCCTAAATCGCCTAACACCTAAGAAATTTTCACATCAAAAAAATAGGTCGCATTTTTGGAGTGTAAAATGCTATAATTACTAGACAATCAGAAGATAACATGTCTTTGAAACATTATACCTATGGCTTTATAGAGGTATAAATGTCCCGAACCGATTGATTTATGCAGGAATGCCCGATGATGATTATATGATAATTGTTATTGTCGATATAGCGAGAACAATACTACTACTTAGTACTTTGGATGATATATCAATCGTTTTTATACATAGGCACGTAGATAATATTAAGATAATAAAAACAGTTGTAGGTATACTACTTGCTACCGCATTGTATCAGACAAAGTTTGAAATCGTTTCTCGACTAACTATTTTTACAATTTTTGTGGTGTTCTATTTCGCTTACAAAATAAATAAAATTACGATCAAGATTTTTGAATACCGCTTTCTTTTTTCAATCAAATTGGATTTTATTCTACTTGTTATTATTAGGATTTTTCTGTTACTCCTTTTTTTATTAATTTTATTGTCCTTTATACTTCGCTGCGTTACTACGTTACCTACATCGATGGTTACCTACCTTAATAAAATATAAGGGTTGCTAACTTATGATGAATTTGAGTCAAAGTACAACTAAAAATCTTGTTGGTATAAGAATTTTCAGTAACATTGCAGAATCTCCATAGTAATATTTAGTTCCTTGTATAATAAACATTAAGAACTGCTTTGGACATCTTGCCACCGCGCTTTGTATGTGTCCAGGCAACAGGTAACAGGTCAACACTGGGTCACTGAGTCGGACCTCTTCGTTCCTGAGGGAAAGGTCAGTCGCTTGCACATGCGGATATAGACCTTTAAGTACTTTACTTACGAAACTTAAATGCAATATTGATTTAGATTTATAAGACCGTTGATTGGCTTTCTGATTTTCTTTAAACTTTTTGATTTTCTGGGATAAAACTAGCCTATGCTCCTCCCTAGAATAAAAACTAGAATCTCTGTACCTGCCAGTTAGACGATGCCTGCAACTTAGTCCGCGTGAATTAAACATTTAAAAATCCCATAGAAGCTCTTTGATATTCCGGAATAAAAACTAGCCCATGTCCACCTTCGGGATGCAAGCTATGTGTGTACCAATTTGCGTCAAAATAGGTTAAGCTACGACGTAGACAAACAAACACAAACAGACAGACAGAAAGACAGGCAGATGGACACACTCTTGCATTTATAATAATATCAGTATGGGTTAAGTATGGAGGAGGTTAGCATTAACCCTTTGCCTTGCGTGGTCCCGTGGTGCGGTCAACGACTCGGCGCATCGCACTAGGTCACTGAGCCAGACCGCTTCCTACGGGAAAGGTCATACGCGTGCATGCAACTTTTATTATTAACTCTTACACTATTTATAGTCCAGGAGAATTAATCCAATAGACTGTTCAATAGAGGCTAGATTACGGTAAAATGACAGCTACAGTGTGACGATCGCAATCACCTCTGATTAGTTGACGCTTGCTCACTATTGGCTATAATGCATTGTTGCAACAAGAATGTACCAAAAATCCAGCCAATCACAACAATTGCGATTGTAATAATGTTTGATGCACAGGTCATTTAGAAAAAGAGGAACTTTATACTTAGTTGCTGTGGAGAGCTACTGGTAGAGTTTTCTTTTTTTCGTGTGGGATTGTCTTCCAATTGGACTATGAGCGTGAGGAAATGAAGAGTGTCGTATTTACGCTCACACGTCTTGTGCACTGTATCTACCGCGCAGTTAGCTTTGGCCGCCGAGATCGACATTCGATTGGGAGAAACATTACCTATTCGTAGAATTGCAGTTTTGACTATGCTATTGAAAAAAAAATGATGCATAGTAGAAGGGATTCAGCAGGGATGTCTTCTTTATCAAATAGAAAAAATATTGCATGTCATTTTTTTCACATAACTTTCATTATATACAGCATCGTCGAAGCAGAAAAATGTATTGCTAAAAACCCATTCTTTGAGGGGGTGTCATTAAAATTATGGTTAAATTAAAGCTTTAAAGTTGTATTCACCACACAATTCCATTATCTATAATGTTTACAGAGATAATTACCAGTAGAAACAAATCCTCGTTAAAACGTAATTTGTTTTACCGCGTTTCGCGATAAACCCTAGATATGCACTTCGGAAAGCTTCGATAGCTGTCAGCGTTACTAAAACCTTTAATCCGACTTTCCATTCATGGTGAACCACCTTTATACCTAACACAATAAAGTTGTAATTTCTGTGCCTAATTGGAATGATAAGTTTGTAGAGTTACCGGCCAGCAGTCCTCTCGCTGTCCGCTCGTTCATTGAGCTCTTCCCATGACATTATCCACAGCACCAATTTGCACCTGACTTATTATCATCGGCCACATACACGAAATTGTACCCTATTGTTAAAGGATGAAGGTGGAATTTAGTTCGGGTTGTTAATTTAGATAGGATGTTTGGTAAGGATTGCCAAAATGGCGCATCTAAGGCACAGATGGCCCCAAAGATGGACCTCGCGTTTTATTTCCACCAAGGAAGACACGACTTTAGTACGATGCATGGAGAAAATATGGCCCTAAGTCCGCACAACCGTATTTCACCGGGGTCAGCCAGGGTTACCCGCGCGGACATTATTAAACTGTTACTCTTCTTGAGTCGTGAAACGTGACTTATGCAGATGTTTAAGTAGTGGTTTGACTGATAGTTTCACGTGTATGCAGTGGTCTAACTCGTGTCGTTCTCATGTGAATCTTCCCCGCACGATTCCATGTGGAAATTAGTTGGAAAGTCTCGGCTATGACCGTATTCAGCGTTTAGAATAGACGGGCAATCATAAACACCAAACGGATTGCAAATAGTTTTCCCAACATCGTATTGCGTAAGTTTGCTGGTACACGAACTCTTATACTGAAGAAATGCATACCTACTTCCATACTAATATTATATTTTATTCAAGTTTTTCTGTCTGTCTTTTAAACTTTTACGTTTATTAAAAGTACGTTCCTAAGAAATGCATATCACACAATCAAAGATTATTATGTATACATGACAAAAAAGCGTGGCTTTGCCCCACAGCTATTGCTAAGCTGTACGGTGCTACAATATTT
Organism: Maniola jurtina; assembly: GCF_905333055.1. NCBI lineage: Eukaryota > Metazoa > Arthropoda > Insecta > Lepidoptera > Nymphalidae > Maniola > Maniola jurtina. Next base: position 4,172,618 of record NC_060044.1, read on the forward strand.
GAAAAGAGCAGCCGTCATGTTTTTCACTGATTCTTCTCGGTAGGAAAGGTTTTCCGAACCAGTGGTAGATTCACTTGAAGATTCACAGGCATATTAGGTAATTAAAAATCTTTTCTTTTCTATATCTATTGGATAGCTTAATACACTAGAGATCTATCCCTTGAAAATTATGCTGTGAAGCTTTCATTCCCAAAGCTATAGTCTATACATATAAAAATTAAAAAATCTAGAAAAAATAAATTTATCATCATAAAATAATAACAATATCCTTGGAGTAGGCAGGCACCTACATCATCATCATCATCATCAGCCTGTGGACATCCACTGTTGGACATAGGGAACGCCACCACACCCGGTGAGGACCGGGTGAGGAGCCTTCCTCATCCAGCCACTTCCCGCCAGCCGCTTTATATCGTCGGTCCATCGTGCTGGAGGGCGTCCCACACTACGTTTGCACTTTCCGGCTCCAACGGCCATCGCCTCTACGACAGGCATGGCCTGCCTACTGCCACTTCAGCTTGCTAATAGGCACCTACGTATAATAAGATTTATGATGTTATACAGGCACCAAAAAGCATCCTGAGTCACACAAAAGAGTTACCTAACCACAGCATGTTTTCCTGCATAGAACAAAAACGGGCTGAGCTATAGGCTTACGGAATGCAATTAATCGTTTTTGCCCGTAAGTCAGGAAGCTAAATGTAACTGTAAAAGGCGAAATGTGGGAAAATCGGCAGGAACAATGGGAGAGATGGTACGTTTTTTCGGTTGAAAGGGCGCTCATCGAAGGCAATTATACGCGCAACTCATATGCGATATGAAATGGCCCGGTGGTACCATGCACCTATTATAATCAAAGATTATAATATCTAGTACAATAGTACTAAAATTTTCATTTGTCGATGAATCTTTAATTTTTAAATTTAAAATATTTATATATAATTATAATTGTTATCATAGGTAGTAGTATTATTATTATATTAGTAGGGTACTTAATAAGTTTTAACTTAGTAGTTCAAATGCTTGTTTTTAAATTAGTCAGAGACTTCAAATTCGATTCACTATTTTTGGGTACTTAATATTTTCTTTATAGGTAAGACTAAAAAATGGAAAATATTTTTTTGTACCTTCATACAAATGGACTTATACTGTATCTTGTGCGAAAGCGCTTTCAGTTATACTTAATCTTGTCATTATGCTTTTTCATCATCAATCATTATGTATTATAACATCTTCCTATTACATAAGTACCTACGCTTTAATATCAATGCGAAATCAACTAGCTTTGATAACTAACATTGGTTATCAATAAATTAACTAACGTTAACTCACGATCACCAACAACGGTTCAACCGGTCGCCCCCATAAGTTTTTCACGAGGAAAAGCGCAAACAATGCCCCGTACAAGAAGATGTGAAACCTACCCATCGCGGACCGGACAGTTATTGTACAAGTATGATCGCACCATTGTGGTGATCCCACTGATAATGGGGCCTTCCTCATTCCACGTCGGTTAATTGTGAATTGAAATAATGGCGATTAGTTTTCTTTGTTTCGACCTTCGCAGGAAAAGGACGTGGGACAGTGTTTGCACCTAACTGTACTTTTGTTATTATAGAAGCTTTTAAGCCTTTCTATTGTCTTTAATTACCGAGTTAACGCTGATTAAAATTGACAACTGCTAAGTTAATTTAAACTAAAATGTTAATATAGTAGAGATTTATCTTAATTTTATTTTGCCCTTATGATTTGTTACACCTATTACTTATTGTTTAATGTTAATGTCACTAAATTTAAGAAGGATAAATCATTTATAAAAACATTACTAGATACATTTTTAAAATGCTTGAGTCAAATAAATAAAATAAAGTAAAGTTTTTTCCTAATTTAAAAGTACGAGTAGGTATTTTAAAATGTCACGCGTTGAAGTCTTTTTCAAGAAGATTTTCTTAGAACGTTAATATATTCAGCCCTTAACTATAAAATACCCGTCTTCATAGTAAATTTACTAAATTAATTAATGGAATGATGGAGGTATTTTCCATGTAGGTTCTCGCTTAGACTCCAATTAAGAAAAAAAATTGAGAAATTCCAGTGGGATTTTTAAGAAACTTAATCTACGCGTACAAAGTTCCGAACATCAGCTAATGTAATAATAATGAAACCAATTAACTATTGAGTCAATAAAATTATTATGAGGACGCTTTTATCAACGTTTCAAAATGGCGACAACTCAGTTTCAGTCCTAACAGACAACTGGTCCACCTTCTCTGCCAAAGATACATATAAATTATCATAAACTTCCTAGAAAGTCCTATTAGATCGCGATTACAAACTGATTTACATTCAATAAGCATTGAACATCAATAATGTAAAAGACGTGAGAACATCTGTTAAATAGGAAAAATCTCTTTAATTGGTGTCCATCGGCCAGCAAGTTCATTTTAAAGGTGATCGCATACCACAAGACGACACACAAGAGGTGTAAGAGGCAAATTTTTCAATACCGAAATTGCGTGTGACGTTATTTGCAAGATTCACCCGCATAAGATGCATCGATGAATATGTTATGACGATAGACGAGTTCAGCGCAGTAGTGACCTGAGCTCAAATCATATGTATGTACTTATATACTTTATTGAACCACAAAATACAAATGACAGGTCACAAAAAAAGAAAACTTAAAAAGTAGATACGAAAAGGCGGTCTTAAGCGATTATATCTTTTTACTAGAATAGTCCTGATGCACTCTCTGACTGACTCACTAACGCCCAGCTCAAAACCTAGAAAGCATTGCATAGCGGTATTCCGAACTTCCCGAGGCAGCGAAACCGCGGGCAGTTGCTAGTTGTTACATATAGGATTTTTCTGTTCTGACGCATTGCTTACGGCTCTGGTGTGTCTTGCGCCGCTTGTGGATCTTTCGGCTGTGTGCGATTTCCTTAAACCTCAACGCTTGGCAATTGATTTGTTAGCGTTTGCAAATGTAAGCCAATTTACTCGAAATACCGATGCAGCTTGTATTACTGCATTAGGCTAAGGGCCATACTTAGTTATTTTGTAAGAGTCAAGTCACACTATACTAAATTGAAAACTATATCTGAGGAATGCAGATCTGACAATTTGTAGTACTTTTGAAATCAATACCTACTCAATACTCAGTATTATAATTCTATTTACTTATTATAATTTTTGATTTATCGTGAAAAATGTCGGAAAAAAAAAATCCGAGTGCGGATTTTTTTTGTGAAGTACCTAACCACGAATTCACGGTTTTCGGATTTTTCCCTTTAGGTACTTGTGCAATAAGACCAACCTGCCCAATTTCATGATTCTATGTCAACGGGAAGTACCAACGGGACAGATAGACGGACACACGAACAAACAGACAGACAGACAGATAAACAGACAGACAGCAAAGTGATCCTATAATGGTTCCATTTTTCCTTTTGAGGTACGGAATCCTAAAAAATAGCTTTTTCCGTCTCTAGAACCGTGTGTTATATCTGCGTAATTTCGTCTAAACCGGCAACAGCGCGGCGGTTATGCCGCAAAAGGGTAACAGACAGATACTTTCATATTTATAAGAAGTTAATATTAAGTATAGGTACGAAGGAACATTTAGGATCACTTCATTCTGTATTACGAACATAATATTACGAAACTATTGGAGTAAAATGGTACCAACTCATTTCGGACTTTGTGTAGCTTGCAATATGGTTGGTAAAGAGGGTAATGTTTGTAAGTCGTGTTTTGGGTTGCCATGGCGACCGGCAGCGAAATGTCTGAGGTGCAATAGTTTAATCTGGGTTCGGGCACGACCACACGAACTTGCCGCCCGGTGAGACCTTGCGGGGCCGGTTGCACTGTTGTAAGTTAAGCTAATTAGTCTTTAATAAAAAAAAAATTGGATTTACAAACTAGAGTAAACCAGTACATTATACAAATACTACAACCATATATATATTCTGTGACCCAGTAACTCGAAGATTACCCGTGGCCGGTTGCATCCATGACGAATTCACGAAAAAAAGGGCAACAGTGACATGGAATTCCTTGATTTTTACGTCAACTGTCACCTTCCCGTAAACCGCGCCCTAACTCATGAGTTTTCTCAGTGAAACGGTGTACCTAGTATGGTTAGATATAGCGAGCCTAATTCCTGGTTTGGCACTTGGAAATCATATTATACTAGCCGATGCCCACAACTTCATCCGAGTGTATTAAGGTTTTTAAAAATCCCATGGGAACTGTTTGATTTTCCGGGATTAAAAGTAGCTTATGTCAGTTCTCACTCTCCAGGTTGTCAACCCATGCAAATTCATCGATCGATTCGCATCAAAAAATTCATGAATCCGTTAAACGTGATTGAAGGACAAACCAATAAACTACAGTAACAAGGGGTAAGATTGATTGCTGTTTAACCAGCTGTGGTGAGAATTGTCCTGAACTTAGCGGTCGTGTCATCCGCGAATGGCGCAAACGGACGTCTAAATATCAGCGCATCACTTGCCTAATGACTACAACAAAATGGTTAGGACACCTACGAGCAACAACAGACTATTGTGACATGTAAATAAAATCTATTGTTATTATAAGGTGCTATAAAGTTACTAACTATTCGTAGACAATCGATCTCGAAATAACGTATTTATTAACCCCCGACTCAAAAAAAAGGGGTGTTATAAATTTGACGTGTGTATCTGTCTGTGGCATTGTAGCTCCTAAACTATTGAACCAATTTTAATTTAGTTTTTTTTGTTTGAAAGGTGGCTTGATCGAGAGTGTTCTTAGCTATAATCCAAGAAAATCGGTTCAGCCGTTCAAAAGTTATCAGCTCTTTTCTAGTTACTGTAACCTTCACTTGTCGGGGGTGTTATAAATTTTTAATTTACACTTGTCGTAACTTTTGATTATTATTCCGATGCACCTTTTGACGGCCCTTGACTGCAATCTAACCTGGTGGTAAGTGATGATGCAGTTTAAAAAGGGAGCGGGCTATTTTGGAAGGGGTATTGCAGCTTTATTAAATAGAACGAAAGAAAGAAAAACGTTCATTTTTGAAAGCTGGGTCACACATTACTAGTTACTCCTATACGGGTTAGGTAAATCCATACCACTGATCGGTTTCTAGGCAGCATCGCACCGGAATAAGACCGGAATGCTATCTGGCGGCACGGCTTTTCCTGTGATATAGTATTTCCCATCAATTTTAATACTTTTTTCGGATAAGTTTTTAGGGTAGGTAGAGCAGAGGTAAATCCTGAAGACGGACATCATGGGGTACTTTTTATTCCGTAAATTTTATTCCCATCAGTCTACGTAGAAAAAGTCGTAAGTATAAAGATGTTCTCCATGTTTTTATTGTGATATAACGATAATATTAGATAGTTCGCCTGTGGCATTGTCACGTTGTCTCAGACACGGGTTGACAACGTGAAAGTCTGTCTGTCTGCGAGACGTGGTAACAAGTTAATGATGTCTTCCAACTTACAGCTAACTGGAGTCGTATTGTATTTATATCTATTTTATTCAAGTCTTAGGTCCCTCGTCACGGTTTTAGTAGGAAACCATTCCCAACATTACGAGTATGAATGCGAAAGTGTTTCTGTGTGCTAGATTTTCACAGCCCACCCGTTTAACAGACTTTGACGATTGGTATGGACTACGATACTACTATCGTGCACCCCAGAGATGGACTTAAGCTACTTTTTGTCAAGGAAAATCAAAAAGCTTCCACGGGACTTTTAAAAACTTATATCAACTTAGTGGAAATCATGTATTTGTAATAGCTTGTATCCCAATAGGGATCGATATGGCTACTTTTTATCCAGGAAAATCGAATTATTTTTTTGGGTTTTTTAAAAACTTAAAACCACGCGGACGAAGTTGTGGGCATCTAGTAGATAGAAAATTTGAAAATTACATATACATTATATGTATATGTAATTTTCTACATATACATATAATGTATATGTAGAAAATGTATGTAACCTAAAGCTGGTACAGTGAGTTTTCTTTCGTGAAAGTACAAGGTAGTAGTCATGAGGAAGTGGAAATTTACTGCTGCAGTCCTAAGTTCCTTTTTTTGAGTTTTGTGGGATCCTTGTACTTACAAATTTTAAAAACAATGACTTAGGTACCATAGAAAACACAGTGCATCTTTCCTTAAGTGCATAATAAAAACGGTAAAGTGCGAGTTGGAGTCGCACACGGATGGTCTCTTACCATCGTACAAGAAATAACACTTTTTTTTAATTTTCATGGTACCCATTTTAAAATTTTTACTATATTTTGTTGTTATGGCGGCAATAGAAACATTGTGCTAAATTTCAAATCCCTACCCATTACGGTTCACGAGATACAGCCCGCTGACAGACAGACGGACGGACGTACAGCGGAGTCTTTAGTAATAAGGTACCGGGCACCTTTTGGGTACGGAACCCTCAAAATAATCACCTACTTTAGAAAAAGGAAGTATGCATCTTACCTTTAGTTCAAGATAAAAAATGGGCCACATAACATCTAGACTTGAGACGTGTAAACACGATGGGCGCGGTACAATGGCGGTGCATTCGCCAAGATGCGCCCACGCAGCTGAATCTATTAGCTAAAGATTAACTTGTAAGAGTGGGCCGTACTTGTAATTGCCTTTGTGTTCTAACAGATGTGTATGTAACGGAAGTTTCGGCCATTCATACGTAAAGTGGTTCAGGTTGGTGGTAACTGGTAATCGTATTCAGTACGTGGCCAGAACGCCCACGATTTTGTAACCAGATCGATTTACTTGCCTATACCCTAACCAGGTCTACCATGAAAATAAGTACTTCAATCTTGTACTGATGTATATATTGCACCATTTTGCAACACAACTGAAAATAAAATTCCTGATTTACCCAATCCACATGGCGTAATCGAACTTTAAAAGTACCATTATTTTACGCATTTAATTACGCAAGAGAATAATTTAAATTACCGCCACTTTAGCGTTATAATTGTGGGTATTTTATTTATAACTCGAAAATTGCCCGCGAATACATTTCATCGACAATCATGGATTGTATGCAAGCAAGGATAGTATGATAGTTCACCTCTATGGAGCTGCTATTACCGTCCTTGTTTCGGCAAGTGATAAATAAATTCAATTCGATACGTATTGGATTGTTTACTTAGTGATATATTCCAGTCACTTAATTAATTACATTAATTTTCTAGCACGACAAATAGCTACTCAAAACTAAACTTACAATTTAATTGATATTACAAAAAGCTTATAAAATGTATTTATTTTCTGTCAACCTTCTTCGTGGTTAGGACAATTAGGATGTTATGAGCACAATAAAAGGCCGTTTATTAAAGTAGAAAAACACATTTTAATATCGAAATTGTAGCAAATTTAGTAAATTGGCAGGTCTTAATTTAGTGCAATATCTTTTTGCACAGGGAGCATTATAAAAGAGATAGCAATACATTTTAGACCTGTCATTAGCCATAGTAAGTTCGGAACTCAACACAATGAATATACCGACTTATATTTTCTTTCAAAACACACTTAACAGGGCTCTCTCCGTCACTTACTCTATCTATCTTAAATCTAGAAAACCACAAGAATATGTCAGCAAAATTTCATGGACTTTGGTTGCTTAATATTCAAATGAAATTGGAACTACGTTTGTATGGAGCGAGTGACGGAGAGACCCCTCTTAAACGATGCAAGACACACTCATTCCACTCTACATCGATACGATTATATTCGTGACTGAAGCCGGCCAATGTGTGTAGCTAGTATGAAGATAGCAATGGCAGTATTAATTCATTGCAGGCGGCTGCGCTACACGCCGCAGGTCATTATCTCTGTTCCCCGCTGCGGATTCCTAACACCCTGTAGCTGGTTCGCACGGGGTATTGATTTAAAGATGTGTTAATTAAGAGCAATGGCCAACTGGATACATATTTCGCACCGTAAATGATAAATGGATATTTCTCATCATACTTGAACAACTTCGACAAGGAACCTGACAACAGAATACAGCTGAGCTGGATAGCATTTGGAAAATAGCGTCAAGTGTTCAATTCGTCGACACCCCAACGCTTAACGACCTAAGTCTTTCATGAATGTTTTTTTTTTTTAATTTATAGATTAGCTCTTGGCTGCAATCAGACTGCTAGCAAGTGATGATGCAGCCTAAGATGGAGCGCGCTTGCCTAGAAGTTGCCTGTTGACTTGAAGACATCAAGGTACCATATTAAAAGTGGAAGGGAAAACTGATGCCAGAAGGGTGTTCCATATCCTAGCGGTTCGGATTAGAAACGAGAACACAGAAGAGCTTTCTTGCGGTTTTTTCATCGGGAAATCGGTGTCGTAGAAAATCATTGAGCATGTATTGTGTTTGGATTGCAGATACAAGCATCACTTGGTGGCAACTAGTGCGACCTTCTTTGTAAGTTACATTTTGTAAACGATATCCTATAGTATAAGATTTCCACGATTATGTTAACAGTTGTTTAATAGCCTTTACTTAATAGCTAAGAAAATGAATGAGCCAGTGAAAAATAATTAGTTACATTAACAAAACCATCGAGTCCACTCGTGGGATCTAATCTCGTCAGCTCTGTAGCAGTGGCCGACGCATCACGACTCCATATTTACCGAGACGAGATTACGTCTAATGTTCTGTATTAATTTAAGACGGACATAAACGCATAAAGCTCCGCTTTACAAGGGCTTGGTGAATATCATTGTAAAGCTCTGACCACAAAGTGAAATGTATTTATAATGTTGAACGGTTGAACCCAAAAATAGAAACGAAAAGAATTCGAAAATTATTAAGCTTCACTTTCATATTATGTTTGATTCGTCCTACCTATCGTGCGATGGATTATTCGAATAGAACAAGTTCTTGAAGAACTTGAAAATGAATATCATTTCAATGGTAAGTAGGTAATCCAACTCCTTAACCCTGATTCCGTTCACATTTTGTGAGGACAAAAAAATCTGTTAATTGATCATGAATATGATCTAGGGCTTTTTGGAAATGGATCCCGGACGGGTTCAAAACTAGTAGAGCATACTCTAATTAATCATGTGAGTCTTATCGACTTCGTCTGCATGGATTTAGGTTTTTGTTTAAATCCCATTTAAACTTTGCTTTTCCGGGATAAAAAGTAGCCTACGTCAATTACCAAGACGCAAGCTAACTTTATACCAAATTTCATACACCTAGGTAAATCGGTTAAACAGATGCATCTTTGAGAATCTCGCGGGAACGTTTTGATTTTCCGAGATAAAAAGTAGCCTTCCGTCCCCGGCATGTAAGCTAAGTCTGTACCAAATATCATCAAAATCGGTTAAATTGATAGACCGTGAAAAGCTAGTAGACAGACAGACAGACACACTTTCGTATTTTTACCTAATATTAGTTTATATTAGTACCTATAGCATATAAGTATAGTACGGATGGAAGTATGGATATGGATGCCTATCTCATTTTACATAATCGGTTTTTACTAGATTAAGCAATACACTTGCAATGAGTGCGCACAAGTCTTTCCAGTCAACACAGCCAGCAAGAGATTCGGAAGTGCACGTCTCGTCCATGAGAACCGATGCTATCTGAGCGCACGTCACAGATCCACGTGATGAACTTAATGATATTTTTTACACAGCTGCACATGTACTGGGGATAAAAGTCTAACTTTGTCTTTTCCTTATACTTTTTTACCTTATAAGTAGTTTGAACGCTACTAATATAAGCAGAAGTTACTTGGAACAAGTAACTTTGTGGTGTAACTTGAAGGAACTACAATAAAATGTATGAAGTGCCACTTTGCTAGCAGGAGGACCTAACCCGAATCTTAGTATGCTTTCAGCTTCCTTAATTTATTGAAAATGTTATTTAGCCTTATCTTATTAATACCTGTACAAAACATGCCCGCATGGAAGGGTGCCAATGAATACTGGCTGCATTTCCGCGCCGAACAGCTAGGCTGTTCCTTTGCGCAAAAAAATGAACCAGCCAGTTTCTTTTGTAGTAATATTGTAATTTAATAACACAAGTATATTTTCAAATTATGATTTTACTTGTATAATATTACTTATCTATTTTTACTTACTATTATTTATTTATTATTTTTCCTTTTCTTATAATTTTGTATATTGACGCTCTGAATTGAATTGAAAAATTTATCAAGGAAATCTTGCTCAGAAATTCTGAAAAAAGAAACTAAGTAGGTAAATCTAATGTGAAGGCAGGCACAAGGCAACTAGCTATTTATTCAAATCAAGTCAAAAACCTATTCTAGAGCGGAAAAGACGAATGGCAGACAAAACTGATGTAAGTTACTATTTTTCTAAAAGGTATGTGTTTTGTTTTTTCGACTTCCTGTACAGTGAATATTTCGTTGAACTAACAAATGACTCGAGATTGTGCTAAATTACTAACTGAGCATACAAAGTAGTTTTATCTGACGCTAAGTTCCCTCGAAATATCGCTAAAAACCTGCAACAGTTCCATCTTGGTACAATCAAGTCAAAAACTTCCGACGAAAAAGTTTTATTTTTACCTTTTTCTTTTGTTTCTTCAAAATATAACTTTTCCAACATTATTTTACATTTCTCTTCGTTTTGCGTGGAGTTACGAATGCTTACAAGAATAGTACCTACTACAGGTTGAGTTTAAAATCTACAAGCTTTCTAAATCCATTCCACTCCGTGACCATTGTTCTATTGAGGTATAATATCTACACATTATAAAAAAGGATTGTCCGAGCGATTAACTGTCTGGTTGATCTATCGACCCACAGCCTAAGCCGTTGGGGGGTTAGAAGAGGTTTGGCAAATCGATAATTAGAAGCATGAAATTTTGACAGCAGGTTTCTTTTATGACGTAGGTAGAAAACTTACTAAGTGTAAATTCCTAAGTGCATCAAATAGGAGCTGAAAGTTTGTATGTATTGTAATTATTCAAGTTATTATAATTGGTATTTGGGGGTTTTAGTTAAAAATTAAGAAAAACGTATTTTACATTTTTGGCAATTCCACCTCCAAAGAAGTTAAATAGGGGTTGAATATTTATATAGGTAACAGTTCGTCCTTTTCCAAGTTACATCTTATAAATTAGTACTGAGTACATGGGTATAAAATGAAGAAATACATAATACATACGTGGATTTTTTGAAAATTTCATCCCATTACTGCGAGTAAAGCTGGGGAGGTTCAGCTACTAAGGGAGATTTGCCTAAAATAAGAACAATAAAGATTTGCGTAATTGCTATTGTTACATACGTACATACATATTGTTACATACGGTATATTACATACGTACTCGTAGCGTAGGTTTACTAAGAAAACCTCTCTGCAAATTAAACACAACATTTATAACTGACCCAGTCCTATACCAAACACCTGATGCTAATCTGTAGCACTGCAGATAGTAAATTAATCTAATCTAAAGTGCTGCTCGATTATCTTAACGAGTTAGATGAGCCAGGGGTCAGACGGAAGGCAATCTGTTTAACTAGTAGCCAGTTCATTTATTTATATATTATGAACCTATTATTATTAACCCCCGACCCAAAAAGAGGGGTGTTATAAGTTTGACGTGTGTATCTGTGTATCTGTCTGTGGCATCGTAGCTCCTAAACTAATGAACCGATTTTAATTTAGTTTTTTTTTGAAAGGTGGCTTGATCGAGAGTGTTCTTAGCTATAATCCAAGAAAATCGGTTCAGCCGTTTAAAAGTTATCAGCTCTTTTCTAGTTACTGTAACCTTCACTTGTCAGGGGTGTTATAAATTTTTAATTTACACTTGTTTAAATATATATCAAAAATTGCGGAACTGGCAGGATTCGAACCTGCGTCTGCGGGGTTCGCGCCCGACGCTCTGACCGCGTCACGGTTCGCTTACTGCCAGTGACGAAATTTGTGATATGTGTGTTCACTCAGTACTGAAGCGACTTGTTCATTTCATCTAGTCAGCACTGACGACATAATAAAACCTATATGATAGTAGTTCCCGCTTGTCGCCGCGAGCGTCCCGTTGAGACAGCGATGACCATCAGCGGGACCATCGGCGACCCCGCGACGGTCATTTATAAACACGGCCATGGGAACTCGGAGATACGCTATCGCACGTACTGCCTGATTACAACGGGAACGTTTTTGCCCGCAATTAAGATACACGTGAACTTTTTCATCAGTTCACCAACGAATAAGTAATTATTTCGAATAGAAAGCCTGATTTACTTACAAATTACCCACTTAGTTCTTAGGTACATGTTAGTACCTATTTATTTTGTATCTAGTTGTTACCAGGGATTTTGTTCGTTAGAAAATTACCTATTCGTTATTAATGTTTTGTTTTTAATGTTTTCGTTTTGCCTAGTGTAGTTAGTCGTTAGCCTTTCGTAGCATAGTGATATTTTTTGCCAAGTCCGTCTTAGAATAATAGCTCTGCCTTTATACAAAATTTTATTGATGTAGGTACACTGCGTTTTAGCTATTAAAGAATTATACAAACTTAAACAGCTGTACATGTTTCTACTCCCATACGAAAAAATTTTTTTACTTGCTCTAACTAATACCTATTTGGATTACTCTGCTTTCCGAACCGGCGCGGCAGTAGGTATAGAGCCTTGACGTACCATAGATGATAGAAGTAATACAAGTTGTCTTACATGATACTTATAAGGTTATTTTAATTTGAATTCAAGCATCTATTTAAGGCACCTATTAAAATAGTCTTCATTTGTGACCCAACTTTTTGATGTCCTGCCCTTAGCACTTTAATCAACCCTCCCTTGCACCAAATCTCAAATATAAAATAGGTAGGTACTTATCTAGAATTTAGAAACCAACAGGGAAGGAACTGAACAGTTTCAATTTTCGTGGCGTATTGAGTATTCAAGATAATCCAAAGATTGAAAACGCATTAATTCTGATAATTACGATAGGTACGCTTCCACAAAACGAAGCGAGCCTTGACCTTGGTTACAAATTGACATAATTATTACCCGCACACATAACCTTTGACACAAAACACTGCATACAATATTTAATTTAGATACCGTTACCTACCAATAAACCTAAACCATATAACCATCGATATACTACAAACCAACGACACCCAATTAAACTTATACAAAGAAATAGCACCTACATATTCCGAAAATCATTCCTTAATTTTGTTCTATATAATATCATGTTCTAAGCTTTAGAGTACCTTTTAGAGCCGTAGTTTAGTCAAATATAAAAAATGTATGTGATAAGCAAAATTTTATACATATGGAATGCTTAAAATATGTTCAAACATTAACGAAATAAGTGCTTAATCCTGTAAAGCTTGTTTTCAAACAATTTTTGAAGCGAAACTGTTTGTAAGTATGTAAGCTTTTAAAGTTATTGAAGATACATACTTACCTACTCTATTGGTCACATAAAACACAATTTTATTATTGTTAGTTTTTGGTAGTAGGTAGGTAGATACTATTAACAATTTAATTTGTTAGTTACTAACATCAGGGCAGTCGTAATAATAAAAACTATACCTACCGGAAAGCGGAGTATTGAAATCAAAAGAGCGCTGGATTCAGATTTCAGATGACCATAAAACCGCAGAAGTAGATCCCTACAAGACCTATGTCATTGATGATGATTATGGTGATTATGAGAGAGGACTGTGCAGTTCTAGCTTTTTGTATATCAAGGCCCACAATAATTTCATATCTAATGGTACCTAATGAACAACAAAATGGTGCGACGGTAACGTACGGCATAATTGTTCCACAGACTGACGCAAATCTGGGGGCAGGGGGCAAGTGCGATCCATAACTCATCTGCGAACGCAAATAATATATTCCGACTGCCACAGAGTAGGGAACTTCCTACACCAATATGTCAATATATGCAGTATACTCACCGTACATACTCGTCTTCCAATTGTATGTATGTGGTCTAGTAGTGTAAGAGTTGGTGATCATTTTTGACGATCTCCGTGTCGCAGTGATGAACACTGTGGTCTTATAAGTGGGATCCTGGAATCGAGATTCGATTCTTGGATGAATTAGTTTAGTTCACACTTCTTTTGAAGATCCCAATATTGTAATTTAATATATTATGATTTTCTGGATGTCATTAAAAATTAAGTAATTTAATTTTAAAAGTAACTTATAATCTGATGAGCATGTTCAGACCCTCATGATTAATAAAAATTATGCACCGAAAAAAAATTGCTCGCTCATTAATGAGGGATATATTAATGAACCCTTTAAAAAACTATTATAATGTTAAGTGTCCTCATAATCAGTGTATCATATTATAAAAGCTAGCTTTTAGTTCCTGAACAATAATGTTTAAGGTCACCTGTAGCCGCACACGTTCCAAACAGTCTCGATAAATCACAAGCGAAAGTTAGGTTTAAGGGGCTATGCGAGAAAGGGGTAAAAATTACATTATCATGCCTATTTGTATGGCTAGGTTTTGTAAACTCTGCCCTCATTGACATGTATCCTGACCACTGGCTCCTGGTCTATAACGTTTAAGGTCACCTGTACCCGCACACGTCCCAACAGACTCGATAGATCACAGGTGAGGGTTAGGTCTAAGGGGCACCACGAGACGGGGGTCAATGTTACATTGTCATGCCTATTTGTATGACAATTGCTGGGTTTTTTGTCAACTTTGTCCTTGTATCGATGACATGTGCTTGTAAAAATGTTTTTGTGTTCAGTGTTATGTCATTGTAATGGCTTTTTTATGCCCACAGTTCATACCTAAATACATACCTAGATAAGGTCCGAAACCACAAATACATAATATCTACTAAGTACTAGCTAATATCCGTGATTTCGTTCCCTTGGATATAGGTTTCAAAAACTCATTGATTTTCCGGGATAAAAGGTAGCCTATGTGTTAATCTAGGGTATAATATATCTCCATTCCCAGCCAAATCCATCCAGTGTTTTTGCGTAAAAGAGTAACAAACATCCATACATACAAACGCTCGTGTTTATAATATTAGTAGGATAGTGGTACAAATAGGTACCCTAGGGTGTGTCATAATAAAATAACAGCTATTTTTGTGCACCCTACCGAGCGTACCAGGGCCCTCCAACTATGTAGACATATGACATCAAACGAGTACAGGTAGCTGCTGGATTCAGGTGGCGCAAAATACGCTATAGGTTTTCTTGACAGACTCGACGGACGGACGGACGGACAGACAGACAGACAGACAGACAGATAGACAACAAAGTGATCCTATAAGGGCTTCGTTTTTCCTTTTGAGGTACGGAACCCTAAAAATGGAGCTTACACCAGACAACCGAGGCACTAACAATATATTAATATATAATCAACTTAATGCATGGAGATCTAAAACGTCGTCTGCATGGCCTAAATTGTTATCTATGGTCTAAAAGTTTTAGACAGATGCCGCCATGTTGTAGGTACTTCATGGACAAAGTCAGTTCAACCAACTAACCCTTCAAACACAGCTTTCAAATACCCGTATCAACAAAGCAAACACGCAATCAAAATAATGAACAATCTTCGCAAATTAGTTATGGAAGAAAGTTGGTAGGAGGCATAAAAACCGCAAACTAACCGCGCGCCTATAAATCTAACAGGCAATCCTCAATCCGTTTCCTTATTTGAGTAGATACACCTCTACACCTGTTAGTACGATCAAATTGTCTGTGCGCAGAGTGGAAGGATTGTCAAGTTCTGCAATGAGCTATAAAGTGTACATCGCTTATTTCAGATGGTACCTATATATAGTTTGGGAGTTCGTGATTCCACACACAAATCCTAACAAAGAGAAGTAACTCTAGCACGCTCACTTTTCATAAGCGTAGTTTGATCCTCGTTTAAATTTGTAGGTATGTTCTGGAAACTAATACCTACCTGTGTCTATGGGTTAACTACCGTAAAAATATGTAGTTTCAAAGTTACACAGACTCAAAGATTTATCAAGAACCTATGTAAATCTCCCATTTTTACAGAAATTTGGCAAACCACGTACAATAAATACTACACAATATTAGTTCTGAGAACGTGTCTACAAAATTTCACCATTGAGATGAATATTTTCCAGGTCGAAAGTAGGTATATCACAATCACCAGTTCACTAGCACTCGACATATTAGTACGTAGCCACTAGCGACCTAAAGTTTGACCCCAATTTTATGAAGAAATCCAGAGCACACGCTATTAAATACAAAAATACAAAATAAATAGAAAAAAATCTTCGTGTCGATGGTCACTTGAAATAGAAAACTTTTTCCCAACTTTAACAAAGAGCTTATGAGTCATCAAGTGAATCTATCACTGTTTTGAAATGCATTTTCAAACGAGAAGAACCAACAAGAAACTCGGTGGTTAAGCAAAACTTGACTAAATATTCCGAAGTCAGAATTGCAAAGCCATTACAGAATTATTATATTACAATAATAAGCGCGTTTGACCGCAACAGTTCGAATAATAACAGCATTCACCTTGCACACAATGGTGAGTAGAAATGCATTATGTCATCCCACGACCAAGCGCACCATGACTTTTTAAACTGGTGTTTAAATTTCTTGTGGAATAAAAATGATACAACTTCTGTGTTAACTTTCGTGATGCGTTTTTGTTAATAGGTACCTACTTTTGATTGAATTGAGATGATTATAATTATTATGACCTTAGTAAAAAATACCAAATTGTCAATTTTTGACAAAGTAAGTATTAAGTAATGCTTTATAATTGCTTTTGTCAGTAAAAAAGCGATACTCTCTAAATAAGCTCGTGCGCGTGCTGCTCAGGGCGCTTGTACACGCTAAGAAAAAACGCCGGGCGTACCTAAGAATTCGTGTCGTAACTAGAAAATAACTGTGTACACTGCTCGCAGCGGTGCACGAAAAAAATCTTGTCTGCGCAAGACACGACGCGGCGAACGTTGTTGCGGAGCGGCGGGGGGGCGGTGTAGTAGGGTTGAGCCAGCCCAGTTTTTGTTGTGCGTTGTGCGTTATTTTCTATTGTTGTCAAAAGCTTGTCAAACGTAGACATTTTCATGCGAAAATAATCCACAAATTTTTCCTCATGTTGTCGCATGACACGGTAAAGGGTAATGAACCCGCCAAACTCATTTTTCTCTTGTATAATTGGATGAACCCAGTAAAGTCTCTTGTTTTTTGTTTCCTTTTTTATTTTGTTATAATAATAATATGCAATTATCATTCTTTTTTGCTTTGTAGTTAACATTTATATAAATAAACGAAACTCACTGATTACACTTGTTATTACTTGCGCGCCCTACGCCCGACTGTCGACTGCACGAAAAGAATCGTGTCGTGTACACGTTTCCATTGGTCTTGTCTGCGGAAGACACGAAAAGTTTTCGTGTGTGGAACAGACAAAATTCTTGTCGTCTACACGAAGAATTTGTCTTGTCTGCCGCAGGAACGGCAAATTTTCTTAGCGTGTACAAGCAGTCTCAACCGCGACGAGCAGCGAGCCGAGTCCATATGAAAAAGGACCCCAGGTGGATTCCAAACTAGTCCATCGACTACTAAATACGCGAGTATGGCCGGTACATTATATGCTTAAAATCTTAATTAGCTTAGTGGGCATGTCAAACGTTGATCGATATAGAATAAATATTTCAAAAAATACTATAACCTTTTAAAATATATTAAAGAAAAAAAACAGCTGCCTAGTGAGAAGTTACTTTTTTATCAATTTATATTTTGTCCAATGACAATAAGTTTAGAGTTTAAAGTTATGGTGAAACCGGCCTCAATTTTTAAATAGTGAAATGTTTATGTATGAAGGTGTCAAAACATTCTGTTGAGCACAAATTGCCGACGCGGACGGCCGGCTATGGGCATGTATTTAAATACCAGTACAATGGCAGGGCCGCTCTGGATCAGATAGATTATTCCTCCTTAGATAGCCTTCTATGAAGATTTATAACTTACAAAATGATATCCGAGGTTTCGCCTACGTCGATAGTACCAAAGACGTGGGGCTTTCTTGATAATTTTGATTTAATATTTTGTTTTAAAGTTTCCCCTACGAGTAGTCGTACTTACGTAATATTCCTATTATTGTTACATTTATTTTTGTACAATTTTTTTTAAATTTTATTCTGATTTAGTTACAGTTTCGCTTCTAAAATCTAAATAAAGGATTAGGCAGACAGTGTGATGTGTGTAAATTATGTTCTGTTTTTTTTTTCAAACGTACTTATACCTATTTAAAACATCGAACATGTTTAACAACAATAATATAATTTCCTTCGATTTAGCGAAGGATCCATTGTTAACAACAATAAGAAATTCCTGACTAAAACCTGACAGATTAGGATCAGATAGTATAAAATAAATTACCTATACGATACCTTGTAAAAATTCTATGGGATCATTGGTGGGAACGCATTAAAGGTCAAGAGTTCGCAGCCTTATTCATATTTTGATCCCCGATCAACGATTTGAAGTGACTGTAAATCACGGGTCACTTACAAAATGTCAGCGACTGTAGGTACAACATTCGGAAATGTAATTCCAATACATTACGATCAAGTCGCAGAGATAGTGGAAAGTTAAATAAAATTCAATTTATTCTACTACCTTGTATCTTAGTTACAAATTATTAAGTATCATTAATTACTCATTTTAAAAAGCTCGCGAGCCAATCGTCATTATGAATCAATCATCATCAACGTATACATATACAAAGTATAAAAATAAACTGTTATATAATATAACCGAGGTCAACTTTATTTCATCGGAGCCAAGCCCACCGCTACACTATATTCAGAACTAGCTGATGCCCGCAACTTCGCCCGCGTGGATTGGTCAGATCCCCTGCAGCATCAAGATTGAGGAGTTGGACTCCAAATTTTTTATGAAACAATGTCGCAAAGTTTCTCTATCGATTAAAAAAGAAATGACGCAAATCGGTTCAGAAATCTCGGAGATTTCGGTGTACATAGGTAGAAAAACACAACTCCCTTTTTGAAAGTCGGTTAAAAAGTAGCCTATGTTACTTCCTGGTCAATTCTCTACTTGTCTGTGAAAATCTCGTCAAAATCAGTTCAGCCATTCCCAAGATTAGCCTTTTCAAACAGACAGACAGACAGACAGACAAAAATTTTAAAAACGTGTGATTCAGTTATAGTATCGTTCAAATAACCATATGACCTTAATATGCGGTAGTTATTTCGAAATTACAGACAGACACTCCAATTTTATTTATTAGTATAGATTGGACGCCGATAGACGTGATAATGATGATGATGAATAAGTAAAAGCTGAATTTAAAACTTAAATTATAAAAAATAAGAAGAAAGCTGTAAGAATTCCGTGGGGACTCTATGATTTTCTGGGATAAAATGTAACCAATATCCGATCCCGAGATGTAAGCTAACTAATAATACCAGTTAAACGGATGGGCCGAGAAAAGCTAGCAGACAGACAAATTTATAATATTAGTATGGATTGCAAAATTTCAATTTTAAAAAGTGCCTCTTTTAATTTTCCTGCCAGTTCTCAGACCATTAAGTCTATGGAATTTATTGTTACAAATAAGTGTATTGAATTCAAATTTAGCAATTTATTCCACCGGCAGTATTGCATAAGATAGCCTTTTATATTAACACAATGAAAGATGCGCTACTTACTGACCATTGAAAGCCTATTTTCTTATACGATACAATCTGGTTTTGTTATACTGTTTTGTATAAACAATTAATAGATTTAAATATCCGACTGCGGAAGGGAATTTTACGTATACCGAGTGTAACCAGAACACTAGCAAATGCGAAGACAGATGATAGTACTGATGATTACTAATGATGTCCTTCCCCGGGGTCCCCCTAACTCTGTACCCATAATCTGTTTAACTGTTAGGCCGTAAAGGTATCAGACAGACAGACAGGCAGACACACTTTCACATTGATAATATTACTAGTATGGATTACAAGATATCCTGTAACTGCATAGTAAAACCTAAAATCGCGTTAGAAGGAATGCCGCGAACATTTTTGCGCGCAACACTGCGGTTTGCCCATCCTCAAAGGTCGCCGCCTGACCGATAACGACGTCGGCCTTCTGCGCCCCGAATCTGCTCCGTGAGGTCGTCCTACTAACTGCCAGTACCTACACTCCCATCAACAATACCTACTAATAATATAATTTTCGGTGTACTGCAAGAATTCATTAATAGTAAAAAATCTATTAATTGACAACTATTAGCACAATTCTCACTATCCACATCATAGTACTTGAATAGGAATGTGTTTTGTAGGTTGAAAGTGTTTTTGCATGGATAGGTCTTTAATTTGGAGACTGTAATAGGCTCCTTTTTGTCCCAGAAAGTCAAAGATAAAAGAGCAATCGAAGAAAGAGTTCCCATGGGATTTAAAATCCTAAATCCACGCGGACGAAGTCGAGGGAATCAGCTGATTTATTTGATTTTATTATTATGAACATTTATACCGGAACTTAACGTTAGCATGCCTTATGAGTTCCGGTCTGATCCGCTGTAGTTTTGCCCATAGCAGAAATATTCAGGCCAATTTACCCAACCAATTATATTATGGAACTCTAATTTTCTTGTTTGCAGGCTAGTATAGTATAGGCAACAGAGGTGGTATTTAGTCGTAACATCGGTGTTATACTGTCGTGTGTGGGACACGAGACCCGCGGGACAATCGGACGTGGGTGGCGTCTCCAGACCCTGAGATTATGCACGCCTATATTACCCAACTGGAGATATGCTCTACTCGTTTGTCTTCTCAATAGCAAAGGCTGCTGGATTGATACTGAAAAAAGTCTACTTAAGTACTTATAGCTTTTTTTTTAATTTATAGACTAGCGCTTGGCTGCAATCAGACCTGTTAGCAAGTGATGATGCAGCCTAAGATCCATCGCGCTTGCCTAGAAATTGCCTATTAACTCTTGACTTGAAGGTACCAATATTAAAAGTGGACGGAAAAACTGATGGTGGAAGGGCGTTCCAAATCCTAGCGGTCCGGAAGAAACGAGGAAGCAAATCGCTTCGTATGTGCCCGAAGAATTTTAACTAAGTACGTACGAATGCAGACCTTCACGATGCCTTGCAGTACGATGGTAGACAGGTGAAGGAGGAACCAGGCCAAGAGCTATTGTGCGCACGATCCGAAATACTTACAGCTATTAGTAAATACCTACTAATAAAAATTTAGAAAGTTTTGCAAACCTGCTTTCGTATATTTTGTGTAACTAAAGCAGAATTAATCAGGTGTTATGTAGAGTAACCTATCAGGCGTATTAGAACAATAATCGCCAGTCCACGAGCTCGCTATAATTGATGCAGGACATACAGAACCAATAGCTCGTGTAATTTATATCTCGCTAATGGCATGTGTGGTGACTTTATTAACATTTATTATGGTAATTAGCCGTGTATCCGCAACAACGGAAAGGGTAACCAAAGATCACCATGAGACCTCTTCAGAGATGTAACATTTGCCTGATGCTCAAGGTTTGCTTGCTGTTGAACGGCAGTGGCCTAATGCTTACAGTACGCAAAACCTACGACTAAGGGCTAAAGTGTTGTACCTATATTAGAAGGAACTTTCAAAATAAATAGGATAAACGGAAAAAATCGGCAATTCTTTCGGAATTATCTGCATGTACGTAATTGAATAAAAAAACCAATCAAAAAACTTAGTTTAATTTTTATTCGGACTTGCGTGTCTGTGAGGTGAAACCTAGGATGTACCAGTGGATGCTGGTAAAAGTCCGATATCACGATTATCACAGACCAGTTCAGACTTTTACCAATATCCTATTAAGACTTGGCAAGTCATAGGTTTACTGGCAAATCCTAAAATTTACCAGTAAAAGTAACACATTAAGACTCGGTTCGAGATTAAGGTACGCGGATTCGTCCTACCAAGGAATATGTATTATAAAAGGTATGTAATTGGTATCTCTATAAGAAACACAATGAAGCTCACCGAGTCAATCATAGATGTATATCTTCATGATTAAAGACAATAAGTAACCTCTAACGTATCATACGAGGTCGTGGAGTATACGGAACCAAAGCTCACGAAATAGCAATCAGTGTTTTATTAATCAGCATAGTACGTAGAAACCTACCTAAACCTTAACAGCTAAACGATATAGAAGTGGATTGAAAATCGGAAGATATACAAATTCAAACCTCTACAAATTCGCTTGAGGCTTGGATGGCAAAGATAATATTATGCATGAATCATAATAATCATGCCTATAAATCTGTAAAAAAAATTAAAAGATAAAAAGTCCTTAGCATGCAAGGTCTAGTCAAAATATGTGAAACGGTAACAGACAAACAGAGAGACACACTCTCACTTTTATACTGAGTATAGATGTCCTATTTCACGATGACCGCTCTGAGCGATGAGCCTTGGTTGTAGTAGTGGATGTACCAATAAGGGCTAACATATTTGTGTGCGTAATGAAAACCGCGTCGCGGTCGAAACTGAACGTCACGCAAACTATAATATAGCCAAATGGTCTTCGTGATATAGAACGTCTATCTATACACATACCTATTAGTATGGTTATCTGAGTATTTACTCTGAGATGCTTAACAGGGCTCTCTCCGTCACTCGCTTCATACAATCATAGTTCCAATTTCATTTGAATATTAAGCAACCAAAGTCCATGAAATTTTGCAGACATATTCTAGAAACTAATATCTGTGTCTGTGGTGTTTTAGATTTTTCTAAAAATATGTAGTTTTAAAATTACAGGGGCTCAAAGATTTGTATGTAAATGTTTAAGACCGAGTAACTTTGAAACCGAATATTTTAACAGAAATCTGGAAAACCACAGACATAGATATTAGTTTCTAGAATATGTCTGCAAAATTTCATGGACTTTGGTTGCTTAATATTCAAATGAAATTGGAACTACGTTTGTATGAAGCGAGTGACGGAGAGACCCCTCTTAAGGAATAAGTTTCCCAAGCACGTCATATACTTACCTACCTACAACTTGTTTTAGATAAGTAGGTACATATTTTGCATCGACGCTAAATAAGGACATCCATTATATCATAAGCACTGTGTCGTAACCGTAATTCCGACTAGAGGTTGCAACACACAACTGTAATCATCAATCTCATTTGGACCAAGGTTGCGATCGTCATGAGATCGTCAAAATTTACCATAAGTCCATCACAAATTAGAATTAGGTACCTACAACTCAAACTCAAACTTGGAATTAGAATGACCACTCTAGGTATCAGATGCATATTATAAAGTTCGTATACCAACAGTTTTAAACATGATTTTTTTTTCTATTTAGAAAACTTCTGTTATTTAGAAAAAAAGTTTTATTCCAGCCCTGGTAACTATAGTTTTATGATCTTTCTTTGCCATCTTAAATTATATTGATGCTGTTTAGATGCATTTAATAAGTGCCTACTCTAGGAATGCTTTAGTAGTAGGTACTAGACTAGGTCGGGGGTTCAAACTATGCGCCCCGAATATTCTTCAGCTTCGTAACCCGCTGAAATATGTCGGTTATTCGAGATCTCCTTCACGTAGAAAAACTCCAAGCATTGTGACTCTTAGCTTTCTTAGTTAACCATAAAACCGTATGGCCGCTAAGTACAACCGCTGCTTGTACATATTATATTAAAATAAATCTCAAAAATTCAAATTCAAATTATTTATGAATTTAACGAATCACGTAGGTAGTAGAAAAGGTTACACCCGTGTAACACTGGCATAATTTAAGTGCGATCCAAATGAAAACCGCAAGATAAAACACACGACCCTCAATTCCGAAGTACAAACGAAATCCTAAAGTTGGGAACTCGTCAAATTACGACTGTAACCCGAGTCCCGAGGTAGGAAAACTTTAAAGTTGTGCGAAACTTTTCAATCAGGCCCCTATGGCCGTGCGAGGAGGAAATTAATGAGGGCACCACGCTGTCCCTTAAAATGAGCTCTCTTAGTATGGAGACGACTTTTTTTTTAAATTTATTCAGATACAAGTTAGCTTTCACTGCAACCTCACCTGGTAAGTGATGATGCAGTCTAAGATGGAAGCGGGCTAACCTGGAAGGGGTATGGCAGTTTTTATTAAACCCACAGCCATTCTTTTAATATTGCATCCCGGAAACGGACATCTTTATACTGAGATTAAAAAAAAACCTCCATCTTAGCGAATGAAGACGCAGATGATGACGAAGATGCAGCTGAAATATACTTGGGAATAATAATGCGTAAAATCTATATCCATAAACAGAGTTAATAAGGTTACTTATAGATAAAGTTGAATGAAGTAGATATTTTATTATTATTCAAATAGATCCGCCATCCCATTCCACACTTGCCGTGTAACAAAGATTGGAGCCAAACTTATATCTCTCCACAAACGCGGCCGCAAGTCGAAAAACTTACCCGTCTGGTAGCGGGTCGACCTCGCGAGATAAGTGAATTTATTATCTACACTATCCGCGAGCATCACAGATGCCCTTCTATGTTAAAGCTACTTTCACACTAGATAATATAATATAGAGAACTTTGTCAAGTTTTAAAATACTTTGACATTTTGATGGGGGGTCTATTGCTGGACTAGACAGAGACGTAAGCTCTTTATGCGTGTTCTACAGCCTTTATAACGGGGTACCTGCCCCTCAGTTTTTTAACCTTATTCCACCCACCTTTTTCTGCGACTGCCACCGTAAGCAATTTCCCTCTAACAACCAGGGTGACTGGTGCCCTTCTACCACTCGTTGTCCCAGATCTTTGTTTCATGTGCGTACATGCAACTGTAGAACCAACTTCCTGAAAAACAGGCATTGGTGGTTCCTCTGATACTGCGGTTCCGGTTCATGTGCGGCGGTAATCACTTAATATCAGATGGACCGCCTGCGCTCGTTTACTCTATCATCATTATAATCATTATAAACCCATCGTAGGCTCACGTACGGGTCTCCTCTCAGAATGAGAAGGGCTGGGTTATAATCTATACCTGATCAAGTGCAGATTGGCTGACTTCACGCACCGTTGAGAACATTATGGAGAACTCTTAGGCATACAGATTTCATCACGATGTTTTTCCTTCGCCGTTAAATAAAAGCACGTAGGTACTCTGAAAAGTTAGAGGTGCGTACCTACTAAGCGGCCGACGCGACGTGTTAACTAGATAGACTATTACCGTTTTTTAGTATGCCTTTGCTCAAAGATATTACTCTCACCTATTCATAAGAATTTTTCTTTATAGGTCTCCCAGAACTTTTTACATTGACACATTCATAATTTTAGCCCAATTTAATCTGAATTATCTTACTCAGAATAATTGGAAACCAAATAAAATCCAATTGGGCGTGAACGTCCAAACAAAGAGCAGAAAATATGTCCAAATTACAAGGAGACCACGCCAAATTCCGGCTATTCATGTCCCGTTTCCAGAAATAAGCGAGTTAAATGCACTTCATCTGGGTACTGACAGCATACTCTTATGAATGTGCTCTAATTATACATTTTTTAAAGAATATAACAGGAATGTTTGAAAGAAATTTTCGTTAAATGTTGAAGTTTATGTTAATTTATGAAAGTTTAGGTAGGTAGGTACTTACCTACTATGTAATACAAAATTCAAATACTACTTATATTATGAAAAACTCTCATTAGAGTGGAGTTCCTCTTATAGTGGAGCCACTAGACCCTTGTCTATTTATTAAGTAATAGACATCCTTAGTTAATTAATATTATAAACAATTGTGTCTGTCTGTTTGCTATTTTTTCACGGCCCATCCGTTTAACCGATTTTGATTTTCAGAAACATCTTGGAAATCAAAGAGTTCACGCGACTTTCAAATAAGCTTAGGCCGAAATATCTTCATATATCAAATAAGCTTTGACGAAAGGTTTAGAAATAGCATCCCGGGAACGAACATAGATCCTTTTATTCCAGGAAATCAAAATATTCACACAGGATTAAAAAAACCAAAATCCACGTGGACCAAGTCGCGGGCATTATATAGTATTGCCAATAGTTTGGATCTCGACCAGCTAAAGTTCAAGACTAAAATAAGATGAAACGTATCTACATTCCTTGAAGTTTTTTGAATAATGGTTGTTTAAATAAATTTCAATACGGACCCCAAAAATAAGCTCTTTACAGACAAACAAACAACTCAGCAATGAGTAACACAACACATGCTTGCCGGTTTATTGCCCCGCCGCGATGACCGACGGACGGACGGACAATGTTTATTTATATTTTTTGCTGGCTCCCAGCCAGGTGACCGCTGCTTGTGTTTATTTAGAAAGTGTCCGCAAAATCGTTTCGCGAAAAGTGAAATGGCACACTGACCCGTTGTTTATTTTGATGCATTTTAAAAATAAGTGCGGTTTTTGGAACCTTTCTTTTTAACCCCCGACCCAATAAGAGGGGTGTTATAAGTTTGACGTGTGTATCTGTGTATCTGTGTGTCTGTGTATCTGTCTGTGGCACCGTAACGCCTAAACTAATGAACCGATTTTAATTTAATTTTTTTTGTTTGAAAGGTGGCTTGATCGAGAGTGTTCTTAGCTATAATCCAAGAAAATCGGTTCAGCCGTTTGAAAGTTATCAGCTCTTTTCTAGTTACTGTAACCTTCACTTGTCGGGGGTGTTATAAATTTTTAATTTACACTTGTTAGTAGATAATAATATGAAAAGCAATGATTGCCTAGTGGTTAATACGCCTGCCTCCTATTCGGAAGGTCGTAGGTTCAATCCCCGGCACGTACATCTAATTTATTTAAGTTATGTGCGAATATCACTTAGGTACTTTAACGGTGTATCAAAGAATTATAAAAGAGCTGGGCAGTATTTCTTTTAACAGTACTTTTATACAGCAACCGTTTATGCAATGACTTAGCAAATCACCGCAAAACATTTGCCATGCATTGAATGATTTACCGATATCAGCTATAAAATCAATATAACACGCAATAAACGGATAAAAGTAAAACGGTCAATACTGTGGGAGTACAATACTACGATGATTTTGCATAATTTTATTGATCTAAATACCCGTGGATCATTGATCATTGGGTCAATAATACGTATTAAACTTGTCACAATTTGGTAGGGTTGCACGCGTTGATTGTCGATATCGATAAAACCTACTAAATAATATTTAAATGTAAGTATCGACCATAATTCAAATAAATAAATAAATATCGACCATAATTAAAATAATGCAGACCGATTTTACTAAATAGTAAACAATCGGTCTGCTTTTTAATTTATTTAAATAAGAAAACGATTGGAATTTATTAGTCCCTACCTACTAAACTGCGATACCTTAGCAATTATTACGCATGCTAAAGCAATTTAAGTACAATGATAGGGGCGACAACGGTTAGGTAAACACTAACGCTTGACAGCTTATTAGCTATCACGCCTGATGGTAAGTGATGCTGATGATGCAATCTCAGGAAGAGCGGGCCTGTCTAGGTGCAGATCACTCTCAATTTGAGACCAGTTTTAATTATGATGATCAATAAGAATTTTACTATGCACCAGCAGCTTAGCTCGGTGAAAATATAATTACTCTTTATTTTATGCCCTATCCTGTGGGAATTTCAAAAAATCCGGCCTTATTCCTTGTTTACATTATAAAGGAAACTGTGCAAAATTTTAGTTTTATAGATCCATGCCTGTTTGGGCTGAACGTTGATAAGTCAGTCAGTGAGTCAGGACTTATCTTTTTATATATTTAGATAGGAGGCCAGGAAAATAGAAACCGGAAGAGTATCCAGTATTGACACCGTTGTCTCTAAAAGCGCTTTTACGTGCCCTCCAAATCCTTCGGATTATGATTAGCCAATTTTTTATCTAAAGCACTTTATTACTTTTATTGAGTACTTTTGTTTATCGTAATCGATATCGATAAATAATACAATTAATCGATACTAGTACATCCAACTCTATACCGGTTTGTGCAAATCCGCTGGCCGTCGGTGCGTGCCAAATGACATGATCGATCATAGCTTTACATCTCGTCCAGGTGTGGACCGAATCTATTCGAATCGGAAATCGGAATCGCTTACTTATCTATCTATACAAAAATCTGTGAAAATAAGCTCTTATTATAATATTTTTTTGGTACAAGCACGTGCTACTATTTTTATTATTAGTGGATATAGGTATGTTACTTCCAACGATGTAAGTAAATGGTTCTAATTCAGTTTCATGTTTTGTCTAATCTCTCCTACTTACCTTCCACATGTATAAAAGTACTTATAGCAAATGGCCTGAGAGAGACTAGGTCTCTGAGCTAAAATAAGTAAGATACATACTTAATATGCTCAAAGGTGTCTAGGATTCGTATCTTTCAGAGAATCCATATCCTAACCACTAAGCCACCTCATAAATTCATAAAAATTCTTACAAAAATAAGTTTACCAACGTTCACACTACATGCCAGCGAATATGAGGTAGGTAATAAAAATCGTCCCGACTTTCAAATCAAACATAAACCGGCCAATATTTGCTCCCCTGTTTG
This sequence comes from Maniola jurtina, assembly GCF_905333055.1. Taxonomy (NCBI): domain Eukaryota; kingdom Metazoa; phylum Arthropoda; class Insecta; order Lepidoptera; family Nymphalidae; genus Maniola; species Maniola jurtina. Next base: position 4,201,143 of record NC_060044.1, read on the forward strand.
ACCAAACTTCTCACACGTCAGTTAACACCGAAAACCCTTGTTGCCCAATAAAAATCACCAACAAGTCCGGCCCGGATATTAGGAATTTTCTCACCCTCTTAAAATTCCTCGACACAAATTTCCAAACCCTTTCCAATCAACCAAAAATAGACCTTGTCTTCTTAAAAACAAGCTTCATCTAGGATGAATAAATAAAATTGTCGATAGAGCTTTCCCTTTCAGTAAATTTGGTCCATATGTTAGAACAAGTGACTGGCTTCTTAACTGGACACCCTAAATTGAGTGCACGAGGGAGGAAATGTGGTTTATTGGAATTTCCTATGGGCGAATGCGAATATCTGTTCCGGTGTTTTGGAATATTTTGATAGCCTACTAAATTCTGTTCTTTTTCAAAGCAAATATGATGCGTAAAGCCTACCTAAATATCTAGTTATTTAGTTAGTTAGTTTTATAAGCCTTTTACATCTTCTTCCTTAAAATATACCAGTTGACTCGCCCCGGCTTCACACGAGTGGAATTTTTGAAAATTTGATGAAGAGGTGGATTTCTAAAATTCCTGGTACACATTTCTTGTGTAGGCAGGTAGGTACATCATGTTATAATAATTATACATATAATTACTTAATTACCTATTCGGCCTATAGATCACGTTTCACGATCCTAAACCATACCATATTATAAATGCGAAAGTGTGTGCTTTAGTTTATTGGTTCGATGGTTTGTCCTTCAATAACGTCGCAATAGAAGAACCGATTTTTGCATTAGGCATGTTAAAGGCTATAAACCTGAAGAGTGACAGGCTAAATTTTTTTGCCGGAAAATCAAAGAGTTCAATTTTTAAAAACCTAAATCCACGCAGATGAAGTCGCGGGCATAAGCTAGTAAAATTATAAGTAAAAATATTTCACACCTCAAAATGTCTTTTCTAAAAGAAAGTGTCATAACCTTGAGTAAATCTGAAAAGCCACCCTTATAAAGGGCTTATCGGCTCAATATGATTGAAGGGACAAGGGAAGGGTCACTCGACCCCGGTCAAGTCTTCCGCCCAATTGATCCCACTTCCGGCAAGTGTGAGAATCACTTGTTTACTGCGAGGAGATATTTTGCTTGGTGGCGTTTTATGAAAAACATGGGAAAGCCCGTATCAGCACCATTAAAGTTATAAACTAAAACTGTGTTTCACGATTTTGGATCTCCTTAGCATCTATTGACTAATGATATATCAATACAAATACATAATGGACTAAGAGCCAACGCGTGCTAGACCTTCGTTATTTTATTATTTTATACTAGCTACCGCGGCTTTGCCCGCGTGACTCAAGGTTTTAATAACAATTGAGGTTTGTTACAATATTTTTTGGTGCAATGCCTAAGTTATTTTATCTTGTGTTATAGCATGCTATCCTGCGGGAACTAAGAATTTGTTTTTTTTTTTGAAAGGAAAAGTAGTATATATTACTTTTTTCCTCGACTATGTCTATGCTTATGTCTATGCAAAAAATGTCGTCAATCTGTAGCTCTGTTGCGGCGTTATTGAACGACAAATGCGTGAAAGATAGAGGGCTATCCCGCGGGAACTGTTTGTTTTTCCGGGATAAAAAGTAGCCTATGTCCTTCCCCGGAAAATATCCTAAGTCGGTACCAAATTTCATTATAATCGGTTCAGCGGTTTAGCCGTGAAAGCGTAGCAGACAGACAGACACACTTTCGCATTTATAATATTAGTATGGATTATAAAAGCTGAAACTTTCTCTGCTTACTGTCCCCAACAAAGGGATGAACGATCAGTGACTATGAAGTCTGGATCATGGTGGCTTTATTACTTGTTATCTCTCAAAAGAAAGTCTGGCACGCGCTGGCTCTCTCTCTATAGTCAATACAAAATAGCAATTAAGCGTCAGAAAATAGAATAAAAATAAAAATAAGTTTCAACTAACTCGTACAATTTATTATAAACAACAAACATACACTCAAAATTAAATAAAAACACAGTCATCACTAATATTTTACAAAACTTCTAAATGATACAATAATTTTAATCCAAATAGATATTTGGATGATTTGGTGTACCCAAAGATCCATAAAATTACTAATTAAAATTTTAAAAGTAAAGAAAAGCTTTTTTCACAAGTTTTCTATATTGTTCGTTCATGTACTTTCGTAGAATATTGTACCAAACTCATTTTCATCAGCCGCAGCCCTAGCAAAAATTAGTGTGACAACATTTTTCCGCCCTTTCTTCATCGAGAAAGCGTTGGAAAAGCTTTGAGATGTGTCGCACTGTAATTGTGCTCCGACTGCTGGTTTAAGGTCCTTATACAAAAGCCACCTTAACCACTGTCTGTAAGACCAGTAATATTGTCACAAAGAAGAGGACGGTTGGATGGAGAGGTTTCGTGGCTTTGCTTTCATGAGCAAGCGCTTGGGGAGTCACGAGTGTCGGCATAGCGAATGCTTGTTGGTTGCAACGGTTGAGCTGAAAAAAAAAAATTTACTGTAATCCTTCTTGTGGTGATACAAATAAAGAGTAGGTATAATAATAATTGACCTGAGGGACGGATGGCCTAGTTTTAACAAAACACAGAAATATCAGATAATTAAGTACAGTGGTTAAGCAACGTTGACCCAAGTCAGTAACTGGAAGGGTGATCGACATGATAGTCCAAATTTTTCGAAAATTTTTCCGGTCTAGATATACGAAATGGTCTGGGAGCCCATCGTATTATTAACCCAATAAAACCCTCAATAATTATTATCTTATAGGCAAATGAGCTCCATCTTTGGCTGCATCATCACTTGCCCGTAGCTCCGATTGCAGCCAAGCGTTAGTCTATGAATTTAAAACTTAAAAAAATAGCTTTTAGGTTACCTCACAACATGTTATCTCAGGAGTACCAACGCACGCTGACCGACAGCCTCGAACAACTGCTTCGTACGTGCTGCCCTTCGATATGACGGATGTGAAACACTTGTCGTCCACCCTGTGACATGTTATTGTGTGAACTCTGTAAAAATATTGACATTATTAATTACCGCGTGGTTTAGGTTTTTAAAGATCCCGTGGGAACTGTGATTTTCCGGGATAAAAAGTAGCCTATGTCAATTACAAGGACGTAAGCTACCTCGGTACCAAATTTCATACAAATCGGTTAAGCGGATGGGTTTTCGGGAATCCCGTGGGAACTCTGCTTTTTCCGGGATAAAAAGTAGCCTATGTCCATCCCCGGGATATAAGCTAACCTTGTACTAAATTTCGTCAGAATGGGTTAAACTGTTGGGCACTTGTTGTAGTTGACTTGTTGTAGCAGACAGTACAGACAGGCAGACAGATAGACAGACAGACAGATACACTTTTGCATTTATAATATTAGTATGGAAGTATGGATATGGATTAAACTGATAGGTGAACTGTCTGGGCGCGGGTTCTAAGGCGTACAGTTGACGTAAAATCAAAGCTCTGTAATGGTACTGCCTCCCAGCCCCACTGTCAGGGATGGAACCTCAACTAGTGTCCGCTTGGTTGCGCAACCAAGTGAATACCAGAACTCCGTATAGCTGTACCTATATTTATTTTGTTGAGAGCTCGATCTGGTTGCGCAACTACTCGTGTAAAAATAATATATAATACGACACGTGCTATTAAATTTGTGACCAGCTTTTGATGACAGTCGATGGTAATTTTTACTCTCTTACCTGTACTTTGTAGGATCTAGGCATGCTCTTAAAGGTGAATCCGATTTATAAGCACACACATAACATTCAAGCGGTCGCCTTTTAGTAGTCCTGGTGACAAATTATTGAATATACTTATTAAAGACAAGCATCAGAAAGGTTAAAAGGAATTTTAGGATCCTTTTTTGGCCAAAATATCGTAGAATGAAAAGTGGGACAACCTTTGGGTTAGGTAACCCCCAAACCACGGATCGCAGCCTCTTTCCCTAAGGCAACATCTTAGTCAATATCGCGCATAAAACTTCGCCTCCTCAAGCCAGCAACCTATCGTCTCCACCGCCAGTGAATCAAAAAGGTATTTTTCCACTATTTCTTACGCTAAGAGGTTATAAAGAGTAAAGCTTTATCAAAACCATTAAACTGTGGAACATGCGATGGGTGGACATGTTTGAATCATGGACGGCACAAGAGCCCCGAAAAAGTTACTAGACAGAGGATTGTCTTGCCGAAGGAGTTCAGTAGATTGATCGAGTGGAGAGGGTTATGAGGGTTTTGGAAATTTCGAGCTAGACTCCCTTTGATAAAGAAATTTTTATGAATTTAATGTAGTTAGAAAACCTATGTTTGAAATCCACGTCTCGAAAGAGAAAATTTCCAAATGCCGTGTTAAATGCAATGATAAGTACTAAGTAGTTTTCTTTTGTATAGCTATACTATAAGTATAGTATATTTTTATAGTATATTTTATAGTTCATTCGATTCCTCAATAGGATAACGATAATTAGTGTCAGTCCCTAGCCGTAAGTATATTGTATTTTAGATGATTTAGATAATTTAGCTTAGTTTAACTTAACTTAACTTTAATTTAATTTCCATCTTATTATATTCTTTTAAAATTTATAACTTAGGTATTTTTTCATAGTCCTTAGGTTAGCTATTATATTATATTTTATATTTTACTGTACGACTTATGTTTATGTTAATGTATGCTGTGACTGCCCGTAAGTGGAGTTGCATAAGAGCCCTAGAATTTAAGGAACAACATGTATTTAATCTAAATGTGTAACTCTGTGGGCGGTACATAAATAAATAAATAAATAAATAAAATAAATAAAGTATAGAGAGGCATATTCGCCAAGCGAATAATCTCTGAAAATAAACATTAAAAAAAATTTGCTTGACACACCCAAGGCCATAGAGCTTTGATAGCGATGATTATACTATGGTTTAATTAGTTTTTTATTAAATTGCCTGGTAACGAGGGGGCTATGAGTAGTTCGTAACAACACGGCAGGAGCTCTCCTTTCTACTCCCTGCCTAGTTTTGTCTGAATGTTCTTCCTCGTCGTCGTCGTCATTTTCGCCTTCGTCGTCTTCGTCTTCGGTTCTCCTGCAATATCGTCATGAAATAGCTACTGTAAAAATTTATTTGTGTACCCAATTAAGAACCCATTTTTCAATCGTCAAATAACTTTAATGTGAGGAACTTTGACGTTTTGACAGATTTTCTATAGAAAAAATGTTAAAATCTGAAATTTATGACATTTCGACAGATTTTTTTAATTTATTCTTCAGATAAAAGTTATTCGACGGTTGAAAAGTCAGCCTAATATAAGCGGTCAAAAATGCAAGGGCAATGAGTGTTACATATTATGGCCGACAAAAATTGCAAAAATGTGTCTATGTACCTATTTCTTTTTGGTAGCTTTTCAGGACCCACGGAAAATGAAAGAGTTCCCATGAGTTTTAAAAAAAACCACACGGACGAAGTTGCCCAGCATCATCTAAGTACTTAGTACAGAGATAGCACGAATCCCTGTACTAATTAAAAGTGCGGACAGTTTTTAGTGCGGACAAGATTACTAATTGTTATCATAGAAAATTAAAGAAAATCCCACAAGATTTTCAAAAATATTAAATTGAAGCGGACAAAGTCGCGGGCATTACCTAGTTAGATATAAAACTTTCCATTTAAAAATCTGGCTGTTAAAAGTCTACTCTTTAACCGACTTCCAAAAAAGGAGGAGGTTCTCAATTCGTCGGAATCTTTTTTTTTAAAGTTAACGGGAAATCTTACTCCTCATCGTAATCTTCGTCTCTTTGAGATCCCGACCCGGATGGAAGGAGTAGCAGTACTGCCAGAATTAAGCAGTACCTCCACTTAACCATTGCACCAGATACTGTGAGCTCCAACTTCTTAAACTATCCCCTTTTACTCTGTAAATTTGTCATTTTAATACCAAAATACAATTAATTTACATTCGTCAAAGTGTATACAAAGTTAAAATTTTGCTTTTGACATTGCTTTTGATTAGTTTTCGGTTTTTAGAATTTCTTTTTCGTTTCCTTCTGGCAGTTGCTTTTTTTCTAATAAGATCTCTTTTCTTACATTCGAAGAATTATTTTTACCTCTAGCAAAAACAACAAGTGACATCTGTTGACGAGTTTAAGACTTAGCTACTCGCACATAGATGGCGCACAAACGATGTTTTAGAGCCGTTCCGATAAATTTTATTACTATTAGTTATTTAACAATTAAATCTCTTATATTGATTAAATTCATTTATTATTTAAAGTGTATTATTTAAATGGAAATTGCAATTTCTCTCTTTTATTTACTTAAGTACCTAAACTTCTTCTTCTTCTTCCAGCCCTTATCCCATGCTACGTGGGGTCGGCACAACATGTCTTCCTCTTCCACTCTCTTCTGTCATCCATCAACTTATCATCTACCCCTTTTATACGCATATCCTCTTTCACGCAATCCATCCACCTTTTCTTTGGTCGTCCTCTTCTCTTTTCTCCATCCACATGCATATTTAACATTCTTCTAGTGATATGACTCTCTTCCCTCCGCATTACATGCCCATACCATGCCAGCCTATTACTCCTCATTTTTTCTACCACTGGTGCTACTTTTAAACTTCCCCTTATATATTCATTCCTTATCATATCCATTCTTGTCACACCACACATCCATCTCAACATTCGCATTTCGGTCGCATGTACTCGTCTTTCATCCTTCCCTTTTACCGCCCAACATTCTGAACTATACAATGTGACAGGTCTAACGACAGTTTTGTAAATTTTCCCCTTAAGTTTAAGGGGCATTTTCGGGTCGCATATAACACCTGAGACCTGTCGCCATTTCATCCATCCCGCATTCATTCTATTGTTCACGTCTCGATCAATGCTACCGTCACTTTGGAAGAGCGAACCGAGGTACCGGAAATTGGAGCAGACAGGTAGAGTTACGCCATCCAAAGAGATATCAGAGAAACTGGAGGGGCCACCGAAGTCACAGAACAGATGTTCTGTCTTCGTTCGGCTGATCCTCAGGCCAACACTCTCCAATTTCTCTTGCCATCTACGCAGTCTGCTCTGGACGTCGGCCGCATCTTCTCCGACAAGCACAATATCGTCGGCAAACAGCATGCACCAGGGTGCTTGTTCCTGTATGTTTGACGTCAGAGCATCCATTACCAGGACAAACAAATAAGGACTTAAAGCCGATCCCTGATGCAAGCCTACTTCCACATTGAACTTGTCCGTAACGCCAGCTTCTGATCTGACCCTTGTACTCGCTCGTCTATACATCGCTTTCACAAGCCTCACATACTTCTCAGGCAATCTCTTCACTTTCATAGCCCACCACAAAACTTCGCGAGGAACTCTATCATATGCCTTTTCAAGGTCGATAAATACCATGTGCAGGTTTCTATGTGCACCCTTGTACTTCTCGCAGAGTTGACGGAGTGCAAATATTGCATCTGTGGTACCTCGACCCGGCATAAACCCGAACTGGTTTTGGGTAACCTCAGTCTCCTCTCTCATTCTTCTTTCTATCACTTTTTCCCAAATCTTCATACTATGTGACATGAGCTTTATTCCCCGATAGCTGTTACAGTCTTGTACATCACCCTTGTTTTTGTAAATGGGCACCAGCAAACTGTTGCACCACTCTTCTGGGATCTCCTCCTCGTGTAACATCTTATTGAAGAACAAAGCCAGCCAGCTCCATCCATCTCCTTTTAGAAACTTCCATACCTCAGCTGGTATACTATCTGGCCCTGTCGCTCTACCATTTTTCATACTTAATACTGCCATTCTTACTTCATCTATACTCACCTGTTTCACCACACCCAAGTTAGTTGGTACATTAGCTAGCTCTCCACTCCACTCATTCTCTTCGTTCATTAACTTCCTGAAATATTCTCTCCAACGGTCTTTTATGTCATCGTCATTCGTTAAAACTTTCTTTTCGTTATCTTTTATGCATTTAATGTGGGTAATATCCCTTTCATTCTTTTCTCTTGCTCTTGCTAGTCGATATAGATCTTTTTGGCCTTGGGGGCTTTCAAGAGACCTATACAATTTTTCTTGTGTCTTTCCCCTTGCGATAGCGACAGCTCTTTTAGCTTTCTTTTTACACTCCATATATAGTTCCTTTTTATTCTGCTTCACAGTCATGTCACTATCACTCACACCTTTCCACTTTTTAAAGGCATCCTTTTTTTCTTTCAGAACTTTTTGTACGTCCTCACTCCACCACCACGTGTCTTTATCTATCTGTCTTTTATTTTTTTGTCTCACCAAAAACATTCCTTGCGACTCTCCTCATACATGAAGCCATTTCATTCCAGCACTCATTCACTGATTTCTTTTGAAAATCACCATCCATCTCGATCATTTTATCTACCACTTGTCTCTGAAACTTTTTCGCACATTCCTCTTTTTCTATCATGTACCATTTTATTTTAGGGAGGGTTTTAGGCTTGGGCTTAGCGGTTTTAAACTTTAGGTTTATTTCCACTAGCAAAAGTCTGTGTTGGGATGCCAATGGTTCACCCGGTATGACTTTACAGTCTTTTACTGCGTTAATATTTTTCCTACTAATTAGGAAATAATCTATTTGTGATCTGTATTTGCCACTTTGATAGGTAATTAAATGCTGGTCTCGTTTCTCAAAAAATGTATTTACTATGGCCATGTCAAAGGCAGATGCCGATTGCAGTAATGTTTCTCCCTCCCGGTTACGAGTCCCAAAACCCCTGCTCCCATGCACTCTTTCAAAGCTTTCATTCGATTTTCCTACGTGACTGTTAAAATCACCTCCTATATATATTTCTTCGCTTTTGGGGACACCCATCATAACAGCATCAAAATCCTTCCAAAACTTCTCTTTCATATCATCATCACATCCTACCTGCGGCGCATACACACTCATTATGTTTGCAACTACGCTTTGTATAACTAGCTTAACAACTATAATTCGGTCGTTCACTCTTTGTACATCCGTCACACATTTTTTCAACTCTTTGTCTAGCACCACTCCTACACCATTTTTCCTACCATCACTTCCACTATAGAAAAATTTATATCCAGCCCCAATTTCCCTCGCTTTCGTACCCTTCCACCTCGTTTCTTGCAAACATGCAACATTTATTCTTCTCCTTTCTAATACATCTGCTAACTCTCTTCCTCTTCCATTCATCGTTCCTACATTCCAACTACTCATTCTCATTCTTACTTCTCGGACTCGCTTCTTACGTCGCACCCGTCCCTGATGCAACAACCCTTGTCCATTTCCCACAGGCGCCGGGTGCTGCTCCTGCGCGTCGCCTCGGGGGTACGCCCTAGCAGTATCGCACATTCCTTTAATACTTGACATGACATGTTGTAAGGTGTTTTGGCATGAAGTTTAACAGCCGGCCGCCTGCCTGACGCTAACCCTCCTTGGGGATGCTTTTGTTTGGTGGGATGTCGAACCGCCACCATTCGGTTTATCCCTTAGTCGCCTTTTACGACATCCACGGGAAGACATGGAGCGGTCACATTCTTAAGCCGGAACCGCACGGCTATTAAGTACCTAAACTAAACTAGGTAAATACTTTTCCACTATGTGTACCTATTGGTTACCTAGTAGATAAGTAGGTATTATTGAAATTTCATATTATCAACATTGATGTTTTAATATTATATGTTAAATTAATGTTATATCAAGTATTATGGGATTTTGTTGTATTCTGTTTCATTACAGCACAATTTCACCCCATAGGTATTTTGGAACGCTAATCTCTTTATGTAAAAAAAATCTTGCCGTTAAATTTTCATACATTCTATAGGATCTATTTAAAACTTTCTTTAAAATCTTATTCGACTTTCGGTAGGTAGTACTTCTGATAAGATAATAATAATATCAAAAATCATAATTGGTATTTATTTATTACTAGCTGACACCCGCGACTTCGTCCGCGTGGATTTAGGTTTTTCGAAATCCCGTGGGAACTCTTTGGTTTTCCGGGATAAAAAGTAGCCTATGTGCTAATCCAGGATATTATCTATCTCCATTCCGAATTTCAGCCAAATCCGTCCAGTAGTTTTTGCGTGAAGGAGTAACAAACATACACACACACACACACACACACACACACACACACACACACACATACCTACAAACTTTCGCCTTTATAATATTAGTGTGATGTTTTTCACATCTTTAACTCTTTCATTAGGTAATTACCTAATGAAATTTGAAAAGCAATAATATTGCGATCGTAGGTTGCGGTATAAGTCGTTATAAAAATATCATTCCCTCGTAGAGCTGGTAGAGTGTTACTTCAGAAATGTCATCATGAGGGATGACGTGATCTGCATTAATTAATAAGTAACTGTAGTGGGAGCTGTTTGATTTTCTGGGATAAAAAGTTGCCTAGGTCAATTACAGGGACGCAAGCTACCCCGGTACCAAATTTCATACCTACAAATCGGTTAAACGGAAGGGTCTTTAGGAACCCCGTGGGAACTCTTTGATTTTCCGGGATAAAAAGTAGCCTGTGTCCATTCCCGGGATATAAGCTAACTCTATACCGAATTTCTTCAGAATCGGTTAAACTGTTGGGCCGTGAAAAGGTAGCAGACAGACAGACACACTTTCGCATTTATAATATTAGTATGGATCAAAGTGATTATGTGATCTAGGTTGGAACACTCTTACTAAAAATATGCTTCGTATATCTTTTATGTTTTTTCTGACGCACAGGCGAAGAATTCTAGCAAGACATTAAATAAATAAATAAAAATCTAATAATTCAGAGGTTGACTGGAAATATTAGAAAAAATGAACAAGAATAAATGGTTGTAGCAACTGCTGAACCAAAGATTCAGCGTGCTCGCCCATGCCCAGTCTGGCTTTTTTGTTTTTAATTAAATATAGAATCAGGCTAACTTTGTTTCGAGTTTCTTTTCCTATTTATTCTCACAAATAAATAAGATCGAGACACAAATCGCAAAAATAATTTTAATTGAATCTCATTTTAAGCATAAAATAAAAGCATAAATTATTTAATGCTATCATTGTTAGAAGATTGTAAAGACCTTTTGTTAGTGTCTAAACAATTTTCATTATTTTAAAAATAACTGACCGGTTTTGCTCGGGTGAAACTGTCATCTTTTTCTTCTTGAAAAATCTCAAGTTTGTTCTGTATTGATAAATCCTTCTTGCTGGTTAAAGTTGGCTGCTGCGTACCATATATACAATAAGGCATATATACCTTAACCATAATGTTTACCTACATACGTAAGAAAAATTCCTACCTCCAGGTCATTTTCGCCGAAGGCTTTCAAACCGGCTAAAATATAGGTATACTAAAAAGGGGCCTGATAAACTTGCATCAAAGCAGCTATTAATAAACGAATGCGACCTAAACGTAACCCTTTCATACCCGCACACATACCCTTGCGTATCTCACGCCTAACCGGCGCGGCGTGCAGCACAAAGCCAGCCCGCCCGCATCCAGCGCTCCCGAATACGCGACCTCATTAAAAATGAAACCCCTGCACGTACCTACATGCTACAAAACGCAACTTGTCAAAGCGAAAAGCGCTACCTAGCGGTGAGTAGCGAAACTACACCACTCGCGGAACCAACCTCTGTACTTTTTTAATTAGCCTCATACACAGAATGAATGCGTGAAATACGTTAGATTTTTTTCTCTCTCATATGCGGTTAGTTTGGTTGCTTTGAGTAAAGTATGTTAATTCACGAGTGCCGGCCTCTCGTGTTTTTTGAACTGTTAGGGGGTTTTTGCAGCGGGAGCGCACAACTTTGTGCCACAGAGAGCTTAATTAGCAGCGAATTACTAATAATGTGAAGCGGTAACAATATTGACGTATGCTTTCAAGAAATCACTCGCTATAATTTTCCAGTTAATCCCTGTTTCGCTGGCATTATATATGAAATCATGTCGTACAGTGTGATAAAAGAATAGAATAAAAATAGATGAACAAGGGATTGTATACCTACCCTTTGTTACCTACCTTATTACCTAATAATGCAGGATAGCTTTTTATTTATTAATCCCACAACTAAGTTTTTTTTTAATTTAAACATTTTTTAAATGGATGCATGGTAAGTAATGAAAATCAAAGAAAAACTTGAATGAAATGAAGCAATAAATAAAATTATTATAATGATAAGCGCTGTATTGATCAATCAATGATAAGCGGGATTTAATTTATATCTATAAAGAATCAAATAAATTAAATCAACGATTAAGCTCGATAAGAGAGTTCACTCAGCGTTCAAGTGGTGTAGAGGCATTGTATGTCTACGTGATTAAATCAGAAATCAGAAGTTCTAGAAAAGAAACAGAATGGAAGAGTAGCCGAGATAACTCAACGGGGTGGCAACTGGCAAGGCTGAAGTGGCTGGGAAGGGAACACATAGCTAGGCGGACCGATAGACGTTGGGCTCCTTCAAAACCATAGAGACCATAGAGAGTAGAAATCTTTAAGAGAGCTACGTGTAGGCGTGTAGGTTTGTACTGCAATAGATGTCCATCGACTCAGAAATGATTTTGAAAACGAATATTGCTTTTAACAAAAAGTTAGTTGGTATTTATTATTGTATAAGAAAGTACCTATTAGTTACAAATCCAAGAACAATAAATGCCTTATTTTACATAATGACTTGTAGTATTACAGTTTTTTTCGCTGTGTGTTATAGTTTTTCGTAAATGTTCTATAGGGTGAACAGACGACATCAAATAACTCGCAAGAAGTCTTTTTTATTTATTTATAGACTAGCGTTTAGCTGCAATCAGACCTGCTAGCAAGTGATGATGCAGCCTAAGATGGAGCGCGCTTGCCTAGAAGTTGCCTATTCACTCTTGACTTGAAGGTACCCAGATAAGTTGTTGGATTCAGGCGAAACAAGACCGTGGCGTGGCGTGGTGTGTGTGTGGTAAGTCTCTACAAGAGACCTATGTCCAGCAGTCATCGTCAATCGGTCGATAATAATTATTATCATATGATGATGATGATGATGATGATGATGATGATGATAATTTGTTTTGCTTACCATCAAATTTTTGAAATTCAAGTCTAAAGTAAGGTAGGTCTCTTACAGATACCTACCTTACTTTACCAAATACAAATACCAGTACTAAGTAATGAGATAATAATAACCTTGTTGATACTGCAAAACTTTTATGACGAATACAAAAGTCTTGTTTCTCTTTTATTTATTCTCTCATTATTATTTGTCGCCCTATTTTAAAAAATAACATTTTTATTACAAAGTTTACATGATAAGCTAAGCTTAAAAAAATAATATCTACTTAGGTCGTAAAAAAGTCGTTAGTATTTTCAAGTAGGTAGGTAGTTGAGAAGTCTTGAAGTCTTGAAAGTAAAAGACGCTGCTCGCAAAGTTCTTTTATCTGAGACTAGGTTCGTTCAAAAAGTGCAAACTCTGTACAAAGTTCACTTTCGCCTTGTGAACTAATTTTTCGCTCGGTGTCAAGTTCATGGCTGCGGCGGGCGCGCGGGGGTGTGCGGGGGTGCGCGGGGCGGGGGCGCTATGATAAAATAAAATATTCATTATGATTGCTCCAAGCGCCAATGTTCGCGGGAACGCGATTGTCGCGCTGTCTTGGATTGGCTGTTTTGCGTATTTTATTTTGTCAGACTATGGAATAGTTATGACTTATGAAGCTTAATCTATGTTTGCTTGTGTTTGTGTGTTGGAACGTTCATCTGTTCCTTCATAGTTCGCAACCTACTTTTAATTATTTTTAACTAATCATGTCTCATGGAACGGTGTCAAGAATACTGGCTGTATTGGCTGGCTGCACTGGACAGTCGTGCTGATCCTTTGCGCAAAAAAGGAGCCCGACCGGGTATTTATTAATTACCATTATTATTTTCACCCGACTACGGCAAAGCCAAAAAGACGGGTTGTGATTTTAACAGTCTATGTATAATTTTGTATTTATGTGTGTTCCATAGCGCCTAAACTACTGAGTCGATTTTGATAAATGAGGTGTGAACCGATTCGTTATTATGGTATAGGTGATATAGGCTACATTTTATATTTATTCTTATAAAAAATCAACGTGGCGGATTTTACATCCAAGAAAGTGGGGGTCTTTAAAATATCCGGGATATAAGCTAACGTCGAAATTGGTTTAGCGGATGAAGTGAGAAAATAACAGTCAAATAGATAGAAATACTTTTGCATTTATAATATTAGTATGGATATGAATTACCTACAGTGCGAAATTTCATAATAATTCTAAGGAGCCAATACAGAACAATGCGACAAATTAGATGAAGACTTGAAAACTGACGTAAAAATCGTCCCAGACCTACCTCAATGGGAAGTAAACCGCCCCCACTTCGTCGATTCTTTTTCCCGCTCTTAATTAGCCCATTAATTTGGCGGGAAAACTCGATTCTGTTACCAGTTTCCCGTCTGACTCAATTTGGTGCAATGCCTGGCTTTTGGAGGTTCTTATTATTTTTATTGGTTTTATTGTTGATTGTAACATCGTATTGATTGTGTAACAATAATGTATTGTATTTTTATTTACCATGAAGGACTTTTACGAAATTTTATTAAAAATTATCCTTTTTTATGCTATCATGCTGGTACTTCCTGACCTTTGGAGACATTTTTATTGTTGCCAAAATATAAATAAAATTATATATTGTATATGTATTTCAATTAATCAGGCTATTTTTATTGAAACCATATAGGTAGGTACATACTTAGTTAGGTAGGTAGGTAGAGATACTAGGTAGGTTAAGGCAATTTTTAAGAAACAAAAAAGTTGCCCAAATACTTATTTTTTTATAAGTATAAATATTGTAGGTAAAAATTCATGACAAAAATTTAAGTATTAGGTACTCTGCTCTTTGGAAATACAAAATAGGTAATAGTCGGTAACATAAACAAACTTCTGTAAAATTATTATATAGGTAGTACTAGTTTTTACCTGCGACTCTGCCCATGTGATATAATTTATACCTTGTTGATGGTGTAGATTGTAGCTATCTATCAGTGCCTAAGAGAGTTTTCAGAATCAAATCATTAGTTCCACAGGTTTCATCCTGGTACCTACTTACATCCAAACTTACAAACTTTACTTCTTTATAATATTAGTGTAGACACAGACCTATAGGTAAGCTACTTGTATAAAAGTAACCTAATTTTATTTATGGGCAAAGCCTCAACCTTGCTGCTGATTTAAAAAATCCATTTCAATTTAACCGAGAGAGTAAATTTTTAATTTGTATGACTTCGAAATTCAGATGCAAAATATTATTAAGTAATTAATTTAATATTTTATAGGTAGGTATATCTATCATATACTTGACAATCGGAAAAATATGAAAAGTTGATGTGATTTAAGAAATAACAACATGAAGCCAAGTGCCGTTCATTAGCTCAAGTCGAAGTCAGAAGTGGGATATTATTTTTGTCTTTATTATTATATAACAATAACATTGTATTTAAGACAAAGAACTGATTTTATAGTGGTTATATTTTGAAGGAAGTAATTTTTTTTTTCTTGGACTGGTAGTTGGTGGTTTCATTGCAATTTATTGCAGCTCTAAGCATAGGTAGGTATTAAGTCCACTGATTTTCCACGATATGGCGAGGGTTATCTAAAACCTAGGGTCTACTAAAACCTAGGGTCTAACGAGGGTCTAAAAAGTATAAAAGTCTAACTTAGGGCTCGGGAAGCTTACCTCTTATCTTTTCGTGGTTAGATAAGTATATAAAATGGGTAAAATATAGGTACTTATACCTACGCAATAGGTAAAGTGAATAATTTAGGACAAGACCTTTGCTCAGTTCCTACCTTACGCCTTGATAAAGCACTAAGATACTATAAAATATTAAAGATAATATTAGATAGGTAGGTATGTTGTACAATATACCTACTTATATGTAAAATAGTCTAAAAACATGTCTGCGATAAATATAATGTTGGCAAAGTTATAAATCAGTAACGCAAACTCAAATGAAACTTATATAGCGGCGTATGTACTGAAGTCCACGGCAGAATACATAATGTAAGAGAAACAAAGCTTCTATATAATGCCCACCAAATCTAACCTCGAGCGTGGTGCAAGCTACGAGCGATTGGATTCACAAACGAAAATTAATTTACTCCCCAAAAGCCTTTTTTAACCCCCGACCCAAAAAGAGGGGCGTTATAAGTTTGACGTGTGTATCTGTCTGTGGCATCATAGCTCCTAAACGAATGGACTGATTTTAATTTAGTTTTTTGTGTTTGAAAGGTGGCTTGATCGAGAGTGTTCTTAGCTATAATCGAAAAAAATCGGTTCAGCCGTTTGAAAGTTATCAGCTCTTCTAGTTTTCTTATAGAGGTTTTTGTGTCGGGGGTTTTAAATTTTGAGTTATTTATTTATATTACATTTGTTTGGTTTAGGTATATGTAGCTACAGGTCAATCCACGCTGACTTGCATTTTAGAACACATCTGCTCCAGCGTCCATCGATTATCCTACCGTCACATTCTCATCATCATCATCTCAACCTTACGCCGATCCACTACCGAGTACAGGTCCCCTCTCAGAATGAGACAGATTTAGGGTATAGTCCACCACGCTAGTCAAGTGTGGATTGGCAGATTTCCACACCCTTGAGCAATTGAAAATTCTCAGGCTTGTAATTCCTTCACAATCTTTTCCTTTACTACTAAAGCTATTGATAATACTTAATTGAAAAAATTACAGATGCGTGCCTGGGATTAAAACCCGGTAAGTAGGTACCAGCGAATAGGAAACCGACGTCTTTACTACTAAGCTATCATCGCTTAGGTATATTCTTGTCACTCCTTGTTAATTTTCATAGTGAAATAACTGCCAAAAGTGGGCATATAAACCTAAGCATAAAGGAATTGTTCGTTCTCGCTAAAAGATCGTAACTTGGAGTATCAACACAGGGTGGAGTAGAGCAACAAAGGAGAAATTTCACTAGATCCATCCACCCGCAAACAAACAGCGGAGTTTCACATTCCGTCCACCGAAGACAGCGGATCAAATTGAACCTTGTGATCTTACACATATGCCCCATATATGTGTATATACTTTAACGAACGCCTGAAGCCACAGTAGGTATATAACCTACATATATACTTACGTGTGTACATCATATTGAATTTCGCTCAGAAGCCGACGCAAAGCCCTTTGTAAATAGGGCACTAAACAAGGCTTTATTAAGTATGTTTGGTATCATGTTGTACAATAGATACCTACTGATGGTATATTACCCATCAGAATAATTTTTTTTATAGGATCCAAAGTCGTCGTGGACCCAAAACCATTCATAAAAAAGCTCGGAATCACTCAGCGGGCGATAGAGAGAGCTTTCATACTTATGCTTGCATTTATTCTACGTGATCAAAACAGAAATGAAGAAAGTAGGTAACCGACATAGCTCAACGGGTTACAAAACTGATAGTGGAGTCCCAAGATGCTAAAATGACAATCGCACAACGTTAGAAGACGTCCGTTTTCCTTTCTTCACTTCGTCTACGCTACGTGAATCAGGCTTTTGAACACTCCGTGATAAAATTGATTTCCCGGGACAATAAGCAATGTGTGTCACTCTCCAAGCCCATAACTATACCTATCCATTCAAAAAATCATTTATTGCTCCGTTGCGGTGTGATTGAAAGACTAACAAACTAATTTTCGCATTTATAATAATATTATTAAGTAGGACCGCATAAGTACTAAATACGATCACAATCAACAGTTTCAATTTTGACACCAATGATCTGGAAATAAGACAATCTGACTGGTCTTAGACCTACTTGCATTAGAACTTAGACTGCATCATCACTTACTACCAGGTGAGGTTGAAAGGATTGTGATTGCGTTTTCTCATCTTTTATGATGTGTGACGTGTGATGACAAAAATCAACGGGTATGTTAGGTGATTAAAAACATTTGACCTTACAAAATTAAATCTTTTTAGCGAAATTGCTTTCCGTTATGTTTATGTACCGTTTAGTGTGCTAATAAATAGGTATCTTGGCATACCAACCTTAGTAGGTTACACGTTATAATGTGCCAGTAATCTTAGTACATAAACCGTATAAATGGGTACACGTTATATACAGACGACGTGTAGTTAGAAGGGTTATTTACCCGTCGTATTTGCCCGGGAGCTGAGCCCGGGCAAACGTTTGCTTTACCAACTGGATATCAAATAGGCACGTAGCCTGACACCTATCGATGGATTTATCGATAAAATCTTCTTCTACAAATTTAAATGTACCTACATTTGATTATAAAATATGATTGAACATTTTAATTTTAGCGTAAAAAGTACGGAACCCTTGGTAAGCGAATCTTACTCGCACTTGGCCGGGTTTTTCTCTGTAGTGTGCATTACTTTGTGGAGATATACCTAAGTCAATATGTTATGTATAATCCATTCTAATATTGTAGGTAATTGTGCGAAAGTTTAGATATACGTTTTCACATTCCATCAGTTTAACCGATTTTGACATTTGGTAGGTAGGGACAGCTTGCATCCCGAGGACAGATATAGACATTTTGACCCCGGAAATCAAAGAGTTCTCACAGAATATTTGCAACTAAATCCATGTGAACGAAGTCGCGGGCATCGTCTGTTTGGTACCGTATAAGTTATACCTACCTAAGTAGGTACCTATCCTAGAAACGGATATAGGTAATGCTACCATTTACTTGGAAAAATCAAAAAGATCCCACGGAGTTTTTAAAAACCAATCTATGTAGACAAAGACATCATCTAGGTATTTGATACAAAGTATGGGTTCCTGGAGGACATAGTAGCCTAATTTTAATTTTGAATTCAGAAAATCAAAGAGATCTTGCGCGATTTTAAATAAACCTCGCGGTAAAGTCGTGACTATCAGTGCTATCATGTAGTTTTAAATATCGCTTCGATTCGTTTCAACTCTGCGTCAGTGTGCATCGACCTTAAGAAATGTAACCGCAAAGAACACAGCGCGGCCGCGGTGCTCGCGGCTCAAAGAACAGTTGCACATGGCAGCGCTTTATTACACGGACGAAATGTGAAACGAGCGAAACGCTGATATTTCACCGCCTTATTCACCGCGTTACGTGGATGCAGCCTGGATGCTTTTGTCTTTATATTAATTTGTTTCACGTGATCATTAACATATTCTGTACTAGCCGATGCCCGCGACTTTTTGATTCTTTGATTTTCCGGGATAAAAAGTAGCGTATGTGCTAATCCAGGATATTATCTCCATTCTAAATTTCAGCCAAATCCGTCAAGTACTTTTTGCGTGAAGGAGTAACAAAGATACACACACACACACACACACACACACACACACACACACACACACACACACACACACACACACACACACACACACACACACACACACACACACACACACACACACACACACACACACACACACACACACTCACAAACTTTCGCCTTTATAATATTAGTGTGATGAAACAGACGAAATGAATGAAATGAAAATTAAGATATTACTAAGTAACATTTTCTTAGTAGTACTTACCCAAGTAGAAATCCTTAGGTTTAAAAAAACCCGTGAGAACTCTTTGATTTTTGCAAAATGTAACCTATGTAGGTACCCGAGATGCAAGCTATCCCTTTTCCATATCCCATGGGATTAAAAATATTATATCCACGCCTCTAAAGTCGCGGGCATCATCTATTCTATCTGCTCATCATTATCTTTTGAGTTGCTTAAGTGAATTTAGGATTTAAGAGGGCTCTCTCCGTCACTCGTTTCATACAATCGTAGTTCCAATTTCATTTGAATATTAAGCAACCAAAGTAGATGAAATTTTGCAGACATATTCTAGAAACTAATATCTATGTCTGTGGTTTTCCAGATTTCTGTTAAAATATTCGGTTTCAAAGTTACGCGGTCTTAAAAATTTTCATACAAATCTTTGAGCCCATGTAATTTTAAAACTACATATTTTTAGAAAAATCTAAAACACCACAGACACAGATATTAGTTTCTAGAATATGTCTGCAAAATTTCATGGACTTTGGTTGCTTAATATTCAAATGAAATTGGAACTACGATTGTATGAAACGAGTGACGGAAAGAGCCCTGTTAAATACCTACTCCCAATAGCAATCCCATTGCACTAATTTCATTGCACACGCGAACGCCGAACTACGGAGTAGGTAGGTACAATTTGCGAAATTGTTCGCAACTTTCAGTATAATCGTCCCGTATACCGGCCCCGTCTCGAGTCCCAACTTCCAACACACTCGCAACTTTAATGTCTTTCAGCCACTAGATTTCACTTAGCCTAAATCGCTTTATGAACAAATTCTGTGTGATCAAGTATCGATTTATATTTCCTAAAAGATTGTTATCATCCGTAGTTAAGCGGAGATAGCTTGCCTAAAGGTTGGCGTTGTCCTTCTAGTGGGGTGGTCGAGAGTTCGGTTCCAGGCACTCACCTTTAACATTTCGTATAGAGAGTTGTTAGCGGAAGGATCTGGGAACCCACCGCATTATTATCCTAAGAGAATTCCTGCCATTAGGTACTTATGTATCAAATGGAAAGGAGTCACGACTCTCAACAATTAGGAATACGACTATAATGAAGAAGATACACACATAACTTTTTGAGTTTGGCAACTCTTTAGCATATAGTTTTTATATGTAAATGAAATTCCCCGTATAACCACGTCAAAGGCACTGTTTTTCCCCCTCCTCCCCCGTAATTAGACCGCGGGCGTACGAAGTTCCTTCATCAAGATACGCCTCGCGTTAGTTTGGTCTTAGTTTAATGTATGCACATTATCTAAGCAACTTCGCTTCTATTTCACCCCTACCTCCCCTCTACCCGTAGCCTAGCGTCTTATGTATTCCCTTATGTATTTAGAATCGTTAATTGCCTACATATGCGGATCATTTAGAAATGTAGCTAAGTAGGCCACTTACGAGTATGTTAATGATGAATTAGATTAATACAAGTGTAAATTAAAAATTTATAACACCCCCGACAATTAGTGAAGGTTACAGTAATAATAAGATTCCAATAGGTATTTAGTGCCTAACAAGTTATTAACACAACTTGAGTGAGAACTTTTTGGAATCCGATTTTCAAACAATAAAATGGAATATGGAATCATATTGGAAGTTTTTAACGCCATCTTTTGTCGAATAGCAAGTTACATTGAAAATCGAAAGGAGCGAGGTATTATCGTAAGGTCGTTGTAAGATGGCGCTTTGATATTTTTACACTGAGAAATTAATATTATTATCGCCTGAAAAATATTAATTTTTTTGTTTGTCAGACGTCATATTATGGTCTAAACTATTATTTACAGGTTTCTATATGGTTTCTATGTCATTTTATTCACTCGTTTTCAGAATTAATAATATTATCTGAGTATGTGCGAGTATGTTTCCAACAAGTAGGTACCTACCTAGTTATTTTCGTTTCAAACGAGCTGACAGATGGCTGAACTTGCGCTCTCGATGAACTGGAAGTGCGGTCTTCCATCAACTGAAATTGATAAGCTTAGGTATCTACTTATGATGAAATTACTATTAGCACCTAAGTAGGTACATCCGTACGCAAAACTTACCATGGGAATTTCTGTCTTTTTTCTTTTTTTAATAAGAATAGGTACCTATTAGTCATTCTAATCATGACTAATACCCTTTCCCCTCCAATTAAGCGTAAAGCTTGTGCCAAAGGTGGGTACGACAACAGTGCAACGGGTGGGATTTGAACCGCCGACCTTTCGGAATTCAGTCCGCTCCTCAACCATTGAGCTATCGAGGCTCACAAAATCTAAATGTTTCCAACAAGCAGTGCAGAGCAGCCGATAAGCAGCTGTATCTCGTAACACAGTCCTCGCGGTCTAGCGGCTTCCATCAACAGTGATTGATAAGCTCGTCTCGCGCGATTGCTGCCATGACATCGCAATAGTGAGGATAAGCCTACGATAAAATGACTATAAGCAACTACATATTCTGTTCGAATATTATGTGATCTTATCTAAATGTTTCCAGCAAGATTTTTGGGCAACCGATAAGCAGCTGTATCTCGTAACACAGTCCTCGCGGTCTAGCGGCTTCCATCAACAGTGATTGATAAGCTCGTCTCGCGCGATTGCTGCCATGACATCGCAATAGTGAGGATAAGCCTACGATAAAATGACTATAAGCAACTACATATTCTGTTCGAATATTATGTGATCTTATCTAAATGTTTCCAGCAAGATTTTTGGGCAACCGATAAGCAGCTGTATCTCGTAACACAGTCCTCGCGGTCTAGCGGCTTCCATCAACAGTGATTGATAAGCTCGTCTCACAAGATTGCTGCCACGACATCGCATTAGTGAGGATATGCCTACAGTGAAATTACACTTTAGGCACTTGCATCTACACGAGTGACTTTTACGGGAATTCATCCCCAACAAGCAATTCCGTTTTAAAGCAGCCTATATAGGCTACATCTCGGAACGCAGTCCTCGCGGTCTAGCGGCTAAAAAAAAAAAAAAAAGCTCGTCCTGTGAGATTGCTAGGCCACGATATCGCAATTGTGAGGATAAGCCTACGATAAAAACTATAGGCACCTTCATCTGATCGAATAATATTATGTGATCTTATCTAAATGTTTCCAGCAAGATTTTTAAGCAGCTGATAGGCATCTGCACCTCAGAGCACAGTACCCGCGGTCTAGTGGCTTCCATCAATAGTGATTGATAAGCTCGTCTCACAGGATAGCTACCACGACATCGCAATAGTGAGAATAAGCCTATGATAAAAAGACTATAGGCACCTACATCTGTTCGAATAATTTAATATGTGAGAATTTATCCAAATGTCCCTAACAAGTGCCTATTTCAGAGCAGCTGATAGGCGGCTGAATCTCGGAGCGCAGTCTCCGCGGTCTAATAGCTTCAGCTGTGATTGATAAGCTGATCCCACGAGATTGCTACTGCGACATAGCAATAGTGAGGATAAGTCAACAATCAAATTGCTGTAGGTACTTACAGGTAGGTGCCTATATGCGAATGCATAGAAGCCTGTGTGCCTGTACATTTCCCGGATACCTACGACTTGTGTAGGTGCTACGCCTACGTTAGTTTGTTGTAAACATGTGTTTATCAACGACTTCCTAGTTTACTCTGTATGGAGAATGCGCTTATACCTACCCATCCGCGCGCATCGTACTTACCTAAGTACCTTTGATGTAAACACCTTGGGGCCAGTAGATAAGTAGGTATATACTTTAAATATACCTAAATAGAAGATGACTAAAAAAAGCATGCAAAGCATACTTCCCTACTTATGCAGCGCATTTACTTATCCATGCCGCCAAGCAATTTAGCGTATACCTACCTAATTTATTTATTTATTTATTTATTAATGCCCCATATAAACCTATAAGGGGTTATCGCTTCCATCTTATACCTACTGCTACAATGTGAGATGAACTGATGAACTGCGAGAGCTTAAATGTAATCGAATATAAATATAAAAATTTGAATCGGTATAAAATATTAGGTAGGTAATGTACATCTTGCTTAAAAGTAAGTACCAAAGAAAGAATCCTTTATCCTTACCGTTTTATAATCTTAATTTTGTATATCAAATCTTTGAAAAGAGCAACCGCCGAGTTTCTTGCTGGTTCTTCTCGGTAGAAAAGGCATTCCGAACCAGTGGTAGATGCTTTTGACGATTCAAAAGAACTTGTAAAAGTCTAATTGAATCAAAATATTTTGAATTTGAGTTTACACACAAAGTTTTAGCACACATTCATTTCCACAAAAACCTAACATAGCGCCCCATTGCATGTCCCCACTAAGACTTACCTCCTAACATTATTGATGACTAAAACAACCCCCCTCTCGGCGCACGGGCCCGAAATACGAAGTGGGGTCAAACGCTAACATTTAGACATAGCTCCTAAGTCCGAGATCATCTCATAACTATTCAAAAAGCAATTTTATACCATAGTAATAGGGTTGATTTTGTGTAGCATACAGTATTAAAACCCTGAAGCGTACGTAAGCAGGGAGAGGGTTAACCCCCCCAGGTGGTTGAGCCATTTCACCACGTTAGCCTGTGACGGTCGCCTGTAATTTTGGAGCCTAATGCGACTATTCCCTATTTGAAGTTACCCCCGGGGGCTTAAAATGTGCCTGACGGGAGAGATAAGGCCGTACACAGGTTTGAATGGGGGTATTTGGTATACGCATGGACATTATGGGGTTAATTCCGCTATCTATTTTGATTGCGTGCGTGAATCGTTTTGTTCTAGATTAGGAGTTTCTTTTATGCGTAAGGTTTCTCGGGAAGGAAAATTATAAGGAGTTAAGAAGACCTACATTCAAAATTCGGAGGATTCGGAGTTAAATCCCGGTCACGCACCTTCAGCTTCTTGGATTTTTGTGCGTTTTTAAATTCAAATTCAATTCAAATTCAAAATATTTTTATTCAATTAAACTTTTACAAGTTCTTTTGAATCTTTAATGCACAAGATGGACTTTTCTATCTCAATGGAGAGATTTTTTCCAGCAGCAAGTACTTAATAAAAATTATAACAATATAAAAATATAAACTAATGTTAATTTACGATCAAAACCCGGCAACATATTGAAGTTTTTTCTGATAAAAACTAGGTAGATACTGCTATACAAAAACTTTACGCGTTTACTTGGAAAAGTTGTAGCTTT
The DNA here is from genome assembly GCF_905333055.1 of Maniola jurtina. Taxonomy (NCBI): domain Eukaryota; kingdom Metazoa; phylum Arthropoda; class Insecta; order Lepidoptera; family Nymphalidae; genus Maniola; species Maniola jurtina. Next base: position 4,225,844 of record NC_060044.1, read on the forward strand.
AGGTTCGCGATAATAAAGAAGGAAGGCCTACATTGAAAGAGGGCTATAAACTTTATACGCTGATATTATTTTATAGTGGGCACCTAGCCATGATCTGTAACAAGGTTTAAACTCTGTAAGCCATGCCTATATCTAATCTTAACCCTTGCGTAAGACAACGATAAAAAAAATTAAATTAAATGAATATTTATTCATCAAAACTTGGTTACATAAGCCTATCTTTTATGGAGTCCAGGCCGCTAAACTATAGGAGACCCCGTAACTTTAGAGCTAGGATCGAAGGGGAATCTTTCTTGTTCCTATTTTTAATTTGCTCGCTGCAGCCCTCCTTAGAAGACAAACACCCTTATCTTAGAAAGCTGATATTTTAACCACTAGGCTATTAAAAATTATAAAATGTAAACCTGTGGTAGGGACATATTCAGTCACCGCACTAACGCAGGGATATACCTACAGATGGGTAGGTATCAGGAAGTCTCCCACTGCAGTGAACCTGTCAAAGTAACTTACAGACCGTTCTCTATAAGTAGTCCCTTGCCGACATGTTGGCACCATTGCAGTTCACAGTAAGAATAAACCCTACAAAAGCAAACAAAGAAATTACAGTTGTAGTAAACAGTCTGTACATAGGTAGGTACCACATCACAGATTAGCAGAAAGAAGCAAATAGATAGACATGTAATCCTACTAATATACGTATTATAAACGAGGCTGGAATATAAATCGCTGCAGTAAAAGTTTGCGGCCTAATTAAATATTGTTGTTGCCGTCGAGAGTGGAGGACACACTTATACTTCATTAGTGCGCCCTTAAATTATTATTATTAGACTAAGTAACTGATCCTTAGCTCGGGTGAAATTTCATAAAGTAGCTTTCTAATGGTGAAAGAATAGTTAAAATGGCTTTAGTAGTTTTAGAGTTTATCGATTACAAACAAACAAACAAATTCCTACTAATATACGTATTATAAACGTGAAAGTGTAGATGTTTGGATGTTTGTTACTCAATCACGCAAAAACGCTGAACGGATTTGGATGAAATTTGGAATGGAGATAGATTATACCCCGGATTAACACATAGGCTACTTTTTATCCCAAAAAATCAAAGAGTTTCCGTGGGATTTTGAAAAACGTAAATCCACGCGGACGAAGTCGCGGGCATCAGCTAGTAAAGAAATAATGACGGTAGTTAAATAATATAAGTATCCAACTTAAGAAAAGTAAGTAAAAATTAAGACCCCATACTAATCGAGCCGTGTTTGTTACATGGTTACAAGTTACAAATTCTAAACAGAAATAAAGGCCCGTGAAGATAAGACCCGAGTCAGTGCGAGGCTGGAATATAAATCGCTGCAGTAAAAGTTCGCGGCCTAATTAATTGCGTTCGGATTACTGTTGCGCCTTCATTCCTGATCTCTGTTACGTGTGGAGGGGCTTTTTGGTTGTATACGATTAACAAAAACACTTTTTTTTGTAATGTAGGTTCAATAGGTACCATATTAAATGTTATACATACCGCCTAGACGCCCAAAAAAAGCCCAAAATTTTAATGATTTCGTTTTAAAATCAATGAGCCTAGCCCAGAGTTCAACGCAGAAATACAAGTCCGTGGAAATAAGACATGTATCAGCATAGGTTTGAATATAAATTGCTGAAGTAAAAGTTCGCGGCTTAATTAATTGCACTCGGATTATGGTTGCGTCGATATTCCCGATCACTGTTACGTGTGAAGGACCCTTTTGGTTTTGTAAAATTATCAAAAAACACTTTTTTTATCTACAACCAATAAGTATATTATTATTAAATGCATAGAGCCAAAAAATTTAATGATTTCATTTCTAAATCGAGTTCTAAGCAGAAATACAAGTCCGTGAAAATAAGACGCGAATCAGCATGTGGCTGGAATATAAATCGCTGCAGTAAAAGTTCGCGGCCTAATTAATTGCGTTCGGATTACGGTTGCGCCGCCATCCCTGATCACTGTTACGTGTGAAAGACCCTTTTGTTTTTACAATACAATCGAATAAGTTCTTGCTTGCCTTGTTCACAGTTTCCAATAAGATTTAATACGTTCATTCTGTAAATAATCTAACAGGATTATACTTACGTAAAGTAATTACTTAAATGGATTTTTTTACTTTACCTTGGTTATTTTAAAGATTTTCAAAACAATAATTTTTGAATTCTTAGTTCAGATTTTTTTCCTTCTTTACGTAAGTAGGTATTTACTGTTTATTTAGGTATCTAATAGGTACAAAGAAGTAGAGAATGCGCAGATCAGGTAACTATTGGGCGAACAGAAACTCTACAAATAAAGTAAAATCTGTAAGTAGGTATAGATTGCTAGACTTTGAGGGCTTGCGCAGACTATCCTAGACTAAACTAGACTAGACTAGTATGTTGACTTATAATAATTATGATTAGTGTAGGTACCTACCTAGGTCGATGGTTTGTTATTTTTTACGGCAACTCCGTCTGACCGATATTGACGAAATTTAGTAATAAAATAGCTCGCATCCTGAAGACGGACAGGACATACCTATACAATTACATAATATGTTGATATTTTAATCCTGGAAAATCAAACAGTCCCCACGGAATTTTTAAGAAATTTATATCATCGGCCTATGCGGACGAAGTCCCGGGTATCTAGTGGTGTTGTTATGTTGTTGAAAAGCCTAATCGCTGCTCGTTAAGATGCTTATAAAATTAATAGGTATGCGCTGTAGGTATTCTAGCTTGCAAGCAGCGAGCAGCGGTGCAATAAAATATCCCAGACAATATGCAAAATGGTTGATTTTGTCCTATTAATTCTGAATGGTATACCTACGTAAACAAATTTAGGTAACCTCCATACCTAAGGAAAATCTTTTTATTTTATAGTTGTCTTCTTTTTTTGGGATTTTGACGAAATTTGATACAGCTATGCATTTCAGAAGCGGACATAAGCTACTTCGTATCCCGGAAAATCAATAAATTCACACGAGATTGCAAATCCTTAAATCCACGCGGACAAATGCGCGGGCATCGTCTAGTGCAAGGCTCCACCACTGAACCGATCTTACCTACGTTTGGTTGGGACAGACATAGTTTGTATCTTGCAGACGGGCATAGTACTATAGGTAGGTACTTAGGTACTTTTTATCCTGGAAAATCAAATATTTCCCATGGGATTTTTAAAAACCTAAATCCATGTAAGTAGTTAAGTAGATAGATATACCAATTAAATTAACTACAATAGATCTTCGTATAGAGAAATGCAGGCAAAATCTTAAACGAAGTTTAACGTTAATTACTTAATAGGGAGTTAATGGGTAACTTAATCTATTGTTTTAAAGTTGTTACCGTCGAGAGTGGAGGTTAAAGTTAAGACACACTTAGACATACAATTAGTGCGCCCTTATATTATTATTAGACTAAGTACTTAGCTGATCCTTAGCTCAGGTGGAATTTGATAAAGTAGCTTTCTAATGGTGAAAGAATTATTAAAATGGATGTAGTAGTTTTAGAGATTATCGATTACATACAAACAAACAAATCTTTCCTCTTTATAGGTAGGTAGGTAAGTACTTAGGTAGGTAATATTATTAAGTATAGATGAGATCCTTCTTAATCATACATAGAGGTCGTTGGATGGAGCCAATAGCAGACGCATAATATTTAACGAATACTTTAGAAATTTTTAACGCATGCCTACCTACTTATTAATTTTCCCATACGGCCCAATACGGGCAACATCAGAGCACACCTGAACGCCAACAAAAACCAAAAATTAAACAACGTCCTTTGTTGGTGAAAACGCTAAATTGAGGAAATTTCCATCCATTCTCCAGCCAGGCGTCATCCGCGCCTAAACCCCGCTTCAATTTCAATAGCACCCCACACACTTCGTACACCCTTTAGGACGCCCCCACCTCACGGTTATCCCATTCCGACGTATGGTTATCCCACGGGAGCGGTAGAGACGGAGCTACCTACAGGGCCGGTCCGAAAGTTAGACATATATTATTGTATTATACTGTCGTAGGTGGCGCGGGGGTGAGGACTGAAGATTGATGCCGAGAGGGACGGGGAGCGGTAGTTTCGGCAACCCTATGTCGACATAACGAAATTTGCGTGACGCACGCATGTGTGTGTGCGACCTCATATTTCACGTAAACGAAATTAGGTGGAGGAATTAATTTTGAAGTTTTCAATAAAGCGAGGAAAAATTGGCGGATGTGGGCCGGCTTCGGAAAATTAAATGTGTGTAGGGTTTCGCGGGCCTAATTATTATGTGCCTTTTTACAAATTAGTTTTGTATAGGCAAGGTGACTTGAGGTCTTATATTAAGTAGGTAGGTAAGTATTATTTATTAGATAGGTTAGTTTATTATCCATCTATTTCAGAAGGTATTCACCATTTCCCTTCGTGGAAAATTTTGGTATAATTTAAAGCATTCTAGTTTTAAAGCCTTTCTAGTGTAACGCCGTGTCCACACCAGTAAAAATTAACGATATGCGTTGTGTTCGGCGAATATTATTCTGTCAAAGGACAAAAGTTGAAAAACAATTGTAGCATTGCACGGGGTTCCGCACCTCAAAAGGAAAAAAGGAACCCTTTATTATAACTTCGTTTTCTCTATGTCTGTCTGTCTGTCATATCTACCCGTCTGTCCGTCTGCCAAGAAAACCTATAGGGTATTTCCCGTTGACCTAGAATCATGAAATTTGGCAGGTACTTATAGGTAATAATTATCGATATTGATTACCCGGTATGACTGTGATGTCACCTCACTAGAAAATTGCCATCTCGACCTGTCGTGAACAATAGATATTATTATCATTTTGTTACTTAAATACTGCACGAAAACGAGTAAGTAGAGATGCTATAGGATGAAGTTTTTAATAAATTCGGTAAGTAACAGAAATAATAGAGAACTAATTTAAAACATAAATTAAAAACAAAATTGTCCAATGTCGAAATCAAATGCACTTCACGACCACAGCCTTCAAATTGCGCATTCAAATAAAATATCTAATGGATACTAATAAACTGCGACAGGGAATTTTAATTTAATAAAACCTACTATTCGAACTTTAAATTATTGAAATACAGAGAAATAATTTTAAAACGTTAAAATAAAAACACCGCTTGGTTATAAAATTAAATATACCGACTTAAAACTAATATTCACAACGTTCAAACCAAAATAATGTTCTAAATAATGAGCCATGGACAATTTTTTTTTCTTTTGAATCAGATAGTGGCTTTAAAAATAATAATTTAGTGCCGTTTTGAGCATTTTGAATCAGCATTTATCTGTAATCTGTATATCAAGCCTACTATTTTCAAAATTAAAAATAGTATGAATCATGAAAGCTTCGAGGAATAAATAAAAACTATAACTTTCGGTAGTATAATTTTTGAAATAAAACAGCTTCTTTTGGTGGAATATTCTTTATTATCACAAAACCTGATTATGGCCTTCAAGGTCAAAATAAAAACTGGTCAAAACGTGCGTGTCAGGACCATAGATATGTAGTCAGGACAGAAATCGCATAAGATAGGGTTTTATTCCTTAGTCATGCCAGTTGCTAAAAACTTGGTGATTATTATTTCTTAAACGGCAGAGTGTTCCAAAACCGGCCAAGTACTCGGGTATTATAATATTCTGAAGGTATCCTGAAAATCTATTTTTCTTTTTTTTTAACCCCCGACCCAAAAAGAGGGGTGTTATAAGTTTGACGTGTGTATCAGTGTATCTGTGTGTCTGTGTATCTGTGTATCTGTGTATCTGTCTGTGGCATCGTAGCGCCTAAACGAATGAACCGATTTTAATTTAGTTTTTTTTGTTTGAAAGGTGGCTTGATCGAGAGTGTTCTTAGCTATAATCCAAAAAAATTGGTGCAGCCGTTTAAGAGTTATCAGCTCTTTTCTAGTTTTCTTGTAGAAAAGAAGGTTACATAACCGTTAGGTTCATAATATTATGTCAATTGACAAGTGTCAAGCTGTCAAGATGGACGTTGCCTTGATACATAATTATTTATTTGAAAATGATGTTTTGGAAAACTCTGATACTTTGGATCGTAGGCGCGGAATAGTCCAAGAAAATCGGTTCAGCCGTTTGAAAGTTATCAGGTATTTTCGGTCTTTTCTAGTTACTGTAACTTCACTTGTCGGGGGTGTTATAAATTTTTAATTTACACTTGTTAATTTAAATACTAAGTTATGCGTCTATGTAGTTGTTAATAACTGTATCTTATAGTTACATCTCACACCACAGAGCACAGCGTTGGAAAACCCCCCACTAGGTGGACAGATGACATCAAACGAGTCGCAGGGAGCCGCTGAATTCAGGCGGCGCAAGACCGTGGAGTATGGAAGTTCCTACAAGAGACCTACCCATTTCCAGCAGTTAACGTCTATTGGGTGATAATGTGGAGACTTTTTTAATGGTTGTGACACACACACACACACACACACACACACACACACACACACACACACACACACACACACACACACACAGACAGATAGACTGGACGAAACTAGAAGGGTTTTTGTTTTACTACGAAATCCTAAAAACGCTCCGAACCCGGAACTAAGAGCACTTCGCAGCCCGTGTTCACAGCTTATAAATCGTTGAATGAAGATCGCGCCAAGACAAGAAGAATTTAAAAATAAAAAATACTATTCGAAGTTCAAAGTCAGGAAACTCCATTGTACTAATTACGCGGCAGACGGCGCGCTTTCACTCTCGCCGCCCGCGCCGCTCGTTTTAATTATTTTTTTAGCGTCTCGGCGTCTGGCGGGAACTCGGAAAAATTATGTAAGACATAGAGAAGATGCGGCGTATCCTTACGTTAGAAAAACAATTCTACTTTTTCATGTTCATTTTCAATTCTAATTTCTAGTTTTTTGTCTGTCTGTCTTTCTGTCTGTCTGTCTGCTAGCTTTTTACGGCCCAGCAGCTTAACCAATTTTTATGTTTGGTACAGAGTTAACTTACAACCCGGGAACGGACATAGACTTTCTACCCCGGAAAAACAAGGAGTTCCCCCGAGATTTAAAAACAGACGAAGTCGCGGGAATCATATACATAGTTCTTAAATAAAAGTCATAGGTAGTGACGGGGTGGGTCAGCTAGTTGATAGATATTATTTTTAAAAGGTTTTATAGTTATATCTATAACTATAAAATCATCATTAGAGGTTATTGACTTCCTATTCTTATATTAGACGTATTGGGTAGGAATAGTAGTTTTACAATTTTTTTTGGATATTTTACTAGTTTTACTAGCGTTTAAAGTTGTGTGATAACGTTTAAGATGAGACTTTGTCCGCGTGAATTTAGGTTTTTCAAAAATCCCATGGGAACTATTTGATTTCCTGAGTGAAAACGTAACCTATAACTATCCCCGATATGCAAGATATTATTACTGTACCAAACGTAAAAATTGGTTAAACGGATGGGCCGTGAAAAGCTAGTAGAGAGACAGACAGACTTTAAATCGCATTTATAATGTTAGTATGAATACATATTACATACTCTACCAAGGAATACATTTTAATGTCATAACTTTTTTAATGGTTAATCTGAATATTACACAAAAACTGACACAGATGTGGATTGGTGCAAAGAAATGGAGCAGGATTTTGTATTTAAACATCGTAGGCAGTTTAATAATATTTTTAATAAATAAAATATAAGTATATTTTATTTCCTATTCCCAAGACGGCGTATCCACTTAGGCTATCGCTGGCAGTTAGCGAAGTTCGCGCTCCGCTCAATCTTTGATACTTTCTTCGTGCATTTTTTTAGTCCGCCTTATTAATGAAAAGTAGGTTACTAACTTGGTTCGCTTTAAGAATGAAAGTTACGTTGCCGTAGGTCGATGAACTCGCAGCTGTCTTTTGTTTTTGTTGCGAGTTTCCTTGCCTTGGCGCCAAGGTGGAGTATTTTTCAATGTATTGAATCAACGTCTTGTTTTCAGACTTTTTTTTTTTTCTCTCGTCTGGCTTTACAAAGATTAGCCAATGTCAAGTTTGTAGTTATTTGTAACAAGTAGTTAAACCATACAAGTATGGACCCCGTCTGTGCCGGCGCTCGCCGACATATGCACTGCACCCACTTAGAGCGCTTTCCAGTCAGTTTTAACAAAAAAAACACTCCAAAAAGACAGAGCACGCCCGCCAGCTAACACCAACACAGACGAAGTCCGTTTTCAGATTTTGATGCTAGATTTGTTTGGGGCCAAACTATAGTATAAAACGTTTCATGGTGCGTCAAACTGGGAGCATGGGTCATATTAGGTACGAGTATGTATCATATTAATATCCCTGTTTGAAGCTCCGACGTGTATCATGATTAAGACGGATCGGCGTATTGCATATTATTTATTACTTAAGTAATTTGAATAAATGACTTTGACGTTGACTTATCAAAGTCAAAGTCAAAGTCATTTATTTATCATCTCAATCATTTATCATGATATAATATCATGATTGTAACTTAGGTAAATCATTTCCTATATTACTGTTGTCATCATGCAAATAAACTAGTTGACCCGCCCCAACTTCGGTCGTATAGAGCTTTTGAAAATTCTGTCTTACTTGGGAACTGGGATCGACGAGGTAGATAGGATAGAGCAGGTAAGCCCACACGTAAAATGGGAAAATTTCAGGTGTGTCTGAGGAGTTTAATTAATTTAGTATTTTTCCAACCCGCAATGTAGTCATAGCTTGTAAAATTTGTTAATGCCTTGCCTATGATGCGGTGTTGACTCCACGGCACCTATGTACACAACATTTTTTGACCTGTAGTGTACCTAAGTCAGATGATTTTAAAAACATATAGGATTTTTTTTAAAGTCGCGTTTTTGTGGTATCTTATCTGTAATCATCGGTCTATCAATGTCTTCATTCTTGCTGTCTTCTAATTAAATCGTGTATAATGTACCTAAATAGATATATTATAACAGATGATGTCCGTGAAATTTGTCTGCGTGTATTTAGGTTTTTTAAAATCTCGTGGGAACTCTTTGATTTTCTGGAATAAAAAGTAGCCTACATCTGTCTTCTGGATGCAAGCTATCTTTGTGGCCATCGTAATCGGTTAAGCGGATGGATCCTAACAGACGGACACACTTTCGCATTTATTATAGGTATTAGTGTAGAGTATGAAAAAGACTTTTTTTTAGAATTATGGGCGTTTTTTTTATATTAGGTATATCTATTTACAGACTATATTTATGTAACTAAATAAAATAACCAAAACATTGTACCAGTGACATCAATAACGTACTACTAACGTAGCATCATTAATTAAAAATTTAAAAAAATAATCCTTTTACTATGTCAAAACCTATTGAAAACCGTGAGAGGACATGGGATTACCTGGACTAAGTCCCATAAAGAATAAACCAAACAAACACCCTGGGTACAATGGATAACCCTAAACGGATGAGGTGGGTGCAGTATTTTTTTTGTTGAATCAAAAAAACTGTTGGTGTCATGACAAGATTTATATGTGATAGCATTTAGTACTTATTTTTTTAATAAAAATATTAATTTGTTGTTTTTTATACTAGTTGGAAAATAGTTTAAACTATAGGTAATCTGGTAATTAATATAATAAAAAACGTGATTTTGTGATTTTAATTGCTATATACTTATAAAAAAAATGATTTACAGATGTCTGTTAGATAGCTTAGAAACAGCTTACTTACTTGATTTTGTTACTATCTTGTTAGATCTTGTTACTATTTATCAGTGTTATAAAATTTGCAATGATACCAAAATAAACAAAACTAAATAATTTCAAAGGTAGATAAATATGTAAGTAGGTACAAAATAACTAAAGCAACAAACTTAAAATACTTTTTAAAAAACTTTTCAGTCTTTTTAATTTCATTATAATCGCTAAATTGCTTAAATAAAAAAATAAGGTATTAATATAAATAGTCAAAAAATTGTCCGTTAACACTTAAATTCGAGACCCCACAAAATCGACCCATATAGGAAGTACTTTATAAAATTATTCCTCTTCACACATGCCTCGGGCGATGTGTTTAAATCCTCCTGAGAAAGCATGCATAATAATCATCTTCCGAAACTCTAACCGATCTCCGATTACCCTTACCCTTAAAAAACCTTTAGGGTGACCCTTTCTACCTGAGGGTGACATTTTTTATTCACACTTCCGTCAAAAACGCATATGCAAAAATATAATTCCTTTGATATTGGTATCGGAAATAATAATTATATGCATAATAGAACGGATTAAAGGGTAGTAGGTTTCTGTGAGTGACGTTTTTTCTGTTCCTGTCACCTTGCCGTTACTGTTAGTCGTTTTATGAAACTTTTTGCTATTCATCACAGATTTAATAATATGCATTGAGATGCAAGCTGTTGATGTTTTTTATTACCAAAAATCGTTACTTGAATTTAAAATAATAATGAATGCATCCATCACTAAGTACCCATATTACAAATTAATGCGAAAATGAGTTTGTTTGTTGGTTTATTGGATTGTCCTCCAATCACGTCGTTGTAAGGAGAACAGAGCAGCGTGATTTTTTGCATGGATTGGATTATACCTAGTTAAAGATCTGGAGAGAGACGGCTTTTCAAAAATCTAAATCCATGCGTACAAAGTAGTAGGCATCAGCTAGTAGTTAATAATAAGTAGTAGGTACATACGTAAAAGTTGTAAAATAACTTAAATTTATGCGCATACATCTAACGACGGTTAACCCTCAAACGCTCAAAGGTGTAAATTTGGCGCGTAGCACATTTCAAACAATAAAATACTCGAGTGAACAAGCAGAATCCACCAAGGCGGGCACTACAATACAATCCAGTATCTCGGCATGCGACCTCTTGACTTCAATCAAATAATTACTGCCCCACGGTCGAATACACCCTCCGTACTCAAAATATTCAAAATGGCCGATCTCGCAATTGAATACCAGATAACATCTACTATACTTCAAATTTACTGGTGAATTACATTTGCATTTTATGTAAGTATCCAAAGGATTTAACATTAGGCTTGATATCTTGTAATGAGATCGTAATATTTAATGTTTATTTAACTATCAAGCTATTTTTAATACTTATTTCTAATTTTTTTTTGGCAAAGAGTACCTACCTACTATTTAATTTCGAAAGTTTATAGAATATTTTAAATACATATTATAAATATTGTGCAGAATATTTAATTTAAGATTATTAAGATTAAGATAATTAAGATTTTTTCTTATTTATTATTATTAAATAGTGCTTTATTTATTGATAGGTAGGTACATTATTATTTAAAAAAATGTAGTTGCAACGAACTTTTATCTGACAAAAACATTACACCCTTGACACACCGCATAACCCGACTAACAATAGGATGCAGATTTGGAATCTCTAAAGATAAATAATACATTTTGATTTATAATGGAAGTAAAAAAATACTCTTCATTTATCGAGAATGCATAAATAGACCCTATTATTCGATATCGGGAAGTGCAAAATATGGGTGTAACATTTTTTTATACCGGCTGAATACGTGTCAGTGAACGGGTTAACTTACGAGGAATTAGGGTTGTCTCATTTTGGTAAACTTCATGACAGTTAATAATAAAAATACCATTTTAACAAAAAAATATAGGGGGTATTAAATTAATCACTTTAAACTAACGTCGTATCAATATTTAACGACCTAAAATGTTCTGTGAAGTCAATCAAAAAGTACAATCTTTATCTAATAATTTCAGGAATAAACACGTAAACTGAATGCAAACATATTTTTTATTGCTTCTAGACGATGCCTGTGACTTAGTCCGCATGGAATGTGGATTTTTTTAATCCCGTGGAAACTTTGATTCTCCGAGATAAAAATAAGTAAGTAGCATATGTTCGTCATCGGATGCAAGCTATTTGGTGCCTGTCAAAATTGGTTAAGCGGCTTTCAAATATAACACTCTTGTATTTTAATACTAGTATGGAAAAGCATAAAATAAATAAATAAAGTATGGATTTATACAAACGGACGTATTTATATTATTTTATCGAGCAGCAGTGGCAGCCCTATTATGGGATAGTTTTTAGAGACAAGGTACATTCAAAATAGTTCAAAAATATTTTACGGATGCATTCAATAGTGATTTGATTTATTCCAATGACATGCAGATGTAGAGAGTGCTCGTTAGATTTATTTGACTGCTGGTTTTGCATTGATATCGCGTTACGCATGATCGGTTATGTCGATTGGCAGTTAGTGTCTATTATACAGTGTTTGTGAGGGTGAGAAAAATGAAAAAAATACGAAAAAAAATAAAATTAACCACTGCTAGCTACAGAAGTATATTATATTGGCCAATCAATACTGCCAAGCAATTTCATTCTACTACTTATAATATAGAATCAGTAAACATATAGACTACCATCTATTTTAATAATTTATTACAAAACATTCATAGTTTAGAAAGAAAAACAAAAAAAAAATTAATACAAAATTTTTCTACCGAATTGTTCCCTAACGTTCTACTTGCAGTATCTATGCAGTAAAAGTAGGTTAGTACTGTTTTCTATGTATCTTATGCAGCTGAAGGGTTAAATTTCAAAAACAAAACCAAAAGCTCCAATACAATTTTTACTGTGCATTACAAGTGCCCCAAATAATTTTGCCATTCTCAAATACCGAATACTATTTTTTTTAATAAATAAATAAATAATTATAAATATTAAATGTAAAGCCACGCTCACGTTATCAAAGCTTACACTACTCGGTGGCTCGGAGCTTAGAACGCAAACGTTGTCTAAATCCCAGCCTGATAAACCTTAATCTGCATAATAAAAGGAAGCAGCAGGAAATACAAATGCAGTGATAATGCCACAATAGGCGACACCGCCGGAAGGGTGGCCATTGTCTGAACTCGCGACTCCCAAATTAATGAGCGCTTGCAAAAAATATACAATCGCGATATACGATCTCGGGTTACGGTGCCCAAAGTTGCGCTTTACCTGTGAATTTGTAACAAAAAATATTTATTTACAAGAATATGTATTTATATGCCCCGCGACTTTGTCCGCGTGTACCTACTTCACAAATTTCACACTCCTATTTTACCCCTTAAAGGTCGAATACTCAAAAATCCTTTCTTAGCAGATGTCTGCGACATAATAACTATCTGCGTGCCTTTCAGACTTAATCCGCGTGACTTAGTCCGCGTGGATTTGTGTCTTACAAAATCCCATAGGAATTCTTTGATTTTCTCAACTTAAATATTTTTTACCTAGATACATTTATAAACTCACCACCACAAAGTTCTGTTTTATATTTTTTTGCGATTGCGATGCGATTTTTTTTTTTCTTTAATTCTGGCTTTACTCTGATTAGCCAATGTCAAGTTTGTAGTTATTTTCAAGTTATTGAATCTATACAAGTATGGACTGATGGCCCGCCGACATACGCGCGGCGCCCCTTTAGAGCGCTTCCCAGTCAGTTCCACCACCAAAAAACACCAACTAACACAAAAACCATCCACTCTTAACAAAAAAAAAACATTCCAAACAAGCACAGCACGCGCGCCAGCAAACGCCATCACAGACGGAGTCCGCGATGCGATTTAAATATCGAAATAAATATTGGCACAGAACATAACATTTTTGATTCAAATAATTTTTAAATCATATCAAAAATTGCGGAACCGGCAGGTTTTTTTTTTTGTCCACCAAAAACTTTGAGAAACACTGATCTATCGCTACCTACTGATCTAATTTCCATGCGCATACGCCGAGATATTGAGGGGGTTAAATTCTTTATTCGGTTTCTATACGTTGTTGCATTTATTAACTTCGTGCGATTTAGTGTGTTTCAAATCTTTGATACGAATACATGTTTTCAATTTCAAAATGCGCTTAAAATTGCTTCATTGGTTTTGTGATAATGACTTTTGTAAAAATACCTATAAAGAGTGAAAACGGTGCAAGTGTCATGGTGGGCGTAAGTGATACAACTTTTAGTGAAATAATAGTACCTAGACTATTTTAATTTAAAGTTAATTAAGAAGAATAGCAATTATAATCTTAAAATTAAAAACACACGACTGCCTTGCCAAAAAACGAACTAAAAAGTAAAAAAATCACATGTCTTGAAAATGCCACACAGCCCTCATATTATTTTGTTTATTTTCAAAAAAAAATTATAGCCAGTATCACTCTGGATGGTGTAAGAATTCTAACGATATCCCTACATCCAATTCTATACAAGTATTTAGAAGTCATGGTGGAATAAGGACACTCAAACACTTACACACATGAACCCTGAAAACATTACACTTCTTTTTGAGTAGTCGTGTAAGTAAACAACTTCTGACGATTGACAGATTTCCTTTCAAAATTCAAAATTCAAAATGTTTTTATTCAATTAGACTTTTACAAGTTCTTTCGAATCGTCAAAAGCATCTACCACTGGTTCGGAATGCCTTTCCTACCGAGAAGAACCAGCAAGAAACTCGGCGGTTGCTCTTTTCAAAGATTTGATATACAATATTATGCCATGTATAAAAGCAATTGAAGTCCTGCGCATTGCTGGAGCGAATCGAAGTTCAAATCCACGCTTTTTTATCATTTACATAATCTTCGATAGTATAATATGCTTTTCTCAAGAGCATATTTTTAATAGATTTTTTGAACCTGTGTAAAGGCAAGTCCAAAATTGACTGAGGAATTTTGTTATAGAAGATTATACCCATTCCCACAAATGACTTTTGGACCTTCCTGAGACGGAGCGTAGGAGTCGCAAGCCTGTTACGGTGTCTAGTCAGCCTGTTGTGTAGATCGCCAACCTTCTTGTAACTAAGAATATTTTGTCTTACAAAAATTATGTTGTTGTAAATATATTGAGAGGCTACGGTAAGGATACCTATTTCCTTAAATTTTTCTCGAAGTGAATCGCGTGGTTTTAAGTTATAAATTGCGCGTATTGCCCTTTTTTGTAATACAAAAATTCTCCCAATATCTGCCGCTCTACCCCATATTAAGATTCCATAAGACATAATACTATGAAAATAAGCAAAATATACTATCTTTGCGGTCTCCACGTCAGTTAATTGTCGAATCTTTCTAACCGCGTAAGCAGCAGAGCTTAGTTTGCCAGCAAGAGTTGATATATGGGTGCCCCATTGCAGCTTCGCATCTAAGGTTATCCCCAAAAATGTAGTAGTCTCTTCTATTTTCAAAATATCATTATTTATCCTTAAATTAATGTTACTTGTGTTCTTGGTATTGGGCAGTGCGAATTCAATACACTTAGTTTTTTTTGCATTTAAAAGTAGATTATTTACAGTAAACCAGTGAGTTACCTGAGATATGGCACCATTTATATCGTCAAAATTGTCCTTATTTCTATCGACTTTAAAAATCAAAGACGTATCGTCAGCAAATAGTACGATATCGCAAATATTTTGGACTACATATGGTAAATCGTTTATGTATACTAAGAACATGAAAGGACCTAGAATAGAGCCTTGAGGAACACCCATTAGTGAGGCTGATCCGGATGACTTCACATCATTCACACATACTGTTTGAATACGATCACTAAGATAGGACGCAATGAGACCAAGCGCAGTGTCTTTGATTCCATAGTGGCTCAATTTAACTAAAAGAGTCTCGTGCTCAACGCAATCAAATGCCTTGGATAAATCACAGAAAATACCAATGGCATTCTGTGACCCCTCCCACGCATTGAATATATGCTTTAACAGCATTGCGGCCGCGTCGGTTGTTGATCGACCTTTAGTGAAGCCATACTGTTCAGAATGGAGTAGCTTATTAAAATTGAAATGCTGAAGCAGTTGGTTGAGCATGATTTTCTCAAATATCTTGCTCAGTGTTGGCAAAATTGAAATTGGCCTGTAATTGTTTGGGTCATTTTTGCTACCCGATTTAAAAAGTGGTATCAATTTACTACATTTCATGAGATCTGGAAAAGCGCCTGTATCCACAGACTCATTAAAAATTAAGGCTAGATATGGCGCAATAATATCAATAATATTGTTAATTATTTTTACTGATATTCCCCACAGATCTCCGGTTTTTTTGCTTTGTAAAGATTTGAACACTTTAACAATGTCATATGGAGTAACGTATTCAAACCTAAACAACACACCGCATTCAGTGACATTGGCCCTGAGAAGATCATAGGCTTCTGTTGGTGAAGAGCTAAGGGAACTTTACCAAAACTGTCCAAACTTCAATTCATCCCTATGTTGAAATTGAAAAATCAGCCCTAATAAAATGAAAACATCGACTTTATGATTCGGCAAAGTAGGCTGCAAAATATAAGAAAGCGGACCTCACCTAGGTTGGAAAACGCTAAGCCGAATAAAAAGAAGAATACGGAAATAATAATTCATCGTCATTTCCGATTTTTAAATTTAAAAACTGGTCAAGTGTGAGCCGGATTCGCACATGAAGGATTCCGTACCCATAGTATACAAGTTATAATATATACCTACCTAACACTCTTATATAGAACACTGCAAGTTAATGTGATTAAGTAATTTAACTTATCGTGAACACACTTTATTTATTTTTTGTGATGTAACCACAAATTCACTGTTTTTGGATTTTTTCCTTTTCATCTGCTACCTATACCTAAGTCTTACCTACCTGCCAAATTTCATTATTCTAGATCAACGGGAAGTACCCTATTGGTTTTCTTGACAGACACGATAGTCGGACAGACCGACAGACAGGCAGGCAGACAGACAGACAAACAGACAGACAAAGTGGTCTTCTTATTTTCCTTTTGAGGTACTGGACCCTAAAAACGCAATTAGTTTTCATCTAAAGCTACTTTAACCTTTCCATACAACCTTATTTCTACACACAAAGCTTGGCAACTTACAAATTAATGCTTATTCGATTTTCCACGAAACATATTATGAAAAGACGGCTTCGGGCTCCGTCTCGTACAGAATAGGGGTGGATTTATGTTAACAGGAAGTGCCCCGGCGAAATGGCGTACTAAGCCTTCAGAAGGCTTCAGATACGGGTTGTGTACGTGTATTGAAATATATAGCTGTATGTAGCGAAGCCACACCATCGATCGGTTAACATTATTTTCCAATCTTACGTAATAATATATAGGTATGCTGTGTGAGGTCAAATAAGTTTAGGAGCTTTTTTATTCATAACTTTAATCCCTTGCCTACTTATATTGTTATTTATTCTTCGGTTATTCAGTTAATTCATTGTCAACTTGGTTATTTCTTGTGGTAGGTACGTACAACTTAGGTACCTACCTAATTAACTGACATCAATTTTCATCCAAGCTCTGGCGTACGAAGCCTGCCTACAGAAGCTTTCAGGATTCAGATACAGGTTGTAGGTATACGTGAGTTCAAATATTATAGCTGTACGTAGCCCATGGATTGGTTAACATTATTTTTCGATCTCCTGTACGCTTTTTGAGGTCAAAGATTGAGCTTTTTGGGGTTCCGTACGAAAAGGGTGCAAATGGGACGCTATTACGAAGTCTCCGCTGTCCTGTCTGTCTGTCAGCGGGTTGTAACTCATGAACCGTAATAAGTAGAGAGTTGGCTCTGATGGTATGGAACCTTTTGTGTGCGAGTCTAACTCACACTTGACCGGTTTTTAAGTAGGTTTTTTCTGTAACGTACCTAAAAAAGGAATCTAGAAATGATACCCAAAGTTGTAACCGCGCGGTAATATCAATAAGTACAAGTTAGACTATAGATGCCATTACCTATTGAGATGCACAATCAAACCTAATCCTAATCAAGCCCTATTCAATTTTACTAATCTCTGATTAAGGACCGAGGGGGTAGGTGTTTTCCAATTTCCAAACGTAACAAAAAAACAAGATGACGGTTCCATAAATATCCAATAACCATAGTTTCACGGTGGCCCTCTCAGGAAATCGATCATTCCCTCGCCCTCTGAAGGATTAGGGCGTCTGCAATGGAAAAAAAAGTGGTGTATTCCCTAATTGTCGTATTTTTTAAAATGCTCATTTATTTGAAAAAAAAAACGGTCTATTGCGAGTCGAAATATTCCGTACCATACCTGGGATTAATTAACCACCAAAGTATTTACAAAATGTAGGTACGTCGTGCAAGAAAAACTTATTTTTAATTTGCATGGGTGATTTTGAAATTTTATTATTAAATAATAAATGAACCGTACCTAATAGGTAGAGAGTTTAAATTTTCAGTGTGTAAGTAGGTACTTAGGTATATCTATTGCCACTATAACAACAAATAATAAAAAATTCCGAATGGCTGCCATACAAATTAAAAAAAAATTAAAAGTACAAATCTTGTACTATGTACGAAACCGTTCGTGTGCAAGTCCGACTCGCAGTTGACCCGTTTTCCATCTTATCAGACAGTCTGTGTTGACGTCAATATTTTTTTTACACCACGGTTAACAGATTCGTCTTAAAAGTATGTTGGTTAAACAGAAATCAGTCATTCTGAGCTTTACCTAGTTTTCATGTCAGAACAAGCAAAACCTACTTATGCTGAAAATACTTAATTGTCAATAAAAAAATTACCTGAAGAGAGAAAAATGCGGGTTGAGTGGGGAAAACGAAAAAAGCATTAGGCTTAAACTAAAGGGAAGGTGTTGCCTAAGGTTCTTTGCGGAGGGCGCGTCAGCGGTGATTTTTGTTCAGGCTAATGGATTTTATTTACGGCGTAGTGACGTCATGAAACATGTGAAAAGCAATTTTTTGACAGCATTTTCCATTATCATAAGCAACCTTGCCCCGCGTACTTTTATACGACCTTTTGAATGTAAGTAAATAGAACTAACATGAGTAATATACTCGTAGGTACCTAGTCTATGTTTATGTAGGTACATATACTTACCTAATTATCGAAGACGGGCGGATCAGCATAGTGTGAAATCATCATCATTATCATAATCAACCTATTGCCAGCCCACTATTGAGCACGGGTCTCTTTTCAAAATGAGTATAGGGTTGTACCTACCAAGTAGGTATAGTCCGCCGCGCTGGCCAAGCGCGGATAGGTAGACTTCACACGCCATTACCTATAGAAATGTAACAAGCCATGCAGGTTTCCTCATGATGTTTTCCTTTGCCGTTAAAGCAAGTGATACCTATTTAGTTGCTAATATTAGAGGTCCGTGCCCGGAATCGAACCCCCTGACCTGCCAAATAGGAATCCATCGTCTTAACCAATAGACTGAAACATACTTAAGTCTTGAATTTAGTACAAAATCAAAACTAAGAAAAGATGTTCAAAAATTCCACCCGAGCTAAGCTAGGGTTTAAAATGGAACAACTGATAAAAGATTCTACAAAAAAATAAAAGAAATTCCGATACACAAATTCACTCCAAAAGCACTCTAACACTACACCCAAAGACGATCAAATGTCCGTTCTGTACATAGACAATATAGATATATAAGAGAGGGAGTCGCCCCAAGATACAGGGTGATTTACCCCGGCCTCCGAGACCCTTATCTTGCGTCGTTATGACCATGTGAGGGGAAAGTTATTGTACCGGAGGGTTACAGGGAGGTGTGGGGGGGGAGGGGGGTCGAAGATTCCTCCCGTCAAAGGGACATAATGTGTTATTATTTTTAGAGTGGAAGCACGCGTGACTTTTGCTACAAAGCCTTTGAGAGAGGCTGTTTTTTATTTGTATGTTGCGAATAGAAAATAATTGTGACTGAATATTTAGAATTGTTCAGAATAGAAAGCGATTTAGTTAATGAAATGGATTTTTTTTATTTCATTACGAGTTAGACTAGACTAACAATACATTAGACTGCAATTTCACTTGACGGTAGGTAAGTGATAATGCAATCTAAAATGAACCCGGGATGTTCTATTTACGTTCCACTGCGCCATGGAAAAGGTTACTCGTACTCCCCCAAAACTCTGATAAATTAACTCTGATTTTAAAAGTTAATAGCTACCTACATTTAATTTGTTTAATTTTAATGTTATATTTTGAAATGGGGTCAACCTGGTTGAATTTTAGGTGATAGCAAAAATAATAAGTCAGTTGAGTTAGTTTTAGGCTTCTTTTCACATTCGCTTGGAACCCAAAAATTTACCTCACTTGAAGAACATCTATTTGAACAAAGGGTTTTTATGGCATTATCTCGTTGATTTACTTACCTACTTACTAATATTTTTAGGGTTCCGTCGAACCTCAATAGGAAAAAAGGGACCCTCATAAGATTTTTTAACTTTTTTCTCTATCTGTCTGTCCGTCTGTCCGCCGTGTCAGTCAAAAACCTATAGGGTACTTCCCGTTGACCTAAAGTCCGGAAATTTGGCAGTAGGTAGGCCTTCTTGCTCTAGTAAAGGCAAAAATCCAAAAACTGTGAATTAGTGGTTACAACACAAAAAGAAATTAAAATGTGTTGACGAAAATACTAATTTACTAAATTACATAAACTTGCAGTGTTCTTCATAAAAGTGTTAGGTACATATATTTTGGACAATGGTACGGAACTCTTGAAACACTTTTTTTGGTATATTATAATCTTCATAAGTTGGTAGTCACTTCTTAACAGGGCTCTCTCCGTCACTCGCTTCATACAATCGTAGTTCCAATTTCATTTGAATATTAAGCAACCAAAGTCCATGAAATTTTGTAGACATATTCTAGAAACTAATATATGTGTCAGTGGTGTTTTAGATTTTTCTAAAAATATGTAGTTTTAAAATTAAAGGGGCTCAAATATTTGTATGTAAATTTTTAAGACCGCGTAACTTTGAAACCGAATATTTTAACAGAAATCTGAAAAACCACACACATAGATATTAGTTTCTAGAATATGTCTGCAAAATTTCATAGACTTGGGTTGCTTAATATTCAAATGAAATTGGAACTACGTTTGTATGAAGCGAGTGACGGTGAGACCTCTCTTAATATTCAATCCGTACCATATGTCCGTATAGTAAGTAGCATGTTATTTAGTTCCATTGTTCTAAAAACTAATTTGACAAAAAGGAAAATGCTTTGAAAGTAATAAAAGACATTTTTTAAATTCCATCAAAAGAATTGCCTGACATGTTTCGCAAACCATTGGTCCCCGCAATAAAATTATATACGCCTACCAAATAAAAAGAAGTCCCCTCGAGGCGACGGCATTCTGCATGCAAAATTTAATTTTAGAATCCGAGCCGTTCCCAATATAGGTAATATTCAAAATTTATGTTCCATGTTTGAATTCGAATTGTTGTCCCTCGTCATAAATTTGTTTTGTTTATGCCTTCCCGTTTGGCAATAGATCAGTTTTAGTTCATAACTGTTCTTATATTTTGTTAGCATTTTAATCATTTTCATTAGACATATTTTAACATGTCATCTGTAATCCTGGTAACAAGCCGTCATTTTTCAAAGCACCTTTGAGTTGTCAAAATGCTTACAACCCTGCTTTAATATCTAACAATATGTACTCTATGTTGCTACGCGTAAGTATGTGTCACACGCATAAGCTTACGAATTTGTCTTTACTTTTTGAAATACAATTGTATGAGCTTTGCCTATCTGTAAATTTATAATATCTTTGGTTATCTGTACCTATCTACGTCTGTGAAAATGGGTTTAAATCTTGTATAAAATATAACAAAAGTCTAAGGGCGTTGAGAAGTAAATAAGTAAGTCAGGTCATTCAGTCAATCATTTTCTTTTTATATTTCTGAACCTTAAAAGATATAAGTAGGCATCTATTAGAAACCTATAATTTATTTACAAGGTAATAGGTTTGTACTTAGGTAGGTACCTAACTACTTATTGGAAATAATATTATGTGAAACAGTAGTTAAATTTGAAAACCTAAATAATATTCATAATTTAAAATCTGCAAATAAGAAATATTCTTACCTAAATCAAAAACGCATCAAACAACAATTAAAACAATTATGAGGGTGAGGGATGAAAACACTGCGTAAAAGTCGTGTTAAAAGGCAAAGTAATACAATTTTCCCGCCTTTTTCTCCCTCGCCTAATTACCAGTCATTTTATTAATAAAGTAGATCGTTACAATTAGGGTGGTATCACATAATGAACACTAAATAGCGTTCTCGGTATTTTTATTTTGCATTTACATCTAAATTGCTAAATAAAGAAATATCAGTTAGGTAGTTTTTCTTCACAATACAAAATGAGCTTCTTTTTTTGATGATAGCAACACTGAGAGAAAAATATGATGTAGCTACTAGCGGAATGTTCAAAAAAAGAATGAACATTTTCCTCCAATTTACGCGTCATAAATTATACTCAGTGGTCGGAGTTGCCCACTGAAAATATTTAAACATCAAATGGTCGCGTGGGCTCACGGGTCAACCATTCACTAAAAATATATTTGAATAACGAATGATATACGGTTTGTTTATTGGCGGGCTTGTTCGTTCCTTTTTTGAATTTCATTATTTCGCTGACCGGCGCGCGTTGGGTCGCCGGCGGTCATTCATGGGGGCCGATTGGTTGGATGACCCCTCGTGTTCGCTACATTATGTACAAACTTTGTAATATTTTCGCAGCTTGGCAGACTCGACTGACCGGTTTTAGATTGGGGTACGCCGTACGAGTTATTGGAAATTTTACGTTTAATTTGTAATTTCATAAACTCGCGTGTCTTTTTGAAAGGTTCATTTGGGGTGGAATGCTTAAGGTGTCGTGTTTGAAGAAACATAATTTATAGCTTTTTTAATTGATGCCGAATGAATTTTTATTCACTAGTTCTTAGAATTATTTTTCGTTCATAATGAATCCTTAAATATTCTTATAAGATTAACTATAGCTAGCTAACTCACCCAGCTTGGCTCGGGTAATATTTAAAAATCTTTTCTTAGAAAACTTACATGAAAAATCTCGTTTCTAGACCCAGCAATATCAACGGTAGCTATGTCGATAGTTCAGTCTATTAGTATATTCTTTTGTTTTTACATACATACAAATAAGATTTATCTATAGGTATATATACAAAACAAACACGTTAACAAATAGATATAGATATCAAGTATAATAAATAATGGTATCAGAAAAACAATTCATGAAAGTTTTCCCCCTAAAAAACCTAACTACACGTCCAAAATAAAGTAGGAGTAAGAAATGGAACTCAAACGCTATTATTTTATTGGAAATTTGAACCGCGGCCCTCCCGAGGTGGCCTCCGAATGAAAAATGAGGAAACTTTCCCTCTCCGTGTTTATTTTAACACTAGTTATATAAAAAATGTGGGGTTCGGAAGGAATCCCTTCGGCTTGATGTATAGCGCTGGAGGTTTGGGATTTTGCATTCTTTGAAGAACATTCTATGTTAGAGCTTTTCACGGCCCCTATAGCGCACTGCGGTTGATACTTAGGTATATTTAGGTAAGGTACATTCTAAGATTTTTATTCCATAAGTCCGAATGAATAAAGGATCTGTGTTTGTCTGTCTGTCAGTACGTCTGTATAGCCAATTAGCTATGAAATTAAGAATTTACTGGATCGATTTATTGGAATTTAGTAGGTAGGTAGGTACCTATAGGTACATTTGAATTCTTATAACGCAAATAAATGAATTTTAAATATGGAGGTCATTTTGGGAGAAAATTAAAAAAAGTTTTGCAAACTGTAAGTACCTACTCCTTATAGTACTAAGTAGGTATATTATATATTATGACGTATTATTAAATAAAAGAGCTTACAAATATCTACTTAAAATAAATTCAATTAATAGTAAAGATAAAGTTTCATTGACTGGACTTAGGACTGACTTTGAAGGGGTTAAATTAAACCTATACTTGCCTATTACCTACCCTTAATAGGGTTTTAAGTTACATGGTAGGTACTTGCCTACCTATAAGAACGCTAAATCGATTGGCGGTACGTACGTCCTACCTACTTACCTAGATACCTACCTACTATTCGGAGACCCAAGCCTTCTCATTCTGAGAGGAGACTCGTGCTCAGTAGTGGGCCAGCGATGGGTTTAGATGATGACTAAACTATGTACCTACTTATAAAATGATAACCTACACCTTTAAATATCTTACTTAAATTTTATGAAAAAATGTTGCATACTTCTGAATAGCTACGTAGGTAAGCTAGGTAGGTATCTATTGCATTGTATCATAGAGTTACAAAACAATATATGTATATTGATCATTTTTATAATGTCATAAAATATGTTTGTTCGTTCATTAACTCTTTAGCCAATGTTAATAAAGAAACAGTATTTAAGTTCTTATTTGAAAATATTTTTGAAAAAGTAACCTTTTTTTTAAGTAAATGATAACCCACGTGAACTTTTAAGAAAAAATAAGACCAAAAACTTATTAATAACCAACGTAACAACGCATTCTACTTAAAAATATTTTATGTAGCCCAAGTATAATACTCAAAGGTAAAGGCAACCCTTCTTAATAGAGCTCTCATTTCTCCACGGGAGAACACAAGAAAAAAAAGCAAACAGACAAAGGGTGCGCTGTAAAACGAAAGGCTACAAAAAAGTCAAGCGCCGACCTTACATATCAACATCACCTGCGCCTGTGTCTGTGGATGGAAAACCGTGACGAAAATGCTGCGTGGGGTACATAATATTCGGACCCCAACGCACACAGGGTCGAAACACATAGTGATCCCACCCACACCACGGAAAGTTCATATACGGGCCTCGTATGTGGCCACGTGTGCGCGAGGGACACGTGTGGGAGTGAAACGGGTGTATGGAAGGTGCTGCGGGCGTGAAAGGGACAGTGTTTGCAGGACGAACGATACAACAAATCAATACGAGCGGTGGTGACCGGTAGCCTGTGTCACAACCCCCCCTCCCGACCCCCCTTCGGCCCACAGACCGCACGCCTCCACCTACATTGTCAAATGCCACAGAGTAAGCTTGGCTTCGAAAATTATCCAATGTAGGTAGGTGAATCTGTATTCGGTTTTCCTTTGTTTGTAACGTAGGTAATTTGTTCAAATAGGTAGGTTTTGCTTGTGTTCCAAGTACCTAGGTATTAACAACTACTTTTAATGCTTTATACCTATTGTTCTGAGTACGATACTGCATGTTTCTTTCTGTATTTTTTTTGTATAATGGTTATTAATTAATTATTTAAATGTATTAAATTTTACAATCAATTCCATTTGCTAATCCACCCTGACTTCCCTTAGTTCTGGGGCTTCAGATCGTATTCTAAAAAACGTTGTATTGTAAAACCTCGATATTCCACACCCAGCTATGGAGCTGTAGATCCATTGGTATGTCAATGAGTGGGGTTCCTCTTTTATATTTTTAAGTTTACAATTTTAATTTTTGTAGCCTATGAGTTTTTTTATACCGTCACCATTCAGCCTACATCTTACTTAAGTACTGAAGATTTCTAAAAACCATCCTAAATATTATACACAATTATATTATATATTACTTTTTAAATAAATCTAAAAAAGTAATAAATTTTGACCCTCTATCAACACATTACTCTGTGTGAAAAATATACCCGCTTGACCGCGCTTACGAAAAATTGTGGAAACTAAAAAATTCGGCTAGCTTTAAAATTCACTTTTTTTTTCTTTTTGCCACTCTATTGTCACATTACTCTGTACGGAAAATCCGCTTGACCGCGCGTATGGAAAGCGCAGCGAACTCGGGGCGAACAAACTTGATACTTTCCTAACTTTTAAAAAGGAAACGTTAGAGATGTATAACAAGTATCAAGATACTTTTTAACGTTTTGTACCTTTTTTGCTAAGACTTAATTTTTCGTTTGAAAAATAATATTCTGTGATCAATGATCTTATTTACTTAGTTGGATAGTACTTACATGTTAGTTATCAGTTTTTTTTTATCTTAATGGCAAGTTCAACAACTTAGTTGTCTTAGGTGGATTGCCTACTTATGTTCTAGAAAGCTCTTTTAATATTTAAATTTTATAATAAGTTGATACCTACCTACCTACTTCATACACAAGCCGCCGCGCCGGTACGCCGGCTTTTTATAATCGCGTAGAGGTCGTCGACTTAGGATAGGTTCAGGTCAGTAGATTCCATGAATTATTTACCTATTCCATAAAAATTAGGATTAGCTACTTAGCTTAAAAAATCAATGATAGATAAATATTTTATTACGGGCAGGTGAGGTAGGTTAGATATTGGATCGCAAAATGCAGTTGCACTCCCTGGGGCTTGATGAACCGACACACGTTAGGGTCCCGAGATTCTAAAATAGCGACCTCGCATCGAAAACCGCAGCATTATAGCATAAGCAGACCCCTCGCTTGTGGAGAGATGACATAAAAGAAATTGCAGGGAGCCACTATAGACCCAGGTGTATGCAAAAACGCTGCGTGTGGAAGTAATTCCAAGATACCTACTGACAAAAAAAGCTTATTAAGCTTATATTATAATTAAGCTTAAATATTAATCACCCACTTATTGTATATATTATTGTACCAATTGGATATAGGTACAATGGTACCTACCTACCTGCCGAAATCCCAACAAGGAAAACAAAATAGACGAATTTCAAAAATCTACCCTCGTTTATGGGATAAACTGTCCGCCATATTCGGTAACCTAGCAACGACCGCTGTCCACGCGAGGGAACCCTACTCGCCTTACCTCTCTACCCTCCGAAGGGCTCATAGAGGGCCGAGGGATAAACTGTAAAACCGCCACCCCCTCCCCTCGCAAACGGCGTTGTAATTTACGGCATGAACCCTTCCTGAATCCTGCCGGACTTGGAAATTGTTAGGGTTTTAAGTGCGAAGCTTCCCTACATAACAATAAATCTAGAATAATTGTTTTGTTTACACTATAGATGTTCCTATTAGTAAGAAGGTATATAGGTAGGTATACCTACCTACGCTACCGGTAATCAGGATGATTCGATTTCTTTTAAATTACGTACCCATACCTAATTAGTTTTTCAAGCGATCTTTCTTCCTATCTGGGTTACATGTCTCTAAGCAACATGAATATCGAGTGTACTTATAGTTTTTTATTAATTAACAATTAGGTACAAAATTTTAGCACCGTTTTTCCAGTAGGTAGGTACCTACCTACCTTCACAAGTATTTACTTCAGAACAGAAAATACTCGTTTCAGCTGCTGAAGTTATTTTGCTATTATTGCTTAGCTGAAGTTATTGAAGAATATTATAGGTTAAATTTCAATGTTAAATACCTACGCACAAAAATCAATAACCCAACTTCCTACATTTACTTAGGTAATTTTTGGAAATCACGATCATTATGAAACTTCCGCCACTAATCTATATATAATAAATAAAATTGGAGTGTCTGTCTGTAATTTCGAAATAACTACCACATATTAAGGTCATATGGTTATTTGAACGATACCATAACTGAATCACACGTTTTTAAAATTTTTGTCTGTCTGTCTGTCTGTTTGAAAAGGCTAATCTTCGGAACGGCTGAACCGATTTTAACGGGATTTTCACATACAAGTAGAGAATTGACCAGGGTGTAACATAGGCTACTTTTTTAACCGACTTTCAAGAAGAGAGTTGTGTTTTTCTACCTATGTACACCGAAATCTCCGAGATTTCTGAACCGATTTGCGTCATTTCTTTTTTAATCGATAGAGGAACTTTGCGACATTCTTTCATAAAAAATTTGGATTCCAACTCCTTAATCCTGATGCTGCAGGGAATCTGACCAATCCACGCGGGCGAAGCTGCGGGCATCAGCTAGGAAATAATAATCATCATGATCAACCCATAGATCAAGAGATGATAATAATAATTACATTCTCGAATAAAATGATACTTACCTATTCCTAAGGTGTTGCTTCAAAGTTTATGCTTATTACGACACTTTATCGCATACGACATTGAAATTTACTTTCGAGTTCATAAAATTCAGCCCTTAAAAGTATTTTCACGAGCTACGGAAACTTCGCGAGTAAATAAATCTTCAAGTTTTGCCGCCGTTGCGACTTCGGTCACTCGATGATATTCAGATACTTTGCTTATAAATAAAACCAGCCAAGTGCGAGTCGCCAACGTTATTTTAGGGTTCCGTACATAATTATAAACAACATATTTTATAGGTATATGAAATATTTCATTTCCGTAAAAGAAAACCTCAAAAATGTTCCCCCCACATTCCAGGGTAGGAATAAAAAAGGCTCCATTTTCATGTATGGGAGCCTCCCTGAAAAATAATTTAATTGAGTTTCTGATTAAATATTCGGTTTTGGGTGAACGTTCTAATTAGGTAGTACCTACTCTAAATAATACCAAAAATTCAGGGTTGTAACTCATTTCGTCTACGAGCTAGAAACTTGTAACACGCGGATATACAGGCAGCAGTGTGACATTAACAGGGGCCCATTTTGACCCCTTGAATACGGAACCCTAAAAATTGTTTGTTCGAATGTTCCTCTTCCTTTAATTAATGGTTTTCGTGTTTTCTTTTAAAATAAAACTAAAATGTTTTACATGATATTCATATCTCACTAGCCTTTTTCCGCGACCTCGTACGCGTGATGTAATTTATGAAAGAATATTAAAAATCCGATCATTCGTTCCGGAGATTAACCACCCCATGGGAGGCATGGGTACAACCAAACTTTTAATAAACTTTAAGTAAAGTACCTCTTTATAACAGACTTGTGTTGTGTAGAAGAATGGGTTCTGTAGTCTCAATATACTTAGAACTTTAGTACAAAAATAATACAAATCAATACCAAAGCTAGCCGTCTGACCAACATACATACATCATATAAATATACAAACCGTTTTACCCTTATGGCCAGCACGGTCCGCGGCCATCTTGGATCCGCCCGCCTCCCCCGCCCACACTTCTTGCCCCACACCCGATCTAAGGGGCCTTTGAAAGACCGAAACGTACTAATACTAATGTCCTATACGGGTAGGTACGTATATACGCATGTGTGAAGGTACCGCCGACGTTAGGATCAAGTTTTCGGTAATTGCTTCAATTTGCCTTACAGAATTCTAATAGGCATGAACATTGTTTCGGTAGTCAAGTAAGGACGTAGCCTCAATAGGACAAAGATAGATTGTACCGAAGTAATTCGAAAGGTCTTAAATTCGAATCTCGTGAAAATATGAGGAACCTCCGATTTTCCTCTAAAAAAGCTTACAGCTTAGAGCTTAGGAAGCTGTCAATAACGATTCTAAGTTAGAATCCCGATCGTGATAGATCTGAATAATTTTTCTGATAACTTAGTTTTATTCTAATAGGTAGTTCCTACTCAGGTAAGTAGGTAAGTAGGTAGTATATCCTACCTTGGATGAATTAAACACCGAGGTAGTATGTTCTAGTACATACTACCTCGGCCTTCGATTTGGAATTAAATCAGTCTACGATGACTTACATCATCATCATCATCATCGACTGATAGACGTCTACAGCTAGACACAGGTCTCTTCTGATGACCTCCACACGCCACGGTTTTGCGCCGCGCCGCCTGAATCCAGCGTCTCCCTGCGACTCGTTTGTTGTCGTCTGTCCACTTAGACTTTAGAGGGAGTCGGGGTAGCGTTGGAAATGTTGCATTTTCCAGTACGAGGTCGCCATTCAAGCACCTTTCCCATCCCATCGTCTTTTCAAACTCTCTTTTCTCTTCAACTTCACAACGCCTTTAGCTATGTCGATCACTCTGGTTCTCGACTACGGGTCTCCTCATTTGTGATTTAATCACGTAGAAAATAATACCCTATTTAATAGAATAGAACGTCAGGAAGAAGAAGAAGAAGAAGAAGAAGAATTTCTTCTTCTTCTTCCTGACCCTATCCTACGCTACGTGAGATCGGCACAACATGTCTTCTTCTTCGACTCACTTCTGTCATCCGTCAAGGTACCTAAGTAGGTACCTATTAGGTATCCACCCCTTTTCCACACATAACCTCTTTCATGCAATCACCAAAGCAAAATTATTAGGTAAGTACTAGTTGATGCCTGCGGCTTCACCCGTGTGAGGTTTTTAAAATCATGTAGAACTCTTTAATTTTCCAGGATAGAAAGTAGCCAATGTCCATCCCCCGGATGCAAGCTGCATCTGTAGCTATCTACATCGGTTAAGCGGATGGGTCGTAAAAAGCTAACAGACAGACAGATAGACACACTTTAGTACCTATATTTTTATTTATATTAAGTATGGATATGGATGGATTTAGCAAAAAAATACCCATAACAACCGATGAAAAAATATTCCTTTTAACCGTTTACGTTTACTATACATATCTACCTATATTCACTGAAAACATACGTTCACAGTCGCTATCAAAGTGAATATTCATAATAATTTAGTTACGTTATTTTACGATACGGTTTACGGGCTCCTTTTATGACTTGTTACGTACCAAAGTGCAGATTTTGCGTTAGCGGCTTGCCTTCTGAATAAGTTGGTAGCTCGTATAAGATGTTGGTAGACCTATATTATGGCACCATAACCTGAATCCATTTTTGTGGGGAAACTATAAAATTAGATATTTTTTATAGTACTTAGGTACCTACTCTGAACCAGATTTTATACGACCATCTTGGCGCATCGGTGAGAGCTGTGGTTTTGTAGTGGAAGGTCCTGAGTTCGATAGTTACCTAGCCACGGCAGAAACCTCCCACTAGACCAGACCAGAGACAATTTTCAGAAATTATAAATTGCCAGATTGTTTCTGCTGAGATTTTGGGAGGTCGTCAGATCCTACGAGTATTCATACCTTTTTAGCACCAAGCTAAGTTGGTACCTACTAGGTAGATAATATGTAAAAGAAAATATCTTAATCTGCAAAAATTCTAAATTGTGGTAAAAAGTGGTAAATTATTTGACGATTCATAAGCACTTGTAAAAGTTTATTTGAATAAAAATCTATTCTATTCTATTCTATTCTAAGCTCTAATTAGTATGATACTTAAACCCAACTTAGTGACTTAATACTTACCTACCTACTTAAAGTTTTTAACATTTTTTATTTGTTCAATGGCAAGCTACATTATGACAAAAATAAACGTTAGTAGGTTCTTATTTTTCATTGCCTTCTTACTTAATTCATTATTAATATTTTAAACCGATAAAGTGAGGTTGAAACTCACCCAGTAAGTAGGCGCGACGGACTCGATTAAATTGCAAAAATTCTGATGGATACCTAACATTCATGCATTTTGTACCTAACATCGCATTATATACTAGAATCACCTAACAACGGCTTGAAAACCACTACATTAAACATAAAATTATCTTTCAAATGTGCATATAATATTTTACCTTTTAATTTAGAATAAAATCTAGATAAATTGTAACTTCTTCCTGGTAACTTCACCACAGAATAATGGCTATGAAATTGCGGTCAGCTCTTTGTACCTACTCATACGTTAAAGGGTGCCATGAGAAAAATATACCTACTTACCTTCAAGCACTATACCTATACCTACTTAAGTCTAGATTTTAAAGAAAACCCGTGTGAACTCTTTGATTTTCCGGGATAAAAATTAGCTAGGTATGTTATATATGCAGTGTGGATGCAATCTCTGTACTTACCAAAAAAAAATGATGAAATGAAATGAAATGAAAATTTATTTCACAAATTTAGATACACGCATTTCATGGAGTCTTAGCCCCTAAACTAGGACAGCCCGTATTATAGGGGCCTTTCAGCTAGGTATATGATTAAAAGAATAACCATATAAGTAGGTACCTACATAATAAGATCTGGGGAGGTAATAATAAATCCGAGATCAAAAACTGTGAGCAATATTGGTACCGACAATCAAATCCCACAACACAGCGCATTTGAAAGGTAATAGACGTGACTGAGAGCAATACGTAACAGCCTTAAAGATACATTACCAAAAATAAAATATTCATGGCACCCCCCTAAATTCCCATCAATACGGTGACTAAACACAAAACCCCGAGGTGCACACACGTAAAATATTCACTCGCCAAGCCAATACATCATTCATTCGTCCACGGAGAACGGTTCGACACCAATCTTCCATTTGGCAAGAAAATCGATACACGTCGTGGCCATATAAGCATTCCGGGGGAGGCAGACGGGGTGTCTTAAGGGGAGTTTAGGTTTAGTCCCGAATATTGAATTTCCCTTGGGACAAACCCGTTTCGCTTTGTCCCTTTGGCCGGGGTCGTATAGGCCGTGGTGCCCGGGCCCTCAGCCTACATTTGTAGCCACCCACACATCGATACTTTGTATATGTTGCTACGTGCGTATACGTTGTGCGTAAGTGTTGGATAATAACATCGAGGCTACCCAGCATACGTGACTTTGAGAACGACGGGACGACGATATGCCTACAGATGTATAAGTTAACATAATTTATATAGGTGGGTATATGAGTAGGCGTTCTAGGCATTCGCCTCGTATGTAATGTAGGTACGGGCTTTGCATCAAAGCCTCTAAATTAGGTCTCTTTTAATAAAACATTCCACACGACCTTTTAATAAAATTCCATTCTGCGTATCCCTTCACACACACTAGGTATAGGTAGGTACCTAGCTGTAAGGTTTTAGTTAAAAATAAGGGCCAGCAAATGGTTTGGTTTATAATATTTTCTAGATAGGTATTAGGTAAATGATGTAACAAAACTTGAGAAATAGGCAAGTAGCCTTGTAGCCTTCGCTTCAAATATAAGACCGGCAAAGAGATATTATAGAAAGACATTAAAAAAAAAATTGGGTCTGGGTACCATATTTATATATTTTGAATATTCTTAATTCTTAGACAGACACATAAATAGAATTTATAACTTTATCTGTCTGTTTGTTAATTTTTCATAGTTTTAATAAGTAAATTAATCAAGTTAGGTTAGATTATTTAGCAACCTTGTTATTAAATAAGTATTTGTCAAAAATTGCACCTATGTCTTTTTACGTCGCTAATAATAATTAATCAACTGATTACGGATGGATTATTATTAATTTTGACCCTTCTTAAGTCAATTTTAACGTTTAGTACAGTAAATCATCATTGTTGGTAAATCAAAGAGTTCCCACGGAATTTTTATAAAACCTAAAACCGTGCGGAAAAAGTTGTGATCTGTACTTAAAAGTAGTAGGTAAGTAATAATAAGTCCGTAATATAAGCTCTTAAGCTTTATAAGGCTTTTCTAAACTAGGTAGCTGAAGCCTTAACCCTCATGCAATCTAATACATCACATAGAAACTTCCTCTACGCTCTACATTTTCAGCACATACGAGGCGTAACAGTACAATTCGGGTCTTCCTCGATATACTACCGCTATGGCAGTTTATTCCCTGCTCCCATATACTCGTATTCAGCGCTTTCAGTCCCCATGCCAGCTATTTGCCGCTTCATTTACTGGTGACTGCTGTAATATATGGAACAAGGAATGTCTGCGATCGAAACGAAACACATTGTTCGCTGGTAGGAGAGTGGTATTAGACATAATTCACAAACAAACAAGTAGGTACTTAGGTATAGGATATTAATAGATATCGTGTAACCATAGGTATTGTTCAGAGCATTCTGAATGAGCTTTATAAATAGGTAGGTATACCTATCTTACCAGAAAAACAGGCTGAAATTAAATAGTATGACAATAATATTTTAATTTCGCTAGCTCCAAACAAAAAAGTTTAAGAAATAAATGTTTCACTTATACAAAGTTAATGATCAGTTCAAATTTTTATGCCTAATTACAATTTTATAATCATTTTATGATGATCTCCAATAAAGCTTCTGAGCTTTTTTTGGTTTTAAAGGCTATGAAATCAAAAATTGATAAACTGAAATTATCACTTCCTAACACTATTCTCTCCAAAACTTGCGCGTGGCAGGTATAAGTAGTAGATTGGGTTCAAGATGCAAGTAAGTAATTCTAAATACCTAATCTATTGGCGGACTATTCCTACCTGCCTTACGTATCTATCGTAAGTAGAGAAACCCAGTAATTCTCCGTGTTTGCATCCTACCTATCTGAAATATCTTGCCTAATACATATCTATTTGTATACATATAGGTGATCTTCTACATAAGTAGGTATAGGTTTATTTCGGTAGGAGTCCACCACCGGGAGGGTTGTCGAGCGACCGATATATCTCTGCCACAATAAGATAGAAACTAATCTCCAAGCGAAAACTTAACCAACTTCAACGTAATCCCAACTCTATATCGAAAGCATTAAAATTCAAATTGAAACAACTTCACGCTACAAGGCTTCGATGTTGCGCGGAAATTCGAAACCGCATTCCTAGTTTATACGCTACAAACTACTAAGTACTTTGTATTATAGATGCCTCTAGTATTTTCCCGAGACTCCGTTTGTGAAAATGTCAATTTTATTTTAAAGTGACACAAAAATCTCTACAACGAAGAAAACAGAGTGCAACCATTAGCTAGACCTATACAAGGTGTAACCAGAACCCTAGCAAAAATGAAGACAGATGATAAGTACTGTGACTACTGATAAGGTACCACAAAAAAAAAACGATTTAAAAAATCGTGTAAGTATTTTTTAAAAGTTCACAATATATTGCAAATAAAACATCTGAGTGACGCTAGAGGTCAACGAACGTTGCGTAAGCAGGCCACTCGGAGTCAATGCCATAAAGGTGGGGCATAAACCCGAGTTTTGCACGCTATAGGTACATATATACATTGCGGATTTGAAAAATACTAAATCACTAAAACTACAAAATAAGGTAAATAGTTATTGGCATTGGTTTGTGTTAAATTAGTATGGGTAATCATAACTCTAAGTTTTTGCTATCGTTCTGTTTATACCTTGTATTACTTTTACAGCTATGTGATATCCAGTATCTATACTCCACCAGCCGCAATATGACAATTATTATTCATGAGGATAGGTATATGTGTAGTAACAAATTTTTTTTTTATTTGAAAAAAATAGTGCCATAGAAATTATTTTGCTGTAGGATTTGTTACAAATTGACAAAGTTCAAACAATCCTTCGAGTTCATAGAAGTTTTTTACGAGTTCATTTCCGCGATCAGCTGTTTGCAGGGTTGCCACATTGGAGTTTTCAACAAATTCTTTAAGTCCTATCTCCAAAGGGTGTCACGGTCGAAGCTCTTTATTTTCTTGGGTAATATGCACATTCTAACTGACATAAGTACCACATCCAAATTATGAAACCATTAATTACACAATATTTTAAAAAGCGACTTTTTATACTACTCACCTAACGAACTTTAGCTCAAACAAAACACCAAAACAATGCGAAATCACAACAACTACCGACCACCTTGTGTTTTCTTTCACAACTTGTCAGATTTTAATGTCAATTTACATATCCTTGGCTGTCGGGACCCTTTATTCGGAATATCGCGATCACAGACGTAAAATGAGATTAATTTTCGTCCTCGCAGAACAATGAAAACGAACAGTATAGAAAGGGTTAAATACAATAGAAGTTTAGTCTAAAACTCTGCATGTGACTCCGGCTATTGTTTTAAGCAATTGTGACCTTAAAACAATGCGGGAGTTAATTCAATGCAACGCTATTATTTCGGGATTGAGATCTCTATTAGTGGTCCTTTTTTTAATTTGCGACCGTAAATATAATTAACCGAGTCGGATTTAACTCAGGAATAGTTGAACCTTGACTTTTTCAACATTTCTAATCACTGTTAAACGATATTCTTATTGGGAATAGATATATTTATTTTAATACAAGTAAAGACGCTTTTAGAGAACTACTTATGGTAACCTCAGATACTTACATAACTATTTTACCTAAGGAATCCTAACCCTATTATCGTAATGGTTGTCAGATATAATCACAGAAATCCAAATACTAAGGCAATAGTCTTTCACGCCACAATGACCGAATCGATTTGGCTCTAATTAATGGAAATAGTTTATAGGTACCCTGTATTAATACATAACTAGGCTACTTTTAAATCGGAAAATCAAAGAGTTCCCGCGGGATTTTTAAAAATCCTAAATATGTCCACACGGCGAAGGTCGAGGGCATCATTTAGTAAAAAACAATTTAAGTACAATTTTTTTATTTATTCATCTGATCTATGTATGACTTAGGGAGGTGTAATTTAAAAACGAAACAGTGCCTAACAAAAAATCTTCGTACCTACCTAATCTAGCTTGAGTAGGTAAGTATATTAAAATAAGGTTTAATTACATTTAAGTATAGTAAGATTGCTTAGGTAGATGTAGGGACCGACAGAAAAATAACGTATTTTTTCCTACAGGACAAAATTAACCCACGCTCGAGCCAAGTACCTACGTGAAAGCAACAAATAAAAAAAAAAATAGAAAAAGTATAATTTAAAATTGTGGCAATATTTATTTCCCAGTAGCTGAATCGTGGCAGCATCAAAAAGTGTACCGGAGCGGAATATCCAGTTCGTCAAATGTTAATCAGAGGGAGGTATTATACATTATGGTTCAAATATCAAAAGTATCGCCGGTTTGTGCTAGCCAAATGAGAAAGTCGCTGTTTTATTACATACGGAGTTACTCGTGGATTTTATTCCAGGGAAGTTTTAGTTGAAAAAGGAATAGGTATTCGTAGAATGGTGATTTCTGGCCACCTGTACTTATCTGTATGACTAGAGACCGCCCGCGATTTAGTTCTCGTTGGAATTTTGGAAAATATAGGTTTCTATATTATTATATATATTATTATAATATTATATATTATATATTAAAGGTTCAAAATTGAACCTCTGTGCCAAATTTCAGCCTTCTTGGTACAAGGGTTTAGGGTAGGCGTTGATGAATTGAATACAGAATAGAATAGAAAGATTTTTATTTACTTATACAGGCTTTTGAACCGTCAAAAGAATTCACCACAGGTTCCGAATGCCATGCCGACTTCAGCTGTGAGGGTATGTTAATAACTTCTATTCATCATAATGAGAATGTGTAAATAATGTGAACGGGATGTCAAGAATAAATTGGTGCATGCCTAACATAGAGATATTATATAATACGTCCATGATGCCTAACGTTTCAGCTTTGCATGGCGCAGTCGGTAGGATATGAACCTTCGCTCCCACAGGGATTCTGATTATACCAGACAGACCAGCAAACCCGTGCTGATACGATGTTCTTTTTCAGTAGGCTGAACACTTTTTTACTTTTGGGTTGAATCTTTATGAGAGCTTTCAAAGTTTTGCTTTTCCAATTTCACGGTCTTATACAGTACTTAATAGTTCATTGTATAGGTACCACCTACTAATAGATTTTAAACCGTAGGGCGTTTTCAAAGTAATTTACGTTAAGCCATAACTTTATAATCACACATACAATAAATAGGCACATAACAATAAACAGAGGGTGTAATTTCCGAACTATCGTAAACAGACGTTAGATGTTTACCCCAAACGAAAGACACGAAACGCTCATTTGCTTCGAGACTAATTTATAACGTCTAATCCAACCCTTAACAAGGCTCTGTCCGTACATTAAAACCTATTTACACGATATATATGTATTCAGTTAAGCCTTCCAAAAGTAGATTCACACACGGGACTCCCACGCACACATGGAAGCTAAAGCCGCAAGGCACGTAACATAAGGAGCTTTGAAATTAATTTAGCTCGGAACTAGCTGGCAAATGGATAGACGTGAGCCCGGCGTGGGGGGTTCCAACCCCCCTTGGGAGGTGGGAGGCGTATGTCGGGTAAATTCGGCGTTTAGGCGAGCCTTTGTGGTGGGACCGGTTGAGCTTAGAAGTAATTGTGTTGCGAGTTGTGTAAGTTTGGCAGGTTTTATTAAGGCAGTTTGCCGGATTATAATTTGGTTTAAGCATTTTAGTTATATGCTTATTTGTTTTAATGGGATTACTTTTTATTGCCTTCGTTATTAAATTTGCCATAATTTGCATTTTGCCCTTCTATTCCGCTTTGTGAGACTGTAACTTCGATTGATCGAGCAATCTGGAAAAATCTCTGGTCTGTTCGATTGCTCGGTCTATAGACTTGAAGCGTACCTACTACTACTTCTTACTATTTTCTGTAGTCTGATAGTTCGATTATGTCGATCAATCCGGAAAAAGCTGATCTGATAAGCAGAGATAGTTAGCCATTACAAGTACTTTGGTATATTACAAAAAATTGATTGTACCCATCTATATTTTGCACTTTCAGAACAGCTGCAATCACAAACTATATGATAATAGTTAATAGGTAAGTTTTAACACGTGCTAGAGTCTATTGCAATATGCTGCAAAATAACAAAAACAATTTTCCTCCACATGACGTTCAATATTCCGAGAATCTGCCGCATGGATGATAAATTTCCTATTACCCTCTAAGACAAATCCTTTTAACATCCTTCCTTCGCCGAAGGCCTTATAATATCCGTTACATATACTTACTAAATGTACGTACAGTGTACACCACATTGTCTCAAACACCGATAGCCGAGTAGTAATATCCGGGCTTTTCGTACTAGAACTCAAAGCTTTCGAGTGGTGTACCTATAACAATGTACCTGTAGGAACTATGGTGTTTCCATTACTTGTGGTGCATTTCCCTAACACAGGTGGTAATGGCGTCGGCCCTCCAGCGCTCTGAGAGGAACCACAATAGAGGGGTACGCATCACACGTCCTTTCATCACGCGCTAAGGAGCGAAGGGCATGCGGCGAAAAGTGTGAAGGAAATTCTTTTGGATATGTCTATTTTATTCATGGAAATATAAATGTCTTAAATCTTGTATTTAAATAATTATACTAAAATGACAGTTTTTATACATTTCTATTATTGAAAATCGATCAAAAAATCAGCCCTTACTCTATTTTTTCATTATTTTTTTTTCAAGTACCTACCGCTACGCTCGCGATAGTAATTATTAAGGTGTTTTTTTTAAAAAAGGATACTGCTAAGTAGGTATATTCTACCTGTTAAATAGACATACTTATCAAAAATTTCACTTTTGCAGATGTCACATAACTGGTTCATATAAAATAATAATTTATATATTGTTTTTACACGCCTAAATCAGTTTTTTTTCGTAGCACTTACTCTACGAAATCGTAGACCCATCCGTAGCCGATAGGTACCTAACCAATATTTACTGGCTATAGTTAGTAAAAATTTCAGGTAAACCTGAGGAATTTAAATGTAATAAAATAGCTAGTGTTTAAAATAGTCAGTGGCTTTCTCCTTTTTATGGACTGCCT
The DNA here is from genome assembly GCF_905333055.1 of Maniola jurtina. Classification (NCBI taxonomy): domain Eukaryota; kingdom Metazoa; phylum Arthropoda; class Insecta; order Lepidoptera; family Nymphalidae; genus Maniola; species Maniola jurtina. Next base: position 4,264,955 of record NC_060044.1, read on the forward strand.
AAAAAAAGTGTTATCAGCGTTCATTATATCAAGTTTCTTAATTTCACTATAACTTCTAAATGCCTCAATAGATTCTGGCGTTTGGGCTTATCGTTAGGATCCTTCAATTTTCCCAAGTAACACTAAGTATTAATTATTGAAAAATATCAATATGGCGGCTGTATGGTGCAATTTGCACGGCACGGTAGTGTTTTTTTTAGTTTTTAGTTCGTTTTGTGGCGTGTTTTTTAATTAGTTATTACTTGTATAGTATAGATAATAGTGGGTAGTTATATTGTACGTTATGCCATATCCAAATTCTTATATTTCGTTGGGCATGGTAGTACAGGGTGTATGCGCTAGAGGGAGGCAGCGCGTGGACAGGCATTCGAAATGAAGAGTGCTTACAACTAGTCTGTCTGTCCTCTCTTTTGTTGATGTATGGAGTCGGATTATTTTAACTTTGTTTTGAAGAGAATGCTTAGATATCTAAGTGTACCTAATCTGTACTATAACGGGCGTTTTAAGATGGGAACATAAACCAATACCTATTACCCTCTAAGACAAATCCTTTTAACATCCTTCCTTCGCCGAAGGCCTTATAATATCCGTTACATATACTTACTAAATGTACGTACAGTGTACACCACATTGTCTCAAACACCGATAGCCGAGTAGTAATATCCGGGCTTTTCGTCTTACATAAATAATCTTAGTGCACAAATTTGGTTGATATGTATGGATATTGTACCTAGCTAGATACATTAATGCATTTTAAAATCGCGAAAAATATTTAATACTTAGGCACTTACTGTGGTTAGGTGACATCGTCCGTGTGGATTTAAGTTTTTAAATATCCGTAGGAACTCTTTGATTTTTCCGGGATAAAAAGTAGCCTGAGTATGTCACTCTCCAGGTCGTTAACTATGTACAGGTAGGTATTTGTACAAAAAATCACACCGATCCGTTGTTCCGTTGCGACGTGGTTGAAAACAAACAAACATATTTTCCCATTTACGTATAATATTACTACGATGATTAGATACCTACTAAACTCTAAATTGCGATTTTCAGAGTTTTCTTTTGTCTTGTGCTTGAGATCATGCTTATGCCAAACATGATTATACTTATACAGTGATAGGTAGGTATGTTATAATGTACTTGATATCGCTGTAATTCGAAGTCAACGGAAAGCACGTAAGTATCCGACATAAGTAAATGGCCGTATTTTTGAATTGCGTTGACTTAGAAACTTGATTTTTTCAGCTGCAAGCACCCGTAGAAAACTTGACTCCTCCACGTGTTCCTAAAAAAGGTCTTGACAGAAAGTGATCCTATGAAGGTTCCTTTTTCTTTTGATGTACGGGACCCTTGAGAAATAACTGTCAATATCTTCTGTATTTGCAGCTATCAAGGAAGTCAGTAAAATAGTTTACGATGGATTTCACTTTGAACCCCGCGTCGCACCTAAGGTTACGATAGTTCTACATTGTGTTCGTAACTTCGTACTCACCTTGATTTCGTCATAAAACTAGAATATGACCAAGTTTTATGCACTCCTTGTAAGTAGTTCGGTTTTAGTACTTATGAATATAAAGATGAGTTTTGGTCGGTATTAAAACTGATTTTGCTACAAAAATGCGTTTCAGAAAGAAGACAATAATACCTATGTATTTATTTTATTATTTTCTAGATGATGGGCTCACACACACACAAACACACACACACACACACACACACACACACAGACACACACACACACACACACACACACACACACACACACACACACAGAACAACCTGGTTGTGTTATACAGAAAGTCATGGTAAAAAAGAAACAGATAGATTTTATAAAGAAAAAGCTCATACCTTCGCATCTTAAAAAGTGAAGCAAATTCGTACGCTTGTGTGTGTGACATGTGAACGCGTAGCGGCTGCACAGTCTAAAATATAGCGGGGTGGTGTTTACGCATCTTTGGATAAAACGACACCTATAAGTATGCTTCAACAAGTGTAAATTAAAAATTTATAACACCCCCGACGATCCAAAGTATTTGAGTTTTCCAAAACATCATTTTCAAATAAATAATTATGTATTTAGGCAACGTCCATCTTGACAACTTGACATATTTTGTCTATTGACATAATATAATGAACCTAACGGTTATCTAACCTTCTTTTCTACAAGAAAACTAGAAAAGAGCTGATAACTCTTAAACGGCTGAACCAATTTTTTTAGATTATAGCTAAGAACACTCTCGATCAAGCCACCTTTCAAACAAAAAAAAGTAAATTAAAATCGGTTCATTCGTTTAGGCGCTACGATGCCACAGACAGATACACAGATACACAGATACACAGATACACAGATACACAGATACACAGATACACAGATACACAGATACACAGACACACAGATACACAGATACACACGTCAAACTTATAACACCCCTCTTTTTGGGTCGGGGGTTAAAAAATGACGGCCCGTTTCTAGAAATCGCTTGGGAAAACGTAGAAAGATACATACGTATCATACTATAGGTATGAGTATGGTCACGTAAGCTCGACTAAGCGCGAGAGGTGTTTAAATTGAAGAGCATTAGATAGAGCTCCCGCTACACTTATCTAAGGAACTCTTATTAAATCCTCCTTAACTAATCCTTTAGCAAGTACGTACGGTTAGCATACAAAGTTCGAAAAATAAACTAGTTTAAAAATGTAGAGAGTGAGTAAGTAGATAGGTAGATATATATTTAGTTTAGAATTTTACATATGTATTTAGTTTAAAAAAAATTATGTCTGCCATACCAAGCAATTTTAAGTAAGTACATGTATATTTTAATTGTACCAAATTATACAAACAAGCTATAATAATGAAACTTAAAAACTTTCTCATAAGTTTCCAAGTTTCTTAAATTATTATTGTTAGAAGTTTGCTGTATGGTCAAAATGTTAAAAGTACATCAATTAAATTTGATACTCAGGACGTTAAATTTTAAGATGAGGAATAATTTTATTCAGTAGGTAGGTTAATACCAGCGAGTTACTTACTACATGAAGAAGTTGATGTCTTTGACTTACACGATACGTAGGTACTTACCTAAGCACGTGATATAGGTAAGTCAACTTGAAACTAAAGCTACGAGAACATCAAGCGCCTGTCAAAGAAGAAGCGCCACAACTAACTTAATTGCGATATAAAGAACCAGTCAAGTGTGAGTCGGACTAGCACGCAAAAGGTTCCGGGACATGTACTTTTTTTTTGTAATTTACATGACGGCCATTTAATTTTTTATACGATTATGTTGTTATAGCGGTAATAGACGTACACACTCTGTGAAAATTTCAACTCTCTACTTATTACGGTTCATGAGATACAACCCGCTGACGGATGCACAGCATAGGTTAGTCATAGCGTCCCGTGGGCGGGTACGGAATTCTAAAAACTAAACGAAGTAAATTTTAGATTTGCATGCGGACGGTACCGGTAATTAGTGCGAACGTCGTACATAGCTCGCCGTACATAATGTAATTATGCATCCTACATACACCGCTCTAAAATATCCGAACAATTTGGAAGTTGCGCGGAGTTGGGACCGCAGACGTGTCGGCCATCTTGCCGTTGCCGTGGCAACTCACCACGAATTGTCTGTTCCGACTGTACCTGAATGTAAATAGCTCCTCGTTTCTTGTTTATCGCTAAACTTGCGCTCCACACAACTAGAATAGGTTTCCTAGTGAAAATATTTTGTGTGCTAACTCGCTATAGTTTCAGAAAGCTGTGCAATGTTGACATGTTGTATTTGAATATTCCCGCATATTTTAAGTTAGGTTTTCTTTATTCGAAATTCTTAACAATGTTAGAACCATAGTTGTTAATACCGTAAGTAGAGAACATATAGGTACGTTTGTAGGGTTCCGAAGGGTGCTAACGGGACCCTAAAGCCTCCGCTGTCCGTCCGTCCGTTCGTCCGTTTGTCTGTGTCAGCGTATCTATCTCGTGAACTGTAGTAAGTAGAGAGTTGTATTTCTTGTACGACGGTAGGCACGGAACCCTTCGTGTGCGAGTCCGATAAATAAGAAAACCCTTACCTACGGGTATGTGAAAATCTTACAACAAAACTTAAGCCTTAAAACTTATCAGCTAATCATTGGACAAATCATGCCCGCTTGGAATGGTGTTAAGAATACTGGCAGCATTTCCACGCTGAACAGCTAAGCTGACCCGTTGCGCGAAAAATGAGCCAGCCCTTCTGTCACCAGTTATACGCATATATATTATACAAGTGTAAATTAAAAATTTATAACACCCCCGACAAGTGAAGGTTACAGTAACTAGAAAAGTGCTGATAACTTTCAAACGGCTGAACCGATTTTTTTGAATGATAGCTAAGAACACTCTCGATCAAGCCACCTTTCAAACAAAAAAGACTAAATTAAAATCAGTTCATTAGTTTAGGAGCTACGATGCCACAGACAGACACAGATACACACGTCAAACTTATAACAACCCTCTTTTTGAGTCGGGGGTTAAAAAGAGTAAGAGCCAGCTATCCTGAACCATGGACATTGGACAATTCAGAAAAAGTATTTCATATAACAGAGTTTAATAGACCATTCACTTAGAGATCCATTAGAGATAGGTCTGGCCTATTTTACCAGTCACTTTCCTAATTCATTACAATTAATTGAATACCAGAATTAATAATTGGGTTAGTTAAGGGTTCCATTTTTATACACATTTCAAACTTATAACACCCCTCTTTTTGGGTCGGGGGTTAATAAAAAAACTTTTGCTACATATTAAATGTCATGGCAAGAGGAATAAATAAATATTTTTTATTGCGACGAGATCTCAAGAGGATGCTTCTGTAGCGCAGTGAAACGTGCGTAAAGCCGTATTCTGCGTACTCACGACCAACATACTAGGTAAGTAAGTAATGTACCTATGTACCTACCTATCTGAGGGCGAGCGGATGCATGGTAGGTAAGTCCTAAGTACCTACTCATATTGTATCGTGGGTAAATTAAACACTATTTCAATAGTTAGGTATGCAATATGCATATCTAGTATCTACTTACTTACCTATTTTTTGAAAAAAAATGAAAGAGGGTCCTTTGTGATATACATACTTAGTACTTATTAAAAAAATAACTATCTATGAATGCTAGCCAATCTTATCTAAAAAGCTTAATAATATGAAATCTTGACCAATACCGTCTTCTCTACCCACTTAAATTATTCTCTGCAATATTTAAAAGTCAGCCTAAATTACGTACCTACATACTACCTAGTTGGGATACTTACTGGAATAATTCAGTTAGTCTTACACGTAATTCTTCCAGATAAAGAAAAAAGGTACCTAGGTAGAACTCAAAGCTTTCGAGTGGTGTACCTATAACAATGTACCTGTAGGAACTATGGTGTTTCCATTACTTGTGGTGCATTTCCCTAACACAGGTGGTAATGGCGTCGGCCCTCCAGCGCTCTGAGAGGAACCACAATAGAGGGGTACGCATCACACGTCCTTTCATCACGCGCTAAGGAGCGAAGGGCATGCGGCGAAAAGTGTGAAGGAAATTCTTTTGGATATGTCTATTTTATTCATGGAAATATAAATGTCTTAAATCTTGTATTTAAATAATTATACTAAAATGACAGTTTTTATACATTTCTATTATTGAAAATCGATCAAAAAATCAGCCCTTACTCTATTTTTTCATTATTTTTTTTTCAAGTACCTACCGCTACGCTCGCGATAGTAATTATTAAGGTGTTTTTTTTAAAAAAGGATACTGCTAAGTAGGTATATTCTACCTGTTAAATAGACATACTTATCAAAAATTTCACTTTTGCAGATGTCACATAACTGGTTCATATAAAATAATAATTTATATATTGTTTTTACACGCCTAAATCAGTTTTTTTTCGTAGCACTTACTCTACGAAATCGTAGACCCATCCGTAGCCGATAGGTACCTAACCAATATTTACTGGCTATAGTTAGTAAAAATTTCAGGTAAACCTGAGGAATTTAAATGTAATAAAATAGCTAGTGTTTAAAATAGTCAGTGGCTTTCTCCTTTTTATGGACTGCCTAAAAAAAGTGTTATCAGCGTTCATTATATCAAGTTTCTTAATTTCACTATAACTTCTAAATGCCTCAATAGATTCTGGCGTTTGGGCTTATCGTTAGGATCCTTCAATTTTCCCAAGTAACACTAAGTATTAATTATTGAAAAATATCAATATGGCGGCTGTATGGTGCAATTTGCACGGCACGGTAGTGTTTTTTTTAGTTTTTAGTTCGTTTTGTGGCGTGTTTTTTAATTAGTTATTACTTGTATAGTATAGATAATAGTGGGTAGTTATATTGTACGTTATGCCATATCCAAATTCTTATATTTCGTTGGGCATGGTAGTACAGGGTGTATGCGCTAGAGGGAGGCAGCGCGTGGACAGGCATTCGAAATGAAGAGTGCTTACAACTAGTCTGTCTGTCCTCTCTTTTGTTGATGTATGGAGTCGGATTATTTTAACTTTGTTTTGAAGAGAATGCTTAGATATCTAAGTGTACCTAATCTGTACTATAACGGGCGTTTTAAGATGGGAACATAAACCAATACCTATTTACCTAGCAACAAGTGTAAATTAAAAATTTATAACACCCCCGACAAGTGGAGATTACAGTAACTAGAAAAGAGCTGATAACTTTCTAATGGCTAAACCTATTTTCTTGGATTATAGCTAAGAACACCACAGACACAGATATTAGTTTTTAGAATATGTCTGCAAAATTTCATGGACTTTGGTTGCTTAATATTCAAATGAAATTGGAACTACGATTGTATGAAGCGAGTGACGGAGAGAGCCCTGTTAATAAAGAGTCCATTTCTACATTTTCCCCGCGCAGCGTAGTGCAGTCCTCATATCTCAGGATGGCAGCCGTCCCGTGAGTGACGGCGCGCGGCGGACAATGTTTATATTGAAATACCGCGCCGAATAACACGATATTACTTTACATATCTTACAACACAAAACTCTGCTATTTCTGGTAACCTTACTTTCAATATAACACAACTTGGAACCCTTGTACCTACTGTAAGAGGTGTCAACACCATGGGATTAGTCTAGGACTCTGGTATGTTTATTACTCTTTGGGTCGCCATCTAGAAGAATGGACCAGGGATAGATGCTTTTGACGATTCAAAAGAACTTGTAAAAGTCTAATTGAATAAAAATATTTTGAATTTGAATTTGAATTTGAACTGAAGTACTTGTAAGAAACTTGTGTATTAATAAATAGTAATGATACCTAATCGCTTTTCAATTAATGTTACACCTACTTATCGCTACCCATAAATGTTTTTTTTAAAGAATATTAACCATGCTGATCATAATTAATATTTCCCTTTCCCCATCAATTAAGCGTAAAGCTTGTGCCAGGAGAGGGTACGACGATAGTGCAACGGGTGGGGTTTGAACCGCCGACCTTTCGGAATTCAGTCCGCTCCTCAACCGTTGACCTATCGAGGCTCTAGGGAGGGAGGATTATTGCGTTCAGGTACATATTTCCTCGTAGACAACACGGATGTATGAAGGATGTATCTAGGTGTCTTAGAAAAAGCTGCTTGTATGACCTAAATGAGCTAAGTATGTAACGATGAGGCTCATGCTCCACCACGTCTACCGATGCCATATCGTGGGTGGACTTTTGATGTTGCTATCACGGAAAACAGAGTTATAAATATTATCCAATTTAAAAAATATCTTACTTATTGTCATTGATTTTTCATAGGCAGGTATATAGATATACCTAAGTCTTAGATAATGTTGTGTTGTCAAAATTAGTCAGAAAGCAGATTAAGTATCATACAGTTCACTTTGCTCATGATGTTTCATGTTACCTATGCCTTCATAAAACTTGTTATGGCTTTAGAGTATACAAGAAAAAGTTATCAGTATGGCAATTACAAAGGTTTAGTTCTGAAACCCGGTATTCTAATCGATAACTAATCAATAAAATCCGCATTCTAACACCTAGGATATCACGTCTCTACCATAGAAACTCCATAAACTTAATAGCGAACGTCTCGAAGCCAATCAAATGACGCTACATCAACTATCCGAGATTGAATTGCGAATCTCTGTAATATATCAAAGGTAATCCGTTTAAGTTTAAGGGGCACTATATATCATGATAGTACATACTACATAGCCTCCCTGTTTGGTCGCCTAAGCAGGGAGGCGAGCGCGTGTTTAGGTGTATGGTCGAAGGGACGAGCGAAAGATGTTGAACTTGTTACATAAGATTTGATAATGAAAGGGCTTTCTACTGTCGCCTGTGTGTATGTGGGTGATTAGGTACTCCAGTAAAACGCCACTTATATTTATCTTATATTTATATTCACAAGATATTTACAATAAGTTTACTGTATTGACATCAATAGTTCGACCAGACGAGTGCGGAACGCAATAAGACTTCTGGAACACGTCGCTCGACAGTTGTTGATGAGGGTCTCGGAGAGAATGAGGCTCTTGGAGGTCCACGAGAGCTGCAGGATTTGGACTCGTTCCAAATTTGATTTGTTTGTTCCGAGTGGCAGTTTTTTCAATAGTTGTCTGCCAGCCAGCCAACGTCATCAGCCAGTAGAGGTTGCATGCCTCTACACTACTGTCTAAAATATTATCTAATACATACATAATACCTTCCATTTTCTTATTTCTTTAGAACTTAGGGCAGTTGTAGGAATGATAACTAATTCTCTTAACAAACCCCTCTTCATTCCAGGTATTACAGACAGTCCTCCATGCAAAACACATTTACATGGAAACCGATGAGACCCCGAAACACGTACTAAATACTTCAATGCAATCGCGTTATCAATCAGCGCACAATCTACAATGGCTCTCCAGCAAATTTCCTTGAATTCGCGACAACCTGGGCGCTATCCTAGACATCACTAATGAACTCAGCTGCATGAAGTAATTTGGCGAGCAGTCATGCCAGTGATATCAGATACAAAGAAGACAAAATGAGAGGAAAGATAGATTCACAGGCATCCTCTTCAATATTTATTTTTTAAAATAAGCGCAGAGTGCCTATTGCAAGAATCGAGAAAATATTTGCAGCCCCCATCGCAAAGCCAGTTAGCTCCTGTAGTAATCCAGTTAGCCTTACGATTAACAACCTCCGAAAAGAAATGACACTAGAAAAAGAAGGAGACACCGCAAAGAATCAATAACGCAAAGACAATACAATAATTGTAAGTAAGCATATAATTCTTCAGTGACAGTTATCCTGGTACGGATTTATTTGCGAAAAAAGGAGAATGAAGAATAAAAGGCAATAGCAAAATAAAAAAAAAACATTTTATTTCATTCCATTTCAAGGTACCCTGCCGCGGGGCGCGTGCGCTTTGATTGTATTGTATAATGAACTGTAGCTTTGTTTTAAAACGCTACCGCTACCGCTAATCGCTTGCACCCCTCTCTTTGTTCGTCAACTAAGCAGGGTGTGGGTGGTAGAGGGGGTAACATTTCCCTGTTTGAAGGCACACGTCGCAAAGGGAAATCCTGTACAGGACAGAGCTCTAAAATTGCCCGCTTGTACTCCTCAGGTATCTAATGTACGGATTGCAAAGTAAATTGACAATCTATAGGTATCTATGGACACCCATATCTGTTGTAAAGTAGGTAGGTGTGTTAATGTATGAGGATACGAGAAGTGTTAATGTATAACTACTCTCGATATGCTCTTTGAGTTTGGGAGAATTTGAAGTGATCAGAATTTGTCACTCAAGATTTATACGTAGCTTGTGATAGGTTATCACGGAATCACTACCCATACCTATTATAAATGAAAAGTGTATGTGTTGGTTTCTTCTTCAATCACGCCACAACGGATGCAACGGATTAACGTGATTTTTTCATGGATATAGTTAAAGACCTGGAGAGTAACAGGCTACTTTTCATAACGTAAAAGCGCTAACCGTGTTGTTGCGTAATTGCCTATCTTATATCTACCTACCCAAAGGGTGAAAGGTAATAATAGGTGAAATTTCGTCCAACTCGCCAGTTTTTAGGGTTCCGTACCCCAAAAGGAAAAACAGAACCCTTATAGGATCACTTTGTTGTCTGTCTGTCTGTCTGTCAAGAAACCAAGAAACCTATAGGGTACTTTCCGTTGATCTAGAGTCATGTAATTTGGCAGGTAGGTAGGTCCTATAGCACAAGTACAGGAATACATCTGAAAACCCCGAATTTGTGGTTACATCATTAAAAAAATAAAATAAAAATGTGTTTTAATTTTCAAAGTAAGATAGATAACTATACCAAGTGGGGTATCATATGAAAGGGCTTTACCTGTACATTCTAAAACAGATTTTTATTTACTTTTGTGTATACCTAATAAATAATAAATAAATAATAAATAGTTAAATAAATAAATAATAGTTTTTGATTTATCGTGCAAAATGTTGGAAAAAATACCCCCGAGTACGGAACCCTCAGTGTGCGAGTCTGACTCACACTTGGCCGGTTTTTATATTAAACTTGTAACTTTTAAAATACTTACGCAATTTTTCACGAAACATCTACTTACCTGTCTGTTTTGCTAGCGGTACATGTTAAGTACATACGACCACGATCCGTGATTACCGACTGATTGCAAACACCTGTGTGTTTATCTTAACCATGCACTTGCCACCGATACGGCTTTACGACACGTTATCGCGGGTACGGGCGAAATTACTAACGTGCAACCATTTTTATTGCACGTTTATTCATCGCTAAAGATTCCTAATACTCTGATATACCTAAGTTATTTTATAGAAAGCCTACCTAATAGTTTTAGAAATAGATGCCCTCTTTTACCTGCATGAGTTGTAGAGTGAGAAATTTCTTTGTGCAAAAAAAATTAAGAAAAAGAACCAACTGCAATAATCACTTGCAATACTAAAAATTAAATAAATATGTATTACGGAATATACTATTACTATTACTAGGTAGGTATAAGGTCACTAGGCAAGGTTAGTGTAGTTCTATAATAAAAATTTTTGGAGCCGGTTCCAATTAGCAACATAAACAGTCTACTTTTTTGTGACTCCACATTGGCACCGTCTCCGAAAATCTCCACCTTGTTTGAAGTCGGTTAAAAATACGTGCCTGAGAAATGATAATCAATGGACAATCAATAAAGCATTTCCGACACATCAATGTCAAACAGCACCAACATCTTTTGTTGGATCGATGGGAAAAAATAACCACCGTCAACCATCGAGCAACCCTTTCGACTTTTTCTCTATACAACTCATTTAAATCTCTCGTACGTACATCGAAACGATCCCCTGCTTTGCCTGCGATGCACCTTGTTGCAAATTAAGGATTCAACCCTATAAAAAATATGACCCTAAAGAATCGTGGGTAAAAAAAGTTTTATCTTTTTTTTTATATTACACTTTATTGAAATAAGACACCGGGGTCGAATATAAAATTGGTCTTTTTATGCACCGTGAAAGGGTTAGACACGTCTGCATTCAAAGGGTTTTTTTTTTATTTAATTTAGTAATAGGTACAAAAAACCCTCTGCTACTGCGGTTCGGGATGCTTCGTTATGACGGTGTTAAAGTTGGATTTGTGTTTGGAATTATGTCAAAAAAGATAACAATTTTGAAGAGCTTAGTTAATCATTTTAGAATGGTGAGAGCTTATTTATTATTTTATCAAGGCCCACACCGCCAAATGATTTGGTAATATTATGTCGGAAAAAAAGTAAAAACTTACTATTTTAAGTTTCTTAAAATCATCTGTATTCAGCTAGAAATCGATTACCAGTCTACTTACTAAAGTAATCTATCCGATTTCTCTCTGGTTCTTCTCATCACAAACTCATACTATCGCTGACCCACTACTAAGCACGGGTCTCCTCTAAGAATAAGAAGGATTTAAGAAAAATTCTAGTCTCCCCGACTTCACGCTCTTTGAGAACATTATGAAGAACTCTCAGACACGCAGGTTTCCTCAAAATAATTTCCTTTAACGTTGCGGGAGACAGTACCTACATTTATGTGTGGTACCTACATTCTCTATTCCTTTCTTTTCATAGTCCGATGGGACGGAAATCCGACACGACCGGAGACAGATCCGGCAGCAGGCATAGGATTTACGAGCTCGTGTAGGCACACGGGAGTGAAACATCGCCAACTTTCTAATTCTGGGCTAGTAAAGTAAAAGTTCTTAACAGAAAACTACTTTTTGGCTCGACCCAGGAATCAAACCCAGGGCCTTTCATCCGCAGTCGAACATGCTAACCACTAGACCAATGAGATAGCTACCTAAGATACAGATGTCATAAAAGTACAATGGGTCACAGATAACATCTATAAATTTCACACTTCGTATCTCTCGGTAGTTCGGTAGGTACAGCAGGATCCGAGGGCTTTATTTGTATTGATAGATAACTATCGCTCGTAATACTCGAGTGTCCTTAAAGCTATTGACTTTGTGTGACAATGATTTAGATTTGTTACCTTAGTTCTTTGTAAGGTTTAGAAAAGTACAGGGTGTAATCAGAATGCTAGCAAAAACGAAGACAGGTGATAGTACCTACTGATGATTACTTATAAGGTACCATAAAAAAAAAACTACTGAAAAAAATTAAAAATTTCTGTATTTTTAAAAATCACACTAATATTATAAAGGCGAAAGTTTGTATGTGTGTGTGTGTGTGTGTGTGTGTGTGTGTGTGTGTGTGTGTGTGTGTGTGTGTGTGTATGTTTGTTACTCCTTCACGCAAAAACTACTGGACGGATTGGTCTGAAATTTAGAATGGAGATAGATTATTCCCTGGATTAGCACATAGGCTACTTTTTATCCCGGAAAATCAAAGAGTTCCCACGGGAATTTTAAAAAACCTAAATCCACGTGGACGGAGTCGCGGGCGTCAGCTAGTCACACTAATATTATAAAGGCGAAAGTTTGTATGTGTGTGTGTGTGTGTGTGTGTGTGTGTGTGTGTGTGTGTGTGTGTGTGTGTGTATGTTTGTTACTCCTTCACGCAAAAACTACTGGACGGATTTGGCTGAAATTTGGAATGGAGATAGATAATATCCTGGATTAGCACATAGGCTACTTTATATCCCGGAAAATCAAAGAGTTCCCACGGGATTTCGAAAAACCTAAATCCACGCGGGCGAAGTCGCGGGCATCGGCTAGTTCACTATATATTGCAAACGTCTGACTGACGCTAGAGATTAACGAAATTTCCGTAAACAGGTCACTCGAAGGGAATGCCGCGTCGTAGGTGGGGTCATGGCAAGCTATACAATGCGGGTTTGAAAAATACTAAATCACTAAAACTATAAGATAAGACAAATGGACAAGTGGCATTGGATTTACTAGCGTTCTGGTTAGGTACACCATGTATAGCGGTATTTTGTGCAAGGGTTTCCACAATAAGACGTCGAAGTTTTCGCGGATATTTTTCTGCTCGCAAAATTCCGCCAAACTGACTTGATGATTATAATATGCGTGATATCTAAAAAAATAATCAACTCGAACTATAAAATAGAGATAGGTGCAGTGCCTAAGAAAAATTATAAAATTTAACGCTCAAGTAGCTAAATGGGGAAAAAAAATTACTTATATCTACGCTGTTTATAAAACATTTTTTTAGGTAACAAGCTATAAAATTAAAATTAAAGTTTTTAGTGTTTTTTTTAAGAAAATAATAGTATAGAAACATGTAATGAATTGTATATTTTTATAAAATTAAATATAGCTTAGGTAATAGGTATCGGTTAAATAAATTATCTTATTGAAATGGGAGAGGTAGGTGGATATTAGGTAGCAGATATCTTCTTTTTTTCATAAAAATTATAACGGCTTAGGGTAGAAGTGTGTTTGCATAAGAATAGCATAACTTGAACATAATGATTGTGTGCTATAAGTATTACAATCAAAAATAGCAGAACAAACAAATCCTCAAAAGCACATAAATTTCACGTAACCCGTCAACGTCCGCATGTTTTCCAAACTGCGTCGCCGCGTCACTCCCTCTACATTGGTGGGGCATACGCTGCTATTTACCAATAACCCGACTGACCCCTAACCTCTCTACCTAAATATGACCTATCGGACCTTACCCTTGGTCATTGTGTGTCGAATTAATCGGCTGGTATGCGCATTGTATGGTCACTGCCCGCCCGATGCCGGCGTACGGCTATTGTGTCCATATTAAAACTTTTTAAGTGTCCCCTTCGCAGTTTAGGGTTGAAAACTGGTTTGCGAATTTTTTCGACCAACAGCAGTTGAAACGGGTTTTGTATTATGCACGATTTATGACGAATTTCCGCATTTTTGTGCGGCTGTTACAAATTATGAATAGGTATGTTTTAAATTACGAATATTTATAGATAAAAGACCTTTTCGCCTTTGGCCATTTAGCTTTCAATTATTTTAGCTACGAATCTAAGACAAACTTAGTTTGAAATTTTGGTTGTGACCTAACTAGGAATCCTGGTAACAAACAGATCGCCATTTTTTGAAGCACGCACGTAGGTGTCAAAGAGTACGAAAACTGCGCGCCAATATCTATTTAGTCCTGTGTAGAGAAGCTTCTTCTACCTAAGTAGGTATATTTTGGGAGTCAGTTGAAAGTTACTGTTGATAGGGAGATAAAAAAAGAACAGATTTCTTCTGTTGGTAAGTACCTACCTACCTCTACCTTCTACAACTAATTTATATAAGTATCTAATAATTGTTTTTAATATATGCTAATTTACTGCTGGATGTACTTCCCGAATTCCTATTGATCAATAAAATGTTATTATCAACTATTTGCGATTGCAACATTATTTTGTTGCCATATTCAAATTTTGCGCACCTAATACCCAAGGGTCCACCGGCAGATGTTCTACTTTCGACTTGCAATGTTGTTTATTAAAAAAATCTTTTGTGGCCATTAAAAAAAAGTAAAACTTTCTAACAATGCGCCATGCAAATTAGAAAGGTGTTGCAACGAAGAAGGATTTAAAAGGATCTTATTGCTATGCAATTTTGATTGTTATTT
The DNA here is from genome assembly GCF_905333055.1 of Maniola jurtina. Classification (NCBI taxonomy): domain Eukaryota; kingdom Metazoa; phylum Arthropoda; class Insecta; order Lepidoptera; family Nymphalidae; genus Maniola; species Maniola jurtina. The sequence continues at coordinate 4,280,005 of NC_060044.1, forward strand.
GTTGCGTGAATTTGGCTATTTTCTTTTGATTAACGGTTACATGCAAATATTATTTTTATTTAGAATCGCTTTGTGGGACTTTCGCCTTTAATCCAAAGTGGTAAGGAATAAAATACATTGCTGAGAATAGAAAATTTGCATAAGCATCGCGCACCTTTTCCTGATCCTTTCTATGGCAGTTTGACTGACAGGGTTTAGCGTGAATGAAATTTGAATCACGGATAAAGAATCATTTACTTATGTTATGTATTTTAAATTCTATAGGTATTCCTATGTCGTAGTGATTCAGATAGGTAGGTACCAGGTAGACAAAGGTTATAGGTAGCTCATACATTTTTAGTTTCCTTGGGACTTTTTCAAGACATTTAGAACCGACTTCACCAACGTCGAGTGACGTTTAATCGAGGAATAAATTGGGCGTAATGCAGTTTTTGTACCTACTTATTGAAAACCTGCCAAAATATTAAACTTACTCTCTGATACGACTTAGGTCAGTATTTTACGTTGGTGAAATCGTACCTAGTAACTACCTACCTACTTACCAAACCAAGACCATTGCGTGCAGTTGAACTTGTAAATTTTTAATCAATTTTTAGAGTTCCGTACCCAAAGGTACTAAGTCTCCGCCGTCCGACGGTCCGTCTTTCTATCAGTGGGTTGTACGAGTACTTATCTCATGAACTGTAACTCTACTTATACCTACCTAAGTAAGTACTTAGGTAGGTATAAGTAGAGTTGGAATTTTCAAAAATATTTCTAGATAAGTAAGTACCTACTGCCGCTATAGGTAAGTAGATAACAAAAAAATGTCATTTCTTGTACGATGGTACGGAACCCTTTACGTGCAAGTCTGACTCGCACTTGACCGATTTTAAATCTATGAATAGGTACCTACCTAGAAGCAAACGCGTTGATTACGTTCGCTCCAAATGACACAATTCGGTTAAATTATTTATTTACAATTAAGAGGAAAACCAATGCGAATGACATAGACGATTTCACCTTCAAACTAGCAATTTTGACATGTCATGACCCTCTATTGACAATTAATCAAGCAGACATTTCAATCTGCGAAATTTACGCGGACTTTTAGTATTTTGACGTAGGAGGGTAAACGATCCAGTAAATGAACAAATAAGGACTACCCTGACATTGACCTAAAATTAAGGTATATGAGAATCGTTCTATATATAATTTTTATATTTTGTGTGTCTGTACACAGTAGGTATACACTCTTAAATTATTTAAATATCAAAAAATCAAATAAAATGCGTGGTATTAATTATTATAACTTATTTTATTTAACAAAAGGATAAATTGCCAGTAAATGAACTGGGAATTTCAGTGAATGAACGAACTCTATCTAGTGCATAAACTCTCGATTCCTATTAATAAATAAATTCTTAAATATATTTTCGGCTTGGAATTCAAAAAAAATTGTCAGATTTTCACAGTTTTTGACTTATTGTATATTTTTTTCTACATTTTGCGCGATAAATCAAAAACTATTTTACATAATAATAATAAATAAAACCTGTTTTAGAATGTATAATAGAGCCCTTTCTGTATAATAGAGAAAAACTTAATGCCCATGTTGCACCCAAGTCGCTGGAAGTGCAACATCAGCTGCTGAATGTTTTGAGAGTAGTGAGAACAATATACCTACCGTAACACATGTTATCAGATTTGTTCCTTTGAGCCGAGAAGCCACATGTTCTGATGCTTTTTAGACAATCTAAGATCTCTCATTAAGTGGTCCAAATCATTTTGATTGAATAGTCTAAGTTGAGATGTAAAAGTCACTACATCGTCACTACCTTCTGAAAGTTCTTGAAGTAGATTGGAGGTACTGGGTTGGGGCTGAGGTACAGATTTATCACCAGAAGTCAGAATCGTTCTAATTGTAGACTGCAAGTTACAATAGAGTCGCTTGGAACAATTTTTTTGCTGTTTCTTCTGGTTATATTCACAATGCAGAAATAATAATCATCATGGTGTTTAGATGGTTCGCGCCAAATTATAATACTTTTTTTAGTAAAAGTAGGGTCTATTCTTATTTGCTCATAAACGCAATGAGGAAATACAGCTTCCACATATAAAAATTTGGAGTCCAGGCCTTGCTGTTAGCTGCTAATGGGTTCTCAAAGTAGCCCGAGTATGCTTGTTTTACAAAGTTAGACACACTTGCACGACATTCTTTAATACGTACTCGCCACCAAATGGTACAAAAATGATTGGAATAACTTGCAGATGTTCTTCTTGATGTTAACACCTCGATAAATTTTGGAAATTACTTGTGTGATCTTAATAAAGTGTGAACATACAAAGTGTGAGTATAGTGCAAAATATGGGGGTACCTGTATCTCAAAAACTAGAGCTGCTGTGTAAAAAATTAAAGTAGATCTGAAATCAACGACGTCAAATTAGTAAGAAACAGTTTCAAAACCTAATAAAACAAAAAAGTTGAATTTTGTATGCCAGTGAAATGATTCGGAATCGGAAGCCACTTTATATATCGCGAAATTTGGAAATGTAGTCAAATTTTCGAAATCCATATTTATCAATGAAAAGCGACATAATTTTGTAAGTAGTACTTACTTACTTCAGTTTACTATTTTGAACAGTTTCGCAGAGGTACAACAATCGGCCTCATTCAATCAGCCGCCATATTTATAGTAACAGGCAAATAAATACAATTAAGTATTGGAACTACAATACCTATGCTCCTAAATGTATCTTAAAAAACAAGTCTCATTCAGCGTTACAAGTGCAGAAGAGGAAGTAGACAGACGGATTAACATCAGTTCGAACAAGTACTGGGCACAAAAGGAAAGAATGAAAGGAGCTTACCCAGTACATCTTAAAAGATCCGTTACAGATACATGCATCCTGCCATGCCTCACCTATGCCAGCCAAACATGGGTCCAGACAAAGAATATAAAAAGAATAATAGTGACTTGCTAAAGGGCGATGGCAAGGAGCATAACTTAAGGAAAAAATATTCAAAGTGAGAATTGAAGACATAAGAAAAAAGACAAAGCCTACAGACACCTTGAGACATGCCCTAAAACTGAAATGCAAATGGTCATATTGTATCGATTTTTACAGATGAAAGAAGGACAGGAAAAATTTCCCCTTGGCCAGGTCCAGCAGGCAAAAGAAAAATAGGTAGACCGAAGACGCGTTGGTCTAATGCTATTGTGCAAATCGCGAGAGAAAATTAGCTTGATAGTACCAAAGACAGAGAGAAATGGGGATACCCAAGAGGGATCCTTATCCAAGAAAGAAGAATACCAGAATAAATATTTTAAAAAAAATCTAAAGAAAAATTAAACCGACTTCAAAAACCACAAACACTAAAAAGTAAAAATAATTTTAGTGATTGTGGTTTTTGAAGTCGGTTTTATTTTTCTTTTGAAAATTTTTTATTTCACAATTTTTAGTGGCCCCACTGTACTATAATATGCCATACCCAGTTAAAACAGTTAGTAAACAGTAGGGTTAGGGTACACTGATCGCGAGCAATTTGCTCTTATCCATTGAGGAGTTCCGTTCTCCATCTCGGAAGATATTCATCAGATCTTCATCAAATTTATATGGGACCACCTGCGAAGTATACCCTATCAAACAAAAAAAAAAACCAAATCGGTCCAGGCGTCTTTGAGTAATCGGGGAACATACGTTAAAAAAAAAAGATACCGAGGAATTCAGAACCTCTTCCTTTTTTTGAAGTCGGTTAAAAATATTTTTTAAATTTTGGTAACAGTTTCCTTTTTTGTGATGCCAGGGAGCTCTAAATATCGATTTTGAACGAAATCGGTCAATTAACAAAGAATTTCAAAATGGCGTCGACTTTTTTAAATTTTGGTAACAGTTTCCTGTTTTGTGATGCCAGGGAGCTCTAAATATCGATTTTGAACGAAATCGGTCAATTAACAAAGAATTTCAAAATGGCGTCGAATTTTTTAAATTTTGGTAACAGTTTCTTATTTTGTGATCCCAGGGAGCTCTAAATATCGATTTTGAACGAAATCGGTCAATTAACAAAGAATTTCAAAATGGCGTCGACTTTTTTAAATTTTGGTAACAGTTTCCTTTTTTGTGATCCCAGGGAGCTCTAAATATCGATTTTGAACGAAATCGGTCAATTAACAAAGAATTACAAAATGGTGCCAACTGTTTTAAGTTTTGGTAACAATTTCCTGTTTTGTGATCCTAGGGATCCTCAGATATTGATTTTGAACAAAATCTATGACAGTTCAAGAAAATAGATTTTAAACACTATTTAAATTATTATCATTAACATTAAATTAAATGAAAACACGACGCGCGACGTGTACTGCAGCCCCTGAGCTTGAGCACAGGCCGAGCCGGTATAAACCGATTTCTCTCCGTACGCGACGTAGCGCCTGTGCTCACGCACACACGCGCCTCAAGCTTGTAGTAGTGTACCTATCGTAGCGCGCTTGTATGAAGCTTTGACTCTGTTCGCTACTCATGTGGTTATACAACGCAATACCACACTCACAAACACTCGTACAAACATACAGACAAGTATATACTCACACACACTCACACACACACACATGGACGCACACGCATTTTTGAACGGTTTGAACGGAACACGGTTTTGAAATTGAAATTGAAAAAAGTGTAAGAATTTGTAAGAAAATATTTAAAAAAGGTATATCAGCCGGTTTTTTATTCCAGCTCTTAATACATGTAAAAACGTCCAATCTGTTCATTTACTTGAGCCTTTACCCTAGTACCTAATTATATCGACCGCCCCATATCAAAACAAAGTAAATGTCATTTTTCCGAAAATCGTTTTATGTCATAAGCCTAACTTTCATAGTATGTCCCGTTGTATTGTAAGGACACCCACATTAAAGTAAAATTAAAAGCTAGTAAGTCGCTTTGACCATTTTAAAACATAGTAAGTCTGTGAACTCGCTAGGTTTTTTATAGATTAATGCGCCTTACTAAGTTTTTCAAAGGAATTAGATTAAATAAAATAAATATCACCCATTATCTAAATACCATGTCAAAACAGTAAATACTTAATATTGCATTAAAACTTAAAAGTAAGATAGGAAAAGTCAAAAGGAGTTCTGACCTCTACATGTCAACTGTTAAATATGGTTTGCAAGGGAAATACTTTGCATACTTACATAATGTTTTTAGGGTTCCATATCTCAAAAGGAAACACGGGACCCTTACAGGATCACTTTGTTGTCTGTCTTTCTGTCCGTCTGTCCGTCTGTCGTGTCTGTCAAGAAAACCGATAGGGTATTTCCCGTTAACCTAGAATTATGGGCAGGTAGATAGGTCTCAACTCTCATAGCCCAAGTAAAGGAATAAATCCGAGAACAAATTTCGTGATTCTAGATCAACGGGAAGTACTGTATAGGTTTTCTTGACGGACGGACGGACAAATGGACAGACAACAAAGTGATCCTTTAAGAGCTCCGTTTTTCATTTTGAGGTACGGAACCCTAAAAAAGAAAATGATGCACATGTTATGAATAAATGTGTAGGCCAGTCTTCACACTAAAATATTTAAACCCCTTTAATTTAAAAACTGTCATAGCCTAGTGGTTAGAACGTCCGCCTCCTAATCGAAGGTCGGGGCTTCGATCCTGGAATCACGCACTACTAACTTTTCAGTTATGTGCGTTTTAAGCAATTTAATATCACTTGCTTTAACGGCGAAGGAAAACATCGTGAGGAAACCTGCATACCTGCAAGTTTTCCATGTTCTCAAAGGTGTGTTCCTAAACTTCTCTTGAATTTAAACCACTTACTAGGTTTTGATCTGAGAAAGAAATTTGACATTAATTGACAAAATTGAGAGACCTAAGCTTGTATAAGAACACAGAAGTGTCATAATTCGTGTTCACTTTGCCTAACGTCTCTCGGAGAGCAGAGAGAGATTTAAACTGTTTCTTATAATCATTGGCCATATTTCAAATGCGAAAGTGTGTTTGTTGGTTTAATATTCAATCACGCTGCAACGGAGCAACCAGTCGACGTGGTTTTTTGCATGGATACATTTAAAGACCTTGAGAGTGACATCTCTCTCCGCATCGTATTCTTTATTGCTGAGGGTTGTGACCTCTTTCCATTATTCCTACATCTAATGGTAGGTTTTCTTGGGATGCGGTGAGTTCAAAGAGCCTACGGAACTCGACTAGAAAAACGAGATTTTGACTCTTAGGTTTGACGGTTATGAATTAGTTATTATTATCAGTGATAAAATTGATTAGGGCTGCCAGGTAAAATGACATTTATCTCGGAAAATCAAAGAGTTTCCACGAGATTTTTTCCAAGTTTGCGCTACTAAGTACATATTATGAAGAGGAAAGGTTTGTTTGTTTGTTATCGATAAACTCTGAAACTACTGAACTACTTGCACTAAAGACATAATCATCAACATCAACCGACAGACGTCCACAGTGAACATAAGTCTTTAATAGGGTCTTCCACATGCTACGGGTTTGCGCCGCCTGAATCTTTGCGCTTGCGCTTGACGACAATCATGCTTTAAAGAAAGCAATGATGAGGTCCAAGTTGGAGCACGCTTACCTAGAAGATGCCTATTCACTCTTGGCTTGCAGGTATCTAAGGTATATATGGCAGGAAACACGGCCGCCGAAATGGCGTTCCAACCTTTAGGCTCTCCCCATTGCCCGCAGCATGAATCTGAGCTTTCTTATGATGGTTATATTATTATGTACATATAATATCTCATAAGAAATCTCTAACACACAATCCAGCTAAGTAGGTCCAATTTCAAAAAAAGCTAGCTAGCCGACAAATCTAACTCAGTTAGGCAGCCTTCGGGAACCTTCGAGATGTCTCTCGTCCAAAATTCCTCAATGCTTGAAGACCAGTCTTTGAATAGTGCACGATGTCAGTGATGAAAAATGGATCCGAAATATAGGTCTTTTTTGTACACAGGAAATGCCTGACGCATACCCCTCCGTCATGTGGGGCTTGCACCAAACTTGCACTACTACGAAATCCATTTCGGAACACGGCACCCGGAACGAGGCGCGCTATCTCCTAAAAAACATAGGTATAATACCTATTTAGAACACTTACTATCTGTCATCATAATCTATGACAACCTCCGAGTATTTACCTGGTAAAACCGTGACTTTAGAATAAATTTTAGTATATAAGCAGGCTTCATTTAGAAATGAAAAAATCCCTATTTTATTTTTCAACGATTATAAACACAACTTTCATTCAAAAATAATAAGCTTAAATTCATTTTAAATAATATTTTGCGACGAAATGACGCGCGCAGTCCGCCCGTCATGACAGTCCAGTGGACACTGAATTCCATAGAGCGCCTGCAAGAAAATAAATAGCACAGGAAGTTTTTTGGTTAGTTTTAGATTATTTAAGAAATGAAAAACATTTAGTATAAAACTAACAGTTCGAATTGATTGCTAAACCTAAACATATCATTTTCTGGAGGTTGGCTTCAAAGTATCAAGATGTTAAAGAAAATTTTTACAGAACAAGTTGCGAACAGCAATGTTTTCAACTTGTTTTTTTTTTTTTATTGGGATAATGTATACTAAATTAAAAGAGGCCCTTATAATCTTCACAAACTGAAGTTTTTAATTGCATGTATTTAATAGCTGTTAATGCTTTAGAAAAATAAACAATTTACTTCAAAGTACAGCGTTTTTGCGATTTGTCAAATAGCCATAGTCTTAAACAGCGTGAACTATTGAAAACTTGCTTGTAACAATAAAGTTCATACAAATTCGCCGCGACACGCAAATCCTTGCAAAATAACGCACGCACCAGAAAAACAAGAATTTCTTGTTCAGCAAGACTAGTTTCACTTTTGTTACTTACCACGCGTCGTATTGTTGAGTGCAATTTTTTTCTAATGAAACTAAATCAAGGGGAAAATTATTATCGTTCGGGCAACACTGGTTTCGAACTTGAGTTGTTAACGAATTATTGAATTAGTTGATAATTAGGATCGGCGCTAGTCGTAAATCATTTTGTACCTAGGTACCTATTCATGTATCAAACTGTATTTTTTAAATTATCAATAGGTAGGTTAAAGGTAGGTAATTACCTAAGTACCTACTCGTAATTAGGTAGGTAGGGGAAGGTTGCTGTGACTGGAGCACTAAACTACATGGCTTAAAATTAAATAAACTGTGAGAGATAAAATAAAACCAGTTTACAAAGATAGATTTCAAATTAACTTTATTATTCCCAAATGTTACCTACATTTGGGATTCAATAACAAAATAAATCACAGTTTTTCGAGATAGGTAAATCAATAAAACTGTTTCTCTAGCAGTTGCCTTCTTTGGACCATGACTGAGTTTATGCTGCCATCAATTATAGACTTCCGACTTTGACTAGTGATCCAATATACTAAGACCAACTATTAGGTATTAAGTATTAATACCTAATAGGTACCTACCTTTGTTAGAATGTACCTAATTCAGTTCTTCCGTCACGTAATTTTTAGGTACTTCCCGGAGATCGACAACACACTCATTGCAGATCTCACGATGCAACTGAGGTTCCGGTGTGGTGAAGGCAAGGGGTGCATGACAACTCTATACCTATTCTGGTGTGGTCAGTTTTTGAAATATCAAGGTGGTCTAATGTAAGCTCTGGTCCAATGATCGCAACCTTCCCGTAGCTTGCCTAGCTAAATTGAACTAGGTACCTAGGTACCTATACTTAATATGTACCTATGTAGATATTTTCTACTTAGGTAGGTAGATACCTAAGTAGGTAGGTACATATAACTTGTCTGACTTTTTTGCTACCTTAACTTACCTGCCTAGGAAAAATAGGTACCTACATACCTACCTACTACCTATCTATCTTAGGAGATGCTGAGGAGGTAGGTAGAAACCTAAGTACGAAGTACCTACCTACTTAGGTACTTATGAACAAAATATCATTAAATTATTTTCCCACAATTTGTTGGAGTCTCATAGAAGAAGGGCAGGTAGATATTTATGAAGAATAAGATCATGCCCGGGAATCGAACCTGTGAAACTTGGGAACTGCACATAAAAGTTCTAATCTGTATCAGCTGTAGATAGTACCTACATTAAATACCCAAATCCTATAGAATAAATTACTCCGTGAAATGTGACATGGTCTGCTGTGGAGTGTGGACTGTGACTCTTGAAAATGGAACGCGCAATTTGGCGCCAAAATTCGGCATGTGAGACCGCGCCTCACACACTCGCCCCGCCCCACACACGGCGGCCAATCGCACGAGCCTGAACACCCTCGCTCCACACGCATATTGATCTGCGGACACAGCTCGAACCGTTTACATTTCGACATATCACTCTAAACACCGACAAACAATAACATGTGGCCGACAGACATGCTAATATCAACTCTACCTACCTGCAATAAGATTGTAAATACCTTGATAACTTTAATGGCTTTTATGGCCCGAACGTTTCTAATAAGGTGTAATTTATAATCCTATTCTACTTAAAGGAACTTAATCTTACAAGTGTACACATAAGGTTCACTTTCAGTTGATTAGAAACGATCAAAATTAAAAATTGGCAAGTTTTCAAAAACAAAATTTCTTATCCATTGGTGGTTTTTTTAATATCCTTCTAATCTTAGAAAAACAACAACAACTATGTATTATTCACTACAAGAATAATAATGATGATTTTTGTAAACGACTTCTGTAATAAATCTAATTTCTACATTGAATAAAAAAAAAAATTATAAAAGCAACTTGTATTGAAAAACAGTTTGTACAAAAAGTTTAAAAACAAGATAAATTCTCGTGTCAGTTTCGCCATCTAGCAGCGAAATAAAATAATACGAACATAGTTTACAGACCATAGATAAACTCACGTATCTAATAGTTTTACTACCTCACACTAGATGTCACTGTCATGTTTTTATTTATAAAAAAAAAGCGTCGCACGATCTGCGAAAATATTTTTTTTAGTCGTCGCACAGTTAAAGTTTAAATAAAGCAGTAAATAATAGTAAAATGTCGCAAATCGTCAATATCGACAACTACTGCAGTAAATGCTAATCGTCACTTGGCCATCGTGGTAGACCATGGGTAAAACCTCATTTAAAGAGTGCCGTGCTCACTGCTTGGCAGAGGGCCAGAGATGGGAAGATGATAATGATGATGATGAATGTAATTTTTTAATAAAAAATTAGGTAAAAAATTTATATTAAAATATAAAAAAATTATGTTATTATTGATATAAAAAAATTATGTCGATAATGATTATTATTTATTATTACTAACTGAACTTAAGCAAATATCATCATAAGATCAACCCAGTTATTTGTCATCATCAAGGAATAAACACATGCCCAGCTAGAACCAAAACATAATTAATATACATAAGTTAAAAGGTTACTACATTTATTTAGTTAAATTATTCATAATTTAAACTCAAGGTACATAAAACTCAAGCAGTAAACATAAAAATGATTAGGTAGTTAAAATTAATACAATAATTACAATAAATAGTTAAAATTTTATTATTTTTAAATAAGACTACTTCAACATTTTTTAAACCATAAGTAGACTCATTTATTTAAAGTCCTGTACAAATTTTAAAATTATAGTAGCTCAAATATCGTAAATAGGTAAACATTTTTTTTTTTTTTTGAAAATTTTACAAAACTTATCAAATTACAAAGGATTACTAATACTGATTTATTTGCTTAATACACATATTGCAGTATGGTATTTGTTGATTGATACATACTAATAATAGAATTATTATTTAGGTTGCAATTTGCAGTGGACATTGCCATGCAAAGTGAAAGATTTACAATTACAAATTTTAAAATACAATAATTTAGTTTTAGTTAGTTTTCATTCTTAAACATGGTGCTAATTTAGTTCTATATTCTTAACCTGTCGCATACAGTACTTAATAAATATTTTTAGTCAACGTAACGAAAGAAGAACTAAAATCATGCCAGCCTTTTGAATATTATTCAATTTTTTGTGTACAACTAAGTTAGCACCAAGAACAAAGTCCATCAAATAGTCCAAAGATGTATATACATCTTCAATCAAACCTGTTCAGGTTCTTTTTTTAACGGTTCACTCATAACTAAAGGTATTTCCCCCTCTACATTCCTTGGCACCCACCCAGCAGACTCCTCTTCCAACTTCCGTTTCTCTTCTTGTATTCGCTCATATTCATCTATTTCTATTTGGTATTTAGGAGTGGTGATGCCAAAGAAAGTGGCCAGTGACTCGCCAGCATAATCAACTGCATAGAGGACTGATGAGCCAGATTTCAAAGCATAATGTGAAAGCCATGGGCCCCACGATAGATTTTTCTGGAAAAAAGTTTACTTTGTAGTGTGCGTTTTAGAGACCTACCTACAAATAAAGAGAAAAAGTAAGCTTTTGCATCAAAGCCCTATTTATGCCTATGCCAGAAAGACTGCTAACTGTTATGAATATTAATAGGAACAAGACTATGTTAACAAGAAACACTGGAATATGCTTGCTAGGTTGCACTAAACCTTGAGTATTACTCACTGGATCTACGCTTTGTTCAGTTTCAGGAGCACTTTGCAACTCATTCACCTTTTCCTCCTCGATTTCTTCTTCAACCCCATCGCTGAAGTGAATGATTCGTTTTGGTCTGTTTATAGTCACTTGTACTTCAGAATCTACACCTTCCATGTTTTTCAATTTGTGTTACACTACAATTTAACTAAAATTCCTTCAAACTTCTATTAAAATCCTATAATATTGTTATCCTTGACTGAAATAATAAAGTACCTAGGTACATAAATAAATCGTAAACAATAAACATCCATGACAAATTTCCAAAAGCAAAAGATTACCAAAGAGTATGTAATCACTTGAAGATTACATCTTTGACACGGAAACAGTTCTGCCAACTCTAAAAGTCATTGTGGCAATAAATAGTAAATAGGTACTGTTATTGGTCTGTGACATGGACGTATTGTCTGTGATGTCAATAATGCAATGTCCACACGAGGTTCAAAAAATATAGGACCCAGAGTGGTAAAACAGTTTTAAAAATATGTCCGCACAATGTCGTGTCAACTGTCAATCAATGTCAAATTGTCAAAATTCAAATAATTCAAAAATCAAATGACAATTAATGTTCAACCATACATAAGTCATAACCAGGACTTCGTCTGTGTTGGTGTTAGCTGGCGGGCGTGCTCTGCCTTTTTGGAGTGTTTTTTTTTTGTTAAAACTGACTGGAAAGCGCTCTAAGGGGGTGCCGTGCATATGTCGGCGAGCGCCGGCACAGACGGGGTCCATACTTGTATATTTTAACTAACTTATACAAATAACTACTAACTTGAGATTGGCTAATCTTTGTAAAGCCAGACGAGAGAGAAAAAAAAAGTCATAACCCCCACTCAAGGCCAAGCAAAGCAAAGGAAGCAAAGCAAGCGTCAAGTGATTAGTGAAAACGTAAACACTGCATATTTTCTTCGAATTTTCATTTCATCGGTGGATTTCTATTTTTTTTAATTAGTAAAAACTAGAAAGAACTAATAATCATTCGTGTTTGCCTTCACGCGGGAATGAATTAGGTATTTAATAACGCAGTCGAATAACGTTCTGTTTATCAAACTGTTTGTTTGTTTGATTTATTATTATGATTAGATTAGCCGGTCGCATCAGCTCAGCCAGTGAGCTGCTCACCAGGGTCTATGCTATGTCTATTTTTCTCCAAAATGTGGATATGATCTACAAATTACTTTAAGTATAAGATAAACCTTCTCTCGGCCCTAATTGATGGAAAACTTAACAATGTCTAAGTTAAATCTAGGGCTTTGAAATTCACCAAGAAGTTTAGAAATTATAAGCCAATATTTAGACCAACGCCATACCCAAGCGTATTCGTATAAATAATTGTGAGATAATACCGTAAGAATAAAAATGTTTCTAACACTCTCACATCCTGTTTTATTCTAATCTAACTTCTTAATCTTTATTATTAACAGACTTCATTAAACTTTTAGATTAGAAGAGAGAAGAAGAGATTAGAAGAATATGATTATGGAAGGATTTTGTAGAAGTTGCTTAGTGAAATATGATGAGCCAACAGACCTAATACCATACACAGAAAAGAACAGGAGAATGTTTGTTTATGCAACAGGATTGCAGGTACCTACCTAATTAATCCCTAATCACAACAGAAAATTCATTTCACAATAACTTGGTAATAGTTAAGGCGCGCAACATATCAGAAAGTTTGCCTCATTGGTTGAGTGGTTAGTATGTTCAACTACATATTTCAAGGTCCTGGGTTTAATTCTCATGGCAGATGAAAAATGTTTTGAATGATATCAGATTTTCCTGTTGAGATATTTCCTGATTTCTGGGTTTCATCTCCATGTCTATTGGGTTTTCTGTTGGTACTAGCCTAGAATTAGGAAGTTGGCAGTTAAAGCTGCTGGTCTACCGCCTGATCTCTCTCTAGTTTCTTTCTTATTGGTCTGAGAGTGAGGGAATAGAAAGTGCACACACTTATACACTTCAATATCACCCACATAGCTGATGGCTAATTTCTTTGTAGATTTGGTCATAAGGACTAAGGATTAATATTATTTTCAGAAAGATTTCTGATAGGCATGTAAATATTTTTTGTTATTCAGTGTTTATAGATTACATTTCATTTTAGGTAAAGCGCAATGACACTTTTACATTCCAACTCTGCAAGGAATGCCACCTCAACATGAAGGTGGCATGTAACTTTAAAAAGACATCCAGGAACTCAGACAAGAAGTTTAAAAATTATTTGGCTGTTAAAGAGGCTGGAGACAGCATAGACTTTTGCACGTTTCTCAAAAACAATGATGAATCCCTTAAATTCAGGTAGTTTTACATATTAGTTAAATATCAAAACTTTTAGCTAACTTATATTCATTACTGTACAATTCATGCTCAAGAATGGCTGCTTTATCTTCAACTCACCACTTGTGCCCGTTTAGTAGGTACTATACTGACAGATTGGCAGACTTTACACCCCTTTGAGAAGGAGAATATTATGGACAATTCTTAGACATGCAAGTTTATGTTACCATTAATGCAGGTGATATATTTAACTGCTTATGATGTGTATAAATCCAAAAAGTCTCTCCCCCAAAAATAAGAGTTTGAACTTTGAAGTCTTAACCATTATGCGAGCAACAGCTAGAAGAATATTGGTCTAGTCACAACTTGTCATAGTTACTAAGGCAGCGCGAGCCGCTAGCGGGGGCTTCCGTCTTGTAAGAGAGAGAGAGAGAAATAAGAGTTTACACAATAGAAAGGGAGGTTCTTGCTAGACTTTAGGCTGCAGTGCTGTACAAGTTGAATTGCACTTTATTGTATCTTAAAAAAAGTCACTATTTATTATGTCTGTGGCGTTATCATTCTGTGCCTGCATTATAGGTAGAACAAATTATTTCAGCAATATTTTGTAAATGCTTTCAGGCTTCCAATGTATAACGGTAGTAGCACACCAGCAAACAGGAACAAAGATGATGATAATGGTAAGTGACTAGGTATCTCATATCTTGCACTGCTCTTAAGAAATAACAAGCCACCTCGCAACCTTAAGCTCCAGGGCACAAATATCTACAGACTATGCCAGTAGTCTTCTGGGATTGATGACTTCTCTCAATCCATCGCTAGCCTACTTGTTACAGAGTACATATAAGTTTTTTGTTAGAATAAGAAGCATTTAAGCCATTGGGCACACTGTTCAAGTAAAGTGTAGTTTGCAGACTTCAAACACCTGTGAGAACATTATGGGGAACTTTTAGACATGGAGGTTTCTTCACGATATTGTTGCTAAAGGATGAAAGAGTGTGGATTTGACTAATGACTACCTACCTCAGTTAAGCAAAAATGGCTAAAGGAACGATAAAAACAGGCTGCTGAGTTTCTTATTGATCCATTCTAATGCTTAGGCACTAATTAGACGTTAGTAAATTTATTTACCTATGCTTTTTTTAAAAAAAAGAATATCAGTCATTTTTAATCATGACTAACATTCCCCTTTCCCATCCAACTAAGCGTAAAGCTTGTGCTAGGAGTGAGTACGACAATAGTGCACGGGTGGGGTTTGAACCGCCGACCTTTCGGATTTCAGTCCGCTCCTATACGTTGAGCTATTAAGGCTCTAAAATTTAAAAGTACTTGTAACAGTTTTATTTTCCACAAAAATCCTTTCAATTACAGAATCAACGTGTACAAGCATACAGAACTTCATGACGGATATCCTAAGAGTTGAGGAGATACCGGACAGTGAGGCACGTATCATCAAAGAGGTGATTGAGGAAGAGGCAGACATACTGGAGGACTCGCTAGACTCACACTGGCTACAGGATGACGTGTCTATTGATACAGATTTCAGACTGGATTTTAGGTAAATCCTATGAATATATTTTAAGCATATAACATTTGTAGGTCTATTCTCGAAAACCTGCATCATTCATTGCAATTTTTGTGATTGGCTGAATACAGGGTATTCTTGTTGTAAATGGTGCCTCTGCCCTTAAAAATCGACTCCTACTAACAATTTCAGATTCTTTTCTAATTATTATAAAAATAGATTTTGATGCCCCTGGCGCAGTGTGAGGTTCCGGGTTCGATTCTCTGCAAAGGAACAGGGCTATTTGGGAATTCATAATTTCTAAATTGCCTCTGGTCTGGTCTGGTGGGTGGCTTCGATCATGGCCTAAATACCACTCTACCTGCAAAGCCATGCCACCAAGTGATTTAGCGTTCCGGTACGATGCTGCCTAAAAACCCGGGAGTATGGGTTTAACGATACTGTCATACCTTCAGAGTAAATATTGTAGGCCATACCCCTTCCAAGCCCGTTACCATCTTACCACCAGGTGAGCTCGCAGTCAATCGATACACTCACAATCTTTTATGATACAACTAGATGATGCCCGCGACTTCGTCCGCGTGGATTTAGGTTTTTCAAAATCCCATGGGAACTCTTTGATTTTCCGGGATAAAAAGTAGCCTATGTGCTAATCCTGGATATTATCTATCTCCATTTCTAATTTTAGCCAAATCCGTCCAGTAGTTTTCGCGTGAAAGAGTAACAAAGATAAACACACACACACAAACACACACATACACACAAACTATCGCCTTTATAATATTAGTGTGATATAAAGATTGATTTTTTTATAGTTTCAGTCCATTTTCAACACCCCGGTCCACAATTAATGACGATCATTGCTACACACCGAAGAGACTGAACGATCCAATAGCCTCAGATCAAAAAGAACATAATAATATAGCCATAAAACTAGAACCTGATGTAGAGAACCATGCAGTCAATAATTTTGAGAATAATATACCTAGACACTGTGACACAAAAGAAAATATCCAAGGTGGCACACAATGTGTTATTGATATGAATTTGGAAAACGCACTGAAAAATGACTCGGCAGAAAAAGTTATGTTGGATGATCTACTCGCTACTCCCCCGGGTATGTATTATTTAAAGAAAATGGGGAACAAACCGGCCAAGTGCGAGTCAGACTCGCGCGCCGAGGGTTCCGTACTCGGGTAATTTTTCCGACCTTTTTCACGATAAATCAAAGGCTATTATGTATTAAAATAAATGATAATCTGTTTTATATACACTATATAGTATACAGGTAGAATATACACTATACAGTATACAGGTAAAGCCCTTTCATAAAATAGCCCACTTGGTATAGTTATCTTACATTTAATTTTTTTTTAAATGATGTAACCACAAATTCACGGTTTTCGGATTTATTCTTTTACTTGTGCTATAAGACCTACCTACCTGCCAAATTTCATGATTCTAGGTCAATGGGAAAGTACCCTATAGGTTGATAGACATGACACAGGACGGACGGACGGACGGACGGACAGACAGATGTTAAAAATTGCTAATAGTTTAATTCTAAAGTCAAATAATTGTTATGTTCAACTCAAAATGTTTTTAGTATGAAAAAAACGCAAGAATTGTGACGTAAGTTTTGTATTGTTTTGTTTTTTATAGTTTTCAATATTTCGGTAACAAATTCTAGTATTCAAATCTTAATTTCCTTACAATCCTTCCAATCGATTTTTGAGTATCCAAATGGTTCATTTGACCATAGTATTTTCTGGCAGTGCAATCTCAGAACTTAAGTTGTTTCTGTGAGTATTAAAAACTAATATTCTTTCAGTAATTCCCAATATATCTGCACCATCTACGCCTCTAATAAACAGCATTCTCTTTGGCAATAAAATTGATACTGATACTGATAACAGACCGAAAAACGTGTACATGCCTACAGACATGATCAAAGAATCAGAAATTGATGTGCTGTACGAATTCCTTAACACCGACGACGGTGAGACAAAGGAGGAATATATAGATTACGATGATATTTATATACCAGCAGACATTAATGAAAAGAATCAAGAGAACGATGTAATTATACCATATGATTATGAGAATAACGATTTAAATAACTCTGATGAGAATGGAAATGGAATAACAGAAAATATTGAAGAACCAGCGTCACCAGTTGAGGACAAATACTGTTTAGAAAGGTTCTATTGCAAAATTTGCGATAGAAAATTCAAAAATGTGATGGCACTAAAAATTCATTTGAGGAGAGGACATAAAATTAAAATAGTGGAACCTAAACGCGTGCGTGGGAAAATGATATGCGATTACTGTGGGAAAGTTTTCATGGCTTCCAAATATTTTGTTAGACATATAAAATATCATATGGTATGTACTAATTTGTTATATTGATCTCGTTGCACTGTATTCTCCATTATTAAGGTTTGGCCTCTTCCATTTTTTTTTATTCACTATAGGTAAGCGCTTGACCACAATCACACCTGATGGAAAGTGATGATGTGGTCTAAGATGGGACGCGTTCGTACAGTAACATTTGGTTTTTTGGGGTAAAGCGACGGATTACTGCATACGACTCGAAGAGTATTTAAGAGCTTTATACTAGTACTAGTTGACGCCCGCGACTTCGTCCGCGTGGATATAGGTTTTTCAAAATCCCGTAGGAACTCCTTGATTTTCCGGGATAAAAAGTAGCCTATGTGTTATTCCAGGGTATAATTTATCTCCATTCCTAATTTCAGCCAAATCCTTTCAGTAGTTTCTGCATGAAAGAGTAACAAATATTCACACATACATACACACAAACTTTCGCATTTATAATATTAGTGTGATCATCTAGATTCTAGATGACCTGGAAAGTGACATATAGGCTACTTTTTTATCCCGGAAAATCAAAGAATTCCAATGGGGTTTTCAAAACCTAAATCCACGCGGATACGCATGCGCTAGTAATGTAATGTAATAAATTCTTTCACCATGAGAAAGCTATTTTTTCAGTAGACACCCGAGCGAAGCCGAGTGGCTCAGTTAGTATTTTTATATACTTTATTATTGAAAACTAATACTGATACTGATTAGTGATTACTAACTAATTTCTGAGGTTTTATTTGTGGGTATTTACTTTATAGTATACCCACTCCAAAAATAAATATAACACTTTCGCATTTATAATATGTAGATTAACATAAAGTTAGTCTAATACCCGTGACTTCGTCGCATGTGGCGTATCTCGGCTTGTATTTACAGTCGGCTCTAAGGTGAACTTTAACGCGACGAAAATTGACAGTGCCTCCACCTAGTTCGAAGAGACAGAACTAACGGGCTTGGCTAAAGGCTCAGGTATAAAACTTTTCAAAGAAAAGTGAACTAACTTTAAAAGCAATGAAAAGCATTAAATACATTTTTTTAAATTATGTACTTCAAACCAATTTAACCGATAAACCAATAATAATTAAACTTTTAGCTCTAAGACAAAATATGGCTCTTCGTATTTTCTAGGTTTTAGTTTTGTTTGTTATTTTGTCGTATTTTCATTTTTATTCTTTATTTTGTTGAGCTAAATAAACTTTTATTCATTTATTTATTATTTAAGCTAATGAACAAAAAATTAAAACTTATAATATTGTATGTAGGATTTGATGTCAGTACCAAATTCGTTATACTATTATTATTCTGCAAGTATTTTTTTCCTTTTTGGTTTGGACGGGTCCAAAAATAGTCAGGTATTTTCCGGCAAACAAGTGAGAAAAGAATAGAATAGATTTTAGAATAGAATAGAATTTTTATTCAAATAAACTTATATAAGTGCTTTTGAATCGTCAAATAATTTATTTACCATTTACCACTGGTTCGGAATACCGTTCATACCGAGAAGAACCAGCAAGAAACTCGGCGGTTGCTCTCTAAGCCATCATACATATCCTATATATTAGAAAAAATATATCATGTCTACTGAAGAGTCAAGTAATATGATGTATATTATATTATGTTGTGTGAGAGTGATAGATCATTTATTTGTTTTAGAACCCGGATCAATATGAATGCGAACACTGTCCTCTGTCATTTAGGACTAAAACAGGTTTGAAGTCACATAGCTCTACACACGGGATTGTTAGTCAAAGAAAAGAAAAATGTGGGGTAAGTGTTGACTGAAAAATAGCTTTTAGTCTTAGAATTTCTATTTTTTAAGTGACTATAAGATGGAAGCACTCTGACCTTTAAGGGATAAGATAGGTTTATTAACCCACTAGCCGATGCCCGCGACTTCGCCCGCGTGGATTTAGGTTTTTGGAAATCCGTGAGAACTCTTTGATTTTCCGGGATAAAAAGTAGCCTATGTGCTAATTCAGGATATTATCTATCTCCATTCCAAATTTCAGCTAAATCCGTCTAGTAGTTTTTGCGTGAAGGAGTAACAAACATACACACACACACACACACACACACACACACAAACTTTCGCTTTTATAATATTAGTGTGATAGTGTGAAGTGTGATATTTTTAATTAGTTTTGATAGAAAGAAAGAAAGAAGAAAGACAATTAATTTATTTATCTTGTGCAGTGAACGAGTAAACAATGAGTACAACAAAATAAAATAACAAAACTTTGAATGAGTAAACCACAACAAGTATAAACAAACTGGGCAGTAATGGGTTAGTAGTAGTTTTAATAAGTTCTTGCATCCACATGGCACAAGATGAAAAGGCCCTTCTGATAAATAGGAAAAACTGATAAAGAAGAAGTTTCTTTCATCATTGTATCTAAATCAAAGAAATTACCATCTCGACCTATCGCGTAATGTATCTGTACGCAGTTTTTCACTTTTTTTTTAAACTTCAGAAGTACGTCTGCAGCATTTGCGGTTCAGAACAGTCAAGCTCGTCGAACCATAAAATTCACTTGCGGCGCCACACCAACGAATACAGCATATCGTGTAAGCTCTGCGGGAAGGGGTTCTATAGGACTTCCGACTTGGACACGCATATGAGGTGAGAGCAATACATTATACAATCTCTTTCCATACGCAGAACTACTCAACAAATGACTGAAGCCTTAATAGCTCAACGGTTATAGGAGCGAACTGAAATCCGAAAGGTCGGCGGTTCAAACCCCACCCGTTGCACTATTGTCGTACCCACTCCTAGCACAAGCTT
The DNA here is from genome assembly GCF_905333055.1 of Maniola jurtina. Lineage (NCBI taxonomy): Eukaryota > Metazoa > Arthropoda > Insecta > Lepidoptera > Nymphalidae > Maniola > Maniola jurtina. The sequence goes on from NC_060044.1 coordinate 4,300,564, forward strand.
AACAGGGCTCTCTCCGTTACTCGTTTCAACTCGTTTCATACAATCGTAGTTCCAATTTCATTTGAATATTAAGCAACCAAAGTCCATGAAATTTTGCAGACATATTCTAGAAACTAATATCTGTGTCTGTGGTGTTTTAGATTTTTCTAAAAATATGTAGTTTTAAAATTACAGGGGCTCTAAGATTTGTATGAAATTTTTTAAGACCGCGTAACTTTGAAACCGAATATTTTAACAGAAATCTGGAAAACCACAGACATAGATATTAGTTTCTAGAATATGTCTGCAAAATTTCATGGACTTTGGTTGCTTAATATTCAAATGAAATTGGAACTACGATTGTATGGAACCAGTGGAAACGAGTGACGGAGAGAGCCCTCTTAACGCTTAGTTGGAGGGCAAAGGGGAATGTTAGTCATGATTCACATGGCTACTATTCTTTTTAAAGAAAAAAAATACAGCAAGGCGTGTGAGCTCTGGGAAGGGGTTCTATAGGATTTCCAACTTGGACATGCTTATGAGGTGAGAACATTACAAAATACAAGCTTGTTGAGCCAAAAGTCTACAAACTATTTGCTCTGTCCATTGCCAAGTCACCTTTGTAACTAGTTGAGCTATGTTGGTCACTACGGCGTAACGCACAAGACAATAAAATACGGTGACGACTCCGACATATATTTCTATGAACCGTTTATTCTTTCAACGACACCACACAGTACGGCATACGTTTTCCTGGCTATTTTTTGGCGGCGGAAAAAAATTGTAACAACACAGCGGCTATGTTGACAAGTTTTTTCCGTCGCCTGTACGAAACAAGTATGAACTTGCTCACAACTTACCACATGACTCGCGGCTCTGCCGTTTAGTTGCGGAATCGTTACTCGTGGAAAGACGTACGAACGTCACGTCGTATGCAGTGTATCGTGTGTCGTGTATCGTAACCGCAAATCCTCCCACAAATCTCCTCATTTGGTGAAATATTATTTAAAAAAAGACGGAAAACGACAAAAAAAAACTTTTATTTTTGAAAGCTGAAAAAATATTTTTCTTTACAGAATTCACACTGGAGAGCGCCCTTATGCGTGCATGTTTTGTCCGCAAAGATTCGCGAGGCAGGACACTCTAAATAGGCACATAAAATCTCACACAGGTAAAAAACGCTTTTTTATAAAAAAATTTAACAATCAGATTTTTTGACAATTTTGATTTCAATAGAATCAAACGTCATTGTTGTGAACCATTAAAATTGTTTAGATGTTTATCCTTAAATTATAATATCGTCTTCTGTGTATGACTATTGTCATATTCCTCTTAAACTACTCGACCGATTTTGATGAGACTTTTTGCATTGCATAGATCAGCATATCACCTCAGTGCATGTTTTTTTAAATAAAAAATAATGAGCAAACGAGCTGGCGTGTCACCTGATGTTAGGTGATTACCGCCGCCCATGTACATTTCCAGCACCAGAGGAACCGCCCGATACGTTGCCGGCCTATGAACAACTTCCAAAAAAGGAGGCGATTCTTTATTCAATGCGTTTTTTATGTATGTGTATTGTGCACAATTTTCTCCGAGGTTTCTGGACAGTTGCATTTATTTTTTGATAATTAAAGATTGTGTTGTTCCAGGTGAGAAACCGTATCGTTGCCCCTTTTGTAACCACAAGTTCATAAATCCTGCCGTTTTGAAGAAACACCAAACGACATCCAAGATTTGCCTTGAGAAACAGATGGAAACTCTGTTTGAAACTTCGGAATCGAATACCACGGAGAAAGTTACTGTATATTATGCAGAAATTTCAAATATTACTGATGTACAAAATATTATTAAAGAAAATCTTGCGTCCTCTTGAAGGAAAGACTTTATTTACTTGCTATAATAAGTTTTATAATATGCAAGGAGTAAACAATTATTCCGCGAGGAGAAAGCGAATTTCTAAAATATTGGCTTCTATCTCCACAATGTAAAGCACAAAGTTCTACCGAGAAAGAAAATTCTCACGAATTCCCGCGAATTTATCATTTGGTCAAGTATTGTGTTTTATGGCACGTTTACATTAGGTCGGTCACCGAATCCGGCGACCGCATTCGGTTTAATTGAATTGATTCCTAAAATTGGGCTGTTTTAATTAAGTCGTTCACCGAATACGGGGACCATATTCCTTTAAGATTCGGAGACTGCATCATACCGAAATGTGTACTCTTGCATCATCATGAACAAACATAATATTACAAGGAACGAAACATAATATTAAACGGAAAGGAAAAGGACAAGGAATTTTAACTGTGTGCGATACAATACAAGAAATTTTGAAGAAGGAAACGGTCTGCGGCCGAATACGGCTAACCGAAAACCCGTTTACACTAGTCGGTGATCGAATACGGGTTGCAACCGAATCGGTCAAAACGACCTAATGTAAACGAGCCCTTTCGTGGTGGAGATAGAAATCCCTATGCTATGTAATATGTATTTTAGAAATTCCCTTTGATTCCCTATCAATGTAAATTGAGTCTAATGGATGATACAAACCAAGCCCGGCGGCCCACCCGGTTTACCTGTTATCAATGAAAAATTTTAATAAAAGATTTTTCTTTAAATAATAACACGTTTTAATTTATATCCTTTTATTTCTCTGTACAAAATTATTTCATCTAAATAACTTACGGCTCCATAAGATTAGTGTCTTATTACAATCAAGGCATAGGGGCTGATCATTTATCGAGTTTATACTAGCAATAACATCCTATGGTTAGAAATGTGAAGTACGTTTTTACTGAAAAATTCAAGAATATTAGAATATATGGAAAGAGATTACAAAAATTACTAAAAAAATGCAGCTTAGTAATCAAGTACCTATGTTCTCTGGTTAATGGAGTCCATAAAGCCGTAAAACAGCCAATCTTGGGAAGTCCTCAGAAACAGTTGCGATTTTGACGTTTTTTTTTTACCCGACTGCGCCAAAACCAAAAGGAAGGGTTATGATTTTAGGAAGGGTGATTTCCCTACTTCAAAACATTTATGATTTTAAATAATATATAAAAAACAAAAATTAAAAAAAAACATCAAATCAGAGCTTTTTCTGAGGACTTCCGACGAAAAGGATTCATTTACTCCACTAGTTAGGATTAAACTCTTTTCAAATGATTGTAAAACAAAATGATGATTTTTGTCCCATAATTTCATGTGATTTAGATTTTACTCTGCCTCACCGCGTTGTTCTACTGGTGTGGGACAAGGTGGAATATCTAAAAATATTAAGTTCATTTTGTCCCACTAATTTAACTTGGTGGGATAAATTACACAACTCTTAGTTGACAGTTCTGTTGTCCATTGTGACAAATTGGTGTGGACTGAAGCCTTTTACACCATGTGGTAACTATAATCACAGGGTAAGAGAAACAGGCTGATATCTATAGAGCACACTTTGACTTTGCTCAGACTTAAGACACTGTTGAAACGAGACAGCGTTATACCGCTGGCATAAATCTGTCTCGTTTTAACTGATACTTAAGTCTAAGCAAAGTCAAAGTGCGCTCCATAGATTTCAACCATAGACACGAAACTTTAGTTTGTGTGAGCTCGTGTGTATTCGTGTAGCAAGGTAGGTTTCAGAGTAGCCTGCTTCTCAGGATCATGTGTGCTTAGTATCTCATACTAAGCACACATGATCCTGAGAAGCAGGCTACCTAAGTTGATACAATTCGAGCATCGAAACAACTTCAGCGTTAAAGTAAAATAGATTTTAACTGCCTTGTTTTAAAACTCAAGTTTGTTTATTGGCTCCAAGCGGAAATGTTGCGAAATTAAAATCGGTGGTATTATTAACTTTAAATCAGGGTGTTTTAAGGTCCATTTTACTGTAAAGTCGTGTTTCGAGTCTCGAATTATTCTATCAACGTTGGTCTGACATTATTGTTGTTTGGAGTCTTGAATTCTTTACAACGTTCAACTTTAAAATATTCTGACAATTCTAAAAAAGTATGATTATCTAATTAATAAAAATAAATAACACTATTTCTAACATGGAATCTAAAATGGAAGTTTGAACGCATTCTATTACCACACACATCATGGAGGTACATAACTTTAGTACTGAAGATACAAATATAAAAAAGAAAACAATAAAATACAAAATTGACTTTTCTTAAAAAGTAATCGAGATGGATTTTAACAATCTCTCAATCTCGTAAGAGCGTAGATTCACATTGGTTTAACGTCTTCGACGGCCAACGCATTTGGCGAACGTGTACAGGGTCACTTTTTACATTATCAAGAAATCGAAGCCACTTTCTAATATTTTACATAGCAGTTCACAAGCTCGCAAAAATTCTTGCGAATACTCGAGAATTCTCAAAACAAATTCGTCACAATTTTCGAAAAACCTCGCGATATTTTTTTTTTCAATTTTGTAAATTTGCTTCGATTCGCTACTACGGCACAGCAATCGCTAAGCAAGTAGTCCAATAAAAAGTTGCAACATGGTAGTTTTCGCATATTATAGACTAATGATTAAAATATACCAGCCCTGCTGAGATCTGTTTTTGTACAATGCGCCTTGTGTTCAGATTGAAATGAAATGAAACGAAAATTTATTAATCTTTACATGCGAGTTTCATGGAGTCCTGACCCCTAAACTAGGACAGCCCGTATTAAAGGAGCGTAAATTGTATTGGACTACCTACTTGTTTTTGTGCGCACTGGCTGATGGCTGGATGACTGAAAGATGGCTGACTTTTATGGGTTTTCATACACAATTATTGGCGCAATTCGGAAGCAGCGTTTACACGTTGGCCGACACTCGCCGAACACATTAGGCCAATTGTATAATTTGTTTGGACTAAACTTGAGTATAGGTAAATAAAAATGTTAAATAGTTACACTTATTATTTAACAGCTTAAACTTTTAAACTGTCGTATTTAAAAATCCGGTTTCAACTGAAATCATGTTAGGTTGTTGTCGGTGTATGTCCGCTTGATTTCGAGGGTCTGGACCTTAGTTTTGAAAGTTGCTTTGTGTTGCACAATGTTGAGCATATTATGATTTTAGGAGTTTAAACCTAGTCGGCCAAACACCGACAAAAACCTGAGGTGAATACAGCCTTTTATGAACATAGTTACAACTTCTATATTATATACATTATTCCTATTTCGTAAATTCGTTAACCCTCTTTTTTGATGTATTAGATTTATATGTATGATAAAGTAAAATTTTATTTATTGACTAAAGGTCGTAGCTGTAACATGCATAACGTTTTTTTTTCTATTTCAATAAAAAGTTTCAACATACAGATAAGATAAAATCTCATCAATTATATTACACAATTATACCTAACCAAATCAAGTAACACACATACACGATGGTATCAAACCAGCAACAAATTATGAAAAAGGTTTTAAGTTATACGTAAAAAAAAAGTTTCATTTTGACGGAAATGCTAATTGAATATGTCACTTTCGAAAATCACAATTCAAAGTTAAAAAACTGCTTAGTTTGGTTTTGCATAAATTAAAAATTGAAATACTGAATATACATAATATATAGGCAACATGATATATTTTTGATTTGAAAACCTGCACGCCTGATGTTGAAATCTATAGAGTACACTTTGACTTTGCTCAGAATTAAGACTGTTAAAACGAGACAGCGGTATAAAGCTGGCATGAATCTGTTTCGTTTTAACCTGAAACTTAGGTCTAATCAAAGTCAAAGTGTGTTCTATAGATCCATCTCTCTATACCTGAGAGTTTCCATAATAATATTCTCAAAGATGTTTAATTTGCCAATCTGCACTTGCCAGTTTGCTTTAAGCTACCCTGGTAGGCTACTGGCTATGGCCTAAGCCCTTCTGACCTGTGCTCAGTAGTGGGTCAGCCATAGGTTGATGGTGATATTTGTACTTATATGTATTTGTTTATAATTTTAGCATTTCCATCAAAGCTGTATAGACAAAGTTCAGACGATCAATAAATATCCCTTGGATCTAATAAAAATAACCTCAACTCATAAGAACTGACTTTATTCCATAGCTATACAATGATAAAATTTAACTTTAATTCTAAACTACTAACATCTTGAAAACATATTAATAAATTCCAATCTTTTCTGCTTTGAATCAATAATGACCACTTTTCTAGCCATTTCTCATCTTCCCCAATTGTCTTTTCTTTTTTAAAATTCAACTCTAGGCAAAGGTAATGTCGCTAACAGATCAGATACATTTATTGATTGTCTGAACAGGCCCATAATATTTTAACAATAGTACAGTAACATTATTTATAACCAATCTATACAAACTGCTTATCTCTATTATAATTTTGTCGCTCTCTTGTTTCCTACACTTTAACTCAGCACCGTTTCATGAACATCACGTCCCACAGTTTAATGTCTAATTGCCGATTACTGAAACGCTTCGTAATATTTGAGAGCACCTTAAATATTGTTACATATTACATACATAAACTAGATGGCGCCACAGGTTCTTCTTGAACCTCTAGCCATAGATTTTGAACCGCCACACATGAAATCGAATTATAGCCATTTTAGTATGGAAACGTAATTGGCATTTTTCAGTAACACATTAGACGGTCAATGCAACAGCTGGTCGATAGCGGAAAAATTGTTTTGTAAAACAATTTCAATTGTTGTGATTGGCTGAATCTATGTTATTCTTGTTGCAATGCATTGTAGCCAATAGTAAGCGAGCATCAACCAATCAGAGGTATTGCGATCATGAGTCATGACATTGTAGCTGTCATTTTACCGTAATCGAGCATCAGTATTTAGTTTTTTATGTTTATTGTACGGACAAAATATCAATACATGACACACCAAATAAAGGCCGATTCACGCCAATTGCGTACATGTGACGCGCGTAAACCCCTAACACACCAGGCTACGCATACGTCCATGCTTTACGCAAGTGGTGTACCATGTTTCATACAGTTCTATACGTTACAACGTAATGGTGCGCGCTACGTCTACGCTTACGCAACCTGTGTGAACGAGCTATAAAACTTAAGGCCTCCTTAAATTAAGAGCATTTCAGTATTCAGTGTAAATTGTCTATAGAGTGTTTCTAACTAAGATCGCTGTCCTTTAGGCCGATGGCTGGTGACTATGCAGTTGTCGGCCAACTGAAGTCGCATTGAGGTGTTCTCGTTCCGCAGCTCGGTTAGTTCTTTGTTTAGTCTTAATATTTCTAATACTAGTTTGTCGTTATCCACCTCCAGTTTTTCTAACCTGTTGAATGAGATTATTTTACTATTTATAACTACTTACTTCAGAAAATAGAGTCAATTTTATTTACTTTAGGGTAAAGTTCTAAATCAAAAGAGGGAAAAGGCCATTCACTGCTTCGTCTCCACCGTCTTCTGTTTTCACTATACAAATTTTACCCTTACGATAAGGTAAATAAAGCTGAGTTTTACTTGCAATACAGATGTATTCTACATGGATGGAAAATTTGTGAAGAATATTGATAAAGTTGGCGATTAAGAACTGTAAGAGACGCCGGAATGGTAGAAGGAACCTTCAATTCAAAAATGCCTGAGGTTTGAGATAATGAGGCAGTATAGCTTACTTCTTCTGCTTCTCAGTGAGCTCGGTGATGTGGTCGCAGGCCTTGGCGAGGATGCCGCCCTTGCTGGCGGAGTCGGGCAGGCCGGAGTGCGGGATGAGCGCGGCCAGCTTGCCGATCCAACTGTTGATCTTGTCCCTGCGACGCCGCTCCACTTCGTTGTGGGTTGCTCTTCTTTTGTCGTCTCTCTGCAATAGTAAATCCGCGTGGATTTAGGTTTTGAAAAATCCCGTGGGAACTCTACTTTTCTATGATGGAAAGTTGCCTATTGAATTTCTGTGACGCAATCTACCTCTGTACTATCGGTTAAACGGATGGGCCTATAAGAATCCCAGGATAAAAAGTAGCCTATGTCTGTGCCCCAGGAATTTCATCAAAAACAGTTGAACTGTTGTGCCCTTCTAAAAACTAGCAGATAGACAGACATTTATAATATTAGTATGGATTAAACCCTAAAATAAAGTAAGTAAAGTTGAAAATAATAATTTGAAAGAAAGAAAGAAAACTTTTTTATTAGGTCACTGTAACACTACAATGTATCTTAAAACTAATCGAGTTATACTACATAATATTATACTTATGAGCTAAAATATGCTAAAATGAATGTGTCACATGTGACCAAACAGAGGTCTCCCACTCAGCATAATGCTGCAGCAAGCTGCAGCGCTGGTTTTCAGTGAGAGCCTAAAAAAGTGAGGTCACGGACCATGAGATACTTAAATACAAATAGTTTAGTTTCGACAATATGTAAAATAAAGCAAGGATTAAACAAAACAAAAAGACTAGCAATATGAAAATTAAGGTATATTAAAAAATTAAAACACGAGAAGAGGCAGGTATACCAGTATTATCCGGGCAAGTAAGAAAAATAATGAATTATTATTCATTATTTTAATTTATTATTATTCATTATTTAATTTTATAAATTATATTAGAAATATAATTTCAAATACCTTTTTAGTAATAGTTTTTTCTATTTGCGGTGGCCTCCTTATGACTTTCTTTTGTGGGGCAGTTGTTCCAAACACTTGCACTGGATTACTTATTACATAGAACTCTCCACTGGATAACCCTGAAAAATATAAAAATCTATTAAGTTACTTGCAGGTTTTTTACAGTAGAATCAGTGTGGACACCAACAACATCTATTTAATACTTCTCATTGAATAGGTAATTCCAGGCTAAAATTCTTAGGGGTTGCAACCTGTTTTAGCTTACAACTTGACATCCAATATTAAGTATACTAATTTTGGCAACTTCATTAAAAACGATTTATATTTGAAATAGTGCCTTCCACTAGTTTTGTTGGTAGTTAGCAGTTTGAATTTATATCTACAGGTACTAATTTAGTTTAATGATGGACAAACTATGAATTCGATGCTCAAATGACATCTTGGTTAATTTCCAAAGTTAGCCAATAACAAATCAGGAATTGGACTATTTTTGGTTAGGTAGGTCCATAGATTTCAACTAAGTTATACAGTCACTAAGACATGGATAATGTCCCATGTCCATGTAGTTAGACCCATATTTAAAAAAAAATTAAGTTGATCACACCTTGACAATTAGTCAAATGATATGTCACATAGGTCATTTTGTTGTGGAGCTGAAGTGGCATTGGGCAGGGCGCATAGTTTGAAAAACCGATAGATATTGGGGTCCTAAGGTGCTAGAATGGTCACATTGCACCAGAAAGCGCAGCGTTGGAAGACCATTAGGTGGACTGACAACATCAAACAAGTTGCACGGAGCCGCTGGGCTCATTATCAGGCCCAACACCATGGTGTGTAGAAGTCCCTACAAGATCCCTAGAAGACCTATGTCCAGCAGTAGACATCTATCGGTTGACAATGATGATGATAATGATATCTTGATACCAAATGAAATATTTTGATCCTGGATAGAAAAGAAGGTTAAAATAGTACCATGTGTAGGAGAATGTGTGGCCATTTTGGTGGAAGATTCCTCCTCCGGTATTTGTACCAGCTTGTATGCTACAGCCCCAGCTGAAACAGAAGCCATATTGTACAGGGTCAAAATTCTACAAACAATATTGGAATTAAAGAATAACACTACAACTTGTACCTAAATACATTAAAATTTAATCCCCCTAAATATAAAACAGTATGGCAGTTGAAATAAAGCCTAAGGAATTTTGTTTAAAGTACCTAATCCAAGAGTTTTTGAGAAATTCCAAAGTGATCCTTAAAAACTAAAACCACACAGCAAAGTTGAGGGAATCAGGTAGTTTATAATATTAATACAATGTAACAAAACTGTTGCAGCGTCCAAAAGTCTTAAAACGGTTGCCAACTATCTTGCCATAGAAATACCTTAAGCTCAATTCACAAAGGGATGGCAGCGTCCAGCAACGACGCGAAGTGGCAGACAGATCAGAGCAAATTAGAAATTTAAAAAAAAAAGTTTCCACCCTTATTTCCAAAACTACTCACCTCATTTTGATAAAAATATAGAAAATAGTTCTTTAGTTATAGATTACAGGAAAACCTATAAGTCAGTGTTTTTTTTATTGTTGATTTCTATTCTGTACATAATATTATGTAACTATGTGTCTTATATTTTGTGTCAGTAAAATTATTAACAAAAATCTTTTTATTGGAAAGGTAATTATAATAGTGTCCTGTCTCATTATTTTTTAATTAACCTCTCTGTGGCTCTTTAAAAGTGGAAGAACTTATCAGCTATCAATGTGTGCCTAATTGGGTTATGGAGTGGCAAGGGTTAATATTTTTATAAACATACATACACTCACATATATCTTTGAAGCAATAAGTTGAGTTTTCTTCCTCAGTTCCATCTAAAATAGGCTCAGCAATTATTTGAGATCTCCCACAGTCAGTTCTCTCTGGAAATAATAATTAAGTAAGTATTATAATTCAATTTACTCATACCTCTTGGCCTAATTTAATAACAAACCTAATTACTATATAATATGAAATGAAACCTTAACTACCACTTTCATTACACCTACATATGATTCATATTGATTATTATTATCGACAAACATAGGTAGGTAACTAAATAGGTAGTAAATATTTAGGATATCATGTTGGCAAGCTAGTGGTATGTGTAAATATAATTTGAAAACGAACTACAGTGGCTTACCGTATGCTCCTCCATCAACCAAACCCAGGATATGGTCGTTATCTCCACTGTAAATAATAGCAAATAAAACTAAAATTCTTTCAAACAAAAATATCAAGAAAAACATTTGCCAAATTGCAAAACTATTTGTCAGTCCTCGTTGGCAGTCTAGATAAACGTTATTATGTAACACTTGTTCAACATAAAGGTAATTTCAGGTAATCTATGTAATTTACCTGCTATCGAGAGAGTTTTCAAGCATGTCAATTTCCACTTTGGCCATTGCGCGTAATTATTTTTGAATTTTCTAAAGTTGATCACGGGAACAAAATAAAGTGGTCATGTGATGAAATCATAGACAATTTGGCACAGATTTCTCAAAAAAGAATCTTGTCAGTTGTCATGGACAAAATATTTTTTCTCTTCTCTTTTTATATTTGAAAATATTTAAAACATGTATTTTATTAACCTATTATATTATATTTAGTAGGTACTTTTGGATATTTATTTAATCTAAAATCAGTTTTTAAAATTGATTTAATTTTTTTTAATTACGTTACGCTTTATCAAAGCGCCCTCTATTGGGGAGGAGCTATAATTTTAAATAGTTTAAAAAGTATGCCGCTAGAGTACGCTACTCACACAATGTTCCTGAAAAAGGTTCAATTCTGAAAACAAAACTTTTACAATAAAGTTTTGTTAAATAGGTACAAGAGGTAGACCTCTACACATAATATTTAAAATTCATATCGATAACAGAAAATCGATCTTTGAAATCGATTATAGTTATGTGGTACCTACCTACCTACATAATGTCTACCGCATACTTTTATCTCGGAAAATCAAAAAAATCCCACGGGATAAAAAAAACTAATTCCACGTGGACGAAGCATCTTTTTCAAAAATAAACTTTGACCGTTTTACGTTTTACCATTCTATTTTACCTTGAACTTTGTTAATTTAATACCGCAATGTACGTTGGCTCAGAATTGCTCAGAACAGAAGAATCGGACATTAAACCCTTCCAGACTAAAATCACCCTTAAGTTTAGTAGCATAAAATCCAGATTTATTAAAAGTCAAATCGTTATAGTTCATAGATAGTGTTGATGACGAATCTCAGTCCAGACTTGGAGGCGTCTGTCTGTCCTTCGTCGTCGTTTTAGTGGCGTCAGGGAGGCGGCTGTCATGTCTTTGAAAAGGTTAAATGTTATTGATGAAAATGATGCCAATGGTACCTATAGATACCAATACCATTTTATGTCAAGGTAGAGGTAGGTACCTAGTTACCTAATAATGTACTAAAAAATCGGTCAAGTGCGAGTTAGATTCGCGCACCGAGGGTTCCGTACTCGGGTATTTTTTCCGACATTTTGCACGATACCTACATCAAAAACTATATGCATAAAAATAAATAAAAATCTGTTTTAGAATGTATAGGTCGGTAAAGGCCTTTTATATGATACCCCTTGGTAGGTATAGTAAAAATTGAAAATACCAAATGTTACCTATTTGTTCATGAACACATTTTTTTGTGTGAGTTTTGTGAATTTATATTCACGGTTTTCGGATTTTTACCTTTAGTAGTGCTATAAGACCTAACTACCTGCCTCATGATTCTAGGTCAACGTGAAGTATCCTATAGGTTTTCTTGACTGACACGATAGACGGACAGACGGATAGACAGACAGACAGACAAACAACAAAGTGATACTTTTCCGTGTTTCCTTTTGAGGTACGGAACCCTAAAAATAAATAAATAAAAGCTTGAGGTTTTGTTTCAGTAGGTACTTACTCGTACCTAAGTATTCTAGTATTGTTGATGGGGACACCATATTTTTTTAGTATTTCAAAAAACGTTAGTTTCTGTAACCTGTGGTCCTCGCGTATGTTTTGGCAGAACATCCATACTAATATTACAAATGCGAAAGTGTGTCTGTCTGTCTGCTACGTTTTCACGGCTCAACCGTTAAACCAATTTTAATAAAATTTGTTACATACTTGGGATACTTCCCGGAGAAGGACATAGGCTACTTTTTATCCCGGAAAATCAAAGAGTTCCTACGGGATTAAAAAAAAAACCAAAATCCACGTGGGCGAAGCCGTGGGCATCCTCTAGTTCTAAATATTCGTTAAAAATATTTCAATAATATGTATCTACCAGCTTTTTCAGTGTGCTGCTTATATACGAGTAATTACAACTAAATCTATCTACTTATATGTAAAACTTAATTTCCCAGAATCACCTAATGACCGGCCATTAAACTTCATGAAGGCACGATGAAGGCACTATAATATTATGTGGACGTTGTTTGGTCTCTTTAGTATTGGGTAATTAATTAGCCGTAGTGACTGGCGGTTGTTTGCGTTTAATGTTTGCCAAGCATTATTACTTTGTTAGGCTAAGCGCACATTGCCGGACTTTACTGAATCCACACGTTTGATCTTAGACTAGCATAACAACCTGTGTTTATAAAACCTTACTAAAACACTTTGAGAAATAAAGTTTACAAGTATTCTTACCTAGGTAGGTATATATAGAACATTACCTAGCTTTAGACATTGTCCGTGAATTTGCCATTCGATGAAGATAGGTACCTAGTTCATCCGCTTTCATTCGACAATTTCACTGACTAGTGAAGAAATGTCGTAAAATCTATAGGACTACCATTACAGCCATTAAGCAAACAGGATGTATTAGGAATTTTAATTAAATGCAAATATCAGTATCAATGGAGGCACCATAGAGATTGTTCGGAGGCACAAATCAATTGAAGGTACCGGTGGAGCCTCAAACATTATTAAGGTTTCCACTCATGTAAGTAGGTACACATTTGTGCCTACCTATGGTAATGGAAAAGCCTTTGTAAATTGTAAATTATTATTTGCTTACTTTCCAATGAGACCTTTTGAATTATGGAGATAAAGTAAATATTAGCAATAAAGTAAAGTCAGGCCATAGGCAATATTTCGGATTAAGTTATTGAAAATTACAACTACTTTAAATGAGTAGTAAACTTAAATAATTATTTGTTGAATAGGTCAACCTTGTAAATAAGTCGATCGACAACCAGTTCATAACTAGGATGCTTTTAAATTGAAACTTGTTTACAATTTACTGAATCGACATCGGTGTGAATTTGACTTCTTGTAAAAAAGTTAATAATTGGATTAGATAGGTCCTACCTATAGATAGGTAAAGGAAGATTCTAAGTTCTCAGATTATGATTGAAATCCTAAAAGGACGTTGCCTTGGAATTTATCAAAAACTGTTTAGCTTTAGCGTTTGTATATTTAGACCAGAGTTTAAGTAAAGCTGACACTGAATTGGCACTATCTCTCGATTTAATTTTAATTATAGCAATAATTATTATAAGTAATCATAATTCATGATGATTTACCATCGATAGTTTTACCAAATTAAATAAATTCCTTTGAATACTATTGGCATTTTTAATTTAATTTAATTTATTTACTTTACGGAAGCATACAGTTATTATACCTACTTAAAAGATAGGTACTTAATGCTTTATAATACTTAAAGTTTAATTGTCTCGAATGAACGAGTAACACTTATTATATGCCTACTGCTAAATACTTATTGATTTTTAACTGACTTCCAGAAAAGGAGGTGGTTCTCAAATCGTCGGAATCTTTTTTTTTAATTTTTTTAATGTAGGTATGTTCTAGTGAGTAGATTTCATATTTCACTGCACACATATCTAATATTTTATACTTAGTAGGTAGGTATAGGTAAGTATATTTGAGTTGAGCCTCTGGATTTCAACTTAATGATATTATTCTCCGGTGGTCTTAGTGAAAACGTGCTCCGTGTTCCAAAGTTTTAACTAGATCACAGGCTATTACATCTTAAGGGCTAAAGGGAATTCAAAACGAAAATACAAGTTTGCCTATGTCGTTAGGCATAATTAACGGAGGGCTTGGGACATTGCTCATCCATTGTACCTACTTCTAGTCGGAAACTCTGATTAGAGTTTAAAATGCAAATAAGTAATTTTATTCATGACTAACTGATCCGCGCCGGTTTCGCTCATGAGGCATTTCTAAAAATCCAGTATATAATCTGTGAAAAATCGTTTCTCGGTGTAGAAATTTACGCTAGGTAGGTATGCATAGATAGAGAAAACATACACAGAAAACTAACTATTCTAGAGATGGGTCGCTGTATGCTAATTTACCTTTTTGCCGCCCGCCCTTACACTGGAAAGCATTTTTTGCCTTACACCTTCATGTAGGTACGATCTACATACTCATAAGCGTGTATCACTATTCACTACCCAATCTACCCATATTACTAACTAGCCGATACACGCGGCTTCGCCCGCGTGGATTTAGGTTTTTCGAAATCCCGTGGAAACTCTTTGATTTTCCGGGATAAAAAGTAGCTTATGTGCTAATCCAGGATATTATCTATCTCCATTCCAAATTTCAGCCAAATCCGTCTGGTAGTTTTTGCGCGAAGGAGTAAGAAACATACACACACACACACACACACATACAAACTTTCGGCTTTAGTGTGATGTGATGTGATTACTACTGTACCTACTTATTTTAAAGTGTTTTGTGAAGATGCTGTTTGTAGGCGTGCCTTAAAATAATAAATAAAAATAAAAACATAATATAAATAAATATTATAAATGAACAAGTGTGTTTGTTTATCCTTCAAACGTATGAACCTGATTTTTTGCATTTATATAGTTAAAGATCTGCTTCTAGACTCTGATCTGTTTGTAGTTTAACTACTTAGTATTTACATGAATAACATACCTACTACTTACTAACCTTTTGTTCGGTAAAGCCGAATAATTGAGATATTCCTATTGAAGGCGAGATTAAAAATTGCTCAAATTCTCCAGAGCGATTTTCATTTACAACCTTTCTATTGCGGGTCTCAGAATACTTACCTTACCTTTACTTACTTTACTTACCTTAGTTATATCGCATAGCTCCACGTATAGCGCTGACCCATGATGCAGCCTCAAGACACGAGCGGCGGAGTCAGCGATTTCGCAACCGCGACCCAAATTATAATTTTCCTTAAAAACTGCAATAAAATAAAATTCATTCTATCATCTACATCGCGTAGCGATAGTTTCCAAATTCTGTTAGTTACATCGCGTAGCTATAGAATAAGTTATAATTGTAAATTAGTTTTAATTTTTATAATTTAATTAAAAAGTAATAAAGTAAATAGTTTTTTTGGGCCCCTCGGCTGTGACTTCCTTCACTCCTTATTAAACAAATTTTTTTACACTAATATTTAAAGTAAACTAACTGATGCCCGCGACTTCATTCGTGGATATAGGTTTTTAAAAAATCCGTGGAAACTCATCGATTTTTCGAGATAAAAAGTAGCCCATGTGTTATCCAGGGTATAATCTATCCCCCTCTATATATATGGAATTTTCTATATATCTTCTATATACATAATATGGAAGACAGCCCTCCCATTGGTCAGACGACATTACCAAGCTGGCGGGAAAGACTTGGAGGAGGCTCGCACAACACCGAGAGGAATGGCGTGCAGGTGCACGTGAGGAGGCCTATGTCCAACAATGGATTAACAAATGCTAAGAAAGAAGAAGAAGAAGAATCTATCTCCATTCCAATTTTCGGCCAAATCCATCCTGTAGTTTTTGCGTGAAACAAACATACATCCATGCATACATACAAACTATCGCGTTTATAATATTAATAGGATAATTCATATAAAATCCGCAAACAGCAATCAACTAAGTATGTACTTTAAAATGTGATTCCATTATTTCCTTTGTTGAGGCGAGATGACTTCATCTTCGCAACGCCACACAGTCGCCCTACACGGTGCCTTGAAGTCTGCACACAGTAGGTACCTCTTACGATTAAATTCACGTATAAGCAATTTTACACTTTATCACATTACACAAAGAACTATTATAGTTTGGATGATGCACAGGAGCCACGGGGACCGCAGCTCCACGTGAGGTCTCCACCGACCTGACCGCGCTAATTAGATTTGTTTTTCATCTCCATTACGTACAAAAGAAACTACTTACTAATGGATTGGTAACAAGTGTAAATTAAAAATTTAGAACACCCCCGACAAGTGAAGGTTACAGTAACTAAAAAAGAGCTGATAACTTTCAAACGGCTGAACCGATTTTCTTAAATTATGGCTAAGAACACTCTCGATCAAGCCACCTTTCAAACAAAAAAAAAAACTAAATTAAAATCGGTTCATTAGTTTAGGAGCTACGATGCCACAGACAGATACACAGATACACACGTCAAACTTATAACACCCCTCTTTTTTGGTCGGGGGTTAAAAAAAGGCTATTTCATGACAAGGCTTTTTTACTTACGCGGTGTCTTCTGACACAGAAATAGTTCTCCTACTCCTAAAAGAAGGCTCCAATCTGTTAGTGTTGCTGTAAATCTTTGTTATTTGAAGAACTATTTTTTTTTACTCTGGAAAACTAAAAACAACGCATTTTTACAGAAATGTATATAACAATTTAAAAAAGACATAGACAGGTGCCTAAAAAATTTCAAAGAGACAGCACTTTAATTTTAAATTTTAAATAATTATCCACGTAGTAGGTAGGTATAAAGATCTAATGGTTAAAAGAAACAGCTATTTTTATAGGATCAAGAATTTTGCTCAAAAGTCAATTTTCTTTGAAATTCAACACAGCATCTTTAAAGTTCCGTTTCTGAGAATTTTGTTTGAAGTAATTTTTAGTTTAGCCAGAATTAATATATTTTTACTAAGTACTATAAGGCAATGTTTAAGAAGTTTTGTAGATATTGTAAAATCTGTTTAAAATGATAAAAATATAAAATTTTAGGTAAATTAAATAAATTGCCAATTTTTTTTTAGTTACAAGATAGGCTTTTGGGGCTTGACGACCTTGTAGTGGTCATATACTTCGATCGAGAACAACAAAGGAGGAGGTTTTTTTTATTATTATCAAAGTCATTAATAATTCAAGAAACTGGAAAAACAGATCCAGGGCTGTGCACTAGAACCATAGAACATTTTAACCCAATAATGTCAAGATTGATATCAAAACAAGACCCGGCCAACGTAAACTTGATCCAGTTTTGTTCGACACGGTTTTACTGTTTAACTTGACTTTGCTTTTATCGTTGTAAGTGATTTTAACGATCAGCCTTGACCTAACTTGTTTTACATAAGTTGTGGCTACGTTTCAGATAAGCTTTTGAATTAAATATTATAAAATCAAAGTCCTTCTCTACTTTAAATTCTCATCACTTTAACTAATTTTGACACAAGTGTAAATTAAAAATTTATAACACCCCCGACAAGTGAAGGTTACAGTAATTAGAAAAGAGCTGATAACTTTCAAACGGCTGAACCGATTTTCTTGGATTTAACTAAGAACACTCTCGATCAAACCACTGGTCAAACAAAAAAAAACTAAATTAAAATCGGTTCGTTAGTTTAGGAGCTACGATGCCACAGACAGATACACAGATACACACGTCAAACTTATAACACCCCTCTTTTTGGGTCGGGGGTTAAAATATGGTACAGGTATTGCATGCATCTCAGGGATGCACATATTATGCTATATTTTTATGTGTCGGAAAATCAAAAAGTTCCCGCGGGGTAAAAAATCTAAATCTACGTGAATGAAGTCACGGGTATAATCTATTTCAATTTGTATCCTGAAAACAGACATAATAAATTTTTATCCCGGAAAATCAAAGAGTTCCCATGAAATTTTTAAAAACCTAAATCCACGCGGACGAAGTTGTGGACATCGTCTAGTTCAACATATTTATAATCAACGTATAGGAGTATGGAAACGATCTCGGAAACCGTTTTTTAATAAGGAATAAGAAAAGATTTTGTTTTTTAAATTAGGTTTTGTACATACCTACCATTTTAAAGGCAATCTCGGCAAATCATAGTCATACAAAATATTATGATGAGTTGAATAGCCGAAATCTTCTTTCTTGGCTTCAGTAGTAAATCTAGTCAAATCTGTTAAACGAATAAGAAAGAAACTGACAGACAGATGGACAAGATACTCTATCGCATTTAAAATACATATTAGTATGTATGGACTCTCTGGATAAAACAATATTATTAACCCATTTGAGGCCAAACAAAAACTAGAAGGGTAACCTTAGAATTTCTTTTATTTATTAATTATTAGTAACACAAAGATACAAAAAAATAAGAAAAAAAGGCTTGGTAAATATTTTTCAGGATTTTACAGGGGTGTACCCAAAATGGCACAATGGCCACTTAAGAGTCAAAATCCGTCATAACAGGTTTGTCATTGCGAACTGTTTTCTTGCATTTTTACGACCCCAACGGAGTAATTTTGGCAAATGATACAAGAGATATTCTTAGGAAGTTTTTCAGGAACGTGATCAGCGCCGTCTAGTTGTGACGATGGGTGAGCAGAGTGGCTTTGGATCGATTCCTTGAGATAAATTCTGACTATACTTCGTCGAGATAATAATTCGATTCATGGGGTGATCTTTACAGGCAATCGCCAGGCATTTCATATTGCCATCTCAATCATGTGAGTGAGATCCACTACTATTTTCGCTGTGAATGCCGATTTGATACAACAATATTGATTGGTCCATTTCGTCCACTCCATTCATGCCCTTGTTGTAATTTTGGAACAAATGTGGAGTCTTTCATACGATTTTCGTTCAGAATTCAATCGTAAGATACTGTTCTAATTTTCGAATAACTCGCAATTCACTTTCGTAAAACGGACATTCTAAATGGATTGATTTGGTCCAATACTAAATTTTTCTACTTGTGGCGAACTGATTCTAATTCGAACTCTTTTGACAGCCAACGCCTCATCATCACTGCTGCTTTCAGCACCAGAAAGAGTACCTATCAACATTGTGAACAAATCTAAATAAAAAAAAGAAAACTTCTGACTCACTCAGCAACTGACACATCAGCGCTTTGCCCAAACTCTTGGATGTAAAAAGCTGAAATTTTGCATAAAAGTTTTTTTATAACGTTGATGAAGAATAAGGTCGTATTTTGCAAAATTCCCACGGGAGCTAAGCCGCAGGTGGTCGCAAGTATTTCTATATTTCCAAGAACGTCATTCGGCGAGCCTGATGGAGTCTCGTTGTCATCAAACCCCTCTTCTTCATCAGTAACGGCGTCAATCTTTCATGGATTTATAGCGAAATCATACTTCAAACTGTTATATCTATCTACTAAGATCATATTAATAGCTTCCTCTAATCTTCAAAGGTTGTATTTGGCACTATAATGCCTTTTCAGTTCATTTTGATAATCTGTAAAAATAGTTATATTTAGTGTTTTAGTACTATACTTGTGGCCATTGTACCCAAATTGGTACAGTAATATTTCAAGTCCTATAAAATTTTATATACTCAGTATAAGAAACTAAAAAAGCTTGCAAATATATAGTAATTTATTGAATTTGACAAAATATAATTATTATTGATGAAATATTTTATGAACATAATATTATAATTATAAAACTATACATACCTCCACATGTCTCTCGATAACGAAATTTGATGGATCGTTACTAAAATAATACTGATGATAATTAATTTTTTTTATGTTAAATTCAATCACTGCACTTTCAACTACTCATAAATGTAATAATATATTAACTGATGTCAATACTTTTTTTATTTAACTTGAATAAGTAAGTGTTCCCAAATTGGTACGGCGGTCAAGAATGGGTTAATTGAATTCCATACAAATATTGTTTTAAGAGGGCTCTCTCCGTCACTCGTTTCATACAATCGTAGTTCCAATTTCATTTGAATATTAAACAATCAAAGTCCATGAAATTTTGCAGACATATTCTAGAAACTAATATATAGAAAATAATACTATACACATTTTTAGAAAAATCTAAAACACCACAGACACAGATATTAGTTTCTAGAATATGTCTGCAAAATTTCATGGACTTTGGTTGCTTAATATTCAAATGAAATTGGAACTACGATTGTATGAAGCGAGTGACGGAGAGAGCCCTGTTAAGTATACAATAATATATGGTAGCTTTGTTTGTTCAGTGCTTCAGAAACCTAAACACGTTAGTATTTGTACTGTGTAATAATTTTTGGGTAAGGTCTGACGAAATCACAAACACAATCTTTATGATAAATTATTATACTTTTATTACGTCATATTTAAATTTATTAACTTTTACATTTGTGTCAAATAAATGTTGTTCCTCTTACGTTAGTATATTTTCGAATGTCGTAGTTTTAAAACCACTCTTACAGGTAACCTCTCCACGTTTATTAGCCACTCCCCTTTTTATCTTATCGTTATCGGCCAATCCAAATTGTACAATGAATAAACTTAGTGACTAATATACAAATCATCAAGCTCGTTTAACAAATCATCTAAGTAATAAAGATGTTTTCATCTTATATATTGATTACAAATATTATCCTTTATTATGCTACAATTCATCAACTAAAAACTATAAGAATTTTATATACAGTACGTTTATCGATCAGATGTTGAACAACTTCAGCCAATCAATGACGCCTTCTAATATGATGTTATGATTTGTTATGATTTGAGTGGCGCCAACTATTTAATCAGTAACTTCTACACGTTTATAGATAATTAATATGGGCCAAGCTTACATAATATTATTATCTTTTGACTCTCTATAGTACGAATTTAAATAATCCTACGGCTTTTGTTATGAAATGAAGCAAAGAAAAGCCCGTATTTGAATCGGTATCAAGAATACCCGTAATATTACGTGAAATGGAAACAAAAAAAGGTTTTCCTTATTTCTTGGAAGTAACTAAATTCAAACGATACCTACGCAATAGGTACGTACTTATAAAAATATATTTTTAGCCGAAATTGGAAGAATAATTATTATCTAATATGCGTATTTTTTTTATTTTGTTCCTTTTTTGTTCAAAACTCAAGTTTATAGATATAAATAATTTCCGTACCTACTAATTAAATTCTTAAACGGAGGTAGGTACTTTTTGGAGAACAGATTTTCTATTTGTACCTACATGGCTGAGAGAAAGGGCTTGTTTAGATTTAATAGGTATTGATCTCTGATAATGCTGGCTTTTCGGATTTGATAGGAGTTTGTCGAGTTACTAAGCGATTGGGGTGGGGTGGGCCTATTAGTTCGCCGGAGGTACTAATTAGAGATTACAGATAAGCCCTTCAGGGATAAATGGAATCAGTGTACCTTATTCACAAAAGGTTACGAAAAACGAAGTTAAAGTAAAAATCGAACATTTTTAGCAGCTAATTGAATAGCTAGCTAGAGTTAGACAAAGCTTTGCTACAGTATAAACCGACTCACTCACTGACTGATTTATTAATGCCCAGTCCAAACATTTGAACCTCGAAAAAAAACTGAAATGCGCAGACGTTCCCTTTATAATTTAGGCAAGGATTATTTAGGAATTTTCGAAAGTCCCCCGGAGCAAAGGCGCAGCCGGTCGCTAGTTCTAGATAATTCTCGAATAATTGGATTTTATCGGAAACGACCGACAAGGGTTCCTCGTGTTATAAGTTAGGTTTACCCAGGACCCTCATACGAAACTTCGGGAAGAGGAAATTGTTACACGAAACTTTTCGGTAAACACGCAGCAACTTATTTTCCCAGAGCAAATAAAATGTGTATAATTTTTCCGCAATAACTTTCTAGAGATATAGATTATTTTCTTAGAACAAAGTAAATACGAATATTTTATATGTAAGTAATATATGATATAAATGTGTCACATTTTTCTATGTAAAATTACAGGTAAACAAACAAATAATTATTTGTAATCTGCTTATCTGCGGGTCTTTTTTATCCGGCATCACCTATAAAGCCATAAAAAATATCGGAATTACAAGTGTAAATTAAAAATTTATAACACCCCCGTTATGTGTTTACCCCCTTCACCAAACAAGTGAAGGTTACAGTAACTAGAAAACAGCAGATAACTTTCAAACGGCTGAACCGATTTTCTTGGATTATAGCTAGGAACATTCTCGATCAAGCCCCCTTTCAAACAAAAAAAACTAAATTAAAATCGGTTCATTAGTTTAGGAGCTACGATGATACAGACAGATACACAGATATGTGACACACAGATACACACGTCAAACTTATAACACCCCTCTTTTTGGGTCGGGGGTTAAAAAACAAAAAGCCTGCCTCGATGAGCATTAGTACGTAAAGCTAAGTAAAAAACTGAATAGAAGCGAGAAACATTAGAAACTGCATAAGTAGAAAACCTTTATTAATTTCGCTTATATTCCCGTTCAATAGATAGGAAACTACTTATATAATTTTTAATTTTTTTTTTAATACAAACCCTTATCTTTTTTTCTACTAAAGAAAAATTAAAATAATGTCTTAATTTATCCTACCTAGTTTCTGTTTCTACTTAAACTTAGTGCCTACTACGTAGTAGGTACGCTACGCTACGTAGTAGGTATGTACGTAACTTCGTTATCTCATCTGTTCAATGTCCTAGCCATATAATAGATACAAAGTCTGCATTCCTACATATACGTATCTAGTAAGATATTGTCTCATCTTGTGCATTTTCTATTCTCAGTCCTTTGGACTCACGTCGCGTCGGATTTTACCATTGAATAGGGAATCCTTTGATCTTCCATGCAAGTATTTCGCTATTCTCGGAATTTACGACATCTATCAGCCAGCGCGTCTTAGTGCGCTGTGGCCCGTGTAAACCTGCTATAAAACTCAAAAGTATTAAATCTTATTTATTTACTAGCTGATGCCCGCAGCTTCGCCCGCGTGGATTGGTCAGATCCCCTGCAGCATCAGGATTGAGGAGTTGGAATCCAATTTTTTTATGAAACAATGTCGCAAAGTTCCTCTATCGATTAAAAAAAAAATGACGCAAATCGGTTCAGAAATCTCGGAGATTTCGGTGTACATAGGTAGAAAAACACAACTCCCTTCTTGAAAGTCGGTTAAAAAAGTAGCCTATGTTACACCCTGGTCAATCCTCTACTTGTATGTGAAAATCCCGTTAAAATCGGTTCAGCCGTTCCGAAGATTAGCCTTTTCAAACAGACAGACAGACAGACAGACAAAAATTTTAAAAACGTGTGATTCAGTTATGGTATCGTTCAAATAACCATATGACCTTAATATGTCGTAGTTATTTCGAAATTACAGACAGACACTCCAATTTTATTTATTAGTTAGTATAGATATATGTGATACCTAGACTCCAGGTGCGGAACCAGGCCTCAAAAAGGGTTATGGGCACAGGCACCCGAAAATCGGCCAAGTGCGAGTCGCAGTATGAACTCACTCATCATCGACACAATGCATTCCTACAAAGGAGATGTTTAACTAGCCGATGCCCGCGGCTTCGCCCGCGTGGATTTAGGTTTTTCGAAATCCCGTGGAAACTCTTTGATTTTCCGGGATAAAAGTAGCCTATGTGCTAATCCAAGATATTATCTATCTCCATTCCAAATTTCAACCAAATCCGTCTAGTAGTTTTTGCGTGAAGGAGTAATAAACATAAACACACACACACACACACACACACACACACACATACACACAAACTTTCGCCTTTATAATATTAGTGTGATACCTAAATGACGCTCGGACCAAGATTTTGTACAGTGCTATATAGTTCCACGTGGGCAAAGCCGTGGAACGAACACTAGTAAATTATAAACCTGGTATAATCTTAGTTTTCCACTCACAAAAATTACAAAAGTAGGTAAATGTGTTTGTTTGCACATCACAGTGTCATATTTAGACTCTGAAATACTAAACCGATTTTGATGAATTTTGTACAACTTTAAAGCCGACCGTGAAAGTCTGACGTCACAAGTATAGGGTTGTGGGCATGCCCATCGTGCCCACAACGGTGGGTTCGCGATTGTTAGACTCTAGGTACTAAACGTAATCAAATGAGGAATACTTTTCTTAGATAACACTAATGACCTGCCCACAGATTTGATTTCCGAACTTTTCATTTCACGTTTGCTGATTTCAATCGAGAATCACTTAATAACATAGGCTCACTTACAGTAACATAAAATAAAAAGAGATACGTTGTTGCAACGAAGAAAATTGGTATAGGTAGGTACTTACATTTTCTTGTTGAAAACCTAATTTTACTGCCACTTCAAATCATACTTGAGTTTAAGCATTCCTTGTTTTCATGTAACCGTAATTTTTATTCAGCATTTTTCTTCAACGACATAAAAACAAGCCTTATTTTATGACTGGTCCTATCTCTCTGCAAGGAACTCGTAAAACCACTTACCCGTGCTTGTACTTTATGCGAAATTGACACATAAAACTCTTTCAATCTTTTGATTGTCTGTGAATTTACGATCAAACCACGTTTTAATCTTGGTATAGAAATAGCGAGGACGCGGCTTTCAATCAACTAGGTAGATGACTGGTTGAAGCTCTAGACCAATTTTTGGATGTCTTTTGTCTACCTAATATTATTTTATGTATGCTTAGTATTATTTAATAGGATCAGTTGCAAGGGTTGAGATCTAAGTGTAGAGAGCACTTTGAATTTGCTCATAGTTAAGACAAAGTTTGAAACGACCCAAAGAGACAAAAATCCGTCTCGTTTTAAGTTGATCAAAATCTTAGTGAATTTATCTTAGAAAATTTATTGCCCACAAAACATGAAATAACCAAGACAAAACAACGAGACTAAAAACAATTGTATGCAAAGGCGGCCTTATTGCTCAGACCAATCTCCTCCACCAGGCAACCTTTGGTGAAAGGAGAAACTAGGTGTGTTGGATAGTACCTGCTTACACGCGATATACAATACACAAATAGATTTGAGGTTCAGAGACCTTATACTCGTAAACCACACAAGTAGGATTAGCTGATTCTTTATTATGTGGAAGGAGTGTTATGCTGGCTGTGTCATGACACTCATGACGCCTATAATAATGCCACGGAGATCATGAAAACAAAGCCAGTAACAACTCATTTAAGTCAAAAACTACTGGATGGATTTGGCTGAAATTCGGAATGGAGATAGATAATATCCTGGATTAGCACATAGGCTACTTTTTATCCCGGAAAACCAAAGAGTTCCCACGGGATTTCGAAAAACCTAAATCCACGCGGACGAAGTCGCGGGCGTCATCTAGTTATGATTATAAAACAATAATTAACATCATAGATCACTTTAATTAACAGACTAACTAAAATCGTAAGCAAACTTTAGTTAGGTAAAACGAGTCATAACTGTCGCAACGAGAAAATTTGGATTTTAAAAATAACAGCGATTCAATTTTTAGTTTTTACAGCGCTCACTTCTATTGCCCGGCCCTCAACAAGGTAATTACAGAGCCAACGAACGATCCTATGAGATTTTTTTTGTGGGTAAAAAGTCCTGCAATTGACGTTTGAAAGGGGAAGCGGTAACAAATTGCAACTCCTAACGATCTCTCTTTAGTTCCGACGCTTGATGTCGAAATAGGTTTTGGATCGTGCTGTGTATTACAATATTTTTGAAGCGTCAAACGCAGATTCAGTAATCTATACTAATATCAAAATGAGAATGAGTCTATCTGTCTGTCAGTTTATCAGGATCTATGGGACGGACATTCGGTACTTTGTCCCGGAAAACCTAAAGGGGATTACTTCAAATCATAAAACAGGTATTATCTAGTGTTGTTTTAAAAAATTAAAGTCTGACTATTAGATAGTAGATGCCTACTCTTCAGTGACATTCACAGGAAGCCCACGCGTATCTATACTACTAATAAATAAAATTGGAGTGTCTGTCTGTAATTTCGAAATAACTACCGCATATTAAGGTCATATGGTTATTTGAACGATACTATAACTGAATCACACGTTTTTAAAATTTTTGTCTATCTGTCTGTCTGTCTGTTTGTCTGTCTGTCTGTTTGAAAAGGCTAATCTTGGGAACGGCTGAACCGATTTTGATGGGATTTTCACAGACAAGTAGAGAATTGACCAGGGAGTAACATAGGCTACTTTTTTAACCGACTTTCAAAAAGGGAGTTGTGTTTTTCTACGTATGTACACCGAAATCTCCGAGATTTCTGAACCGATTTGCGTCATTTTTTTTTTTAATCGATAGAGGAACTTTGCGACATTGTTTCATAAAAAATTTGGAGTCCAACTCCTCAATCCTGATGCTGCAGGGGATCTGACCAATCAGCTAGTTTTTAATAATCATACAAACTACTTACTTATACGAGTAGATTGATGATCTTATTAACATTCCTTTGTGTGGCACAATCGAGACAAAATACACACTTTGTGGGCAAACAGTGAACTCTCGCACGTAGAAACGAACTCTTGGGTATAATGGCTGGTCTAGAAGCTTGGTTTGTTTTGTTTAAATTGGCTCTGGTCAGAGCAGCCATGGGCCGTAGCTAGTTATCACTTAAATCCAAAAATATTACAAACGATTTTTACTTTGGCACGGTCACAAGTAGAGACGTACATAATATCATTCAAAAGTTATGTTGGTTTTCAAAATAGCTATAGCTATAAATTGTGCTTACTAACTCCACGACGCTAAAGGTTATTTTACAGCGAAACAACGACATGCGATAATGCGGCATGCTAACAAACCAAATCATTAATTTAGCAGTCTAGCAGCATGCAGCAGTATAGGTATTTTACGCTGAGACAACATCAGGCTGTAGAATATTTACATACGGTACCACGTCGCGTCGGCGGACGATTTTTAAACATTTTAAATTATTACTAAGAGGGGTCTCTCCGTCACTCGCTTCATACAAACGTAGTTCCAATTTCATTTGAATATTAAGCAACCAAAGTCCATGAAATTTTGCAGACATATTCTAGAAACTAATATCTATGTCTGCGGTTTTCCAGATTTCTGTTAAAATATTCGGTTTCAAAGTTACGCGGTCTTAAAAATTTACATTCAAATCTTTGAGCCCCTGTTATTTTGAAACTACATATTTTGAGAAAAATCTAGAACGCCACAGACACAGATATTAGTTTCTAGAATATGTCTGCAAAATTTCATGGACTTTGGTTGCTTAATATTCAAATGAAATTGGAACTACGATTGTATGAAGCGAGTGACGGAGAGAGCCCTGTTAAAGCATGGGACCCTGTGGAATGTCTGAATCATTTACGAGTAGATATATGCCAATGTCGCATCGTGTTGCTCTGGCGTAATTCAGCCTTAAAATTCATGGGTAGGTGGTAATGTTCAAGTTTATGGACATTAGCATTAAAAATCCTAACAAAGGCTATAAAAAACATCGTTATATCCTGAAACATTATACGTGTAACACGAAACGATGGCATGCATGTAAAATGGACCATTAAAGTATTTAAGTTCCACAAAGTTTCCCTCAAGTTTTGTAGCCCTTCATTAATTAAAGCAAAGTATAAAAACCTTTTCACGATCAAATTCCCTCTGATAATGTTTGCAAGTTCTTTAGCGAGGTTGTTACCCTCTAAGCTTAGATGTTAGCGTTTAATTAAACGGCAAGTTACCTTGTTTTGAGTTAAGTAGTTGTTTTGTTTTTAATTGTTAGTGAATACTGAATACTTATACAATCTTTGGTAACTTCAAAGCTCTCCTTAATACAACTAACGACATCATACATCCACCATGATCATCCATCGCCGGCTCACTACAGAGCACAGGTCTCCTCTCAGTATGAGAAGATTTAGGCCATAGTCCACCACGCTGGCCAAGTGCAGTTTGGTAGACTTCACACACCTTTGAGAATATTTTGGAGAACTCTCAGGCATACAATTTTGCGTTCGCGGAAACTCATAGGTGCGTGACCTGGCTCGAACCCCCGACCTTCCAAACAGGAGGCGCACGGCACAGCATAATAATATATACATGTAACAGTCTAAAACCTAACTCTTCTTCATACTCACAGAAGGCTATGATCACCCTAATTTGATATATTCAACTTTTTCGCCAAAAATGAAAGACAAATGAAAATATGTGGGATGTGATAAAAGTTGAGACGGTGGAACGTAATAGTAAAATAGGTCAAGGCTCACATAACATTTTAGCACCTTTTGGTATGGAAAGCTGTAATCCCATGCAGAAAATATCTTCACACCGAAAACCGTTTCGGAAATCGGAACCCTTTATCGTGACCCATAACTACCACACGCCAACAAAAGGAGGATTTCATGATTAGAATCTTCCTTTTACCCGTTTCTTACCTCTTTCAAGTTAAGGATGTAAACGTAGAGATTGAACTGATTGCATGCCTTGATTTAGACTTTAGTAGGTACCTATACCTGCATATTATCTTGGATCAAAAGAAAGACAAGGTCTGGTTAAAATCCACCACAAAGAGGTTTGAATAATTTAGTATGGAGCCTGGCCTGTCTACATGTCCACCATTTCCTTATTTTTTCAAAATTGCGGTCACGCATAGAACTACATGAGGAAGGCTGAGGACCGGGTGTGGTGGCGCTCTTTAGGGAAGGCCTATGTCCAGCAGTGGACGTCCGCAGGCTGATGATGATGATGATAATGATAGAAATACATTAATAAATAGCTGGCATCAATACAAGCAAATATTGTATCAGATTAAATCTTGCAAAGTGTCAAGATTCCGAGATATAAGCTATCAATGTTGTCTGGTACCATCATCAGAGCAACAGTCTAGTCACCAATAGCGGACTACTAGGTGCGCCAAAATCTTCACAGCCCTTTTCAATGAGCTTCGAAAATCATAATGCAGCGCTGCAGGCAGCTTCTTCTGGGAAGCCATGCCAAGCTTGGGGACTTTAAAAAAAACGTCCAGAACATGCTTGACCTATGTATCAGTCATCATGGTTAAGCGTGTGAAAAAAGTATTGATTTTCACTTTTTTGGTCCAATTGAAATATCAGTGTTAAAATTCTTCGTTAGTGATTCATTTTACCACACAACTGAAAATACGTTTGTTTTATCCCATTCAGGGTAGGTTATGATCAAGCACTTATGAACACTTTTTCAACTGAAAATGTGTGTGTGCTTATAAATGTTTATAAAACAAAATGTATGTCCTTGATCATAATCAATCATATTGGAGTAACGGATCAAAATTATAAGTGCTTGGAATCTTGTTACTTGTTCGAAGTTGATTGATTTTATTATTGTTCGTCACAATTTGCTAAATCGGGCACAAAAGCGCCTCTAGAATAATTATTGAGTACTTACATAGAGTATTCTGCTTAGTGAATACCTTTAGAATATTTTGGAAAACTCTCAGGCAAGCAGGTTTCCTCACGGTGTTTTCCTTCACCGTTGTATAGAAGTAAGTGACATATTTTTAACCCCCGACCCAAAAAGAGGGGTGTTATAAGTTTGACGTGTGTATCTGTGTATCTGTCTGTGGCATCGTAGCGCCTAAACGAATGAACCGATTTTAATTTAGTTTTTTTTGTTTGAAAGGCGGCTTGATCGAGAGTGTTCTTAGCTATAATCCAAGAAAATCGGTTCAGCCGTTTGAAAGTTATCAGCTATTTTCTAGTTACTTGTAACCTTCACTTGTCGGGGGTGTTATAAATTTTTAATTTACACTTGTAATAGCTTCAAATAAACCTAGCTCTAACAAGTTACCCCGACCTCCGTCATATTAAAGACCATATTACAGGCCTGAGGACAACAAAGTGATCCTTATTCGTTTTTATATTTTGAGGTACAAAAAAAAAACTAAAGAGGATAAGACGGCACACAAAAACCAGGAACCAAAAAACAATGAAATGTCATCCCTAATCACTTGATGATTCTAAAATCTTACTTGTAAAAGTTTATTCAAAATTATTATTTCTATTAATGTTTGGAATGCTATTATTATTATTGCTATTTTGGTAAAATATTATATTCGTTGACATAATGTAAAAGGTGAGAATAATATGGGCTTATAGTACCTACTACCTTCATTTAATTATATTCACTCAATGCTATTTCCTAACAGATTTTACTAAAGGGCCCTTTGTTAATTTGACAAAACTATATTATTACGAAGTGAACTGAATTTCCCGTTCATTTTCTTTGTTCATTCGTAATAATAATTTATTGGAAACGTGGAATAGCATCGCAGAAAATATTAAATAACAAGTACTTTCATCGATATTTTCTTTCTTGGTGAATTTTCGGTTGACTTCGCAACTACAATATTGAATGAAGAACCATGTTGTTCTGATTTTTGATATAGCATAATAATTTCCAACGTCTAGCCGGTGGGCTAGTAACTACCTACTTAGTTTCAATTCAATATCATCGCGGCAACGTCAGGCATTTTCTTTACAATTTTTAGCATGTTTTTAAAAGGGCATAGCTCCAAAACGCAATCGAATATTGATCAGTCTCTTTAGTAGTTATTCGTATGAGTACAACTACTTAATACCTACTTAGTACCTACTTACTTCCTACACTATCACCAGCCATATCCATATCATAGTCTTTCGCTCAAGTGAAATGTTATTTTTGGTCACGATCGAGTTGTCTATCAGGCGCCACAAATAAGTACATAACATAATAATATTATAACGCAACCAGCCAGCGCAGGCAGAGTGATTTGACATCGAGTTGCTCTC
The DNA here is from genome assembly GCF_905333055.1 of Maniola jurtina. Taxonomy (NCBI): domain Eukaryota; kingdom Metazoa; phylum Arthropoda; class Insecta; order Lepidoptera; family Nymphalidae; genus Maniola; species Maniola jurtina. Next base: position 4,331,839 of record NC_060044.1, read on the forward strand.
TATCCTTTGAATTCAATACCAGCCATATCCGTAATCGCGACCACATAGTTCGAAAAAATTACCGCCACCAAGAAAATAGCTAGTATAATAATAATAGTTGGAAGATTCGCTACTAGGAATTAGGCGGACAGACGACATCAAGCGAATCGCAGAAAGTCGCTGGATGCACGTACAAGACCCCGTGGTCTTGTACCCGCCTGAATGCAGCGGCTGCCTGTTGTAGTGGAAGTCACTACAAGAGAACTATATCCAGTAGTGGACATGTGTCGGTTGATAATGATGATTTCCTAGGTAACGCCCTGTAAGTGAGGCATGTTATTTCGAAAAGTCACAGTTTAACATAAAAACGCTCTCCAAAAAAATCACATTGTTGTGGATAGCCGTTTGTTCTTTGGGACCGTCGAGTTGTTTTGTACAATACCTGTGTTGGTGTTTCGAGCGGCTAGATGAAAGCGTGTGTGACGTGCCCCCAAGGGGCTCGAGCTGTCACGTCCAGCAAACATTCTCTATGAAATGAAATTTCATTTGTACGTACGGGCTTTTCTGTTTTGTCTTTATAAAAACTTTTATTTGAAGTCGCCATAGGTAGCTAAGCGATTAATCTAAAAAAGCGGTGATAGCTTAGTGGTTAAGGCGTCGGTCTTCTATTCGGGAGGTCGAGGTGCGATCCCGGGCACGCACCTTTAACTTTTCATAGGCATGTGCGAAGGTGTGTGTTTGCCTCTCCGCACTGAGCCAGCGTGGCAGACTATGGCCTCAGCCCTTCTCATTCTGAAAGGTGACCGTGCTCAGTAGTGGGCCATGGATTTATCATGATGACTAATAGTTGAACTATGTTTTGCTAGACACCACTATCCATGTTATTAACCGACTTCGAAAAAAGGAGTAGGTTCTCGATTCGTCGTTTTTTTTTATAAACTAGATAATGCCATGCCAGTGGAAACGTCCGCGTGGATTTGGGTTTTAAGTATCCCGCGGGGAATCTTTAATTTTTCGCGATAAAAGGCATCCTGTGTCCATTTCCGAGATACAAGCTATCTCTTGTACCAGATAAATGATGCCCGCAACTTCATGATTCATCATTTAGTAAATGAATGTTTGTTGAATATCAATGCATGAAAATGAAATGCAAATACTAAAACGCTAAGTTTATTGTTTCATAGTTTTTTAATACCTATCGAGCGGTGTAAGTTCAGCAGGGCAGATCAAAAGCGCTTTGAACTAGCTGCGGCTCACCGCGCTCGGGTCTCGACACCGGCTGAATAAAACAACAGCTCTCTGAGCTCTCTATCATATTTATACCTACCATACTCGTAGAGAGATACTAGATAGATAGCTGTTAGTTTCGCTTTCAGCAAGAATACGTCTAGAACGAACGGGTCTCCTCTCAGAATAAGAAGGATTAGGGCCATAGTCTGCCACGCTGGCCCAGTGCGGATTGATGGACTTCACACATATTTAAGAACTTTATGAAGAACTCTGATTCAGCTGTTACTCCTCACGATGTTATCCTTCACCGTTAACGGTGAACGGTGCTTTAAAGCAAGTGATATTTTAATTGCTTTATACTCACATAACTCCGAAAAGTCATAGGTGCGTGCCCGTGAACGAAACTCATGTTAAATAAAATATTATCAGGTCAGGGGTATATTGTGTAACAAATATATTGTAGTTGGCAGTTGGCTGGGATATTGGATTGGACGGGATCGAGCGCGTCGAGGCATGGCGAGATGAAAGCTTTTGTAACACTATTTCATACAATATTGTCCTATTTTGTAGAGCAAGAATATTTTATTAAAAGCTCGGTGAATGCCCGCCACTTCGTCCGCGTATATTTGGGTTTTTTCAAAAATCTTTGATTTTCAGGGACAAAAAATAGGCTATGTCAGTTTCCGGGTCGCCAGCTATATTGTTACCTTTCATACCAATCGGTTAAACGGATGGGTTTTTAAGAATCCTGAGGGAGCTCTTTGATTTTCCGGGATAATAAGTAGCCTATGTCCGTCCCTGGGATGTAACCTAACTTTTCATCAAAATCGGTTAAATTGTTGGGCCACAAAAAGCTAGCAGACAGACAGACAGACACACTGTCGCATTTATAATATTAGTACGGAATATTAGTTAGCATATGAGTGGATTTTATGAATTTTGGAATATAATCCAATTAATAATTCCTAAAAAAGAATTTATTTTTGACATAGTCATCGCTCATCACCCATTGGTAAGTACCTACCTAATCGCTACAAAACTAGGCTACAAACTAAGTTTCTCTAAGTATTTGGATATATTTGGATACTTATCATGTCTACTGAAGAAAGATAAAGCTTAGATGACACGATAAGCTTCCCTCGCTCGTAAAATAATATATTCATACATTAATTTATTCATTCACGCTGCTCCAATGTGGTTTGACGGGTGGGTATACATAATTCAGAATTACTAATAAAACTAGATATGAATTGTACATTGAGTTATGGATGGTCTGGCCTAGATGCCACCAGCACTGCCACCACCGACAATGCCATCGCTACTGCCATTGCCAACGCCACAGATACAGCCATACAGGGCATAATGCTGAGCTGTACACCCATTTGGGTTGGTGTCACAGATGAAAATGTACATTTATATACTTTGTTATTATCTGTGACACCAACAACAAATAAATGCATTTTCTTTCTTTCTTTCTATACCACTGCGGTCACCGCCACCACTACCAGGTGAGATTGCAGTCAAAGGCTAACTTGTATAGGAATTAAAAAAAATAAGAAAGCATCAGCAGCATATTATGTAATGTACTAAACTTAGTTAGGTATATACAATATACATGCTGTATGTATAACTACTGTGTACTACTACTGATTATATAGTGAAAACTATTATATTTAAGAAGTATACTGGCATATTTTTAAAGGCTAATGCTACCATAGAGCTGAATTCCGAATGTTTATGTTCAAATCCTATCATTATTCGTACTCCGCTAGTATAAAGTAAAGAAAAAAGAGAAACCACCTACGATACCCACTACGGCGGACGACCCATGCACCCATCGGCTTACCAGTGGGTGCAAAGGGAATCCATATATAACCGTACACCCACTAACAGTCATATTTATAAACATTTTTTTAAAAGAGATCAATGTTTCGTAGCCTACCTAAATTTCTAGGTATTTGGGCGTTTCAACTTTGTCAAAATATTCTTGTTACTCTCCCTTTATCTAATTACTAGCCGATGCCCGCGACTTCGCCCGCGTGGATTTAGGTTTTTCGAAATCACGTGGGAACTCTTTGATTTTTCGGGATAAAAAGTAGCCTATGTGCTAATCCAGGATATTATCTACCTCCATTCCAAATTTCAGCCAAATCCGTCCAGTAGTTTTTGCGTGAAGGAGTAACAAACATACACACACACACACACACACACACACACACACACACACACACACACACACACACACACACACACACACACAAACTTTCTCCTTTATAATATTAGTGTGATGTTAGGGGCTTAATCACGGCAGACAGAGATAATGAATAGGTATGAACCTAACCCACTAACCACCCTACACGTGCCATACTTTGTTGAAAGTTCAGATTTACGAACAATCATTTCAACAAAGCTGAAAAGGTGTTTTGACACGGAGCTTACACGTGTCCGCTGGTTGGCCGGGTCCCTTCATTACCTATTTAATAGTCTGGACGACAAATATTTTCGGAAATTAAGTACATTTTGTTTTGATTGAATTTTAACCGAAACTTTCGTGTTCGAAGATGAAAGTTTATGGGCTCCGTAGTACCTCAAATGTCTGTCTGTCTGTCTGTCTGTCTGTCCGTCTGTCGTGTCTGTCAAGAAAACCTAAAGGGTACTTCCCGTTGACCTGGAATCATGAAATATGGACGGTAGGTAGGTCTTATAGCACTGCAGGTAAAGGGCAAAATCCGAAAATCCTGAATTGTGGTTACATCATTATTTTCTTTTTAAATGTGTGTTAAAATACAAAGTAAGGTAACTATACCAAGTGAGGTATCATATTACGAAAGGGATTTACTTGTACATTCTAACACAGGTTTTTATTTATTTTTATGCTTAATAGTTTTTGATTTATCGTGCAAAATGACGGAAAAATACCCGAGTACGGAATCCTCGTCTGACTCGCACTTGACCTGTTTTTTATTTATTTATTACTTAAGTGCTTCTTATGACGATGCCAGCGACTTCGTCCGCGTGGGCTTATGTTTTTGAAAATTCTTTGTAAATATGATGATTTTGCAAAGGTTTGATTTTCTGAAATAAAATAGGATTAAGGTATGTATACTTTGACCGTAGATGTAAGTTTTGAAAAATCCCATGGGAACTCATCGATTTTCGGGGTTGAAAAGTAACCTGTGTGTTAATCCAGGGCATATACCCTATCTCCATTCCTTTCAGGACAATCCGTTTGGAAGTTTTGCGTGAAGGAGTAACAAACATCCATCCATAGATACAAACCTTCGCGGTTATAATATTAAGTAGGATAGTTATAGAATAGTAGTATGTAGTAGAGTGTTTAAAGTTGACAGTAGTATAGGTAATCTCTGTATCAGTAAGTATGCGTCCATGTGGATTTAGGTTTTAAAAAATCCCGTAGAAACTCTCTCAAAAGTATATCTTTTGTGGACTGTGGAGGACATCAGAACATATAGGTACTTTTGATTACCTCATGGCCAAGCTCATGTCTGTTTTTAACCCCCGACCCAAAAAGAGGGGTGTTATAAGTTTGACGTGTGTACCTGTGTATCTGTCTGTGGCTTCGTAGCTCCTAAACTAATGACCGATTTTAATTTAGTTTTTTTTGGTTGAAAGGTGGCTTAATCGTAAGTGTTCTTAGCTATAATCCAAGAAAGTCGGTTCAGCTGTTTGAAAGTTATCAGCTCTTTTCTAGTTACTGTAAGCTTCACTTATCGGGAGTGTTACAATTTTTTAATTTACACTTGTGCCGTCTGTAAATGCGACAAGATAACAGGGTCCCTGAACGTGACAACGATACTTTAACTTGTATTAAGATTTAAGAGTTAAATGTGCTCTTGTAAAATATTCATGGCTTCAGTTCGTTTATACAAGGAGGTATCGATCAGCGAAGAAAATGTTGCTCGGATGAGCTTTGAATTCATTATTAACTCGAGGTGCTTAGCTTCTACGAAATGTATTTTCTGTTCTTAAGATGTTCTTAGGGTTCCGTAACCGACTGGTGCTAGCTACGGGAACCTATTACTAAGCTTCCGCTATTTGTCCGTCTGTCTGTCTGTCAGTGGGTTGTAGCGGGTCGCAAATAAATAGAAATTGCAAAATGGTCACCATCCAAATTAAAAAAAATATGAAAGTATATGTTGGTACGGAACCCTTCGTGCGCAAGTCCATCTCGCACTTGGCCGTTTTTTTCTTATTACGTTTGATAACAATTTCAGCCGGTTGGCGATCATAAGTATCTAATGAGGTAATTATTGGTGATATCATGGTGGTACATTAAGCTGAGTTCGGGCCTTTTCGTTGGCACAACACATAGTAGGTACACAACACACTGTTTAAGCTAAGTTAGTTTTTAAGTTTTATATTTTAAATATATTTTAAGTTTTATTTATTTTTTATTTTAAGTTTTATATTTTAAGCGTAAGTGTTTATATTACCTGTGTGTTGGTTCAACGAATAAATTTAATTCTATTTATTCTATTCTATATCCAACAATGTTTGTATAGCGATATAATAATAAACCACTAATGAATCAGTGAATCGAATTTTGAACATCATTAGTTTATATTTAGCTATTGCAATGTACATTGTACGTACAAATTATCACCATTATTTAAGGCTCTGTCACTATTTATTATCATATGAATTGTAATCCGTACTGATATTATTTGTAAATGCGAAAGTGTATGTCTGTTTGTCTATTACCTGTTCAAAGCGCATCCGTTTAACCGATTTAAATGAAATTTGTAGTAAGCCACTTTTTATCCCGAAATTGATAAAAACTGGCTTACTAAAAATTAGTAAGTATTAAATCATTTTATTTTTATTTTATTTAAACAGCTTTATTGCACAAACAATACAAAGATAATAAATGATACAATTTTAGAAATGCAAAGGGCGACCTTATCACTAAAGTGATCTCTCCCAGGTAACCCGTATGTTCGAAACTACAGAACTATAAGACGAGGAGTCGTCGTGCAGCTTTATATTATACAATAATTAGGTATACATAAACATACACTCTAATAGGTACATACTATACAATAAATATATAAATATATATATATATATATATATATATATATATATATATATATGTATATAAATATATATAAAACATTAAATCTGTGTAATATAATTAAATAAATAGTACATAGTTAAATAAATAGCGTCGTGTACATAATATACTATGACAGAAACTAAAGATTTATAGTGATAGATAGTGTTTCTTGACACGATTTTTAAAGATTGCCAGTGATTTGGATCGTCTTATTTCGACCGGAAGTGCGTTCCACAGCGAGGCTGCTTTTATAGTGAATGACTCCGCATAGCCATGCGTATTACATTTAGTCATTTTAAGCTTAAAATCACAGGAGGGACGCAGGACGCGATCACGTTCGAAGGAGCTAAGAAATTTAAACTGATCTTTAAGGTAGGGTGGTGACCAGGGATGGAAAAGTGTGGCAAACAGGATAGAAAGAACATGTAGATTACGTCGATGTCTAATAGGGAGCCAGTTCAGTTTTTTACGATATTCAGAGATATGATCGTATTTTCTTAGACCAAAGATGAACCGAATGCACAAGTTTTGCAATCGCTCTAATTTGTTTAAGAGGTCTTCATTTAAATCTAGGTAGCAAGCATCGGCGTAATCTAAGATGGGAAGAAGAAGGGTATTGGCAAGCAGAGTCTTGGTCTTGACTGGCAATAAATTTTTCCACCTTTTCAGGGACCCATAAGCACCGAAAACTTTTTTACTGACAGCTGAAACCTGCGGTTTCCATGATAGATTGCTATCCATGATAACCCCAAGATTTTTCACAGTGTGATTGTAAGGAAGCGCTGAACCATCAAAGATCACTGGTGGTAACGAGGGATAATCAAGTTTAGAAATTTGCCTAGAGTTACCTACAACAATGATCTGGGATTTAGTAGCATTTACCAACAGCCCATAAGCTTTACTCCAGCCGCACACCACATTCAGTTCTGAGTTTAGTCGTTTAACAGCTTCAGCAATTTGTTCTACAGGAGTGGTCACATAAAGTTGGAAATCATCCGCATAAAGATGATATGGTAAAGAAAGGAGGTTGGTGACGGTATTGATAAAAACGGAAAAAAGTAAAGGAGATAGAACACCACCCTGCGGGACACCAGCACTGAGACGACAATATGACGACAGTTTATCTTTAACTCTGATGCACTGTGAACGATCATATAAATAGGACTGAAACCAACTAACAGCAGCTGTAGATATGTTAATGGATTTGAGGGTGGCCAAGAGTATTTCAAAATCAACAGTGTTGAATGCATTTGAGAAGTCAAGCAGTGCTAATATCGTCACATGTTTATTATCAATACCGTATCGAATGTCATCGCAAACTTTCGTCAAGGCCGTAACAGTGCTGTGCCCTCTGCGAAAACCAGATTGAAAGGGACTAAGTATATTATTTTTAGTTAGGAACAATGTTAGTTGGGAATGGGCAATGCGCTCAAGGACTTTAGATAAGAAGGGAAGGATGGAAATAGGACGGTAATGAGAGAATAAAGTTGGGTTGGTAATTTTGGGAATAGGGATAACTTGAGCAACTCGCCAAGCACTGGGAAAGGTGTTAGAGGAAAGGGAGTGATTAAACAGATGGGATAGAATATGTAGGATGCAATCTAAGCTTAAAATAATCATCTTGCGACTAACTCCATCACAACCTATGGCGTCTGATTTCACTGCAAGGATGTGCTTTTTAATTTCATCAGGACTGACCGGACTAAAATTAAACATAGTAAAGTTTGGTCTTGGCTGCGAGTTAATGGAGGAGATGGTTTCTGATTTATTATGTATATTCGTTGGAACATTCGTAAAGTGGAAGTTTAGTGCATTAATGTCAATATTCTGGGCAACGCCCTTATGCTGTTGTCCAACACCCAAGGATGCCAAAAATCTCCACACTTTTAAGGTACTTTCACCACTCACTGAACTGTGAATATAGTTACGCTGAGCGTCCCTGCACATTTTATTGCAGCGGTTCCGCAGTCGCTTATACTTAACTAAGTTTGCCTCTGAAGGTTTTAGTTTGTATTTTGATTTAGCATAGTTACGCTTTGTCATGACAAGCTTAATATCATCAGTGAGCCACGGTGCAGGCAAATGTTTTAACTTAATTGGCCGGAAAGGAGCATGTATATCAAAAAGTTCAATAAGAAGGGAATTGAAGACAGAAAGCTTTTCATCCATCGTGGACGCATCGAAAATTGCATCCCAAGCTATGCCATTCAGATCGCGCAAGAATTGGTCATTGTTAAATTTTTTAAAACTACGGCGCATCACTATAGTCGGCTTACGCTTAGGTGGACGCACCCTATACGATGCATACACTAGATCGTGATACGAGAACGCGTCAGCAGATAGCTGACCATGAACACTAACATGGTCCGGGTCGGAGACAATCATGAGGTCTAGCTGTGAGGGTGCACAATTTGGGAAATAGTGGGTTGGGTTTGTTTGGAGTATGGACAAATTTGAGCTATTAACTATATTTTTTAATTTTTGAGCTCGAGCATCATCTTTTATTAGGCATGTGTTAAAATCACCCATAATGATGGAGTGATCTGCATTGGGTACAAAATTCTCTAATAAGGTCTCAAAATCTTGGAAGTAGTCTATACGAAGTGACGGGCTATAGAACACACCCAGGAGAACTTTGCGATTACCAAACAGCAGCTCTAAAAGAATGTGTTCCAAAGATTCGGAATAAGCAGACGCAGATTTACTTAGGATGGAAAAGGCAATATGGCTGCGGAGGTAGACTGCCACCCCACCGCCACCCTTCCCCACCCTGTCATTACGGATTAAGTGGAAACCCGGTAAGGAGTAAGATATGGAGGGTAGGCAAGGTTTAAAGAATGTCTCCGACACCAGAACAGCATGGATATTAGTGACATCAAATGTGGCTAAAAAATCTGGAAAGTGTGCAGGAACGCTTTGCGCATTCAGGTGAACTACGTTAAAATTTTTTGGATACGCTGCGAATGTGGCCTCAAGGTGTGAGTTTAGGGGTATGGAAGTGCTGTGGAAACTCTCATCAGAAGAGCAAGCAGGAGAATAAAAGAGATCATCATCAGAACTATTGCTATGTACACTATCCGAAATGCTATCTATAAATATATTATTGTTATTATTCATATTATAAATAAATAAATAAAAATATTAAATAATAAGTAAATAAAAATACTAATATATATATGTATATAATAATAATACCAAATTTACGAGTCTACTTATATACATTTATACCCGCTGGCATCATAGGAGGGATCGTTTTACAACGTAATTATTCATACATTATACAAAACAAACCCAATAATAATTAAAGCACAAAAGAAAGCACATCAACTACTAACTTAAATTAAACTATGTAGACAATAACAAGCTGAACCTTAGAACTACTTAATTACAATGATAAATCGTTAATTGTCTATTTATACTACAGGACAAGCACATTAGATAGGTACCTACTTTACTATACCAGTATAAATACTGGCAGAACGGAATATCTAAATATACAATGGTGTTATTGTTATAGTGTTGGGGTATATTTAATTACGAATAACAATAAGTAATATTCCAATATTCCATTCTTGAACACTTCCAATAAAAACATGAACGAACCAATACCATTGGACTCGACAAACATCGTAGGTCCATGTCATGGAACTACTAATTGTCGGCTCCAGTGCTACCGTATCCATGCCTGTAAATAAGATCCAAGGTTCGCATAGACAAAACGACTGTACCTCGAGACATTTGTCTAGTTCACATCATGAAGCATGTCACTGTCGTCTACTGTCAATCTCAAATAGCAATGACTTAGACACAAGTTTGACATGAGTTTGACACACGATAGGTACCTACCGTACGCAATTACGCATAATATAAAACAAGTATTGTAACAGAGAATGGATTATACACTAAAGTGAGGGTGTAGGTACCTCGGTACTAAACTGTATAACTAACTGAGTAGGCAGGTATGTCTACGAGAAGTGATGCATTACAAGAGCGCACAAGAAAGCAGCGGCCGAATGGAAAACGTGTACCTGATTACTTGCTATTTGCTTATTTCTTGGTGATTCTTTTGGCCCTCGAGGGTACATTAACGGAAGGTTTATTCACATTAGGAGTCGGCTTGGTAGTAGGAGCGGCCGCTGAAGGCGTGGCTTCATAAAATCATAAAAAGTTTATTAAAAATTCAAATCGACGCGGACGAAGTTTGGTCATCAGCTAGTTTATAATAAAAATGAGTTTGTAATAAAATAATTTTTCATAATGCTGTAATTAAAATTCTACGAAACAAAAGATAAACACCCAAAGTTTTCTTAAGCTCATTTCCCTTTGAATGCTTACTTTTTCGTCAGTAATTTCCACTTTGTGAAGCCTGGGGGCGAAAAGCTCTGAGAATTATGTCTTTACGGACAAATTACACGTTTATTGAGACTGTAAAAAGGCTTGGTTACAGCAAACGCGCGACGGTCGTTTCCAAACGAAACTCTGGTAGCCGAGAGTCCGAGTGAACTAGAGTGAATGAGTTCTCGATTTAATTTGAATCGGCATCTGTCAAATATTAGGTTTGAGCTTTAGGGGTGACGTGTAATCAAAATTTTTTTTTAATTTTTTTAATTCATTATAACCAAGCGCTTGACTACTATCACACCTGATGAAAAGTGATGATGTGGTCTAAGATGAGACGTCTGAACGCTGGTCCCGGCAGAATACCAGCGCTCAGGTTTTGTTTTAAAACCTGCAGCATTAATGCTGAGCCGGGGCCTTTTCATCTTGTGCCATGTGGGTGCTAGAATTCGTTATTATTAAGTACTTATTAAAATCTACTACTAACCCATTAGTAACCTGAGTTTGTCTATACTTGTTGATATACACACAAGATGAATAAACTAATTTTCTTTCTTGTTTCTGTTTACCTAGAAGATGCCTATTTAGGTACTCTTGTTTTAAAGATACCCGGATTTTAATTGGTAGCAAACAGATCGCGGAAGAGTATTCCAAACCTTAGCCATAAGTATGAGGAATAATAACGCAAAACGTTTCGTGCGTGTAGATGGAACGAGGACATAAATATTACAATATGTATTTAAAACTCTTTATTACTTTGATTTTGCTTGGAGCACTTGGTGTTAATGTATGAACGAACTTGAGCTTTAAAACAAGGGGGTAATGCTGAAGTGTTTCAATGCTCCAATTTTATAACTTTTGCGAGATTAAAATCTCTTAAGCACACTAAAGTTGTAATCTAAGTACTTAATACAAAGAAGCCGTTCGCAATTGCTTACACTTCGTAGCCTGTAAGAGTTCGTGCTGCAGTCCGCACATTTGCTTTCGCGTTTATTAGGCTTAAGGTCTTAGACGGGTCTGCCCACGAAATTCAAATTTAATTCGGTTTTTCGCAATTTGTAAACTAATACGACAAAGTAGGCTTATGGCATTCTACTAGTGCCAATGGCAGTATCATCTCCACAGGTTTATATAATAAACTTTACTTGAAGTTTCCAGTTTAAGAAATTAGTCACAGTATCGACTAATTTGTGAGTAGGTAACTCACGTCAAACTCATTATTTGACTAATTTCTTGAACTGAACACTTTCAAGTGAAGATTTTTATGTAATCCTATGAAGATGATACTGCCACTGTCGTAATTAGAATGCCATCAGCCTACTTTGTCGTATTAGTTTATGAATTGCGAAAAACCAAATTAAATTTGAATTTCGCGGGCAGACCCGTCTCATGCACTTTAATACAAAGAAGGCGTTCGCAATTGTTTATACTTCGTAGCCCGTAGGAGTTCGTAGAATTTACAGTACGCGTAGGACTAGAGCTACGCTGCTGTAGTCGCGCGCCTTTGCTTTCGCGTTTATTAAGGCTTAGGTAATACCAAAAACATTAATCTCATAAGCCATCGTGTGTGCGCCCGACTTGCACTTGGCCAACTCTTTGTAACGTTCTAATAACATACTCGTGCCATCGTTATTCTGTAATTCTATCATACAGGTGACATCGTACGGCATCTCTGTCGCACTTTCTGTGGGCTCAAGCCTTAAACTGGCTATGAGCCAATCGAACCAGAAGTTACATCATCAGCCGTTGCTAGAAATGGAATTTCTAAAATACAAGGTATGAAAGGTTGTTTGATTTCGATTTTTTCCCGGAATTTCTGTAAGGTGCCTATAAATTGGAAGACCATTTTGTCCCTGCGCATGAAAACGTGGAAAGACACAGCTTTTCAGGAGACTGGTTTAAAATTAAACTTTTGGAAAAAGTATGCTTTATTTTTGGATCAAAATCACATAGCTAAAAAGATTATCTCTTAACTAGCACTTAATGCTAAAAGACGGGTTTTTACATGTCACATACCTTTTAAAACCAAACAAAATTAAATCAAAAACGAAAATTATAAAAAAATACATAGCGGATTTTGCATGCAATGACGAGCGCCGATTTGAGGTTTAATTACCTGGCCACTTGAAACAATATGAATAGCCTACCTATTTACAACGATGATGAAATTAAATCCGTAATGGCTTTTAATTTGGGCAGTCGCCTTAATTGTTGGTTTCAATGTAGGACACCAAAAAATGACAATTCTTTTTTGCTAATCATTCTGGGCTACCGACGATCAATTAGTGTTGATCGAAGTTACTAGGTAAACGTAACTTCATTACTAGTCTTTAACCCCCGACCCAAAAAGAGGGGTGTTATAAGTTTGACATGTGTATCTGCGTATCTGTCTGTGACATAGTAGCTCCTAAACTAATGAAACGATTTTAATTTAGTTTTTTTTTTTAATTGAAAGGTGGCTTAATCGAGAGTGTTTTTAACTATAATCCAAGAAAATTGGTTCAGCCGTTTGAAAGTTATAAGCTCTTTTCTAGTTACTGTAACCGTCACTTGTCGGGGGTGTTATAAATTTTTAATTTACACTTATTATATTTTATATGACACTACGAATATGAACATGACATACCTACTTTTCCGCGTCATAATAGATAGCCAAAGTACGATTTGCTATTTGAATTTGCGATGCTGTATTGTATGGACAGAAGACTAAACAACCCCGCGAGTCAGACTCGCGCACTGAGGGTTCCGTACTCGGGTATTTTTTCCAACATTTTGCACGATAAATCAAAAACTATTATACATAAAAATAAATAAAAATCTGTTTTAGAATGTTCAGGTAAAGCACTTTCATATGATATCCCACTTGGTATAGTTATCTTTACTTGGTATAGTTACTTTGAAAATCGTAACACATTTTTTATTTTAATGATGTAACCACAAATTTACGGTTTTCAGATTTATTCCTTTACTTGTGCTATAAGTCCTATCTACCTGCCAAATTTTATGATTCTAGGTCAACGAGAAGTAGGTACCCTATAGGTTTTCTTGACAGACACGACGGACGGACAGACAGATAGACAGACAGACAGACAGACAGACAGACAACAAAGTGATCCTATAAGGGTTCCGTTTTCCTTTTGAGATACGGAACCCTAAAAAAGAACAAAGAGATATCTACTTAACTTCTTATGAATAAAGCTCTTAAAAATGTCCTTTGAATTTTAGTTACCGCTAGTTAAAAGTTGGTTTATAATTATAATTTTATACCTATATACTCTAGGTCCTTATGTAAGACTGTTAAAAATTAAATGAGTAGAAAATCGGTAATGAAACAAAAATATATTTAAGACCAATGTACTCGTATATTATACCATATTCTAGCAAATAAACACTTCTTATTCTTATTCTTATAATATTAAGAGAATACTTAGACATCGATCCCAGAAATTGTCCTAGAATTTAATTTCTTGAGCGAAGCTTGCAAACCATTTCACTGGCGGTAGGAAATTCAATTGCATATCGATTTTCAATCTTCTATTCACCTACATACACCTATAGGAGTAGTATGATTTCATTGTAGAAATTACCGTGTACATGATAGTAAATAGAGTAGTAACATCTTCAATACAGAACTCTTGATAGTTCGATGGTTATATTATGGCTAGTGTAGGTCGCGGTAGAGGGGTCTCTCCGTCACTCGCTTCATACAAACGTAGTTCCAATTTCATTTGAATATTAAGCAACCTAAGTCCATGAAATTTTGCAGACATATTCTAGAAACTAATATCTATGTCTGTGGTTTTCCAGATTTCTGTTAAAATATTCGGTTTCAAAGTTACGCGGTCTTAAAAATTTACATACAAATCTTTGAGCCCCTGTAATTTTAAAACTACATATTTTTAGAAAAACCCATAAGGTAAAATAAGGGTTTGGAATTTCTGCAGTCCACGCGAACGAAGTTGCGGGCCTAAGCTAGTGTCATTATAAATGCGAAATTGTTTCTGTTATTACATTTTCTCGCCTAAATAACAGAACCGATGTCGACAAATTAAACAAAGAGAGAACTGTTAGGGATAGACTTATGCTACTTTTTATCTCGGAAAATCAAAAAGTTCCCACAGGATTACATAACAACTTAAATCCGCATGGATAAAATTGCAAGTATTAGCTAGTAGGTATAGCTATACTTAGGTATATTCGCTTATGAAATGTAACTATCAACGAAATGAAAATATTATACGAGATGATCTGCTTACATATCTCGGTATATGAAGTTACATCTCCACCCCTATGTCGTCGACATTCCATCTCACTCTCACGAAATGCTTTGCGTAATCTTTCCTCATACGCATGGCTAGGATTTGGAATCGATTTAGAATAAATCTTCCGTGATCTGTGTTTCTTAACAATTTTAATATGGAGATCTTTAAACCTGTATCAGAAAATAAATAAATTGATTGATTGATTGATTGATTGATTAAAACAAGAGTGAAGAGGGATCTTCTAGATAGGACATGACCTGCATGATTCCGTGCGTCCGCGACACTGCCCTGGACAAATCTATTATAATATAATGCCTGCGATTTAAGAGGGGTCTCTCCGTCACTCGCTCCATACAAACGTAGTTCCAAGTCAATGAAATTTTGCAGACACATTCTAGAAACTAATATCTATGCCTGTGGTTTTTCCAGATTTCTGTTAAAATATTCGGTTTCATAGTTACGCGGTCTTAAAAATTCACATACAAATCTTTGAGCCCCTGTAATTTTAAAACTACATATTTTTAGAAAAATCTAAAACACCACAGGCACAGATATTAGTTTCTAGAATATGTCTGCAAAATTCCATCGAATTGGAACTACGATTGTATGGAGTATAAGTGACGGAGAGAGCCCTGTTAACGCAATTTCTTTTCTGCATTTTTTGGCGCTTTTTACGACATTTTTATAATATGCCACATTCGAATGAAATTTCGTGCGCGTTTTTGCGCTATATTTGATATTAACTTCCTACTTGGTGCAGCTGTTACTCCATTGCCGCGTCGTAGAACAGAGGTGGAATTTCCGTGAAGATTTTTCTTGTAGTGGTTGAACTAGAATTCATCTCGCAAAATTCCACATGCTATAATATATTCGGTACATTTCACGCTAGCCACTCTGGAGCAACGTAGACCTATACAGTCTTTGCTCCATATCCATCTATGGTAGATATAATATATACTATATCCAGCGATATAACTTTATAATGCCGACAAGGGCTGTACTTAATTTAAAACTAAGTAGGTATAGTTTACATTAAAATTCATTATTCTACTGTGAAATCCAATGCTGTTTCCCATTCCGAAAGCTTCCTTCCCAAGTTTCACGTTCAAGCTCGTTTGGTGTCGCCCGTTGCGTGTCAATCTTTATTACAATAAGTCTTTTCAAGTTCTTTTCCCAGGGTTTCACAATGGATATAGGGATATAGGGATATAGGTATGTGAGCAGAATATATTTTCCTTATAAATCAAGGGCTACACGTAAATCAATATAATATATATCAATATAAATATTTGTTCTGTGTTTTTTTCCATCTTTAAGCTACTTTACTATTCTCTTTTTATCGACGTCAAAAAGGGAGATGTAGTAATAATAATAAGTAAATGGAGTGTATATTAATAGTGTAATTAATTTCCTGGACTAGTGATTAATGGTCTTTTTATGCAAGACGGACTTGCGTTTAGCGACAATCATGTTTTATGCAAAATGATTATAATATCTAGGTAGTAACATACCTACTTGCCTAGAAGATAGTTTTTCAGTTTTTTACTACCAATATCTGCCTTCTACATACCTACCTACTTAAACGTTACAGGAAAAAACATGGAGGTCAGAAGCTTATAGTAGCTTAGCGGTTCAAAATTCAAATCAGAAACGTTAAGCAGAAACGCTCCTGCAAGAGTTGTCGAATTGGGATGTGTAGTCTTTTTTTTTATCTAGTAAAAGGAACTGTAAGACCGCTTTAGTGTGGGACGCCCTCCAGCACGATGGACGACGATATAAAGCGGCTGGCGGGAAGTGGCTGGATGAGGAAGGCTGAGGACCGGGTGTGGTGGCGCTCTGTAGGGAAGGCCTATGTCCAACAGTGGACATCCACAGGCTGATGATGATGATGATGAAAAGGAACTGATGTTTTATTAGAACTCAGATCACTGGGTCTAGGAATTAAAAAAACTGAATAACCGCACATGAAGCCGCGGGTGAAATTACAATCGATAGTTGGTAGGTACCTACCTATATAGCTTCAACTATTTAATGACTAACAGAAATAGACCGAAGCATATGGCAGCGATTACACGCCGTCGAAGTTGTTCTAGTGGAAGAACGGGAACAGGCGTCGAAGAACACTAACTTCATAAATGGCGTTACTTAGGTTCAGCTCGCGTCGTTCAGCTGCTATGAAACAAAGCGAGGAGCTATAATAGGTAGGTATCTACTGACTAGCAAAGTTATTTGAGTTTGTAAAGGTTCCTGATAGGAACTAGGTAGGTATGATTTTCAGGGTTCCGTAGAAAAATAAGGAACCCTCATAGTTTCGTCCAGTCCGTCTGTCCGACGCGTCAGTCTGTGTCACAGCCAATTTAAAAATAAACGATATAATCTCTAAATAAGTATACTTCGTTACTAGCGCTACGTCATTATTTTCATTATGATCAACCAATCGCCGGCGCACTCTGAACATGGGTATCTTCTCGGAATGAGAAGGGTTTAGGCCATAATCCGCCATGCTGGCCAAGTGCGGATTGACCAGTGTGGTACACTGAAACCAAAATCCTTCTCAAAAGATGGGTTGATGATTTATTATTATCAAGGGTGTGATACAAACGAAACTTTTCTTCCATCAATTAATATAACTCAAAATTTAAAAAATCCCGGACACAAACACCTCTATAAGAAAACTAGAAAACAGCTGATAACTTTCAAACGGCTGAACCGATTTTCTTCCATTATAGCTAAGAACACTCTCGATCAAACCACCTCTCAAACAAAAACAACTAAATTAAAATCGGTTCATTCGTTTAGGAGCTACGAGGCCACAGACAGATACACAGATACACAGACAAACAGATACACAGATACACACGTCAAACTTATAACACCGCTCTTTTTGGGTCGGGGGTTTAAAATTTACCATATTCACGTAGGCACCTAGGCAAGCCTACCCAAGTAGTTATCTGAATGAATATTCATACAATTGTTGGTCTTAAAAGTGGAGTTAAGTATCATTGGCAAGCAAAACTGTAGAGCCTTTATGCTCATTGCGGTATTATGTGGGTTCAAGGTGAAGTGCAAATAACAAGGTTGAGTTTCTGCAGATAATGAGAATATCGCGAGGCTAAATGCTTTAAAATGCATTGTAATGCAGTAATTGTACGTAGGCAGGTACCTACTACACTGCAGTTTGAGCACATTATTATGTACATAAGATATTTTTCAAGTACCTACGCTTGTGGAAGTGTGACATACAAAATGAAAGTTATTTGTTGTGCCCGTTCAAAGAGCCCCATCGAGCGTACCGAATTTAAATTGAAACACCACTTTGTTGACAGATAATTATTATAATGTCTTATCATTAACATTTAGTTCCGAGTACGCTCACATGACGCTCAGTGCGACTATCAGCGCCAAAAAGCTCATAATTACAAATAGGCAATTTCAACTTAGGTGCTTGTACTATTTGTCTAAATACATAACTGATTGAGTGATAATATATCAACGCACAGCTACGGGACGGATTAGGCTTTAAAGTTGGCATGCAGATAGCTATTATGACGTAGACATCCGCTAAGAAAGGATTTTTGAAAATTCAACCCCTAACGAGGTAAAATACGGGGTTTAAATTTGTATAATCTACGCAGACGAAAGTTGCGGGCATAAGCTAGTTCATTTTAAAACACAAAAGACTGGCCGGCCCTCCAGCCCCCGATTTTCAATTATTTTATTTGATTTGGCTCACTTTAATAACACCTTATATTAATGAGAGCATAATAATTGAACGTTAATTGAAAGCGAAGCCTTACGCGGGAAATCCATTAGCGGAAACGTCGATCGATCAATGCATTGTTGTTACAAAAAATAAGCGGGAGAAGTTGATTTGTTTTGGTAGTTTAATACTTCGCCTACTACGTTAAATCAATTTTGAAAATGTTCTAATCAAACAATAGGACGCACCAAGTTGCAAAACTCATTCTTTCTTTAAAGTCGATTAAAAGTTAAATGCATACTCACATATGATTTGAATATCTCTATCATCTATCTACAATGGATGATTATGATTACAATTTACAATAGATGATTCATCCGTGGTTCAGACTTTTTTCAAAATCTTATTAGTCGGTATATACTTAGTTATAGAGAGAGAGTTAGTAGAGGCAATCTATGTATATTATGTGCAAAATTTCAAGTTTCTGGAGACAGAGGTTGGTACTTTGTATTGTTTTTTATTTATACCTACATCTATACACACTGTATAGTCATTTTATTATTATAATAAAGATACCTTGCAGCAAAAGTTATTTTATCATTATAACAAAGAAACCTTGCAGCAAATAAATATTATTATGGTGAGAATGTGTTTAAGTAATCTTTATAACCACATCGATATTGAAAAGTTTTATAAATAGCATTTTATTTTGACCTCATATTTTTACCCTGTCCTGTAAACAAAACAACGATAAAATTGCCACCCAGGGTGGGCGTGCCTTTAATTTAGTAGGTCGTGTACCTGGAATACAAAACCGTATTAAGTCTACAATCAAGGGTAATGATATAATTTTAACAATAAGTAAAACTGGAAATAATTCTAAAGGCGGGAAGTATATACGTACGTGTTTTACCATTTTACACTTTAATCCCGCAGCGATGTAACGAAGTGGGTAGATATAATCCTGTTCCAATATCGGAAGAATGAGGATCGTTACAGGCTGCAATTTGTTAGCGCTACCTCTTCTGAGAAATTGGTGAATTTAAGTAGGTATAAATATTTCCAACAATTCCGAATTCTTTTCACTATGAACATTACATAGATAGAAGATAGAGATCATTTGCTACGAGTCTTCGAGTATGTTTACCACGTCAGTGCACAACTTGTTGGCAAAGTAACTTGTCGGGCCTGATTTTCCTGTTGAAAGTCCTAAAAAATAAAATCAAGTTCATTTTAGGCATATTTTTACTATAATAAGTATCAGTGTATTTCATAGAAAAAAATGGTGAAAACATTCAGTATTTTTCATCCACATTTTCCTCTATCAAAACTAGGTATACAATACACACATACATAGGTATATAGAGCCTTGAATAATAGTTTCAGTTTGTCTCTGACTAATGATAACCATGTATTTGTCCAGTGTAAGGTCCAGTGTTATTAAATTGTTTTTTTTTTTTTTAATATCATAAAGTGCTGACTACAGCACTTTACTAAAATTACAATCTAGCCTACGAATAGCGCTAATAAGCAATATTATATTAACCTAAACTTATAAAAGTACTTATATCTAAGAATCGGTCCAGTTTACAGTTAGTTTTCATTGAAAGACACTTTGTTCTTGTGTTCTTTGAAATGCACTAAATTTTCACTTTGTTTTTTTCTAGTGTTCTTTAAATTGCACTAACACTATAACTACACTAGCTCAAAAGGCTTAGTCCTTTTAAGTCTACGTTTTATAATTAAATTGGATAATAATATTGGACAAACGGTATCCACTATATAAAGGAGACAATTAGTTTACGTCACTAAAATGAATAGGTTTCCTCATCTCACAATGTTGGGTTATTTATGAGACAGCCGAATTATCAAAACCTTCCTGCCTCGATCCGTTATAAATGGCTTTTACTGTCCCTTGTGAATCCTAAACTGAAAAGTTTCTGTAACCCATGGAAAATGGTTAAAATTACAATATTACCTATCACAGGTGCTAGTTTACTAACTTTAGCTTACCTTCTATTATATGAACAATGTATTGTTCTATCACGAGGTGATACGTATATAAATAGAATTTAAGAATTTCACCTACACATTCACCCATTAGATACACTACTAAATAATATCAACAGCCAAATAATTCTACTGTCAGCCTCTTTATTTTCCAGTTTTAGCAAATCCTCTTGGAAAAAGTCTCTGTGTCTCTGAAAGGGAATTCTTTGCATATAATTACCTACATAGGAGCTTAGATACTTACTCACATCCCTTTTTTGTATATAACTAGATGTGCAGTTTAACCTAACTAATCTACGTCTTTTATCTGACTCTCCCCGGCTTTGGAACATAAGAACTTTCTCCAGGTTTGCCATCTTGTCTATAATCATAATAATGTATTATATACATAGATGATAACACCATTTATCTTAATCTGAATGGAACATCTCTAAAATTATATGTAAAACATGAAAAAAGTTACGATATGTATAAAACCAGGGTAGAATTCGTAACCTAAGTGATAATAAATCTGTTGAACGTGAGAGAGATAAATCACAGACAAGTAGCACCTTTGATTGATGAGGGCCATTTCTTTTCCTACTCCCCGACGCATTTTTTACCAGTTTTGTATACAGATCTATCTACATATATTGATCGGAAATGTTGTGGAGGTCTCTATTATCATATCATACCTACTAGTAGATCTCTTCAAAAGAGCAGGATGCCTATTTATAGATTTTCTAAGTTAAAACTTAGAATTCTATGTAAAAAAGACTATTCTTAAATTTTTTACTCAAATTGAAAAAAGTCTGAAAAATTCCTTCGTGTGATGTATTTTTATTATAAAAAAATGCTTTTGAATAGCCATAATAAATAATATGCATCTACCACTGAACCTACATCGTTCAATGAATATATTGGATAATAAATAATTAGTGATTTCATGATGGAAATGGTTTCGTACAATTTTAATTAATTAATTCCTAGATTGATATATGCAATAGGTACATCTAAATTGGAATGGGTAAGTACCTATTGAAACTATCAGTATCAAATTACAATCTTAGTAGTTTTTTAAACCCCGACCCAAAAAGAGGGGTGTTATAAGTTTGACGTGTGTATCTGTGAATCTGTGTATCTGTCTGTGGCACCGTAGCTCCTAAACGAATGAACCGATACTAATTTAGTTTTTTTTTTAATTTGAAAGGTGGCTTGATTGAGGGTTTTCTTTGCTATAACCAAGCTATAATCCAAAAAATCGGTTCAGCCGTTTGAAAGTTATCAGCTCTTTTTTAGTTACTGTAACCTTCACTTGTCGGGGGTGTTATAATTTACACTTGTTAAAGGTACATTACTCTAAAATCTAAATAAAACGTCAGTTCTTTATTCTAAAGGGATTTTATTTTGTGGCCAATTTCTTTTACAACCGATTTAGAACAAATTTTACAGAAGACTTTTAGATAGTTACCATACCTACTTGCTGTAAAAACGACTATTTTAGCGAAACAGTCTTCGCCACAAGGAGCACTGGTAGTGTGCCTGCAGCCTTTAAAATATTCCCTAAGCAGGAACTCGGGACGAGATAACCTGAATTATTCATACAGTTTATTATCAAGAGGTCGTGTATATTACCTCTTTGTTACAATTCGAGGGTTTAACCCTGACTTCTTACTCTTTTAGTTCTTTTTCTTCTTACCTCAAATAAATAAAATTGAGTAAGTATTGTACTGCATTGAGATGCGTAATAAGCTTCTTAGTTTGTTGCATTTTATTACCTTCTTGAAAAATAAGCTTAGTTTTCAAAGAACCTATTCTGCCTTCGCCTAAGGGTAATCCCGCACTGCGAAATTTCACCGCGCATTTTTTCCGCATTTAATTATGTGACATAGAAATTGTATGAAGCCGCTCGCAGTTTTCGCAAGTGCGTGCGGTTCCATAAAATATTACAAAATTCTGCGAATAAAATCATGCGTTGAAAATTCGCGAATGCGGATTATTCTAACGTTGTAAAAGTTCACTGAAAGTCCTATACATATCCTAGAGCGATTAATGCTCAAGAAACATTTAAAGTTACGCGGATGCGATGCATGTATTCATATGTTGCAACGTAAACAGAACTTCATCTCTTCCATGTAATGTACATATTTGTAAAAACAAAACGAATCTCTAAGTAGAGATGAAGTTGTTTTTAGAAACTTAGGTTTTATTATAGGTTTATCTTAGCGAGGAAAGTAAGTACTTATTAAGCTTTGTTATACAAGCAGAAGAAACTATTAATTTCTTTGAATATAAATATTAATTACGAGTATTGTTTAATACAGGATCCCAAAACGTACTAACTTAAATTAAAAGCCCTTTTCCAAGAATAACAAAAGTAGAAAACGTTTCGAAGGTAATTAAAAATTTAAATGCCTCTAAGTACCTAGATATCTAAATGAAGCCAAACCTTTATTTAAATAGGTAAGGTAAATCTGTATTTACATAAGTTTTTACAGACTCATAAACGGGAATATTTTTGCTTGATTATCTATTTTTACGATAGTAATTCAGGAATACCTAACGGGTTAAAAATGCCGGAAAAATATAAACACTGAACAATTTTGTTAGGAATTTGTGTTAATGGCCTCATATATCGGGCCATTTTCGTCGGTGTAGCAAAATATATTACCCGAAAATATTACACAATTTTCATCTAAATATTGTTTTTACTATTTTTAGTGACAAAAAGTTAGCGTAGATAAAATTCGGATAAATATCGTGTAAACTTTGTAGACATAAAATCTATGTTGGAAATCTTGATAAAAGTTAATAAATCGATTTAGGAGCCTTCCGTCTGTAAAGGGAAAATAGTTTGGTAACGAGCTTAGGAAAAGTTTGCACCAAATTTTCTTGTCCTGAAGTATTATGTAAGAGCTTTTATACATAGGTCGAGAGCTGATGAACTAAAATTTTATTGCTTCACCGACCGAACCCAGCCCACAACGCCAGCCCGAAATGGGTAATAAGAGTAACCGCTTTGATTACTGTGTAGTAGAAAGAATCGCCCAACGCTATTACACAGAAGCGGTTCAATTCATTGATTTTTTTTGCAGTAATCGCCCATCGCTACTATGTAGTGACAATCAAAACACAATGTTTACTCATAACGTTTATTGAAAATAATAAACATGTTTCGTCCACCCATAATTTACAATCGAAAATATTTTATTTATATAGCGTAGACTACCTTACATTACGAGTTGTACAATAATTGTTGCTTTGAGTAAATAAATAAATAATTAAAAGCGTTTTATAGAATAGATTAATTAAATAGTAGTTATGTTGGAAAAATAAAGTATTTCAAGTCAAAAATCAGATATTCTAATTGCAAAATCGATATAGATTATCGATTTCGCGTGATTAGGTGAATTTGGTAAAATGAATTTTGTAATGTAGAACCTTCGGACTGACAGATGAAACAACTTTTTCAACATAAAAACGTGTGCTAAGAAGCGTGTTATCTACGAGTTTCATCTAACGCTAACATCTTATTGATCATGAACGAGAATGAGTTAGCCATTTAGTAGTTTGTCAGTACGAAGCCTAAATATTCATAATTGACATTTAGAATTTGCAGCATTCTAAACATTTTGAGAAAAATTTATTTACCTACCTTCAATTCTATATAGTTTGTTGGCACTTATATAACTTATATAACATTTTTTTATTATTTTAATACCTGGGTAATATTTACAATGAACCTGTGGGAATATTGACTTGTGTAAAATACCGTATTTAGGTAGCTAGGCTTCAGCCTTACATTTTTTTTTTCACAAAATAGGTTTCGTTAAAATTGTATTATGTAGTACTAGAATTTAGGTCAACCCGAAACGGTGTAAAAACCAATAGTAGAATAGTAGTTTGCATTGTAGAACTGAAACCAAAAATTTCAATTCATTTTTCAGAAATAATTTATGTGTATGGTACCTACTAACTCTTAGTGTAGTTTGCATTTTACACAAGTCAATATTTGTTATATCTAAATATTTCAGATAACATTTACAACATTAAAAAGCCCGTTTTTATCAAATATTCACTAAAATAATTGAACTAGACTCTTTAGATGTACATACTATGTATCTTTAATATCACTTTTGGCAATGTACAATTAGGTAATAACATAACTTTAACAACTTAATCTAATCATTATTTATTTTAAGGAATTTGTGCACCATAGTTGTCGAAAGTTGACTAGAAATTCTAAGCTAACGTGTGGTTTGGAAAGCATCTAAATTACAATGAGGCAAATACAATACTTGGGTAGTAAAATCTATATTTAAACAGTTTCAATACGTAAGAAATCATTTATAAAAATTGTGCGATTAAAGATGTTTACATTAATAGTCATCGATAAAAAATAATTTAAAAAGCGTTAAGCCTTAATTCTATATGTGAACTTCTGTGTTTGTGTCTTTTGCAGATCATTGAATAATTACAAACAAATATCAAAACAAAATACACAAATTATAAAAAAAAAACTGGAAGCATTAGAAGACAGCATATTATAAAGCCTACCACTAGATTTAATACAAGGCACTGCCTTAAAATTACATTTATTTACAACAATATTATTAGCAAGTAACAAAAATAAATAAAATATGATAATGAAAATCAGCAAGCAAGTACCAAGCAAGTTTGAAGTACAGTCAAAAAATATAGGTATGACTAATAAAGATAACTAGGAATAGGACTATTCTATTCTATAAAAGATGTAAGCAATAAGCAATATTTACAAGAATCATTACTAGATTTTTCTCATTAAATAATCTAGAGTTAGGACTTTAGAAAGTAGATTTGATACGAAGGTCTTATGAAATCATATTTGGACGATTAGTCTCTATTGCGATAAAAAATTGTAAATAATCAATTCCAAGTCTTTTACAATAGATTTTTTAAGTATTATAAAATTAGAACCGGGCAAGCTCTTTAGCGCATAACAATTCCTAAGCTTACAAATAACTTAATAATCTCACTTTATGTGGCCTCTATTAATAACATGTATCGCCTAAATAAATTCTTATTATAAATACAACTTTATTGCACCATAAAAAGTCTTCGAAAATAGGAGCGTTATAGAGGTGTTTCTTCACCTGACTCACTGTACGGTAACCTAACAACTTTAGTCCCCGCTAAAACACCAACACCCTCTAAACAAGATCGTCTATTAGATAAGACATCCTTTAGGAAAGCTCTTCTAGGACCCGCTAAATCTGTTCCAGTAATAGATCTCGTCAACTTCTTCAAAGCTGGTAACTTTAACGCCTCTTCATAAGACGGAGGCTCATCAGTCGGCGTCGTTAATGCTCGGCCACCGAATGGATCTCTCGAACAAGTAGGCGATAACTCTCTAGAGAAATAGATCGTGTTTTCTCCATTTCTCGTTACTTGAGTTTCAGGTATAGGTTGATAGTTAACAGAATTATTCGTAAAGTCTTCTAAAATTTGCCGTGCACTTCGAGCTGTTGTTAGAACACCCGCCCAGGATCTTCTGTTCTGTAGTTTAGCTTCATGAGATCTAGCACTACCAGCAATGTTGTTACTTGAATGGGTACTAGCGATCTTAACTCTAGGCCTTCTTGGTGGTTCATCAAATGAAGCTGCTTTTATCGTTGGTCGATTTGGTCTCTCTTCTGGCTCCATGTCTATTAAGACTCCAGCGTTAGAAGTGTTCTCAGCTGGATCTTCTCTAAGGGCAGCATCGATGCGCATAGCTTCTGAGTATGATGGTACAATGGCACAGTTGCCCCGAATAGCGGCGAATAATTCAAGGCTGTCTACAGTAGATGCATGTGATAGAGGAAGTGTCCGTGGAGGTCTTGCAGCAGAACACAGAATGGCACTTTGTTCGTCAGCTAACGCCCAAGCGTAATTTGTGGCAGGAACTGGTGGCAATGTATCCGACAAATGTGTTTCTAAATCTAACTGTCGACTAGGGTCTAATTCGTAGTTTGTACCAAAAATTTTTGTTATCTGCAACAAAATTTAGTTTTTATGATATCAAATAATATGTATGTAATATGAAGTCAAAATATGTATGTCAAAATAATAGCCTCATCGGGTGACAGAAGGGCTGGCTCATTTTTTGCGCAACGGATCAGCCTGGCTGTCCAACGCGGAAATGCAGCCAGTATTCTTGGCACCATTCCACGCGGGCATGATTTGTATAGTACATAATTAGATAAGGCTAGCTTTAAGTTTTATTGTAATATTTTCAATAAAGCCTATGTGTTAATCTAAAAAAATATATAATATGTTAAATATTAACTAAAACTTACCGTATAATGTACATACGCGGTGTTACATTCTATAATTATCCTAAGAGGCCAGGAAAGAAGAAGGCAGGATAGCGTCCAAAAGAGTAATTGAGATGAGTACCAGGGACACCGATCCGAATCCCTAGGAAGAAAAAAGTGTTTGGTGAAACTATGTTAAAAAACGTTTATTGCTGTAAATAAAATATGTTTGGTTACCTACCTGTAAGCTACCATGTATTCTTTGAAGGAACTAACTCCTATTAAATCTAATCCTTCACGCATTTCCATAAAATCATCGAATCTTTCATGTTCTGCGAAAAATCTTGACCTTTGGTCTTCGAATTCTGAAACAAAAAAATTGTATAGGGTACACATACATAAATTGTATGTGAAAAGAAAATGAAATGATTAAATACGGTAGTTTTAATAATAATAGATGTGTATATGATTAAAATTAATTCCTTTTATAAATGCGCCCCAAATATCAATAAGCTGTCTGATTAAAATCGGCTTTCAATAAATGAATGAAAAGGTAACTTTACGTAAGTACATGCAATATCAATTATAATAATACCTACTATGTATTCAGATTTACTAATCTCTTTAGACAAGGCATTGCAATGATTGAATTTCACTTGCAGCTAAAGCTCATTAAATTATCAATTATAATTATTCATATAATATAACCACACTTTGGTGGCCCCTCTTCTACAAAACTATACGTTCTAGGCAATCCAAGCTCAGAATATCAATAGCATAATAGAGCAAAAAGATTTTTAAGAAAAACTTGGATGAAAGCTTTTAATTTCAATAACAATTATATAAAAACTAGCTGATGCCCGCGACTTCGTCCGCGTGGATTTAGGTTTTTCAACATCACGTGAGAACTCTTTGATTTTCCGGGATAAAAAGTAGCATAATATGTGCTTATCCAGGATATTATCTATCTTCATTCCAAATTTCAGCCAAATCCGTTAGGTAGTTTTTGCGTGAAGAAGTAACAAACATACACACACACATACATATACATACACACATAAATACACACAAAATTTCGCCTTTATAATATTAGTGTGATGTATTTGCATACTTACCACTAGCTGCTTCGATATTGGCGAAAGCAAACCCCTTGCTGAAGCGTACTTTAGTGATGGGTGTATTCGTGTCCAAAACAAGATTTCTAGATGCGTCACGTTGCCCGCAGCATGCGTGTGCGAATGACGTGCTCGCACTGTGGGTGTTCACTCTCTCGTAATACACCTGATAAAAGGTTTTATGATTAACAGAGGCCTCTCCGTCACTTACTCCATATAAACGTAGTTTGGTTTTCACTTGAATATTATCTTGACTTGATACAATTTTGTAGACACGTTCTAGAAACTAATAGGTATGTCCGTTGTTTGCCAGTTTTCCACGTAGATTTAAAATTACACGGGTTTAAAGATTTGTATGTAAAAGATCTTCTTGATATCGTGCAACTTTGAGACTCAATATTTTAACGGAAATCTGGATAACCACAGGCACAGATATTATTACTTACCTAAAACATATTTAAATGACAGCCAAACTACGTTTGTTTGGAGTGCACTACTTATAAACCCGTCTTAATTACTTAAGTATCATAAATGTACATAATAATAAATTGACTGGGGGTCCATTTGCAACTATCACCTGAGCGATCGATTCTTTTAAACCGTCAATTTTCGCAAGCGCTCAAAAAGCTCAGAGGTGGCTCGGGCGACCACACTGAAAAATTTCCGTAGAGATTTTTGAGCTGCTTTTTCAAACGCTTAGGCTACTAGAGTTGCTTTACGCTCAGGCAACAGTAGCCAATGTGCACTCAGGTCATCTAGCCTAATATTATGTCAGGCTTGGATATCTAACGGCCTGCCCATGAATTTTCCGCTAGTTGTAAGTGGTAAATGCGCGCAGCACGGCCAACCAAAAATTATGGAACCTATAACGTTTGCATCACTCCAATGCGTGAACGCAAGCAATATAATAGATTTAGTTTCAGATTAGCGCTATACACGTATAAGCTCATTTTTACATGCACATACACAGGCACGCCTTTTGTCACACGCGCATCTCGTATGAGCTTAGACGCGCTTATAAGCTCGTATATATGCGCGGGCAGTGAAATACATCAATACATATTGCTACGCAAACACGCCCAAATGAGTGCACGCGCACCCATCCGTTTTATTGAAACGCGAAATGTAGCGTGGGTTTAAACACGTACGCAGAAACGAGCGTAAAATGTGTAGAAAATATTTTCATTTTTATAGTCTGAACGTGAAAACGCTCGATATCGCTTTTTAGCTCACAGACACAATATTGGTCTTAGTATTTTCTAGTTTTAAGTTTAGTTAATAATTTGTATGAATTGTATTTTTATTTTTTATTTTGTTTGTGATTTTGTTGAGCTGAATAAACTTTTATTTATTTATTTATATTTATTTATATACACCATCAATAAATTCACTCTAGATTCATTGTATACCGCACACCGCACCGCTTACCGCTCCGCAAAAGTCATGGGTAGGTATTAATGGCTAATTCGTGCTTTTCCAATAATATAATCAATCTTTTTGGTGTACCAATTGCCAAGCGAGCTTTGTGAAATTTCATGGCAAAGCTGCTTTGCATAAAGCGCGGATAATATGTCGTATGTATTTGCACGAATTATGGGAGATTTAGCAGAGATGTTTTGAAATCGAGCTCATTAGCCAAAGCCAGCCTTACCTGCTCCCGTTGCACCCTGCCTCTTGATTGATACAGGCAGGCCGGTGTCTGTTGATTTATTGTATCGCTATATTTAAAGGTATATTCTAAAAACATTATAACTAGTGGTTCCATCCGAAATTGGAGCTTATGCAAAGGTTTGCTTTTTAGTAGTTTTTATTTGTACTGACGTATCAGTTGCAGGACCTAGTTGACAGTATTTGGAGCTTATGAGATAGAATGCAGGACATTGAGATTGTTTGCCAAGATGAAAGAAATCTAAAACAACGACTTTGAGTCTCAATCAAATTGGGCTCTGAACTAATACAAAGGCGGACAAAGTATGAATTCACCAAGGTAGATTCGCGGATCGCAGAGCTCACTTCGCTCGGTCATTAATATATTGTATTACACACTAACATATACTACTCAAAGAGATGTTAAAATAGGGCTAGAGCTCTCTGTTACGTAATCTCATACCAATGACAAAGACAAAAAGTCAATGGGCGTTAACCGTTTTGAGTGACCAACCAATCAAAATCACCTATGTTTTCAAATTGAATTTCGACTGTTTTCTTGTTGTACCTGTATGTAGAGTAGTACAGAAAACAGGTTCGTTTGTAATTGGTTGGTCACTCAAAATGGTAAATGACTTTTTGTCTTTGTCAGTCTATGTTATGTACCTTATAGAGACCCTATATTAACTTCTCTCAGTGGATAGATTATAGTAGGTACAACTCATATCTAAAACGGAACTCTATTATGAAGGAAGATTATACGCGAAAAGCTATGCATTTCTCAGTAGCTATTATAATCCAGGAGAGAACTGAGAAGCTCCACAATTCTCACGACTGGATAAATCATAAATGTCTGCATAAACCTTTGTGCTATAAATTGGCTTTGCACTTGATGAAAGCATAATCATTTTGAAATTGACGTGTATACTAGGTATTTGACGTCTGAGTTTATAGTAGTTATCTTATCTCTGGGCTATTACCGCTTTTGTTTGTTGTGGGCTCTTCTCAGACTTGGGCGCGTTTGAAACCCTCGTAGCTTTAGTTTTTAGTTACGTAATTAATTATCACTACTATATCGTACAAATTTAACAATTTCGACCATCAAAAGGAGTACGTACAATCGTACCTACTTTGAATAAATGATTTTGACTTTGACTTTGACTTTTAAATTGTCAATTTAGAGAAACTAACATGGATGGTGTGCTTTCTCAACCACAAGTGGAAGAAGGTAGAAGAGAACATTGTAAATTTTCACCTGTATATAATTATTATTAATTATGTATAATAATAGATTGCCCGAACAGAACCTGAACAGCTTTATACCTACCTGCCTATAGGTAATTTTTGGTTCGATGAAAATTTCTCCCTACCCATTGTTTGAATCAACGTATTTTATTGATCGGAAGGAATACGAGTCAATGAGAGGGACAATGTAATGAACGAACGTGGGGAAACTAATTGGCCATACTAACTACACACTGGTATACCCGTCACATGTATATTCCTACTGATTCCTATCGTGGTATACTTACCTACTATTAAAATACGTGAAACTAAATCGTATCCGTAATATCGTATTTTAACAGAAATCTGGAAAACCACAGACATAGATATTAGTTTCTAGAATATGTCTGCAAAATTTCATGGACTTTGGTTGCTTAATATTCAAATGAAATTGGAACTACGTTTGTATGAAGCGAGTGACGGAGAGACCCCTCTTAAGGTATACATTTTTACTTTTCATCTACTTTACCTGTGTGGTAGTGTAGGCATCCCCGTTACGGTATCTAGTGACTTGTCGTTTTCTCCTAACGTAATGGTAGCAGATCGCTTTCCACCTGGAAGAAAAGTTTACTATAGAACATGGTATGTAACCTTATAATAATAGTGAGGTACGATAGCGATTAATCTTCGTTACTTCATCAAGGGAATCATAATATATGGTGGATTATTATTAGTTATCCGAGACAAAGAGGTAATTTGTAACTTGCCGAATAATTAATTACTGCAGAAAAAACTTTTTAATAATAAACTTAACTTTATCATAATTTAATTTAAACTCGTCATGAAATAGAAACACGATTAGTCACGATTTCTTTGATAGGAAGAAACCATAAAAGTGCTCAAAATATTGAGAATATTCAGTTTTAATCGGAAACAGTACCAACCAAATCTTTGTTGCTTTTTTCAAAAAATTATTTACGTATTTGTTTTTGTTTTTTTGATACTTATTATATAGTTTTTTTTTATAACGCTATAGGTAGTTAGATTTTTGATCCTGTAGCGGCTAACATTGTTTTATTGCCATTTTTTTCTCGGAACACTACAGTGAATAAATCTATCCTTCTAATATTTTTTGCTTGGTTCTCTAGCACATAGATATCCTGTGGTTTAGCCCCTAAAGCTCAAACCACACTGTGCTCAAACCGCATTATATAGGTATTATACCTAGAGGGCTTGGTATTGGTCGGTAGAGAAAGTTTTGAGCTACAATATTCATGCCGAAGTTTAACTAGTTGGGACGTAATATGTCAATGCTAAGTTCAAAATATTCAAATTTCTGAAATCTGTTTATAGACCGGTCACAAAATATCAAAAAGTTACTTTATAATGACTTTCTGTAGTGATAAAAGTAAATACATATCTACATAGTAATTTTTCTGCGTTGTATGAGTGAATTACATAGATCCGCCGGCCATGAAAAATTCGTAAATTTTTAATTTTTAATTTTAGTCGAGTATTTTAGGCCGCTTTAATTACGTGCCATTGTAACAACATCATACATGGCATAAAAGGGTGCCGTGAAATTAAAATTTTCGTGCAGTACCTTTTCGGACATTTTCCCCTACTTATTAAGTTTTGGCAGAACAGCTTGCTAATTTGTTTTTGTTTAAGTAATAAGATACATAATATTTAAATACCTATATGTAACTAATATTATTAAACTATCATCATCATCATTGTTGTCATGATCAACCCACATCATTAAACTGTAGGCACTTAATAAAGAAGTTGGTAGGTACTTAATTTAAAAAGGTTTAAAAAAACATGAATATAATGACATCATTAATCAAAAATAGGTTGAGCTGTTGAGCAGTTACGAGCGGACACAGAAACGGATATACATGCGTACCTACAGCTCAAATACATAACCCTCCTTTTGGGCCTCGCCACAGTTAGGTAAAAATTATCTAATCTGTGACGTAGGTAGGTCTTTATACGTTTTTTCGGAACTATCTACCTTTTTAGGAGTAGGAGGTTCTCAGTTTGACTCGTTTTTTGAATGAAACATACAGAACGATATCTCAACAACTATGAAAATGCAGGGATTCAAAATACACTGAGCGGATTTGTTTTATAAGATTTTACAGTTGTTGCTTTGAAACTTCTTTGAATGAATAAGAATAAGCAAAACAATTCCGTTTCAATTCCGAAAAATCGCTTTGAAACGACTCTTGCAAGGTTGCATTGTTACGTAACAAGACAGTTTTATAACTTTGTCATACTGTAGGTATACTCCTACAAATAAGATATTTTCTAACAATCGCTTTTATGACATATTACAGCCTTATCAATTTATCTGCCCAGTAGGTAGGTAAGTATATGAGCACTCAGCCAGTGAAACGAAACTTACTGATAACTAATGGTACAACGTGCAAAAATGCTGAAAACTTTTCCATAACTGCTTTAGGGAAAAACAGCAAAAATGATGCAAGATTTTCATAATTGTGTGACTGAAGTAGTTAGAGCGAACATTACAAAAGATTTTCATAATAGGAAAGAGTAGGTAAAATTATTATAAAACATCAGAGTATAGATATTACATGCTATAGGTATATTAAATGTTAGGTATATTAAGACACATGAGTAAATAAATAAATGATTAAAATAAGGCCGAATACAGAAACGAAAGTTATTATTTTCTCAAGAGGCCTCCAGACGCTTTTTTCACATTTGTTGATGGATCAAAAGTCAGACACTTCTTTCTAAAACTATAGGCGCGTTTCTATAATCAACAAGTGTAAATTAAAAATTTATAACACCCCCGACGATCCAAAGTATCTGAGTTTTCCAAAACATCATTTTTAAATAAATAATTATGTATTTAGGCAACGTCCATCTTGACAGCTTGACATTTGTCTATTGACAATATTATGTACCTAACGGTTATCTAACCTTCTTTGCTACAAGAAAACTAGAAAAGAGCTGATAACTCTTAAACGGCTGAACCAATTTTTTTAGATTATAGCTAAGAACACTCTCGATCAAGCCACCTTTCAAACAAAAAAAACTAAATTAAAATCGGTGCATTCGTTTAGGCGCTACGATGCCACAGACAGATACACAGATACACAGATACACACGTCAAACTTATAACACCCCTCTTTTTGGGTCGGGGGTTAAAAATAAGATTTTCAATAGTGATTTTCAGGCTACTTGATACTGACTGAACAGACAGACTTACCAGACCCTTGGGGTTGCCGTCCTCATAGAGTGAACCCTCGCACTGACCGCTGCGACATCCACTCGCTTTGCAAGCTGGATCCTCGCCGTACTGTGGTAACACTCCACCAGGTACACCAAGTACAGGAGCAGCACAAACGCAATAGGTATGTACGCGTAGCCGACATCGCATGGAGACTCGCGAACAGTCCTCTTTATTGGGTACCTGAGAGACAAGAAACTATGAGCAGATGAGTTGTATTGAAGCAAATAATTACATTTTTAGCGAAAGAGTAAAGAACCATAGTTTAGCAATCATATAGTTTATATATTATATAACAGTGCTTTCAACAGTGGTCATCTTACGTCTGCAGCAGCTATTGGTTCGATGACTCATCGACTCGAGTTTGCCCTGTAGGTGGGTTCCGGAAAATTTGGCAGATTTTGTGGTAATCTTGTTGCAGCAATGCGTTGTAGCATTTGTTGCCAATACTAAGCGTGTGTTGGCCAATCAGAGATGATCGCGATCGTTAGGATAGGTAGCGATAAGGCCGCCAAATTGTACCTATCTGCCTATATATATTTTGTTTTGCTTTGTATGTGTTTTTTCTGTATTAATTTTGTGGTGTACAGTAAAAAAATATTCATTCAACACTGTAGCTGTCATTTTACTGTAATCAAGCCCCTGGTTTTCTATGCCATTGACATCGTATTTAGGTAGAGTATTACTCGAAATATTACGTGACATGAAGCAGTTCATACAAGAACTGTCAAGTTTAACGTCCATGATCTAAAATAAGAATCACGCGATTAAAAGTGAAGGACGTGGGGACACGCGACGTAGGAGGCCTATTTTTGGGAAGTGTTGCCTACTGTATGATTGCTAAACTGTAATAAAACTGTGGCTGAGTTGCTGAAGATCATTGCTGCAGTGATTTGAAAGAAAGTAGAAAGCAATTTCCAAAATATACTAAGCCTCTTACCATGACTCTGCCCGCAGTCGGTTGTCAAGTACTTCGTGACTAGTTTTCCTCCATAGCCTAGGGGAGTTATCTTGTGTTACTGGATTAACTACTTAATATACACTACAAAGCTCCTAGCTCATTAACTAGCGTAAATAATAAATATCAGATAGCTAATACTATTTTTTTTATAAATAAAATTTCCTTTCTTTTACAAGGGTATCGATTGATAAATTTATTGATTCTACTTGTCTAGCGTCTATGTCTCTATTCTCTAGTTTCAAGCACCAAGGGATTACAAGAAAAACTAGTCTACAAACTTTCACTGGGAACAATTAAAGACTATTTATTTATTTAATTTATTTATAAATTATTTGAATACATTTTTTGTTTTTTAATAAACATAATAAATTGGCAAAGTCGAAATAAATAAAGCTTCACATGAGGTTCGCGTTTTAAAGGCCAAAACTCAAAAGTACGATGCGACACGATGTGAATAATTATAGTTAAAGTCAAAGTCAAAGTCATTTATTCAAATTGAATACTATTATACACTTTCTGATTGTCAAAGAATGATGTAGTGGTGATAATTTACCGACGTTAACTTAAAACTAAAGCTACGAGGGTTCCAAACGCGCCCAAGCCTGAGAAGAGCCCACAACAAACTCAGCTGCATATTCTTTTTTTATCATTGCCACTTTACAATATCAAAAGTAGTTTGGCAACTCGTTCCCAAGCTATCTTGATATTTAAATAATCCTTTACATTGTAATAGGATTTTACCTAACCATGGCAGCAAGTTGCTTTGCGTCATACAATCGCACCGTAGCGTACTTTCGACGTTGCAAATTTTTTTCATTTATTTATTTATTTGTTTGTTAATAAAACATATTTACAAAGCTTTTGCGATTGTGGTGTATACATAAACTCGTTTGAGTAAATTCGCATCGCGTTGCTACGTACCTACTTTTTTCGGCCTTAAGTAAATACTACGCCGTTTCAACTTTTATAACGCGTTATGACTTATAGTATGTGTTATAAAATGTAGTGATGTAACTCACGTGTTGAGGTCTATGAGTTCCCGGTCGATCTCTGCGGTGTTGCACCACGCGACGGAGCCGAGGCAGCCTGCGATCATGAGGGTGAGGAGGAAGCACTTCCAGTTGCCCTCGCGCCTCAGCACTCCGCCCAGGCTCTGCTGACGCGGACGCTAGATATGACAAATAAACAAACATTTAATTATAAATGCTTTATAAGAAAGATATCCATTCATACTATTTAATATCATAAACTAGCTGATGCCCGTGACTTCGTTCGCGTGGATATATGTTTTTAAAAATCCCGTGGAAACTTTTTGATTTTCCGGGATAAAAGTAGCCTATGTGTTAATTTATGGTATAATCTACCAATCTAAATTTCCGGACCAAATCCGTCCAGTAGTTTTTGCGTGAAAGAGTAACAAACACACATACATACACAAAAACTTTCGCTTTTATAATATTACCTAGTGTGAAGTGTGATGTGGATGCGAAAGTGTGTTCGACTGTCTGTCTATTTTTCTGACTTGAAATATTAAACTTTTGGTTGGTATTAAATGAAGGAGAGACGGCGTTGTAGGTGACGTCTTTATTCAGTGGAGGCTTATGATCGACTCGTTAAACGAACTAACAGTAATTATAATAAAATCTTATAAGCTATTGTCCTTCCTAGAACTTCTCCTTTCAGCAAAGGTTGCCTGGTAGAGATTGCTCCAAGCAATAAGGCCGCCTTTGCACACAATTGTTTTTTTCTGTTTTCTTCTTACTGTGTTGTTATCCTTATATGTGTTTTTGTGTGCAATAAAGAGTTTCTATCTATCTATATCTATCTATTGTCTTAAAGATATTTCTTAATCTAACCTAAATAATTTTGTATCGCCTTTTGTTCAAATTCAACTCGTAAGCAACCTACATATTACATCTCCCCTGAAAATGTACCCTGTTTACCCCTCTTCTTAATGAAAAAAAAATGTTAGGTGCTACTCTGAATGAGAAGAAAAGCTGATACAATTACAAAAATAAAATCTAACCATAATTTAAAAGTAAAGTTATATAACTACGAAAACATTTTTTTTTAACCGCAAGTTCTTGTATTCAAGTGCATCGATGGCTCAAGTGCAATTTATCTTATTCCTTACTTCGTATGGGCATACTTTCAATCTATGTTATAAACAGAAAATCATTAAACGTCATGTCAAGGATTCGTGAACGTGAAGTTCTGAAAAATCATAGTAACATCGTAGTACCTTATATGTCTAAGATATCGATTCCACTAATCGATTTAATTATCTCAAAATATTCTTTTACTTATCAAGTCGTCATCATAGGTAGACAGCTATCGTATCATCGTTCGGGTTTCTATTGTATGAACCCTAATATTATTTTTTAACATCTCAGGAATTTATATCACCTGGACAGTCAAAATAAATCTCTTCTATTCTTCATATTCCATTCAAGTTACTTCTTCACATAATATAAATAAATAAACAAATAAGAAACGCGGCGCGTACTCTCCTAATTAATATTTAACATAACATGCTTTCAAGCATTATTCATAACTCTCATAATCTTCATCAAACTTATTTCTTTCAATAAGTACTTCAATAACATTCAACTTTTCATAAAGATTCTAGGTCTTTCACTAACACCAGCGCGGTAGATAATGATCAAGAGTCTAGACAAATATATAGTTGAATGAGGAGGTACAAAATATGCGCAAAATATCGCGTATTAATTAATAAATAAATAACAATCACCTTCCTACGTCAATATA
Organism: Maniola jurtina; assembly: GCF_905333055.1. Classification (NCBI taxonomy): domain Eukaryota; kingdom Metazoa; phylum Arthropoda; class Insecta; order Lepidoptera; family Nymphalidae; genus Maniola; species Maniola jurtina. Next base: position 4,369,667 of record NC_060044.1, read on the forward strand.
TCTCAATCAGAAGTAACTATTTGAACATTATTTAAAATATCTATTATTTTTATACCTAGCACTTCTACAGCCGAAGGGTGATCAAGCCTTTGGTTTGCAGAGTCCTAATTTGTCAAAGTCGGGTAAAGTCTTTAATCGTCACAACTATCATGAAACTAGACGAAAACGTATGTGCTTCACTACGAAGAAAATAAAAATTCTCCTAACTTCATATTAATTTCCTTGTACCTATGTACAAATTGCATCTCAAGCAAAACCTTTGTCTCATAAAAGAATGCAATGATGTTTGGGTACGCGTGTGTCGTTGACCGCGCGATGACACCGTAATAATTCAGTGAATTATTATGTAACTTCGATTTTAAATCTGAATATTTGCAAAATATTCATTATTTATTATAGTATTCTAACGTTCGCACTATAATAAAAAAATCTTACACATAAGTTGAACTTATTGATAGATAGTGGAGCAAGCATTACTTATAAAAAAAATTATTACCTTCCTATATTATTGCGCAAAAATTAAATTGTTATCTAATTAATTCGGTCTACTAGCTTTTCACGGTCCAACAGTTTAACCGATTTTGATGGGTACACAGTTAGCTTACATCCCGGAGACGGACATAGGCTACTGTTTATCCTGGATTTAATGTAAATGTAAATGGTGAAGAATAGAAAATTTAATTGATAGAAAATGTAATTAGTGCTGCAAATTCAACTGGCATTGAGTTATCGTTTTGCCAAATAATCATCGGAACAATACAAATTACAAACAAACACGGATCGTATATTACAAAATTAGGGAAAATGATATCCAAAACTTCGCAACATTAAATCATAATTTATGATTAAGAGGAGTTTATTTTAGAGTGTTAGAACAAACGTTCTTTGTTTAATTCTCATTTAATACAAGTGAGAATAGAAGAGCTTTCAAAAAATTGTACCAATTTTTAAGGCTGAGTACCTATAAAACTACACATTTTTACGGAAATCTGGCAAACCAAAGACACAAATTTTTATTTTTAGAATGGATCTACAAAATTTTAGCGAGTTTTAGATTGATTAGTATTCAAAATACTGAGAACTAAACTACCTTGTGTATGGAGAGTTCTGCGGAGCGGGCTAAGGGCACAAAATTATGAAGGCCTCATTTCCAACATTTTCAGTGTAACAGAACATGGAAATATTATTATGAAATTGGATTCCCATTTGGATTGAGAAAACATGGAATAGGATATCACACTTTTATTAGCGGATCCAATAAATATTTTATCACAAACTCAATAGACCTAAACAACTTCACCCCGGGTACGAACTACGAGGTGTATTCGTCCCCTCCTCGAAATATGTTGACGTAGGCCGTGGAGAGCCGATCGTATGGACTTGGCCTTATTTACACTACCTTAATAATACCCGGGGATTCTCCGGGGACAAATATTTATGGACCAGATGAGCTTTAGAGACCGAAACTCGTTCTCGCAAAATGGAACTTTATTAACGTCGATAAAATTTTACGCGGAATTTATATAGATCGAGCCTTGATTTCGTCTTCGTATTCTAGAGTGAATTTTGTCCACTGCTGGGAATAGGCCTTTTGTAGGGACTTCCACATGCTACGGTTGCGCCGCCTGAATCCAGCGGTTCCTCGCGGCTCGCTTGATGTCATCTGTCCATCTAGTGGGAGATTTTCCAACGCTACGCTTTCCGGTGTAAAGTCGCCATTTTAGCATCTCTCTAGGTACGCATCTCTAAATCGGACTTATTTACGTTTTAAGCCATTATTAGTCCAATAGCCAGCAATAATAGAGGCATGTGGTGGTCTAAGCCGTTATATTCTTTTATTGTATGGGGGAGGAGGCATTTGCCCGTCTGTAATCCATTAACCTTACTACCACACCCTGTACTATAAAGAAACATAATCCTCTTAGATAGGAAAATTAAACAAAAGCTATTGTTTACATCTTCACGGCACGTTCGCTTCAATTCAAACAGTTTTAGTAGATATTCAAACAGATTAAATGAGCTTGAACAGTAAATTATTATCTATCTAAGAGATTAGTTAGCAAAGACTGTTATGTAAGCAAGAGTTGGTTATATACCAACACACATTTAAATTTCTGTCGTTAACGACAGAAAGTTAAATGTGGCTCTTTGAGAGATAAGATTTACCTAATCTTGTGGCCTAAATTTACTAACATTTGAGCACCTAATAACTTTAGGTAAAATTAGCTACATCTTATTCAGCTAATTTAAAATATACTGATCTTATTTTATAAACTTTAATTTTATTCTGGAAAACAAGTCAAATAGGCTATATATAATAAATAAATGACGCGGCTTTTCAGCTATTTCCGCTAACCAAAATTCGCCGATGACCCAATTTTGAGTCCCCTTTGTTCCCGTGACCGTGCACTCAAATTTAATTAGGTAAAGTACAAATTAAGGGACAGAAAAATGTTGTTTCTCTTTTACAATTTTTTTTAATAATATTATATTTCCCAAAACCTGATTGGGAGTAATAAAGGAGAATACAAAAAGACAATTTTTATATATCCTCCTACGTATCTAAAGGTATTGTTAAAAATATCTTCATGTTTCTGATAATGATATGTTTGTGATAGTGAAGCCTTTTATATTATTATACATAGTTATAAGGATTTAGCTTTAGAGTAAAGTCAAAGGGTTTACACCAAGAATATTTATTCCAATTTTCCAAAACGTAATCAATTCCAATGTGTGCCAGTGCATCCTCTACTTATGTCAATGCCACAAGGATCGCGGGGTCTAGTTATAAGGCTTCTATATGTATATTAATCAGTCTGAGCACCAAGGGTAACTTCATTTACTATGCGTAAATCTATCATTAAAGGAGATTACTTTTGGGAAAGCGTCATAATTTGACGTCTACATACTAAATAACATATGTAAGCACAGTTCCCGGTAACTCGAAAAGTTTAATAGAGTATGGGAAACTACGGGCAAAAGCTTGTAAACACACTTATGTTCAGCTCTCGAGGCCGAGGCAACGAGTGGCAAGTATAACATGCTTGTTGATACACGCCCAAGCTTTGTTACGTAATCGTATTACACGCTATTTCACTTCTATTCATAGCTTCGTACTCATGGACCAAGGTTACTACGAAGAATTATTGAGCAGGAAGGAACTTGTTGTTGGGACTAGTAGCTGGTTTCAATTTTTCATCTATCAGACGTCCGTGTCGACGGTTGGACGAAGTTCTCTTGCAATCACAGAACAAGGTATTATGTGGTCTTATGCTATCCAATGGCTCATAGTTACTTGCTTTAGATCATCCATCCACCTAGTGGAGGAGCTTTAAATTCTGTATTTTGATGTATTTCTGTATTTCTATTAACTTTGAAGCCCAATATACTATCAGTTTTTAAAGTTCCATATATTCCTAGAGAAAAAGGAACCCTTATAGGATCACTTCGTTGTCTGTATTTTTGTTTGTCTGTCTGTCAAGAACCGTCAAGGGAATTAAAACCCATACGATACTTCCCGTCGATTTAGAATCATGAAATTCGGCAGGCAGTAATATCTTGGCACAAGTAAAAAGTAAAATCCAAAAACAGCGAATTTGTGGTTATATTTTAAGATGGTAGGGAACACTTCGTGTGCGAGTCCGACTCGCACTTGGCCGGTTTTAGTACCTACTATGAGCGACTCTAAGCTACGTGATTACCTACTCTGGTTCACCAACTCCTCATTTCGATCGCAAACCAGAATCTGGCAAACCAAATTGAGTACCTACTCCAAAGTCGTAGTATAACAAAGCAAACGAAATACTTATTAATTAATTAGTAATCGGATTCTGCATATCACAAACAACTTGTATTTGACAGGCTATTTATTAATTTCTATATCGGTAGAAACGGAAACTAATACTAAACTCAACCCCCGCATCCAATTTTAGTGACGCGTGACCCAACCCAACAGCACGTACCTACTTATAGTCTAATAATAATAGATATTAATGGTTTTTAGGGTTCGGTACCTCAAAAGGAAAAACGGAACCCTTATAGGATCACTTTGTCGTCTGTCAGTCTGTCTGTCCGTCCATCCGTTTATCGTGTTTGTAAAAAAAACCTATAGGGTACTTTCCGTTGTAAGTGGGGTATCTTTACAATTTATTAGACCTCATACCTGTAGTTCATGTTGCTAGCGATATTATGTGCTCTTCGACAAAAAGAGATACGAATTATTAGATTTTTATCAGTTTTGTGAGTTATAACAAAAACAAGATTTTATCACTACCCATCATACTAATATTTTAAATGCGAAAGTGTGTCTTTTTGGTTGTTTGTCCTTCAATCACGCCGCAACGGAGCCACGAATTGGCATGATATGATTTTTTGCATGGATATAGTTAATATCCTGGAAAATGTTATAGGCTAATTTATCCCGGAAAATGAAAGAGTTCCCATGGGATTTAAAAACCTTAATCCATGCGGACGAAGTTGCAGCTATCAGGTAGTATTTTATTGTTACTTTATCCATACAAAATAAAATGATAAATGTTAACCAACTTTTAAGTTTTTACCTCTACAAGCTACGCCGTAACTACATACGTAGAGTTTACAGCTAAACGTAGAGCTCGAGCAGTAGGTACAAAGTTCGTAGCACTTACGTAGTCTATGTGGGAACTAGGGATCTTTTAAACTTTTTATAACGAAGTTTTACTGCTACCACAGACGACCGATAATTGACAAGTATAAAATACAAGACATTTATTATTAAAATGCCATCCCACAAAAAAGTCGTAGAAATATCAGAGTTGACCAATCTTAGACCAATTCAAACTGATTAAATCCGATTTATGATGAAGAGAAGGAAAGGAGTGCACGAGTGAAAACGCAACAGACATTGTGTGATGATTTGGCGTAAAATTGAACTTATTGTGTTCACCGTTCGATAAAATCGGTCCCAAACAAAAAGCGGACGTCTACGCTAAGTAAGGCCAATAACATGCTTTCAACAAAGCAAAATTAAATAAAACGTTGGAGATAGAATTTCATTACTTTATTTATTCCAAAGAATAAGAAAAAGTGCTACACTATTTTTGTGATCCATTCATTCATTCCTTTGAAATCCAATATTCTTGACCTTTAAGTTAAAGTGAATTCCTAGTACCAACGTTATTATTGTATAACAGCATTTGATATAAACGACTTTGAACTAGTCATGGAAACATTTCGCGTCATTTATATCTATATTTATTAACCCCCGACCCAAAAAGAGGGGTGTTATAAGTTTGACGTGTGTATCTGTGTATCTGTCTGTGGCATTGTAGCTCCTACACTAATGAACCGATTTTTTTTTTGAAAGGTGGCTTGATCGAGAGTGTTCTTAGCTATAATCCAAGAAAATCGGTTCAGCCGTTTCAAAGTTATCAGCTCTTTTCTAGTCACTGTAACCTTCACTTGTCGGGGGTGTTATACATTTTTAATTTACACTTGTTATCACTGAGTAATTGATTCTTTTTAAATTTTAAACACAATTGAACTCATATGGTTGTTATATAGGTGTTTGATATTTTGTTTACGAGTAGATGTACTTTGATTTTCAGTTTTATACATATACTTCTTGTTACCTTTTCTTTTCGAAGAATCTACATTCTACGTGCTGTGTAATTTTTTAATAAATAATATTGTTAGGGCATGGAATTAGGTAGTACATACTTTGTAGATACTATTTCTATGATTTAAGGTCCATACAAAACAAAAATTACCCCTTTTGTTTTTCTTATATCACATACTTTGTAGATACTATTTCTATGATTTAAGGTCCATACAAAACAAAAATTACCCCTTTTGTTTTTCAATTCTACTTTATTGAGGTCAGCGCAAATTGACCAAGTTGAGTAATTAATGACAATCACCAAGACCACAAAATATCTATTTAGTACATCGTAGGTGTAGAAGGCTCACTCTGCAAAGATTGAAATATCTTGTTACAACTCAATAGAGTGCAATTTAGCTAAAACAGCAGTACGGCCTATTTAACAAACCAAGGAGTCCGGCCTAGTATAACTGCATGGCTCCACTCTCACAGCCACAAAAAAAATTGAATTGAAGTAGGCTTCGTAATATTATAAGGCAGCTCGATATATGAAATTTAGATCGCACAGTCTTTATTCAGCGCCAGATATAATGCTATTTAGTTAATATAAACTCATCCTTATGATGAATCACATAAGAGCTATGATGGTACAAAACTGAAAAAAAGTTTACGGGTATAGTATTAAAATATAATATCCAATATGTATGAGAGACGGATGAAACAGAGTTATTCCGAAATGGTCGATTTTAATCTATTGATTTTTTTATACATCAAAATAACTGTTCACGGCAAAGGTTGCGTCGATGAAGCGAACAGTTAATCAATTGAGCTTACCTTTCAGCTTTAATTCCACAAAAAGTTAATCACATAAATTTTCCATCCATTGTGAGCAGGTCAAAATGGGAGCTTCGTTTGAATTAAATTTTCAGTTAATCCCCTACTGTAGCCGATTTAAATTAAGGCATATAGATGCTTTAGGGTCCTCCAAAAAAGTAGAAGGTCATTTAAATAGACTACAGTCGTATTTCGGAGTTCAGATTGGTTTATAATTAAATATGCTGACGGCCTCTTGTGAATCCAACGCTACTTACAAAGCACTCTAAAAGTTAATTACTTAGGCACTTGACGTGGCTGCGATAATAGAAGAATACTTTTTTACAATGATTCCATATAAACGTAAACATAGCTTCATACTACCTATTATTTCATCTGTGCCTTTAGTGTGCCTATAGCTTGCAATAAGCAACGATTTACGTATAATTTCCTAAATGCAGCATCGATGGCAATAAACCGGGAACCTCGAGGGAACCCGAATTAAAGATACCCCATATTGTACTTAATTGGTAGGAAACACAGCTCGCGGAAGAGTAGGCCAAAACTTAATTTATTAACTTAGCTTATTATAAAATCAAATCATATTTATTTGGGTACACAAATTGTGGACAGTTAGTGTTATTACCTGTTAGCACGCACGCACGCACGCACACACACACATACGCACGCAGCCACATGCGCACACACACGTACACCCACACACACACACACACACACACATACAATTAAATAATTGCCTGTTATAAGTCCAACAAAGTGATTCCATCTTGCTTAATCTAGAAACGAGCGATTTGTTGCTTTACTTGGATGATAATTAAATCTTGAACAACAAGTTAGTTTGAACTGAAACCATTTGAATGACAAAATAGCCAACTAAGGTAGCAAGGGGATCGTTAGCATATTCGATTACTAGCCAGTCTGAACTTTGATAACGGACTTGAGTTTAATTTGTGTAAAGTATTTTATCTTTCAGTGCCTTTGGATTGTGATGGACAACCTATCAAATATGGGAACTAGGAAAAAATTAAACTTAAATAGTAACTTGGTGATTTGATGAGCCTAAAATATGTACCCACTTCGAGCCCAGTACCCCTACTAATGTCCTCACATTCTGGGATGAATAGAGATACAAGGAAAATTAGAGCAATAAATCTAAATTAGTGACTAAAAATGGTAATAAGCTTATAATTAAGCACTCATTTCGAGCCAAGTTCAGAATATTCTAGGACTGGGGAGGGAGTTTCCCTCCCCAATAGGAGGATAAAAAAATTCGGAAGGTCGCTGACTTAGTACCATCAATGTACGTGAGTTCCATTGTTTGCCGCCATTGCCAGGCGTGTTTCATCCGTATAAAATAAATAGCAACAAGTGTAAATTAAAAATTTATAACACCCCCGACAAGTGAAGGTTACAGTAACTAGAAACTGATAACTTTCAAACGGCTGAACCGATTTTCTTGAATTATAGCTAAGAACACTCTCGATAAAGCCACTTTTCAAACAAAAAAAACTAATTTAAAAATTATCATTAGTTTAGGAGCTACGACGCCACAGATACACACGTCAAACTTATAACACCCCTCTTTTTGGGTCGGGGGTTAAAAGGCTCTATCATCAAATTAGCGAAGCCACTTGAAGTAATTAAGTAATTGTCTCGAAATGGTGCGACGGCAAGAGGCTGTAGTCGTCAGTGATTTGATTATAAGTTAATCTAAACTCCAGGATCGGACTCAAGTTTAATTAGATCTTCTCTCGGACGATCTAAATCTTTAGATTGACCTACCCATCTTAGAACCTATAATATTTTGCTATCTGTTCATTTAAATAACCCATAGATACCTAACTACACAAAATAATATATAATCTTTGAAGAATTTAACTTAACTAAATTAGCACTTATGTTTTGAAAGAACTTATTAAAAAGTTAAAAATAATATCTTAGAACTTTGTGAAAACCTAATGAAAAATACAACTTTTCTTGTAGAACGCGATCAAAGAAAGAACGCGCAAAGGTTAAAAAGAAACAATCTAAGGCAAAAAAGGACCACATGAAAATAATATGAATAGATAGTGGGAGAATGATAAAGGTGCCCGTGTTAGAAGATGGAGTTATTAAATAAAAGTGGTCAATCACTTGATAAGTAAGTATAAGTATGCAGGTACACAGACCTAATAATGTTAAAGAAATCGATTGACTACAAACATAGCTATCCTTGGAAGTGACCTTATATAAAAGACCGTGCATATTTGTGTCATGGCCACTATAAAGTAATAGTTTCGTATGCATGTACTTATCAACCCCGGAAACGCAAATTTAACTTTCCGGAGCTACATTTTGAGCAATTAATAATATCACTTGCTTAAAAGGCGAAGGAAAAATCACCAGGATTCAGATCCGTAATGTTTTCAAAGGTGTGTGAAGTTTGGGAATCCGCACGTGGCCAGCGTGGTGAACAATGCCCTAAGCTATTCTAGTTCTGAGAGGAAACCCTTGTTCAGCAGTGAGCCAGCTAAATCGTGGTGATATTGGTATACGAAATACGATGTACCTATACCTATTTACCTAAATGCAGTTGAATAAAATGTCTCTTTTTAAGAGGGCTCTCTCCGTCACTCGTTTCCACTCGTTTCATACAATCGTAGTTCCAATTTCATTTGAATATTAAGCAACCAAAGTCCATGAAATTTTGCACATATATTCTTGAAACTAATATCTGGTTTTCCAGATTTCTGTTAAAATATTCGGTTTCAAAGTTACGCGGTCTTAAAATTTTCATACAAATCTTTGAGCCCCTGTAATTTTAAAACTACATATTTTTAGAAAAATCTAAAACACCACAGACACAGATATTAGTTTCTAGAATATGTCTGCAAAATTTCATGGACTTTGGTTGCTTAACATTCAAATGAAATTGGAACTACGATTGTATGAAACGAGTGGAAACGAGTGACGGAGAGAGCCCTGTTAATGGATTTTAGTAATTAAAGAAAGTGAACAGCGCGTTTAGCGTACCTACCATAAAATTATAACTCTAAGGAACCTACCATTTTTAATCTCATCCAAATAATACCTACGGTTAGGTAGGTTTGTCTTGTATTCTGTCACTACGAAACTAAGACAATGGATAATATTGTTTCACAGTTAATATAAGGCTACCAAGAGGCTATGTAGTCTAGGATATATATAAAAAACTTGTGAATGTGAATTTTAGGGTATTACTCATAGGTTGTCGTCATCGTAGAGTTGTAGAGCTGCACTCCAGTTTTCTGTACCTTAAGTGAAAAAGTACACACAAAAAATAGCCAATCTTCAATTATATTCAAATGATCTCAGAGTAGATAAAATCGAATTTACCAAGGACCCTTAAAGTTCGAACATAAATTTGAGTAAAATGTCAATGAGCAGGCGCCCTTCAGGGGTCAAACAGGGGCTCGAATAGGAAGCTCAAAGGCGAATGTTAACAGAATTACCTACTGCCTCTTTTGTGATTTTTATTCCTTTATCTTGTACTTCTAGTGCCTACCTTTAAATACATTGAGATTTAACGAACCGTTTAGAGATTTTCTAACACGGTGAACTGACTTATGAAGTGTACCTAGACTTGGGTACTAACTTTTTCTCACGATTTGGCCCTCAATGAGGTTATTAAAAATCTTATAGAACCTCTTTGTTTCTTCGGGATAAAAAGTAAATAAGTACCTATTTAGTCCTCCATGTATTATTTGTTGTCATAGCGATAATAGAAATACACATTTCGATATGAATAAACAGTAACATGTCAAATCAAGAGCATCGACGATTATATAAGTTGCTCATGTTATTACTTATTATAGTAAACGCCTTAACAGAAATATTATAATGTTATAAGTTATTTATCTTAGAGTTCGAATTACATTTGTTATAAAACCTCCAATTTTCGTAAATTATGCTGTATAGCTCAAACCCTTTGTTTTAATACGCTATAGTAGATAAGAGACATTATTACTCACATAAAAGTGAATATAATCGAATGGTATAACACACAAAGTTATCTCTGAAGGTAAACTTCGCTTAGCAAAGCTCTAAATGAGTTACGCGAAACAATCCACGATTTTTAAGGTTCTGTAACCGAATAGTGCCAATTTATTCTTACCCGACTACGGCAAAGCCAAAAGGAAGGGTTATGATTTTAGCAGTGTAGGTATGTATGTATGTATGTATGTGTGTATGTATGTTTGTATCCAGATTCTGTGTGTTCTACTGGGCCGATTTTGATGAATGAGGTGTCAATCGATTCGTCGTAAAGGTTCAGGTGACATAGGCTACATTTTATACGAAAAAAATTGACCTAACGGATGTTACATGAAAAAAAGTGGGGGTCTCCGAATTTTTTTTTTGTTGCTATTGTATCGAGTGAGATGACAAATGAAAGAGGAGACAATTCTGAGTTCATAAATATAAATATACTACAACATTAAAATATACCAAGCGACAGAAACATAATTTTATTAATAATATTTCGGCGTTTATTAAGACGATCGCAGTCGGGTTTTAGTTTTCAACTTTTTTAAATCGTAGGTAAGTACAACAAATTAGAACATTTTAAGAGTATAGGTAATATTTTCGCAATAAGGATTAAGGCGTATAAAGAGAAATCGTCGAACTTGAGCATTATAGTTTTCTAAGAAAAGAAAATTAACTTAGAAACCTTTTTCCTTGCGCAGCAATTCGCCAACCTTGAGGTCATTCGAGGGTATTTATAGGGTAGTTAATGTGCCCGGAAATACGATAGTAGGTATTTCGACATGCCGAAATTAACGTCAATTAGGTATATACGATATCTTATCTAATCTAACCCAGAAAAGTACCTATTCGTTAATTTGATCTAATCCACAAAGGGGCTTTTTCGGACCAATTTTCTGAAAAAGTTTCATCGTTATTTTGGTCTAAGTATCACTCCGCCGATGCTGATAATTGGAATCCTTTTTCTTCCATAGGAGGGTAAATTCTAGACATCCGAAACAAAGGTAGTTTTTCGGACCAATTTTCTGAAAATCATCGTTAGGTATTTTGGTCTGTACGCCGACTATGCTGATAATACCTAAATTGGAAATCTTTTTTTCCTTAGGAAGGAAAATTTTCATGGGTCGATCATTTCATGGGCGTCAGTGAGACGTACTTAATTGACGCGAGGTGAAAAGCTTAGCTTGACCGAGTAGTATAAAAGGGTGCTGATATCGACCACAGATGACTTAAAAGACTACCGCAGACCATTTAAACTTTCCGACAATATTTAGGCAGATATCTCGATAAAGCCTTATTTATCATTGTCTTCGGTCCCAATTACAACTTAAGTCAATTAGGCATCTTGTTACGTAAATGGATAAACGTTGTTTAATTTGCAACTTTGGAAACCAATCAATCATTGTTCAAAGGAAATTAGAGGTGCGGTCAGTACATTAAATAATCGAAGGCACAAGATGTAGGCTCTTGTTAGGCCAGTTTATAGCGTGATAGCTTCATTCATACTAATTCTTACAAAAATATAAATGCGAGAGTGTTTCTGTCTGTAATTTTTGCTCAGGTGAACCGATCTTGACGTTTAGCAGGAGATAGAATGCATCCTGGAGGACGATGTAGGATAGTTTTCATTTCCACAGTAGAAACAAAACTTAGTGGGTATCAGTTTGTATTTTATGATTTGAACAAAATTGTGGTAGTAGATGAACTCAATAAGAATCGTAAATATGATGACCTCAATTCGAACTCTTATATTGTACGGAAAATAACCTGTTTAGAGGAAAGATTATATCTATAAGTAACGACCTAAAGGCTAAACAACCATTAAACTCTGTAATGCTGTAATTCATGAATAATATAATAAGTATAATGAAAAATTAAAGGATATTCTAAGTACAGTTTTATATAATATTTTTTTTCATTTTTGTTGTAGGAATTTGCTCAAAGCATCATTAAGGTCGTGATATCATAAATTACAACAAAACACGAGCCGTAATTACGACCTCCCACTCCGAAGGTAACTTAATAACATTGAAACGAAAAAAATAATGAGTGAGTGACTCCTTTGAAAAGGTCTGCTAATGAAATATTTATTTTCCAGTTTCAGAGTGGGGTGACTCGTGACTACTGAAAATGAAATGATTTTTTATTATGTCACTATATATAATTATTATATACAATATCACTTTAATTATAATAGTAAATGTTGATAGTCTAGTGGTTAAGTCATTGGCCTCCTATTCGGGGTTTCCGGGTTCGATCCTGGTCATGCACTTCTAACTTTTCGGATCTAAGTGCGTTTTCAGCAATCAAATATCACTTGCTCTTATGGTGATGTAAAACACTGTTAGAAAATCTACATGTCTGAGAGTTCTCCATAAAATTCTTAATGGTGAGTGAAGCATGCGAATCTGCACTTTTTTTAAATTATCAAAAAGTAATGTTTGGGAGGTCTGTTTTTGACACTACAAAAAAACGACTTAGGTTTACTTGATGTGTCATTCGTTTATTTATCACTAGGGGTCCTAGTGCTTCCATAAATAATATGTACATTAAAACTTGGCCAGCATGCAGCATGGTGGACTAATCATTCTGAGAAGAGACCCATACTCAATATTGAGCCGGCGATTGCTTGACAATGATGATGATGATGAAGTTGAATTCTCCAAAAAAAACAGGGTTTGCAAAATTCAAATTCAAATTCAAAATGTTTTTATTCAATTAAACTTTTACAAGTGCTTTTGAATCGTCAAAAAAAATCTACCACTGGTTCGGAATGCCGTTCCTACCGAGAAGAACCAGCAAGAAACTCGGCGGTTGCTCTTTTCAAGTACATATTCAATTTACAATAATATGTAACTTCATTTTATAATATTTATAAAGATAGTAGTAAGTTTGTATAGGTACCTAGTTGTATTATTAGTACCTATGTTCTCAGCCAAGTATTCATACTAAATATGGTACTTACGAATACATAAAAATGTGGAGCACACTTAAGACCTCGTTACGGTCTTTTATTAGTCTTTAAAAACGCATATGGAAGAACTCCACGCTGAACACGTTCTGAAATAAATGTGAACGTTGCCAAGGTCGTGTTATATTATGGATATCACGTTTTCATTCGAAAACAAAGCCAAGTTTAGTAAGTTGGTATAATAATATTGCTATGTTTGAAGGCTGAACTGAACATCAACGGCTTGCGTATAAATAACTTTAGCAAAAGATAAGAATAATGGAATTAGCTGTTTTGTGCAAAGAATGTTATCCAAATTTATATTTTAAATGCGAAAACGTGTGGGTTGTCTACTAGCTTTTCACATCCCATCTGTCTAATTCATTTTGATGGGTACAGGATAAATTGCTCCCGGTGATGGACGAAGGAATATATAGGAATTATTGAGGACATTTTCAACGAGTTCCTACAGATCCTTAAAAACCTAAATCTACGCTAATTAAATCATGGCCATATTACGGCATTATCTGTTCGGTACAGAGATAGCGTAACCGTCCCAAAGACGGATATATTCTACTTTTTATCTCAAAAACTGAAAAATTCCCACGAGATTTTTAAAAAACCGTAACTTAGGCGGACAAAGTTTCTTCCAAAAACATCTAGAAAACAACGATGAACAACTGAATCTGTTTCAGGAAATAAAATATTCAATATTACGTGCTTCCATAACAAATGGAATCGTAAAGGATACCTATACCTTAGCCATAAAATGTTTGGAGGATCCGCACATGCTACGGAAGTGCTACGAATGTCGACAGTTCGTAGAAACCTATCGCAAGTTGTAGATAATATAGCGACGTTAAACCATTACTTAATCATCTTTATCAAATTAACTACTTATGAACTGTTATAAATTATTTATTTACCATATTTTACTATAGTACTTATTATTTTATGAATTAATTAAATTCAGAAATTATTATGTAACGTAAACTTGTGCCTTATAGAGAAAAGAAGAACTGTATTATTCGTCATTGTATAAGACAATATAACACTGTGCATGTATTTTTTAATTTTTTAAATTCGAATGGCGGCCATTTTGAAATGCACCATCTTGTTTTTTATTATTTGTTGTTTAGTGACAATAGAAATACACACTCTGTGAAAATATTAATTCTCTACCCATTGCGGTTCATGAGATACAGCCCGCTGACAAACAGACGGACGGACAGTAGATGCTTAGTAACAGGGACCCATTGTCATCCTTCGAGTATGGAATCGTCAATATACAATAATTACGTATTAAAAGTGTAGGACTTTCCCCTCGTAGCTTGCAAGCCTCAGAAATACTGCATTATTTATAGTAGCAAAATATTCAGTGGGTACTGCAGATTCCAGTTTATGTAACAACGTCGAGATTCGACCCCTCTTGGATCGGGCCCAAAACCGGGGATACCTGCTTACATAACCGTACCAGAGTGAACTAGAGTGAGGGAACTTTTGGTTTGATCCTGAATCGACGTTATTGTATTAGGCTATGGGTGGCGCGAAACCAAAGAACAATAGTTATTTCATAGGTCACCTAGAGTCAAATGTAGGTAACATTTGACGCCTGCTAGTGACGCCAAAGTCTCAACGTTTTGTTCCCCAACCGTACCGCGAAACTTACCAAATCCTCGTCATCGTCGGAGAAAATATTCGCTCGCTCCTGTGACGTCATGTTTCTGTATTACACACAAATTGTATCGACAAAGCCCTCATGGCTTACAAGCACAACACACTGAGCCTCACAGATAAACACGTCAACTGCATCCAAATTCGCCCTAACAAAGTTATGCGTCCGCAAACAGTCATTCTGAAACTTTTGTATATATTTTTTTTAAAGCAGCACTTACTGAATGTAATTAGTTAGTAATTTAAAAAAATTACACGTATTCACAAATTAAGAATAACATCGAATACAAGAGCGTTATAATAAGCGTCCATACAATGCAACGGTCGGGAGCTTACTGCGGTCTGCGGAGGGCGGGCAAAAGCTTTGCGGCGTCCTGTAACTATGGCAACGCGTATAATTCTATTCAACGGCTGGAAGCGCCACTATTTGTAGTTACCCCCATAAGTAAATAAACTGAAAGCCTTTGGACTCCTTAGCTTTTCTACAAAATAAAACCCGCTGCACGGCGATGAATTGATTAACGAGAATTCTACGGAACATTTTATGACGAAAAAAGGCTCTTTATGAGGCAGATTTTATTTAACTGTACGTTTTAATTACTGTAATTAAGAGAAAGAGTGAAAGAGGAAAATTAGGAAAAATGTCAAAAGCGTCTTTATAACTTTCGATAAAAATAAAGCTGGGGCAGCAAAAAATCTTTGTAAATTGAGCCTTGACTTAAATTCTTTTCATCTGAGCATCCTTGAGAGCCAAGGCGTAGTTATTAATCATGTTAACATTAATGAATATGGAAATATACAAGGACTAATCTGATAACAATGCCCGTAAAGGAGATCTCACACAGCCAAAAGTCCTTGCAGGGAGCGAGCCACAAGGGGTACATTTTTGGCAGACTTCACATATCTTTGAGAACGTTATGTAGAACTCTCAGGCATGCAGGTTTTCTTTACCGCTAAAACAACCTCTGAAAAGTTAGAGGTTTAGATTAAAGATTGGTCTCCGCTGCGCGTAGCCAATCCTTAATCTAAGGTTAGGGGTACTGATTGGGGAGCGAACCTCGAACCATTAGGTATACGATTAACGGAAAGGTGTTAAGATCCTCAGCAATGAGGAATACACAGAGAGAGAATGAGAAAATATATTGTACCTCTGCTATAAAGATTGTATAATGAGTAGGTACTCCTTTGACGTACTTTGCGCCTCTGCCTTGCGGTGCAGTTTTTCTTGGGGTTCGTCTCTCAGTATGCAATCACCTTAAATGATCTACCCAGCCGTTGACAATTATTGAATTACGTTTGAATGCGAGGGCTATAATTGCAGGAAATTAGCAATGTTTCAAATTATACTAAGACAAGGTAAAACGTTTTATTACTTTCATTGTGTGATTGTTTCATTATTAAAGGTACATAATATGTCTTTAATAAAACTGCCACACCCAGTTTAACTTATTTTTATCTTCCTGAGTGCATTGCCCATAGAAATACTTATAATAAAAATAATTATTTTGGACATCCATGGCTTTGTCATTTTACTAACCACCTCATAAGATCGCAGTCAAAAGCCTCTACCATCGAATAAAAAATAACAGTAAGTAAAACAATTTTTTTGCGTCATTTTTCTAATGGAAAAGTGTCGCTTTTATTTCACAGCAAAAAGGTCAAAAAAGTATTTCATTTCTACCGCGTCAAAAAAATGTTGAAAGAATATCCTTTGTCCTGCGCGAACCATTTAATTTAACCGAGAGAAATGTTCGCAGTTGTTTGCAACATAAAAAGATACTAGACAAAAGATAGATCTCGCTCATGTGGGGAAAGATATGCCACGGTTCTGACGGTGTACCGCTACGCGTAAAACGAAGTTTTATTACCTACCCTTCCTTTCGCTATTCCGAATAATTTTTTCCTTGTATTTCCACACGTAGGTACCTACGTTCATTAGTATGATGTAGCATATAGTACGACGAAGCTAGAATGACGACTTCGCACCGGAAAACGTAGCGTTGGCACTGGAAGTCCCTATATTTTTTTTATACGTGGGGAAATCCTCATGGATACCACCACGCTCGTGGAGGCGAGGTGATGGCAGTCCCCACTTATATTATCTGCGGTGAATCTACGAAGGTGTTTTGACGTTTTCCCGCTCATCAAGTTTTGTGAAATATACAGCTAAGTAGATAGGAACAATTATTGCTGTATTTTATTGCTGTAGTTTATCGGTTGAAGACGATGATGTTATCCTATAAAACAGCTGGAAGTAGACAGGTTCAGCGTTACAGTCCTTTACAGAGAGCATTGTGTGTCTAGTAAATATTGCTACCGTAAGCGGTTATGTACGCTATTTTCTTCGGCTCCTTCCACTTTCATAACACGTATCCATATAGATAATATAGATAGAGACAATGCCATACCTCTTACACTCAGCGTATGCAGTGCTACATCCGCAAAGATCCTAAACTTCTATTCTCTTATACAAAGTCCCTAAGAAAAAGTGATCAAGGATATCCCACCAAGCTCACTCTTGGAAATACTACATACACAGACGAAACTTCAGCTTGTAATGGATTCAGCCAATATTTTGAGAGTGTCTTCGTAAAACCGGCGAGCTCGTACGATGTAACAAGTTCTCTAAATTTAAACCATAACGAAACCATTTGCAAAATTATTGTGAGTGAAGATGAAGTTTGTAAACTACTGAAAAATTTAAAAACTAATAAGGGAGCGGGTAGTGATGGCATCCCACCCGTCTTTCTAACTAAGTGTGCTAACAATTTAGCACTGCCACTCTCCATAATTTTTAACCTGTCCATTAATGTATTTGGCAATTTCCCAGATATATGGAAAGAAGCACTTATAGTACCTATACATAAAAGCGGATCAAAAACCCAAATAGAAAATTATCGGCCCATTTCAATCCTAAACGTGATGAGTAAAATATTTGAAAGAGTTGTCTACAGACATATATGTCCCATTATAACTAGGTCTATTCCCTACGAGCAGCACGGTTTCATGAAGAGCCGTTCTACCGTTACAAATTCAGCTGTTTTCACGGATTATGTACTACAAAGCATGGATGAGAGATATCAAGTGGATGTGGTGTACACAGACTTCGAAAAAGCATTCGACCGCGTAGATCACGTTATCCTACTTCAAAAACTAAGCGTGCTTGGAATAAATGGGAGCCTGCTCCGGTGGTTTACTTCATACATTAAAAAGCGTATGCAAGCAGTCGTGACGGGTAGTGCTAGAAGTAACTTCGTGATGATACCCTCAGGAGTACCCCAGGGGTCCATTTTAGGCCCTCTTTTATATAACGCCTATATATTTGACATTGGAAGCTGCTTCCAACATGCGCAATACCTAATGTTTGCGGACGATAAAAAAGTGTTTGTTAAAATACGTTCCATTGAAGATTGCCACAAGTTACAGCAAGACCTTAATGCTCTGACAGAATACTATGCGAGGAACAGAATCACAGTTAATGTTAAAAAGTGCCACCATATAACTCTGACTCGTAAAATTAATACACTTGAATTCGATTACAGAATCAATGGGACAAGTATACCCAAAGTGACCACCGTTAGAGATCTGGGTATCCAAATTGATGCAAAACTTTCAATGACTGACCATATCGATAATGTAGCTAATAGAGCCTACAAACAACTGGGTTTCATCAAACGGGTAACTCAGTATTTTAGTAATGTGGATTGCATTAAATCACTTTACTTTGCGTATGTCAGGAGTATTCTTGAATACGCGTGTAGTATTTGGTCGCCCCAATACATAATATATATCCAAAGGCTTGAAAGCATACAGAGGCAGTTTGTGAAATTCTTAGCTTTTAAAGATTTTAAAAAATTCAATAGTTATGAGGAAGCGTGTTCGTATTACAGTATCGACTCGCTAGAACAAAGAAGAGAACAGCTGGATATGCTATTACTGCAAGCTATTTTGACTGGCTCGATCGACTGTCCTAGCCTGTTGTCAGCCTTTTCATTTAGTGCACAATCTCTACGAACACGCCACACGCGCCTTCTGTATGTTCCCAAATCCAACACAAATTATGGTCAAAATTCTATAATTCCGCGCCTGGCACGCACTTATAATAAGCAGTATGCTGAGTTCGACTTATTTCACCTGACAAAAAATAAATTAAAAAAGGAATTCCATCTTCGCAAAAAAAAAAAAAAATAGTTAACAACTAAACATGCACACACTCACGCACAATCATATACACCACACACACGCACACACACACACACACACACACACACACACACACACACACACACACACGCACACACACATACATACACACACACACACACACACACACACACACACACAGTTTTAATTTTTGTACATCTCTTTGTTTTTATTGTTTTTCTTTATATTATTGTATACTCTGTTAAAATACTTGTCAATTAATTTTAAGAAGGTAATCTCATGTGGCCTTAAGTTTAACTTAGATTTATTATAATAATTATGTTGTATAACGCTGTTGATTACAATTGAATAATAAAAATAAAAATAAAAATAAAAAATAGATACTCTTTATTACACACACTTAAGCATTGTACTAGGAAGAAAGAAAAGGAACTAGGTATACAGAATGGTGAAGACGCGGTTATATTGCTAAAGTAACTTCTGAAATAACTTATGTCAGAGAGAGTTATGTTACAGAGTTATGTCTTATTTAATGTGCTCTCTATAAATATAGCATAAACGTGGTGTGCGCAATGCTGCGTCGAAAATCTATAAACGATATGAATCCTGGCAAACTCTTGCTACGTCTGCATAAACTGCACCTTAACCTGTAAAATCAAAAAAACGTAAGGTATACCTTACGGATACAAATACTTGTCTCGAAGTATCGCAAGAATAATGGAAACAGGAATAAATCTCGTGGAATAGCAAATAAGATGTGTAACAGTCGAGGCGGAATCCCGTAACGTTAATGCTCAAAAGCTCGTGTCTCGTTGCACTAATCTGCCTACTTAGTTCAGGGTGGCCATCATTTGGTGAAGCACTAGGACTTACCTCAGTGTTTGTCCCTGTATGTCCCTGTATGTCCGATTGATAAACCACATTCCAACATCACAAAACGTGATAATATGTACCATTAGGTGATACAGATACTTGTTTCAAAGTTCGCAAGAATAATGAAAACAGAAATAAATCTCGGATACCCCTTAAAGGTATACCTTACTTTTTTGATTTTACAGGTTAAGGTGCAGTTTATACAGACGTAGCAAGAGTGGGCCCGTAACGTTAATTCTTAAAATCTCGTGTCTCTAATATCTGTCTACTTAGTTAAGGGTGACCATCATTCGATTAAGTACCAGGATTTACCACAGTAATTTTGTCGGTGTATGGCCTGCTGTCGAACAGAATTATATCTGGTAGCTAGATGATATCCGTGACTTCATCCGCGTGGATTGATTTAAAAAAATATTCGCGGGTACTCTGATTTTCTGGGATAAAAGGAGCCTAGATATATATCTATCTCTGAGATACAAACACTTGTGCCACAAGCTGGCTTAGTACGAGTGTCTAATTTAAGCTATTGATAGCCTCATATCTAGGCTCCAGATCAGAAAGCTGCCTTTACGTTTACTGGTTTTTTAGTAGGTATACTTTAGCTTAGAGTACACTGTCGCATTAGGACTCCCTGTAAGGACAGTGTACACTATGAACAAATAAACAAATTATAAAAAAATAAACTTTTTTTCATCTTATAAGTTGTCTGTTACTGCAATAAGAAAAGTGTCCTATTCTACAAGTCAGCACTCATGGCTACCATTTCCTCTTTACATAATAAGATTATGCTATTCAAAGTAGATAATTTTTCAAGGACATGTATTTTGGAATGTAAATTGATTTTTTCTACAGGAACGTGACGTCTTATATTGTATTAATGGTTTTCAATCTATCACTTTGTGTTTTTACTGAAAATCATTTGCTGGTAGTAATTTTATGTAAGAGGTATTTTTATGTATGAAAAAATTACACCTTTATATTATAAAGACAACTTTTAGCCAAGCTTTTAGCTTGATTTTACTATATTTTCAAATGCTCTTCTTTGATATGGCTGCTTTTCTGTCATAGATGCACAAGGACAAGATGCGGCGAGTTTTTCACTTACATAATAGGTAAATTCTACACTAGTACGTTGTTTTCACGGCTTAACTTGAAGCGAAAGACCAAATATCGTTCGTGGTTCGGTACATCTATCAACAATATGGTAGTTTATTTTAGTACCTTAATATTTTAAGCCCCTCTCTGCAATATGAGAAATACGAAAAAAAATATGAGAATATGAATTGTCTCTTTTAAGATACAGAGCGCAATAAACAAGTAATTGCTTGGCTTTCGTAACGATGAAAATTGCAATACTTTATCTTTGTGCGAAAGAGTCTTTCATGTTTACAAAGCCAAAATGCTTCGAAAATTCTTATAAAAGATCATTTCGGAACTGAACTTTTGAACTTTGATATTGTTTGAACTTTCAAGTGGAAACGCTCGAATTTTTTGTGGAATACTTCTTAAAGAGTAATTTTAAACGGTAGGTATACCATATAATATGTTAGAAGAAGCATCCTTATGTTTGAAATCTGAGTGGATACCTTTGATTCATATTATGGAACTTTAGGAAAAGCGCTTTTAAGTTTCATCAAAAAGATTTTTCTTAAGAAAGTCTAAAGGTACCTCCAGACAATTCCATAAGTATGTGCTACTTCAAAGCGCTTTTGAAAGTAACTTTCTGGCTCTTAGTCTTAGCTCCATTTATCGATAAATCAAACACACCATGTAGTAAAGGTTAAGTTAGTCTTTTGAAACTTATCGGGGACGCACAGTTACATACTGAGCTTTCCCGTTTCTATATACTGGTACTCACTAGCTTTCGCAATAATTCCAAGCAACTATATCTGAGGTAGGAATCAAAGCAAGACTGATTAGATCAGGCATCTACCTATGAGGTTAATAGTGCAATCCATCATTACATATATTTTATGTGATTTCACTTTGCAGTCAGATGCTTAAACTAGATATTTACTTACAAAACGTTGTACACTTATTATTGATATACATATCTGTGTAATAGTGTGTAAATATGTAGTAAATGAAGTAATATATGCATATTGTAAGTGTTCCTTAATAAATAAACAAAAAATAAATATTGTGGTGTACGAGTTTTGTGATTAGTGACACCTTTAGACATTAATATTGAACCCTATGTGATTCCTAGCTGTTATGAGCTGTGTAATAGACTAGTGGTTAAGATATAGGCCTCCTATTCGGAGGTCGAGGGTTCGATTCGTGGCACGCGCCCCTAACTTTTTAGAGTTAGGTATGTGTTTTAGGCAATTAAATATAACTTGATTTGGCGAAGGAAAACATCGTGAGAAACCTACATAACTAACCTAACTACATGAGAGTCTATAATGCTTTCAAAGGTGTGTGAAGTTTGCCAATCCGCACTGGGTCAGCGTGGTGAACTATTGCCTAAACCCTTCTCAGTCTGAGACGAAACCTGTGTTCGGTAGTGGATCGACGATGGGTTACTCATAATGTTGATGTCACCAAGGCGTCTATTCAAAAATCAATCTTGTTTCTTACGAGATACAAAATGCAATAAAAATGCCTCTGGTGCTTTCTTTATGCTGAAAATTGCAATGCTTTATCTCTCCGCGGATAACATCCAAGCCTTTCATGTCTGAAAAAGCTAAATGCTCCGAAAATACATTGAAAAGACGAAGAGTTGCCCTCCAGTCAGAACTTTGGTCTTTGATGTTGTTTTGGCCTCTTGAAGTGAATATCTCTTTGACCTGAAACCCAAGGCACGATCGTGTAAGTATAGTGACTAGTGATTTTAATAATTAAAAATACGTACCTGTAGTACACGACAGGTCGAGATGGCAATCGGGGACGTCACCCGCGCTATTCCGCACCGGGTTAGCGCAGCCGTTGTGCGGGTGTTCCCCCCCCCCTTTCCCGCCTTATTCTCCACGCCATCTCAACCTGTCGCGTACTATACCTATCTATTAATAAAAGATATGAATACTAAAAAGCTGTGCTAAAAAGGTCGCAATTTCTTTTATTCATTACTACTTACAGCTGATGCCCGCGACTTCTCCCGCCCGCGGTTTTTAAAAATCCCGTGGGAACTCTTTGATTTTCCAGGAAAAAAGTAGACTATGCCCGTCCTTGGAATGCAAGATATCTCTGTACCAGTCAAAATGGGTTATACCGGTGAACCGTGAAAAGCTAGCAGACAGACAGACCCACTTTCACATTTTATAATAGGTATTAGTATGGATGCAGAGAAAATCTTTTGCCCTTGAAAAAGTGGTACAAGTACAAATATTCTGAACATGAGCCAGATAGTTGCGAAAATCCTCCGGCGCTATTTCGTAGACGCCATGGTGTCGCGGCGCCGCGGCGCCCTGTCCTCCCATACAGCGTCGCCGCTAAATAACACCCCTATATAATACTTTATTGGTCTTGAACTAGAAACTGCGTCTGATGAGTCAAGTCTGGATTTTTCTTATTGAAGTACATAATATGAAATAACATCACGATCTACTTTTTTAGGGTTCGTACCTCAAAAGGAAAAACGGAACCCTTATAGGATCACTTTGTTGTCTGTCTGTCCGTCGTGTCTGTCAAGAAACCTATAGGGTACTTCCCGTTGACCTAGAATCATGAAATTTGGTAGGTAGGTAGGTAGGTCTTATAGCACAAGTACGGGAATAAATCTGAAAACCGCGAATTTGTGGTTGGTTACATCATTAAAGAAAAATTAAAATGTGTTTAAATTTTCAAAATAAGATAACTATACCAAGTGGGGTATCGTATGAAAGGGCTTTCCCTGTACATCCTAAAACAGAATTTTATTTATTTTTACGTATATCAGTTTTTGATTTATCGTGCAAAATGTTGGAAAAAATACCCGAGTACAGAACCCTCAGTGTGCGAGTCTGACTCGCACTTGGCCGGTTTTTTACAAGTTTGACGCTCTCTGTCTAATATTCTAAAATCCACCTAAATAGTATCGGCATCATCGCATCATATTAGTGCACACAGTGCACATAATTTTTCTCGAATTTGATTCTCGAAAGTCGTAAGCAACGTAGTTTAGTCTATGACAAAACGTGGATTGCACAGGGCCATATTCATGTTACTTACTTCAAAGGTTAAGGTTAAATAAACTAAGATTTATGCATGACTGACTATTAAAAAAATTCTCACGAAATTATGAACCTCTAGTTTTCTAAAGTATCTAGCGGGTGTCGTCAATTTATCGGTTGAAATGATGCAATTGAAATCTTCTCTTTTGAAACACAATAACTTACACAATAATATTAACACCTCTGGGTGCCAAAAATCGAATCAAAACAGTTTTTGGCACTCTAAGGTATCTGAAACGCTCGATGTAGGTATCTACAAAATATAACATAATAACAGCTGCTATTTTGGGAGTTAAAGAATTGACTTTGGTACGATTAAGTGAGAGGAAAAGAAATAAAACTCTTCTTTCTTCCTGCTAAATCACTAGATATAGGCCAGCTTATAGTAATTCACTGAAGAGACTTTTGTAAATTAATTCATTGTTACTTTAAAAATGAGTCAGAAGTATCGACTGGGCAGCGCTGCCAAAATATATCCCACAAGGTCACGGGAAAGTATGCGCTATGCAGTATTTTAGCGCCAACTGAGCTAACTATGAGTACATGCTTGGGCGGATCTGAATTGCATAGGGGTTAATTCATTTTACCTGCCTACATTTCTTTAGTTTCTACTATGACGGCTATAATATTTTTGGAATAAAGTGCCCAGGTAAGTGGGCATGAAATCTTTATTTTTGTTAAAAACGTAGCGTAAGTACGTAGGTACCTAGTTAGTTTTTCAAGGTTCCGCACCTGAAAGGTACCAAAGGGCCTTATTACTAAGCCTCGGCTGTCCGTCCGTCCGTCCGTCTGTTTGTCAACGGGCTCGTTTTCAACCTAGTAGAGAGTTGAAATTTTCAGAGAATGAATTTCTATTGCCGTTATAACAACAAATAATAAAAATTTAAAAATGGCCGTCATGAATATTAAAAAAAAAAAAAAACCCTTCGTGTGTGAGTCAGACTTGCACTTGACCGATTTTTTATCTATTATGAGAAACAATTCACGCAACAAAATATGCTTTATTTTAACTGAACGATATCTCTACTCAAAATCGATAAAAGTAGCTGATGTCCGTGTGTCCATTTTTGCAGTTATAACTAGCTTGAATGTGAGCTAACTCGATTGTTATTTAGATCATTAAAGTTCTGCAGTGCTAGCACAACAAGCGTGATAAGCCTTTTTCACGGCTTTTTCATAGACAAAGCGTTACAAACGTTCCTAAGCTGTGTAAGACAGATATGTAGCAATGACTGTTCCCTGCTGAAAGAGTTAAGAGGAAAACCATTGCGAATGACATAGACGATTTCACCTTCAAACTAGCAATTTTGACATGTCATGACCCTCTATTGACAATTAATCAAGCAGACATTTCAATCTGCGAAATTTACGCGGACTTTTAGTATTTTGACGTAGGAGGGTAAAAGATCCAGTACATGAACGAATAAGGACTACCCTGACATTGACCTAAAATTAAGGTATATGAGAATCGTTCTATATCTAATTTTTATATTTTGTGTGTCTATACACAGTAGGTATACACTCTTAAATTATTTAAATATCAAAAAATCAAATAAAATGCGTGGTATTAATTATTATAAATTATTTTATTTAAGAA
The DNA here is from genome assembly GCF_905333055.1 of Maniola jurtina. Classification (NCBI taxonomy): domain Eukaryota; kingdom Metazoa; phylum Arthropoda; class Insecta; order Lepidoptera; family Nymphalidae; genus Maniola; species Maniola jurtina. Next base: position 4,395,490 of record NC_060044.1, read on the forward strand.
AAGGATAAATTGCCAGAAAATGAACTGGGAATTTCAGTGAATGAACGAACTCTATCTAGTGCATAAACTCTCGATTCCTATTAATAAATAAATTCTTAAATATATTTTCGGCTTGGAATTCAAAAAAAATTGACAGATTTTCACAGTTTTTGACTTATTGTATATTTTTTTCTACATTTTGCGCGATAAATCAAACACTATTTTACATAATAGGTAATAATAAATAAAACCTGTTTTAGAATGTATAATAGAGCCCTTTCATATGATATTATCCCCTTTGGTATAGTTATCTTAGGTTGAAAGTCACCTAAATTTTCTGGAAAACAGTCTAAATGATTACAGAGAAAATGAAACTTAATGCCCATGTTGCACCCAAGTCGCTGGAAGTGCAACATCAGCTGCTGAATGTTTTGAGAGTAGTGAGAACAATATACCGTAACACATGTTATCAGATTTGTTCCTTTGAGTCGAGAAGCCACATGTTCTGATGCTTTTTAGACAATCTAAGATCTCTCATTAAGTGGTCCAAATCATTTTGATTGAATAGTCTAAGTTGAGATGTAAAAGTCACTACATCGTCACTACCTTCTGAAAGTTCTTGAAGTAGATTGGAGGTACTGGGTTGGGGCTGAGGTACAGATTTATCACCAGAAGTCAGAATCGTTCTAATTGTAGACTGCAAGTTACAATAGAGTCGCTTGGAACAATTTTTTTGCTGTTTCTTCTGGTTATATTCACAATGCAGAAATAATAATCATCATGGTGTTTAGATGGTTCGCGCCAAATTATAAGACTTTTTTTAGTAAAAGTAGGGTCTATTCTTATTTGCTCATAAACGCACATATAAAAATTTGGAGTCCAGGCCTTGCTGTTAGCTGCTAATGAGTTCTCAAAGTAGCCCGAGTATGCTTGTTTTACAAAGTTAGACACACTTGCACGACATTCTTTAATACGTACTCGCCACCAAATGGTACAAAAATGATTGGAATAACTTGCAGATGTTCTTCTTGATGTTCACCTCGATAAATTTTGGAAATTACTTGTGTGATCTTAATAAAGTGTGAACATACAAAGTGTGAGTATAGTGCAAAATATGGGGGTACCTGTATCTCAAAAACTAGAGCTGCTGTGTAAAAAATTAAAGTAGATCTGAAATCAGCGACGTCAAATTAGTAAGAAACAGTTTCAAAACCTAATAAAACAAAAAAGTTGAATTTTGTATGCCAGTGAAATGATTCGGAATCGGAAGCCACTTTATATATCGCGAAATTTGGAAATGTGGTCAAATTTTCGAAATCCATATTTATCAATGAAAAGCGACATAATTTTGTAAGTAGTACCTACTTACTTCAGTTTACTATTTTTGAACAGTTTCGCAGAGGTACAACAATCGGCCTCATTCAATCAGCCGCCATATTTATAGTAACAGGCAAATAAATACAATTAAGTATTGGAACTACAATACCTATGCTCCTAAATGTATCTTAAAAAACAAGTCTCATTCAGCGTTACAAGTGCAGAAGAGGAAGTAGACAGACGGATTAACATCAGTTCGAACAAGTACTGGGCACAAAAGGAAAGAATGAAAGGAGCTTACCCAGTACATCTTTAAAGATCCGTTACAGATACATGCATCCTGCCATGCCTCACCTATGCCAGCCAAACATGGGTCCAGACAAAGAATATAAAAAGAAATAGTGACTTGCTAAAGGGCGATGGCAAGGAGCATAACTTAAGGAAAAAATATTCAAAGTGAGAATTGAAGACATAAGAAAAAAGACAAAGCCTACAGACACCTTGAGACATGCCCTAAAACTGAAATGCAAATGGTCATATTGTATCGATTTTTACAGATGAAAGAAGGACAGGAAAAATCTCCCCTTGGCCAGGTCCAGCAGGTAAAAGAAAAATAGGTAGACCGAAGACGCGTTGGTCTAATGCTATTGTGCAAATCGCGAGAGAAAATTAGCTTGATAGTACCAAAGACAGAGAGAAATGGGGATACCCAAGAGGGATCCTTATCCAAGAAAGAAGAATACCAGAATAAATATTTAAAAAAAATCTAAAGAAAAATTAAACCGACTTCAAAAACCACAAACACTAAAAAGTAAAAATAATTTTAGTGATTGTGGTTTTTGAAGTCGGTTTTATTTTTCTTTTGAAAATTTTTTATTTCACAATTTTTAGTGGCCCCACTGTACTATAATATGCCATACCCAGTTAAAACCCTACTGTTTACTAAGATATTACACTGATCGCGAGCAATTTGCTCTTATCCATTGAGGAGTTCCGTTCTCCATCTCGGAAGATATTCATCAGATCTTCATCAAATTTATATGGGACCACCTGCGAAGTATACCAGTCAAACAAAAAAAAATCCAAATCGGTCCAGGCGTCTTTGAGTAATCGGAGAACATACATTAAAAAAAAAAGTTACCGAGGAATTCAGAACCTCTTCCTTTTTTTGAAGTCGGTTAAAAATATACTAAGATTTACTAACATGGTGTTATACCACAGAGTAGCGAACAGAGGCAAAGCTTCTAAGAAGCGAACAAAATTTATAACTATTTTGGTAGGGTTGGCACAGAAGGATACAATTTAATAAACAATAGGTATTTGTTCAACAAGATGGCAAAGTTTGTTTTTTGTTGTGATTGCTTAGTTTAAATATCGATCGATAGATCTAAATATCGATTTTGAACGAAATCAGTCACTTTACAAAGAATTATAAATGGTGCCAACTTTTTAAATTTTGGTAACAGTTTCCTATTTTGATCCCAGGGAGCTCTAAATATCGATTTTGAACGAAATCGGTCAATTAACAAAGAATTTCAAAATGGCGTCGACCTTTTTTAAATTTTGGTAACAGTTTCCTTTTTTGTGATCCCAGGGAGCTTTAAATATCGATTTTGAACGAAATCGGTCAATTAACAAAGAATTTCAAAATGGCGTCGACTTTTTTAAATTTTGGTAACAGTTTCTTATTTTGTGATCCCAGGGAGCTCTAAATATCGATTTTATACGAAATCGGTCAATTAACAAAGAATTTCAAAATGGCGTCGACTTTTTTAAATTTTGGTAACAGTTTCTTATTTTGTGATCCCAGGGAGCTCTAAATATCAATTTTGAACAAAATCGGTCAATTAACAAAGAATTTCAAAATGGCGTCGACTTTTTTAAATTTTGGTAACAGTTTCCTTTTTTGTGATGCCAGGGAGCTCTAAATATCGATTTTGAACGAAATCGGTCAATTAACAAAGAATTTCAAAATGGCGTCGACTTTTTTAAATTTTGGTAAGAGTTTCCTTTTTTGTGATCCCAGGGAGCTCTAAATATAGATTTTGAACGAAATCGGTCAATTAACAAAGAATTTCAAAATGGCGTCGACTTTTTTAAATTTTGGTAACAGTTTCCTTTTTTGTGATGCCAGGGAGCTCTAAATATTGATTTTGAACGAAATCGGTCAATTAACAAAGAATTTCAAAATGGCGTCGACTTTTTTAAATTTTGGTAACAGTTTCCTTTTTTGTGATCCCAGGGAGCTTTAAATATCGATTTTGAACGAAATCGGTCAATTAACAAAGAATTTCAAAATGGCGTCGACTTTTTTAAATTTTGGTAACAGTTTCTTATTTTGTGATGCCAGGGAGCTCTAAATATCGATTTTGTACGAAATCGGTCAATTAACAAAGAATTTCAAAATGGCGTCGACTTTTTTAAATTTTGGTAACAGTTTCTTATTTTGTGATCCCAGGGAGCTCTAAATATCGATTTTGAACGAAATTGGTCAATTAACAAAGAATTTCAAAATGGCGTCGACTTTTTTAAATTTTGGTAACAGTTTCTTATTTTGTGATCCCAGGGAGCTCTAAATATCAATTTTGAACAAAATCGGTCAATTAACAAAGAATTTCAAAATGGCGTCGACTTTTTTAAATTTTGGTAACAGTTTCCTTTTTTTGTGATGCCAGGGAGCTCTAAATATCGATTTTGAACGAAATCGGTCAATTAACAAAGAATTTCAAAATGGCGTCGACTTTTTTAAATTTTGGTAACAGTTTCTTATTTTGTGATGCCAGGGAGCTCTAAATATCGATTTTGTACGAAATCGGTCAATTAACAAAGAATTTCAAAATGGCGTCGACTTTTTTAAATTTTGGTAACAGTTTCTTATTTTGTGATCCCAGGGAGCTCTAAATATCGATTTTGAACGAAATTGGTCAATTAACAAAGAATTTCAAAATGGCGTCGACTTTTTTAAATTTTGGTAACAGTTTCTTATTTTGTGATCCCAGGGAGCTCTAAATATCAATTTTGAACAAAATCGGTCAATTAACAAAGAATTTCAAAATGGCGTCGACTTTTTTAAATTTTGGTAACAGTTTCCTTTTTTTGTGATGCCAGGGAGCTCTAAATATCGATTTTGAACGAAATCGGTCAATTAACAAAGAATTTCAAAATGGCGTCGACTTTTTTAAATTTTGGTAACAGTTTCCTTTTTTGTGATCCCAGGGAGCTCTAAATATAGATTTTGAACGAAATCGGTCAATTAACAAAGAATTTCAAAATGGCGTCGACTTTTTTAAATTTTGGTAACAGTTTCCTTTTTTGTGATGCCAGGGAGCTCTAAATATTGATTTTGAACGAAATCGGTCAATTAACAAAGAATTTCAAAATGGCGTCGACTTTTTTAAATTTTGGTAACAGTTTCCTTTTTTGTGATCCCAGGGAGCTTTAAATATCGATTTTGAACGAAATCGGTCAATTAACAAAGAATTTCAAAATGGCGTCGACTTTTTTAAATTTTGGTAACAGTTTCTTATTTTGTGATGCCAGGGAGCTCTAAATATCGATTTTGTACGAAGTCGGTCAATTAACAAAGAATTTCAAAATGGCGTCGACTTTTTTAAATTTTGGTAACAGTTTCTTATTTTGTGATCCCAGGGAGCTCTAAATATCGATTTTGAACGAAATTGGTCAATTAACAAAGAATTTCAAAATGGCGTCGACTTTTTTAAATTTTGATAACAGTTTCCTGTTTTGTGATCCCAGGGAGCTCTAAATATCGATTTTGAACGAAATCGGTGAATTGACAAAGAATTACAAAATGGCGTCGACTTTTTTAAATTTTGGTAACAGTTTCTTATTTTGTGATCCCAGGGAGCTCTAAATATCGATTTTGAACGAAATTGGTCAATTAACAAAGAATTTCAAAATGGCGTCGACTTTTTTAAATTTTGGTAACAGTTTCTTATTTTGTGATCCCAGGGAGCTCTAAATATCGATTTTGAACGAAATCGGTCAATTAACAAAGAATTTCAAAATGGCGTCGACTTTTTTAATTTTTGATAACAGTTTCCTGTTTTGTGATCCCAGGGAGCTCTAAATATCGATTTTGAACGAAATCGGTGAATTGACAAAGAATTACAAAATGGCGTCGACTTTTTTAAATTTTGGTAAACGTTTCTTATTTTGTGATCCCAGGGAGCTCTAAATATCGATTTTGAAAGAAATCAGTCAATTAACAAAGAATTTCAAAATGGCGTCGACTTTTTTAAATTTTGGTAACAGTTTCTTATTTTGTGATCCCAGGGAGCTCTAAATATCGATTTTGAACGAAATCGGTCAATTAACAAAGAATTTCAAAATGGCGTCGACTTTTTTAAATTTTGGTAAGAGTTTCCTGTTTTGTGATCCCAGGGAGCTCTAAATATCGATTTTGAACGAAATCGGTGAATTGACAAAGAATTACAAAATGGCGTCAACTTTTTTAAATTTTGGTAACAGTTTCTTATTTTGTGATCCCAGGGAGCTCTAAATATCGATTTTGAACGAAATCGGTCAATTAACAAAGAATTTCAAAATGGCGTCGACTTTTTTAAATTTTGGTAACAGTTTCTTATTTCGTGATCCCAGGGAGCTCTAAATATCGATTTTGAACGGAATCGGTCAATTAACAAAGAATTTCAAAATGGCGCCACCTGTTTTAAATTTTGGTAACAATTTCCTGTTTTGTGATCCTAGGGATCCTCAGATATTGATTTTGAACAAAATCTATGACAGTTCAAGAAAATAGATTTTAAACACTATTTAAATTATTATCATTAACATTAAATTAAATGAAAACACGACGCGCGACGTGTACTGCAGCCCCTGAGCTTGAGCACAGGCCGAGCCGGTATAAACCGATTTCTCTCCGTACGCGACGTAGCGCCTGTGCTCACGCACACACGCGCCTCAAGCTTGTAGTAGTGTACCTATCGTAGCGCGCTTGTATGAAGCTTTGACTCTGTTCGCTACTCATGTGGTTATACAACGCAATACCACACTCACAAACACTCGTACAAACATACAGACAAGTATATACTCACACACACTCACACACACACATGGACACACACGCACTTTTGAACGGTTTGAACGGAACACGGTTTTGAAATTGAAATTGAAAACAGTGTAAGAATTTGTAAGAAAATATTTAAAAAAGGTATATCAGCCGGTTTTTTATTCCAGCTCTTAATACATGTAAAAACGTCCAATCTGTTCATTTACTCGAGCCTTTACCCTAGTACCTAATTATATCGACCGCCCCATATCAAAACAAAGTAAATGTCATTTTTCCGAAAATCGTTTTATGTCATAAGCCTAACTTTCATAGTATGTCCCGTTGTATTAAATAAATAAATAAAATAAAATAAAATCGTTTTATTGCAGGTTAGGGACCCATATAAACAGTAAAAAATACAAAATATAATATAAAAATTAAAATAGTTTAAAATGAAATAGTTAGTCATTTTACGTTAGGGATCTGGTGTACCCGTAGCCAGTGTTTATAGAACACATTGTCAGGGGACGCCTGAGCGACGACTTTAAGCATCTTATTTTTAGAATTGCGGACTGTTTCCCAGAAACCCGCAATTCTATTTCGTATAATGGCGTAGTAGTCCGGGACTCCAGCGTCGGCGAACATGCCCGACGCACTACAATACCTTGGCATTTTTAATAAAATGCGAAGGGCATCATTATACTGTACCCTGAGGATGTTAAAAGATCTTTTGGTGTAATTGATCCATAGTTGTGAAGTATAAAAACTCATACAATAAGCTTTAAACAATGTAACTTTAACATCCTCAGAGCACCGAGCAAATCGGCGAGCGAGCATGTTGCACCGTATTGCCAGTGACCTTCGCTCTCGTTCTATATCAAAATCGTCGCTCAGGGATCCCGTTAACATGTGTCCGAGATACCTGAACTGTTGCACCACCTGAACTGGTGTTCCATCTAACAAAACTGGTGGTATCCTCTCCGGGCCTTTACCAGCTCTAAAAATCAACATTTCTGATTTGCGTACATTGTATTTTAATCCATGTCTCAAGGCGTAACCTTCGCAGATCGATACTAATTTACGGAGACCGTTTATTGAGGGGCTAAGCAGCACCATGTCATCGGCGTAACTTAAGTTGTTAAAACAAACTCCGTCAATATGACAACCGATGCCAGTACCACTTAGCTCCTCAATCAGGTCATCAACGTATAGATTGAACAGGTCCGGAGAGGTTAAACCGCCCTGACGTACACCACACTCTAGTCTAAACTCACTAGAGGCTGTGTCGCCCCAACGCACAATGTTCGTTTGGTTCTCATACCAGTATCTCATCAGCCCGACAATACTGCTATGTACATTTGAGTCGCGCATTTTTCTCCATAATATATTATAATTAACAAGATCAAATGCGCGAGTCAGATCCAAGAAACACGCATACACCGATGTATCACGACTTTTATAGTAATTTACGACGTGCTTCAGAGACAGAATTGCCGAGTCTGTAGAGAGACCGGGACGAAAACCAAACTGAGCATCACTAATCTGTACATTCTTCATCAGTTCAGGCTGCAACAACCGCTCAAGTACCTTGCCGGCAATTGTCCCCAGCGAAATGGGCCTATAGTTAGCTATACTGGACATATCGCCCGTCTTGTTTTTTGGCACAGGAACCACTACCGTCTTTAACATATCTGCAGGAAGATAACCATGTTTAATGCACATATTAAAGAGCGTTGACAAGGCCTCATACAATTTGTTTCCAGCGTATAACATGTGCTCAACACTCAGACCATCATGGCCTGGTGATTTACCACGTTTCATATCTTTAATCGTTCGGAATATATCAGTTGGACTAAAGTGTACTGTTTTAGGTGATGGTGACAAAGGCTGAGAGTGGAGCACATGTGCAACGTCTAATGGTTTCACGGAGAAATGTTTTGCAAACATGTTGGCTATCTCCCTGCTGTCCTGTACGTTACTGACACTCACTGGCCTACTTTCTTTTTTATTTAATGATTTAGTCGCTTTCCAAAACTGTGTAAAATTTTTGTCAGCTCTATGCGTCGCTAAAATGTCCATTTTTATAGCTTCCTCATTATTCTGGCACCATTTTAATTTCTTTTTAAATATAGCACGAGTCTTTGTCATGTCATTATATATTTCTCCACTACTGGGCTTACCACAGTCTATCCAAAACTTAAAACACAGTCTTGCAGTTTGATAATACTCTTTTACGTGATGATTCCAGCCAACTAGTTGTTTTTTATGGCGGAATTTGTGTACACCAGATCCCGAATATTTACTATTAATAGCTGCATATTTTAAAATACCAATAACATTATTGTAAAAATTATTAATAAAATCTAAAACATCGTTAGAACTATCTAAGTCGTTTGTATCACAGTGACTAGATTCGAGTAACTTATTAAAATTTTCAGTACATAAATTAGTATACATATTTATTTCATCTGCATTTCTCTGTCCCCATCTTATGTCTTTATGTAAGTTATCATTATTACACTCCTTATTATCTACTTTTTTAGTCATTAGCTTAATATCACAGTTAACAAATAGTGGGAAGTGGTCAGACCAACTAACACCATTATCCACACACACACACACAACTGTATTTTTTGCGGCAATAGTTGTCAGGCAATGATCCAACCACTTGGTCGTTCCATGGGACTCACTTAGGAAGGAAAACGTTCCAGAGTCTGCTCCTAATACATCTATATCTGCACAAACCCAAGTCTGCTCCTCACAAAATGACAGCATCTCTTTGCCGAATCTAGCTGAGGGGTGTGCATTGTAGTCACCAAGCATAAATACGGTCTCAATCCCACATTCTTCAATCACCGCACTCATCCTGCCAAGAATGTCCGTGAACTCTGGCAAATTATCTTCTATATCAACAGGCATATATACGTTGAAGAGTAATAAATGGCGATCCACAGAACTAATTTTGACCGCCGCCAACCTATCACTCTCACAATCCACTACGGTCACATTATCAAAAAGAGACTTACGCCACATGATAGTTAAACCTCCGTAGGGACGTCCGCGCAATATCCCAGCTGAGGAGTCCACGGATGATTTCGAAAATGATGCGAAACTATCATCTATTTGATGTACAAAGTTGAGGTCGTGCTGGAGAAGCCACGTTTCCTGAAGAGCGATAATATCAGCGGTTTTACAAATTTTTCTTACGGCATCTATGGAACGCTTAATGCTTTTACAATTAAGCGAAGCCATACGGATTATGTTAGTTTGTAGATCATTAGACTGTACTGGCATTATCGATTGTATTTGGTGGCGTTCTTCGTGTATCGTTCTTTGTACCGTCTATATACCAACCCAGCAGGCCAAAACTTGCCATCCAAAAAGATGTCAAGTTTTCGGGTAGGTATCGTAACTTTAAAAGAGTTAAAGGATGTTTCGTTTCTCTGTTTGAGTTGCTCGACACTTATGCATTCCTCACCCATGTCAGCAATGTGCTCTAAAATATTATCCACAGAGACCGATTTCTGGGCACGAGAAATATATATGGAGCACTGGGTATCCGCTACTTGAATTTTACACTGCGTGTCTGAGGTTCCTCGCATATTTCTTAATTTGCGCGTCTTAAATTTATTCACTACAACCGTAAATGACGCATTTTTATCATCCGGCATTGTTTCTTTATAACTCGATGCAGGTCTCGCTATGACAGGCTCAGCGTCAGCTGATACGCTGGATTGACCCGAAGTTACACGAGCCATTCGTGCGCTATTTGCTTGGCGCGGTCGAGCCGTTTTGAATACGATGTCACGGTAGGTAGGCGTATGCGCCACTTCGGTGCAAGGCGCGTGTGTGCGTGCAGGCGGTGGTACTGCCACAAGCGGAAGCGATTTCGACGGTGATGTTGGACTTACTCTCTTATGAACGTTATTACGATAGTTCGGGGTAATCGAGCTCCGTGCTGTTGTCGCAAGAGTAGGTTCCTGTGCACTCACAAGTGATGGTGGGGTCAAAGGTATTAATGAAGAATTCCTCTTCTTAGGAGTCGTCATATTTAACTTTTGTATTTGTTCAACAACGGAGTTGCGTATCTCAGCAAGCTCCGCACTCATTTTCGTCTGAAATTCTGAGAGTTCGTTCTTCATACCCGTCATATCCTTCAAAAGTCGCGTGACATCAACGTGGTCAAATGAAACCGGTGGCAACCGATTGATGTCTTTGGCAACAAAATTAGGCTGCGCGTCGGGGTCCACTTCTTTTAGTAATCTAATAACGTCCTTGATATTGCGTTTTTTCTTGTCTTCTCCTTTGCGCTGCACATGTCTCACTTTATCACCGCACGAGTTATACAAAATACTTTTTCCAGCTTCAATTTCTGCGTCCGTAAAGTTGGTACTACAAATTTGGGTGATGCTTTGTTCATCTAGAATGTCCAATTTGTTCTGCACAAACGTAAGAAATTCATTAATTATGATAATTGCTTGGCCCGCCATATCTTCTGAGTTGGGCCAGCGTCTTAGATAACATTATGCATTGTGCACACAGTGAACTAAACTACAGTGCGCAGCGCAGCGCACGTCCACCCAACAACGCGATCGCAACCGCACTGATATTGTAAGGACACCCACATTAAAGTAAAATTAAAAGCTAGTAAGTCGCTTTGACCTCTGTCTTTCTGTCCGTCTGTCCGTCTGTCGTGTCTGTCAAGAAAACCTATAGGGTATTTCCCGTTAACCTAGAATTATGGGCAGGTAGATAGGTCTCAACTCTCATAGCCCAAGTAAAGGAATAAATCTGAAAACAAATTTCGTGATTCTAGATCAACGGGAAGTACTGTATAGGTTTTCTTTACGGACGGACAAACGGACAGACAACAAAGTGATCCTTTAAGAGCTCCGTTTTTCATTTTGAGGTACGGAACCCTAAAAAAGAAAATGATGCAATGTAATGAATAAATGTGTAGGCAAGTCTTCACACTAAAATATTTAAACCCCTTTAATTTAAAAACTGTCATAGCCTAGTGGTTAGAACGTCCGCCTCCTAATCGAAGGTCGGGGGTTCGATCCTGGAATCACGTTCTACTAACTTTTCAGTTATGTGCGTTTTAAGCAATTTAATATCACTTGCTTTAACGGCGAAGGAAAACATCGTGAGGAAACCTGCATACCTGCAAGTTTTCCATGTTCTCAAAGGTGTGTTCCTAAACTTCTCTTGAATTTAAACCACTTACTAGGTTTTGATCTGAGAAAGAAATTTGACATTAATTGACAAAATTGAGAGACCTAAGCTTGTATAAGAACACAGAAGTGTCATAATTCGTGTTCACTTTGCCTAACGTCTCTCAGAGAGCAGAGAGAGATTTAAACTGTTTCTTATAATCACTGGCCATATTTCAAATGCGAAAGTGTGTTTGTTGGTTTAATATTTAATCACACTGCAACGGAGCAACCAGTCGACGTGGTTTTTTTGCATGGATACATTTAAAGACCTAGAGACTGACATCTCTCTCCGCATCGTATTCTTTATTGCTGAGGGTTGTGACCTCTTACCATTATTCCTACATCTAATGGTAGGTTTTCTTGGGATAATAATGTGGTGGATTCAAAGAGCCTACGGAACTCGACTAGAAAAACGAGATTTTGACTCTTAGGTTTAACGGTTATGAATTATTATCAGTGATAAAATTTATTAGCGCTGCCAGGTAAAATGACATTTATCTCAGAAAATCAAAGAGTTTCCACGAGATTTTTTCCAAGGTTGCGCTACTAAGTACATATATTATGAAGAGGAAAGGTTTGTTTATTTGTTATCGATAAACTCTGAAACTACTGAACTACTTGCACTAAAGACATAATCATCAACATCAACCGACAGACGTCCACAGTGAATATAGGTCTTTAATAGGGTCTTCCACATGCTACGGGTTTGCGCCGCCTGAATCTTTGCGCTTGCGCTTGACGACAATCATGCTTTAAAGAAAGCAGTGATGAGGTCCAAGTAGGAGCACGCTTACCTAGAAGATGCCTATTCACTCTTGGCTTTCAGGTATCTAAGGTATATATGGCAGGAAACACGGCCCCCGAAATGGCGTTCCAACCTTTAGGCTCTCCCCATTGCCCGCAGCATGAATCTGAGCTTTCTTATGAGACCCATGGTTATATTATGTACATATAATATCTCATAAGAAAGCTCTAACACACAATCCAGCTAAGTAAGTCCAATTTCGAAAAAAGCTAGCTAGCCGACAAATCTAACTCAGGCAGCCTTCGGGAATCTTCGAGATGTCTCTCGTCCAAAATTCCTCAATGCTTGAAGACCAGTCTTTGAATAGTGCATATTGTCAGTGATGAAATATGGATCCGAAATATAGGTCTTTTTTTTGTACACAGGAAATGCCTGACGCATACCCCTCCGTCATGTGGGGCTTGCACCAAACTTGCACTACTACGAAATCCATTTCGGAACACGGCACCCGGGACGAGGCGCGCTATCTCCTAGAAAACATAGGTATAATACCTATTTAGAACACTTACTATCTGTCATCATAATCTATGACAACCTCCGAGTATTTACCTGGTAAAACCGTAACTTTAGAATCAAATTTAGTATATAAGCAGGCTTCATTTAGAAATGAAAAAATCCCTATTTTATTTTTCAACGATTATAAACACAACTTTCATTCAAAAATAATAAGCTTAAATTCATTTTAAATAATATTTTGCGACGAAATGACGCGCGCAGTCCGCCCGTCATGAGAGTCCAGTGGACACTGAATCCCATAGAGCGCCTGCAAGAAAATAAATAGCACAGGAAGTTTTTTGGTTAGTTTTAGATTATTTAAGAAATGAAAAACATTTAGTATAAAACTAACAATTAAAATTGATTGCTAAACCTAAACATATCATTTTCTGGAGGTTGGCTTCAAAGTGTCAAGATGTTAAAGAAAATTTTTACAGAACAAGTTGCGAACAGCAATGTTTTCAACTTGTTTTTTTTTATTTATTGGGATAATGTATACAAAATTAAAAGAAGTACTTATAATCTTCACAAACTGAAGTTTTTAATTGCATGTATTTAATAGCTGTTAATGCTTTAGAAAAATAAACAATTCACTTCAAAGTACAGCATTTTTGCGATTTGTCAAATAGCCATAGTCTTAAAATAAAATAATACTCAATAATACCTACCGTCATCATGCAATACATGAAGACCAATCAAAATCAATATATTTTTTCTGGCTTTTGTGAACTCTTCTTTTGTTTTATGCCCTATCCAAACACATTCTTTTTACGCACGAAGTCACAATACTTCGGGAATGAGATGGCAAAATGAAACGAAAAAGGTAACAGGAAAAACGCGACCAAGGCTGTTCAAGACGGAACAAGGAAAAAATTTATGGATACTTACCTACCTACTTTCGTCGGATGACTTGTCTTTTTAAGTTTTTCATTATTATTAAAAGTACGAGCTTCATTAGGGTCTTACCTGCTAGTATTAGGTAAATGACTCTATATTGTATCCTACTAATATTATAATAATGCGAAATTTGTCCTTCAATCATGCCACAACGGACCATTAGATCGAGGTATTTTTAGCATGGATATATTTGAAGACTGGTTTTTCTATGTGCTCTGCCCATTGCCACTTCAGCTTCAACACCCGCATACTCTAGTTCTCCTACGGATCTCCTCATTACTGATTTGATCACATAGAGTAAGTATAGCTCTCTCCATTTCTCAGTGAGCAATGGAGAGAGCTCTCTCCATTTCTCAGTGAGCGATGGAGAGAGCTACGCTTGGTATATGTCCCAAGGTGCTGGAATAGCCACCTTGCACCGGAAAGAGCAGCGTTGAACGATCCTTCACTAGGTGGAAGGACGACGCCAGACGAGTCGCAGGGAGCCGCTGGATTCAGGCGGCGCAAGACCGTGGCGTGTAGATGCCTCCACAAGAGACCATCTCCAGCCGTAGACGTCTACTTATTGTTGATGACGATCATGAATTAATTAAATGAGATCACGTAACGGTGACAAATCAAAGAGCTTGTTTTTCAATCAAACCAAAGGGCTTGCTGAGGTGGAACGGGCATGAATGAACTAATGGGCTGTAAAACGAAATTGGTCACGTAGAAATATTCCACGGGTTACGGGGTAAATATTTCATTTCCTTTCGACTGTGGACCGAATACATCCTTTTCAGGGTTATTATTAAGCCCTATTATTAAGCCTTCGCTATCCGTCCGCCTGTCCGTCCGCCTGTCCGTCCGCCTGTCCGTCCGCCTGTCCGTCTACCTGTCCATCCGTCTGTCTGTCTATTAGCGGGCTATATATCTCAAAAACTGTAAAAGGTAGAGAGTTGAAATGTTCACAGAGTGTGTATTTTAACAAATACCTAATGAAAATTTAAAAATTACCGCTATGCGAATAAAAAAAATTAAAAGGGTTATTTCTTGTACGCGCACTTTTTAAAGTTCCATGCTACAAAAGGAAAAAGGAACACTAAGGCAAATTGTACGACCGCCAACAATCACCGAGAAACGACTTGAACTAAATACATACATAAATACATAGACTGCTAAAATCATAACGCTTCTTTTTGGCTTTGCCGCAGTTGGGTGAAAATTATTCATTTAATTGTAAACTGCGCGAGTGTCGTAGCCAAAATTTTTCTTAAGCCACTGAGTAAGACAAAGTAAGTAGTAAGTACCCAATTAAAGTATATTGCTCTAAGAAAATATCAGGCAACTTCCGAAAAAAATTGTTGCTTATTTAGCCCAGATGTGAAGAGTAGCCAACTCATCGTTTTGATAGCCCTTAAAATCAATTCGGCCCTGTAAAAATGTAAACTAATTTGGGCCTATAGGGACGCCTGTAGGATTTTGCCTAAAATACATTTCTGATGAAAATATGGGTTACAGAATTTACAATGTTTAAGTATAAAACAAAAGTATTATAATATTTTAAAACTTTACTGCAACTTAGTCTGCATGGGTTTAGGTTTCATAGAATCCCAAGAGAACTTTTCGATACTTTTTATCCCGGATGAAAAGTAGCCTTTATTTGTATTCGGGATGCAAACTATTCCTGTACCAAATATATTTTGATGTCCACGACTTCATTCCCGTCCGTGAAATCAGGTTTTTAGAAATTCCTTGCCGCCCGCCAAAAGTAGGCTAAGTAGTCCATTTCTAGGAAATCTTTTCCAAATTGGAACCAAACTTCAAAATTGGTTAACGTATGGGCAAATTAGCAGACAGACAGATAGCAGAGAGTACCTGCCACTTCCGTATTTGTAATATTAGTAAAGATAACGTGGTAGGAGTGGTCGGTATACGTAAGCTTAATTTTTATAATCAAGGAAAATAAGGGAAAATACTCCTAGACTGGCAAAAGTGCTTCAGTTATAAGCTATAAAGATTTTATCGGGACATTTTCCTCATCAAAGGAATAGGTTAGATTTAAAAAATACGCATCGAATTGCGAATCTTTTCCTAATTCATTTTTAATTTTTTTTTTTTGAATAAATAAATTCTTTTGTGAAAGTCGAAGGTAAGATGAAATATTAAATATCAAGATGCTGGATCATTCATCCAAGTGTTTTTTGATGTCGCATCCATTCGATTCTTTTCCTAGCAACGTCGATAGCTTGTACGATTGCCAATAATTCTAAAAAGGCAGACAGACGTCTTCCAATTTCCTGACTTCGCAGTCGGATGCTTACTTTATCTAATTTCGGTGAATCAATGAATAGATTTTATACTGTGTTTATTACCTTCGTCATCGCACAAAAAGTTATTTATCCGGTATTTGAATAAAGAATTCTTTCAACTGTAAAAATAACTCGATGATTATTAAGTAGGTAAATATATAAATAAAAAAGAAGTGTAGTGCTAAGGTCGCCCTTTGTTTTTAAGTCTATATCCTGTATTTCTTTGTCCTAGATTATAACCATAGATTATTATTGTTTGTCATAGATATTCATTAAGTAACTAGTAGATACAATGCACACGTATTTATCTAAAGTGAAAGCTTAATACTACGACATTTGGGTCACATATTTTGTTTGAGTCTTCCACTCTCGAGCCTTCTATATCCTCTTACTCATCAGTCCATCATGTAATATTAAGTTGGAAGTCACCTACTCCATAATTAGTTTCTGGATTGAAATTGAATTGATAACGTATTATTTTCTAGCTCTTTCTATGGCGGGGGATTCTAATCTTATGACTTTTTTTATTTTATTAAGAAAATTAATAAGCCATGTCTTTTATATTCGACAGAAGCGGTCTGAGAGGCGATATAAGAACCTGAGAAGTTTTGAAGCGTCCTCGTTTAGCCTCTTACCCTCTTAAACCCTCAACCTTGTCTATTTCTTGTTCTAAGTGAGCTTTTGTTTTGTTAAGCTTATTAGAGCCTCTTAAATGCTTTTATTTTGTACATTTTGTTGTGTATTAAAATTTTAAAGCGTCTGACAATGGGATTTGTAAAAGCTTTTATTAGGTTGAGTTGTTCGTAAGTTATCATTCCGTTTAAATTGGTACCTAACTGATTTATCGGTTATTTTTGACCCAATGAGAGTTCTCCATAATGTTCTCAAAGCTTTTGTCAGAAAAATTAACATAATTAGTACCGTTCTACCAGGTAGGAAAATACTACAGGCTACAAAAACTGAGTACAATCGAATTCTGCTTTAATTTACCACGTGTAATTTAGATTCCGCAAGATTTCCGAAAAGAATCAGCCAGGCTGTTCAGCGTTGAAATGCAAGCGCGTAATACTTTTACAATGTATATAATATTACCTACGTACGTACCTAATAGCTTAGTTAAGTAATAGATGTTTCTGTAACATTATCCAGCTGAAGTATCAACCCAGTACCTACTTGTTTCCTAGAATTTTTCCTCTAGTATCCTCAACAGCTCAATTTTCATTACAAATAATGGCTGCCTGGTAATTTCCGTCACCCTTGGAGCCTCATGAAACGCAATAAGGGGTCGTTAGGCTACCTCATAACAACCATAACGCTGATGACACTTCGTGAAGAAAATTATAGAATGTACCCACAGACAGCTTCGAGAAAAAATGTAGCTTAACATTACCGAGCAAAGTTAAGGTCTTCACACATCACATAGACTCGCTGACGACTACACTTCCATTTTAGTCACAGTAAATCATGGAAATGTGAATTTTATATCATGTTCCTTACAGTGGAACTTTAAGACTTGGAAGTGTAACATGCAAGCACGATGGTCCACGCGTCGTAAGCTTGTTGAAAATTCTACCTTGAGTAACATCATATTCTGAAGCTCACATTTCCATGTTTACTGTAAGTCGAGTCAAAGTGGAGTTTAAAGTCTATTCTGTGAAATGTGCGAAGAGTTTTGCTATGGTACGGGGAATATTGCTAGGTACGTGTCATTGCATCTCGTCGTATTTTCTATTGCTACCGGAGTAAACCAGTAAGCAAAACCGTTCACCTATCCAATTACCGACTTAGGTCAATGTTGCTTAACTGACACGATTGATTAACATTTCATATGCGAAGTCACCACCACCGATCCTCAAAATCTAAAGTTGCTAGGTAGGTACGGATAAAGGTATCAAACTAGCTTCGGTTAACCAGAGCTAATCCAGAGATATTTTGGTACTGTACTTTAAAGAACTGTGATAGGCTAGTGGTTAGGACGTTAGTCTTCTTTTCGGGAGGTCAAGGGTTTGATTACGGGCGCGCATTTCTAATTTTTCGAAGTTATGTGCATGTACCACCAACCATTTGCTTTAGCGATTAATGAAAACTGCATGTCATGAATTCTCCGTAAGTAATGTTCTTAAAAGTGGCACTGAACCCATCTCATTTTGAGAGGAGACTCGTTCTTAGTAGTGAGCTGGCAAGAGCTATTTTGGTAACTTTACCTTTGGAACTTCATTACTCATCTTCACAAGGCGGAAGGTAATTTGAAATGGGTTAGCGAGGGCAGGTGCCTAGCATCGCTCCTAAGGGAAAATGTTATGGAGAGCCTTTTACTTACGTTTGGAATTTTCTATCTGCTTTTTCACATTTTGATAAAATAGCTTAGTCAGCGAGAAAAGGGTAAATTTTCAGGTTTTCTTTTTATGGTGTCTGTCGATCCCTTTTTAAGGATAAGATTTTTTTATTTGATGACTTAGCCCTTGACAATCAAGAACTAAGTCATCAAAAATGAAACAAATCTTCAGTCATTCAAATCAAATCGCAGTCAATCAAGCCTTGTCGATCGCAGTCAATCAAGCGATCCCAGTCCTCACCAGTAAAAATGCTTAGTATGAAATCTCACATATCAGTGTACCTAACGTTGATAGAATTCGAGAATCGAAACACACTAACGTCAAAGTAAAATGGACCTACAGCTAGTCAAAAATCCGCCCATTTTAATTCCGCAAGCTTCCCGCGTGTAGCGCTGGTTGTAGATGTATGGACTTTGCACTTTAATTAAAGGTAGTTAACGGCCATTTTTAACCCCCGACCCAAAAAGAGGGGTGTTATAAGTTTGACGTGTGTATCTGTGTATCTGTCTGTGGCATCGTAGCTCCAAAACTAATGAACTGATTTTAATTTAGTTTTTTTTGTTTGAAAGGTGGCTTGATCGAGAGTGTTCTTAGCTATAATCCAAAAAAATCGGTTCAGCCGTTTGAAAGTTATCAGCTCTTTTCTAGTTACTATAACCTTCACTTGGCGGGGGTGTTATAAATTTTTAATTCACACTTGTACTTTAATTTAAGTGTTTCAGCGCTTAAATTCTATCAACGTTCGTGAGATATAAACACACACAAACATACAGGTTGTAAAATACAACCATAACAATTTCTGAAAATCCTTTCTTCCCGTACAGCCCTCGCGCTTTTGTTTAAAAAATGTTTTTATTTATTTATTTTACTTTTAAACCTTAATAGATTTCATCGACCTGTGACCCTGTGAGTCATAAGTGTTATCTATATTTGAGATGTCTTATGACTTATCAACTAAAAATGCTTGTTATCTCCTCACAGACTTTAGATAGCACAATCAAGGTTGACCAATGTTTACAATAATTGTTACGCCTGTTTAACATCAGCCAGTACGAGTAACAAATGGTACAAAAATATTTTTGAGCTAAGAGGTCTGTAGGTAAGTAGTGACCATTCAAAAGCACTTGTAAAAGTTTTCTTTTGAAGAAAAATCTTTCTATTTCTATTTTAATTTAGTTTCATATGCCGAATGATAAGATAATACTTTAATGACTTTAATAATACAATAATATTTGGCATTGTCATCCCAAGCAAATCACCTAATACTACCCTATGAGATAAATTTTTTTTTTAATTCAATTAAACTTTTACAAGTACTTTTGAATCGTCAAATGCATCTACAACTGGTTCGGCATGCCTTTCCTACCGAGAAGAACCAGCAAGGAACTTGGCGCTTGCTCTTTTCAAATATTTTATAATCATCACTACATACTCGTAGTATAAAAGAAAGTCGCTTCCCGCTGTCTGCCCATAAGTATGCTTAGGTCTTTAAAAGTACGCAACGGATTTTGATGCGGTTTTTATTAATAGATAGAGTGATTAAACAGGAAAGTTTATATAATATATAAATAATACATGCATAATATAGTAGAGAAACATGATAATTTTAGAGGCTTCTAATATGATGCTGTGAATAAACCCTTTTTTGCGCTCACATTGCAAACGCTGGCTGAACCCTACGAGATAGATCAAAATAATTTAAAAACCTATATCCACACAAACCTAGTCGCGGGCATCAGCTAGTATAAAATAGTTTGTAAGCTGTGACCAAAACAAACGAACATTTTTTAGGTTTTTCCTATCATGGTTTATTGCGATGTTCTAGCTCGGAAAAGAAATAATTTTCATACATCCAAAATATGATGTTCATTATATTATGTATGGAACCCCAAAAGAGCGAGACCGAGACGCACTTGCCCGTTTTTTTTTATAAATTAAAAATTACAAGTGCATCAATTAGAATGGAATAGGTACCCAAATAATTCCCACGGTCTCCAAAATTTCTCACAGCAAGCCGTGATCCGAAAATTAATTTCGAAAGACTAAAAAAGTCGTTGTCCCTTAGTGACCTTGGCTGACGTTTCCAAGTCAAGTCAATAGGTTGCGTCTCTGACGTAACGCGTTTGCCTTCTCATACCGTCAGAAAGCGTAGTGTGCGCGGGCGCGTCGTAAATAAACATTCGAAATTCAAAAATTTTAAAAGAAGAATCGTTAATTCATTGTTATATTTGGAAAAATAAAGTGGCTACAAAGTGTAACAATGTTTTGAGTGAGATATTTTCCATACCGTTGAGTAAACATGATGGATTACTTATTTAATTAAATGTAAGTTAAGTATTAAGGTTGTTGCCTATTTTAAGTTTTTTAAACGTTTGTGATACCGTTTTTGCTGTTTGTAAAGGACAATATTTATTTTGTGGCTGCACCCGCATGTAAGTAATTTTGTTTTCCACAGTCGAAAGTTGTTTCGAAACACATTCGTTTAAAGTAATCTACACCTACACTCACGAGTATGTGGGTAGGAATATTATAAATGCAACATGCGTCTGTCTGTCTGTTATCTTTTTACGGCTAAGCCTTGAACCGATTTAGAAGAAAGATACAACATACCTGGCATTCTGGAGACGAAAACGGACATCGGCTACCTACTTGTTATTGATTCAAAAGAAAGAGGTTCTCAATTCGAACCCTTTGTTATGAATATAAATATGTTTTGTCAGTGCTCAGTGCTCACATCGGTGTTTCCGAATGTTTTTTTTGCCAAAAATCATCACCATTTTGCTGAAAATAGGAGTTTTTCATAAACACTATTAAGTACTACTTACAATACCTACTTGTACCTACAGAAATGCTATGTAGTCGTAGGAGTTAGTTAATTAAATATCCAAATACCTAGTGAATCGTGACGAATCCATCCAATAAAATGGAATGTTCTGGAAACAAACAATCATTTAGACAAAAAACTAAATAGGTATGCAGTAGTAGCTTGTCAAACTTGTGTTAACATTAGGGCGACAAATTAATATGCATACAATACAATAATAACCGGAACCGATTTAATAACTCGTCATAATGAGTTAAGGTTTAATATGAGGTCAATAGTATAGAATTATATATTAGTTGTTAAAATAATAATTTCAATTGAAATAACTTGAACCGACCTTATTCAAAGTATTTAACAAGGTTAAAAACTACCTATTTAACAGCTTCTACGCTTCTAGAGATTAAAATAATTCCGCAGCTTAATCTTATAAAGTCCTCAATTTAAGAATAAAATCTTTTTTAAACAAGCTTTTATTCAAGCCATAACATAAAATTATGTCAAGACAAATCTAATGAATCCAAACAGAACCTTAGGTTTCCTTTTTCAGAATAGTCCGTAGTTAGGTACTTTTGCAATAGGTTTAAATGACTATTAGCAGTTTCTCAATGACACAGACAATGAGAAAACTACATATTCCTAATATGTCCTGTAGCCTTTAGTTTAAGGATATAAATAGCATTTTCATAGTCATTAACCTTTTAAACAGGGACGAGGCGACCTGCTTTGCTAGTGACCATAAAAACGGACAGGTGTTTATCGACCCTAAAAGGAGCTTAGCCCTTTATTTAGACGCGCATCGTTGGAGCCACTTCACTAATGGCCTCAGCTGACTTTCTTTTTAGTATTTCACCTCTGAATATGGACGTCCATTATAGCCCTATTAGACGATGAAGAGGAAAACCTGTCTCCAATGTAACTCATGATCACACACACTCATACTACTGAGCACTACTGAGCACAGGTCTCCATCAGAATGAAAATCGCTTAGGCCTTAGTCTGCCAAGCTGGCCCAGCAAGGATTGGCAGACCTCACACACCTTTGAGAACTTTATAAAGAATTCTGGGGCATGCAGGTTTCCTCACGATGATGTGGAATTTCTTCACCGTTAAGGCAAGTGATATTTAACCATTATTAGAGATTTTTAACCAACTGCAAATTATCACAGAGAGAGTGTACCATAGATATTATTTTTTGTCGTCATCATCCGATATCTAGATGTCCATTGCTAGATTTAGGTCTGTTTTAGAGGCTTTCGTACTCCACGTCTTAAGCTGCGTATACACTATACAGCGTCTCAATGTGACTCGTTTAGTATCGTCTAAGCACTTAGGGTCTGCCAACATTCTGGTTTCTAGTGCAAGGTCGCCATTTCAGCACCTTGGATCCCCAATGTCTATCAGTTCTTAAAACTGTTTGCCCCGACCATTACCACTTCAGCTTCGTATCACGTTGCTACTTGAGCTATATAATTCTTTATTTTTGCTTTTTTTATGCTTCTATGGATTACACATAGGGAAACTCGTATTATACTTCTCTCGACTGCCTGCTAAGTGAATTAAAGATAATCATATTTATTCTCAATTGTCTTCTACCAAGGTACCTCGAGCCTGCTATAATAATAAATAATTAGCTACTCATTTAAAATTCCATGTCTGTCCTACGATGCAAAATTATTGCAGCATAATATGCCAATAACATACGTAAATAGTTACTACGCAGTACGCACCTGCCACATACCATGCGTTATATAATAGGTAGGTATAGTTAATAACTTAAGGCAACCTACACCTGCCTGTCTGTATTATAACAAATATGTACTTAGAATTTAGTAATATTTAAAAAGTGCAATTATTTTTTTGTTTATAATTAAATTTTTATGGGATAGTTGGATTCCATTTTACAATAATTAGTTTATATATTATAATAATGATTATTGAATAATTACTATACATTTTTTTGAAGCATGCTTGTAGGTGACGTTTTATCCAAAGGTGCGTGAACTGTACAAAGTCTTCACTTTTTGAAACATAAATATGAGCCTTGCTTATCTGGGGTTTTCTACTACTAAGATTTCATCTGATGGTTTTCCCGTATTTCCGAAAAATTTCTTTATGCCTCAAATGATCAGATAAAACACTCTAAAGATATAATTACTTTGGTAGACATGACTTAAAATTACACGTAAGTGATACTAGCTAAAGAACCCGCATAAGATGTACCCACCTATCGATGGAATCCAATACTCGATGGTTTCTTTGGACCACTTTCTTGTAGCTGTCTCGGATAATGCTCGATTCACTCGTCTGTAACTGGAGTTGAATTATTATAACTCGATTTGATGCGTTTTTCTTGATATTTTTATGGGCTGTAATACTTATTTCCTATGGTTTATCATCGTGTTGATCCGTTAGGTAGATAAATATAAATAATGTATTATTATTAGTGCGCTGTGCGTAGATAACCATAAAAGTTATGTCTGTGTTTTCTTACTAATTTTTATTGATAGATTGAATATGGATTTATAAAATTTGTTAGTTCTATAGCTCGAAGCTCCATATATCTCATATCTATAGGTAGGGCACTAGGTATATCCTCGAACCTGAAGGTATTAAGTACCTCTTCAGTAGGTTGGTACATACAACTTATATGTATCTACAACAGCTATGTAGCGATAAGTAATATATCTATGCATTTACTTATTTTTAGGGTTCCGTACCTCAAAAGGAAAATGGAACCCTTATAGGATCACTTTGTTGTCTGTCTGTCCGTCTGTCTATTCCTCCGTCCATCCGTCGTGTCTCTCAAGAAACCTATAGGGTACTTCCCGTTGACCTAGAATCATAAAATTTGGCTTATAGCACAAATACAGGAATAAATCCGAAAACCGCGAATTTATGGTTACATCATTTAAAAAAAAATGTGTTTCAATTTTTAAAGTAAGATGTCTATACCAAGTGGGGTATCATATGAAAGGGCTTTACCTGTACATTCATTCTAAACAGATTTTTATTTATTTTTATGCATTATAGTTTTTAATTTATCGTGCAAAATGTTGGAAAAAATACCCGAGTACGGAACCCTCAGTGACTCTCACTCTCACGAGAGTCAGTGTCTGACTCGCACTTGGCCGGTTTTTTTCTGAATTCCTAGAAAACATCGAGAACTAGGTTTGCAGCACAAATACCTACTGACTATTATTATTATGCTATATTAATATCACAACGCTCCTCTTTCATACTCGTATGCCCCGGAGTGTTACGCCCGCATACGCATGCATATAAATTAGTATTTAGTGAATAACACTAGTCTTGTTGTATTCATGGAAGAAAGGCGCTCCATCAAGTAAAATTAGGTTATCTTCACTACAGAGATATTATAAATTAAAGTCCCCTCGAGTCCCCTGAGTTCGTGTTTATTCTAGCTAATTTCAGAAACTAGGATCATACAGATGTTCATCAATCTTAGACTAGCGTAAGTACCTACTTAGGTACTAAGAATTTCTTGATAAACCTACTCAATAAATTTTTTCGGGACTCGAATGATCTACAAGATCAACGAAGCAATCAGACTTTAATATTCTTCCTTCCTCCTACGAATCCAATAGCTGCTAGGAAAAATATTCATGCAAACATTATAATAAATGTATAAAGCCGTATAGGCGTCCTACATACGCGTCTTGTTATTTCTTTTACACCGACTTTGGCTTCAAAAGCATTATAGGGACCCTCTCCGCACCTTGACAAAGGTGTTCGCCGAACCGTGGCTTAAAGCCATCATACATTGACCTGTGCCAACCGTTCGCTATATTATTACCTAATATTTTAATAACAGTACTTTACCTGGATAAAAATTAAATATTTTCTGAACAGAACCTTTCATCTGAAACTCGATATAAAATTACAATACTCTTGCTCGATACATATTATTACGTCTCAATTTTATTTTCTCGTGATTTCTCGTATTCGATCATTGGATACTTTTCTCATGACTTCATAACTTATACATGTAAAAACGCGAAACGCTCAAAAAAAACCAACGATCAATAAAATTGGCAACGCCGAAGAATTACGATGAAGGTCCACTTTCGGAAAATTAAATCAAACACCTCTTCAAAATTTCCCACGAGCTTTGCAGCATCCCTAGTGGACCATTTTAATATTATCTCGATAGGTTCGACATGTGACGAGTTTATTTTTCTCAAGTATGATTTTTATTACTTTTTAGGGCTTCGTACCTGAAGGGTATCAAAGGGACCCTATTACTAAGCCTGCGCTGTCCGTCTGCCCGTCTATCTGTCTGTCCATTTTGTCTGTCAGCGGGCTGTATCTCGTGAACCGTAATAGGTAGACAGTTGAATTTTCCACATAATGTATATTTCTGTTATATTATAATATTGAAAAATCATGAAAATTCAAAAAATTAAAGCGTTATTTTTGTACAATGGTACAGTAACTTCACGTGCGAGTCCCATACGCACTTGACTGAGTTTTATTACTTTGATGTACTTATAATATCCTATAGGATAGAAGTGTTTAAAGCTTGTCTCCCGGTTCAACAGACATTATCCTCTGAAGCTGTGAATGAGCATCAAACATGTACAGCTAATTAACCCTAAAATAGCACACCGTGGCCTGTCCCCGAGCTTATCGGTTGTGTTTAAAAGTTAACTTAAAGTTTTATACAATAATTATTATTTAAATACGTATACAAAAAGCGCATTGAATTTATAGCAAGAGTTATACAAATTGAATCGTATTTGTGGTATAAATAGAATCAATAAAATTGATAAACAAATTGGGTGTTGAACATTTTGTGGTACACCACTTACCGAATGTGTGGTATTTTATTGTTTGTTTATTATGTAGGTGTGTGAAACATAGTTGTTTTTGTTTTACTTGTGAGTGAATGTGATTTCTATCTATCCAGCCCATTCGTTCTAATCATTATGAGATAATGCATGAGTGGATGGAATATAAAACTATAACAATATTTGCGGTAGCAAAATAAACATTTCGTAATATGTATGTACTTATTTTAAGGAGCTGTGATAGTCTAATGGTTCGTTCGCCTCTTATTCGGGAGATCGGGGATTTGATCCCGGCACGTACCACTAACTTTTCGGAGTTATGTAGGTACATTTTAAGCAATAAAATATTATTTGCTTTAATGTTGAAGGAAAACATCGTGAAAAAATGTATGCCTTAAAGTTCTCCATAATGTTCAAAGTCAAAGTCAAAATCATTTATTCAAAGTAGGTACAACTGTACTCCATTTGATGGTCGAAATTGTAAAATTTATACGATAGTGGTGATAATTAATTACTTAACTTAAGACTAAAGCTACGAGGGTTCCAAACGCGCCCAAGTCTGAGAAGAGCCCACAACAAACTTAAATGAAGTCTGCCAATGCGAACTTGGCCAGCGTAATGGACAATGGCCCTTCTCATTCTGAGAGGAGACCCTAAACCCTAAAAACACTTTTTAATTTACTGTTTTATCTAATTTCAGGACTACGAACGAATGACGCAAAATGACAAGAAAATTTCTCTTCTGTTTCCCACTGCGGCTGGGAAACATTGTGTTCGGGTACATTGTGATTGTAAGCACTTTTTTTTGCCGCCTTCGTTACTGTACTCGTGTATGTTAAAACTCTGAGAAATGCTATGGTTATTTTGTCGGGCGCTAGCAATTGACACGATTTTTTAGAGTTCCGTACCTGAAAGGTGCCAACTAGACCCTATTACTAAGCCTACGCTGTTCGTCCGTGTCTGTCTGTCCGTCTGTCTGTCAGCGGGCTGTATCTCATGATATTACCGTCATAGGTAGAGTGAGTAGTAGAGGTAGGTGAAATTTTCGGAGTATATACCATATTTTCTTTTGCCGCTCTAAAACAACAAATAATAAAAGAAGGGTTCCGTGCCATAGCATAACACTTTTTATTTTTTGTGATTTTGTATGTAGGGGTTAACTTCGGAACTAATGGTATGACTAAACTCCCCCCCCCCCCCCCCCCACGCCATGAGATAGAATAGATAGACAAGTTTATTTTACCACATTGTTCGCCAGATTAATAACATGACGGTATACTCATAGATACCAAAT
Organism: Maniola jurtina; assembly: GCF_905333055.1. Classification (NCBI taxonomy): domain Eukaryota; kingdom Metazoa; phylum Arthropoda; class Insecta; order Lepidoptera; family Nymphalidae; genus Maniola; species Maniola jurtina. The sequence continues at coordinate 4,422,781 of NC_060044.1, forward strand.
TCCAGCTCTCTACTACTACTAGGTACTACCTACTAGATTACTAATAGTGTCTAATCTAAGCCCCGGATAGATCTAAGGGTTCCTTGTTTGCTAAGGACCCTTAAGTGACTTAAGTATTAATTAAGTAATTTTTCCTTTCAGATAATTAGTTTAGCAGTGGCAGCAGTTCATCTATACCAACTGGGGTTAAGTCTAGTTTCTAAAGACGAAGACTGTGAGAGGAGATTCGGAAATTTCGAAAAATTGGAGACCATTTTTGGGACTCAGAAGGAGGATCTAGTCACGTTAATTGTAATAATATATTACTTAACGTATGTCATTATTGGATTGCTGATGTTTATCTTCTCGGCTATATTCACCTGTGGTGCTTACAAGGTTTGAAGTATGAACTACTTATTTACTTCCTCTTTATGGTTTTACTAGTTAATGCCCGCGACTTTGTCCACGTGAACTACGCAAATTTTCAACCCCTATTTTATCTGTTTATTTGTTGTTTTTTTTTTTAAATCCACGTTATAATGAGGAGTCTTTCGATATACCTATATAATGAAAAATCCTTCTTGTTCTGTAAAGAGATCCGTGCTCAGTAGTGACCCGACGAGGGGTTGATCATGATTATAATGATGACTAGCTGATGCCCGCAGCTTCGTCCGCGGATTTAGGTTTATAGAAATCTCGTTGGAACTTTTGATTCCCAGGACCGTAATAGTCCGTCCCCGGGAAAACATTTAAACGGACGATCCTTTAAAAATCCCGAGGGATCACCAGGATTAGGAATGCAATTCCTTATTCAAAATTAGGTTGAGGAGTTGGATCCTCAAGGTCAATGACAAAGTCTTTACTTGGTACTTTCAATATCAATTTATAACCGACAGTTTCTAAATCCCATGAGCTTTGGTGGTCCGGTCCCCTGCAGCTGTCATGATGATGTATCTGATGATGTATTTTGTTTACAGGTTAAATGCTGATGTATCTTGTTTACAGGTTAAATGCTGATGTATCTTGTTTACAGGTTAAATGCTGATGTATTTTGTTTACAGGTTAAATGCTGATGTATCTTGTTTACAGGTTAAATGCTGATGTATCTTGTTTACAGGTTAACGACTGCGCAATCACGACGTTCTTCATGTACAGCTTCGTCCACATTTTCTTCTCTATTGTTCTGATCGTGTGGGAAGCGCTCACGGCGGGCTGGATTCAACTAGGCCTGATTGTTGTATCAGATGGTAGGTATTTATTTATTTATAAACTCTTTATTACACACAAATTACACAAGAAAAAAATACTCAGAATACACAGTAGATTAGGGTGTAAAGGCGGCCTTATCACTTGGTGACCTCTTACAAGCTATATCTGTATGATAAGAATGAATTGCATAGAGAGGTTGTGCAACTTACGAATATTAACAACTAGCTAACCCACCTCGGCTTCACCCGGAAAGAGTTTCTACATATTCTTTCTTGTCTAAGTTATAAACAAAACCTACTTACATAGGTACTCGTAATATGTAAAATCTCAGATTTTTGCTGCACGTGGCAGTCAGTCACATAACACTATGTATACTTTTTATCCCGGAAAATCAAAGAGTTCCCACGGCTTTAGTAGGCTATAATAATTAATTTAGGAAAGATAAAATTCCATTTGTAGATTTTTCAAAGGCAACTTTAGCCATTTAGCGTTCCGGTACGATGCCATGTATAAACCGGTTAAGGAGTAGGTAAATATGGGCTTAATAAAACTGCCATACACCTTTCAAGGTAGCCTGCTATCATTTTAAACTGAAAATCTAAAAGAAAAGATAAAAAGTTAAGCAGTTTTGACGAAACGACTTAGATTAGATGATATGGTCTAACGATCCATCTAAATTATCCTTCGGAATTTAAGATACAATAATAATAGTTACGTATTATAATGAGGGCTGGTGCATTTTATGCGCAACGGATCAGCCTGGCTGTCCAGCGCGGAAATGCAGCCAGTATTTTTAGCACCATTCCACGCGGGCTTGATTTGTACAGCAATTAGATAAGGCTAACTTTAAGTTTCATTGTAAGTTCATTTTAGATTAAATATACATAAACGTATTAACATTCGTCTGTTTGTTGTTTGCAGTGTTCCTCCTGGTTTGCCTGTTCAGCGTCAAGTACCTGATGGAGGCCATAAGATCTGGCAACATCTACCACCGGCCCGGAGAAGTGTTGGACAAATATTGACACAAACACAAGATAGACATTTTTGTACATAGATGAAACTGAAACACATGCATTACATTGAAAGTTACAAGTCCTTTGAGCTCAAAGAGCTTTCAGTGAACTGAAGGGAAATATTATTAGAAATATCCAATGGATTAGTAAATCGACAATGGTGTTTATGCATTCTAAACGTATCGCGGGCTTCAAAAGTTCAAACCATTGCATAAGGGTGTATCCGCATTGTACTCTTACATATCAGGATAATATATAAACTTTTGCTGTTGTTACAATTATTAATACGTCAAAAACATTTCACAATTTTCTTGAAAAGTAGTTCACTCGACATTATCATTTTATCATAAAGAGACTGTCTCTTGGTAATACTGGAATCGAAAACTGCTTTTTTATTTATAATATGCTACTTACTATGGTTTGACGCCCGCGATATGGAACGAAATTGTTAGGTCCAAATGTAGTGATATCCTTAATTTGTTAATTAAATATTAGGTTATGGGCAACCAAATTAGCAGCATAATCCATTTTAGTCTTCATTTTTATGAATTGAAACACTGAAAGACTGAAAATACCTAACTCAATGACAGAACGACATTAGGTACGCATTTTTTATTTAAATAAAATATTAGGTACCTACCTTTAAAGACGTAGTTGCTAATAACTAAATTTATAAATGTAGAAACCACGGAGGTGCGATATTGAGGGAGAAAAACATTGACAAAAAGCGTTATACCCGCGTTTTTTTGCACCCCTTAGAAAAAACCTGATGACATAATCGAACGACCAGGTTTGCTTTTCAGTGAAGCAAATGTGTATATATCAAGTTAAATACGAAGTTTTTTGATTAAAAATTTGTAAGGAGAAAATATTTTAAGCGAAAATATTTTTGATCTTGCTGTACATTTGAAAACTGATGGTTCCATTGTGTGGTTAACAGGGCTCTCTCCGTCACTCGCTTCATACAAACGTAGTTCCAATTTCATTTGAATATTAAGCAACCAAAGTCCATGAAATTTTGCACACATATTCTAAAAACTAATATCTATGTCTGTGGTTTTCCAGATTTCTGTTAATATATTCGGTTTCAAAGTTACGCGGTCTTAAAAATTCACATACAAATCTTTGAGCAACCGTAATTTTAAAACTACATTTTTTTTGAAAAATCTAAAACACCGCAGGCACAGATATTAGTTTCTAGAATATGTCTGGAAAATTTCATGGACTTTGGTTGCTTAATATTTAAATGAAATTGGAACTACGTTTGTATGAAGCGAGTGACGGAGAGACCCCTCTTAATGCGAATACTAACTGAGTACTTATAAGGCAAACCGGAGTTAAGAAAAGTACTATTAGGTAAATAGGTACCTTCAGGTGATTTGCTTGCTGCAGTTGATGTAAAATAAACAAGTTGGTTCATTTTGACTGTAACTAGACAGAAATCGTGTCAAGTAAACTAGTTATATCATTAATAACTTAACTAATAACTGTAAGTAATTTTTTAGAGTAAATGTTGTATATTTATCAAAATAATATAAGTCAAAAATTAAACTTGATCTGTTTAATTAATTATTGTTAATAAAATATATAGTTAACAGAACAACGTAACGTCCGTAGATCTGAATTATGTCCGAATTCCAATTTATTTTTTCATTTTTGTTTATATTTGTTAAATCATTATCTGCTGCCTTATTACGTACTGTGAAATCAAATTAATTAAAATTAAAAAGTCCGAAAAAGTTTTTCCTTTTATTTTTAAACTTAACAACTGTGAGTTAATATAATTGTATTCAATACAATACACACAATTACATGCATCATAAAGATAACTAAGGTCAAAATATTTTAATTACCTCGGTGGTTCGATTTTCGAGTTGATTAAACTTAGAAAATCATCTTATGAGTATTATAAGTATAATAAAATTGTAACTAAACATTATCTTAAAGCTAAATATTTACTTAATTAAAATAATTTACTTTTGTCATTAATGCAACACAAATTACACTACATTGATCACAGACATTCATTTTTCACACTTCTCAATCACATATACCTCTAAATAATAAATAGCTACTTATGCTAAAGGGAGGGATTAATTTCTTTGAAGGTATTCCTCTAAATGCAAAATTCGTGGTTCATACTGAAGATCCCTTCGTCGACGTCTCCCTAACATCATTGGTACTACCATAGCCATCGTAGCAGGGACCATGCCTGCTCCAACCGCCGCTATTACTGTAGAACTATCAAGTGCATTTTTATTACCAACAACTTTCTTACGTATCACTTTATTTCTAACAGGTCTATGCTGGCTCGCTGCAACTTCCAAATCATTCTTCATGTCCATATCACGTTTAGATTCTTCAACAGTCTGAAAACTTTTCTCAACCTCCAACAAACCTCCATGTGATGTTGTCATATTTGTACCAGAACGATCATCAGTAGGCAAAACTGTTAAGGAAACTGACTGGTGTGATGTTATGGATGGTACTGCTACATTTTCTTCAGAGGGCTCAAGAGATCTTTGACGTTTCTTGTTTCTGTATCCTTTTGTTGTAGAAAGTAAAACCCAATGTCCATCGTCATACGAAGGTCTGGACGAACGATCATCCTCCACATCGGAGTAAACAACTTGCGTTGGTCTTCTTACTGGCCGCTTTTGCATCGAGGATTGATGTAATGCTTCATATTCATATGGGAAATTAGATGGGCGAGGATCTGTTACTATAGAATCAGACATGCCATAATACACTGCATCGTCATTTGCATATGGGTCGTTTTTGTCACAATTCGACACTGGCTTATATGGGCGCCGGCTGTCATCAGATGACCAGGAAGACTGATAGCTGTGCACTGATTGTTGTTGAGGTTTAGGTTTGTTTTTAGTCCAAGTGGGCTTCGAAGGCAATTCTTGTTCATACTCTTGAGGAATGTGTAGCTTATTATTTATAAATCCAGGGCGAGATAACGTGGGTCTCTTTTGAGGATACACGTAGCCATTATCCATATCTTGGTATGAAGTATATCGGTCATCATTAGAATAGTTTGTGTCCTCTTCATCATTCCAGTAACTAGGCTTTTGCTTTTTAACATTAGGTTTCCATTTGGAAATTTTGCTTGTAGACCAAGCTACAGGCTCTAATGTTACCCAACCATCCTTGTCGTCATAAGGATGTTTATGCTGCTTTACTTTCAGACGATTCCACGATGTGAAAACTTGGTCATCATCTTCGTCATCTTGACTCGTTGAAGTAGAAAATCGGTCTGATTTTATCTTATTCCTCTTTAATTTCGCTGCCAATGCCGCAATTGCTTGTAGACGTTCGTTAGGAAAATCTTTAAAATCTTTTAGTTTGTCCACATTTTCTAACGCATAATCTTCAAAATATTCTTGTGGACCTTCATTCTCAATGAACCCTTCTTGGCAAGAAGGTCCAAAACAGCGCGGTCGGCTACTTTTCACGTCCTGAATTATATCCGTCATAAGATTTTTAATGTCGGAGTCACTATCTAATGTAGTTTCAGTGACATCCCACTGTCGCACATTTTCTTTTTCCGGCGTGTTTTCGATAATTGTTATTGGTTCTTTACCGGGAACATCCAACTGAAAAGTTTTGAATTTTTCATACTTATCTTCGTTGGTATTCGCGGAGGCAAGGTGAAGTAAACAAACGGTTAGTAGAACCACTGTCATTTTCGTTTATGAATTTCACTTTCTTTCGTTCGCGTGTGAGCGCGCAGTCGAGACGCGCGCGTACTGAGCGCCTACGGCAGCAGTCCACCGCTGATATAGTTTTGATAGTGGATGCACAATAACCCTCCCTGCTCTCTAATGCAGTGGCATTACCAGTTCGGTCACGACGAATGAGCGACATAATTGCACTGTGACTGTCGTTTACCAGCGGCTTATCTTAATTGAGTATCGCATCTCTCTCCGAGCCCTGACCCGCGTTGCGGTGAAAACGTTTTTCATTTTGTGAAATGTTTTCTCCTGGTATACGAATAGAATGCGTGAAAATTTTCACAGACCTAAAATACAAAGAGCTGTGTTTGTTCGAAGCGATGCTAATCTTTATTACAATTAAGATACGATGCCTGTTAACTATTTACATTTTCATAATTAAATTCCATAAATTAAATACCTACTGATGTTGAATTTTAGCCTAATAAGTACGCAGATAATCTTTCAAAGCTTGTAAGTATTTTGCGAGTAAATCTGACATTGTGTTCAATTTGTATTAACTCAAAATATCTGCACCACATAATATCAAATATCTGTTCTACTTACACTATAACTCTGAGCTATACATGCTTTGTATTATTTTGCATACAAAGTTACTGCATAAACTTACCTATTCTTTTCTAACCATACGAGCCAGAACATCTTATTACTTTTCCACGGCGCTCTCTCTGCTATAAAGCGTAAATTATCACCATGTTATTATCCTTATCGCTGATCAACTCGCTCTAATTGGCTGCTTTTACTAGACATAAGACGATCTTTCTTATTATACTATCTTGCTATATGAAAAAAAAAAGCTTCTGCTCACAAAAACTTAGTCTACTCTAGACCAATTATTTTTGTCAAAATCTTCACAAAATCATGGTAACTTAAGTTATCCTATTAAATTATTCAGCATAATATTATCATGTGCTCATAACAAAACAAGAAATAGGTAATTGTAACAAAAAGTTAATTTATATTCCATCGCAAATAAATCTGCGAGCAGGTAAGTATTTACATTGTCCGAAACTAATAAAAAATTGTAGCTTTTTATGTTCATCTAATAACATCTTTTCAGTACAATGACCGGATTGTCTTTCTTGGTCCAATTTACCTATATTTTACAGCCTTTTATACATTTTTGTGTCACCCAGTCATTTCTATGTGACAGATAATAACCGTGACTTATCTTCAAATAGAACCATTATTATATTACTTTCGATAAGTTGCAATAATCATCATCAGCTCAGATGATGAGTGATGAAATGATGGCTCCGATTCAGTTGAACAAATTCTCGAAAGTATGTTTTAGTTTTTAAAAATTATTTGTGAATACAAATTGTGAAAAGTATAACGTTGATGTTATTGATAGATTTGAACTTTGCCAGCAGCGATACACTATCACACTAATATTATAAAGGAGAAAGTTTGTATGTGTGTGTGTGTGTGTGTGTGTGTGTGTGTGTGTATGTTTGTTACTCCTTCACGCAAAAACTACTGGACGGATTGGGCTGAAATTTAGAGTGGAGATAGATTATACCCTGGATTAGCACATAGGCTACTTTTTATCCCGGAAAATCAAAGAGTTCCCACGGGAATTTTAAAAAAACCTACATCCACGCGAACGAAGTCGCGGGCATCAGCTAGTTTACCATATTCACTGTATTTTTAAAACGTATCACTTTTATTTAGAGATATTAAGATTTACAAAGCTAAACTAAGTAAAGAGTCTCTAAACTTAGAAAATAACCTAAGCTTGGACTTGTATACCAGCGAATTAGCTTTTTGTCTTTAGTAGAACATTTTTTCACTGATATTTAAAAAATAAGTAAGTGCCCATAAAATCACGTGTTTCAAACTTCAAAAGAGTTTAAAACCAGGCCACAACTTATAACTATGTAGAAGCAGAGTGAACCGTGAAGCTTATTTTTGAATGAGATAATAAATCTCGAGAGTTTTTGTATAGCTACGTGTGCGGTTACTTTCCAAGTTACGTGAGAACATGCAAACAGATTATTTGGATCAATTTGATTGTTCAATTCGAAAGGCTTATTTTTAGGATTCCGTATCTCTAGAGAAAATAGGAACTCTATAAGGATCACTTCGTTGTCTGTCTGTCTGTCAAGCAAGACCCGTCAGGGAAATCAAAATACTTCTCGTTGCCTTGGAATCATGAAACGCATGTAGAAATGTCTTATAGAACAAGTAAAGGGATAAATCCGAAAAACGTTTTAAACATTTATGATTACATCAGAAAAAAAAATTAAAAAAAAAATTGGTTGTCTGTAAAGTCGGTTTACTGACGATAGTTGAACGTGACAACAAAGGCCGATTGTGCTTCTTTGTCGCTCGTTCCGCGCTCTCGCTTGCACTTCAAGCCTTACATGGAACGCCTCAGAGCGAGGTAACGCCGCATGAGTCATGTTTTTTCGTGCGTGCAGCCGGCTCTATCGAATTATAAGACGTTGTCACGTCAAAAGTATTACTTCTTGTACTGATAGCACGGAACCCTTCGTGTGCAAGTCTGACTCGTACTTGACAGATTTATTTCTATTTAAGTCTTGTTGTACCTAACACATTTTTTTTGTATATAAGGCTATTGCATAATCTCGCTGCAATTCGCGAAATTGTTTTATTACAACTTTCTCCGTGCGACAATCAAAATAGCAACACGCTAGAGAATAAGTTTAAAACAAATGTAGGTACCTAACTACGATGTTACGCGAACTGATAAAGGTAAAAAAGACCTTACGTTACATAACCAATTATTATTATTATGTATATAACGGAAAATCTGACTAACTGACTGACTGATCTATCAACATACGCTCAAACTGCTTACTGGACGAAATATACTTTTGAACATATATATTTTTTTAAATGTGGGATCGATGGGAAATTTTTACAATTCATTTATGTGTGTGTTCTAACATTCGTACTAATTTTTAGCTCTATGCAAGTGATTGTAACCTAATGTCTATTTTGACCGGACATTAATATAATTTATATCCCATAGTGAAAAATGAGTTGTAGTTCTTTACTGATAAAACCACGTTGACTTTATAATAATCCCTGCGTCCGTCACGGTGGTGGCCGTTTCCACCATTTTATAGTTTTCACCATTTTATAGTACTCTCTTATTTAACGCCCGACGATTTTTTTCTGCTTTCTAACATTCATAAAATTTCACTTACTCCTTTAATAAGAAAACCCAAAATAGTAATATGTTTTACATAACATATTATAAAAGTTCGACACATAAAAAGCGTGTCAAAAGTTATTTTGAACTATATGAAATTAATTCAAAAATTGAAAGAGATATATTTGTCGGACTGCACTTTCGAAGAAAAGATTAAAGCATTTATTGGTTTTATTATTGAGATTATGAAATATATTTCGGTTTGGTTTGGGGATAATGACACCTGCACATGGCTGCTTTCTAAATCAAATTATGGATAGTGAGAAAGACTTATTTTGTTAGATTAAGAATTTTGTTGTATTGTTGTATTTAATTAGATTATAATAGGGCTGACATGTACTTTAATGTATCAAAGCCCTTAAATAAATAAAGAAAAAAAAAAAAAACTATATGACGCCCACGACTTTGTCCGCGTGGATTTATGATTTTAAAAATCTCGTGAGATCTCCTTTCTGTTTCTCGAGTGAGAAATTTCCGGAATAAAAAGTAGCCTGTATGCCGTGGAATGTACCAAATTTTGTCAGACAGCCAGATAGACAGACAGACCGACAGGCACACTTTTGCGCTTACAATATTATTAGTATGGATAAAAACTAAGCAAGTAAGTAGGTATAGATATACCATAAGTAGATAGTCCATACTAATACTGCAATTTTATTATAATAAAATTGTACGGAAGTATATAGACCATCATCGCAACACAAAGGGAAGGAAGCCTTCCGCCGCTCTTGTAAGTTACGTTGCGTGCACCAATTTGTATATAATACAGGTCATTTGCTCCATTTCAACGTCAAAAGGAAGTTTTTATATTAATCACCTTACTTTACATATCAATAAATCACTACGCTTTTTTACATAGAGGCAATTTTTCCGGTTTTGTAACAATCTCTCTGGATATTCATTGGCAAGTTAGTCTTTGATTGCGATCTCATCTCAGGGTGAGATAAATAAATAAATAAAAACATATTTTATTCAATTAGACTTTCACAAGTACTTTTGAATCGTCAAATGCATCTAAGTACCACTGGTTCGGAATGCCTCTCCTACCGATCTATAAACCGTACTTACTTGATTTTACTCCGACTTTTTAGTTATAACGAGATACAGTACCCGGCAGAAAACATTGCCCATCGAACTTTAGAAAGAGATTTCGGCTTCGTAGAGCCTCTTCTCTGTTACTCATACCTATGTGTCGTTTTGTTGGTCTCAACGATCGATTGATAGGATTTTTCCATACTAAACACCACTCTGTGGCCCTTTCAGTGCATATTGGGAGGCTTCGAGAATTTTCATGAACACATCAATATCAAACTTGGGGCATTTCTCCCCATTTCAATTCATTTTTTTAAACCACTTTGTCTATTTTTTCGTAGTTTCGCAGTTATATTGAGTAGATAATGATAAAATCATTCGATGCAGCAGCGTGTTCAGAATTGACAAGTGTAAATTAAAAATTTATATAACACCCCGACAAGTGAAGGTTACAGTAACTTGAAAAGAGCTGAAGAATTTTCAAACGGCTGAACCGATTTTCTTGGATTATAGCTAAGAACACTCTCGAACAAGCCACCTTTCAAACAAAAAAACTAAATTAAAATCGGGGGTTCATTAGTTGAGGAGCTACGATGCCACAGACAGATACACAGATACACACGTCAAACTTATAACACCTCTCTTTTTGGGTCGGGGGTTAGTAAAGTCGGGGTGCTTTACCCGATTGCCATCTCGAGCTGTCGCGTACTATAGTTTCTAGTTCAGTAGTTACGTGTCCGTCACGCTTACCGCATACAATTGCATCACAGTAAAGTTCGAAAGCGTTATAGCGTCAAGTTTTATAATAGCAACAAAGAACTTTCCTCCGTTTGCCTAAACGCCTATTAGATATGAGAATATGGACATCTGAAGAGTCGCCCTTCGTATTTAAATATTGTTTGTATAAAATATCCTACTTCTGCTTTCATTTAATTAGGTACGCTATCTAAATATAAGTAAAAAAAGAAAAGGCGACTGACTGACTGACAGAATTTGAAAATTTCTTGAATGGTAGACAAAAATGTGATTCTTTAGGTCATGTACAAAGTAGTGCTTAGACACTCCTACCTTGTGTTACGAATTTCGTCACCTTTCTCGGAACCATTTTACAGATAGGATAGGTACAGCTTTTATAAGTCATAATATCATCATAACTTTAATTTATTTACCTATAGAGTAAATAATTATAGCAATATTATTGTATTAGAATATATCTCAGACGTAGAACATACGTAGAATAAATGCGAATAGGTCTGTATGCCCATCTTTATATCTCTAACTAGATCACTAACTTTATACACTTTCATGATCTGGCATCCGTTTTCCCCAACAATTTTAATATGGGTAACCAATAGCTTATAATAATAAGATGAAGAAAATAATGTAATTTAACAAGCAATTCCACAAGTCCGCAGAGTCTATTAACCTATTAGTCAAGGCCTGGTTTCACTGCAAAATGTTAAATATTTTCTACTTTCACAGTAACGCAATGATTGTTTATTTACATCCGAAACAGATAGGCATTCTTTACGGATATAACTACGTCCCAATAAAACTTTATGATAATAGGTATTATGAAAGAACTTGTTGAATGTAAGAATAGGTATGCTTTACCTATTATATTAACATCACAGGAAATTAACTAAAACAATAAAAGCAAATACCTAAATAGAAGGTACAATTTTGGCGATCTTATGCAGTAAGTACAGTTCTAATTGCAGTTCTAATTTTCAAATTTAATAGGTTAGACATAAGAAATACCAATATTTTTCTTACTCTGTGGTTCATTACAGTATTATGTATATACCTACTACTATACACTATATACACTACTTGTACTAGCTTTAATTTTCAATGGTGGAATTATTATACGCAAGATGATGATAATGCACACTTGCAAAGTAATTAGATGAATGTTTACTTAAGCTTCATTGCTACAACAAAGGAGGATTATTATCATACCTAATCCATGCTACTTAATATTATAAATGCAAAAGTGTGTATGTCTGTCAGTCTGTATACAGTATACCTTTTCACGACCCACCCTTCAAACCGATTTTGATGAAATTTAATACAAAAAGCTTGCGTCCCAGGAACGGAATAGGCTATTTTTATATGGGGAAAATCAAATCCAAAAAGCATTATGTCTAGTTCCTTGGATGAAAAGTCTAGTTAAATAAATATAATAGGTACGCGACTCTATAAAAATGTAGTCGTGACGGTCAAGGCCCGGTTTCACTTTCTGATACCAAAACATTTTCTCCTCTCACGGTTGCAACCAACCGGGACTCGCCGGTGAAATGCAATAATTGCATTGTGCCACGGTACTTCCAAAAGTCACGGTGCCTAAATAAAAAAGAATTAGTAATTTATGACCAGTCGTGAGATAGTCATATTGCCTAGAGATAGATAGATAACAGACGGGTTTGGGTTTAATATTTAGTACCTAGTCTGCAATTTGCTTAGAAAAATTAATGATCAATCGGCAGGAAGAAATTTTCGTAGAATATTTCGGGAAAATTCTCATTCCCAAGATTAGTTTTGGAAGGGAGAATTGCTGGCAAAAGAGCTCAAGGTCGCCAAAGACGCAAAGGACAGGGCTTAGTTACCCGAAGTTGAAAGAGGCGGCTTTTAATAGAGAAGCTTTTCGGATGATGATCGCCAAACTTCGTTTCGAAGAAGGCACGCGATGATGATGATTTCGGGAATGGCTGCTGCTACAGAGTACTGGGAAATGATAATAATATTTTCTCTAGACACACAGTCACACAGTGGAGTGATCACATTTTAGAATATTTTTTAGATAATCGCCATCTTTATGTTTGTTGCAAATCTTTTTGAAACATGAACTTCGAACGCAAGTCGTCATCTGCCTCGAACAGTAAATATGAGTAAAATGCAACTCTGTTATCTCGTAATGTAGTTGGGCACCCCTAGATGTCACCATAACCAAGAGGCGGGAGAATCAATGCCATCTATTGACATTTTCCAAGAACGTGTTTGTTATCAAACTTTTACAGTACTTTTTCATGGATGTAGGAAGTAATAATTAACCCCCGACCCAAAAAGAGGGGTGTTATAAGTTTGACGTGTGTATCTGTGTATCTGTCTGTGGCATCGTAGCGCCTAAACGAATGAATCGATTTTAATTTTTTTTTTTTTTTGTTTGAAAGGTGGCTTGATCGAGAGTGTTCTTAGCTATAATCCAAGAAAATCGGTTCAGCCGTTTGAAAGTTATCAGCTACTTTCTAGTTACTGTAACCTTCACTTGTCGGGGGTGTTATAAATTTTTAATTTACACTTGTTCTTATATTATGTTAGGTACTACCTACTTCTATGGATTAGTTTTTAATCCTATTCATGCCAATTTGTCACTGTTTGAATTAACAAACTTTAGAAATACTAAATCTAGATTCTTTTAGCAAAATTCAGACTCCATCTTTTACGCCATTAGAACCACCCACTTATCCATGATTTGTCATTTAACTTCATCCTGCCCACACTTTCTTACTGGTTAACGTTTAAAAATACGCGTTAACCTTTGATTTGGTAAACCTAATCTAATAAGTAGGTACATGATATACCTACATACCTATAATTATTAAGTATATCGATTTAGTTAGTTATGACACTTCCATAATATTTCCAGGTCAATTATGTGGGTAAATGTTCCTTTTAAACTACGTTCAATTAATGAGACTATTATAGATAATAGATAAGTGAAAAATTTCCCATCGTTGTAAGAACTATATTTATATTTTTGGGAAGTAGACCAGCATCGTCAAACTCATGACATAACACCAAAACATGAACCACATAGTAACCAGAGCATCACTAAGCATTTATTGTTCTCTAATAGTCTTATGCTCATCTGACATCTCCAACCATCCTCATTTTCACTGTACCTATTGTGTAAATGAGGATACAATTGTACAATTTTTATTACTTGCGAACTTGCCAAACTAGTTTAGTCAATTTGGAAAAAAGAAATTTATCTAATTAAGTAAGTTCATATCTCTTCTTTCTCTCCACAGTTACTTACATTCATATTATTTTCTTCGCATGCGGCGACTTCGCGTAAAATATACCTAAGTGTTTTCCAAGGACGTAGATTCCGGGATAAAAATCACCTCCTTTGCTCAATTGAGGATTTAGCAAAGAAGGTAATTTTTATCTTCTGTCAAACTCTCAAACTCAAAGCATTTATTCAGATTGAGTAGGTAGGTACTGTTGCACACTTTTTATTGTTGTCAATTTGTTGTTTTATAAAACAGGCGTAATTAAATACGTAAACTTAAAAATAAAGTTACGAGGGTTCCAAATGCGCTCTAGTCTGAGAAGAAGCCCACAACAAACTCAATCGGGTATTTTTTACTATCAACATTTCGCAATACCTGCATAATGTGCCCTCCCTAAATCACACATACACACATGTCAAGTTTTTCTGTGATTCATGTAATCACAGAAAAACAAACAAGTGCTGAGACATACCTACATACATACCTAATCTACAGATTTTGATAAAAGAAAAAATATAATATGGATTAACACCGAGTAGTATCTGTTAGGTACGCAGTAGGTGCGAGGAGCTAGTATCTAAAAGTAATTTTAGAAAATATCTACAGACTTGTTTTTTACATATACTTCTAGAGTTTTCCTTCTAGTATTTTAAACTGCATTAATTTTATTGCTACAAGGTCATTGATATATTTTAACGTACCAACATCCAGACTCAGATTGCGGGTTTGTATAAAAAAAATTAAGCATCAGTAACTAGTAGGTAGGTATCATAAAAAAAATCGAGAGTTTAACAACAATGAAACTTTCTCTGAACGAAAGCGATATCACTGACTCTTCAATCATCAATTTGTTGGTTCAACTACCATCCCACTCTACCCACTTACCATGTTAAAAATGCAGGATAACATAGTTCCATGCTTTTATATTCGTACTACTGATGCCCGTGACTTAGATTTGAATTAGGTTTTTAAAAGTCCCGTGGGAACTTTGAATTTCTGGGATAAAAAGCGTCACTGCGCAAGAAAATTCCATTAAAAATCGTTCCGTTCCGAGGAAAATTACAAATGAGGCGACTCTATTAAACTTATTTTTTTTTTTAACTTCTTCACTTTTAGGTCAAAATCGCATAGCTAAATAGGTTATCGCGTTGATTATCGCGATAATTATGGCATTGTTGGGCATTGACGTGAACCGCATCATTAAAAGTTATAGAATGATATCCCCGAATCTACAAAGTTAAGTGTGACAAAATCTTGTGACATAATTTAGTCACCAAAATAGAGTAAGTAATACGGAACAAGAGTCGCCATGTGATTGTGGAGTAAGCAAGGTGTTCCGCTAAGTTAATCTTGTCGCCTTCCGTCGATTGTTAGCGGCGCCGCTTTTACTTTCATCAAATATACTTATTAATACTGAATACCTTGCTTAAAACATCAGATATGAGGATAAATACAAACATTAACTTTACTTATTTGCTTCCCAAGTTTCTTTGAATTTTATATCCTGACTAGCTTATGCCCACGACTTCTTCCACATGGACTATACTATTTTACTCCCCTATGGCTTGAATTTGAAAAATCCATTCTTAGCGGATGTCTACGTCATAATAGCCTATGTACATGTCAAATTTCAGCACGATCTGTCATTAGCTTTTCCTTTTATATATTTAAATGGTAGCAGTATAGGAAGTTGTTGAGACTAAAACAGTTCCCGTTTTAAAGTGAGATGTCGGAAAAAAACTTTCATTTGACATCCCACTGCTCAATATAATAGAAGAAAAAAAATTCAGAGCAAACCCCCGCCTCTCTTTTTTTTTTGGATGTTACATAATATGACATATTGTTTTGTTTCATAAAATGTACCCTATATCTCCCGGACCGTAGTAACGAATCGGTTGACGCCTCACTTATCAAAATCTGCTTAGTAGTTTAGGTATACGCTGGAGCATAGTATTAAAATACAAACACGCGTAGTCGGGAAAAAAGTTTCACTATCCACTTACCATTTTACTAATCAATAACATAATAAAACTAAAATAAACCTTAAGTCATACAAAAAAAAAACAGACGCGCCACTTAAAAGCAACAACAATAACTCCATTAAGGGATGTCATCGTGCGTGCAACAAACAAAAGCGAAGTGAAGAGATAAAATAGCGAAATGCACTCGGCATCGCCGCAAGTCCTCCGCCGACGCTACCTGTTCCCAGTCGCCTTCCGGCAGTGCGACAAAATGGTGCCACTCTACCTGCTACTCCTTATACCTATCGTGATTGCTTCAGAACCAGAACATTCCGGTGCTTACTCATCCCCTCAATACGCGAAGAAAATGTTCCCCAAGAACTACGACTCAACCGCATTCCTACCCAAAGAAAAACAAACAGCCCAATTCAAGAGTCACCAAGACATTGATAGAGTCGACGACTACTCCAACGATACGTCTGGCTACGCGAGATCCTCGTTCCTGGAATCAGCTGGAAACTTTCTAAGTGGTACCGGAGGTCAAGTTGTGTCGAGTCTGGCGAAGGACTTCATTGCCAGGTCCACTGGGAGTAGCCAGGTTGGTTTTGACTGCATGACGCAGGTTCGTATCGCACTTAGTTTCACATTGCACGCATTCTTCGCAGGCTTATGAAGATAAGTTTGTATTAACCGCTTTTAATTGTGACTCACCTTTAACGACTTTATTGTTAAGCACAGTGTTTGAAGTCCAATCTTTAAGTCATTTAAAAGCCGATTGAGTTTTCAATGGTCTAGTAGTTACCTAATGTTAATTTTTATTAAAATAATAATATTAAAATAAATAAAAATCTGTTTTAGAATGTACAGGTAAAGCCAAAGCCCTTTCATATAATACCCCACTTGGTGTAGTTATCTTCCTTTGAAAATTGAAACACATTTTTTTTTTAAATAATGTAACCACAAATTCACTGTTTTCGGATTTATTCCTTTATTTATGCTATAACACCTACCCAACTGCCAAATTTCATGATTCTAGGTCAACGGGAAGTACCCTATAGGTTTTTTTGACAGACACGACGGACGTCCGTCCAGACTCCAGACCGACGTCCGGACGGACAGACAGATAGACAACAAAGTGATTCTATAAGGGTTCCGTTTTTCCTTTTGAGATACGGAACCCTAAAAATTGTGGTTCTTAGTTAGCTGATGATCATTAAATTTTTAATTCAGGTGCTTAGTTTGAATCTGACAAACCTGGTGATACTGATCGTGCTCAAGGCTCTCATACTAGCCGCTGGATTCTTCGGAGCTGGTGCTTGGAAGGGGCACCATTATGGAAGAAGCTTGGATGGTAAGAAGTGCAAATTATCATGTGTAGTTCAAAATTTTCCTAATTATTTATGGTTTACCTACTCAATACCTCTTTTTAACCCCCGACCCAAAAAGAGGGGTGTTATAAGTTTGACGTGTGTATCTGTGTATCTGTGTGTCTGTGTATCTGTGTATCTGTCTGTGGCATCGTAGCGCCTAAACGAGTGCACCGATTTTAATTTACTTTTTAAACTAATCATCATCATTATTGACCAAAAGACATAAAACTGACATAGGTCTCTTGCATGGCACTTGGACATTCCATGATCTTGCACCGCCTGAATCCAGCGGCTACTTGCAACTCGTTGTCCATCTACTAGGGGATCTTCCAACTTTGGGACCCCAATGGGATTTTCTAACTATGTGCCCTGCCCATTGCCACTTAGCTTCACTACCCGTTAAACCAGGTCGTTCACTCTGGTTCTCCTACGGACCTCCTCATGTCTGATTTGTTCTCGTAGAGAATTAAATACACATAGACAAGCGCACTCCAACCTAGACCTCTAGCATGATAATTGTCGTCAAGCGTAAGCCTATCTCACAGTAAAAAAGCCTAGGTACTCTACAGAGTACCTCTTACCTCTTTCAAATTAAGACCCCTTTACAATTTTATTCTATGTGTCAATTATAATTTACCGCAGGGCAGTTCACTAAATAATCTCAATTAGCCCACACACAATGTAATAATGACCAGGAAATAGTACCTACTAATAACCGACCCATCTAGAACATCTGCGTCTTTAACACCTTTATCATTCCTGATCCAAATTGTGTTACATATTAAAAATGTAGTGATGCTATTGTATCTTTTATATTTGTATAGATTAGTTTTATATTCGCGTGTACAGTATTGGAGAATAAAATGTTTTTGTTATTCGTATGCTGACCAGTAGGGTCATTCCCGTATAATCCAATAGCGTGTGATGCGTTTGTCATGTCCGTCCAAAGAGTAATCCCATTGCCACGGGATTATCTGTAGGTCTGCAGACGACTCGGTAAAATGACCAACGGGTTTTATTTTTGACTAAACTTATGCTATGCAGCTTGGCAATTTTTTGTAGAACGGTATATTTTCTAATTTACTTGAGCCTGAATTTTAGGGCTTGTTGTGTGATAAATCTTATCAAACATGTTGTAAAGTTTCCTTGATTATTTCTCTTTCATATTTCCGGAAGCCTAATTATGCTCTTCTGATGACCCTTACCACCTCCTAATCTAACCTTCTCTTATATGGGATTTGTCAGTAAATTAGGATGGAAAGGAAGAAAACTCTCTATTAAAAACATTCACACGAGGTTAAAGTAAAACTAAACGCGTATTTTTAAAATAAGTAGGAAAAAGGTTTTTTCCGTATCAAACTTTTTAAAGTATGCACCTCGATAAAAGATCTTAAATCGGCGTTTAGGTACTTGCGTCCAAAGTGATAGCTATGAGAGATTGCATGAAATCCCGGAAAATCAAGGAATCCCCACGGGATTTATAAAAATCTAAATCCACGCGGATGAATTCGCGGGCATCAGCTAGTGCAATATGATAATTGGCTATAATTTCCTGCAGACAACAAGAACGCCAGCTACTTGACTGAAGACGAGATACTGCTGTACCTGAGCTACCTCGCGGGACAGCAGAGCCAGGACTACGGCTGCCTGTACAGGATGTCCTGCCAGAAACCACACCAGGCGGCGCTCTATGCTTCTGGAGCGGAGCTGTTACTGCAGGGAACGAAACTGTTCCAAGGGTAATAATAAATAATTTCCTAGGTAACAAGAATACCAGTTACTTGACTGAAGACGAGATAATGCTGTACCAGAGCTAGGACTATGGCTGCTTGTACAAGATGTCCTGCCAGAAACCACACCAAGCCGCGCTTTATGCTTCTGGAGCAGAACTGCTGTTGCAGGGAACGAAACTGTTCCATGGGTAATCTGAAACTTGTTTAGAAAATATCAGCATAAATCAAATAGTCTCTGCAGAAACAAAGGATATCATATTATAAGAATGCACTTTATAGCAATATAAATGTTTCCCTAGATGCGACGCTTCTTTGTAACGACATAGTGTCAACGATCAACCGGCAGAGTGAACTAGAGTGAGAGAACAAGGGAACGCTCGATGTTATATTAGGCTATGGTGACGTGAAATCATACAAAAATAGGGCTCTTAGGCCTTTTCGCACGAGAGCTTTTTTAACGGACGTTCAAATAGAACAAATGCATTCCAAGTATCTCTGTTCAGACGTCAACGCTTTTTTAAAGCTCGTGCGAATTAGGGCTAATGGGGCTACCTGCGTCAAATGTTTGACCACCATTTGACGCCTGCCAGTGGCGTTGACGCCTCGTTTTGCTAGAAGTTCCCTAACTGTCGTGAACTGTGTCATCGGTGTCTGCATTCCTGCCAATCAAAATATACCTAACCACTTTGCAGTGGCACTACCTACATAAAACTAATGCTGATTTTCATGCCTATTTTATGACTCCTCAAGCAATGAGCAAATCCTTCTTGTTAGCCTTTATTAAATTAATACAACTATCAATAATATCTCTATTCTCTATTGTTTTTTGTTAATAATAATACTTTAGTGATTAGGGGGAAAATAAGTAAACACAGTCACAGTTCATTATTCAAATAAAAAACCAAAACAAATTCAACATTTATTGTTCCAGAAACAGCATCGAGTTAGAGCCATACGAGGACATATCCAACGGCATCAGAGAGGCGGCGTCGAGGGGCGAGCGGGGGATGCCGTGCCAGCGCTACCAGTGCACGTAGGACGAGTGTAGTCAAAACATTACACCTGTAAAGAAATATTGCTCAAGAATACCATCGCCACAAGATTGCCACCTCAATGTGCTTAGAATGATCTTACATTTTATGTTCTTATTACATTTAATGTTGATAGAGTAAAATAACCTAAAGATTCTTGATTTCAATTAAAAAATCTGTGCCACTGATTTTAAGACCAATGTACGGATGAATTTGAGCTTTAAAGCAATGTAATTAAAGTCCACTTCACTTTAACGCTGAAGTCATTCGACGCTCAAATTCTATCAACGTAAAAACTTATACTAAGCCTACTGAAATAGAAATAATATTCGTATCTATGCCAGACAAGTCTAGATACTTGGCGTACTGACTCTAGCGGGTTTTAATATAAACATCAAAGTTAGCATCTTCTCTAAGCATCTTGGCTCAATTTGCCAAACCACCATTTTAATAGAGCTTTTTCGTATTTAATTGACTTCTTATCATATTTTTGGTTTTAAATTCTCAACTTATTATAACAATTCTTAAATCTGTTCGTACCCAACCTTTATCTATTCTGTCTAATGTCTTGTTTAGATTAAGTATATTAAACTAATTAATTATTATTGAGATTAAATTATGAGTCTACCAAAATCTACATTCTGTTATTTTTCCTGTTTCTTATATCATTCCTTACCTATTAATACCTAAAATGTAAAGGCCTAAAATAAAAAAAGTTTCTGCTAAGTTTTGAGTGAGCGTGCAGTTTATGACAATGCGGTGAGGTACGATGCGGCTTTGAGTTTCGATCTAAAATGAATAATATTCCCCTTTCTTCTTCAACAAAGATTATAGCTTGTGCGAGGAATACCTATGGGCTATGACGACTAGTGCAACGGGTGGGATTTGAACCGTCATCTTTTCGGTATAGTCCACTCCCTTGCCGCTGAGCTATTGAGACTTGTATTCTATACTACAATGATTAGGGTACCTGATTTACAATCCTTGGCGTCCTATCATCAGTATTATTGATACGGGCAGCTCTGTACTCCGAATACGATACATATCCATCACCATCGGTGTCATCAGTTAGGAGGGTGCGATCCACTATGGCTAAAAATTATTAAAAAAACCATCATTGGATACTTTGCCTATAAAAAAATATTAATCATTTATCCACCCTCTGTGTGACAATGACAAAACCTCAAAATATAAGTTGAGATAATATGTTCAGCTTCATGATTCAACAATACTTTCAAATAAATCTAAAATTGTGTTGTGGATTTGGAGGAAAAAATAATTTCACTCGTATATATAATCTTCAAAACTTTCATACTCTGATATTAAAAATCAAAAAAATCAAAGTCAAGCATTAATGGTAAATCAAAATAGACTTTTATGGTAGGTCAAGAATTCAAGATCATTTTATTTATTTCATGTAGAACAACATGTATCTCAAGACTCTACCATGCACCTTACCGGTTCGGAAAACAAATTCCACCGAGAAGAGCCGACACTAAGATGTTACTTTTTACAACATCAGTAATATTATTTCTCATATAATAGCTTTATCAATGTAACCAGTTAACATAAATAATAAACTCAATTTCTGAAACTAAGTCGCATTTTTATGCTTACCAATGAACGCGTCCATATCTGTGGTTTCTGGTTCAATAGAATCATCCTCTTGTTCCTCAGGAAATGCATGTTCAATCGTGTGATATACTGCCTGAAACACAAAAAAATATAAGTACTAATGCTTCGACCACTTTGCACCAAACCTGCCAACTTACAATACAAGGTGTTTTTTTCGTGGTTTCAGAACCTTAGCTAATTGATATCCATTTGTAACATTTATATTGACCCTAGTCTTAAAATAATTAAAAAATTTAATCGAGAAATTATTGTTTGAAAAATTCGCGAACCGATAGTATCCCGCTGCGTCATTCAGAGAAGTGGCGCTCGGCAACTACTAATGTTTCTCACAGGTTCGAGTTTGTGTCGACATATTTTTATCCAAAACAAAAAGTGCCTAGTTTTCCAAAACAAACAAGTGTAATCGATGGCGATTCACTTAGCCACTCTCTAAAACCATTAAAATTTCATCGTGTATAATTAAAAGCCAAGCTGGCGTAAGCTACTGGCTTTGGATAAGACAACAATGAATTATTTTGAAATAATTGAGCACCAGCTTGCAACAGTACCTATTTACTGAGGAAGTGAATAACCTTTTTATTTTTAGTTAAACTCAAATATCAATAAGTAATATTATTCATCAGTAACGTTCATATTATCATGGCGTATAAAATTTGTACTCGTTGATAAGTATGACAGAAAATACTAAACGCATAAATGTAAAAGAGATGGCTATATACTAATGTGGCTTACTCGTCTATGTCACGTACAGTATGTTACATATTATGTAAAATCTATTTTATTTTTACTTAAATAAAATCATTATTCAATACTTTTATGTAGTACTTACTTTTAACATTTCTAATCCATCTAATTTCGAGTTTCTATCGTAATCATGAGACGAAAAGTAGTGGAATTCTAGTTCCTCCGGCGTCATGTTGGCCAAAGCTTCCGCTGTTAGAACCTTCGCATCTTCTTCTAAATGCCTTTAATTAAAATAATAGCTATAATTATTTCAAAGTAATTAAGGTATTCTTTACCATCAGGCTTGAGGAGTTGAGGAGTTGGTTCATGCTTGGTTACAATTTCAATTCACAATCCGTGATTCGATGCGTGGCCGAAGTCAAACCTCAGGCTCCCCGAATAGGAGGCTAACATCTTAACCACTTACCGCTCTAGATCCTACCTACTTAAAAAACTGGCCAAGTGCGAGTCAGACTCGCGCAGTGAGGGTTCCGTACTCGGGTATTTTTCCAACATTTTGCACGATAAATCAAAAAACTATTATATGCATAAAAATAAATAAAAATCCGTTTTAGAATGTACAGGTAAAGCCCTTTCATATGAGACCCCACTTGGTATAGTTATCTTACATTGAAAATTGAAACATATTTTAATTTTTTTTAAGTGATGTGACCACAAACTCGCGGTTTTCAGATTTATTTCTGTACATGTGCTATAAGACCTACCTACCTGCGTCATGATTCTAGGTCAACGGGAAGTACTCTATAGGTTTCTTGACAGATACGACAGACAGACAGACAACAAAGTGATCCTATATAAGGGTTCCGTTTTCCTTTTGAGGTACGGAACCTAAAAATCAAATGTGACAGTTTGAATGTGCGTTACTCCTTCGCGCCACAATGACTGCACCGATTTGGCTGAAATTCAGAACAGTGAGAGATTATGCCCTAAATTAGTAAATAAGCTAAAGACATATTTTAAGTTCTTCCTACTTACTTGGTATCGTGTAACAGCTTTGTGTCGCTGGTAAGAGAGTCTGACGATCTAGGCTTGTAGTGTTGGTGCTTGTGCTCCACTGCGTGATGTCCGTGCGGGTGGTGCGGCCCTCGGCACACGCACGCTGACAACCAGCTTAGTATCAGGAGTAGGCAAGCTGGAATTGTAAAAATTGTACTCAAATAGAGCCTTAGATTCTATTGAAAAAAGCCCCAAAGGAGCGGACTGAATTGTAAAAGGTTGGCAGTTCAAACCTCACCCTTTGCACTATTGTCGTATTCCTAGCACAAGCTTTACGCTCAGCTGGAGAGGAAAGGGGAGTATTAATCATGATTAGCATGACTTATATTCTTTAAAAAAAAAACACAAAAAAGCCTGAAAAATACAAAATGCGTGCTGGTAGTGCGGCGCGATGGCAGTATCCAATGCATGCTCCCTGAAGTTATAGCACAAGGAACTTATATTAAAAATTCATTCACTACGCTGGCCAAGTGCGGATTGGCAGACTTCACACACCTTTGAGAATATTATTATGGAGAACTCTCAGACATGCAGGTTTCCTCACGATGTTTTCTTTGGCCGTTAAAGCAAGTAATATTAAATACACATAACTCCAAAAAGTCAGAGGTGCCCGGGATCGAATCCTCGACCGCCTGAGGCCCCCGAATAGGAAGATAAGGTCTTACTGGGCTGACACAGCTATACTAGACTACCGGCCCATGTCCAAAAAATGGATGGGTCATAATATGAACCACCAGGTGACGTATATAGGACAATATAAGAGCATAAAATAATATAAGATTCAGCACTATGCCGTCACTTGTAAGCTGTCCGAGTGCTGGTGAGAATTTTAAAGGTGCAGGTGCAGGCCCATCCATTTTTTGGACATGGGTCAGTAGTCTATACCTCCTATACAATCGACTAAAACTGATCGCCACACGTCGTCAATTAATTTAACAATTTACAAATAAAGAGACAAAACTACATTCGAGATTCGCATAATACCTGTGTAATTTGAGGCATTGTATTGCACCAAAGGGTCGGCCGGGGGAGACGGACAGATGGGCCCACCCCCGGGGTCCACGGGGCATACATCCCGCGGAGACGCAATATTCACACCTCATTTCACAACTACCCTGCCTATTACATTTGTCAGCACCCAGGAAATTTTAGTAAACTGTTTATCAGGAAAAAGACGAGACGATTTTGATTTATTACGGATCTTTAAAAGGAAGTAAATTAAGAGCGGTTGGTTTTTCTTGATAAGCGATTTTATTGGGCGGAGAGAAAAAAGACACCTTTAATTTATAGGTAGTTTACTAGAGGATGCCCGTGACTTCATCCGCGTGGATTTAGGTTTTTAAAGATCCCATGGGAAAAAGTTGCCTATGTCAATTACAGGGACGCAAGTTACCTCGGTACCCATACAAATCGGTTAAGCGGATAAGTTTTTGGGAATCCCGTGGGAACTCTTTGATTTTCCGGGATAAAAAGTAGCCTAGGTCCGTCCCCGGGATATAAGCTAACCTGTACCAAATTCCGTCAGAATCGGTTAAACTGTTGGACCGTGAAAAGGTAGCAGACAGACAGACAGACACATAATATAAGTATGGATGGATAGAACATCACTAGTTTTATAGCGTAGAAGAGGAGATAGGCACCATGGACTGTGGAAATTCCGATAAGAGTCCTTTGTTTTGCAAACTGGTGCGTCAACTACCGTCTCGTCTATATAAAAGTGGAATAAAACAAATGGTCACGCTAACCATTTTTTTGTAACTGATAAAAATGTAACTGGAGAGGTCTCACAAATTCCAAAAACAAAAACAGGTGCTCTAAAAGTACCCTTTCAAAAAATCTATTACAGTGTACTTTCAATAGATCGAATGCATAATTTATTCGGTCCCCTCTATCAAACTGAACAGTTGTCGCGGGAAAGACGAGCCCAGCCTACAATCGGACCCCACTTTGTTATGGGGCAGTGTATAAAATGAAGCAGTAATGGAGGACAAATTATGCGCTCGCGGTAACAAGTGCGCGCTCCGTATGTCATGGTGTCCGTCACAAGTGATGGCAAATGACACTCATGGTTGTACAAAACACTAAACATACCTAATAATATCTGCAGAACTGAACTTTTTTTTATTTCTAACTAGCCGATGCCCGCGACTTCGCCCGCGTGGATTTAGGTTTTTCGAAATCCCGTGGGAACTCTTTGATTTTCCGGGATAAAAAGTAGCCTATGTGCTAATCCAGGATATTATCTATCTCCATTCCAAATTTCAGCCAAATCCGTCCAGTAGTTTTTGCGTGAAGGAGTAACAAACACACACACACACACACACACACACACACACACATACAAACTTTCTCCTTTATAATATTAGTGTGATAGCCGATGCCCGCGACTTCACCCGCGTGGATTTAGGTTTTTCGAAATCCCGTGGGAACTCTTTGATTTTCCGGGATAAAAAGTAGCCTATGTGCTAATCCAGGATATTATCTATCTCCATTCCAAATTCCAGCCAAACCCGTCCAGTAGTTTTTGCGTGAAGGAGTAACAAAAACACACACACACACACACACACACACACACACACACACACACACACACACACACACACACACATACAAACTTTCTCCTTTATAATATTAGTGTGATAGTGTGATAGTGTGATTGAAAATATTAAAGTAAAACTTAAAGCTAGCCTTATCTAATTACTATATAAACATGTCCGCGTGTAATGGTGCCAAGAATATTAGCTGCATTTCCGCGCTGGACAGCCAGGCTGATCCGTTACGCAAAAAATGAGCCAGCCCTTCTATCACCCGATGAGGCTAATCGTGGTGAAATGTCTCGTAATATTCTTTTAGCACTTAGACTCCATGGCCCCCAGAAATGAACTACTTAATCTGTCTGTATATCATGGTAGCTGCCACAATGTCAAACCTAAATATACCTATAAACTGAAAAGTGACTGACTGACTGATCAACGTACAGCTCTCAAACTATTGCACCGATCGGCCTGAATTATGACTTGGATAGATTAGAAAGAATTTTTGAAAATCAACCCCTAATAATGGGGTAAAATAGGGATTTCAAATTTGTGTAGTCCACGCAGACGAAGTCGCGAGCATAAGCTAGTTGCATATAATATGGCCCTATGAACAATATTATGGAATATGGAGCTCTTGTCAAAAATTAATTATTTGAATGAATGTAGTGCTGATTACTATTAGTTATTGTTTCATTTGAAACTGATCATAAACTAAAAATTCACCAAATGAAAACTAGAGTTTTCAAACTTTACAAGGATATGATAAGTTATGAAACCAGGTAAGTTACTCAGTCTTGGATCTCTCAGACTTAGGACCACTATTTATAGCAAAAACAGATATTTCTGTGGAGCTTGCGGTTTTGTTATTTACTCATTCCTCAAACAATAAGACCGTGTGTCACGGCACAGCATAGAGTAACACGGCCCCTAAAGTCTTTCAACGTCCCACCATATTATCACCCGATGACACCCTAATCCTGTGCGATTACAATTCATATAACTGCACTAGTAAGAACGGGTCACAAATTCCTTTATTACTTACCAAGTTTTGGTTACATTTCGACCATAATCGCTAAATACTCGTAACAAATAATACTACAAGGCGTAGTATTAGTCGTACCAGTAGTTAAAATGACCGCCTCCTACTCGATCGATGGTTGCGGTTCGATCTCGAGCGTGCACCACTAACTTTTTGGAGTTCTTTGAGTTTTAAGCAATTACATATCAGTTGCTTTAGCGGTGAAGGGAACCATCGTGAGAAAACCTGGACACCTGAGAGTCTTCCACAATGTTCTCAAAGGCGTGTGAAGTCTGCCAATCCGCACTGGGCCAGCGTGGCAGACTACGGCCTAAACCCTTCTTATTCTGAGAGGAGATCTGTGCGCAGTAAACGCACGCAGTAAAAAAGTGAAGTTTTTATTTTATGTCTATGGTCTACTTATTATTTTGAACGTGGCGTAGATTGCTAAACTAAAGATTAAAATTGATTTGGTAGATAATTTAGCTTTTGTTTTTTTAATTTCTGTGGTCTGCTTTAAAAAAATTACAGGCTTAATATACGGAATTTATTTTTGGAAATAGTCACGTCTGAAAAGACTGTTTGGTTAAACCTTTGACGGTCCCAAAGAGGGGGTTGTAAGTTAAAAACATATAACTCGGACTCAGTCTCTTCAGGAAAATAAACTTATAGGAATCTGTAAAATATTTTTATAGTAAATATTTCGTGAAATCTGACCGTACATAAGAAGAAGAAAATTAGCTACCTATTCTAAACAGTCACACAATTGACAACGTAATAAACAAAAGTGGGGACTTACCTTTAGCTAACATTTCTTTCACATAACTTAGATGTAGGATTTCCTTTTTACTTTCTATAAACTATAAACAATAATTTCACATTAACCTTAGCACAGTAGCATCGTTTTAGTGAAATGACAGAAGAAATCAATTTTACAGCGCAAGCGCAAGCAATGCAAACCAAATTGTATTTAATCTCAATAGAAAAAAAGTTAATTTTCGAATGAAGTTGTATTCATTTTCAGCGCATGACTTTGAGGTGCCCTTTCAGAAGCTTTGGCGATTTTCACTAACTCACGCAAGATGGCGTTAGTAGTCTTGAAATCAGCAACTTGGCAAGCGAAAACTACACTAGATAATAAGAAAGAAGAAAGATTACTGAACGCAAACTTTTGATGTTTCATTTGTAAACTTATGGATTCTGTTGTTACTTGTTTCTAATAATTCTAGTGCCTATATTTTATTCATGAATAGAATATAATTAGTACGTAGTATTTCTATTTTAGATTGATATCAGCTATCAAGTACGAATTTGAAAATAATATTATTGAATGTTCTTTTTGCAAACTTTAGTTATGTACACGTCAGACAAATAAATATACATAGTACGTATTCGAAATTCATATTACGCCATATTTTATCATTTTTGTGCACGGTTTTTAGCAATTTTTTATTCTTTCTCTGCGTATGCGTATTTCCTCATTTCTGAGGGTCGTGATCCTCTTTCATTAATCACATAATATTGGTTTTTAATAGGCGTGATTTGAAGAACTGGATTTAAACAGACGAAAGTACGCAACATTCGCGTCAATTCATTTTTTCAAAAATGGAATCCCGCGCGCGTTTCGTTTTACCTAGGCACTTAAGTAGGTACTTCAACATTGCGGATTGCGGTAGAAATAGTAAGTAGAAGATTTTTTATTTAATGCTTGGCTATTTTTTTTTTCTGTAAGTAAGTTTGGTTTCCTTAGGATAATAATGTGATGCGATGGGCTTTCAGATTCCAAATCAATCTATTTAAACTACATTAGATTTTATAATCGTTAAAATATCGTCATTTGTAAATAATTCGATTAATCATTTAAATTTAAAAAAAGTTTCCGACGAATTGAGAACCTCCACCTTTTTTGAAATCGGTTAAAAATCCATGTGAAATTGAAATAAAAGAAAGTGAGTCTACTGAGAAGTATTTATCTTATTGTCATTTCTAATAACTACGTAAATGGTAAAATATCTATTTTACTGAAACCTCTACCTAATAAAAACGTATTTCATTTAAAATTTTTTTTTTTTTTTTTTTTTAACTCTTTATTAAAAAGCTTAGTCACTAAGTGACTATGTCGCTTTATTATTTACAATCAACTTCACACTTACATTAACTTACTTACTTCGAATCTTAAAAAATATTCTACTTAACTTATATAGTAATTTAGCTTGATCACACGCAGGAAATGAAAGAAACGTAACACAATCAAAAATATTAAAATTTAAATCAAAAATATTACATAAGCTTAACCTAAACGATTCATTCCGAACACACTCCAACAACACATGGTAAATATCTTCAATTACTCCACACGTGGAGCAATTGGAAGAATCTGACTTTTTCATGAGAAAGGCAAATTTATTAGTAGGAATGTGTCCGGAGCGAAGCCTAAAAGCTGTAATTAGGTCTGATCGACTGGTTTTGTATTTATCAAACCAACAAAACCTCCATGGTTGGGACTGCATCGTCCTGTACCAGATGCCCTTCTCCCTGGATCGCTCATCAAAATACTCGTTCCAGAGAGAATAACACCTCACTCTTACATGCCAAATAAGATCTGAAAAAAAAGGTTCTAGTGCCATGTTCACACCATCGAGGCAGGCTTGTTTAGCAAGGGTGTCCACCTTTTCATTGCCGGTAATGTCAACATGCGATGGAATCCACTGTAAATAAACAGACTTAGATCCTGAATTAAAATCCAAGATTTGTTTTATAATTTTGTAGGCAATCGGGGAGCCTCGATAAGTCGAGGTGCATCGAGCCAAATGCTGCAGGGCACTTTTCGAATCGGTAAGGATAACAATCCTGCTGACATCAACTGATTCAATGTATGACAACGCTTCTGAAATAGCCAATAGTTCAATAACCATTATACAATGGTTTTGATCGTATTTAAATTTAGAGTAGCTATTAGTGTGCTCATCATAAACTGCAGCACCAGATGCGTCGTATTCTTTTGATCCATCTGTGTAAATTGGGTAAAAGCTGTTATAAGAATTTGCAAGAAATTGCTCGACTACTGTTTTTAATTGGTGTGCAGTATACTCTTTTTTAGGTTTATTAATAGAGGGAATATCACATCTAACAAAGTCATTAACATTCAAGTTGCTCACCCAAGTTTCCAGGGAAAACATTTCTAGTTGTCTACTTCTATATATGGGGACAGAATTTAGTTCTTGATGAATCATTACTAATAGAGGTTTACGTTTATTTAACCAATTACTTGGGGTTTCACATAATTGAGATAATTCACTCAGCAGGTCTATCACCTTATTACTATGAAAAGATTTAGCTTTAAACCAAAACTTGCCCGCTAAGTAACGTCTGCGAATATACAGCGGTTGTAGAAACAGCTCGCTTTCCATAGCATGTATGGGTGTCGTTTTAATGAAGTTTCCTATTATTCGCATGGCTCGATTTTGTACCATATCCAGCTTCTTTAGATGACATTTCGCAGCGTTATCGTACAAAAAACTTCCGTAGTCTAACCTGCTCCGAATAATAGAAATGTAAAGACGTCGTAAATGCGTAGGGTGGACACCCCAACTAGACCCTGTTAAAATTTTGAAAATGTTTAAAAATCGTAAAACTTTTTGGGTAGTCTCCTTTATATGTTTACTCCAACGTAGCGAGCGATCAAGCCAAAGCCCAAGGTACTTGACATTTTCCACAAGTTCTAGTTGACAATTATCGACCTCAAGGTGTATAGCACTTTGTCTTCTACCTTTCGAGAATAAGCAAATTTTACTTTTGACTGGAGAAATGTCAAGACCTAAATTATTGATTAACTTATTAAATAATTCTAGTGCTATTTGTACTTCGTTTTGAGCACGAGTGAGATTCTTATCTGAATAGTAAATTACATAATCATCAGCAAATTGCGATATCTTGACACTGTGCAAGGACTGAATCTGTTGACATATCTGTATTGTTGCCACATTAAACAATAGCGGAGACAAGGGATCTCCCTGTGCTAATCCTAAACAAGCAGTTCTGCTTATTTCATCGTCATGAATACGAATTTTAAGTCGTCGCTCGTTAAGGAAATTCCATAAATAATCACATATCTTCACACCAACACCATGATCGTGTAATGTTTTCAAAAGCATTGTTATATTGACATTATTATACGCATTATTTATATCGATAAAACAGGCAAGAGTTGTTTGGTTATGGGAGAAAGCCATCTGTATGGTAGACACCAATCGACTTAAACTATCGTGACATGATCTAGCTTTCCGAAACCCTACTGTAGCCTCGGAGAAAAGATTATTATGTTCAAAATACCACTCTAACCTTTTATGTATAATTGAATGAAATGTTTTACACAAACAGGAAATTAGTGAGATTGGTCTAAAAGATGAGCTTAAATTAGGATCTCTGCCTGGTTTTGGTATTGCAATTATTGTTATATCCCTCCATTGCCATGGAACTACATTAAGTGAAAAAAACAAATTATATAGCTGCAACAAAATAAGCAGTCCCTTCTTGGGTAAATTCCGTATCATAGAGTACGATATACTATCACATCCAGGAGCTGTGTTTTTAAATTTGATTGAGTTTTCCACTTCACATATGGATATAGGGCATTCTAACTGTGGGTTGTTAATATTAAAAATAGGGGCTGGTAGGGAAACATAGTCGGGGGTAAAAGATTTTAAAAAAGAATTAGCATTTTCGTTATCAATATAGGGCCTCGAAACTCTGTGACCTTTAAACCAGCGCATGCGATCCCACATTTCTTTAGCGGTTGAAACCTCATCAAGCGACGAACAATCTTTCTGCCAAGACAATGATTCCGCCCTTCGTATTAATCTTTGGGATTCCTTAATCTTGTTTTGAAGTATATCTAAATTAGCTGGGGTAGGGTTTTTTCGAAATTTTGAAAGCGCCAACCGACGTTCAGCAATTATTTTTGATAAGTTTGCATTCCAATAATGCCTGGGGGTAAATTTTTTAGCAGGGTTCTCATTAATTTTAATAATAGGTATGTATTTATCTGCTGCTTCAATCAAATGATTAATAAAAAGATCATATGCTTCTTGGGGGTCGAGGGGTAGGATAAAGTGAGAAAAAATATTATCCAGATAATCCCTATATTTCGGCCAGTCCGCTTTTCTAAAATTTCTTCTTACAGTGGGCTTAAATGATGGATTAAAGTCTATTGCAATTTTAATAATTAGGTGATCACTGCCTAGTGACTCGTTACACACATTCCAATTTAATTTGAGAGCTAAATTTAGAGATGCAATCGATAAATCAGGAGCAGATTTTTGTAACCTACCATTAACGAGCTTAACACGTGTCGACTCTAGATTGTTTAATGTGACAAAGTTGCTTTCAAATAAAGCATCACATATTTGAGTACCTCGAAGATCCGTCCTATTAGACCAGTTGGAGTGATGGCCGTTAAAATCACCTAAAATTAAGCTATCTTTATCCACAATAGACAACACAAATTCCCAATCACTCTGACTTGTTCTAATAGAAGGAGGGCAGTATACAGCAATTATATCTTTTAAAACTGGACAGTTATAAATTTTAACATGCATTAACTCGATACCTGTATTACTCGTATTTAATATGGGAACTGTTTTTGCTTTAACAGATCGATGAATAAAAACTGCAATGCCCCCATAGCCATCCCACCGATCTTGTCGGAAACATTCGTAACCATAAATATTTAAATTTGTATCGACATCTAACCATGTTTCACATACAACTGCGATATGAATTTTCTCTTGATTTAACAATTGTTTAAATACGACTAATTTGTTTTTGATACTTTGAGCATTCCATTGAATTATTTTTAGACTACTTTCCATTAAATTTATTAAATAATTGTTTAATTAGAGCAAGGCTAGGAAATTTATCTTCAGCAAAAGTTAAAAACCATTCCCATATTAGTTTTAACACTTCTACAGTCTTCTTCGTTATAGAATATGACTTCATAAATAATATTTCAGCAATTCTTTCAAGTAGTTCAGCACAAGAGGCTTTCTTTTTAGTTGTCTCTTCATCTCCACTTTGTGCAAGATTGTCTTTCGTATCTCCTCTTCTGTTCCAAAAATCATCCTCTTCAAATTCCCTATCTTTCTTTTCTTTACCTTTCCTCTTTTTCTTCTTGTTGGATTCATCTCGACGAGAAGTTGTAGGTTTAGGTTCATCACTATAATTTTCTTTAGCAGCTTCGGCATAGCTTCTTCGAGGTAGAGATTCCATAGATTCGGCATGAGATAGGTCAGTATCACAGGATGCAAATTTGGGAAAATCTTTTTGATTCGGCGGAGATGGCGGAGCATACATTGTTGAAGCTTTTTTGTAAGTAACATTAAACTGTGACATTATTTCACGTATTTTTTTCTCTTTTTTGTAGATCGGACATGACTTATTCAGTGACCAATGTGGGCCTGAGCAATTAACGCACTTGAAATTCGTAGTTTCGCAATTATCGTGATTTCCTGTACATTTCGGGCATACAATTTTTTTATTTGGGCAATTATTTTTGCTATGGCCAAAACGCCAGCATTTGGTACATTGCGTGACTGAAAAAACATACTTTTCGATTTGGATTCTCATATCGCAAACATATACATATGGAGGCACTGCCGTACCTTTGAATCCAAGGCGAATTGTTTCGCTTGGTAACCATCCAGTTTCGTCATCATTTCTTCGCATGAGTCTTTTCACTGACACTAGTTCGTGTTCTGTGCGTATGTTTTCTTTAATTTCTTCTTCAGGTAACTCAATTTCTACATTTCTAATTATCCCATATGATATCCCCACTTCATAAGTTTTTTGTATTCTCCATCCTTTTTCTAAAAAGGTATTACACGAAACCAGTTTTTCAGCGCTTTCTATATTACTAAATTGGATACGGACTTTGTATGGATTAACGTATCTAATTCTAGTGACGTCAGTAATATTTTCGCTACGAAGCAATTTAGCCAACTGAAACTGTTTTGGAATCGACTCCTTAGAGTAAATTCCCACTTCTATTGTATTTTCTTCTTCAGTGTTCTTCTCTGTGTACGTTCTGGCCCTTCTTTTGCCGTGTCTACCAACATAAGTCCATCCATTCGTAGAGTCTGACTCCCTCGCTCTTTTATTCGCCCCTCCTGAGTTAGATTCTTCGTTATTATTCATGTTGGAGTGTCGAGATTCGCCGGACATACTCTCGTCCTCAGGCAAGGGCGGATCCAGCATTGTTCAACTTTATACGTCCGAGCGACGCCGTCGACTCCGCACGCGCAGACACTGCCGCGAACGCGCTCTTTCGAATACTATCGGAGCAATAAATACACACCCTCGAGACAATACCGCTCTGAGCGAGCGTTCGGTGCGAACTGTATTTCATTTAAAATCAACGTAATTAAATCCAGGAAATAACTACAAAATCACATTATAATCACGTTTAAAATTTTGATATACCTTCTTACGACTCATTTTCTCTTAACTCCTCACTGAAATAGATCTCTATTCCTTTAAAGATTGGAACAGAATTTACTGGCACAACAAGGCTTTGTTGATGCGCAAAACGACATAACCTTCTAAGCCTAGCAATGTGAAATAGATCGTATTTGAATCAAGTAGAGTTTAATTTTAGTTGTGGACAAATATGAATGGAGTCGTTTTATTATAAAAATGTTTATGTTTATAGCGATCTGTTGTGGGGAAGTTAAAAAGAGACGGGCGTATGTAAGCGTGTGAAGTATCGTATGATCAATACATCGGGGGCTGCGTCGTTGGTGGATACGAGGAGGCTTGTAGAACTCCTAATGTTCGTTTTCTTACATTTGCATGCTAATTGCCGTCACCGCTCAGGACATTCCTTTTGTCCGTGTGTCACATAATTGCTGGATTAGCGACGTATTTTTTTGTAGTAGAGTTTAGTGGCCATTTTTCCCCGTTTTAGATTTCCAAGTTTTTTTTTGTGTTTGGAGTTTTATGTGCTCTCTTTTTCTGTTTGCTTTCCCATTGCAAAGCCATCGCCGTCGTCAACCTATTTCAAAAAAGCGGTTAATAACACAAAATGGAGTTCATATTGTGTTTTTTACGGCCGCGGCGGACAATTTGTAGTCTCATTAATTTAAAAAAAAGATATTGCGGTTTATTTTATGTTTTCAATAGTATGTCGTTGATACCTATCACATAATATTTCTCTCCATGTAGTTCGAAAACCATAATTGGATTAGTTTTCCTAAATAAAAAACAAGTTTTTTACATTGCTTTTGGCATGCAGTGTTGCCTGGCTAAAATTTCTTTGTGCCTCATTCAATTCAATCTACCTGACATCGCTGAAGTAAATACTAGATTACAGGTACACAGTTGGTACACCTACAACTTACAAGAGATAACCAAGAATGGAATAAATGTTGATAAGCTCAACGAATTGCGAAGCTGAAGTGGCAATACATGTGGCACATGGTTCGAAGAAACGATAGTCGTTGTGGACCCTAAGTTGCTGAAATGGTGACCTCGAATTTTTAATGGGAAAGCACATTATCTGGAACCGGATTTTAACCGGAAGGCAGACTCTCATACATGTCTAGTGAGATCGACAGAGGGTATCAATCACTGGAAGTCGTTGGGTTTCAGGAAGTGCAAGTCCTTGGACCCTGGCAAGACCTTGGAAGTCAAGACAAGAGACCTTTATCCAGCAGTTGACGTCTATCGGTTGATAAAAACAACGATGATGAAGGACCTAAACTTTTCAAGTGCCAATTAAGTACCTAAGTATCCTTCTAAACCATATTTAAGTAATATAATATCCATATTCCATACTCTTCCTACTTATAATTAATATGCAAAAATATGTCTGTCTATCTGCATGTCTGCTAACTATTCACAGCCTATCAGTTTAATCAATTTTGGCGAAATTTGGTAGATTGAGTTAATTAAGGTTCATCCCGAGGACGGCCATACGCATAAGTTACTTTTTGTCCCGGAAAATCAAAGAGTTCTCATGGGATACTTAAAATCCTAAATCCACACGGAGGAAGTCGCGAGCATTATTTGTTTTGTATACAGATAAGTAGCTTACATCCTGAAAACGAACACAGGCTATTTATCCTGAAAACCTGAGTTCCCAGGGGGGAAAATCCTAAGTATATGCATGCGGACGAATTCGCGGGCATCAGCTAGTATTTAATATATGCCTAGGCATACGGCCAGAAATATCATTTCTACAGTATAAATGTAACAAGAAACAATAAATATTCGGTTTCCTGGCACCGAACCGAGATTTGAGGTGCAGGGCGGGCGGCGGTTGCTAGGCAACGCTCCCCAGCCTCCCTCCGGATCACTTTTAAACTTTCATGTCGGAAAGTTTTTAAGGTTTGCTTGCGGCTCTGAAACGTCTCTTTTTGTTTAAAGTCTATGATGAGAAATGTGAGGTAGATTTGTTGATTATTATTTTAACTAAGTAACTACCTAAGTGCTAAGGAAGCTGTGATATCGGCTCGAACTTTTTGGAGTTATGTGCGTTTTAAGTAGGTAATTAAATATCACTTGTTTTAATGGTTAAGGAAAACATCGTGAGGACATCATCCTGCATACAATACTTACTGCATAATGTCCTCAAAGGTGTATGAAGTTTGCCAATCCGCACTTAGCCAGCGTGGTGGTTTTTGGCCAGAAGCCATTCTCATTCTGAGAGGACACCTGTGCTCAGTAGTGAGGCGGTGGTGGGTTGATGCAGATGATGATGAGATGATACTACAGTCAAATTTCTTAGATGAGTTTCTATGTGGTTTTATACTGCTACTACCTACTTACCTACTCTTTAATTTTTCCGGGGAATTTCCAAATTCCTCTTCCTTGATACTGATATCTATTCTCATTCTAATTCCTATTATTTTTCAACTTCAAACATATTAGGCAATATTCTGCAATCTCGCTTCAATATTCATTACCGCTTTAAGCCTCGTGTTTTTTCTGTCATATTTCATACACAGGTAAGTGGCGCGGTGAATTACCTGACACTTTCCGAGATTAAATGAGCGGTAAAAATGTTTTTCGCCTTTTTCACATATTGCGAGCACTTTATGGCAACACTTACGTACTTTAGAGGGTGTTTGGTGTGTAGCGATTCGTTGTATATGATTTTTAGTATGACAGATAATATAAAACTTCGATGTACAATTCACCAATAAACTCTGTGTAAATCAAAGTAAGTTTAGAGGAATGCACCTATATCCACTTTCATCTTATTTTCCATTAGCACTTGGTTGTAAATGTACTGAAAGTAGTAACCCTACAGGTATACTTACATCTACATATTATACCTAAGTATACTCTCAGGTACCTACTAAGCTAAATTTTATAAAAAAAATATATTTTCATATACGAGTATCTACAAGTAGGTATATTGCTTACCGAATACAACAAAAGTTATGGACAAACGTTGAAATGTTAAAAATCATAAGAGTTCTATGTACTTATGTATCTACCAGTTTGTTTAAAAATCTTTTCATCGCTCTGAATTAAAAAAATCTTTTTCTAAAGGAAATCATCCCTGGACTCAAAAAATAAAATGAGTAGGTACATAGGTATTAAGGTACTGATGTCGTAAAGAGTCATTCGAACTTTAACACAACATCTGAACAACAAAGATCCCAAATAAATATTAAGCAACACAGCGCTTCCCAGATTTTTCTACAGGGGAAAAGTTTCCAAGTGAAGCGAGTGTATCGTACAAAATTGATGAAGGAACAGAAACCGCATCCGCGAGGCCCGAAGGTGCTTTTAGCCCCTAATTGGCGAGCTTTTAAGACTACCGCGAGTTTGTTTGACGTCGCAGCGGGTACCTGCGCGTAGAAAAATATGTTACCCACATTGTAACGCCCGCGACTTCGTCCGCGTGGATTTAGGTTTTTCGAAATCCCGTAGGAACTCTTTGATTTTCCGGGATAGAAAGTAGCCCATGTGCTAATCCAGGATATTATCTCAGCCAAATCCGTTCAGTAATTATTGCGTGAAAGAGTAACAAACATACACACACACACACACACACACACACACACACACACACATACACACCACATAAACTTTCGCCTTTATATTATTAGTGTGAAGTGTGAAGTGTGATAGTGTGAAGTGTTATTAGTGTGAAGTGTGATGCTTGTTTGTTAGTTAGTTGTTGGTTTGTCCTTCAATCGAGTCCCGACGGAGTAATTTTTTGCGTGGGCATATTTAAAGACATGGAGAGTGACATAGGCTGCTCTTTATCCCGTATGAAGACGTCAGTCGCGGACATCAGCTAGTATCTCTAAAAAGACTAGCTGATCCGCCCCAGTTTCTGTTTTTTTTTTCTGAAACTCCTTTCTTGTATTCATGTAATATCTCAAACCGGACTCAATGGTTTGAGCGGTACCTACGTTGATCTGTCAGTCAAACAGTTTCTTCTTTTACTTCACGGGACAAGTTTTTTATTATATTATGGCCCTTACTAATATAAATTAAACAGATTTATTTATTCATCAAAGACTTATATTATTATGACAGAAACGTGTGAACTTGATAGATAAAATACTTACAGAAAAAGTTTCACAAACAATTTTTGCATTGATTGTACCTACTAAATTAGGTTCAAAATCCAAAATCAAACATTTGGATCAAGATTTTAGAACTTTACATATACATTATCAAAGTGACAAGTAGGTATCCTCTATTAAGTAGGTACCTACTTTGTTTTTATAATAATATATTCTCAATATAATAATCGTATTGAATACGGTTTCCCACAGTTTACTGTGCTAAAAATTCGATGGCGACAAAGTTAATGTATTTAAAAAAAGTAAAACACGGGCCTATGTATAAAATTCGTTGCCACGTGGCGTCAATGAAAAAGTTTACCGTTCTAATTTCAAATCTACAGTGGGCGGTTGGGCGCGCGCACTTAATTAGGTGGCAATTTTGACAGCGGGGCAACCATTAATTTTCCTGTCAAAATATTTTTAACAAACAATCGAAGCTTACATTCTGCGACTACAACGCACTTCCCACTTTGAAATAACAAAACAAAACCACAATTAGCATAATAGTTAGTTGTATAAAACAGTTTAGAGAGCTATTGTGAATTTAACAATAAAAAATTATCGCGCAGTAACGCGCGATAAGTAACGTTTTACAAATGTCATTTCAGTTAGCATACAGATTTATTAATTGCGTCTCTCAATTAACCTGCCTAACAAATCGGGGTCCTAATATAAATATTTAATCGTGGAAAATGGTTGGAAAGGGAATAATTATAAGATTACCTCTCAAACGTTTCGTGGCGATGAAAAAGGGTAGGCTTTTAAGAGACTTGCACATGATTTTCTGTCTCTTTCATTCTGACTGCTTCCTAGTAGGATGGTGACCCCTTTCAAGCAATTTATAGTCCCAAGTGTGGAATCTCTACATTTATAAAATATAGGTAGATAGAGCCTTAAATAAAGATATGTATTTTCAAATTTCCAAACATGGCATGTCATCATTATTATTCTATGATTATTAATGACGAAGAATGGCGATTCTCTTATTTCGTTTCTATTATTTTTTTAAATTATATTGTGGAAGTTATGAATAGTAGGTACCTCTAAGAATTCAAGCACTGAAGAATGTTTGAAACTGAAAGGTACCTAAGTACCTACTTACTAATGAAAATATAAACTCTATTAATAACTACATCGATACAACTAATAAATACATCGATGATAAAGTAGACAAATGGTATTGCCTCTAATTATTATTATATATTCTGTGGCATTCTCACAAACCTAATGATCGTAATGATTTATGACCCAGTTCACACGTTCATAAAGGCAATTGTATCAAAGTTTTTATTCACCAAAATGGAATAATTCTATGGAAAGCCAGTTTTTGACAAATATACTTAAATACAACGGGTGTTAACATAATACAGATTTCAAGGTATTTAAAGATAAGTAAGTATGTATCAAAATAATATTGTGCGGTATTATTCGCTAATAGAGGCATTATATCCCAGAGTTACTCGGACAATCGAGAGAGCTGCTTTGAGTTATCGTGATATCTACGTGATTAAATCAGAAATGAGGAGATCCGTAGGACCAGAGTAACTGACACAGCTCAACGAGTTGCGAAGCTGTAGTGGCAATGGGCAGGGCACATAGTTCGAAAAACCGACAGGTATACGTTGTGGTCTCAAAGGCTGCTAGAATGGTGACCTCAGGCGGACAGATGACATCAAAAGCGTAGCAGGGAGCCGCTGCATCCAGGCGGCGTAAGACGTTGTGGGGAAGCTCTACAAGAGACAGTAGAATATATCTAGCAATGGGCATCTATCGGTTGACGATGATGATGATGATTGGAATATAATCAGATAATACATGGATACCTAAATGTAAATGTTTTCCGGTATTTTTATAATAATCCTGTAGGTAAAAAGCCATCTAAAGAAGCTGTTATATTCGGGCGTGGATAAGCGCGGCGTCCGCCTCGTAGCTATTAAAAACTTATTAAACATCATCTCGAGCAATTACACCCCTCCCACGAACCCCTTTCTAGTCAGAAATTGCCGGTGATATCATTGGGCGGTATATTGTGAAGGCTTTCGAAAATGGGAATCGAGTGTTTCCTAATTACGAAGAAAATCTATGTTTTGATAGGGGGCATGATTCGAGTGCATCAGCGTTTAGGTATATAGGTATAGATAGGTGATTGCTTTGTCTCATCCACTACTTTTTAATTACCATAAAAAAATTAAGTGTGAGTGTTCACACTTAATTAAGTGTGAACACTCACACTTAATTTTTTAAAAATTGCACATTCAAAACTATAATCCTTTCTTATAATTATAAGAAAAGATTATAGTTTTGAATGTGCAATTTTTTAAGCTTAAATTAACAAAGCTTGTTTTGCTTTGTTTTTAACCCCCGACCCAAAAAGAGAGGTGTTATAAGTTTGACGTGTGTATCTGTGTATCTGTATATTTGTCTCTGGCATCGTAGCTCCTAAAGTAATGAACCGATTTTAATTTAGTTTTTTTTGTTTGAAAGGTGTGATCCGCCTTTCAAACAAAAAGAAAACTAAAAAGTATCGAGAGTGTTCTTAGCTATAAACCAAGAAAATCGGTTCAGCCGTTTGATAGTTATCAGCTCTTTTCTAGTTACTGTAACCTTCACTTGTCGGGAGTGTTATAAATTTTGTTTACACTTGTTATACATCGATGTTTAGACCGAATCTTTACATATAGTAAGTATTTAAAACATAGTCATCTGTCCCTCTGTAAGTCCCGCTTCGATCTTATCAGTAATCAGTATTATCACCTTTCTTCGTTTTTGCTAGCGTTCGGGTCACCCTGTATACTTAGGTATGTACTACAACTTGCAAGATTATTCAACCAGAAGCGAGCGCTCGGCCAGCGGAAGCGGGCGCCCACAGGAAACATGTCGCCGCCCGCGTCGTCTCGACGAAGGCTAAGCTTACCTGCATTTATATTGCAGTCATCATCACTGCTGATAAGGCTACGCTCAAGTACCAACCGCATCCTGAACATGTTTACAAATAGGATGGACTCACCAATGCTCGAACACATTGTTCAAGTGTTGATGAGGCCACACTTTATTGTATTACTTAAATGCAAATTAACTGTTTCTTTTTCCCACAAAGTTCACTGACATTAGTTTTTAAGAATTAAAATTGTCTACTAACAAACTTAGCCCTAATTGCTCTAAATAAAGATTTATTTATTTAATTTTTTAATTTAAGTATTTATTTAATGCGTGGAAGCAATCGGCTGAGCTTTCAGTTGCACACAAGATGGCGATGGCGTATAGTTGTATTGTTACCTTGTTACATATTATTGTAGGTACCTACTATGTATGATTTGAAAAGAGCAATTGCTGAGATTCTTGCCGGTTCTTCTTAGTAGAATCTTCATTCCGAACCCGTGCAGGTGGTACGTAGCATAAGAGACACTTGTTATCCTGCAAGAAATAAATGATTTTGATTTTATGTTATAAGTAGATACAGGACGTCATATTCTGTAGTGAAAAGTATAGTACGCGACAGGTCGAGATGGCAATCGGGGTGGGAACGCCCCGCACACCCGCACGGGCCACAGCCCCCGTGCTAACCCGGTACGGGGGAGCGTGTCTCTTACTTGCGTTACTTTGAAAATCGAAGCACATTTTAATTTTTTTTTGTGATGTCACCATCACGGTTTTCGGATTTTTCCTTTTATTTGTGCTATAAGACCTACCTACCTGCCAATTTTCATGATTCTAGGTCAACGGGAAGTACCCTATAGGTGTCTTGACAGACAGGACAGACGCACTGACAGACAAACAGACAGACAACGAGGTGATCCTATAAGGGTCCGAGTTTCCTTTTGAAGTATGGAACCCTAAAAATCTTACTTTCAGCCAAAATTTTTCACAATA
The DNA here is from genome assembly GCF_905333055.1 of Maniola jurtina. Lineage (NCBI taxonomy): Eukaryota > Metazoa > Arthropoda > Insecta > Lepidoptera > Nymphalidae > Maniola > Maniola jurtina. The sequence continues at coordinate 4,465,431 of NC_060044.1, forward strand.
ACATATTATTACTATTTGCCTGCAATGGCAGTTTAAAAAGTAGAAAATCTTTTATCGCATTAGATATCTAAAAAGATCAATAAAATCTCCATGTGCACAAAATAACAAGTTTATCTCGCGCCAAGATCGCGCTGTATTCAGCCACGTGGCTCCAATAAATAATATTTGAAAGAGGTATAATTTGCCTCTGCCTCACAGCTCGCTACATGTAAGTAGGTAGGTAGGTACGTAGGAATATCGCAAAGTAAGGGGTGGATTGGGCGTAGACGACACATGTCCAAACAAATGTCGCAAATTATTGCCGATTTTCTATCAAATAAAATTAGTGTTTACATTTGATATTTTATTTTTACCCGACTACGGCAAATCCAAAAGGAAGGGGAAAGATTTTAGCGGTCTATGTAGGTATGTTTGTTTTCAGATTCTGTGTGTTCCACCGTAGCGCCTAAACAACTGGGCCAATTTTGATGAATGAGATTCCAATTGATTCGTTGTAAAGATCGTGTGACATAGACTATATTTTATACGAAAAAAAATGGACCTAACTGATGTTACATCAAAAAAGTGGTGGGAGTCTCCAGAATTTTTTTTTGGTATTGTATCGAGTGGGATGTCAAATGAAATAGGAGAAAGTTCTGAGTTAATGGATATAATAATGTACTACAACATTAAAATATATCAAGCTACAGACAAACACAGTGACTGCTATGAAATTCTTCATTATGATACAAACTTACTTATCTACCTGTTCTAATTCTTGCTTTAAAATAAGTACATTTGCATATTTTTATTTTTTGTTTCCCCTATTTACTTAGTAGGTAAGTATTTGCGAAATTATTAAATCCCTGAATTAATAATTGATTGATTTATCTGTAGCGAAACTTAGATTGTATATTATAAAAATAATGTTAAATCACGTTGGTTCTTGGTTGCAATCACTTTTATTTACTTACTAGTTATTTTATCAAAACGCACAACAATCTTATTTTAGCATCCATTGCTTACAGGCCCTGTGGCGCAACGGATAACGCGTCTGACTACGGATCAGAAGATTCCAGGTTGGAATCCTGGCAGGGTCGGTAAACAAACGTTACTTTTTACTTGTTTTCTCTCAGTAGTAAAATTTTGTAGAAGGTCCGCATTTTATTCTGGGTCAATAATTTTACGGCCACAAAATTTTACTCTGACTGACTTTCGCATGTATGTAATATGTATGTATGTATGTATGTACTTATGTATGTTTGTATGTACCTATACATATACTTAATTGAACCAGAAAACACATATGACAGATGCGTCATGGTGTTCGTATCGTAGATATAACAATAATAATTATGAAGCTTCAATTATTATGCCAGAGCAACATAATGCGACATTGTGACATGCCACAAGGAAGCATAGTAAAACAATTTGAAATGTAACAAGAATCGTCAGTCTGCAGACTGTCGTACTTACCGTAATATTCCCATTGTACTTATAGCATTTTTTGTCTCGGCACAAAATAAACTGCTGCATGCTGGACTGCATTATCACAAGTTGTTGCTTTAGCGTAAAATAGCCTTGATAACGAGTAATTAGCTCTTAGATTAAAAATAATTTGAGTAGTAGGTATACTAATTCTAGCTAAGTACTTACCTATTCAGGTTTCTGTGGTACAAAACACCTGAAAACAGACTACTCATGCCAAAAATCCGTAACAATGATTCTTGAACATTCTTACCTACTTTTCTACTTACGCACACTTTACCGTTATTTTCAGGAAGTACCTAATTATTATGATAATATATTCATCATATTCGTACAAAGTTATATGACTTACCTACCTACACTATGTCTTGAGGAAATTTCACGTGTATGTAAAAGATGTAATTATTAAGTTAGGAACTAGTTTTAATTGGTGCTTCGCTCTTTGAAATGGATTCAAAGTTTTAATTCTTAGAGTAACTTTAGAATGTATTTGAATTTTGAAGATATTAATTGAACAAATATACCTAATTCGCTTATCAATTACTTACCTACTTACTTACTTGTGGTTTAAATTGATATCAATACTATCTTTGATCTTCTAAACAATGGCGAAATATTCAAATATAGTGGCATTTGTTTCGTGAATATGATACTACTGACTGGAGTATAATATATTCATAACCCTTCATATTGATATCAATATTGAATACCCTTCACTATAATTGGTAGGGTTGATACATATCATCAAATAAGATAAAATACATGATTAACCAGAAAAAAAATACTCAATGCATTTTAAAAATAGCCAATGTTTAAAATGTTTTTCATTTGTAATAATTTTAGGCCAATAGCTCACTAGGACACCTGCATGGTAGCGCCACCGATCTTACCACCACCGTGATGTCTTGGCTACCAAACAAGAAACACTAAAGCAGGTACCAGGGCCGTCATTTTCAAATTGGATGTCGAAGGACATTTTGATAGTGACAAAACAAGTGAAAAACCAAAGAACATGTTAGGTAGATATTATTATGCCAAATAGCTCTTGGTGATCCCGGTCGCCGCCACCAAATTGGTAATACAACCAAGTAGACACCAGTTGAGGTAGGTACCCTCCATAAAGCTGTATATAGGTACGTAGGTACATTTTGTTGGTACGACTGTTTGTGCCGCCACTGGCGTCCTCGTGAAATAGTGTTCTCAGAATCAGAAAGGTTTGATCTCAAATCTTGATTGCAGATTGGCAGACTTCACATATTTTCAAAAAAGGCGTAACCTACATAAGTAGCCGTTATAACGCACGGGAACTTGGATTAGCCGTCGCGTCGGTCGTTAAATCTGGTTGAAAATACCAATGCAACTCTACCTAGACTCTGCCTGTTACAGATAACTGGTAAATGCATTAGATACTGTTCTACAAAAAAGGAAGGCTTAGTTCATCTAAAGTTTTTCTAAATAGATATGTACCTACTTATCTAGCTACCTAAATATCTTCCTGCTAAAATAAATTTCAACGTCAACCTGTCTAATCTTTCCCCAACTTCTCCTTGTCACGTCTCTATAAGAGATCCTATAAAAACGAGAAAACGACAAAACTAAAGTCATGTAGGTAGGCACCAAAGTTTCAAAATATATTTTTGCAAAAAAAAGATACTTATTGGGTAGATTATACCTACTTAGGTAATATTTGCTGAGTATTTTGAAAATTAGATTCAAAACGCTACGGTAGGTAGGTATACCTATTGCCTTTTAAAATGAAAACAATCCCGAAATGTGAAATCGTTTTACAATTATTTTATCGCAGATTTAAATAATGAATTTGTCTGAGTAGTAAGCACAATATTTCACTAGAAGCCTATATTTACATAAATTCGCATACAAAGCACCACAAAACTAAAACACCCATCAAAAAAAAAATGAAACGGCACACCTCAATTTGAGCACATTTTACCTCAAGAAGTTCATACGTGATTTTGTGTTTTGTAGAACAAAACATGGTACAATGCATAAACTTTCAACGCAAGATCGACGAAGCCGTGGAGACAATAAAACAAAGAGAAGCGCTTCAGGCCTGGAGCGGTGCCGAGCCCCCGCGCCACGAGCGCCAGCCAATCAGGGCGCGGGCTCCCGGCCGGGGCCCGCCCGCCGCCGCCCTCCACGATCCAGCGCGGCTCGCGCCGGGGATGAATGAGACGCAGCATCCCTGCAAAGATTTCACATCGATCACGGGGGTGCGGGAGCGAGCCGTTTCGCTCTCGCCCGAGGGCGGCGACGTGAGGTCCTCTCGCGCAGTCGCGAACAATTAGCGCGCGGGTCGGCGGCACACCACGTCACTATAATGTGGTTAGTCAGTGAGCGTCGGGGCCGAGCCGACGGCGACGGCACGGAGCACGAGTACCGAAGCGCGGGAGAGCCGCGCTGCCCGCTCAGCCAGCGCGCCGGCTACAGCACGGTGGAGTTCAAGAGCTCGGCGTGCGCGGGCGCCGGCGAGCCGCCCGCGCCGCCGCTCGCCGCGCTGCCCGACCCGCAGCAGTTCAACATCTTCCCGGCCTTCTTCAGCCGCCAGCTCAACTTCAGCGCTGGCGGCGGCGGCGCTCAGGGCTCCAAGATCATGGAGGAGCTGCGACCGAACTTGGTGGGGGGTCTACTCGGCGTCCCGGGGCTCCTCGACGACCACCAGGCCGACGCCAAGTTCCTCCAGTCGAGCGGGGAGAGCAAGTACACGCCGGACAAGGGAAGGAAATGCAGTAATGCGTCGTCGTCGTCGGCGGAGGAATTCGGTGGACTGTACGGCGGTGACCACGCGGCGACGCCTCCGGCGCCGCCCCTTAGTCGTTCCTTACAAGACCACACAGGTACGTTAGCGCAAGTTACAATTACTAGATCACCTAGATCACAAAATACTTAATGATAGACCTACCTTCCAGGGCATTTTCTTTTCACCTAAAGATGCAGTGTTTAATTGAACATAATACTTAAATAACACAGTAACAATGGTTGAGGCTTGCGTTTCTAAAATGGTTGCGACTGATCAGGCCACAAAATGACGGCTCCCATTCCACCTCAAGCGAGTGATCTGTGCCCTCATGTATCATTTCTCTTCTAAAGCACAGCCCAGATAAACAGCAACAGATATAAAAATGTTTATAGAGTAATACAATAGAATACATTTTTATTCAAGTAAACTTTCACAAGTAGGTACTTTTCAATCGTCAAAATAATTTACCATATAATAAGTATAGGTAACTGCCATAGACCTGAAAATGTACCTACCTACATTTTTAAAAATTGATACGTCTTCTACCTTGACAATATCCTCCTCTTGTTTTAACTCTTGCTGCATGGTTACAATATACCTAAAATGACTGATTTTAAAAATAACAGAACTAATAACCAGGTTAAGAAACAGGTAGGTAGTTTTCCTTTTTACTCCGTTATACTTATATATTTTTAGGTACTATTAATATCCAAAAACAACCATTTAGCTCGCAGCAACGTTATTTTAGTAAATAATTTTAAGTAAACCTTGTTTGTATGATTACTATTGTTAGTATTGGTAGATAGTAGGTATACACAAGTTCCGTGGGAGTCCTAGCTGAAAATCAGCGGTGTATGCCCTTATGCATCAAGGCATACAGCATTATGCTGAGCTGGTACCTTTTTTCGGGCTGGGCCACACAATAATATTATGACACAGTTTATTCCAGCGCTTCTTCTGCTTGAGGCTAATGCTCTAGTGACGAAGAAAGCGTGGGATTACCAACTCTTAGCGTGTATAACATGTGATGTGTGTCACAGTTTACAAAATAAACGTTTTTCTTTCTTTCAACCATTTAGCTGGCAAGGGGGATATTTGACTCTAACAAAATTAGCACTTAAAAGTTTACGCAAACGGATTCCTGAATTGAAAAATGGAGGTCACACACTTGGAATATTTTTGAAAGTCATATCCAACGGCATCCCACACATGAGATAGACGAAAAAAAGTCCAGCTTTACTTGCTGATGTCTTCGACGCGCAGGTGAATCTAGATTTTTTTGAACCCCGTGGGAACTGATTTTCCGAGCCTGTGCCACTCTCGAGATCTTTAACTATACCCATGAAAAAACGCACGTCGATCCGTTGCTCCTTTGCGCCGTGATTGAAGGATGAACCAGCAAACAGACACGCTTTCGTATTTATAACTAGCTGATGCCCGCAGCTTCGCCCGCGTGGATTGGTCAGATCCCCTGCAGCATCAGGATTGAGGAGTTGGACTCCAAATTTTTTATGAAACAATGTCGCAAAGTTCCTCTATCGATTAAAAAAGAAATGACGCAAATCGGTTCAGAAATCTCGGAGATTTCGGCGTACATAGGTAGAAAAACACAACTCCCTTTTTGAAAGTCGGTTAAAAAAGTAGCCTATGTTACTCCCTGGTCAATTCTCTACTTGTCTGTGAAAATCCCGTCAAAATCGGTTCAGCCGTTCCCAAGATTAGCCTTTTCAAACAGACAGACAGACAGACAGACAGACAGACAAAAATTTTAAAAACGTGTGATTCAGTTATAGTATCGTTCAAATAACCATATGACCTTAATATGCGGTAGTTATTATACTACCGCATATTACTATAGAGACAGACACTCCAATTTTATTTATTAGTATAGATATGGGGTATCAATTCACTGTGGACCAATAATGTTGCACGAATACACATTCGTAAGTAAGTATCTACATTACTATACCTACCTACATATTCCGCAAAATGCTGCGAATTCAGACTTCACCCGAGTGGGGTATTATGGGGGACGGACTTTAGGGACATTTGGTACTTAAATTATAACCAAGGCGATCCGGACCCGTTTTTTAGTACCTAATTTCTGTAAAAATGAACCCGTCACTGGCTCACCAGTCACTGTTGAACACTCGTTACGGATCAACTTAAGAAAATCTAATAGAAAATTATGTTACATTTTTCCAGCTCGAACTTTTAGAGACTTTCCACCACTAGACTGTTACTTGGTCAATCACGTCATAACACTCATATTAAAATATTGCAGATTTAGATTTAAACATCACTTAAACCCGACTACTACCCGCGACCTGCCGACAGATATAGCAATATTGTTTTTCTGTCACTCGGTGTCACCAAGCTACCTGATATAAAAATGAGTGGACCAATAACATGCCACATATACCTACATAATATGAATACTTAGCTACATACACACTCCGCAAATGCCGCTTGAAAATTCAGGCTTCGCCCGAGGGGAGGTGGTGGGGGGACGGTCGTTGGTGACATTTCGTAACCCTGACTAAAATGTTTCGGGTTCATTTCCTGGTTCCTGATTTCTATAAAAAAAGCCTTAGGTACTGGTCAATTTACGAAAATCGAATTCAAAATTATGTTGCATTTTTCCAGCTTGAACTTTTAGAGACTTTCCACCATTAGCCAGGTACCTACCTAGCCAATTACGTCATAAACACTGCCATAGTAAAAATATTGCAGATTTAGAGATTACCATACCGGGAAATATCACCTGTAACAAAAAACACATAGGCACCTGATATAAAAATGTTAAGGTAATTCCACAGTGGACCAAGCCACATATACCTATGAATAGCTACATACACACTCCGCAAATGCCGCTTGAAAATTCAGGCTTCGCCCGGGGGGAGGTGGTGGGGGGACGGTCGTTGGTGACATTTCGTAACCCTGACTAAAAGGTTTCGGGTTCATTTCCCGTTTCCCGATTTCTATAAAAAACAGCATTAAGTAGGTAGGTATTGGTCAATTTATGAGAATCGAATTCAAAATTATGTTACATTTTTCCGGCTTGAACTTTAAGAGACTTTCCACCATTAGCCAGATACCTACCTAGCCAATTACGTCAATAAACACTATCGTAATAAAAATACTGCAGATTTAGTGAATACCATACCGAGAAATATCATCTGTAACAAAAAACACATAGGCACCTGATATAAAAACGTTAAGGTAATTCCACAGTGGACCAATAACATGCCACATATACCTATGAATAGCTACATACACACTCCGCAAATGCCGCTTGAAAATTCAGGCTTCGCCCGAGGGGAGGTGGTGGGGGGACGGTCGTTAGTGACATTTCGTATTCATGACGTCACCCCCGGAGCGATTGTTTGCAATATTACTCTAATTGAAATTGTAATACGTACATATTCAGAATAGTCGAGAGTACGTGTCCGAATTCGAGCATTAGTTTGTCTTATTTCATATCAATTTGTTTGTCAAGTTTGATTCGTTATTCATTATTTATAATTCACTAGCTGACGCCTGCGACTTCGTCCGCGTGGATTTAGGTTTTTCAAAATCCCATAGGAACTCTTTGATTTTCCGGAATAAAAAGTAGCCTTTGTGTTAATCCAGGGTATAAATTACTATCTCCATTCCGAATTTCTGCCAAATTGGTTAAGTAGTTTTCGTGTGAAATAGTAACAAACATACGCACAAACACACATATTATATAGATGTAGAATTTAATTATACGACTTATTTAAGAGGCCATATTATCGAAACAAAAATGTGAGAAGGATAGATACATTCACGATAGTGTACCGAAAAAAATGACAATAGCGCGATGGGAGCCTAAAAATCAAATTATAGCGCTTTAAAAATAAACTGTTATGAAACAAAAATAATTTCATGATATTTTTGGTGTTTGTAATAATTATTATAATTTAAAATAATTAACAATAAAAATTAACAATGTTAACATTTTTTCCAGTTATCCAGTTTAAGAATTTAGCTCTAGTATCGACTAAGTCTCACAAATTAGTCGATACTAGAACTAATTCTTAAACTGGACCCTTCCAAGTAAAAAATTTATATAAACCTCTGAGGATGTGAGGATGTTGTGCATTTGGCGCAATTAAAATGCCATAAACCTACGTTGTCGTATTAGTTTATAAATTGCGAAAAACCAAATTAAATTTGAATTTCGCCGGCAGATCCATCGCATCCACCTTAAGAGTGTTGAACCGGTATGAACTATTCTTAAGCTATTTTGCCCCCCTATATTTTATTAAACACTGCATTTATGTAAAACATTTATATACTACTTTGTAGAATATTTCCTGTTTTATTAAATTGACAGACAACATTTTGCAATTTATTCATAGTTTATCTTTTATTGCCTAAAATACCAAAAGACTATTACTGAATTTTGGATTTCGTGTCATCTTTGACGTTCACTACATCAAAAGTTACTTGGTAGATTCTCACAAAGAAATATATTTACCAAAGAAAAGGTCCTGAACTAATAAGATGACAGAACCAAATCTTTCGTTTGGCATTTTTTACATTATAAAAATTCAAACAAAAAAGTCATAATTTCATAAAACTACAGACACATAAAACTGTCATTTAGGTGGGTTATTTATCTTCATTTATAAATAAAACTAAGTACTCATTAAAGAAGAACATATTGGCAATATATACAGAAAAAAAAAATCTAAATTTAATTAATATTTTTTTCCAAAAAATAATCTTGAAACACACTACAAAACCGTGCAACGAGCAATAGTAAATTGAACTAGGAAATCAGTACCGGCCGAGGCCTCTCCGAGAACGGACGTAACGCTTGTTTGCTTAGCAATTGTTATCGGATTATTTACAATTTACCTGAAATTGTAGTGCGACTATCACTTCTCAATACTAGGTATTTTTAATACTCGCTATTTTTTCTTAAAGATAGATAAAACCTTTTTGTATGTTTTTAAATTGTGGTTATATGATGCTGTAAGGAATTGCATTCCTAAATCCTGGTGATCCCTCGGGATTTTTAAAGGATCATCCGTTTAGATGTTTTTACGTGGTACAGAAATGCGTTGCATCCCGGGGACGTGCTATTACGGATAGGCTACTTTTGTCCTGGAAAATCAAAAGTTCCCACGGGATTTTTAGAAACCTAAATCCACGCGGGCGAAGCTGCGGGCGTCAGCTAGTTAATAAATAAGTATTGCCTCGAGCAAATAGCTGCATTGGTATCTATTGTTCCCTTTCATTGAAAGGGAACAATTTAATTTTCAAAATTTGAAAAGATTGTAAAACGCGATTTCGGTAGAGAATAGATTAATGCCTATCAGAGCAGTGGCATTGATCTATATTTTTAATAATTTCTAAAAATTAAATTTTTAACTGTTTAAATTTTACATGGGTTTCACATTTATTTCAAAAGCTTTTATAAATTTGTAAAACTCAATACTCAAGGTTTCATTATACTGTTTGTGATAAGGAAAACCATGTTTTTTAAATAAACAGAAAGTTGAATTTTGTATAATTAGTTATTGACTAGAATTATAACTTTTCAGAATTAAATATTCTTAAAGGCTTATAGTTTTACAGTTATTATCGGCTGACAATGCTATATGCCAATACCCTTGCTATTTGTCCTAGCCGCTAAATAAAATTTTGATGATTCATCTCCTTTTATGGCATTAGCGCGGTTTCTTGTATTCCATTATTTCTTTTTTTGCATTTGCATAATAGCATTAGTTTATTGTCTTTTACAGCATTAGTACGGTATTTTGTATTTAGATTTTGGTTGTATACATTGTACACTCTAGCATAACACCTGAAACAATAGGATAATTACTATCATTTGCACGTCATCCCTCGTGGATCTTTATGATGGTTTTATTTTTGAATAAAACAATTCTTTATCCAACTAAGGGAGGACTGAGTTTTCGGCAGCTATGTATAGTACGTGACAGGTCGAGATGGCAATCGAGGTATGAGGCGGGGGACGTTCTGCACACCCGCACGTCACCCGCGCTACCGCCGCACCTGATTAGCCCAGGGATTGTGTGGGTGTGCGGGGCGTCCCTACCTTGATTACCATCACAACCTGTCACGTGTTGTGTTGCGTGTTTGTTTGTTTATCGACTCATCAATTCACTTATTACTGCCAAACAGCACATTAAATTTTGATAAATGAGATCTCTCTTTGGCTTAGCTTTACCATTCCGTATGTTAGAGGCTATATTGTCATATGTCATAAAATTTTCCGATATGTCATAAAAGAACTTATCATAATCAAAACGAATGTAAGAAATATAACCTACAAAACCCAAAAAGTATATCGAAATTGACCTACACAAGACATGAAAAAGAAATGTATATCAAGAAAAAATAAAATTGAAATAGATGGATTGAGTTCGATATCAAATCATAGCAGTTACTATGAAAATTTCGAATACACGTATATAATGATTTATACATATTCAAATATAAATCAATCATCTGCGGTGAAGTCTTTAAAAGTAGTTGGTGGGTTTTTGTACTTTCAGTTTTGAACTTTATCTTATTTTGTTTTTGTATCCCTAGTTGACTCGCGTAGCAGTGCACTTATTTTTGATGAATAAATACCTACTCAAGTGTAACATCTGCATTTTTGTACCTGTTAATCCTTTTTATTGTACTGTCCATTGTTTTGCGCTTACGGTAAGTACGATTTAGTACTAACAATAAAATTTGAAAAGATTGTAAAGGACCATAAATAAGAAAAATTGCTTAATGTCTTTATGAGTATTAGTAGCATTGCATTATATTTTCGATAATATTGCAAATTAAATATTTAAGACTGTTTAAATTTTAGACGGATTTCACATTTATTTTACCAGCCTTTATAAATATATATGTGAAAATTAATATAGTAGGTGTAATTATTTATACTGTGCATGATAAGGGAACCATATTTTCGTGAATATGTATAAGGAAAGTTGAATTTTGTATAATTTCTTGACTCTCTTATACTTACACAAGTATATAAAAGATTAGTATTAAGTACTGACTACAATTATAAGTTTTATTCACTCGTACTTAATCTATAAAGACAATACACTGTTTTAAAAAACATCACTGTTTTAAAAAAAACGACAAACTAACACCACATACTTAAAAATATTGAAAAAATAATCCGTTTGAAAATCGTCTAGGATCAAAACGGTTTGTTATAAACTAAACTGAACTCGGTACGTCCGTTCACGGAAGCAAACAAAGAACCTCGGGTAAATACCTAAACTTGCCAATCAGGCTCATGCGTTAACGCTCTTAAGTATCAAAACTTTATGGTTTTGGCCGGTATAAAACTAAATTTTCTATAGTTTAAAGACCTACCCTCTTGGTTACAAAAGAATATTTTGATACATGCTCTATATTTCAGTGCCATGATTGTAGAGAAATAAGTTTCAACTAACTAGTAATATTAGGTCTACATGAAATCAAAATCAAGTTAATGGAACAGCATTAGATTTATAAAAAGAACCTACTAAAAAAGAAGAATAAAACCGACTTCAAAAACCACAAAGACTAAAAAATAAAAAATAATTTTTGTTTCTACACGTGGTTTTTGAAGTCGGTTTTATATTTCTTTTGAAATTTTTTATTTCACAATTTTTAGTGGCCCCACTGTACTATATATGCTATACCCATTTAAACTCTACTGTTTACTAAGCTATTACACTGATCGCGAGCAATTTACTGTTATCCATTGAGGAGTTCTGTTCTCCATCTCCGAAGATATTCATCAGATCTTCATCTTTATATGGGACCACCTGCGATATAACCCTTTCAAACAAAAAAAAATCTAAATCGGTCCAGGCGTCTTTGAGAAAACAGGGAACATACATACAAAATATAAAAAAAAAGATTCCGAATTGAGAACCTCCTTCTTTTTTCGAAGTCGGTTAAAAACGTACAAGATACTAGCTAGACTCTTTATACGTAGACAGGTATAGCTATGAAGTGTTGCGAGCTTGCTTAAAAGCGGGTCACGTCCCAAGCACCACTTGCGCTTAACAATGACTTAGCGGGACGTGTACAGTGTGCACACTTCTTTACCGTCTTCTAGTAAAATCTTATTATTATTTTAATGTTATAAATAATGTTATTTATACCTTGCCTTCGATCATTAAAGTACAAGATATGCTATACAAATCTAAAAAAAATATCCGCGTCGAACTTATTTATTTATTTATAGCAGGACCATACAAGAATAAGAAGCAAAAATACATTTTCCTTCAAACGACGTTAAATCTTCGTGGCCAAGCACAAATTTTTCACTGAAACTTTTTGACGACCCATATATTACATTATGTTATGAATTATTTTGAGGCCGGGCAAAAACTAAAAAATGCCGCCCTCGCCCCACAGTGTTCTTACCTTTACAAAATTCACTACGTTCAGCTGAGCTGGTTGACAAAGAGACCAACGATAAACAAGTAAATAATATAATCAGAGTCAGTTTTGTATGCGTTGCGAGATTCCATTTTGGCGCTCTTCAGGCGTCATTTTGTATTCTTTCACATAGCTTAGACTGTCAACAGATTATTAATTTCTCGCATACATAGTCTAATACTAGTATGTAGGTATATACGTAACTATAAGGCCGAGCGAAGCGAGCGCGAATTTTTTTCAATATCGACCAATGAAGAGATACCTATTTGTGCTCTTTTCGGCACCCCCCGAAATTGAATCTAGGTATTCGTAATTTGATAACACGAGCATGAATTTTCCTATCAACTCCTGGCCCTCGATGGCCGTGGGCTCGTGGCATTTTGCCTGGTTTGTCATTCTATTGTTACGGCATTGCGTCTACCAAGTTTGAATTTGCCGCCCGAGGCACGGGCTCCGGCTTGCCCCACCCCTTTGATCGGGGACTGTTTTAAGCTAGTAGCTTACTAGCTTACTAGGTCAAAATATGTATTAATTCATATGTGTACCATTTCATACCACCAGTTTATCAATAGTAAAGGGTTATTGGTGTAGTACCTATGCTTGTCATTGACGGATTACTTTAATCGGAGGCGCGTGGCGGTCGCGTGCGACGATTTTGAAAAGATCAATGTGCAGGACTCTACCTGCATTCTATTTAGCTTTATTCAATACATTTTGTTGGTCAATGGTGCGACAAAATGAGAGATAATATTAATGGGGAAACTGAATGACCAACAAATCTTTTCGAGGAGCCGAGGCGTATCATCTTTTCTGATATAAAAACTTATAGGTACTTAGTTTTACTTATTTTGGCATAATAGCGCACTCAGGTTTTATGCGCATATTTCTAGTGTTCTCCGTGGTTTGTTTTCATTATACCAATCAATAGAGGTCAAAGTTTATATAGGAGTAACAAAAGTGAATGGGCATCTTGTAGGCAAACGCGTCTCATTTTAGACCACATAATCATTTTTATCAGTTGTGATTGTAGTCAAGCGTGAGCCTATAATAAATAATAAAATATAATAATAATATGTAGATGAGTTTGTTGTCATCAAAAAGACGCTATGCTTCGGCACCCAGTGCGTAGGCATTAGGTAATAGGTACTCAGATAGTCCGGCCCACCTTATGCTTAGAAGACATTATATTGTCATATCTACTAGTACCTACGAGTTACCTACTTATATGTTGGATGAATGTGACCCAAAAAATATCTCCTATTTACGATATTATGAAAAGAACTTTTCCTATTAACTATCTTCTCAAAATATCTCCCATTTAAAAATAGCATCAAAAGATCTCCACCTACTTATTAATTAACTGTCTCATTAAAACCATTAGGTAGGTAGGTACTTCATAATCAAAACCACAGGGCACAAGCCCTTAAATAGCGAAGCAATATGCGCATAAATAAATCTCTAGTAAAGAGACCACTCGGTATAATGGAGAGGCTGGTGACTCGTGCGCACCCTAATCCTATCAAAGTGTAAGCCCATTGTCATTACGATCAGCTGCCACTCGAAAAAAGTTACAAATGTCCAATGGGTTAAATAGAAATACGAATAATGCCCAGTGCGGCGAATTGTAGATTTCATCCGTGAGCTTTTACGATTTTTTGAATAACTTTATGGCAGCAGTTTATGTTATTTATGTTCCTACTCAATTACTAAGTCGCTTCCACAAAGAAAATTAATTTGGGGTCAAATTAGAATAATCATAAATCTTTGCAGTATATGTTGCTGATAAGACAAAAAAAATACAATGATTCAAACAAAATACGAATAATAATTAAGTATGGTGTGTGTCGAGAGTTGTTAAACAAAGACAATTTATTAAAAAAATATAAACTTTACGTTTGGACGCAAGCTAAGTATTTTTCAAAATTTAAATAGCCTTAATAGGTTTTTATAACTATACTGCATTTCAACCTTACAGCTCTTATTTTTTAATTTTAAAATGGCTGTATCACACAGACAGACGGACGGATGGACTGGATGAAACTAAAAGGGTTCCTTTTTACACTACGTAACTCTAAAAATGTACCTAAAGTAGAGAATGTAAGGGAGGATCAAATATTGATTGAGTAAACTTCTTTGCCTGTAATCTTCATTCTACGTTATTCTACTTGAGATATACTAACAAAATAATACAATTTTGTATTACTATGTACTTAGTTAATAAATGCATAGACAATCAGCCTACAGGGGTGCCATATTTATCTTTCAAATTCAAAATATTTTTATTCAGATTTTTACAAGTACTTTTGAATCGCCAAGAGCATTCTTTGACTAAACACCAAAAAAAGAGAAAAAATTAGTTGTCTGTAAAGTCGGTTTACTGACGATAGTTGAACGTGACAACAAAGGCCGATTGTGCTTCTTTGTCGCTCGTTCCGCGCTCTCGCTTGCACTTCAAGTCTTACATGGAACGCCTCAGAGCGAGGTAACGCCGCATGAGTCATATTTTTTCGTGCGTGCAGCCGGCTTTATCGAATTATAAGACGTTGTCACGTCAAAAACAACAATCTGCCCAAAATAACTTTCACCAATCGCAAGTACATACAGATCATACTTGTGCAGTATGATCAATCATAGATCGCAATCAGAGGGATTTGCGGCATTTGCGCCGATTATAAATCTATTAAGGGCTTGCGACAACATATGGACGCTGAAGGGCGAAACCGTGGTGCCCCGTGGCGCCCTCGGGGGTGCCAAATACGTAATAGATTTCTATTTTTAATACGAATCGTGATTTTCAAAGGCGTTTTTTACACTTCAAAATAAGCACTAGAAAATTCTATACTTTGTTACGAGTCTCCTCACACTGACCACTTTTATATTGCGTTTTCCTTTTTAGTTCTAAACAGCTAACAATTTGAAGTGCCAAGTACTGAATCTGAATCTAATATTTTCTTAGTGCTTCAAAACTATAATTTTTTTTAAGATCGAACCTATTAATTGCTGTTTTATTTATTGAACAAACACACGTCAACCAGTGTTTGTCTTCCTTTTTTCTAAAATATTTTAGATAACATCTTTTTAACAATCTTTTACAGCTCTCCTTCATGTTGGGCATTTTTTAAGCTTTTTACCTTTGATAGAGATTATAATAAAGCTCACTGTTGCTTTTCCAGTGCAGTCATCCGACACCTCTCCACCACCACAGATGGCGCTTTTATGTCAATCGTAATAATTAGGGGATTAGGGGCCCCTAATGACATGTTACATTGAATCCTTGTTACACCCCCGAACAAATGTTCCCTTCATCGCTACAAATAAATATTGTGCGTTGACTTGTCGCAAGTCACTCGCGATTTTGGCACGTTGTAATCTTTTGTAGTCTCGATTATAGGGTACTGACCGACCCAGATAAAAATGCTCACCTATTAATATAGTTGAAATAATATATTATAATGATATTATAGTCTTGTAATGATAATAATTCGTTCTAGTCGCGCGAGGAAAATCAATGAAAACAATAAATACTGATAAATATGAATTTTGATATCAATTTTAAGCATTCTACTCACGACACTGCGGTAGGGCCGATTTTTTGTGAAAAAAGGGGAAAAATCCAAGTTGGTACTTCCCTTGTCATATACTTAATCCGTATTAGCAAGTAAAAATTCAAAAACCAAGGTTTAAAAAAGTAACGTTACCTTAATTTCGTTACGTAAAAACGTCAAGCAGAAAGCGTAACCGATATACGCCTGCAAAGCTTGTAAAACAGAAGCGAGTGAAAAAAACTGCCTTTTAAACGTTAAAAGGCTCCGTTTACCGCGGACGCAAACACTTAGCTCCATTTTAATTAATAAGTAGCTGGAACGACGTCAAAGGGAATGCATGAATACTTGCCAAACCGACCTCTGACGGTGCTTTTAAAATCTCCCCCTCTTAATTCAGAAGCTCAGAGAAACCAAAGGTAAACTGATTATGTCGCCAATATGCAATTTTTTACAAAAACGAGCTTAAAGACTCGTGTATGTGAAAGCGTCTGATGGCTATGTAACTAAATGAGAAATCAAATCCCTATATTTTATCCAAGAGATAGTTTATTTCGTTTGTTTTATGCTCTAGATATTATGTTTGCAAAACGGTGTACCTTGAAATATGTTTTACTAGATGATGCCCGCCCAGGTAGATCGTAGCGTTCGACCGCGTAGATTTAGGTTTTTAAAACCCCGTGGGAACACTTTGACTTTTCAATATAAAAAGTAACTTATATTCGTCTCCGGGATGCAATCTAGCTCTGTATTTTTCGTAAAAATTTATCAAACGGATGGGTCTTTAAAAATCCCGTGGGAACTCTGATTTTTCGGGATGAAAAGTAACTTAGTCTGTCCTCGGGATGCAAGCTATCTTTGTACCTTTCGTCAAAATGGGTTAAACGGATGGGCCGTAAAAAGCTTGCAGACAGACACATTTTTTTTTTGCATTTAGAATATAAAATAAAAATTTGTTGGAATAATTGTTGGTTTAATAGAGTAATTAATTAGATTAAGGCTAGCTTTAAGTTTTATTGTGATATTTTCGATAGAGTACCTAATGTTTCAATAATAAATTATGGCTATCCATAAAAATCTTTTCTTGAGATTAACTCATGCGAT
Organism: Maniola jurtina; assembly: GCF_905333055.1. Lineage (NCBI taxonomy): Eukaryota > Metazoa > Arthropoda > Insecta > Lepidoptera > Nymphalidae > Maniola > Maniola jurtina. The sequence goes on from NC_060044.1 coordinate 4,482,744, forward strand.
TTTTTAACTTGCAAATAGTAATTAAAGAGCACTAAATAATATATTAGTAATTAGAGAGAACAGTACTTAGTAGCAGGTAATAGGAAAAGAGAGAAGAAAGACTAAAAAAAAGATGCATGGATAATTTTAAATCAAACAGGCATCTTTGAAAACTTAGCGAAAGACTTTTGTGATTTGTCATATGATTCAGATTTATTCAGATGAAGTCTGATTACAATCTAAAGAACTATTTTGATAATATTAATAATCATTAGACCTAAATGTCGGTATCGAAATGAGTATTTATTTATTTAGTTAGGAACACTTACAATATACATATTCTACATTTACTACATATGTATCTACTTACGCACTATTACACCCACTGATATGTATATCAATTATAAGTGTACACAACATTACAACTAATTGCCCAAGTAAACGTAATATTATGGTGGATAATAAGCAAAAAGCGATAAAACTAAATAAATACAAGTATTAATTAATTATTTGACACGTTATTAAATTATTTAAACTTTCTTTCAATACAGTTAAGTATTAGAAATACAACAATTTTTCTTGTTGACGCCTTAATTTTTTGTACAAAAGTCATAATATTTACATGTTTGGTTAAGTTCGTGAAATCGTAGCAACAAGCTGTTCATTCATTCAGAGTGGTGCACGGAGTCGGAGCCGAATCATGAGCTGTAACAGTGTTAAAGCAACGCAATTACAATTACGACCGGTCTGAACTTGACCTAGGGTAAGGATCGATGCGGCCCGCTATGCAAATAAGAAGCGTTTCTTTGAGTCCGCCGGACCCGCGCTAAGTGAGGTCGAATGATCAGACCTTTTGTTGTGGAACATTAGGAAGCTCTTATTTGCTTTGCTATGTTTTGTACGAATGTTTATGCAAGAAGTAGGAGTAGGTAACTAAGTACCTATACAGAAAATTATCGCGGCTAATTTTAATGTTGGGATTAATTTGATGATTTATACAAATAACCTTTAATTTTATTGGAATCAATTTCGACACCTGCAAAGCATAAAGTTGTAAGTCACTTTTTGTGCAAAATGAGCTTTAGCTCATTACATTAAGGATCGATGTGGGCCGCTATGCAAATAAGAAGCGTTTCTTTGAGTTCGCCGGACCGTCGAATGATCAGACCTTTTGTTGTGGGACATTAGAGAGCTCTTATTTACTTTGCTACGGTTGCGCGTATGTTAAACACAAACACAACAGTTAAGACATACGATACTTTAACGGTTTTAAAGCTTTTCTTTTCTTTAACAGCTGAAGGAGCGTTCAAAAAATTAAAACCTGAGCCTGGCGGGACAGGCTCTGGAGGAACATCAGCGTTGTCCCCGTCCCTCGGTCCCCAGCATGCGGGCCACACACCCACCACAGCGTCCTGTCCCACGCCCGCGAGACGACGGCACAGGACGACGTTCACGCAGGTACCTACTTGATACATACCTATAACAGCTGTAACTTAAAACTAGCGGGGAGGAAATCTTTATGTCCCAGCCAACAACGCGATGTTCAACGGCGTTTCCCGTTAAACGTAGATGTAGCCACGATCAACGTACAACGGCATATACAATGCCGTTTGGCGTTAGACAATTTTAACCCCAATTAAATTGGTATTGAACATTAACTGTTCAATTGTGGCCACTCAGTTGATTACGCGTTGATTATCGCGATAATTATGGCGTTGTTGGGCATTGACGATTACCTTAGCTACTACATTATAGACTCGATATGCCTACGCCGTAGAACACCAAGGTTGTCAAGTTTTTAGGTGTGTCATCACATCACACTAGTCACACTAATATTATAAAGGCGAAAGTTTGTATGTGTGTGTGTGTGTGTGTGTGTGTGTGTGTATGTTTGTTACTCTTTCACGCAAAAACTACTGGATTGGGCTGAAATTTAGAATGCACATAGGCTACTTTTTATCCCGGAAAATCAAAGAGTTCCCACGGGATTTTTGAAAAACCTACATCCACGCGAACAAAGTCGCGGGCATCAGCTAGTAATTTATAAAGCAGACTTGTTAAACATTCTTGATGAAATAAAAAAATGTTCGTCTGTGTGACGCGTTTAACCACACCAGAAGAACCACAAAACCACAACAAGAAGAAAGGCACTTCTTTTTCATGTCACGTTATCATACTAATAAATAATTATTAAAAATTTTGAATGCAAAAACTTAGAATTCCCAGATAAATTATAGGTTATTGTACGTATACTCCCCAAAAAATTAACTAATTAGCCAGAAGACAGAATAATGACCATATTAATTCATATTCATTATTATTAGGATTTTAGTGTATGAAATCCAAAATTCGTATTTCCCTGAACAGGAACAATTAGCGGAATTAGAAGCGGCGTTCGCGAAGTCCCACTACCCTGACATTTACTGCAGAGAGGAGTTGGCGCGGACAACAAAGCTCAACGAAGCGAGGATACAGGTCAGTTATGACACTTTATTTTAATTAACTTATCTCTAGTGTAATAAAATTCCATGTTTTCAAGTTCCTAACACGAAAAAATTATTACTGAAAAATTATGATTGGTTATATAATGAACGACAACGTATTATTTAAAACCAAAATAAATCAGACTAGGAACTCTACAAACTGACCTCAATCTCAACAGTGAAATTTTTCGCTCGATATGGCTCTCCTTCTCCGTAAAACTACGAAGTACCTACCTTTTTATTCACTTACTAACTATATCGGTTAGCTAGGTTAGCCTACCTGTTAACATAGATGGTATGCTACATGTATATTCTATAGAAGCTATTAAAAGAGCTTTAATCTGACTCTACCTAGAGCTCTAATAGGTTAAGTGTATTTGTGGACTCATTCGTATTGGATTCGTTTTCGTAAAACGTCACTCATTTGATTCGTATTTTGAGGATTCCGTATGAGTACGAATCAAACGAGTGCACAAAGCAGAATCGTTTTTTTACGAAAACGAATACTAATTGAACACGAATTAGTGCACGAAAGCCCTTAGTATGAACAAAATTCAAACCTACCTACCATAGGAATAAAAGCGAAAAATATTCCCGTCGCTCTTTTTCTTAGGTGGAATTGTCGAAATATCAATGATGCGAGAATACTTCGGTAATATAATTTGTAGCGTAGGCCGGAGGCGGATTGAATTAAAGCGCCATCTGTCGTCCTCGACTGTATGAATACGAAATACTTACAGTTCCGAGCGATCCTTATCTCAGTTTTAAAATTGCTCAATCCCTCGGGACACACGCTATTGATTTGTCCCAGGAGTACCTAATTCTGTGCTTTAGATATTTTATTCAGAACGCGACTTTTAGCTTTTTAAGAACAAGCTCTATTTATAAGTAATTCGTACCAAAAAGTCTTGATAAGTGTTATTTTCGCGATAAAGTATTCACGAAGGAAATCCTATGTATCAAGAAATTTTGCTGACTTTTTACGTCTTACCTAATTCGTCGTAATGAACTCCTTAAATGAGTCTCTCAGAAAGACAAAGTCGTGCTTAAAAAATATGAAAGCTTCGACGAAATGACATTACATCGGAGACTTTTGCATACATTCCGTCTTTAAAAGCTCATGAAACGAACGCAGCATGAGTACCAATAGCAATACACGTACAGTGAGTTGGCATTACTGGTAGGTACTTACCTACACTCGCGCTCTCATACTCGTAGGAGGCTATTAACGTTCAGGCGACGCTACATAAGAATGTAAACGTTAAAGACGACGGCGACGTCGAGCTCCCTCCTTGTAGAGGAAATTTCGATATAAAAATACAACGTTGTCAGGCGAACCAGGGGGTGGCGGGAAGGGTGAGGGGTGGGTGGCCCCTGAGGCATTGCAATCCCATCAAATGGATCCGTAACGAAGTTAGCCGCTCATCCTCCCCGCGCGCCTCTCGACATTGTCTCTGCCCTCAAATGAATTCTACAATTGGAAATAAGAAAATGTTTTGTTGGATCCGTGCTTTTTCAGTTTAAAGGCGACCATTTTGAACGGATAACACGACGACGACGTTCGGATAAATGCGTAGATACTTAACTGTTTTTATGTTAATAGGACAAAATGGATTTGTGTTGGACAGTTTGATTTGGACAAAATTAAATATCCGTGCTCTTAATCAACTACTTATAATATTATAGTACGGTACGTGGATTAGACATAGCTACATAGTTTCAAAATTGAATACCTACTGGCTCTTAAATAATGTTGGTAGAGTTAGGAAAATGTCGACTGACTAACTGACTGATCTATCAACGCACAGCTCAAACTACCAGACGTACCTATTAGGAGGAAATTTGGCATGCAGATAGCTGTTATGACGTAGACGAATGGATTTTTGAAAATTCACAACCCCTAAGAAGGAAAAATAGGGGTTTGAAATTTGTGTAGTTCACACGGATGAAGTCGCGGGCGTAACCTAGTAATACATAAGTATTAAATTTATTATTGTTTCTAAAAGGTTAAAAAGTAGAGCATACTAAATATTGAGGGGAGGCCTACGGGCTACGGCGTAGAGGACGTCAATGTGACTTTTATAAATTCCTCAAACTAATCCTTACTTATTTTTTTTTATATGTATGTATCTCAATGTAATAATCTCAATAAATAAAATATGGCATGATAATATGATTTAAATAATTTTATGGTACTTGTGATAAAAATAAAAATAATGATAACTTCTAAATTAATAGAGAGTTGGTTTTTTCTAGTTAATTAATCGATACTTTGTTACTTACTTAAATACGTTCTTAAATACCCTCAATTAATTTAAGCTTTTTTTAAGCGAATTTGCTGTCATATGGATTTTTTAAAAATCCCGTAATCTACATCATAAAGAAAAACAGGGAGAACATGCAAAATAAAATTTTAAACTCCTTTATAAGTCAGTCAGTATTTTCGCAATTTAGAATACCTACAAGATGAAACTCTGTAACAGATACCAAAAAACCCGTTTCGGAAATTGCCTCGTTTTTCATCACAACGCGCACAAGGGACGGATGTCGAATTGCTTTGCGAAAAAAACTAATATCCCATTTATGTTTCTTCACCCTACTATGTATATACTATGCGTACTATATATCCGGATAATCCATCGTAATATCAGCTCTATTTTATTAGGTACAGGGTTTGAATTAGCGTAGCTGCTACGTTGAGTGGTGGGTTGGTATGTATCGGTGTTATTTGTATGGGGAGTGCGTCCGGAGGGCGGCTCCCTCGGCCCTCTCCCTCTAATCAGCTGTAATCACCATATCAAAGTACGCACGCCTCATTCCCGTTGACAACACAGATTACGACGATGTTTTGTACTTTGTTATGTGCTTGGTGAATTATGTAACAAGAGTGTAGGGCAGAAAATCAATGTGCGAATTTTCCACAAGGAGCAACGATATCTTATTCCGCTATAATCCGCCAATAGACTGCGTTCTGTAAGAAAATAAAAATATTTTCACTAAGTAGGTACTCAATGGCCAAAACGGACAAATCTTTATGGTACTCGTGCAGCATTCGATATTACCGCCCCTCCCCCTTCCCCCCACTACTACACAAGTAGGAAAAGCAAGCAACACCGCACAAATCTCGATAAATTTTCAACACAGGTAACATTTCGTATGAAATGACATACCTACCTAGTAGGTACTCGTACCTACCTACAGATGAAAGCGTCAACTACATAGTTTCCATTTGAGTATGTAAGAATATTTAGGTGTCATGTATTATGTATGAGTACGTATATTTTATACATGTCCGTTAGATAATCTACTAAAATTAACAATTTAAAAAAAATCATATCACTGACAAACTTTGCCAAAGGTAGCATACGAAAAATCCCAATTTTCCCAAAATTATTAGATTGTACATTCCTACAGCGTACGTTTTTATTATAATTTTGATAATAAAATCTGCATACCTATTAAATTCTACATTGCTACCTATATTTTACGCCCTTGTCGCACTAATGCAAGTGTGCGCGGAAGCGAAACGATTTAAGTAAGTACGCATTTATTTCTGTGGCGTGACCGTAAAGGTATAATACCGCGTGTGAATGCGTTAGTGTGCTAGAAGCGTCAAAAATACTAATGAAAATCCGTGTAATACCTAATCATGGCTATAACCTACATTAATATAATATGTATAATGTATATGTTGTATACCCATACCAATTTTGAACGTTACACAGGTCTGGTTTCAAAACCGTCGGGCGAAGTATCGCAAGCAAGAGAAGCAGCTACAGAAGGCGCTAGCGCCGGCGGTGCTGCCGGGCTGCAACGGGATGATGAGGAACATCCAGGGCTACCGGGGCTACCAGCCCTATCCGCATCCCAACACCATCAACAGATATCCACAGGTAAACACTGTGAACATGCTACAAGCACTTCTGTATAGCTAAACCATCGGACGAAGTATCGCAAGCAAGAGAGGCAGCTGCAGAAACCTGCTACTGGGCTGCGACAGTATGATAAAGACAGTATGACATTCATGCTTACCAATGCTACCATCCCTGCCTGCATCCGAATATCATCAACAGCTGATATTCACAGTATCTACTTAAACCCTTGAAATAACTTTATAGAAGACTAGAAGATGCCCGCGACTTCGTCCGCGTTGATTTAGGTTTTTAAAAATCCCACGGGAACTCTTTGGTGTAAGCTAACTCTGTACTAAATTTTATCAAAATCGGTCAAACTGTTGAGCAGTGAAAAGCTAGCTGACAGACAGACACACTTTCGCATTTATGATATTAGTATGGAGTATGGAAGTATGGATGATGACATTAATCTTTGGCGTTCAGTGGAAGAAAAATGTTTTCTCCAACCACCAAACGAAGATAATGATGAGCTTGAAATACCAAACAATAACAAAGAATGTACGAATCGAGTGCGAATTCGCTCGTTAGCATGCGCCGCTAATCAGTCGCTCTGATTACACTTTAATGAGATTGCTACCGAAATTCCAAAATAATGCAAATAGCACGCTGAACGCCGGCGGCCACACGGACAATACATTCGTTATTATGACGAATATATCGACGGATTGAAGTTTTCATACAAGAATTCGAGTGTTGCTTTTTTCATGTAAATTAAAATCTGAGCTTTTAAAAAAATCCTTTTTTACTGTACTTAAGTAGTTGATTTTGTGAATTTATGTGAATACGTCCTCTAATTTATGTAAGTATGTTTCGAAACTAGAAAACCCTATTTAATAATGTCTAGAGAAAAGCGCAGGCTAGTTGCATAGGCATACTTATTATAACTTATGTTTTTCTTTAAAAAACCTATTAATCACCTAACGAGGAATGACGTTTACAGCTTTCAAAATCATATATATCGTAATAATATAGGTATTACCATCAGCTTTATTATAGTTAGATGTTTTTGATTAACAAACTTTTAAACTTTCGCTCGAAATTACTCGCATATAATAACTAATAAAGTGTAGCGATACGTTGAACATGGAAAATTACACAGCCGACGATAATCATGATTAAAAATCATTTCCCGCTGTGGTAATTACTGTGGTTTCAATATTTTCAGCATCGCATTACCTCCCCATTAGCGAAGTGTTGATCGTGATAAATTGCAACCGCGGACCGGAGCTCCCTTGCTGGCGAGTAGCAGACAAATTATGGATACGATAAAATCAAAGTTTGTTTATTTCATATACCTAGGATAGCTAGTGTCTCTTATGCTAAGTAAGTCTTCTAGGGCTCTACCACCAGTTCGTAATTAAATAGTTTTATTACGTATAAGTTTGGAACAATTTAGCCCTAACATTTATTTAACGCTTGCCTGGCCGAATTTCGGTGAGACATTTTGCAAAAAATTGTTTAGACGAACCTTAGAGAACTAATAAGGGCATCATGGGTAGAATAATATTTGAACCACAGCTGCCGTGTTTTGACTAAATGATATGCTACAGCTCTGGCTGAATTCAAACTCCAAAGCTTTTGTAGGTATCCTACTCTGAAAATGTATCATGCTTTACCATCAGGTGAGATCGTAATCAAGAGTAACTTGTATCAGAATAGAAAATAAAAAAAATTAAGATATTTTTGGACTAATTTGCTAGTAATATATACCTACTTAGGGCCCTATGCGCTCTCAGCAGGCAGAGGGTCGCTGGGGTGCTACTTTATCCCAAAGATCTTCGCAACTTTGCCAAAATCATACTAGATTTCTCCAAGTTTATTTAGGATAATCATTTCAATCCATCATTCCATTTTCTGTACAAGTTCTAGTACATACCTTTTCTGTTATGTTGTTCTTCTCTTCACAAAATCTTCTTCTTCTTTCAGTGCCATCTCCTATCGGAGGTTGACAATCATTAAGGCTAACTGGATTTTGTTCACCGCTGCTCTAAACAGTGACCTTGTACTCATATTAAACCACTGGCGAAGGTTCTTAAGCCAGGATGTTCGTCTACGGCCAGGTCTACGTTTGCCTTTTATCTTGCCTTGTATTATAAGCTGTAGCAGGTGATATTTCTCATCTTTCTTTCATAGGTCTTCACAAAATAGGTATGCCTAATTTATTCTAGCATTCAAAAAAACCCCACAATATTATGAATTAATAAGCTGAAACATATTCTCATAGTGATTGTTGTTAACAGCACCATGGCAGTTACGAGGAGTTGCAGAAGGACATCTTCTCACTGTCGCAAATGGGCGGCGGCTCGTACCCCATGCCACAGGGCTTCTCCATGGGCCACAGTGCCAACATGAGTGCCGTTGGCATGCGCCAGGACACTATGGGTGAGTGAATGCTGCTATACCTTTTAACAACTAGGATTGGACAGAAACTACATGGTTGCAATCATAATGGGTCGATGAATATGAAACAGGAACTGCAAGAGCCGTGTACAACTGTTACTCCCAAGAAGAAGAAAGGTAAGTAAGCATTTACAACGGCAGCTGAGAGTATGAAGAGGTACAAGATTTCCACGCTGTTACGGATGTGCTGTTTAATGTATACTGGTCATAGAGTTAGAAATAATATTTCTATCTCTGTGATACTGATTCTTCATTTCACGTGACAATTTTGTCTTTAACTTCCTTCTATGTATGGTGCGATCAAAATCCTCTTGACTAATTCCATATCAAAACCAACCAATTAATACCAATGGGTATTAAATATAGGTACCTATTAGCTTGGCTACTATTTACCTACTGTCAACAGGCAAACGGATTGCATTATAGATGAAGTCTATACTTTAGTGTAGTCGTTTGAAAAGTAACATGAAATATGAAACTTGAGAAACCGGCTGTTACAGTCACCTTTTGAAAAGGTTATCTAGTATACTTTTTATCTTATTTAAGTAAGGTAAGAGTGCATGAAATCACAACTATTAATTTAATTTTATAGATTCTTGATATTTGCCGCTAGCACAATGAATAGTATAAAACTGAATTAAGTGGGTAGAATCTAAGATGTAAGTTTGAAGTGTAAAACAAGGAGCGGTAGCCGGCGCGCGGCAGCTTTCATCAACTTTCTATTAGAACGTCAGGGCAATTATAAAAGTTGCGGGCCCGGATCGCGGCCCCGTTTTATACAAATATCCCTTATAATAATGAGAAAACTTGCTCTTTGCCGGCCACGACTAAGTTCCGCCAGATGATCTCCAAAAGGAAAAAAACTTAATTAGAATTTGTTAAAGTCGCTGGAATTCTTTCCTTTTGTTCGCCGCGAAATGTTTTGTCATTGACGTCAAAGCGGTCTGAAGACTATTAAACTTGGTAGAAAACATTACTTCGTATAATTCGTCTTTTGGTACGTACTTACTTATAATTTTTGGTAAGAAAGTTATTAAAGTAAAATATTTCGCGATCGTAAATTTAACTCTGTACCTACTTACAGCTAAAAGTTTTTACCTTAGTATCTTAGTTTACTAAAAGATAAGTGAAACTGCTATCCTTATCTATTTTATCTACCCTATTTAAAAGTTGCAAACACACTGTTTATCTTTTATCTACCTACTTACTCGGGACTTTATGACTTTACTGAGCAACTCTACAGCCAAAGTAAATCGGATATTTAGAAGACCATTTAAATTTTCAAAAAGTGCATGCTCATGAGTCATGGATTAATAAACCGTATCTCTATGTAACATTTAAGAGCTGATACACCAGTGCACTTAGTTTTTAGACTTATTTGATCCAATTAAAAAGGTTTGAATGTTCTTGTTGTCCACCTCAAGTCAAAGCTTAGAAAGCTTTTACTGTGTGTCTGTATGTTTATAACTCAGTTTGTAACCAAAATAACCACGAAGACTGTGGTAGCAGCTTCACTCCTCTTTCGTCAAATCGCGACCTTCCAAATCTAATCAGTAAAGTGTACAGCAAAGCACATGGATTCTGTAAAAATCACAAATGTTGAGATGGGACCAGAACGGAGCTAAACTACCCAGTTCAACTGCCACTATTTTGTTCTCACTTGATTCGGAGGTGAAACAGTGAAACCTTGAACCATTCCAGAACTCCTAGGATTCCCAGAGCAAACCTAAGAACGCTGATGTTTCAGCTTTTCATTAAGTATAACATCCAAATAAATTATTATGTAGGTAGGTATATACCTAACTACAGTCAGACTTGTACCGTAGAAGACGTTGGTACGAGTACGTTTGCTAATTCAATGATCCTTGAGTTTGCGGCCGGAGATTATAAATTTGCTGCTCAACTCAAGACATGCTAACTTATACGGAATATACTTAAGATATGTTTCTTATCAAGTTTTGCATTTATATGAGAACCTTAAACGTCTACGTCATTTAGCTATCACATACGCAAGATAGTATGATAATAAAAAAGATCTATTACATAAGTAAATGAACAAAGTAAATGGAAGCAGTGATAGCCCAGTGGTTAAGACATAGGCCTCCTAGTCAGGGATTCGATTAGATCCCGAGCGCGCACCTCTAACTTTTCGTAGTTATGACTTGCTTTAACGATAAAGGAAAACATCGTGAGGAAACATGATTAACACGCCGCTGGTCCACTACTGAACACTGGTCCCCTCTCAGAATAAGAAAGGCTTAGGCTCTAGTCCGCCTCGCTGGCCAAGTGTGACTTGGTAGACTTCCCACTTTGAGAACATTATGCAGAACTCTCAGGCGTGCAGGTTTCCTCGCGATGTTTTCCTTTACCGTTAAAGTAAGATGTATTTAATTGCTCATTACGCACAAAGCCCCAAAAAATAAGGTTTGAAATATACAGAGCGCACTTTGACTTTGCTTAGATTTAAGATTCAGTTAAAAAGAGACAGATTTATGCCAGCGGTATAACGTTGTCTCGTTTTAACAGTGTCTATAGATCTCAGCCTTAGAGGTGCATGCCCGTGATCGAACCCCCGACGCGGACGTCCCAAATAGGACGTCGACGTGGTTTTCAACGTATATAATAACTAGCGACCCGCCCCGGCTTCGCACGGGTGGACACTACCACGAAAAATCCTATCTATTTTCCGGGATAAAATATAGTCTATACGGATTCGGAAGAATCCCTCTAAGTAATGGTAAAAGAAATTTTGAAATCGGTCCAGTAGTTTTTGAGCCTATTCAATACAAACATACAAAAATACAAAGATTTCCTCTTTATAATATTAGTATAGATTAATCGTATTTGCCCGACTGCGGCTTGGCGTTTAATAATAATTCCTAACACTGCCTGGATAAAAATGTATCCGAATATCAAAAACATTTTTAACCAAATTTTTAATCACCTCATTTATACGAAATTCGCAACAGCCTATTTCGGATGAGCTGCAAAACGCGCCAAAGCGTGAAACGTGTAGCCGCGAGCCGGATTCCTGCGTAGAAAAAACCGGCCGGGTAATGGAAGCGAGGCATCGTACCGCAGATATTCTAATAAGAAAATTTCCACTACATTTACTTTGGCGGGCGTCCTCGCGGCGTCTTCGCAAATATCTTATTTCCTGAGGCGAGATTGCATCTTGAGAAAACGCGAGGGTCGAGTCTTGAGCTACTACGAGCTACGACCCTTCGCTACGTCGTAGGTATATCTATATCTATATTGCTATGTAGTGGATCGAGTAGGGGTAAATGCTACGCTTGTAGACCCTAAATTGTAGCTCCGTAGTCCGTAATCGATATAATGGGTAGGCATTTACGAGTACGAGTAGGTATACCATGGCAGTATCTACAGTAAATATACTAGGGATGATTTATGCTAGACCGTGCCGGGCCCGAGTCGTGCTACGTTCCAGGCACGTCCGACGCACCTAGACGATCCACAGATTGCAATTTTTATTTTTTTATTTTATTTTTTATTTTTGTTTTATTTTGGAAACACACAGTATTTAGTAATATTTTGTATGAAGAAATGTCGGTGTACCTATACCATGCCTATACCTTTCGACGTGAATGACGTCACAAGTTTATGCGAACCCATGGAGCTCGCCGTTTCGATTTTCGGCCCAGATAACATTTTGTGTAAGCTGAATTACGAAAAATACGCACTAATATCAAGCATGTCTAAAAAGCTAACACTACTTTTCTCATACAGGCATGAGTGCAGAAGACGAATGGTACAACAAATCTCTATCCGCTCTTCGGATGAACAGCGGGCACCACGCGAACCTGGCGGCGGCGCCCATGCTGCAGTACCAGACCTAATCGTTGCTGCACGGCGCCGACTACTCACCGGCGCCGGCGCACGACTACGCGCCGCCTTAGGAATTATTCACGCTAGACCGTGTGGAGTCTGAGCTGCGCCACGTCTGAGGCAAGTCTGACGTGCGGATGATCCACGGATTGAAAGTATGAAATCACCATCAGACCGTGCCATGTCCGAGTTTCCGAGCCCGGTTCGAGTTACTTTTCTTTGTATGAAATTAAAATCCGTAGATCACTCACGTTGGACGTGCCTCGCACGTGGCACGGATCGGACCACGTGGTTACTACACGGTTTGTATAAATCACATATAAACATTAGTTTGAACATGAACCTTGGCATTTCAAGGCACGTAAATTAAACTTATCGAATTGTCATTCGTTGTGCGCTACAGACACAAGAGTCTACTGATGAGAAAACATATTTACGAGGAGGTATAAAGTCTGACACATTTGAAAAGCACGACGGCAGAACGATACTTACAATGGGAAAGTGTCCTAGAAATTGTATTTATCTATGAACAGTCACTATGCCTTTTGCCGAATGAACTGTAAAAGGTTCACAAAACGAAGCGCGTGTAGTCTGCACGTAGCATTATACAAGAAACTGTATTGTGTACAACGCAGCTGTACTAATAAAATAATATAATCGTACACGCACCTTCAGTGTATCTAACGTTCTGCCGTCGCGTTTTACTCGTTCCAGAGCCTTAAGAAAAAACGTATATCGAATACAAACTGTACTACTGAGGTCACATGATGCGTTTCCTATGAATCCGAGTATTGGGTTTCGATCAGATCAGATCAGACAGAAAGTATGGTGTTGCATTGGACCACAATGTCCCCGCCTTGTCTTTCATGGTCCTTTAGACTGTCGCGCGTGCGGTGCGGCGTCGCACCACGTCGTAACGAATCGTGTAGCATGACAGTGATTTATATACAGAGTGTAACCAGAACGCTAGCAAAAACTTAGCGTTATTATTATACTACCTTAACACAATCCAATGCCATTAAACATTTGCCTTATCTTGTAGTTTTAGTGATTTAGTATTTTTCAAACTCGTATTGTATAGCGTCCAAAACTCGGGTCAATGCCCCACGTATTGCACCCGCGGCATTGACTTCGAGTGACCTATTCATGGAACGTTCGTTGAACTCTAGCGTCAGCCAGATATTTTATTTGCAAAATATTTTGAACTTTTAAAAAATACAGATTTTTTTTCGTAGATTTTCTTTGATATCTTATCAGTTATCAGTAATCATTATTTATTTAATTATTTATTGTATTAACATAATTCTTACAACTAGTTACATTATATTCTTAGCTAGACTTGTCTGGGCGCTGCACATTCCTCTAAATATTAATTATATGAAATACGGGTGAGACTACACAGAACACTCACAATATTATGTCGGTATAAAATATATGCAAGGTAGGGTACCTACTTGGTTGCACAGCGCATGAATTAGTAGGTACTATCAATTGTCTCCGTTTTGCTCGCGTTCTGGTTGCAATCTGTATGTAATATGATGACGCAGCGCGACGCAACGCGTCGCGTGGTTTCACTCTACGTAAGGAGAACTTGCTTGGATATTATATATAGGTACAAAATAGGTTTCGAATTTGATAAGGAACGCCGTTCCTCTATATCGTTTACTGTGTATGCTAGTCATTATTGTACATATAGTTTGGATTGGTTAATGTAATGTATATCATATTTTATTGTTGTATTGATTACGTGAGTTAAACTTTAAGATAATATTATGTATGACAGCCCCTTTTTGTAATTTAACAGTAAAATTATCAGTAAGATATAAAGAAAAATAGTTTTTAACTTTAATTTCTCGTACAAATTTTTAGAATAATAGAAACCAGTTACTTAATACGTTGTTTTTCTGTAATCGATTTATTTAATGTATTTAATATATTATTATTCAACTCGATAATTTAGTCAACCCTGTTTGCTCATGGAGCTGTCATATAATATTAAAATTTTAATTAATAAATAATTGCAATACAGCCCTTGTAAATATGAAACCGTTTGCATGATATATTAATTAAGGTGTTAACAGCTCAACGATACTATAATAATAAAATATTTAGTTAATTAAATGATATTAAATGGTAATTTTCGTGTTATTTTTTATATTTTGCATAAATTGGCGATTTTAAATGAATGTTATATTTGACCCATTCCGCGTAACGGTAGTCTCTGATACTATAATACCTAACAATTCTATTAAAACACATTTAAGAAGATAACATATCTAAACGAGTAGAATATTACACTATTAAGTGCCTACTATATTCTTCAAAAAAAAAACCACACCAGTCTTTAAATAACTAAATAATATTCCATATAATATGAAAGTGTGTCTGTCTATAACCTTTACACGGTTCATCCACTTAACCGATATTGACACAATTTGGTACCAGAGACAGTGCATCCTGGCGACATTTAGAATTCCTATGGTATTATAAAATATTATAAAAAAAAACTGAATCCATGTGGATAAAATCGCGGGTGTCATCTAATAAAACAATGACTGCTTAAATTTAATTAGAAAAAATCAATAGGTAAAGCTTTTTTTGGTGGCTTTGAGTATGATAAGGCAGAATCGAGAACTTGATTGTAATATTTTATGCATTAAAATCGCCAATATGCCAAACACCAGCTAGTCACCAAAGCAAATATAATTGAATAAAATGATCACGTAGTTTCCTATCAATAAGAATAGCAGACATTTTGTATGTAGGTATTATTATTTCTTTGTACAGTTAACAAAACTAATTGAAGGCAAATATCTAACGTTCACATCTACCAATAAAATAATACACCTTTGCAGCCCTTTATTTTACTATATTAAACAAAATGGGAATTTTATTTAGCTTTAGGTATTTTTTTTGTTTTGTTTCAAATCTTGCATCAGATTTTTTAATTTTGATGAATGCACTTATGGAACTCAAATAAAATCGATTGAGTTTAGTAGGTTGTAAGCATCGTAACTTAATATCGTTCTCATGATAATGATCATACATAAGTAGGTTTGCCCCATAAAAAATAAAACTGGTTTTTTTTCTGTCTCGTCTGGCTTTACAAAGATTAGCCAATGTCAAGTTTGTAGTTATTAACAAGTTAGGGAAACTATATAAGTATGGACTTCGTCTGTGCCGGCGCTCGTCGACACACGCGCAGCGCTCCTTTATAGCGCTTCCCAGTCAGTTCCAGCACCAAAAACACCAGTGAAACACAAAAACCGGCCACTTTTAACAAAAAAAAAACACTCCAAAAAGGCATAACACGCGCACCAGCAAACGCTAACACAGACGAAGTCCAAAACTGGTTTTATATTAATAATAGTTACTACTGCGAAGGTGTAAAAGTTTTATTTACTCTGTTAAAATCATTTTGTTACTCGACGGCTATCTGTGCATCTTTTTGTAAATATTATCTTTAAGGAAACTTGTCTTACAATGAACATGTGTAAAATTAAATAAATTGTCTAAAATGGTAGTTTTGTATTTTATTAATTTATATTGATACATCATCCTTTGTTATTATTATTGATTGGCCAACAAGTTTACAGTGCAGTAAAGGAGTAGTTATTAGGTAAGTATTTCTAGTTTACACATATGTATATATACCTGTATCAGCAAATAAACAAAAAAAAAAACAAAAAAATGGTACAATTAATAATGTGAAAAAAGTGTGAAAATTATTAATTAAATTGTGGCTAAATAACTCTACTGGTAAAGTCACGAAATATGTATATGACGTAAAGCCGTGCTGTCTAGCTGTTTAGGTAAGATAGAAAGTAGAGAATCTAGTAGAAACAGATCATAATTAAAACAATTTTCGTTTTACTTTAAAAATAACAATTTATTTCAAATGTATTGGAAATCTGGCACAGCATAATGTGGGTTCGCTACGGAATTCTTCTGCAGGTATTTCGTCAGATTTTTAAACACGATACGTTCCCCGCCCACAGCTCTCCAGAACGTGTCCGCGTCGTGCCGGAGCACCTCGTTTTGGCCGCACTCCTGAAAACCAAATCGAGTCGTTCTTACTGTATATGCGTACGAATATTTATTAACTCCGCGTGGATCCTAGTATTGTAAAATCCCGTAGGAACTCTTTTATTTTCCGGGATAAAAGTGGTATATGTTAAATCCAGGGTATAATCTATCTCCGATCCGAATTTCAGCCAAATCCGTTCAGTTGTTTTTGCGTGAAAGAGTAACAAACATACACAGAGACAGTACAACCAAATTAATAATGCGCATGCAGATCTTCGCTAATTGTCGTATTCCCAGAAACACCGTTGCCGAACAGTGACGAAGATTTCTATGCGCATTATTAATTTGGTCGTACTGTACACAAATGCCTTTATAATATAAGTGTGATTATGTGTAGTAAGTACCCGTTTTTAAAAATCATCAAAATAGATTTCAAATTTTACAACTAAAATAAAGTAGGGGTTTTCAAACAAACCCTTTTGGACTCACTTACACAATAGTTAAATTTTGTTATTTTGTCACTTTTTGGTGAAATAATGCGGTTGCGGTTAGTGATAACATAAAAAAACTTAATCTGTTTATTAAGTGTCCTTGTGCAAGTGGGTCTTAGGGCAAGATCTATGGAGCGTACTTTGACTTTGCTCTAATGGAATAGCGTGAGGGTTTTACTGGACTTTACTTCAACTGTCATAAACCTATTGCAAACCAAGCCCGACCTCGCGACCCGTCTCAGCGAAACAGTCTCTACATATAATATCTTCTAAGGAATAGCATTGTCCCATCTCTGATGTCGCATAATGAATAATAATACGCTTATGGCTTTACCTTGCATGTAGACTCCTTAAACTGTAAAGCAGACATCTCTCCTGTCATTGATTCGTCCTGCTTGCGCCCATAAAATTCTTTGTATTTTGTCTTTACTACATCTAATACCTAAAAAATACGTATATCTATGAGTTGAAGAACTAGTTAGTTGAAAGCCTCAGATCAATTTGTAAGAAATAAGGAATGTTCGAGAATTAGGCACAGGCTGCCTATACTAAATTTAATCGTATCTAAGTAGGTACATCCTTTTACATCAATACAAACCCTTCGTTGTAAGTTTACCATCGATCGACCCTGTGATGTTATTTCTACGACGGCATTCTCGAAATAAAATGGCTGTATAGTTATTGAAAACCTAAATTATTGGTATCTGCCACAACGTACCGTATTGCCACCATGTTCATAAATATCGTTCAGCAAATTGACAAATGGCTCCTGGTAAAAGGCTGCTATCCAAGTATTGGTGAAGTATTCGAATAAATCATCTATGAGATTCATCTGAAACAAACTTATTGTCATTAATTATATGTTGACTTGGTCATAACACTTGAACGAATTTATCCAGTCTGCTTTAGACATTAGCTTTTGATCTAAGCAAAGCTTTTGATGTAGTTGTACACAATAATCGTTCATACTTACATAAATCAATCATCGAATAAAATAAAAAATAGATAACAAAGATTATAAAAATCCTCATCATTACATCAGTTTGAAAAACCCTAGTTACTCCTGCAATGTCATAAGATAAGCCAAGGAGGTCTGAATTCACCTTAAGTGTTCAATGTTTATATTAATGACCGGAGAATAACTGAATTACAATATAATGCGTTTTTATATGTGAAAACGTAAGATTACCAAAAATGACGACTACTGGGTACTTACATTAAATCTAGCGAGGAGATTGTTGAAATAAGCTTCATGTTTCCCATACAGTTGTGTAAGGGTTACAGGGCAAAATTGCTTCTTAGAGAGACACGTGATAGATTCGACGCAATGCAAGGCATTAATCTGTAGTCTGAAGTAGTTATCCCTCTTATCAGTTATTAGCGTGTGACCCTATGATAAAACAGGAACTTATGAGATCCCAAATATTCTTTGGTATATTTCAAGTTAGTGTTTGGCTGCAATTTCACCTAATAGTAAGTGCATGCAAGACAGCGTGCTGAGGTTGTAAAGCAACTAAGGTGATTCGTTTTAAACGCAAAATCGCACTGGAATGCAAATCCGCTGAACAATATATTTTCTTCGCCAGTATTAAGTAAATACCTGCGGCTGAAGCTCCTAAGTCTGTTCAGAAATTACAGAAATTGAATTTGGGACCTCCCAATTATAAAGCCACATTACAAGTGAAGGTCAAAAAAATTATGGTACCTAACTAAAACAAATAGATTCACCTGTTGAGGCAACAAAAGTTTTACTGCCATTGGAGTGTCCCGTCCTGGTTTTCTTAGCACCATATAATACAATGGACCCGGTAGCGTTGCCGACTGCACTATCGGCGATTCGAATTTCATAACGGGCTGCCAGCGGCTAAAGAGAAAAATATCCAGAAGTATAATGACTTGATACTGTCTGTTGATATTACTGTGAAAGGTATTATCACAAAGAAAAATATTTACCTTTTCATAGCAATATTTGATAAGCGACGAGAACTTACAACGCTAGCACGCGATTCTCGAAAGCTGTGAAAAATAGCAATTACATTAACAATTTGGAAGGTACTAAGTATACTCACTAATAAAAATAATTACCAAGAAAAACAACTATCGATGCTAAGCATTCAGTTAAGGTGATAATCGTAAAGCAGGAATTGAAACCTATAGGTGCACAGGTATAAAAAGATCTGCAAAGAAATGCAATGAAATATTACGCCAAAGACTACAATAATGGGTATATTACGCAAGCAAACTCGAACTATATCGTTGCATAAGTTCTGGTTCTTCAAGGTTAGTTCTTTGTGTCATGAATGGATCAACTTTTTTCAAGAAAAGTTTCGCCAGCTGAAATTCATAAAACGGAAAAGAAATCACAGATTAAAATCTATGCTTCTAAGCAACAGTTTTCAAGCATTGCAGATATTTAGGTAGAATTCTAATTCAAAAGTCACGCTGAAAAGATGAACGATTTGAATATAACGGAACCTTTGAATTTGAGATGGTTAAATTCTACCCCCAAGACTACGTCGCGACATTTATGCTAGACTAGCCGATGCCCGCGACTTCGCCCGCGTGGATTTAGATTTTTTGAAATCCCGTGGGAACTCTTTGATTTTCCGGGATTAAAAGTAGCCTATGTGCTAATCCAGGATATTATCTATCTCCATTCTAAATTTCAGCCGAATCCGTCCAGTAGTTTTTGCGTGAAGGAGTAACAAACATACACACACACACACACACACACACACACACACACACACACACACACACACACACACACACACACACACACACACACACACACACACATACAAACTTTCGCCTTTATAATATCAGTGTGATTTTACTACATGTCATACTGACGTCTGCTTAATTTCTCTTACTTCTTCCTTTTTCTCTTCTCTGTCTTCTTCTCTCTCTCTGTGCGTGTGTGTGTGGTGTGTGTGTGTGTGTGTGGTGTGTGTGTGTGTGTGGTGTGTGTGTGTGTGTGTGTGTGTGTGTGTGTGTGTGTGTGTGTGTGTGTGTGTGTGTGTGTGTGTCTCTGTGTTCTTTCTTGTCTGTCTGACTTGATTAAGAAAAGAAATTTCGTCAATTTTACCGCTTCTCCTACATCCTCAGAATGATAGTATTTATGAAGATCATGTGGAGCATAGAGGCGGCGTGAGTACCGCACGCAGGGTCCTGCGGCGAACACGTGCGGGTCGTTCGTCTCAAACAGAGGACCAACCACCACGCCACCGTCGTATACCAGACCACTTTCGTTTATAGCTGTGGATACAATTAATAATACACATATATATTTTCCAGCACTTGCTCGGAAATCGCTTCATTATTATTAAAAAAAAAAAAACGATAATCGGCTCTTTTCGGTAGATACTTACCACGCCAGCAATAAATAAAATAATAAATAAAAAATAAAAATAAAATAAACATGAATTAGGTGGTATTTATTGTAATGTAGGTTAAACTATACATATAGGAAAACTATTTTATTATTTAAATTCAAACTTTTTAAAAGAGACTTGTCTAAAATCAATCTACTAATGAATCATCATTACAGACAAATTAAAATAAGAAAGCACAAAGGTTAAGTTAAAAAAAAAAAATATTGAATGTTTTAAGAGACCCCTACCTTTAAACGCATACAAATCAATAGCTTTGATCCCGTAATAGAAAAGAGCGAAGCAGGGCACATGCATGACATGCAGTGGAGACATAAGTCGCAGGTATTCCACAATTCCGTCCCGCTCAAACCAACCGTTGAAGTGGCACTGACGGTAGGTGCGGATACCAAGCTTATCTAGCTTTTGTTGCACTCTACCATCCACCTAGAGGCAAACTAAGGCTCTTAGTAAAAGAAGACTTTATTATACTACTTTGTCTACAATATTAATATAGTATACCCAGGCCAAATTACAGTTTCCTCTTACTTATAGTCTTTGAGCTAAGTCGCGGATAGATTGACAGATGATCTCGCCTGCCACTTCATCCGCTTGGATTTAGGTTTTTGAAAATCGCGTGGGAACTCTTTAGATTTTGAGGATAAATAATAACCTATGTTCTTCCCCGGGATCCAACCTATTTTTGTACCAAAGTTCGTGAAAATCTAGCAGAAGTCAGACAGACATTCTTACGCAATAATAATATTAGTAAGTATGGATTATAATTTATCAATTAAGTATGTGAATATTAACATATAACGAATTATAACTCACTGTTTCATTATTAAAGCAGTTGACCCTCATAGCTGTAGCATCTTCGGGCGGGAAAGGCTCAACAAAAGCGATTTTGTTTCCCGACACACCTAGTTCTAATAGCGCCGCCATGCAGCTATATGCTTCTATACAATCTCCGTACACTACCACTGGCTTCTCATTGCAAAGGCAATCACTTGAGTTCTCTGTAAAAGCTCATTAAAAAGTATGTATTTGGAAAAAGATAAGACACTATCAGTTTTTCAACTACATTTATTCATGACTAGATGATGCCCGCGACTTCGTCCGCGTGGATTTAAGTTTTTCGAAATCCCGTGGGAACTCTTTGAATTTCCGGGATAAAAAGTAGCCTATGTGCTAATCTTGGATATTATCTATCTCCATTCCAAATTTCAGCCAAATCCGTCTAGTAGTTTTTCGCGAAGGAGTAACAAACATACACACATACACACAAACTTTCACCTTTATAATATTAGTGTGACAATGTTTGCAACCAAACTAAAGAATAAACTTGTTTAGATATTCTGCATGCCGTAACTTTTAAGTTTTTCTAGAACTAAATTATTAATTTTTATTTACTTTATCTTTAAACAATTATTTTTTTGTATTGACTTAATTTTATTTTAAATAATTAAAATAATGAATCTAAAACTAAAAAAAAAATATTTTACAAATTCAATTTAAAATTCAAAATTGCTAGAATCAATAATAACCGAACTTACTAGTTTCAGATATCATTCGCATCAATTTTCGTAAGCAAGTATTGGCTTGGTACAAAGAATTAATGAGCATCACATTGTAGGGTAGTGTTGGCTGCAATGGAACACTGTCTGGCAAATACCCTGGATTGTCCATAAGGGTTCTGATGCAAGGTTTGCCCTTCCTGGTTTGAAAAAAGGATTAGTAGGACAACATAGATACCTACAATGAGGGGAAGATAAACTTACACGTAAACAATAAAAAAAACTGTTCTAGAATGTACCTACTGGTAAAACACTTTCATATTATGATACCCCACTTGGTATAGTTATCTTATTTTGAAAATTGAAACACATTTTAATTTTTTTAACCACAAATTCGCGGTTTTCAAATTTATTCCTGTACTTGTGCTATAAGACCTACCTATACCTACCAAATTTCATGATTCTAGGTCAACGGGAAGTACCTTATAGGTTTCTTGACAGACACGATGTATCTAGACAGACAGACAGACAGACAGACACACGACAGACAGACAGACAACAAAGTGAAAACTAACTAACCCTAAAAACTCATCGGAATTATGGCTGTCATCTGCTAATATGGTGCCATATAGTTTTTCCACGCATATGCAAACCTTTCGGAGGTGTTCCCCCTAAACAGCATCGTTTATTCAAAGGGCGGATCAACAAATTCCGGTTGAGCTGACTGCACACTGGCGCGACGGCTCCAAAGAAAAACATCTATTTTAGTATTATTTTCTTCACAAGTGTGTTAAAAAACGTCGTATAATACACGTGTGTACATACGACGTTTGTATGTCCTAGGCTATCTTAAGACCCTCACGTAACGGCTCGGGTCTCAATGGCGCCTCAGCGGTAATCACCAACATTACACACTTGTACCATAATGTACTATTAAATACTTACTCCATTTCTTTGGCCAGTTCAATAGAATCCTTCAAATACTCCGGATGTTGGAATTGAAGACCACACGTTAATATAAGTTCATCATAAAACTTTACACCTCCACCCTTAAGGTGAATACATTTCTTTTTCCTGATATTAAGAAATTAGTTATTCGTTCATGGTCCACCGAATACAAATCTAAACTTATTTCCAAGCAAAACGGCCTAAAACTATACTGGAATTGAGGAATGCAATCCAGAGTTCATGATCCCAATCACTTAATACAAACTCATTTCCAAGTTAAACGGCCTAAAACTGTTGTAAAATTGAGTCTAAAGCTTGTGATTTCGAACAAAACAGTGCAATTACCAACAGTAAAGTAGCAACAAAATTCTAAAAGACCGGCAACGCATCGGCGGTTCTCTTCAAATGTTCATGGGCGGCGGTAATTTTTTTAATTAAAAAAAATCTTTTAGTCAATCCTCGCTCCTCTTGTAAAAATTTATTTCACGCAATTACCTACGCGGTTTTGTTTGCCAGCTCCTCAAATTATATAACCATTCTCACTTCTCGAAATAAATAGCTCTATATTATTTCCATGATTACAGTAAATATATTGGTACCTGTCGATCTGTACCATAACAGCGGACATTACATCGACGTAGTAATAGAAGGGCATGCTCTTGATGTATCGATCTGTGTACCGTCCATCCCTCGGTACACAGGTTTCCGCGGCTCGCATAAAATCAGGTACCGTTGGTAGGCCGTATTGCGACACTAATGTTATATTTGTGAAGGTGAGGTATTCTGATGTTGGTCTGAAAATATTCTAAAACTCTTAAAAACCTTATTGCAACACCAAAGGGAAACAAAAGATGGACTTATGGCTCGAAAATGTGGGAGGCGAGTGGTGTGCTCAATAGCTTTGACCGGTAACTGGACTGGTACTTATAGAAAATAATGTTAAAAAAATATATATATAAAATTATTTTTTAAATAATAATTATAATGAAGTAGTGACTACGCACTACAAGTGTTAAAAAATATCATACCTACACAAGCTTTTCGATGTGATGAAACTAGTCACTAACAAAGAATTTCATGAAATTCCACCTATAATGGGGTTAAATATAGGAGGACAGTTTGTATGAAAATTCAAAATCCGTAATCTTTCAAGTTACTTTTATGCCCATGAAAATTGGTATTTGGGCTTTCGGTTAAAAGTAAATAGCTACGTGTTTCAGGAATTTAGGAAATTCCACCCCTTCTTCGATTTTCAAAAATTCCACTCGAGCAAAGCCGGGAAGGGTCAGCTAGTAATGTATAAAATATTTATCTAATAAATAATTAAGCCTCAATAACTCAACGGTTATAGGAGCGGACTGAAATCCGAAACCCCACCCGTTGCACTATTGTCGTACCCACTCCTAGCACAAGTTTACCGCTTAGTTGGAGGGGAAAGGGGAATGTTAGTCATGATTAAAATGACTAATATTCTTTAATAAAAAAAAAAGAATAGGTAGAACATACCCAAGAAGTAACGTTTCTAGAAAGGCAAGCCCAGTTCGGCTAGCTCCCACAACTACAATGCTGTTATTGACATGCACCTTCGGCATGCTGGTTAGTGGGCGCTCTAACATCCACAGAGCGAATGGAGTAGCACTGTATGATAAATAAGGTAAATAACAATAGATCATAGAGACGCAGAAGAAAATATTGTATTTTTTAGGAAATAAACTAATTAAGTTATTGAATCAAAAGCGAGTTTACGAATGCTCAATGAGTTTTCAACATCGATGCTTTTCAATAATTAATTTTAATGACGAAAAATCCTCATCTAGTGACAGAAGAGTTGGCTCATTTTTTCCACAAAGAATCAACCTGGCTGTCCAGCGCGGAAATGCAGCCAGTATTCTTCGCAGTATTCCACGTGGGCATGATTGATACAGTCTTATCGACTGTTAAAGTTTTATTGTAACATTTTCAATTAAAAAAAATTAATCATAAAACAAGAGTGTTATCTACCTATGTTAGTAAATAATGTACCTAAACAATTTGGTACTTAATTAAAAACTTACATATCTTTGAATACTTTCTCGAGATGGTTGTTGCCAATCATATTAGGCGCGGCTCGGCGAGGGCGCACCGGCTTCATGTAACTCGCTAGCGACATTAAATTTCTTACGGGACTCTAGGGCAGTGAAAAAATGTTTCAATATAATTTACGAATAATTTAAAAAAACCAACCTTTAAAATTATACCAATTTTTTTATTTTTCATCAACAAATAACTGTAGCTATGACGACGTCTTACGTGAAAATAATAAACCCCTTTGCAAAAAAACGGGTGGTCTTGATTTTTTGTTTAATAGACAGGTATATATACCTATTAACCTGTTAAAAACTTTTACCCAACCATAACGAACATTTTACTACAAAATTGTACATATTATAAGACTAGCTGATGTCCGCAGCTTCGCCCGCGTGGATTGGTCAGATCCCCTGCAGCATCAGGATTGAGGAGTTGGACTCCAAATTTTTTATGAAACAATGTCGCAAAGTTCCTCTATCGATTAAAAAAGAAATGACGCAAATCGGTTCAGAAATCTCGGAGATTTCGGTGTACATAGGTAGAAAAACACAAGTCCCTTTTTGAAAGTCGGTTAAAAAAGTAGCCTATGTTACACCCTGGTCAATCCTCTACTTCTCTGTGAAAATCCCGTCAAAATCGGTTCAGCCGTTCCAAAGATTAGCCTTTTCAAACAGACAGACAGACAGACAAAAATTTTAAAAACGTGTGATTCAGTTAAGGTATCGTTCAAATAACCCTATGAGCTTAATATGAGGTAGTTATTTCGAAATTACAGACAGACACTCCAATTTTATTTATTAGTATAGATTTGTTTCTTTACCGCATCGCCTTTAGCGAAAAGTCGGCAGACCCAGAACAAAGTACAATATTTTGTGTGACGTAGCACGTCCCTCAAATACCATCGCGCATGGGGTTCCATGATTGGTGACATAACACATGCTAAAATCTGTTGACAAATTCGAACAATCAATACGTTTAAAGCGTGCCTTAAGTTTTTGTAATAAGAAAGAACATTTAAATCTTGAAATGTAACATTCAACCGACACCCTCTCGCATTTGTGTTCAATTTTATAATTATCTTAAAGAATCTACCAACGTAAGAAACGAATCCCGCAACTGCATCCGCATAGATTAATTTTTTTTTAATCCTGTGGAAGCTCTTTTATTTTCTGAGATAAAAAGAAGCCTATCTCTGTCTTCAGGATGCATACTATCTTTGTAACAAATTTTGACAAAAATCGCTTTAAACGGATGGGCCCAGAAAAGGTAGCAAACAAATAGACACACTTTCTCAAAATAATATTAGTAGAATGGGAAATTTTTGGGTCCATTTACAGTTTCCACCCTGTATAAAGAGTATGAAAGAATAGAATAAAATTTTATTCAAATTTCACAAGTTCAATTTCAATTTTTTTCACAAGTATTTTTGAATAGTCAAATGCATCTACCACTGGTTCGGAATACCTTTCCCAGAAGAACCAGCAAGAAACTCGGCAGTTGCACTATTCAAAGATTCGATTTACACTATTATGCTTTGGATGTATAAAGTAATTGTAGTCCCGCGCATTGCTGGAGCGAGCTGCAAGTCAAATCCACACTCTGGTATCCTCATTATATATATGGATGTAGGTATAAAACCCACTTACCGAAGCATCCGTCCCAGCCCTTCTAGCCTCAGTTTCTAAATCATATTGAGTTCTTATAGAGGTTCCATCTTCCAGCGGTCTAAAATAAATATATCGAAGACTTAATATCTTACATTTCAGTTTTTAATCTACCTATCTCACTTCTGTAGTCGTCGATAATTTTATTAATACAATCGCTGACGTAATAAACCAGTATAGGTTACCGGCTTGTAAAGCCGACAGTCTAGACTCTCTAGGCTAGTATATCAGTGATCTGTGGTCTAGGCTTTACAACGTCACAAAAAGGCACCTGCCTTCAAAGTTCAAATAAGTGAAAGAAATCGGTATTTGGATGTAATTTCTGAGGTTTTTCGGGGTCTCTACTGATTCGGTCTGCAATTTCAATTCTTCCCTGCGATAAAAATACGCACCCATTATTTTTATTTTGGAAACAGAAAGTGATGACTTACCCAAGAACAACTAATCCAATAGGCTGATTTTCATTAAGAAGGACATATGAAGATAGCGTTAAAGAGTCGAGACTATTTTTAAATAACTCCATAAGGTCTTGTTTTCTTGTAGCGTGTTCCAATACTTCTTCCAAATTAGGGATATCGTATGCTTCCGCTGGACGAACGCTAATTCGCCTGAAAACCAGACAACTAAAACTTGATTATTCCTCATAAAAATACCACCATACACGGACGATTAATTTTCAGGAATACAGGGTGTTAGGTACTTTAGAAGCGGTATTTTGTGTCTAAGGAATCATGTCTTCGATTTTAAAGAAGACAAAAATTGCATTCTAAGATTTAAGCAGAAACAAAAACACTTTGGTATCATCATCAACATTTTCAACAGATAGAGGTCTATTGCTGGACCATTGTCTTCCAAACTCCACGGTCTTGCGTCGCCTGAATCCAGCGGCTCCTTGCTACTCGTTTGAAGTCATCTATCGGGGGGTCTTAACCTTGGGGCACCTTCGAACTATGTGCCCTGCCTCAATCCACAGATTTTCTCAAAAAATACGCGCCGAATTGAGAACCTCCTCCTTATTTTGGATATCGATTAAAATAGTATGGTTGTGATTTTACTGTGAAAAGCGATAAAGCGTTTTGTAAGAAATAAATGTGTTAAGGAAACCTGATATCTCTGAATTCAAGAGAAAGAACTAGAATTGTGATTTTCTAAATTTGTCTCGTGTCAAGGCAATTATTTGCAACGACCGCATATTATGTTTCACTCTGTTCCTTAGGTACTTTTGAATGCTAATTGCAGAAATTTAGCAGGACTATTTTAATTTTTAGTAGGTCTCTGTTATTCTGATACCATTCGATAATTTCTGAATCGACAGTCAGTGAATTGAGTTGTTGAAATATTGTCTATAAGTGCGATTTTTTTATATTATTTTAATACAGAAAGCAGGAAAAATATGTTTATAGCTTTCTGTAACAAATCTACCACTAACCAATTTGATTATAATAATTACCCTCTGATGGCATTCACATGAGCCACGTATAAGGAATCGTTTATAAATCGCATCCTAAAGCCGTATGGTGTGACGAGCTGCAAGAAAGAGAAATTGAATCCAAAGATAAATTATAATCAATAACTATTGTTAAATAATAATAATCAATCGTTAACTTACTTATAAACAATAATATAATATGAAATTTTATAAAAATAAAAACACAAACTGAAAAAATACACAATTTGTTATTGATGTTGATACCTAATCGTGGTTCTTAAATATTCGGTAAGAAAAAGTCATATTTAAATCAATCTTTGAGTTTTTGTAAAAATAACAAAACAAAAAAGTATGCAAATTGAAATACCGTAAAATGTTCTAGAAGTGGAAAACATGTGTGCCAGGATGGTAGGCACATGATACAGTAGTCCCTATCGGGAAATAGCTCATAGGCCGCTTCTAGCATCTCAAAACCGTACCTGGTTTGGAAAAAAAATAAGCCAAGCTCACAGAAAATAAAAACCAGACACGATTCACGAATGCCCAAATAAATAAATAGCAAGCATAGGATGCAAAATTCCTATGTGCACAACGAGATTAAAAAATAATTTATAAAAATAATAGCCTAGAATTCTTTAAAAGAATCCTTCCGTTAAAACTTTAAAGTATCTACATGTAAATCTTTACACCCATGTTACTTTAAAACTTGATATTTTTATGGAAATTTGGCAAACGACAGACAGATATATTAGTTTTTAGAATATGTTTACAAAATTCCATTGGTTATTATTCAAATGAGAACCAAACTATATATATGTTTGCATGGAGAGCGCTGGGGAGCGTGCTAGGGAAACTTCTCTTAAGGAGCATGAGACGGGCCTGCCCGCTAAATTAATTCTAGTATCGACTATTCTCACAAATTAGTCGATACTAGAATTAATTTCTTAAACTGGACCCTTTCAAGTAAAGATTTTTATATAAACCTGTGAGGATGATACTACCATTGTCGCAGTTAAAATACCATAAGCCTACGTTTACAAATTGCGAAAAACCAAATTAAATTGGAATTTCGCGGGCAGGCCCGTCGCTTCCACCTCAAAGAAAAATGTTTGATGATAACAAGATCGAGAGAATTGCAACGGTTGCAAAACAATCAATAGAAACATCCCACTATCTTACCGTTCATCGTAATTGGCATGCATAGCAAACACTTCTAATAGGAAAGCGTTTGGTCTTCCAGAATATTGAATCGGTTCGGGAGCTTTGCACGAGGAAATTGAACTCATGTGCGGAGAACTTGCTGTCATATCACAAAATACGTAATTAAATACCTATCGTGTAAAAAGAGGGTAGTTCCAAAGTTAAAATAAAAGCAACTACCTATATACTTAGATGATGCCTGCCGCTTCGTCCGTTTGGATTTAGGTTTTTTAAAAATTCCGTGAGAACTCTTATGTTTTCCGAGATAAAAAAAAATTGATTAAACACACTTACAATACACAAACAAACTTATAATATTAGTAGATATGGATTATATAAGCATATTCTATAAAAAAAATTCAATCTCAAATCTCAACATCTATTGAAAATATGCAAGTAATCATAAATATATAGTTCGCGACAGGTCGAGATGGCTATCGGGGTATGAGGTGGGGGGACATCCCGCATACCCGCACGTCACCCGCACTATCCCGCACCGGGTTTAGCGCGGAGGCTGTGCGGATGTTCAGAGCGTCCCCACCACGATTGCCATGTCAACCTGTCGCGTACCATACTTAGCCTGAATTCTCATTATGACTTACCAATGGGCTTCGATTTTTCTTTTAGAATGTATTTATTGTCAAATCCTGATTCCTGGCGTCTTGGAAGACTCTCATCCGAAAATCTGGCAAAAATAATAGTCTATCGTGCGTTTTTCTAATAAACTTATTAGTCTCAATAGATAAGTAGATATTGATTCAAGTCATGAAAAAACTATTAGGTACAATATGTAATTTTACCATATTAAAATTGATCATGTTAGATATACCTAAGCATAGGCTGGATTGTAATATTACCAGAATAGATAATGCTGCTAGTACTAAGTATAATAATAGGTAAACAATAAAAATTGTTTTACTGGATAATTTAATAGTTTAGTCGTGTTACTGAAGTACCCCGCACCGCCTCACGTACTTAAACCGAATTTCGCTGGTAGCAAACTTCGGTTGCGACTAGTTACCAACCCTACCGACAAAGATGAACCGCCTAGTGGTTTGGCATGGCCGAGCGGCATCAGCAAACCTAGTAGACGCCAGCCTTTAGAAATAGGACGGCAGTTCTTCATCATCGTCACATACCTACCATAAAAAATCGATTTCAAACGATTGCCTACCCTTTAAATTTCATAATATCATCACTCGTGAACAAACGAGGCAGCCTCAACAAATCCGTATCAATATTGACGATATCGTATTCAAATTCATCCTCATCTTCTTCTAAAAACTGCAGGCTGTCCAGCTGTGAATAATTGTCAACTTGATTCAATTTAGGTGTCTCCATTTCTTTGCGAATGTCTTTGAATGCGTCGTCTTCATATATCCATGTTACCTGAAATTCCGTGCTCACGTTTTTAACAAATCGTAATTAAAATAGTCAAAAACCACGGTTATTCGATGAACGAAATAAAAAGATGTTTTCATATTTGAAAATGGTGTCATATAGCTGCCATATTGAATTTTCAAAGCATTTAAATACCCAGTATCACTCTGAAAGATGTAAGAATACCTCATACCTACATTCAAGCCCTTAGAAGTAGAAATAAAGAAACTCACATAGGCACATAACCCTGAAAATTTATTTTGCAGTCCCAAATAAAAGGAATTCGTTCTATATTAATTTAACCAAATAACTATTTATATACTTATTTCTTTCTTCTTCTTAGCCGATGAGACTTGCTCTGTTAAAAAAATTTCTAAATTAGCCTACTTAAATCTTTGTGCCTTATTTCATCAAGATCGATCCAGCGTTTGAGCCGTAAAAGGTGACGGATAGACAGACGCACCTTCGCATTTATAATACCTATTAGTATAGAAATGCTCACCCGTGATTTAGGGTCTCTCGGCCCGGGGAAATCGATGTTCAATTCTTGTAGAGATTCAAGCATATTGCCTCCACCTACAATTAAACTGTGGAAAGAGGAATAATCGCAGTTTGAAATAAACGTATAACCAAAAAGTCTGGTCAAGTGTAAGTCAGACTCGCACACAAAGGCCTTTACCATCGTACAAGAAATAACACTTTTTATATTATTATTTTTGTGATGTAACTACAAATTCACTGTTTTTGAATTTACCCATTACTTATGCTATAAGATATTGCAATCTGCCTTTCATGATTCTAGGTTAAGAACCTGGAAGAATCTTATAGGGAGCAACGTCTTCCTGCGAGATTCGGACCACGGCTTACGATGACGTTGGGATGGATGGGTTGGTTAAACTTGATTAGTCGCGACTTCTCTTCTGCGAGTCCACGTCTGCGTGATGTTTTTTTATTAGTTGAAGAAGGGCCCTCCGATATTGCGATCATAAACTAGGGACCTCGTCTTCGCCGGTGAAGACGCTGGAAAGAGGTTGAATTTGTGTGTTGCCAATCTAACACTTTAAGTAGGTACCTAGTGGTGGAACCGTATTCCCGTCGCCGTGGCGGCTTGTCGAGATGCCTCAGTCCAGCAAACGGCGAGAGTTCAAAGCTTTCCTCCAAAGCCTCGTAGTTGATCTGCGTGTTCAGGATCATCACACCGACTGCTAGCTCTCTGTGCTGTCGTAAATAAATAATAGGTATATTATGTACCTTGTGTTTTACTGTAGACATTTGGCTTTACGTTTCCGTGAAACTATTTTTTAACCCCCGACCCAAAAAGAGGGGTGTTATAAGTTTTACGTGTGTATCTGTGTGTCTGTGTATCTGTCTGTGGCACCGTAGCGCCTAAACTAATGAACCGATTTTAATTTAGTTTTTTTTGTTTGAAAGGTGGCTTGATCGAGAGTGTTCTTAGCTATAATCCAAGAAAATCGGTTCAGCCGTTTGAAAGTTATCAGCTCTTTTCTAGTTACTGTAACCTTCACTTGTCGGGGGTGTTATAAATTTTAAATTTACACTTGTAAACTAAAGAATCTTAAAAAAGAAAGGAGTAAGTAAAGAAAAGATATTGTGTAAAAATAAACTGCAATTCGTCGAGCAGTTTAACAAAACATCTATACTAATAAATAAAATTGGAGTGTCTGTCTGTAATTTCGAAATAACTACCTCATATTAAGCTCATATGGTTATTTGAACGATACCATAACTGAATCACACGTTTTTAAAATTTTTGTCTGTCTGTCTGTCTGTCTGTCTGTCTGTCTGTCTGTCTGTCTGTCTGTCTGTCTGTCTGTTTGAAAAGGCTAATCTTTGGAACGGCTGAACCGATTTTGACGGGACTTTCACAGGCAAGTAGAGGATTGACCAGGGCGTAAAATAGGCTACTTTTTTAACCGACTTTTAAAAAGGGAGTTGTGTTTTTCTACCTATGTACACCGAAATCTCCGAGATTTCTGAACCGATTTGCGTCATTTCTTTTTTAATCGATAGAGGAACTTTGCGACATTGTTTCATAAAAAATTTGGAGTCCAACTCCTCAATCCTGATGCTGCAGGGGATCTGACCAATCCACGCGGGCGAAGCTGCGGGCATCAGCTAGTTTAATAATATAGTTCACATAGAATGTTCTCGAACATTTTACCCGACTGCGATGAAGCCCAAAAGAGGGTTATCATACGTAAGATACAAAACGATCCGTAGTTACCTCACACACCAGCAGTACTCGTTCGGACTCAGGATGTCGCGATATCAGCTCGCTGACGTAGAAGTCGCCGTACAGCTCACGTAACAACTTCGAGTGGCGCTCGATTATAGGGATTATGTCGTCGTTATCTTCCTCGCTATGTGTAATACGGGAACTTCTATATTATTTCTATGAAGGTATGGATAATTGAACCCACAACCCCACGGATAGGAGGCTGACGTCTTAATTACTAAGCTATTTACCGCTTTCTACCAGGCCCGCGCCGTTCACTTTTCAGAGCTAAGTACCTACTTGTTTTAAGCAATCAAATATCACTTGATTTAACGGTGAAGGAAAATATTGTAAGGAAAACTGCATGCGTGAGTTCTCCATAATGTTGTAGTAAAGGTGTGTTAAGTCTGCCAATCCGCACTTTGTCAGTGTGGTAGACTTCTTATTCTGGTAGGAGACCCATGTTCAGTAGTGAGGCGGTGGGTTGATCATAATGGATGATTGTGCAGATACACGCAACCGGAAAATATAATTAATAAGAAGTTCAAGATTTGCGCTTGCTTCGTTGTCCTTTCGTAGCTTTTTCGTAGCGTTTGTCTACGCTACGTAAAGAGCTACGCAACCGGAATTTCCTTATATACTGCAGTAGGTACCTAGCTGTTGTTATTGACAGTATAGGCGGAAGTATAATAGCAAAATGTTTAGAATAGCAGACTAGAAGTGACTGAACTGGGACTGACTTTACATAAAATAGTTTCAGGTTCGATTCCCGGCATGATTGGTGATTTGTGAGTTGTCTCTGGTCGATGAGAGGTTTCGAATACATAGCTATACCGCCAAAAATACTCGCGAAACGATTGAGAATTCTGGTACAATGTCGTGTAAAAACGAATTATTAGCGGTATGATAAATAAATAATTACAAGTGTAAATTAAAAATTTATAACACCCCCGACAAGTGAAGGTTACAGTAACTAGAAAAGAGCTGATAACTTTTAAACGGCTGAATCGATTTTCTTGGATTATAGCTAAGAACACTCTCGATCAAGCCACCTTTTAAACAAAAAAAACTAAATTAAAATCGGTTCAATAGTCTAGGAGCTACAATGCCACAGAGAGATACACACGTCAAACTTATAACACCTCTCTTTTTGGGTCGGGGGTTAAAAACCATACCCCTTCAAATTTTGTGAGATAATAGCCTAGGTATTTTGTCAGCGAAGTGGCAATGCAAAAAAAATCTGCACAAAAATAAGAGTAACTAACACCGCTCTCCGTATCTTTAATTTAGGACAGACTTCTTTCCGTTCCATGATCCACAGCGCAGGCAGCTGGTCGCCGGAACAGCCGCGCTCTATGGCCTGGGTGCGCTTGAACGAGCCCTCGCTACGGGTCTGGCCTGGCATTAACACTGTTTAGCAAATAAATTCACTTAAAATAAAGTATTACATACCTGTAAGCGCTGATCCAACTATAAAAAACTAGGCACTTATAAACTAATTATTTTCATCGATTTGTACTTCTAAGTAGCAGTTTTCCTAACTTGATACCATCGGGTTGGCCGTGATCTTTTTCCTCCTATTTTTTGACGTGACAACGTCTTATAATTCGATAGAGCCGGCTGCACGCACGAAAAAACATGACTCATGCGGCGTTACCTCGCTCTGAGGTAACGCCGCATGAGTCGTTCCATGTAAGGCTTGAAGTGCAAGCGAGAGCGCGGAACGAGCGACAAAGAAGCACAATCGGCCTTTGTTGTCACGTTCAACTATCGTCAGTAAACCGACTTTACAGACAACCAATTTTTCTGTTAATAGTTTTTATACGTGATACATCTAAAATATATAAAGCTTAAAGCTTGTGTTAGTAGTAGCCTAGTAGGTAGGTACGACAATAATGCTACGGGTGGGGGTGATGGTGTTTTCAGACTTCAGTCTCTATGGCCGTTAAAGTATTAAGGCTTTCAATTAAGCTGCACAGCAACACATTTACCAGTAACTTAAGCTTTGCATAATTTTGACGAGACGCTTTTCCTTTCTTTAAGAAAAAGTAAGCAATGCAGTCGCACTTACAGGAACTGCCGATTATACACTTCATCATTACAATGAATTGCAAGTAATGGTCGTGCATGAAAATAGATTTCAACATGCCATCCACCAGTTCGCGGCCATACGACGAGTTCCAGCATAGCAGATGTATGAACACCGAGTTCCTTGAATTGAGTTCTATAGTCCTACAATTAAAAAGAAATTCATACTTGTATAAAAATATTTAAGTTTTAGCTCCTGAATGTGATCATCTCATTGACTTTGTAATTTAGATAATAGCTAGGTACGAAAAGTTTCCTACGAGGTAGGTAGGACCTATATCTGCATTATGATGTCCATGTCATCCTTATCTTTGACGTATGTGTATCCCTATTGGTATCTATCACCGAGATCAGAGCTAAAGGGAAACATTTCAGTCGGTAGCCAATCAATACGATATCCTACGAAAAAACTCTAGTTTGACAGTTATTTGCTGCATATTATTCACTGTATAAAATCATTACACAGCCAATGAGATTACGGAATAGGCTCACTGATCTCAACAACCCACCCCTGGCTCACTACTGAGAATATGAAAGGGGAACCGGGATCGACCACTGGACACCAGCGTTACTATACCTATTGGTAGATAAGTATAATATAACCTATTCAGTAATACATCGTCTTCATCATTATCGAGCGATTGACGTCCACTGTTAGACATAGGTCTATGTAGACTTCCACACGCCACGGTCTTGCTGCGCTGTCTGATCCAGTAGCAAGGGCAATTACGCACTGCATCCGATCCGAATCCGTGAAAATACGTTTCTAAGTACTTAATCATAGAACCATTTGTATATACATAGCTTACGCTCTATCTCTCATCCGTTTGAAGTGCGTAAACCAGCCCAGAGAGAAGATCTCCCATCCGTGAGAATATCTTGGATGTGCCTCGGATTTATGACGTAGATATGTTAAAGATCCATAGTACAAAGATCAGATTAGTACGTTAGCAATATCCCAGTTCGGTCAGTTTTTTATATCCGTTTTTCACGGACTCTGATCGGATGAGTGCGTAACCGCTCTAATAGGTACGTAGTAGTAGGTAGGTCTATAAGTATAAATGGTATTTACTTATATTTAGTGTGTACGAAATCTTCCCAAGCTCCAGGATAGACGGCGGGAATCAATGGATAGTCTTTTAGGACAACACAACCGACTACAGCCTCGTTACTATCCAAATAGCATATTGACAATAAGCAGGTCTCACTGAAACAAACCAAAAATTATGCCTAGGTACGTAGGTAGGTACTTATACGGCAACTCCAAGATACCACGCTACTCCTGTGATGATGGACAAATTTTAGCTAACTACCTTCACAAAGATAGGTAGGTACTCGTATCTATGTTAAGTTCATTCGAAAACCAAAGGTAAAAAACGGGGGTTACTGAGAACCACTTCCTTTTTGGCAGTAACGTCGGTTAAAAATAGGTAAATATAAAAATATTATTTTTGACAGTACATACATACTGTCTAAAGATGGAGACGTGGATCCTGCGAAAAACTGAGAAGAAAATTATCTTGGGCCGAATTTCAGACCAACAAATCGATTACGGAAGAACTCTGCATCAAGCAGCGTCTAGGCATCCTCTACAGTCCGGGCTCGCGTTCTCACTTTCTTTGGTCACTTATCTAGACGCGACCAGTTCCATTGAACGTCTAATATTTGAAGGTAAAGAAGAGGGCACCAGAGCAAGTGATCACCCATGAGATGGTCAGACCACGTGAGGACGATTGACGTCCCCCTGTGATGGCTTATTCCTTAATAAGCCATCACAGGGGAATGGAGCGGGCTGCAGCACTGCAGTGACGACCACGAGCGGCTCTACCAGGAGCGTAACAACCATGTAACAACCGACAAGAAAACTTACAAAAGGTACACAATATCAGTAACATCGTTGACTCGGAAGTTCTTGGCCATAGATTCCGTTACTAATGAAAATATAGTTGGGGCATCGTCCACACTCGCTAATCGCAAACGGCCTAGCGGAGCCGCCTTCAAACCCTTCGACACCATGATTTTACGTATGAATTTCTACAATTAAGTTGAGAAGCAAAGACACTGAGAAGGGTGAGAATTTTTATGACATTTTTTGAAACATCTCAGAAAGTGACAATAGTTCATTGCTTTTTTTTATTTACACTTTACAGAGGCAAGTCGCATTGACCTCTACTCACAGCCTCTACTTATACACAAGTACGCTGGACTTGTTATTGCCGACCTGACCTAAAGCTGAGTTTGTTGTTAAAAAAGAATCAACTCCACTCCTGCGCCTGTATGCGTCGGCCCTAAAAAAAAGTACCTACCTAATTGGCATCAGAATATTATGGGAAATTCGACAGCGGATTTACGAAGTCTGAAAAAATAAAACTCCAAAATATTCATACAGACTTATGTTTAAGTATTTAATATCCTAAAATTCAAACATTACGAATGTTAGAAATACATAGAACATAATATGTAAATTGAAAAAAAAAAACTGCCAGAACAAACTGAGCAGCTGTTTGAGCTTAAAGTTAATGATAGAAAAACATGCTTATTTTCATTTAACTAAATTGATCAGTATGCTTAATATACAGAGAACACAATATTCTAATAAAAATAATTTAATTCTGTAACAAATTTTCTACTAGATCTAAAAATTAGCATCAATAAATAAGATGACTTCCTTTTGTGGATCTCTTTGGAGTGGATCTCAAGTGCAGTTGTAAAAAAAACAATTGTATTTTAATGTTTCCATTAACAGTTTTGTTTTAGAAGCACGAAAAGCCAACATACAAATTTCAATATTTACATAATTTCCACGAAATAATAAAACCCATAACCCAAACTTAAACTCAGTTAATTATAAATTAGTGAAAAAAATATTTGACTAAATTTTATTACTAGAGCATAGTTACAAGTCTGTTTAGTAAACTTAAGTTCTAAAGTTACAAGAGTTTGAAATTATTGCTGAAGGAGTTGCTACAAAATAGAATTTAGTCTTTTTATAACTACCCTTCCTTAATGTCAAGAATTAAAACATAATTCTTTATTTTTCTAAAGATTAATTATTATTTATTAATAATGTCCTTCAAACTTAAAATTATAATGTTACAGTAGCTTTTCTATTTGCAATGTTGCTGTTATTATACCACAAAAATCAAAATGTTTGCATGTGGACATTGCTTGCTTTTTGCAAACCAAAGGCCTCCCTTAAATAGACTACAAGAGCGCTTTGAAAATTTTCGAATCCTGCCTTATAATTTGTTAACATTGACTGTATTGACACATTTTGTGTTTGTAAATTACATTATATTTTAAGTCAATGGCGAAGACTAAGAGTAAAAATGTGAACCATAGTCCCTACCCTTAGCCTTCTTAGACTTGGACAAAATACACAGGAATAATAGGTATCATACAATTTTTTTAAATATATTGCTTAACATAACGTTAGGCGGAATATTTTGAATGTAAAATAATAAATCATTTACTCATTATTTTTCCCCCTTTTATCGCAAGCAGAGTACCTACTTGATTGGCTTCAACTTATTCAAACCATGCGATTATAAAAAGACACTAATTACAAATCTACATATAGGTAACCACATCTTCGGCTCAATAATAATAATAAATCAAACTATTAGGTTGAGATCTGGTGGATTTTAAGGGTGTGCTTAGTAGTAGCTGAATGTTATATGTATTATGCTAAGGGCCGATTTTTTCAATTTTCAATTAATATTTGAGGAAAATATTTGACATTTTGACAGTTTTTGTATTACAAGTCTTTCAAAATGCCCAATTTATCATTCTGATAAAGTTTATTTTTTTTCCATTCCATTCCATCAGCCTGTATGCGTCCACTGCTGGACATAGGCCTTTCCAAGAGCGCGCCACCAAACACGGTCCTCCGCCTTCCTCATCCACCCGCTCCCCGCCACCTTCTTCAGGTCATCGGTCCAGCGGGCAGGTCGTCCCACACTGCGCTTACCGGTACACGATCTCCACTCCAGAACACGTCTGCCCCATCGGCCGTCGGTTCTGCGACAGACATGACCTGCCCATTGCCACTTCAGCTTGCTAATCCTTTGAGCTATGTCGGTCGCTTTTGTTCTTCTGCGAATTTCCTCGTTCCGGATTATATCCCTGAGAGTGATACCCAACATAGCTCGCTCCATAGCGCGCTGAGCGACCTTTAGTTTGTGGACGAGGCCAACTGTCAGTGTCCACGTTTCTGCTCCATACGTCATCACAGTTAAGTTTATTTGACGATTCAAAAATCTGCATATGTATCGTAGTACCTAGTGTATTTTCGACAGGCCGAAGTCTTTGCCGTGTCATCAGGTTCAGGTGTAACTGGTAAGTGACGCCATACTGCTTGAATGCTCTGACATCCCTGTATGCGGTAAATTTTAATACATCGCCCGCATGCTTTGCTCCCGCTGATACTATTTAACGCTAATGCAACGCCACTAATCACCACATCCGAGCATTCAAGAAGTTTGGCGTCAACTATACCTTTGGCTACCTGGAATATTTGTTTCAGTGGAATTGGGAGGTTTTTTTTGTTAGTGTAGTAGCATAGTAACTAGTTAACTAGTAAGTACCTATACATATAAGTCAAACACCATGTGGCACTGGCTAACCACATAATAATATCATGTACCGCAGATAACGCACACGCTACAAAGTAAGGTACAACTAAGAAAACTAGATGTAACCGCGAATCTTAAGCTCGCTAACAGATGTTTCCCTACGAAACATCATAATAAAATTATACAAGTTGCAAGATACAACAATCGGACCTGCTTGTGCTTAACAGTTAACACTAGCCTATTATTATATAGGCGTATTAGTTACTCGTCGTAAACAAGTTAAGATTGCCTTGATGCCAAGGTAGATGAATATTACAACCATTCAGCTTTCAATAAGCACCTCCTCATAAATTCCAATGGTCTCTTTGCTCATATCATATCATTAGTGATATCACATTAAAACTATTCATATCATATTGATCATGCTTACGATAAAGACGATCACAATAAAATGAAAAGGAACGTTAAGCCTAAGATATATGAATAAAATTAATACTAGAATAGTTGTTTTTTTTCACATGATCTTAATTTTAAATACCTATTGTGACTAATTGTCTTGTGCACAATCTCTTAACTAAAGAACGGGTCAAAAAGCTATCCATTTCATAATGCTCCCTGCGGAAAAGAGAGCACTAGATTTAGACCTGTCACTAGTTCAAAGATTATGTACAACAAAATTAGCCACATAATGAATTGAATGTTTGAGTGTACAAAAATATCTTCAATATTTATAACATTTGTCTATAAGTATATATGTTATCCTGATTAAGCTATTTTACTATAAAAGAAAACATTTTGAAGCAGTGAAATCATATCAACGGTTGTTAGAATATTTATATGAGCTTATAACTTAGGTCAAAAAAGGAGTTTTTTTTTTTGTAAACAAAGCTTCCTAAACTATTGTGGTTTTATTTTCATATTAATTTTCCAGAATTTCATTTGCATAAGCATGTTAAAACAAATGGCATTCATAGAAATTATAAATCTATATAACAATCTGTTTTCTGAATCGATGGAAGTCTTGTGTTACCATAAGACTACAAGTTAGTTAGCCTATATGAAATTAAAGATATATGTATTATGAATTTTGAATTTTTTTACATTTTAAAATACATTAACACTAACTCAAGTTACAAATTTTGATCACTCAAAAAAGTACATTCGATACTTAGAATATAACGGGCTTACCACAATTACTTCACGCGGTTTAATCTGACGGTATCGACATAATGTGCGTCGTATCGGTATACTGCACTGACCTATACCAATAGACACTGGACTTGCGATTGCCACCCTGTTTTTGAAGCAATATCATTTTCGCCATTTTGGCACTGATAGCAGCGGAAAGCGTCATGTGAGCGTACTCGGAACTAAATGTTAGTGATGACTTCTGTCAATATTCTAGTGTCAACACAAATACCATTTCACACAGTGTCAATTTTAATTCCCGGTATGCTCGGTGGGGTGGTTCGAAACGGCACAAAAAAATCTGACATTTTGTAAGGCACACGTTTTCCATTGTACTTGTATATCCATTTCAGTGCTATGCTGAGATTATCATTTAATTAAACCGCGTCTATGAAGTTTTTGTGCTAAGACAGCAAAAGGTTGTAATTTGTATTGTATTATTAATTTTTCATTAATTGTTAATTATACGATACATCAATACTATCTGAAGCATTTATATGATAAAAATTATTAGGAAAAGTTCCAGTTCGTCCAATGGCATTCACACGTGTTCTATCGATTAACTTAAGATTTTTTATTTGCAATTAAAACAATCGGACACTTAAATCATGAGGGGAACTTGTCTAACTATTAGTTATGCATAATTATTTATGCTATATTTTAAACTCTCCAGATTTGTTTTATATTACATCGGCCCTGCACGAAAATATTTGCCATCGAATATCAATAGTTTCCACAGATGCACGTCCACTGCTGAATATAGATATCTTGGAAGAATCGCCACAGAATTAGAATATCATATTCAAGTATTGATTAAAAATATTTGAATATTCTGGATGGCATATTATTGTCGTACAAAACTCGTGTTCAACTCTATCGTATATTTATATAAGTTTAAGATAAGCATGCGAGTATACGACAAGGTATGGCGCACACTTGCAGAGCAAAGCTAAAGCGCAGCATTTTTCTTAAATTTAGCTTTATTTACTATACACAGCGCAGACGCGGAGCGCGCAAACAACCCTCTTCATTTCTTCTCTGTTTTGTTTCCACTATGTATATCAATTTTGAATTAAATAAAGCCGAGTTTTAAGTTGTTATTAAAAAAAGCTGCGCCTTCAGTTCTACAATTCGTGGGTGTGCGTTGCACCTAAGAGGACCTAAGTTGCCCGCCCACGTCTTATAATGCTATGTATTTGACAAGTATAAAAGATTTAGGAGTGTGACGAGCAATCTTAACTTTGATTATCCCTAGTTAAGGCCTGTGGATTTGGAACGAAGCTAATCTTACAACTCTACGATACGTCAGCTCGTATCTAAATAATGTTACCAAATGTCCTAAACTTCGATTTGAAACCTAGACTTTTAAGTGATTAAACATTTACAAAAATTAAAATATTTTCGTAAATTTTGATGACAGACTATATAATTATGTAATACATATAATTTTACATATTATATTTACAAGATTTTATCAACAAAGAGGTACATGTTCGACAGAAGTTAACGTTTTTCACATTAATTTTAGAAGTATAAAGTACCTTTTTTTAACTATAAACTACTTTTACCTTTTTTTCTATTGTCATGGATATGAATCGCCTTTGTTCAACTTAACAAGGGTAAATTAAAAGTTTATAACACCCCCGACAAGTGAAGGTTACAGTAACTAGAAAAGAGCTGATAACTTTCAAACGGCTGAACCGATTTTCTTGAATTATAGCTAAGAACACTCTCGATCAAGCCACCTTTCAAACAAAAAAAAACTAAATTAAAATCGATTCATTAGTTTAGTAGCTACAATGCCACAGACAGATACACAGATACACACGTCAAACTTATAACAACCCTCTTTTTGAGTCGGGGGTTAAAAAGAGTAAGAGCCAGCTATCCTGAACCATGGACAATTCAGAAAAAGTATTTCATATAACAGAGTTTAATAGACCATTCACTTAGAGATCCATTAGAGATAGGTCTGACCTATTTTACCAGTCACTTTCCTAATTCATTACAATTAATTGAATACCAGAATTAATAATTGGCTGTGACAGTCGGAAGAACAAAGTCGCAACATAAGGGTTCCATTTTTATCATTTTGATAGTGTTGGTAGGGAACCCAAAAGGTCTAAGTGCCAGTACTGATTCGCCACAAGTCCTTAAAAGAGTACAGCGCGATAGCATACAGAAACGACTTTAGTACAAAAACGAATTTCGGATATGCTATCACTTATTATTTCTGGGGTATTCTATTGTTGAAATATCGGTGCTAGCAAATACAACTTTCATTTGCTTCATAAATAGAAAATAAAAGGATGGTTGTTCCAGCAGCACTATTTAAATGGTCACTGGCTCTTAATGCATAGGTTTTTGTAGTTATTGCATTTAGAATTGTGAACTTAAAGTCCTATCTAACACGTAAATATTATAATATAAGGTATCTATAGTAAAATATATATAAATATCTTAATCTAGTATAAGAATTACTTAATTTCCCTTTATCTTATGAAAATTAAACGCTAATATTCCTTAATTATATTTACACAATTGAAATCCGTCCCCTTAAACATATACCTTAGTAATTCATGATTTCTAAAATATTAAAATCACATTT
Source organism: Maniola jurtina (assembly GCF_905333055.1). Lineage (NCBI taxonomy): Eukaryota > Metazoa > Arthropoda > Insecta > Lepidoptera > Nymphalidae > Maniola > Maniola jurtina. The sequence continues at coordinate 4,526,153 of NC_060044.1, forward strand.
CGAACCTTTGTGTTAATATCTATCCATGAAATTAATATTTCAGACCTATTTGTATATAAACCGTTATAAAGGGTGAAAATTGGCAGCTTGTTAGATTTTACTGACCGATACAACTAGCTGCTAGATTTTTATCGCTAAAAACGTGAGAATTTTCAAAAACTAGTGTTTCTAAAAAATAATGCAATATAAGACCAAACTGAAAACTAACTAAAAACCTTGGTCCTACATAGAATACTTTTTTGAAACATACGTTTCCAAAAATAATGCTATCCATAGAAAGTGCTATCCATCCTTCGTTTTACATCCTACTTATACATTTGTTTTTATAAATATACATTTTATAATTATAATTTTTTATAATTATACATTTTCAGTTTTTCTCTATATGTATGAGAGACTCGATCTCACTAAGACACCAGTGGTTGCACAACCAAGCGGACACCACTTGAGTCACGTACGTACGTAACTAGTACGTAACCATTTCTTGGTGGCGCGACCACATTGCGCCGCCACAGGTGGCCTAGTGAGATAGTGCCTTTAGTTAAATGTTCACTACATAATCATCATGATCAACCCATTTCCGCCCCACTACTGAGTACGGGTCTCCTCTCAGAATGAGAAGGGTTTAGGCCATAGTCCACCACGCTGGCCCAATGCAGATTGGCAGACTTCACACACCTTTGAGAACATGGAGAACTCTCAGGCATGCAGGTTTCCTCACGATGTTTTCCTTCACCGTTAAAGCAAGTGATATTTAATTGCTTAAAACGCACATAACTGAAAAGTTAGTGGTGCGTGCCCGGGATCGAACCCCCGACCTCCGATTAGTAGGCGGACGTTCTAACCACTAGGCTATCACAGCTACACTACATAATAATTTAGAAGATTGCAATTTTGGCGAAACACGGTTGCCTGAAAGGAGAATGGCAGTTTAACAAAATCATACTCCTGAACGCTTTCTACGTCGCATGGTACTAGAACGCTAATTTGCTTCAGTACCGCTTTGCTGCTAGGAAAGTAATTAACTAGCTGCCTAAATCTCACCCCTATATCGCTCATGTTTATGACTAAATTGCCTGGCCGGTTTCTATACAAATATTTAATCTCATTCAAGAGTCTGAATCCTAGAGACTATTCTTATAGTGATATCCATAATTTTCCAATATCAATTTTTTTTAGCTTTCAAACTATCGTGAGTGCTATTCATTATAAATATATGTTATGTATGACAGCTTATCTCACTTGTTTATTGGAATAAGTGAGTTAAGCCACCATTCGTATTATACAATATTTATAATCAACTAATATGTCAAAATTACGAAATAAAACGTTGATATATTTTCATGAAATCACTTAAATGCTATTTGTATTTTATTTGTTAGTTTTATTGGTAAAAAAATCATTTGTTTGACTACATAAATATCTAGTGGACGAAATCGAAATGTATTTTAAATCATAGACGTTAGTTAAAGCTGGGAACTAAAGGCTATGTATATTTTACAATAACATCCAATGATTTGACAATAGCTCAGAAAAAAGGACCATACATAAGAAAGCGGTGGCCTAGACATTTTAAATAAACGCATGACCTGTTTAGTTCTCTTTATTATGCCATTACACACTGTAACGTTCGGCTATTTTAGCGTTTAAACTACAGTATCTTCAGTATAAGATTTTATTCTCGCCAAGTTGATATGATAGTATTTGGGAGTCGAAACGCTTTAGCGTTAAAGTAAAATGAACCTTAACAGCCTTATTTTAATGCTCAAGTTTTAATATATTATATTTACAACCAGCGCTCCAAGCGGAAACGTTGAGAAATTAAAATCAACGGTACTGAATTTTTGACTTTAAATCAAGAACCTTTAGATCCATTTTACTTTGAACAACGTTATTAGTGAACGTTAGGAAACTTGTAAGTTGTAACAAAACATCGAGGCTTCACCTACTCTGACAGGTGTCAAATGACGTCTACATTTGACGCTAGGTAGGCTATGAAACGAGTGGATTTTCTGGATCTTTGATTTCACGTCACCCCAAGCCTAATATTTAACAGATATCAATTCAGAACCAAAACCGAGAGTTTTCTAACTCTAGTTCACTCTGAACCGCAAAGTAAGGTCTAACCAGTTGGACTAGGTCGAAACTAGTCGGGCTTACATCGACTTAATAGGTGAGTATAGCCGTAACAATCTATACTTATAAAGTAAGGTCATCTTCTATCAAACATTCAAAAACCTCGTGAACAAGGAAACTTAGTAATCAGTGGCGTGTGGTGTGGTGTAGGGCGGGGTGTATGCGCCGCGGCGGGCATCACTTGGCGGGCTTGTGCTTGGGCGGCGTGGTGGGCGGCCCGCCCTGCTCCGCCGACGCGCCGATGGAAACTCCTTCGCTGTCCACCTCCGTCTAAACAACATTTCCTTTTATGAGTGACTCGTAGCACACCCGTGACACCTCATACAATCAAGCGAACAGATATGACAAGGACAGCGCTATACGTAAATCGGGCGGGACATCGATAACGCACTACAAAGCACTACTAGACGTACCGTTCGTTGTTGGCATGAGATAAATAGTTAGGTTTCACAGGCCGTTTTACCATTTAAACGTCTATTTATAAGTTTTAAGGCTTCAAAGTTTTGTTTTATTTTAAATATATTCCTTCGTGGCGCACTAGACTCAATGCGTAGACAGATTTTAAGGATTCTTGCACTATTAGATTTGTTTTAATCATGTGACTGCTACTAAAGATGTTATAATAATGAAAAAGCAATATGACCCCCATTCAAACTGCTTAAACAATTTAAAGAATGAAAGGCAATGGGACTTTCAAGCAAATGGAGCGTCGTTCAACAGGGTTTTTTTATGTCAGGCTACAAAAGGGGAAACGCCGTTAACTAGCTGTCCACACCCAGCTCTCTTTATAATTTTGTTGATCTTTACTTTTACGCACTTAGAAAGTTTGGCAAAAACATCCCATACAAAATAGTTCAGTAGGACCGATGAGTCTGTAACTTCAAGTAGTTTTTTTAAATATTAGTTATATTAAATATAAGTTTCTGGATACTTACTTTCTCATCTTTAGCATTAGTCTGCGGTGACCCGGTTCCATTGTTGGCATTACTGTTATCTACATCATTTTCTGCTGACTCTGTGCTTGTTGTACCTTAAAAAAGATAGAATAATTTAAGATGAATAATTCAAATAATTGAACAGATAAATCATTGTTAAGTAATATAACAAATTTTCTGATAAAAAACTATAAGCCGGATAACTGGTACATATTTCTAAAGAGGGATTCTGCAACTTTAAGTTGGCAGTAAGCAATCTTCACAGAATGATCACTTCCATAATCTTGATAGATGACAATCTCTAAACCAGATTTTGTCGTTCACGGCCTTTAACTAAATAATTTCGAACGAACATGTCGGTACCTGAGAGGTTACCAGCACAAGCCAATTTGTACAGTTAAGTGCATGCGTTGGACGGCAATACGGTATCACCCGCAGTTCCGAAAGCTGCTAAAACGTCTAGCCGGAGCATTAGGCTGGTTTTACTGTCATAGTATCCTCGGACGACTGGTCCTACTAAGGAAAATTGACCGAACGACGCGAGTTCGAGTCCACTTGGTTGAATTTTCATTTGTCCATCCCTCAGTCAGAGTTTCTGAATCACTTAAACGTACATATGGCTCATATGCCAGCAGGTGTGAGTGGCTCACCGGGCTGTATATGGTTGGCGTTGCCGCGGTCGGCCTCATGCTCGCGCAGCACGGCGTCCAGGTTGTAGCGGCGCCGGTACGAGATGAAGAACGTGCGGATGTGCGCCTCCGTCTTCGTGCCCAGCGTCTCCGCGATGGCTTGGAAGTCTTTGCCTGCCAAGTATTTATTATATTACAATTTAATCAATCAAGAACGAAAGACGGCACTAAGGTTGAAATCTATCGCACTTAGACTTTGCTTAGACTTAAGTTTCAGTAACAAGGAGCCAGACTTATGCCAGCGGCATAACGCTGTCTCGTTTTAGCACTTTCTTAAGTTTGAGCAAAGTCAAAGTACGCTCTATAGATCTCAGCCTAAGAGTAATATAAACAATCAATGATATTTGTTTGAAACATGATGGAAAACCCTGCATAAGTCAGAAGTCATGATAAAGAAACCAGAAACGTATAGCAAAAAAATACTTGTATTGATACTATTTAACTCTATCATATACGATACTAGGAGTTACGCAGGATTCTCTAAAAAAAAACCGGTCAAGTGCGCGTCACTCGCGCACCGAGGGTTCCGTACTCGTGTATTTTTCTTCGACATTTTGCACGATAAATCAAAAACTATTATGCATAAAAATAAATAAAAATATGTTTTAGAATGTACAGGTAAAGCCCTTTCATATGATACCCCACTTGGTACTTACAGTTGTCTTACATTGAAAATCGAATCACATTTTAATTTTTTTTCCAGTGATGTAACCACAAATTCACGGTTTTCAGATTTATTCCTTTATTTTTGCTATAATACCTGCCTTTCATGATTCCAGGTCAACGGGAAGTACCCTATAGGTTTTCTTGACAGACGCGACGGACGGACAGACGGACAGACAACAAAGTGATCCTATAAGGGTTCCGTTTTTCCTTTTGTGGTACGGAACCCAAAAAGTGTATAAATTAAAAACACATGAACAGTAGGTAAACAATATTTAGATAATTATACACATACCATATTTCCTCACGGCCGTAACCGCCATCAGCAACTCATCGTTAGTCCACCGCGAGTGAATCTTTGCCGGGGGCTCCCCGGGCCGCAACTCCTCTACCCCCGCGTCACCCACTTTGCGTTTCATCGCACTCAATTGCTGCTTGTTCTGTTGCACCTAAGCACAAATACTCATAAATATAAAATAATCCTTCAAAAATACAGTATCAATAATAATCAATAGCAATTCTTATCAGTCTTCGGCTACAGTTCACGTCACGAAATCAGAAAAAATGATTTAGGGGTTCCTTGGTGCGTAAAAATGCACGCACAACTGCGTACGTTAAATGCTACTTTAGTATAGTCAATAGTGCCCGGCAAACAAATTGAACATTGACTCAACTTGGCCGGCAAATGGTGGATGCACGCGATTGGTTGATTTGTCGGCGCTGGTGATAAGTTGACCGTTGCTTCCTGGATGCACCAACTTTTCTATTACCCCTTAATTTTCAACTTTTTCGCAGGGCGCTATATCACATATTGCGTGGTACGTTGTGCGCACATTTATATTTCAATAGTATTCGTATGTAAGATGTGCTGCACAAAGCAACCCCTACTTTTTAATTCGCAAGTTCGTGAACGCTAATCGCACATTTATATATTCAAATTTCAAGCTGAAACATATTTTCATGCTTCGGATAAAATTACGCACTTTCAGTATAATACTACTGAAAATTAGGTACGTTGCATGGCTCGCTTTGTACTGTAATCAGCGATATCCTAGCAGGAGACGTCGTACTATCCGTTCTACGATGTACAGGTATGTAGATCATTTCAAGCACACTTTTGTAGATGATATCTGCATCTTTTCAATTTTCGTGACGAGAACTATTAATGCTAGGCAGGATCAGGGAGTGCATTGCATATCTGGATTATCCAAATTAACTCTATACGCAGGACTTTCACTGCATTGACAAAAGTTCATCTCAAAAACTAGTTAAAAATTAATGGTTTAAACAAAGAGAAAAAAAAAGAATTCTACTGAGTATGTGTGCAGAATATATTGTTAAATCGCCTAATGCAATATCGGAGTAAAACACTACAGTAACTTTTTTACGAGATCAGTTTTTCAATCACATTCTCCACATTACATCACACATTCGATTAGTAACAACCATGGTAGTATAAAAATTAATAATGTTAAGTTGAAGATCTCCGACCATTACAAGGAACGTGCCATGACCGCTTCTGATACCTTTAGCGCAAACTAAAACTTTAGTATCATGTATAGGATTCTATGCAACATTTGCCCCTGCAAAGGTCAACTAGGAAAAAATTGTGATCAATTCTCTCCTGACTTGACACTTGCATGGGTTTAAATCATACCTATTCGGCCTTGTGATTGAACGTAAAATAGATCAATGTAATTTGTTTCATTTGCAATATTTGTTCAGGCGCGGTACGGCACGCTCCCGTGTAGCGGGCGCCAAGCTAAGCGGCGGGTGTCGGGTGAGATCGTAAGGGTGAGAATGTGAGCTACATAGCGTCATCGGATGGCGGGTTGCGTCTTACTTGTCTCTTGAGCGAGATAATTTCTCTGTCCATTGCTTTGAGCATAGCCTCGCCCTGATTGACCAGGCCCGGCTGCGAGGCGTCGCCGGGCTGCGGGCCGGTCGCCATGGCAACGAGATCGTCGTGATTGATGTAAATGCCGCGCGGCAGGCGGTGCTTGTACCGCTGCTGTTTCGAGCCGGGCCCGCGCCGCCCCGAGGGCCCGCACAGCGGCCGCATGGTGCCCGTGCGTCTGCACATCACCGCCAACGTCAAACAAACCCCACCAGGGCTACCACACCTCCCTAACTTTATATTTCTCATGCTTTTTAATTCAATGCCCAAAAACTCTATCCGCTTTTCGCTACGTAAGGGATTAACATTGTCTTAAGACAACTTTCTTTTTCGCCACACATATACACCTAATTAACGGATAGTGTAGTGGCTATTTCATTTTAGAGGACTGAAGTTAATAAAACTGAAAATTCTATGACTCAAAATAAAACTAAGATGTCTCTTGAGTCACAATTATCAAAAGTGCCTGCTAAATATTCGAATAAGGAAGTACATTAAGAAATACAATAGTAAAGAGCTTTCAAAAAATAATGTGGTTGTGTAGACACGAAAAAGTGAAACTTCTTCAGGATCGCTCAAATGTTTGTACTGTCCGTTAAACTCAAGGCTTAGTAGACAATACATACAACTCAAGATTCATGTTGGGTTATTTATATTTACTCTGACTGGATGAGGTTGGGTCATACTAGGTCAGGAATTTTTTTTAACGAGCACTGATTCATGTCAGTCAGCACTAAACGTTTTAAGATTTATTTTCACAGTTTACTTAAACGAAAACTTTCTCCATTATATTCATTATTTTTACTTCAATTAACTATCCCCGACCGCGCCTAAAGAAACCTTAAGTACCTCACAAAAATTGACAATCAGTGGGGACTGCCGACATAAGTGAAACTTAAAACTACGAAATAACAGTGGATATTGATAGATTTTCAAATTAATCGTAGTAACAAAAATTAAAATTTCATAATTTTTAAATCAAAACCTTAGTTTAGTCTTTACATCTATCAGCACTTCGAGCACTATTAACATTAGCATGTCGGTAACACGACCTGAAGTTTTTACCCAACCCAAAACACGCCTAAAGAAGTTTTCACTTCAAAATGTTAATCCCGTACGGAGGCGCGATCTAAGATATTTTACTTGAAATGATGAGTTAATTCAATATCGTATGCAGTAATGACAGTTGGTACCGACCTGGCGTGCACGAGGCATGCCTGGCACAACTTGTGCGAGTTGTGCGCGGTGGTCTGCGAGCACTGAATGCCGCACACGGTGCACCACTTGCCCGCCTCACCGCCGTCGCCCTACACCCCAAGGCAACACTTTACTTCACGCCTAACCACCACAATACCTCCTCAACTATTATATTAGTCCACCTACATTCGGAATTTACTTAATAAATTTTTAAATACAAATTGATAATTGCAGATTTATCGCGATTTGAAACTAAACTACAACTCAGAACCGTACCAGCCAGTTGAAAAAAAAATTTGAACTACCACCAAGTATTAAATGAATTGAAATAAGTGGAATATTTAAGGACCCTAAGAAGGTCCTTATAGTGGAATTATCGGGATTCAGGTATATATCTCAGCCTAAACTTTAGAAATTAACAGTTTTTGCGTGAATCTGCCAAAATAGCATGAGATTACAAACACGACGTAATCCCGTAAGTTTGTCGTCCATACTAGGTAAATGCCAGATTTACGCATCGTTAACTTGAAAAGTTAAGCTAGACTAGAGACTCAAGGGTGAAAATCTCATACCCTTCTGGCTATCGCAGACGTAAAACTATGGCTGATTAAGTCGTTTTGCTTACCACTGATGCTCAAATTTTCAACGTGTATTTTATCAGTCGAATCGACTTAAAGTTATCAGTCGATTTTCAAAGGCTTAGTAAAAAGTTAAAAACCAACCGAGCACACGACCAAAGAATACATCTCAATCAATTAATTTTGTGCATTTTTCAATATGTATTTAAAAATTTACTAAGAACTCCTCGGACTCCTCACACACTTCATTTAAAAACCCGTTAAAAACAATATTCTGCACACATTTACATCATAAAATCCAATGGGGGCTGTTAAAGGAAGCATGCGGGAATACTGAGGTGTATTAGGAGGAAAAGGTTGGGTGCTAATTTAGTTGATCGTATACACAAATAAGAATAATAATAATTAGCGACTCTATAAATAACATTGTAACATTGGGTGTCATTTATAACACTAACATACACCTAGCATGACCACTGAGAAATGCGCAAGAGTCAAAATAGCAAAGGAAGAACTCTAGCAAAATAGAACTCATGCCTCATCAAATTCAAAGTCGACAAAATGCGCCGCATAGTTCTAAAGTGGTCGTGCTACGCGCTGCAATCATGTTCTAGAATACGTAATGACCACAGCCAAAATGTCATAATGTCACTTATGTGTGATAATAAAAACACAAGGTTGAATTTTTTAATTTTCTGATGATTCATAAAAACTTTAAATACATATATCGATTTGTTATAAAATAAATATAGGTATGTGAACATGATAAAGAGACACAGTCTGTAGATAAAAATGCAGAGCAGTAAACTTAAAAAAATAAGCATAGTCCAAAAAGCACGCAACTGAAATTATAATTTAAGTACAACGAAACCAAAAAGTGAATGAATGAATTTGCTTAATTGAACTTTCTTTACTTGTTGAAGAAATGCATTAAACAATACCAGTACAATTTTATTCTTTTTTTGCATTGAACATCACAAGAAAAAGTGTTTTTGATCTGAAATGATCTTATGTCCTGTCCTATAAATATGATATCAAAAAAAGTTCTATGGATATGTTTATAAACAAGTTTTTATGCATAATATTATAACTCTGGAAAAATCAGTAGGAGAGAGTTATTTAGAGCTTTTCGGTAAATTCTCTTAAAGAGCTAAGAACTTTTTAGATTAAGTACTTGACTTCCAAGGCACAGAACAAAATATTCAATATATGGGACATTCCATCATTTTGAGTAATTTAAAAGCAGTCAAAAAACTAAATACTGAACTATGATGGAATTTATACACTTGACAGTTTAACTAAGTTTTGTTTAAATACTATACACAGTACAAACAAGAATAATAAATAATTAATAATGAAATGAAGTTTATCATATGAGACGTAAATACAAAATAGTTAAGCTGAAATCAAGCGAATGCTTTTACAATAGACACATACATGAAATAATAATTATAATGAGAAGTGCATTAATGAACTGTGTAACTAGTAATGTGTATAAGAATGCTCCAGGAGTATTGGCAAAACTTGTCAAGGTTTGATCGATTTGATAAACATCAAATTACAGAAGACAACACACCAATATGTACAGATAAACAATGAGAAAATGGAAGAAGACATTGAACATCCAGGTATCGTAGTAGCGATGGGACGAATCATATTTTAACAAGCTACAACAAGCGTAATTAGCTATAATCCGCCAAAACAGACAACCCGCCCTTCTACTGTTAAACATGCAAGAAAAGCAAGCAATACGCACCACTACCACCACCACACAACACACAAATCTTCTAAAACACACATGTTTCACTCAGATACCGGTACATCCTCAAGAGATATATATTCCACAATAAAGTATATATAAATACGGCTCATTTGACGTAATCGTAATTTTGATATTGTACCTACATTCCCTGAGGATGCTCCGATGTCCAAGTGAAACATATTTTGAGTGTGTTTTAGAAGATTTGTGTGATGTTGTGTGGTGCTGGTCCTTTTGCTTGCTTTTCCTGCATGTTTATTAGTTGGAAGGCGGCCGTCGCATATTGCATGCTGCACGTTGTAGCATACAGATTTTAGTTTCGTCAGATTATGCGCATTAAGATTGTTGTTCCTTGTGTATCATGGACTTCCGCAAAGTAATATCCATCATATAATTTTAAATCGAATCACTCAAGCTGTAACCCCCCAAGTCACTCAATAATCCTTCTACCTTATCCTAATACCTTGCCTGAGAAAAGGGATATTAAGTAGCTTAACATCCTACACGAATAACGACGTTTGGTTTTCATTCGAGCACCGAGCGAGACGTCAGTGAACGAGTCCGTATGCAATCTAATCATTGAGTCACTCGAGTTCAGTAAGAGTTGTCATTTGTCATGTTTCCACAACATTGACAGATTTCGATAAACATTGTTAGTTTATAATATATGAGTATAATGAACCTTACTAAATCCCTTTGTTTTAAAGACTTACATTCTAGTACTAGCGATTTGTATTTCGCAATTCGCAAAGTTTCTGCTTGGGACTTTGGATATCAAAATAGGTGTAAACTCAACCTTAAGCGCTCGTCCCAGGTGGGAGCGGGTGCGTCCTGTGGAGCTAGCAGCGGGCGCGATGCCATACTTTCCATGCCGCTCGGCACCCGGTCTCGATTAGGCTACGTCCGCGCGTCTTGTTCTACACGCTGGCCGTCTCGCAGGACGCACCTGCTCCCACCTGGGACGAGCGCTAAAACCAAGCAGCTTAAGTCCCTTCTAACTTGACGTTACTGTTTCGATACTCGAAATCTATCAACGGCCAACGCTGTCGAGATATGCAAACTCGTACTAACCCTTTAGAGAAAAGCAGCTAAGTCAAACTCGAGTTACTCGAATAAAACAAATCGACTCGCCCATCGCTATACTGTAGCAACATGAACACTGATGGGAAGCGAACAACCCACCTCGCCTTGCTGGCCGGCGCGCAGTGAAGGCCCGCCAACCGACAGGGACTTGCCTCCGCGGACTATACCTCGGTGTAAAGTCCACTTCTGTCATTACCAACATCATGTTATCCATAACAAAAATAAGTACTACCCACACATATCTTATTAACCTTAGGTAAATTATATGGGGTATATCTATGACAAGTTCAACTGACTGATTTCAATATGGATTTTGTTAGAAAGTTTGTTTACCAAGAAAATTTTGTTTTTATACTTTGTGGCAATTCACTGGGTTTCGTCATGGTTTGATGATGGTATATACTAATATATACTAATAAAGTATAATAATTACTTATTGTGTTTGGACTAATTTGAATCCTTATCATAAAATTAATGATAAGCAATAACTCAGATGAATGGCAAAGAGTCAGTCAGTCCCAGAAAAGCATTGAAATCAGTTCATATGATGGTGGTTATTTAAATTTTTTACTTTGTACTTATGATCAAATAATATTACTACCTAAGGATTGATTTTTCAATCGCCAAATGAAGAGCTTTCAATATTTTGGAATATCTAGTAATTAGTCTACTATTTTTAATTTGTTCCAAAATAGTTGCCTGTATAGCATCAAATCTGTATTAATCAATAGCTGGCGTCAATACAAACAAGTATTATATGAGACAAAACCTTCCAGACTATCACATTTCCAAAATAGAAGCCATCAAATTTGTACTGGTGGTGTCATCAGTAACAACAGTCTAGCAGAGTCTAGCCACCAGTAAAACTTTGATAGCTTATATTTTGGAAACATAACACTTTGAAAGAACTCTTTTGATTCTAGAACTCTAGATTCCATACTAAAATATTCAAATCCCTGATGAATTCAATAACTGATGAATACAGTCATTTTAATAGATTTTTTGACGTGACAACGTCTTATAATTCGATAGAGCCGGCTGCACGCACGAAAAAATATGACTCATGCGGAGTTACCTCGCTCTGAGGCGTTCCATGTAAGGCTTGAAGTGCAAGCGAGAGCGCGGAACGAGCGACAAAGAAGCACAATCGGCCTTTGTTGTCATGTTCAACTATCGTCAGTAAACCGACTTTACAGACAACCAATATTTTTGTACAAAAACTGTCAAAACACCATAATCCTTTAATAAAACTTTATTTGGCAATTAAAATATCAAAACTATAAACAAGTAGGAATAAAAACAATAAATAAAGACAACTTATTTAGGGGCATTGTGTATTTAATGCAAGTCTAGAATGGATGTACTTCTACTTGTAATCAAAAAAATGTTCTACTCTGCATTTTTATTTACTGAGCCACCAATGATTAATTAATTTTATCTATTAGTTAATAGCTTTCAAAGAATAATCATTGGACAATCCAGATACACCGGTTCACAGTAACAATGGTAATATTCTTGACCTAGAGTAAGTTTACAAGTTAACAAATGTGACATGACCAAATACTGAAACATATCTTAGTACTTAAAGGCTTGGTTTCCACTACCAATCAGATAATGTTAAATAATGTGATAAATTTTTTTCACGTCATCTATCAGTAATGTGATTGATCTTCTAATCACATCTCCATCCATCACCGCTCTGGTGGATAAAAGGCCTAAGGTTGAAATGTATAGAGCACACTTTGACTTTGCTTAGACTTAAGTTTCAGTCAAAATGGGACAGATTTATGCCAGCAGTATAACGCTATTTCGTTTTAACAGTGTCTTAAGTCTGAGCAAAGTCAAAGTGCGCCTTATAGATCTCTACCTTAGACATGCCACCCCAAACAGTCCATACAAGCAAACTGCTTTTATTAATTACGCAATACTACTACCGGGATACCGGCCTGTATGCACACGATTTGTGTAGGGCTGGTCGGGCTAAACATGGCCGAGGTCTAAGCGAAGCCAATCTAGCGGGACAAGGACAACGCTATACGTAAGCAACATCTATGTTTCTCGCTCCCGTGACAAGTGAGAACCGAGTGACGCCACCACGGAAATAGCAGTTCTCCTACCATTACGTTGCGACCAACGACAAACTGTGTGTCGCTTATTTATGTTGTAATAGTTAGTATTTTGGCTTATAAGTTATAACTTATATCATCTCAAATGTTAAAGGACTTTGTGATATGTTTCAGAATTTCGTCTTTGTTAGAATCACGTTAAATTTTCGAGTTCGTATGTCATCAAATTGTGTACTTTGTCCATCCATACAGACAGATTTATTTTAACTGAAATGTCATGTATGTCTACTTGAAAACATACACTAAGGCTAATGTAGACTGCATTATTTCAATAACCAAATAATGATAGGCATACAAGACAAGAACAAAACACTAAAGAAAAGCATTTGAACAAACCAATATGAATAATACATACCTTTTCATCATTATCAGAGTCTTTGTCGGAACCTCCTGGTTCCGATCCTGCTCCAGATTCCCTTTTACCAGTTCCAGAGCCAGTGGCGGTGCGACCTTCACTAACAACATCCATTAATGATGTCCTTGCTCTTGTCTTTTTCCATGAATAGTAGTACTTTACTAAGGAGGCTATTGATTTATCTGGTAACTGAAAATTTAATTAGGAAACAAACTTTTAAGATCACTTTTTAATTACAAAACTTAGGGAGTCATCAGAATCCTCTCAAATAGACTGATTAGCATCACACTGCATACCATTCACAACTGGTTACTCGATGCTTGATTTATTCTTTGAGACACATGATGAGATTTACACTTTATTTCAGAGCATTGAAATGTAATTTTCCCCAAATCTATGCATGAGTCATACCCACCATTTGTCGTATTCTGTGAAAGCTTTTGCCATGAAACTGAAAGGCTTGCTCAAAAAGTACTTTGTCTTCCACCGTCCATTCATCAGGAAAGGGTGTGAAGTTTGCAAGGTCCATCGTTGCTCTGTTGAGATCATGTTTGTGCCAGAACAACATACCAAGTGCCTGTTCACCATTGTACCCATATTTTTCTTTTGCTGTTGTTATATATTCATCCACTAAAATAAATAAAATACGAATTGTAAACATTTTGTAGCTTCTGAAAAAACTGATCTGTTTATCCACCCTAAAACAGCCACACTAAGGTCTCTGCTCGTAAACATGTAGCAGAAACTATCCACTTCACACAGTGTATTTATTTCATTTTAAAATGTATTATATATTGTAGAAGATAGACATATATGTCATGTTTCCAAGTATAAATCCTAGTTTTGGGGTGGCTGTTTCAGGGTGGATAAACAGAATACCTAAACCAAGTCTGTTCTAAACATACAACTTCATTATAAATAAGCCTCTCTTATTTTAAACTGTTTAATCATACTAATATTATAAATGTAAAAGTGTGTATTTGTTGGTTTGTCCTTGGACCACTGTATAGAATTCAAATCAAGCAGAATTTATTTTTATGGTAACTAAAAATTAATGGTGTAATTTTTTGTTGTTAAAAAATATCAGGCTTGCTTTAGTAATTGACCGCGAGAATTAAGGGCTGGGGGTAAGGGGGAGAGGGGGGGAGGTGGACATCTCACTCACAGATGAAATATATTTTTGAAAAAGGGATCCCAATCTGCATCTAATCCAAGCCTCGGAAATGAATTCCTGCAGTTGATTACTAAAGCCAACCCAAAATATCACTGTGTGCTTTATGGCAGAGGCCTCAGTGCCACCATGAACCCATGGCCCATGGTTTCAAAATTAACAACTAGACTAATGAGCAAGTATATAAAAGTTTTATTTTACTATCCAATCTCTTTTAGTTCCAACAGTATTTATTATCAGAAAAAACTGACAACCCTGGAAATGCCAATTTGCTCTGGCCTCTATTTAAATAAAAATTTACTTGGTTTTTTTAATAGAAAAAATATACTCACGCTTAATATCTGATATATCAGCAGTAGGTGACCAAACTAGTAGAGCTCTATCAGATATTTGATCTGGTCTTCTCTGGTCTATCGGTTCCAACTCTGGACATACTGCCTGATAATCTCGACCCACTCTTATTTTTTCAGCTGCAAATGGCACTACTGCTTGGTTTTGGGTTTTATATGATGTTTTGATGAGATGAACGCAGCATGAAGGCAGATGAAGAGAAGCATAAAAATAAAGCATGATATGAATTGGTTAATAATTATGATTTAATAAAAACAAGCTGATTTTAGAGTAAATAATATTTTATAGTTAATTGTTTGAGTTTAATTAGACAGCAATATTACAGGCATTGCTGTCATGCAGTCAGAGATCAGCAGCCAGGTAGGTACATCGAGTGAGTAGGTAGGTTCATGACGAATTTTAAAATTCTACTTATACATTAATGGAGTTTAGACGTTACCATTCTCATCTTCGGAACTAGAATCTGGACTGCCATGACCATTCGGGCTTGGTCCTCTCGAACGCTTCCCGTTTCGAACATCATTACTTCGTTCAGCCAAAACCATGATTACTAATTTTACTCTATCACAATAATTTCAGTTTTACTGCTCACACACTTTAAAAGTCCATTGATAATATATTTTAAGCAACACTATTAAATGATTAAATAAAACTAAATGCGAAACTTCGCACTTCAATTCAAACGTGATTCAAACCACCGCATCAATAATTTGACAAACCAGACATTGGCCGCCTTGGTTCATTTCATGGCGTCTGTACCTCAGCTCTCAGGCATTCACTTTTGATGATTAAGATTCTTTTAAAATATTAATTGAGGCAGAAAATGCAAAACAAAATGAACAATTTAATTTAACGGGCTTAGTTATATTATTATACTTTTAAACCGTAGTTAGGATATTTTTCAAATTTTTAATTTCGTTTCTATTATTTTTGCAAATTGCAACACTACGCTACAGACTCTGAAAAAAGAACCAATAAACACTTCAGATTTTAATCATCATCTTTCTATGATAACATCGTCGAAGTAGTTAATAAAAAGTAATAGAATTACAAAAATGTATTTAAACTTTGATGAAAGAACTATTAATATTGATTAAAATAAAAAACACATAGGTAGGTATACCTACCTCTTACTCAACATTTTATTTTTGAATAAGAGATGGCGCTCTAGCTATATAGGTATATGATAATATTATATAAATAGTAAAGGTGACTGACTGACTGACTGTGTGATTGACTGACTGATCGGATCAATGCTGTTCAAACTACTGGATGGATCGGGCTGAAATTTGGCATGCAGATAGCTATTATGATGTAGATAGGCTAGTTACTTACGTCTAGAGTCTAGACATTCGCTAAGAAAGGATTTTTAAAAATTCAACCGCCAAGGGGATAAAATAGGAAATCGGGGGCATAAGCTAGTATTTTACGATCTTCAACTATCTCACCAGTAATCGCTAAAAGCACCCACCTCCATCCTAGATACCCCACCCGCTGATGAGTCGCTGATGTGCCGAACCTACGACCATGACCTGTGGACTGTGGTAAGTGCCGTACCTAACGTCCGATCATCCATCTAGTTACCAATTTTATTTAGCAAGCATAGCGCTCACCCACTCGTCGAGAGTTGAGATCAATCCAAAGAGTACAAAACATCAATGATACAAACTCAGTGGACCTATGTATAAAGAGCCTATCTAGTTCCTCTGACCACCTTCCTGCTTCATCATCAGAGCCTGAATATGAACGAATACTTGAACCATCACCATTTCCAATGATGATGGTTCAAGAAAGAACAGTTAGTAGTAGTCTCTAATAATATGTCAATGACCATTTCATTTCCCGCGCTTCCACAGCTTCGTCCGCGCTGACGAAAAAACTAGATTGAGATACCTAGGCATACAAAGAACTTTAAAAGAAAGTGAACCGACTTCAAAAATTGAAAGCCCTGGATTTAAACGAGTCACAACTCACGACATAAAAAATACCTACCTACAGTTTATATCCAGCGATATACGCAAAAACCCCACCAAGGTATCTATCTGCTCTCTTTGCTCTTTGGCTAGGTACCCGTTTTTAATGTAGGGTTGGCAGCATTGCTTAAACATGGCAATACAAGCATAGAGTACATACTTGTTTAAATGTCAACATAATGTCAATTTTAATTTTGTTAGCAGTCAATTTTATTGTCAATTTGTCAGTCGTGTGTCAGTCTATCATGTTGGTGGCTGTCACCTGTCACTTTTCGTCATTTTTGTTGCGCGGTGGTGTGCCTCGGTGTACAGAATTTTCATTTCTTCTAATTAAATAATGTTATCATACTAGAGATAATGAGTATAACGTGCATTAGTATCCACACAGGCTCGCTGTGAAGTGAGCAAACGCGGGTAACGCGATACCCAATACAGAGAGGATGGTGGTCTCGTGAGGAATACTCAATTGTTCAATACCGCATTGTGAAATCATCATTGTTTTCGCACAAATATTATTTAATATGATTGTTATGTAATTACTGCTAGTTGTTATTGGTGATATTTGAAGCTGTCGAAGATGAGGGCGGTCGCGTTGATCAGCGGTGGGAAAGACAGCTGTTACAATATGATGCAGTGCGTCGGTGCCGGCCACACGATCGTGGCGCTGGCCAACCTCCAACCTGTTCTCAAAGGTTACTTCTGACATTTTAAATACATCTATTCACCTATCACTTGTACTTATATAAATTATATTACTGAGTAATGTAGCTATAGTAATCTTCTAGACAAACACACTCCAATCTGGACTCATCATTGCTTTTGATAAGGCATGTCTGTCGTCAGGCTATAAGCGATAGGCTTACCTATTGCTATAAGAAAATATTAAGTGAAATTGTGTGTGATTATATGAAATTCTAGGCTCATTAAATGGTTTGGTATTTAAAGAAAATGAAGCCCAAAAAAGAAATTAAGATTTTTGATGAAAAGCTTTAAAAGTTGTGGCCACCGGCTAGTGTTATTGTTATTGCTTATTATAGCTATAACATAGTAATAATCATGCCTTTTGTATTTGGTATGCAAATACAAAGTAGGTATAGTTTCCGCCAGGTCAACATGACAATCTGGGTGGGGATACACTGCTTACCTGCAGAATAGCGCGGGTGCTGTGTGGATGTGCGGGGCGTACCCCCCTCCATGACTCACCTCATACCACAATTGCCATGCAAACCTGTTGCGAACCATACTTTTGTACACTGAATAAACATTTTTATTTGTTTCAAACAAAAGACATATTGATACCATGTTTGTTTATAAAATGATGTGCCCTTTTATTTAAAATCTAGTATATAAGCTATAAACTAGTTTTTTGTAATTTACTTATCTGTAAAACACGGATGCACAAGTTTGGAATCTTTCCAAATAATAAATTTAATATCTTAGATGCATACACTTGTTACAAATCAGCATTTTTGATGTAAACAATAATTAAATATAGTTTAATTAGGAATTAAATAAAACTCAGTTTGTCTTTTTCTGTAATAAATAATTTAATAATATCTATCACTTTAAAACATATACAAATGCAATTTAAAAAAAATGATAATTATAATTAGACTGCAATATAGGAGAACACAGAAAGACTTTTTTTTTTTAATTATATAGGCTAGCACTTGGCTGCAATCAGACCTGCTAGCAAGTGATGATGCAGCCTAAGATGGAGCGTGCTTGCCTAGAAGATGCCTTTTCACTCTTGACTTGAAGGTACCCATACTATAGGTGGAAACAACCAGCCAAGGGCGAGTCAGACTTACCAAAAACATTTTGACATCTGACATTTTGCAGGATAAATCAAAAACTTTATGCATAAAATAAATAAAAATCTGTTTTATAATGTACAAGTAAAGCCCTTTCATATGATACCCCACTTGGTATAGTAATCTCACTTTTAAAATTGAAAATTCTAAGTAATTATTTGTTCAAGAACAAATTTTAATTTTCTTTTTGTGGTGTAACCAAAAATTTATAATTTTCGGATATTTTTCTTTACTTCTGCTATAAGACATACCCACCTGCCAAATTCATGATTCTAAGTCAATGGGTAACCTATAGGATTTCTTGACAGATGAACAGACAGACAGACAAGGAAGTGATCCTATAAGGGTTCTGTTTTTCCTTTTGAGGTGTGGAACTCTAAAAAACGTTTATTTAAAAACATACAAAAATATTGCAATATTTTTATTTCTAAAACTATGTACCTACTTGGTATTTAAGTCATCTTGTCCTCTACTAGTCTATACAACACGATATCTGTGTCTGAATATGATTAAAGATTATTTAGTTTGTTTTTCTTTTGTTCTAGATGAACTGGACAGCTACATGTATCAGACAGTAGGTCACCAGGGCATATCGCTGTATGCGGAGGCTATGGGTTTGCCTCTATACAGAGAGATTATATCTGGTGTGGCAGTGGACCAAGGCAGGAACTATAAGCCAACTGACAATGATGAGGTGGAAGATTTGTATAGGCTTTTGGCAAGAATTAAGGTAAGATTCTGAACATTTGAATGATAAGATTGTGAAAAAACCAGACAAGGGTGTGCAGAATTCATGTGGAGAGGGTTCTGTATGTATCTAAGTTTGTATTGAAATTGTTGAGAGTGGTGATAGCCTAGTGGTTAACCTATTTGGTGGTTCCATAGGGATGATGACTACTAGTCTAAATAGTGACTTTTTATCAAATGTCAAAATGCTTGCTTAGTAACGGAGCTTGTATGAAATTCACAGATGTGATGTCACAGACATTTGACGTACTTTTTTAACCCCCGACCCAAAAAGAGGGGTGTTATAAGTTTGACGTGTGTATCTGTGTATCTGTCTGTGGCATCGTAGCGCCTAAACGAATGGACTGATTCTAATTTAGTTTTTTTTTTGTTTGAAAGGTGGCTTGATTAGTTAAATCGATAATTTAAAATGGTTAATAAACTTAAAACTAACAGTGGGCGAGGATTTTACGAAATTTTGGAAGACTCAGAGCTATGTTCGTTTTAAGAAATTTAATATCACATGCTTTAATGGTGATAGAAAACATCTTGAGGAGACCTGCATGCCTGAGAGTTCACCATAAGTTCTCAAAGTTGTGGGATCTGCACTTGGCCAGGATAGTAGACTATTGCCAAACCTTTCTCATTTTGAGAAGACACAGTGAACAGTGGTGAGCTGGTGATGAGTTGATCATGATGATGATTTATCTTCTTCCTCTACCTGGGTTTTTTTTTCGCACTTAGTATGCATCCGTATTTTTTATGGTATCTTACCAGTGATCATCATTACTATTTCCTGAGTTCGTTTTTGCTAGCATTCTGGTTACACCCTGTATGAGGGATGATGTTGGATACTTAGTAGTAGTAGTAGTATTCAGTAGCGTAACATATTATATTTTTGTTTCAGAATGAAATAGATATAGAAGCAGTTGCATGTGGAGCTATTTTATCCGATTACCAAAGAATTAGGGTGGAGAATGTGTAAGTTCATATTAAATATTTTTATTTCACTTCTCAAGGTTACTTATATACTGCTGATATAAAGAGCTTATTACTCATTGGCACAACATGCGAGCGACCAATGTCTTCTGGAGCCATTAAGATAAAGGAAAAGCTAAATATTTGTCATGTAATTTTGTCAAATAAATTAAATTTTATTATACTTTTTATTCATGACATATAAATATTCTAAAATGAAACTACATTTCATGTTGAGATCTTTATTCTGATATTTATTCAAGGAAATGAATTATAAAATGTAAAAAAAAAAATGACCACTGAACTCACATGTTAGTTGGAATATGCCCAACCAGTTTCGCCACTCGTCCAAAGTCCTTTTTAAAGGGCCTCTCCTCGCTATGCGTGCCAAGGAGCTGAAGCCAATAATTGAAAAAGGACCTCGGATAGGCTTGAAACCAGTCATACATACCGGACTAACATGGGAGTTCATCTGTCAGATTTTTTTTCTAGGCAACTGCGCTCCATCTTAGGCTGCAATCATCACTTGCTAGCGGGCCTGAATGCCGCCAAGCGCTAGTCTGTAAATTAAAAAAAAACCGGCCAAGTGCAAGTCAGGCTCGCGCACTGAGGGTTCCGTACTCTGGTATTTTTTCAGACACGACGGACAGACAGACAACAAAGTGATGCTATAAGAGTTCCGTTTTTCCCTTTGAGGTACATAACCCTAAAAAAGTAGCTTAAAGTTTTGATAAAGTCAATCATTTCCTTCTCTTCTTCATTTCATTTTCTTTGTTTTATACCTTGTGTGTATTGGTTTGAATAGGTGTACAATTTGTTTTTAGATGTCAGAGGCTAGGTCTAGTGTCGCTTGCGTACTTGTGGAGGAGAAACCAGAAAGAGCTGCTGCAGGAAATGATAGCCAGTGGTGTTGAAGCCATCATCATTAAGGTTCTAATACAACATTAAATATTATATTTATACTTTTAAAGATAAACTTAGGATATTGCTTAATTTACTTAAAAACTATTGCTTATTTTAGTTTTATTCAACCTTTCACATACAACTTATTTTACAAAGATCAACGTTATCTGGTACGCGGCAATATAATCACACTTATTATATAATAACTAGCTGACGCCCACGACTTCGCCTACGCGGATTTAGATCTTTCGAAATCCCGTAGGAACTCTTTGATTTTTCGGAATAAAAAGTAGCCTATGGGTTAATCCATCTCTTTTCCTATTTTCCTATCTCCATTCCGAATTTTAGCCAAATTTGTTCAGCGGTTTTTTCGTGAAAGATTAACAAACATTCACACATACATACACACAAACTTTCGTCATTAGAATATTAGTGTAATAATTTTTTTTTGTTCCAAAACATACAATTTTACCTAAAAAAGCGTTGGACCCCTAAACTTCCTAGTTAAGAGGCTGAGGTCTCTAGAAAAATGAAATAGAAAATATGAGTAAATTACATAAATTAAAATCGTGTAAATTACATAACTCCGCCTACCTATTCAAAAATTAGGAAGGTACCTAAATCCCCTTACAATCGTGCGAACTTCGATGTCTGTAGTTGCAAAAGTACTGGCCATTATAATTAATCGCTCAATGTATTATTATCTCGTTGGGTGTGTTTATCGAGATATTTTGGGACAAAAAAACAGACTGTTTATTCAAACGTAAACAGTACATTGTTTGTGTCCATTTCAATTATTATTAACCTGCTACTATCTACCTATTAACTAGATTGTGATGATGTTTACCAAATTATTATTTATCTCCAGTGTGTTATCTACTAACCGATGCCCGCTACTTCGCCCGCGTGGATTTAGGTTTTTCGAAATCCCGTGGGAACTCTATAAGTTTCCGGGATAAAAAGTAGCCTATGCTAATCCAGGATATTATCTATCTCCATTCCAAATTTCAGCCAAATCCGTCTTGTAGTTTTTGCGTGAAGGAGTAACAAACATACACACACACACACACACACATACACATACACATACAAACTTTCGCCTTTATAATATTAGTGTGAAGTGTGATAGTGTGATATTAGTCTTTTGCGTGAAGGAGTAACAAACATGCATACCCACACATACACACAAACTTTCGCCTTTATAATATTAATGTGCGTGAGTTAGGTATATTTATTACTTTGTATATTAATTAGCTAGACACCTACTTACAGACTATGTTAGCAGGGGTGGCAAAGCTTTATTTACAACTAACAATATGCTAATTTTTTGATAGAAAAAACTTAGTAAACTGATATTTCTATATCTAAATTGAATAAAATCAATGCATGCCACACTTCCTTTTCTGTTTAAAATATTAGTGTAAAAGACTACATTCGTCATATAATGCTGTGCCAAGATTATTCAAAAAAAAAAATCCAAATTACTTGAGGTGTAGTTTGCCATCCCCGTTAATATCGCATCAATTTTCTATTAGTTTTATTCACGTAAATATTTGTTCGTAAGATAAGGTGATTATTTATTTATTAGTAGGTACACTATAGAGAGGTCCATGTCGTATATGAACATATTGCGGTACATAAATATTTTCCCATCGATCATTTTATTAACTTTTCATGTAACTACATTATAATAGAGATACTCATATATTATAATTGTGGTTAGTGATTTTTATTCACCTAGTTTGAGTAGGTATTAGACAATGAACACTATTTGATAGGTATCTCAGAAGGGTGATCAATTGTTGAGGTTTTGTCGACGCATAATTTACCTAATGATAGTTATTAATTGATAAAATATCTAGAAATTACAATTTAAACTTTTAGAACAGGTACTATGACCATATTATCATGAGTTATACTTGACAAATATGACCTCCTTCTGCTCATAATTCAAGAGAAAATAGCCAGAAGACCACCTGACCAAAGGCGACTTTTTGACTGAAGAACTTACGCCATTAATGGTACAGAAAAAATTACCAGTCTGCGCAGGAGCGCCCAATAATCAGATAGCCAATTGCCAGCCTCTGGTAGAAGACGGCATTACAAAGAGGAAAAAAAAAAACAAAATTAAAATAAAAAATAAAAATAAAAATCCTTTACTTCGACCATAAAATTGATCATAATTGTTAGTAATAACACACCTTAAAACTAATGTTAGTGATCTTATATCTATCTAATTACTTAATCCTAATACTATATCTAAGACAGGCTTGATTAGTCAGCATGTGCACCATATGACAATGGTTCAGGTACTGACAATCAAACCTGTCGGCAAATGCCCTCAGGATGGCATTGGAACTAGCCCGTACCCTGCGCACCAGGGATGTGCACCGCTTACGCATGGTAGTATAAAAGCAATCCACATGCGCATCCGCGAACATACCCGACGCGCTGGGCGCAGCCTTATTAGTAGGAGATACTAATAGCTAGTAACATGGCCTTATCGTTTAAGACTCCACTTATCTATTAATTGTCTGACGGTGCCTACATTAACGAATGCACTTTGACCCCAATTTATCTTTTGTACCTACAATACTACCGATGATCGCACATTACGCACGCGATAACTATTCATTTCAGTACCCTCATTATAAGATTTTACTTCTCACCAACGTTGATAGTATTTGAGAGTCGAAACACTTTAGCGTTAAAGTAAAATGACATTTACCTACCTTGTTTTAATGCTCAAATTTGAATATATTATATTTACAGCCAGCGCTCCAAGCGGATACGTTGCGAAATTAAAATCAATGGTACCTACCGATTTTTTTACTTTAAATCAAGGATGATTAGGTCCATTTTACTTTGACATTACTTTGTTTGAGTCTCGAACACTATCAAAATTACTAGTAATAAAATCTCATACTGAGGGTACACAAAACGCGAGCAAATTCAATAGTTTTTCCGCACGCGCCGCATAAATAATATCTTCCGAATTGGGATGGTGTTTATCTCAAAAATAAATTATTTCTTAGTAACTTCTTAAAATAAATAAATAAAAATATTTTTTATTTAATCAAACTTTTACAAGTGCCTTCATTTGAATTAATAAAAAGAGGGTGATCCAAAATTCGTAAAATCAACGTCCCCTCTTTTAAGTCTATAACGATTTTAAGTTAAAGTACGGCAAAAAGAAGACGAAATTATGACGTCAAATCTATGTATTTCATACAAGAAGTTGCTGATTTGACTAGTAGCTATCATCCCTATTCATTGACGCGTCAAACAATTTGCCTGCAGACCTGCAGCGAAGACAAATTGTGTCAGTGGCCGATGGATAACAAACTAAATGCTCGTTCGCTTTTGCTATTGTTGAATCGAATAAGGCAAGCGAATCGGTAGGAAAGACAAAGGAGTTGCTACAAAGTAGATTTTTCGGTAGGCATCGATTTAGCTTTGAACGCCCGCAATTGGCGCGGCATTTGCATTTGCTGCTACTCTTCTCATAATAGAAAAGAATAGAATAGAATAGATTTTTATTCAAGTAGACTTTTACAAGTGCTTTTGATTCGTCATACTAATTCACTGGCTCGGAATGCCGAATGCCAGATGCTGTCAACAAGACCCCTGTCTTACGCATTCAGTTCTGAAAAAGGTGTTACTTGAAACGCGTACATAATTTATTTTTAAATGGGCAAACTGGTTTAAATATTCATTTGGTAACGTGATTTTTGTTTGAAACTGTGAAAAGACAAGAAAGACACGTCATATCATATTTTCTGTATCTGAATTTTTAGCAATGACTAAATTATAACTTTAACTAGATGTTCATATTTGGAAGTCAATAATATTAAAAGAATAATTATGCAAAGATCTGATTCACAGTATCAAATTCCTCAGATATCTTATTTCGTTGTAGACTCGTTTCATTTCCTGTTGTTTTATTGATTTGTGGTCCTTGCGGTTAATCAGTGAATGGAACGACTTTATGAAGTTATACGCAAGTTCTTGCTGAGCAAAATAGAATGTTTTGTATTAAGTTTATGTTAATTTGTTTGTAAGTATTAAGTCAAACCAACTCGTAACTTTCCTAAAATATTCTTTGAAATCTTCTATAGGCACCCTGTTGTGTTGTTTGATACATTACCTATACCTATTTGATACAGGGTATAATCTATCTCCATACCGAATTCCAATTAAATCCGTTCAGTAGTTTTTGCGTGAAAGAGAAACAAACATACACACATGCATACACACAAACTTAACCTTTACAATATTAGTGTGATTCTATGTAATAGTTCAGATCAGAAGCCTTTAGAAAGTGACGAGTTTTTTACCAATATAGGTGGCAGCACTAGGTCTGGATCCACGGATACACCTGGGCATGTCGCTCAAAGACATCCAGCCCCATCTTCTAGTCATGCAGGAGAAATATGGACTCAACGTGTGCGGCGAGGGCGGCGAATACGAGACCTTCACGCTCGACTGTCCGCTGTTTAGGAAGAAACTAGTTATGTGAGTAGTTGAGGATATTCCTATTGTTACATAAGGTGCTAGCCGATATCTGGGACATGTACCTTATCCTAATAAAGAAATAGCGATAGTGGTGTTTTTATTGCTAACGTTTAACAAATTTTACTATAATTAGTAATCATACACTACAGCTTACCAGCTAAGTAATAAGTATAATATTCCAAAACCCATCGAAATATTCGTATAAGAATTAATAATAATATAGTCCAAGAAGAAAATGAAAATTAAAGTGACAAATCGTGAGAGAAATATTTTTTTTAATCAGAAAGGTAAAGTTACAGGCAACTAAATTTCTTCTATTTTTCTAAGTCTAACGAATATTTTGATTGTCCACAGAGATGAAAAAGAAATGGTGATACACACCGAGGACCCAGTAGCTTCTGTTGGCTATTTAAACTTAAAGTTACACTTAGAACATAAAGAGAACTACGAAACAATCAAACTACCTCCAACTGTGAGAAACTCATTAGATTTTGTAAAAGACTTGAGCGATACAGTGTTTAGCGACATAAGTGATATGGAACTGAGTGAGACCGAACTAGAATCTATCGAGAAATTAGAGAAAGTTGAGAAAATTGAACTCAAGCCTTTACTTACTTACTCTGGGGACAACGTTAAAGGGCTTAATTCGAGTGACAATGAATATGAGGAAAGTGTAGAGGATGGATACTACTACGATGAAATGCACGGTTCGAGTGAAATAGAGCCGGTGTTGGACCACAGAACGATATACGGGAACAGGCACGGGTGGTATTTCATCGGAGGCATAGTCGGTGAGGGTGTCGATACGGCTGTAGCGACTACGGACGCTATGAAGAAACTCATTAGTAGGTAAACTTGTGCAAGAGCTTTTCTTTTCTGTGCTACTCGGTGCATGATTTATGTTTAGGGTTGCCATTAGTGAATAAGTTTTATGATGATAATATTTTAATAGCATTTTGAAAAACCCTTTTCGAAATGTTATTAAAATTACCCTAATCGACACCCATCTCTTAAAATCCTGATAATAAATTCAAAAAGAGTAAATAACGATATTTTTTTAACAATACGAACATCTCTATTATGAAAAAAAAATTAAATTAAAATATCATTACAAAACAAAATATCTTTAACATAAAAATAAATAAAAATCTGTTTTAGAATGTACAGGTAAAGCCCTTTCATATGATACACCACTTGGTATATTAATCTTACTTTGAAAGTTGAACATACAAATTATTTTTTCATAAACACATTTTAATGTTTTTTTGCTTCGTTTCTACCAAGAACGTCATTCAAGTCATCTTCATAATTTTGGTAAACAATTAAAAGTGCACTGCTTACATTGCATAAACCAGTCATTCAAATATTTGGCAAGAAAATGGTGCGATAAATACTAGAAAAAAACAGCTTAAAACATTTGGTTTTTTTTCAAATAAAGAAATGTCTTGTTTTAAACATTGGTTTAAAGCACTGAAAAAACTGCCCCTGCCCCTATTTTATGCTTTTGTTGCATAAAATAGGGGCCAGATTTTTCGGAGATTTTTTCAAGGCTGGAGCGTGCAAAAAAGTGGCAACACTGAAGATTGTATGCTGTTTACAATATGACAGATCACTCGATAAGATAGTTTGCACTACCAGTACATTATCATTGTCAGCTTCATCTCAGTGTTAACTTTGTTATTGTTTGGGTGCAACTTATATGTATACTATGAATAATAAAGTAATTATAAACAGCACGATTTGCGTCACTCTAGTAACACAATGCTAGCAAAATAAATAGAAAATGTAGGACATAATATTCAGTAAGTAACTATGTAATTAAATACCCGCGACTTCGTCCCGTAAAAATCCCGAGGGAACTCTTTGATTTCCTGAAATAAAAATAACCTCTATATGTCACACCCAGGTTTTTAACTGTATCCACGCATAAAATCATGTTGATCTGTTGCGGTGGAATTATTTTGAGAGGCCTTGGTTCGATTTCCGACAGGGTCAATTTAGGCCCGGCGCCCACTGGGTGGCTCGGCACGGCAGAAGATCTTTCGGCATTCCTACCTATATTATAAGCACATACTGACGGTAACTATGCCGAGGCGTTCCGAAGATGCCTAAGCTTACCACGGCATTGTTTTTGTATCTACGACTATTATCACTGAAATTTCAACTTAAATGCCACCTTATTATGGTCTATTATTATTCAGCACATAAATCCCTTGTAATGCTGTGCCGCCAGTGGTCGCCAAGCCTTGGGAATTTGTCACGCTAATACTATAAAGGCAAAAGTTTGTGTGTATCTTTGTTACTCTTTCACGCAAAAACTACTGGATGGACTTGGCTAAAGAATGGAGGTAGATTATTATTAGGGATTAACACATAGGCTACTATTTATCCCGGAAAATCAGAGTTCCCACGAGATTTTTAAAACATATCCATGCGAATGAAGTGGCAGGCATCACCTAGTAATTTCTAAATTGGCTCAGGTGTGGCCTGACAAAAATGGTTGCACTTTACCATCATGCCACTCAGTCAGCCAAGGAGGTTCGTCGCCGAGTCAAGTCCGCTTCAGAAATCCTTGAAAAAAATATAAACTGACATGCTATAACAATTTCAGACCTCCTCGAGTCGGTAAACTTGCAACTACCCGACATATGTTCAGTGAACATATACATGCGCGACATGGACGAGTACGCGGCACTCAACAAGGTCTACGTCGATACTTTCTCGTTCCCGAACCCCCCGACGCGAGTGTGCGTACAGTGCCCTCTGCCGAAGAACGTTGGACTTATATTGGACGGGGTAAGAACATGGTCCCATAAGAATAATACGTACAGTCCGATAAGGCTCTTTAGGCGCGTGGTCAAAATCGGAGCTAAAGCCGCCATATAGAGAAGTGTACTTGTTGATAGTTCGTTGGGTGGGCATAAAGCGACAACTGCGCCCTCACTCAAATGCCAAAAGAGCCTTGTCGGACTGTATTAAAGATTTTAGTCGTTAATCTAACGGTGAACCGTACTTTTGACATGACAGTTGACACATAGAGCAAATATGGCGAGTGTGTTTTCAAAATGTATGCATTATGAAACCGAAATAGCAACTGTTTCGGTTGCACACAATCTGTAAGCTAAATTCACAAATTGAAAAGTAATCCAGTGCAAAAACATGATTCTGACTTAGATTAAGTCTAATACAATGTAGTAGTAGTAGTATGAGTCGCAGGGAGCCGCTGGATTGAGGCGGCGCAAGACCGTGGAGTGTAGAAGTCCCTACAAGATACCCATATACAACAGCGAACGTCTATACGTTGACGACTATGGTGATACTGAGCGCAAAACAAGCAATCCAATCTGAACAAGAGATAACGGTACATCCAAGAAACGTCTCAGCCGTACCTACTTCTGTATCTTTTGTCTATTGCTCAAACCGCCATGTTGAAACTTTAGACTACTTATTTTGCGATCACTGTAAGGTTTTATCCACATGCTTACATGATGAGATGAGATAGAAGTATCTTTAGGCCTCATTCATACAAGAGTTTTTTTAACGTTAAAAAAGCGTTCAAATAGAACATGGATTCCCAAGTATCTTCACACGTCAACTCTTTTTTATCGCGCACTGTTGTATTTTCAGCGCAACGCCGAGTTTTAACGCAACGCTTTTTTAATGCTCATGTGAATTAGGGCTTAAGGCCTCATTTACACGAGTTTTATAACGTCCGTTAAAAAAGCGTGCAAATAGAACAAATGTTCACGTCACACCTTTTTATTCGTAAATGATGCCTTAATACTTAAATTTCTAGGCTAAATTCAGCCCTCATTTGTTATTACATACTTGAAAAAATATTTTAGGTTGCATATAAAGCAGTCAACGATAATAATCAGGAAAGTGACGGAATCTCGAAGGAGCGCGTGACGATGCATGTTCAAGGGATATCGCACTGGGCGCCGGCGAACATTGGACCGTATAGTCAAGCGGTTAAGGTAGAGTTCTATTTATAGAAGAAATTATTATTCTTTTGTCTATAATATTGTGTCTTTTGAACTGTACTTATTTGGTAACAATTTAGTTTCACCGAGCTTGACCAAACCAATCTGCTAATCCGCACTTGTGTGGTAGACTATGGCCAAATCCGTTCTCACTCTGAGAGGAGACCCGTGCTCTGTAGTGAGCCGGCGATGTGAGCTTGACCAAACGATTTTTTCTTTGAGATAATCGCGAACATATTTTTTGAAGTCGGTCAAAAAAGATGTAACGGTTCCTCAATTTCTTTATATTATCTCCTATATGTATAGACTATATCAAATATATATCTATATAGACTTTCACATACTATCCAAGTTAAGAAATCCACTTTACCCCATTTAAATGGCAGGTGGGCGAAGTGCTGGGCACGTGCGGGCAGATCGCTCTAGTGCCGGGCTGTATGAAGCTGACGGAGGGCGGAGCGCGCGCGCAGTGCTCGCTCGCGCTGAGGCACCTCACGCGCGTGTTACGCGCGGCACACTCGCGGGCGCACATCCGCAGTGTAGTACAGGTAACATTTTACTGGGATTCTACCAGGTGGTGAAAAATAAGCACCCAAATGGAGTTATTCAAGGGGCGGACAAACAAATTCCTGAAAGACCGGCAACGCATCGGCGGTGCCACCGGTGCCGAAATGCAAATGTTCATGGGCGGCGGTAATCACTTAACATCAGGTGACCTGCCTGCTCGTATGCTCGCTATTTTTTTATTAAAAAAACCTAAAGATTTTTATATAAACCTGTGAGGATGATACTGCCAACTACTACTGTGATGATGTGATGATGATATATTGGCGCAATTATAGTGCCATAAACCTACTGTCGTATTAATTTACAAATTGCAAAAAACCAAATTGAATTTGAATTTCGCGGGCAGACCCGTCGCATCCACCTTAAGTATCGATTGCATCACATCAAGACAAACAGACAACACACGGAACGTCATTTTGGTGTACGGGATTAAATAATAGACTATAAATATCTAATTTTTTAATGACTGCTTATACTCGAGCTTATGCTGTGTTAACATTACTTAGAGCGTTTGTTACGTGACCGGGCGAGGCGCGGCGCGGGAAGCTAGGAGACAGTTAGAGCGTCGTACGGCGGGCGCTATAGTCCAGTGCGCTGTGGTGGAGGCCTTACCGCGAGCGGCGTGCGTGGAGTGGCACGCGTGGGCGCACACGGATAACAACCGGTTTGAATGTAAGTGCATGCTTGAGATCTTTAGTTTCATCTTAGAAGCAAGTGATTGTGTATTTTGATTTGGAGATTTGTTTCCAAACTAGCGGCTCTGGAAGCCGTTGATCGTCGAGCTAGGAGACTCATAGGCGAAGACTTTCCTTTGCTGGCGAAACATCAAAGTCTCGATCACCGCCGTAAGGTTGCCGGCTTATCGGGTTTTTTATAGGATATATTTCGGAGTGTCCACAGGAACTTTCCGATCGTGTCCCCCCTTTACCATTCTACCACCGAACCGCAAGACGTCGTCGGGCGAGTGTCCATCCTTATGTCGTCGACATTCCATCTACACGGATGAAACGTTTCGCGTTATCATTCCTCATACACATGGCTAAGGTTTGTAATACTCTTCGATCTGTGTTTCCTTTCAATTACATCCGAGTATCTTTAAAACAAGAATGAATAAGCATCTAGGTAAACGCGACCCATCTTAGGTCACATCATCACTTTCCATCAGGTGTGATTATGGTCAAGCGTTTGCCTATAGTGAAAAAAAATATGTAATCGATATAATATGCCACTGTTTCGTATTTCCAAAATAATCTAAGAAGTTTTCGACACATTGGTGATCTATTTCATAATTTTCCGTACAGATGAAGAGACGGGCTGCAACGTGGGCGACTACAAAGTGGCCATCACGAGGCGGTGGAACTATGAGAACACTGTCGCTGCTATTGTTTGTTACGTCGCTACAGGTACGTAGTAGGTACATTTTAATTAAGAAGCTGGCAATCGAAACGGTGTAGTAATTGCACGAAATAAAATTTTACTTCAACAAAAAATCTGTTGAAAATTTTGTGTAACTGCCATTTTAAAATCACGAATTTCGAACTCAATAATAGCACATTTTTATTTTGTTTCAATTTAACTTACAAGTACTTTTGAATCGTCAAGAGCATCTACCACTGGTTCGGAATGCCTTTCCTACCGAGAAGAACCAGCAAGAAACTCGGCGGTTTACAAAATAGGATGACGCTTTGACCAAGATTTTGTATAGTTCTATACACAACCGAACACTATAGTCCGTGAAGATGTGACGTCACAAGTGTATTAGGGTTGTGGGCATGCCCATCGCCCATCGTGCCCACAACGGTGGATCCGCGCTTGCGTCACGAGTCGTACCAGTGAAATGGTATACCTATAATAAGGGGGGGTATTGCAGGTTCGTCCCCCTCGACGTGCCAGGTGTCGTTCCCGGACGCGGCGGCGTGCGACCGCCACCGCACGCACGCGGCCAACATCTCCCGCACCGACCTCGAGGCCGTCCTCGACTACGCGCTCAGGAAACTGCTCAACGACTGCCACGAGCGCGAACCTTGCCCCGCGCTCTATGTCAGGATATTCTACCAGGTTTGTACTTGTACACCACAGGGATTAGAGAGGTCACCATAGGGAGTCATTGATAAAAACGCAAACTGACTCGCGAACAGTCGCCTCGCTTGCACTCTGCGAACCAAAACTATGCGTTTGTGGTTCCCGCTAGCGGATTCTGCTGGCCGCCCCACTTCCACTCTGCAAACTAAGGCTGAGATCTAAAGAGCGTACTTTGACTTTGCTCGGACCTAAGGTTCAGTTAAAACGAGACAGATTTATACCAGTGATATATAACGCTGTCCCGTTTTAGCTAAGTCAAAGTGCGCTCTATAAATCTCAGGCTAAGTCAGAATATTCTACCGGTAACTAGTGGTTTGTGTGGTACTGCTCATCGAAAGTAGTGCACAAACTGTCCACGCTGGGGCAGGCGTATTAGTAAGCTGCCACTAGTGAGCTTCTGCTTGTCACTATAGTTATGTGATTCCGTACGTTGACATATCCTCAGGTATGGGGTTCTCCAACGCCACAAAGCATGGCGGCCGCCGCAGCGACAGTCGGCAGCCGCCTCAACGCGCGCGTGGCGCTGAGCGCGGTGCCCGTGGTGGCGCTGCACAACGCCTTCACCTTCCTCTCCATCAGCGGCCTGCGCTTGCAGGAGTAACTCGTGAGTATCATCATCACGAACAATGTTTTTATTTTATTTTATTTGGGTCGTTAAACTGGTTACATTAATTGATCTTAAAGTTAGATAAATTACACATTGCATAAGTGATTGCAACCTTCTTCAAACGACCACATGCTGTGTAAAAGAGTAGCTGAAACTACAAGAACCACCGCCTTTTGTGAAGTCGATTAAAAAAGAACTTACTAAAAACTATGTGAATACATTAAAAAAAAACTTTACTATACCCTGTAATATTATAATCTTCGACTTTCGACTAATAAGTAATTTGCAACAAAAATGATTTTTGCAGTCTTAACAAAAGAATTGTTGTTTCAATACTACTTTTTGCTTGCAGGTACCCAGCTCATGAAATAAGAATGCAGATGCTTTATTGCCGTTTTAAAAATATATTTGCTGAATATTTTTCAGTGTTTATATAATTTTGTTAATTATGCTACCGAGTTTACCATATTTTAAGTCAAAATATATAAATTATTTTTATTGCATAATATCTGTGTTTCAATTCATCCAGAACAATAAAAACAACGGGTCAAATTAAATTTACTTTATTTTTTTTTACAAAATTGACCGAACAGTGCGAGATTTCTAGAACGTTTACACTTGCATTAAGTAGACATAAAAGTTATAATTATTTCACTTACAAGTAAGTCTTATTCACCTGTGTCAATAAAGCAATGCAATTTTAAGGTGTGCGTAAACACACCAGAACCAGTTGTGTATATCATAAAAAAGTTACATGATTTGACGAAATTATCTGTTGACATATCTTAAAAATTGTCACTAAGTAAATTATGATTAATAATAAAGAAAGCATAATTATAAACTAAACTCCGATACATTACACTTAATCAGTATTAGTTGAAGTTACTGATTATATCTCTAATACAAGGTATAATACACAACATATTGGGACAATTGCACTCAGCAGTGGTTGAAGGCGATAGCGCGCAGGGAACGTAAGTACAGAAGACGTATTCACTTGAAACAATGCTTACACGGATGCCAGATTGCGTTGCGACGGTATAAAACAAAAAAACTACACATACTTGTCTGTCATAATATTCAATCAACATACCAAATGCCACGATATTCTTGTTTTAAGTTAAAAGGAAATTGAACCATGATCAAAACTTTTGTCTCTATTTGATAGAACTCATAGAACAATGGCTGCAGAACATTGTTTTACTGTTATACCAAAACGCCCAATAGACAATAGTGATGTAGAATCCATTAGAAATGATTGTATCAACATGACTCAATCTCAAACATTGATTTTCTATACAAACATGAATTGTGGCCTATATGACAGTCTGTTGTTTAGACTTTAGAGATTAAATTAAAAGTATATGAAATATTTTTTAACTAAATGGCGTAACGAACAACCATACATATTGCTTTAAAAAAAAAGTAACCCTTACGTACATCAAAATAATGCACCGTTTCACTGAACACTAAAAAATTAGAAAATATAGATGTATTGATAAATCTTGAACATCGCCCGAGAAATTGGAAGCGCCTAAAATCCTCTATGTAAGTAATACTAAGTATATGATCCACGATAGAATAAATAATTTCTTTATAAGGAAAACTAAATAATATTATACTCTTCGATATATAATTTAATAATCTGTTAATAAACTTTATTTATTGCGCTTATACAAGTTCTGGGGCGATAGTAAATAAATTAGCAGATAAAGGTAGCCTATGTTTTGTACTTTGAAATGAAGACAAAATGCTAGATCTAAGTGGCACTAACACAAAAATACTCAAATCGTTTTTGATGCTAAGGAACACATCTTTAGACAGAAATGTAAAAAATACACAATAAAATCTCTATAACAAGATCTAGTACTTTGCCTTGAATGAGTAAAATAATATAAATCGTCACTTGGAAGAAGAGCTGCTGAATTTCACTCGTTCAATTAAACTAAAAAACCTAACAACCTAGTAATAAAGCAACAACGTTCAAACAGTAAATTAACCAGTACTCAGTTTTCAGGAGTCGGATAAATTCTTTTTTTTTTTTAATTTAAATTTATTCATAAGTAAATTCATATCGGACATCACAGTAACTTCCAACTGAAATATGTTCATTTTTAACTTTCGCGTCTCCTCGAATATACTATAATAATACATATGAATAATGATACGGGTATATGTTGTATACAGTTGTATCCATATAAAAGTATAACTAAAATAAATACCTTATTAAGCAAAATTAACAATACTCTAAAATTAACCTAAATTCAAAAAGAAAATGCGCACTGTCTTCTTTTCAAATTAATCTTTCGAGAAAAACGTCCGTCCAATCGTTTATCTCATTGTCTACGAAGATATTGCATTACAAATGCATTAAAAGGCAGATTTTTATAATATACAGTTTATTGTTTAGTTTCGAGAAATTGTTTGCAGAGAAAACATTCTTGTAAGACACTTTCTTCCATAAATCGCACTCGTGTAAACAGTAATGTCAGCTTCGATGAAATCAACGCTCGTAACGGAAAACAACACCACACTACTCGATCTCTCGTACCCTATTACTCCACTCGACATAAATAACACGGGGATGCATACACGATTCGTCTCGCTAACTTTAAAAAAATTAATATTAAAATAGTATGATTGCCCAGCTACCCATATAGTGAAGTTAGTATTAAATTACTGTACAGTTTATGTCGTTAGTGAACCGCTCACTACAGCTATCTAACCACTTTAGACGTTAATTTATACGCGAAGAAGACACCACCGGACATCTCCTCGCTATCCGACTTACCTATACATAGCCTACTAGTTAATCGTTATATTAATCAGATTTATGCAACAGTTTATACCTCACGGCCGTATTACCGAAGCGGATAAGAGTTATACATTACGAACTAATAACAGCTAGATATATTACACAGTTCGAAAACTATACACCGATAAGTATGCGCGCGGGGGCGGGGGCGGGGGGGTTCACGGGTCGGGCGCTTCGACGTCGAGCGGGTCGCAGGCGTCGTCGGCGAGCTCGTCGTCGGAGCGGCTGTTGTCCGGGAGGCGCTGCCGGCGCGACTGCAGGTACTGGCGGTGCGCGTACTTGTTGAAGCGGCGCTTGGCCATGAACAGCGTGGCGATGGTGCGCGGCGCGAGGCGCACGGCGGCGGCGCGCGACGTGATGCCGCCGCGCCGGCACTCGCCGCACGTGTAGTCCAGCACGTTGAGCCGCGCCACCGTCGCCTTAACGCACTCTGCGCGACCACACCACACGTTACACACACGTACATACACACCGGCGGCTTACTGCAGGAACTCACTACTATCAACTGACTTCTATTACAGAACGTTAGATACAGGTTGTAATCAGAACGCTAGCAAAAATTTACCGTTATTATTATACTACCTTAACACAATCCAATGCCAATAACCATTTGCCGTAGTTTTAGTGATTTAGTATTATTCAAACCCGCATTGTATAGCGTACAAAACTCGGGTCGATACCCCACCGCGTTACAACGCAATGACTTCGAGTGACCTATTTATGGAACGTTCGTCGACTTTTAGCGTCAGTCAAATGTTTTATTTGCAATATAATATAATGAACTTTTAAACAATAGGTACAGGATTTTTTTAATGGGGTCTTATCAGTAATCATCAGTACCTATCACCTATCTTCGTTTTTTGCTAGCGTTCTGGTTACACCATGTATATAACTCGTCTTTAGGAGTTCATAAATTGTTGAAAGTGTACCTACTTGATCACTTTTTGCTTGTGAGTTCTTGTAGGAAGCCGACGAAATATTGTGTCAATGCTGAATCGATGCTCGTATAATATCAATGAAATCATTTCGAATTTCGCAAATTATTCTGGTATGTTGACACTCAGGGCAAATGTTGGCCAATGATGGCAATTGCACGCCTGTAAAATTTCACTAAGACTGAAATCTATAGAGTGCACTTTGACCAGACTTAAGTGTCAGTTAAAACGAGACAGATTTATGTCAGCAAAATAACGCTGTCTCGTTTTAACAGTGTCTTAAGTCTGAGCAAAGTCTACGTTCGCTCTATGGATTTTAGCCTTAGTGGCGTTTCACCCCAGATAGTTTTCTGACCACCAACCAATCAAAAAAGACATTGACCAACGTTAGCACTGAGTATGAACGGACCATTACTATTTTCAGAGGTTTCCAGACCAAAAAAAAACAAAATATTGCCAGATGCCCTCTGAAATTACCAGTCTGGCAAGACTGGCAACTGGACCATTCACAAAAACTGATATTAAATAATTTAGAGAGAGGTCATTTACTCTATTAAAGCTCAAGTCTCATCTTATTATTAAGTTTTTTATCTTAGATAAACAAACAATAAAAAAATTATTTTGTAGAATTCGATATAAGGAACCCTCAGAATTATTATTTTCCTCTACACACCCCTTTAACCTATATGTAAAGGGCAACACGAAATAATATACGAAACTTACATAGATAGATATTGACAGACACATTCAATGTGCGTCTTTCGTCATTTCTATGAGAAACCAATACCTACTGTTCGCGACAGGTCGACATGGCGATTGGGGTGGGGACGTGCTGGTGTGCGGGACGTCCCCCTCTACGACTCACCTCATACCCCGATTGCCATGTCGACTTGTCACGAACTATAACTATATATATTACACGAACCGATTCAGCAATCCTTACCCCAAAGAATATACTCGTAATATCATTATGCATTCCACACATCAGCATTTCTATATGTCTATTAATCCACCATTGAAGACCTAGCCCTACATTAGTACTAATTCGGTTGTAAACAAACAACCATAAGCTAAAAAGACAGTTCTAAAAGTATTGCCATCTTTGTCACTACTCCTTACAGAAAAGGACGGCAAGATTTTTAGTCCGATCAATTTAGGTTATGTATACAACCGAATTACGCACCAATGTCTAAGGATGAAATCTATAGAGCGAACTCTGACTTTGCTTAGACCTAAGACAGAGTTAAAACGAGACAGATGTATATCTCTCACATAAATCTGTCTCGTTTTAACTCAATCTTAAGTCTGAACAAAGTCAAAGTGCGCTCTATAAATCTCGCCCTAAGATGCAACAGACAACTATTGTCTAAACGAGGTAGTGCATACATTTTGAGAACACACTCGCCATATTTGCTTTGTGTCAACTGTCATGTTAAAAGTACGATTGTTCTTAATCTAAGGGTTCAGTTAAACCATACTTTTGACATGAAAGATGAAACAGAGAAAATTTAGCGAGTGTGTTCCCCAAATGTATGCATTATACACGTGTTTACATCATGCTTTGGCCTATAAGTCCTTCTAAACATCTAACACAAGACTAAAGCCTCCTATTATTTCTTTATAGTGTAATAATCTCATACATTCAGACTTGGTAAATGATATTAATGATACATCGAGAGTTAAAAAAGCGATAATAATGGAATGAAGCGTAAAAATGTGAACATCAAAAGATTGACAAACATTCATATACCAAAAATGAATTAATGTAATCATGCGAATGGATGCATAAAACTTGAAGGCATGAAGCATACTCAAGAACACTATTTTCTTTATAAACCCAAGTAAACTCAAAAATAGTGCCCTTTCGTTTGTTAATAGAAACCAAGCAGTATAGTGATAAATACATGGAGGCTAGACGCAATAGGGGTTTATAGGAGGTTATTATTTACTGAGAGCTCACGTAACACGTTTGCGCTATGAAAATACGAATGACGTCATGAGCACGCGTCGCGACTGCATCAAGATGCAAACATTTTGGTCTGACACCAACATTGATAGAATTTGAGCGTAGGAACACAATAATGTCACAGTAAAATGGACTCAAAACTACTATATTTGAAGTAAAAAATTCATTACTACCGATTTAAATTTAACGAGGTTTCCGCTTGAAGCGCGTGCAGTAGTATGAACGAATTTGATCGTTAGAACAAAGCAGTTAAAGTCCAGTTTACTTCAACGCTGAAAAGTTTCGACGCTCGAATTCTAATAACGTTTTCTGACGCAGTGTGTCGTGATACTACAGACGACGATCAATGTCATACATATAAAAGGAAGACACCGTCGCCTAACGTCTTTCATGTCGCAAAGTGCGCGTGCAGTGCGTTCTGATGACGTCACGTGTACAGTATTATATCTTGTCATTTCCTTGGATACATTACGCCTAGCCCTGCGGTGCGGGGAGTGTGGGGGTGCGGGGCGGGACGCGGGGTGGCAGGCGTGGCGGCTACGGCGGTGACGTACCTTGATGCAGTTGCCTATCGCAGAGCTTACAAATGACGAGCTGCATGGTCCCCTTGGGCCCGATGAAGGAGCGCTCACACAGCGGGCAGTAGCGACCGATGCGATACGCCCTACGTACGCACACACACATACGGACCGTACGCGCACAAGCACCGGAACACAGAAACACGCCATTAGTATCAGTCGAGACCTACACCTTGCCGGGCACGGTCCCACCTCTCTGTATACTTTGTTACTTCTCCGTTGGCTCAGTTTTTTTTTTAAAGTATAAATATTTAATAAACTTGTGTAAAATATAAACAATGTACTATACAATAAATTTTTACATAACCCAATTACCATTATAATTTATTAATAGAACAAAAAGAAAATATATGTTTAAAAAGGTGTATCATAGAAAATAAATTATATCATACAGAGGCAGTAATTTACACTTTACATAAATAAATATAATATTTTTATGTGTACAAGTGTATGTATATAAAATATCATACTTGTGAGGAACAGAAAAGAATTTGTACACCAAATTTTAAAACAATAAGAACTGGTAATAATATACAAAATAAATAAAGACAAGTATTGTAAAGTAACATTTGTGTAGAGCCAGAAAACAAGTAACAAAGTGTTCGTAGTTAGTGAACGCTTAGAATGAAGTTTAAGAATAACGCCCGTGTTAGTTGACAAGAATGAAATGAAGTTAGTTTGTATTGACATGGCTGATGAGATGAGGTTTACATCCATAGCCACACGATGGACTTATGACTATATGGAATAACTGAGGCAACATTCGAGTTCTAATATATAAAAACGTTTTGTGAATTAAAATAAAAAGAGCATAGAGCATGTTGCATCAATTAAAGAACGATAATGGAGAAAAATTACCAGTAATCGTAAAATTTAAAACGGACAGTAAAGAAAGTTTGATTTAAATAGACTTATAACCAAATTAAATTACCTATAGTGCATACATTTTGAGAAAGGTCCTCTATGTGTCAACTATCATGGCTGAAGACGATTTTAGTCCTTAATTTAAGGATAAACCGTACTTTTCACATGACAGTTGATACAGAGCAAAAATAGCGAGAACATTCCCAAAATTTATGCATTATAAACAAATATTTGTACTTTGTTAATAACATTATTATGCATTCGCACCTGCTTTACTGACCTACAAAGATTGTTTGCGGAAACGGAATTAATATTAAAAAAGAGTAGAAGCACCTTCAAGTATTCAAAAACTAATTTACTAAAAGATAAAAAAAATATTGAAGAATAACAAACAACCTCCGTAACTTAAGTAATCATAAAAATAACTTACGTATGAAGAGATGTGGAGCATGCAACTTATAGTAAATAATTAAAGCCCAACTCTAATAAATAATGCCTTAAATTTTTTGTATATTTTTTTAGTATTTGAAGCGCTTTGACAACTTGGAGCATTACTTCCAAAAACTAATGTCTAAATCATGATTTAAGCGGGCTCTCTCCGTCACTCGCTTCATACAATCGTAGTTCCAATTTCATTTGAATATTAAGCAACCAAAGTCCATGAAATTTTGCAGAGATATTCTAGAAACTAATATCTATGTCTGTGGTTTTCCAGATTTCTGTTAAAATATTCGGTTTCAAAGTTACACGGTCTTAATAATTTTCATACAAACCTTTGAGGCCCTGTAATTTTAAAACTACATATTTTTAGAAAAATCTAAAACACCACAGACACAGATATTGGTTTCTAGAATATGTATGCAAGATTTCATGGACTTTGGTTGCTTAATATTCGAATGAAATTGGAACTACGATTGTATGAAACGAGTGACGGAGAGAGCCCTGTTAACCGTTAATTTTTTTTCTCAATTATCTCTATATATTAAAATGCTGCATACAAAAAAGGTTCAAAAAATTTAAGCATTTATTTAGTAGAATTAGTCGGCCGGATTTTGTGCTGAATAAGAACGCATGGGGTCTTATAGTATGCGGGGTCAAAATGCTACAATATACCAGAGACAAAGCGGATATCGACAGTGAAGACAGAGCGTTGAGTATAAGCCTCCAAGCAAACAACCGCGACACTAGAGTTCGCGTAGCTCTATTCATTTGTGACCTGCTGGTCGAATACGGAAAACCTGCATCATCATTACAATATCAATTGTTATGACTGGCTGAATTTTTGATACTCTTGCTACAACAATGTATTTCAGCCAAAGAGTGTCGGCCAGTGGTGTCAGACTAGCTGTCAAACTGCGGTGGTAGGTCCTTAGGCTATTCAATTATGGAAAAGCTGCATCAACTATCTTTGCTACAATTGTTGTGATAGGCTGAATTTATATTTTTGCAACAATGCATATGCCAATAATGAAGGAGTGTCAGCCAATCAGATGATTGCGATCGTCACACTGTAGTTGTCAACATACGGCGGATGGCCTAGCACCAATGATTGACCTATACTAATACTGCTAGACCTGCTAATTTCGCCATTTTGACGCTGATAGCAGCACTCGGAGCGTACTCGGGTTAGTTGTGAGACATCCTGTCAACATGAAGATCATTTGACACAAAGTGTAAATTTCAAAGTATCCATTTTCATTCCCCATACGGCACGGCACGGATTCATAAATTTTGGGAAAATACACTCGCTATATTTGCTCTGTCTCCACTGTCACGTCAAAGGAACAGTTTATCCTTAGATTTTAAGGGCTAAAACCGTCCTTTTGACATGACAGTTGACACACAGCAAATATGGTGAGTGCATTCTCAAAATTTGGGCTATACTATAATTTTGTATGGCACATCTCTTCAAACGTCATGTCCATTTCAGAGCAATCACATCTTATTAACTGACACTCATTCACTATTAGCTAAAAAAAAGATTCCGCCGAATTGAGAACCTCCTCCTTCTTTGAAGTCGGTTAAAAAGATAAAAACGTATTGTTTTTGCTAATAATATGTAACGATTTCCCAACATCTTTAGAAGTATTGACGTACTTTGACAGATTTACACCAACTCCAGTGACGCGTTCGTTTAGTTCAAAGCTCATGACTCAGGGCTCAGGGATGGAACAGCTTGTGTTAGTCAACATTGAACACGCATGAGATGACGTGAGAACACAATCGTCTACC
Source organism: Maniola jurtina (assembly GCF_905333055.1). Classification (NCBI taxonomy): domain Eukaryota; kingdom Metazoa; phylum Arthropoda; class Insecta; order Lepidoptera; family Nymphalidae; genus Maniola; species Maniola jurtina. The sequence goes on from NC_060044.1 coordinate 4,568,631, forward strand.
AAGACCAGTTAAAATACACATAAAATCATCGAAACTTTGTATAAAAATATTAAGTAGGTACTTTTCATCTGCATCCCTCGCTACACATCCTTCGTGTTTTTATATCGGCTTCACCTTTTGCCGGTGCCCCTCTTGTTTTTACTTGAAAAACAATACCGAGTCACTTTAAGTAACATTGTTACAATGTGTAGAAAATATTATGACAGTCAGATTATAATGATACCTAGTAATAATCTGTTTAGACTTTAGTAGAACTAGAACCGGGAAGTGGTTATATCAGCTGACACTTGAACTAATTTTTATTACAGACAATAATATAATATGCAATTTCTTTCATTTCAAAATCATAGATATCGGTAGATTTAGCATCTGAAAAGTTACGAAAAAGTTAGAAATTTTTGCCTTTGTATTAAAAAGTAATTACAAAACATCGATGCTCTAGAAAAAAATCTGCCGATAACTAAAGAATATAAATTCTGTATAATTTAGATGATGTTAAAAAAGTTTTCTAAAGCCCGCACTGCGAAATTTCATCGCTCGATTTTTTCGCAGAAGGAAATTGTATGTATAATTTCTCAGTGCGGGTTTACCCTAAGCCTGTTTTGTTTTAAAAAAAAAACTATTTTTTTAAACTATTTTGAAGTGATGATGGATCTAAAGGTATTTTTAATGGGGATCAAATATTTGCCTGGTTAAATAGTCGTAATACTTAAGAATAAATAATTTAATATTCTTACTTATATGTCATACACTTCTACAATATTCATAATAACTTGTATTGAGTGGCCAAAAGAACCTTTTTAAAATAAACTTTTTGACAAGTTGTTTTATTTATTCAAATTAAAAAAAAAATAACCTGTTTTGATTGGTTTTAAAGCAAACCTTGCTGTTTTGTATAAACCTCATATTACTGAAGCAATTTTCAATAAAATTATTTTCAATGTTAGTTTGATGAACACTTTTTATTTATGACACTTGTAGACACTCAATCATTGACTTGAATAAACGAATTCTATACAACAACGTAATTATATCGTGTAAATATATAATCAGATTAAATAATCAATATATTTTGTCATGATGGTACTCTAGAAGGCCTTAATTGTTGTATAGAGTTTTTCTATGTCAATTTACAGTACAATTTAATCAATATGAAAAGAATTCACACACTGTCAGTTATAATTGAATCATTCTATTTTATCTTGCTTGTTCAATAATTCTTCTTATTTGGATTCAAAATAAATCCGTAATTTTTTTGGAGCATACTGGTTTTTTTTTTTAATTTATAGACTAGCGCTTGGCTGCAATCAGACCTGCTAGCAAGTGATGATGCAGCCTAAGGTGAAGCGCGCTTGCTTAGAAGACGCCTATTCACTCTTGACTTGAAGGTACCCATATTAAAAGTGGAGGGGAAAACTGATGCCGGAAAAAATTAAAACTGATGCTGTTTATTATTAAATTACAAGTTAATTTAATTTTTTTTTTTTTTTTTTTGCTATGTAAGGGTGTTTGTATTTTTATGTAGTAAATAAAACTTTTTTCATTTATTTAAACATATTATCTACAAGTCAAAAAAATAACGACAACAAAGTAGTGCCTATCTCATACTTATTATATCCAAGAAAAAATCACTAAGAATTAATTTAACAGCCTTTCTACAGCATTCATAATGGTGGCTGGCTTTTCCTGCATGTTCATCAGTGGGAGGGCGGGCGGTGCTTGTCGCTGCATGTTGCACCATATAGATTTGTTTGGTTTAGCGGATTATAGCAAATTAAGCTTTTTGGTTCCTTGTATAGCATTCATATTGTTTCCAATTTTCAACCAGCTTCTGCTTATTATACTAACGCCTTTTTATAAGTTTTTACATTGACACCCTATATTAAAAAAAAGTACAATAAACAACGCAATGATTCAAAAATAACCGACGGTGCACAAAAAAGTGAAAAGGAAATGTTTTACCTCGCGCACGGCGTGCAAAGCGAATGCGAGTAGACTTTGTGCCCACCCGGCCCGCGCCGCGTCTGGTGGTGCCACTCCGCGCCCTCCGAGCTCACACTGCCCATACCCCCCGGGGTCCCGCCGCCCCCTGGGGTACCAGCACCCCCCGGGGTACCGACACCCCCTGGGGTACCAGCACCTCCCGACGTGCTGGGTGTCCCCGGCGTTCCCGAGGGGCCCGCTGCACTGCCGCCCGCCCCGCTAGGGTCTCGCGCGCCGCACGATTTACAGATTGCACATTCGACACAGTGCCACCGGCCTGGAAAGATCGAGTATATATTATTATGCAAAGACACAAGTAAAGGTAAAATTAATATAATGGGTAACAAGGGTAAATTAAAAATTTGTAACACCCCTGACAAGTGAAGGTTACAGTAATAACTAGAAAAGAGCTTTGAAATGGATGAACCGATTTTCTTGGATTATAGCTAAGAAGACCAAGCCACCTTTCAAACAAAAAAACTAAATTAAAATCGGTTCATTAGTTTAGGAACTACGATGCCACAGACAGACACACGCGTTAAACTTAAACACCCCTCTTTTTGCGTCGGGGGTTAAAAAATGACTGTCTCATTTTTGAAAAAAAATTAAACATTCATACGCCTGTGTATGTGGCATGAGAGTGCATAGCGTCACAAACTACACAGACACCTTATACAAACAAAGTTCAGCTCACCATTAGGCACGGCTTGCAAGCCCACGCAGTAGATGTGGAAGCCGCGGTCGCACAGGTCACAGAACAGCATTTTGTCGTCGTCCGCGGGCCGGGAACAGCCGCAGCAGGTTTTGCACTCGGCGCACTGCCACGCGTACTCCCGACACTTCCGGATCGTATCCGGGCTTAGTTCTACGCATGATGGGTGTACTGGAAAGATAAAACGACACTTTTTTAGACACAAAATATGCTACGCTCAGTTAAAACTCTACTGTTTACTAAGCTATTACACTGATCGCGAGCAATTTACTCTTATCCATTGAGGACGTCTGTTCTCCATCTCCGAAGAATTTCATCAGAGTTTCACCAAAATATAGGACCACCTGTAAAATATAACCTTTCAAACAAAAAATATTTCCAAATTGGTCCAGGTGTCTTTGAGTAATCGGGGAACATACATGAAAAAAAGATTCTGATGAATTGAGAACCTCCTCCTTTTTTGAGGTTGGTTAAAAAGACATTGTTTCTTTCTTCTCTCTGAGCAGGTTTTCGCACTTAAACATCCGGCTGTTGTGCGTACGTTGCTTCTCCCCGCCAAAGTTTTCACTCCAGCCATTCAATCTCGCTCCAGAAACCGAGTAGACCACACGAAAGACATATTTGGATTCTCAGTTTAAAAAAAAATACGTAAATGTAGGTTTCGAATTCCCGTGGGAACTTTTTGATTTTCCGGAATAAGGGAAATGTCACTCTCCATTTTTTTAAACTATGTTATCCATGCAAAAATGCACGTCCATCTGTTGCTCCGATGCGGTGAAACTGAAGATCAAACCCACACAACTTGGAATTCATAATATTAATGCAATCTTTTTAGTGTATTTTATGTATTTGTAGTTTTGCCCACATGTTTATGCTTAGTGAGGAAAGCATTAAACTTTGCTCCCAGCCCCTGAGCGCCACTTCAAAGGAGCAGGACAAGTCTTCCACCCTCACGCATCTTTGCGCAACGCCACAAATTAGTAAAACAAAAGAAGTATTGGTAGTAGCAGCAGACAAAATTAGAAGTCCTTTTCAGTGTAGCCTAGGTCTAGTCCCTCTGGGGGTCGGTATTGAGTCTTGACTCACCATGCCAGCCTATACACTGGCCCAACAGTTTGGTCCAATGTGTGACCAAATGTTGCATGTAGGCCTACACGTATACCGGTACTCCACTGGGGTACAGTACGGGCGTTACTCACGCTTGGCGTTGCAGTTGGCGCAGACGAGGAAGCGCTCGTGCGTGTACTTGCGGTTGGCCTCGAGCCGCAGCTTGCACACGCGGCACGTGTCCACCACTTCCTCCTCCTTGAGGCTGGTGGCGGAGTTGGACGCTTCCGTCTGACTGCTGCGCTTCGTTTTTGTTATCTTTTTCCGCTGTAAACAGACCACATATTTATAAAATTTTGGAACTTCTCGAGAGATACTTTTAAATTAACAGATAAATGAAAGGCTGGGGGAAAACTGACACTTTTTAAATTTAAACCACACCTTTTGCATGGAGGAAAACTGACACTTTTTAAATTTAAACCACACATCTCGCTCTTATAGGGATAAGTGCTTCGCTGTCTACTTCTTGTCTTTTTCTTTTTACTGTTACAAATGAATGATACAAATTAATTTAAAAAAAAAGTATGTGCTAGGTGGTCCAACGTTGTCGAATATTTCCAACTTGACAAGCTATATTCAGGGTGGCTGTCACTTGTTCTTTTGTCACTCACTTTGGCATTCCGATGCGTCTCCGTGTCCGAGTTGTCGGTGGAGGAGCATCGCGAGCCCCACTCCGGCTCAGACTCTGAGCTGGATTCCACGGGCGAAGGCGGCGCGGGCGGCGCGGCCAACGCTGTGTTTAGGGGGAAGTACCTGTAACAAACACACCGATTTGGTTTACTTTAGCGTTTAAACTAACGTGAGTGGTTTGGTTAGCAAAAACAATACTGTATCGTTTGGAGATCTTTCGCCATCATTCATCACTGCCAGTGCAGAATAGACAAACGAAAGCTAACCAATCCGCCGCGCCGTCAAGGTTAAACTTGCAGTTCACACACTGTTCGGAGAAAGTAGCAAACACGCATCATACTCCACAGTGTAACAGTGCTTGTACTGACTGGGCATCAGTGTGGGAGGCCCACTAAACGAACACCTTTATGTTATAGGTTGAGATCCCCAACCTCACTTTATGAAGCCTTCGGCGACCTGGGCGCTCTACTCGGCTTCTGGAGCGAGCTTGGACGGCTGGAGTGAAGACTTTGGCGGGGACGGGCAACGCACACACAGCATACGTAAACTTTTAAGTCCGGAAACCAGCCCAGAGGGAAGAAAGACAGAAAGAAAAATCAGCTGGGGGCTACAAGCCGGCCGGGCCTACACGCGCACTGTGGCGATATGTACTCACCGCAGCTCCTCGGGCGTGTAGAGCCGATAGCAGTGCTGGTACTGGCCGGGCAGCAGCGCGTGCGGGTAGAAGCCGGCGGGCGGCTCCACGCGCACTGCGGGCGGCGCAGTGCGCGGCGGCCGGCGGCGCTGCACGGTGAGCGACTGCAGGTCAGCGCAGGCGGGCCGTCGCATCGCGTTCAGCCGCGCGTTCCACTCACTCGCAGATGCGATTGCCGCCGCTGCCATTTCCTGCGACAATCGCAGCATAGGATTTCATTCAGGATTTCAGCGAGAGTTCGACGTAGCTATGACATGGGTTGTTCAATAAAAAGTGAGAATGCGGGTGCAAACCTTCTGGAAGTTAAAAATGTAAATACTGGCTGGCATCGCTGGATTATTTATCTGTTAGATAACAAAAAGAAAAGTAGTCGTTTGATTGCTGTTTCTTGTAGCATGTTGGCGAAAATGGAAAAAATTATGTGCTTGAAAAATTAGGGATACATTAGGGGTAAATTTTTCGCTGTATGCCAAAGTTGCACATTGGTGCGCCGAATTTAGAAGAATATCCTCCAAAGATACTCGTTTTATGACAAGGGACTAAACTTGCCTCACTAATAAGACCCTGAAACGAAATTACAGTCTATGGCTTGGAAATGGCCGTCATCTAAAACTCCTAACAAATTCAAGGTGAATCCTTCCGCCGATAAGGTTAAGGACTTTCATTTCTAGGATAGTCAAAGGGTAGTAATGGTTGAATACCTGGATCATGGAGCTAAGTTTACAGATGTGTTATAAGCAGAACAAATTAAAAAAAATTGTATAACGGAATTCGCGAAAAACAGCCAGGTAAACTCGCACCAGAAAGTGCAGCTTTGGAAGACTTCCCCACTAGGAGGGCAGACGACATTACAAGAGTCGCAGGGAGCCGCTGGATTCAGTCGGCGCAAGACCGTGGCGTGTGGAAGTCCCTACAAGAGACCCATTTCCAGCAATGGACGTCTATTGGTTGATAATGATGATGATGATGAAACTTGCAAAGACTGTCTTGTTTCTTCAAGATAATACCCTGGCTAAAAAGACCGCCACCGCGATGGCTCTAATCAGCGATACTGGCTTTGAAATACTTGAGCATCCTCCATATTTACCAGACCTTGTCTTAGTGATTTCTATTTTCTATCTATTTCCTAGGTTGATGAAGTATATGAAACGCTAATGTACAGGAATTTCAAGTAATTAGATGAAAAGTTATAAATAAACTTAGAAAAAGTATTATGTAATAAATAAACTTAGAAAAAGTATTCCAAGTGTATTTATTACACTAGAAGGTGACTATGTCGAAAAATAAAATGATCAAAGATGAATGAATAAAATAAAAGTTATCTGTAACATACGCATTCTCACGTTTTGAATACCCCAGGCAAGTTCTTGATCAATACTATCAGAGCAATATAGGTATCCCAAATGTATGTTTTTGAAAGGATTTCTTAAAATAAGTGGATCATTTCATAGCAAACGTTGTATGGGGTAAAACATTCTTATGAAATCTAAAAAGGGTGATTTAAAAACATCTTTGTAACTTACTGTACTCTTTCACACATTAGCTCGCTAAGAGATCGCTAGGTAGTGATAAGGCTGCCAAATAGTACGTGCCTATATTTTGTTTTGCTTTTTATTTTTTGTTTTCCTCATAGTGAATTTTATGGTGTTACAATAAAAGTTCATTTTCATTCATTTATTAGCATTTTTTTAATAAAGAATATTAGCCACGCTAATCATGACTAATACTCCCCATTTCCTTTACTATTAAGCGTAAAGCGTGTAGTAGGAGTAGTATACTACAATAGTGCAACGGGTGGGGTTTCAACTGCTGACCTTTCGGAATTTAGTCCGCTCCTCAACCATTGAGCTATCAAGGTTCTTTTTATTTCAGTTTCATTCATTCATTATCATTACACTTACTTGTCTGAGTTTTTCCGGATCGACCTTCGGTAGTTCAGGTTTTTGTTCTTTCGTTTCTACTTTATCAGTTGTCTTCACTTCAGGTTTGACTTCTTCCACCACCTCTTCAGGTTCCGCGAGTTGCCTCTCCCGCTGGTGGCTCCGGTACTCTTCGTATTTATGCGGATAGTCTGAGAGCATTATATCTAGGACTTCGCTCGCGTCTACTGCAGTTATACCTGGACATAAAAAAACGTATAATCTATTTTTCTTTAGCTGACTCAAAAGATAAATAAGTCGTATACCCCAGTTATACCTAAGAATGGTGCATATATCTACCCTATAATTTCTATAACTAACAATGTAGGTAAAACAAATTCTAAAAAGTCTAAAGCGCCGAGCAAACCGCGTTGTTTACGAAAATCTCTGAGTATTCTGAAAGCTTACCTTTTAAGGTAGCTAAGAAAATATTGAGATATCGTTTCATTGAATTTAAGCTAAATATGTCACACATTATTACAAGTTTTTATTATTATTACAAAAGTAGAAACTGCTGTGGTAGATTTTTAGGGGTGAGATTAGAAATATTGTATATATTTTAGGGGTGAGGTTAGAAATATTGTATATTAAAAATCTAAATACATAAATAAACGTACCAAGATCACAGAGTGCTTCAGTGACCAACCCTTTGCTCAGCACATAGTCTCTCTCCTCTGCAGATACGGTTCGCCTCTTCAGTTCAGGATATCGTCTTTTAAAGCTTTTCACCCCTAGAAACATTGCCACTTGCTCCTGTATCATCATCACCTGAAAAAACATATACTGGTGCTATATCGGTTATAGTCTCTCAACTAAAGCTAGTCATCAGCTAGTAATATATGAAGTCTTAACAAATCCAATATGGCAAAAATTTTAATATGTTCAGAAGAAAGATAATGTGAGACGACTATTTTAATTTTTAATTTTAATTGCCCTGATGGCTAATAATAAATAATTCAAAATTTTAAATTAAAATAAAATACCTGTTTCTCTCCATCAGCTCTTTCAGGTGGCGGCCATGTATACTCCTTGACATCGGCCGCCGTCCATACTTTGTTACTGCAAAGAAATTGACAAAATTAATGTATTTGATACACAGATGCAATGTGGCCTGATTATCTGAGGGCACGTCGGTATCCCTGCCACGTCAAGCAAAGGCACAGCTGTAACATCTTTTTCTCGAATCTATGTAGGACATTTTCAACCTCCCTACAACTTCGTTGTAAATAAAGCTCGAAGTCTAAATTTTCAGTGCCGGTTTTTATTAGAAATACTTTTACTACCTTCACGGTTCTACAACAGCAAGAAATCGTGAATGATGGCACCCTTTTGTGGTCGACATCCAATCTACTTGCATGAAACATTTCCAATACAAACTTCAAAGATGTGGAATTCCCTTCCAATATGTGTTTCCTGCAATGTATAACCTAAATGCCTTCAAGGCAAGAGTGAATAGGCATCTTCTATGCAAGTGCGCCCCAACTTAAACCTCATTACTTTTTAGGGTTTCGTACCTCAAAAGCAAAAACGTAACCCTTATAGGCTCACTTTGTTGTCTGTGTGTCTGTCGTGTCTGCCAAGAAAAGCTATAGGGCACTTCCTTTGACCTAGAATCATGTTTGGCATCAAACAAACAGATCTTTATCTATTTTTATGCATAATAGTTTTCGATTTATTGTGCAAAATATTGATAACAATATCCGAGTACGGAACCCTCGGTGCGCGAGTCACTCGCACTTGGCCGTTTTTTTTACTAAGCATGATTGTTGTCAAGCACAATGCTATCTTGCAATAAAGAAAAATACAAGGTTTTTATTATAGTATTAATTTTACTTGGGAAATGTTAATTAATAACTTCTTACCTATCAAACAAATCTGCAAACTTAGATTTTCTCATTTTATTACTATCATTGGTAGAACTTTTTACAGAACTCTGAGAATCTTCATCCAATAAGTGTGAGGGCCTAGAAAAAATAAGAAGTCTTTAGGCTGGTCTGGGAACTATTGTTACAACATAAGTATAAAATATTATCATGATCAGGGTCTCCTGATCCCTTGACTATAGCCCAAATCCCTCGAGAAGGGATTTGGGCCATAGTCTGCCAAGCTGGCCCATTACAGATTGGTAGACTTCACAGACCTTTGAGGACATTATAGAGAACTCTCAGGTGTGCAGGTTTCCTCACGATGTTTTCCTTCACCGTTAAAGCGAGTGGTATTTCATCATCATCATCATCATCATCAGCCTGTGGACGTCCACTGCTGGACATAGGCCTTCCATATAGAGCGCCACCACACCTGGCCCGGTCCCGGAGTGGTATTTAATTGCTTAAAACGCACATAATTTTGAAAAATTAGAGGTGCGTGCCCGGGATCGAATTCCCGACCTCCTGAAAAGAAGGCTGACATCCTAACCACTAGGCTATCACCGCTTATGCATTGTATAAAGTATAGTAAGCTGCATACTTGGCAGGTGTAGCATTATCATCCATCATGCAGGTTTCTTCTTCAAACAGTTGCACTGTGGTGGTCGCGGGGCCACAAACCCTCCCATATATACCCATGGTTTCCTGGAAATAAATACAGTTATTTAATTAATATATACGAGAAACGACAGGGAATACATTGTGAAAAAAAGCCAAAGAAAGGAATATATGGAGAACCCTGGAGGAGGCCTATGCCAAGGGGCAAACTGAATAGAAAAGAGAAAAAAGTAAAGCAAATAACAATACCAGTGTCAAAACTATTTGTTTATATCAATATGTTATTTCAGCAAAGGTTGCCTGGTAGAGATTGCTTCAAGCAATAAGGCCGCCTTTGCACACAATTGTTTTTTCTGTTTTCTTCTTTCCGTGTTGTGATCCTTTACATGTGTTTTTGTGTGCAATAAAGTGTTCTATCTATCTATCTATATTATATTGAATATCAATGTATGGTATGTAATTCAGTAAATACAGGCTTATATTATTATTTAATTAAAACCCTACTTTAAAAGAAAATCTTCTTTTAAGGTCAAATTACATAAAATCAACATAGAATTACTAGGCTCTAAGATCTGAGATTTTGTCTCTGTCATTGTATGGGTTTATGTAAGAGAGAGCCCTATAGGTGTTGACTTTTTTTGGTAGATAATTGGACATAGTATATCATGAGTGCTCTCCAGGGTCGCCCCAAGCTGAATAGGATACAGTTATTCCAATCAACATTTACGAGCGGGACATACTCAAGACTCAAATGAAATCCACAATGTTTGAATGACACAAATATACATTTGGTATAATAGAGATATTTCAAGAGAAACTTTCAAATTAAATATATTTTTACTTTAATTGTTTTCAAGCATAGTGGAGAGATAAATAGATATCTGGCTTTGTTTTATATCTAGATCAACACAAAATAGATTATTTAGTTTAATATTGTTTGTATGGAGAAGCGAGTAAGAAGTGCGGCCATAAGCCTAACTTTTGTGATAGTTTTTTTTCCATTATGAATTCTAATTTCCCGGAAATATTCTAAAGTACCAGGCTGTCAATAAATTGCTTACCTTCATATACATAGCGCCCCGACCGCCGCCGCGGCCGCGCCCCCGTCCCCGCGCGCCGCGCCCGCCACGCCCACGCCCGCCGCGGCTGCCACGCCCCCCTCGACTGCCACGCCCCCGCATCTCACTCACTATTACGGGTGACTTTAAAAACGGATCCTCCATTTTCGGAAGCGGTGTTTGCTCCACCATAACCTTCAAGTCTTGAACAGCGAACATTTTTAAATCGATAGGCGAAGACCGTCTTCTACTTGATAACGGTGTCGAGCAAACGGACGGCATTTTATCTAACGCCTCCGTCATTCGTGGCAGTTTGATGCGGGAGCTGGTGGGGTCTATCTCCTCCTCTGATTTTTGTTCAATGAAAATCTTGTTGGAAGTCTCCTCGACGGGCTCGGGAGGCGGGGACGGGTTGGGTTCCGTCTCGATACGCCGCCCCCTGCCGCGGCCTCGGCCTCGCGGTTTCGACAGTATTATTGGTCGTTCCCTGCAAAAAATGTATAATCGGACATTAAATCATGGTAATAAGAACACAAACTAAATTATTAAAAAAAAAAATACAAGTACCTTGATAATCGAAGCGATCGCTGCGGTCTCTCCTCCAGTGCCGGAACTGGCAATGTTACGACTGGTTTCGCACCTTCTGACAAAGGAATTTTTCGGGGACGACCTCGCTTTTTCGGCTGGGGTGTCATTTCTACTAATTTAGGAACATCATCCTGGACAACATCATTAGGTTTCAAATTATCAACTTGCAAAGGGTCCTGTGCTATTTCTTCAGATCCAATACTAAAATCGCGAGATTCAGAGTTGTCGTTAAAAATAATTTGAACCTCAGGTGCAGATTTTTCAATGATCAAACCTTCAGTTATTATTTCTGGGCTATCTGTTGATGTAGTCGATTTCAAATCTGGACTTGAACTTTGGCTATTTTCCGTATGGTTTAGATCATTAAAAGGCATAGCTTGCAACTGTTTTGCCTGTAGATTAGATAAAATATTATGTAACTTGGAGCTCCCATTCTTTGCACAATTTTCGTTATTCATAATAGAATGGTGTTTTACGCCTTGTTTTGTTTCGGAAGATTTTGTGGGTGGTGAGTTTTGAGCAGCTCTGGCAACTATTGGTGTGATAGTAAGAGATTTGTTAGACAGAATTTGTCCAAGTTTTAATCTTTTGGTTTCAAGAACTGACAGCTCAGATTCTGGCTTGCTTTTTGGAGGGCTTGATTCAGTAGTGGAAGGTCTTTTATTAACAATATTTCGCCTTAATGATTCAGATTTTTCTGAAGACTGTAAAATTCTAGAACTTCGTAACCTTTTGCCCATTGGCATTGGAGTGTCAATATGAGGCTTTTTTCTACTATTCAATACAGTTTTCTTTTGTAGGACGTCATTCTCCAATTTTTGTGCTTTTTCACTAGAAACAGACTGTTCAGACTTTTTGGGTTCCTCTGTTATAATCTTAGCTGATGCACCTTGCTCTGTTTTGTTAATTTTTAGAATTATTCTTGGCGAATCTTGATCTGGATTGTGTTGTGAAACTTTGTCAGATACATTAATTTCTAATGGTTTTGTCACATTTTCATCTGCTTCTTTACATAGTTCTTGCATCGAGCGCACTTTTAATGACCCTATATTACAGCTGATGTCATTAGTTTGACTACTTTCAGCTACATCATGTTTAATGTCTGGACTATTTTTTTCTTTTAGTAAATCAGTTTTAATATTTACGTTTTTGGGAGATTTTGTGGCTTCATTTGTATGAATAGATGTAGACTTATGAATATTTGTTTGATTTGCTACATCTTCTTCTGAAGACTTTTCTTTCCGAGTTTCTAATAATTTCTTTAGTAACATACAGTTTTGCCTTGTGGACAAGTTTTTACTTCTTGTAGGTTTTTCAGGTGGTGTTTTTGATGGTTCACTTGAGACAGTATCTATTTGCGAATTCGCTTTTGCATTACATGAATCTTTTCTAATTTCTTCATTTCCGGTTGTTCTTTTCGAATGTTTCAGTGATGATTTAGATGGAAAATCTGTCATAGTGGCTTTTGTTTCATATGTAACTTGTTCTGTATCAGTACACTCTGGTACTGTTTCTTTAATTACCAGTAATTTCTCTTCTTTACTAACAGCCAACTTTTCTTCTTTAGTATTTAATTGAGATATACAATTTTGTTTTTCCTCTAATTGTTCTATATTTTCAGGGTGTTTGGATTCGCTTACTTCTAGCTGGTTTATTTTTCCTAAACTTATTTTACAATTTACATCTGATGCATTTTTCTTCTCAGAAATATCTGTGCTTGAAGGCTTCACTATGGGTTTTATATTAATTTTAGAGACAACAGGAATGCATTCAACACTGATGTTATTACAATGCTCATGTTCGGACTTTTTATCAATGATGTATTGGTTATCATTAACATAGGACTCAACAGTTTTCCTATTAATTTTCATTACTAAAGGAGGATTTTTTGATGAAGTTTCTTCAACATCATCAGAAGTATCTTTTTGTTTTATTTCTTCTGGTTTGATTACAGGTTTTATATTCAGTTTTGTTACTGTAGGGATACTCATAGGAGAACTTTTTAAGAGCTCTTTTTTGGGAGATTTTGGAGCTGTGCATTCTTCAGGTTTTACTAACGGTTTAATATTTAATTTGGTAATAACTGGAATATTTTCTTCTTTCTTAATACTTGGTCCTGATTCTAGTGTGTCATTTGGTTTGCATATGGGTTTAATATTTATTTTCGTAACAAACGGTATGTAAGTATTATCGTCACTTGAATTACCAGTTTCAGAGGATTGGTTCTCATTATCTTTTAAAGTATCTTCATCTAGCGGCTTAACAATAGGCTTAATATTAAGCTTAGTAATAACAGGTATACTATTTCCATCTATATCAGCTTTTAAATCATCACAGTCTTTTTCTTCAGAAGAATTTGTTTCAGGGCTTTTTAGGGGCTTTATATTTAATTTCGTAATCTTAGGTACATCATCTTTACTATAATCTACTTCACTATCCTTAGACTTTACTATGGGTTTAATATTTAATTTTGAAACTACAGGAACTTTATCATCTATGCCCTCAGATAGATCAGTGCTGTCTGAAGGTTTTGTTAAGGGCTTAATATTTAATTTTGTAACAACAGGAATATTATCAGAATTTTCATAAGGTACTGATTTTTTACTTTTACTTGTAGTTTCATGTTCAGACTTACTAACCGTTTTGGTGGATTTACTAGTCACAGAATCTAAAGCTTTTGGAGCTGTGTGTATTAAATTTCTTATTACAGCATTGGTACTTGATGTTTCAGTAGATATTTTTAATTTTGGTATTTCTTGTGAATGAACATGTTCAACAACAATATCTTCAAGCATATGTTCTGGAGGTTTTATGGGTTTTATGGTTAGCTTTGGACTAAGAGGTTGACTTTCACATTTTGTTACTGTTTTTATAGTCAATTTAGGTATCTTATCTGCCTGTATATTTTCTGATTGACTAATAAAAACTTTTAATTTCGATGGAGATAGTTGCTCTTCATATTCACAATTTTGAATTGCTTTTATTGTTAGCTTAGGTATATTTTTCTCAGTATAAAATTGACCCTCTGATTCAGTTCCTGGTTTACCTAATTTGATTGTCACTTTAGGAACTACATCTGATGGTCCCTGATCTGAGGCAGAAGCTTGATCTGATGTACTAGTACTTTCATCATTTTCAGAATATTCTGATTCTGATATTTCACTGCTACTAGATTTTCTATGACTCTCATTTATTTTTTCTGGTTGTTTGGTAATTGGTTTGATATTTAATTTAGTAACATGAGGTATTTGCTCTTTAGCATTCTCCTCAGCCTGAAGCTCTTTTTCTGGTGGAGGCTTAATAGGTTTTATTGTTAATTTTGGTACAGGAGATTTTATTTCATCAGAGTGTTTACTACTTAATTTGATTGTTAGTTTAGGGACCTGTTTTAGCGATTCAGATTCCTCTACAATAATATTACTACAACTACTGTCACTATTTTCTCTTTCCGTATTTAACGTTGTATCAACAGATTCCAGTTTATTTGCTGCAGATAGATTAATTTTGAGTGGAGGCAATTTTTTTTGGGTCTCTACCTCTTCTTTCTCTGGGGAATCTATTTTGGGAGGAATTGTGCATACTTCAATAGCTTGAGATCTGTTGGCAAGGTTCTCTTGTATGGGTTCTGCAATGTTCTGCTCTGCTGGGCCTGGCAAATCATTAGATAACAATCTTTCAGAAATTGAATCTTGAATGGGTACTATTGGGCTATCTTGTACATGTGATGTGGCATCACTTTGAGGGACATTCAATATTGCTTCTGTTGTATGCTCAGTAACACGCTCTTCAGAAGGCTTTGCAGCAGCTGTCTCAGTTGATGTTGATTGACACTGTTCACGTTTTATGGGCTTAGGTGGTGCCTCAATCCTTTTCTCAGGTTGTATATGGCTTGTTTGAGGCACAATTTTTTTTCTTATAAGTTTGATTCTTTTAGTTGGGCTGCTTGATGTTTCTGCTTTACAGATACTAACTGCACTAATGTTTCTTATCTCTTCTGGCTTAGCATTACCATGCACAGAAGGTACAGCGTCTGAAGAGCTAGATACGTCTTTGACAAGACTTTCCCTAGCTTGTTCAGACTTGAAGACGTTATTACTTGAATCTACTGTTGAGGAAACAGTAGAGTCCGGTCGATTAGGTGCTGGTCGCACGAGTGGGCGGCGCAAGGGTGATCTCGTCACATTCTCCACAATAGGTATTCTACTTCTTTCACTTACACTACTGTCACTTGATGTTGATTCTGCACTTTCTACAGTAACATTGTCCCGATTATCACTAGACGTAACAAATTTTAGTGTCCGTTCATATGTGGCACTTTCAGTCTGTAACACACTTTGCTCAGTTTGTATAACACTGCTGGAAGGAATATTTGCTAGAGGGCTATCGCTCGGATCTTCCGAACATGATACTGTACTTTTTTCTGTATCCAATGATACTCTTAAGTCATTGTTATCAAGTACAGGCACACTTTGTTGTGGCAATTCAACACTACTCACTTTCACTTCTGCCGAAGCTTCACTTTGAGATGACTGTACTTCAGGTAAAACTTCACTTTTAGAAGCCTCCACATCCATACAGGCTTCCATTTTAAATGTCTGCACGGAATCAGTCACTTCACTGTGGGATGTCTGCACTGGAGTGAATGCTTCACTTTGAGATGTTTGCTCTTTTACACAAGCTTCACTTTTAGATGTCTGTGCTTCTGCACTTTGTTCACTCTGAGATGCGTCACTTTGAGATGTCTGCTCTTTTACACAAGCTTCACTTTTAGATGTCTGTGCTTCTGCACTTTGTTCACTTTGAGATGTCTGCTCTTTGACACAAGCTTCACTTTTAGATGTCTGTGCTTCTGCATTTTGTTCACTGTATAAAGTTTCTACTTCTGCACTTATTTCACTATGTAATATCTGTGCTGGTAGGCATTCTTCATTTTGGGATGTCTGCTCTGCAGCATAAACTTTACTTTCAGATATCTGTGCTTCTGCACTAACTTCACTATGTGGTGATGCTTGCACTGTTGTACATAATTCACTTTGAGGTGTCTGCTCTGTTACACAAGTTTCACTTTCAGATATTGGCACTGCAGCGCTTACTTCGCAGTGTGAAGTCTGCACTTCTTCACTTGTTTCACTGTGTGAGGTGTGAGTTCCATCACTTGTTTCACTTTGAGGTGTCTGATCTGTTACACAAGTTTCACTTTCAGATATCGGCACTGCAGCACTTACTTCGCAGTGTGAAGTCTGCACTTCTTCACTTGTTTCACTGTGTGAGGTGTGTGTTCCATCACTTGTTTCACTTTGAGGTGTCTGATCTGTTACACAAGTTTCACTTTCAAATATCGGCACTGCAGCACTTACTTCGCAGTGTGAAGTCTGCACTTCTTCACTTGTTTCACTGTGTGAGGTGTGTGTTCCATCACTTGTTTCACTTTGAGGTGTCTGCTCAGTTACACAAGTTTCACTTTCAGATATCGGCACTGCAGCGCTTACTTCGCAGTGTGAAGTCTGCACTTTTTCACTTGTTTCACTGTGTGAGGTGTGTGTTCCTTCACTTGTTACACTGTGGGAGTTCTCAACTTCTGCACTGTCCTGACTGTGTAACATTGGTGCTGTTGTGCATACTTCTGATGTCATGCTTTCTGATGTCTGCACAGTTGTACATACATCATTTTGAGTTGTCTGTTCAGCCAAACTGGCTTTACTTTTTAATGTCTTCACTTCACTTACTTCACAGTCCGAAGTCTGCACTTCTGCACTTACTTCACTGTGCAATTCCTGTGCTGTTATGCTTCCTTCACCGTGAGATGTCGGAACTTCCTCACTTGGTTCGCTATTGTGTGACGTCTGCACATCTGCACTCTGCAATGTCTGTGTATTTGTGCAGAATTCACTTTGTGATGTCTGTATTGTCATACAAAAATCACTTTGTGAAGTCTGAGCTTTAATAATCACTTCACTCTTAGATGTTGATTCTTCTGTATTTTCTTCGCTGTGTGATGTCTGTGCTGGTATACATGCTTCACTTTTAGATATCTGTACTGTTTCACTTACTTCACTGTGTGTTGTCTGTGCTTTTGCACAGGCTTCGGACCCTATTGTAGCACATTCACTTTGAGATATTTGCTCCGTTAAACATGTTTCACTTTCAGATGATTGTACTGTTGTGCATACTTTACTTTTTGATTGTGAATCTGCACTTTCTGATGTCAGTACTTCAGCACTTCTTTCACAGTGAGATGTTAGTACTGACGTGCACAATTCACTTTGAGATACTGGTCCGCCTACACATGTTTGACTATCTGGAATTTGCACTGCACAAACCTCACTTTGTGGTATCTGCTGTGTCACATACACTTCACTTGGTGGCATCTGCTCCGTTGCACTTATTTCACTTTGAGATACCGGAATGTCACTCGGAGGTGTCTGTGAGTCCACCAAAACATCACTTTGCGATATATTCAAGTCAACGGTAACATTGATACAAGGGGTGTTAGAATCTGTCAAAACATCACCTGGAGTTGTTTGTAGATGTATCATATCACTTTGCAAGGCCTGTGCACTGAGTGAACTTGAGTTTACACTTTGATTTTCTTCACTTTTGGCACTTGTGGCAGAGACTAAATTTGGAGATGGTGCAGTAGTGTCATCGGGTTTAACATCGTTTGTTTTGTCACAGCGATCTCCGCCACCAGCGAACCTGCTGTCGGTGTTGTTCTCCGCGGCCAGCGGGAGTCGCTTGGGCGCCCCGGGCCCGTCCACGATCTCGTCGATCATGTCCAGGATCGCTTCCGTGCTCGTGTTGACGTCGTGAGAGGACGGCGACGGGACGCTGTCACCGTCGAAGTTGTCCTCGGACATGGCGGGGGTTTGGCAACACGTTCTCGGTTCCGATGGATCTTGATGAAAACTACCAGTTGCATTGACGTCCTCGATCCGCCCGACGTCCTTTTCCCGCGCCGATACGCGGCGGGAAGCGATCGTCGCGGCGCCCGCATCGTCTTCCGAACTCTCCATTATCTACTCTTTAGCGACACTGTCATATCTGAAATACAAAACGCTCGCTGGATGATATTTACGTTTCGAACGGGTAACCTGTCGACGTGCGAGCTTGACAAACCACAGGCACCATTCTAATTCACCATAACGCTAAGAAAACTTGTTCACGGATCCATGGTGCAAATTATTGTACCTGCACATGTACTTTATTCTCATATTCACGACGTTTACGTGTCGCTGGAATACGCACAGGGTCTCGAAAACTATTCATTTAACAGCGTAAACCGGCAAACAAAAAGCTTGTATACGCCATTTTTAAAACCAAAGACATGGCAGGTTTAGATGTACATGAGCCAATAAAAAATATTTTATAGGGACAATTCGGCCATTGTCGTGTTGGTAAACTGCAAGATGCCCATAGATCGCTCACTTGAGCTTTTAGCTTGTAAAAGAGTAATAAATATGCCTTTCGACATGTGGGAAAACGAGTAGGAATATAAAATATTTGAGCGTAGCTCAATTTATTTTAAATGGCAACAATTACAATTTTAACTCATTCATAATGTCAATACTTGTCAAATAATATTATCTCTGTGTTAGTAATGTAGTCGATACACATTCCAACCGGATCCAACCGTGATCCAGCTGGGCGATTGCTAAAAAGCTGCTTGAATAGTTCTAGAGTCTGCTAGTAAAAGCTGAGATCAGAAATAGCAGCAAAAAGAGAACAATATTCGGCAAATTGGCATATTTTTAATGACCAATCTCCTACACTGCCAAAGTTCATTGTGCTGTCTGGTACAACAAAAAGCCACCAAGATAGAAAAGAAGAAGCTATTATTGGAAACAGTAAATAAATCTAAATCTTAACTATTGTAAGTGCGGAAATTAGCTGATCAACGTGACTTTTAACGGGATCCGTTAAGTCACCTGTGAAAATATAATAATTATAATATTTTTACAGCCCTACGGCCGATGTATATTTATGGAATAATTAATAAGAAGTACTAACCCACCAAAAACATTTCATGTAAAAAGATAGCCAAGACTCACAAGTTCATAATGTTTTCAATGTTAAAAAGTTATGAGATCTCTAGTAGAGCCAAGCCCCTAGCTGAGCTTACATTTGTGCTGGCCGTGGGACCTATCCCAAGTCCAAAGTAATATAGCTCTTAAATGTTCTTGACTGTATCAAATTTATAACAATAAATAACAAATCACTCTACTTACAAGCTCTGATTCTACAAACCCTACATCTTGGTAAAAAAAGGACGGCTTGGCCGTTTAATGTTCGTTAAACTATTACATGACATAACATATTTTAAGGCCTTAAGGAATAGTTTGTTCGACAATAATTACTAATTTGTATTGTACTTCGTGATGGTCGCAGAAGCAATTCCGGGCTTAGATGTCATTTCAGATAAAAAATCCACGAACTGTAAACGGCCAAGCCGTACTTTTTTTACCAAGATATAGGGTTTGTAGAATCAGAGCTTGTAAGTAGAGTGATTTGTTATTTATTGTTATAAATTTGATACAGTCAAGAACATTTAAGAGCTATATTACTTTGGACTTGGGATGGGTCCCATGGCCAGCACAAATCTAAGCTCAGCTAGGGGCTTGGCTCTACTAGAGATCTCATAACTTTTTAACATTGAAAACATTATGAACTTGTGAGTCTTGGCTATCTTTTTACATGAAATGTTTTTGGTGGGATTTCATTTCTTTTTGGCAGGTGCCCTAGATTTTTTTGGATCTATTTTTTGTAGGTACATCATTTTCATGGCCCACTCTCTATCGTTACCTCTTTTTTTAAAAGCTTTTATTCAACTTGCAATGTACTCGTATGTAAATATGTTTGTTCGGGTGGAATCTTGCAACTCAATTTTGAAGCAGATATACCAAATTTCAGTCTTTTAGGACTTCAGGAAACACAGATACTTGGTACGTTTGATAAATCTGCCACGGACATCTTATCCTGAAAACTTTAGAATTCGAGCAACAGATTTTACAGATATGCATCTCATATACGAGGGGATGAAGGGGGACCCGATTTCTTAATTTATCTGTTGTTCATAATTGTTGAAATTCCTACTTAATGCCAAATTTCAGTCTTCTAGAACTTCAGAAAGTACCCTAGAATTTGTGACTAGAGGTTTTGAATGTCGATAAATCTGAAACTATAAAAGCTAGGCAATTGATACTCAGTGCGTTTAATGAATCTGCCAAGGACATCTTATCCTGAAAATATCAGCATTCTAGCGATAGAATTTACAGATTTGCTTCCCCCATACAGAGGCGTAGAGGGGTGTAATTTCCAATTTCTTGATTTTCCTGTAGTTTATATGCAATTTATAGTCTACATACCAAATTTCAATGTTCTAGGACTTCGGGAAGTGCCCTAGAATTACAGACTAGAAGTTTGACTGTCAATAAATCTGAAACTATAAAAGCTAGACAATTGATACTCAGTGCGTTTAATAAGTCTGCCAAGGACATCTTATATTGAAAATATCAGCATTCTAGCGACAGAATTTACAGATTTGCTTTTCTCATAAGAGGCGTAGAGGGGGGGAATTTCCAAAGTCTTAATTTTCCTGTAGTTTGTATGCAATTTCTAGTCTACATACCAAATTTCAGTGTTCTAGGACTTCGGGAAGTGCCCTAGAATTACAGACTAGAAGTTTGACTGTCAATAAATCTGAAACTATAAAAGCTAGACAATTGATACTCAGTGCGTTTAATAAGTCTGCCAAGGACATCTTATCCTGAAAATATCAGCATTCTAGCGACAGAATTTACAGATTTGCTTTACTCATAAGAGGCGTAGAGGGGGGGAATTTCCAAAGTCTTAATTTTCCTGTAGTTTGTATGCAATTTCTAGTCTACATACCAAATTTCAGTCTTCTAGGACTTCGGGAAGTACCTTAGAGGTTTTGAGTAGAGGTTTTGATGATCATCAGTGAGGGACGAAATCGGCGTATTTTAGGTATCAATAAATCTGTAACCATAAAAGCTAGATATTTGATATTTGGTATATTTGGTAAATTTGCTGAGGACACCTTATACTGAAAATTTCAGCTTTCTAGCGTCATCCAGACCGAAGTTATGACGGGTCGAAAATACGGCGAAACACTTCGAGAAAAAGGTACGTAGCGCCCCGGCCGCCGCGTTTGGCTCGTCTTGGCGGGGGCACTGCCGTGCCCCCTGATGTAATTTATTCTAAAGTAAGGTAGTGAAGAATTATTATTTACTATATCCGTGGGTAGTGTACTTAATAATTCTATGGGCCAATATTATGGGCGGAGTTAGCGACAACGAGTTTGTTTTGATTTTTGGAACGATCTGTAATGCCGATCATCTCAACTTATTTTATAAATATCATGGAAGGATTCAACCAATTATATAGTCCGAGTCAAACAAATAGTCACAGGCAATGGGGCAAAAGTATGGGGGAGAGGAGCACACCAACCCCAACCCACGCGCCGTGCCGCAGCCTGCACCCCGTGTTCGCCATTTGCATTAGTGCGAGTGCTACATCCGTACATAGAACACGAGTTACAAATATCGCATCGTAGCTAGGTCAGATGTGACTATTTAACTATAGCATCAGACTTGTTAGAATCATCGCGACCGCATCCTGCACTTTATTATTTGTCGCCCGCTAGTCTGAGCTCTTTTTATACTCCAATCAAAATGTTTATCTGTGACAGAAGTACTCACTGTCTGTGTCGGTCATAAGGTCATACTCTGTAGCACAGAGTCTATATGCTACCTTTTACTGGTCTGGTCTGGTCTGTGCTCTGTGTAGTCTGTGTGGCTTGGTGGCTTGTTGTTTTTTGTTTTCCAAAAATTTTTTGTAAAATAATAAAAAGCAAAGTAATATTTAAGTTATTTCTATTTATCTGAAAACCAGTCTCAAATTAGTGATAAAAATCATTATGACGACAATTCGGCCGTTCACGTGCGAAGATATGCTCTATTTTAACACTGTGTCGGTAATAGGATACCTAATATTATTTCTTTTGTAATCAGGACATATAAAAGAAACGTTGCTTTTTCAGAAACCTGGACCCGTTAACCGAAACATATGGGTTATCATTTTATACACAATATTTGGCTCACTGGCCCGAATATTTCCAAGTAGCTGAATCTCCGAGTGGGGAAATAATGGGATACAGTAAGTATTTATAACTGAATAAAATTATGTTATTGTCCTACTAGTTTTTTAGTTGCTTTGCATTTTAGTGATTTAGTAACTGGTAAGTGGCATAATGCTAAGTATTTAAATTTTCTAGTTATGGGAAAGGCAGAAGGTCATGGTGAGAACTGGCATGGGCATGTAACTGCGCTGTCAGTTAATCCAGATTATAGAAGGCTGGGAATCGCAGCAACCTTGATGAATATACTGGAGGAAGTGTCTGAAAAGTAAGTTGTTTGAAAAATACAAAATGTTGTTGACTAGTGCACAGTTTTTTTGTGTACATAAGTAATCAGTTGTATTTTTCTTATTTATCATTGGAATAAAACTTGATATAGACAACCCTGCTTCTATCTTAGATTGCATCATCACTTACCATCAGTTGAGATTGCAGTCAAGGGCTAACTTGTATCAGAATATAAAATGTTCTAGACCAGAGTTAGGCCATGATTACAGCTGTAAGTTTTACTCACGTAAGTAACTGATGTGTTTAATTGATGAATTTAGTATGTTAAATGTATAAG
Source organism: Maniola jurtina (assembly GCF_905333055.1). Taxonomy (NCBI): domain Eukaryota; kingdom Metazoa; phylum Arthropoda; class Insecta; order Lepidoptera; family Nymphalidae; genus Maniola; species Maniola jurtina. The sequence goes on from NC_060044.1 coordinate 4,591,525, forward strand.
AGTGTTTACTTTCATAAATTTGTCTCAAGTTAATCATGTAAGATACTTACTTGAGTGAAACTTACTTAAATTGTATCCACAGCCTTAGGTTAGGCCACAGAACCAGAGATATTTAGTCAAAGCACACATACCTCTGCTTTGTTTTTCTCCACTCTGATGGACAGGCAGCATTATTAGAGATAGTTATTGAGATTAAATAAACCACTGTGTGAAAATACAGACCTATATTGTATGTAATCTGTGAAATAAGTTTTTTATTTTTTGTTTTTCAAAGGTTGATTTTGTGATATTCAACTCAAAGAATTAATGAAAAAGTAATTAATAATGGTGTTATATTTGAATCTTTATTTTTCTTCAACAGGAAAAAGGCCTACTTTGTTGATTTATTCGTAAGAGTGAGTAATAAAGTAGCAATCAATATGTACAAAAATTTGGGGTACATTGTGTATCGCACAGTTCTTGAATACTACTCAGGAGACCCAGATGAAGATGCTTATGGTATGAGATTTTCCATCATATTACTTATTAAAAAAAAAAATCTGTAACTAACAAGTTCATTCCAAAACAGTAACAACTAGTAATAATAATTAATAACAAAATAATCCAAATTGAAATTGTTTAAATGAACTGAATGTACATTCAGAATTCAATTTTATACTTAGAAATCTGTCAGATTGTGTTAAAAAAAATTGTATTTCGTTTCAGATATGAGAAAAGCCTGTTCTAGAGATGTGAATAAAAAGTCTGTTATACCCTTGGCGCATCCAGTTAGACCTGAAGAAGTGGATTGAATTGACTAAGAATAAAAAAACTCAACTAGTTTTATTGTTATTTGTTTTAATTGTAAATAAACGAAAGTTTTTACTGTGTAGTAAAACTTTTTTTATAATAATATAAACAATAATATCCGCAACTTATGATTCATTATTACTTTCACTTCCTTCTGCACTAACACTCTCCTTTTCATGTTCTGCATCAGTGTTAGACTCTGTACTTTCTGGTATGACTTGCTTTTTACGCCAGTTCTTGGCAGCCGCTAGAAGTTTCAGATTAGGTCTGACCATTTCATCTTCAGGGAATATGTAATCAAACACCTCTTCCCAGCCCTCTTCAACACCTGCCTCACTGACAATCTTCTGTCTCTTTTTAACTCTTCTTGGCATTTTAGCTAAAACATTTTCAAGCTTCTCTTCATCACCTATTTCAGTTTCAAAATCTTTCCAAGCTTCTAGGAGCAGAACTCTGGATTCTTTTTCACCAGCTGTTCTAAGAATATCATTGGCGCGCTCGTAGACTCGTCGCGCTAAATCAATATTAATATTATCAGGGTTCTCTGCATTCAACTCAAACTTCGCGTATGAAAGCCATACTTTGACGTGAACAGTTCTTTCTAATAATCTCTCATATAACTGGCGAGCTTTATCTGTTTCACCTTGAGAGACTTCAAAATCGATATAACTCTTCCACAGCAACTCAGGCATGTCGAGTCTTGGCTGGCCCACTGCTACTTCATAAATAGCCCTTGCTCTGTCTATATCACCAAGTAAGGTCTCAAGCTCGGCAAATTTAATCCAGGTTATACAGTTCTCAGGGCCATATTCTAAAAATTTTTGATACAAAATTCTACACCTATCAAATTCTCTCAATTGAATCTCCAGATCAATGTAACCTCTGTACAATTTGTCTCTTGGACACATCCCTAGAGCCATACCTAATGTTTTTCTAGCTTGTTTTAAATTCTTGCATCTGACTTCTAGTTGTGCATACATAAGCCAAATTTTCGAAAATGTGAATATTTTATGTGGTATTAGTTCCAGGCATGTTTTGTAAACTTGTCTAGCTCGATCAATATCTTCTGCTTCTAATTCTTCATATAATGCATAGTTAATCCAAAGGTAAATATATCGCCTCCAGAATTGTTTGTCTTTTGATGGGGGCACATTTGCAACAGCTCTCTCATAAGTGTCTCTAACATCATCAGTGTTGCCTTCATTTTCAACAAGTCTTATGTAATCAAACCATGCATCATAGTTAGTAGGATTCTCAATTACTTCCTGTTCATACATGTATTTCCTTTTATTTACAATGACATCTTCAATTCCAGATCTATCGCCGTATTTTTTCTCGTGAATAGTATAGGCTTTGTACAGCTCTTTGTTTCTGTCTTTAGATATATGGTCCAGGGCATACTTGTAAATTACTCTTGCTCTATCATGTTCCTTTTGATTTTCTTCAAATTTGGCAAAAGCAATGAATAATCTTTCGTCTAGTTCTTCATCACCAAAGAATTCAACTGCTCTTTCATATACTTTTCTGGCACTATTTATGAAGCCATGGTTTTCTTCAAACCTAGCATATTTAATCCAATGTTTCACATCCGGATGGACCATAACAAACCTTTCATATATTTGTCTAGCTCTGTCAAGTTCTTTGTATCGTAATTCAAAGTTAATGTAAGTCTGCCAGGCTTGTTCATCGGGTTGCCACTCCATCCACCGCTCAAATACCTAGAAGTTGAAATCAAAATCAAATCAAACTCACAATACATGCTGGTACTTTTTATCTTTGCCCACATTCTAATAAATCAATTTTCTAGTCATAAATCCTTAAATAGTTACTATTATAAATGCAAACCCTTCTCATTTTAAAAGGAGTCACATGCTCTGCCAAGAGATGGCGATGGGTTTATCATGATGAGGATGATGATAAATGTAAAAGTGGTCTGTTTATCTTTTACTTTTTCATAGCTCATCTGTTTAACTGATTTTGATTAAATCTGGCACACATATAGCTTTCCTCCTAGAGCGAGGATTTAATGAGGATAGCAATTGTCTCTATTTAGCTGACTCTCTTACAATCATTGCTACCTCAATAATTTGTGATACAATTATTGAGGTAGCAATGATTGATGCAACTTTTTGTAATCAACCAACTAAAGAGGCTACTTTTTATTCTGGAAAATCAAACAATTCTCAATGGATATTTGAAACAAATCTACAGACATGGCGGGTATCATCTAGTATCAAATAAATTCAGTACATACAAGGCTATATTCACAGTTGAACTGTGCAGATAAAACAGAGTATCCAAAACCAGGGAGGGCTTATGTATAGCTGGTTTAAGTCTAATAGAAATAATATATTTTTAGAATCATCATACTTGTCTGGTTCCAGCAACATTTTCCAACATCTCCTCCATATAGGTGTACTTGTACCAAAATTGGGATACTCTAGGCAAGATTGTCACTGCTCTATCCCACAGATTCCTCGCATGGTTCACTTGCCTGTTTCGCATTTCCATTTCTGTATATTTCAGCCTGTAAAAGGAAAATTGATTTAATGGTGATTTTGATCACAATTAAATTTAAGAGTTTCATATCTTTTTTATCGAACTGAATTTAATTTAGAACTCTCAAACATTGTGACTGTAGATGCTAGTCGAGAGCCTATTATTTAAATTTGTAGAGTAGAGAGTCTTTAATTAAAAATTCATTTTCTGCCCATTTTTAGAAATATCAAGCAGAAAAAGATGCAGATACTTAGCCTTAAGACCTTAACCACAAGCATTTGACGTGCTAAGACAGGATCTTTTAAAAGTTCAAACTTTTAAATGATATTAGATGTTGGAATCCTACTTGGAATCTAAAAAGTTGGTTCAAATACTGGAATTTTAGCTTACCATAGGGTAACATTTCTGTGGTCCACATCCAAGGCTCTCTCATAAATAGATCGGGCCCTTTGTACTTGTTTCTGTGATTCCTCCCATTGTGCATATTTGAGCCAATTGCCTATGACCTGAACATACAAATTTTATCTTTTACATATAGCTGAACATGTGATGAAAGTTATCTTACTCATGCCTATATTTGTATTGTCATAGTTTTTAAACTTGCTCTATTGAGCCTAAAGGCTCAAGTGGCCAGTATAGTTATTATTGCTTGAAAAAGTTAACCTTATAATCCATAAAATAAGCCAAGGTATTGTTTAAATTATCAGGTTACTCAAAAGCACAACATAATTTCATGTTAATAATATGATATTATCATGAAATCCTACAAATTTGCAATACACAAATTTGCTATACCTATTCTGTTCCCTGCTTATTCCGCAAGTTAAACTTAATCATAATCATCATAGCCATAGTCATGGTTTTTTGGCATGACTGTGGCTATTCAAAAACACCACCTCCTGAAAGTTTGTACCTATTTTAATAATAAAAAAAAAGAGTTATTTGCATAGAGAAATAAAGAGATTATTATATGTACCTAATATTTTAGGTAAGAATTACTGTAACAAACTTACAAGTCTATTCTTTCGAATGTTATCTTCGAATGCTTTTCTCTTGCGATGTTGATAGTCTCTAAGTTCTTCCGGATCTGAGATCTTCTGTTTCGGCGGTGGAGGTAATATTTCTAAATCTCTCTCTTTGGCCTCGCGTAAAAGCTGTTCAGCAGTGATTTGTATTTCAGCCGGTGCTTTGTTCTTTACCTGCAATAAACAATAATTGTTAATTAAACTATGGTTTTTGTTTTCAGTAAAACAAAAAACTCAGTCCTGAGAGTTAGTTCTAAACTTACCTTAGCCACTTTGGGCATTTTCGTTGTTTTTCCGTCCATATTACAAATTATATTTAATAAATCTGTTTTTAAATTATAGCCGAGAGGTTTTATAGATCACTAACATTCGAAACAGTTTAAATTAATCTAATTTTTGTTACTAATACATTTTTATTTCCGAAGCAAAACACTCGCGAAAGGTCATAGAGTAAAGTACCCGTATATTCAAGATACTCTGTTGTAAAGTTTTGTTCACAAAGCCAAGCATAGACCATGCGCATACACTAAAGAAATTCCATAGAGATATTATATAAACAATAGAGGTAGTCATAGGTTGTTGCCGCTCTTGTACATCCATTTGTCAACTAGATATTGTTATCTCCGTCTATTTCACGGAACCTCCGTTCGGGTAAAAGCGATAGCTCATATAAGTCTGGCAACAACGCACTGTATGTGTAACTGGTGACAGTAGTTGTCAGCATTTGGAGACAAAACATTGGGATTTGATGCAGCGTTTTTATAAAATTTTAAAAATCACAAAAGTCTGGGTTAAAATTAAAATAAAAACTAAAAACCAAATGTGTGACGCTGTGTTTTGTGCCTCCAGATATAAGAAAGAAGGCGTCCAAGTTCCTGAATTGCCTTTTCATAGGTAAGTCTTTAATAACTATTTCATCGATACCAACCGCGACTTTTATTCCAAAAATCGCTAAAAATTAAAGATTTACATGTTATAAGTGTAATTTTCTCGTGTAATACTGACAAAAATCACGTTTTACAGCGCAATTTAATTTTAATTTATGAATTATTTTAGGCATCATTTGTAGTGATGTGTACACACTTTATCGATAAAATCAAATTTGTCTTTTATCGTATAAATAACATTTGCTTACTTTTGTAGATTTCCAAATTGTCCTGAAATTAGAACTGCGTGGATTTGGACAATAAAACGAAAATCTGGAAGTGAAAGGTATATTCTCGTCTATGCTCCAAACATTTGGAAGAGTCTTGTTATGTTTCTGGTTTAAAAATAAATAAATTGAAATCAGATGCAATACCTACTATATTTGAAAGATATCCTCAAAAGTCAATACCATCAACCAGTAAGCACTAAGCTCTTTCAAATTGTATGTAGGTACTTATCTACAAATAAATATGTAGTAATGTTACACTTTTGTTTATTTGACAATAGTTAAACAAAAAAGACACCAACAATTAATTAAATTATTAATTTTTTTATTTGTACAAGTATATTTGTATAAAGTGGACAGGGAAGCACTTATCTCTATAAGAGATCTCTACCAGTGACCCTTGGCAGTGCGAGAGGTTGTAAAGGGAGTAGAATAGGTACAGCAAAGAGAGACAGTAATTATTATGGAAAAAAAACTTAGTAGATATTATGTTATAATATATACTTAATTTTAAGGTTTGAGGTACAAGTGAGTTTAAATAATTTCTAAAATTAAAAATTACCTAATTGTTTTACTGATATTTTTTTAAATTTTATTATCATCATAAAGAATTATGCATTTTTGACTAGGTAACAGCAAGACATACATTAATTCATTTAATTTCAGGTTATAAAGGACGAACGAAACAAACTTCGAGAGCTGGCTAATAATGAAACAAAAACGAAGGTTTTGAGCATTTTCCTCAGTCAGTTTTCTACGTCCAGCTCTCTATAATTTTGTTGACCTAGAATTCTTGACTTTTACTTGGCTTTTTATTTTATAATAGAGCAAGATCCCGGAAGCGCCAGACTGTATTTATGTACTTATTTTCTGAGAAACGGCCAATTTATAAGTATCAGCTGCTGCCTGCTAAAGGTACATATGTATAACATTACTCACTTTTCTTAAAGTCTGAGTGTAGATATAATATAAGTAAGTATGTTTTACAGAAGATTGTGAATAATTAATATCAGATATCTTAATACTGTCAGAAACTTTCCGCCACAAAAAGTAACATAATATAAAATATGCCTTTTATTGCCTACGTTATTAATTATAGTAATAATACTAATAAATTGATTTGAATTATTTGAAAAGTGTTTCATTTTACTCTTGTTTTTACTGAATATATGATAACCGTCCGCAGGAATTTATAGGTTTTTAAAAATCCCATGGGAAATCTTTAATTTTCTGGGGTAAAAAGTTGCTTACGTCAATTTCCAGGACGTAAGCTACCTATGTATCAAATTTCATATAAATCGGTATAACGGATGGGCCTTAAGAATCCCATGGGAACTCTTTGATTTTTCGGCGATAAAAGTAGCCTATGTCCGCTCCCAAGGTAACTCTGTACCTTTCATTAAAATCGGTTAAGCTGCTGGGCCGTAAAAAGCTAACAGACAGACTGAGATACACTTTCGTATTTATAATATTAGTATGGATAAGTATATATTGCACGTAGTCCGTCGTAGTAACATAGAAAATTAATTTTGATGTGGTATCGATATACCCAAATTCGCCGTCCCAGCCCTAGATGGTGCACACAGTGACAAAATGACTTACGCACACAAAAATAATTGACACGCATTTTCAGTTTATTATCGGTCCATAGTTATAATACGTCCATGAGAAATTCTTAACATAGAGTATTTTCCATGGTAGGTATTGCGTCTTCTCATGCCAATATGGAGCCAACGACCACCCAACAGACAGGGGAGCCAAGCCAACATAACGCCATAGGTACTATTCGATGAAACGTTCTATATTTCATGATTTCTCAGAATTGAGCCATATATTATCTAGGATTGGACTATTTGTATGCGTTTTGGACTATTCTAATACTGGTTTACTATAGGTATAAATCCATATGTATCAGACGGCAGACCAATCAGACTCTGCAAAATGTAGGACTCAAAACAAAGAGTGTGTAATTACTTGGCTCAAAAGAGCTAGAACCCAGAGCCGTAAAACCAGTTAAAAAAAACAATTTGTAAATATAACCTCAAATATTTAAATAATGAATAAAATAAGGCAAAGTAATTAATCTAAGTAATTATAATAATATTATACAGACCAAACAATTGAATTTATTGGTCAAGATGAGTGTTATTCATAAAAGTTTTATATTACTTCACAAAGGAATCTTTAAAAATATTTGTAAGTTGTTAAACCCACATTATACTATATGCAGGAACTTTAATAAACCGTAACCAGACCGTAACTCTATTATAGAACAAAACTAGAAAATTGGCATATTTGTACCATGTTTTTATCGACCAATGTACCTCCTTCAAGCTACTTGACACTGGCTAAGTGCATTGTGCTGGTCTGCCAGAAAGGACTCTTTTTTTTTTATAAATCTTTTATTTTTGCAGATTTGAACCTGACCACTCGACTTATAACAACACCGGCACTAAACAAGACAGAGCAGATAGAGTTTATAAAATCTGCTATAGAAACTAGCAAATCTGAATCGAATTGGTCAAATTTAAAAAATAATGTTCTTTGCAAGCATGGCAACTTAAACGAGAAGAATATTGATGCTGTTATATTAAAAATGATGGTTGCTAATAAAAATTTTAATGCTGCATTATCCTTTGCTAATTATTTACAGACGTCTAATCAGGAGCTATCACTAGGTGCCATAAATAGTCTTCTAAATCTCTATTATGAATATTCCAAAGAATATGAGTTGTCGGAACCTGAGAAAAAATTCATTTTGAGTAGTTACACAAGTCTTTATGCCAAATACAAAGTACTGGATAGTGTCACAAGTGAGAGACTTTTGCATGCACTCTGTGCAATAAATGAATGGAAAAAATGTTTAAAGCTATTAGATGATATTTTACTAACCGGTGTTCCTAGTCATTCTGCTTATAGCACAGTAATAGGAACCCTTTTCAAAAACAATAAGAAAGCTGAAGCATTGAAAATGATAGAGAAAAGTGAGAACAACAGAAGACCTCTTCAAGATTATGCATATGAAGAATGGATGAAGTATATTTTTAGGAAGTATAAAGATAAGAAGACTATACTGAAATATTTGAATGAGTTGTGTGATCACATATCAAAGAATTGTACTGTTGTGCCTGAGGCCACTGCACGGAAGTTGAAAGAATCCTTTGAAGCCATCAATTGGACTGTTAATTTTACTGAGATAAAAAAACATAGGTAACCTAATAAAAACTAAATTAGATACAGTTGTACACAATATAATCACACACACACACACAGAGACAAAAGAAATTATTTAATTTAGGCTTTTTATCTATAGGAGGCTTGTACTTGATTGCAACCACACCAAATATTAGTTGATAATGCAGCCTAATATGGTGTGTGACTGTCTAGAACAGGCCTATTCACTCTTTTGAAGGCATCAATTTTATAGCTAGTGGGGAAAACTGAAGCTGAAAGGGCCATTCCATATTTAGCATTTAGCTCATTTTTGCATTCATTGCTGACATTATGAACCTTTCCATCACTATGATTTCGCTGGATTATTTTTATTTAATCAGCTCCCAGATCTCCAGGGATATATATTATCTACCTAAATAAAGTATTTCAACTTATTTTACAGAGGTGAATGTAAGAGCTGCAACCTAACATTAGACTGCCTGAGGTTATCTACAGAAGAATTTACTACATTACAGCAAAATATTAAAGATAAACTCATAGTTGGCTCCGATTTATTCCTTAAAACTTCTCCTGAGGAATTAAAAAGGTTTACAGAATTTGTTGAGAGAACTGCCCCTTACGATATAGTCTTGGATGCATTAAACATCGCTTATCTAGCTGGGAAAGTAGGTGGTGTCAATGACAGGTTAAGAATATTGACAACTGTTATGAAGCATTTTGTAGAGAAAAAGAAAAAGATACTGCTTCTTGGTAGGAAACACATGCTGAGATGGAACAAAGGAATGCTGCTGCAACTTATGAAGAAAACAGATAGCTTTTTCACTGAAAACATGTAAGTTTTTTGTATTCCCTATATTCAGAGACTCCACGCTGATTTTTTGTCGTGTCACTTACTTAACCAACATGTAAAATTCTTCTAGATATATCTATAACTTTTTTTTTGATTCTTCATAGTTGAACACATTTTTTTGAATTTGGACTTTTGGTATAATTGATTTGTGATTACATACATATCTTAAACGTACAGTAAAATTAAGCTAAATTAGTAATTAATGTTGGATACAAATCGTTTAGTCATCAGAACTTGAAAACTTTGCTAGTGCTATTGAAGTATGTATAAGCGACATCTAGTATCTTATAAGGAAGTTGCATTTAATTTTTTATTTAGATCACAAGACGATCCCTACTTCATAGCAGCGGCAATATTAAGCGGTCCACACACCGACATAGTGTCGCGGGATTTGCTTCGCGGCCACAGGTTTCTGCTGCAAAACGAAGAGTTGCGGCAACTGTTCCAGAGGTGGCAGTGGGAACATCAGTGGATGGTGTTTGCAGCTAGACATAAACCTATTATACAGGTAATCTATATGGCATAATCACAATATCACACTAATATTAAAAAGGAGAAAGTTTGTATGTGTGTTACTCTTGCACGCAAAAACTACTTCCCAAAAATTGCCCTTGCCGGGAATCGAATCCGGGACCTCCCACTTATAAGACCATAGTGGCCACCATTGCGCCATTATTATTTTCCCACAAATGACTTTTAGACTCTTCAGACTAAAAATAAAGTTTTATCTTCCAGGAACCTCTAAAGTTCACACCAATCGCTCAACAAAACTCGAATGGCTGGCACCTTCCATACGAGGCAGAGAATGCATCCACATTAGGGCAAGTTAATGACGGCATACCTGACAATTCCAGTTGGCTTTGCATGAGATCTAAGCCCTCATCAGTTTTAAAGCCCTAGTCACACAAAACGCGCGACGGCTGCGATTTCAAAGTGGTTCCTAGAAGTTGTAAGGAAGTGTATGAAGACATTAATTTTCATCGTTACCATTGCGCTGCGTAGTGAGATCCCGTTCTCGCAGCATTTTTGCTGGGTGTAATTAATACCCTCTTGAATGAATTTTGGCCACGGCGCGGGCGGTCTATCTCCATAAAGATTATAATAGCGCGGGAGATATTTATTATAGCGAACAAGTATGTGCGCAAACACAGATGCAGTCTTTATTAATAGTAGTTTAGAGATTATGTGCAACAGAATTAGCCACATTGAGATATGAAATAATATGATAATAGATTGTTTATCAATTTGTTAATAATATATTATATGTTTATAACAAACTTGTTGATTGATGTATGATTGCAATATTATGGGTATATTTTGTATTATTTATGCATGTTTTTAAATATTAGTTGAGTATCTATCAAAATAAAAAAAATGTGATTCTTTATTAAAAAAGTCGTTTTATTTAAATAGAAATTGTACAGGTATACTTACCTACCTATATTGTATTAGATAAAAATCAAAACTGAACATCTTGCTCAAAAAAAAAAATTCTTAAAAATACTAAACCAATTTTGATGAAATTATAGTAGATAGGTAGATGTAGAAACACAAAATATATATCTTATTTTAAATATCTAATTATAGATGTATTGATCTTTTTTAAGTTGATACAAAGAAAGCGTTACCTCAAAAACCTACTGCGGGTAAGTACTATTATATTATATTATTTTGTGCTGCGGGTGAATCGCTGAGAATTAGCAAACCACCCCGCTGCGTGCCCGCTGCATTGCTGGTCCCTGAGTGTCTGAGCTTTATTATTATGAAATGAACTATGAACTTATTCAGTCTCATTGAGAATAAAATGCAATAAATAATGATAAAAAAGGATAATTTATTTGTCAAAAGTCAAACTTTGTCAACTGTCATAACTGCCCGCTGCATTGCTGGTCCCTGAGTGTCTGAGCTTTATTATTATGAAATGAACTATGAACTTATTCGGTCTCATTGAGAATAAAATGCAATAAATAAAAAAGGATAATTTATTTGTCAAAAGTCAAACGTTGTCAACTGTCATAAGAATATTTTTTTTCGCATTTTTAATTTCTTTTAAAAGCTAATTTTGCTTGATTTAAACATTGTTATTGAAATTATCCGTGGTACCTCAAACAATGCCTAAAAATAGACGCCGAAGTTCGGAACAGACTGAGGAAACAGAATCGCTGAAATCTGAAAAATCATCCAAAACCAGCCTTAATGCTGACCAAAATGTGAGAATCAAGAAGGGACCTGGTGAGGTTGCCACTGATACAGAAATATTATTCTTACTCGTGCCCCTTCAAAGTAGGTCATAGATGTTGAAAAGAGACTAAGATTAAGCTATTCATTTTCCTCGTCACTGAGAACGGTTCACCTTTCAGTATGACGATGGTTTAGTTCATAGTCTACCACGCTCCACTGGCCTAGCGCGGGTTGGCAGACTTCAAACACCTATGAGAACATCGTGGCTCGTGTGGTAACCTGTATGGCAGGCATGGTAACATGGTTACCTGTATGGCAAGACACTGTTAAAACGAGACAGCGTTATACAGCTGGTATAAATCTGTCTCGTTTTAAATCTAAGCAAAGTCAAAGTGCGCTCTATAGATTTCAACCTTAGAGTTCTCTATAATGTTTCAAATGGTGTGTGAAGCCTGTCAGCCCGCACTGGGCCAGCGTGGCAGGCTATGGTCTAAACTCTAAACCCTTTTCCTTCTGGTTTTCAGTAGTGAGCTGGCGATGAGTTGATTATTTTGCTCTGAACTACTTATTTTATGTATCTAGTAATTTCCAGAACCCCCCATAAAGAAGGTAGGGTCACGTGTTCGACGCAATATGGAAAGGGTAGAGATGCTAGCGCGCCCAACGGCTCGTCGCCTCCGAAGCTTGTGGGACGACAAATGCGGAGTGCTACCCAAGGACCGCAGGGATAAGATCAAAAGTGCTCTGGAAGAAGACTATTTCCTTAGTCCTGAGTGAGCTTCTTGTTAGCGTCTCCTTAATAGCATACCTACTTTAAAAGTATAAGTACCTACTTATTCTTTTTTAAATAAAATAGGGAGTAAACGAGCGGGCGGGTCACCTGATATTAAGTGATTACCGCCGCCTGTGAACATTTGCAGCACTAGAGGTAGTTACCACCGATGCGTTGCCGGCCTTTCCGGAAATTGTTGTTATTCGTTGTTCATGTTAACTGACCCCGTCCGAAACACATCACTCAGCTGGGACTTCCATAGCCTAGGAACTGGCAACAATCAATTATTGTTACCCACACACCTATTATATATTCTTTTATAAGTGAAATTAATTCAGGAACAATGGGCCCCCATGCCCACTTTTTAGATCTTCAAATAAAACTGTATTATTTATTGATGCTTAGGTACTATCAGCAAATGCTGTTTTGGCAATGCTAGACTTATTATTAGGAATACTTAATACGGTCCATGATATCTTAAACTAGTTGACCCGTGTCGGCTGTCCCAGCTTTGCTTCGGAGGAGTTTCTTAGAATCCCTACTTTGTGGGAGTTTAGTATCTAAGTACGTTCACAAACCTAGATTAATAAATAGAAAAAGAAACTTCATGTTTCTAGACCCAGCGGTTTGAGCTGTATGTTGATATGTCAGTCTGTCAGTTTATCCTTCTATAATAAGGTTTTGTAAAGATAATACTTGTACCTATATTATTGATTTAATTTTCTAAAGACAAACAGAGCTGTACTTCCAAGCTTTGAGCGAGTCATCCCAGCGCTGGGTGGGTCCGGGCGGTATGGTTAGTCGCAAGGAACAGGTCGAGCGAGCGCGGGAGCTCCGGCAAAGGCAGAAGTGGCTGGTCAACTTCAGTGCTCAAGTTGGTATATCATCATTTTCAACTGATAGTCGTCCACGCTGGACATAGGTCTCTTGTAGGGACTTCCACACGCCACGGTCTTGCGGCGCCTGAATCCAGCGGCTCCCTGCGACTCGTTTGATGTCGTCTTTCCATCTAGTGGGGGGTCTTCCAACTAGGGTAGGTATATCTATTAACTATGGCTATTTATTTTGATTTGGTAGCTTTAAGCTACGCTGAACATCTGGTGTTCCAAGACGCTTTCGAGTGGCACACAAACCAGATGGAACCCTAGCAGGCCGAAAGCAACATGGAAGTGTTTCCTATAGAAGTGGAAATGAAGGCAGCTGAATTTTCCTGGACCTTGAGCTTTGCATGGAGTTTCTCAGTGGGTTGCGAAGTTAAAGTGCCATTGGGCAGGACCTGTGGGCAGGGCACATAGTTCGAAAAACCGAGAGACGTTGGGGTCGCAAGTTGCTTTAATGGCGACCTCGTATCGGAAAGTGCAGGATTGAAGAAGCCTCCTTTAGTTGGACAGACGACATCAAATAAGTCCCAGGAAGCGTCTGGATTCAGGCGGCGTAACGGCGACGTGGCGTGTGTAAATCACAGACTTCAAAAATATTACCTTCTATAATAACTTGCATGTACAGGGTTTTAAGCAATGGCATGCATCAATTATGGAGAAAACTATGGCTGGTTATAATGAAAAATAAGCATTGAGTATTGCGATTTGGGTAAGCAGTGCCTTTGCGCCTCTATGACCTGCACGCCACTGTAGGTATACACGAATAATTTTATTAAAAATGCATATAAGAGAGGACAACCTTACTTACTTTGTTTCTATGCTCTTAGGAAAGTTAAAACGTAGTAAAACAAGATGTCATTGAAATGCGGTATTTAAGCATTCAAGATTGTCTTGTTATCGTACCTACACGTAAATGCATATTTATAACGCTTGAAGTATAATAAACAAACCATAAAACTAGATTAGTTATGCATGTAAATGTGTTCCTAGGTGGCCTATCGTCTCTGCGACTATATCGCCAAGGGACAAAAGGAGATGCTCGTGTCCAACCGATTGAGGAGTATTGCTGATGTAGTTTTGGAGAGAGTCGCGGAAATATTAGGTTTGCTTTGAACCCATTATAGTATTTAGGACTAGATGATGCCCGCGTGAATTTAGGTTTTAAAAATCCCGTGGAAACTTTGATTTGCCGGGATGAAAACTTGCCTATGACAATTTCCGGGACGTAATCTACCTCTATATCAAACATATAAATCGGTTAAACGGGTGGACCTTCAAGAATCCCGTAGGAACTCTGTTTTTCCGGGATAAAAAGTAACCTATGTCCTTCCCCGGGATCTAAGCTAATTCTGTACCAAACATCAAAATCGGTAAAACTGTTGGGCCGTGAAAAGCTAGCTTAGACAGACAAACAGACATACACACTTTCGCATTTATAATATTAAGTATGGGAGTATGGATTAAAGTCAATCCTCATAGGTTTGTCAAATCAACTGTCAACAATTAGAATTAAAGAAGATTCCAACGAATCATCGACGAATTGAGAACCTTTTTTGAAGTCGGTTAAAAAGGTCTGAAATTCGTGGCTCAAAGATTTTCCCCAATTTTTAGCTAATCACTAAGCATACCGAGGAGCGACGGGGGCTTTTGCCACTTACCGCTCATGATTGAAGAAACTTTTATCTTTAGGAGAGCCTAAACCCTCCCGCACTCACCCTGGCCGCCTAGCCCGCTTTATGGTGGCTATTTCTGACCGCATTGCTGTATGGATAGAGAACGCAGTGTACCGTGCCGACGCTTTGGAGCCCCGCGAGTCCAGCGCCGATGAGCACATGCGGCTGGACTCGGAAAAACCACTCATATGTTAATGGCGTAAGGTTCCTTTTGCTTTTAGCTATTTTTGCACTATTTGTCCTATCGCATTAGTAATTTAGGAGAGACGAAACCATGCCACACTCACTCTAATCGCCTAGTTTGCTTCGTGGTGGCTATTTCTGACCGCATGCAGTAGCGCACAACGCGTCTTAAATTATCCACATAATTATAAAATGCAATATTATTTATTACCTAGGTATGTAAGTTAATTATTTTAATATGATCATACAATATCAAGTTACAATACTTGTAAAGGAACAATAGATTACTATTATAATGTAATTTGAAATGGTAATTCGTCCAACTGGCAATACATAGATGGACGTTTTGTTACATAAGGAATTATTATGAATAGCTATGAGCTAATTTTTATAACAACAATATAAATTGTTTACATTTGATATCAATCAAGCCACGTATCACGAAGGTGGAAATGAGTCAGAGATCTTACAAACGAGCGACACTGACCATTGCCAATGCAATATTGAAGCATGTCCTACTTCCTAGTAATTTTATTAGTCACTTTTCAAATAAACCTTAAGTCCATAAATAAACGGCTCTTTAAAATATTAAATAAGTATGTTTTCCCCTCTAAAAGTAAAATTCAAAATAACCTATTTATTTATTTCATGTAGCGTGTGTCTTACTACGTCTGGGTCTCTACCACCGGTTCGGAAATCAGTTGCTACTGAGAAAAGCCGGGAATAACTTAGCAATTACTGTTTTCAAATTAAGCTTTTGCTAGAAGTAAAATACCTACGAAAAAGCCTTCGTAAGCATTTCAGATATAGATAGCGATACTTACTCTATTCGATTCTATTTTAATATTTAATTTAATTAGTACCTTGGTAGGTTAGTAATTTTATCCTTTTATGGTTGTCGCGAAACCTCGACTGCTGTCGCTTACTTGTCGTTTGTCGTTAGTCTGTAAGAGCGCTTAATATAGTGTTTATCATCAATGCACTATATGGGCCAGTTAGGTATGTTAATAAGTCATGAGGAACGCCTACATTTTAATCTAGTTTAAAATGAATATTTCTATCTGAGAAACAAAGGAAACCATGTCAATGTGAACACCAGTTTCAACAACCTATACATTGTTGCGAACTTGCAATAGGTAAGTAACCATTTCTAATAAAATTAATTATCAAGCATGCTGAACTACCTGTTGCCTGCAATTTGGTCTGTGAAAAAATAGTTTTGTTAAGAAATTGTTGATACGATTTATTTCTCAAAATTCAGATGGTAGGTACCTAAATTGTCTCGCTTAAAGACTGAGTGGAGTAGGGGTGCTCAGATTTTGATCGTTTCTTGTGCTTTACTTATAAAAAACTTTTAGGGCACTCTACATTTTTGATATGGCCAAATTAAGTTGGTGGGCAAATTGACAAACGTCGATAACCAAACAGCCATACTAACGGTTACTGTATATGTCATCATGATCAACCCATTTCCGCCCCACTACTGAGTACGGGTCTCCTCTCAGAATGAAAAGGGTTTAGGCCATAGTCTGCCACGCTGGCGCTGGCCCAATGCGGATTGGCAGACTTACGGTATATGTACTTGTTGACTATTTCATGTGTACTTGTTGACTATTTCATGAAATAGTCAGGCGCTTCATAAAATAGGCAATCCACGATCTGGCCCCAACATACTACTTATATTGCGGTGATAGCCTAGTGGCTAAGACCTCGGCTTCCTATGTGGAAGGTCCGGGGTTCGATCCTAGGCACGCACGTACCTCAAACTTTTCGAAGTTAAATGCGTTTAAGCAATATATTATTATACCTATCACAAAACGTCGTGAGGAAACC
Organism: Maniola jurtina; assembly: GCF_905333055.1. Classification (NCBI taxonomy): domain Eukaryota; kingdom Metazoa; phylum Arthropoda; class Insecta; order Lepidoptera; family Nymphalidae; genus Maniola; species Maniola jurtina. The sequence continues at coordinate 4,608,538 of NC_060044.1, forward strand.
TGCGTGTTTGCAATTTCTTCATGTTTTCAAGTCTGTAAAGTCTGCCAATCTGCACTTGGTCAGCGTGGTGGACTTCTCATTCTGAGAAGAAACTGTGTTCGGTAGTGGGCCTACGATGGGTTGATGATAAAATTAGTCAACTGTAACAGGTCATATTATGTGTATAAGTATGACCACATAGTTAGTACTAGCGTCACCCAGTTCTCACCGATTTCCTCTGCGGCGCCACTATTTAAATGATTTATTTTCATAGAAATATGTATCAAAAATTTCTAACACATCTAATTATGGCTATGACACGAATACTGGCTGCCAGTGATACCATATGTTAAGTCGTCAGAGTTGATCCAATAAATTATTATTGATACCATAACAGAAGCGGATAGGCTTAGTACAAAACGAGCAAGTAATTTTTTCTTGAAGACAGGTATTTTCATTAGGTATTCAGATAGGTGACCTTAGGAGGTGCTAGGCTTAGGGAGACGCAATGCAGGACTGGTTTGCGACCTTCTAGGGCACTATATAATGCGTCTATCTTCCGCAGATCAGCATAGTTTGCACTCAGAAGGCCTAAGAGCAGTTCTAGTGAGATCTACCCTCAAAACACCATCCCATCAAAATGAAATTCTTCGTACGTATTTTTTCCTTTGATAATAGTAATATATTTTTTAACAATAAAAGTATTTCGAAAAGTTAGGAAAGGTACAAAACTTACTACATTTTTATGTATAGAATAATAGAATTTTATCAAAAAGTGTAGTTCTTTAGAATTTTTTAATATTTTATGGTATTTTTTTAAATTAGCTATTACTTCCTCACATATTACTCAAATTGGGCGTTAGCCTATTTGAAGTGGTCCTTTGAAGACTTACATTTTTTGTTGCGAGTAAATGAACGCAATGACACTTTCATAGCAAATGTTTTGCTATATAAATTTTTTTTTTACACATTCCTTTTATTATAACATTTTAAATAGGACAATGTCGAGGCAGATTATAAGTAAATATATGAATATTATAATTTGTGTAAGAAAAATATGCTCATAAAACTGAAACTCGTATCGCGCACGTCGTTTCCATCTCAGACTGCATCATCACTTACCACCAGGTGCATTGCAGTCAAGGGCTAACATGTATCCCAATTAAAAAAACATGCATATGCATAACTTTCACGTCGTTTCCATATTAGACTGCATCATCACTTACCACCAGGTGCATTGCAGTCAAGGGCTAACATGTATATAAAAAAAAACATGCATGAAATTGCTATATTATTTTTATTGTTGTAATGTTTAGGTGTTCTTCTTCCTGTGCTGCGTCGCCATGGCGGCTGCCGCCCCGCAGTTCGTCGCGACATGGCCCGGCTTCGTGGCACCCGCTATCGGTTCTAGGGTGAGAAATCAATTGTTATTACTAGATAATATTTCCAAATTCTATCATTAACAAGTGTAAATTAAAATTTTATAACACCCCCGACAAGTGAAGGTTACTGTAACTAGAAAAGAGCTGATAACTTTCAAACGGCTGAACCGATTTTCTTGGATTATAGCTAAGAACACTCTCGATCAAGCCACCTTTCAAACAAAAAAAAAAACGAAATTAAAATTGGTTCTTTACTTTAGGAGCTACGATGCCACAGACAGACACACAGATAAACACACCAAACTTATAATACCCCTTTTTTGGGTCGGGGGTTAAAAACATAATATGGATTCTTACGTAACTTTTGTCTCATTATAATAGGCTCGAGGTAACTCATACGGCACAATTATTATGTAAATATGTAAATACCTATTCCTTTCTTCTTATATTTTTAGTAATTTTATTATACTTAAGTAGAAATGGCCTGCCATTTTGATGCGTAGGTATACTCATGAGCTGCTCATAAATTATACAAATTATTATATTGTGCTCTGGCTTCTGAGTATAAATGTCGTAAAATCCTTTAACTTCGTGTAATTTTTTTTCTAAATAAATATTAGCCATGCTAATCATGACTAATACTCCCCTTTCCCCTCCTATTAAGCGTAAAGCTTGTGCCAGGAGTGTGTACGGCAATAGTGCAACGGGTGGAGTTTGAACCGCCGACCTTTCGGAATTCAGTCCGCTACTCAACCGTTGAGCTACCGAGGCTCTAAATTGATAATTCCATACGGCAGATTAGTTCCTAGCATAGATTAATATGTAATACCGTTCCTAGTCATAATTCTAGTATCACGATTGAAAACTCACATAACGTCTATACCTCTGACTACCAGAACCTACTTACCAAAACATTTCTTCTGGGTTGCTTGATAATGTCCATTCAATGGATTTTCAATTTTCTTTCAGACCGTCGTGGCTGGACCAACTGTCGTGAACGGATTCGACGGCTTGAGCCGCTTTGTAGCCCCCGGATACGTCGGCGTATACTAGCGCAGCCCCCTGTCACCACCTGTCCGGATAAAATAAACGAAGTACCTACTATTTTAATTGGCACGTCTAAATTGTTATGTACATAACTGAATAAACACACGCTCAAACTTATTCGTTTCATTGAATCATTAAAATGATATGATTGAATTGATGTAAAGTTCTGACTCCCTAGGATTTTTAGTAGGCAACCAAAACAGATTACAATATTTTAAAATTCTAATCTAATTCCCACATGTTGCTGTTATTGTAACCCTGGGGGGTCACACAACATAATCAGGGTTTAAAGCACGCTTAGTGATAATACTACGTACCTACTAATAAGTAGGTACGCAATATGAACACCTAAAAACATAATACACAATAAGTATACTTAAATAATGACCTATGGTGGTGGTGGAGAGCCTCGGCGCTTTTGCCAGCAGGACGATTCTAAATCTACAACAAAAAACGCTTTGTAGAAAATTGTGAAGTTGTGTTTAACGTTTCAGTGAGGTATTTGGGGGTTATAGGTAGGTATAGGCGACAGGACGAGATGGAAATCAGTATGAGGCGGGCGGACGCCCCGTACACCCGCGCTACCCCGCACTGGGTTAACGCGGGGGTTGTGCGAGAGTGCGGGGTGTCCCTACCCCGATTGCCATCTCGACCTGTCGCGTACTATACATATGCATTTATGTGAGTGACGGACTCTATCCTAGGAAACAGTCAAGACATTATAGCTAATCAAGTAATCACATTACGCAACTAATTTCCACCTTACCATATTTTCCTGATATGCAGTGCATCCGGTGGTAGCCTAGGCAAAGATATTATTAAACCTATTAGGACTTAATCATAGACTTAATACACAGGTCGTCACTACAGCCTAGCCACCATAGTCAGTAAGTATAATTCGACTTACTGTGTTGTAAGTACTTATCTACGCTGATTTTTGTAGGTTAGTTTTTTTGTAGAACGTCTACGCTAAAGTATTTTTCGCCGACTTTTGTGCGACCCACTATTTCGGACGCCTGATATAATCTAAGCGGACATAATAGACTATAACCGCTGTAATCATTATGCAGGCGAAGCCGCGAGAAAGTCTTTTATGGTAGAAATTGTCTCATCGAGACATCGCCGTATATGGAGATTAAATTAACATAAGCAATAGAATGACATCATTTTATGCGAGCATATTCAAAATTCTTATGTAATTTGTTGTCGTTTATCAATTCTGGATTTGGATTGATTTTAGAATTTGATAAGAAAATAATTGAACTCTAATTTATTTTGACTTCCGGAAGTTATAAATCAACATGTTTTTTTAACAAGGTACTTAGGTATCAAGAAACTGAAACATAGGTCTGAGCAAGGTTTCTCTTTCATTGGCTTCGGTAATTACGAATTCGTCTTCTCGCTCTGGTCTGATTAGAACTGACCTAATTTTTGTTTGTCTGTCTATTGGTGTTGGTTCAGGTATATCTTAGAAACGAATATAGAAATTAATATCTGTCGTGTCTATGGTTTTATTGGGTTTTACACATTTGTGTAAGAGTAGTTGGGCTTAAAAATGTACAAACAGCCCGTGTTTGAAACTACATAATATTTTTACCAAAATCTGGTAAACAGATATTTGATTCTAGAGGATATACAGAATTTCATTGAGTTTGATTAATCGGTACCTGTTCAAATGAGACATTTGTTATTGACTTTGCTGAAGAGCGCGCTAGGGAATCTCTTATCAAAGGTATATTCCAAAATCTGTGGAAATATAGGGAAATGAAAATAATCGCGGTATCCTATACTTGTCTAAGGCATTCATTTACCGTCTCTAGCGATCGTGTGTAGATTATAAAACGCGAGAACCGAAGTGATAGTAAAAGTGGTCAGCTCAGTATAATAGGAGCAAAACAAACTTCTTATTCAATCTGGTTCTGCTGGATAGTCAAAGGCATAAGAGAGGTTTATGTGATGAGTTTCACTGGCAGACTGGCAGTATTGATTTCTCCGTTTCTACTTGGCATACAGCCTTTGATGGGAAAAGGACAAATAAGTAGGTATAATAAAGGTATTGAAAATAGGCTTTTGCACGCTAAATTGTTGTACTTTGGTACAACAATTTAGCGTGCAGTTTTGGTTGTACTTTTATAATACTGTCAGGTCTTCTACACGTGTCAGCATGATAATGCATTTTTTATTTTTTATTCAGATACATGTTAGCCCTTGACTGCAATCTCACCTGATGGTAAGTGATGACTGATGATACAGTCTAAGATGGGAGCGGGCTAACCGAGAAGGGGTTTGGCAGTTTTCATTAAACCCGTACTCCTTTGGTTTCTACACGACATCGTACCGGAACGGCGGCAATTGGCGGCACGGCTTTGTCGTTAGGGTGGTAACTAGCCACGGAGCCTCCCACCAGACCAGACCAGAAAAGAAATTATAGAATTCCAAACCCCTGCCGGGAATCGAACCCGGGACCTCCCACTAATAAGACCACAGGCCACAGCGCTTACCACTGCGCCGCGGGGAAGTCGTCAAAATACCGCATTCTGATGAAACTGCCTAACTGCAGTGCGTCGCATGTTTGCTGAAGCCAGAGTACCCGATTATTTCGGAGTTCGTCTGAACAGCAGATCTCGTGCTGCGACTATTTGGTCCCGCATCCACGATTCTCAGAATGAGGTCCCCTAAGTACTTCATTCTAAGAATCACGGAGAAATCGACATTAAACTAATTAGTGGCATCTGATTTTTGTTTTTATTTTTTGTAATAAATAAAGTTTTTGTATTTTAGATCTACTTAGGTAAATAGGTTATAACTAAGTATAAGGTTAGTTTGATTGATTTATAAATATGCAACGTTCTGATATCTAGGTACTCGGTAGTACATACTGAAAAACATTCACTGAATTCTAGTTCATTTATTTGTATTAATGTGTTGATGTAAGACTGCGGTACTCAAAAAAAGGTAAACAAAACAAACCCGTGGAAGTTACCGTGATTAAATTGCTTAGATAATAGCATTAGGGTCAGTCCACATACCAAGTAGAAAAACTTGTTGGAATAAGTGTGATTATTTACATAAAGATTAATATTAAAGTATTATATAAGAACGTAAGCGGTGCTCTGGGAACCTATTAAGTTTTCTACAATTAGTTTTTTAGCGAATTAATTAATTATTTTGTGTCATTAAAGTTAACCGCAACACCATTAAGACAATGACCTAAGCGCGTACTAACAGTTCACACCTCAGTAGATAGAGATACCTTCCTACTGTCTTTTATAAAGATTAGAACTATAAATCTAAATAAATTTTACCGAGTGTAATTTGAACTTACATAACTTTAGTTCCGTGTGGGTTTCACAAAAAGATCGTAGGGATAGTAAGCTATTAGCTTATCCAGTTACGCAAAAGTTAGCTAATAACTAATAACAGTTAGTAGGGCTCGAGCTCGAAGAGAGGAACTGGTGATATGGTCACAATTGCGAGTAGTTACAAGAACTATGTATGTTCTGTGAGGTGGACAATGGCCTTAACCCTTTTCATTATGAGAAGAGACCCGTTCTCAGTAGTGCGCCGGCTATGGGTTCCTGATGATGAATCAAGCTAGGTAGGTACCTATCTTCTATTTTTTATTGCCGCGAACTATTCCTAGCACGATCCTAGAAACATCAATAGGTGTATAAACCTATAAAATCTGTATAAGTAACTCTAACTGTTGTAATATTGACCCATCGACTAAAATAAAAAACATAGAGCTTAAACTGACTGAACTTATAGGTAAGTAGGTACTTACATGAACTTGACTGGATCATAAAAAAAATTTTGAAAAAGAAATGCATAGATCCATAAGGATGGCATAAAAATCATACCGTTAATAAGTTTCAAGCTCGGGTACCTTTTTCAAAAAATGAATAATAATAAATGAAATGGTATTTAAAAATTACGGCTTGGAACGCTTGGTAGGTACAACACGTAGACCGCGAATTTTTTTAAAGTTTTTATATCGCCTAATATCGTCAGTTATTACTTTTTTTAAGCCTTAATTTTGTGCGAAAGCGTTTAAAAAATAGACAAATGATTTTTTAATTCGATTAAACAAAGCGCAACCAAATAAAAAAGTAAAATAAACTTACGACCCACTTTTTAATCATATTAGATTGAATCTAACACTTATGTAACAATATAATAGAGATGTAACTGCCAGAATTTGTGCCGATGATTATCAAGCTAGCGATGACGATAAATAATTTAGGCTTGCAGTGAGTGTAAAATGTTATAATCAGTAGGTAGGTACATAATTTTCTTGAAATCATTTTCTTTCCTCTAACTTCGAAATCGTTTTCTTACTTAAATGTAGAGCATTCCATAATAAATAATAATAACTAATGCTTTGTTTTTATCTGTGACATCAACAACAAATGGTGCCTCTACCATCATCATCATCATCATCATCATCATCACGTGCCTTCTTCGAAACGAAGTTTGGCGATCATCATCCGAATAGCTTCTCTATTTGAAGCCGCCTCTTTCTTCTTATTTTTGATTTTCGTCATGTTGATTTAAGAATAAGAATAAGAAGAATAAGAAGTGTTTATTTGCTAGAATATGGTATAATATACAAGTACATTGGTCTTAAATATTATTTAATATTATTTTATTAGGAAAAATTAGTAGCTTTGGTGTCCCGTTGCCTTCTGCCCCATGCATTTAGGGAATTATTTGAGTACCAAGGCCGATGTCGCCACCTCCGGGTGGTTGTCCAGCCTCGCCTGTTAGTTAGCAGTTGGTACCACGAGCAGGTGAGGTTGACAGTTGGGTCCGACTAGAGGGCATCGTCTTTTCCCCCTTACCCTCTACGAGATTGACGATGCTGATGATGATGATGATGATGAGTTAATTGTTTACGAATCTTACCAGACGACCTCAGTAAGCTGATGCCCAATTACATGCAGGTGAACTTCTTCTTCTTCTCTCTGGGCTGGTTTCCGCACTTAAATGCAGGTGAATTTATTCTCACGATAGGTACATGGTACATGAGAGATGTTCGATTAATTTTCCGGAGAGTGTTGTTGCTTTTGACGTAATGATGTCAAATCAATCAACATCAAAAACAAGGTGTATTTTACATTGGACTTATAGAGGTCATTGGGATCTTATAATTTACATACCTAAGTACCTAAGTATTTGAAGAAAAAAGTGGTGCTAGCCTAGTGGTTAAGATGTCAGCCTCCTATTCAAAAGGTCGGGGGTTCGATCCCGCGCACGCACTTTTAACTTTTCGAAGTTATATACGTTTTGATCAACTACATAATATTATTATATCACTTGGTTAACAAAGTGAAGGTGAAAGGAAAGTACGGTAAAGGAATAAATTGTGAGGAAATCTGCATGTCTGAAAGTTCCCATAGGTAATGTTTTCAAAAAGTGTGTGAAGTCTGCTAATCCGAATAGGAGCACCGTGGTGGACTATGGTCAAACTTTTCTCATCGTGAGACGGGTCCCGTGCTCATTAGTGAGCCGTTGATGATGAAGTATAGGTATACGGAGTACTAGCTGACAGGTGCCACCTATGGGACTAGCGACGCGCCGTGGCTTCGTACGGTTACTTTATTACAATTTTCATTAGGATCTTTAATTTTCTTGAAAATAAAATATAGCCTATATAGTATGTTACTTAGGAATAATGTAACTTTCTATTGGTGAAAGAATTTTCAAAATGGTTTAAGTAGTTCCACAAACTTACAAACTTTACCTCTTTAGGTATAATATTAGATATAAATATATAGTTAGTGTAAGTATAATATCATTTCACTATGTGGGCTCGTGAAATAGGTTGTCTGTATTTGACCGATAGACTTTAGGTTCCAAGGTGTTGCGATGGCGACCTTGCGCGGGAACGCCCAACGTTGGCAGTCCCCCATTTTGGAGGACAGATATCATCAAACGAGTTGCAGGGAGCCGCTGAATGTAGCCGGCGCAAGACTGGCATGTGGAAGTCATACGGAAGAGTCTCATATTATTATTATGTCCTGCAATTAAGTAGGTACTTAACGTCTATCGTTTGAAAACAACATCAAGACAAACATGAATTTATTTATTTATTTATTTATTTATTCAAAGGTACACACAACAGGTTGTAACTAAAAATGGTCCAAACATAAAAACAAAAGATCCTAATCTAAGTGACAACCCCTAATAGGTGTACACAGCAATACTATACCTAAATAAAATATACATTGCACAAGATATACACAGAATTTTTAACATGAAGGCTTAATAAAAATTTACAATAATATTTACAATATAAAGTGGTTACTACATGAGATTAAGTATTTAAATGACAAATATGCATAGAAATTAAATCTTATATATATGTTACGGGCAATTTGATAAGTCCGGGCACTATTAATAATGACCGGTCTGTATTAATAATGCCCGACTCAATTGGGCAATGTGATTAAAACAGCATGATTAATCACTTTTCCCGACCATTATGAATAATGCCCACCCTATCTTGGGCAAAGTAATAAAATAGGTGAACTGTAGTGTTTTTGTTTATTAAATGAAAGAACCTAACCTAACCTAAGCTTTTTTTTATACGTGGGAAAATCCTCATGGATACCACCGTGCTCGGGGAGGCGAAGTGGTTATGTCGGACTCTTACTGACTAAAACCCCACGGCTTACCGTGTCAATCGTTGTTGCTGGGCACAGAGACACGAACGTATTCACCTGCGACCCAGCTAACGGCGCCCGCCAAGGCAGGCCCAGCTCTGGGACTAAAAGGGGCCCCAACACCGTTTAAGGCTCGCCGGAAACAAGAGCTTGCCTTCCAACTCGAGGTCCTACTCTCCCCCGGGTAACAGACTCCCCGTGTCTATTACCCGGAGGCCCTACTCAAGGGGGCAAGCGACGGTCGTGTGCAGCTCGCCTGCGCCAGATTCTCTTGCGGCACATGGGATGAGAGCTTTCGGCTTCCTCTCTCAGCCGCTCCGCTGCCTCCTTCTGCGGCATTACTCCCTCGCTGAAGGAGACCATCGCTTGCTAGGCCCTCTCACTGTCCACCATGGGTTTAGTCACGGCGGGCAATGAGAAGTCCTGCCCCATAATATCCACCAGTGACTGGCGAGGCTCCGCCCACGCCGGGCACTCAGCCAGCGTATGTTGTGCTGTGTCTGAGACACTACCGCACTGGTGGCATTCCTCTGTGGGCTCTCTTCGCGCGACCCTGCACAGGTATCTTCCAAAGCACCCGTGCCCCGTAAGAACCTGTACAAGGTGGAACAGAATGTGAGTGCTCCATGCTTCCTCTTCGTCCAATCCTCGAGGATGGGATGGATAGCTTCGATAATCTTATGACCAGCAGTGTGTGATTTAAGCCTCCTCTGCCAATGGAAGAGGAGCTAACCTAACCTAACCTAAGGCCCTCCCCCCGCACGTACGCGCCCCTGCCAACGGCCGCGGTCCAATTTATCACATTGTCCGGCTCCAAGTAGGGAATTATTCATACTGCCCGGTCCAAGTGATAAATTCAAGCTATCTCAAACACTGACTTATTACATGGACCACGAGCCGTCGGGCATTATTAATAAGGGCCGGTCAAAGTGATAAATTAATCACTTTGCCCATCGCTCTTGGGAATTATTAATAATGGCCGGTCCTTATTAATAATGCCCAATTAATCACGTTGCCCGTAACATATATACGAACAGTATTTAAAAAATAAAGATGAAAGAAGAATGTTACGAAAAAAGTTGATGAATTTCTTTTTTAAATTTATTAAAATTATTGTTAAAAATTATTGTTATAAATTGCAACTTTGTTTCATTCATTTTGTACCTATAGTGGAGATTATTATTTCTTATATTATCTAGAGAAGATTATTATTTCTTATTTATATTTTAGCGAGTACTCAATAAAATTAGATAAGTTTTATAATTTACATAAATGTAAAATAAAAATTAAATACATTTATCTACCTCTCACGAAAAATGTAATGAATATGCATTGCCTCTGTGACTTTCGGAACGAATTACGTATTAAAATCATAAATAAAATATATACATACTTATATTAATAGCTGTTGTATCTCCAAACTATCACGTAACACAGTTATTTCCTGCCTAGTGGTACTATGCATATTATTTTAAGTTTATTTCAGTGGTAATAAAGTTGGTAAATATTGCCTACAAGCCTCGAATTGAGAACCTCCTACTTATAAAGTCGGTTACAACTTACATAGTATGCGAACTCTTAGTATAGCCAATCGGTCTAAGTAGAATTTCTCTTTACTCCATATAAAAGACTTCAACGGCCAACAGGCGCTAATCACATTTTTCGAAATTATCGAATGTCAAAATTACGTAAATAATAATTTATACACTTATGCATGTACCATTAACTTATACATATTATAATGATCGTTCAATTTATTTTTTATTCAATAATACATTACAATTTAATATAAAAAAACAATGTCTATACTTGAAATTACTTAAGTATAAATTAATATTTTTCCGTATAATGTTATAATAATTATATTATACACAGAAGAATAAAATATTATGCATATACCTAGGTAAAATCATTTTAAATATTTAACTCTCAGAAATATGTTTGTCTTTACTATATAAAAGAAAAAAACTGACTGACTGATCTATCAACGCACAGCTCAAACTACTAGACTGATCAGGCTGAAATTTGGCATGCAGATGGCTTAACCTATGACTAAGATATCCACTTAGAAAGAATTTTTGAAAATTCAATCCTCAATGGGGTAAAAAAGGGGGTAGAAATTTGTGAAGTCCATGTGGACGAAGTTGCGGGGTATAGGCTAGTAACTTATATAGAAGAAACAGATGAACAATATAAGTACGTAGGTACCTACTTCACCAGGTAAGTTAGATATCAAACCCGTCTTTATGCATGAATTATGACCACCGAGAGATTATAACTAGTTTTAGTAATAGGAATAACGCTCATTTGGCCGACTTTCTATCGCGGTCGGCACGATGTAACTTATTTTTTTATCAACCTCCACTCTACAACTAATTTTCTTTACACCTAGTTAAGGACTTTGACCGAAAAAAACGATACTTGAAAGAAGCCCGAAAATATTAATAGAATAGAATAGAATATAATTGATTTTTATTCAAATAAAGTTTTACAAGTGCTTTTGAATCGTCAAAATAATTTACCATACCTACTAAGTACCTACTTAGTTTTTTAATTATTTCAAGAATTTGTTAGACATTTTCTTGAATAAATTATAGGTAAGTAAGTACTTAGTTAATACAGAAATTCCAACCTAATTTACAACCAGTTTTGATTAACTTATATTTTGTATTTACATCAAGTATAAAGTACCTACTTATGAAGTTGTAAAGAAATTAGCGAAAATATTGAGACAAATATTTCAAGATCACTTATTGAACGTAAAGAATAGTAGCTAAATTAATCTAATAGCTTTTATTTAGTTTACTAAGTATACTATGCAAAAACGTTTTGTAAAAGGTAGGTAGGTTATTTTATAACGTAAGTAATTAGTCAATCGAATTTTTAAAATTTCTAAATTTCCTGATTTAAAAGAAATGCAGGTTAAAATGTGTTAACTATGTCACTTCGCGAATTAACACGCGATTTTTTACACATTTATGCAAACGGTTTCGATTTGCTTATCAAAATTGCACCAACTACCTATTAGGTGGTGTTTTGTTGCTTTAGCTGGTGTACTAACGTAAACTTTAGATTGTTATCCTACTTACTTATAGTAAAACTGTAACTAACAGGCCGCGGCGAGTTAGCTTGTGCATACAAAGTAAAATAATTATTAATTTACTAGAGGATGCCCGCGACTAAAAAATAGCCTATGTCCGTCCCTGGGACATAAGCTAACCGTGCACCAAATTTCGCCAGAATCGGTTTAACTGTTGGGCCGTGAAAAGGTAGCAGACAGACAGACACACTTTCGCATTTATAATATTATATATTAAGTATGGATAAAGCAAAACTCTGTCTTTCATGGCCCATCCGTCTAACCCTTTTTCACGTTTGATACAGCGATAGGTGGCGATAGCTTGCATCTCGGGGTGGACAATGGACATACCTAAGCTATTTTTTATCCCACGTGAGTTCCCATGGGATTTTTAAAAAACTATGATAACTGACGAAAACTATGTCTCAGGCATCATCTATTTGATACAGAGGTATATAATATTATACCTTGCATTCTGGAGACGAATATTACCTACTCCTTTTTATCCCGGAAAATTAAAGAGTTCCCACGGGATTTTTAAAAACCCAAATCCACCCGGATAAAGTCGCTCGCAAGTATTATCTAGTAATATGTACTACTTACCTCTACATTATTTTTTACATTGTGCTTCCACAGTGTAGTGGCTGTTGCGACATAATATCCGATGAGCTAACACTTCGCATAATAAAGACATTATAAAGTAGGTGCGCAGTGTAGACCTGTTGTATTCTGAATGAGTTACTTTTACCAGAAGTTGTAGTAAGAAGCTTATCAAAGTAAGTGTCGTTCAAATAATTGTCACGGAGAGTGTGATATACCTACTCAACCCTTCTCAACCAATAACCATTGGTTGAAAGTGTTAAAAAATAAAATTGAAATTGGGGAGGAATTGTACGCAGATAATGTTAAGTGTTGGTTAAGTATCATATTGCTCTGAATTGGTATGTAGCTATCGAAAGGATACTATAAATTATACGGATGTATAACGGAACTTTCAGCGCGTTGGATTCGTTAGAGGATATTACCTACGTTCGGGCGGTGGAAGTTAAGTTATGTATCACCATACTTAAGGAAGGTGGAAGCTAAGTTATGTATCGGCTAGTATTTTCTTAAAATAATTTGAAAAAGAAAACACCTGTATATATGTAAACCAGTTCGTAAATAATAACTAATAAATTAACCTTTTTTCTTCATGTCACCAATATATTAAAACATATTTAACGCAAAGTGTGATTTACACCTTATTGTGATTATAAATGCAAAAATAATATTATGGACAAGCAAACAATCTATTTTTACGTTTTCATTGTAGAATATCGATATCATTAGCAACTAGAGCGTATCTTCTATTTTATTTAAAGACTGTTTTTGTAACAACGTATTAATAAAAACTCAACGCTTAGTTTTTATTTAACAAGGCTCTACAATAGCGTGAAAAATTGGGCTGACGGAAGTTAAAAGTGCTAAATGAATTCGGATTTCCGCTCAATTCGAGATTTATCTGATTGTTAAACTTTTTGCCCTGAAACTAATACTGATTTGTGCCAATTGTTTTTGATAATTGTAAGCAAGTTCTTTCTTACCAAATAAAACCTACTGAAAATATTTTCAAAATCAGAACTCGGAAAAAACTAGGCTGCGAAGTCTTTCTATCCTCGATATCAACCATATTGAATATTTTTGTATATTTCTCAATACTGAGTATTATTCAACAAAGAACAACTAATATCTACTTTTAAATACCAATTAAGGAGAAACTTTATTACTATCAAAACTTTAAGTAGCTAGGTAATAAATATGTATGAGAAAAATAAGTGTAAATTCAAAAACCACGATGCGTCTTCATTTTGGTCCAATAACAGCCAAAAACTATAAATTCCATTACAATGAAACCGTACGATCTTAGAATTTGATCAATTGCAGACAATAGACTTATGTAACATGCCGTATTGTTTTAGGGTTCTGTACCAGAATAATAAGAAACGAATTCTTGCGGTGCGATTTCATCCATCTGCCCAAACTCCAAATACCACTCCACCCCTCCCTTTCTATCTCTGAGGTTTACAAAGCGAAAAACTTGAAAGAAATAATAATAATTTATTGTTGATAGAGGTAAGTAAAATTACAAAAAAAAAAACTGTAGGTGCCTAGCCTCAACAAATAAACATAGTTACGCGGTCCTAAACAAAACCTTGTTTTTGAGACAGTTGGTAAATGTAACCAAAACAAGTTTTCCCATGTACGGAACTCTCGATAGGTGAGTCTGACTCACACTTGGGTGGTTTTATGTTATGTGAGGTAGATTTTAAACAACGGTTTAGGTTGCTGGGTCAAAACATGGCATGCGTTAAATTGATTTTTTATTGAGGTTAATACTATTTTACAATTGTTTTTTTAAACGCTACTGTTTGATTCGCGTGTAGACTGGGTGGTCGGTGTCAGGTACAATAGAATTTAGCACGAATATAATAATTAAACAATAGCACTAAGAAAACCTACTTAAATCCAATTTCAATAGTACGCTTACCTACCGAAGTAGGTATACAATAATTGTTTTGTAATCCTATGCAGGAAGTAGCGAAACTGATTTTTGGCAAAATTAATGTGACGAGGATAAAATTCACTGTAGTGTACCGAGAAAGATATATTTTGGTAATAAAGCAAGTAAGCCGCGGCGACGGGAGCAAAAATCAAATTAACTTTATCGAATAACAACAGCTATAAATATGTAGACCATTCATATATACCTAGGTACATGTTATTATTATGCATCCTGAGCCTGTAGCAACAAATTTTAGTAAAATTATGAATGGTAGGTATGGCTATTAAAAAGCCTGCTCGAGTGTTAACTTATTGAATAATAATGATCACTATTTCTTGAAGTAGTACCTACATACTTAATTATCTTGTTACAAGTTCTAAGGGTTGTTACACATGGACATAATATTAGGTTTCAAGCACATTGTGCAGTTTTACTAAAGAAAAGACGGGTTTACTATTAGGTCTTTCATTGATTGTAAATTATTTATTTGTTTATGGCCGCAAATTCAACCGTCTGGGTTTAGGTTTATTTTAAATCCCGTGATGAGGATAGATAAACCTAGATTACTTGTTGTTTCTACTTGAAACTGAGAAAATTTGGTCTTAATCGCTTCAGTAATTTCGAAGATACCTATAGGATGAGCTTTGATAACCTGTCTTCAAGTACTGAGGAATTTTGGACGATACAGTATTGTAATAGTAGGTAATTACAAACGCGCGCTTTTCGAACGTTTTTAAAAAGGCGCGTCCGCATCGCGAATTAATCGCAACGTATGGATGGGCCCAACAGTTTTTTATTCCTATTACATTACATTACATTGCAACACCGCAAATATTATACAATTTTATACTTCCTTCCATTCATCCGTGAATGTAAGTAATAGGTATCTTTTACATTGTTTACAGTATACCTACATTTTTTGCAAGAGGCGGTACTAGCTAAGTAAGCTTACCCATCTCGGATTCGCAGGCATGTCATGAAAATCCTTTTGTAGGAGGGGTCTTAGTAATAGAAACATACAAACTACATGTAAAATCTCAAGTTTCTAGGTTCAGATGTTTGTGCTGTTTGTTGATAATGTCAGTTAGTTAGTTTCTCCTATTAGTATGAACGACGCGATGTTCATCTACCTATGAATGATCTGCCAATAATGCGCTTTCCGGCGTGAGGTTCAGCACATTGGCAGGTTAGTAAGCTTATAATTTAATATAATCTACATGTAAAAATGTAAAAAGAAAAGTGCTGATTCAATGACTAACTCATCAACATCCTACAAAGGTGAAATTTTGCAGAGATTCCCTTTACAATGTAGACGAGGAATAATGTAAAACCTACGGGAAAAAGTCTTAAAGACCTTAAGTCTACGGGAAGGGAATAAAGAAGATTTATATTCACACGGAGCGAAGCCGCGGGCGATCGCTAATTAAATTATAAGCCCACGCAAGACTGGTAAATAGGTAAGTACTATAAATTGAAAGTGGGTAGAAATGCACACTTTGGTTTTGGTTCGACTTAGGTACCTACATATGTAATCAACAGTTTTCAGCTAAACAAAAGTACAAACTTGTACGCCTCTGTTAACATATTAGACTGTTGAAAATTCAAGGACAAGGTCCAACATAAATTTTAACATTATTGGTAAGTGGTAAGAAGACACTTGATAGTGGATAGTACGTGGGTGTCTGTGAAAAATTGGCAATAGTATCTATAGGTTTCGTGATAATATCACCCATAGAAAAGACAAGTAATTTTTAAACTAATTTCGGTTATTTAGCAGTAACTGTGTAAAAATAAGGCACAAAATTACATTGGTACTTTGAAAAGAAAAGTGCATAGGCAGTAAGCCCCTTCTAGGCAGGTGCACTCCACCTTAGTACATCTGTACTCATGTGATTTTAGGCTACATCATCCCCATACTATTTGATATGATTGCTGTGAAGCGCAAGCAATATAGTTGTGGTTAAAGAATTTTATTCTCAAAAGAAATTATGCAGATTTGACTTAATGAGAAATTATAGTAACAAACTTAAGCAAATTTTATCTTTCGGCACAGCGATTTATTTATTTTGCATAGTTAAAAAAATCGCTAGAATCACTTGATAGCTAAAGAACTCTGGTCAAAGCAAAGACAGTTAAGTATGGCTTGAGGGTGTCTAGTTTTTAGTATAAGACTTTAGCCGTAAATGATATAATATTACACTTACGGAGATAATGCAGGCTGGTTGCGGAAGATATCACAATATCAGATGTCAATCGCAGCGTGTAAACACCGGTAGCCTGTCAAATCTGGGTTAAATACCGCCAGAGATCCATAAAGATGTGCATAAAATTCACTGTAGAATGTAGAGAAACTCATTTCCTCTTGATGAATGAATTTTCATTAAGTATTTCTTTACAATTTTTTTTACAGCATAGATGGAATACATTAGAGTTACGTTACTACTTCGATAGATTTATTTTTAAAAGTTGAGGAGCTGGATTTAGAAACTGAGAGGTCATGGGTTCAAATAATTTTGATTATCTATTACTTTACCTCTAGTACCCTTAGCAGCTTAGCACAGCTTTACGTTCAGTTAGAGGGAAGAGGAAGATTAGTGTTAAATAAGTTAAGTTATTGTTAGATTAATTATTAATTAAAAAAAAAAAAAAAAAAGAATTAGAGACTACGATTGGGGGAAAGACATCTTTGTTTTAAATAGTACAAAAAAAGAAGCAGGCTCTACTTTAGGGAAGTAGCTATTTTCTTAATTCTTTGTGCACATAAAGTATTTACGATTATTTAAACTTCAGTAGTTCAAATTGCGAATTTTAGTTCAATAAACTTTAGTTTGGTTCATAAGATAATTGTTTTGCAAACCACGCCCTGTGATGTCAACAATCGCAAGAATGAAAGTGCACAAGAGCCTTAAAAATTCTGTTCACATACCTGGGGAATCTACAGATCAATTTACGTGTTTGTTTGTTTATAAGAATAGGTAAATATTAAGTAGAAATCCCGGATATCTTTATTTATTCAAAAAAAAACCCAGTTATATACGGGATTAATCCTTCAGATTTGCACTTACATTGATGAATTTTGTCCTATATAGATGGGTTACATGTAAATTTTAATAGAACTGTTACGACGTAATTTTTCCTCAAAAATCTTGAGTTAATCCAAGAAAATTCTGACTTTTTTTTAGTAGAGTCACTTAAGTTTTGTTAAGAGGGTATGTTTTTGTTACCTTTGGGGTCACGATTCTAATGAACGGTTGTTGATTAGTTATTTATATGCTCCGAATTATTTGACTGCCTGGTATGTAGTACCCATGCGTCACGATGCACGACTGTGCGTCAAGAATTGTATCTAACCGAGATCTAATGATGTAACGCTTCCGGCCCCAAGTATTACCTCATTGTTGGGCTCGGAAGCTCGATGGCTCGCTCCCATTCTTTCAGCCGGTTCAGTGAAAGGGTCCTCCGATACACTTTTACCCTCGACGGCGCCTGCGCACAAGCGGGTGCTAGTCTTACGCCGTCTTATAAATTCGGTGAAAACTCTGCGACATCACATTACGAATTCGGCGGCTGTACCAAGCGGCCGTCCAATCATTGATATTTACGGTTTAGTGTTGTGCTAAAACATAGTGATTTAGTTTCAAAAACGTGTTTAGCGTTCTTAAATAAACGTACAAAATGAAATTCACGGTGAGTGCGTGTTTTGTGATAAGGGAATAGAAAAGTGCATGGTTATAGGTGATCTAACTCAAAGGATGTATTTTTAATAACAACTAACTAGTGTGATTAATAAAATTAATGATATAAACTGTAATGTTTGAACTTTAGTGATAATTCGTGACAGATAAATAAGAAATTGAAATATAAAATTTATTCACAATAAGAGAAATTGGAGATGATACTTTAATACCTACGATGAAAACTTGATGAATTCTTTTTTAAATCAAAAACTGTTAACAGAATAGCAATTATCGCCTCCATTACAGAGAAAACTATAAGTAATATGTACTATAGGTACTCAGTAATAGAGCTTTCATCCATACAGTAACTTTCTAAGTTTAACTTTCAACGATAATATGTTAAAGACTAATTGCATACAAATTGGTCCTGCATAATTGTAGGTTTATTTTTGTACCGAGTAAAAGTGGTAAAAGTGAAATTAAATTTATTATAGCAGTTATAATCTTGAACATTGCCATGCGGGTCGTTGTTCTAAATATTATGAATAACAAGTTTTTTATTCCCGCAGCTTTATTTGCATTAATGAAAGTAAAATTAGATTTTGATTAAATAATACCCCTATTAGTGGTTGTGAGCTTTACGTGAATTTTGTCGTTTCAGGTGTTCATAGTTCTGCTTACCATATCAACAACATGGGGTATCAAATCCAAAAAAGAAGAACCAAAGGATAAAAGAGAAGCGGCTGGTACTTATCTACCACAAAGCTCTCAAAACTATCAGTCACCATCCTCAGGTCAGGAGGAAGCTAATGCTATCAGCATTGGAGCCGGATACAGCATTGGAGGTGGTGCCAAGCCCACTTACAGTTTTGGCGGTCAAAGTGCGGGAGTCGGAGCCTCATACCAGTTACAGCCAGAAAGTGGGCATTCAAACATTCAACTGGCACCAATTTCTTTCCAGCAAGCCAATGGAGGTCTCGTCTCCAATGATCTCTCGCAACTAATGAGCCAAATATCTCATGGACTTAATAGTGGAGCTATCTCTTTACCATCATCAGGTGGCCAAGGAGCTCTTTACCAGTTTGCAGGTCAAGGCGGTCAAGGAGGTCAAGAGATATCTTTACCCCAATTTTCTTACGGAAGTCCTCAACTACAGCAATATAGCTTAGGCGATCAAGGTCAAGGCTCCCTTCCAACTTACGCTCTCGGTACTAAAGGCCTAGGCACCTTTAAGTCAACAGGTCCAGTTTTATTTAGTCCGGAATCTTCTGGTAACCAAGGTGCACTGAGCTATGCAGCACCAAGTTTTGGTCAATCATATCAAGCGGCTGCTTTGCCATTAGGAGATTCAGGACATTCTTTCCCTGGTTTCTCCTTCGGCGGATCTGGCCAGTCGTTGGGTGGATCTCTGAAAGCATTCAGTGGTAACTACGCTATACCAGCTGGACAATCTTCTTTTAAACCCTCAGCTTTCTTAGGAGCATCTGTCCAAAGTGATTCAGGTGCTGGTTTGGCAGGTCTCTCTGGATCGTATGGATCTCCATCATTCGCTGCCTACCAACAATCCGCTGGTGGTCACGGTGTATCTTCTCTCGGCTCTGGCGGACATGGCGCTTCTTTCGGCTCTTTATCTGGATATTCCGGTGGTCCATCTAAGGCAATAGCAGCTTCATATCTGCCTTCAAAATATGAAGGTGTCGGATCTTTGGAATCCATTGCGTCTGCATTTTCAGCTAGTGGTCAAATAGGGGCACCTGGAAGTACTTATGGCTCACCTTCAAGTGCATACTCCAGCAACGCACACGCCGCATCTGCTCCATCCCCCGCCTATTACATTTCATCCGGTAAACATTCCTCACCTAGTTTTGGCTTAGGCAGTTCGTCTTTCAGAGGCCCTGTATCGGGTCATAGTTCATTAAATTCTTTTTCTTCGGGACCTAAATATAGCTTTGGTGGTGGACACGGCAGTTCTCGTTATGCACCAGCTAAAGACGTCCAAGGTTCATACAGTGAATCCAATTACAACACTATCAAATACAGCTCGGAGCTTAAGCCACGTTTCAACTAAGTTTAAAAAAAATATAGAGTGGACTCTGCTGTAAATAACGCCTATTAGATGAATTTTAATCTTGGTGAAGAATGTTTAATGTTTGTGTGGATGAAAACGAGGCACAGACATAGTGATATTAAGTTGCCTTTGGTGATTTATTTGGGTACGTTCCGTTATTTGGAGTTATAAATGACTGCTATACTTAATAAGTATAATAAAAATATTTTCTAAGGGTTTTCTTCATTATCAAATTAAATGAAAAACAGTTTATACAACATACAAACTTTGAAACTAGTTATACAGCTGTTACAATTATATGCATTTAAAAAAGCTCAATTGGGCGGTTTAGTGACCACCGCATCAAATGTTGTTATCTTGTTACTGTGAATACCCAGTGAATTTCTGTACATAATGTTAGATGTAAGATTGTTTATTTATTGTTGATACGTTGTTTGTTTTAAGATTGTTATTGTGCTTATTAATAAATCATTGTTACGAAATATATCAATATTTTACTTGTGCCCTACAATCTTCCGACAACCCTTTGAAAAACATGCTAATCACTGAGAAAGGACTTCCAAGTATGATGGGCTAAAGATTAATACCATGCGTGTTACACATTTAGAAGTAATTATCATAGTTTGTCAAAGGAAGTTAATCGATAAAGCTAACTAAAAAAAATATACCTACGTAAGAACATAGCCCACTCACTAATTTTGCCTAAAAATAGAGACATGTCAATAAAAACCTTTTGGGATTTATTATAAACTACCAGCTTCTCTTTTAGTAATTTATGCCATGCCGATTCCATTAATTAGGATTTTTTTTTAATATTTGTAGTAGCTAAATAAGTCTAGGGAAATCAAAAATCTACATACCTATCTAGGCATCAAAGCATCCATAGATTTTCAACGGTTTAATACTTGTAAACCAGTAAGTAGAGACTTATTTTATTAGACTTCATCTGACGAAGCCATGGTCTTGAATCTGTGATGCCGGAAACTGTTAGGAATGAAAATGCTAGAAAGTGTTATAATACTACTAGATATTGAAATAGGAATTAGGTCACTTTTATAAACTTTTTTAAAATATCAAGAAACAAATGACATAACTAAAAAACTTGTACTTATTTAGTATAATGTAGATACCTTATTTATTCACCACATTATAATATTACCCAAGTGTTGAATGACGCTATAAGAGGAAAGTAGCTTAGGTATGTATGTACCTACTATAACATTTTAAAACTACAAACTACATAGGAAAATATTATATGACTAATATGTATATAATTGAGCCTTAGGGATGATAATATACGGTCTATTTAAGACTATCTGTTGTCATCCGCAATTTTTAACTTCAAACAAGAAAACGTTAAAATATCACCGTCATGTCGAATTGCTTCTCCGGTTCTGATGGAACTTAGGAAGCGCAGCATGTAAAGTCAGATTAGATCGTAATGTTATCGAACTAAAGTTTCGCCTCAATTCGATTTAAAAAAAAGCTTTTAAGCTATTTACGCGCTGCATCCGATCCAAATCCGTGAATTCTCCATCCAAAATAGCCGTAGTTATAAACCATTTCTAAATTATTAACGAAATTCGGCAATAAATTCGAATTTCAATTTATAGCTTTAAAACACGAAACGACATTCGGGTCTAGTGCGTAAACTCTCATACAAATATACTTATTATCTAAGTATTGCTACTTGGATCGCGAATTCTCGGATTCGTATTGGATGCACTACAAGCCTAACACTATGCGCAAACAAACAAACAGACAATTTTTTAAATGTATAGAATTAAAGTGCGGATAATACCTTAGCTCTACAAATGAATGAATCATAGGATTGTGTAAACACATGGCTATATTAGTCGTCCGAGTGGCCACGGTTGAAGAGACATGTATCTCGGTACTCGGTAGCGAAATGCGTTCACTTCCGAATTCTCGGTTACGTATTGCATAAAGGCTTTTTGTTACCGTTTTTATTTGATATCATTGTTTGTTTTTATTTGTTGTGAATGATTGATATTGAATTGAAATGAGGCGGTATGAACGTAACGTCGGAAACGGGCGGAAAGTAACAAATTGAAATTGTGGGGTAATTTGGTGGAAAGTCGCATTGATGACGACACACTTTATGATACTAACGATACCTACTTATCGTATACCAGAGGATGCCCGCGGCTTCGCCCGCGTGGATTTCGGTTTTTTTAAATCCCGTAGGAACTCTTGAATTTTCCGGGATAAAAAGTAGCCTATGTCCTTCCCCGGGATATATCCCATGTCTGCACCAAATTTCATTAAAATCGGTTCAGTGGTTGGGCCGTGAAAACGTAGCAGACAGACAGACAGACACAGAAAGACAGACAGAGAGACTGACACACTTTCGCATTTATAATATTAGTAAGGATAAGGATAAGGATGACAGTCCATCCGACTTTCATTCAATCAATCAACTTGTTTAGGTGTCTACAGCTGGGCATACTTACTTAGGTCTCGCCTACTTACGCCTCACTCATCCATAAGCTAGTTTCTCAATATTTGTGAAACAAAGTGGGTTTGGAGAGAGAGTGAGTTCGGTTACTCATTATCATCATCATCATCAATCCATTGTTGGCTTATTATTGAGCCCGGGTCGCCTTTCAGAAGGTTTTAGCCATAGTTTACCACGCTAGTCAAGTGCGGATTGGCAGACTTCACATACCTTTGAAAATATTTTGGCGGACTCTAGGCATGCAAGTTTCTTCACGATGTTTTCCTCCAACGTTAAAGCAAATGATACTTCATTGCTTAAAACGCACATAACTTCTAAAAGTTAGAGGAACGTGTCCGGGATTGAACCCCGGAACTCCCGGCTTGGAGGCCGACTTTTTTACCACTAGGCTATTAACGCTTGTCCGTATTTTGAATTTAAGTTACTAAACCTCTTCCAGGCTTTTCTACTGGAAGGCAATTGAAATTGGATACCTACATCCGGGCGATATCTCCCTAGGAACCCGTAGGTAGAGATAAAAAACTGAAATTAATTGTTTAGGTTAGTTGTTTAAGAGCACGGCAATTGTACCTTCTTGTTTATCACACTTTTTCCTCAAATATAATATACCTTGTAGGATTTAAGAATATTAATCGTGGAACAAAATGAGCAATCTGGGAGATATTAAGGGAGTGGTAGGGAATATATAGGAGAGACAAGGTAGCCGCAAAGTTAAAATTTTGATTTGCAGAAAGGGATCGATTTTTGTATGTTATTGATTTTAGCTCCATCTGATCTCATCGCTATGTACTAAAACGAAAGCTATGCTCTACATAATATTTTTCACAACTATACATAGATGGCGTACATTATTAAATGTTTTAGTTCAAAAGCTCGAATCAGATAGCGCCACTGACAGAGTAAAAAATAAAAACAACTCGATTGAAAATTTCGTGTACCCAGCGACTAAACTTGGAGCTGAAAAGATGCGAAGTCACGGTCGTATTATTTTTATTTATATATATTATTTATAATATAAGTATTTTTTATCGTCTAAAACAAAACAATGCTTTTATATTTTTTCGAACTAGATGATGCCCGCGACTTCGTCTGCGTTGATTCTGGGTTTTAAAAATCCCGTGGGAACTATATGGCATAAAAAGTAGCCTATGTTGTCTTTGTCAGTTTTCGGGATGCAAGCTACCTCTGTATCAAATCCATTATCCATATCCATATTAACCCATACTATTTATTATATTATAAATGCGAAAGTGTGTCTGTCTGTCTGCTAGCTTACACGGTCCATTCGCTTAGCCGCAGATACACACATTTTTCGTTTATCATAAAAGTATGGATTATACCAGAGCTTTACGATGTATATTGACCTATATCTACCGTACCTACCTACCGTACTTTTACATCTTTCCTATACTAATAAGTTGGTAAAAAATATTAGTAAGTTGGTTGGTAGGTAACTACATAGAAATCTTTGAGTAAAAAGGATCCCACTATACAACTTTTTCTCATCCTTGAATTCCATTAGAGCCACCAAGCAACAATATTACGAAAATACTTTGAATCATCTGTCAGAAACTGAGGTTATAAACTTAGGTCGGACGTTTACCTTCGGTAGCAAATAGAACAGAGGCGATAGAAAGCGCGCGCGTCGCACAGGTCTGGAGTGCGCCACCACCGCTTTGTCAAACTGAGAGGAAGAAAGAGAGCAAGAAAGACAATCTTTATTAGTTAAATTCATTACAACACAATACATTAGAATTCTGACCCCTAAACTAGAAACGTCTGTATTGGAGGTATAAAGTTAGCTTGAGTTTTTATCAAACATGACTAATCGAGGCGATTACACTCCAGTCTGCAAGTGTGTATTGTGCCTTACCGTTTATTTATTAGTCATTCACTCTAGTTTGGAAGTAGTTCAACAATACATGCATTATTTAGCTATACCAACTGTTAATTGCTACAATTCATATCTACTTGTTGCTAGATGTATTTTAGGGTAGGTAATTCCGCACTGCGAAATTTCACCGCGCAATTTTTCTACAGAATTCTGTGACATAGAAATTGAGAGGCGTTCGCGCGTAGTTTTTTCGCGAGTGCGTGCCATTTCCAAAATATACTGCAGAATTCTGCGGGTAAAATCGTGCGGTGAAAATTCGCAGTGCGAGCTTAGCGCCAGTCGTTACGCTGCTTGATTGATAGACTTCACACAACTTTGACAAAACTCTCAGGCATGTAGATATCCTCGAGATGTTTTCCTTCACTATTATACCTAGCAAGATAATATATTTAATTACAAGAGAAAAGGCGGGCAAAGTCTTAATTTATCGTCCGCCGATAGACGTTCGCAGCTTGACATAGGTCTCACTAGATTGTCTTGCGCTGAACGAATTCAGCGACTCCTTTCTGTTCCGTTCCGTCGAGCTACGTCAGTTACTCTGGTTCTCCTACGGATCTCCTCATTTCTGATTTGATCATGTAAAGAAACTCTAAGCATAGCTCGCTGCATCACCCTCTGAGTGACTCTGAGCTTTTTATGAGGCCTTTAGATAACGGTTAATCTTGGATCTACCTATATTATGTCATCATTAGCCAATTTTTCATTTAGGATAGTATGGACGCATAGAATTTAGTTAGAAGAAGGAGCGGTTCAGCTAGTCTTTAATATTTCGATGGGAACGCGAATGTGTAGCAAATCACCAAGTGTGGTCGCAATGCGTTTCCGCCGCGATGCAGGAAGCCGGCGTTCTCAGTGAAACTGGATCTGTTACGATGCAGGACAAAGACCTATCGGTCACTTCCCTAAGTACGAGTAAGTACTTCCATCTGGAACCGAAGGAAAGTTGCCCATAGCCGCTCATATAAATACGTGAACTTGATATTCACTGACACTTTTCCGAGCAACGGTGAATAGAACACTTTTGCTTAAAGTTACTTAACCGAGAAATGTAATTGCACAAAATGGTGAAAAAGGGATTCATTGTAAGTTTTCCATTGCTCTTCTTTAAATAGAGATATTTGGTACTCTGTTAACGTTACGTTACCAGTTTCATAACCTTCGACTTTAGTGCGAGTAGACTACAGGCCCATGTTTAAAAATGGGTGGGTCATATGAACCACCAGGTGACGTATACAGGACGATATAAGAGCATAAAATAATAAGTTTCAGCACTATGCCGTCACTTGTAAGCTGTCCAACAGAGTGCTGGTGAGAATTGAAAAGTGCAGGTAGAGTGAGTACATTTTGGTCATATATTTTTGTACGGCATTTTTACCATCGATAGATCCATGAAAAATAATAAGAAAGCGCGCAGTGCCGTAAAAAAATGGTGCGCCACAAAGTCAGTAAATGTTTTGATTTTCTGACAATTTCCGGGGTAAATTTGGTCATTTAATTCTGTACGGCACTAGTTTCATACTGTTTCAATACAGCCTCTAATCCATTATTCCGCAACGCCGTACAAAAATCATGCGACAAGGGGAAAAAATTGAGGGTAGCAACCCCCTCTCTTTCCGTGGTCCGGGGGGTGATTTGACAAAGTACGGCTTTGGTTCCAAAACATTATCTAGCACTCAAAAGTACAATTAAAAATAATGCCGTAAAAAAATTAGTGTTCATTTGAATGTGTATCAATAATTATCTTAATTTCATGGTATACTTAATTTTTAAAGCTGTAAAATCATTTGACTCTGTACGGCAACTTTTTTTTTAACATGATAGTGTAAAATACTATTGTTATATAGTATTGCCGTTCAAAAGAAACTGTTCTAAAAAAAATTATAGATAAATACAAAAACTGAAATTTTTCAAATTATTGCAAAAGTTTAAATATTCATAGATTAATAAAATATAGCAATTTTCTACGCTTTTCCCTTGTTTTAAATAGTATTAAGATAAATAAATTAGGAAAAAATTATGCCGTACATTTTAATGCAGACCATATCTTTTAGGCTGATGAAAATGACGCTACCATTTTAAGGGTGTAGTACTTTATGGCCATCTGATACTGTACGGCATTAACATATTTTTGAAGAGAACAATTGATAATATGATAAAATCACTATGCCGTCTAACTGAAGTGAACGGGTGTGTATATAATATCCACATCCCCTACAAACCTTTGGACCAACGAAAATGTACGGCATGTAAAAAAATATTATCTATGCATAAAACACTTTCAAAATAAATTAATTTTATGTTGTTTCAAATCACCCCCCGGACCACGGAAAGAGAGGGGGTTGCTACCCTCAATTTTTTCCCCTTGTCGCATGATTTTTGTACGGCGTTGCGGAATAATGGATTAGAGGCTGTATTGAAACAGTATGAAACTAGTGCCGTACAGAATTAAATGACCAAATTTACCCCGGAAATTGTCAGAAAATCAAAACATTTACTGACTTTGTGGCGCACCATTTTTTTACGGCACTGCGCGCTTTCTTATTATTTTTCATGGATCTATCGATGGTAAAAATGCCGTACAAAAATATATGACCAAAATGTACTCACTCTACCTGCACTTTTCAATTCTCACCAGCACTCTGTTGGACAGCTTACAAGTGACGGCATAGTGCTGAAACTTATTATTTTATGCTCTTATATCGTCCTGTATACGTCACCTGGTGGTTCATATGACCCACCCATTTTTAAACATGGGCCTGTAGTCTAGAGTTCACATCGGACGGGTGCGTCAATATAATTTTTGCGTGAATTTTCGTAAACACTTGTATGAAACTCCATCGGCCTTACTACAAAAATTTTTAAAGGCGGCTTAAACTGATGCTAAACATGTGCATCGTATGAGCTAATCGGAACGACTTAAACTTAAATAGTGTCTAAAGTTTTTGTAATAAGACTGCATAAGTTTGATGATTTGCCAGGACGCCATCGAAATTACTAGCAAGTAGCTGTCAATAAGCTTGTTTTCATGAAGTAATTTGTGGGTCGAGGAACACTGCATCTTATTTGACCCATAGTTTATTCGGTCGAGAGAATACACGCGCCAAACAAGTATTTTGCGTGACCATTCACCAACAGCCGGATTTACATTCAATTAGTTTCCGAGCCAAAGCAAGCATTTGAATGGTGTAAACTATTCTTTACGGGCAGTAAACACACAATGTGGTAACAACGCGCTGATTGAGAGTTCTTAACGCCTATTTAGAATTTTCTATGACGAATCGTAAAACTGGTATTTATTTCAGATTATTGCCGCTTTCGCTGCGCTCGCGCTGGCTAGCGAAGAAGACAACGAGCAGAAAAAAAGAGGAGCAGGGAAGGCGAATACTTTAAACGCGATTCCTACAGGAGCACAAAAGCCCGACTACACTTACAGCATTTACGCCCAAACGCCTAGTGCACAGAGTAGCCCTAGTCAGTCCTATCAAAGCCAAGTCCCCAATTCCTTCTATCCTAATCAAATCGCAAGCCAATACTATACCCCGTCTAACAATCCTGATCCATCCACGTCAAACTCTCTTCATACTCAAGTGAATCCAAATATCAACTCGCAAATCGCTCAACCCACTCAATCTCACTTCGTTCCTATTAACTTCATTCCAAATCCAGGTTATCAATCGAAATACCAAATTCCATCTCCTAAACCAACTGGGAACTTGCAGTTAGCTTTTATTCAGCAGCCCAGTATCCAACCTTCGCCAATAATACAATATCCTCATTCTTTTTTCTCACCGAGCCATTCCAATCATATTGCTCCTCAAAGCGCAATATTTGGTTCGCCAAGCCATTTTAGTTTTGCTCCGGCCTTGCAGCCCTTATCATTAGGAGGTTCCTTCCTAGGTCAACCGTCAATGGTTGTGCTTCCTCAGACCCATGCCGGCTTGTACAACAATTTAGTGTACCCTAACCCGACTCAAAGTTTCTATAACTATTACCCATCAACTTCACAAGCGAAGTATAGCTACGCATCAGGGCCGCCTATATCACAGTCTACTGATCAAGCCCAAAGCACCATTCCTCAATCTGTCACAAAAGAAGACAATATAATTTCACAGAGCAATGAATATTCTCCTTCGGACACCAGTTCCGGTTTTAAAAACTCTTACACCAGAAGTACTTACTCCAAACTTTGAAGATACAGAAAATTGCTTTTGATTTGCTTATTGATACCATTATGTTAAAGGCATTTCGCTTAACTGAGTAGGTTCCTATGGTAGTGGAGCGTTGCGGGAGGATGCGAAGAGGTAACGCGAGAGCTCAGTGATTCGCCAACTTGTGAAAACTGTCACCCTCCTGCACTCCCCACTACCGCAAGAGCCTACTCAGTTATGTCCATTTATTTATTTTGTTCCATTTATTTGATAAGTAATGATGTTGATTTTTGGTTTTGTTATTGTAACAAATATGTTATTGTTTAATTTTTTAAGATTTATAATTATTATTAGTCTTTTTTAACAACGAGGTGTTTAATTACTATCATTTATGTTGGAGTTATGGTCTTAGCCTAGGGCAGTCATGACTTTCTCGCCATTAGACTTCTTTAATGATAACTAACAGCTAAGTTCCTTAAAACGTTACGTTATTACAATATCAGAAACACCTACACACCCACATACTTTTTGTTTTCGAAAATGTTAACAGCACCGATTGCAATTGCATGATCTTTAAAAATAGTTTTAACTAAATATTCTTAGCAACGATATTATGATGTACAAAATAGGTGGGCATGATTTTAACATACTTTTGAAGACGGGCAACGTGTTCAAACTAAATCTCCATCTTTACACAAAATAACGCGAAATTTTTATTTGTAGTAGTGCAAGGATAACTTATTTCGCAAAAAATATAAATGATTTTTATTAAGTATACTATGTTGCGTTACTTTGATTTACATATATTTAGTTACAGATCAAATATAAGTGGCCGCAGGCTTATTGCAATATGTAAAAAATATTAAAAAAAATCAGATGAGTGTGCCAATAGTTATCGAAACGCGTGACCAGTGATCACAGCATCTTTAGTGAAAGGAATACATAGTACCCGATAATTGGTGCTTGTACTATTTGTATCATTTATAGATACGCAATCTGTGCTATAATAACAAGTGCTTTCGATTGTATTATATGAGGAGTTTATTCGTAGAACGTTCCACACAAACGAACGTAGATTGGTTATTTGAATATTAAATAGTAAGTAACTAATTAAACTCATTATAATTTTGTAGGTAGGTATACAATACACATTCGAGAAAGGTTGGTAAGTAGTTTTTCAGATTTCTGTAAAAATGTGTAGTTTTAAAGTCACAGGGCTCAAAGATTTACATAGATACTTACAAATCTTTGAGCCATTGTCACTTTGAAAATACAGATTGTTACGGTTTAGCTTTAATATTTGATTTTATAACGTGTTTTAAAATAAAAATTCAATTAAGTCTGATTGGTTACTATTTAAATGAAAAACAGACTACGTTTGTGTGGAAGCGCTGGGAAGCGTGCTAAGGAAACTTCTCTCTCATAAAAACATACGAGTACTATGTATAATGCAATTTGATCGACAGCTGGTTTTAAAAGTGCATGTAATTTCTTAACCTATGTTATTGTCTGACATTTATACACTTTTACTACTTAAATTATGATAGTAAAAAGTTTTGAAAAGACTTTTACACACCTACCTAGCAATAAGTAATAGATTCCACATGTATTCTACAGAAATAGAACTATTTTATAGAATATAGATGGAATGTTGACGACATAGGGGTGGAAACTCGGCCGGGGGCACCTTGCGGTACAGTGGTAATAAGGTTAAGAGGTGACAAGATCGAAAAGCTCCTGAGCACACTGTTCAGGGTTGTGACCATCAAGTTTTTTAGTTTCTTCCAATTGCCTACGACTTGGCGTACCTACCAACAACCAGAGCAAGATAAAAGAAATAAAAAGTCATGCCAGTTATTAAAGTCCTCAGATCGTCGTGGTGACGCATATTTTTGGGTCATTTACATCAGTCTGTATGTATGTTGATTGTTGATGACACACTAGATAAGAGCCGAAAAAAATGCGGTTGACGTGTGATGTTGACATCACTTGCATTTTCAATGCTGAGAAATGCAGTGAATTTGGCTCATGCGAATTTTGCGAATCTTTCAGGTCGAGTTGTAATTTGCGATCTGAAGAGTAGGCCTCTGTAACTCCTGCTCTCTTTCTTTTGTTGATATAAGTCCACTCTGGTTATGATTTATGATCAACACAGATCTACCGAAATTGCCGGCGCACGTGGGTATTCTGTTTAATATTTCACCTAACATTGGGTGAGAAAGAGATCCCTGGTATAAAGATTTTCCTTTCCTCCACCATCCGCGTGGAGTCGAATGTTTTGGATGAGAGGCACGATGATTTTCATTTGTTACCGAAATCAAGCGCGCGAAAATGGGTTGACCAGTCGTTGGGAAAAGTATTATTGAGAAAAAAAACCATTAAATTTATGTCTGTAATGTATAGTTATTTCAAATAATTAATAAATAAACTATGTCTAAAGTTGTTTTTTTAGAATTATCATACTCCTAATCTTATCTATTAACGCACAAAGTTGTCATAAATGTGTTAAAATAGGAATCTTTCAAGGCTCAAACTTTAAAAGAAATATATTTTATTTCCAGTGTTTTATGTATCAATAAACCTAGACAATGATGAGACAAATCGTTATAATACTTAGTTTTATCAAATAATGTCGGTATCTCCCTTCTACGTTGGTATGAAGAAAGCACCGGAATGCCTCACCTTAATATTATAAAGAGGCAAAGTTTGTAAGATTGTAAGTTTGAATTTAGGAAGTAATCTACGGAACAAATGATCCAATTCTGAAAATTCTTAACTACATTATCACTGACTATAAAAATATAGGCTAAAAATACGCGAACGAAGTCATGGGAAAAAGGGTGTAGGGTACAATGAGGTACAGTTTCTGAGATCGTATGTTTGGATGTAAGTAGAGGGAAATGATTCGAATCAAAAATTCTTTTAATGATATATATCTATAATATCCACTAGCACTAGGTACTTATAGGCTATAGATAAATTGCGTGAACGAATTCACAGGAAAAAGCTAGTTTAACATAAGCGTGTTTATTATATAACAAAGGAATCCACTTATTGCGATTATTGCCATTATGATTTGATATCTGCTCTAGAATTTACTATTTGAAAACCACGAGAACAGCTTGCCCTTCTCTTACGTAATTTAAAATAGTTTAAATTTTGGTAACAACAAGCTACAACACATGTTATAAAGTAAGGCTATGTAGCAAAGAGTTTTGCTACATCTCTGGGAACGACTGAAACTGAAATTTAAAAAAACGTCTTCAAGAAAGGAAATAATTGCGATTTCTGTACGCTCATTCAGACCATTTGAAGTTAATAATCGCATTGCTGAATTAGATTGGTGGGAAGGTGAAATAAATCTCTGTTTATAGAAAATAGCTAAGCTAAGAGATAAGGTGTTCCACTGTCCACTTCGTTTATTAATATGTTACGTATACTAGAATTTGAGGTAGATTGATAGATGAAAATTCTTCTTATAATAATGTAAAAATAGTGTAAAAATATACATTTATCTATCTGTTTGTTACCTTCAATAATAAAGTTGAAAGTAAGTACAGTTGTTGTTGGGAAGGGTCCTGATATAGTTCTGTTAGCACCATTAACGTAGGTACATTAGGAGGCACGTTAGTCGCATTGAAACGCATGCCGGGCATTAGTTAAATACAAATCAGAATCACTATCACTTTTCTTGTGAACAAGAAAAATCAGCCAAGTGCGACTCAGACTCGCCCATCGAAGGTTCCGTACTCGGGTATTTTTCCCGATTTTTTGCACTATATATCAAAAATTATTATGCATAAATATAAATAAAAATCTGTTTTAGAATGTACAGGTAAAGCCCTTTCATAGGAGACCCCACTTGGTACCTATAGTAATCCTACTTTGAAAGTTGAAAATACTTATTATTTGTTCATGAGCACATTTTAATTTTTTGTAATGTAATCACAAATTCACGGTTTTCGGGTGTTTTCCTTTACTTGTGATACAAGAACTACTTACCTGCCAATTTCATGATTTTAGGTCAACGGAAAGTAGGTTTTGACAGCCACGACAGACAGACAATGAAGTGATCCTATAAGGGTTCCTTTTTCCTTTTCAGGTGTGCGGAACCCTACAAAACTAGAGCATAACAAACGCAGGTATAATAGGTATAATATGTCCACAACGACTTCATTTGTAAAGTCTGCCTACGCGAATCCACAGACGGTCAACGCGGAGAGCTACCTATTATGTGAAAATTCTGTATCATTATATTACATGTATGTTGTAATAGAATTGCGTAATACCGCCATAGGAAATTATTCGAG
Source organism: Maniola jurtina (assembly GCF_905333055.1). Classification (NCBI taxonomy): domain Eukaryota; kingdom Metazoa; phylum Arthropoda; class Insecta; order Lepidoptera; family Nymphalidae; genus Maniola; species Maniola jurtina. The sequence continues at coordinate 4,641,808 of NC_060044.1, forward strand.
CGAACACTTCATAAGTATGAAATTGTATCTTCATTTGAATATGAAGCAATTTCGAAGACTGACAGAAGTCGAACATCCGTTAGTTGTTTATTCGAATTGTAAATTCGTTCGCGGCATGCTATAGGGCGATAATGGTTGACATGTACCAATTTATTTTTTAACCCCCGACCCAAAAAGAGGGGTGTTATAAGTTTGACGTGTGTATCTGTGTATCTGTGTATCTGTGTGTCTGTGTATCTGTGTATCTGTCTGTGGCATCGTAGCGCCTAAACGAATGAACCGATTTTAATTTACTTTTTTTTGTTTGAAAAGTGGCTTGATCGAGAGTGTTCTTAGCTATAATCCAAAAAAAATGGTGCAGCCGTTTAAGAGTTATCAGCTCTTTTCTAGTTTTCTTGTAGAAAAGAAGGTTACATAACCGTTAGGTTCATAATATTATGTCAATTGACAAAATATGTCAAGCTGTCAAGATGGACGTTGCCTTGATACATAATTATTTATTTGAAAATGATGTTTTGGAAAACTCAGATACTTTGTCGGGGGTGTTATAAATTTTTAATTTACACTTGTTACTACCTACATGAGAGCTAATAACTGCTTTTTGTTTTTAATTTCTACATTTGTGACATGGATATGTATGCAGGGTATAATTTCGTAAAGTTCTCTTCTTAGTTTCTTTTAACTACCTATATTGGGATCCGGAATATTAGGTTACGTTAACTTTGAATTAATTAACACGGTTCATCCGATGACAAAGCTCTAAGACCTTGGGTTTCGCGTTGATGAGAGTCAGTGGGTGAATCAGAACTTTTCTTTTTGTTTATTGGTTGTTTCGTTTCGTCACTAAAATGATTCATTTCTGTTCAGACCTAATACTCTTATGATATTGAAGAATGTTAGTTGGGTAACTATGTAGTTGACGTCTTTGATAGCTGCTGACTCGTCTATCTATTATGATTTGAATGTCGAACGTCCGGTTTCACTGAAATTGGATCTGTCGATAAATTACTTATACTTACCTTTTGACAATTAACAAAGTTCCATAGTAAATTATCGATACATTACAGATCGATTGAATATTGAAACCTGACCTAAAGATAATAATCAGTTATTAGTAGATATTCAATCATTCTCTTAATTATTTTTTAGGTCGGCTTTCAATTTTCCAGCAAAAAATTCTCAAGTGTTCCTCAGTAACCACAAATCTTTTGATAAAACTAGGATGAAATTCATATTGGTAAGTATTCACTTATTATATTAGCATCAAAAACCGATTTTTTTCGTGATACGGATAAAATCTTCCCGATAAAATCGTAGACGTACCGTATGGTTCCTGGGTCATATGTGTCAACTTGAAAATTTCCACTAGCAGTACTTATTATAGACAACCACAGCGTCTCAACTCTCAATAGCTCAATACAATAGGAAAGGCGTATCGGATGCAAGGGTTACAAAGAGAGATCGCAATAGGATATCGGCTCCGCTCAGGTGGGTTAGAAAGTGCAGTGAAACCGATAGTGCTAGTCTAGGGCTTGGTATTTTTACATGAACGTGAAAACTGTGGTGGATAATGTGTCTTCGCGGCCAATGGTGGAGTGGTACAAGTATAAACGGATCATGGATGGACCAAAATAATTATAACCGGACGAGTTATCCTTATCAACCCGTGATAGCCTATTGGTTAAGAAGTCCGTTTTCTAGTCGCGGGGGACTGGTGTCTGATCCCGGGCATACATCTCTAACTTTTCGGAGTACTTACAGTATGATAGATTTCGCCAAATAAATATCACTTGTTTTGACAGCGAAAAAAACAGCCTCAGGAAACTAATGAAGCCTGGGAGCTTTCCATCAATGTTCTCAAAGATGTGTGAAGTCTGCCAATGCACATTTGGCCAATATGGTCGACTATGGCCTAATGCCTTTATATTTTGTGAGGAAACCTGTGCTTGCAGGTTACTTCACGATGTTTTCCTTCACCGTTAAAACAAGTGATACTTAACTGTTAGAAATGCACATAGGTATCTAAAAACTCTGAAAAGACCACAAAATTCAACCCCAAAAATAAAATAGGGGTTTGAAATTTGTGTGGTCCATGTGGACGAAGAAGCGGGAATAAGCTAGTACTAGAGTGTAAACCGAACTCTACATCGATTTTCAGTAGATACGGCTCGGCGTCACTGATTATGATTGACGGCGACCAGTCCACGCGCGGATGTGTTACGCAATGCTGTTACTCGTACCAAGCTGTCTTCCTGGGACCGACAACACGAACTCTCTTTCCGCAATGAGGTTCATCAAGATGGATAGCAGGAAGTCTGAGATCCCTGCCTAAAATATTTTTTATTGATGCCATGTGCTTGAGATTTGATCACGGTCACACGCTAAATGCTAATCGGAAACACAAGAAATGGATAAAAAAACGTACTCAAATACATAATTATTATATTTATATTGTAGATTATAACTACTAGATTATTATTAAGTCCCCAGTGTAACTTTCAAATTATTGGTCCCTATTATATACTTAAACCTATTTTTCTAGTTTACTATCATAACTTTCTCATATTTTACTTTAATTTGGAATGTGTTACGATTTCAAAAAAAAAAAAAACGAGTTAGACTTGCACACAAAGGGTTTCGTACCATCGTACAAAAATAACAATTTTAATATTTTTTTTGTGATGTAAGCACAAAAGGGTTTTGCTTTACTTGTGCAATAAGACCTACCTACCTTTCTTGGTTCTAGGTCAAAGGGAAGTGCCCCATAAGTTTCTAGAGAGACAGACAACAAAGTGATCCTTTAAGGGTTCCTTTTTTTACTTTCGAGGTATGGAAACCTTAAAAAATAAAGTCAAGAACTGAATGCAATCGCATACCTCATGTCAATATCGGATATGGTAATTTAACTTGAAATATCCATAATCTATACGGTTTTCATTAAAATCGCTTTAGGAATTTACAATATTATTAATCTATATATTCATAATTTGCAACATCTGTCCGGTTTAAATATTTACGAGGTGAAGAAATATGATGTGGTTTTTGCGAAAACATAATATTCCAATGAAATTAATATACCTATCTATTAATACAGATAGTAAGATTTTGTAGGCGTTTTGAAAACATTGAATTTTTTGACTTTAGAGTTTTAGACCTCATCATACTAAGAATATACATAATAGCTATACTTTACATATACTTTCTGCACTGATGAATGAAAAACTTTAGAAAACCCATGACAACAGCGTCGGTAATCGTAAAATGTATCAAAAAACCGGCTCTGAGGTCATGATATGGTCAAGCCCATATCCAACGACCTCTACTCGTATGTAGTACTTTGGTACTGCACACGACAACTTACTATACATATAGTAAGTTACTAAGCAATGTTGTTGTATGTTAAAAATTGTATGGTACTTTTTGGGCAAAGAACGTTAGATCGTAACCTTATTTTTACTACTGTGTGTTGATGATGGGTTAGACAGCAAAGTTTTCATATCCAAAATTTTACATTTCTGAAAGACATTTACATTGAATATATTTTGTTTATGATTTATTAACTCTAATAAAACATTGGGAATTGTGGCCGGAAATTATGTCTACTAAAAGTAGGTACTCGTACCTTGGTAATGTTTATTTGAATTGGTTTCGATAAAGGCAATATTATGTGGAACAAAATTGCGAAAGCTTTGGTATTGTGACTTTCATTATAAACACTTTAACTTTTGAGTACCGCTTTGCCCCAGTTAACGATTTAAGCTCTATCAACTACGAAGCTAGTTCTAAAGTCTAATGCAAATCGGCGGCAAACGATCTTACTGTACGTTAGCCATCGCCGATATATTTAAAAACTACTTATGCCCGCGACTTCGTCCGCGTCGACTACGCTTTACTTATTCTATCCTCTTATCTTAGGGGTTGAATTTTCAAATCCTTTGATGTCCGGATGTCTACGTCATAGCTATCTGCATGCGAAACGATTGTTGTTGTCGGCACTTGCGTGAAGGTTTCTGACCTAGCACGAGTCGCATCGCAAAGCATGCCGAGCATTCTAGTGTTTTATTAATTTTTCATATGTTAGCATCAAACGGCACATAAAAAGCATACCTACCTATGGTTGTGTTGTTAATAATTTTCATGATTATAGTCTATCCTAGGACTGATAAAATCATCTCGCAAAGAATCTCCATTACGCAGACTAAAACCATTCGTTCGTTCTTACGAAAATGGTGACCATTTGTAATCATATGCTTTTAACGGTGAACCATTCACCATGACGTTATAGATTTTTAAACGTAACTTAATAACAATCCTATTGTCTTTCTTGTATGAAATTGTATAAGGTCTAATCTAGATATCGTAACCAAGATGACAGGCAAAGGTGAAAAGGCATTGAAAAGGTTAGACCCTGTCAGTTCTGGGTGGTTCTGTTTAAATGTCAATATTTCTACAGATAATAAGAGGACAGCCTAATCTGAATCTATCTTATATAGATCCACACAAAGATTATAAAATTTCAGTTATGTAGCTCAATACATCTGTATTTTATAAAGTGAAGGCATATTCGCACGCTTGTGTGTGTAACACGCATGTACGTAGCAGCACAGGCTACATAGATATTGGCGCAGTGTTTAAACACCTTAGGATAAAACGGAATCTGCAAGCATGCTTCATAACATGGCGGCCCGTTACCAGTCTATTAGAAGTCGTTGAATGCCACATTACGATAAACAAACTACACGCGATGCAAATACCGCACGTGTCGGTGGCGCAGAAAAGGCATTGATTGACCATTTTTGCGGCGCTGTTGCAAGGTCTTATATTATGCGGGGGTGATTCGGATAATTTTTACAATGATTTGAGTCAATATACCGAGTCTGGAATTGGAGACAGTTACAGGTTTTAGTCTACTTCTTTTGGGGCTCGTTTATCAAAGGTGGGTAGGTATAATATTGGCAACTTGAACTTTTGCAGTTCCTAATAGTGATTGGGTGCTTTTAATGAACCATTGACGCAGATTCTACAGTGTCCTTCTATATTCCACTCATCTTCTATCTTGTATCTTGCCCTAACCTGGTTACCTAATGGTATGCGTTTTGTTAGAACTTCTATAATCATAATATTATCCTTTCTAAGTTAGCCAGCTTCCATCTTAGTTTGCATTATCACTTTCCACCAGGTGAAATCGCCAAAAATTTTCGTTACCTACTGAAAATATCGTCATTATATCAGTCTGTAGGCTTCCACTGCTGAACATAAGATTTCACTAGTAAGCGCCACAAACCTCTTCTTGCTTATCCAGTCGCTTCTCGCCACCCTCATCATATCGTCAACAATCGTCCTGGAGGCTTGCCTAGAGGACGCCCTAAACTCCGTAGTGACCTACGCGGTCTCCACTCAAAGCATGGCCTGCCCACTACATCTTTAGCCACAGAGCACTTATTATTTTAGCTTGCTAATGGTTGGAAACCACATAAGCCGCGGATAAAATAATATGTTTATGACGTTGGCATCAAACTCCGCATTCCTTTGGGTTGTGGTGGCATTCATATTACTATTATTTGCAGGAGTCAAAAATTTGATTCGCTTGCGGTCGGCGGTAATGATAATGTGCGATCATCGATATAGAATGATTGCGATAATGAAACTGATTGGTAACACACAGCTTGAACTTCTGAAAATATGGGCATCTGCAATTTAGATGATAATTGTATTCCTATATACATAGATGTAATTGTATTCCTTTTAGGATGTAGTACGAAACAGTTTAGAAAATAATCTCTATAGGCGTGAAATGGTCTGAAAATATTTGTAAGTATGATAATAATTTAAAAGTTTAGTATTATAAACTTGAAAGTTGGGTGATTTTGAATAGCAAGGGATTTTTTAATTTAATAGAATGAATATTTAATTATTCATAATTTTTTGTACTTTTGATTTTTCTAGACTCCCAAACTGCCTTGACTCAGGATTTCTTATCCGAGCAATCCTACAAGTACCTACCTACTTACATAACTTTATGTGGTTATATTGTGTCCATTGCAGGTGTCTACTAAGTAACAAGATATAGGTACTGGGATGTTTACTTTCATCGTTAATGATTATACTACCTATCTTCTATGTTTATATTATATTTTATTATGTTGATATGTCACACTTTGTCAGAGATGTGGAATCTAAGATATACTAGCTCATACTATGTTTACGCCTTTCTTAAGCCGATATTATGTAGAGTAGTGTATTTAACAACCGAACAAGTGATACGCGCGTCCACTTTTGTATCACACGGGTAACCGGCCGAACGCCTGCGCCTTACATTCAGAAAAAAAGTAATTTATATTTTTTTAATTATAATCCGAGCAAAGGTCAATAATCTATTCATCCTATTTAGTATTCATGTCAAGTTCTTCCTTTGAAATTAGATTGTAATTGTTTTTTAATTACATCTCCAATTAGGCAAAGGTTAAAAATATATTCAGTTTATTTGAACAGTTAATTGATTCATTAAAATTATGTTATTGTAATTGCTTGGGGGATGGAAATAATTAGGGATGTTACTAATAGAAAATGTTTGTAATTATGTGTTTGTTTGAATTATAGGGTTTCTTCGGCTTCGCTTGGCCGGTTGGATGTAAACACATAGTGCAAGTAAACATGCGGTGACTGCCCTGTATAGTGATTGAAGTGTGACGGACTCAGTGCTGAGCTTTCGTGAAGTGCTAAGTTTCCAGCCATCATGTTCTTATCAAAGGTAAGATGTGAATACAATTCAATTATCTTCTAAGCACGGATCTCCCTTCAGAATGAGAATGGTTAAGCCGTAGTCTACCACGCTGGCCAAGTGTGGATTGGCAAACTTCAACATTAGTTGATCGGCTAGTGGCTAAGTTAAGACACGCACTTTTAATTTTTCGGAGCTACACCTATGCGTTGCGTTATTGCTTTAATGGTGAAGGAAAACATCGTGAGGGAACCGACATGCCTGAGAGTTCTCCCTAATTTCATATACTTAAATAAAAAAAATATTATAAGGATTCCGGGATTCATGCATCCCTAATTTTGCGGAGCTAAGTAGGTTTGTCCGTATCGCTTGCTTTAACAGCAAAGGAAAACATTGTGAGGGAACCAGCAATTATTAGCAGAATAGCTTCATTATCATAATCAGCAACCAATCACCGGCTCACTACTGAGCACGGGTCTTCTCTCAGAATGAGAAAGGTTTGACCATAGTTTATCATGCAGGCCAAGTGCGGATTGGCAGACTTAACACACCTTTGAGAACACTGTAAAGAACTCAGGTTCTCAGGTGTGCAAGTTTCATAACAATGTTTTCCTTCACCGCTAAAGCAAGTAATTGTTTAGGTAAAACCTACATGTTTCCGAATAGTCTAAAATAAAATAGAATAGAGTATGCATATATACTCGTGTGGTTAGAGGTCGTGTCCGGGATTGGATCCCCGATCTCCTTACTAGAAAACCGACGTCATAGTCACTATCACCAACTCTATTTAACATAAATCATCAAGTCATCGTCATAATCATGATCAACCCATCGCTGGCCCACTAATGAGCACGAGTTCTCAGAATGAGAAGGGTTTGTGCCATAGCCTGCCACGATGCAAGTGGCCCAGTGCGCAAAGTAGGTAATAATTACTAAAAATAATGTTAAACCCATGTCTCAAACGAGTCTCAAATTTATAAAAAAAAATTGACGTAAAAATAAATTTATTTTGGACAGCAAATAGGGCAATGTTAACGTAAGCATTTTGCAATGATATATACGAGTACAAAAAACAACATTTTAAATGATAACAATGTGAACTTTTATTTTGCAAAAGACATCTTTTCACAGCATTTAAGTGACCTACTTTTTGACGATTGATTCCAGTTTTGCGGTCGTTGTCTGACCAAAAAGAGCCGAAAGTTTGAGCTCGGACCACAAAAAGTTGATTAAGTATGTATGTATTTGTAAGTTAGATTAGGATATTTGGTTACTAGTTGTAAAATGGCAGATAGTAAACGATCAAACGGATTTCAAATATCTTCTATCTAGATCTACTTTTATTTTATTTTTTTATTGGGTTTAACAACAGCTTGTAGGTACATCAATAACAATTCAATTTTACAAAATATTTAAGCAAAATGCTAAGCTAATTATTATAGGTAGACACAACATGCAAAAGACAGTGACAAAATTCAATTATGTACATTAAATTGCATTAAAAGTGGATTGCACAAGTTATTCATATGAGTGCAAATGTGAATTTTTGCATCATGAATGTGATCTACGGAACCACTGCAATTCTCTTAATGGTAATTGAAAGGCACATTATTCCAGATGGATATAAGCTACTTATAATATATTATTATTATTATTATCAATGATAAGTAGATATTTTACATAGATACATAATTGTTCAACCTGGGTGAAGCTGGGGCGGGCCGCTACTAAAGGACAAAGATGAAATGATCCTAGTCAACAAACCCTTGCTTTTATTGACGGTTACACCGTAACTTTAACCGCCTTTCATGCAACTGGACTTGAATAAGCAAAACCTCTACCAAAACAACATCAACAGTAGATACATGGGCGTTTTAATATACATTGCGTAAATTCTGTATCGACCATTAATTGGATATTGGATTCTTATGGTCTTCTACGCTAATCAAAGCCTTTCTGGGTGAGTGGATTTGAATTTAAACGGTTGAGATTCCTAAAAAAGAGCATGGCATGTTACAAGAATCATTTTATAGAGTATTGGTTTTTTTAATTCGTGAAATCAAGGTCGAATGTTTTGCCAGTATTATTTTTTCGTTAAAACTTCTCTGCTTTAATATTTCTTATGTCTGAGGATCATTGAAGTTTGGGCTAAGAATTTTTGACTAGACAAGTCTAAAATTGATTGTGGAATGACCTCCTTTAAAAAAAAATCTTAAAGTATGCTCCTGAAAAAAGCTTATTATGTACACAATCAAGGATAAAGTAGGGTTTAACTTATATTCATAGATATGTATATAGTAGTTTACTCCAATAATTCGCGGGACTGCATACATACCTCATGGCAAAATATCTATACTAATAAATAAAATTGGAGTGTCTGTCTGTAATTTCGAAATAACTACCGCATATTAAGGTCATATGGTTATTTGAACGAGACTATAACTGAATCACACGTTTTTAAAATTTTTGTCTGTCTGTCTGTCTGTCTGTCTGTCTGTCTGTCTGTCTGTCTGTCTGTCTGTCTGTCTGTCTGTTTGAAAAGGCTAATCTTGGGAACGGCTGAACCGATTTTGACGGGATTTTCACAGACAAGTAAAGAATTGACCAGGGAGTAACATAGGCTACTTTTTTAACCGACTTTCAAAAAGGGAGTTGTGTTTTTCTACCTATGTACACCGAAATCTCCGAGATTTCTGAACCGATTTGCGTCATTTCTTTTTTAATCGATAGAGGAACTTTGCAACATTGTTTCATAAAAAATTTGGGAGTCCAACTCCTCAATCCTGATGCTGCAGGGGATCTGACCAATCCACGCGGGCGAAGCTGCGGGCATCAACTAGTTGTAAATAAAAGATTAACCACTAAGTTTCTTGCTGCGTTATCTCGGCATTTCGAACCAGTCAGTGGTAGATTCAGTTGACGATTCAAAAGCACTCGAGTTTTTTTTTAACTAAAAATCTCTCTATTTCTGTTATGCTTTTAAACTGCAAGTCCCATGCAATAATTTAGGTCGCAGAAGTTTTCAAGAAAACGGAATGTTGATAATCATTTTAAGATATTTTTATTGTTATGTTATGAATCATATGAATACTCTATTAGCAAATCAGATTGTGTTTGGTAAAATATTTAACATAATTCGTAAATTAAGAGATTTTGTTTCAAAATGATAGTATTTTAATATACAATGGATACCATGTCGCAATGGTGTTAATCCATTTATAACAAGGCCATATGAGTCTACAGCAGTATTTGACATTTTTAGCAAGTTTTAGTAATTTTTGTGACCTAAAAACTTGCTCATTAGTTTTAACTGATGATAAATTTATTAAGATTACGAAGGATAATATTATGATGATTTAATATTTTTACTTACTTGGATTGGAAGAACTAGGGTATATTAGTGGGATGGTTGTAAAATTTAGGGGTTATGTGCGCCCCGAATCAGTTTTGGCATTGTATGCGCCTAAATTTATTATTGTTTGGCACTGGAAACTCGCCACAATTGAAAAGGTCACTCAAGGGAAACTCGAGCTTCGAAAAGTTGTTAAGAAAATAAGGTTTAAATCAAGCGAACTTACGAGTAGGTACGTAACTTAAATCAGTAGGTAAACCAGTTAATGTTTTATGACTGTAAATAATCATCATGTCTACGAATGCGCCTACGCAAGTTTATTGTCATTTACTAATAATTGTTCGCCATGTATTAGATTATATCAAATTCAATAGGTGTGAGTAGGTTGCTTGGACTATTTCATAACTATCATGATTTAAATGACTACTGTCTAGAGATCCTAGCTTAGTAAAGGTAAATAAACTATTGATCGCAGATTTGAATAACAAAGGATGGGAAAACCTCCACACCCAGCTATTTACATAATAATTTATGATGTCAATAAAAATATTATGATCGTCATTAAAATTTTCGCTTTTCAATATTGTAATGCAGACTTGCTGAAAGAATGATTTAGAATAAAAAAGTAGGTATATTTTCAGTCGTCATCACCGACCCATCGTCGGTTCACTACTGAGCACAAGTCTTCTTTAAAAATGAGACGGGCTTGGCCATAGTCTACAACGCTGGTCAAGTGCGGATTAGCAGACTTTACACCTTTGAAAACATTTTGAACTCTCAAGTATACACTGGTTTCCTGGTGATGTTTTCCTTCACTGTTAAAGCAAGTGATATTTAATTGCCTAAAATGCACAAGACTCCGACAAGTTAGAGTAGCGTGCCCGGATAGAACCCTGGACCCCCGACTAAGGTACCTATACGTTGAAAGCTCTAAGCTTTTAAAGTCAACAAGAGTAAATTAAAAATTTATAACACCCCCGACAAGTGAAGGCTACAGTAACTAGAAGAGAGCTGATAACTTTTAAACGGCTGAACCAATTTTCTTGGATTATAACTAAGAACACTCTCGATCAAGCCACCTTTCAAATAAAAACAAACTAAATTAAAATCGGTTCATTAGTTTAGGAGCTACGATGCCACAGACAGATACACACGTCAAACTTATAACACCCCGTCTTTTTGGGTCGGGGGTTAAAAATATTTAATAAAACGATTGAAGACGCGACGTAGCTTCAATATTAAATGTAGTGAAACATAACGAAAGGCCATTTTCTCCATGAACGTAACGAATTGGTTATTTCGCGACCTTTCGACCTTGTTATAGTGTGACGGACGGACATGACAGATTTTTATTGCGCATTAAAAAGGTGCAAAGTAGTGTAGTAGCATTAAGTCTGTTAGAATCTTTTACCTCTGACTTTAGTTAAAAAAATTACAGGTTTTCAAGGATTTTATATTCAGACAAAATATAAGGTCATAAATGCTGTCATTGCATGCTCTTCTTTTCAATTTTCTATATCTGATAGGTAGATACCTATAGATATACAAAAAATATCTCAAAATGCTTTTGAACTAATTTCCAACGTTTTCCAAAAACTGTATGCAAGGAAAATGTTCTAATTAACTATATAACCTTAACTATATCATTCATACTTAAAATATTTCTAGGCTCGATTGGTCTTGTTTCGTAAATGGATGAGGAATGCTTAAGAGCAGAATTAATTAATTTTGAGATAATTATGTAGTTATTGGCAGATAAAATTGGTTAGGGAACCATTAATATTGGTTAGATACAGAATGCCGATGCGCAACCTACCTAACTTAACATTTTAGCTTCATGGCCTCCTAATTAAATTATGCTATGATAATAATTAATTATTGCGAATGCATTCATTTTGCTTTAAGTAAATCAGAGTATCTACCTACATGTTATTTCTAATTAGAATTAAACTAGACTTTTATTTTCAATCAGTGCCGTCTGTTGTGCCCACAATTTGCGATACTTATAGGTTTTAAAAAATATCTCGTATGGGTACTTTTTGTTTCCCCGTCTTTCAATAAAAACCTAGATCAATTCTTGCATGGGATTCTCTGATTGTCACATCACAGAACCCGTACTTAGTAGTTGGCCGGCGATGGGTTGGAAATTGGAATGATGCTAGTGATGATATTTTGGTCTTAATCGGTCCTGGTGTTTCGAAGATTAGCCTGGCTAACAGATAGACAAATAAATATAAATAAATGGTTGTTTGGGTTTTGGTAATGTGTAGGTATATAGCCATTATTATTAGCTTATAATAAAATAATTCAAAGCTTATTATACAAAAGATATGTATGAGTTTATAATAAAATGATTGGTGAAAGTATTATTTAAAAGACTATTTCACAGATGAGCACTTCAATTTTATTTATTTAATAATATTCTGGGGTAAAACTTTTTCTCGCCAAAATTAACTAACCATGAGTTTAATGCATCTATTATGTAAGAAATTAAAAAAATATACTTACTATTTAAATTGTATATCTAGGTTATGAGTCGAATAAAAGTATGAGGCTTCATAGTAGTTTGTGGCTAAACATTGTCATAATATACTCATAAAAGTATACTTTCAGAACTACTCGCTTTAATATCGCTGGCCAAGTGAGATTTCTAAAACAAAAGGCTATTTCGTAACGAATGGACTCTTTTATTTATATCATCACATAATATCAATCTGTGTCGGTACACAGTAGATTTGCATATTTTAAATTTCATTGTCTTCCGTGAGATGAGACTAGAGATTTTGTCAATAGACTATCTAGTTTTTAGTGCTTTGTATTGTTTGGGCAAAAGGCAAAAATAAAACAAATAATGAGCTAATTTCATTCTTTTTTTGATAAGGCGAAAGAAAATACATACTTATATAATATTATAAATGCAAAATTGTGTCTGTCTGTCTATCTGTCTGTCTGTCTGTTTGCCACCTTTTCACGGTCCAACAGTGTAACCGATTCTGACGAAGTTTGGTACAGGGTTAGCTTATATTCCGGGGACGTACATAGTAGCCTATGTCATGTAAGTGGCAACTTTTTATCCCGGAAAATCAAATAGTTCCCCTATAGTTCCCATGGGATCTATAAAAATCTAAATCCACGCGGACGAAGTCGCGGGCATCCTCTAGTCTTAAGTTACATAAGTGTAGCTGAACTAGAGGTATTTTGCTAGCATAGCAATAATACCCATACCTCCTTCTCTTTTTCTTTACTTTTCTCTACTCTTTCATAATTGTGGGCAGGTATGCCCTTATTTAATTATCCGTATTTTAGCCAAACGAATTTATTAGAAATGCCAAAGAAAGAGTTGTGATTAATTACATTTTAAACGTTGAACTAAATTAATAGTACCTACCTACTATAACCTACCTAGTAGTACCTTTTATACTAGATCGTTACTTTTAAATTAGTGATATAAAGGAGTTGCACCTACTTTGACTAATTGTGCTCTTGCATGCTTCAATGCCAAATATACGGTAGCACAAAATTATCCAGCAGAATGTGACAATGTTAATTAAGGAACCACAAGAAATATCCACCTGAAGTGGAATGCAATTAGATAACCACATAAATTGAGAGTAAAAGCTAGCACGCTTCCTTTTACAAGTGCCCACTGCCTGCGCAGCCACAGCGACCGGTTCCGTTGCAGGCTTTGGTGTATTTTTTGCCATTCACCTGTTTACTCAAGAAACTCGTATTGGCACACCTCCTTGCACGGACTTTAGCAACAAAGTGCAGTGACCATTAACGGACATCCACTTTAAGGAAGTTGTTAATTAATACAATCATTTTTCTTTGATTCACAGATTACGTTCTGTCTGCTTCTGGTAGCCGTTGCAGTGAACGCCGAGAAAAAAATCGAACTGCAAGACATAGAAGAAGATAACTTGAGAAGTGAAAAGCAAAAGCAGTATGATAAATCAGACGGACGATCCCAAAGTCCAACCACTGCCACAACCCCAGGCTCACCTCCATTAGATTTTCTTAAAAATGGTCTTTTTCAATACTTTGGAGGTCCGATTCAACAGCCACAGCAAACGCGATACGTTCAACAGTACGATGTTACAGAGCAGCCTGAAAGATCGTCTATCATTGCACCAAAGCCTCAATATGGACCTCCAGCGCAGCAAGCTATGCTGGGTTACTTGTCAAACGTACCAATGCAAATATATTTAGTGCCGCAATATTACAATGAACCTACTGAGCAAGCGGCACATCCACAAAATGAAGTTCAGATATCAGCGCCTGCTCCAGCAAGAGTGCCAGTCTATCAAGAACATCAACAAGTACAACAACAAGCTAATTACATTGAAGTACCGACGTACGTTACCCCGACAGGCAAACCTTATGTTCAACAGCCCTACACTTCCCCTGTATTTTATGTAAGTCATGGCCAGCAAAGCATTGCACCAGCGCAAGCTGCTGTAACACCAGTTTTGGCTTATCAGGTGCCCCTAGTCCAATATCCTACTGCGATATCTGCACCACCACCAAAGGGATATTACCAAAGTCAGCAATTCACAGAAACAAACTCTGTCGACGAAACACAAGTAAACGAATACAACCATCCACAGCAGCAGTATTCTAGTCACACAGAAATTCCCTCTAAGCAATCAGCTCCAGACTTTCCTCGGTACTACAACTCTAGGGCTCCTATTAGAGAAGAATATCGAGGCCCACTTGAGTTACCTCATCCTCACTCACTTCTTTTGAAAGCACCGCCGCCGCATTTATCCCACATTCCTAAAGCCTTGCCAGAGTATCGTCCTGTATCGAAACCTGTGTACGCATTAGGAGGAGGTTTCATATCAAGTGCGTATACTCCAAGACCAAGTGAATCATACAGTACATTTAAGAGAAGACCAACATCTCTATTAGATTCATATATTCCGTCCAGTGTTCAAATAGAATATTTAAAGAGAGGATATACTAAAGACCCATTGGCGGCTTACGAAGCGTTGTCAAGTGCTCGATTCTTGTCACAAACACCTGTGATTCCAAGACATTATGAACGTGGTTTCTTGCCGAATCAATTATATCATACAGCTGCTGGTGGTATCACATTTGGACATCACAAACGAGCCCCAAAAATAGATAAAGGTTCACAACAATAGACGACAGATCAAATAAGTTAAAAGGACTTTTATAAGTAAGCTTAGGCTAAGACTTTTACAAATTATAATATAGACTGAGTTAAATTTTTGAAGCGAGTTCATATTTTGTAAATACTCATTTGTTATATTTTAAGATTTATGTTATTTAATCAATGTTAAGGAAAGTGTTAATGAGGCTATTGTCATGTCATATTATTGTTATTAGTCGAGAGGTCAGTATTTTAATCAATGTTGTCAATAAAACTTTATGTTGATACGAAGCTGTTTCTTTTTAACCCCCGACCCAAAAAGAGGGGTGTTATAAGTTTGACGTTTGTATCTGTGTATCTGTCTGTGGCATCGTAGCGCCTAAACGAATGAACCGATTTTAATTTAGTTTTTATTGTTTGAAAGGTGGGTTTGATCGAAAGTGTTCTTAGCTATCATCCAAGAAAATCGGTTCAGCCGTTCGAAAGTTATCAGCTCTTTTCTAGTTACTGTGTGTTACTGTGTGTTACCTTCACTTGTCGGGGGTGTTATAAATTTTTAATTTACACTTGTATCATTATTAATGTACACTGTACGAAATGCTATCAAACATTATTTAAGTTTTACTATTAAATTATTCTGATATGGTTAAGTATGGTAGACACATCATTTATTAAAGCGATACGATTTATTTCAATCCATTATCGGAATTATGTAACAAATACGAGTTATTTGAGTAGACATGTTATTACGAACTAGGTATACGATGATAAGTGCTATATCTACTTTGACGGTGGTATAAAATCTACCAAATAACAGTAGATAGGTACAAACTACTAATATTCGTAAATTTTTTATTGAAGTTATGTTTTTAATTAACCAAGCCGAAATTATTTTGCTGTTGTTACAATTCGCAAAAGATAAAGTAAAACTCGGCATCTATATATAGCTAAATATACAAATATCTGTATAAGCCATGAATATATATGGTACCTACCAAAGCTGGTAACATACTCATGGGTGGCGCTGTTATCGCTATAAATAGTAGGCTTAGCTTTTGGGCTATACAGGGTGTTTGGTACTTAGTATATAAAGACGAGACGTACCCATGCTACTTTGATCTGATAAATACAATGCTGAAGTATAATGACGAAATAAAATTATAAAAATGTCCATACAATTTTTTTTTTTTAAATTATGTCAAAGTTTTCATGACCTCATTGGCCTTGGCCTATCTAAAGATGGCCAACGATCTTAGTGAGTAAGGGCACGTTAGGGCCATGAAAACTTGGACATAAAAAAATTAAAATTTTGTATGGAAATTTTTATAATTTTATTTCGTCATTTTACTTCAGCATTATATTTATCAGACCAAAGTAGCATGGGTACGTGTCGTCATTATATACTAATTACCAAACATCCTGTATACCTAATCGTCAAATCTAAAAGGTCGCCCGAAGTATGGATCAGCTTACGACGGCCACTCAATTTTTTTTTGTGTTGAATAACGTCGTACCCCAGAATCTAACAACTCAAACGCAAGCGCCGCAAAAGGAGTCCTAGACGTAATTTCGAATATATAGAACCGATAATTTGATGCCGATCTGCTGACCTAACATTACTAATTCATCATAATGGCATACAAAGGTCATCTTAATATGTAGGAAGAGGTGCAAGTAGAATCAGTGAAAGGATTATGATAATACATAAACTTCACCTAAATTTTAGTTTACAGGAGAGTACAAACAAGATTATCTAAAATTAATATTTACATGTACAAAAAAATATGATGGGAAATTAAATATTTACATGTAAAAGCTTGTCATTGAAGCAAAATAAAAAATACCCAACCAAGAATTTAATTGAATGAATAAGTAAGGAGTTATGAACATTCATAAACGCAACAACGCAATGTATTTTTCAGTGCTAAAGATGAGCGCGAATTTTGGTTTAGTTTGATTTTCATTTGAATATAAACTATATATAAGCTACTGTAAGCTACAATAATATTATAATCTTAGAGCCAATACAGCCGCACAACATTACCAAACGCCATCTGTGAAACTTCTGTCAAGTTTCTTCATACAATTGGACTACTTTTTAACACTTTCTAAAATGAAGAGAGCTGCCTACTTACTTTAGTTTTCATCGTAGCTCAACCACTTCAAACTTGCTTTCATCGTCTTAACAGAGTTCTTAACGGTTTTTATAGAGGGCGTTGAATAGAATGATAGATAAATTTAATGAATTATAATATTTTACTAAATAATGCCCGCGACTAGGCATACGTTTACGATTCGATAACGTTTAATGATTAGAATATAATTCTTTTTAAATACTACGTTAACTCTTTTATTTTCCGAGATAAAGAGCAGCTTCGTCGGCTCCTTGTTATTTAAACAGAATGCTCTTTTTTGAAGTATTTTTGATTTTATATTTATAATGTTCTTCGAATATTAAGTTCCTGTTGTTAAAGCGTGATGAATATGATGAATGAAATGGAAAAAAAAACAGATTGTGATATAAGTAATACCTACCTGTTGAATACCTGTAGAAATGAATAGAAATGATTTCCCAGTTCCAGACGCATCTCATTTGTTTGGACTAAATATTGCACGGAGGCACTCTTGCATGATTCTTTTTACATAATAATCTATTGGAGTAAAAAAACATGTACTCGTACATACTCGTATTAAAAAACAGGTATTAAAATTCCGTTACATCATACCTAATGCATCAGAGTAATACTCTACTACCTACAGCAATGATAATTTAGTGCAAACATTAAGGACGACAAAAAGGTCTTAAGACTATAGTTTCAAATCATTACAGATAATTAAGAATATTTTTCGGAAATAATTTTTATGTCAGACCTGTGCCAATACGGGCAGTAGGTACCTACCTAATATTCTTCATCTAATTGTG
Organism: Maniola jurtina; assembly: GCF_905333055.1. Taxonomy (NCBI): domain Eukaryota; kingdom Metazoa; phylum Arthropoda; class Insecta; order Lepidoptera; family Nymphalidae; genus Maniola; species Maniola jurtina. The sequence continues at coordinate 4,659,920 of NC_060044.1, forward strand.
ATGATAATGATTAGGAACAAGGCTGAACGTTTCGACGTTCCCACGGGAGGCAAGTCACGTACTGTCACTGAGGTGCCTCTCATCATAAGTCATGGTATTACTGAAGTCCGCATGTCCGCAATGTTTCCTGTCCATGGTAAAGCTAAAGAGTTCTTTGACTTTATGCACTTCTTATGCTTAGTAGCCATGACTTTATCGTTTTACAACGCCCCTTTTTTGCAATTTTCCCCGCTAGAATAAGCTATATAAAGAAAAATAACCAGAAGAATCTCCTTCGGCTTCCATTGTCCCGGTAGAGTCTTTATTATGGTTGAGCCGTGAGGCAGCCAGCCAGCTGAGGGAGGGTATGTGGGACTCGCCGGCCGAGAGGCGACCGGAATACCCACTAAACCCCAGCGGCGCTACTGCGCGTCGCTTGGCGACTGGGTCACGGGAACGGCCGAAGCAAACAACCGCGACCCAGCCAGCGACGTCTGCCGAGGCACACCCTCCACCGGGGACCTGCTCGGTCCCCACCAACGCACCTCCGGGACGCACCAACGAAGTGCGTCCCCCGACCCTGGGACGCGCACGTCGCCCGTGTCCCATCCTACGCTTCGTCCACTGTGCCCTCTGCTAGTCAGAGGGACACGCAGAGAAACCTCTCTCCCTGCCAGGTCATTAGCCATAGCCAACAATATCTCCGAAGAGAAATTTATTAGCCATGTTACCGGGGCGCACCGGCCCGAACACTGCTCTTCCCCTCGGACGCATCCAAAAGGGACCAGCAGCATCCAGGCACACTGGGAGGTTACCTGGCTGGCGCCCCAGGTAGTTAGGTACCTAATCAAATATCTTGACGGTTAGTAAAAGAGATTAATTTTAGCTATATTTTACCTATTAGTCAAGGGTTGTCCTAAATCATATTAGGTAATTAGAAGTTATATAAAGTTACTTAGTTATGAAGTTATTTGCTCGCAATTTTTCTGTCTTAAGACATTTTTGTGGAATGTTTGCGCTTTATTAGTGAGATTCGACCCACGACGAGCTCATGAATAATACATAAATACGTGTCTTCGGTTATTACACCCGAATACATACATTTTAACGAGCCACATCATCTTGGAGGAAAAGTGAAAACCTATGAGCGTGCCGAAAGTCGTATGTCATTCAGTAATTAAGAGTAGCCAATTAGTCTACAAAATACTGTAACTAGCTCAAATATTGTGGAAAAAATAAATAAGTAAAAAGTAAATTTTATGCAAGTAGCATTTAAGTACTAGCATTTATTTTCAATTTTGTCCGCTTAGATTAAGGTTTCTTCTAAATCCTGTGGGAATTCATTATTCCTGTATCTACGAAATAATGTATAATGCATTTGACCCAATTAGAAAACCAGTCGCAAATAAAATATGGAAGAAGACACCCGCATTTTATTTAAATAGTCCCAACTCAACAGGGCTCTCTCCGTCACTTACTCCATACAATCATAGTTCCAATTTCATTTGAATATTAAGCAAGATTTATCAAAAAATATGTATTTTCAAAATTACAGGAGCTCAGAGATTTGTATGTGAATTTTTAAGACCGCGTAACTTTGAAACCGAATATTTTAACAGAAATCTGGAAAACCGCAGGCATAGATATTAGTTGCTAGAATATGTCTGCATTTCATGGACTTTGGTTGCTTAATATTCAAATGAAATTGGAACTACGTTTGTATGGAGCGAGTGACGGAGAGACCCCTCTAAAACTCAAAGGTGAACCCTTATTGTAGTGATTAAGTTTATTTCTATTTCTTAGCTAAAATAGATTTGGTTAGATCAAATTATGTAAGATGAAAATAAATAAGTTCTCACGTATTCTTAAAAGGTTATTAGTAGGTATAACTTATTATAAGCCGACAAAACTTTGATTTGTAACAATTTAAATCTTATTAAGTTGATACACGAATTCCGGTTACATATTATTATTATAATGTAGTAAGTAGTAACAAATATATTTTGTAAAAAGGAAATACCTAGTATAAAAAATAGGCGATTGTATATTATTAGTTACGCATGGGACATCCGTTTAAAATAATGTCACATTTCATTAGAAACTTAAAAGTCTTGTTAAAAAAGTCCATGATATGCCTGATACCTATTGTAGATAGTAACATAAAAATACGTAATGAAAATAAATAGGTATGATATTACTTTGATCGTGCCGACAATTTTTTTTCAGGTGCCGCGTGACTTTTCCACTTTTTTCCTTTTGAGGTACATCATCATCATCATAATCATCAGCCTGTGGATGTCCACTGCTGGACATAGGCCTTCCCTATAGAGCGCCACCACACCCGGTCCTCAGCCTTCCTCATCCAGCCACTTCCCGCCAGCCGCTTTATATCGTCGGTCCATCGTGCGTCTACGCCCTCCACGTCCCACACTACTTTTGCTTAAACGCGGTCTCCACTCAAGGACTTTCCGGCTCCAACGGCCATCGCCTCTACGACAGGCATGGCCTGCCCACTGCCACTTCAGCTTGCTAATAGTTTGGGCTATGTCAGTGACCTTGGTTCTCCTGCGGATCTCCTCATTTCGGATCTTATCCCTCAGGGAAACTCCTAACATAGCCCTCTCCATAGCTCGCTGAGCAACTTTGAATTTGTGAACAAGGCCATTTGTCAGTGTCCACGTTTCAGCACCATAGGTGAGGACGGGAAGGACACACTGGTTGAAGACTTTGAGGTACAGAATCCTATAAATATTATGAAAAGTTTTTCCTGCTTACCTACTTGTACTAGTCATCATCATCTCAACCCGTCGCCGGCCCACTACTGAGCGCGGGGCGACTGGCCAAGTGCGGACTGGCACAGTTCAAATACCTTTGAGAATATTATGGTGAACTCACAGGCATGCAGATTTCCTCTCGATGTTTTCCTTTACCGTTAAAGCAATTAGTGATCGCTTACCGAAAAGTTAGAGAGACGTAGTATCGAACCCCGGAGCAGCAGTTACAGTAACTAGAAAAGAGCTGATAACTTTCAAACGGCTGAACCAATTTTCTTGGATTACAGCTAAGAACACTCTCGATCAAGCCACCTTTCAAACAAAAAAAAACTAAATTAAAATCGGTTCATTAGTTTAGGAGCTACGATGCCACAGACAGATACACACGTCAAACTTATAACACTTTTTGGGTCGGGGGTTAAAAGTAGATTTATTATTATCGAAAATTATTAATATTATGATCTGAGCCATCAATCAACAAATGTAGATTAACATAAGCCAATACTAAATCACATCTGCTGTGGATCACATGATGTTATTTGCATGAAATCATCATAATTTTTCGACGATTTGCAAGTTTTTGTAGTTTATTATTATACAAAATATACTAAATTTTAATAAATCGACTACCATTTCATTGTCACTGTCAAAAATCGTCGTAAGTACCTATGTGTTTCACATTTTTTTAAAGAAAGGTTACCTACCTAACTTTCTATTAGGAAATGAAGTTACTTGAAAACGTTTTATGAACTCCGGGTCCTTCATATCTAATGATCATAACATACTACGTATTATTCATTTTCGAGGAGAACACGAGTTAGTACAAGTGCAATAAGGTTTTCAAATTAATTCAATAAGGGAACAGACAGGTGAACTCACCACAGAATTACAGTGAATAGGAAACCCTACTTTGTAGGTTTCAGCTGAATTCCGTGGTACTGGCAGACACCTTTCGCATGGACTATTATGATCAAATTAACACATCACATACACAGAAAATAACAAATGAAAAATATTGCTAGATTAACCTATTGTTCTCGCCTAATTTATTGTTGGATAGGTGAAATCGTTTGGACAAAAGCTAGCATAGGTATTATATTTCCGTAAAGATTGATAGAGGCATAATTTAGCAGTATGATACAATCAATCAGATATGTTAAATTGTTTTATGTAATTCATCAATGCTGCCAAAATAATTTGTCTGTCCAGCCCGTTTCACACATTGATTTATTTCAATTATTAAGTCTTTATATAAGTTTTCGGTTGCAAGATGATTTGCAAATACGTAAAAATATGCCATAACTTGATCATAAAGAAAAGTGACACCTTTTACCTGCATAGGTATTAATTTAGCGCTTCCCTGTCAAAATTACAAATCCTAGATGCATACAAACTGTGCAATAATAATGCCTGTCTGATATATTACTATACTTACATTACAATCAAATTATTATATTTTCCAATACGTATCCAATGATATACCCATTACCTATATTTTTACCCAATTACTGGCGGGTTAAATTTTTTTGTGTTTGTCGATACATAGGTTCCGTTATTATTGCATCAAATTATCTACGTACTAGTTAGTCTATCTGTCTATTTGTTTGTCTGTCTATTTCACGGCCCATCCGTTTAACCAATTTAGACGACAGAGCTATGAGCTTGTCATAAGTTACTTTTTGTTTCGGAAAATTAAAAAAAAAAACCCCACTGAATTCTTAAAAAACTTTAATCCAAGTTGATGAAGTCATCATCTATTTGGTACAGAGATAGCTAGTATCCTGGAGACATTTTTTATCCCGGAAAATCAAAGTGTTTCCACGGGATTAAAAAATCTAAATCCACGCAGACGAAGTCGCGGGAATTCTAGTAGAAAATTAAATTTGGCATAGACCTGCAATATAATTTCGAATGCTTATATTATATATTATCGATTGAGCTATTTGGAGAGCAGAGAAATCCTAATAATTTCAAATGTTAAACTAGAAATCTAGATTTTTATAACATTGCATTTTTATTATCATTTTATACCGATTTTATTTCAAAAGTATTAATTAGTAAGTATTAATAGTGAAAGATGTTTAGTGAACTGGTCAAGGTTTCAGAACACGCAAAAAACCCCCTAACGTTTCAAAAACTATGCTCCTACCGTTAATTAATTATATTTGGATTTTCTCCCACGATGGCGGTGATAAGTTTATAATTTCATAGGTTTTCATTATCATCATTAAATTCAAATTCAAAATATTTTTATTCAATAAAACTTTTACAAGTGCTTTTGAATCGTCAAAATAATCTATCACTGGTTCGGAATGCCGTTCCTACCGAGAAGAACCAGCAAGAAACTCGGCGGTTGCTCTTTTAAAGTATTCAATTTACAATACTATGCCATACTATGCTTATACAAGCAATTGCAGCGCCGTGTATTGCTGGAGCGCGTTAAATCCAAGCTTTTTTGTCATTAACATAATCTTTGATTGTATAATAAGCTTTTTTCAGGAGCATACTTTTAATAGATTTTTTAAACTTGTGTAAATTATAATAATAATTATTATCAACCTTATACTAATATCAACAGATAAGACGTCCATAGTCTCTTGTAGGCACTTCCACACGCCACGGTTTTGCACCGCCGCTGCCGGCGCGCCGCCGCCGCCGCCGCCTGGATCCAGTGGCTCCTTGCGACTCGTCGGATGTCGTCCGTCCACCTAGCTGGGGCATCTTCCAAGGTGTGAGGTCTCCATTCCATCACCTTGGGATCCAACGTCTATCAATGTTTCAAACTGTAGGTAAGCCCTGCCTATTGGTACTGCAGCTTCGTAACCTCAACGCAACGATTTACCACTCTCCATTTCACTTGCCATATTTTTTTGCAATTAAAAATTATTTGAATTAGGTACACCACAACAATTAGACACAGAAAAGTGGGCAATCACTTGAACAAAAATACTATGTAATCATACGCGTAGTTTATCTATGGTTCATGCAATAGGTACCTAATAATTCAAAATCGGATAGAATAATACGTGAATTTTTGCTTTCGTAGTTATAAAAAACCCCTCATTTCCGTAAATAATTTTTTTATCTGATTAGTTAACTTCTTTTGGACAAATGATCGCATCAACCTAACTGGTTACCTTTCCTTGGTTAGCGTAACGTTTTAATTTTTTAACTCGTTTAATTGTTTACACAAACTTTATTAAGTGGTTTTTAGTTACACAACAATATTACGGCATAATTTTTGAGCACTCACCATGGAAAATTTTGATTATTGCCTAGTACATAGCCATAGTCAGACAAGTACCTAGGTGCTTACCTAATATTAGTAAGTACCTGTTAGTTAATAAGAGGAATAAGAGGAGGCTATAAGGTATCGTCAAAGGAAAATCAGTAGAAAGCTTGAGTGTAGAAAGGTATACTTAGTTAGTGCTGAAAAACCTATGCTGATGGTCAAAGAAAGGTAAAAATTACCTAGCTAACAGCCAAGTAAAGCCAAAATTAACTTAACTGAGCAAATGCATGGATAAGAAACAGAGCGATTTTACTATTACAATGTATGTATGTATTATATGTAATTTTATTATTATAATATTAATATGCTGTAAAACTTCACACCCGATTTAGGTAGTTGCTACCAATACCTAATGAATGCGATATAATATACCTACTGGCACAATTAGATCGATTATAAAACTGATTACGCAGTTATGATAGATGATTGAATGATACAACTTATAACAACTACCTATCATTTAAGATGCATTTAAGCAATAATAAAATGAAAGATGGTCCATTCTAATTTTGTCTTCTAAACTTGTCGCAGACGAACGATAAATAGTCGGTCTGATAAAAGCCAGTCAAAGCAGAAATTGAACCACAGAACAGTGCACGATACTTACTATTTTTTTACAGACACAGCAAAAAATGGTCGCATAAAAATCGGAAATTCTAATTTTCCCCGACCTGATTGATCTTAGCGGAGAAAGAGTAAGGATACAAGTTAACACACAGACACACACAGTTACAAGTTTTACGGTGACTCAATGCGCTAAGCGTGTATTGAGTCAGCGTAAAATCGGTAACTATTTCGTACTATCTAAAGTCAGCCGGAGACTGGTAAAAATCGGTCTCAGACATGAAGAGGTCGTCTGCGTTCTGCATTTGCTCTGATGCCGCGATGTTGCTAATGATCTATCGAAACCGATTTTCTAATGATCTGTGATCTATAGGGAGGTACTAATGATCAAACTGAGATTAAGCTGTAACTTGCAAGTGCATATTATTTTGTGCCTGTCAAGATTCTTTATGATAAATGTATTATTAACTACTCTCACCATGCAGCAGTAGCAATGGTAAGCATAGTTCGCATTTTATTAAAATTAAAATTTCATTTATTTCTCGGTTCTAATATTTTATCCTTTAATTATTGTACTTATTATTTTTTTGTTCTGAACATTTTGTAAGCCAAAATTAAAATTGTCTACTAACAAAGTGAGCCCTAGTTGCTCTAAATAAAGGTTTATCATTATTATACCATTATCATTCAGCCAGAAATATTTTTTTTTTCAAAATATCCTGTTTAAAACAAAATAAAAAACATATTTTAAACAAATGTTTAATGTGTTAGGATAAAAGTATTACGTAGAAATAATAAGATTTAAATCGCAATATCAGATAGGTAAAGAAATGCAACATTAACTCTCAAAGCGAAAGTTTCGTACATAATATAAAACATAGAAATACTTAGTTCACAAACATTTAAAGCTTCGCAATTTTAGAAACTATTATTACACTTAATTAATTTTAAAATAAACGCTTACACAACACTAACACGAAACTGTCTCTTTTCTCTCCTTTAATAATGTAATCACTTTGACTTGGAACAACGGGCAAGTTCCCATCTTTGTTTATAAAATAAAGGTGTGCATATATTGTAGTACAATTCGTTTAATAAAGCGTTCTTTATTCAATTTCATATACATACACATACAGGTATGATACCGAAACGAGAAAGCTCAATGTGAGCGTGCGATGAGACAGCTTGGAATATTTCTCCGTGATCTAATCCCAAAGCAGATCCGTAGAAGAACCAAGGTAACCGTCGTAGTGCAACTAGTCGCGAACCTGAGCACATAGCTCGACGAACTGATAAACGAAGGGACTCCAAATGCTGGAAAGACATACTCCGCACCGAAATAGGCACTGATTGGTAACAGGAGTCAGGACTAACTGACTTGACTGCGCGATCTCAATTCGCGTGATACTGAACACAAGCGGGACACGACCATGTTTAAAATCAAAGTCAAAATCAAATCATTTATTCTAATTGGGTACCATTGAACACTTTTTGATGTTCAGTTGTTGAATTTGTAAGATATAATTTTGATAATTAATTACGTAAACTTAAAACTAAAGCTATGAATTTCTGTGGAAATAGAAGATACATAATAATATGTATGTCCAGTTGTTGACACTAAACTTCTCAACAATCTGGACAACCAACCAACCAAGTCTACGTTTCTCTGCACGTAAGCTGCTACGAATAGTTACGAATTTTTATAACATGGTGGAAATTAGGATAATCTAATAAATAGTGATAAGAAATTTTAACTAAACTTAAATTATTATGAAATTAAGTTTAAATAGTGTGTACGAGTCTGAAAAGAAATGTAGGTACACTATTACTTATCATTAAAGTTATATTTTTATGTTCTATGCCTAAAAGAAGATACATATTCTTTAAAACAACAATAATTGTAAAGTTTATAGGATTGCGTTGTTACATCTTGTGCCCAAAAAAATGTTAATTGTGCTCAAAGGGTTAAACATTATGAATCATAATTACCAACTTGATGTTAAGTCATTTCTGGCAAATTAGATAATTATGTTCTTGATGCGAAGATTTCATCACGGCATACAGCTAGGAAATGCAACAGTAACCGAAATCATTAGATAATTGCAAAGCTCATTAGTAGTCACACCTTTTAGCTCAAGTTTCGAGCTTTAGTAAAGCTATCACTTGGTTGTTTTAACAGTTTTGATATTTCTGATAAATAAGTGATATTGTGAAAGGTGTAAAAAAAACCAGCTGAGTTTATTGTGGTGTCTTCTCAGACCAGTGCGCGTTTGGAACCCTCGAAGGTTTAGTATTTTCTACGTGGCATTAGCAAAGTGCATTGTTCTGGAATGGCAATTCTAAAAGCCATAAAGCGCAATAAGAAGAAGCTTTAGTTTTAAGTTTATGTATTTAATCATCACCATTACTTAAATTTTATCCTAAATATTCAAAAATTGTCAGTAAAAAGGTGTACAATTATAGTACCAATGGTACCTATTTTGTTTTGTTGGTATATTGCTAAATACTAGTATATTCCGCGATGTTTGATATTCCCAGTAGGTACGAGTAACTAAAATATACGTAGGCCCTTACAACAGTCGAATAGCGGGATCGTTTACGTGACGTAGATTGACTGATCGAAACGTATCCTTAAACTACTTGCATCATTCGTACTTGTATTCTCTGTATTAAAATCGAGTGCAGTAAAAGTTGCAATTTTAGTATCATTGACTACTAGCCCGGTTAATTATTTAGACATAAAAATAGTGGTCAAATAACAATAATTCCCACAGAGCCAAATATTGGTGGAGAGATAGGGTTTGCCATTACAAATAAAGTGTTAAAAATCCCCATCGATCATATTGTGTGAGCTACAAAAGTTATTCGGGTTCAAAAATCAAAATTTGAGGTTTTTTGGATTTTTCTCGAAAACGGTTCGAGAAAAATCCAAAAAACTTCAAACTTTGACCTTTGACCCAGAATAACTTTTGTAGCACACATAGGATCGATGGGGATTTTTAACACTTTATTTGTAATGGTAAACTCCACCTCTCCACCAATAGTTGGCTCTGTGGGAATTTTTTGTTATTTCAAATGTCTATATTGACCGGGCTATACTTTCTCACAAGCTATCATTAACGAAAGAAGCCAGTAACGTTCTAAGACTAAGGTCTATCAAGAAGTAACTTCTAATCAGTACTCTTTAAAATAATTATATTATCTTTTGTAAGTCATTACAACGGAGAGTAAGGGACGATTCACATTGACACGAATTGTGTTTGAAATTGAAATTGAGTCGAAGCGATATGAACATTATATTTAGTTTATAATATATTGACTAATTAATATAATATTGAATATTGAATTAATAATAATATATTGAGTTTTACATATAATATATTGAGAAAATACACTATGTTGTGGAGCTTTCTCCATAACATAATGCATTTTCTATCAAGAAAAAACGACGAAAAGATACGTAGGTACATTCAATAGTTTATTTCTGGGTGGAAACAAGAAACTCGCGCATTACGTTAATGTATAGATTATTTCCGAGTTAATATTATAGTAGTAGTAGGTATCTGCATATTGATTTGTATCGACTTTGTATCAGTGTGGATAAACCCTAAGTTAAATATTCTCGGTTGCCTTCTGCTCTGTCCCAAATTACCACTTGTAGAAAAGGTAAATGGAACTTAATTATTTAATAATATGAAATTCAATGTAGGTATAATATTACAGAATATACGATACAAGTACACAATAGGGTCATCTTACCAATACGCAGCAATATCTCGCAAAAACTTCAAAGTCATTACATTCACAATTCACATCACCTACCGAATTGCCATATAGGTATTTGGGGCGTTAGGCAATGTTAGCCAATTTTAATCTGTAATTTTGATGTTTTAGTGCCTCTTAGTTTTTAATTTTTTACTTATTTTTACCGACTTTTTCCCGCGACTGCATCCGCGTGATTTAAATAGCCTGTAGCATTTCATAATGTAGATTATACAGCGTGTTTCACAAATCATGGGTAAAGTATAACAATATGACAATTAATGAGGTAACGCGTTATGTAAGTACTTAGTACCAAATAGGTAATGCCATAGATTCCTTCAATGTTTCTGCTACTTGGTAAACGTTCAAACAGTCCTTTGAGCTTACAGACCCTTCTGTAAGCTCAAAGGAATCTGCAGTGGCTAGTTACCACCCGGCAAAGTCGTGCCGCCAAGCGATTTAGCGTTCCAGTACGATTCTAAAAAGGGGTATGGCTTTAATAAATCTGGTCTATTCCATGTTAGCCCGCTCCCATCTTAGACTGCATCATCACTTGGACTTGGACTACATTGAAGTTTTAAATTAATTCTTCAAGACCTCAAATCTCCCACGGGTATCGCACTATGAGACTCATTATTTTTTTTGGTACATTTACACATCACCTAAGCTTGCCAGTATGTTACCACTACATTACCTAACAGTTCTAACACCTTGTATAAGTGAAATAATTTTCATAGTCGGATCATTAGTTCCGGAGATTACCTTTACAACCACTCTTTATAATATTAGTGTAGAGTTATACCTAACTGCCTATTTGGTTTAATGGTTAGCATGTGCGATTGCGTATAATAAGGTTCTGGGTTTGATTCTCGGGCCAGTCAAAAATAGTTAACGTACCTAATTGGTTTTTTGGTTAAGAAATTCTCATTACAAGCCCGGAGTTAAAAAGTTCATAGCGTGTCTTGAAGAGCACGTAAAACAGTGTAGGTATGCAAAGGCGGCTTTATTGCTTACAGAGCATTAATACGTCATAGGATTTAGAAAAACACGGGTTTAATTGAGAACCACCTCTCCTTTGGAAGTCGGAAAAATAGAACGACTTGGCTTAGCTTGGCTTGATGTAGATTTCCCCACGAAAAAAAGAATGTAGGTAAATACGTTCGCCACGTAGAAGAAAAAAAAATTTCAAATCGGTCCAGGGGTCTTCGAGTAATCGGGGAACATACATTAAAAAAAAAGATTCCGACGAATTGAGAACCTCCTCCTTTTTTGGAAGTCGGTTAAGAAGTGACATGCACTTGGAAGGCGCGAGTAGCTACCTATATAGGAAGAGTAACAATCTCCATATGAGGAAGAGCATAATATACATAGGTATAATTACATGCACGGGTCAGATAGTATGATTGCATCTACATTGGATTATAGTATGAAAAAATCTCATCACAATCTTTTAGTCTCAACAAACAGTAACATAGCATGGTCGTTGTTTAGTCTACTTATTTTTATATCTATCTTGGTTTCTTTTTAGGCTTCTAGTATCAAGGCCACCACCTAGATCTACGGCCAATTAAGTTTAAAAACAAACACGTAGTTAAAATATTCTGTTATAATAATTTTAATGTTTGCGTTTGCATAGTCTGAATTACAGTATAATGACTTAAATTGTTTAATCAAAATAATATAGGTAGGAACCTAATAGGTTTGGGAGCAGTTTTAATTATAGAGCATATGAACGTTTTAATCTATAAGTAGGTACAATCGATCAATTAATCAATATTATTATTATTTGCCTGAATACTATGTATAGTACGCGACAGATTGAGATGGCAATCGGGTATGAGGTGGGAGGTTGCCCCGCACACCCGCACGACACCCGCAGCGGGTTACCGTCCCCATCCCGGTTGCCATCTTTCTGGCTGTTTCTTACTGGTTCTTCTCGGTAGGAACAGCATTCCGAACTAGTGGTAGATTATTTTGACGATTCAAAAGCACTTGTAAAAGTTTGATTGAATAAAAATATTTTGAATTTGTAATTTGAATTTGAATCTCAACCTGTCGCGCACTATACTTAGGTACAAAACGCACCAAAGTGATTCTGCATTATTTTGGCCAATAACGAGTGATAACAGTAACTGATACCGACTTATTACTGATAGGTCTTGGTCAAGACAAAGGAATTCAGAGTCTGTCTACACTCATGCGCTTACCGACATTGGTCAACACGATGTTTGCCCTGAGTGTGAACATACCCTATGATGGAAGTGGGCTAAGCTGGAAGGGATATCCTAACCCTATCATGAAGTCATGAACTTTAGGTATAACTTTGGTTTCAATTAAATGAAATAACGTAGGTACTGTGAATTTATATTTGGTACTAGCTGATGCCTGCAACTTCGTCCGCGTGGATTTAGGTTTTTAAAAATTTTGAGAAAATTCTTTGATTTTTCCCGCATACAAAATAGCTTATGTCACTCTTCAGGTCTTTAATTATATTCATGCAAAAAATCATATCGGCCCGTTGATCCGTTACGACGTGATTGAAGGACAAACCAATAAACCAACGAACAAACACTTTCGCAACAAACAGTCATAATATGGATCGGTATTGGCACGACGCAGTGCTAATAGTACAGGAAATTGTCTAAATAACTTATTTTCAGACAAATGCAAGAAATAATTGGTAAAACTCTACTTATATGCAAATAACTTGAAAGTGCCACTGGTCGTGGCCTATGCTGCATACGCGAAATGTTGGTGCGATTTTTCTACCAATAAAATAGTTATTGGACTGAAAATTTGGTAATTCATATTCATTTTAGTTTCACACAACATCATACATATTATGCTTGGTATTTTATTAATTTAAATTAATAACAAATAAGTAATAAATAGTTATTATGCTTATTATATTTCATGCGGACTTAATTTTAAATTCGCGGACTTAATTTTAAATTCATTACAAAGAAACAAAATTTGTAAAAAAATATTATATTAAGTCAATTGCTACAAGTATTACTGTTAACTAGATTATGCCTACGACTTCGTCCGCGAAACTACAGAAATTTCAATCCCTTATTCTACTATTTTATTTCAAAACTCTTTTCTTAGCGAATGTCTACGTGACCATAGCTATCTGCATGGCAAATTATAGCCCGATCCGTCCAGTAGTTTGAGCTGTGTGCTGATAGATCAGTCAGTCAGTAACTTTTTTCTTTTATATATTTAGCTATTAGTTCCAGTGTTCCCTGTGCCGGATTTTCAAAGTGATTCGTATTATCGAAGTCTGGATGGTGCAGCACTGACTAAAATCGGTTAGGTAGTTTATAAACTGATATTATCATAGTTACATTCATATTCAACGCATAACTCGTCCCCTTTGATATTTTTTAAGTCTAATACTAGTTTTTAAGTACCTACCTAAGTACTTAATAATTTGTTTATTGACAACAGTCAACGACACAGGACATCCGCGCAGTGAAAGCTTGCAATCAAGTTTGTCGAATAAACCATATTCTGTAAGTGCTTTCGGCCAACGAAGCCTCTTCGCATCTCAGCTCTTCCTCGGTATAAAAGAACGTAGCATAGTGATTCACAGACCCATTGCTTTATACCACACGTACTCGACCACTAGAACACGAAAACAGGTAGGAACACGTTTATAATAAAGAAATATTAGCACGCGGTTTTAGTATCTAAAGTTTCACCAATAGAGCGTAGTTTCGCATGCAATGGTTTGATTTTAAGGTTAAGTGTATTGTGATTAAGTGTCGTGAAGTGTTGTGATTTGTACATAAGGGATTAAAAGCTTGTTTTCTTTTGACAGAAAGTGAAGCGGCTTATACAGTGGCTGTACAAGATGCGGTGGTTTACAATGGTAAATATTTAAATACATAATATCAATCACATACTGAACTGAACTCATTTTTAAGTCAAAAAATGAATTCACCTCATAAATAAAGATGAATACAGCTCATAAATAAATAAAGATAAGATCTTTTAAAATCATATCGTTACCTACTCGTGCTACTATCAATGAAGTCATTAAGCTTTTCTCAATTATATTTCATACTATTAATTAAGCTTGAATGAGTGTGAGGTTATTACCATACTTACAACAAAGGAAATACTAAATACCTACTCTCTCTTATGAGGTTTCCCTTTGATTTTATCTCATTTAAGTTGAATAGCTTAGTATGAAATATTAAAGATAATGTTATTATATTATAAAAGAAGTTATTAACGTTTTCGTGGTTTAGCGACATAATAATTTAGATATACCTAATGCCAGCGTCCATATACCTACCTAACTGGGTTGATGATAAATAATAATTTAAACGTACGTTCTAATTATTACTTACTTTACCTATTAGGTATACTAAGCTTTTAATGCTAACGCTTAAATATTATAGAACCTAAAAGAAGGCAGCATGAATAAATTTATACATCATTAACATTATTAGCAAACCCATTATCTATACATATACTTAAATATTAAAGTTTGTGATACCTGTAATAATTGGATCAGTTTTTAAGTAGGTACCTAAGTATTTAAGACATCGATTTATTGCTTTCTATTTGCCAGAGAAACTGAAAACGTAGACAAATACAATACTTATATAAAATTGCTATGTAATAATTTTCATCTTGATTATCACGTTATTAAGTGTTAATTATACCTATCATACATGCTACCGTTACCGGTTAACACGTGTGGGTTCAATCAACGTTTCGCAAGACCCAAGCCGCTTTTTAATATTAAAAAATCTCTAAAGATAATGAATGAAAGTATTTCATTATTGTGACCAAGGTGGAATATACTTATCAACTTATATACTTACTGCAAATGAGTAATTATTATTATTGATTTTGGTCATGCATTATCTATATGGTTAAAAAGAAGATTTAGAGATTAGTATAATCAGCAATCATCATCATAATCGGCGCTACAAATCTGGATATGGGTCCATTTCTGTCGATTTCTCCCGCTATCTCATTCTCCACCTACCTCTGTCATATAAATATTGACTTCAATATCAGCCTATTTGCATCCACTGCTGGATATAGGCCTTCCCAAGAGCGCGCCACCACACACGATCCTCCGCCTTCCTCATCCGCCCACTTCTCGCTATCTTCTTGAGGTCGTCAGTCCAGCGGGTTGGAGTTCATACCACACTGCGCTTCCTGGTAGGCGGTGTCCTTTCCAGAACACGTCTGCCCCAGCGGCCATTAGTTCTGCGGCAGATGGACGTGGCCTGCCCACTGCCACTTCAGCTGTCTAATTCTTTGACCTATGTTGGCCACTCTGGTTCTCCTAAGGATTTCCTCATTACTGATTTTGTCCCTCAGAGAGATCCTCAACATAGCCCGCTCCATACCACGCTGAGCGACTTTGAACATGTGGACAAGGCCAACATTTAGAGTCCAATTTACAAATATTTACTTGCCAGTTCCTTATTTCGTTGACTTTTGCATCATGGTTGCTTTTTGGTCAACATCTGGTCAACAGCTACTTTCCAGCATGGTTTTTGCCTCCAATTATTAATAGATCCCAATAGATCAAATATAGATCTCCAAAGGGTTTACGAAAACCAAACCATAATCAATAGGTACCTACTTCATCTGCCAATAATAATTATTATCTTAGAAAACTTACCTACACTTAGGGTACAGAAAGCTACAAAATAATATTATTACTACTTCAAAGCTCGTGCAAAGTAAACTTTTGTGTAGGTCCTCTATTGAAATAGGTAATAATACAATTTTTATGTATTATATAAAGGATCTTAATTCTTCTCTACTGGGACAAGAAAAAGTCACATTAAGCAACTTTTGAATACTTGAAAAGTAGGTAAATGGAAAATTAAAATATTGATAACAAAAACATACCAGAACACTAACGGTTCTTTGGCAAATGATTGAATCGTTCTTGTTGGGTTACCTAGATTTTAGTATGCACTACCTACCTGACTTGTTCTCTTTGGCGTTGGGATATTCGTTTTGTTTCTATTGCATATTTATTTTAGACGACCTAGAAGAGATTCCAGGTTAAATTTTTAAATTGGCTTAAGTAACTCAAAAAGCCATAATTGGCATTATGATAAATAATTCATTTTATAATATTACCTATCCAATATGCATTGCAAAGAGTAATAAATGTAATGACAAATACCTACTTACCTAAATAACTATCTACGTCGTGATTTATAGATGTTACATTAATTTACATACTGATACTTTACAATTTCAAATAAGTAAGGTAGGTAGGTACATATATTGTATGTTTTATATAATCGTCTTCCTATACAGATGAGAGGTACAGATAACAGAACGATAAAATATTTATTAGCCTAGTAGGTAGGTACAGTACATGTTTTGATAATGAGTGTGTGCTTAATAACTCATGGTACTCAATTTTATTTATTTGTGAAATATTGCCTATTGTCGTGACTATGACCAATCTTACAATAAGTGCTATATAAATCAATTTTGCATGATTAAGAATAAGATATCACCAATTAGTATTTATGGGTGTCCCATTAAAGTTATCAGACAATAATCTGTGCACATCTGCATATTATTATAACAATCTACAGGATGTTTTATAGTAACGCTGTATTATGAAATAGATATATTTTTTACTATTGAAGTCCGCGACTTCGTCCTCGTGGATTTAGGTATTTATAAATCCCTTGGGAACTCGTACCTAGTTGGTATGGAGGATATTTAAAGTATTGAAAGTTAAATTAATCTTAAGTATTTAAATAATATTAGACATAATGACCTAGATGAACAAACAGACCGTAAAAAGTCAAGTGTGCCTAATTAACCGACACCTAATAACATCTCACTTTGTTATTTAAAAATGTATTCTTTCAAACATTGTGTAACATGAAGTTTTTTTTCCATTGCGTATAATTTGCGAGTGAAGTAATCTAATGATAATAGGTATGCAACTACCAAACTTAAGTAGGTACTTATATCTATTCTTACGTGTATAATTACTACACTTAGGGAGTACATAACTCTAAATTACTAGGAAATTGTTGTTTACCGCTTTTACAATAGGATTTTATTTTATTCAAAATTATCTAAGTCTTGTAGATATCAAAGTGAATGCATTGTACAATACATTGTGGTTGAGAGAGATTATGACTGTCCTCCAAATATTTTTTGGTAAATTGTGAGTCCTTCAGTTTTATTAGTAGACAGCGTGATAAAGTTTGATCAGTTACATTAATGTGCTGAACGATTACGGAAAGCTGCATCAATCATTGCTACAGTCTCAATTGTTGTGATTGACTTAATTTTTGACATTTTTGTTGCAACGATGCATTTTAGCCAATGGCGAGAGAGTGTCGGTCAATCAGAGGTGATTGCGATCGTATCTATCACTAAGTATGCTGTCTATCATTGTCAATTTTCAAGTTGACGTTAACTGAGCGTTAATTTGTTATTTAGTATGGACGAGAATACGTCACAATTTGACGTCTCCAGAGTTTGCAGCCTTTTCTGATTATTCTGTATTGCATGTACAGAATCTGTTTCACCACAAAAAATGACAACACACAGTGAACAATTTCCTTATTTCGTAACGAGCAAAGATCACAGGTGAGCAATCTTTTCGGCAGATGATAGTAGCAAGTAGTAATAACTGACCTGGATTTGAAATGAAACCATTTTTACAAGTCATGATGATTGCGCACGCGACTTTGACGACAGGTCTTTGAACAATTCGATGGGCGTTACCCTGTCATTACTAGCTATTATTAGCATACTGCTATTATTTGTAGGCATAAATAAGACGCGTTTTTTCTGGCTCTACCATAAAAAATAAAGGGATGCATAATGAGTTCTCGTATCCAGGTTTATAGATTCATCTATTTAATTTTAAAAAAGTAAAGAAAACGAACCAATTAAAGCACTACTAAATATGCTTTCAATAGAGTATTTATTCATGACCATCATTTTCTTTTTCTTTTAACTCAAAGTACGACTTTTTATTGCTCTCTAAGGTCCTATCAGCTGGTTGTTTGAAACATAAATGGCGAAAATACTTTTACTGTTCGAATGGACAATTCATATAAAAGAAATAGGTATCTACAAAATGGCTAGAATTAATATCAAGAAACCATGAGTGCTAACTTGATGAGTCAGCCGACTAAGATCAAGGTGTTTGACCGACGTACTAATCTATACATTCACCTGAGATCAGTTAGGTTAGGTCATAAGTAGCATCAGCATAATAATCTATCAAGGAACATTAAGAGATTGATAGCTAAGCATTCTTGTGAAAGTGATGGCATTAATATTCAATTTACATACTTTTACTTGCATCTCTGGCGCTTCAGTGAGCACTGTGGCTTTTATGTTATGGTTCTGGGTTAATTTAGGAACGTATAATTTTCAAAATGTCTCATGACCAGGGTAGCGGCCTAGACCGTAATGCGGGTCTAACTCTAACACCAACGGATACTGACAAAGCTACCATTAAGCAAGTTTATTCTGGTACGATGCCTATATATACCTACTATAGATCTCTTGGACTAATTTTTTATCTTTCGCATACCTAAATGTTTGCTTCCACCAAGACCGCATCGTCACTTGTTCTTAGGTAAAACATTTTAAAATATTAAAAAGATAAAACAAACGTTAGCGAAATAAAACAAAAACCAACCCACAACCGTGTCATGTGAAAATCACTCAGCATCATTTAACAAGCTTTCGCTAAAATGCAAACAAATTATTATTTTGATCCGAGCATGCAAAGATGAGCATTACGTGTGGGAGCAATGCGAGACGAAAGTGAGATTCTGCGGATTAAACCGACATTATGTGAAAGAGAAAGTAAAATGTCCAACGGGATTGCAAAACTGCATCCAATCGCGAATTCCCGATCGGCACTCCCTCACTCACATCGACAGATCAGCTATACCTACTTATAGTATTTATACTAAAATGCTTTCATTAATAATATCGAACAGAAATCATCCTATAAAAAATCGCAAAATATTATAACAGTTCGTCCTGAACGTTTACGACAGTGTGATAGGAGAGGATTGACATTATTTTTATTATTTTATACTAAAATACTTTGTACTAATAAATTTATGTATACCTAAATGTAGTAGGCTAAGTATCAGAAATTATCCTATAAAATTCATGGAAACAACAAAAGTTTCTCATGAGTATTTACGACAGTATAATAATTATGAAGAGGCTTGACATCATTTTTATATTGAAAATTGTTACAATTAAACCATAAAGCTCACCTTGTTAAATTACTGTACCTTCACGTGGAATGATGCCAAGAATATCTATTAGCTAACATTTTGCGCTGAATAGTTAGCCCTAATTCGCACGAGCGTTTAAAAAGCGTTGCGTTAAAACCCGGCGTTGCGCTGACAATACAAAGTGCGCGTTAAAAAAGCGTTGACGTGTAAACAGATACTTGGGAATGCATTTGTTTCTATTTTGAACGCTTTTTTAACAGACGTTAAAAAAAGCTCTCGTGCGAATGAGGCCTTAGAACTCCTGCGCAAAAAATCAGGCAGCCATTTCTGTCATGTGTGGCCAATTAACATGCAAAAAATTTAAATAGCTGCTAATTTTTTTTTTCTAATAAATTATTTACCTATGTTTCAAGCGTGTAATTTCGGTACATTCATAATGACTCTTCCGTTTTGTATAAATTAAAACTGGCGGTGTAGTAAGTTCATAATGTTATATCATATTATTGAAATTAGTAATAAGACAGTTTTAATTAGCTTCCATTACGTAGGTATACCTATTTGATTCAAATTTTGGGTCAGATTTCTCTGATGCTGCAGGATTGTCTACTTGGCTATCTAAGCCGTGAGGAGATTAAGAATCTTCCAATTGTACCTAAATATTACCTAATATGTATTGTGGGAAGCAAGTGTTGATTTCATAATTTAACTTCGGACTTGCACTTGTCAATCTTGATGCTGCGTGGGTGATGTCCAAATAAACCAATAAAGTGGAGGGATTGTGGATTATGTATTAGTATTATGAGTAAAATGAAATTGTTTAACTTAATGGTATTTACTCATATGTTAATTCAGTTGTTTTAATTATGCAGTTAGCTAGTATTTATTGAAAGTAGGGGCGGGTCGAGTCGAAGTATGTTGCATAGCGCGGAAATACTTGTTATGTAATAATAATATATGACGAGGATGTTAATGTTTTTACGGACCTCGGTGCGTATGATGGGTATCTTAATAACCTGGACAGGAACATTATGAATATATTAGCTGTTGGCCTTCCGCTTTCCATCTAACATTTTTTTAAACTAAGATTATGATTTTTTTACGTATGACTCAAGAAAATAAAACAACCTTACGTGTATCCAGACTGCAAGCTATCCTCGTTCAAAACAATTGAAATAAAAAGTTGTAATAATTTTAAATTTATATTATTTCAACTTTATATTTGGATGACGTTACATAGTTGAATCAAAATTTTAGCAAATACATTCACCAATATAGCGGTTAACAATTTCTCTTTCTTACTACCTACCTATTAATTAACAAGTCATTAACAAATAACATATTCAATCAAATTGCTAAAACTGAGCATTAAAAATATGAGCAGTAAATGGCAAAGAAAGTTTTTGATTTTGCGATAAATATTGGTAATTTGTCATAGAAACCCCATTTCTAAACTTACTAAATAGACAGGTAGTTTAGTATTATCTCTAGTGTTTTCTCTTAGATATTTGTAAATTTAGTTCAGTTTAAGAATTTGCAGACAAATAAAAATCCAATCAATTTGTCCATATTAAGTAATAGAAAAACGCGAGTATTTTCGTTCGAATGTGTAGTAATGAAATTTGGGGAGATGGTGCTCTCCTAAAATTTCAATTTCGATTCGCGAGGACAAAATGCTGAACAGAATTTTGGAACGCGCAATTTTCACCTGAGTTCCCCTTGCCTGTATACCTATATTACCTATATAATACTAATTTTTAAATTCTACATAGTTAAGTTACTTTACTTATATCCAATATTTTCTATAATTTCAGGTCCTTTTCTGCTTAGTGCTCTCAACCACAACAGCAAATCCTGAACCCAAGAAGTACAAAAAGGAATCTGTAGAAAAAGAAAAAAAATCTGAAACTTTAACAACAGATGAAAAAAAATTTTTGAGAGAAGTTGAAGAAAAATACGGTGTGACTTCAGACAATCCTATTGACAATCAGAAGGAAGAAGAAGAGAAATCAGTGGGGAAAAAAGACAAAGAGACCACCTCAGTTGACAAAAAAGCGCTTCCCGCTGTTATAGCAATAGAGATTGTTAATGACACAGACTCACAATTCAAAGGCAAAAGAACAATTGATGCAAATCTTGGATATGGCTACAAGACTAACAATGGATATTCTTACTCGTACTTTGGTAAATCAAACCAAAACAAAGGAAAATTTGTCATTTATCCTTATTCGCAAGAAGACCCTCCCGCTTATAATAGTCCAGAAAATAAGTATTCATCTTCTACAAATGGAAAATATTCTTCTTTTCAATCTACCAGAACTAGTGTTGAAATACAACCTTCACAAGCCTATGAATTAGTGCCAGTAAAGGAAGAGCAACAATCTTATGAATATAGGAAACCTGCTATTGAATTTAAAACTCCCTCAAGTGGTTACTCGGGTGAAAGAACAGCACAGACTTTATACACAACTTACAACGGTCAGGAATTATCTGGCTTGAGCGGGCAATTTCCAACGGTTATGCCTAATTACTTTGTGGACCCAACCCAACTTCTTCAAAATCCTCATTTCCAGAGTGCTGGGCTGACACAAGATCATCTTCGCTCACAGGGATCATACTTAAATCAAAACCAAAGAATAGTACCTGTTCTTGTACTCCGTGTGCCCAGTTCTTATTTAAGAAATCCTACTGCAGAATTGTATGCCAATTTACCAACAAACTATCCCTTATCACAACATTTGAATACTGTCAATCTACAAAGTTTAGTGAATCAGTATTTCAAGACCAATGGGTATTCATTTGCGCCAAATACTTATCAGACCCCAGCAACATCATCAGAATCTGGACCACAACATTACTCGCATCCCTACGTGAAGCCTACATACACTGAAGCGGATTACTCTGGTGTACAATACTCTGCAGTGAAGCCTGTCATGGCTAGGTATCCATCAACTTATACTCAACAAAAATATTTGCTCACGCAACCTCAATCAATTTACCAGAACCCTACAAAACAACAACCTCATTCAGTTTACCAAAATCCCACACAGCAGCAATATAAATATCAATATCAGTACGTCCCACAAACAGAGGTAAATATGCAAAGTTATTACATTCAACCGCAGTATCAACAAAGTTCACAAGAAGTTGCAGTACCTGAGAGTTATCAAAATCAGCAATCAGTAGTCGAGCAACAATCTAATGTGGACGATACTGTGTCAACTGCTGAGTACACACCGCAATATACAAGTGGTCAAGAAGATAAAGAAACGGTGGAATATGAACCTCAAAATGTTTCACAACCAACCGCACAGCCAGATGTATCTCAATATGTTTCTGCAGGCCCCGATTCAGCAAATTATGTTGTAAATAACGCAGATATTGACTATACTAAGCAACAGGTATCAGCAGAATACCCGTCAGTGGCAATTCCCTCCTACACTTCTTCGTCAGATTACTACTCTATAATATCTGGACAGAAGAATGCGGTTTCAGTTTATCCATCTAATTTAATACACCAAGAACCCGCAGCCCCTGAAGGATCCGCCCAAGGTTACTCGAACTCAAATCAGAATACTGAAGATTCGGGAAAATCGTTTGTAATTTCAGAAAATTATCCTAGTAAAGACCACACTATTGCTACCGTTTTACCTTACACATATAAGTCATCCAGGAGGCCTACACAAACCAGTATCCAATCAGTGAGCTACGTCACTCCTATGCCTACTGCTAAATATCAGGCACGGTATAGGATTATGGTACCAAAGACCGTTCTTAGAGATCCAAATGCCGAGAACGTATCTTATGTTAATTCTCAGTCAGTGCCTATGCATTACATGCAAATTGGCAACTACGGTGATTCTAACGCTGAGTCTGAATATGCAGCGGGAAGTCAATATGTTCCTTCGGTTACCAGCAAACCGTCTTACACTCGGAATTATCATCCAAAAAGAATGGCCAGACCTGACAGCAAACCAGAAGCATCATCAGCAAGAGTTAGTGCAAAGAAAACAAAGGAAAGAGGTGAAATAAATAAATCATCGTAATTAAATTTAGTTTATAATGTTTTTGTTGATAATGTTAAACTAGTATGTTAATAAGTTTATTTAAATCTAAGCCTAAAGAGTCTGTGTGTTTAAGAACACATCTTTGTACAAAGGAATTTAAAATAGTTTAATTTGTTATCAACGTCATACGTCCTCATTACAGAGTACAGACTACATCAGTGAAGCGGAAATTAGGTTTAGTTACAAAACTAAAAACTAAGAACTGAGGTCTTGGTGTAGTATTAATATAATTTATGTGAGTAGCGCGCTAGATAACAATAGTAGGAACCTACGTTATAAAGTTAACTTACCAAAACATTTGTTAATAAAGATGATGTTTTGTTAAAAGATCTTTTAAATACGGTCTGTTAGTCGTATTTCGTCCTATGATATTTTCTAAGTCCTAAAATATTGTATGATTTTTGAATTTTCAGCTAAAAGTGCTGTTTTATGTGCAATATTTTTAATTAGTTAAGACGTGAGTAAGGTGGTTAGGCGATTGATGCACCTATTTGTTACCATGACCATCACAGTGATTAGGTAAAGAAAAAAGTATTGTTAAAGTTGGAATAAAAATTTAAAAGAAAATTTCATTTGTTTTGATTTACCCATGCGTAATAATTGAGAAAATAATAAATGACAACTATCTACGATAAGTTACAGTTAACAATGTTATGAACACGCTACTGCCAAATCAACTAGGTACAATGAAACTATATTACTACTACTGACTCCCTCGATTTTGTCCGCGTGTATTTAGGTTTTTTAATAATCCCGTGGGAACTTCTTAATTTTCCGAGAAGAAGCAGCCTATGCCCGTCCCCAGGATGCAAGCTATCTTTGTAACTGTCAGCAAAACATTCTCCACCTGTGGCTTTAATAAATGTTATATTGTATATGTATAGCCTTACTTCGTCCAAGTAAACTACACAAATTTCATCATCATGAAAAGCTGTGATAGCCTAGTGGTTAGAACGTCCGCCTCCTAATCGGAGGTCGGGGGTTCGATCCCGGGCACGCACCACTAACTTTTCAGTTATGTGCGTTTTAAGCAATTAAATATCACTTGCTTTAACGGTGAAGGAAAACATCGTGAGGAAACCTGCATACCTGAGAGTTCTCCATGTTCTCAAAGGTGTGTGAAGTCTGCCAATCCGCATTGGGCCAGCGTGGCAGACTATGGCCTAAACCCTTCTCATTCTGAGAGGAGACCCGTACTCAGTAGTGGGGCGGAAATGGGTTGATCACAAATTTCATACCTACCCCTATTTTACCCCATTAGGGGTTGTATTTTCAAAAATCTGTATGCCTAATTTCAGCTCGATCATCCAGTAGTTTGATAGATCAGTGTCAGTCAGTCAGTCAACTTTTCCTTTTATATATATAGATTACCTCTTAAATTGAATAACGTCTATTTATTGAGGTAAATAGTCATCTACTAGCTAGAACGCAGGCAGCACTATGCAAAGTTACGTTTCCTGAATCTGGAAAATATTTATAACTTTATCTGTGACTTCAAAAATGGGCATGTATACAAATCGAGTAAGTAACGTTTAAACTACGTTCACATAATTTTTATCTAATAAGTATCTATTAATTTTTTGCTCAGTCAATACAATCAGTAAGTTGAATTGGATTTTTATTTTATGATGGATAAATTACAAAATATTGAAATTGAAGTAAGAATTGTATGAATTAATTTAAAAAAATCCTAGGGAAGAGTGGGTCTGGCTGAAAGATAGATAAAGCTTTCATTGATATGCAATATTTAAAAAAAATCATTAGAAAAAAATAGGAATGTAATAGAAAAAAAAAACGCGAAGACAGTCTTATTGTTTAGGGAGCTCTTCTTCCAGGCAACCTTTGGCAACCTTTTTTCAGTGAAAATATTTTACCTATGTGAACGGGATATTGCAATCGGATCATTTTAGAATTAGGATTAACTTAGAAATCATAACGACGAATATTAAACCACTACGCCGATTAGGCGGTATTACGAATGAATAAAACTGCTTCATCAATACTAGACTATGCCATTAGTTCCCTATCTTCCAAATAAAGTATTGATCAGGAATACAACAGGTTTTATATTATGTCGTTGATTAAACATCCTGTATCGGTTACGTAACTAGGTAATAGGTTCTATTTCCTCGAGAATTTCACATACGGCCGATACAAATTTCAAACGCCTTTAAGTTTTTAACGCACCAAAACAACATCGAGACCATTTTGTATTGCATTTTTCGTAGGCTTGTTTCGTGGCTCTTGACTATATTTTCGCGCCTAAGCCTAAGCAAAACTAATGTTCAGGTTATTTAGGTTAAAATGATATTAAGATTAAGTAACAAATATTTTACACGTATTTTACGAAAAGATATATCTACTGCAACATGAACTAACTATAAGCACATGAAAAAGTAAAAATGTTTATTAAAGTATATAGGTTCATATTTCATAAATTACATGATATAGGTAATATTTACTATTTGATTGAAATCAAAAATGTAATTCCTACGAATATTATAAATACGAAAGTGCGTATGTTTGTCGTTTGAAAGCGGCTGGCAGGAAGTGGCTGGATGAGGAAGGCTGAGGACCGGATATGGTGGCGCTCTATAGGGAAGGCCTATGCCCAACAGTGGACTTCCACAGGCTGATGATGATGATGATGATGTATGTTTGTCTGCGATCTTCACCCATTCGCTTAACCGATTTTGCTGAAATTAGATGCAGACCTAGCTTGCATCCCAGAGATGGGCATAGGCGACTTTTTATCTGTGGAAATCTGGAAAGTGAAAAAAAAATTCCACAGATAACCGTGGGCGTGGGCATCATCTACACATATTATGTTGTATTTCATATGCTACACAATGTTTAAGTCCATGTGTCACAGATTACATAAACCGTGTTACTTGTAAAACACGTAAAGTGGTTCCTGATTCCTGGGGTACCAAACCAGTACCTACCGGTATAGTATCGATCCGGTATCGGCTTAGCGGAAAATGCGGAAGGAACGAAAAAGTGAAAACTTCTATGTACCCACCCTTTTATGTGTCAACTTGAGCTTGTGATTCTGCTTCTTCTGTTTACTAACCCTCGACCCAAAAAGAGGGGTGTTATAAGTTTGACGTGTGTATCTGTGTATCTGTCTGTGGCATCGTAGCTCCTAAACTAATGAACCGTTTTTTTTTGTTTTTTTTTTTTTTGTTTGAAAGGTGGCTTGATCGAGAGTGTTTTTAGCTATAATCCAAGAAAATCGGTTCAGCCGTTTGAAAGTAATCAGCTCTTTTCTAGTTATTACTGTAACCTTCACTTGTCGGGGGTGTTATAAATTTTTAATTTACACTTGTATTTCATTTATTTATTCCATTGTTGTGTTGTCTTTTAGTGTGCGTTTCCACTGACACCGAGCTGGGCGGAGAGGAGCGGAGAAGAGCAGTGAAAAGTGGCAAGTGTTTTCATTGAAACGAAGAGAGATAATAAGTACCTAAATAAATTTCACGTGACTGAATTATACAACTAACTAGCTTATGTTTGCGACTTCGTCCACGTGGACAACATACATTTCTAACCCCTATTTTACCCCCTTAAGGGTTAAATTTTCAAAGCTCCTTTTTTCGCGGAGGTTTACGTCATAATAGCTATCTGCATGCCAAACAACCCAATCCGTCCCGTAGTTTGAGATGTGCGTTGATAGATCAGTCAGTCAGTCAGTCAACTTTTCCCTTTATGTATATACAAGATAAAACTACAGGTAGCATGAAAGAAGAACGTTATGCAACGTGGAACTTGATTACCATTTTTCATTTTCACGCAAAGAAAAGTGACCAGTTAGACCTTTGCCCGGTCCCTTGTAGGGAGCTTATGTTTATTACGGCACATTTACAATGTCATTTATCAAACAAGTTATCACGATTAAAGCTTAGAAAGCCTGTTATTTTCTGTAGCCATTCATTCGAAAGACGCCCTAGGAATATCTACAACTATCGAACCTATAAACAAAACTCAGGTGTGCTTGCTTCCTGAGGCATTTCCCAATAGGCGAAGAGCTTACGACAAGCAAACTTTTGATTGTTATCTTACGGCTCTCGTTCCCACGGCAACAACTTTGCAGAAACTGTTTTTCGCTGGGTTCCGATTAGTACGGTGGACCTGTTTCTATACTAGCGTTCATAGGAAGTACCTGATTAAACCAAAAACAATAGTCACTACCCATATTATTAATGCGAAAGTGTGTTTGTCCTTCAATAACGCCACAACTGAGCAACGGATCAACATGATTTGTTGCATGGAAATAGTTTAAGACCTGAAGAGTGACACAGGGTTTTCAAGAGATTATTCAAAACCTAAACCCACGTGGACGAAGTCGCGGGCTGCAAATAGTACGTAATATAGAAGACTAATTCCCCCCCCCCCCCCCTCCCGCAACCCCGCATTTTCACTTCTTAAATGTATCTATTACAAAAGGTTTTCACTTATTTAAAACTGATTTCTATAATGTTTAAGTATTTGAAATTAACCATAGAGCTTATATTCTGTATAAGTTTTCAACAATTAAAAGTACCTAATGTATTTTTACTTATAGGTTCTTGGATCAAAATGTTTTAGGTAATCAATATTAAGCCACCATTATAGCACTGTTTGTAATTGAATAAAATATATCTTTGGGTCTTAAATTGCTGTAAGCTCTTAAAATACAATTTAAAGCTATTGGGCAATTAAGCGAATCTTACTTGCAAGTTTATGTAAGGAAGTGATCGTTAGGCAATGCGATTTCGATCACAGAAAATGGACTTGTTAAGATAAGTGGAACTTTTACTGATAATAAACTAGGTTCCGGTGCAGGTTTATTGAGATTCAGTGCCGTTTTAGTTATTCCATAGATATTATCAATACCTAGTCGATTGTTCTTACAACTACTAGATAACTTATCTGACGCCTAAAATTTTTCAACTTTTTTTGATCTGTAATCTATACTTACTTCTAAACTCGTCATGATAAACCCATTGATAAATGAGAAGGGTTTACGCTGTAAACCGCCATACAGTTAAAGTGCGGATCGATAAATTTCATACACCATTGAGAACATTATGGAGAAATCTCAGAAATGCAGATTTCTTCAGCGTTAAGGCTAGTGATATTTAATTGCTATAAACGCGCATAAATCTAACAACTAAAGTTAGAAATGTGTGCCCGGGATTGATTCTCGGGCCACGCGAAGGCTGAAGTCTTAACCACTAGACCACTATACCACTGCTTTTCTGAGGCTTTTACCGAAAAATTATTTAGAAGGTAGATATTTTCCGGTTTATAATAACTATCTATTCCGTAAAACATTAGATTTCCGTGATTTATCAATTGATTTTTCTTCCCTGTGTTGGACTGTTGGTACAAGTTACCTAATGCCTTCGTGAGAATGAAATGGTGTAAGCAATGCAAGCTATTTCGCAGATATGTGGCAGTTCGCTGGTGGCACAGAGTAGGTTTATACTGGACACTTGCTAAATGCCTAGAATAGTCCTTAGTCTAGCTAGTACCTAGTGTTGTTCCTGTCTTGTCTTATAAATAAAGGCCATAGCTTCTAAACCCTTTGATAGGACATTAAAAAAAAATACAAAAATCTGGAATGAAACACAAAGCTTTTTAAATACTACGGTTTTTATTTGGAGCTTAAAGCTTATTTTTAGGGTTCCATACAAAAGGAAAATAGGAACCCTTATAGG
This sequence comes from Maniola jurtina, assembly GCF_905333055.1. NCBI lineage: Eukaryota > Metazoa > Arthropoda > Insecta > Lepidoptera > Nymphalidae > Maniola > Maniola jurtina. Next base: position 4,689,287 of record NC_060044.1, read on the forward strand.
ATCACTTTGTTGTCTGTCTGCCCATCTGTCTGTTGTGTATGTTAAGAGAACCTATAGGGTACTTCCCATTGATCTATGGCAAGAAGAAGGCCTTATAGCACAAGTCAAGGAAACAATTCGAAAACCGTAAATTTGTGGTTGTAACCACAAAAAAAAAAATTAAAATGTGTTCATGAAAAAATTAAAATTTGACGCTTTCAGAAGCCAGGAAAAGAAAAAACGCATAAAGCTATTAAAAACATGACTTTTCAATGACATATAGTACTTTGCAGTTGTTATGCTATTATCTAAATACTTAGTTGCTAACCTTAAGATTACTAAGATAAATATCATTTAGATAAGCTTCTTACTAAGACCCTATAAGTTTAAGGTGAGGCCCACACTTTGAGAAGCAGTTCCTGTTACTCAAGTGTGCATTGTACACAAATAGCGACTGCACCCGCTGCTGCACACAGACGCAAGTGCACGCTCCGCTACCCCCGTATATAAACCTAACACTAACTATCCTTGAACTTCATTTGATCATTGCCTGCCTCACTAAATACAACACCCTTCATAGTTTCAGAGGATCCCGTTAATCGAAGTACCGCGTTCGGATTTTGGTGCATGTGTACAATGTTGTGATAATATTGGAACTGTGATTGTTTGTGCTGATATAATTTTGTAGCAATTGTACGAGATGAATACTTTACGTCGAATGGTAAGTAACGTGGATTTTCGTTTTTTACAGTGTATCGACTGGATCGAACTTTTCCTTATCTGTTCGCCTGTAGTATAATATATCGGCTGTTTAATAAGAAGCGAAGTGCCCAAAATCATTCAGAAAATTTGACCCTTTTAAAAGTCCATTGGTTAAGCCTTAAATCAGGGGGCACGGCAGTGCCCCCGCCAAGACGAGCCAAACGGCGGCCGGGGCGCTACGTAGTACCTTTTTCTCGAAGTGTTTCGCCGTATTTTCGACCCGTCATAACTTCGGTCTGGATGACGCTAGAAAGCTGAAATTTTCAGTATAAGGTGTCCTCAGCAAATTTACCAAATATACTAAGTATCAAATATCTAGCTTTTATGGTTATAGATTTTTCGATACCTAAAATACGCCGTTTTCGTCCCTCACTGATGATCATCACAATTCATAGTCTGTAATTCTAGGGTACTTCCAGAAGTCCTAGAAGGCTGAAATTTGGTATGTAGACTAGAAATTGCATACAAACTACAGGAAAATTAAGAAATTGGCAATGCCCCCCCTCTACGCCTCTTATGAGTAAAGCAAATCTGTAAATTCTGTCGCTAGAATTCTGATATTTTCAGGATAAGATGTCCTTGGCAAATTGATTAAACTCATTGAGTATCAATTGTCTAGCTTTTATAGTTTCAGATTTATTGACAGTCAAAACTTCTAGTCTGTAATTCTAGGGTACTTCCCGAAGTCCTAGAAGGCTGAAATTTGGTATGTAGACTAGAAATTGCATACAAACTACAGAAAAATTAAGAAATTGGCAATGCCCCCCCTCTACGACTCTTATGAGTAAAGCAAATCTGTAAATTCTGTCGCTAGAATGCTGATATTTTCAGGATAAGATGTCCTTGGCAAATTGATTAAACTCATTGAGTATCAATTGTCTAGCTTTTATAGTTTCAGATTTATTGACAGTCAAAACTTCTAGTCTGTAATTCTAGGGTACTTCCCGAAGTCCTAGAAGGCTGAAAGTTGGTATGTAGACTAGAAATTGCATACAAACTACAGGAAAATTAAGAAATTGGCAATGCCCCCCCTCTACGACTCTTATGAGTAAAGCAAATCTGTAAATTCTGTCGCTAGAATGCTGATATTTTCAGGATAAGATGTCCTTGGCAAATTGATTAAACGCATTGAGTATCAATTGTCTAGCTTTTATAGTTTCAGATTTATTGACAGTCAAAACTTCTAGTCTGTAATTCTAGGGTACTTCCCGAAGTCCTAGAAGGCTGAAATTTGGTGTGTAGACTAGAAATTGCATACAAACTACAGAAAAATTAAGAAATTGGCAATGCCCCCCCCTCTACGCCTCTTATGAGTAAAGCAAATCTGTAAATTCTGTCGCTAGAATGCTGATATTTTCAGGAGAAGATGTCTTTGGCAGATTGATTAAACGCATTGAGTATCAATTGTCTAGCTTTTATAGTTTCAGATTTATTGACAGTCAAAACTTCTAGTCTGTAATTCTAGGGTAATTCCCGAAGTCCTAGAAGGCTGAAATTTGGTGTGTAGACTAGAAATTGCATACAAACTACAGAAAAATTGAGAAATTGGCAATGCCCCCCCCTCTACGCCTCTTATGAGTAAAGCAAATCTGTAAATTCTGTCGCTAGAATGCTGATATTTTCAGGATAAGATGTCCTTGGCAAATTGATTAAACGCATTGAGTATCAATTGTCTAACTTTTATAGTTTCAGATTTATTGACAGTCAAAACTTCTAGTCTGTAATTCTAGGGTACTTTCCGAAGTCCTAGAAGACTGAAATTTGGCATTAACAGAGCTCTCTCCGTCACTTACTCCATACAATCGTAGTTCCCATTTCATTTGAATATTAAGCAACCAAAGTCCATGAAATTTTGCAGACATATTCTAGAAACTAATATCTGTGTCTGTGGTGTTTTAGATTTTTCTAAAAATATGTAGTTTTAAAATTACAGGGGCTCAAAGATTTGTATTTTTCTTTAAAAAAAGGCCCAACTTTGTGCTCGTTTTTCTAGACAACGAAGCAATTTAATGAAATTTGGAAAAACCACAGACCTAGAAAATTTAATGAATATTATGTAGTAAAAAAATTATCGTTATATATTTTATATTGTTATAATTATGTGGGAACTACGAAAACCAGAAATTACACCCAGAAATCTTGAAAATTTCGTGCTGTCTCGATTTGTGCAAGCGGGGTGGTGAAGTGCGGGGGACGACACGTGAAACTGACAGAAACTGACAGTCTAAACACACGGGCCACATTTAGACTGCACCCAACTCCAAACTTGTCGATAGGTCTAACTAAATACACTGGTACATTTCAACTTGCGTTAGACGTATGCGTTACCTACTCAGACGTTGCCTGTAGATAAAAATATGTCTCATGTTTGCTGGCAATAGCGCATGCATCAAACCCTGCAAGTTGCAACTCTCTTGCAACCTATTCCTCACGCAATACGCACAGCTTTAATATTATAATTTTTGACAATGTATACTATATGTAATGCCATATCACAGGTCACTCTCTGATTTATTGCTAACAATTTACTTCCAAATGCAAAGAAATCTAAGTGTGTTGAATTCACACTGCCCAATACCAGGACCTTAAATGACATAAATAATCATATGTTGAAAATAAAGGAAAACCCCGTGTTTCTCGGTATAATGTTAGATGCAAAGCTTCTATGGAACACCCACATATCAACACTTGATGGTAAACTCAGCTCTGCTGCTTACACTGTTAGAAAAATTCAACAGGTACTGACGTGGAAACTGCAAAAATTGTATATTTTACCTATTTTCACTGTATTATGTCTTACGGACTCTTGCTATGAGATAAAGCGGTAGATATTGAGAAAAAAATGTATTACAGAAAAGGACAGGACGTGCAATTTATAATTTAAAACCGCGCGCTGCCATACAATAAAAATATAAGGAAATAAGTACCTTATCTATTATCTTATAGTAGCTTCTAAATATATTTACAACTAGCTAATGCCCGCAGCTTCACTCGCGTGGATTTAGGTTTTTAAAAACCCGATCCTTTCATTTCCCAGAACAAAAGTTGCCTCTCCGTAATAGCCCGTCCCCGGGATGCAACTTGTTTCTGTATCACGTAAGAATATTTAAACGGATGATCCTTTTCAAATCCCGAGGGATCACCAGGATTTAGGAATGCAATTTCTTACAGCATCAGGGTTGAGGTCAACGACAAAGTGTTTACTTGGTATAGATACCTTCAATATCAATTAATAATCGACACTTTTTAAATCCCATTAGCTTTAGTAGTCAGGTCCCCTGCAACATTAGGATTGAGGAGTTGGAATCCAAATATTTTATTGAACAATGTCGCAAACTTTCTTTATCGATTAAAAAAACTACCCAAAATTACGCAGTTAGGTTACCTGCCAAATTTCATGGTTTTGAGTCAACGGGAAGTACCCTAGAGGTTTTATTGACACACACGACAGACAGAGAGATAGACAACAAAGTGATCCTATAAGAGTTCCGTTTTTCATTTTGAGGTACGAAACCCTAGAAAACGTAGGAACGGCATTCCGAACCAGTGGTAAATTTTTCTGACCATCCAAAAACACTTTGAAGTTTAGCTAAAAATTTACAGGAATAAAAATTTATCATTGTATTCCATTCCATTTCATTCTATTCTATTCTGTTCAAAGATAAATAGATAATAAAAATATTTGTCACCGAAACAATAATTTACGATACATCAACCAATATCAATTTTACTGATGACAATCTGACTATTACCAAAGTGAACGACTACTATAATATCTATTATATACGACTAACATAATATGTATTATAAATTGTGTGCCGTTTGCATTCTCACTAGGTTCTCATTAAGTTTGTTTTATTTGGTTAAACTTTCTGGCATTTATATTGTTATGACGTTTAATTGGCAAACAGTCTGTTTATTGGCTGAAACTCAAAAATTCAGCCAATCACAACAAAGAAAATATTGTAATAATGATTGATGCAGCTTTCTGTAATTGAAAACAAAATATTTGACATTAACTTGAATGTGACAGTGTTTTCCGAATAGGGTTGCCAGAGGCCCCGTATTTTACTGGTTACTAATTTCTTGGCCGTTAGGGCCATACTAACCATATAACTAGCCATGACCGAAGCCTCCCACCAGACCAGAAATTTTGAAATGGCGACTGCGCCTGGGAAGCCGTCAAAAACCTAAGCCTAAAATAATACTTACACTATTTCTTGCATTTGCTTACCAATTTTTTTTTGGAAATATATCAAACATTTCGCGCTCAGTTCACTCGCGCTTTGAATTTCTATTACTTGGTGTAAAGCCCGCAATTTCGTTTGCATGAATTTAGATTTTTAAAAATTCCGTGGGGGATTTTCCGGGCTAAAAAGCCGCCTAAAAAAAATGTCTGGGATGCAAGTTACCTCTGAATAGTAAGTACCAAAATTTTGGTAAAGAAGATGGGCCATGAAAGGGTAACAAATAGATAGGCAAATAGATATACTGTCGTATTCGTAATATTAGTATGGATAGGAAGCTTTAAAAATAAAATCTTGCTATGGCTACACTCGTTTCCCTTTCACTTTAATTTTTTCTGTATTGAACCAAAAACACTTACGCTCACTGCGCTCGCGCTTTTTTATTGTTGTATTTTATCTCACTGTCAAATTGAAAGGCGAAATTCCACTAACCAGGTAATTAGCCCATAAAGTTGAGCGAATGTTTTTTTCCTCATGACAGGATTCAGTTCCGGCCCTAATAAAACCTCTCCCGCAATCGATTCCTGGCTACGGCCATAGTATTGATACTGTGAAGGTGGAATTACAAATTAAATGTAATTTTAAGTTGAAATGAAAATATTGTATGCATGAAATGTATAACATTTTGCTTTACAACACTAAGAGTTTTTAAAAGCTATTTAAATAAATAAATCTTTTATTTAAAACCACATTGCAAACACAGTTCACCAATCAAGACACGGCAACATACAGAGAAAAAATACAAAACTTACAAATAAACTGAAATATCTAAATAGGCTTTCCATGCATTTCAGAGAGACCCACCGCCTATTTCTTCAAATACTTCAAATTTTCAAATTTCTTCAAATCTAAACCCCGTATTTTTGATGGTGGTAGCCTGTAAATCAAAAAGAGCCAGGTGGCAACCCTACTTCGACCTAGACAGAATGAAAAATTGTTTTCATTACTCGGTATGCCTACTGCCATAGTGTGACAGAAAGTGTGACGGTAGTTGTGACCTCTGATTGGCCGACTCTCTTTCACTATTTGCTAAAATTGATGATTGCAACAACAATTTTTTCTTTTTTATAATCAAAAACAGAACACGGACGTCAAACAGGTTGACTAATTGCAATCATTTCTGACCGGCTAACATTGTTCCGCTAGTGGCTCAAACTCACTGTCGCAGCAAGAACATGGTAAATTCAGCCAATCACAGCAATTTGAAATTTGGTTATCACAAATGTACCGATCTAGGAACCGAGAATGCACGAACCAGGGCAGATAGAGATAAGAACAATAATATCATACGTAGGAAATCGACGGGGGATCGTTGACAACGATAGCCTTAAGTACAAATTTCAAGAATTATGAACAACAGATAAATTAAGAAATCGGGTCCCCCTTCATCCCCTCGTATATGAGATGCATATCTGTAAAATCTGTTGCTCGAATACTAAAGTTTACATGATAAGATGTCCGTGGCAGATTTATCAAACGTACCAAGTATCTGTGTTTCCTGAAGTCCTAAAAGACTGAAATTTGGTATATCTGCTTCAAAATTGAGTTGCAAGATTCCACCCGAACAAATATACTTACATACGAGTACATTGCAAGTTGAATAAAAGCTTTTAAAAAAAGAGGTAACGATAGAGAGTGGGCCATGAAAATGATGTACCTACAAGAAATAGATCCAAAAAAAATTTAGGGCACCTGCCAAAAAGAAATGAAATCCCACCAAAAACATTTCATGTAAAAAGTTAGCCAAGACTCACAAGTTCATAATGTTTTCACTGTTAAAAAGTTATGAGATCTCTAGTAGAGCCAAGCCCCTAGCTGATCTTAGATTTGTGCTGGCCATGGGACCTATCCCAAGTCCAAAGTAATATAGCTCTTAAATGTTCTTGACTATATCACATTTATAACAATAAATAACAAATCACTCTACTTACAAGCTCTGATTCTACAAACCCTATATCTTGGTAAAAAAAGTATGGCTTGGCCGTTTAATGTTCGTAAAACTATTACATGACATAACATATTAAACGTTAAAAGTTATTAAACGGCCAAACCGTACTTTTTTTACCAAGATATAGGGTTTGTAGAATCAGAGCTTGTAAGTAGAGTGATTTGTTATTTATTGTTATAAATTTGATACAGTCAAGAACATTTAAGAGCTATATTACTTTGGACTTGGGATAGGTCCCATGGCCAGCACAAATCTAAGATCAGCTAGGGGCTTGGCTCTACTAGAGATCTCATAACTTTTTAACAGTGAAAACATTATGAACTTGTGAGTCTTGGCTAACTTTTTACATGAAATGTTTTTGGTGGGATGTATATTACGGTACAATTATAACGTTATTGTTACATTTTTACTGTCTCATAATATAATTCCTAGACTCGCTAGTTCGTGAGTAGGTAAACTTAGATAGCTAATAGAAATTTCCATTATCAGAAAATTAAAATGATGACTATAATAAAAATATCTTACCAAATATCTTAGGAATTTTGAATTCGAGGTTGTATCATTTACGAAATGGCATTTCTATTCAAATTGAATAACTTAACTTAATTTCGCATACCTAGATAATTAGAAATGGAGAGTCAAATATGTAGCCTTTTTTGGTACTTATATGTACATATATTAAGAACTAAATAGATATATTAGCGAGCTTACATTGTTACCCTCGGATTAAACTGTCGATCAGTCAAAAGAACCCTACCAAGAAAATTTTTGTAAACTTGGAAACTCCGAATTTGGTGAACTTCAGTAAAGATATGACAGGAAACATATAAATAAGTAACGAAATATAAATAATTAGTTATATATTTTATGCCAGCATATCACCATTCATCTCAGCATAAATTAAATAATATCTATTATTGTCTATGTTCTGAACTTATTATTAAGGCGCATTTCTTGTAGTATGTAATTTTGATTACTGTAGCCGAAATTGCTGTAAGTTAAACTGGTTGTGTAGGTAGGTATATATTATCTGCTAATAAATAAATAATTAATTGTTATAATTTCTTCATTGCGTTTTCATTATATCAATAAAAATCGTGCACGAATTGTATATATTTCCAATTAATAAGATAAAATCATGCGTAACTTAGATTAACGAATATTAATTAATATGTAAAATAGTAGAGAACTAATATTTACTTTCATTTTTAGAACAAATACATAAGATTTTTAAAGATCTGTAAGGAATTCTGGTCAATATAATATAAGTCTTTCATACCAGTATTAATACAAAAAATCATGTCGATCCATTTATCTGTTGTGGCGTGATTAAAGAACAAACACTTTCGCATTTATAATATGGGTGGCAATGTAATATTATAATATGTAATATTGTATAGACACAGCGTTGTTTATATTCATATATGTTGTTTATATCATGTGTAGACTTATTTAAATTTAAGCGCAGGTACCTTATTAACATAATTATTTCCTGTAAAAGAACATGGCAACATTACACAACATCATACAAAATACAACATAGAAATTACATTAGCATGATAATATTGTTTTATTAATGTTTATTTTCTATACGACCTTCTAAAGAAAAACCAGCTCTTACGCATGAAATTTTATATATTAGTTAATATTGAATACATTATTCATTTGATTAAAAGAGACGTTGCATTGAAGAGCCATATTACTTATACAATATGATTAAATTAGTTATTCATATAAAGAAAAACCGCCGAGTTTCTTGCTAATTCTTCCTGGTAGGAAAGCCGTCTAACCAGTGCAGTGGTAGATTCTTTTTACGATTCAAAGGCACTTGCAAATTTTTATTAAATTTTTTTTTCTATTCTATTCTATTCTGAGATCTTTTGGTGGGAATTTCGTCTCACAATGAGATGGGTTTTGGCCATAGACCAATTAGTGCGGATTGGCAGACATCATTAATGGGGAACTCTTGGAAATGCAAGTTTCCTCACCTTGTTTTCCTTCATTGTTAAGGCGAGTGATATTAATTTCTTAAAATTCAAGGAGTTGATGTTGCGTGCCCGGGATCAAACCTCCGACTCTTGAATAGGAAGCCGAGCGACGTATTAACCATTAGGCTATCACCGCGTATTATATGACCTTGTTTTTTGTTGACTTCGGTGTCAAATAAACGATTAATCTTCAGGTCCAAGTAAAGTTTACTTTCTATGTAGATTATGTACGGTGTTACATAACTAGTACCATATAAGGGACATCTTATAACATTTGGAGCAACAGCAACACGTAAATCTTTTTAATTTTACGTAAGATAATAAAAGTTTTGAATAAACCTAGTAGGTAGCTACTGGTTTTATGCAATCAGGCTACAATCAGGTAATAACACTTTTAATAGGTTTTCTTACTAGAAGGGCTTGAAAGAACGTTTACTTTTTGTCATCTCTACTGTCTGTGATATGTTTATATTATTGTCTGTCTGTTTTCAAATAATTTGTTTTACAGATAACGGATTTTATGTTGTGTGAAAACTATAAAAACTAGTTCATATTAAATTAGCTAAACCGCTCCCACTTCACTCGGATGAGATTTCAGAAACACCTTTTTCAGTGAAGGGTTTACGTTATATCTACCTAGTGAAAACTACCTGCAAATTTCAAGTTTTGACCTAGGGATTTAAGCTGGACACTGATGTTATGTTATGTTGTTTAGAATCAAAAGCTCACAGCCCGTCCTAAAATTCCTTAGGTTGAAAGTTAAAGTTCAGTCACGCCTATAAATATATGGGACCTTTTATTTTCTGGAACAGGTAGATACATTTATGGCTAACATTTTGATAAGCCATGCCCTTTTATATAAAACAATAATTTACTAAGTACTGAGTTTTCTTACTATAATTTGTAATGTAAACTTTCTTCATCCTGGATACAAGGAAACTGGAGTAGCGTACTTTCTGATACTTAGTTCTTTTATATCGTTTGTTTATAGATCAAGAATTTCTAATATCGTGTGACAAAACTATCTTATGAAATCAAAATTAATGGGATTTCATATGGCATACTACTATCTACCTACTAAACATATTCAAAAACGCAATATTTATTTGGAGAGCGCCCATTTTTGCTACACAGTGGCATTAGTATTTATGAAATAGGTAGATGAGATAGTTTTAAAGATTTATAGAGCTAAAGTGACATACAAGATATACACATAATGTATATTTAGGCAATAAACAAGTTTAACGAATTAAATGTTTGTAAAACGTTTACATTTTCTTAAGTGGAAGTATTTTTATGCTGCACTTAAGTCTAATTTAGATAAGATATTGTCAATAAAACTTATCAGAGATAAGCTGAAATGCTAATGTTGATGCTTAGAATACTGATTTCCGAATAATTTGGTTTTATTGCAGTCGGCTTTATTTTTCCCTTTTATACGAGTACTAAACTGCATCCGCGTGGATTTGGAATTTTTGAATTCTCGTCAGAAATCTTGGATTTTCAGGAATAAAAAGTACTCTATTTCCGTATGCAGGGAAAAAACCGAATTTCAAAGAAATCAATAAAATTGAGAAAGAAAGAAACGAAAGAGGAAAGCAGTGCCAAACATCGAAATATTTTCAGCTGCTAAGCTGTGAAAAGATAACAGATATACATTATTAATTACAATCCTCTTATCTTAGAATTATCTTACCCTCTATGAATATGCAATAAGTACAATGATGTAGAGCTGAAAAGTAAAGCTACGAGGGTTCCAAATGCGCCCAGGCCTTAGACACAATTCGGGGATCCGACTTACTACTTACTACTGCTACTTACTATTTACTTATTATAATCAAAATTTATTTCAGTACTTTATTTAAGCCAAAAATTTGTCTTAGTGTCTCTAATGTTACGTCTCGGACTCTACTACCAATGGATTGGAAAGCTAATTCTACTGAGACGGCACGAAACTGCAGTTCCACAAACTTTATTTATTAATTCTAGAAACCTGAAATTTAGCTTGAAGGTTTTTCTTTAAATAAGGATTCAGATACTTCAGTCGATAGAAGCTGAGCCAGGTCAGCTAGTTTTGCCTATTCTTCTTTACTATCCAATAATGCATTAAATACAGGTAATGTCTTTTCGAGTACTTTCACTACTAGTAGGTATTATATTTATACCTATTATACTATCATCGTGATCATCAAAGAAGAGTGAAAATACTACCGCGTTGTTCCGAGTAGGTTCGATACTGGATGTCGTGATGCCCTTTAACTTCTCTTTGTCTATCCTTCAACGGCCTCGTCAGTTCGATTGCAGTACTTTCTAACGCTAAATAACCGGTACCTCACTGAATTGAGATGATATCGGTTAGGAAAACCTGGGCTTTATAAGGCATTATTCAAATGTATTCGGTAGGATACGATTGAATTGCATTGGGCATTGTATAAAAGTAAAAGTAATCAAAACATACAGCGCATGTTAGGCCAACGAAATGGCACATTATGTATAGGTGTAAAAAAAAAGATATCGTGAGGAAAGCTACTGATCCTGGATCGGTGAAGGAAAAATATATCGTGAGGAAATCTCTACATGGCTCAATAATGTTCTCAAATGGTTCTCAATGTTTCTCAAATGTTCTCAAAAGGTGTAAAAACTCTGCCAAACAACAAAATCGTCAAGCTCTGCCTAAACAAGTCTGACAATCTTAAATCTCTTTCATTCTGAAAAGAGGCCTGTGCTCAGTCAAAGGCCGTTGATGGATTGAAATGATGATGATGACCGTGATGACCCGTTAAGCACAAGTTTTTCATTGCTCGAAGCTATTACCGCTGTGAATAAATAAATTTCATTCATTCATCCAAATTAATAAGAATTTAATTTCTAGCTAAAAGTAATGTTATTAGTCGTACTTAGTTAGGTACTTACTTATCCGTCTTTCTGTATACTATCTGACTTTAAATAACGTAGAGGTTCTTATTTCGATATCTACCTACGTATTTTAATCATCCTCGTATAAATAACCTCTGATATCTATAGTTATATCCTTTGCATCATTTGGGTTGCCTGGAAGAGATCGCTAAGTAGTGATAAGGCCACCAAATTGTACTTACCTGCCTATATTTTTATGTGCTTTGTATCTATTTATTCATTATTTATAAGGAGATAGAGGCAGAAAATATGAGACTTACCACTTTACTCTGAAATACAAAGTGTAGATATCAGAACAATAAACATGCGTGCAGTTGAAAATATGCATGCCCATCATGCATGAAATTTAATGTTCGTGCATGATAAATGAATGCCATTAAAGAAGTTATCTCATAGCTGTAACGAAGAAATGATTTATGAAAGAAAATGTTTACATTACCTATTAGCTGTTATTGTTTTAATTGAATATTCACATGAAGACGAGAAATGCATCGTTGTTGTTATTGCCCCCTGCGTGAAAATTGCGGGTGTTAGAAATCTTTGACACGTTATAAATTATTTCCAGTTTCATAGCCTCAATTCGGCTTCTTTTGAATGTAAACTGGTTTATTCGGTTTAGATTTCCATCATGACTGTGATTTGTTGATTTGTGATGATAGAGGCAGACTGTAGACAAAAGTAGTTCATAGACAAAAAAATTCATCTCCTAAGTATTCCGAAGGAACTCTATTGTTTTTTGTGATAACAAATATCCGATATATAAAAATTATAAAACAAAAATATCATATATAATCTCCGATATATTAATCCAAAGTATTAGTTGTAAATACGTTAAATTGAATTACATTGCAGTCAGCATTTCAGCGTGATGCGCGAACGGATAAACAGATAAATATTCAAAAAAATCTATAAGTATAGATTTAGCGTAACCAGTTTAGTTTCTTTACATCATTTTCATATAGAGTTATGTATCAAAATCATTAGCAAGTACGAGCAATGATATTAATGATAACTCATCTACGAGTATGAAAAAAATCCGTCACGATGTTTTAGAAGAAAGTCTAAGTTTTAAATTTCAAACTGTTGCATTTTAATTAAACCTTGTTTTCAAGATAAAGATCTAAATGCCCTAAACACTACGATGGATACATCGTGATAGATCTTAGCATAGATTATCAACTAGGATCTTAGCTAGCTCAGAGCTCATCTTCATTATTCGTTCACTTTCCTAACGGTCTATCCGTAATTGTACGTATTTAGCTAATTCGAAGCGGTGCAGTGATAGCCTAGTGATAAAGACTTTGGTACATAATTCGTGGGGTTTGGAGTCAATTCTAGGGGATCCTGATCACCTCTAACTTTCTGATATTATGTTACTTATATTAAGTTCATAAGATGATTTTATTTAAAGAAGAAAGAGTTAATTGATAGGCCAGGTCTAATACATATAAATCTAGCAGAATTTTATTGAGTAAAAATTAAGTAAACTTGTAATTAATAAATCTAGTATAAAAACCAGGTGAGGTTATAAAAGCTAGTGGCATTTTCCTAAGTGTTGCAGGTTTCTAAAAACGCTTAATATTCACTCAGCGTTAGTTGGAAAGACTTTATCTTGGTTTGCCTTTATTATTATTTTAAGCGTTCACTTTCACAGCTCTCTCAAAGGTCTGTCGATAATTGTAGTTATTACTCAACCATGTTAAAGGCATTATGCTATTCAATATTATCCACGGCATCCTCCGAGGTTATAGTTTGCCCTTACGCCCTTTGCCTCGGAGGCCGTAACTAATGTTCTGTTCGCTAGGTGAATCATTAAAGCCTCATTGGACTTTGACTTTCATTTGTTGTTTTCTTATAATTTTACTTTCTATTACATTTTCTCTGGTAGCTAAAGTTTAAGTATCACATTAATAGGAAACCGATTACAAATCAATCAATTATTACCTAAGAAGTTGTATTTTCCATATCTTTACTATTGCAAGGTATATTTTGAAAAATCTTTGATAATCATAATAATTGTAATATTTTGTAACTTTATATTTTATTTTGAAATTTTGTTATATATCCAACAGTCTTTTGGCACATAGCTTAGGTTCAATTTATACTTAGGTTCAATTTAGATTATAATGATATCCAGCATGCACCGCTGACGCACCACCAGTCTGCCACAATTCGTTGATAGTACTGTGTTAGAAATCTTCACGCAAGTGCCAATAGCAACTGTACGAAGTTTGATGTATGAACTGTACGAAGATGAATGGTGCGTGAACATAATTTTTATATGTAGGTATAATGAAAAAATAGTTACAATTCTTAGTGTCACAAGTTATTAAGTACAACATAGATAAAATTATAATTTTAACCTCTTTGTTTATATTAAAACGTCGTTAGAGTTCATGATATAAATGTTTTAAATGAAGGGTTTCTAGAAATTTAGATATTTTGTTCTTTGTTTCAGATATGGATACTAGCGGTATATTCGTTCGTCGGGAGAGGCTGCTGTCAAGAAGGTTACCTCAATCAAGATCTCCTTAGATTACAACAGTATTCTGACGGCCAAGGAGAAAGTTATAGTACCAATTTCCAGAGAGAACCAAGCAGCCAGTTAACTTCAGGTGCACAATACGTGAATGATGATGTGTATAATAATGGGGAATACAGTAGAGCCGGAAGAAGTAGGAAGGTTTACAGGATCAAAAATCCTTTTCAACATCAGGAAGAAGAGAGATCATTACAAGACACTAATACTTCACAAGATAGCGGCACAGCGGCTAGTAACCAATACTCAGCACTGCAGTATTCTTTACCACCTGAAGAGTTTCTCCAACAAATGAGAGCAGAGAGCCAATACCAACAGCAGCAGCAACAGCTACAACAACAACAGCAGCAGTTTTCAACTCAAGTTCCCGGATCTCCATACACAGCCACCCCCCAACCGCAATACCAATATTCTACGCTACCAGCTTCAAACTATGACATGAACCAGCAATCCAATCAAATTTCTACTGTAGAACCTAAGTCATTCACTCCCGTTTATCAATCTAACACTAACGGTTATCAATTCAGCAACCAAAACTCATATAACACTGAAAACGCACATAGTACACCCCTCCCACCCTACATGTCCACTTCGTTGCCAAGTAATCAGTACTTAGAGACGCCTGCTAATAATTATGTATCCAGTTCCTCATCATTATTTGTATCTAGTCCTCAAAGTTCACAGCAATACGTATCTTCTCCATTTTCAAATATTCACTCAGCAAACTATGATTATAACAACAATAGAGTTACAACAGTTGGAAGTAATTCTCTTAGTTACGAATACAATAACGATGTAAGCAAAAGAATGCAAATTGATCATTATGACAACGCCGCCACTGGAATACGCTATCCTGATATGCATAGTCAGTATCAAAATAATTTTCCATCAACTACTGCATCACCAACCTCTACACCGTTTACTGAAAGTCCACGCGATTTTTGGCAAAGCTCTTTAAATTCAGGTTATAATGCATTATCTAAACCAGAACAAAGCTATCAGACACAGTATCAAAATTTTAAATATAATCAGCAAGAGGGCAGATATGACACTGAGTCATCAAATAGTGATAACCATCGGATTGGTAGTTTACAATCTGCTAATAATATATATTTAAATTATGCTCAACCTGATTACCAGTTTCTCAACAGCTTAAAAGACCGCGCTAGAGATGCTCAGACAGAATTAGGCCAACAAGAAATTTATTCCCACGGCGATTATGGCTGGAAATTATCAGACAAAAAATCTTCACTTGAGCCCGAAATATCGACCAACAATAATTTCTTTAAGTACCAAATACATAGCGTGCAGCCTGATACTGGAGCAGTAAGCCAAATGAGTTTCCAAATGGATTCTAGAAAACCGTATAATTTTGACCAGAATTCAAAACCGGTATCAGAAAAACTAGAAGTTGAAGAATTCACAAAGGCAGCTGCTAAAGCACATGAAAACTACAAACAACAACAACAACAATTAGAAGCTAATAAGTATCTTACAAACAATAACTACAATAGTAATTTGTTGTCAAACTCCTACGCATTTAATTCGTTTCATAATAATGAGAAACAAAGAAATAAATTGTACAGTGATCATTTAAATTCCCAGGGACAAACGCAAAATGAACCAGTCACAGCGTCTCCATTCTTCTATATGAATCCAAAAGATACTGCAGATAGTTCACACAAAAAACCTTTTGATCATGATAAAGCTTTAAAAAATATAGTTCCAATAGACGTATCAAATGTCGTGCAGAACTCTGATTCACAATCAAAATTTGAAATTGATTTAAATAATAGGTATAGTTTCCCTGGGTTTAATAAAGAACATTTAGAACAAAATGTGAAGCAATATTCGCGACCAGATCCTTATTACAATAATAAAGAAAGGGACACTCTATACGCAATTAATTTAAAATCTAAACTGGATGACTCCATGGAGAAGCTTAAGCAATTTGAACAAAGTCTACCATATTACGCAAAACAACAAACATCCGAATCAATTCATAATAATTATGGATCTAATTCAGGAAATAAACGTTTCGTTGGTGATTCACAACAATCAAACTTAGTTAGTCAACTTTCTAATCATCAAGATAACACTCATTCATCGGCGAATATTCAACAACAACAGCACCCACAATTTTCATCTGACATTTTAAAATTTAATGACATACCATATCGATTAACACCAAGTTTACATAATATTAACTTTGGGCAATCTAACATACCTACTCCTTTACCTGTACGAATAAATCAAAATGTCGACAATCATAATGTAGATATTACTGCTGAAATTCTCGCTAAATTGTTATCAAATAAACAAAATATGAACAGACCCGAAATTGACTCTCAGTCCAACAATTTACTCTCAATTAATGGTTTCAGAGTAGCCAACCCCTTTAATGTAGACCTTAAATTAGTCGCAGACATGTTGAAAGGGAAACCAGCTATTGATGACAGCCAAATGACTTCTTTACGAGGGGACGTAAATAAACCTATGCCAATGGATATTTCTCAACTCCAGCAATTTATGCAGTTGAAGAATGAAAATAATGTGTTGAGTTCTAATGCTGGTTTTGGTTCATATTTAGATTTATTCAGTAGTGGGCGACTACCGTATCAAGGTGTTAAATATTCACGTAGTGAAGAAGATACGGAAAATATTCCGATAACAGACTCGTCCAGTGATCATCCCATAGGCGCTGTAGTAGAAGAAGATGCAGTTAATGGACAGGAAGTATCTGATTTGACAGAAAATTCTGAAGACTCAATATCGACAAACATCGACGATGAAAGACCTAAAAATATGTTTGGTTCTAGTCATAAAACACTTCCAGACAGGCATAGACATCTGAGTAGTTTATATTTGAGTCGTCATTCTCATAAAAGAAAGTACCCAAAATCAGAAGTCGACGAGCCATATCCACTGCTTAAACCTCCTCCACCTCATAGTTCGCGATACAGAGGGCTACATATGAAGGAAAAGAATAGTCATCGAAGAAGAGCGAATAAGCCCAAAATGCTTCGAGTTTACAAAGCAGAACCTTTATTTGAAAGTGATGATGTTTCAAATATGAGGCGTTCCTTCTCAGTAGCTGAAGAAAAATCTGATATTGTTAATGAAGAAGAAGGAATGTAAAATATATTTTCATGCTTGTAATAAATTGAACCATCTTTCCATAAGCTCCATCTTTATAAAGTATGCATCTATATTTTCAAAGCTCACAAAAAATTCAATGAACAGTTGCAAGGAACACTGTAACAGTACTGAGTATTTTAAATTAGGTACATCTATTGGTAGATATCTCGTTTGAAACACTTTTTGTAAATATAAAGCTCTAAAAACTTTAACTTGGCTCTTTGACATTGAAAACGAAGGGTGCTACAAATAAATTAACATAATATTGAGGATGGCATTTATTAACGAATTTGTATTAAGTGTATAAATAAGCTTTATTAGATTTAAGTTCAAAATAGTGCTTACAAAGTTTATATTAATAATTAATAAACATCGTGTAAATATTGAATTAATTTTATTGTATAAGTATTTTTAATATTATTACCTATTGTAATAAGTTTTATCTGTTATTAATGTGTTTTTTGTTAGTTTAAATTATTGTTTTTAATAAAAACATTACAAAAAAGGTTTATTTTATTTTTATTTCCTAATGAAGTTTTAATATCTGCATGTTACTGAATGAATTTAAGGACTTGTTTCTGAGTGTGTATTAAGTGATCGCGTGGTATTTGGTATTAGATAGTATGATTTAATATTACCACTCTAACATAATAGAACGAATATAAAAATGGACTTCATATAAAAAGATATTAAAATACTTTCTCATAAGATATCATGCGAGATAATCGTAACTAGTCATTAATTGTATTCTCTCGCTAGAATTGGTCATGACATCACGGCGTAAATCATTTTCTCGTCACATTTATTAAGTTTCTCTTAATGCTGATATCTAATTATAAAGTATTATACCCTTAAGTTCATTGCGTAACTGTAACGCACCTAACCAGCAGAGTGACAAAATTACTCATAATAATGGTGATTCATGGTAAAATTTTATGACGTACATAGTATCCGATAAGAGCAATCTTTGAGAAATAAGTCACAACATGGTATAAAAGAGGAAAAATCTTTGAAAAATAACGGCAAAAAGTTTTCATGGTTGCCTTAACTATGGGACTGGTTAGATAGAGTTCCCGATTTATATTAAGACATAGGCCAATTAGTGATTAATTATTATTATTAATATCTTCAAATTACTTACCGACCTACCTTAAACCAGATTACATCTATTTTTCAAAATCAAGTTATTAATTAGTAAAAATTTGATAGCAAAAATGGCTAACTATGTGGAATACCAATGAGAAATATCACTTGCACTCTTCACGCATTTCTCTTGCATTTCCGCATGGCAGCGCCACATGTTAAATACAATATCGTGAATAATTTCTATACTACAATGCTATACTATTGTAAGACAAGAAAATCACTGAGAGGACTTTTAACGAAGCAGCTGGTTGCATATTAGTGGCCAGCCGCACGCGCCGCCGCGCGCGCTGCGCCGGACGCAAAGAAAGTACAGTGTACAGTGCGTACATTTTGAGATCTCCGTTTTAGCTCTGTGTCAACTGTCATGTAAAAAGTACGCTTTACTTTTAAATTAAACACTTAAATCATGTAGTTAAAATGGGGAGTGAGATCTCAAAACGTATGCATTACTAGCTGATGCCCCCGGACTTCGTCCGCGTGGATTTAGGTTTTCGAAATCTCGTGGGAACTCTTTTATTTTCCGGGATAAAAAGTAGCCTATGTGCTAATCCAGGAATTATCTATCTCCATCCAAATTTCAGCCAAATCCATCGAGTAGTTTTTGCACGAAGGAGTAACAAACATACAACACATACACACATAAATACACAAACTTTCGCCTTTATAATGTTAGTGTGATAATTCAAATCAAGTCATTACTGCCTCACGAGTTGCGATCCGCAATTTTAGCACGTTTGATTTAACCTGTGCTGATGAGTCAATCACAGTTTCAGTGCCGGAAAATGGTTTGGATTTGTATCAGTAAAGGACTGAATCCCTGAGGTGTGCTACTAAAGGGCAAGGAAGATAAATAAATGCCAAATTCGTACCTCCAAAATCTGTGACTCATCTCGTAATCGACTTTGGGTAAATATAATTAAAAGAAGAGCTGCGAACGAAACGGTGTAATTGCACAAAATAAAATTTTACTTAAGGAGGAAAAAATTTAATCAAAGCTGTTGTATACCATTCTGGTTATACCTATTATGGATTCAATTTTAGCGTAGTTCAGAACGTTTTGCTTGAAAATTAGTTGAAGTTTGTTTCAGTGATCAAAATCATGAACGTTGACCTCAATTTCAATTCCTAGGTCCATTGGTTGCCTGGAAGAGATCGCTAGGTAGCGATAAGGCCGCCAAAGTGTACCTATCTGCCTATATTTTGTTGTGCTTTGTATGTGTTTTTCCGTACTATTTTTGTGGTTACAATAAAAGTATATTTATTCATTCATTCCTTCATTATGCGTGTGTGTCTTGCGGCACGTGGGTTACGTTTGCAATCTGCAACCAGCTTTAAACAGTGCGTGTGCGTACGTCTCGCTTTCTGATCGCATCACTGGCATCACCCTCAGCCGGGCTGTTGACCACTGCAGATCTTCTGCAAAGCATGTAATGTGATTATTTTTGTTCAAATTACCGACCCGACACTCCATTCCTTTAGTTGCGTGAATGAAATGATTCATATTTTTTTGGTTTCTCATCTGTCTATACCAAATAGTAATTATAAAATTATTTCGTGAGCATAAATATTTACTGTGCCTACAATGAGAGCACTTAATTGCTACAACGGTGACTCAGATAAATCTATCAAATATTATTTAACTGTATATGCCCGCAACATCGTCCGCGCGGATTAGATATTTAAAAATCCCCCTTGGGAACTCTTTTTGACATTCCAGGATAAAAAGTAACCTATGTCCGTTCCCACGATGCACGCTGTCCGTCTACCAAGTAGATGTTGGCCACGCGGAATTAGTTTTTTTTAATATTCCGCGGGAACTGTTTGATTTCCGAGATCAAAAATTGTCTTTTACCGGGATGCAAGCTATCTCTGTATCTTTCGTCGAAATCGTTTAAACGGAGTGGTCGTGAAAATCTAGCTGACAGACAGGCACATTTTCGCATTTATAATAGGTATTAGGAAATATATTATAGTAGGTATATTTTATTAAATTACTTAAAGTATATTTTGACCGCTAAATATAATGTTGATTAGATAAGATTTTCAATACTAATCCAGTAGATCTCTACTTTTTATTACATAATTAATGATGATTGATCTAAAAGTCTGTGTCAGAAACAATTAAGGCAAGTATGTGAATATTAAGTACTGTATAACGAGTAACAGCGCGGCGATCAAAATAATTAGCGCTATCGATGCCACGCGCTAAACTGGTATGCTCATAAGTTAGCTTTTTAAAAATATAACCTTATTAAAAATTAACACGAAAACGCCATAAGCTTTCTTCATCACTTCACTGATTAGGCAATCAAATCGATGCGCCTACATTTGTTTAGTGGGCCACATTATATTATTAAGTAACCGGCAGTGGAATTAATTCAGAAGACCACTATATCCGTTAGACAAGGAGGGATAGATTCTACTACAACCTGTTATTCACACCCGAATTCGGTGTCGTTTTGACTTAAAGCGACACAAATATATAAATGTGAAAGAAGTGACGGAATTACCTCAAACAAGCACAGCTTGTTGCACGACACACAACCTTTCACGACTGGTAGCGTTTAGCTAGACAGTATGACTACCTTTGTGAGTTATCGAGGTTATCATCCACTTCAGTTTGATCTCTAGAATCGTAAAGTTCCTGATTAACACTAAGTTTTTTTTTCAGACGAAATTGACGACGTTAGCCATCCTATTGAGTAGCAGCTATGCTGGAATTTTACACGGAAATAGCCACGCTGGACTAAGCCACGGCGTAGGTCCAGAATCTGACATCGGTCACTCAGCACCTAGTGGCATTGGATCAAGTTTCGAGCCCAGTTCATTCCCCGTTGGATCTTTACCATCTGCTACCTACTCCAGTCATGGTGGATACGGTGGCGGATTCGGTGGAGGTATCAGCTCCGGCGGTGGTTTTGGTGCTGCGGGAGTAACTGGAGTATCTCTTGGTGGAGGTTCAGGCATAATTTCCGGTCCCATTGGTGCTGGCGCTGCACTCCCGGGAACCGGATTCGGAGATCAAGCTCCTCCCCCAGGACCCAGATCTCCAGTGATCAACGAAATCCACGGCCTCGCCAACTCTAACGGTGCCCCAACTCGATACCGCGTTCGTGACGAGCCCTACCAGGTTATTCGCGAGGTTACCCACCGCGTTCCCCAGCCCGTTCCCGTTCCCTACCCACAGCCCGTGCGAGTCCCATACCCTCAACCCTACCCCGTTCAAGTTCCAGTACTTAGACAAGTCCCAGTGCCAGTAGTTAAGATCCAACAAGTCGCAATCGACAAGCCGGTGCCCTACCCAGTTGAGAAGATCGTGAAAATACCATATGAAAAAATTATCGAAGTACCAGTAGACCACCCAGTTCCCTATGAGAAAATCGTTGAAGTCCCAGTGGTTAACTTAGTCAAAGTTCCAGTCCCTGTTGTGAAGACCTACCCTGTACCTGTTGTTAGGACTCTCCATCACAAAGCCATACCTGTCAGCCACAGCCACGGATGGTCCAAAGGACATGGTCATGGCTATGGCCATGGTCACGGATGGTCCCTGTGGTAACATCAGAAAATACTTTAATTATAAATAGCTCATTCGCAATGCAACCTAATTTGGGTTCTGTAAATATAATTCCTGTAAGCTCATCGAGAGGCTGCAATGTAGGGTGATAACTAAGTCATTAATTTAAGGTAGTGAATTGTGTATTCGATTTTCTGTTCGTTTTGTAGATAGTAATATAGGATTTATTACATTAATAAAACGATTATCCAAAGATTTTATACTTTCATTTTTTCCTTAAACCTCCACTGAATAATATTATATTAAGTAAGTCAATATACAGAAAAAAACCAAATTGAAATTAAACTGTTTAAAGCTTTACTAGTAGTTTGCCTTATTTTAAAGACCGTCCTATGTGATCTTCTTTTAGGTTTAGAAAAATGTATAAATCTTATAATGTAATCTCATGTAATATATCTTTTATTAAGTACATACATGGTCTATCTCAATAAATATATCCAGTGCAAAATTATTTTAGTTCCTATTAAGATGGATATACATATTTGTTATAAATTATTGATTAATATAATTAATTTTAAAGAACGTTACAAAAGTAGGTACATAATATGTCTAGAATTATTTTACCTGTGCATGTAGGTATAGTTAAATTAAACAGTGTAGGTAAAACCGAATATGTAAGAACTGTATGTTACAGAATAATGCCATTTCTCAGAACCTATGAGCTTTGTAGACAGTAGCTGACATAAGCTTCCCTACAACGTAAGTTGTTGGAGTTATAATCAAATTAAAGTAATACAACATAGTGGAGACAAGGGTTAGTAGTCATTTTAAACTACAAACCCCTTTTGAACTACATAATTAGTGACTACAATACAAGTACTTTAATTTGTTGTGGTGCCTTATATTGCACACTGAAACTTTTTTATAATAATATGTCTGATGATGTATTTTATAACATTTTATGATGGTTCTACATGTAATAAACCTGAGACACGTAAAAGTGTTTCAATAAAAATTGAAGTTGTACATCTAGATATAAGATTGTAGGTAAAAAAATAACTTTCATATATTAAAAAGAAAGGGGGAAAAAGGCTTTTTCGACTACATTGATTTCGTGAGCGAAAAATACGCATCGAATTGATTTGTCACCTATCTTTAGTTAAAATTAAAACTAGTTGCCGAATTATAGATTTGCGGTCACATACAGAAATATACCTGTGACCGTTGTAATAAACGTCTTTAATATTGTACCTGATTTTTTTTTTTTCATTTTGATTTTGATTTTTAATATTTTGTCCATAAGTGTAAAAAAGTCAGCGTTTGGAAAGCTCTTGCGAGTAAATATCTATTTCAGTAGTCGGCACTTGAAAGCCTGTAAAATTGTTAAACATGCTATTATGTAGCTATATAGTATTTGAACAAGGCTTTATTAGTTAACACTGTGAAATGTAGAGAAGCATATAAAATACACATTTTATAATCTTATTAACATGAATTAGGCATAATTTATATGTATATTGTGTATATTATATAATTGAGCAAGAGAAATATAGCTGAAGGTTGTCGCAGCTATCAACTATTAATTTCCATAATTTCTTATGGATATTATTGTTTTTTTTTTATTTTGGGCCACGCAATCTACGCAATAGTTATATTTTATCGTCGTGGCGTAAAAATTACCAAAAAGATACACTAACCTACCTAAATCAAATAGGTAGGTACCTATTAACGAACTTGCTTACAGATGAATATAGTGTGAATTACAACATAATTACCTAAGTTTTACTGTTAAATAAATAAATATTGTCTGTCCGTCTGCCTGTCAATGGCCTGTATCTCAGGAACCGTAATACCGTACCGTAGAGAGTTGAAATTTTCAGAGTGTGTAAGTATTTCTATTGCCGCCATAACAGCAAATACATAATAAAAAATCAAGATGGTGAATTTCAAAATGACCGCCATGTAATTTTTAGGTCCTCGTAGTAAAACACCTTACAATTTGTCCTAACCGTCTGTTCGTCTGTCCGTCTGAGCATCACAGCTGCACAGCAACGAATTACTTTTAGCTTATAAAATAACATGAATTGCTGATATCAAACGCATTTTCAGTAAGAGCCTACATATACCTTCTGAAAACGCTAGGTAGACTCCGACACACAGAGCTCTTACGATTTTTGTGGCACGTGCGGCCCGTCTGTTCAAACATGTTGATCGATGTTATAACTTTTAAGTAGATTAAAGTTGGAAAGGAAGGAAGTGCTAAGGAACAAGTTTGTTAAATAACGAACTCGCTTAGAACAATGGCTAAGTTAATCTCATTTTTTTACAACATTTATTTTTTATTTAAGTATGCCACGAGAGGAGCTTGCAATTTTGATCTCTATTCGCCATGACAAAGGGGAAATCCTCTTAGCGCAATCAAGATCTATCTTAATTCCGACAGGTTGACGATATACCTACCTACTGCAATTGCGAAATATTAAGTAATTTACATTTTGCGTTGAAATTACGTAAAAGAAGTGACACAGAACCAGAAGTAAACCGGAAATGCCTACCAAAAAATATCGGTCAGATTATACTTTATTGCTCATTTATATTGTAATTTCCCACGAGCCAGGTGAAAATAGAAACCGAACCGGTCATTCATTAATCATTAAGCATATTGGTTACTTAATAAAAGGGACGAAAGACTTGTTACGTCATTCGATAGGTTGATCGAAACTGTTTTATGGATATAGGCCAACCATTTGTCTTTTATATGATAATAATTTTATGGTGGATTGCTCAAAGTTGGCCAATGTTATTTATTGCTTTCTTTGTAGGTCATTAAATTATTCATAAAGGTGACACAAATTAGTTAATAGAAAAATATAATGCATTGGACTAATGCTAAGTGTCTAATAGCAATGCAATTTATAGAAGTCAGCTGGCATTGTTATGTCAGTTCAAGTTTTCAGTATACAAAGCTTGCAAAAGTTGACTTTCTGCAAGTGTTTAGTGTTTACACATTGCGATTTTAGTAGAAGTTACTTGCAGAGCTAACTTCTGCAAGTTTTATTGCTAGTTGACACTTAGTTCACAGTTCACTCTACTTAGGAAACACCCTAGGCAACAAACCTTTTGACTTTATTAAAGGTTTTCTATTGTTTGATCGGCTCGAAATTTGAATTTTAAAGTTTATTTCAAAAAATTTGATTTTAAAGGTAAGTAGAGTACGTAGGGATAATATTATGATCCTGATCTGTTGAGCGTGTCAGTGGTATTATTTAATTATTTATTATTATAACATTCCACGTTTTACTATGATGTTCTTGCAGACAACCAATATAATATATGCTAAATCTTAATTGTTTACGATTAAAAAATAGAAATAGAAATTAGAATTAAGACGAAAAAAATTAAGGTTTAAAATTAAATAGGTAATCTGTTTATTTTTAGCGATTTAACTAGCTTATTCTAGGAATACAAAGGCATATAGCCTAGCCCAATAGCCTAGGAATCATAATATGACCCACGCTGCGATATGCAATCCGTCCAAATAATATATTCATGGGCGTAATAACGAAATAGCCACCTCTATCACTCTATAAATATGTGGTTCGGTTACGTTATCGTATCACACACCTACGAACCTCGAGACAAAAAACAACAACCTTTTTTTTTGGGCTGGCTTAAGCGATTAGCTAACAGCCATGGCGTTTGTTGTAAGTGTATGATTAAAATAATTGATAAACATAGGCTTAGTAATTTCCTTTAAGTAAAAAACATCCATACAGTAACATATTCATGTACTGTAACTATCTCATTCGCATCAATTAGTGGATAATTAGTAACTGTCATATATACTCCAGTTAGGTCCAATGGAGAGTTTGCGTGTGAAAACTTTTTATATCAAAGTGGTTTCAACTCATTTTTACTTGAGTCTTTTTGCAAAGTACGTCAAAATAGAATAAATATACCGAACATAGTAGAAAAGAAGAATATTTTTAACAAAAACCTTATTTTTCCAGATAAAAACAGTATTTCTCATAGCACTGGTTTACAGTGCTAGGGCAGGACTATTGAGTGGCGGTCACGACTCCTATGTATCATCAGCTTTGAGTGCCCCATCCGCCAATTATGGGCCACCTTCAACGTTATACGGACCACCAGTTGTTTCAGAACCAATTGGACACTATAGCGGACCTTCAGGTGGAGCTTTGGAGGCTAATCTTGGACATGAAGAACATGGCCACTCTATTGAAGGCGGACCAGTTGTAGAAAGCTCTGCGCTTGCCAGTGGGCCAGGTCACAGCGGTCATGGTCCAGCTCCCGTGGTTGAGCACAGTAGTTATGATGGTGGAGACCACGGTGGCTATGAAGGCGCAGGTCTGGAAGGTGCAGCTATCGGTGGGGCTTTAGAAGGCGGAGATATTGGGGGTGGAGCGTTAGAAGGTGCAGCTATTGGAGGTGGTGCTATTGGAGGTGGTGCTTTAGAAGGTGCAGGTTTTGGAGGCACGGGTCTTGGTGGAGCTGACTTAGGTGCAGTGGGCGGTATTGGTGGCGCTATTGATGGTGCTGTTGGAGGTCCTAGAGTGATTGGCTCATTCGTGTCCGTTGGACGTCCAGTAGCCGAGGCATCTAGATACGAACTTCAATCCGTTGTACAGAACGTCGTCCGTCGCATTCCCATTGAAGTAACTCGTCATATCAAAGTCGCTGTGCCCCACGCGGTGCCCGTCCCTGTACCTCATGAAGTCAAAGTGCCAGTTCCACAACCCTACCCCGTTCACGTCGACGTCATCAAACACGTGCCTTACCCAGTATACAAAACCCAGCACGTTGAAGTCGAGAGACCGGTTCCAGTTGAGGTAGTGAAGGAAGTGCACGTCCCTGTCTACAGGAAGGTCCACATCCCTGTTGAAAGGCCAGTAGAGGTCATTAAGAAGGTCCATGTGCCAATTGACAAGCACGTCGAAGTCCCCGTACCAGTATGGAAGCCCTACCCTGTCCACAGCACCAAACACATAATCCACCTCAAAAGAAAGAAGAGCCATTGGTTGTGGTGAAGAGTCGTGATCGTGCCAAATAGTCAATATAATTGTAAATATTTTAGTCATTAGTTTGTACATACGTATAATAGAAAAGTACCTAAAATACATATTTTTCATTTCAAATTGCATTTTGAACAACTGATCATTTACTTTATGGTAGTTTTTTAGGTGGGAGATGATGTAAGCGAAAAATCATAGGTCTATGTTTTTAACTGTTTTTGACAATCGCCAAAAAACCAACCTTAAACTTTTTACCCATCCCAAAATCACTACTGCTAGTGAAAATATAATCCGTTCGAATGCGAAAGTGTCTGTCTGTCTGCTACGTTTTTATCTGTTATTGACGTCAGACTAGCTTACATTCCGCCTATGAACATAGCTACTTACTTTTTGCCCCAGAAAATCAAAGATTTCCCACGGGATTAAAAAAATCTAAATCCACCCAGACGCAGTCGCGGGCATCATCTAGTACCTACTAACTTAATGTAATAGGCACATAATGGTAGTCGTCCTAGTACTTAAAAGCTATACAAAAAAAAAAAAAAGTTACAGAATTGCTTTCTATCGAAATTAAGTTAAATAAATATATATTTAAGTACTTATATGTTTTAAATTCAAATATTTATTAATTGTAGAGCATAATTTTATTGATTGGATTATACAATTATAAATGAAGACAACTATTGCTAATGAATAGAACTTACTCCAGTTGTTTTATAACATTTTAGTTAAAAAAATTGTAGCTGTTGTCCGTAAGTTTGTTTGAATGAGAGGATTACAAAATTTTCTATTGGGACTACAATATTTTTCCGGTACTTAAGTATAAAAAGTAGCCTGCCTACATCTGGGATGCAACTTATTTCTTTGCCAAACAAAAGAGGTATCTATCCAGGCAAACAAAAATTGTGAGACAGATACACGTTCTTTTAATATTAGCTACACAATGCCAGCAATTTCATCATGTGTTTTTTTTAAATAGCGAGCAAATGAGCAGGGTTGTCACCTGAAGCTATTACCGCCGCCCCTGAACATTTGCAGCACCAGAGGAACCGCTAATGCGGAGCCGGCTTTTTAGGAATTTGTTAGTCAGCCCCTTAAACAATCTTATGCTGAATTTAGATTTTAAAAATCTGAAAAAAGGACCTTATTGATTTTCCGGAATAAAAAGCTTGACCCGTGTCCGTCTCTTGGATGCAAGCTATTTCTGTACCAAGTAAATATGCCCAAGAAGGAACTAAAATTGATGTTATTTGTCGATGAAGACCAAATATTATATTATGCTTATCATATTGTAAATAGGTAGCTTTTCTGACCACCTAAGGCCTCGTTTCGAGAAACGCACGGCATTGCTTTGTGCGTAGCGTGTCGGTGCCATTATGCTGAAGCTTATTAGATATGAGGGCATTTATGCAGAAGCATTTCGTGGTAGAGCATGTGGTGGGCAAGGGTAGCTTCACCAGTCGCGTTCGCCGCGGCGTGGCGTTGCAGGCTTCGCCACGGACTAGGTCGCCGCCACCCGCTTCTACGTGAACGGAATTTCCCTGTGACGCGCCGTGCCCCACAAAAAAAGGCAGCGCGTTTTTCTTGGGCAAATGCGTTTCACTTTAGGCTTCATCTCCTGTTTGGTGTCGTTGAAGCCAAGCGTAAGTCTATATTAAGTATATAGTTTAAAAACAACAGGATAAAGAAAACTAAAACCCGACTGCGATCGTCTTAATAAACGCTGAAATATTAGAGTAAAATTGTTTTTCAGTCGTTTGGTACCTATATTTTAATGTTATTGTACATTTGTATACATGAGCTCAAAATTTTCTCCTCTTTCATTTGACACCCCACTCGATACAATAGCAAAAAAAAAAAAAAGTATTTATAAATATATAGCCTATATCACCCGGACCTTTACAACGAATCAATTAACACATTATTTATTAAAATCGGCACAGTAGTTTAGGCACTACGGTGGAACACACAGAATCTGGATACAAACATACATACATACATATATAGACTGCTAAAATCATAACCCTTCCTTTTGGCTTTGCCGCAGTCGGGTAAAAGGAACGCGCTGCGCACGGTGCAACGCTCCATATCCCCCTGAACGAGCCTTGGAATCGCAGACCTATTAAATATTCAAAGATTAAATGAAATTCTGTTATGACATGTTCTGGAGTGGAAACCGCGTATCAGCAAGCGCAGTGTGGGACGACCTCCGACCCGCTGGACTGACGACCTTAAAAGGACAGCGGGAAGTAGGTGGATGAGGAAGGCGGAGGATCGTGTGTGGTGGCGCGCTCTCGGAAAGGCCTTAGATGTCCAGCAGTGGACGCAAACAGGCTGATTGATTGATTAATTGATTTATTGAATAAAATTAATAATATTGAATACAACCTGGACGTCTTTACAAAAATCTCACTTCAAAAATGACCCACTTTATTGATGTGAACACGATTTTACGCAAATAAAATGGAGATCTTGCAAAAAAAATTGGTTCACCTCATAGTATGTATATATATAATGTTTTAAAATGTGTTTAAAATTTGCATATTCGGTCATTGTAATAATCTATGCAATATGAATTAACATTCAAAATCAGTTTAGTATTTTATTAACTTAGATTTGTTAATTCGTTTTGTATATAAAATTGTGTTTTATTCCACCATCCGCAGAAGCTCAGGCGCTTCCACGGAAGAAGAGACTAACACCAATTAATATAAGACAAGTTTAAAAATGGTACAATCATAGAACATTTTAAATATTGCCTAAAAATCTAATAAAAATTGTAAATCAATTTACTCATTCTTTATTGTTATTTATATATTACTGTCTTGTTGGTGTACAATAAAGAATATTTTACTTTTAATTTACTCATAACATTAGTGTCTTTTTCTTAAAGTTAGTTTTTATAAAAATGCAGTTTTATTACTGTAGATATGTTAAGTATTTCAAATAGGTTTAAGTAAAGAAGATTTAATAAAATTAATTAGTACTAAGCACTTTATTTATTTGCAGAAAATATTACATATTATTTTACTTTTGGTGGTGTTGGTCGAAATACAATCTAAAGAATTTGATCCAGGATCGTTCACAATCACTGATAGAGAGTCTCCTCAGTCTCATTTACCATCAAAAGAGGTTATTTTGTATTTAACACCGAGCCTGATTGAATCTGGGGAAACTTCAGTAAGTTCTACTTTGCCCGAACGTGCTATTAAAGAAGATTCTCAAAAGCAGCTTACATCTAAAGAAAATGATAGCCTACGTCGCGAGCAATTTGAAAACACAAAATCTGGTCGAGTTAGCATACCTATTCAAGAATTCAACGAAGAAAGTTTGAAAAGGGTCACAGAAACTTCTATTTTTGAGCAAGAAAACCAACAAACCGAAAATGAAAATCTTCTCCAAAAATTTGAATACCAAAATACTTTAAGGCAACAAGCGACATTGCACAAATTATCATTACCAGGATCAGATCAATGGAATCAAAATGAATCTAAAATTCAAAGAGACGTCTGGGTTGCTTATGATTCAGATTCAGAGAATAGTCAGGGTGAAAGCTTACCTGAAGATTTTAAAGAGAAATGGAACAGAGTATTAGAACTGAATCGTAAACAAATAAAGGCTTCGTCAGAACAAGCACCACAAATTCAAAAATCTGAAGATTTTATTCAGGAAAAGCCGCTTTTGCAGATACAGGATGGTACAAAATATAATGAGAAAAAATTGATACAAATTGAGAAGTCAATAAGGGAACGTCATCAAGGTGAATTAGATACAAAAAGCGCTTTAGTGCAAGCGGAAGCAATTAACAACTCTCCTTTAATTGACCAAGAGGTTACAATAACCAAACATCACCCAGTACCGGTGTTCAGACAAGTACCATTGCCAGCATCCAGCTCAGTTCCTATGTCTGAACCATTTAAAGTAAATATACCTCGCCCCGATTCTGTGCCTCTACAATTTTTCAAACGTATTCCCTTACCAAGAGGAGTAGAAACTATTGGAAATGAAAAGCAGATATCTGTATCCCTAACTAAAAGAACAAGTAGTGGGGAAGACAGACTTTTTAATGTACACAGCAGAGTACCATACAGGTATGAGATAAAAAATGAAAAACCTGAGGAGGCACATAAAACAGAAAAAGAAATCTATCCTACGACCCGATAAGAAACATTGAAGAAAGTAGGTAACTGAGTTTATTTATTTTGACTGATTGTATGTAATCAATAGTTTGAGAAACTGTTAATAAAAGTAATTAAAATATTGAATATTTATTTTCTCTTTTTTATATCACCACATTTGGAGGAAATCCTGAATCTATATCGGCGTAGAATCAACGTGGTAATAGGACCTGAAATAACGCCAGCTGAATTATTCTTAGCAAAGAATTGGAATATAAACTTTGCCTACTTATTCATGAGTGTATATTATTGCTTGCTACAAGTATTTACCTATATAATAATTTGAGTACGTAAAAATATACAAAAAACAGAAAAATATGTGTCTCTTTACTTTTTAATGCAATTTTTAATTTAAGTATCCATCTGGTGTTTTCATTAAAGTACTAAGAGCTTTGCTCTATCAGATAAGTAGGTAGGTACATATTTCAATAATAAATAGTCACTAAGTAAGTTGAATTAAGTTATTAATTCCTTACACCCTATTGGATAGGTAACCATAATAGAACGACAATCTGTTTACCTACTAGATACTTTTATAAAAAGTTTGAAACCACGTCCTAAATTTCAGTTTGGATATTTAATTGGCAATTTTTTAGGGTTCCGTACCTCAAAAGGAAAAACGGAACCCTTATAGGATCACTTTGTTGTCTGTCTGTCTGTCTGTCCGTCCATCCGTCCGTCGTGTCTGACAAGAAGAGCTATAGGGTACAATTCCCGTTGACCTAGAATCATGAAATTTGACAGGTAGGTAGGTCTTATTAGCACAAGTAAAGGAATAAATCCAAAAATCGTAAATTTATGGTTACATCACAGAAAAAAAAATTAAAATGTGTTTCAATTTTCAAAGTAAGATAATTATATAATACCGAGTGGGGTATCATATGAAAGGGCTTAACATGTACATTCTAAAACGATTTTATTTATTTTTATGCATAATAGTTTTTGATTTATCGTGCAAAATGTCGGAAAAATACCCGAGTACGGATCCTTCGGTGCGCGAGTCTGACTTGCACTTGGCCGGTTTTTATTGCCTGTGAGATAATTAACAAAACATACCGGCTTAAAGGTGGCTAATCCGGTAGCATTAATATTACATCAGTTATATTGACGAATCAGAGCAATTAAGAACATACACAAGCTAATTTATGGTTGCAGTATGCTATAATCGTGATAGCGTGAAATTGCATAAAACTTTTATAATATTAATAATTTTAATTAGATTTGGTTTGGACATAGCTTGTTTTAAAAAATATGATTATAATTAATATAGTTTTATACTTCTCTCCTTCCTAAAATCTCGCATTGGAAGCAGCTTATATTTATTGAAGATTTGTAGGAATTATTCGCTTTATTTTACAGTTTTTTTGAAGATATTTGCTGATATTTTTCATTTCTTATTCCACCAAGTCTTTACGCATAATCACATGTGATGCACTAATCCCGAAAACTTGCTATTTATGTCAAATTCTTCCACTAAAATATTTTGACTCCTCTAATTTCATCAACTTTATCCATGAAATTATCGGATAGGATAAGTAATGAGTAGTTACAGTTTCAAACAACAAGATTGCATAAGTAATTGGTCCCACAAATTACGCATCGTGAGTCTATCTAACGGCATATCAATTAGAGACAATCTATAGACCAGCTATCGGTGAAATTATTGTGACTACCGATTTACGCAATCCACACCCACTGCAACTTACTGACTCAATTTCACGTTGTTTTGAAAGCCATTGCTCAAGGAACCGAAAATCTAGATCATCATCGCCTACGGTTAAATAATAATAGATAATTGAATGAATAATTAAATTATTGATCTAGTTATAATTCAGTATCTAAGTATACCTGCCTAATTCCTGGTAATGTTATAATACTGTGAGTATTCGAGTGTTGTTTGAGGCTATTAATATACTTACCCTGAATTATCACCTAAGAAGCTATTATTATAGGAAAATCAACGAGTCCAAAACGATCAAAAACATATACTTACCTATCTACGCGGACGAAGTCGCGGGCATCATTTAGTAAAGAATAAAAATTACTATAGTATAGACGAGTAACTAATTGGTAAAAAAATTAACTCGTCCTAATTAAAATTATCAACGGATATCATCTGTATTATGTAAGCGATATTAAATGTTGTTAAGCTCGACAACGTAATAGTGTTTGAATCACTTAATGTTATTTAACAACGAGGACATACTTGTTAGCATAACATTATTATGCAAATCTGTAACCGTTCTTGAATGTTTGACTCCACAAATATTGGCCAATAAAGCGCTAGTCATTTTCTAGCTTATTGTAATAGTAATATGGTAAATAAATTTGGTAAACATAAAATTCAACATTTTATTAATATCACAATTTCACTGGGACTCATCCTTATCATAATAATACTAAAAAAGAATCGAGCAGAGAATTCACACTACTGAGTATTAACAGAAGTCGCTTTCTCATACTACTCCTTTTTAAAACGTAATTACAAGACAATAATACAATACATTATATATACTGTCATAATTTACGCGATTACACACTTTGTTGCAACATTTACATCACCAAAAGAATTCACGGGTTGTTCAACCAATTTATGCTTTTCCTATATAAATAAATCAGGTACATTTAAACAAAATTTCGAAGCATTATTAAAAACAAAGCCTCACGCCATCTCATCTTAAACACTGATAGTAACTATACTACAGTATCAACAGGCAAGAAGTAAATCTTAAACTATTTGAGAGTGTGGAGATTTTCTCCTCAGGATATGCCGGTAAGAACGAAGATTTACTCAGTTAGTGATAATGTTCGAATTTGTAACCTTCTCCGCTGTCACCTGATAGAGCTTGAGCGTGCTCGGAGTAGTAATGCCCCTGATTCTCTGGTTGTTGTTCAGCGTATCCTTTTAAACCTTCACCACCTTCATAACTTCCAGCTAATTGGTGCTCGTAGCCTCCCTGTTCATATCCACCATGTTGAAGGGCAGCGTGTTCTAAAGCTCCTTGGTCCAAACCTCCGTGTTCAAGACCTCCTTGCTCGTAACTCCCATGACCGAGGCTCGCAGCAAGATGCTCAGTATTCAGCCTGTGGTCTTCCAGTACCAGGCCACCACCATGGTTGTGTTGCGTTTCGGGGTGGATCTGTTTCAAGTTTTGCTCAGATTGTCCCTTTTCAAGAGGGTGCTTGAGGAGATGGCTGTGTTCCTTCTTCACGTACACGGGCACTGGGTGGAAGTGCTCGAATTTGATTGATTGATGTGACTTGGCGTGTTCATGTTGGACCTGATGATGGTGTCCCGATTCACCGATGATGCCTTCGTGCTCGATTTGTGGGATCTCCTGGTGGATGATGCCAGGATATGCGGCCGCCACGGCAAATAGTCCCAGGAAAATCTGCAAAAATATTGTTTAATTTGCTTAAGTGATATTAATATGCTTTATGAATAAACTTCTGGTTTAGGATACTTTTAAAAATGGTTGTTAAATAATTACTATCCGTCGTTTCTACATAGAAGGAACAATATTAAAAACTGAATGTTCTTAAAACAAAAGGGCGATGAACCCCGCCTGTTTATATAATAAGAAAGGCTTCGTATAGTAAGTGTATTACAATACTAAGTCGTTATACCAGGAAGGAATATCTGATTAGCAGTTCGATAGTTCTACATAAATGAATACACTCAATATACATATTTTTAATATTTTTTCACACATTTATTTAGTGGCATGGTTTATTTGATTGATTATTATTAATATGTCAAGCGCACTATTGATTTTGTTTAATTTGTCACATTCACAATAAACACAGAGTACGGGATTGTACGCACATGGTACTTCATTGTGGTAGGTCTGGTGGTCGCGGCTCGATGAAAGGGTGGTGGGTAATGCAGGCAATTGCTATTTGCATCGCTTATATACTCAGTTTCTCTGACACTCGTGTGTGTGGGTGCTCTGTTTTAATATTACGTGTACTTGGAACGGTACATTGGCACGCCGTTCGCGTCTTAAGAACAATAGTTAGAAATTTGTTTGAGATACTAGAAAAAGTCAATTGAACGGAATCAGCATTTTCTATCGGTCTTACGTGACACAAAACATATAGTACGTAACTTTTAATCTCTGACATCTAGTTAGCATATGAGCTACTTTGATGCAAAACGGTAATTTCAGTGGACTATAAAGAAATGACTTCACAATTAATTCGAGTAGCTCTTTAACTCGGAGATGTTGTATTAATAAGCCTGTATTGCGGTTACTATTCATATTTATAATGTGCCATACTAATTATTATTATTATAAATGCATAAGTCTGTCTGCCTATTTGTATCTTTGCTAGATTTTCGATTCTTTTCAATCGATTTTGATTATAGGTGCCTACAGAGTTAGCTTATATCTCGGGAGCGGGCATAGGCTACTTTTTATCTCAGAAAAACAGAGAGAGTAGGAGTTCACATGGAATTTTTAAAAAACTTGAACCCACACGGATGAAGTCGGAGGCTCATCTAGTATTATTATAAAGATGAAAGTTTGTGAGATAATTAATAGTTAATAAATAGGTAAAGAAAATGTAAAGTCAAAATAAAAACTTTTTACGGTTCAACCTTTGAACCAATCATAACGAAGGCTCAGAGAACCGAGTAAGAGATAGCTAGCAACCTGGAGACGAACAAGAATACTTTCATCTCAGAAACGGAAACTTCACACGGTATTTTAAAAATGCCGATGAATTCGCGGGTAAAGGCTAGTAATTAAATTATAAGTATGCGATATTTGTATGTTTTAGGTTTTTACTGTTGAAATGCATATATATTCATTTAACGGGACCAACTGTTGATAAAATAATAATGGGACCACCACGGAAACTTTGTAAATCGATCTAGAAACCACAAATAAATTGGTGTGCATACATAAAAAAATACGGGCTAATTGAGAACCCTGAACCACCTCCTTTTTGAAGGTCAGTTGAAAATGAAAATATTAGCATGCCATTGAACAAACGATGATTAATTAATTGATTATACCAGAGCGGAACTCAATAATAAAATCAGAATGAGAGATGTTGAAACTATAATTAATTTTAATGAGTTTAAGAGTGAATGCACTGAGTCGCCGACTGTGAAATTCGATTTACATTTTAATTATACTCTAATCTAGTTTAAATAGAGTTTATTTTTCTGTAATCGGGTACTTATTATAGAATTTCAATTAAAAGCCTAGACCCGCTATGATCTTACTGTCACAGAAATAAAGGCTGTATTAAAACAAATATTCAAATCTTAGTGCGGTTCACCCTACAAGTTCTCCTACCAATGTAATTATAAAGATTTTGTAAGGGGATAATAGTGGTGATAAATTGCAATGTATTTGCAATATTTAGCGACGTAACTGGTTTAGTATTGACGCAAGTTATTCATCAGGAAAATATCGATCTATGAGTACGAAACTATCTACCTATCTAGAGAACCTTCTGGTTAATTTTATAACAGAATCTTTAACGGCACAGCTCTACTTAGCCCAGGAAAATTAAGCATTTTTCTATAAAATAACTGCCATAAGATTCGAGTTTGCTATGAACCTTGATAATATTATTGTTGTTCTAAATAACATTTCAAAAGTCTTCATTGTTCAGGATGTCAGTGAATAAAAGTTTTTCGTAAATATCTCAGCGGTAGTCCATTACCAACAAGATAAAGTTGAAAACCAAAACCCGACTGCGATCGTCTTAATAAACGCTGAAATATTATAGCAAAATTGTTTTTCTGTCGTTTGGTATATTTTAATGTTGTAGTACATTTACATTTATGAACTCAGAATTTTTTCCTCTTTCATTTGACATCCCACTCGATAAATAGCCTATGTCACCCGGACCTTTACGACAAATCGATTGACACCTCATTCATCAAAATCGGCCTAGTAGTTTAGGCGCTACGGTGGAACACACAGAATCTGGATACAAACATACATACCCACATACATACATACATAGACTGCTAAAATCATAACCCTTCCTTTTGGCTTTGCCGCAGTCGGGTAAAAAATAATTTAGGAAAGGCAAATTGTATGTTAGGAAATTCCCTATAAAATGAGATAAGACACCTAACTTTGCCGTCACCTCTTTCTGCGAGGAGGTGATGACCCAGAAGGAGGCGGCGGAGGCGGGAGGCCGACGCAAATACGGGCGACATGCGCGAGATCGCCGCCTGCCACCTTAGCGAGAGCTCCGGGCGATCCATTTGTTGTCACCCATCTCAATCCACGGATCATTTCCGATAGTGTATGCAATATGATCCATACTTCCATATCCATATCCATACTCCATACTAATATTATTAATGCGAAAGTGTGTCTGTCTGTCTGTCTGTCTGCTACCTTTTCACGGTCCAACAGTTTAACCGATTCTGAAGAAGTTTGGTACAGGGTTAGCTTATATCCCGAGGACGGACATAGGCTACTTTTTATCCCGGAAAATCAAAGAGTTCCCACGGGATTCTCAAAAACCCATCCGCTAAGCGATTTGTATGTTTGGTACCAGGGTAGCTTGCGTCCCTGTGGCAATTGACATAGGCAACTTTTTATCCCGGAAAATCAAACAGTTCCCACGGGATCTTTAAAAACCTAAATCCACGCGGACAAAGTCGCGGGCATCCTCTAGTACTGAAATATGCACAATGAAAAAGTGCTAAAATACGCAATGACGCAATGAAAATAGCGTTTTATGCATTCGCAGATGCAAACATGCAAATTCATATATTCTTATGTCTATTGATGAGTAAAATTGCGAATAGGTAGGAACAGCATTCCGGACCAGTGGTAGATTATTTTGACGATTCAAAAGCACTTGTAAAAGTTTAATTGAATAAAAATAATAAAAAAAAAAAAAAAAAATAGGTGCTGGATTACATACAAGGGAGATTTCAACCCTTTTCAGTCAATTGTGTCCTAACATGGTTAAATTCCGAAATACTTATTTGGTTAAACATCTGATTCACGAATAACTGAATAATGCAATATTCGCATTGAATTTAACAAAGATTAATGTGCGAGCTGTGAGCGCGTTTATGTCTTCTCAACTCGGTTCGCATCGACAAAATCTTTACTAGAAAGGTAAATGGAGTATGCGGAACCTACGTTATTCGAAATGGTTTATTAAGTAAGTATATATTATGTTTTTAGTGCATAGGATATTTTTATAAAAGTGAAAAAAAAACGGTTAACGATGTAAGATTATCTTACCTTATTATAATATATATATAAATAAATATAAATATGAAATATATAAATGTGAAAGTTTGGATGTTTCTTACTCCTTCAAGTGTCATAATGACTAATCCAATTGAGTTGAAATTTGAAATGGAGACATCCTGAATCTGGTAAATCAAAGAGTACGCGGAATTTTAAAAAGTCTATTTCCACGCGGACGAAGTCACGGATATCATAGTTAGAACATAATTACTAGGGAGTTATTTTCCTTTTTATCTCGGTAGTAAGTAATTTAATACAACATAATTTCTTTTATTAAAAAAATTATATATTTTATCAGCTTACTACTCTTAAGTACCTACCTACTTATTATAATAAACTATCTTTGTATAATATTGAACAAGGCAGACACAAAATAGTCCTATTATATTAACTTAATCTAAGTTTATCTATTAAGCATTTTATTAGATGAAAGTGTGGATTAATAATTAATTATTTTATCGTCATTATTAACTCTACATAAGTAAGAGAAAGTAGATTGTTTGTTACAGTTGCATATTTTATTACCTAATTACATAATTTTGTAATAAAACGAACTAATGGAAAATAAAAATTACAACTAGGTACATTTTCCGACCACATTTTTTGACGTCTGTCCTAAGTTTATCAGAAATATTATCAAATTACTTATTAATGAATAAAACCTGGTACAAGGCGGTTCGCTTACTAAAGCTATGCAGCTATGGTAGTAGGTCAAAGCTAAGCTACAAAATTATCTGACCGTTTCCACCACCTAATGCTAAGCGGTGTATCGGAGCGGCAATATGTGCTATATGAATATGAGTCACTGCAAGGTAGATGCACAACTCGAGCTTAGCACTTACTATTTTTTTGGGTTCCGTACCTCAAAAAGGAAAATGGAACCCTTATGCGATCACTTTGTTGTCTGTCTGTCTGTCTGTCCGTCTGTCCGTCCGTCCGACGTGTCTGGAAAACCTATAAGATACTTCCCGTTGACCTAAAATCATAAAATTTGGCAGGTAGGTAGGCAGCTAGTAATTTTAGGAAAACTAATACAGGAAGATTATAAGGTAAATTGAATCTGTGCTAACTCTTACATCATAGCTGGAATTAGAACAAGCAGGAGATATTCGATCTCAGTGACGTTACGTAAATTAAGACTAAGGTTGCCACTAGGCAGTGGAACTAGATCACAGTGAAATTTGAACCCCAATGTTATTTCAAGAAAATCACATATCGATTGCTTGATTAGGATATTGATATCCATTTTTAGGGTTTCGTAACATAATTGTAAAGGAACCTTTATGGTTAAGTCTGTCCGTCTGTCACGTCC
This sequence comes from Maniola jurtina, assembly GCF_905333055.1. Classification (NCBI taxonomy): domain Eukaryota; kingdom Metazoa; phylum Arthropoda; class Insecta; order Lepidoptera; family Nymphalidae; genus Maniola; species Maniola jurtina. The sequence goes on from NC_060044.1 coordinate 4,729,228, forward strand.
GTTTATTTCAGTTATTATTAATTTTATCAATTTAGAAATTAGAATAGTTTTAAATAATGCCTGCCCAAATTTATTGCAAATGAAAGAATTCAAAAATATTGCTATTACAATTTATTTTATTAGAATCAGAATAAGCATTTACTAGCTGATGCCCGTGATTTAGTCTGCATAGATTTAGATTTTTTTAAACCCCACTTTTAGATTTTCCGGGATTAAAAATAACCTATGTCATCTTCTTTTCATTAGGTCGTTAAACTTAGACCCATTCGAAAATTCACGTCGATCCGTTTCTCTGTTGCGTCGTGATTGAAGGACAACCCAATAAAAAAATTAACTAAAAAACCATCAAACAAACACACTTTGCACTAATGTATTGGTATTAATCATTATTACAATAAGTAAATAAAAACATTACAAAAATATATTTTTCCTCAAGCTACGGAACCCTCGGTGGGCGAATCTGACTCGCACTTGGTCGATTTTTTATACTTTTAACGTGAAATTACATTCATTTTTTTATTTGAAGGTCTCTCACAATTGCAGAATGCAAATATACTGCATAATCGTTCTTTCAAAAGTTCGTCTCCAAGTTACATCAATCCCGGAAAATTATCTTTTTTGGGTCATCTTCTAAATGTAATAAAAAGAAAAGGTGACTGACTGACTGATCTATCAACAGCTCAAACTAATGGACGGATCGGGCGGGCTATTTGGCATGCAGTTAGTTATTATGACCGCAATATGCCAAATAAAGATCCGCAAAGTTTTTTTTTAATTCTACCCCTAAGGGGATAAAATAGGGGTTTGAAATACGTGAAGTCCACGTGGATGAAATCGCTGGCATAAACTAGTTCTACCAATATTACAAACGCGAAAGTTTATATGGACGCATGTTTCACGTTTATATGCATGGTCTTTCACGCAATAACTACTGGACCAATTTGGATGTTTGGAATGGAGATAGATTTATACCCTGGATTAAAACATAGGCTCCTTTTTATCCCGGAAAATTAATGAGTACGCACGGGATTTTTAAAAACCTATATCTACGGGAACGAAGTCGCGAGCATCAGCTTCATAAGATTATTTTCTGTTCTCTTGCAGTACATACACATACTACTTATCCATACTAATATTATAAATGCAAAAGTATGTCTGTCTGTCTGTCTAACTATCTGTCTGTCTGACTATCTGTCTGTCAGTCTGTCTGTCTGTTTGCTACGTTTTCACGGCCCAACCGCTGAACCGATTTTAATGAAATTTGGTACAGACTTGGGATACATCCCGGGGAAGGACATAGGCTACTTTTTATCCCGGAAAATCAAAGAGTTCCTACGGGATTTAAAAACCGATATCCACGCGGGCGAAGCCGCGGGCATCCTCTAGTAATTAATAAAGGAGGAAGTTCGGGAGCTAGCGGAACGGCTTCTGATAAATGTGACTCTATTAGCTACCAGGCTTTTAATTATTGAGGACTATAACACGCCTAATTTTCTAAAAGTTCTCGGACTGATCGCAAATCACACTGAGAAAAAAACTTCCTGGACCGGCGATGGGTTAATTATGATGATCATCAGGGATTATAATGATATGGTACGAACACCGTCGATATACTTCATGTAAGTAGTTAATTTCACCAAGTCAGTGTTTGCACATGTACCTACCTACTAAGTCATGTACCTCCTCGGATGCCTATGCGATTTTCTAGCGTAACGCTCAATAAGTGTGACGTGACGAGATTTTGATTCGTTGGGTAATAGCACTAAGTCGTATCGGATAAGTATGTAATAGTCCACCAAAGACCAATCTCTAATGATTTGCATTTTATGCTAAGCTAAAATATACCTTAGTAATATCACACTCCACACTAATATTATTCTAAAGGCAAAGTTTGTATGTGTGTATGTTTGTTACTCTTTTACGCAAACAATAGATACTGGATGGATTTGGCTGTTTGGAATGGAGTTTTAGATCTTTTAAAGGGTAATTTTATATTTCTATATCACATGCCTATGCCTAGTATGAATTTGCCCTAAGCCTATTCATACTTAGGTATTACCATCATCATCATCATACATCATACAAAAGAAAACATTAAATTATTATTTGGGCCATATTAAATAACTTGACCGTAACTGGAAGCTTTATATTGAGAGTAGCATTTCCGTTTCCGTCGATTTCATGCCAGTTTTCGTACTTTTATTGATGTCATATCCGGTTTTGTGGCGCCACCTGGCGGGGTCGCGCTCAAAGTTTTCGTAAATTGCTCAGCGCGGCCATGGCTTCATTGGCGTTTTGTTTGCCGTCGAAGCAACTTGCAATCAGTCAACGCGAAACGTTGCAAGATATTTTATTTTATTTTATTGTGTGGTACTTTATAAAGTGAATTTGGTGAATAATTCGCAGTAAGTACTTATTTTTAATTTATATTACATTATGTAAAATGTAAAATATAATAATATGTACGTGATCAATATTTTTAACGGTTTGTCCGTTCGGATCACAGTACTTTATATTTATTTGCCAGAAGGTAGTTATTAAAAACTTTTCGTACTTGAGACGATGTAACAATTAGAAACCGATTATTAGGAATGAATTTCAAATATTTGAAATTAATATTATAGCTAAAATTTACCTTTTAAGTCTGTTACAATATGCTCATTTTATTGAGAGGGTACATGACGATAGTTATGACCCCGATTGCATTTTGAAATGAATCCTCTCGGATTTATACGAGAAATTCTTTTAAGATTATGATATGTCTTTTCTAGTTATTGTTAATTCAAATTGTTACATCGAATAGTAATGAAATTACAGGTAACCTTTATAAAAATAAAAATATCACACCTGACGATCATCAGGATGAAATCGAATAACAAAGTTCGTGTTTAGATTTTACTTTCAACAGGTTCTAACCATTAATTAACCAGGTTCCAGGTTTTTCAGGTTTAGCTAGCGCATCTTGGTTTTTACGTGTACCTACACAGTGCATTAAAAAGTCTTTGATAAAACTCAAGGTTCATAGACCTAGAAACAAACAAAGAGGTAAAAAAGTATGATACCTTGCAATTTCTAGCAGATAAAGCTTATGCAGCTATCACATACTGCGTAAACAAAAATAAGCCTAGGTTTTCCTAAAAATTGTGCTTTCTTGACTTTATTTTTATTCGTATATAAATTAACTGAAAATCAATATTAACTTAAATAATAATATTAAATTAACTAAAATATTGACTGAAATCAATAATCAGACTTCGTCGGGTCTTTCCACAATTAGTGGGTAGCTACAGCATAGAAGGTATTGCGATGCGCTGCGAAATTATCACGAGCCAGGTGGGTCTTTTGGTTACATCCATATGGGAAAAAACAAGTGGAGTTTGTTAATATTTTTTGGGTCGAAAAGAACACATTTATTCAGTCAAAAGCTAAGCAATTATTATTAGTCCGCTGCCTCTCGCGGGGGCAAGGCATTGAAAATGTTACCGTTCCATCGCGTGGAACTATTTTGCATACACTATGGTAAATTATTTTGACGATTCAAAAGCAATTGCAAAAGTGTATTTGAATAAAGATAAGATAAATTTATTTGACCCAGCAATAAATAGAAAACACATTGAACGCGTTCGCCGCTTCACAAGCACAGAAAATTATAATTGTTGCCGTTCCATCGCGTGGAACTACTCGACATGCACATTGCTTTTCTGAAAAATGGTCACCCGCCCCTCGTAGGGGCCATGCATTTCATGGATACCAGTATGATCAATATCATTCAACCTTCGCAGGGTTGATCCTAACATGAGCAATATTATAACACCCTCGCGGGGTGGATACCAGTATGCTCAATATCATCCACCCTCGCGGGGTGGATGCTAGTTTGAGCAATCTCATACACCCTCACGGTGTGAATACCAGTATGATCAATATCATACACCCTCGCGGGGTGGATGCCAACATGATCTATATCATACACCCTCGCGGGGTGGAAACGAACATACCGGTAATATCTACAAAGGTCATCCAAAAAGTTCAATCCAATCAGGACTGTAGGTCCAAAAAGGTAAGTAAGCCACAGCATGATTATTTGCACCCGAATTCTCCAAGACAAATCAGAGAAACTAAACCGACCTCGTTCCAAGCAGGTTATTTAGTGCACTGTCTTTCGCAATGAAAGAAAATAGAGGCACCAGAGGTTATACAAAGGTTATTTCAATGGTATCGCATACCAATATTTAAAAAGCCACCTATTGTTTTTCCCAAGGAACTGTATGCAATAGTGCGTAAAATGAATCATGAAGCTTGCACCGCACGCCAAGCTTCCTTTTCACCTTGTTTCTGGTACCGAACTCCGAAGTGTCATCCCGACAAGATCACGTCTTAGAGTACGAAACAACTATGTATGTTATGGCAGAACATTTCATTTTGATAAACATGCAAAATCTGTTTTCATGTAGTGAAACAGTCTTGTGTCAGTGCTTCTTATTGAGGCCATACGGGAAAGTTAGATAGATTAGATGATAACCTACCTGCCGTTCGGGCTAACCACGGTGTCTATGGGTGATATTAAGAGAATGGTGAAATATGAGTCCTATTTTACTTAATCAACTTGTCATAGCAAGTTAAGGCAAGTACATGCTAAATGTACAAGAGACTTAATACATGTACATTTTTTACATGCATTAAGTTAATATCTACTACAGTCGAACTTACTGTTTTTGGTATATAAAATTTGAGAATTGGTTCTTTGACCACGAAAGAGTGAGTCTAACTATTTAGAAATACTATGGAGACCCTAAAAAATGCCTCCAAAGAGGGCTGTTGGATGTAAGAACAGTTAGAAACGCTAGTTAACAAACCAATGACTGCTGGATAATCCAAGATCTATCCAATACTGGTAGATCACTATTATCATTCGTTAGACGTCCACAGTTGGACATAGGTCTCATAAAGAGACTACCACATGCCACGTAATTACACTGCATGAATCCAGCGGATCCCTGCGACTCGTTAAATGTCGTCTATCCATCAAGTGGCGATCTCCACGCTGCACTCCAAGCTGGCAGATGCGATAAATAAATTATAAGGGCTAAAGGAGAAATATTAGCTACCTCCACTAGTTCATGTTCTAGTAACGGATGCTTTGGATTAGGCTTGGGAGCATTAATAAACAATCTTCATCTATCATGCTCTTTGACAGGAAAGGAACAAATGCTTTACTCTTATCAAAATGATAGTCTAATTTACCCTTCAGAAGCTTCAAGAAGGCTCACTTCTTACGCCTTAGTTCAAGTCTCATTCAAAGTAACGACGAGACGTTACTCTCTCATTTACTAAGAAAAAGAGGAATGATGTTCATTCTTTCATTCATTCATTTGTTAATAAAGCATATTTGCAAGGTTTAAGGATATTGTTATCCTTATTGAATAAAACATTCCAGATACTGGAATTATGGCTTGACAAATACACCATAGCATACAATATTATATCCGGTATGTATAGTAATCATGTAAATAATTTGTATCTAATGTCATAGCCAACATCCCAGAGTGGCAATACGAGCTTGTGTGGAAATAATATTTGCAAAGTGGGTAATCCTGGAGGTCGATCTATTCACCTCGGAGAAAGCATTCGAAGTACACAACTATGCACTCTTAGATTTGATGGACCATCAAGTCCTGTTTCACGATGCTGTATCTCATGAAAGTTTCCATTGGCATAGTTGGTTTACGCCATTATTTTCAATTCTTCGTCTTGACTCTTGACCCATCTCAATTGGTCAAAAGGAATATTTTTTGAATAGTTGATTTAGTTTATATAATTTACTCCGATCGAAAGTCTTTGGCGGGCCTCGACCGTTTATATAAAACACAGCCTCATTGACTCGCAATGGGTCTGTCATTGTCTTAAGAAGTCTAGAAATAATGAGTGGTCCTATACATTAGATACATAAAACCTAAGTAGTAAATCACTGCTTAATTTCAAGCGGAAATCTATCTTGAAACTATTGAATAAGCTTGAAAACGTTGATTGATACGAACCTAAAGTATCACAATTAGCACCAGTTTTGGCACATAATATAAATGACATAATTTAGAATTTTCATTCCTATTACACGAATCTGTAATTGGATCTGTTATTGGATGTATGAAATAAAAGTCAAGTAATGTTTGTTAATGCGCGTGTTTTATATGTGCTATATTAATGAATAAAAGCAAATTCACTCAATTATGTATTCATGTCCAAGCATGTTTTAAAATCGATTTCTTCAGAAAGATTTAAAATCCACCCGTTTGGGGTGCTAATAATAACTTATTACTTAACTAATCATTTGTAATATCTGCGTTTTTATTACTGCTTACTATTCAGATAACTTCATATTGCATCAAAATCGTACCTTAGAACGAATGATGTGTATTTAATAAAATTTGATGATTATAAAATTAAAATCTGACATTTGCCCTAAATTCGGCTCAAAATCTGAAATAGACAACCAATCAGAAATTGCTTGTAATGGGAATAGTCATAACGGGTATCTTTACCCTCTTTTTGGATTTATATGTGTAATTGGTAATTAATTATTGAACGACAGATTATGATATGCTACAAAATATAATGCTCTATATTTTATAATGGTTAACGGATTAAACGTGCCTCTCGTACAGTAGGTATAGCAGACTGGGTAAAAACCTTTTTGAAAGAAGCAAGCATATCTGCTACTTCTAGTAGCATAGGTACACTCAACTCAGGGAAAATCATTCTTATGATGAGATGGCCCATGAAAATTAGCAATCAGCTAATACAATTCAAAATTTTTCTAAATGTAAAGTGATTGAAGGCAATGTACTTAGTCCAGGTGGTATCGCTCAACTAACTATTCTTCAGTTCTATGACTGATAGTTAAAATTCTTTTCTTTATTGATTTTGTATTCAAATAAACAAAATTTGGTTTATGAAAAAGAACATAATATCATATAAGTACTCATTAGGGTACAAGTGTTATCACATTGGCGTAGAATTCCAATATCTATTATGTGGCGTCACCAGGCGAAAACAAACAGGGTCTCAATATAAAGCTTCCAGTTACGGTCAAGTTATTTAATAGTAGCGTTTTACCTGAAAATAAAACGCATATTAAAATACTTACCTCACTGGAAGCTTTCAGTAATTCCTGCCTGGTGATATTGAGCCAATGAAGCCATGGCCGCGCTGAGCAATTTACGAAAACTTTGAGCGCGACCCCGCCAGGTGGCGCCACAAAACCGGATATGACATCAATAAAAGTACGAAAACTGGCATGAAATCGACGGAAACGGAAATGCTACTCTCAATATAAAGCTTCCAGTGAGGTAAGTATTTTAATATGCGTTTTATTTTCAGGTAAAACGCTACTATTATGGCGCTGATAGGATAGTATGGAGAAATAGTGCCTTAAGGATCCATATTATGGAACTAGGAATCAGCTTAACTTACAGAGTGGTTTTTAAAAATTTAATAAAATATAGTAAAATTCTTTTATGTCGCTCAGTGTATTTTAATATTGTACTATTATATAGGTACATATAACTCGGTCAAGCTAAGTTTGCACCTCGCTGGAATGCAGCGCCTATCCCACTTCCCCGCTCACCTCCCCGCGGTCGTCATGTTGCCTCAGTAAGGTTCGCATGTAACCGTACCCGGCAGAGTGACGTAATCAATGCGAGGTGCAAACTTAGCTTGACCGAGTGTATTTATACATATATGTGAACCCAGAATTTTTCTTCTTTCATTTGATATCTTACTCGATACAATGGCAAAAAAAAAATTTGGAAACCCCCATTTTTTTGGATGTAAACTCCATCGTCGGATCGTTTTTTTTCGTATTAAATGTAACCTATGTCACCGCAACCATAATAAATATCTGATAATAACAAATTGATTGACACCTCACTTATCAAAATCGGTTCAGTAGTTTAGACACTACGGTGCACACATAAATTCAAGAAGAGATTTATATACATACATACATACATAGTTATACATAGACTGCTAAAATTATAATCCTTCCTTTTGGTTTTGCCATACTCGGGTAAAATACAGGTCTACGGTCTACAGTTTTAGGCCTAAAATCAAAACTTTTTTGTGATATGCATTAGATAAAAAATGTTTTTATATCTTGTTTTTGGATGCCAGTTGACTCTTTTCTACTTTTGTTCAGTTTGACACGTTTCTAAAGTTACCCGTAGTCACTATAAATAGATTCTTGAAATTTCTATGGCAACACTGGACTATACAGCTTAGTCTATGGTTATAAATTGTAGGACCAATCAAAGGCCGCAAATAGAAAAACTGGTCAAACGACATTTTGTTTTTGATTTCTAACGTATTTTGAACGGTGGTTTAGTGCATTTAATTTTGATCCTGTTCAGAATAATTTTGTCTTAATAATTTAAAATAAGCTTATCAAAAAGACATTCGCTGTGATAAAAGCGCTTCGTGTTTTTATATACCTATTGATGGTGTTATTTAATGCAACCATGATTCAACCAAAAATGATTGTAACAAACGATGAAAATATTATCCAGCTATTGTAAGTATGCTTGTTAATTTTACGCCTTTATTTAACGGTTTTTTATTTAGTATAACAAAATCAATTTTGATACTAATCTATATTTGCAAAAGTTTAATCAATACTGACTTGACTTAGCTTTATACTTTTCTACCGCCAAAAACCAGAGCTTCCGATCGAGAAGATCAATCTCCAAACAAATCGAATTATTATTGAAAATCTTCGAGTATTTTACATTTTTTTGATGTACAAAGTAGTCTAGTTTCCATTTCATAAAGAGCAGAGTCCAGGGTGTGTCTAGTGCCACTGATGCACTGAATAAGATCTTGTTACACTTAGTTGAAACAACTAGTTTAACAAGTTAAAAGAAGATAGAACTTCTGTGCTATCTGATAATACATTGCATTTATCATGATGCCATTTATTCATTTTAGTCATCTGTTCCATGCATTCCAATATTATTACAATAATCAATAATTATTAGGTATGGAAGACAATATTGGAAGCTTCTTAGGGCACAGCTATTTTAGTAGGGAGATGTCATGTTCACTAGGTCACCAGCAGAATGCTTGAGCAATTTTTGTAGAAATATTAGAGAGGTTAAAACTCTATTATTATTTATCATCAAACATTGCTCCAGCAGTGTGAGGTGACCCTAAGATGAAGACCAAACAACCCATTCACAAAACACTAGTTGATGGGTGTGACTTCATCTGCCTAGATTTCCTAGAAATCCTATTATCTTTCTTATTGGTGTCTTATTAATAAAGAGAACTTACAATATTATGTAAAATCTAAAGTTTTAATATGCAGCAGTTTGTACTTTACATTGATTTGTCAGTCAGTTTCTCCTTTTATATACTCAACTAGATGATGCCTGCAATTTAGTTCACATGGATTTTAGTTTTTTTTTTATTTAATCCTGTGGGAACTGATTTATCAGGAAAAAAGTAGCCAACATGCAAGCACCTCACAGTACCTCTGTACAAAATAGATGAAGTCTGTGACTTTGTTGGTGTTTCTTTAGGGTTTTAGAAATGTAATGGGAACACTTTGATTTCATTGGACCAAAAGTAGGCTCTGTCCTTACCCGGAATGCAAGCTGTCTCTGTACCAAATTTTTTCAAAACCTGTCAAAGTCTCTGTGCCAATTTTTTTTCAAAACCTGTCATACAAATAGGCCATGAAAAGCTTGTAGACATACACTTTCGCTCTTATAATATTATTATGATAGTATGAATATGGATTCATAGATTGTTTGATTTGGGAATCATAAGGGACCAAATACATTTTTTTACTATTTAATTACTATTTATATGTATTTTATATGAACTTGTTTTCATACAGCAATGAAGTTCGTGAGGAGATATTAGAAAATGTAAGATCCCTAATGAATGAACTCTGGAGCAACTGGTCACATCTTGGTGTACCTGAGGAAACTAAAATCACAAACATCAGAACACTTGTACAAATTGAAAAAAATCTTCACAAAGACATCATTTTTGAGACAGATAACAGGTTGAAGCAGATGGAGGAGAAGATAGCAAGTGAGAATATTTTACTTTTATTTGCAGTACATACTTGGTTTCAGGTTATAACATCTCTAGAGGACAGTAGACACATGTAAATTATGTCCTCTAACACTGTGCTAGAACCTGGCACCATTGATGCTTGTTTTTTGATGGTAACATTTAACACTAACAGTAACCACCTGTGATGTAAATAGCGTTGGTGCCATCAACTCATTTTATATTATCAACAAATATATTAAGAAATAACCCTCTGTGCAGGTATATTATAGGAACATGTTTATAACTTCAACTTTGTATGGATTTAGGTTTTAAAATTTACTGTAATTTTATGGAATACTGGCTTATGCACACAACTATGTACATGTGGACTACACCAAACCCCTATTTTAACCCCTTCAGGAGTTTAATTTTCAAAAATCCTTTTTTAACAGATGTAATAGCTATTTTCATGCCAAACAGCCCAATCCATCCAGTAGTTTGAGCTGTGTGTTACGATCAGTTAGTCAGTCAGTCAACTGTTCCTTTTATATATTTAGATTGAGTAGCCTTTGTCAATCTTGTGCAAAAAACATGTCCATCTGTTATGTTGGTGCGGTGTGATTGAAGTTTGAAGAAAATTGAAATGAAGAAGAAAATTGAAACACATTTTTGCATTTACAATATTAGTTATATAAGTATAAAAAATATAATAATTATTTTCAGAGTTAAAAGAAGAAACTGAAGAATTAAGCCGGTGCCTTTCAGTGGACATAACAGTACTAGAGTTAGAGGAAGATATGGCGTTGATTGAATACAAGGATGCTTTAGAAGAACAACTGTCTGTGTGAGTACTACTCGGTCAAGCTAAGTTTGCACCTCGCGTCGTAATCGACAAGCGTGAATCGTAAGCATCAGTGTGACGTAATCATAGACGCTTAGGTATGGTATGCAAACCATACTGAAGCGACAAGACGACCGCCGCGCCGGGGAGGTGAGCGGGGAAGTGGAAGAGGCGCAGCATTCCTTCGAGGTGCAAACTTAGCGCCACCGAGTTATATTGCCTATATTGAACTATCATTTATAACTAACCCAGTAGAACTTGGACTAAACTAATTAGGCTACTTTAATTTTTACTACAGCTAGGTAATTTAATAAACACTTTGATATCTGGGTTGTACATTAGTCAAAAGCCCTAAATTAGCCCCAAAAATTATCACACTAGCTGATGCCCGCTACTTTGTCGGCTTGGATTTAGATTTTTTAAATCCCGTGCGTTTTTTTTTTATTTTCAGGATAAAAAGTAGCCAATGTTACTCCTCAGGTCTTAAACTATATCCATGAAAAAAAATCAGGTCAATCCGTTGCTCCGTTATGGCGTGATTGAAGGACAAACCAACAAACAAACATACTTTCGCATTTATAATATGGGTAGTGATTGTGATTATGTTATATTACATTGTTACTATTACAATATAATTATTATGGTTGTTGCTATAACTATATTGTTGTCATTATTCATTTTTTTTAAATATTTATTAAACTTAAAGAATATACAGAGCATTTTTGTTACATTCAGTGCCACAAAAACTACAGTCAGTTTTACCGGGCTCTATGTTAACTTATTATAGTTATACAATAAAAATAAAACTATAAAAACCAGCGTTTGTGTTACTCTTATACGAAACTCTGCATTTAAGGCAACAGGATAGTATCATAAAGATCGTGAACGTCACATTATTGTAGCTGTTTTTTGGTGCTTGTCAATTTGATTGTGATGTTATGATCAAGCCTTATGGATACTAGGCCATAGATCAATACATTCTATTTTTTAACCCCCAACCCAAAAAGAGGGGTGTTATAAGTTTGACGTGTATATCTGTGTATCTGTCTGTGGCATTGTAGCTCCTAAACTAATGAACCAATTTTTATTTAGTTTTTTTTTTTTGTTTGAAAGGTGGCTTGATCGAGAGTGTTCTTAGCTATAATCCAAGAAAATTGGTTTAGCTGTTTAAAAGTTAGCAGCTCTTTTCTAGTTACTGTACCTAACCTTCACTTGTCAGGGGTGTTATAAATTTTTAATTTACACTTGTGATACTCATTTCTTGTGACTAAGGTATTTTCCACTAAAACCTTGCTTTTTCCACTTTTATTCAAATAAGTTGTAAGCATTTCATTGCAAATCCCACCAAAATAAGTTGAGAGGTTTAGGCTTGAGAAGATAACAACAAAGACACACTTGCATTAATAATACCTAATAATATTGCTTCTCTTTATTATTATCAAGCCAAAGAGTGTGATACATGAATATATAATATAACAAACAGATTCAAACAATATCATTTTTATGACCATCAATAGGTACAGAATCCAAGCTGAGCAGCGTCGCAAAAAAATGGATAGGCTCCTAGAATGGCAGCGTGACCTTGTAGACAAGCTAGGTGTCACCATGCACGAGTTGCAAGAGGAGCCCTTACCAGCTGAGGAGGAGTTGGACAAACTGATGAGTCACTTGGAAGTGCTGCAAGCCGAGAGGGACAAGAGAGTGGAGCTATTCCTGAACACGCAAGTCGAGATCAAGGATATCATGGGTTTGTATTTAAAGTCAAAGTCAAAATCATTTATTCAAAGTAGGTACAATTGTACTCCTTTTGATGGTTGAAATTGTTAAACTTGTACGATATAGTGGTGATAATTAATTACGTCACTTAAATTACTCACTAAGTCAAGATAATTATTTGATGTTCTCAAATTACTGTCCTGCTTACAGTTTCAGAAGATAGTAAGGCGCAGATTAATATTATTCTTTATGTTGTTGTCTTTACATAAACCAATTAGGATTATTTTCATGAAGTAAATATTTATTTTTCTTCATTTAATAAAAGAGCCATATAAATGAGAGAAAAATAATTATTGATTTCATGCATAGCTTCTAAAGTACAGGTTATTTTAATTTGTGACAAATAAAAAAAAATGGAGAGCATTTTGCTTTATTTCATATCTTTTGATTTTATATTTGAACTTGATTTTATAAGGATAGTATTGATATTTTCACTACTGAAACTTATGTGTGGGGCAACTAGAATCAAAATGGCGCAAGTTCTGGAGCAAGGACGTGTCTTAAGAACATCTTAATATTCACTACGTACTGGTATCTCGCGGCGATGTATCATGCAAAAGTATACTATCAAAGACGCTCGGCCTCCTTTTTTTTACACACAACATAAGTTTAACTCCCATCCCAAATTTTGAGGTTTACTTCATTTAAATCAGCTTTTTAACCGACTTCCAAAAAAGGAGGAGGTTCTCAATTCGTCGGGATCTTTTTTTTATTTTTTATTTTTTATGTATGTTCCTCGATTACTCAAAGACCCCTGGACCGATTTGGAAATTATTTTTTTGTTTGAAAGGGTATACTGTGCAGGTGGTCCCATATAAATTTGGTGAAGATCTGATGAATATCTTCGGAGATGGAGAACAGAACTCCTCAATGGATAAGAGCAAATTGCTCGCGATCACTGTAATAGCTTAGTAAACAGTAGGGTTTTAACTGGGCATAGCATATTATAGTACAGTGGGGCCACTAAAAATTGTGAAATAAAAAATTTTCAAAAGAAAAATAAAACCGACTTCAAAAACCAAAAATACTAAAAAGTAGAAAATAATTTTTGTTTAGCTACACATGTAATGTATGAAGTCGGGCGAGCTTCACTCTTGGATTTCTAATTTTGTTTTATAATATGCTCGCTCGACTTCATACCTAGGTACATTACATGTGTAGCTAAACAAAAATTATTTTCTACTTTTTAGTATTTTTGGTTTTTGAAGTCGGTTTTATTTTTTAAAATTATCTAGATACCATATCAGTTAGGATGAAAGATTTATAGTTTTTTTCTTTTTCTAGCTAAACTCCAAATCAAGCCTCAAAACAAGTTTGAGCAGATGGCTGTAACATCCATGTCTGTAGACTTCAAGGTGACTGATCAGAATATGGACCGACTGGCGATGCTGCGTCAGGACTTGGAGGAGAAATACGAGCAGACCAATAACAGGGTAGGCGTTCAATTGTTAAGCCCTAAATTCTACTTCGTCCCATAACGCCATTATGGGACGAAGTAGAATACTCTAGGCAATTTGACTCTGTTTGCCTCCCTAGCGATCGTTGTCGTAAACCGATAAATAGTTCACTTGTGGGCCCTTCGTAATCTTGTGATTGGAATGTCGCTCTCCTAATTGGGGAGTGTGGTTGTTCGATTCCGGGAAACATGGAGAACCCTCAGGCATGCAGGTTCCTCATGATGTTTTCCTTCACCGTCACAAAACTCGGAAAAGTTAGAGGTGCGTACCCAGGATCGAACCCCCGACCTCCCGAGTAAAGGTGGATGTCTTAACCACTAGGCTATCACTGACTCGGTAGGAACAGCATTCCGAACCAGTGGTAGATTATTTTGACGATTCAAAAGCACTTGTAAAGGTTTAATTGAATAAAAATAATTTGAATTTGAATTGCACCGGCAAACGTTCTTAAGAGTTCCCGGAGCCTCTAAATTTGCGATGGCCACAGAGGGGGCAAAAACCCCACTCTCTCTCCCTAAAGAGATTGAGTATCTTAATGAGACTTCCCCTGGCAAAAAATAGGCTGTCACCGATTTTAATATTAGTATGTTTAATTCATGTTCTTCTGTTCATTTGTCACAGGTGTTGGAGCTGCGCGAGCGCTTAACAAGACTGTGGGACTGCTTGGAAGAAGACCAAGTGTACCGCGAGAACTTCCTGCAAGCTCACACCGGCTGCCATCCGCTAACTGAAACGGCCATCAAAGAGGAGATCAAGCGGTGTGATCAAATAAAGCGGCAAAAGATTTCGGTAAGCATTTTTGTGGCTAAAGAATTTATTCTCAAAAGAAATTATGAGAAACTTATTTATTAGCTTATTTATTTTTATTTATTTAAACAACTTTATTGTTACAAAAATACAAAGACAGAATATATGATACACTTAATTAAACAAAGGGCGACCTTATCACTTAGGTTATGCTTATATTAACTAAAAAAAAGTGAATACCTTTTAGGCGGACGCCGATGGCTACATCATCATCTACTCTAGTGTGGTAGCAGTTTAGCGCATGTCTATTTAGAAAAAAATCAGTCAAGTGTGAATTGGGCTCGCACGCGAAGGGTTCCGTACCATTGTACAAAGAATAACATATTTATTTATTTTTGTGATGTAACCACAAATTCACGATTTTTTTCTTTACTTGTAGACATTAAGACATTGCTACCTGCCAAATTACATGAATCTAGGCCAATGGGAAGTACCTTGTAGGTTTTCTTGCCAGACATATATACAGACTACGAAATGATCCTGTAAGGCTTCCTTTTTTCCCTAGAGATACGAAACCCTAATAATAAGGGTCGTTTTTACCCTTTGGGAACCCTTAAGACCGCAAAAATTATAAACCATTTTTTTTTTCAGGTGTTTGTAGCCAACGTGCGTACAAAGATCAAGCTTATGTGGGATAACCTGATGTATTCTCAAGCTCAGCGCCAGGAGTTTGTCCACTACTATCAGGACATCTTTACTGAAGACACTCTTACATTGCACGAACTGTATCTAATGAAGATTTCCAAGTTATATGATGAGACTAAGTGAGTTTATTTCTATCAACTTCGTTGTGTTACAACGCCACACACATTTGGATTTTCAAACTTTGTTTTCATTACACTGTGAAAGTGAAAAGTTAAAAACAGACAAACTTATAATTTTAGTATCCATTAAAATAAATATAATGTCTTCGATTATAATAATAATAATTCTAGTAGTTTTCAAATATCTTAAATTTACGTGCAGTGTCAGTGCAAATCTCAGCACTCCCTGGAAGCCTTTAATTTTGAAATGTGTCTTAAGAACCTACTCTAAGGTAATAAATACCTGTATTTCACTTGAACCTTTTGTCCATACAGACACATCTTCGAGCTAGTAGGAACTCGTAAGGAGCTATGGAGCAAGATGACGGAGCTAGAGGCGCGCGCCTCCGAGCCGGGCCGCTACCAGAACCGCGGGGGGCAGTTGTTGCAGGAGGAGAAAGAACGCAAAACTATCGCCAACAAAGTAAGTATCAATATAATATTTTGGGTTTGTTGACTGCGATTTCACAAGGTCTTGACCAAAACACCTACTTGAGGTGTTTTGGTCAAGACGTGGTATGCAGGATCTGGGATCCCACCACACTATCACTGGGAAATCCTCATTATTGCCACAAATGGAAGGGATGACGACGAACCACAGGAACGAAAACGATGTCGAGGGACATTTAACGTTCACCAACCCATCAGTTTGGTTACCAGAACCGTGGGGAGCAGTTGTTGCAAGAGGAGAAAGAATGCAAAACTATCGCCAACAAAGTAAGTCGACAAAAGCTACCGTGTGTTTTTAGGGTTCCGTACCAAAATAGTATTAAAGACTAATGGAACAACTAAACTTGGTCGTCGCCCCAAATTCGATTGCAAATCGCATAAACGATCAAGTGACACCGCATCATCTTGTTCGGAAAGAAAAGACCGGCCAAGTGCATTTGGTCGTGGTTTTCCCTTTCTGGGTTTCTATACTTATGCTGAGATCTATAGAGCGCACTTAGACTTTGCTCATACTTAAGAAACTGTTAAAACGAGACAGCGTTATACCACTGGCATAAATCTGTCTCGTTTTAACTGAAACTTAAGTCTAAGCAAAGTCTAAGTGCGGTCTATAGATTTTAACCTTAGACGTCCGTCCATTCTACGTGCGTTTTGCCATTGTTACAGTTACCGAAAATCGAGCAGCAAATTCGCGATTTGGTGTTGCAATACGAGGCGAAGACGGAAACCGTTTTCACTGTGGACGGCAAACCACTTTTGCAGCTGATACAGGATGAGTGGGAAACAAGGAAGGCGGTAAGTCGTTTTTATTTTGCTAGTTTATTCCGTTTTAGGGTTCTGTAGTAAAACATGGTGTCCTTAAGCTATGTAGGTGCAGAAGACACAGCGTGAGCCGCTCAGCGTGCAAGTCAGCAAATCAATATAAGCGAACTGATTAAATTACCTATTACTACTATCGGAACACCGGTCTGTCCACACACGATTTGTGCATTTGGGTGATTATAATTGTAGACCTAGTTGAGCATGACTGAGCCTGAGTGAGCCAATCGATTGAGACAAAGACAACGCGATACGTCGGCAAAGGTGCACAGGCCAGCGCATCGCTATTGTATCGTGATCGATTTGCGGCTGTATTGCTTCAAAAAATCTTGGGCGATCCCACTTTGGTGATGTAGTTGCTATCTTCTCCTTCGTCGTAACACTCTTGGTACATCGGTCGTGGTAATCATGAAGCAACGTATTTGAGGGCAGATGTTATACGCCCACGAGCATTCGTCACTTCTCCCTGTTGGCTGACAGCCTGGTACACTCTTACAAGGGACCACCCACAGCATACTTTTTCTGAGATCTATAGAGCGCACTTGTGTACCATCTATTATATTACGTGTATTCGCAATAAATAAATTATGATTATGATTATTATATGATTATGATTACACTTAAGCTTTGCTCAGACTTAAGACACTTAAAACGAGACAGCGTTATACCACTGGCATAAATCTGTCTCGTTTACTTAAGTCTTCTCTGAAACTTAAGTCTAAGCAAAGTCAAAATGCCCTCTATAATTTTATTTTAACCTTGATTTGGTCCGTCGATCGCATAGGTGAACTTTCCCGCTCTCTGGTGTCCTCCATCTTTCCCTGCACGACAAGACGCTCAATGAAAGAAAGAAAGAAACATAGAAAAAGGGAGACGCGTCCGAAGAATTTTAAGTTGTTGTTATAATAAGCTGATGTTTAACTTCAGGAGCGCCAGAACAAGCTGTCGGCGCGCAAGCAGGCGCAGGCGCTCACACCTACTCCACAGCTGTTGCGCTCGCTCGCCACGTCGCCGCTGGGCAAGCGCAACCGCACCGCCGCCGGCCTCGCCGCCACCGGCGAGAGATACAAGTATGCTACACATTAGAATACACACACCTTTGGAGAACATGGAGAACTCTCTGGCATGCAGGTTTCCTCACGATGTTTTCCTTCACTGTTAAAGCAAGTGATATTTAATTGCTTAAAACGCAAATAACTGAAAAGTTAGAGGTGCGTGCCCGGGATCGAATTCCCGTCTTCCAATTAGGAGCCGGACGTTAAGCTTATCGCGACATTTTTTCGTGCCTATAACCATTATCATTGAAATTTCAACATAAACTTCATGCAAAACAACTTGTAAAGCGTTTTGGTTGCCTGGAAGAGATCGCTGGGTAGCGATAAGGCCGCCAAATTGTACCTGCTTATATTTTGTTTTGCTTTGTATGTGTTTTTTCTGTATTAATTTTGTGGTACCCAATAAAAGTATATTCATTCACTCATCCCTTTTGATTTCTAGGCCACCAAGCAAGCGTCAACTCATCACTGGCAGCGCGACCAAGGCCATGAATGCGGTCACATCCAACCTCTCTGCGTTCAAGAGATCCGCCGTGTCTACTGTTAAAAGGTAACAATAAATCCTAATCTTATATCTTATCCTAATAATAAAATAATAATGTGAAATTTTGGATGTTTCACGTCACAATGACTAAGGCTGTCTCCATTTTCTTATACCATGAATTAACACAAAGGATACTTTTTATCTCGGAAAAATCAAAGAGTGTCAAACTGTAGCTGTCTTTTTCGTATCACATTAGCAAGAAAAGGATGTAAATAGTCTAAAAAGTTGTGGTCAGAATCAACACCATCAAGTAGAAAAGTAACATTAGATATATAATTTTAAAAATGTAACTGTATATCCATACTAATATTATAAATGTGGTAGTGTGTCTGTCTGTCTGTTAGCTTTTCACGGCCGAATAATTCAACCGATTTTGATGAAATTTGGTATAGAGGTAGCTTGCGTCCCGAAAATTGACATAGGAAATTTTTATTCTGGAAAAATCAAAGAGTTCCAAATTGAATTCAAATGGGATTTAAAAAAAAAACTAAATCCACTTGAACTGAGTCGCGGGCATCATCTAGTTAAATATGGTTAAACTGGTTTTAATACTTTCATTCCTTCTACAATTTCAGTGCTCGCTTGTAAACTAATGAAGTGAACACAAATTACAACACCAAGGCAAGTTCTTATAATTTGTGACATGTAGCGAAAAATTATAATTACACGTTACATAAGTGGAAGGAATGAGAAGTATGCTGTTTCATAATCGGCTTCGATGTGTGAACAATTATGCTGATTAATGAGTAAAGACATTACAGTATTTTAGGTTGTTGGCATGTTTAGGTAAATTAATTAGCTTTTTTTAAAGTTATTTTAGTTGCCTTGGTACACTATAATTAACTAACGACCCGCACCGTCTTCGCACGGGTAGCTTAGTACAATTTTCGTAGGGATCTCTATTTTTTTTGGAAAATAAAATATAGTCAGTGTCACTCAGGCATAATGATGTAGCTTTCTACTGGTGAAAGACTTTTCAAAATCGGTTCAGTAGTTCCAGTTTCCCGCCCTTTGTCACTTCGGAACTCGTTTGGATATAAAAAACGAAAGGGTTCCATACCACCGTACAAGAAACATCACTTTTTAATTTTTCGTGTTTTGTGACCATAAATTCACGGTTTTCGGATTTTTCCTTCACTTGTGCTATAAGACATTGTTACCTGCCAAACATTATTCTAAGTCAACAGAAAGTACCCTATAGTTTTGATTCCCTTGACAGGTCTTAATAGACACGACAAACAGACAGCCAACCTTTTTTTCTTTGGAAATACGGGAATATGCTAGGAACAAGTTAGAGTCCAGTTGATAGGTTCTTAAGTACTTAATGTATTAATATTGTACCTTATATATATAGGCGTATAAGCGGGCGTCTGGCGGCGAAGGCTTTGGTCGACAATAAAACTGATCGCGCTAAGAGGAAACTGGACTACGATGGCCCGAACAACAAGAAGACTCCGCAACCCAAGGCCAATGGCAGCATACTTAAACATAAGCGAGCGGTATGTATAACTACTGAAATACTTTTAGTTTTACTTCTAAACCCTGTACTAAGCTCAAGTTCAATCTAGCATGGAGTACTGCATCCATTTATGTGGTGGCTCTACCAAGTACTAGCTTGATCAGCATTGGATTCGTTGGGTCGACGCGCCAGAAGGCTCAATGGCGACAAAGCACTGGTCAATTCTAAGCTCCAAATCTTAGGCTGAGATATTTTATAGAAATCTTAATCAGAATTTTACACATGATGAAAAAAAAAACCGGCCAAGTGCGAGTTAGACTCGTGCAACGAGGGTTCCGTATTGGGTATTTTTTTCTGACATTTTGCACGATAAATCAAAAACTATTATGCATAAAAATAAATAAAACTTTGTTTCAGAATGTACAAGTAAAGCCCATTCATATGATACTTGGTATAGTTATCTTTCTTTGTACATTAAAAATACTAATTGTTTGTTCATAAACACATTTTTTTTTGTGATGTAATCCACAAATGCACGGTTTTCAGATTTTTCCCTTTTCTTGTGCTATGCCATAAGACCTGCCTACCTGCCTTTCATTATTCTAGATCAACGGGAAGTACCCTATAGGTTTTCTTGACAGACGGACAGACAGACCTATAAGGATTCAGTTTTTCCCTCTGAGGTACGGAACCCTAAAAAATGGCCAGTTTATATAAATCCTGCTATTTGTTGGCAGTCGCGCGGCCGTCGCAGTTCGACCACCGCAAGCAGTTCGCGCGACACGGAGCGCTCGGACAAGAACCCGCTGCAAGACTCCACCATGATGACTACTTATTCTGATTTTAAGGTAAGCCATTGCTATAACGCTGGCGACTACGCAGTGGTAAGTGCTGTGGTCTTACAAGTGGGAGGTTCCGGGTTCGATTCCTGGCGGGGACAATTTGGGAATGCACATTTTCTAAACATTGTGTGTTTGTTGACTAATTACTAAGAAATAATTTATTTTTGGAATGGGCATCATCCTAATTGCCAGCCAATGAGAGGTAATTGCTACATCTCTGGCGGTATGCCTACAGTTTTGAATGCCCAACGACACGATATCGTATTTGGTTACAGGACATCATCAACGAACGACAGACAAGCCGCAGCTCTATGGCCAATCAGCCGAAAAACCACTTTAACATTCCCGCCGTCGCAGTCTACGAAACTTGCGTAGAACAAAGTGAAACTCCGAACAAATTGCGAACAAAGCCACCTGTAACCCCGAAAATCGGCAAAGAGAACTTCCAACAGTTAAACTTGCCGATGACGCCTAAAAGTAACCTGTTCACCACGCCTACGAGATTAACACGGTCCGCTTTGAAGTTAAACAATGACGGTTTTGCCACCCCCCGCGCTCCGCTGAGCTGCAGCAAAACGAATGTCCATAGGCAAACACCAGGCACAAATATGACCCTTAAAGTCACCCCTAACGGCATGGGCAGGTCCAACTCACATCTTAACTTAATGCGAACGAAAAATTTACCACCTATCATGTGAAACATTAGAGTATTATTTTAGTATGCAATATGGAAGTGCGAGCACTAAAGGAACGCTTACATGGGCAATTGTTGCTCGGCAATCTGGAGCAATAAGTGGTGCAATCTGGAGCAATTATTTCCCATAATATTGCTGAAATTTTCAGTTATTGCTGTGTATTACAGTAAATTGCTTCATGTGGTTGTGATGTCATAATTGACTAAATTGCCTGGAATTGCGGAATTTCAATTGCCCGTGTAAGCGTACCTTAAGGTTGCGCAGTAACATGGCTGCTTATTCGAAAAACGAGCCAATTCAATTCAAAGTATGCTTCAAGGACAGTCATCAAGCGCAAGCACAAAATTGTATCGTGTTTATGCAAAGTTTGTATTATGAACTGATAACTATGGCTAAGTATATTGACATCACTTAACATTTGTGCAAAATTGGGGACTTAAATCATGAAAAATCCCTGCATTCATTTTGTTTTAGATCAAATAATAATACTAATTTCAAATCGATTTCCAGATTTATTATTTTTTAAGATCCAATATTATGTTTAAAACCATCAAAGTATGTACATATTGCCAAAATTATGTTTCACATAACACTTGCTCAATTTTGTGACCATGCAGAAATCGGTGTAATTGTATTGCCATCGCAATTTTCGTCGAGTGTGCATAAGCGAGCAATATGAAATAGCATTACATTTAGCGTAGATAGCGCCTACAACTAATTTGCTGCGCTCATGATGGTCTGTCCTTAAGCCCTAATATATAATTTTTGTGATTTTAATATTTTTTCGTTCAAACTGAATCTCTACCGTTATTAAATTGCAAGCCACACCGCGAGCTAAGCTAACTTAGTTCTCGTATCTTTGGCATCTTTTCCTACTTCAGTTTACCGCGAACTAAGTTAAGAGAGCTAACTGAACTGTGCCTTTCTTCATCCCCGCGCCGCGCGCGTGGTCACTACATCTTTTAGGTTTCGATCTGAATGTACAAATAGTTCATTAGCTTAGCTTAGCTCGCGTAGCTTCGTCATTTTTCATACTTGAGATCACACCGCTAACTACAGAGCTAAGCTTAGCGAGCTAATTGAGCTGTGCCTCCCTTCCTCTCCGCGCCGGACTCATTATGACGACATTTTTTAAGCTTTCGGTCTGAACCCTAGATATAGCTAGCTTCGCTCGCATAGTTCCCCGAAATGACCCTACGTAAGCTGAATTAGTTTAGTTCGTAGTGTGGCTCGCGGTTTAAGGGCGCAGTCTCACCAGGCATTTACAACTGTAGGCTGACTAAACAGCATCGGATGGTACCACAAAATAGTATCTTCCAGGTACAGAAGACTCACTCCGCAAATACTTAAATAAATAGGTCTGCGTATTGTACGCGCGTAGAATGACCGACACTATATAATATTGAGCGCTACAGGCATAACGCAATAACTCAAGTAGGTTTCTGCGGTAGTGGAACGGTGCGGGAGGGTTGTGATCACGTGACGCGAGCTCACTGATTTGTTAACTTGTGATAACTTACCCCTCCCGCACCTCTCCACTACCGCAAGAGCCTCCTCAGTATCCTCCTACTATACGCTATCTCTATAACGCGAGTGAATATTCAGCTGCAAAATGTACGGTGTGACTGCACCCTTAGGTAGGTTTTCATTACTCCAGTAACTCATTCCAGCGCTGGAATTTGCGTCACTGGATTGCTGCGCTGATCGGAATACTGGATCAATAAAAACCAGCCCTAATGGTCTGTAAATAATTTATTTTCAATTGTATTTGCACTACATATTCGACTGTTGATATAAATATAAATATAAATAGTATTAATTTTTTTAAGTAGATATTATATTACAATAATAAGTTTTTTTATAGATTTTTAAGTTGGATTTAATTTTAATTTAGAGTTTTGTTTAGTTGATAGTTCGAATAGCGTAGTTAT
Organism: Maniola jurtina; assembly: GCF_905333055.1. Classification (NCBI taxonomy): domain Eukaryota; kingdom Metazoa; phylum Arthropoda; class Insecta; order Lepidoptera; family Nymphalidae; genus Maniola; species Maniola jurtina. The sequence continues at coordinate 4,752,760 of NC_060044.1, forward strand.
CTTTGAAGTAAATTAAATAAATAAAGCGATATAGCCTTTTATTTAGTGTTTTACTAAATGTTCCTCATTTTATGTTTTTATAGTAACTTGTGCCTTCTGGTAAAGCCAAATAAAACATTTTAGTAGATACCATGGCCACAACACTGGCCAGTTCCCACCAGAGTTCAAGAGGTTCAAATAAGATGGTTTTAAATAAATCTATACATGTGTAAGCATTTTTGTACAGTTAAATAAAATTTTTGTGTCAGTCTGATTTTAAAATATCTGAATTCATATCAGTTCTGTTCTGCTACTCAAACAAATTAAAAGTTATACATTTTGTGGGCAATAACATAAAGTAAACTAGGGTAAACTGACGATCATACAGCGTACTTTGATTTTGCTTAGACTTAGGACACCGTTAAAACGAGAGAGATTTTGTGTCGGACCTAAATCTGTCTCGTTTTATGTGTAGAAGTGTCTGTGCAAAGTTAAATCTTACAGGCGTACAAAGGAAATCAGTCGTAACTTTTATCTAGTAAATTGGCTCTTAACCTGGGTTTTTCCTGTTTGCTAATAAAATTATAGCTATCTTTGTCAAAATAACAGTAAAAGAGTTAAATAAATGCGTGCTTAATATAGAGATTTATTAACGCCTAATGAGGCTTTTTTCTTTTTTAACCGACTTCAAAAAAAGGAGGTTCTCAATTCGGCTGTTTTTTTTGACCATGACCTATTAGATTTATAAACACGACTTTTTAGCGTTTGTAAACTGAACAATACACTAACAATTTGAATAGTTTTGATTTTGCTTCAATGTCAATATTCTTTGATTTCAACGTCGGTCCGAGTGGTAGAAGGTTTCGAAGAGCCGTAGATGGAGACAAAAGTGATATAGAATCGATTATTAATCGTCAACATACCGATTGTCTGTTCGGTACTCCTGACATAGGCAGCTTGATGTAAGTTTAACACAGTTCCTTCTTTGTTTAAATAAGACATTTTTCGATGAAATAACAGCGAAAGCTAGTTCGTAATTATTTATTTTAAGAGAATTTTCGACTCTATCGATATGCATGGTGAATGAAAACAAGCAAGTGACGGGTTTCATGGCGCTGTGTGACCACCCTAACATTGTTGGCGTTGATCCGGCCGATTGGGAATTGTGGATCAGGAATATGTTTCAGTTAGTACCTAACTATCTATTCCACTTCAATATACTTATTCTTCGCAGTTGAAATTACTTTTGCTTAAAAATTATTTCTGTAAATACCGAGAAATACTTACGTTGGTTATTCAATGTTTGTGGGAAGGCCTATGTCCAACAGTGGACGTCCTCAGGCTGATGATGATGATTCAATGTTTGTAGCTAAGTTCCTATTGGAATTTAAAACAAAAAATCTTAATATTTACTTTAGATTTTTTGTTTCAAACTCCAGGAAATACTATTTGTCGAGAAACACGCTGTTCATCCATTTCATGTGTTGCATCGACGCGGCGACGGATACATTTCTGGAGGACGCCTTTGTGTCGGTATTTCGCAATGATGTCTACCTGCTGAACATAGTTATTGTGGTCCCACGTGATTGCCCAGCAGGTATTTGCAACAAGGCTAAGGGCCTGTTTCACAACCGACATTTTGACAGATTGTCAATACAAAAACCGTTATAATGTCAAATTTATTCATTAGGTAAAGATTATCTGGAGGTTGTGAATCAGGTCTTAAGTAGGTAATTAATCTTACAAAGATCTTTTGTTGCCCCTGTTAACATGACAATCGTTCTTAAGTTAGGTAGGTCACTAGTGCAAGAGATACACCCAATAAAAATTGCGGCTATCAGATCAAGGATACTTAGCTAAGCTGCTTGCTTTCTACGTGATTCATAAAATAATACGGTTCCTACGCATGAGCAGATGTAGATGCGCCTTAAAAAAAAAAGTGATAAAACCCGACTCCCGACGACGACCCGACTCGAGTTTCGAGTTTCTTGCTGGTTCTTCTCGGTAGGAACGGCATTCCGAACCAGTGGTAGATTATTTTGACGATTCAAAAGCACTTGCAAAAGTTTAATTGAATAAAAATAATTTGAATTTGACTTCCAAAACCTCTGCCAAGTAAAAAAAAATTTTTTGTGTATACACGTGTAGGTATGTATGTCGAAGTCGGGCGAGCTTCACGCTTAGATTTCTAGTTTCTTTTATTATACTCGGCCGATTTCAATACACATCTAGAAACAAAAATATTTTCTCTTCTTATTAAATCTTACTTTGTAGTTGTTTTGGAAGTCGGTTTTTTCGGACTGAAATAATCATCTAATTATTTCACAAATACTCAGATTGGACCACGAGGTATAAAACATTCAAGAGGTATAACATCTACAAATTCTATCCGGAAATCGAAGGCAGCATTGACCGTTCGCTTTACATACATACGGCAATGCGCCAGAATTTTTGTCCGAAATTAAAAATACGCCGAGCTGTGTAAGTTCATTTTATCATAACTTCGGGTATTAGAATGTTGCTGTCTAGCAAAGAGTTGCTATCGGCAATAAAGGTATTTAATCGCTATTGTACCGCTAGTATCATAAGCAGGGGACGCAAGAGTGGTTTGACCCCCTGTGCCTGTTCAACGTCGAGACGTTTCAGTCGCATACGATACTTACACGGGATCCTAAACGCCTCATACCCCTGGGTACCGCTACCGCTACCGCTGGGTACCGCTACCGCTACCGCTGGGTATCGCTACTGACAGTACCGCTGGGTTTTTTAGTGGGTATGCTGTAGAATGCGGCATCAAATGCATTGCCAGTAAGTCCCACATACTCGCTTTTGCGCGGGATGCGTAACTGCATTTTTACCAGCGGAAGAAAAAGGGGGTCCAAGAGTGTCAAGTTTTTTAAACGGGCTACAGCAGAAGACGTCGCCCCTTCAGTCAGCTTTACCTATTCGACCTTCGTTCAGGACCTTCGCAATTCCTGGCTTCGCGCTTTACAAAAACACTAGGGGTAGGACTCTACTGCCGACCAGTGACGACACGTCAACCATCGTCACTATGTTACCGTCAAGTCTTACTGCAACACAACCCAAAGTGATAGGCCATAACGACAAACAACCAACACACACTTTCATCTATATTATTTTCTTTATAGAGAAGAAGACAACGATGACATAGTAGAAATGCTCGGCAAGAATTGTCCGGCATTACAAGAGTTATACGGCAATTATTACATTAGTGAAATTATTGGCCGACATCCTGAAATGGGCAGAAAGATCATCGTGGCAGATGTAAGTTTAAAAACTTGTTTTTATTTATTACCACGTCCAAATTATCATAGGATGACTTTAATAACTCCTGTTGTCTTCATTTAGAATATCTTAATGCACCCAGCTGCATTATTCAACACTAAATTTTTGCTGTGCTATAATTAGCATTTGAATTTTACGGGATAAAGTAGGTATACTTAATACTTAATTATATTTTTCCATCGAATATATACGTAGTACCAAGACCAAGCTGTGGGCGTGATGTGTCTAAGCTCTAAAATTAATTACGAAATGCTTCAAAAGACATACGAGCTTGGCCCTTACCACGGATTGAAAAAGGCGACCCCAATAGAAAAGGAAAATTACAAACGATCAAATGCTTTGCTAAAGACTTTTGGGTATGGTATTTTATTTATTATTTTAGTAAATAAAATCAGTTAAATAACTTTTAACAGTAGGTAAGTACCTACCTAAGTATTGGTTAGCAATATTACATACCAGATGATGTCCGCGACTTCGTTCGCGTAAATTTAGGTTTTTAAAAATCCCGTGGCGACTCTTTGATTTTACGAGATAAAAAGTTGCCTATGTTAATTTCTGAGACGCAAGCTATTTCATATAAATTAGCTGAACGAATGGGCCTTTAAGAATCCCGTGGGAACTCTTTGATTTTCCGGGATAAAAAGTAGCCTATGTCCTTCACCGGTATGTAAGCTAACTGTATACCAAATTTCATCAAAATCTGTTAAACTGTTTGGCCGTGAAAAGCTAGCAGACAGCAGGCGCACTTTTGCATTTGTAATATTAGTATGGATATGAACTTAGTAACAGACCGTCATTTTTTGAAACACGCTCGAAGGTGTCACAAGGTACCTAAACTAGCGGCACGCTATGATGGCCGGTTTGACGTTTGTCCGCTCATGAAGTTCCGTATTAATTGATAACGACTTTGAAGGAAATAATTGTATTACTTTATTGACGATAGTGATGTGCAGAGATTCATAAATTTTATCGAATGTAGTTTTAGGTTTAGGACTCAAAATTTATTTATTAAATTGATTTCTTAAATGTATACAAGTGTAGAAAAATCAGTTTGCACCATTTAAGGGGTGAATGTACTTGTGAATATGAACAATTTTCACTATGTGGACAAACCTCTGAAATCGCAAAAAAATATCAATAAATTTTTAAAAATGGAATCTAATACGATCGTCACATAGGATCGCTGGCTAGCACAACTACTACCTCCGGCAAACTCGCGTCAATGCTCAATGCAAAACAAAGCAGTTTCGAATTGACGTTGCTTCGAAAAGTATAAACTGTCAGTGCAATGCGATTGTGATATAGTTTTGACCTGGCTTTGGATTTCAAATATTGATACTGCATTACTGTTGACCCTTGCTCGTTAATTTGGACTCTGTTCAAGCCCTTTGTTGTGGATTTCGTCGATATGACCGAACGTACGCAGAGAACTGTTCTAAATAGTCAGACACGTGAGTTCGTAATACGCCTTCGTAACTATTTCGATCGTGAAGCTCAAAATGGAGGGCCAATTTTACCTATAACGTCAGTGGTTGAACGCGTAGCTGATGCGCTTAGTATTGGACAACGAACTGTTAGACGGATAACTAAAAAAAAATATGCCGAGACTGGCACAGAAGAAAATAAACTTCACACACCAAAAAAGAGAAAACGAGCAAAACCAGTCGTAGGCATCGTTAGCTTTGATGCCGATGCTATCCGAAGACATGTTTACGGCTACTATTTACAGAAGGAGTATCCAACAAGAAAAAAGTTGGTGCATTCACTGAAGGAAGCTGGATTATTCTTCGGTGGGGAAAGTTCTTTAACGAAGATTTTGAAGACCATTGGATTTCGATACAAAAAATGTAACAAACGCAAAATATTGATGGAAAGATTTGATATAGCGATGGCAAGGTATACTTTTTTTACGGCAAGTGAAAGAAATCAAAAATTGGCAAAATGTTGTGTTCTTGGATGAAACATGGCTTAATGCTAACCATACTGTAGGCCGTTCTTGGAACGATGACACAGCAGCATCTACTTCCAAAGTTCCTGTAGGAAAAGGATCGCGACTTATAATTTGTCACGCCGGAACCATCAACGGGTTTGTCGAAGGTTCTCTCATGGCTTTTGCGTCAAAAACCACTGGAGACTATCATGAAGACATGAATGGAGAAAAGTTTACTGAATGGTTTACCTCAATGTTGTGTAGCCTCCCTGAACCATCTATTATAATTATGGACAACGCCCCATACCACTCGATGCAAATTGACAAGCCACCTGCCCAATCCCAAAAGAAAGCTGATATCGTCGCATGGCTTCGTAAAAATGGCGTAGATGCAAACATGAATATGTTAAAAGCGGAATTAGTACGTCTTTTAAAAGAAAACAAACCAACCAAGATCCGATACGTCATTGACGAAATAGCATTAGAACATGGGCACAGAGTTATACGGTTACCGCCTTACCATTGTGAGTATAATGCGATTGAGTTGGTGTGGGCTCAAATTAAGGGATATGCTGCAAGACACAATACAGAACCCCCATTTACCACAAAAAAAATGCTAAAATTATTAGAAGAAGCTTGTGAACATGTGACTAAAGGAGACTGGGAAAAGGTTGTGAATAGAACTGTTAAATTAATAAGGGAAGATTATGAAAGAGATGTGAAAATAGATAATATTATAGAAAACGAACATATAATTATTAATGTATGTGATGATAGCAGTGACGACAGTGAAAATAGTAGTATGGACGAATCTGATTAATTATGGCCTTTTGTGGCACCTTTTTTGGTATCTTTTGTATTCATATGTTTCTTGTGTGCATATAAAGTATGTATATTCATTTTCGTTCAAATATTCAGTTCGTTCAAATAAATTAAATAAACATATACATTTTTGTTTTATTAAACCTATTTAATCAGGTACAAAAACAAAACTTAATTGTTTTTTGTTCGAGAATAAATTGACATTCCACATCACTATTGTAATGTGTCAAACCGGCCATCATAGCGTGCCGCTAGTGTACGTAAATCCCGTGCCACGTAGTCTGACGCATTCATATCTACGCGTATGTGTCGCACGCAGAACCGTAGATACGAATTTGTGTTCACTTTTTGAATTGTATGTATGAGCTTTGCCTATCTGGAGTTCTATAGGTAGGTAACATCTTTGATTTTAATTTAACAGAATGCCAATAATGCTTGGTAAATGGAGTCCCTTCAAAGTAATTTCTAAACAAGACTTCATAAAACCCGATAATGTAAGTGATGCAGATTTAAATTAAAAGTCAATTAAATTAATTTACATATCTCAAGGTTGGGCCTGATTCTTCTTCGGAATTAGGAGCAAAGGACGTTTTGCTGTACCTACGAGGTGTTATTACCTACTAATGATCCGCGTAGATGAAGGTTATTCAAAAATTCCGAGGGGATTCTTGATTTTTGGGATGTATAACGAGATAGGTAGCTTGCACCTTGGAGACGAAAAGTTCGTCTCCAAGGGCAAACCTAGGTATCGCTGTTTTACATTACAATAGTCTTTAATTATAACATTTATAATTTAAACGTGGATAAGGAAGCACTATATTATTTACGATTAGCGCTAAAATATTGTTTACATGTACTGTATGTTATAAAAAAACTAATGTTATTGTATCACCAGGAGCCTTCAAAAGGAAAACCGCCACATAAACGGGCCAAAGGCTTGAGCAGGGTAAACTTTGAATGCCAAACCGAGCCGAAGGAAAGATTTGACAACTTTTTCTCCAACCAAACTTCAGAGGACTACAGTGAAAAAGAGCTAATATCCTCTGCACCCTCGGCGTTGACGTGTCTGTCTGTAACCAATCTCCTTGATGACGATCCATTTGATTACGAAATCGTTAACATTGATGACAAACTGCTTAACGTGCCCGAAGTATTGTCCAGTGAATTCCTTTTGTGAGTTTTGGTTTTTAATTAATAAATATAGATAGATATAGATTTTTATTCAAATAAACTTTTACAAGTGTTTTTGAATCGTCAAATAATTTACCACTGGTTCGGAATGCCGGTCCTACCGAGAAGAACCAGCAAGAAACTCTGCAGTTGCTCTTTTCAATTGTTCGTTTCTAATGTCGTTTTACTTTGATTGATTTGCATCTATGTCTGGGAAGGAAGTGGTTATTCAGCTGCATAAAAATTACATTTTGCTGTAGGTAACTCAAGAAACAGCAATGTGACAGCCAAGTTTCTAAGTAACCTTGTAACGTACTAATAAAGCTTGATAAATCCAGTCTCAGACTTTGGCAGTTGGCACAGGGCTACCTTCTTGGGGTACCAGCCAGGTAACCTCCTCATGTGCCCGAGTGTTGCAGGTAGCAGCAGCGCTTGGGCCGGTGTACCCTGGTAACATGGTTAACGATTTCTCTTCATAGGATATTGTTAGCCATGGCTAATTGACCTGGCGGGGAGGGGGTGTTGTCCGCGCGTCCCTCTGAGTATCCCTAGCAGAGTGGCTGTGTTGGGTGGTTGATGATGGGGCTTCATCACCCATCCAGTCACTAGCTGCCCCACCGGTCTCTCGCCTGTCCGGTTTGGTGACGGGCGAGGGAGATGTTGAGGATAGGGAACGTGGAAAGGGGATCGCCCTTCCCGCGAACCCTAGCCCTCGAGAGGACCTGTGCTGATGGACACGGGGTGGTCCGTCCCTCACAGTGTGGTCCTCGGGTTGGTTGGCGTGCTGTGGTTCCGGCATGCCTCTAACTAGGTGTTTGGGGGCACGTAGTGTCCCAGTGGTGGGTCTGCTACGGCGGACATCCGCTGGCGGAGTAACGAGGTGTTTCCGGTCCCTTGTGCTCCGTCATTAGCGGTGGGAAGAACTTCGTGAGGTTTTTAGTCGGTAGGAGTCTGACATAACCACCGTGCTCCCCCGTGGTCGGTGGTATCCATGACGGATTTTCCTCACGAGAAAAAAAAAAAAAAAAGGGCTACCTTCTTCTTCTTGAAGTGCCGTCGCGTACTGGAGGTTGGCAACCATTAGGGCTATCTGTACCTTGGACGCTGCTGCGCGGAAAATAGATCGGGTACTCTTTCCCTACCATTGGCGTTAATTCTTGAGCCACGATTTTCTTTTTCGGCCAGGTGGTTTTCTGCCGGCAATTTCCCCCAGAATAATGAGCTCAAGGAGGTCATATTTGCTATCACACTAATATTATAAAGGCGAAAGTTTGCGTGTATGTGTGTGTGTGTGTTTGTATGTTTGTTACTCCTTCACGCAAAAACTACTTGACGGATTTGGCTGAAATTTAGAATGGAGATAGATAATATCCTGGATTAGCACATAGGCTACTTTTTATACCGGAAAATGAAAGAGTTCCCACGGGATTTCGAAAAACCTAAATCCACGCGGGCGAAGTCGCGGGCATCGGCTAGTTTCTCATAATGTGGCCGAAGTACTCTTAACTTTTAAGGTCTTCAGAATTTCAAGACCTTTGCTTAGCCTTTGTAGTACTGTTGCATTATTGACACGCTGCTGTACCCAAGAGATTCTCAACCTATCTTGTTTATTTGTACCTTTAATGTTTGTTTATCTTGTCCTTGTTTAGGTCTCAAATAAGACGTGATCGTTCTCAACGTTCCCATACAGTTAAGACTGAAGATAAAAGAAACCGTAAGGATTTTGTCCGTAAGTTACAAAACACAACAATTTTTACCAGATCGATACTATTTATCAACGTGTCCCGTATTGTATTATTTTGAAGAGAGATCCTCAATGCTCAGAAGACCAACGTATGAAGAAGAAGAATTAGTAGCGCATTCAGCTGGTGATCCTAATGCTTTTGTAATTGAATTGTTTGGGCTTCGAGAGGATATAGATGACAGGTAAATAAGTGTTCAATATACATTTTGTGGTTAAGACTTCGGATTTCTACTTGAGGGGGTCCAGGCTTGGAATTGGGCATGCATCTTTTACTTTTCGGAGTTAATGTGCGTAATAATAATTAAATTGCTTCAATGGTGGAGGAAAACCATCTTGACCTGCATGCCTGAGAGATATCCATAATGTTCTTAAAGGTGTCATGCCATTCCCTAAATTCTTCTCATTCTGAGAGTAGACCAGCGCTGTAATGGGCATGGCATCTTAGACTGCATCATCACTTACCACCAAGTGAGGTTGAAGTCAGGGGCTAACTTGTATCTGAGTAAAAAAATGGCTGGTAAAATATTATGTTGACATGATGATGATATTAAAATCACATTCCAGACAATCATTCCACTTATTGGAAACAGCTTTTGAAATAATGAAGGAATATGATTACTGCATTATTCGAGTGCCTTGTAAGGAGAAGAGCTTTCATTTACTAGAACATTTTTGTGTAAGTTTAATATATATTAATTTCCATGCCTTTGTTCTCGGTCAAGTTTAGAATGGTGTAGTTTAGAAGTTTTTCAGTTATATTCGTTGCTGGTTTTGTTTCAGTTTGTTCCGACGAGGAGAAAAATAAATTCAGAATATGCTCTTTACGTTGCGCATAGAAATTCAGTATTGAGGTTATACCTTTACAAAATTTAATTACGCTTATTCTTTACTAACGACCGCCTGTGACTTCGCTCCTGCGTGGATTTCGAATAATCCTGCCTTGCCCCTTTTAAATCATAAGGGAAATCTCTGTGGAAAATTCCAACTTTCTAAATCCAAGGGTTTTACTTAAGTGTTGATCAGTCAGACAGTGAATGGAGTCAGGTCTTTTCTGTTTTATATTTTTCAATAGAATGGTAAACGTCTATAAGATAGGAATCAAAAAAGGTAGAGCCCACGAGGCAAGGTACTTTAGTTTGATGTGAATCCGAGATAGTATGGACCCAGAAAACTTGACTGTGTCATGAATATGAGTCATTCATGAGTAACAGCGTCTGAAGATATAGGATCTTGTGGTAGGTATGATCGGGAGACAGCACCGAAGACAGCTTGACGATCGCAATCACCTCCGATTGGTTAAAACTTATTAGATTATTGTGCATTTCACAATAATTGCAACAAGAATAGCAAAAATTCAAACCAAAATACTGTGACAATACAGTTATGGTTATTATATACTTACTTTGTTTTCTCGCAATTTGGATCATACTTGCGCATAAGAGCCTTTTAATCACTCTAAGTGATGTGTTTCACGTTTTTCAGTAAATTGCGCGTCCGCAAGGCAGAGTTAATTGATATTCCACAAATAACTCAGCTTTTAAGGAATCTGGACGGAAGAGAAACCCTTTGGACGGTGGAAAATACTATTTTGAATAGGAATCACTTACAATGTTATGTGTTTTTAAGCGGTGTTTCACTTATTGGTGTTGGTATTCTAGAGTAAGGAAATATTTTATTTATTTAGGTACACTAATTTATTTTTAAAGTAACGAAATTCTAAAACCGCACCTACACCTATAAAAATCGTCATGAAGTGTTGCACAATGCATGTGGCATAAATTAAATTTTTCCGTTGAATTCTTTTCCGTAAAAACAAAATTTTTATGGGTGTAAACTGAGTGGCTTAAAATTAAGGACAAACATGTTAAGAATTTTTAGGCAACCAGAACACATTGATTTCATACGAGCGAAATACAATATGGATTGTTACCGAATTAACAAGTACCACATAAACGAAGACCATCACAATAATATATTGACTATTAAATCATGTCTCGTGTACCCGGTGTTCGAGGCGCATTCTAGATTCTTTGCTAGAGACATGATGAGGCTATCTGGCGCCAACGCACTTCTGTGGTTGACTGCATATAGAAATAGATGGGTAAATCGAAATTTTGCTTTCTTAATGATCATCATCTGCAGCTGTAGAAGGTCTGTAAGACCTTTTTGTGAGTCACCATTCGCTTCTATTCCTGGTTAGTTTCATCCGATTTTTACCCGCTGCCTTCTAGAATCGACTGTTGTATTACCGTCGGCGTCACTATGAGCCTACGCTATTATAATTACCACACATCTTTAAAATCTACCATGACCAAAAGTCTTAAACTAACAGTTTTATACCAGATTTGCGCCGAAATTCGTCAGCATGAGAAAAATATCATGTATCTGAAAATCAAGTATCTAATTGGAGTTGAAAGAATGCTAAGATTTGGCCTAAATAGATTATCTGAATAGCCTGAGTATCTCCCTAACAATGAAAACCTCATTTCGTACCTGATGTATAAAATTCTGTAAAATTCGCAACGCGTCATACAGATTAAGGTTTTTCTTGTCCAACTTCTAGGTGATTCATAAAACGAATTCCTTAGCGGGGGCAATGATCCCTTTGATTCCAAGAAAATCACAAATAGACTGTACACTGGTGCCTGAGCTAAGGAGGATACGCGAACTTTTGAATACAGTGTAAGAATTTTACATTATACCACCTGTTTTGTCCCAGTTTTGCACAGGCACTTACGCTTACTTATTCCGTAGAAATAATGTGAATATTATAAGTACGTAACTCAAGCCTTCCTCATGGAATGCTCTGAAGTCTAAATGTTGGCGAGAATATGAGCTCGGTCAAAAGGCAGGGGTTTTCTTGGGGTTTAATTGGCTATTAGTTTTACTTTTTAGATAACAAAGGATCATACAGTGAATTAGAAAATTAGTATATGTTCAGGCCTCAGGGGAATTTAATTAATCATTTAAATTCTTTTGCAGAATGCCTTTTAGCGCGTGGTTTGTAAATAAGAAGCTGAGCAGTGTTCCGAGAGTAAATGTTGACACCAGAATATTAGTGGTTGGTGCTTCAAGGACTGCGATAGCGTTTTTGAACGCTCTGCTCTTCAGGTAGATGGTCTTATATTATTACTAGCCGATGCCCGCGACTTCGCCCTCGTGGATTTAGGTTTTTTGAAATCCCGTGGAAACTCTTTGATTTTCCGGGATAAAAAGTAGCCTATGTGCTAATCCAGGATATTATCTATCTCCATTCCGAATTTCAGCCAAATCCGTCCAGTAGTTTTTGCGTGATGGAGTAACAAACATACACACACACACACACACACATACAAACTTTCGCCTTTTAATTTGTGTGTGTTTTAGTGTGATAGTGTGATTATTATATTTTAGCTCGAATCCGAAAAGGGCTAGCACGGAAAACCTTGATTAACATGTTATAATTGGCATTGTTTTTATTAAATCCGTACCTCCTAAACGGTTTTACGCAGCATACCTGAATGCTAAACCTCTTAAAGGTCGTAACTCGCCACGTATGACTATGAAACCTTCCACATAACCAGTCTAATAATAATTGCCAACTTGGAGACGACTTTCCAAACTGACTCGGTCGAGAACTCAGGACCTTACAAACCCTTATCCCTTGTGCCAGTGAGGTTGCCAAAAGAACTTATGCAGTAATGTCTAGGTACATTGCCACATTATTTTGTTTGCAGTGATACATGTCCATACCTATTCTTCACTAGCGTAACTCTGGTATCGTCTACTGGCTTACCTTACGCGCGACGTACAAAAGCGATTTCAGAGATGATGTTTCAGAAAAATCGCACTAATTCTGAGGATTATTTAAAAAGTGTGCCTTTCACTTACTATGTAAATATTGTTCAAGGCACCATGGTGGAGATTAATAGGTAAGTATCGTGTAATAAAAATAAAAGTCCCGACTCACTGACTGACTCATCAATGCCCAGCCAAAAACTACTGTGCCGATTTTGATGAATGAGGTGTCAATTGTTTCGTTGTAAAAGTCCGGGTAACATAGGCTATATTTTATACGAAAAAATTGACCTAACGGATGTTACATAAAAAAGTGGGGGGTCTCCAAAATTTTTTTTTTGCTATTGTATCGAGTGGGATGTTAAATGAAAGAGGAGAAAATTCTGAGTTCATGAATATAAATGTACTACACCATTAAAATATATCAAGCGACAGAAAAACAATTTCACTACAACATATTTTTAGCGTTTATTAATGTTTCTCGTAGACGCAAAAAGTACATAGCAATATTGAATGGAAGCAAGTATTATTATGATTTGCTCTTTCTGTTCATTGGAAAGCAGTACCAACATCCTCATTACATGAAACCTATATTAGAAAGAGAGAAAGAAATAAGGTAAAAGTATGGAATTTTACACTACATAGTAGGTATCTACTCTGGGCATGCTTAGGTAGAGAATGTCATGAAATAAATATTTTAAATTCCTTGAACAAGAATTCAAATTCAAAGTCAAAATAATCTACCACTAGTTCGGAATGCCGTTCCTACCGAGAAGAGGCAGATAAAACGATAATTTTAAGAATTTCTTCCTTTATCTTTAGTACTTAATTAAAAACGTTAATGTTCCTAGGAGTGGTAGAATCCCTAAATACATTCGTTTGGATATCCCGCACCCTAGTCCAGAGCCAAAGGTCGGCAATGCCACACCGTCTAATGTTTTCATCGTAAACACGATATCCGACGCCAATAAGGCTTTGAATGTTGTAAAGACCTTGACTTATCAGGATACGGATTGTAAGTTTGTATTTGAAATATTTTTTTACAAACTGGCCAAAGGGGGCTAACCTGGAACGATTATGGCAGTTTTATTAAACCCATACCTATTCTTAATCGGTTTTAACGTGGACTGGAACAATTAATCGATCCACGCCCGAAGCCTTCCAAATCCCATCAGATCAGGCCAAATCTACGTTAGGTATTTCATGAACTGTGCTAGGAATCTTTCCCGGGATCATGCACTGAAAAGGTCACAGCGCTTACTTTAAACGACGACATCATAAAAGGTGTCTTGAGAGATTGCTATAGTTGATTGGGTGAAAAGTAGAGTGTGAAGAGGGTATGTAGGCCCATTACCTTGGACTCTAATGTTTGGAGCTTGTTTTGATTGATGATTGACTGTAAGGATGCGCCGTTGCGACTAGAATCAAATAAGCATCACTTGGTGGTGAAGGAAAACACCGTGAGGAAACCTGTACGCCTGAGAGTTTCCATAATGTTCTCAAAGGTGTATGAAGTCTGCCAGTCTGCACTTGGCCAGCGTGCGGACTATGGCCCAAACACTTCTTATCTTACACCTGTGCTCAGTAGTGGGCCGGTGATCATGTTAATGATGGTAGCGACTAAAGCACCTGTCGCATACCACACCTCATGATGACACCATGAAATTTGGCTTGCGCGTTTCAATTTTCGCTAGGAGAATGAATTTATCTGGTGATACCTTTTCGGAAAATATTATTGTGATACCTTTTCAGATAATATTATTGTGTATGGTGCTACTCTACACGCATATTGTTGTTTGGCCACTTTGTTAGAAATGAAGGTTCCTCCTGAAAACATAATTTTTATTGAACCTTTTCCTCCAGAGGATTCTAAGGAGCCGCGTGTATCATTATTTTGTAATGTTAATGTAAGTTTGTGCGATACTGGTCACATTGTTATTTAAAATACTTCTCTAAAAGCTTTCCTTAGGACCTTAACAGACACAATAGGTACTTTTAGCATCGGCGATCAGCGGTAAAGTTAAATATAGGGTGACAAACTTCGGACAAGTTAACTTATGCAGGGCTTATGATTTATATTTAATTCATATCACACTAATATTATAAAGGCAAAAGTTTGTATGTGTGTGTGTGTGTGTGTGTGTATGTTTGTTACTCCTTCACGCAAAAAATACTGGACGGATATGGCTGAAATTTGGAATGGAGATAGATAATATCCTGGATTAGCACATAGGCTACTTTTTATCCCGGAAAATCAAAGAGTTCCCACGGGATTCAAAAACCTTAATCCACGCGGGCGAAGTCGCGGGCATCGGCTAGTACTTCATATACCTAACTACATTTTTTTTTCTGGTATAGGTATCATCTTGTAGATATTGTTGATTTCAGGTAGACAAATCGGTATCCGAAATGCTCAACAACCTAAAGATCAAAGTATACCGATCCTATTACTTCCAGAGATGGTATACAGATAATGTCAATTTGGTTGTGTACATCGATTTTCTCTCCCACTTTCATATGCTGAAGCTTAAGTGTTCCCTGTTTTTTTACTATGGCACTATTGGTGTTAACGAAGAGGCTTATATTGGTAATTGATTTTTTAATAAAGAAAAGCGAGCAAATGAGCAGGCAGGTCATCTGGTGTTAAGTGATTACAAATATTAATGGAACACCCCTGATGGGAGTTGATTCCACAGGTTGCATTTGTCGATAAACACCAGGGATGAGGGTGAAATTGCTTCTTTCCAATTATATATTTTTTAAATCAATATAAAGAACTTATAATATAGCCAAGACTTATCACGAAAGATCCTCAAAAAAAAAAAAAAACAGGCAATAAGTCTTGGTTTGCTCTACTTACTGTCATTGAGTCGTTTTTTCCACCTATAGTCCACGACAGGTTGAGATGGCAATCGGGGTATGAGGCGGGGGGACGTCCCGTGCATCCGCACGTCACCTGCGCTCGCCCGCATTGAGTTAGCGCGGGGTCTGTGTGGGTGTGCGGAGCGTTCCCTCCCCGATTGCCCAGTTTAACCTGTCACGTACTATAATTACCTATTATACATTCACTGCTGGACATAGGTCTTGTGCTGCTGTTTTTCTCTAGTGGTGGTCTCCCAACGCTGCTTTTTCAAGGTGCGGGATCGACCTTAGCATCTTGGGACCCCTATTGGTTATATGAATTATGTGCTCCGTCTATTGTTACTGCAGCTTCGTGACTCTATGACTTCGGTTCGGACTTCGGTTACTCTGGTCTTCTTACAAATCTCCTCATTTTTGGTTTGATCATGTAGAGATACTTCAAGCATGGCTCTTCATAACTTTCTTAGAACTATAATAGATAGCGATTGTTTTTTTGCTTTACTTTACTGGAAATATACACTGCTGGAAAATTTATTCCTCATCTTATGTCAAGAAATATCTTTAAGAGGGGTCTTTCCGTCACTCGCTCCATACAAACGTAGTTCTAATTTCATTTAAATATTAAGCAACCAAAGTCCATGAAATTTTGCAGACATATTCTAGAAACTAATATCTATGCCTGTGGTTTTCCAGATTTCTGTTAAAATATTCGGTTTCAAAGTTACGCGGTCTTCAAAATTCACATACAAATCTTTGAGCTCCTGTAATTTTGAAACTACATATTTTTAAAAAAATCTAAAACACCACAGGCACAGATATTAGTTTCTAGAATATGTCTGCAAAATTTCATGGACTTTGGTTGGTTAATATTCAAATAAAATTGGAACTGCGATTGTATGGAGTAAGTGACGGAGAGAGCCCTGTTAAATCGTTCCAATTAGAATTTTCATTGTAAGAGTTTGATTCAAAATCCGTCAAAAAATCACTTGTTTTCAAGCTATCAATAAAAGTGGAATGGCATACGACGATGGCATACTTATAGACCATAAGTTCAAGACGAAGGACCCATCAATATACGCCGCGGGTACAGCGACTCGATACAGGAGAAAATATTACGCTGATAATATGAGACTTAAGTATTATGATGCTAATGAAGTTGGCACTAAGGTATGAATAAGAAAGTATTGATTTTGCATCAAAATTTAATTTGTAATCATTTTGAAACTATTTTTCAGTTGGGATATCAAATAAAAAACCAGTTAGATCCTTTATTTAAAGAAGTAAGAAAAGAACCAGGAAAATTAAGCAAAGATACAACTCAGGATATAAGCTCCGGCTCTTCTAAGACAGTGAAAAATAAAAGCGTTGATACTGAAAGGTCTGTCAGTGAGGCTTCGTAAGTGTTGTGCTCGTATGACGGTGCAAATACATTATTACTGTGTTGTACGTTTACGTTTTACTAAGTCTATGGTTTTACTATAAAGACATTGTTTTTCAGTGAATCTTTGGAAAATATTCCGAAAATACCAGTGTTTAAAAAACCCCACGTGTCTTACTGCTCACTTCCTGGCGGATTACAATATTTAGAAGTGCGTTCTTCAGGGAAGAAGATGCCGCATCAATACGTACAGTCCTTGCAATATAATGTTAGTGCGTGACTATAGAACAGTAAAATCTGTTGCGTTATCTGTTTGTCTCTTTAAGTCGAGCACATTACTCTGTCGTGGCGCCGCAGTGTGCCGGGAAAAGTTGGTAGATCATCACCCTTGAGTAGAGACTATTCGCACAGTATAAAGAGAAGAGAGAGAGAATAACTATCCTTCTCCGTGTTATTGGTAGCTCTAGCACTCGCACTTGACCAGCTTTTTTCATTTAACATCAATGAAAGATTAAACTCCGTACCTCCTTTTAGGGCATCGTGATGGAAACTTTCAAAGGAGGATACTTTAAACTTCACCTGATCAATGATCTTATAGTCGACGGCATAACTTGTCTGACACGAGAGATGTATTCTTTGGAGAACTTCAAAAATCTTTATGGGTTATCGGCAACTGTTTTAAATAACGTGCATCTACGCTATACAGTAAGATAAATTTGATAACTATAAGTACCTATTAAGAAAGCTACTACAACATCTAAAAAAAATTAGTAACTTTGTAGCTTTGTCGAGAGATTATTCAGGTTTGAGAGGCTTGCTAGTGACTCAATTTATGTAGTAAAAAACTATTCTTACTTTGTCGAACTATTCTTACGATTGTATCTAGGATGCAAGCAATCTCTGAGCTGAACGTACACTGTCAGTTCAGCGGTTGAGTCAAAAAAGATAATACTTTTATGGATGAATGAATATATTTGGTGGATGGAGGGAACCACACTTTAACGGGATTTTAATAAATTTCACTTTTTGTTTCAGGCAAAGAAATTGGATGACTTTTATACATTTTTTCGTGCGCCTTGGGCCTATTTTCTGTATCATGACCAAGCGGATGAACTGTTTGCGATGGTGAAGGAACTTCTACCTAAGGTAAATATTCCGTTAAGATTTTTTTTTTTTTATTCTGTTTAATCCTATAGTAATTTGATCCTCACAAGTTATTGTTTTTCTTAGGGAAACAGCGATGGAGATACTTTGGAAGAAGCCATGCGAGCAGTTGGAGAAATTTTAAGTGATCCGGTAAATTCTTTACGCTTGTAATTTTGAATGCCATTTCCGGTGACTGGGTCAAGGCTCCCTAAACGCATTTTTTTAACCGACTTCCAAAAAAGGAGGAGGTTCTCAATTCGTCGGGATCTTTTTTATTTTATTTTTTATTTTTTATGTATGTTATATGTTACTCAAAGACCCCTGGACCGATTTGGATTTTTTTTTTTTGTTTGAAAGTGTATACTGTGCAGGTGGTCCCATATAAATTTGGTGAAGATCTGATGAATATCTTCGGAGATGGAGAACAGAACTCCTCAATGGATAGAGCAAATGGCTCGCGATCACTGTAATAGCTTAGTAAACAGTAGGGTTTTAACTGGGCCTAGCATATTATAGTACAGTGGGGCCACTAAAAATTGTGAAATAAAAAATTTTCAAAAGAAAAATAAAACCGACTTCAAAAACCAAAAACACTAAAAAGTAGAAAATAATTTTTGTTTAGCTACACATGTAATGTACCTAGGTATGAAGTCGAGCGAGCATATTAAAACAAAATGAGAAATCAAAGAGTGAAGCTAGGTAGGTACATTACATGTGTAGCTAAACAAAAATTATTTTCTACTTTTTAGTGTTTTTGGTTTTTGAAGTCGGTTTTATTTTTCTTTTGAATTTTTTTTTCATGTTTTTTGACTGTAATGTTACCTAATTGATAAGTAGTAAGTGACGATGCAGTCTAAGTTGGAAGCAGTCTAACCTGGCTCGGCTATCGCACCTTTGATTACAAATATGTACCTAATCTTTCAATGCGACACCATAAGGGAACAATCAATAGCTTGGGCTGGTCTGGACCTTCCCATGTAGGCAACAGCACAAACCACCAGTGTTTTGTAAATTCAGCAATAATGACTTTATTTATTTATTTAAGTTCCACACCAAGCTCAAGATACGTTCCACATTTGACAAATCACCACATGTTGAAGCTATCACAGACTACGTCATCGAGTGGCTCTCAGAGAACGATGTTCTATTGCCCATGTATTTGCAACCCTTTCAAACTAACTATTATAACCAAGACTTGGACCACAATTCAGCATTTAAGAAAAGAAAAAACACTATTGTAAAAATGATGTCAAAGATTTTCTAGTTTTAATTCATATTCTGTTTCATTAAAGGTTTTATTTTACTATCAGAGTTTAATTTGTTAGATTTATAATAATTGAGGGTAGGTATTGGATAGTATAGCTTTTAGTAATAATTCGTTTATGGGTATCGTAGGATATCCGGGTACCTACATTACCTGTCAATGTTGTTGTGAGTTGCGATACTGGCAATCAGTGGTGTGCACAGGGTTCAACTTCAAAGCCAAGGTAGGCATTAGTTACGTTGAATAGCAGGTCATAAAGAAAATTGGGTATTTGATGTATTCCACTTAGGGTAAGCAATGCTCTTATGCCTCTGTGACCTGCACGCCACTGTTCAGATTATCGCGCATCGCGTTTAGAAAATTATTACAAATGAAAATCGTCGAATTCTCTAATAAGATTGACGAGTAAGATGCCCTCAACCTCAACCCATCCTCTAACGTACCTAGTTGATGTAAAATATAACCATAGACGTATTAATACTCGTATGCTCGTAAACTCATAAATAACATTACATAGATTTACGTCGGACTTCGTCTGTGATGGCGTTTGCTGGCGCGCGTGCTGTGCTTGTTTGGAGTGTTTTTTTTTTGTTAAGAGTGGCTGGTTTTTGTGTTAGTTGGTGTTTTTTGGTGGTGGAACTGACTGGGAAGCGCTCTAAAGGGGCGCCGCGCGTATGTCGGCGGGCGCCGGCGCAGACGGAGTCCATACTTGTATAAATTCAATAACTTGAAAATATCACAAACTTGACATTGGCTAATCAGAGTAAAGCCAGATTTAAAGAAAAAAAAATAGATTTACGTCTGACATATTTTACTGTCTATGGTATTTATTATAGACAATGTCATTTTGATTTCAAAACATTTGTCAATAGTCAGGTATATTTTATACGCGAATATTTGCTTTTTGCTTAGTGCTTAGTTTTTTTTGCTTTAAAATTAGTTCGCAATGGCTGAAACAAATTCCTGCAAACCGCTCGTTCTCAACGAATTGCTGTTACAAAATGTGAACACTTGGGGCAATGTGCAGTACAACATACCTCTGCGGATCTCCAACAATGAAACGAGGACTGGCACCAGCATCTCGCACCGGTATATACCCGCCATACCACATAGCTTAGACTGTGTATGTTTCTTTTACCTATAATTATGCATCACACTATCACACTAATTCACACTAATATTATAAAGGTGAAAGTTTGTGTGTATGTGTGTGTGTGTGTATGTTTGTTACTCCTTCACACAAAAACTGAAATTTGGAATGGAGATAGATAATATCTTGGATTAGGACATAGGCTACTTTTTATCTCGGAAATACAAAGAGTTCCCACGGAATTTAGAAAAACCTAAATCCACGCAGACGAAGTCGCGGGCATCGGCTAGTCTATTAATAAGATTACAGTTTGCTTTTGTGTTGTTTTTTGAACGCGCTTTTCTACTCTCTTGGCGTGTGTTGCGATATATTTGGATCGCTGTGGTTGCGATCTTCAAACTCCTTTTCAAGCTAAATTATTCCGACATTCCTGATTCCTAATTGCTTATTCATTTTAACTAAGCTACAGACCTACTCCTGCAAAGTCCTGCTTAGTGCTTTATATAAAGCTTCACTATCACTTGATTGAAAGTATTTTCTGGTAGCTTTTAGAAGATTATAGATGCACCCACACTTTTTCTGTGCTTATAAGCTAAAAATGCTAAAATGGCTAGAGCTTCTTGTTCTTATAAATGATAAGAAATATTTAATTTAGAAAATCGACGATCCGTTACCTGAACGTGTTTCTGGACGGGATATGGTGGTAGAAAAGGAATCGTACAAAACTACTACCGGAGAATACTGCGTGAAGCCGAACCCCAATAAAGCGATGGAGAGATCTGACTGTGCTATTAACTGTCGTAGAGTCATATTCATGACTGGCGTTGAAAAACGTGTAAGTTTGTAACTTAATTGAACTTTTATTTATAGTAAGTATTTATTGAAATCGTTAATTTAAAAAAAAAAACTGATATCACTATGTTAATGCCGTCGATCGTTACTGATCTTTAATACTGGAAGGTTTAGCCATAAGTGATATTAAATTGCTCAAAAGCATATAACTCAAAAGTTAGAGGTGCCTGACAGTAATCGAATTTTCCCCGAATCATGACGACGTCCTAAACTCAACTACTACCATAAACAAGTGTAAATTAAAAATTTATAACACCCCCGACAAGTGAAGGTTACAGTAACTAGAAAAGAGCTGATAACTTTCAAACGGCTGAACCGATTTTCTTGGATTATAGCTAACAACACTTTCGATCAAGCCACCTTTCAAACCAAAACAAACTAAATTAAAATCGGTTCATTAATTTAGGAGCTACGATGTCACAGACAGACACAGGTACATAGGTCAAAATTATAACACCCCTCTTTTTGGGTCGGGGGTTAATAAATAAGTTATTCTGTACTTTTTATAAGATATCATTTCTCCTCTCTATTTTATTTAATGTATCGACTAGCTTTTTCTCGCAACTTTGTCCTCGTAAGTTTTGGCCCGTCTTTCTTAGTGGTAGTTTTTTATTTGTCAGTCAGTTTGACGACCTCCTGTGACGTGGTGCTGTGGTCTTATAAATCGGAGGTCCCAGGCGCGATGACCGGCAGGGGCAATTTGGGGATTTATAATTATACTAAATTATCTGTTTCTTCAACGGAAAACCTCCATGAAGATTATTTATATTTATTTATTACTTAGGTACTTACATTTCTTTTTGAAACAAGTGTAAATTAAAAATTTATAACACCCCCGACGATCGAAAGTATCTGAATTTTCCAAAACATCATTTTCAGATAAATAATTATGTATTTAGGCAACGTCCATCTTGACAGCTTGACATTTGTCTATTGACATAATATTATGAACCTAACGGTTATCTAACCTTCTTTTCTACAAGAAAACTAGAAAAGAGCTGATAGCTCTTAAACGGCTGAACCAATTTTTTTAGATTATAGCTAAGAACACTCTCGATCAAGCCACCTTTCAAACAAAAAAAACTAAATTAAAATCGGTTCATTCGTTTAGGCGCTACGATGCCACAGACAGATACACAGATACACAGATACACAGACACACAGATACACAGATACACACGTCAAACTTATAACACCCCTCTTTTTGGGTCGGGGGTTAAAGAGAGTAGTTACAAGGTGCCTAGCCATGGAAATTCTACAATTAATAGAACAGGCTATCAGATGAAAACATTAAACAGAGTGCATCAAAGAATCCAAAAATTAGTCTCGATTGATACGTCATAATTACGATATTCACCATACTTTGTGCTTCATAATTTCAGTTACAAGGTAAAAATATTGTTCAACCGGTCATGATCTCAGAGATGAAAGATAACTTCAGAGGAGTAGTTAAACCTTCAACAGCGCCTCCGGATATTGTTGTCAAGCCACCAGATCCCGAATATATTTTTGACGTAAGTAATGACATCGACGTTGTGTAATTATCCTTTGAAATTCCTAATTCTTCTGGTAGGTAGTGGTTTCAAGTGAACGCGTGCGCATGTAATAATTTTTTAACGAATTTAAATCATTTAGCTAGGTTTCACAGTTCAGCATCGTCACCGGGCTAGGTTTCTAGTCATGTGGCACAATTTATAACAATTTAATTTTTTGTATTGCAGTAGGTTCCTACTTTCGTTACATGAGTTAGTGAAGTGGGAAGTGGTCATAACTAATGACCACTTCCCAAAAAGACTTGTACTTGTACTTTTATTTAGGTAAGCTTATATCTATAGTATTTTCGGTTCAGGTCATAGCGTCGGGCAGAAATGAGGCGCCAGCAATTTCCGATAGTGCAGGTGGATTCCGAAAACTTCTCGATCCTTATGTATCAACGTACAGAACCTATCACAAGCCGTTTACTGTTGAAGAACAATTTGGCATTGGAGCTAAGGATCAGATTACTTTCTATTCTGAATTCAACTTGCCTAAGGTACGAAACAAGCCGTATTTAAAAGGAAACTGATTTCCGATTTGAAAAGGTGCCATACCATAAGCTGCCATCTTGTTTTTTTTTTTTCAAAAAAATGATAGCCAATGTCACTCAGGATGATGTGAGGATTACAACGATATCCCACACCTACATCCAAATCTATTCATGCATTTAGAAATTACGGTGGAATAAAGAAACTCACATACGTACATGGACCGTGAAAACATTAGACTTATTTTTTTGGGTAGTTGTGTGAAAAAGTATGAATTACGAGTCAGTATGTAGGGTAAATTTGAATAAATACATGAAACGTTGGTAGTTTTAGGTTCGAGGTTTTGGTCCACGACACAAGGAGATATGGATGCCTTTAACAGCCAAGGTTCATAGAGGCGTGTATGATAGAATTCATGTAAAGAAGGAGTACAAGGAAGTTGCGGCTTGTCATAATCCTGTAAATAACATAAAAGGGTATGTTTTTGTTATAATTTACTCGGTTAGGTTTGTCAAATATGGTAGAGGTGACATTAGGCCAACGTAAATAGGTAATGTTCTCATATTAAGACTCGTTCAATTTTTTTTGACTATTGGACGTATAATAAAATAAATAAAATAATTTTAGGGTCTTCGAATCTGAAACAAAGAAGAAATACAAAGTTCCTTTCGCAATATCCCCTCTTGCATCCTGGGACCACGGAGAGATGTTCGACTTGGCCCCGTACCCTCCCAACCCTTACCAAACCGACATAGCACCATTCATGTACTGCAGCGATTACTGTCACATTGCCCAGGGTACCCCGCCATATACGGTTATAGACCAACTCAAGCACAATCTGAAGCCACGTCAAAAATGTGTGGAAAGATTCATAGTGTCCAGAGATTTTGCTCCGTAGCCTATTTTTTATTTATTTAAATAAAATACCTAATACCGTTTATAATTATTTTATATTGATACCTCTCTCTGTATGGTAATACTCATCTCTGGGGGTCCTGACCTTTTCTATTAACCACATGAGGTAGGGGTTTTCTTGCGATAATATTTCGGTGGTTTCCCATATCATTCCTCATACGACTCGACTAAGGTCTCATTTACAGAACAAAATATGTATTCCCAACACAATTCCCAAGTATCTGTTCACACGTAAAAAGCGTTGACGTGTGAACAGATACTTACTTGGGAATACATTTGTTCCATTTGGACGCTTTTTAACGGACGTTAAAAAAGCTCTCGTGTAAATAAGGTCTAATAAAACGAGATTTAGGTTAGGTTTTACAGTTGTTATCCGTTGTTAGTGGTAAGCATAACCGGGACCGATGGCTTAACGTGCTCTCCGAAGCATGAAAGAAACGAAACGGCCAACGTTGGTGATCCATCCAGTTACCGACTTGGGTGAACGTTGCTTACGAGTACCTAACAATTGCAATCAATTGATATGCGTTGTCACAACTAGGCCACACGCCCCTAATACTATTAATATACCTACCTACTTAAATCAAGAAAACTCGTATTTTTAAATGAGCTTTTATTACGTTTTATACGTTTGTTCTAAAAAGTAATTAGGTAATAAGTAACATATTTTCTTAAATAACAGGTGAAATGATGCTACCTGAAAATAAGACAAAAATTGAAGTTATTTTTTGTCAAACTCAACATGAAAGTATAAAAAGATACAAAAGGGATACCGTAAGTCAGATAACCATAACTTACCTAGTAAAACTCTTGATAAAATTGATCTCAAGATCGACCGCAAGGAAATTGGCGCACATTTTCAATGGGATCTTACTGTGTCATCCGATTTTGTGCTTCTGTCTGAAATTTCAAAATCTCTTTATTAATGGCTTACTTATTCTGAAAAGAAATATCATTCCTTCATTGTTCTTATTGTTTTTACTGCCAAGGATAAGATAAACTTATTTCCCAGACTTCATGTGCATGACCCCTATTAAATTCTTAAAATCCTTTAGTGGGTGGACTACGCGTGCACCCACCGGCATCTCCCACCAGTAGGTGCAAGGAGAATTCGTATTTACCCGTACACTGAGATGCGTTAGGGGTTTTTAAAAATATAATATATGTATACAATAGCCAGCAAAGCAGGTCACCTGGTGTTAAGTGATTACCGCCGCCGATGAAAATTTGCAGCACCAGAGGTACCGCCGATGCGTTGCCGGCCTTTCAATATTAAGTTGGTCCGCCACTTGAATAACCTAGTTGTAATCTAGAAGAAACACCCTCGAATCAAAAGTAATCAGTAGGAATCAAATCTAAAATAGACCAGACCTCTATAGAACTGCAACTGGGACGAGATTCCAAGCTGATAACCATTAGGTATAATTGTTCACTTTTTGTCTCCAAATCTTTTCTCGATAGCTGATTTCATCACTGGATTTTGCTGAAAAGTATTATCGGACCGTTATGAAAAATTCAACTTTAATGTACCTATGTAGGAATAAAATTTAAAATACATACCCCAGGGCAGGCTTGATTGCTACATTTCGTATTTTTAGCTTCGTCTGCACATTTACCCGTCTGTAAAAAAAGGTATAATTAGAAGATAAAATTGTATCGTTACGTGAAATTCGTAGCGACCGATAAAAATGTGATGCGGAGTTCGCACACGGACGCAGGCTTTTACAAAGGGCGCCGAGCGCCGCTTGCTTTTCTTTACTGGCTTCCTTGGCTGACTTCAATTTAGTACCTATGTTATATAGATTAAAACAACTGACTTTGATAATAATTATGATGATGATGATGATGAATGAGTTCAGAAGTCAACGAAATTGCGGGTAGCTCTGCAAAATTAGAAAAGCCGACACAAATTAACTTACGGTCGGGCAAACTTCGTCAGGAGGAATGCACGACGCTCTTTTTCTCGGCGGTCGACATGGCGGGTTATGGAAGCATCGGGATGGGTGATTGCAAGGTGCCCCAGCTCGCGAAGGCCAGTAACACGGCATCAGATATGGGAAGCAGTTGGAGGGTGGGATACATTGGGGAAGGTGGTGGCAGGAGCGACAGGCCATTGGCTGAAAATGAAGATCGATTTCCAAACATTTAAAGAGAGAGATATTTTATTTAATTGTTTCAATCAAGATTTTAAGCATCAGTTCAGATTGTAAGGCCAGAATGCCAGAATACTAACTTTTTGCAAAATACAGCTAGATCTTGGAGTAAGTTCATTCTGAAAAACAATTATTGTTTAATCATTTACAGTATGGGTTTCGTTATAAAATATACCATTATATTTCTACATACAAAACGTTACTTACAGGAGATGGATCAAATTTTGGTTTCCTTTTAAATGTGATCTGTAACAGTAAAAGAAGTTACAGGGTAGAAGGTAAAGATTGTAGATTGTGGAACATGTAAAGCCAGTATATTTAAAGCCTGAAACAAAATTATTGTACGTGGCTGACGGACGCGACTGATAGCCGCGACTTATAGGAATCTTGATGACACATACATAGTAAACTGAACTGTACTAACTATCGGACGTAAATCGCGGACCTAACCCAAGCCCTCGAGAGATATAAGCCTCGACGTCCGAGAGATATCTCGCAAGCCGCGTGCCAAACGACCTGTCAGTCGCGGGTAGTCCTGATTCTTTCACGTACTAATTGATTTTGAATATAATTGTATTACCTTCATGCCATAACAAGTTGTGCAATCAATCCTACACTTTGAGGGTAAACATGATTCCTGAAAAATATACACCAATGAGAATATTATTCATTGAAATCGATTAAACAAATTGAAGTAAGTAAAAATAAAAATGTCTATCGTATAAGTAGTTATTGAAAACAAGTATGCTTATTCATTTTTAGGTGAACACATTCATATTTCGTACCTTACAAACACATTTGCCTCGTGGGCATTGAGTGCACTGAAAATATAGAGATTAATAGAGACAAAGAAATTAAAGAAAAATATAAAGATTTGAATCAAAGTGTTTGAGTGATTTTGATTCGACATAATGTTCTCTTGACTTTTTACTTACAAGTGATGGGCACGGCGGATCCTTCTGAAAGAAAAAAAAAATGTTTCTCTGGAAAATCATTCCATTTTTACTTGAATATGTAACACTAAAAATATATTGAATGAAGTTAAATACAATATTAGTGGTGACAAAAAAAATAACTCGCAAACATAACTCATCTCAATAGATACGTACAATTTCAACTGTACAGAATACTTACACTTGGTGTTCCACATTTGCCTGCACAAATAAGGCAACATGGATCAATGCAGCAACTTCGACATCCGGAGCACTGAAAAATAATTAATATTAAAAAGGGTTTTAGCATCTCTAAGGTATGATTTTTCTAGATTATTTATCAGTAAGTAGGTACCTTTAGAGACGCTGGTAGATCCGTGTTACTCTGAAATAAAATAAAAGAGTTAAAGGTTCCGAAAGAAATTGCAACGATAAAACATTGTAGTTAAGAAGAGTTCCAGACCTTGTGTTTACAGCAACTTCTACCACAGCATATCTGAACTATCGGATTCTGTGGAAACACTGGCTTATCATCTTCTTTGCGTATTTTCTTTGACACCTTTTTATCCACGATGGCAATATTTGACAATCCAAACATATTGTGCTCTCGATCGAGCCTTAGTATTGTGGATAAACATTTGTCACCGAAACTTTCATGAGTGTCCATCATATCTTCGGATTTTCTACTACCGATTGAAGTCATCGAGCTGTCTGGTGTTAAATATGGTGAACTGAAAAGAAACAGTGATTTCTAAATCACCAGAGAGATTGTGGAGATGTGTCCATTCATTTTTAAGTTCGCGAGTGATTCTTTAATCCTGTTTTTCAAGATTTTACTAAGTAGGTTGGATCGCTTAGTTTTTATCTCGCTTTCTTTATTTTCGCTACATCATCGTTTCAACTGATGAACGTCAAGTCCTGGGTATGGATTTTGCAACAGTCACCACACGCTCATATTATGCTGCTAGTATCTAGAGCTCTTTAGTTTAGTGTAGTTGTTTTAGTGTAGCGACTAAACACTACTTACGTTTATTTTCATAATAACAATCTAGTTTATTTACTGTACCTACCATATAGTATTTTAGCAAGGTCTTCTCTCTTTGGCACCTGTTACTTTGGCACCTGTCAACGCGTTAACATTTCTGGAAGAGCATTTGGGTCACTCAAAACTCGAACAATATTCTAATTAGAAAGGATAGATTTGATATAGTAACTACCTAGAATCTGGAGAATCCGTACGTCCTTCGGTTAGCCACTTCATTTTAGTTAGCGTTAGTTTCTTTGGGTTTACATAATGATTAGAATCTTCTGTGTCTGATTCATTATTTTCATTTACCGGCTAAAATCAATGCACTATTTGTTTATAACTCTAAAAAAGTACTCATCAAAGTATGATAGGTATGGTATAGCTTTATACAATTAACATTATCTGGCATTAAATCAGCAAATCAACTCATCACGCTTACTTTATCCTTTGTTTGAACTGTTTCCTGTCCAGCGACATCACGATCATGTTTATGTGACTCGACAAGCTCATGAAGGGCTTTTGATCTTTCCACTTGAATTGGCTGTTCTTGAATAATCTAGGAACAAAAATTGGGTTTTGAAATAAACAAATAATTAATTAACTTGTCTTTAACGATAGTCATTACATATTTTATCTAGAATTACGTATTTTTTTTAAAAGAATATTAGCCATGTTAAATGACTAATATTCCACTTTCCTCTTCAGCTAAGCGTCAGGCTTGTGCTAGGAGTAGGTACGACAATAGTGCAACGGGCGGGGTTTGAACCGTCGACCTTTCAGTTTTCAGTCCACTGCTTTACCGGTTGAGCTATTGAGGCTCTAATTAGTATTGCTGTGTCTACTTTTAATTTACAACTGAAGAAAAACTAGAGTACTTATTAGAATTTCCGTTACATACTTCATCAGCATTCTCATGTATAATATGAAACGATGTTCGTAATAGTCCTCGGTCTGTCGAGCTCACTCCGTTGCTAGCAAAGGATGGTTTTACTTCATTGACCAGGCATACATAAGTGAAGAACACATTCTGGTCTGATGCGCTGCGCGTCAGTTTCATATCAGATATCCGATGGTCCGTGTACTGTTTTTGATGTTGATTGCACAATACCATATCGCCCCTTTAAGAGTTCTTTGGTTTTGATTTGAATTTAATTTTGATTTATAGCCATCGTGGTGATATTAACGGTGGTAATGTAATTTGAATTAAAATACGAAAATTTATGTTTCCTTCTCCATGATTGCAAATGTTGGAAAGTCTATTTGACAAATTATTTCAGTTCTTTTTTCTTCTTTAACAACTCAGTTGATCAAAAGTAAAATGAGTTTTTATATCATATATTTTTTTTTTTACCTATAATGAGTACTTATGAAAATACTTAAAAAACAAAATAGATACTCGTTCTCTTCCATTGGTTAAATTCTGTGGTCTAATTTTGTCCAGCGTTAAACAGAATACCTAGATAGGTATTTTAGTAAAAATTAAATTAATTAGGTAAGTACAGTTATGTACAGTTTTACAAATCCTCATCTATTATTTGTGATGAAAGTATTATACGCACATTTAATAGAATTAGGAAGTCATTACGGTCATGAGCGTTAAATAGCGTCATGGTTTGAATAGATACAACTGTGATGCGGATATGTCACTTTTCTGGACAACCAATTTTAGAAATTAAGCTGCAAGTACCTCATTGTAGCTTAATTATCTCCACTACTGACGTTGATGGTCCTTCGAACCGGATTTTTGTTGGATCTTGATTCTTGCTTGCTAGAGTCATAAATTATTGCACCACTACTCATATCATAAAGGAAAAAATGTGATTATTTGTTTGTTTGTTCTTCAATCACGTCGCGATGGAGCAACAGATTGGCATGATTTTTTGAATGAGTAACTATAGCTAAAGCCTTGAAGAATGATATACTCTTGTACTACTCTTACTACTTTTGGTCCTAGAATATCATAGAATTCCCAAGGGATTTTTAAGAACTAAATCCATGCGGCTGAAGTAGCGGACATCAGCTAGTAAATAAAGCTGTAGTAGATAGTAAATTGCAGGAGATAATAAGTAGGTAGTATTCATAAAATTTGAATACAAAATTATGGTAATTAAACAGGTTAAATATTATAAATAGAAATAAATGTAGACCGATGAGAAAATTCGCCATCCTGGATGATTCATAAAGTTATAAACAGTATTTTACGGTCTGAAGGTTGCAACTTGAGACCTAATTTATACAAATAATGTGTATATAATATTATGTGTAGTATGTATAGTAAGTCTGATACATAATATCCATACGATAAGTAGCTGATAAAATATAAAACGGACCCGGTTGAGCTA
Source organism: Maniola jurtina (assembly GCF_905333055.1). Taxonomy (NCBI): domain Eukaryota; kingdom Metazoa; phylum Arthropoda; class Insecta; order Lepidoptera; family Nymphalidae; genus Maniola; species Maniola jurtina. The sequence continues at coordinate 4,783,473 of NC_060044.1, forward strand.
TAAAAAGATTCAGAAAAACATCTCGAAAGATTGTCGAAAACAAAATTAAATAAGCTTGCGATTGACTCTGATCACACCAAACATTTAGGTATCAGCGATTGTCTTTGTTAGGTATCTATACAGGGTGTTTGGTAATAAGTATATAAAGACAACACGTACCCATGCTACTTTTATCTGATAAATTCAATGCTGAAGTAAAATGACGAAATAAAATTATAAAAATTTCCATACAAAATTTATAAAAAAAAATATGTCAAAGTTTTCATGACCCTAACGTGCCCTAACTCACTGAGATCGTTGGCCATCTTTACATAGGCCAAGGCCAACGATCTCAGTGAGTTAGGGCACGTTAGGGCCATGAAAACTTGGACATAAAAAAAAATTGTATGGAAATTTTTATAATTTTATTTCGTCATTTTACTTCAGCATTGTATTTATCAGATCAAAGTAGCATGGGTACGTGTTGTCATTATATACTAATTACTAAGCACCCTGTATAGGTAGGTGATGTAGTCAAGGTAGAGCTTGCCTGCAAGGGGCCTGTTCAAGATATTTAATAGCTGAAGAGTGTAGGTACAGATAGGTGTGAGAACCCAATCAGTAATGGAATACAAAATAATATGATCAACCCATCGCCGGACTACTACTGAGCACGGATTTCTTTTCTTCTTATTCTTCTCAGAATAAGAAGACTTCACACACCTTTCAAAACATATAAAAAAAAATCTGAGGCTGCAAGCTGTTCACAATATTTTCCTTCACCGTTAAAGCAAGTGATATTGAATTGCTTAAAACGCACATAACTCTGAAAAGTTAGGGGTGCGTGCCGGAATCGAACCTTCTGAAATCGGAATAGAAGGCCGACATCCTAACCACAAGGCTTTCACCGCTTTTTACCAAATAATTATATTATTCCCAATAAATTCTTCCCAGCGAAGTACTAACAGACTGGCCAGTGTCCAGTGACCCAGTGTGAATGACACCAGTTCGCGCAAAAAGCTTTTAACAAAGGAACAACATATAAAAAACTGATTTTCACTGGAGATTAGCGGCTACGGTCCAGTCGCCGTGAATTCTCTTCAAATTTTTTATGGACTGACAATTTCGGTGTGAATTAAAACATGTTATTATATTATTAGCGCCTAGTGCGAACGAAACTAGGAGCAACAATGTTCTCTTTTGTTACTAATAGATTGAAAAATAGGATGTTGTTTAGTACATTCACGTTGAATAAGACTTTTGCGGTCTTCTTATGAATAAAATGACTCCTTCGTTTTAGCGTACATATTACCTAGTTTTAAATTAATAAGTAATTCTAACTATTGAAAGAAGTCTCCCCATATTCACTATTAATAACGCCCTATGAAACAGGTAATCAAATCTTTAGCCCTTAGACGCTTTAATGGGAAGGCTTACTAGGTTGGTAAGAATAAGACTGTTTATGAATAATAGAGAAAGAACCTAGAGACTAGATCACAAGGTAAAGGAAAAGCAACTCTAATAACTTGTGATATTTAAATCGCATAAAATTGATGTGCGTTTAAATTGATGTGCATGATGTTACTAAATAGTAGGTAATACTCGCTTATTAAGTTGAAGCGAACGTGCATAGCGGTGAATCACAGACCGTCAGGGATAGAAAACAATTTGTAACGCATTTTTCCATCATTTTTTTCAAAGCACAAATTAATTACTTACTTCATCAGCGTTATGAATATTGTAGAATTAGTAATTAGTCAGAATACCAAATATTATATCCACAAATTCGACAACTCTTTGTTTGGGACTTCGGATGCCGATGTATCTTAATCCTGTTTTATATGGTTTTAAATTTGATACCCTTGAAGCGGATGGTTTATATATAAAGTATATAGATATTTTAGTGAAGTTATTTAACGCACAGTGGAAGGGCGTCTATTGATTGGATACAGGCGATGCTTAAATTAAATTCTATTCATATTTAGATACTCGTAGATGATAAAATTGTTGAGCATCCCTGAAGCCCGTCGGTCGAAACGGAGGCTTCGTAGCGTGTTATTTCTGTTTTGATCATGGTGTGGATCTATAATGACAGACATACAAACAATAAAGAATATTTTTTCCAATAATAATATGCAAAAGTCGTTGAAGAAAAATTAGCGCGGAAGCTCCCAAAGCTTGGAATTTAAATTTTATGTAACTTTTTTATGGTGAATTATGTTAAGTGAATAGTGATTTGTAAAAAGTGAAAATGACTATATTTCACGCATTGTTTGGTGTGTTAATATTTAGACTGTCAGTTGACGCCCAATTTGGAAGTAAGTCACCTAAAGAAGCATTCGTAGGTTCGTTGGTTAGATCTTTCCGTTTGAACCTAATTGATCTCTGATTCAAACCATAGAACTACCAATGGTATTTTGTGAATAACGGCAATTTTGTAGCGTCGTTAGTTAACAGTGACTTAAGTAACTAGCTAGTTTTCATGCTTAACAAGCAGACTCGCAGTTTAAGTGAGAGTATGTTTATCTATTTTATAAACTGAATCTTCGTAGTCAAATGCTCTAATTCTTACGGGTCTAAATGTGATGGGGAAAATTCAGAAATGAATTAAACTTAGAAGCAGAAATTCGCTTTTAAATCAAAAGGTTACCTACATATGAGCAAAAACACGCAGATTTTGACTTTGTGTTAAGTATACCTACTGATTATTTAGATTTTTTTCGAAGAGATAGCCAAGATTATCTACTAGATATACATAGATATAATTATTTTTGTTTCTAGCGTACATATTTGCTGTTTACACGATCTGTGGGCAAATTCATGGGCATTCCTATGTTACTGAGAAATAAAATTGAACTTAATATAACCTCGATGCAGTTACGATAATGTCTATTGTACAGTATTTCATGGTTATTTAAAATTACTTGTAGGTATAATCGCTCATGCAATATTGATGCTCTATCATTTGCCGATTTTGTACTAAAACCTACCTATTCTTTCGGACTTCATATTATGTGCCGTTATTGATTTAAACTGTTCACATTTCAGCTGTGTCTATAAGTGTCGATATGAGTCCAAGGGCTGAAAACATGACTTTTAATGTAAGTATTAGTTGTATAGATATATTATTGTCTCTATAAGTAACACATACTTAAGGTTATTAATTTTTTCCCGCTCCTTTTCCATGCATGGGGGCACCCCTGAAAAATAAAATTTAATTGAATTTCTAATTCAATATTCGGTTTTCGGTCAATGTCCTACACCATACAGACTTGTTTGTAACTCATTTCGTCTTCGAGCTAGAGACATGATAGACAGACAGGTCACTGCAGAAGTGTGTTTGTATATCTGTCTGTCTGCCTGTCTGCTAGCTTTTCACGGCCCAACAGTTTAATCGATTTTGATGAAATTCGGTACCTGTGAGCTTACATCCCGGGGAAGGATATAGGCTGCTTTTTATCCCAGAAAATTAAAGATTTCCCACGGGATTCTTAAAGGCCAATCTGCTTAACCGATTTACATGAAATTTGGTACAGAAGTAGCTTGCATCCCGCAAACTGAAATAACTATAACTTTTTATCCCGGAAAATTAAAGAGGTTTATTTACATTATAAGAGTGGAGGAAATTAAATTCCCACGGGATTTCTAATAAATTTATAATTCATGCAGACGAAGTCGCGGGCATCATGTATTTTTTTATATTTCAGAGCCGATGTCCAGCCAATATGTCCTGTGTGCCCATAAGTGAATGCCCATTGTTAGAAGATTTAATGGATTTCGCTTGCTTTTCATCTGACAGGTAAGTTTTTGCTATTCAAGAATAACCTGTTTGATCATCATGATCATGATCAACTCATCGCCGGCTCACTACTGAGGACTGGTCTCCTATCAGAAGGGGAAGTATTTGGCCTTATTCCACCATGCTGGCCAAGTGTGGATTGGCAGACTTCACACCTTTGAGAACATTATGGAGAACTCTCAGGCATGCAGGTTTCCTCACGACGTTTTCCTTCACAGTTGAAGAGTAATGTTTGATTGCTTGAAATGCACATGATTCCGAAAAGTTGGGCTTGCCTGGGATCGAACCGGCGATCCCCCGAAAAGGAGGCCGATTCTTAACCACTAGGTTATCACCTAGTGGTTCACCTTCAAAATAACCTGTTAATTGCTCTTATTATATTATATTACCATAAATTTATTTGTGTCTAAGTCAATATGAAAAAAAAAATGAAAAAAAAAATCTAGTTAACCAAATACAACTTGTGCAATTTTTTTTCACTGTCCGTACATTAGGTAATCCTGTGTCGTGGGTACCTTTTTTTTTTAAAAAAGAATATTAGTCATTTTTTAATCATGACTAACATTCCTATTTCTCCTCCAACTCCTTTTTTGTACCTAAGCGTAAAGCTTGTGTTAGGAGTGGGTACGACAATAGTGCAACGGGTGGGATTTGAACCGCTGACCTTTCGGATTTCAGTCCGCTCCTATAAACGTTGAGCTATTGAGGCTATAAGATTTTTATTTGTCTTCTAAGGTATTTCCACCGCCTAAATTCGCTCACTTGCGGCAACTACAACAATGAAGACTATGTGTGTTGTCCGTCATGTGAATGCGGACGGGTGTACCCGCCGGGAACAGAGTCGTGTGGCAAAAGCATGGTCCAGGGGATCGACTACAAAGGCATCGGCGCTCATCCTTGGGTAGCTCGAATAGGATTTACAAGTAAGCTATCTATATCAAAGCAATCTATAATCCCACTGTATTTCATCAGCGTCAACTTATACACGTCCACTGCTGGGCATAGATCTCTCGTATTATTATGTAATAACTGATGCCCGTGACTTCGTTCGCGTGGATATTATAACTCTTTGATTTTCCGGGATAAAAAGTAGCCTTTGTGTTAATCCTGGGAATAATCTACATATTTCAACTTTAAATTTCAGCCAAATTTGTCCAGTAGTTTTTGCGTGAAAAAGTTACAAATATACGCACATACATACACACATAGGCTTTTGTCTTTATATAATACTAGCCGATGCCCGCGACTTCGCCCGCGTGGATTTAGGTTTTTCGAAATCCCGTGGGAACTCTTTCATTTTACGTGATAAAAAGTAGCCTATGTGCGAATCTAGGATATTATCTATCTCCATTCCGAATTTCAGCCAAATCTGTCGAGTAGTTTTCGCGTGAAGGAGTAACAAACATTCTTGTACACATACAACACAAACCTTCGCCTTTATAATATTAGTGTGATTAGTGTGATTTATTTTATTTAGAGCTTGTGTAACACAAATATTACTGAAAAGTCAATCAATCCTCAGATAACTTAGCAGAATATTGCAGGTTGTTTAGTAGGTAGGTTACTTTTTTCGTAAATTAAAAAGAATTACAATTCTCAGATAAAGAGACCGGCAATGTGCGATTTGCCTGCAGCGGATCGATTATAGCCAAACGGGTTGTATTGACAGCCGCTCATTGTGCTTTGGCTAAACCGGAAGGATACAAGTTGTAAGTATTTACTTTAGCATCTGAAAACAATCTCTATTGTTTCTGACCTGTGCAAAATTACTTATGCTTACTGACTTTAGTTAAAAACAGAATTTTCTTTTGAAATTTAAGTCATTAAACCGAAGATTGTTGCGATTTTTCCCGCATTGGTTTCCGCCATTGATTTTCCCTTTAATTTCTAAACTAAACAGCTCAATAATTTGACAGATTTTTTTTAATAAAAGGTGAACGGACCTACCTATATCTAACTCTTGAGTTGAAAAAAAACTTTGTTTACATTGTAAAAATATCAGAGAAGGTTACCTGGGTATAAGTATAGGTACACTTCTTTTGATAATAGTTAATACATAATTGCATGAAATTAAAAGAAGAATAATATGTCGATTATTTTAATTACGTTCCTTTGTCCATAAGATCAACGGTTGTGATCGGTGAATGGGATATAAGCCGCAGTCCGGATTGCAATGAGTTCTTCTGCGCGCCCGCCACCCAAGCGATCAAGGTGGAAAGTGTCTCCGTCCATCCAGGATATGAGCAGAAGATATTTAGACACGACATAGCCATGATCATACTAAAGGACGATATCAAATATTCTGGTAAATATACAGGCAACGTTTCTGATAGTTTCTAAGATAGAAAGCTCATAGTCACTCAGCGAGAAATGGACAGAACTATGCTTGGAGTTGTTCTACGAGATCAAACCAGAAAGAAGTAAGGTAATCCGATCCATAGGAGAACCAGAGTAATGACTGGCAAATGGCGATGGGTCTAACGGTTAACGACTATGATGATGATGTTTTGATGAGGTTCAGTTCAGTTATGTCAGCTTTCAAGAATTGAAAATAATGTTGTGTATTTAGATATGAAAATTTTACTGTTTATAAGAAGCGAGTCAAATGAATCAATAAACTTTATAATGTACTTTATGGGACATAATATCTTCCATTAATATTTCATATTCATATTCATTCATACTACCTATTCATAGATAAATAACCTAAGTTCAAAATTAGTAAAATTAAATAGCAATTGGATAATAGGTGAATTTCAATTATGTTTAAGTTGAAACGTTTTATAGACTACCGACAGGTAGTGGCGTTCAGTCCATTAACTTTTTTAGCCCAGACAGCTATTTATAATTGAATTTATCTATTCAATGTATCTACCTACCTGTAATTTGCGATGGATCGTGTTCCGCAGTGTCCTTGGCCAAGGTTAGTTATTACTCATGATCACATCAGATCTTGTCACTAATAGTGGTTGCCTTTATTTCAGTGACAGCCGCGCCGATCTGTTTGAACGATAAGCCGGAAATTGTGATCAACGAACGCGCTTCGCTGGTTGGCTGGGGAAAACTATCGGGACAAAATAACTTGGTACTTTTAAATATTTACCTAGTTACCTACTATCTTTTTTAGGGTTCGGTACCTCAAAAGTAAACACGGGTCCCTTAATAGGATCACTCTGTCTGTCCGTCTGTCGTGTCTGTCAAGATAAGGTAAGTAGGTACTTCCCGTTGACCTAGAATCATGAAAGGTAGGTAGATCTTATAAGAATAAGTAAAGGAAAAAATTAAAAGACCGTGAATTTTACCGAGGTACATCACAAAAAAAAAAAAAACAAAATGTGTTCATGAACTAATAATAATTAGGCAGCATTTTCAATTTTCAAAGTAAGATACCAAGTGGGGTATCATAATATGAAAGAGTTCTACCTTTACATTCTAAAACAGATTTTTATTTATTTGTATTTAGACAGTTTAGACCTGGCTACCGGAAATTTTGAGTTTTTCATTTTTTTGTCCAGGCAGTTGTGTCTCATAATTTTAGCTTTAGTTATGTAATAGGTACAACTTAATAAGAGTTCCGGATCTTCGTCTCCAAACTATTTTTTCAATTAGTTACGAATTAACTAAACGTTTAATAATGGCGTATTCTGATAACAAATAAATTGTATATGGCTAGTATGATTCATAGTAGTTTTGTCAGAAATACAATTATCCCTAGGTTGGGCGACAGCAACAATTGGAACTCCCGCTGGTTTCTCTGGAGACTTGTGAACGCATTTTCGGGGAGTCAGTCCCTATTCACGAGGGCCAGCTATGTGCGGGCGGTGAAGAAGGGAAGGACGCCTGTTCTGGATTCGGCGGAGCTCCTCTAACACTTCAAAGAGATGGACAGTATACTCAGGTACCTAAATAGAATCATTCGTTTACGTATTTATAGGTAACTAGAAGATGCCCGCGGCTTCGCCCGCGTGGATTTCGGTTTTTTAAAATCCCGTGGGAACTCTTTGATTTTCCGGGATAAAAAGTAGCCTATGTGCTAATCCAGGATATTATCTATCTCCATTCCAAATTTCAGCCAAATCCGTCCAGTAGTTATTGCGTGAAAGAGTAACAAACATACACACACACACACACACACACACACACACACACACACACACACACACACACACACACACACACACACACACAAACTTTCGCCTTTATAATATTAGTGTGATTAGAAGATCAGTGATGTTTTATAATTATTTTGGTCCTACAAAAATTGGTCTTTCATTTTACCCAATGGAGACCTTCTAGTCTAATTATGTGTTTGGAGTGAGAGACATCATATTTGTGTGCATTTTTGTCAAAGCCTACTTGACGTCGTTTTACAAAACGACGTACACGTCAAAGCAGGTTTTAGATACATATATGTATTAGATTATTGAGGTTATAACATGTAGGTACCTAGGCCACTAGAAGGCACAGCAGTCGTAGGTGTTATAGGTACAATTTTTAATTCTTCAAATGAAATTACTATTTTTTTAACCGTTCCGGGTTTTCAGTGTATCTACTTAATATTCTTCAAAAGATGCCGTATTGAAGCTACTTTTAATTAGTATTCGTTATAACTTGCCTACCGTTTAATTTAGACGTTTCGGCAGCAGCATCAGGTTTCGAATTGTATGTACATATGTATGTTTGTATGTATGTTGTATGAATGTAGATTGTCTTTGCAAGTCATAGATATGTTTGCAAGAATACAAGCTGTAACTAGAACACCATACGTATATTAACTTCACTAACTTTACCGTTTTCTTGCAGATTGGTATAGTATCCTTTGGATCCGAGAACTGTGGGACTGAAGGAGTCCCCAGCGTGTATACAAACATCGCTCACTACCACAAATGGATAGTGGATAACTTGCCATCGTGATTTGTAATTGATAAAATAAGAAAATGTGCAATTTTAATTTAATAAAGGATAAAATTAAAAGGTTTTATGTAATTATTCTAAGAAGGAAAAAAGGTTTGCTATCGTTACCTACAAAACTTCAGGCAAAACTGCTACTCCAACTAGCTACCCCTAGATTCGTGCGGGAGCAATTTACTTACGAAAAAAATGAGAAGTGTTTTGAGGTATTCTTCTCATACAAAAAGACTTATCCGGTAGATTTTTCAAAAAAAATATTTCATACAAACCTTGTCCTGATACTCACGAACAAAACAAAAAAAATAGCCGAATCGGTCGAGCCGTTCTCAAGTGATGATCTTTGCATCAATTGGTTTTAATATATATACAGATAAGGCTCAAAGCACAGTGCTTCACAATAAAAGACGTAGTATTTCTTAAATTTTCTCCCCTTCCTAGACAACCGCGCGTACTTTTACGGGATAGTGGTACCTACCTACTGTACAAGTTAAAGTTCAGTTTACTTTTTTTTTACCTACAGAACATAAGCCATGTAATTATGACTAATGCTCCCCTTTCCCCTCCAACTAAGTCTTTTCACAGTTTGTGCTAGGAGTAGGCACGACAATAGTGCAACGGTTGGGGTCTGAGCTCTGAACCGCCGCCGACCGTTCAAAATTCAGTCCGCTCCTGAACCGTTGAGCTAATAATCAAATACAACAGCCACCATATTTTCAATTTATTTCATTGCACATAAGGTTCGTACATAAGGTGATTTAAGGCGAGGTAGTTGTAGTACTGAGCACACGGCGCCGCTTCCGGAATCAGCGAGCAGCAAGCGCCGAATAAATCATTTTGCGCTTTGTCCTGGAATTCTTGGTCAAATATCTGGAAAGTTAAAGAACAGGCGTTATTTTATCGGTGAACATACCATACTAACCCCCGTAGATATCTACTACATAGTGGAATCCGAAAGATGGGAAAAATTAAGTATGTAATACCATAAATTGTAAGTCACTATGATCATTAAGGTGGTAAACAAGTTACGGCCTTTGACTGTACCTTTAATGTTTGCCTAGATTTTAAGCTAGGCACCAACTTTGAAACAAAATTTTTAATTATGTATCTAGGTAAGGTATCTATAACGAAATTAAAAATACTTACGCCATTAACGGTAACTGTGGGCACGAACTTCGGTTTCACCAAGTTGGTGTAGTACTCAGACTCGAGCTGCAACACTGTGCCTTTGCCCGATACCACGCAATCTTCTACTTCTGCTTTAGATAAGTTTGCTTTCTCAACGCACTGCAACATAAAAAAGAAAATAAGTAAGGAAATTGAAAATATTCATTTTTTTTTTCAAACGGAAATACCTACATATCAATACAATCCGTCAAAAATAACCTAGAAATCATTGCAGCTAATTAATATAGTATGTAAAATACTTAGGCAACTTCTTCTTCGCTCTATGTACCATTTTCCTGACACTAACCACTAACCAGGGTGTTTGTTACCCTAAAATAAATTGAATCACCACAAGTTTTAAATACGCGTAATAACTGACTTAGAGTCATCGATGCTTCGGTGTTCGGATCCAGGTTTAGTAGGATGTCCTATAGATACCTAATTTCTTCTGCACGAAATCGTTCCGAAGTTTTAGCTATGATTAAGTTTTGCTCATCATCTTCATTATAACCTGTCGCCGACCCAGTACTGAGCAGTAGTCTCTCAGAACGAGAGGGCCACCACGCCGGCCAAGTGTGATTTGGCAGACTTCGCACACACACGCACGCACGCATGTACGCACGCACCCCCACACACACACGGACACACACGCACACACACACACACACACACACACACACACACATACACACAAGTACGTATAAGTAAACTTTTTTTATCCCAATATTTACAACTAAAACACTTACGTCAAATTTTCCCTGTGATCCGGCTGTAGTGTCCATTTCGCACGCCACATAGGCCAATTTTTCTCTATCACTCTTTTCATTTAGAAAATGTAGACTGCAATCTTGGACTACGTTGCCAAGGCATTCTGCTGAGCCGTGTTGACATTCAAATCCTCCGTCACCGTAGTTTATACTCTGAAATAATTTTTGACAGAAAAAGGCTTCAGAGTAACTAAAGAATAAGAACATAATATGGAAAACATTGTGTTCCAATGATAAGGTAACCAATATCAGCGTCACTCGTCACATCTATTAGCGACCGCCCGCGGCTTCCTTCCCATGGGAATTTCGGAACCTGAGTCTTTATTCTAAGTTCGGAACATCCAGCCTTATCACTGGTCTACGTTGCAAAGGAAACCTCTTTACAAAAGTTCAGTTTTCCAGGCCAGGATTTGGCTGGGCGTTGATGAGTCAATTACTGAATGACTTAGGGCTTTTCTTCACACTAATATTATAAAGGCGAAAGTTTGTAAAGTAAAGTGTGTGTGTGTGTGTGTGTGTGTGTGTGTGTGTGTGTGTGTGTGTGTGTGTGTGTGTGTGTGTGTGTGTGTTTGTTACTCCTTCACGCAAAAACCACTGGACGGATTTGGCTGAAATTCAGAATGTAGATAGATAATATCCTGGATTAGCACATAGGCTACTTTTTATCCCGGAAAATCAAAGAGTTCCCACAGGATTTCGAAAAACCTAAATCCACGCGGACGAAGTCGCGGGCGTCAGCTAGTTTTTTATATGTACCTAGGTACATATTGATGTGTACATCTTGAGCTTGAAATTTACCTATGTGTTGTTGTTGTGAGCTAAAGTCTTACAATTTTAACGTGACCGATTTTATTGGAACCGTTAAAATAGTTCACTTAAGACTTACCCTCGATTTTCCAAAGGGCACGAATTTCAATGTTATGAATTCATGGAGCTGCTGCATCGTTGGCTCCAACTGCTTCAGTATGAACGATTTACTGTCGGGACATTTGCTTTCATAATAGACCGTTAGCATTAACTGTATCAAGAGAAAATAAATAATTACAAGAATAACAGAAGTATAAATAAAATAATTCCATCTGTGCCACCTACCTACCACTACCTAGCAACTACCTTTGATAGGTAGGTTGCTGCTACCTGCCAAACATGATTCTAGGTCGACGAGAAGTACCTACCCTATATATAGATTTCTTGACAGACAGACAGACAGACCGACAACAAAGTGATCCTATAAGGGTTCCTTTTTACCTTTTGAGGTATGGGACGGGAATTTAGAAAGAACGAGTAAGTGATCGAGTGAGGAAAGCACTCTGATCCTGTGCGAAATCGTGCTCTTGAAAACGCCTTTGTCTAGCAGTCATGGTCGATCAGTTGCCAAAAAAATTGGTAACCGATACATTTTTACTAACAAAGTTACGGCGAATTACTAGCAAAAACATATGTATGTGACCTACAAATCTAAAATCATTATCTTGAGACAGGACAACTTTTACTGCTCCACATACGCTGGCCTCGCCTGCGGGACCACACGACTTATTTCGACCTCCATGTGACTGACAATACTATAGTGTTTAGTATTACGAGCAGGTCCCTAATAAATGCAGTCTAATAAGAATTAGCTACCCCCGAATAAGTTATACCCATCGATTTTGGAGCACCATGAATTTCTGTGGTTGTACCCTAATAGTCTAAATAAGCTGTATAAAGATAACTTTATACCTAGATCTTGGTTTTCTTTTCACTTATAAAAAAATAGGATCTTCGGAAGAAATTAAGAAACCAGATGCTTGACTCTACACAAAGGTGTTTTTTCTATATCATGTATGTCCATTTTTGTTTTATTGTTATAGTAAACAGTTGTGCATGGTTTTAGTAAGCGTATGTTAGGATCAATTGTCTTCACGCCAAAATATTATGTAAGCAAACGTCGTTTACTTACTACATGGTTGTTGTAAATCTGTCTACTGCTTAGACAGATTTACTACAACCATGGTTTTTTGGTTTTTTAAGAATCCACTCAAACGAAGTGGAGCGGAATATAACGGGAGTTGTCTTCAACAGAACGATCAAAGTATTAATGATGGATGACGTGAAAAACACGTCATCTATTTATCTGATTGATCTACTAATCATATCTTTGTAACTAAACTAGAAAAAAAAACTAAATTCGTGAGTAACTATAGCTGGTACTTACATTGTATACTTAAAATGTCTAAATAACTAGTTACGGGTTTTTATTTATGCATATGGTGAAACTTTGGAGGGGTAGCCAAATCTGAATTATGAAATGACTGTCAAAATTAACAACCTTCATAGCAATCATTACAACAATACGCTCAATAGATTTTCACGAGAGAGGCATCGTCACGGTAATTAGTTGTAGCAACCGTGCGGGTAATGACTGTCAATGGATTATTTAAAAAGATATCCATCAATGTTAGCGAGCATTTTATAACAGGTATTATTACAATTTCTTTATGGGCAAAATATTTATCAAACCAGACAAGTCCGAATCCCAGAAAAAAACAGGGCGAGAAAATTGGGACTATGGTGTCCCAATAATCGGTGAATAAGTCGGTGACAAGATTTAATCCGGATCTTTTTCGATCTAAGAATCTATGTGTTCAGTTAAAGTTCCTTAGAGTCATCGTTTATCGGTTATTCGATGCCAGCATTCAGATGCCTAGGTAAATGAATTAAGATTTTGGACATTGCGTGAAAAAAGACCTACGGAAAATACGAAAATTAATTTAGTGGAAAATGAATTTAAAAAATACCATAGGGGAAGGACAGAAAGCATAAAACTAAAAGGAGTTTTTTTTACAGAAACTTTTACCTTTACTTACGGGAAAGTAGGTAATAAATTTTTATAATGACTTATTGATAAATGATATTCTTAAAAGGTATAGGCTAGGTAGGTAAAGAGTGTAAAGAAAATGTGTTATAATATAAAACTTATCTTTGAATTAAACTAATAAATTCATATAGATAAGGCGGTGTTCGAATTCATTCGTATAACTTACCTTTTGTGGAATAGCACTAAGTTGTTTTATAGTAATTAGTAAGAATAAAGTTAATTGTAACTTTAGATGCACCATTTTTTTAAATCACTGTTAATTTTTGTTTTAGTTTGGCTTATTAAAATCCAATACAACTGCACTGTTACGATTATTTCTGGCTTGTTATTTGTGACCAATACAATATATCGTATTTATTATTTTTTTATATTCATTTGTGTGAACACGTGTGATTAGTTCAAATACTTTGGTCGCTCTTACGTATGCGCACTTGCAACTCTGTTTACATACTACGTATATTAACATTTAACCATGGTTAAAGTAAAAAGTAGGTGAGTGCGACTAGTCTTATCAATGATAACTTGATATTATTATTGAACTAGCTGATGCCCGCGACTTCGTTCGCGTGGATGTAGGTTTTTAAAAATCCCGTGGGAACTCTTTAATTTTCCGGGATAAAAAGTATCCTATGTGCTAATCCAGGGTATGATCTATCTCTATTCTAAATTTCAGCTCAATCCGTTCAGTTGTTTTTGCGTGAAGGAGTAACAAACATACACACACACATACAAACTTTCCCCTTTATAATACTAATAATTAGTGTGATGATAGGTATACTTACTTAGTAATAGGCCTTTCTACACCCACTGAAGGTTCATATATTGAATTGTCAATAAATGATGCGACTTCAGAAATTGGTCCTCAAAGAGATAGAACTTCACCACTAGGCGAAGGAAGCTCGCTTTCTTTGGACATCTACAGAGAGGCGATATTATCTCATTCCCAAGATTAGTGCTGAACGGAAGAATTGAAGGTAAAAGGGCGCCAGGTCGATAAAGGTGCAAATGGTTGGACGATAGGTAGGTACCTATAAGGGGATATAATATAGGGTCTAGTTACCCAAGATAAAAGAGGTGGCTTTAGATAGAGAAGCTTTGTGTATGATGGCTGCCAAACTTCGTTTCGAAGAAGGCACAATATGATAATGATGATTTTCTGTATATTATATTTGTTTCTCTATCGTTTTCCATAAAATAAACCATTGAAAACTCTATAAGGGTAAGTGCGGGTTGATTCCTTTGCGCTAAATATTAAAGAAATAAGTACCAACTTAGGTTTACTTACCTACTTCTATGAATAAAAGGCTGCGGATAATTCATACACATGGAGATAAATCATGGTAATTTGTCTATACAGTGCATAACCGATCGCAAAAGAAAGAATGAAGATCCAGTATGGCTTAAGTAAATAAATAACGTAACTTATCAAGCATATTATTATCAAAAAGTATACTATTTCCATTTAATTTTTGAATGCATTTTATCGCTGATTTTATATGGTTTAAGTTAAATGTACTTTGTTTATTTTCTACATGGCTTTTGACTTCACTTGGCAGCTGCCAATCACTGTCAATATTGGTTCATGGCTTTCGGCTTTCGATATGGTTTAGATTTAAATTGTGATTTATATGAGGTTTCATGGATTAAACCGTTGCGTAATAGGTTTAACAAGGTTTAACACAAATAATATTTATTTAAAGTTATCTCTCAAGGTTTTATTTGATTTTATTATCAATACTGTATTTTATATTGCATTATTATTTATTTATTTATTATTATTAGACATAGATATTAGTTTCTAGAATATATCTGCAAAACTTCATGGACTTTGGTTACTTAATATTCAAATGAAATTGGAACTACGATTGTATGAAACGAGTGACGGAGGGAGCCCTCTTAATTTCTTTTGTTTTGTTCACGCTCAACAGCTTGTGGCTTAGCTTAAGACTCTTGCGCATCGAAATATAAATTACGTATACTTCAATGCTCTTGCAATTTTATTTTACCAGCTTCTATAATGGCGGCTTTACACTCGGAGAAGAATAAGTTAGTCCATCTTGTTGCGGAACGACCACATAATCTTGCGTCCTTCACTAGATCTTGTACCACTAGTGACTGTCTACAATCTAGATGTTCGCTGATGATGCTCTTCTTTGTGGTTGTGGCCAAAGAACGACAGTTTCTGCTGTATTAATGCCCCTAATTGCTATCATTACTAGTACGAATTTAAGCTTACTATCCATTGATATAGGAATCTATGTGTTATTAACCTTAACCTATCCTGGTACTTTTACAAACTAATCTCTTATTTTTCTCTACAAACTGATCAAGTACGGAACATATTGGTTTCATTGACCCAATTTGACTATTTTCAGTTGTGTACAAGTGTCGCTTGGTGGAATCCTCTTGTTGTACGTTTGTTTGTAGACTTGCGATCGCTCGTTGGTATTGCGATCTAACTTCCTCTTCGAAGTTATGTATTTGTGACTCGGGCCGAGATGTTTGTTCCACATAATTGTCTCTTACTTCAGTACGAAAGGTTCTGAAAAGAAAATGGTCAATGGAAAAGATACTTAATTTGTTGTTGTACCTACGTGAGTAACCCTCGAAACCTGGAACATTTTCTTCACATGTAAGTAATTATTCTGATTGAGGTGCGAAAAGTCGCTTTTAAACGCTACACGTCCTCTATAAATACAGCAGATAAGCCCCCGTTTTAACCTGTTTTAAAAAATATATCTACCTAGTCAAAAGGTTGTACAAATTGTATTCGATTCGTATTCGTTTTCATAAAATACGATTTGAAATGGTCGTCATCACACTAATATTATAAGGGCGAAAGTTTGTGTGTGTACATGTTTGTTACTGTTCCACGCAAAATTTGGCTGAAATTCAGAATGGCCATGGATTATACCCTGGATTAACACATATGCTACTTTTAAAGTCGAAAAATCAAAGAGTTCCTACGGGATTTTTAAAAACCTAAATCCACGCAGCCGAAGTCGCGGACGTCAGCTAGTACCAAATATAGGTAGGATACTTGGATGAATGATTTCATCTAAGGTAGGGTACGTTTGGACGTGACGGCCATATAATATATCGAATCGTACTTCCCTATTTTTACGAAAACGAATAGTTACGAATGAGTGCACAAACACCTTAAGTATCGTCTCACATACCTTGGCACCCAATTAGGTTTATTGTGTGTTCTAATTTCCCGAAAACCTTGTTTGAACTTTTCTCTATCATAAACAGATTTTGCTTTGCTTAGTGGTAGACGATAATCTTGGCTATTTGGCTTCGGTGATCTCACCTGTAAGTTACATTGTTTAGATTTAAGTATTTGGTGTAAACTTTGATATTTTACGGGTGTATTGGATTTATGATTGACATGTTGACAGTGATTGAGTTATACCTAACCACAATCTGCACTTGCAATTAAACAATACAGTAAAATCTGTATTAAATCTAATCTTTCATTGTTTCAGCGTTTACCTACCACAAAATAGGTAAGTATTCATTGGGTAAGTAATTACCTACTCTTAGCTACGCTGCAATTGTTTTCATACATGGCATAAGTACCATTTTATTTTCGTCATGGCATTCCATAATGAAAATATCTGCCTGTAGGCATAGGTAATATTGTAAATCGAATCTTTGAAAAGAGCAACTGCCGAGTTTCTTGTTAGTTTTTTCTCGGTAAGAACGGCATTCCGAATTATGATGTTTATTAATATAAATTATTCATTTATCGCATTATTCCTTTATAAATTAGTATTTTCTCAGTTCAATTCGATAGGGGTTTCATTGTAAGTATTCAGAACATTACACGAGGAATAAATTGTTATAGGTAGGTTCTATTTATACCCATATTTTGTCCATAATATAACTACCCATACCTATTATTGCGAAAATGTATTTGTTTGTTGGTTTGTCCCTCAATCACGTGCAACGGAGCAACAGATCGACGTGATTGTTTGCATGGATATAGTTAAAGACCAGGAGAGTGGCATAGGGTACTTTTTATCCCGGAAAATCAGTGTTCCCACAGCATTCTAAATCCACGCGGACAAAGTCACGAGTATCAGCTAGTAGAGAAACTATAATAAAGAGAAATCAAATAAAAAAAAATACATTCTCACCCAAGGTATATTTGCATACGTGTAATAAGTTACGACATCCTTCGTGTTTGAGGTTCTTGCCAATTGATCAGCAGTGAACGGCCGATGGTGCAGCCTGCTTGTAGTTAAGTATGGATCTAAATGCTTTTCAAAACCATCGTGTGTCGTATCTAGGGGTTCTAGCTCTTCAATGAATGGCTCTACTGCTGGCTGTAAAATAGAATATTTATTTATTAACGAGTCTAGGTAGGTGCATAACAGTAACGTAATCTACTTTACAATATCTAAAGCCTAGTTCGCACTATGCTAGTATTTTAGTCTAGTAGCGAGTCATTTAGTAGCTAATCGTGTCTGAACACCAAAAATTTAGTCGAGTAGGTTAGTAAATTATTTA
Organism: Maniola jurtina; assembly: GCF_905333055.1. Taxonomy (NCBI): domain Eukaryota; kingdom Metazoa; phylum Arthropoda; class Insecta; order Lepidoptera; family Nymphalidae; genus Maniola; species Maniola jurtina. The sequence goes on from NC_060044.1 coordinate 4,801,465, forward strand.
GTCGAGTCGATCCATTTTATTCTATTTTTATCGGGCGAGTAGCACCTCCCACCACGCGTCCGTGCTCACTGGTTCGCCGGCTAAACAAGTCCGAACCTGTCGATTTAGTCGAGCTCTTTAGTTGCCGAAAAAATGTCGTTTCGCTGGAGCGAAGATACAACTTTAAAATTTGTTTCTCTCTATATCCAACATGAATGCTTGTGGAATTTTAAGTCCCCGCAATATAAAAATAAACACATTAAACAATCCGCATACTTGGATTTGGAAAACAAAATGAATGTACCCGGATTTGGTGAAAAGGAAATTAAATTGAAAATTAAAAACATCAGGTTAGTGCATAATTTTATTATTTTATTTCAAAAGCATATTTATTACCATGATGCAATAAGCTCTTAATTACTATTATTGTAATTGTTACTATTATTGTTGGTAAAAGTAGTTTTACCTAACGAAATCCATTCCTTTTTAGATCGACCTACTCCCAGGAGTTGAAAAAAATAAAGGACTCCAAAAAATCAGGCGCTGGGACTGACACGGTTTATATTCCTTCTGTAAAATGGTTCAGTTTATTGGATGCATCCCTGAGAAACTTAACCTCAACACTGACACACAGTGAAAGTAATCTGGTAAGTAGGTACCTACTCTAGGATTTTGGGGCTGGGTAGTTTTCAATGTATCATTCTTGTCTGCCAAGAGACAGAACCGCTTCCTACAAAATAATTTGCATATCTCTCCCGACGATCTATAGACCTTTGAGATGAACGGTTACTTAAAGAAATTGGCAGTGGTTGCATTCCGAGAGACTCTGGTTCATTTCTCCAATTACCAGGAACGATAGTTCCTGCTTCATAATTTTCTTTGTCTACTGTGTATTCATACTGTTTGTTTTGTAATTCTGTTTGTCGGAGCCAATTATGTAAAGCGCAACATGTCTTTACTATCTTAACAACTTTCTCAGGACTATAGGGCATCGGTTTCTCAAATACTCTGAATCTGGCAGCTAGTATACCGAAAGCATTTTCTACTATTCTTCTAGCCCGAGACAAACGATAATTAAAAATTTTTTGCTGTGATGTTAATCGATTTCCTGGGAAGGGTTTTAACAAATATTCTTTCAAGGGAAATGCATTGTCGCCAACTAAGACATGATCCTCTGGTAGAATACCGTTTTCTAATTCTTGGTACAAACTACAGTTACGAAATACGCCTCCATCAGAAACCCTTCCAGTACATCCAACGTCAATATAACTAAAGCAATATTTATGATCTACAACAGCCATTAAGACAATGCTGTTTGTCTCTTTGTAATTATAGTATAAACTTCCTGATTCAGGGGGTGCCTTAATCACGACATGTTTGCCGTCGATTGCGCCACAGCATCCTGGAAAGTGCCATTGATTTCGGAAACCATTTTCAATTATTTTCCAGTCTGTAGTAGTAGGAATCTGAAAAAAAAAAAAATATTCATGAATACTTTGATACTAATAACATTTTATTTGTTTCAGGCTTCCGATAGTTTACACACTGATGAGACTACAGATACTGAGCAAAATAGTACTGTAGTGGATACTTTTCGTGAACCTACACCTCCTCCTCCACCTCCTCTTCCACCTCCTCCTCCACCTCAAACAAAAAAAAGGAAAATCGCCCAGCTCTCGAGCATGGTTAGACAATTAAAAGAGATAGCTGATACTAGTAACTCTACAGTCGAAGAAAATGAGTTTGAGGTCTTCGGAAAACACGTTGGTCTTCAACTGAAGTCTTTGCCCCTACTATTGGCATTAGAAGCACAAGAGCACATTCAAATTTACATAAATAGAATTCGACGTCAGCACCTTCAAACCGCATCTGAACAAAACGGAATCACCAGGACGCCACAGTCATATGCTACAGAATCACCATATAGCGATTCTTCAACATATTATAATGACACCAGTAATTATAATTTGGAAGAGCAAGCAACTGAATGTTTTTCCTCGTCCATTTTACCTACAGATAATTCTGAACATGTCTCGGATTATCAGCTTTCCTCAAATATGTTTCCATCTGGCCATGTTAACCAGAATGAAACGCAGAGCGTTACAATTATATCAAATGACTTAATTTTAACAGCAATGCAGAACGCTAATGTTAATAAATAAACGTTTCATAATAAATCTGTTACTGTTATTTAATCTTACCTTGATAAATTCCGTTAATGATTCATAGATTGCTGCACAAACTTCGATGATGAATTCGGAAATAGTAGATTTTCCGAGTCTAAATATATGTGTGAGTGTCCTTAAACTACACCCAGTAGCAAGGAAGTATAGAACTGCTTGTAATTTTGTAATTGCAGGAATCGCACTTCTTAAAAGGGTATCTTTACGCTGAATTTGAGAATGTATTTTATTTAACAGAAAATTTACACAACTTTCGGACATTCTCAAACTATCGAAGTATTCTTTGGGATCTTCCAATGCTAATTCCTTCAGAAGACAATTAGTAGCTCCTAGTTTTTCTCTTCTATCGATCCATTTTCGTACCCATAGCTTCTTTTTATTAATCACACAAATTTCCTCATCCACCTCTTCTAAAATAGTCGTTACGATTAGCTTAATTAGTTTATTTACTTTATTGCGTTGTAGGCTGTTCATCTTGCAAAACACCACTCACTTGTAAACTGTACTCGAGCGAAGTGCGAACGATTTTTGGCCAGTAGCGAATATTTTAGGTTACTAAAACACTCGCCACTCGACTAAATACTAAAGTAGTCCGAACTAGCCTTAATAGTTCGCACTATATTAGTATTTTAGTCGAGTAGCGAGTAATTTAGTAACTACTCTAACTTCTACTAAATTTTTGGCGTCCAGAAACGTTTAGTTACTAAATTACTCGCTACTCGACTAAAATACTAATGTAGTCTGAACAGCCTTTAAAAAGCCTTTAAAGTGTTCGCTGAGTCTGCTACGTGACTACGGTTGGAATCTATAGAACCCACTTTGAGTTAAAACGAGACAGATTATGCCAGCGGTATAACGCTGTCTCGTTTTAACAGTGTCTTAAGGCAAAATGCGCTCTACTTATTGATCTCAGCCTACGTCTTTTGAAAATCGTCGTACTTAAAAGAATTGGACAAGAGCACCCCATATACTCGTACTTATGCACCCACCCAGGCTAAGTCGAGGTAATTTAGTAGGTACTTTACCTTAAACCTAAAGGCAAATTGGTGGTGTCTGAGCCGGGCCGCTTGTTGCGATTATTTGAATTTAGAATTCAGGTGATAAATGCGTAGGTACCTACTTACTTATGTATGTATATTATTATTATCTTTGGTTGTAATGAATGGTTTGGTTGGTGTTTGGTTGAGACCTTACGTAATGAAATTATTTTTGAAAACCATTTTAACCTCTTGAAAATGTTCCGGTGTCGGAGTGCAACGTGCGTTGAGTGTGTTTTGGAGGATTTGGGTGGTTACGTGTTAGTACCTATTGCTTGCTCCGTGACTTGCTTTTCCTGCATGTTTAGCAGTGTAAGGGCAGGCGTTGCATATCAGCTGTGGGCATGCAAGAATCTAAAAGAAAAATAAATAAAAATCGCATGCTACACGTGCACGATGCAGATTTTTATGTTTTAGCTTATGGTCCTCTGGATTTCATACTTACTGGTACTTGTGGTAAAGAGGCAGGGTGTTTGAATTGATTCTTATCAGTAACCAATCTCGATGCAACGGTGGGCACAGCGTAGGAACTTTTCATTTCAGTAGTACCATGCGCAGTCAATGCGGGAGTCCGATCTGCAAGCTACATTAACGACTCTACCTAGTGATGATGCTCATCCTGATGACGAAATTCACCAGTGTGGATTTAGGTTTTTAGGTACCCAAAGGGTTAAAACGGAGCCCTATTTATGTAAGTATAAATAATTATGCTGTTCATGATTATGTACAAAACCCTAAAAAAGCGAAGCCTGACTCGCACTTGACCGTTTTTTAGGGTTTCGTACCCTAAAGCGGACATAGGATCACTTTGTTGTCTGTCTGTCTGTATGTCTGTCTGACTGTCAGTCTGTCTGTATGTCTGTCCATTTGTTATGTCTGTCAAGTAAACCTATAGAGTACCTAGAGTAAAGGAAAAATCCAAAAACCGTGAATTTGTGGTTAAATCACAAAAACATAAATTAATTAATGTGTTCTGAAAAAAAAATGAATTTACTAAATCACATACGAGTAGGTATATCGTTCTACATAAGTGTCAGGTATGCCTTGTATGATGCTACGGAACCCTTCGCGTTTGATTCCGCGTCGCAATTGATCAGTTTTTACAGGTCTCGTTTTTCTGCGGCGACACACGGAAGTCTACCTTTAACAATTTTAGTACCTTCGGTGGGGCAAGCCAGACAGACCCATCCAGTAAATGTCCTAAAGCCAATTATTGTAGCTACCTTTTCATTAATTCATTCATAGCACAGAGTACTTTGTAAATATTCATAGTTAATGCAAATACCTACCCACTGATAAGGATATTGATTAAAAAAAATTGAACTATCGTACTTCTAAGTTTACCTTTCTGCTCGGTGGATAGATGTAAAGGTTTTCATAGCATGGGGTGTGCTTGTTAATTCTTTCTGCTTCTGGTATTTTGTATCCATAGTCCACTGCTGTTTGCGGTCGTGATAGAGCGTTGGTAACATTGTAGTCTCTACAGTAGCCTAGCGCTTCTTCTATCGGTGTTTTCTGTATTAAAAAGTTTTCTTTTTAGAAGTTAACTTATTTACTAGCTAGCTTTCCTAATCAAAATAATAACGTTATAATTTATTAACTTTTAAAAACCTGCGAGGATAAGTAGGTAGCTATATATCTATCAGTGAAATAACTTTCGGAATCATATCATCCAGGCCCTGAGATCACCCCCTACATAGGTGCAAACTTGCAGATGGCAATAGGTATAGATTTATAGCAAAGCTCGAAAATCATGTAAAAAAATACGGATCTAAAAAACTCGGACCGAACTCGGAAATTGCTTACGCACTAATCCGATATCTGATCCAAATCCAAGCTATTCAGTGGACATCTTTGACATAGGTACACAATATCATATCTACGTCCGATTTGAATCCGAATCCGAATCCGAATTGAAACTCGGAGCTACTGCGTAAGCTACCATACGAATAGTTCTATGACTACTTCTTACTTACTACTCTACTTCGGATCGGATGCAGTGCGTAACGCAGCTCATAAGATTACTTAGCTACTCACCACTTCATGTAACACATCGGGTGGACTTTTCCAATATCTTCCTATAGCTTCACTTGATATGCCAGTCTCAGGAAATTTTCTGACTGGGTAGTTCAAGTGTACAGGATCCCAAAACGTTCGCGGTAATTTGTTTGGGTAGTTCGCTTGCATATTTTGATGAAATGAATTTTTTTAATAGTTGAGATTTTATGTTCCCAGTTATTTTACCTTATAGTTGTATAAATTACGACTTACTCATTACATTTTCAAGTTGCGTTTGTTGCTCTGGTAACGGAATTCCCTATATAAATTAGGTATTCGTTGTAAATTACCTACTTTACTAGCTGATATTGAGCAAACAAATTGCATAGATATGATCACATCGTAGCAATCTGTGTGGGCAGTTACCAACCTACCGGCAAACACAAAATGCCAAGCGACTTAGCACTGAGTATGCCGTATAAAAACCGATTTGGGGTTTCATTAAAACTGATGACTTCACCCTTCAAAGTAAAAGCGGCTACACACGGATATAAAAAACTCGGAACGAACTCGGATATTGCTTACCTACGTACTAATCCGATCTCCGATCCAAATCTAAGCTAATCAGTGGACATCTTTGACATGTCTACGTCATACCTACGCCCGATTTGAATCCGAGGCGCATCCGAGATATTCTCACGGATGACGGAGATAACTCGGACGATGGAAATCGGAGCTAGTGCGTAAGCCATAGTTCGGAGCGTATTTTCACGGATTCGGTTCGGATGCAGTGCGTAATCGCGCTTAGCCCGCTACCATTTACTAAGTACATCATCACTTACCTCCTACCAGAACAGATAGCAGCCAAGGTCTAAGTTATCAAATCCAATTCTAAAAAATCTAAAAATTATTTACTTAGTAAAAAAATCTTATGATTCACTAAGGGGGGTTTTAAGGCAGAAAAAAAATACTTCAAATATAAGTTTGGTAAAAATTCTTTTTTATTTCTCACAAATGACTGAAATTGTTATCAAAACACAATATACGTGTTAGCTAACTTTAAAATACAAGACTGCAATAAATACAAAACTGTACTTAAACATACGGTATTACGACGAATTATTTATTGGCAAAATATTCACCTCACCTACTTTGATTTGCAATATTTAAAATAAAATAAAAAATTAAACTTAACAATGTTTTTTAAGATAGCGAACTTTAAAAGTGATGATCTCAAAAAATATACCTACTAGGTATACTTTATCGCAAAAATAAATTTCATTTTTTGTAAAATAAATTAGCTTAACTCTTTGAAAACTAATATGTAGGCATGGAGTCTACTCTATACTAGTTAACAAAATATTAGAGAAAACATTACTTAAAATGGCATGCGCCGGTAACCATAGCTTCCCACGGGAGGCCGTAGTAGATACGGCTATTTTGCAAATAAAGTTTATCCTAGGAAGGGATATAAGTTTTTTCCGATAAATAGTTCGGAGTAATACCTTATGAGCTTATTAATTTAACACATTCAGATTCGCGGATTAAGTTTCATAAAGACATTACGAATCATACAAATGTTGCATAAATATTTAATTATGTAGTAGGTACTTAAACTAAGAATAGTTTAATTATAAGCAGAATAAATAATTAATTAATTATTATTTATTGTAAAGCATGATTACTTGATTACATATTTCATCGGTAACATCAATAAGTGTTAAGCTAATAACATGAAACATACTAAGAAATTCGTTGTAAATATAGTACTAAGTATTTATCAAAATGGTCTATTACAATATTAAAATAGTTGAAAAAGCGGTTATTTTATTTACTAGAACTAAATCTATAGCCTGAATGCGACTTAAACTTAGATAATTTATATTTAAAGAGCAGTTTGATAAATCGGGAATATTGATAATTCGATAAGCTTATGCAAATTACTTAGCTGAATCGCTAAATCTGGTTTATTTTTTGTACCGATGCCAACAATATTTTGTCTCATACGAGGTTGGCGGGAAAAGAAAAGATCTACAGAATTAATAAACGAGATTTAGCGGGTTCTTGCCAGTGGATATACATTTTATTATACATTTTTAAAAATTGCTAAAATAGTAAAATTGATATACCGCGGTATCTGAATGTGTTTTAATAAATAGTGATGAATAAATATTAGCTGTTGATAGTACTATTGAAAAGGTGATTATTCAAGGGTTCGAAACTAAGGTACCTCTTAAGTTTTCTCTAATCTTTTATTAGTGGTATAATTTACTCACTGGGAGCAGGATTAGAGTTAATGATTCATTCAATACCCACAGAATCTCCCCTTAAGTAGGTAATAAAAGGATTTAGATCCCTTTGTTTCACATTATTGGCAATGAATGTGTCGAAATATTTCCAATTCTTCTCACTTTCATTTATGAAGTATACTTCAACTTTGCTAAAATTTATTCATCAGTCCAATAGACACTGAAGTCGTACATTCCCTTATGGCTACATATAAATAAATTATATTAAGAAAATCCTCTACGAATATACAAAATTAATACAAACCTTACATTACTAATACAAATTACATCACAGTTCAATAAACAAGTTAGTGTTATAAAAGTTACAATAGATACTTTAAATGAAAGTTAGAACTAGAAAAACTTTAAATTTTTAAACTAAAAACAACAATTTGGTGAGTTTTTGTTTCTTTTCAGGGTACACTTCGTAATTTAGGAACCTACATACATACACCCGAATAAAATACCTTTATAAGGTAGCGTCGGCTTACGTTAAATTATCAAATAAAACAACTTAATATTAACACTAAGGTACACCACACAATCGAATTGTAACACACGCCATACAAATGTACAAAAGATATTTAAGAGAATCAGAAATATTCAGTCGAAATATTATATAAAGTGTATTACTCTAATGGGGTAAAAAAGCTTAATATGAGAAAGATAATATTAGTGCCTACGCAAAATGGACTAATTTGGTGTAAAGTTTTACAGCTCGTTCACTCAGGCTGCGTAAGCGTAGACGTAGCGCGTACCATTGCGTTGTAATGTATGGAACTGTATGAGACATGGCATACCGCTTGCGTGGCGTGAACGTTTGCGTAGACGTAATGCGTGCAGTTCTGTCTACGGATTCACGCGCGTAACTACGTATGTGTCACGTGCTTGGTGTGAATCGGCTTTAAGTGTCAGGAAGCTTCCAATTAGAATTACAATAAAAGTTGAAAATCTAAGTTTAATTTAAATGTATCTAAAAGATTTTTCTATTGAGATTCAGTGTCAATTTACTAGCTTCATATTCCTGTAACACCATATTAGTCCAAGATTTTGAAAGCGTCGAACAACTACTTAGCATTAACTTGCATGCATCCCACTTCTGATACATACAAGTACAAAATTTGCATTATAAGTTTGTCTCACTTACTCTTCAGCTCGTGCATACTTACCTTACTCGATGTGAGTGAGATCAACTAATATTACGGATTATTAAATGAACTCATAGATAGCTAACATTAACATTGTTTATTTGCAAAGTGTATGTAGTCGTTCGGCGTTTCGTTATCACGTCTAACGTTCTTAGCAATCGTTATTAGCAAATAGCAAGGCTTCAAAAATACTGCCTAGTCGCACTTATACAGACTAATATAACGGTACCTTACACATTGGGTAATATCGTAGAAAATATCACTTTATTGTTTAGATGACAAAAATATAGCTATATTTTGAGTCCACTATAATTTGTTGATTATTATGATGAGCTTGTAAGGATCGTACGTACAAAAAATATTTTGTTAAACGCATTCAATCTTAAAACCGTCCATTCAATAACACGAGATTTCTAAGTCCATTAAGGGTAAGATAATAGAGCCTGTTGTGGCCACGCGATTTTGGCATCTATCCTCTTGTACGCCAATATGAAATTCTGGCCACTTTTCTCTGACATCACTTCTTGTGGACAGTCGTTCTCGTTCAGCATTGTCTCTGTAAAAAATGAATTTTAATTTAAAAATCAATGAAGGTAAGCTCTTAATTATTGATCTAGCGTTTTGGCTATTGAAAGACCCAAATCTTGTATGCTGATTGCTGAATTGAAGGGATGAAATCGCGCCAGTTTAGTATCAATATTGAATATATTCTAAGAAGAGACGTCTTGTGCTTAGGTAGTGGGCCGGCGGTGGGTTGATCATGATGATGATTGGAAATATTATTGCAGAGATGTAGAACCTGATTAGTATACAAGCCTACTTAAGAGGATTCATACCCCCTGAGACATTTTTGAGCAATTTTGACTCCTTATATTTTGTTACCGCATTGTACGTTGTCGTGTAAAATTTTACGATGCGACATCGTACGACAAATATTTTGAAATGGGCTATAGCCATACAAAGCGTCTAATTAGAACGCTAGCCAAAACTTAGCGCTATTATTATACTACATAAACACAATCCAATACCAATTTTGCCTTATATTTGTAGTTTGTGACTTCGTATTTATTAAACTCGCAATGTACTCGGAGTCAATTCTCCGCCAACGATGCAGCATTGATTACGCGGCACCTATCTACGCAACTTCTTTTACCTCTAGCGTCAGTCAGATGTTTTATTTGTAATACATTGCGATTTTTTTTAAATACAGTATATTTCCACGTTTTTTGTGGTATCTTCTCAGTATTCATCAGTAATATCACCTGTCTTCATTGTTGCTAGCGTTGTAATAGCACCCTGTATAGCTTATTTGTGGTACCTTGTCCGTCATGAAGTGCAAACAGAGCGTAGTCCTGTGGGTTGGTGATGGCCGCGGCGTGCGCGAGCGCTCTGCAGAGGTCCCTTGCGCGGGCGCCGGGCCGGCACGGCAGCGCCACCCGGCGGATGGAGCCGCGACACTCGTCCGGAAGCGCTACTCGGACGACTGCCACCCCGCACCCTTCGCGGTTTGATTCCGCTGAGCCACGTCGCCACTGATGAAATAACAAGTGTAAATTAAAAATTTATAACACCCCCGACAAACGAAGGTTACAGTAACTAGAAAAGAGCTGATAACTTTCAAACGACTGAACTGATTTTCTTGGATAAAGACAAATCATTTGTCAAAATCGTTTGAGCCATTGAGTAGTTTACGAGCAGACATAGGAATAGACATACAGGTCAAACACATAACCCTCCTTTTGGGCTTCGCCACAGTCGGGGAAAAAAGATTGAAGTCATTCAGCACTTTTGGGAGTGTCTTACAAGTCATTTTTGAATGATCAGAGATCAAAGACAGGACCCTAATCAGCTTATTATTCAAAATCAATACGCGCAGTACACTTGCCATACCATTCTCTTAAACGAGCAAAAATGTGAACGAGGTTTTGATCAACTAAATAAATAATCATATAAACACAACTTACAGGTGTAGAACTATCAGGTCCAGGATCTGGAGCTAATCTCTTCAAAACTGCAACAGCAGAGAAGAGCGCTGTCAAGTAATATCCTCCTTCGCCAGCCAGCAAGGCCGCTGGTAGCAGCCCTGCCATTAGTTCCGCCTCAAGCTCCGCGCACACCAGTCGACACCTGGCCACTGTCCACGCCAGCACTGGGAGAAGATCGTCGGCTCCTAGAGTACGTTCGCCACGAATCTAAAGAAAGAAAAAGAAAGAATAAAAAATGTTTCTAATGAGGAATCATCTATCCCTGCATACCATCAAACCCTGTAATAACTTGTTGTTAAAGATGATAAGTAATATTTATTAGGTAGTTCCAAACTTCTTCTTTGTTCGTTTTAATCTGATAAGTCTTCGTAATTGAGAAATTTTTGATCACCACACCACTGCAGACTTTGTGGTCATAATTTGAATGACGTCATTTGAACAATGCGGTGCGTGATGGTGTCGTCATCCGCATTTTTAGCATTTAAATAAAACCCCCTAAATAATAATTTATCCCATAAAATTAATGAGTTTTTTCGAAACTTATATCCACGCGGAAGAAGGGCATCATCTTATATTCCATAAATGAGACATCACTCATTAGTAGGTAAAGCCACTCACCGCATTGAACATAACTGATATAGCAGCGAGAAGATTTTCAAGCTTATCCAACGGAGAATCTGCCTCCTGCATCTTGAGGAAATGTTTTGAGATCACAGCTAATACCGCCGAGGATGGTACTTTTGTTGATTCCTGGAAAAAGTACAGGTATACAGTAACACGGCACTGCCTGGAAACCAGTGCAGCAGTAGTCAAATACTGCAGCATTATGCTGAGGCAGTAGCCCCTTTGGTTCGCACACAAAATATTATAATGAAATCGAAATTGACATACAATGATAGGGAGAGGGAATGAATAGGGAGTGGACTGAAATCCGAAAGACCCCCCACCCCCCATCTTACTACGCTCAAGCTTCAGCAACGCTTATTTGGAGAAGAAAAAGGAGCTTTAGTCATGTTATAATAATACACGACTCAAAGTACTAATTATAAATTATTTTAAAAATATAGTTGGTGTCTCACGTGTATGTCCAAGATTAATTTAAGTAATGATTTTAAGCTTATTTCGTGGTTTAACGACGTTTTATATTGTAGATAACGGTTGTATACCACGATTATTTTGGTATTTTTAACTGCTGGTATTTCGACTGAGTCGCATGAGTCGTGGTCACAAATCATAAAATTAATCGTGGTATGAACCCGTTTATCTACAATATATAATTTGAGTAAATCTTAAAATAGAACCTACCTTAATTCCTAATTGTAAAGGTGTAGCATGTTGCGCTCGTTCGATCGCCGCATGCAGTTGCCGGACGTCAGCCGAATGCCACGAAGCCAGTAGCGTGTAGAGCTTTGAGCGTAGCGGCCTGACCACCAGCCTGTGCATGACACCTTCTAATATCGCGTCTATGTTCAGGAATTCCGTAGGTTTAAGCTGAAACAATAAAATCCTTTAACTTTTTTTTTTTTTTAATTCACTATAGGCAAGCGCTTGACCACAATCACACCTGATGGAAAGTGATGATGTGGTCTAAGATGGGACGCGTTTACCTAGAAGGTGCCTATTCACTCTTGTTTTAAAGATACCCGGACTGTAATTGGTAGGAAACACAGATAACTAAATATATAATCTTTTCATTTTTGAGTTCTTCATGCCTTCTGTATTGATTTTCTCTCTATTATCGTTTACTTTCCCCTTACTTATTTGAAAAGTACATTGGTTATACTAATCGGATTGCTGTTTTTCTTGATTATTGATTAAAACTATAACATTAATATCTCTGTTGCTTACGGTTATTACATATTTATTTTTCAATGTCTTTGAATTAAACTTAAACTTGATTTTAACTTTCAAAACTACTTATAAAGATTCGTATTATTTTTAAGTGCGGAAACCAGCCCAGAGAGAAGAAGAAAGATTCGTATTTTCAATATTTTTTATAAAGAAATGTGAATCACTGCGATGTGATTTCTTCGAAACGTAATTTGACGGTCAGTTTCTATGTGAAGAGCTTTTCAAACTTCAGCAACTACTGCCTCTATTACTTAGTACATACCCCTTGCGATTTTATTTGCGTATTTCGATATTATGTATGGAAGATTATAATGATTTCGATATAAGTCTATATTTTAATTACCTTGAGTCTCTCTTTCTCTACTTCCTTTTCAAACTCCCGCTCGCCATGTTTCACGAGATAGTTCTTCATTCCCGACATGAACTGTCTCATGTTTCTCATCATGACCTGAAATTAGAGCAACCAATTCAATATTCCTATCGAAACGGATGTTAACATATAGGTACTATTCATTGATACAAAACAATTATTATTTTTAGATAAACAATATAAAGTTCATTAGTGTACCTAACACGTTTATTATAACTAGCACAGCTCATTATCGGTGCATACAAGTTTCCGGTATGACATAATCTACCTATAACCTATGTACCTACATTTATATAGGGATTCACCAACAGTCTACATTAGTACGGTAGTATCCCGTAATAATCAATTTTCCGGTATGGTACCTATGACATAAGTAAGTACTTTATGGTAAGGCTTTGTAATATACGGTCTCTAAAATAACAACAAAAAATTGCTCAGCTTTGTAAAAATGGTCACTTTTGAACTGCCTGAACTTTTAAACTGAGCCTTCAATCTATTATGAAATCACTTACTTAAATGAAAATAATTTTAGTCAGACTCACCAAGTCGTAAATAATTCATATCAAGTTTTAATAGTTTAATGAATTTATAACTTATTATTGTTTCAAAATGATGAACGAACAGGGTCAAAAAATGCGTGAATGGCGCGAAAATAAGTATTTATCAGTGGTGGTTCGTTTAGGTACCTACATCATAACAAAGCAGGATTATTTACCGTTAAGGTGTAGGCCACGGATCTGTCCGCGAAATTCAAATTTAATTTGATTTTTCGCTATTTGTAAACTAATACGACAAAGTAGGCTTATGGCATTCTAATAGTGCCAATGGCGCCATCTCCACAGGTTTATATAAAAATCTTTACTTGAAAGTGTTCAGTTTTGCGAGCGATTTCAAGGACAAAAGCTAGTATAAAATGGAATTTCAAACTAATTTACTGCACGTGAATGTATTATTTACCCTTTGATTAGGGCTACTAAGATAAACAACGGTAGCAAAAACGATCTCATCATAATTATTGGAAACACGTGCTAATGACGTGGTCAGGTCGTGGTATCATCCGCATGCAACAAAACAAAAACCAAGCTTGCATTTTGTTATAAGTAGTAGGAACCAGTTTTAGCATGTGCACGATGCATTATCTTTATTATTGTAAATAACAACATTATAGATAAGTAATAGTGCATCATTTAGTATTATTTAGCAATAATATAATAATGTGACCTACTTAAACTTACATTAAATACTCTAACCTTCCTAAATTAAAGTTTTTTCCATTTTACCCTTCCTTTTGATTATAAGTTTTCGTTCATTCCAATTAAACTAAGGTATACCTATATCTACTTGTATTCAATTGTATTACAGGAGTTAAGACTGTAGTTATAATAACTAATAGTTACTAGGGCTATTTTATATTCCAACGGGCTCTTGATAGGTAGGTACTGAAAATCGTATATTGTCTGAACGAGGCTCTTGGGAGTTCGAAGCTGGAAGACAGTTTCTTCTGAATGCTTCCGTTAAAGAAGTTTGGTGATCAAATCAAGGTCTACCCAGGGCTGCAGTTAGGGATTTGATGATAAAGATTATGCTTAACTTATAACAAAAGCTAGTAAATAGGTAATTATTGAAATTTTGTCCACGAGAAATTTATATTCATCATCATCATCAAACGAGTCGCAGGGGACCGCTAAATCCAGGGGACGCAAGACTGTGTCGTGAAGAAGTTTCCTACAAGAGACTATGTCGAGCTATTGATAATAGCAACTTTCAAAGCCTTACCTGAGGGCATGTTTCCTTAGAATCTAGCGTGCAGGCTATAAAGTTGTCAACGTTTTGCGCGAAGGTCGTGCTCTTGTCCTGTGCTAGATGTAAGGCGTAAGCTCGCAAGGCAGCGCCGGCACCGCGTGACGTTCTCCCTCCGCGTAAAGCGCGCACGCGGCCCGCTGCTGCTTGGACAAAATAGTAGCATTAAAAAGATCTTGACGTAAGACTTGATCCTGCAAAGGTATTACATTAATTTCAATATAATTCTTCTAGAAATTGTCTAAAACCCTGAAAGTTCGAAGTAGACGACCTATTGAGAATAGCTTAAGATTTTTGTCGTTGCGAAATAACTCTAATAAATCTTCGATGACTATCGTCTGCGTCGACAGATGATTATTAGTTACAAAAACAACACAACAATTAAACTAGTTTTAGTATATAGTTCTTCCTAAATTTCAAGTAAGTAGGTATATTATTATTATATTACAGAACTGAAGAATATTTATCGCTTCAGTTCATAAGATCGTTGCTTCCACTTGTTTAGTACTACTATCAAAACAATAGTATAAAAGAATCATTACCTACACAAATAGGAATTTGTGATATCGAAATCTTGATCTTCAAGATCAACAATAGGTTCATCTTTCGTTTTACACAAGCATTTCCTAATACTATTGCACACTCGTTTCCAAAAATTGCTAATGGCATTTAAGGCTCGACGGAAAGGGTTAAGAATCGGGGGTTTAGTCTCATCATCCTTCTTTGCAGATTGATTCAGATCATTGCAATGACAAGCTGGTGGTTTCGCAACCACCTCTGTCTGATCCTTCTGGCCGCTTTTCTCTGCCATTTTTTTACATAAATTACTTAACGCTTCCGTTTTAGCCAAATTCTGTTGGAATCTTGGCTCCATTAATTTTTCACGAGTCACGAACACCCACTCGCTTTGAAAAACGTATTCGTTCAAGGAGTCACAGTAAAAATTTTTGATCGTCGTCAATGCGAATACTTCCTCTGCGCCCGGCTCAGACACCTCCACGATTTGGGACACCTTTGCTCGCTCTACCTTCACAGTATCAAACTTTTCAACTTTCACAGAATCAAACTTCGTCTTTTTTGAAGACCTGCTTGACTTGGACTCAGTCGGTTTCACGCACTTTCCTTGGAACAACCTTTTGAACCACCTCATGTCCGATCACCCTGCGGTTGCGTCCCGCTTGCACGAAAGATTTAAAGCGATGATTTCTCATTCAAACAATGTTAGTCGAGAAGCGAACACGAGCGACTGCAGGCTCGACCGAGTAGTGAGTAGGAACACGGCACGCGCAGACCTTTAGCCTTTAACCATAATTAATTGTATTTACTGAGCTAATGTAGTTTCTGATAAGAGATGTGCGCTGCGGCCTCATTGTTCGCGTACTGAGTTTATAATTGATTTCAGTAATTGTGCGTAATGAGTCATTAATTTTTATCTGATATGCAACCAGAACACCAACGTATGCGATCCGCTCGTGATCCTATCGTTGTTAATTAAATTTGTAGGAAGAGGTATGTTATTGTCTGTACTTATGCTTTCACCGGTATCGGTGTAATAAATCTGCCTTATACTAGGTTATTAGTTATCATTTAGGTCAACGTTTCTAGACATATAGACAGATCACAAATTCATAATTAACTGGTCATTGTCTATTAACGTATTAAATGTGGCGTAGTATGATAATGTTATTTTAGTACTAACATTATTGTACTATATTGGCTATTATATATTCAACGCATACACATGGCATACTCAGTGATACTTGCCTAATAAATATTTGATGGAAACAAATGTTTAACTTGTCTTAGAAGTAATGCAATTCATGTGTGTAAGTACAATGGTTTATTCAATAATTCAATGACAATGCTTCTTTTTATCACCTTACATAATGGTAATCTTATCAGTATTTACATGTTTCTATTTTAAGTACCTACCAACACCGTAAAGATTAAATTTTACGTAGGTAGGTACTTAAAATAGCGAGAGATCGCTATTTTAATAGCGCCATAATTCACCACTTGGTCCCAAATCCCGATCGATCGAAACTCATAATGCCAATAATAACACTGAAAGCTCAGGAACAACTCAATATCATTTTTCCCCATTTTGCTACCGAACCCAAGCCAAGGTACCGAGCAGCTTTTCGTCTAATTTGTCGATATCACACCTAGGTACTGGCTCAAATTGTTAATTTTCTTATAATTTCTATTATTTCGAATACCTGTGTTATTACCTGGATTCCAAGAACTGTATTTCCTGATTTATAATTTGCATTTATTTAAATGAGTGAGTATCATATTTTCAAAGAATTAGATCTTGATCAGGCATGTGTCTACAAAATAATTACTTAGTTATATTGAATAAAAAAATCTCGTCTCACCTAGTAAAGGATCAAGTCTATCCCTGAAACTTTTTGCCCGCATTGTCCCGTTTCCTCGCCGTGGGATAGGAGACTCCCATTCGCAGGGTTCATCCTGTTTATTGAAATGTGAAAATGTATAGGAATTCACTGTA
This sequence comes from Maniola jurtina, assembly GCF_905333055.1. Classification (NCBI taxonomy): domain Eukaryota; kingdom Metazoa; phylum Arthropoda; class Insecta; order Lepidoptera; family Nymphalidae; genus Maniola; species Maniola jurtina. The sequence continues at coordinate 4,818,616 of NC_060044.1, forward strand.
GAACACATAAGAACCGAATTTTATATATGTATTACAGACACGCCTATATTTAAATTTGAAATAAAGAATTTTAATTCTTGTGAACTTTTGGCTTGACAAAACAAGACTTAAAGAAAGCATTATTAATGTTGTAATAAGTCTAAACATAATTCAGCTAAGTACAAAACGCGGATTGGGGGCTACTGCTTCTTGTAAAAATATAAAGCCTACCAATTTGGATTAGAACTAAGCAGACTAAGCAAGTTTCGGGAAAATTCTAGAAAGAAGAATTGAGATGAGTACGTGAGTGGTAAGAACATGATAATGAGTGAAACGACTTACGGTTTCGTAACAAGGCTGGTTGTTTGAAGGTGGTATGAGGCCGTCCCATTGTGTGCTGTCCCATGGTTCTGAGAATACTGTGCCATCATCGCTAGCCTGTAACATAAAAGTGAAGTTTTTAAAATTTTACAAAATGTCACTTATTCTTATCAACATGATGAACACTTCATAATTTATTGGTTCAGGGATGGTATGACGGTATACATAATTTTATCATAATTGGCAATTTCATTGTTCCCATTTACAATAACAACTGAGACACTACCTTGACATTGATTTATGGATTTATATTTTTTCTTAACTACCTCAAGTTTGGTCTGCTGGGGGCTTTGGATGCAGTTAGTTATCGTTATGGAGCCACGCTAAACAGATAATTTTCAACTCAGATCACATCATCACTTAGTGTCAAGTGAGGGTATCAACCATCTTTGATCGAATACTAATAAAAAAAGTACTTCATTAAAGTAATCAATGTTTTATACCTGTTCAGATAGTGGTCTGAGATCATGTACATTGTCGTAACATGACGCTCGTGGAGGAGAACGTGTTTCTTCCGGAAGCGCCACAGGCTCAGCATTAAGACGTAAATCTGGAAACCTAAAAAATAGAAGCATGTATTTCAATTACGTAATACGTTTTATGATTTCCTATTTGAGTAATATAGATCCCACCAAAAACATTTCATGTAAAGGTTGCTAAGACTCACAAGTTCATAATGCTGTCACTGTTAAAAAGTTATGAGACCTCTAATCGAGCCAAGCCCCTAGCTGAGCTTCGATTTGTGCTGCCCATGGGTCCACATGTCCAAAGTATATAGCTCTTAAGTGCTCTTGACTGTATCACATTTACAAAAATAAATAACAAATAACTCTATGTACAAGCTCTGATTCTACAAACCCTACATCTTGGTTAACAAGTGTAAATTAAAAATTTTCAACACCCCCGACAAATCATTTTCAAATAAATAATTATGTATATCTAGGCAACGTCCATCTTGACAGCTTGACATTTGTCAATTGACACTTGAATATTATGAACCTAAGGGTTATCTAACCTTCTTTTCTACAAGAAAACTAGAAAATAGCTGATAAATTTTAAACGGCTGAACCAATTTTTTTGGATTATAGCTAAGAACACTCTCGATCAAGCCACCTTTCAAACAAAAAAAAGTAAATTAAAATCGGTTCATTCGTTTAGGCGCTACGATGCCACAGACAGATACACAGATACACAGACATACAGATACACAGATACACACGTCAAACTTATAACTCCCCTCTTTTTGGGTCGGGGGTTAAAAATAGTATGGCTTGGCCGTTTAATGTACGTGGAATTTTTAGCAAGTATAACATTTCAGCTCAGAACAGCTTGTGCGACAGTCAGGAAATGGCCCCACAATACAATTTAGTGATTGTCGCACAAACTATTCCTTGTGGACTTAAAATATGTAATGTCGCGTAATATGGTTTGATTCACTTGACGATTCTATCCTGTTCTATAACGGGATTAGGAATTTTCTGGTGGTATTTACCTTTGTGCAACAACCTGGTGAACAGTGAAATGGTGTACGCTATCATCAACGCCGCTCAGTCGACTTTCTTGCTCTGCAAGTGAAGGGAATGTGCCGTTTTCACCGTTTGAGCAATCGTCATTTTTGTCTGTAAAAAATACACATTTTACTGAGGGACACTTGATCACTATTATTCTTTTTCTCTTTGTTTTGCCTCAATAATATTATGTATGCATTGCCTTATGTCCAATGTTACTTTAGCTAAGCTGTTTGTTATATGTATGTTTTGCTATTACGCATAAAAATAAATAAAAATCTGCTTTAGAGTTTATAGGTCCCTTTCATATGATACCCCACTTGGTATAGTAATCTTAACTTGGAAATTGAAACACATTTTTTTGTGATGTGCCCACAAATTCACGGTTTTCGGATTTTTCCTTTGATTGTGCTATAAGACCTAACTGCCAAATTTCATGATTCTAGGTCAACGGGAAGTACCTACCCTATAGGTTTTCTTGACACTACACCACAGACAGACGGACAGACAGACCCTAAAAATATGAATCCTTATTACTAACTTATAAACTGCCAACTAGAGTCCACAGCCCAGGTCTGCTCGTTTTTACCAGTAGGTGGTTTAGCTGCAACCCTCGGTGGTTCCACTGGTTTCATTTTTGGCTTGCTTCTTAGCGACACCAGGTTGTCGACTGATGTTGACGTGTTTGGGGATGATGCTGTAAAATAAAAATTATATTTTTTTTCCATTTTCACTATAATATGGTAAAGTTCTTCCAATTCACCAGAGTGCGTGAACTTTACTTGTGGTTCAAATTCAAATTTAAAATATTTTTATTCAATTGAACTTTTACAAGTGCCTTTGAATCGTCAAAATAATCTACCACTGGTTCGGAATGCCATTTCTACCGAGAAGAACCAGCAAGAAACTCGGCGGTTGCTCTTTTCAAGTATTCAATTTACAATAATATGCCATACTGTACTATACAAGCAATTACAGCCCCGTGTATTGTTAAGTCGTGTACGAGCACATTGCGTAAATGTGCGTGCCTGTTGGACCAATCAATCGCGAGCAAATGCACACATTTACTTTACGTGTGTGCTTGTGTTTGTAAAATGCAATATTTATACAAAACTTTATTTGTCTGTTACTTATAGGGATATCAATCAATCAGCCTGTTTGTGTCCACTGCTGGACATAGGCCTTCCCAAGAGCGTGCCACTACATACGATCCTCCACCTTCCTCATCCACCCACTTCTCGCTATCTTCTAAAGGTCGCTAGTCCAGCGGGTTGGAGGTCGTCCCACATTGCGCTTGCTAATAAACGGTCTCCACTCCAGAACACGTCTACCCCAACGGCCATCAGGGATATGATAGTAATTATTGATGATTTTTTATAAACTTACGTGATAGTTCTTCAATACTGTGCATGTCCCGAAGTGGGTAGTAAGGATGATTCTGAGTTGGTGGTTCTGAATATCGTTGTGAGAGATTCACCACACCAGTTCTTAAGAGCTTTCGTCGTTGTACCGGTGGTATAGCGGCCTGAAAACAATCATCATGTATAAGTTAAAAGGTTTAATGTTACAAGCTAACAGTAGCACTAGGTTATCTTAGCTAACTCTTCTGCCAGGTGGACTTCGACGAGCGCTTTGTCATGCAGAGCAAAGTGCAGACCAGAGGGCGAATAGGTCGCCCATGCGATAAAACTACTAAATTAAGTCTGTTGTGGGTAGGGAGAAGTGGCAAATGCTCGTGATGCGTCTAAACATCTGCCCTCAAATACGTCGTTTCGTGATGACTATGACCGTTTTGCCACGAGTATTTCGACGACGAAGAAGAAGAATCTTGTGAACTTGAATTCTCTTGTTTGTGCCATGCTTTATGTACAGTCAAAGACCGTAAGTTGTTTACCACCTTAATGATCATAATCGCGTGGCACGGTTATGCACATGTGTTAGGTGTGTATGGCGTGATTATAGAAAAAGGTCATAAGTGCGACAGGTTTTTGATGCAATAGTTTCTCGGAATTGCTACTCGAATTTGAGGCCGACCGTACTTACTTCTTTTATTGCATCGACTGGATCGGCATAAAAAGGACTGCCAGCATGCTCCTTTTCCGAGTCTTCACCTTTCGTGCAGTCATCTTCTAATTTAACAGTTTCCATACTTTCAATGTTATTATGGTTCTCTCTTAACTTTAAGGCAGCTTCTATTTCTTCAGTCAATTTCTTATTCATATTCATAGCAATGTTAAGTTTGTCTGGCCTTTTTGGTACAATTTCGCCTTTGCTGTTTGTCGTTGCTATAATTTCGCTGGAGCCGTTAAAACTTTTCTTGAGGGAATTGTCGGAGAGATTTTTCTTATCATTCAGACTTTCAGTTGAGTTGAGTATTATCATATTTTCTTTTTCTAAGATAGATTGTGTGCTCCTTGCTGCGTTCAATTTAGCTATAAAACAATAAGCGAGGATATAAATTAAAATTGGTATATACAAATAAAATAATATAAAAGAATGAATGATATTATTACTTAGATTTTTTAAACTTTTACTTACGCAGTGTATCTGGAAGTAGATCCGGCCTTTTACTCTTCATCATACCATTATTAACATTATTGTCATTCTCAGACTTAAGAGGTTTAAACGTTGAGCAATTATTACTCTCTGGTCCCCATATGTCTTCATAGTCGCTTACTTTATCCACCAAAGAACTTCTATAATATACACCTGGTGATTCAAGGATATCTGATTCCTAGAATAAAATCAATGTTATTTATTTAATCAGATTTTTATTACTGATAACTTTCAAATTATTTTCATCTAGTCTATTTGATATTTAAATATTTGATGTCCAGTTGATGCCGTGCGGTTAATATAATTTTTGCAACACACAGAAAAAAATGATATGGCTTTATAATACTTTAATTAATGATTACTTTATGTTCATGCATTTGTGTATCAAAATGCCAATCCATAGCGTTGACTTGGCTAAATGTACAGCATACAAAACTAACTAAAGTTGTGTAAATAAATCTTATTATCTATCAACTCGCCTGATAGTGTCTGGATTCCTTCCGTAGAGAGTGCTTACTCCTCCTTGATCGACCAGAAGGTGTTGTACTCGTTGTATTAGTATTAGGTGACAACACTTTATCTTTACAAGTCATAGGAGACACAATAGAATGATTAGAAGTGGGAGAAAATACATTTTTATTACAAATAGGTGAACTTCGAGATATAGGAGAAAATACCTCACTTTTATTAGTTTGACTTATGGGTGAAAAAACTCCACTCTTTGAAGAAATAGTATCGTTAGACACTGGTGAGTTTATTTGACTTGTCGGTGAGAATATGCCACTGGTAACAGAGTTCGTCCCATTTGGAGACACTAATTGGTTAGAAGCGAAAGCGTTGCTTGACTTAGTCAAAGAATTTGCTATCGGGTCGACTGAATCGGATGTGTTCGTCTGAGACTGAGGTTCTAAAGGTGATCCCACGTCAACGCCATTCTGTTCAGCAATTTGTCTTTTGAAGCTCCCGTGTAAGCTAGCTGTCATTGTACTAATACACTCTCCTTCTGGTGTCAGACGGTGCATCATATTCTACACAGGAACAGGAACATTTTTTAAGTAAGAATACGAATCAATATTACAAATTAGCTACTTATTAGTTAACAATTAATATGTCTCCAGCAATAGGCCAATTAACTATTTTCTACAACAAAAACATGCTATTTGCCAAACGCGCGCCATGCCTTATTAATAAAGATCTGCTCACCTGCAAATCTCCATTAGAATCTGTTTTCGATGCATCCATTATGCTGAACCCAGCCTCGGAATTGTTATTATTGATGGCGTTAGACGCAAGCGTTAGTTGTAGCCGGTCACTTTGTATGCTTTCATTGATTTGATGATTGTGTATTTGTGTGTTGTTAACGCTGAATGTTACCGTTGTTGTTACGGTTATGTTTCCATTTGTAGCTTTGTTAATTGGACTAAAACAAAGGGCTTCGGATTGGGGAGATAAAGATATTTTAGGGAACGGTGGTTTTGCCCATCTCGGTGGTGGGGGAGGTGGAGTTGTTTTAACATTACTAGAATGAGTTGGTGAGTGTAGATTGTTACAGGTTGGAAATGTATGTGGATGTGTTATATGCGCCTGAAAACAGGTATAGCCATTTGTTAATATCGAATCAATAAATAACATTATTTGATTTATCTGTACAACACATAGTATCGCGCTATAACCACAATATTGACACTATTTATTTGTAAAAATAATTTCGTTTGCTAAATATAGGGGTTCCTAAAGCGTTAATAGAGTTCAAATGGCCTGTAATGGACCTTTTGCAGTCATACCACGATCCTACGTCATAAGCTTACAAGCTGTAATACAAGTTTTTATACAGTGGTACTTACAGTACTTGACATCAAGTTTAATGTGTTCGGTGGGGTAGGTCGTGGTGCTCTTATAAATGATCCGGTTGGTTTCGCTGGCGGTGATGGTGCAGTTCTGCCTTTGAATGTACTGAGGCTCTGGCTTTGATTCGGTGGGGAGCCAGATGTATCTACAGGGGACATTTTGAGGACAACATTCTGATCCTTGTCCGGACTTAGGATGTGTTCTCGTGAAATCGCCGTTGTACCTGTAATAGGAAAAAATTACAAATAAGTGAAACTTCTTTAAATGCTTCTTCAATTAAACAATTGCTAGGATTATTTAGTTTGTAGTTTTAATTTATTTTTTGCACGTTCATTATTGTTTTTTAAGTCACTAGGTAGTATTGCAAAAATGAATCTTCGAGAAAAAATAGGCCACTTCAGCTTGTCCTTAGGATTTTAGGGTTAGAACATACATCCAAAAATTTATTAAGTCCGTGCGGAGTAGGTACCTACGTCTTAAGTGCCAATAAATCAAGGATGTCAAGTTATTCAGATTTTTAAAATAGTGTTCTTATATCCTGGGAGACCAAAGTATATTAAATAAAGAGATACTTACTGGCATTAAAACTGCTAAGACTAGATCCAGTGTCAGACGGCGTAACGGCCATAGGAATAACTCCATTGGCCAGTTGGCACGGTGAGAGTAAATTGTTCGGGTTGTTCTTCGGGTTTGCCATGGGGTATCCCCAAAACTCTTGGCCGAGTAGAGCAAGCGAACTGAGTTGGTGACGACTTTTTGCTTCACGTAGAGGCTTCGGTAACTGAAGCTGCACTGGTAACTCGTCACTGTAAAATGATAAATAGATTAAATACTATTTGGAATAAAAAGTTTTTTTTTTAATTTACAGACTAGCGCTTGGCTGCAATCAGACATGCTAGCACTGCAAGTGATGATGCAGCCTAAGATGGAGCGTGCTTCAAAATTACCTATTTGTTTTCAAAATCACCTAATTTCTTTGTAGTTACATCCAAGGATTTTTATATTATTAGGTTATACTCGTTTTGATCTTCATATTTCTTATTTTTGAGAGCTTGTACTTACTTACTGTGCGTGTGCAGTTTTTATTTCACCTATTTTTTTTATTAACTTAGGAGTCAATTATTGTGGAAGGTACCGTACATTTTTAGATAGACAATTTTGAGATAGTTAAACTTAATTAGTTAAATGTATGTATGTGTAAGGCATCGAAATAGTATCAATTACTTAATTAAAGTGGGAAACGAGTAGAAGTGAGGTCTAAAACCAATTACTTTGTACGTACCAGCATTGAGAATAATGTGCAATCAACTCAGGTATATTATCAAAGCGGTTGTGCGACGTCTCTAGCCCGATGCGTCCGCTCGACGCTTGTATCAGATAGTGCTCGATGTACGGCCCTTTATCTGCCGGCAGGCGGACGCTGATCGCCATCGTATCGGGCTGGCTCGATTGGCGCACCACAAAGTTCTGCAAAATTGATTTTGCCGGTTACTTTTAGATAATCCTCTTCTGAGTTATCGGGGTTCTTTTACGTCCGTTTCCAATCTAACTGTAACCTGTAGATAAGTTCTTAGTAACGTTGTTATTTTCAGAACATTATACAATTTTTGACAAATAACTTTAAAAGTTAAGTAACTAATCTACAGATTACAGACAGATTAAATATTGAAAACGAACGTTAGTTTGTAAACTAACTGGCGCAGTTTGTAAACTAATTGTGTTTGCAATGCTCCAATCTTATTGGAGGCTGCTCGATTAGTTGAAGGTTTAGGGCGTAAAAAATTCTACAGGAGAGAGCCTTGGATGAATAAATACTCAGGATGGTATGCTCCGAAAAGTCAAATGAAGCAGGGGAACTGTCAGTTATCAGTTATGGAATGATACCATTCACATATGAAAATTTGCCTATTTTCCTATTTTTCCCTATTTTTCCCTTTCACGATGATTATTTAAAATGAGATCTCATTAGATTAGTCTTTATTATGATAGTTACAAATCGATGGATGTTCGATTCTAGAAAATAATAATTTATCGATTGCAACGTATTAAAATTTACCTACTCTGTTTTTACATAATTTTGATTAATTACAGTATAGGGCCTCTGGCCTTATTGAAAATCTCTGCTTAACAGGGTGCCCATCACCATGTTTACTATATAATCGTATCCTGACAGTTAAAAATAAAAAAGTTAAAAAGTCAATTAATATAAAAACGCAATATATTCACTAAAAATATTTAATAATAATCCAAGTATGTACCAGTTAGCGATTTTATTTAGCGTATCTCGCAGGGTTAGTAGACTATTCACTACTTTTGGTGTTATACACCGGGCAAGTTTACATCCCTATATCGTAGATCTCTTACCAAATTACACAAAGCGGCTCTTGGGTAGCGGTTTTTTTTTTCTCTAAGCCAAATTCAAAGTTATTTATTCAAAATGGGTTCATATTTTATTTGTCTTGTGTTTTCTGACATTTATGACCTTAAAAAATACCTAAATAAAGATAAATATTCTAGCTATCCGTATAGCGTCCCATCTTTGACCACATCACGCGTGACGAGTCCTCCGTTCGTCGCTAAGGTTGTTTTGGTGGGTGCCTACTACCTATCATGGACTAACTATAACTAAATAATATTATTAATGTAGTAAGATTTTGATTACCTATTTATTTATTTCTTTATTGCACACACAAACATATACATTTACAAAAACATAGAAGACAACATGGTAAGTACATTGGTGTACGTACACCAATTACGTAGGTACCTAGGTACTTCATGATAAATTTGGCATGCAGCTATTATGACGGAGACTGGTATATTAAATGTACTACAATTTAGTAATAAGTTTTGTTTTAGTTAAATTTCAATATCAATTTAAAATCTTTTAATTAACAAAACAGCCTTTTTCGCTTAGTTATATTATGATTGTCATCAAAAATAAAATATAAATTTGTCTAAATATAATGAAAAAAAAATTGCTCATTTTTAGGCAAAATTACCCCATTTATTTTCTGACAACCCTAGACTTCAATTTGAAGTTGTGTAATTTGCACAGCACGATTACGATACGATTTAAAATTAAATTATTTCATTGAACTGTCAAACAAAAAAATATAATCACTACGTTGTGTCAAATGCGTATCGGAAGGTGTTAAGTGGCCAGTTTCGTAGAATTTATGTTGAGTTTGTGTGCGTGACGTGTAATTACAGAGATTTGGTCGATAGTGGGTCGATAGTTGTGCTTCCTTCGTTTGTACGGCGGGGTCACCGGTTGGAGAGAGCATGGAAATAATTTGGTCGAATCACGAATGTCATAAAAACATCAATTCTGATTTCTAAAAATTTCTAAAATTTAAAAAATATTCTAACAATGTTTATATTGAAAAATTGAATTTAACCTTAAACCACAGTTTTATTGAACCATGCTCCTTTGAGTTGGCATAAAGGGATACCTAAACGTACTAACAAGGAAATTACAAAAACACAAAGTCACAGATTTCTATCCATAACCTCAATATAATACAATAAGTTAAGAAGCTAGAATCTTTGGCTCGTCAACTTATTTGTATGAGTTTGTTACGAGTATTACATTATAAGTAACAATACCACTGAATAAACTTACCCCTTCCTCCTTTCCTTGTAATAAATGGAATGCTCCAGCTCTCTGGATTCCAGGAAGGAACCACACAGGGTGCGTCCGGATCAGTCGTTCCAGTACGCCAATGTCGCATGGTGGCTGTTCCTCAGATTCCGATCCTGAGGATCCCACGGATGAGCAATCACCTTTGGCACCTTCACCGTCTGATGATAGGCTCTCTCGACTCTGGAAAGGTTATAAAAATACGTTGGTTTATATTTATCTCTTTAAATATTAGGTATCTATTGTATTTTCTGTTCGGAAAGTATAACTTTGGGTCAAGAGGGTCAAACATCTTTTAAGAAAGTAAAGAGTTTAGGTAGATATTAGACTTTAGTTAGAGGCATGGCCGAGTTCGGAGTCACAACTAAGTATTTTACACTTCTTCAAGGTTCTCACGTTTCACCTTAGATTGCTTTGCTATTTTTATTGTAACTTGCTAGATGAGAAAAAATTATGCTTATCACTGACAAACGATTTTTATCAGTGATGGACATTACTTAGTTCACGACATCACTATGCTTAGCGATCTTGAAATTCCAAGAAAGTAATGCCTATATATTATGTAAATTTTAGAACGTTAATTTTAGAAAATGTTATAACAATTTTTATTAACAAACGCTAGAAAGTGTTTTTTATAACACAGACAGCTTGTATACTTGTAGTAAGGCAGCTGCGTGACAATGCATCGAAATCTGTTATAATGTAGGTACATTGCATACAATTAACACCGTCTACATACTTAACATGCCCGGAAAAAGAGGCAACATAATAGTACCTATCTACTTTTATTTTCAAATATGCCTTTGTTTTCAAGTACAGAGCGAAACATTTAGCTAATTGCTTTCGGTGCTTTTAGGAAATACACAAACATTTAGAAACTTGTAGGTATAGCAGCGTAATATAAGACTGCGGTGAACTTTAATGTACTTAGGTACAGAAAATTAAAGTTAATACTGGAGACAAACTATTTTAGAATCTCGTAGTTATGATCAAAAATATGGTTTTAGACCTAACTTTAGAAGCAAAAATATAGAATTTTTTTTTTTCAATTAATTTTTTAAATAAAATAATGTATAGTATTGTTATTATATTGTATAAAATATTATATAATTTTTTTTAATAAATTCAATAAAATTTCATTATTTTATCAATGGAAGCACAACTCTCAGCGAGAGGATAATAACCCAGAGATAATCCAGATATGATGAGGTGTATTTGCAACTTTATGTGTTTATATCCTCCGATAATATAATTTCTGATATAATCATTTTAACATAAAGGGGTAGTAGTATTGGAAACGAATTTGACGCCAACTTCAAAAACTATGCCTACAATAAAAGATTTGATTTAATAGGTAGCAAATAATTGGTTTGAATCACTGCAATTTTAAAAATATTTTATAGTTTTCAGTCTTTTTGAAGTTCATTTTTTTAAAGTTTTTTATTTATTTATAAGAACGTTGACATAATTTTTGAAAACTCATTTCCGCGTTTATAATACAGTTTAATTTGTTATAAATAGAATACTATAAGATGCTCTAAATAGCGTTTTGGGCGTTTTGCCAAGCTCCTGGCGACCAGATAGTGTCGTAAGCCGGGAATTAGGTCCTACTTCGCAGACTTCCTACATTTTCTTTTGATTACATCTGTAATATATGGCCGCCGCAGAGGCTAGATTAAACTATCCGTTAGCTTCGGAATAACTTTATTGGTACTCATAACTTAGATTATTTGTTGAGGATGAGTAAACCCACTGTAGTCTGCGTTTAAAATGGAGCAAGTTTGTAACATCGGCACTTCTTAACTAGATATTTAGTATTCGCTGTTAAATTCAACATTAGAAACTTTAGTCTAGTACTTCTCGTTCATTAAAACTATTCAAATATATCATTCCAATAACTTATCTGCTCATCGTTCTGTTTTTTATGAGCTTTGACCAACCAATGGTAATTCCTTAATGGTAGGTACTTTACTTACAATTTTATTCGACTGAATAAATTGAAAAGGGTAAACTCATTAATGCTAATACTACACCTAAATGCAAAAATATGTCTATGCCAAAATTTGATACAGAGAATAATTGCATCTCGGAGGAGGACCTAGGAAAGGTACATTTGATCTCAGAAAACCAAAGAGTTCCCACGGGATTTTTAAAAATCCTAAACCCTCACGGATGACGTTGCGAACATCATCTATTCAACACAGACATAGCTTGCATCCTGGAGACAAACATATACTACTTTTGAATCAACGAGTTCCCACGGGATTTTTAGAAACCTAAATCTACGTGCACGAAGTCGCGGGCATCATCTAGTAGAAAATATATATTTCAAAGGTTGGTTAAAATTAGCAACCTAATGGTAAGAGCATTACCATAAATTCAATACCCATTGAAACCGACCGCTTTCCACGAGTAGCTTTTATATCGAGACGGTATTCTACGACATATTTTCGACGCATTCGCTTCAAAAAAGCTCTTTGTTCAGAAGCTTCGGAATATTTTTATATTACGATTACCATAATTACATGCCAATTTTCCCGGATAATTTTGTATTTTTGTGAAACTTTTATGGCTACTTTGCATTTATTTTTATGTGTTTTACTTGAAAAATGTATTTAATATTATATTTATCTAAAAAACTAACTTACAGCGCTATAAAAATTATGATTATGATGTACCTACTTACCGTAAGGGATCGATTCAGATTAAACTTTTACGATTTCCTGAAAATCATCTAACGATTTTATTAGTCAAAAGTGCAGCAAAAATCTGATGACAATTTTATCAACGTAACATAACCGGCCGCCAAATTGTACCTACCTGCTTATATTTTGTTTTGCTTTGTATGTGTTTTTTCTGTAAGTATTAATTTTGAAGTGTACCTACAATAAAAGTACATATTATATTCATTTATTCATTCATAACCTAACGAACTTTTTAAACTATCTTTACTTAATTCCTTAATAATTTTTTTTTTACTGGGCAAATTTATTCAGAAAGTAATAATACAGATTTTCATAAATGTTAAAAAAACTTAAATATAAAATTTATAAAACAAAAATATCATCCAAATCACGAGGTAACGCAGCCAGTGTTCTGGGCACCCTGCCTCGTTACAGTGATTTGGATGATATTTTTGTTTTATAAATTTTATATTTAAGTATTTTTAACATTTATGAAAATCTGTATTATTACTTTCTAAAGAAATCTAGAAAGGAAAAGTACTCTTTCCGAACCACTGGCAAAACTTTTTAGCCACGATATTCTAGATACCTACTATACTTCTACGGTCAAGGATCCTCCTGCCTGCCACTTTTCCCTGCATGAAAAGATGAGGGTCTATTTTTTGGTGTTACGCATGACGTGCCCAAAGTACCTATTCTAATTTCTTTTTCTTAAGGCCGTAAATATCTATGGAACCTTCCCCATTTTCTAACACAGTGCTATTACGTACGTGATCTGCCCAAGAAATCTTAGCATACCTACCAACTTTCACAGTAAGCAATAAAAATTTGGGAATGTAAGGAATTCCCGAATACATGGTTACCCTATTTTTATCCGATTTCTCGGTAAAAGGTTCGACGCGCATCCTCCACAAAGGCGGAAGGCAAGCAATTTCACATAATAATCATACGTTCCCGTTTCATATGTTTTTTTGTTTATGCCTAAGGTTATTTCTACCCTTTGGACGGTCATCGCCCTCTTATTACCATGGTAAAGATAAGAATAAAAATGGGAAAATGTGTGCTAAAGCGCGTACATACCGTTTTTTATTTCGAGTACCCTACGGCGTAACGCGAACGTTTGTGGCAACTTTTTCAATATTAGCGTAATAAATGTCTGATTTTTAGGAGCGGATGAGGGGTAGCTTTTAATTTAAAAATCTTTTCTAATATATTATGCTTTCTATAATTTCAATGTGTCTTCTTTGCATAAATTAGATAAGTATTCAGTTAAACATGCGATTTTATTTACCCTGCTTCCAACTTAGATTGCATCATCACTTACCACCAGGTGGGATTGCAGTCAAGGACTAACTTCTATAAGAATTTAAAAAAAAGGGAACTCGTACAAGTATTTGTCAACTTGTGCTACCTCAGTTTTGGCATAGGTAACCAAATTATAGACTTGAATATACAATGGTTCATCGTTTAGGGCTGTCAGCGCTGCTAATTGAGACAAAACCGCGTGCACAATATTGCATATTAAGCACGACGTAGTTTAAAATTTAAATCACCAACATTTGTTACAATTAGTTGCAGTGGTAATGAACGGAACGCGTTGTGTGGCGGGGAAATTAAACGATTTTAATGAATCTGAGTGTAATTAACTAAACTCCTAAACTTTAAAATAAAAATACTTAACGTCGTTTAATGACCGTAATAAATATTAATCCTATATGTAATCTGTATCGATGAGTTACTTAGCAATGTAGTTTTGTAGTAAAATTTGTATAGCCCATACAAAATGACTTCTCACGCGCTATTTTAACTCTATGGGTCAATTGCTGTCATGCTAAAAGGGTTCATCAATTAAACAAGGACAAAAATCATACTTTCAATTCAATTCAATTCAATTTATTTATTTGCTGATACAGGCTTTACAGGTGTAATTATAGAATTAGTCCAGCTGTATCACGCCAAGCTTTTGACATGATATTTGACACATAAAGTTAAAATGGCGTATGCGAACTCATTTTTTACGCATAATATGGTCTTTTTGACAATTGACAACGTTGTTAAGTAAGTAACTTATCGGCACCTTTAAAACAAGAGTGAATAGGCATCTTCTAGATAAACACGTCCCATCTTAGATCACATCATCACTTTCTATCAAGTGTGATTGTGGCCAAGCGCTTGCCTATAATGAAAAAAATCGGCAGATTGATTTATTATTAATTTCTAACGTAAGCCCATAGACATCCAAAGTTGAACTTGCAGATTTCTTATAGAGATTTCCATATTTTTAATATTCCATATTCCATAGATACTCTTGAGCCATTTGTGACCCCTTAGTGGGGGGTCCAAAAACGCTGCTTTCTGATGTGGTGTCACTTTTATAGCACCCTGAGATCTCTACTACGTCGAAAAGCCCACCCGTGAGTATGCTAGGTTCCTAACGTTCGATATGCATAGAAAGCATTTCTCAACTTCTTTTTAAAACATTTTCAGAATTATTTCAAAGCCCAGACCGTGAAAATTAAGGCATTTGAAAATGAATTTGAATGTCCAAATACAGTTTATAAATATCATACAGAGAGTCTTAATGTCTTAGGAATAAGGGATATTTTTGCTTTTAAAATATTTATTTTAGTCGTTCTACGTTGGAGCTTTCAAAAGCTGGAATTGCAAAGAACTAGCGGTATTCAACTCAAGTGAACTGAATTGCGATAATAGCAAACTTTCAACTAACAAACTATATAAAAAAAGACTGGGGTTGTTCGTTCGTTCCGTTTTATCGTAGAGTTGCAATGAAAGGGGTTTAAACATAGAGCTCAAATTCCAATTAAAATTCGGACCTAATTTCTTCGAAACAGCTTTATATACTTACGTAGTTATAGTCAGAAACTAATGAAATTATTAAAGTCCGTATAGGCATAATTCATACAATAATAATTATTTTTTAAAAGTAAAAACAAATTTGTACATGTGTACTAGGCGTTTCGTGCGACACATATTGTTACGCGTAGCGATAAAGACTACATCATAGGACTACATATTAACACGGGGTTTATGCACCTTTTGACACCTTTGAGCGTGCTTCAAAAAATGACAGCCCGTTACCAGGATTGGTCAGAAACATATAACGAATTTACTTACTGAAAACTCTATACTATTACTAGTATCAAATAAGGGTAGTATAGTATGTCAACAAAAACATAACTTGGGTAGTAAGTACCCAAGTTATGTTTTTATTGACTTAAATTACCGTTATCGAAGCCTTCCAAGAGACTAAACTTAGGAAAAATCTAAAACTCGTGACTTCTTGATCGGTCCAGAGAAATTTTCGATTTATCGTATCTCAAAAGGTTTATCGTTACCAAAGGGGTATGGGTTTAATAAAAATTGCCATACCCTTCCAGGTTAGCACGCTGCCATCTTAGACTGCATCATCACTCACCATCAGGTGTGATTGCAGTCAAGGGCCTTGTATGGATAAAATAAATATCTCATTGTGGTGAGTTAACCAAAAATAAATAAACCAAGACCGTACGCCGCCTGCAGGTTGGGGAGGCGAATAAACAAAATTCGTATCAGGCGGTGTAACTGGCCTGTGCCAAATAAACGATACTGCACACCCGATACTTGCACACGGCTGACTGCGGTTGCAGATATAAGGCTTAAATATAAATTTTACAAAATTGAAAGTTGAAACCTACAAATAATTATTATAAAATAATAAGAAAAATAAAATATTTTACAAAGTGTTGAAAAGCAGTTAACTGGGACAATCAGAGTTAAGAATGGTCTAAAACTCAATTTTGACTACCTTTGACTTTTAATTTGGTGTCAAAAG
The DNA here is from genome assembly GCF_905333055.1 of Maniola jurtina. NCBI lineage: Eukaryota > Metazoa > Arthropoda > Insecta > Lepidoptera > Nymphalidae > Maniola > Maniola jurtina. The sequence goes on from NC_060044.1 coordinate 4,835,047, forward strand.
ATTGGTCAGAATATGTTTTATTGCCAAAAATGCTACAAATGATATTGTATTATGATGGCTGTCTACCTTTTTGTTTTTTGTAATAACTGTTCACCCATTGAGTTATAATAGCCTTAAGCCTCAATAGCTCAACCGGTAGAGGAGTGGACTGAAAACCGAAAGGTCGATGGTTCAAACCCCGCCCGTTGCACTATTGTCGTACCTACTCCTAGCACAAGCCTGACGCTTAGTTGGAGAGGAAAGGGGAATATTAGTCATTTAACATGGCTAATATTCTTTAAAAAAAAAAAAAAATAGCGATCGAATGTAAAAAGTAGTCAAAACTACATGACGATGCCTTGACGATGCAGCATAACAAGCAAAACTATACTTAGTATCCTATACTTACAATATTATTATGATACTTGTGTATGACTAAGAAACTAACAATCGCGGAACGAATTACGATAGTCCTTGATTTAATGAGAAAAATCCCATAAAACTAATGCTGTAACTTATACCTAAGGGCATTTAATACTTATGACTGTAACTAATGCTTTAATAAGGCAACTTTTCTAATAAATCCTATAGGTCCGAGCTATGGTGTAAATTGTATGTGGTATAGGGATGTCAACACCTCGCCAGCCGACGTGTGTCGTCGTGACCATTGTTGTATGATTCATGGCGACAACGCGACAACCATTACCGCTATCGATTGTGAAATTAATTTCCCGCCGTCTGTCGCAAACTCGAATTTGCAGATTAACTAAATAGTTAAATGTCGTGTGCTTATTTTACATTGTGTTATCAGAGCATATAATTCATGTAAAATTATACAACAATTATTATAAGGAAGCGTTAATGATTATTTGCATGATTTTTGTATTAATTCAGTACATGCTTTATCAACATAAATTCATATAATATCAGTTTTTTTTTTTTTTTAATGTATTGCAATAAAATGTTGCAGGACTTATAGTTAACGTTTTACGAGTAGGTTTAATGTATTAGCACACACATCTTTATAATATTAAGTTTATTAAAGCTCTTTTTTTACAAAGCTTAACACATACGCGTTAGTTACGCCTTTATATAACCTGTATAATATATTAGATTAGATAGCGAATAAATCCCATCATAACACAAACGCAAACAATACCACAAAATTAATTTTACACGAAACAGTAAGCCGCAGAAGCGTCGTTTAAGACCGTATAAATTTAATTGGAATCCAACTTTCCTAATAAATCCACTTTCACATTGCAGCCTCAGGAACATAACTCAGGGACGCGGTAGTAACTGGTTGGTGCTTTTGTGTTAACACCTCGCCGCCGACGGGTATCGTCGCGACCATTGTTGTATGATTCATGGCGACATCGCGAAACCCATTACGGCAACCGATTGTAAAATTAATTTTCAGCTAGATTGTTGCGTTTTCGGGCAATATAGGTGCTTAAAAGCCGCAAATTGTTTTGTATTAATCGCGCCTTTGTGTTTTAACGGATTTTGGTGAACGACCGACGCACTAATTATATTTTGAGCGCAATGCAGCTTACCATATTATGACAGGCCTTTTGACTAATATTATCCCTTGAGCTCTATTGAAATGATAATCTACTTTAATTAATAAGTTTAACCCCATTGTGTGTCATGACGATAAACTCTTATTTGATAGTAAAGAGCAATTTCCTTAAATGTAAGTACTCAATACCATTTACCCTATACAAACTTTTATATCTTTAAAGCTAATACAACGATAATCCCCCTTTCAAATCCACTCAGAAGCCCATCCCAATCTCTCAAGACACAGCTGTGTTGCAAACTCATAAAAATATACTCGTACCTCGACTCTTGACGCTCACTGTCGCATAACAGTTCACTTTAAGGCAACTTTGTCAAGTGCAAAGTGGTCACACGTGCTCAAATACTGCAAATGGGCCCGACGCTTAAGGAGTCAAGGCGAACCACCTGCGGCAGAGTTTTAGAATAGGGCACTCTTAATTAGGTTAATGCTCTGCCGTTATATGAAGGTATGAAACTAAATCAAAGTAGTTACACTGTTACAGTCAGTTACAGTTATGTCACTGGGGAATTTATATTGCTAGTTCTAGACGGTATTATTGCTATCTCTCGGGAAATTTTATAACGTTGTAAATTACAATTATGTAGCACCACTTTAAGCTGTGTATTTCTACTGAAACAGTTGTCTGGAGATCTATTTAGCGATAAGTCTGTTCTATTGCAAGTACAATTTATTTTCAGTTTTCTCCGACTGCTAGCGGACGCAATTTGGAATGAGTAACTACATATTATTTGACCGTGTAGTAAATCGATCCAAATATTTTTAGGCGTTGGCGTCCATTCTGATATATACAAAATTTTAAAAGGCATCCTTAAAGCCTGCAACTCTAGTCATAATCATAATAATAAATATTATAAAATGTGAAAGTTTGAATGCTCATTTTTTCAATGACTGAAGCCGAACCGATTTAGCTGTGGAATACAAATAGCTTACTAGGTACTCTATACTTCCATATCTTGACTTCACACATGGGCGTTCCAGAAGTTAATAGTTCCCACGCAGAAAAAGTCGCGGGCATCATCCAGTAAAGCATTAAATGTTACTGAAGTTTTCATAAAAATGGAGAGCTGGTCCTACAGATTTATTGAATCCACCGAGTTCCCATTTCACCCCGAGTAGGCTTTAAAAAATTAATGAGGTATCCATTTCATCTATAAAAATAAATCCCGGTCGCATTGAAACCGAGTAAAATTTCGAAGCGACAAACTTTTGACGAGGAATCGAATGCAGACGTCGCGAAAAAAAGTCCAATCGAAACACGGATGCAAAACGCAGTCGGCCCGAATAAAAGAGTTACAGTTCAACAAACAAACTTTCTGCGACACTTTAGTTTTCTTCAAGTTCAATCAAAGAGAGCAAACAGCGTTTGTGGTCCAGGGGGTGCAGGGTGGGATGCAGGGGTGCACCGAGATGAGTCACACGGGCGGTTAAAATCAATAAGTCGCCTCGCCGTGCGCCTCGACAAATGTCAGCTTTATGAGCTTGGCTTTTAATTGGGCTTTAATTAGGTTGCTTTTTATTACCGTCTTAATTTACTTCTGGCTTAGCGTTTGATTGTTTTTGTTAGGAAAAATCGAGAGTCGATAAGAAGTTTCTTAGAAAATATTTTAATAATAATCTCTTCGGTAATCAGATTTAGTTATGACGTATAGCTGGCCCATTTTGGCTGAATTTTTTTCCTAATGGGTCTGAAATCTCTCGTTCCTAGATCCAGTGCGTTTTTTTTATTAAATAAAAATAGCGAGCAAACAAGCGGTTCTAGCTATACATTGATATAGCAGTAAGTCAATTTCTACTTTCGTACCTTACCATATCTGAGATTTTTTCATGTAAAATAAAAGTCAATCATATTTTTTTTAATATGGTTTTTGGTAACTTTGTGAGAGCTTTTATTTTTTTGGACCGAAAATAGTTGAAATGTTGAAATTTCATAGTTATTTCATTTTTCTTCCAGACAAGAGAATTAACTACCTTATTTAATTACCCACTGGGCTACTTTAAGTACCTACTTGAACTTCAAAGGTACCTTAATAGGTATAAACGTGAACGGAAACCGGTACCAATTGCCTGTTTATAGATCATTAGTAACTTTGAACTGAATAGCAATGACTTGATAATGACTAATGACACCAAATACGTTTTGAATGAGTAGGTACGGACAGCAAAAGGTAGGTACGCCGAACTGCCCATAATTATTATTTATGAATCATAGCTATGATAGAGCCTTTAGTTCAAAATAGCATTTTCATATTATAATTTAATTGAAGGATCTATTTTATTAACATATGGACCAAACCGTTTTTTTTTAAATCTTACACTATTTAATTTGAAGTGACTATTTGTATTTTTATGGACTCGTATAGTTTTTGATAACCTAAAAAACTACCTAGCAAGTTATTATTATAATAATCATAGATATATGCCAAATGAATAAGTTTATTTACCAAAGTTATTGAATTTCATTAATTGCACATACCACTGTACCTTTTCTATTAATTTATTATGATTTGATGATAAGTACACAATAGCCTGTAGTTTAAAGACATTTATTTTAGTTTTTTTTGTCTGTTTGCTTTATGTTTTAACTTTTTGTGGCGACGAAATGGATACGAATTGGGAAAATATTTCATTACAAGAAGTTTTGAACTTGAACTTCAGTGAGGTAGAATATTCTGCGGGTCTATTCATCGCAATTAGGGAGCCGCAGCACCTACCGGAAGTACTGAATCGACTTCACTGCAGCGGATGCAAATTACCGAGTTGTTTTTTGAACGTAAGTCAACCAGGCGTAGGGTTTCCATATTCCATTGATCAATTCGGAAAATGGATTTTGGACGATTTGACAGGGCCAAAAAAGAACCACACACAACCTATAGTGACATGTAATTATGTGCCATGTGAAAAATATAAGTAGGCGCATGATATGACTTCGTACCTACCTAAGTAGTTCGTTAATACCTTGTTAGCATACATTAATGCACAAACAAAAAATGTAAGTAATTAATGAACACTTCACCCGCTGGATTTAGGTTTTTTTTAAATCTCGTGGCAGTTATTTGATTTTCCGGAATAAAAAGTAGCCTATATCGGTCCCCAATGCAAGTTATATCTGTACCACGTCAAAATCAGTTAAACAGAAGGGTCGTGAAAAGCTAACATACAGAGAGACTTTGGCATTTATAATATTAGCAAGAATACGAATAATTAAGTGGAACTACATCATTGTCCCTAACAGTACCTTTTTTCTTTAATTAAATAGACTAGCGCTTGGCTGCAATCAGACCTGCTAGCAAGTGATGATGCAGCCCAAGATGAAGCGCGCTTGACTAGAAGTTGCTTATTCACTCTTGATTTGAAGGTACCCATATAAAAAGTGGGAGGGAAAACTGATGCCGGAAGGGCGTTCCATATCCTAGCGGTTCGGATCAGAAACGAGGAAGCAAAGTTCGAGGTACCTATTTGGTTCTGTAAAGACAACACAGTTTCTGAGGATTGCTTTATTAACATTTTATAAAATGCCATCCTGTCGACCGTTTGATATGTTTAATTTTTATTCTGTTGAAGTTTTTCAATTTGTAATTTTGCACAACTTGCTACCCTAGTCGGGGGTGCGACAGTGAACACGGAAATGACGGGCAGACCGATAATCGCTGGCTGTTGACAATGGTGGAAATTATACGCTTTTAACTTTTGCCGTCCGAAACTTTTACTAGGCCTATACCTATGCCTGTATGTAGGTACTGCGTGGTAAGCTGGTCTGTTTAGAGTTTATTATGTGTTTTCTGATTATCAAATATTGATGTGATATTGGTACCTTCAAAAGAAGCGTGAATAGGCCACCTACTAGTCAAACACGCTCCACCTTAGTCTGCATAATCAATAATCACTTACTATTTGATATAATTGCAGCCAAGCACAAACCTATACATCAAACTCCAAGCATATTTCTGTCAATCGCCGGCTGAGTGACTGTCGAGCTTTATTATAAGGCCCATAGTAAGCAACTATGGGCCTTATATGTCTATGACTATGTCTCGGATCCATATGCAATCACTGGCAACACCATAAAAGAAAAAGCTCACTGACTTATCAATCAACGTACAACTTAAACCACTGGACGGATCGGGCTGGGCATGCAAACAGCTATGATGACACAGCCATCCGCTAAGAAAGGATTTTTGAAAATTCAACCTCTAAGGGAATAAAATAGGGGTTTGAAATTTGTGTAGTCCGCGCGGACGAAGTCGCGGGCATAATCTATATGTTACATTTCTGTACCTAATACGAGGGAGCTGGCCAGTTGTAGCTGACATTAATAGACGATTAATATAAGTTAAGTCGGATATAAATCCTTAGAAAATGGCTAGTAGTTAGGTAGGTACATCTTCAGTAGACAGTTTAAACGTGGAAATTGCTTCAAGCAATTCGAAGCATTGCATCGGAGTGTCCTTTATGAGCCACAAAGGGTCGTTAACTCGGGGGCAGAGACACTAATCTGGGGGTTAATTGTCACTCCAATGCTCCAGTAAGTGTTGCGTAATGAATATTGTACCCTCCTATAGCATTTCCCATTCCTAAATGGAATTATATCGATGCAAATGAAAACCATAATGAAATAGGTAAATTATTTATGTAACTTTAGTTAAATTTCAAGTAGGTATACAACGAAAAATAAGGCTTAGATACGGCCAAATACTATAATTCAAAGCACCTTAAATATTAAGGAACATGTTTTCTTTGCTGTATAGGAAACCCAACGTGGGTATAATAGTGCACGCAAAATAAGAAGGTACGAGTAAGTATTCCAATCTGAACACGAGGCTTATGACCAAGCATGGACAAAAATAAATTTTAGCCATTTGCGCATACAGCCATATGTTGCTAATTCAGATTAATAAACTACTTCTAGCTCGAGATTGTCTCTAATTTAGGATTTGATATTTTATCTAATAGCTGAGCTATGTAAATAAACCTCTACCTATCCAGAATCACCCTTTTATAAGGCAGTTAAAAATATTCTTCAAAACTTTGAGTTTAAAGTACCTACCTACTCGTATTACAGTTTTAAGTGTAAGTTTGCTACGCCTTGCGAGAGCGATCCTCATCTCGACGTCTACTAATTGCTACTATTATAACCTAAAACTCTTTCAAGATACAATTTTACTCTCAAGACATTATTAGCTGACGGACACTTCGCTGTATGAAAACATGACTTATTCTCGTATTCCAACAATGGTCGGAAGGGTTTAGTACACTGAAGTATGCACAAAGCTACCCGCAATTGACTGGAGTAACACCTCGAGTGCTTTTGTCGGGGCCCTAAGTGCTGAGTGGAGAGTGCAGCTGACGCGTTTGTGTGTAAATATTGTCACTGTATCAACTGGAATGCGGACGTTATGACGTGCAAGAGGTATCGTATTATTCGATGGAATAGCTCTATCCCAAAAGCTGGCAATGTCTGTATCGTCTGTAGTGTATCGTTGCCAATGCACAGAGTAAGGATGTGATCATTACATTCTAGCTGATGGATATAAGTTTTTAAATCGCGTGGAAATCCATTGATTTTCCGGAATAAAAAGTAGCCTGGATATAGGCTACTTTTTATCCCGGGAATAATCTATCACCATTCCAAATTTCAGCCAAATCCGTCCAGTAGTTTTTGCGTGAAGGAGTAACAAACATACACAGATACACACATGCAAACATGCATACACACAAACTTTCGACTTTATAATAATATTAAGTGTGACAGAGGTTCGATGAAGCGTCCAGACAGAGCAATTGTATGAGTGTGGGATGAAGGAGCGACCCGAACTGGCCTTCGTAGTTAGGACCCTATGTTGAAGTCATCAGACTACTGAATCTCTTTTTAACCCCCGACCCTAAAAGAGGGGTGTTATAAGTTTGACGTGTGTATCTGTGTGTCTGTGTATCTGTGTATCTGTCTGTGGCATCGTAGCTCCTAAACTAATGAACCGATTTTAATTTAATTTTTTTTTGTTTGAAAGGTGGCTTGATCGAGAGTGTTCTTAGCTATAATCCAAGAAAATCGGTTCAACCGTTTGAAAGTTATCAGCTCTTTTCTAGTTACTGTAACCTTCACTTGTCGGGGGTGTTATAAATTTTTAATTTACACTTGTTATATTGTGGTACTAGTATAGGATACAACAGAGCAATGTGGTAACACTGTCTGAATTTTAGTTCTCAACTGTTCTTAAGAGTCTATCAAACTAGTGGGTTTACTCACGATCTTTTCCTTCAGTAGTTCTTTCCGTAATTACTTAAAATCCACATAACTCGGAAAATTTAGAGGGACATGCCTATGCACGTCCCTGTTAATAGAATATGTGAATATAATTTTAAGCGAATAGCTTATGTGGAGCAACGACTCAGTTCAAAATGGAAAATGCATTTGCAAATCTAATAATTCTCCGGGCATTGAAAGATGTTACGCTCATGGAAACATTATTCCCGCATTCACATACTCGTAGTAATGGAAGCTAAATTGAAGGTAAGCGAATATTCTGACAACGGACTTATTTCACGAAGAATACTCCCATTTGAATGTTACATAAACAGACAGCTAAATGTATTCCCACATTAAATTGTTGAATATAGAGTGCATATTTTGTACCTATACAGCTATAGATAAAATTTAGCATGCAAATTAAGGTAGAGACAGCGACTATAAAGTTGAAAAAGTTTTGCGAAACTGAAACTAAACACCACGGCACGCTTCATTAGTCTACGGGAATAAAGTTTTCAAATTCTAGTTTAAACTTTCGTATAGGGAACGCGTTTGAACTGCCTCGTTTGTATATCGGCTAGCTTATTCGGTTGAGAATCATGAGCTCCCTCGTTCAAGTCTCAAGGCAAAATTGTCTGTAGTAGTTATGACTGATGAGTTAATGGTGTCACCCCAGGGCCTCGAAGAGCGCGTAAAGTGTTTGGTCCAGCAACTGATTTCTCTCCCGTCATGTCGAATTGCTGTCCGATCGAAATAGGAGACTGGATATAGAGAATAGAGAGAGAAAGAGAAAGCACTTATGATTGTACACACACTAATTGTCATGCGTAGTTGGATGATTAATTGCTGTCGTGGCTTAAACAGTAATAATAATATTGTAAGGGATCACATACCTGGCTAAGGCTGTCGCCTAAACTGCCATCAGCGTCCAAAGATCTGAACAGGTGATTAGATTCTTTAAGTTCCCTCTTCTGTTTTCTGTCTTGGGCCTCTCTCATCGCTTGGCTTTGCAGTCTTTCGAAGAATTCTCGAGGCTTCATCGGTGGATGTTCATCGTCTGGCGGCGGGGGAGGCGGAGGGGGTAACCTTGTTCTCGGAGAGCTTCGAATGAGACATCGTTCGTCATCCTCAGTTGATCGCTCATCGCGATCGGAATCAGAACTCCGGCTGTCCCGACGTCTCACCCCTTGGATATGAGGTTCCAGGAACGTAGCATTTCTGTAACAATAATAGAAAGATTGATTATAAAATTGTCATTTGGAGTGAATAAGTTGGAGTGTAGTCGAGTTTTTTATTACAACTTAGGGCGCGTTTCCACAGAAGCGGAGCAGTGTATTTACAATCAGATGAGTCAAGTTATCTAACGACAACCTGGTTAGTCTATTGAACACCTCTCCACTCTACTCCGCTTCAGTCGGAAAGCAGTAAATCAGCTATATTTACTGTTGAAATTGTTATAATAAAAACAAAATATTAGAGAGTAAACTCAAAACCAATAAAGATTAATTTGAGTTGCTATCAAAAAGAGATAGTGCTTGGGCTCCACTTCACTCTGAAGGTCAATGTTGCACCTAAAGGGACAACTGTAGAGCAAAAGACGTGCTAAGCAAAAAATATCTTTTTTGAAAATGCAAAGGTGTAGTATCATAAACAGTTTTCTAAATAACGACAACCAAGCAAAGTGTCCTAGATTTCCACATAATAATACCCATCCCTCTCAGCAGGTATTCGCAAATAAAACAACCATCTAGCAATCAATAAGCGATACAGGCAAGGAGCCTGCGGCGGGTGATGTCAATATATCGCAGTTACCACCACATGCGCTGAACATTTCCAGCAATTGGCGTCCGTTGGCACCGTTACACAGCCATTACACAATCGATTTACGTGTCTAAATGTCTATACCAACGGGGCACCCACGGCACATGGGGACTGGAGTACCACTGACCAGACCAAAGGGGCATTAACCAAGATTTATTTCCCCGGAATGGCCCCTAGCGTATTAATTAAAAACCTCTACCGGGCGCGAGATTGTGGAGGCACAGGCTGTATTGAGCATATTTTCCGATTATACTTATTAATGACTGAATGATTTCCGCAATTATTATAACCTATAAGTTCACGAGACAGACAGACAGACAGACAGACAGATGGATGGACAGCGGAGTCTTAGTAATAGGGTCGCGTTGCCACTCTTATAACTAAGGTACGGAACCCTGATAACTAAGTGCAAAGATTCTAAGTAACCTTTATCCCAGTTGACACAGACAATAAATTAAGGACGAAAGTTCAACAATCCTGTTAGCTTAGGATCAAAAATGTTGTCCTTCCTGACACGATAGTGACACTCAATTTGTTTGTCTGGCCTCTGACACACCATAACAAGTATATCAGGTGACCGCCCACGATATCAATCCTTTAAGGGTTGACGTTGTTTCATTAAAACTGAGATTGATTAAGTAAAGTGGTTAACCGTTATCGGGTTCATTTAAAGACAAAATAGTAGGGGTAGTAAACATAAACATGTACCATTGTCCATTAAACATGTAGTGTTGATTTTATTTTCGTTTCCAACTTTACAAGAAGGCACTTATTTCAGTCATTGTAGTGGTTTTTAACCCCCCACCCAAAAAGAAGGGTGTTATAAGTTTGACGTGTGTATCTGTGTATCTGTCTGTGGCATCGTAGCTCCTAAACTAATGAACCGATTTTATTTTATTTTTTTTTTTATTTGAAAGGTGGCTTGATGTGTTCTTAGCTATAATCCAAGAAAATCGGTTTAGCCGTTTGAAAGTTATCAGCTCTTTTCTAGTTACTGTAACCTTCACTTGTCGGGGGTGTTATAAATTTTTAATTTACACTTGTATTTGCATAAATGGAGTATGATTTTTAATTATTGAAGCAAATTGTCCAAGTGTTGGACACTTGGACAAATTGCTTCAATAATTAGAAACTAAAAAATATAATTTACCTACGTATAATTTTAAACGTAGTTAGAAATATACCATAAGTACCTTACTCGTAGATAATACAAAACAGGTTATGTATAAACAATCGTGAGGACACCTGTAGGCCATGCCTAAGAGTTCTCCATAATGTTCTCAAAGGCCTGTGTGTGAATTCTGTCAATCCCCACTTGGCCAGCGTGATGGACTATTATTACCTAACCCTTCTTTTTCCAAGAGAAGTCCTGTGCTCAGTAGTGGACCAACTATGGGTTGAGGCGATGATGATGACAAACAACCTAGTTTTAAATTTTAAATGAAACATTAACAAAGCGGTAAATTATATGAAAAATTTTCATCGCCCACAAAGTTGTTTCAACCCTTCCTACCCCAAACATGCAACAAATAGAGCACGTCTAGCACACGCGTCGCTGTGCCCGTATTAATTATTCATCACACGGAAATGACGCCGGGTGATGAGCTCCGTCATTAATTACTAAAACGTCATAATTCGACGCCTAGTTTGTCCCAGGTGGGATGAGAACCGTAATTTGTTTTGGTTGCTATGCGTTAAGTGATTTGTGTACCATATTAGTCTTGTACTAGTCATTCAATTAGTAACCCCCTTACTAAAGTATTGTACCTATAGACCGTACAAAATGACTTCTCACGCGCTATTTTAACCTTATGGGTCAGCTGTCATGTTAAAAGTACAGTTCACATTTACTCCAAATTATGTTTTGGTTTTATAGATTTATAGCATGTTTATTAAAGTGCATGTCGATGAGAATTTAGTACATTTATTTCAGACAGAATTTTCAGGAAACGGAATCAGTTGGGCTAAAATTATGAAACAGAGGGTAGATGTTTAAGATATCTGTATAAAATTCTGTCCACTTATATAGCCAATTTTACTGACTCATTTTTAAAATCCCCATGAAGCATAGATTTACTTCTTTGAATATAATATTGCTGAATATTTTTCTTTGGGAACTTTTATGGATAGTGATCATAATATTATTGGCATGTTAGGCCTACCAAATTAAAAGCTGTATTATATAATACCAATTTACTTTGTTGTGTATTTATATAAATGTAGGTAGGGCAATGTATTGATGTATTTTAATACATTTCACATGATATCATATCATATTGTTATTAGTCGAAGTGATGGGTCATCAATTGGAGTGTCAATGCGACGCTGGCCCCAGGTGGCTTGTACGAGTGAAATTAGTAATTAATTTGACCGTCCTTCGCCGATTCAATTACACTTTATTTGGTACATGGTTTTATTGATTTTCAATAATGTTGTATTTTTGGAAAGCGTTGTTGCCATGTTGATACTATTTTAAATGAAAGGAACTGGATATCTGATCAATCGCTATCAATCTTTTATGAGCGCTGACGATACTAGAAGATGCTTATGTCAGAGTCAACGTAGGATTGCACAATAAAAAATTTTTTTTTTACAAATTAGACAGACGCATTCGCACGTGGCAAGCATACTAACGTTGCCGTACTGAATATAATAGAATTCTAACTATCTATCTTTAAAAATTAAGTACTCACGTGTTTTAAATTTAAATTAAATTAAATTAAATTATTATAAGTGGTTATATTATATTGTGCTGTACATTATATTATGGGAAGACACTGCCTCCTGAAACACAGTTTTCACTTCATCACACCAAAGTCTGTAAATTAATGTTCTGCTAAGATAAAGATTTATTTATTTATTTATTTATAGTTTTGCTACTGCTAGTTTCCTTATCTATCACTAAAACATTGCGGCAATCCGTATTTGAATACGTAACCTAAGTACTGTGTATAGCTTATTAATTCGAACATATTGGTGGATTTAAATACGTTTTCACGAGCAGGCTTTGTAATTCTAATTAATAATATGTGCAACAAAAAGAAAAAAAATGTAAACGCTTCTGGTAAAACAGATTGTAAAAAAAGCTTTGCTTTCCAATACTCTTCGGATTCTTTTAGTTAATTATTTCGCTGTTTGTTTCTGCATTAGTCATCGGCATCCCCGACGCAGCCGCTGTTGTTTTTCTTTCTCCGAACCCTCTCTTGTTTTGACACACAAAGGGATACTTTTTTCCTGAATAGCTTCAGGATAACTTCGTATATGAACTTCGCTTTAGTAACATGTTTTTTTCGTTTGTTGTTGACAAACAATTTTTTGCCTACTCTTTTGAAATGGCTGCTGAATTTTCTAATTAAAATTTTGTCTTCATTATTGTTAGGCTTTCCGTGTTTTGAATGTTTATATAAAGCACTAGCCGATGCCCGCGACTTCGCCCGCGTGAATTTAGGTTTTTCAAAATCCTGTAGGAACTTCTTAATTTTCCGGGATTAAAAGTAGCCTATGTGCTAATCCAGAATATTACCTATCTAAATTCCTAATTTCAGCCAAATCCGTCCAGTAATTTTTGCGTGAAGGAGTAACAAACATACACACACACACACACAAACTTTCGCCTTTATAATATTAGTGAGATTATAATCACATCCTGCTTCCTACACACGAACCTACGCTGGAATAGCGAGGTGGGTATCAGCTCTATATTTAGTGTTACAAGAGACATCAACATCAACATCAGACATTTACTAATGTCTTATACTTCTCTATTTGATCGCTATTCGCCATGTTTATCACTACAAAAAACATGTTTATATTATCACTCTCCATACTTACGACCATTATAAATGCGAAAGTATGTCTGTCACCTTTTCGCGGCCCACTCTTTTTAACCGATATTGACATTTGGTAAAGGATCTTGTATCCCGAAGAAGGATACAGGCCACTTTTTATCTCGGAAAATCAAGCAGTTCTCATACAATTTTCAAAAATCTTAACCCACGTGCACTAAATCGTGGGTATCGTCTATTTGTCAGAGAAAGTTTGATCCCAGCCGATCATAGGCTAATTTATATCCCGGAAAATCAAAGATCTTCCACGGGATTATTCAAAGCCCAACCCATGAAGACATATTATGAATCATCAGTAGAAAAAAATAAAGAAAATTAAAGTGAAGTACTTAATACATTTCTTTGCCAAACTTACTAAGAAAACATAAGGTACACACAAACATTTATCTTAAAACAACACGGAAAAACATCTCCAACTCCAATATTACAAAAAAGTATTTTCCGAACTTCCACAAAAAGACCCAGCTTTTATCTTTATACAAAATCCGGGAATAGATGAAGCAGCCACGCTTTGAGTAAACAGGTGCTTCGACCAAAGGCGTTCGTTTTATTTGTAATACCTTTGTATTGGCGAAAACTGCCAAGCATTGGCGCGTGAATACCATTGCATCTGTCACAAAGAATGAAGAGAGTGCAATATAGGTTCACCCATGTACATACGTATACGATTACAGTCTCTATGCAAATAGAAATAAGGTGTATGTACACATCACCTTCACGCCTACTGCATCAGTGAATCATACAAAATGCTTTCACTTGAATTCGAGTATCTAATGCGTTTCCGATGAAAGTGCTAAGCTTTGGGGTGCATTCGTAGGCGCGTTTTTGTTTTATGTTATGTACGAGTATGTATGTATGGTCTATGAATGTGAATGGAATGATGACTGAAAATTACTTTGACTATACTGTCGTGGTAATCGAAATACCAATGAGTCAGAATCAGAAAACGACGTTTAAAGTTTTGAACTAATATATTTTTGTTTGTGAAAAAATATACATTCGATTTTCATGATGGTTGGAGCCTAAACCCGCATAGCAAGAAAGTTCATTTCGACAAATATTCTAAACTAGCTGATAGCCGCGACTTCGTTCGCGTGGATGTAGGTTTTTTAAATTTTGTGGGAACTCTTTGATTTTCCGGGATAAAAAGTAGCCTATGTGCTAATCCATGGTATAATCTATCTCCATTCTAAATTTCAGCCCAATCCGTCCAGTACTTTTTGCGTGAAGGAGTAACAAACATACACACACATACACACACATACACACACACACACACACACACTCACATACAAACTTTCTCCTTTATAATATTAGTGTGATGTAATTTTGAAAAAATCAAAAATCTGACTTACCTAAGTATTACCTTCTCGATTACCACACAGATTAGGTATATTATAAGTACTTGTTAAACAAAACTTGTTAAAACTTTCTAACAAACCTACGAAAACTAAATCTAACGTAATGTTGAAGTCAAAACAAAACTAGAAACTTAATTGATACGCAAAGGAAAACAATTACCTACAATCTAACATAGTACTTAAGTACTTGATTGCCTGTAGTGTTCTGTAATATCTCAATAATAATTATGACTTTTGTATAATTTGAATAAACGAATAATAAATAGCATATTATGTACAAGGCTGTAGATAAAATTATTGTTGATTTTCAGTATTCAGCGTAATGCTTGTGTTATCCATAGTTTAGTCCTCGATTTGGTTGGAGTACTGTGTTTCCTGTATGCCTCTAGCGGTGTTTTGGAGGCAGGTAGTGCCTCCATTTGACAACCTACTGGTAGAGTTCCCTGCATTCCTTCTTGTGGTGAGTGCTATGTGGTTAGGCGGAGAGGTAAGGTCTTGGACGACGAATATAGTGGCACAAAGAGCAGAGCTTATCATATTTAAAATTGTGTTTTCGGATATTTTAACCGTCTATAATTCGACGTGGCAATCAGGGTGGCAACGCTCTGCACACCCGCACAGCCCCCGTGCCCCCGCCTCACACCCTGATAGCCATGTCGACCAGTCACGAACTATACACCCTGACCGGCAGATTCTGTGTGCTTGGGTTTATTTATTACAACTTTATGTCAACTCCATACATTGTCACAAGATTTCCGCGTGTAATTGTCTCAATACATAACTTTCTAACTGTATTTTACCCATTAACATAGCCCACGCTAATGTTAATGTATCTCGCATTCTATTACCAGTTTAGACGGGAAGCGTTCGTATGTCAGATGAAATGTGTAAATTAGGTATTACTTAGAGACGGCCTACTTACGTTTTGCTAACATAAAGCTATTCCGTTAGTTCAGTTAATTACCTAAAACTTTAGAATTCTCATAGTGATTAAACAGAGCTAGGATTTAATCGCATAAACATCATAGCCTGAAAAGTTGCTAATTCGAATATCTTGGTAGTATCTTTATTAGGTTTAAGTAGTGATAGCCTAGTGGTAAAGAGGATGCAGGAGGATGAGTCCCTCTTATTCGGGAGTCTGAGGTGGGGTTCCATCCTGAGCATGTAGGTACCTCCTAACTTTTCGGATTTATGAGCATTTCAAGAAATTAAATATCACTTGCTTCATCGATGAAGGCAGTAAGGAATCGTGAGGAAGCCTGCATGCCGGTCTTCTCCATAATGCTCTCAAAAAGGTCTGCCAAAAGGAGACCAGAGCTCAGCTGTGGGCCGGCGATATGATTTTGTTGTTGATGGTGATCTTGTTACAATCCTAACCAAAATTTTTTGACGCTCCGATTTGATCTTTTTGGTACGTACTACGTAGGTATCATAATACATATTATGTCGAAAGGCTACGAATAGTGTTAACATGAACTTTAAAATTCGCTACTATTTCGTCGAACAAGAGTAAATTAAAAATTTATAACACCCCCGACAAGTGAAGGTTACAGTAATAACTAGAAAAGAGTGGATAACTTCTAAACGGCTGAACCGATTTTCTTGGATTATAGCTAAAGAACACTCTCGATCAAGCCACCTTTCAAACAAAAAAACTAAATTAAAATCGGTTAATTAGTTTAAGAGCTACGATGCCACAGACAGATACACAGATACACACGTCAAACTTATAACACCCCTCTTTTTGGGTCGGGGGTTAAAAAGACAACTCATATAATGCTAAACTTCAAACCTCGAAACAGCTTGAGATCAAGAAATAGGTCGAGTAGTGTAAATGTGCAGTCTTCACAAGTCAGAAAGCACTCGACTGCTGAACCGATAACGGCCACTTGTACACTCGTAATGTGCTCGTAGTGAGCGGCGACAGGGATCTGTGGATTATTTCCAACACTGATAATATCCACATGGTGTGATAGGTATAGTTTTTTACCCGACTGCGGCAAAGCCAAAAGGAAGGGTAATGGTTTTAGCAGTATGTATATGGATGTATGTATGTATGTATGTTTGTACCCAGATTCTGTGTGTTCCACCGCAGTGCCTAAATTACTGGGCCGATTTTGATGAATGAGATGTCAATTGATTCGTTGTAAAGGTCACATATTTTATACGAAAAAAATTGACCTAACGAATGAAAGAAACCTACATTAAAAAACAGTCTATTAAATACTCATGCATTTTCACGACGCATCTGATGCTGCTGACGTCGCGTCGTCTTCATTTTGAGTGCTGAAAAAAGCATTATTGTACCATTTACACTTGGCTCTTATGCCTCAAGCAGGTTTTACGGCGTTTTACGATCTCCGTTATAATAACTAAATTGAGACAGTACCTACTTAGATATGTACTAAAGTGACATACTTAGTAGAGAAAATTTAAATTTCACCGTCCAAGGATGACACACCGCTTTAATTTCCAGACACTTCAGCGTCCCAACAATATGCTGGGGAAAATTAAATTTCGACGAAGATTTATAAGTAGGTATTAAATCTCTGTGGACTTGCTGAGTGCATTTAATTTTCATGAGTCTGTTTTGAGCACTAATGGAAAAATATTATGCAAGCTTTTTAAGTGATGTTCCGTTCGTGTGCTTTTGAGTTGTTTTAGACCAAATAATTTATGGTGTCATTATACTTATCAAGTATTTATTGCACGCCAGAAAGTGGCATGCAATAAATATCAGTGACTGCTGATACAATTATATTTCCTTATCTAACATCAAAAAAAAAATAGATTCCGACGAATTGAGAACGTCCTCTTTTTTCAAATGTAACCTTCAATTGTCGGGGGTGTTACAAATTTTTAATTTACACTTGTTTTAATTTTATATCGCTACTGCCCATGACAGCTCGAATTTCCGACAGTTAAAAACACCAAATTAATCGTGGTATGTACTATGTACCCGTTATCTACAATATAAAATATCAATTAATTTAAAAGCTATTTCAGCGTAAATAATAAACTTTCCTATTTATTTACTAAAACTCCATTCAGAAATATTTAATATCTAGGTGGAACCTACTATGCTTTAAACCGTAACAAAGTTTCATATTCGTAATCCGCTTATTGGGGTAATATTCAAGAGATTCTTGAGTCTTGATAAAATAATTCCTCTTCCTTTAATCCCGACATTCCCCTGTAAATCCATTGCCTTCATCCTCGGAGAAATTACGGTTTCTTAGCGAAGGAAATTATATTACCAACAAAGTCTACTGTGATGTTTAAGGTGGAAACAGACTAACAACACGCTACCCACGTATTCCACAATTCAAAATATAGCCAGAACTGTTAGCAGACTGGCGGACGGTAATATTTTCTACAGCTCGATATTGTCTTGATATAAAATATGATAAAATAGACTGCCGCCTGCTGCTTAACGCATAATTAATATTATTTAACGCATGCTCATTAACGCATGTTGTTGGTCCGGCGTAAAACGACCTTTAGGTATGTGTAAGGCTGGATAGTTGCTTCTTTCGCCTAAAGCGTATAGCCTCTATAGCAATGTCAAGCTTAGTAATGTTCAAATGCTTTCGCTCACGCTCACATCAAAATCTGAAAAGAAGTGATCACTTGACACTTAGGCGATAGTAGTAGAGCGTTCCAAATATGTTTCTAGCATTATTCTGTAAACCGCATCGATGGAACTGACTGCCGCCTATATTAAATTCTAATGGACGATAAAATGATAACAAGAAATAGTTTGTCTACTCTACAGTGCTTGGTTAATATAATCACACAAAGTTAGTTAGCAAATCCCGACGAACTTTACAGACTGACTTTTTATCGTGAATTCTCCGAAGTGAAACTATGTATATAATACTCGTACTTACAATTTTGTTTTTATGTGCCATCAATCACTACCCGTATTATAAATGCGAAAGTGTGTTCGTTTGTTGGTTTATTAGTTTGTTGGGTTGTCCTTCAATTATGTCACAGCGGAGCAACGGGTCAACGTGATTTTGTGAGTGGGTGACATAGGCTGCGTTTTTCCCCGGAAAATCAAAGAGTTCCCTCGGGATTTTTAAAAACTAAATCCACGCAGAAAAAATCGCATGCATCAGTTAGTAATATCAGTTTTAATTCTACTAAATATCTTGGTTTGTTTATAAAATACTAGCCGATGCCCGCGACTTCGCCCGCGTGGATTTAGGTTTTCCGAAATCCCGTGGGAACTCTTTGATTTTCCGGGATAAAAAGTAGCCTATGTGCTAATCCAGGATATTATCTATCTTCATTCCAAATTTCAGCCAAATCCGTTCAGTAGTTTTTGCGTGAAGGAGTAACAAACATACACACACACACACACACACACACACACACACACACACACACACACACACACACACACACACACACACACACACACACACACACACACACACACACACACACACACATACAAACTTTCGCCTTTATAATATTATTAGTGTGATGTGCTTCTATGAGAGACATTGATTCTGGCAGAACCCTGCTGTACTTAGTTATATTATAGGTATTTGTAGAGCAAATGTGGAGATACTCGTAATGTTCGCAGTGACCTGTGAGAGACGACTTTAACCCTTTTAGCGCCGGTGCCTGCGACCGGAAGCTTTTAGATAATGCGGAAGGTAGATTATTTCCAGGTGTAAAAGCTTCAGTACAAAGTGTATTCCAGATACGGTGTAATTACGTTGCTTTATTATCTTCCTACCTTTTTAGGATGAGTAGGGCCTTAATAGTCACCAGTGTTTTGGGCCAATGATTGGGCAAACGTATACCACTACCCGTAAGTATAGTACATAGGTTGGGCTAAAACACACTGGTCTAAAATTGGGCCCTACCTATAGGTAAGTCTGTGAATTTAGGCTCAGGTTAATGTTAGCTAAATTAGCAAATGAGGATTCGAGGTCATGGCCAAGCTAACCTATATAGCAATTAACTGTACCTACCTACCAAAAAATAATTATGTACCTACTAATTAAACAAATAATCACTAGGTAGGTACGTTAGGTTATAAATGCGAAGGTGTGTTTGTTTGTTGGTTTGTCCTTCAATCACTAAAATCAACGGAGCATCGGATCGATATGATTTTTTGCATGGGTATAGTTCAAAACCGGGAGTGACTACTTTTTATCCCGGAAAATCAAAGAGTTCCGACGGGATTTAAAAAATCTAAATCTACGCGGACGAAGTCGTGAGCAACAGCTAGTAATTATTAATTAATACGTCGTATTTTATATGTCACGACATGGTTACGACCATGATATTACAAAATAATAAGAAATCCAAACACCGTCCAATGAATGTCAATAATATGTCAATAGTCATGTAAACTGTCGCTATAAATTATTGGTCGCTTATTGCCTCATTTGCTTACGATATTAAAAGTAGAACAAGCGTAATTTACACACAAGACAGTGATTTTAAATACGATTTTAATTTTCCTTTAGTTTCTTTCGTAATGCCAAGTAGTATAAATGGCGTGATTATTTGTTTTTAACTTAACTTAACTTTAAATCGCTTACATGTAATCGTGACACCTCGTTAACCTTTAGGGGACTTTAAATTTTTCTCTTATCAACAAACACGCTGTCACATTCCACATAAGTCAGGGAGCAATTGCACAATGCACTCGCGACATCGAAACCTTTTCAAATTCACTTCAACGCATAGGTACTTACTTAATTGAATTTAGATCCTATTAGTTATTCGTAGCATACCTATCTATCAAAACAAGGAAAATAAGTTCTAAAAGATTCCAAAGCAAAAAATGCGTAAATTAGATACCTACCTACCTGACCTGCTCAGGGTTTCAGGGTTTGCTTCAGGGTTTTTGAAATTTTCAAAAAACCTGAAATACAATATAGGTATTTCTTCATTTCATTTTGTTTATTTTACTGATTTTGAAAATGCCAGACTTTCGCACGAACTTTCATATCCTATTTTACCCCCTACTACTACTACTAGTGCGTGCCTCCGTTATAAATATTTAGCCAAATTGGTCAGCGAGTGAACTGCAATCCAATAGTCAATATCATACCTACTTCAAAACCCTTCCATTTCGCTATTATACCTGTGCCTATCATAAGCTTTACGCTAAAAACTATAGGTACTTTAAAAATTACAAGATTTAAAAGCAGAGCGTGCAATTTCAATATTCACCAAAAGGTTTCCTGTTTTGTGATTTCTACCTACATAATATAAGATCTAGTGCTCTAGAATTAAGACAGCAATTTGGGATTAGTTAAATTTCCACTATAAAAAGAAATGACGAAAGCAAAATCCGTACAACATACGACAAATTACCCATGTAAGTAGGCCAATAATTGGCTTAACATTGCAAATTTTCATCCAAAACTGTTTACGTAACACGAAATCCGACCAAATAAGTTGGGGACGCCGAGAATGTGACTTATCACTGTCAAACCTTCGCGGTTAATCCGTTTTAATGTGCTCCGTCGTGAATAATAGCTTTTAGCATGTCGGGCCTTTTCATTGCGCAAATTAGCTGCGCATGTATCATTGGGCTTTACAACTGTAAGCTATAGACGTTGTTGGTCCTAAATCCAAATAAGCTATGTTTGTGGCTGTGCGAATGCGTGCGCTAAATGATTTGGTGGTTAAACCAAATAAATGTTGTCATTATCATCATTTCAATCCCGGTCTACTACTAAACACGAGTCTCCTCTCAGAATGAAGAGAATATCGGCCAAAGTCCACCGCGCTAGCCCTAACCTTATGAATCGCAAAGGGTTTTAAGTTAAACAATTGTTTCAGGCAAGCGTATTTAATGATAAGATGTAAATGTGTTTCCACCCTTTTTGGCTAAAATTTTGCAGATATTTATTCAACAGTGATCCAACAACATGACCAATAATATAATTACTAGATGTAATTTGAAGCAGAAACGTCATGACAATTTAATATTAATTTGCATGTCGGAAATAAAATTAATTGAATTTTCAATGAATGTCATAAAATGCAAATGTAATCAATTTTCCCTTTACATTATACAGGGTGGTCAAAAAGTCGTGGATCAAACGCAATAGGGAGATAGAGGAGGTCATTTCTAGCAAAAAAAAATTCTACAGCATGGCCATATTTAAATTGCCCTAAGAGTTATGAATATTTTTGGGTTTTTTAACAAAATACCAGATTCTCTTACAATTAGACTAATTAGAAAAAAATGAGATAAAAAACAATAAAACAAACGATGCTGTGTCATTACTAGATAATGTATCAGCACTACAAACCTTCTATTGAGGCTCTGGCTACCAAATTACAAGAGCAATTAATTTTTTTCCAAAACTTTTAAAGCGTTACCAAAAATTAAATGTCACTTTAAAAGCGCACTGTGAAAAAAAAAATGTACTACGGAAAAGTGACCCTGTATTAGAAAAACTTGCTGATTTAATGCCAATTTAAATGAGGTATAACACATTACTCTTTGTTTCGTAATTCTGGTATTATAATCGGTTTTTCATATCAAGGTGCAAATTTCAGTAGATTAGTTTAATTCAAAATAATTTTGAAGATTATCATGCTGCTAGTTAAACTGCTAGTTTTTTGTACGTTGGAATGCTAGAAACATCACTGTGCTTGTCACAATTAAAATTTGTGAAAAGAACAGATACTCTTCACTACCACCACGTGCCAGAACTACCCAGAACGCCCTCTTTTCTAGGAAACAAAAGGATAAAGAAACTATGCCTCTCTTTCACATCCTTCCTTATTCCAACAATGCAAATAGAAAGGATGATTAGTGTGAACGAGTGGCATAGTTTCATTATCCTTTTGTTTCCTAGAAAAGACGAACTACTTGCAAGACGGGCGTTCTGGGTAGTTCTGGCACGTGGTGGAAGTGAAGAGTTTCTGTTCTTTTCACAAATTTTAAGTGTGACAAGCACAGTGATGTACAGTAACTAGCAGCATGATAATCTTCAAAATTATTTTGAAGTAAACTAATCTACTGAAATTTGCACCTTGATATGAAAAAACGATTATAATACCAGAATTACGAAACAAAGAGTAATGTGTTATACCTCATTTAAATTGGCATTAAATCAGCAAGTTTTTCTGATACAGGGTCACTTTTCCGTAGTACATTTTTTTTTCACAGTGCGCTTTTAAAGTGACATTTAATTTTTGGTAACGCTTTAAAAGTTTTGGAAAAAAATTAATTGCTCTTGTAATTTGATAGCCAGAGCCTCAATAGAAGGTTTGTAGTGCTGATACATTATCTAGTAATGACACAGCATCGTTTGTTTTATTGTTTTTTATCTCATTTTTTTCTAATTAGTCTAATTGTAAGAGAATCTGGTATTTTGTTAAAAAACCCAAAAATATTCATAACTCTTAGGGCAATTTAAATATGGCCATGCTGTAGAATTTTTTTTTGCTGGAAATGACCTCCTCTATCTCCCTATTGCGTTTGATCCACGACTTTTTGACCACCCTGTATAATTTAAAATAAGGTTTGTGGAAAATTATAGCTTAGATACCTTCCAATTAGTATATTGAATTTTTATTATACTTAATATCAGTAGGTACATAGATAATGGTATATTTTCATGATTTTAAGTGAAACTTGTACGCTTTTATTTTCTTTTAAAGTTTAGAAAATCGCTTAACTAGTTTGTAAACAAAATTACTGCAACGTTATTGCTGTATTGCTGTATATAATCACTGCAACTTTTTCCATAAAACCAAGATTATTACACCCGGCATTATCTCTACCTTATATTTAACTAGAATACTCAGTAATCTTTACACATTTCAAAAGGAAACTTAAATCTATTTTATACGTAACGATAACCACGAAATTGCGCAAAATACTGAGTTATATTTGAACTTAATGTTAGGCATATTCTACAAGTTAACCTTTAGACTAGATCCTAATAGCCATAGGTAGTATTTAAGGTGCGTTTTATACAGATGTGGCATTTGATGATGACATAGATTGGACAAAATATACATAGATTTTATATCCTCCTGGATCTAGGAGTGGCCACGTCCCTTATAAATAACTATGACTATAATTGGTCTTTGGACAAGATATGTATGTATCTGCGTAAATACACAATGAGATGACGCCCTTGATGTTTACAAACGAGCTGCTTTTGCAGTCGTAGAACAAACATACCCGAACGAATTTTCCTTTTTTTTCAACACTAATTTATTTTTTCACTAGCTGACGCCCGTGACTTCGTCCGTGTGGATTTAGGTTTTTCGAAATCCCGTGGGAACTCTTTGATTTTCCGGGATAAAAAGTAGCCTATGTGCTAATCCAGGATATTATCTATATATATGTATATCTAATTTCAGCCAAAATCCGTCCAGTGGTTTTTGCGTGAAGGAGTAACAAACATACACTCACACAGACACATACACACAAACTTTCGCCTTTATAATATTAGTGTGATGTGATGTGATTCACAACTAAGCAAAATATTTAAATAAAATTTATTTTTCCAACTTTTGCCGGTCGCCAAAATGCCTCCGCCGTCTCGCGCCTGTGCCCCGTAAGATTACTCTATCTAGACGTTTCCATCGACCTACTGTATGAAGTATCTTTCTAGACTGTGGCACCGTCATGTCTAGGGTCGCGTCGTACCACAGGTCGTAAGATATAAATGTACCTACGTGTTATTGGCAGGTTGTTTCCATTTAATACTGAGAAAATTTTCGCTTTCTACAGGAAACGTGTATGTTACAAATGACAGGTTTCAATATCTACCAGTGTAGGAAGGCATCGATTACCCAGAGCATTGGATCCAAGCCCAGAGCCTATTTAATTAAAAGTACATTTTGTTTTGCAAAATAATGATAAGTTTTTGATAAGAAAATTGAAACACATTTTAATTTTTTTTAAATGATGTAACCACAAACCTATACTTACTACTTGTGCTATAAGACTTACCTACCTAACAAATTTCATGATTCTAGGTCAACGGGAAGTACCCTATAGGTTTCTTGACAGACACGACGGACAGACAGACAGACAACAAAGTGATCCTATAAGGATTCCGTTTTTCCTTTTGAGGTACGGAACCCTAAAAAATCCTACAAATTACATAGCACACCACTAATAAAACGAACGTGCAAAATATATCACTAAATACAAAGTAAATAAGCATCCTAATTTGAATAATAAAAGCTGTTACGAGCACAAATTGATTTTTTAAGCTGATATACCGCGTAATTATGTAAAAGTGAACTTCGTAGCGACCTAATCCCCGGCTCAGAGTGAAGAGGGACCATCAAAGAGGAACATCCCTCCGGTTAATATATAATAGCCCTTGCGCCGTGTTTACATTAATTTTCGCAAATGTTTCAAAGTTAGTATTACTAAAATTAATTTAGCTTGGGATTAGTGAGAACTTCATTTGCTCTTAAATGTTTTCGTTTCAACATAATGTTTTACGGCATAATAGAAATTATGAACAAGTCTTACATAATAAAAAACCGGTCAAGTGCGAGCCGGACTCACACACGAAGCGTTCCGTACCATAATAACAAGAAAATAACACATTTTTTTGTGTGATGTCACCACAAATTCCCGGTTTTCGGCTTCTTACCTTTACTTGTGCTATACTTACCTATCTGCCATGATTCTAGGTCAACGGGAAGCACCCCATAGGTTTCTTGACAGACAGACAAAAAACGAAGTGATCCTATAAGTGTTCCTTATTTCCTTTCGAGGTACTGAACTTATAACGATTCTGACTATATTCGAATCTGTTCAGACATTTAAAAGTTATGGTGAAATAAAGAAACTCAGATAGGTACATGAACCCTGAAAACATTACCCTACTTTTCTTGGGCAGTCTAGTCGTGTAAATAGATATTACTGAATTGCATTTAAATCCATCCAGAAGTTAAGATGTTATAAGCGAGTACACAGACAAACGCAGACTGAAACTTAGTTTCATAGTATTTAAAGTAGCAAAGTAGGCAAAGTTTCCACAACCCAAACACGTCAAGTAAAGGAACGGCCAAAACAAAACGGAAACACGAAACGAAAGTAAACTCCAATGTAAGATAAATAATCCTAGTGCAGTGCAGTGGTGGCTTGATTACTGCAATTTGTTTGCCTAGCTCCGAGCTCAGTAAACATACTGTAAAACCACGGTCAAACTAAGCCTCAGTTTGTTAGGTCTCATCGACTACTGTTACCCATGTAAGTTTTTGAAGTGAAAATTTCTTTAGAAAAGTGCTAGTCAAATCAGTGACTTTTTATCAAACGTCAAAAAGCTCGCTTAGTAAGGGAGCTTGTATGAAATTCATAGATGTGACGTCATAGGCATTTGACATAATTTGGCGTACAAACGTGGATTTCACGAATTTTGGAAGACCCTCTATTTAATAATTCCTAAGATATAATTTATATTTGACATAGGCATCATCCCAATTCTGAAATGGGTAGGTACAAACTTCAAGGTCGCGTCACCGACATGCCAAAGTAAATGAGCTAGGAGTGCTGATAGATGTAAAAACTGAACTAATGTTAAGTAATGGGTTTAATTTGTAAATTAAAACTGTTTTTTCATAGTTCTAAGTTTAACAATTTTTAAGTTTACACTTCTGTCGGTAGTTCCCACTGATTTATTTCCCCCCTATTTTTGCCCAACTACAGCGAAGCCAAAAGAAAGGGTTATTCACTATAGGCCTGAATTTTGCAGCTGTATAGTATATGCTTTCTTCAGTGCTTGAAGATCATTGGCCTCATAAGAAAGCTCAAAGTCTCTCAACGTGCGATGGAGAGAGCTATGCTTGGAGATGCCAACTCCGACATACATATCAATCCATAAATTATATAGTCTTAATATTTGGGGTTTTGAACCGTGACTGAAAAACCCTCAGCTAAGGTTTTAGTAAGATAAATAGGAAACTGCAGAATATCGTATCTACATCAAGTCTACTACCGCGGTGGCTTGATTACTGCAATCTGTCTGCGTCACTATAAAGCTTAGCTACGGCTTGTCTGCGTTTAGTATTTACACTTGCCTTGGTTTTGCTGTACCAGGTTGTACTAGAATTACTTGAATTGTTAGTACTAAGTTTTATATTATTTTCTTTTTCTCCGTATAAGCACAGAATACTTACTGCTATGATTGCGATTGATATTGACATTTTAATAGCAGTCAACTGAAATATTACAAGACAAATAGAGACACTTACGTATACAGACAATAACGAGATTTTTTTCCTTTGGTAAAATAGTTATTTTGTTTCGATAGCTATTGTACCTGCTTGAAAGCATTTTACCAGCAAGAATAGAACAAAATCCAAAGCGTTGCTTGAAATTTTCAAGACATTAAAATCTATTTGAATCCCTGGAACTTTGGGCTAAAATAGTTTGTTGGATACTGTAACTATAAGACTTTGTTAAAAATATACATTGATCCAAACAATTTTAGGCCCTATACCTTTGTCTCAAGAGCCATGTTAAGCGTTTTAAGTAAAATTGTTGGATGAGTACTGGAGGATCGGTCTGGGATAGTGCTTAGAGCATTTACGGAGCATTTTATTGACGCAATAAGCACTTGAAGATTGGGAAGAGAGCATTGAATTTCACAGTCTCTCTAACAAGGGGAATAAATCAAGGAAAAAAATAATGATGTCGCTTTTCTTTAAATCTTTTAACAATTCCTCTAACTAAAGTGTTTTTTTTAAATTGGAGATAAAGTGTATGCTTACCTGGATAATGATCACCATTGCCTCTAATTCAACAAGGATTTACGCCATCACAGTGATGATGAACTATGGGAAGGAAATTACCTAATTTCATAGTGTGGGGGATATAATAATTACCTTACCTTGAAGGTAATCCGCAAAAACGTCTAATGTGTCAACATCCGGGCACGCAAGATGATGGGCCGAGTTTTGAAATAATACTCGCTTGTTGACCTTTCGGAAAAGTCTAACGTAATTGGAAACGCACTGGCGTGATAGCTTTTTGTTAGTAGGTACTCAGTTATCGGTAAATTACCTAAAATGCCTTTATTATATTAATAAAATCTAATGATTTCTAGAGTAACTTTTGTTGATATGCATACCAACATTCGTTTGGTTCTGATGACAATGACTTATATTTCCTTGATGTTAATGCCCGTTTCTGGGTCAATCAGTACTACAAATCAGTCGAGTGTTGCCGCCATGAATAATGGATGAAACTGTACGCATTTGATTAATGTTACTAGCATTCATGTTTACGATAATATAGACAAAAATAGAGTCGTTTATTACTCTAACCGGCTTTGTTATTGAATTTTTGCTATATCCATATTATATTCATAATGATCATTCTGCAAACGCCACCCATTCAAATTATTTAAAAAAAAAGTCTAGGTTCTTTATGCTGACAGATCATTACGTATACTAGACCAGCTGATGCCCGCGACTTCGTCCACGTGGTTTAAGATTTTTTTAAATCCCGTGGGAATTCATTGATTTTCCGGGATCAAAAGTAGCCTATGTCACTCTCCTGGTGTTTAACTAGGTATATCCACGCAAAGTCACACCGATCCGTCGCTCTCTCCCAGCGTGATTAAAGGACAAACCAACAAACAAACACACTTTCGCATTTATAGTAAGAGTAGTGATTTAAGTAAATACCTTTTAAGCGTTACATTTTAGCGCTGGCGTGGAAATAAAGTACCTGCAACAATGACATAGAAGTTAAAACATTGCAGGATCCAAAAAGTTCTTATTTTAAAAATAAAACCATTGCTAACCATTACTTAATAGCCATTAAGTAAGGACTAATAGTTGTTAATATTTTTTAGCAAATTTTTTCCTACCCTTAAGTTGCGTTTAAGTAGGTATCCAGGTTCCTACTTTAAATCGATTTACTCACTCGATTTTGAAAATGTGGGTACTTGAATCCTGCAAGCACCAAAACACCGGCGAATTTATTCTAATTTTGGCCAGTCTAGAGTTCATTGAAATTCTTTACACATTGTTTTTAGCATCCCGCCTTTGGTTTATGTTATTACTGGCACGGGCACCGTTTAATTAAAAAAGTTCCTTCCATCCTGTACGTTTGCATTTTTCAAACTTTTTTGATTTACTTTCTGCCGTGTTATTAAAACCTCTTGTATTGTACTTTTTTCACACGTTATTTCCTAGTCACCACCTGTTGCTGCCTTGCTACATTAAATAAATACTTAACAAAATTCTTCTTTATTAATAAAACTAGCTGTTACCCGCGACTTCATCTGCGTAGAATTGCTGATTTCCCGAGATATTGCAGTTTCCCGTGCGGCCAATGCCCTGCTTCAGTAGTCGACAATGTAATTGCCGATTTTCGTGCCTCTAAATTAAAAAAACATAGGACTTTCATACACACTTCAAACCCCTATTTTACCCCCTTCGGGGTAGATTTGGATAAAAAAAATTCTAACCTGATACTACACCCTAAAAGAAACCTATTTTCAAAATTTCAAGCTTGTAGACTTAATAATAAAAAATCACGGTCCAACAGTTTAACCGATTTTGATGAAATTTGGTACAGAGTGAGCTTACATCTCGGCAAAGGACATAGGCTACTTTTTCTCCCGGAAAATCAAAGAGTACCCACGGGATTCTTAAAAGCCCATCTGTTTGACCGATTTATGTGAAAATTGGTACAGAGGTAGCTTGCATTCCGGAAATTGAACTTTTTATCCTGGAAATCAAAGAGTTCCCGCAGGATTTAATAAAAAAACTAAATCCACGCAGACGAAGTCGCGGGCATCATCTATTGTATAATAATAGTACTATCCGATTGTAATAATGGATCTTTCGTACAGTTACATGTTGTTCTAGCTGTTATTCTAAATTAAAATATCCAAGTAGGCAACATTTGCAAGACATCTGTGTTTTATGGAATTGCAAAGTAGATTAGGTCATCTGTTTTGGTCTAATTTATGACCAGCTGCCACAAAGAAAATAAGAAATCCACTCAACAACAGGCTCTTTATAAATGCAAATTTACATTTAAATACATGCATATTTATTTTATAAAATGGGAATAAATTAAACGAATATTAATTAAGTAGACTGAACAGAAGTATTGAAATTCACTGCTATTTTTTTATATAGATAACTTATAAATAATCTGTCTGCTGGTGAGTTTTTGGAGGATTAAAAATATCTTCAGATCTGCTTTCATGATTAGGTTCCAGTTGGTTAACTATTATAGGTAACTTCTATAGGTATAACTTCTTATACCTAAGTATAAAAAATCGGATAAACAAACGGTGTACAATAGTAACTATTTTGAAATAATGATTTTGATTTGACTGGATTTATTTTTGTAGAACATTGCTAAAAATTTCATTGGGTTTGGCTGGTAAGCAATTGTTCAAATAATTACCAAACTACGTTTGTATGGATAATGGAAAGCCCTGGGGTTGAAATACTTTTTGTATAATCGGTTGCAAACTATTTTGTGGTTCGAGGGAAGTACAAAGCCCATTAGAGTAACTATAAGATCATTTAATTGGTGATTTACGATTCTACTCGTTTTACTCTTGCTTGTCTTCTTACACAATTCGTAACACCGAAATCGTCTTGTCTCGACCATAATCGATCATTATCGGAATGTAAAATCGATGCCTATGCTCAATGAGTAATACACCGCAGGCGAGTACAGCTGGCCTATTAGTTGCCTACTTAGTTTTGATATAATGATATAATTGCAGGTAGAGCCCCGTATTGTCGTACTATTATCTCGGTGCCTTGTTACAATTGTCTGCGTGATTTATTATTTATCCATACTATTATTAATATTATAAATGCAAATGTGTGTCTGTCTGTCTGTCTCTATGTCTGTTACCTTTTCACGGCCCAACAGTGTTACCGATTCTGACGAAATTCGGTACAGAGTTAGCTTATATCCCGGGGACAGACATAGGCTACTTTTTATCCCGGAAAATCAAAGAGTTCCCACGGGATCTATAAAAATCTAAATCCACGCGGACGAAGTCGCGGGCTTCCTCTAGTTGGTCATAATTTGGTACATTATTGCTACTAAAAATGCAAAAGTATTGTGATTGTTGGTTTATTGGTTAGTCCTACAATCACGCTGCAACGGAGCAACGGATCAATGCGATTTTTTGCCAGATAAAGACGACGTGACATGGGCAACTCCGGAAAATCAAAGAGTTCCCATGGGATTTTTGAAAACCGAAATCCGTACGTACGAAGTCGCGGACATCACGACTGTATAATATAAAAGCTGACTGACTGACAGTCTGACTGACTGACCTATCAAAACAAAGCTGAATCTACTGGACGGATAGGACTGAAATTTGACACGCAGATAGACTAAGTAAGTACCTATTATTACGTAGACATGTGTTAAGAAAGGATTTTTGAAAATTCAACTCCTAAGGGGCTAAATTAGAGGTTTGAAATTGGTACTATACCAATTTCAAACCTCTATTTTACCCCACGCGGACGAAGTCGCGAGCATAAGCTAGTAACATTATAATTATGCGAATATGTTTTTGTTGGTTTGTCTTCCACGTAACAACAAAGCAACGGATTGAAGTACATAATTTACTCGTATTTGCATTAATATCGGAGGGCTCCAAAAAAAAGCAGAGAATACTTTCATTCCAAAAAACTGGATAATCTAACGATCTGGATCTAACTGGATAACTAGTCTACATGAATGAAGTTCCGGATAAAAGCTACTTTTAAGTACCTACTTCATATGGTTTTAAGTCATTGAATTTCTCTCTCCCCTTAGGATTCATATCAAAGATTCCAGTAAAACTTACCCCTACCGACAAAGCATCAAACGATTTAAAGTTCCGCGCGATACTCTTAAAGTTAAGTAGACATTTAAGTAGAGATAATTGTGCTACTGAGTGCTAAATGTTTTCCGATTAGCTCTATCTATGTAGACTGCATCGTCATTTGCTTTGAGGCTTTCCTCAAAGAGAGTACCTATCTATTCATCTAAAGGGGTTTGGGTAAAATTGGTGCCTATTTTTAGGATTGCGGCCACCGATAAAACTGGTATTTTATGACAGAGCAGCAAAAAACAAACAAAAAATGTTATATGATATATATGGCTAAATCACATCGGGGCAGAGATATTCCATCTTCAATATGTTAAATTCCATTGATTACACCCAATGTCTTTTTGTAATTGTTCGCATTAAAAGTAGTAAAAAATGCTTTTTTTTAACTCACAAGCAATGCCCACACCAAGATGTATCATCATCATCATCATTATCAACCGATAAATGCCCACTGCTGGACATTGGTCTCTTGTTAGGACTTCCACGCGCCACGGTTATGCGCCACCCGAATCCAGAGGCTCCCTATGACTTGTTTGATGTCGTCTGTTCGCTTAGTGGCGGGAATGAAGGGGGGGGTGGGGGGGAGAGGGTCTTCCGACGCCGGAGGTCGCATCTTGGGAAATTGGGACCCCCACTTCAGCTTCACAACATGTTTAGCAAACTCTTTCTCCAGCCTTGATATACATAGCGCGATTGTTCGTCCTAGGTATACATACTTATCTACAATTTGCAGAGCTCTTAACAATTACTGGACGAGACAAGAGCATTGGCCATGATTTTCGTCCTCCTTACGTTTATTTTTAGACCCAACTGTTGAGAAATTCTGCTGAGGTCATTAATGTCATTTTGTCAATGTCAAGTCTGTTCCAACCCAGAAGCTTAAAGACTTCTTCCAAAGAAGCGGAAAAGAGCTTCGGGAAGATTACTTCTCCCTGTTGCAATTGGATAAGCCTCGTAGTCTGGTATACGAACTGATATAATGGTGGCCTATTCGTGCAAGCACTTCAGCACTTGGATATATTAGTAGCCGATCGGACATCTCTGTGGCAACCTCAATACAGCCTTAGTTTCTACTGAATCGAGGCTTTCTCATAGTCCGCAAACGGTACGCAAAGTGGTCGATTATGATCTTCAGTCTGTATAACCTTTTCTTACATAGGAAAATCCTCATGGACAATACTGTGCTCGGAGAGGTAAGAGTGGTTATTTCGGACGCTTATCGACTAAAACCCCACGGTTTTCCATCTCGTCCGTTGTGGCTGGGCATAGGGACACGAATGTATTCAACTGCAACCTAGCTAACGGCACCCGCCAAAACAGGCCTCACTCTGGGACTAAAAGGGATCCCTAACGCACAGTTTAAGGCTCGCCGGGAACTAAGGCTTGCCTTCCAACTCAAGGACATACTCTTCCACAAGTAACACTCTCCGTGCCTTTTACCTAGAGATCTTATTCAAGGGTACAAGCGACGGTCATGCGCAGCTTGCCTACGCCCGATTCTCCTGCGATGCATGGGATGAGAGTTTTTGGCTTCCACTCTCAACCTCTCTACTGCCTCCTTCTGCGTCATTACTTCCTCGCTGTAGGAGATCATCAGTTTTCAAGCCCTCTCACTGTCCGGGCACTCAGACAGCGTATACTGTGCCGTGTCTGAAGCACTACCACGATGGTGACAATCCTCTCTGGGCTCTCTTCACACCACCTTGCCCAGGTATTTCCCAAAGCACCCGAACCTCGTAAGAACCTGTACAAGGTGAAACGTGAGTGGTCCGTGTTTCCTCTTCATCCACTCCTCGAGGGTAGAACGGATAGCCTCAATAATCTTGTGACCGGCTGTGGGTGACTCGAGCCACCTCTGCCAATGGAAAAGGAACTCGATCTGCGCTAATAGCTGCCACCCATCTACTTCCGTCGCACGAGTGTTCCGCCAGTCAACGGGCATCCACCCTACTCTGGTACACACAAGCCAGTGTCATAGCGTCCAGTTCCCATGGTGGGGTCCCAGCCAAAACACAGGATGCCTCTAGGTTATGGTTCGATATCCTCTTCCGGTATTCTGTATTACCTGCCGTAACGGTGTGGATGTGATCTATGGTACTGAAACCTATTCGGAATACGGCTTGTTCGGGAGGCTGGAAACCTACGAGCGAGACGATTCGTGATGACTTTCGAGAACAACTTATAGACATGGCTCAGCAGGGATATGGGTCTTTAATTCTTTAACAAGGTAGTGTCTCCCTTTTTAAAGAACAGAACCACTACGCTTCTGTGCCATGCCTCTGGCGTTATGCCCTCGTGGATGGCAGGACTATACAAGCGCTGGAAGACCTATGTAATGGTTTTCCATCTGTTTTCAGGAGTTCTGCTGTGATTCCATCATCACCTGGTGCCTTGTTGTACTTGAGTTGCTTGAGAGCCATACTAATCTCATATAGGCTGACGTCCGGGATATCTTTGGTGTAGCGTCGAGCCAATTTGGCTCTGGAATCTCTAGCCAAATCTTCAACAAGCTTTTGTGTAGTGGTTTAGGACTGTCCATAGAACTTCTCCCAAAATACAAATGGAGGCGCATCGCGTTTATGGCTCAGCCAATCACAGCGCAGGGTTCGTCTACCTACGGTCAGCGCACGGTGGGCAAATGCTCGAAGTTTTAAGTCCCGAATTCAGTCTCATCATTCCTTGAGAAGAATTTACTTTGTTTAGGTATATAACCTGGAGATCATAGGGACTACATACTCTCATCATCATCATTATCAACCAATAGAGGTCACTGCTTCATATAAGTTTCTTGTAGGGACTTCCACACGTTACGGGCTTGCGCCAACCGAATCCAGTGGCTCCCTGTGGCTCGTTTGTCCATCAAGTGGGGGTTTTTTTTAGCTCAAAATAAGGTCATTTTATCTTTATACATCCTATGCATTGTCATATCTACATATTTAAAGATATTATTCAGTTAGAAAGTGCATTTGAAATCGGGTTTCATGCTTCAAGTTTAATTTTTCAAATTCAAATATCTCAGCCCCGATGACACTTAGAGCACAATTATTTACTATCATTATAATGTTTAAAGTAGCATTATAAAATAACACTAAAACCATCAGTGGCCGCAACAAAAAAAAAAGGCACCACTGCTCCATACAAAGTTACCCAAACCCCTTTTGACTAGCTACCTACATTTTATTTATTTTGTGTTTGGGCAGACGTTTGACTTTCTTTTTTATTATATAAATAAATCCCTAAGTAATAGAGTGCCCATTAATCCTGATAAACCAATTAATTTAGATTAATATCTCATTTCAAGTAAACAAATTTGATACCCCTTAGTATAATGGCAAAACGTTCGAGATCAAAAGTCTTCGCTTCCGGTGTATAAATCTTAAACTGCCGGCATCCATTGGGCTTAGGCCTCATAAATCAACATTAAGACAAAGGGTCGATATTATAATGAGTGACTTTTATTTGCTTTAACGGATTTCAGTGTTTCTAGGTCAACTACTGAATAGTTGAAGTAGTTTTGAGTAAAATTAGTGAGTTTTGTAATAACTGGATGGATTGGGAACAGGCCGCCACGTTTTGTTTTGAAGCATGCCTTAGGTGTTGTCTACCCAAAGGTGCGTAAACACCTTGCCAGTGTGTAGCCTGTGTCGCTAAGCGCATGCATTGTTTTTGGTAAAATATGAACGTATGGACTTCCCTGATCAGAAATTTTATAGCATCTTTGATTTACAAAAACAAAAAACAGCTATTTTCGTCATGTCTACAGACTGTTGTCTGTATGTAACTTTATAAATATTTACCGAATTTTTGCAAAGCATTTTTTTTATTACATAAATATATAGAAAAGTTTAAGTTAAAGCAACGCACTGATAAAGTGTGGTGTCTGACTCGATATACGAGTATTTGCGTAGCTAAGAGATCCTCGCAAAGCACCCATATACCAATTTACTTTCACAATATTTGTGCTCCGCTATATTGGAGCACAGAAGTGGAAAATTAGGTTCGAAAATAGTACGATAGAGTATGACTTTATCGTATAAAATATGATAAAGGAAAAATAGGGGAAAAGTAACGCAAATCGGTGGTAGGCAATTCACAAAACAGCAAGTTTGTAAATTAAAAATTAGAATACCAATTTCGAATTATTTTTAACACCCGACCCAAAAAGACGGGTGCTATAAGTTTGACGTGTGTATCTGTGTATCTTTCTGCGGCATCGTAGCTCCTAAACTAATGAACCGATTTTAATTTAGTTCTTTTGTTTGAAAGGTGGCTTAATCAAGAGTGTTCTTAGCTATAATCCAAGAAAATCGGTTCAGCTATTTGAAAGTTATCAGCTCTTTTCTAGTCACTGTAACCTTCACTTGTCGGGAGATGTTATAAATTTTTAATTTACACGACAAAATAAATCCTTCGAACTATCAATAGAGATTTTAACTATCAAACGAGTTAACTCCCTAAGGCTCATTTGAGGTCACCATTCTGGCACCTTGGGACCCCAAGATCTATCGGTTTTTTGAACTGTGTGAGCTGCCTATTGCCACTTCAGCTTTGCACCCCGTTAAGTTACGTTTCTCAAATGATCTCCTTCGTCATTTGAATACGTATTAATATACTGAAACAATATTTGTGTCCACACCATTGAGGCTAGCACGTGGACAATCAACGATTGTTGTAAGTGGGTCAGTGATAACGAACGGATTAGCCGGACAGTTCATTGATTAAATCGGCTTGCGACATTCCGGTTCTCAGGTCAATAATACGAGTTTATTATGAATTATAACACGTTTCTGTATTGGCGACGTTTTTATGCAATTCTTTTTTAAACCCTTGCTGTACATATTTTGCAGCTGTCTATACTTATAAATAAACCTCCAGCAAGATGGGCCGACGATATAAAGCGGCTGGCGGGAAGTGGCTGGATGAGGAAAGCTGAGGACCGGGTGTGGTGGCACTGGATAAGGAAGGCCTATGTCCAACAGTAGACGTCCACATGCTGATGATGATGATGATGATATAAATAAACTAATCACAGTACAATACAGTCACATTTACAGTAACACACAGTACAATATGCAATGATAGGCCTCCTATTCTGAGGATCTGGGGTCGGATTGCAGGAATTCTCATAGATATAACTTTTCAGAGTCATTCTGGTTATGTGGATTGGAGCATTTACCAATATGTCACTTGCTTTAGCGCTAATTTCAGCTTTCTAGGTCTAGGTTTTGGACTGTGCGTTGATGAGCCAATCAGTAAGTCGGGACTTTTCTTTTTTATTAAGTATCTATTGATTAAAAAGTTTTTTGTAGGTATAAAAGCAGTGTAGATGTGATAGAAATTAACTGCAAAGCAACTCAACAAGATATTCTTCGGCAGTGTAACATTAACTAACTGCAAATTGTAAAATGGAAAATCGACCCATTTTCTTAACTAACCCGCTTCTCTGGTCGCGCAATTTATTCAGAAACACGGCAAATTATCAAACCCGCCCATACCGTTAGGTGAATCAATATTCTAATTTCTAGTTTATACTAAAGCGCGTTCTACACAAACTCGTTACCCTTATATTGATAAATAAAATGTAAAGCTACGGCCACACCTGCGCGTCTTAAACGCGGGATGCTAGACGCGATGCGGGAGCGTCCACGGCCAGAATCTATACGTGCAGGCATACGTAGTGGTCGCATGCATAGTGTCATGCAGGCGTACCTAGTTGCTTTGGTAGCGCAGGTTTAGAAGGTGATTGATTCTGTAATTCACTAAGTACCTACTTAGTAGGTACTTGCTCTATTACTGATTTTGTATTTCTTTCTGCTGTGGCATTCCAAACCAGTGGTAGATTCACTGGACAATTTCGAAAGCATGCAGATCAACTCATAGAAGTATTACATCCGTTAATAAAATAATCAAAATTACAAACTTTTTAACTTACCCCTAAGAAAATTGTTTCACGAAATTAATTGATAACTCGATTTTATATACTTGCTTTGCTAACGTCTCTTCAAACTGACCAATGAGAAGTGTTTCATTGATTACATCAAAACTAAAAGGTAGTTTTAACTCATTGAACATAACTACACGATACTTATCTACTTTGCCAGTAAATAATATTTTGGTTGGAGAAGCCTGCGAATTATTGATTGAATGAAATCCTTACTCGGATCTCGGCTAAGGGTTCAACCCTATGCTGTGAATTCGTCAGATCTTCACAGTACATAAATCGTCTCGGCCCATTGCCCCGACAAAATGTCTTCACTTCCTGCAGAAATCAACCTTTCTGAAGGGATAGAGATTTCGCACCGTACTGATGATATGTCGTCGTGAGATAGTATTTTTCCTTCTGAAAGCACCGTCATTTGTTTGTCTTTAAATATATTAGAGAGCAGTGATAAATGCAGAGTGCGAGTATGTGTGACCTTAAATATGGAAAGGTAACCTTTTAAAAATGAGGAGGTGGACCGGGTATTTCAATTTTTTTTTTAACTATAAAAGAGATTTTATACCAAAAGTGCAGCTAGACTTTTAGAAATACTGGAAGAGCGCTGGTTTTTTATTTGGAGCTATAAATTTTTAAGTTTACTGAATTAAAAATCTACCTACCTCACGCGCATGATTGCTATCACATTTATTGTAAGTATAACGCTGTAGTGCTTTTGCTATAATTTCTTAGAAGTATATTTAAGTATTCTTAATTTGAAGGTATATGTTACATGGTTCTTAGCTAATAGGTAGATTGAATTAAAATGGCGGAGAAATCACTTTTTTACAACATTACTTATAATTTTTTTTTTATCTCTTACCATGTACCTTTTCTTCCAGTATATCGTAATATACTGAAAGAAAAGGTTAATATACTGAAAGTAAAGGATGGTTATCATAACGATGTACAATTTTATTTCAAAGGCACGCCAATTACTACCACGGCCCCGTACAATAATTGTGTACCTTACCTTTTCTACCCTCCCGTATTCTTGGGGAATAGAATAACACTTTGTACTCATTTCCTGTGCACGATGTACTGCGAGGGACTCTTCATAGTACAGCAATCATACAGTTGTGAAACATCTTTGAAAGCAGACCAAAATGCTCAAGTATATCGAGCTACGGTTTACGGAAATGATCAGATAGAGAAGACTTGGCGTAAACACAATAATTATTATGCCTATGTCTTATGTTGCCTGTACGACGACACCTATGTAAAAATTTGTATAATTTGTATTTGAATTTGTATCTGTATTTGTATTTATTTATTCCTCGACTTAGACTTATAAAAGCGCTTACAAAGGTCAGATCAGTAATTATGCCATACAAGTTGAAGAAGGAGACAAGACCGCGACTCGTATAAGGTTATAAATCGTGTCCTAAAACTTTTAATACATTTGAAACGTGCCCTAAGTTTTAAAGTTTTTAGACGATGTTTCCTTACAGTACTCCGAGTAACCTGCAACGTTTTTTCTATCGGATATCCGTCGGAACAGGTCAGCCCGTCCGATACCTCACTGTATGATTGCTATACTGTGGGTTCATTTTATCCACCCTCGACAAATCTCTACTTTTCTTGCAGTACCTAATGTTGAGGTAGGAGGTAGGAACGAAAATTAATAATCCCTTATTTCGAGTATATTTATTTTATAGATGAAACGAAATTAATTGTAAAAGCAAACTTAAGTCTGTATAAATAAAAGGAAAAGCTGACTGACTGACTGATTGAGTGATACCTATCAACGCACAGCTCAAACTAATGGACGGATTGGGCTGAAAGACATGCAGATAGCTATTAATATGACGTAGACATCCGCTAACAAAGGATTTTTGA
Organism: Maniola jurtina; assembly: GCF_905333055.1. Taxonomy (NCBI): domain Eukaryota; kingdom Metazoa; phylum Arthropoda; class Insecta; order Lepidoptera; family Nymphalidae; genus Maniola; species Maniola jurtina. Next base: position 4,874,533 of record NC_060044.1, read on the forward strand.
AAATTCAACCACTAGAAGGATAAAATAGGGGTTTGAAATTTGAGTAGTGAAAGCGGACGAAGTCACGGGCATAAGGTAGTTCTAAATTAAATACAAGCCAATGCAAAAGTTTTCTGAGCTCAAGTGTTTTCATGTCTGCTAAAATGTTTCTAGGGGAGGCCTACAGCTTACGGGGGGATTCGTAGATCCCTATTTCCACGTGAGCGTTTTAAAAAGTGTTTATAGGCTTTGAACTCAATAGGCCGCGGTACAAATCAGTTTTCAGCTCCGTTGACTTAATGAAATGTTCTTGATGCTCTTTACAACGATCGCTTTTACTTTGATGTTAGGTACATTTGTAAAAGATTTATGTACTTAGTACTTATTTGTATAGGTTTTCTTTAAATTTTTAACAACTATAGGCACACGCTTGACCATAATGATACCTAATGGAAAGGGATAGTATGGCCTAAAATGGGTTTTTTTTTTAATTTTTCAATTCAGATTGCAAGATTCCGTGAAACAAAACTTTTCACACATATTTTTTAAAGTAGCTATAGCAGCATAGGCTGCAAAAAAACTTACTGTTGAAAATTAAAATGAGTAAAAGAAGAACTCGTTCGTCGTGAACAGTTATAAATTTATAAGGTAAACAAACTTTGATTAACAAGATTATGTTTATAAATATAATTTAAGTGGCTATCAACAAGATAAAAACTGAACTCTTTACCCCAGTATACATAATAACATATTTAAACTTTACTTAATGTTCTTGTAGTCGGGTAAAGATGGCAAAGGAATAGAAAAAGGAATATTTTTTGTTACTTTAAAGCTACTCTATTCGTCATAATATTACTGCTGTGTATAACTTGCCATACAATTAAAAAAATATCTTCTTCACTACATAGTATAAAACAAAGTCGCTTCCCTGTCTGTCTGTCCCTATATATGCTTAGATCTTTAAAACTACGTAACGGATTTTGATGCAATTTTTTTTAATAGATAGAGTGATTCAAGAGGAAGGTTTATATGTATAATACATGCATCCTAAATCCACGCGGGCGTAGCTGCGGACATCAGCTAGTTTGATTTAAATTAGGATTGTCAACCCTAGCAGCTATTACAGAGTTGTCAAGTCGACTAGAGACCTAGATTCGGTATTATTAGCCTTCTCAGAACAAGAAAATGTTGTTTCTCACAACCTCGAGGGCGTTAAACTTTAATATAATCCTAGATACCATAACTATCATCTTAATGGTTGTTTGGAAAATCTTTGGCGTTTCTACCTACGTCCGGCTTACAGCGCCAATGGTTTCCAGTTTTCTACTAAATTCGTGTGGAATCAAGTTGATTGAAAAAGTTTTTTCTTCGAATGGTAGAGTAGAAAATATAATATTGGTCTAGCGGAACACTTTGTTTTATCCGAAAACTAGATTTGTTTTTGTCAGAACTACCTACGTAAAAAGTCTCTATAAGGACAATAAATATTTGATTGGCTTTTTGTATTTGAGTATCCTTTTTCTTCGTAGAAAAACGCCTTTTTAGCGAAATTGGGGGCACGCCCAGTTAGAAGTATAATTACTTGCATGACTAGTGTACCAAATTGTAGGCGTAGGCATACAGCGAAAGTATCTGGGAGCTCTGTGGAAAACTCCTGTACCATTGAAAGTGGTATTTAATGACAGTGGTATCGATACTCAGAAATGAGTAGACGCAGAAAGAGAGGCATACTTAAAATGTTGGATAGCAAAAAGTTATAAAATGTAGATATAGACACTGGCCTTTTGTTAAAAATGAGGACAGGAGTAATTGAGGCATAAAAATAATCTTTTATAATGTCAGCTACCGTACCAGAAACCTACAAAGCCAAGAGCCCATAGAAATTGTAGTGAATAAAAATTCCAGTCGGTGTACATTCAATAGCGAACTATGTAAAGCTTTTTGCAAAATAAAGCTTTTAGCGTAGTTTGCAACTAGGCAGTACTGAGTACTCATGCCCGCTGTTTATTCCCTTTACAGCAGTTAAATTGCTGCATTCAAATATCCGGGATTTCGCTGAAAATACATACCGGTTGAATGAAACAAATAATGGTTACAATGCAGCTTACTGGGCTGAAATACGCTCGATTGTAAGTTATATCCCATTTATATACCTGCTCTTTATATTGTTAAAAGTATTTATTCAGTACACACAACGAGTGGTTAAGTACAGTCAGCAACAAAGCTAGGTTAGCAGTGCACCCACCAGTAGGTACAAGCGACTATGGACGGGTGCAAACTGCAAGCCTAGCTGGCTTGCTGACTGTACGTCAGTAACCCCATTCCGTGTACTCGTAATCTATACGAACTCAATCTACTGTCTACTAGTAATACATAAACATATATCAATGCATAATTAGTAATAATCAATAAGTAGATGTTTCTTCCCCAGGTTGAAAATAATTCTAGCCGTAAGTAGGTATCATGATTGACGGGTTGTAATTCGCACAATTATTTACCTACATAATGTTATTATGTGATGAGAACCGATCCCACTTCCCTAATAGTAGTGGACGGACGTTTTAACCACAGTACTATCACAGCTTATTATCATTATGTCACAGTAAATAACCCCCATACATATTTTGTTAATCTACGGAAATAGGACCGTGATATTTTTCTTATAACAGCATCTCCCTGTGGGTATTTCTTTAAATGTAATTTGCCGGTAGAGCCAATACTCCTATAATAAAATAGTTCGAATGGTTGTTACATAACTAACCTAATTCCGTTTCCTATAATTAACTTCGTTATGCTACGTTGATATTTTATCTTAATGAATGAATATTAATTAAAATATAAAAGGAACTAATTTTAAGTTGATGTCGACAAAACACCACTCGAATGGGTGTAACTATTTGATATTCAAAACTCGCTTATTTTGCTGCTGACATTTTAATGGCTTGATGTCTGACTGAGATGAAAGTTTGTGAAAAATTGTAGACGTATAGTAAAAACCATTTAGAGCAGATGTGCTTTGAAAATACCTATATCACTTTACCATTTGTATTAGTAATAAGTCAATAAAATAATTTATTATTTAGATTATGAAAAAATCGCCATAATAAATTATTATGTTGTAATAACCTAACAAAATACGATGATCTCTATGTACGAAAATTTATTTTAATAGATCTAATGTCATTTATTTCACAAGGTGTCGCGATCGCCCAATAAAATTGGTTCAGGGGGCACGGCAGTGCCCCCGCCAAGACGAGCCAAACGGCGGCCGGGGCGCTACGTAGTACCTTTTTCTCGAAGTGTTTCGCCGTATTTTCGACCCGTCATAACTTCGGTCTGGATGACGCTAGAAAGCTGAAATTTTCAGTATAAGGTGTCCTCAGCAAACTTACTAAATATACTAAGTATCAAATATCTAGCTTTTATGGTTACAGATTTATTGATACCTAAAATACGCCGTTTTCGTCCCTCACTGATGATCATCACAATTCATAGTCTGTAATTCTAGGGTACTTCCAGAAGTCCTAGAAGGCTGAAATTTGGTATGTAGACTAGAAATTGCATACAAACTACAGGAAAATTAAGAAATTGGCAATGCCCCCCCTCTACGCCTCTTATGAGAAAAGCAAATCTGTAAATTCTGTCGCTAGAATGCTGATATTTTCAGGATAAGATGTCCTTGGCAGATTGATTAAACGCATTGAGTATCAATTGTCTAGCTTTTATAGTTTCAGATTTATTGACAGTCAAAACTTCTAGTCTGTAATTCTAGGGTACTTCCCGAAGTCCTAGAAGGCTAAAATTTGGTATGTAGACTAGAAATTGCATACAAACTACAGGAAAATTAAGAAATTGGCAATGCCCCCCCTCTACGCCTCTTATGAGAAAAGCAAATCTGTAAATTCTGTCGCTAGAATGCTGATATTTTCAGGATAAGATGTCTTTGGCAGATTGATTAAACGCATTGAGTATCAATTGTCTAACTTTTATAGTTTCAGATTTATTGACAGTCAAAACTTCTAGTCTGTAATTCTAGGCTACTTCCCGAAGTCCTAGAAGGCTGAAATTTGGTATGTAGACTAGAAATTGCATACAAACTACAGGAAAATTAAGAAATTGGCAATGCCCCCCCTCTACGCCTCTTATGAGAAAAGCAAATCTGTAAATTCTGTCGCTAGAATGCTGATATTTTCAGGATAAGATGTCTTTGGCAGATTGATTAAACGCATTGAGTATCAATTGTCTAGCTTTTATAGTTTCAGATTTATTGACAGTCAAAACTTCTAGTCTGTAATTCTAGGGTACTTCCCGAAGTCCTAGAAGGCTGAAATTTGGTGTGTAGACTAGAAATTGCATACAAACTACAGGAAAATTGAGAAATTGGAATTTCCCCCCCTCTACGCCTCTTATGAGAAAAGCAAATCTGTAAATTCTGTTGCTAGAATGCTGATATTTTCAGGATAAGATGTCCTTGGCAAATTGATTAAACGCATTGAGTATCAATTGTCTAGCTTTTATAGTTTCAGATTTATTGACAGTCAAAACTTCTAGTCTGTAATTCTAGGATACTTCCCGAAGTCCTAGAAGACTGAAATTTGGTATGTAGACTAGAAATTGCATACAAACTACAAAAAAATTAAGAAATTGGAAATTTCACCCCTTTACGCCTCTGTATGGGGGAAGCAAATCTTTAAATTCTATCGCTAGAATGCTGATATTTTCAGGATAAGATGTCCTTGGCAGATTCATTAAACGTACTGAGTATCAATTGTTTAGCTTTTATAGTTTCAGATTTATCGACATTCAAAACCTCTAGTCACAAATTCTAGGGTACTTTCTGAAGTCCTAGAAGACTGAAATTTGGCATTAAGTAGGAATTTCAAGAATTATGAACAACAGATAAATTAAGAAATCGGGTCCCCCTTCATCCCCTCGTATATGAGATGCATATCTGTAAAATCTGTTGCTCGAATACTAAAGTTTACATGATAAGATGTCCGTGGCAGATTTATCAAACGTACCAAGTATCTGTGTTTCCTGAAGTCCTAAAAGACTGAAATTTGGTATATCTGCTTCAAAATTGAGTTGCAAGATTCCATCCGAACAAACATACTTACATACGAGTACATTGTAAGTTGAATAAAAACTTTTAAAAAAAGAGGTAACGATAGAGAGTGGGCCATGAAAATGATGTACCTACAAGAAATAGATCCAAAAAAAATTTAGGGCACCTGCCAAAAAGAAATGAAATCCCACCAAAAACATTTCATGTAAAAAGTTAGCCAAGACTCACAAGTTCATAATGTTTTCACTGTTAAAAAGTTATGAGATCTCTAGTAGAGCCAAGCCCCTAGCTGATCTTAGATTTGTGCTGGCCATGGGACCTATCCCAAGTCCAAAGTAATATAGCTCTTAAATGTTCTTGACTATATCACATTTATAACAATAAATAACAAATCACTCTACTTACAAGCTCTGATTCTACAAACCCTATATCTTGGTAAAAAAAGTACGGCTTGGCCGTTTAATGTTCGTAAAACTATTACATGACATAACATATTAAACGTTAAAAGTTATTAAACGGCCAAGCCGTCTTTTTTTTTACCAAGATGTAGGGTTTCTAGAATCAGAGCTTGTAAGTAGAGTGATTTGTTATTTATTGTTATAAATGTGATATAGTCAAGAACATTTAAGAGCTATATTACTTTGGACTTGGGATAGGTCCCATGGCCAGCACAAATCTAAGATCAGCTAGGGGCTTGGCTCTACTAGAGATCTCATAACTTTTTAACAGTGAAAACATTATGAACTTGTGAGTCTTGGCTAACTTTTTACATGAAATGTTTTTGGTGGGATTCTTATTTCATGTAATATAATATCCATATCCATAGTAAATATTATAAATGCGAAAGAGTGAGAAGAGAGAGAGTGAGAGTCTGTTTGTCTCTTCTGTCTGTCTGTCTGGCTGTCTGTCTGTCGTTAGCTTTTCACGGCCGTCCAACAGTTTAACCGAATTTGATGAAATTTTGGACAGAGTTAGCTTGCATCCTGGGGGTGGACATATACGTACTTTTTATCCCGGAAAATCAAAGAATTCCCACGGGATTTTAAAAATTGAAATTAAAAAACCACGCGGACTAAGTCGCGGGCATCATCTAGTCATACATAATTTTATTTAAAATCTACTTGTATTGGTACTAAAATTATACAAAACACGATCTTTACACACGTTCTTCTTTAGATCAGACACGTTTCCTTTATTCGGCCATAAAATCAGAGATTTAGATCAGAACATAACAAGGACGGCAACAAAAAGCTTTGATCGTGTACAATATTGGGCGATAAACTAAAATGCTCATATTAAGCCGGCGCATAAATATAACAAGAATATATGGCACGCATTGGCTCAAACGTTTTTAGCCCCAAAACATTTGTCTATCGTGGTCAGAGAGATGTCATGGTTAAGAGAAGCATGCCTCATGCAAAGCAAAGAAGCGCCCGACCTAATAATAATGAATACAAAAAGTGCTATAAGTTTGGATAAGCTTAATTTTTACTGAAGTAAACATGTATTTCAAGGTGCTAGAACGAAAACCTCGCATTGAAAACGCAGCGTAGTAAGACCCTCACTAGGTTTACATTGACAGGCTACATAAAGCAAGTCGTAGGGACCCACTGAATTCAGGCGGTCAAGACCGTGGTATGAGGAAGTCCTTACGTTTATTGGTTGATAATGAAACATATTATATCCATCTAGATAGAGGTGCATGAACTTGAGTCATGTGGTAAAGATACCAATATTATGGACAGATGGATTTTCTTCCTGGCACCTGGAGCGTGAGACCTTGTAGGATCTCTTTTCTCACTCGATGTCTTTAGGCTGCATCACCATTTGCTATTAGGCGGGTTTGCAATCAAACTCAACCATATAATATGAAAAAACGCTCCAACCCTGATGGAGCACTATGCTGATGGAGCACTGATGAGGACACTCTCCTAGACCTCTATTAGAATGACATCTCTCTGGTCGTGATATAGCCATGATCCTGGCTAGATGCCAGTGGGATCACTTTCGCTAAACTAGACGCAGATAAAATATGTAGACAGTAAAACGGTCTGGCTGAAGGTATGCGGCGTTAGTCATTTGCTAGGGATATGGCTATAAACGTAGTTTATTAAATTCCTGTGATACGCCGACACGGTTGAAGGTGATCGATATTCGATACGAACGTAAGAGGTACTGAAATTGGTACTGAAAAGTTGTGCACTGTAAATCAGTGTGCAGCAAGATCACATAGTGCGCAATGAATACATGCAGATCAGAACTGCCAAGGCTTGCTTGGAAATTGCTTCATTATTAAACAAACGGCAATCGGCTCTTTTCTATACTCACGCCAACAATTTCCAACAGGACAGTAATAGACTTGCTGGACTTCTTTAAACTGGACTGGTTCTTTAAATTCTGCAGGCGATATTAAACCTATTTATAAAAGTTTAGAAACAAAAGTAGACATGCAGCATAAATAAGCACCATGAATTCGGTCAATCACAACAATTATTGGGATTGCAACTTGCAGTTATGTATAAGCGTCACTCAGAAAAGCCGGATATTGCTTAAATAATTTTATCCAATTTGAGTGAAATATCGATTTTATTAAACTACCTTCATTAGATAAAGTTATTTTTGGACAATTTTACAATAAAATACCGGCACAGATAAAAAATGTACACTCATTCAATGCATTTAAAACTGAGTTAGCTGCTCACATTATGAGTAATTCAAGTTACTTCGATAAATGCATTGAATGAGTACTATTTATTTAAGCAAAAAAATGGCGAATAGTGTATTCTTAGAGTTAAGTTCTCATGTGAATGACTTTTCTATGTCTTTATGAGAATAAATATCTTTAAACCTAACCTACAAATCAAATCCATTTTTAAAAATAACTTTACACATGTGATAAATCACTTTGCTGAGGGGGTGTCGCATATCGTAGCCGCAAATTGACCTTGTCACACATTCTATCGCATGAAATACTGGCAAGTGTTAGACATCGTTTCAAATCTTACTAGGTAAAGGTATCTTTGACGTAATAATACACCCGCATATTATAATTTTGCCAAGGATTACCAACAAAAGTTCGATTCAAACTGGAGGTATTTAAAACAAGAGTGAATAAGACACCTTTTTAGCGAAGATGTTCCATCTTAGGCCACACCATCACTTGTCATCAGGTGTGATCATGGATTAAGCTTTAGTCCACGCTGATCAAGTGTGGATTGGCCGGCTTAAAACACCTTTGAGAACATTATATGGAACTCTCAGGTATGCAGGTTTCCTCAAAATGTTTTCTTTCACCGTTAAAGCTAATCTAATTGCTTTAAATGCATATAGAACCGAAAAATTAGAGGTGCGTGCCTGGGACTTAATCCCGGACCCCCAGAATAGCAGGCGGTAAACTGCTGTAAATGCAACACAGACTTTTCTTTTCTATCTTTCTTTTCTCTGGGCTGGTTTCAGCACTTAAACCGCTATAAACGCAACACAGACAATAACAGCGGCAAATATTTAAAGTTCGCAGATTTCATAAAAATAAAACTATAGGTTTCAAGAACAGTGCAGTGATCATTGAGTAAACGTAAACATTGACTTAGGCACGTTCTGTGAAGTGATAAGTTAACGAAGCGATCGTTTGCCTTTATCAATAGGTCATTGACACTCAGATGTGCTGATAAGAGTTTTTATGTCCATTTATCACCGCGGGAATCGTTTTGTATGAATTACACACTTGCATATTTCTCCTCTAAATAATATCAGGGATTTAAACTATTCAATTCAATAAAGGACAATTTTGAAGAGCAACCTTCTCAAGCCGCAATATTAGCTCCATAGCATAAAATATTAAAATATACAAACCTTAAAATTCTCGTTGAAAACCCGAGGTGGTTCATAAGGAAAATTTCTAAATGCATAAAATTTTCCAGACGATGAGACTCGAGAAGAATGCGTTTTGTCTAGCTGCCTGCCCCAAGGCGCTGTTGACAAAGAAAAACTGCAAGTGCGGCGAAAAACTGCTAGTCCTTTGCTACACTCGCTGTGAATACATAGCGCCTTTGACTGGTGTTGACTGTTGGACATACTGGTAGGTACGTACCGTTGTTTTTGTGATGACTAATTAGGATTTGAAGAGTGGGCATTAATAAATCCATTCTAATATTATAAATGCGAAAATCTGTCTGTCTGCTAGCTTTTCACGGCCCATTTGTTTACCGATCTTGATGAAACTTGGTACGGGTTGCATTCCGGGGATGGAAATAGGTTTTTGTCCCGGGGATAATCAAAGACTTCCCACGATAATTTTGAAAACCTAATTCCACTTTGGATACTATTATTATAGTTTCCAAAAACCTTTACCTAACCGTCAAACTTATTCTTTATGTCCTGAGTGTACATGGCACAGATGTTAACAAGATATAAGCTGGTTAATAAGGTTAACCGGTAAATAATTTTCCAGATCAACGTTAGATATTGAGCCATATTATGACTAGCTACAGTAGCGACGCTTGCAGCATTTTTGTCCAAGTACTGTCCAATATTTCTCCTCCTCCTTCACTGTCAAGGGGGAAATCAAGTTCTATTTGTATTCGTTTTCTTTCCTAACAAATTAAAGTAGAATGGAATGTTACATACGATTGCTGGTACAGCAAGTCGTACCACGTTTTCAGATCCTATCCACTAGAGATGGACCATTTCACAGGTGAGAAATCTTGTGAAATTTCATAGAATATTTGCTACCTTACCTAAAGTAGATTGTGAAAATCATGAAGCAAAATCTAACAAAGTTTGAAAATTATTATTTTTAATCCCGCTTTATTGTTTAAATTTCGCGTATGTTAATCGATCCGACCCAAGCCCCTAAAGAGCGTGCAAGCGAGTACCCTTGAATCGAAAGTGAAAAACATCTTGATCAATTACTTTCTGCAATTAAAGAATCTTGAATCTTACGTTTCACGGAAAACTATTTTTTCATTTACAGTCATAATTGCGAAAATTCACTTTCCCTGAAAAACGCCTGTAAATTATTTATCAGCGCTATTGATCGTGATCATAATTCCTAGTTAAATTAATGTAGTAAAGATTGTAAATGCAGTAATTGAGAAATCACTTTCCGCGAAAAATCGCTATGAGGAAAAATATTAATTTCACTCAATGAAAATGATTTAAAAGTAGCAGTAATGCCCATCGCTACAATCCACTGATGCAAACGTTGGCGTTTTGCAGGTTTATTTCATTTGTAAATAACACGGGGAAGGCGTGAATGTATGGCGTAGGTAAATGGAAGTAGGGAATTCTTGAACGGTCTGATTTGTTAGGCACCATTGCTATGCAGCCAGATTTCACTGGATTTCTAAGGCAGAATTACAAAGGTTCCTAGTCGCTCTGAATATTCAAACGGTTTCTAACGCCATCCAAGGAGACTCGCTACTATATATTCCGAACATATTGTATTTTTGAAATGTCTCTACCTATCATGTGAATTAAATCGAAGATCATAATACGAAAATATAAACACTGACTGACGAAATAGGATTATGACGAATTCCTGATTCCCTGCATCTTTTCAACAAAAACAAGTTTGCAGTTATAGGTACTCGTATTATTCTCCTCACTTTTTAGAGTTGTAGAATTTGTGATTTACCTATCGGTACCTACCTACCTACACTCAGAGAATTCGTTTGCAAAATTAAACATACTCTAAGAAATGGTAACAAGTTGTACTATATTATCATCTGCAAGCATTCCATCATGTTCAATCTATCGCCGGTTCAAAACTGGGCACGGTTTTCCTTTCAAAATGATAAGAGTTTAGGCCATAGTCTGATACGCTGGCCCAGTGCGGATTGGCAGACTTCACACTATGAAGAACTCTCCTAGTTATTTAATTAACGCGAAATCTGAGATCAGTTAAACCATCCATCTTGACACATATTACCGGATTCAATTACAAGTGGAATGATCTATCGATTAGTGACGTAAATGCACTGTACTGTATGGCAATCAGTGAATTCCTCACATAGCTTCGCACATATCTTCGTGTCATGTAACGTGTATAGTGTTGCCACTGTAGTCTGTAACCACAAGAATGGCTCTGCAACCCCCATCAAAGGCAAAGTTTTGTCTGCGAAGCCACCATTTTGGAGAGTTAACGAAGGCATCCGGGTACAATGCACTGGGGTATTACCAAATACATAATGGGAAATACGAGGGGGTTAGGAATAAATATTAAGGTTTACGTTCACTAGGCAGCTAAATTCGTACCTAAAATATGAATCAATTATTGTAAGGAATTATTTAATAGACATGACTTTAAATGCAATCAAATAAAGATATATTATTATATTTTAAACAAATCAAATAATAAAGTTTAGCATAATCGGGCATTGAATTCCGTATTTTTAGTATTGAACCCTAATAATTAAATGTAATGTCCCTGAACTAGATATTCGTATATACATTTAAATATAGCTAGGTAATGGTGCAGTTGGGATGTGATTATAGTATTTTTTGAAAGTTTTTTAAAGTATCGTATACGAGCTACTAATATAATTTGCAACGAAGTCATAAAAAACTTCTTGACTCTTGGCTATGTATACAATTTTCGTGATATTGCGATATTATAAACAGAAGTGTAAAATAGACATAAACCTTTATATATAGTATTCTATAGCTAAGTGGCAGCTTTAATTTTCATGATGATGACACTAAATACGGAAGTCTCGAAAGGGGTAACCTGACAGTGGCCAAATAGTCCTCTCGACTGCAATAAATAAGGATGCAGGGCCCTACCATTGTTATTTCCTTAACGGGCCGTCTTATGGCCCTCTTAATTAATTTGAAACTTTCTGAGGTCTCCTGTGGCGGGCAATTTGAATAATAGCGCGGATAGGGCGATGAAGCTTAATTTTAATTGCAAATATTTATGTTAAACGAGCCTCCCGGTGGAGTCGAATGTCCTCCCACGATATTGCAAAGTATGATATATTGTTCTGGTGTTGTTTCAAAGAAGGTTTGGTCGGTCGCTTTGTTTTCTCTAAGATTATAATAATTATTATGCTATACTTAAAAATAATAATATGATAACTGACTTCTTAGCTTGGCTGGCAGTTGTTGACGTACCTGCAAATGAAAAAAGACAAAATATTAATTAACATAGAATTTCATTTCGATGGTGCATTTCTGTTGGACGCAGAACTACGGAACTCTAAAAAAGATAAGTTAGGTAGTAGTCTTCTGGTTTTTGTGTTATAAAAAACAGTATTAAATTTTCTGTTTTGTATAATATTTAGGTGCAACAAAATGGGGTTGGCAGACGAGAGCACGTGCTAGCAATCTATAATGCTAGAGTGCTCGTTAGGCGCGAGGCGACACTACATGTACATATACAGGGTGGTCAAAAAGTCGTGGATCAAACGCAATAGGGAGATAGAGGAGATCATTTTCAGCAAAAAAAAATTCTACAGCATGGCCTTATTTAAATTGCCCTAAGAGTTATGAATATTTTTGGGTTTTTTAACAAAATACCAAATTCTCTTACAATTAAACTAATAAAAAAAAAATGTGATAAAAAACAATAAAACAAACGATGTTGTATGATTACTAGATAATGTATCAGCACTACAAACCTTCTATTGAGGCTCTGGCTACCAAATTACAAGAGCAATTAATTTTTTTCCAAAACTTTAAAAGCGTTACCAAAAATTTAATGTCACTTTAAAAGTCCACTGTGAAAAAAAAATGTACTACGGAAAAGTGACCCTGTATCAGAAAAACTTGCTGATTTAATGCCAATTGAAATGAGGTATAACACATTACTCTTTGTTTCGTAATTCTGGTATTATAATCGTTTTTTCATATCAAGGTGCAAATTTCAGTAGATTAGTTTAATTCAAAATAATTTTGAAGATTATCATGCTGCTAGTTAAACTGCTAGTTTTTTGTACGTTGGAATGCTAGAAACATCACTGTGCTTGTCACACTTAAAATTTGTGAAAAGAACAGAAACCCTTCACTACCACCACGTGCCAGAACTACCCAGAACGCCCATCTTGCAAGTAGTTCATCTTTTCTAGGAAACAAAAGGATAAAGAAACTATGCCTCTCTTTCACACTAATCATCCTTCCTTATTCCAACAATGCAAATAGAAAGGATGATTAGTGTGAAAGAGAGGCATAGTTTCTTTATCCTTTTGTCATATACCTCATTTCAATTGGCATTAAATCAGCAAGTTTTTCTGATACAGGGTCACTTTTCCGTAGTACATTTTTTTTTCACAGTGCGCTTTTAAAATGACATCAAATTTTTGGTAACGCTTTAAAAGTTTTGGAAAAAAATTAATTGCTCTTGTAATTTGGTAGCCAGAGCCTCAATAGAAGGTTTGTAGTGCTGATACATTATCTAGTAATCATACAACATCGTTTGTTTTATTGTTTTTTATCACATTTTTTTTTAATTTGTCTAATTGTAAGAGAATTTGGTATTTTGTTAAAAAACACAAAAATATTCATAACTCTTAGGGCAATTTAAATAAGGCCATGCTGTAGAAATTTTTTTTGCTGAAAATGACCTCCTCTATCTCTCTATTGCGTTTGATCCACGACTTTTTGACCACCCTGTATAACTATGTATGTACCCATCTACATACATAATGAGAGGCCATCAGGACTTGAAGAACTTCAATGTAGGCCATAAAAAGTTAGTAGTACCCTCCTAATAGGTACATTTTTAGGGTTCCAAACCTCAAAAGGAAAAACGGAATCCTTATAGGATCACTTTGTTGTTTGTCTTTGTGTCTGTCGTGTCTGTCAAGAAAACCTATAGGGTACTTCCCGTTGACCTAGAACCATGTTTGGCAGGTGGGTAGGTTTTATAGCACAAGTAAGGAAATCCGAAAACCGTGAATTTGTGGGTACATCACAAAAGAAAACAAAATGTGTTCACGAGAAAAATAATGTATTAATTCCTTTAATATTATTAATTGTTATGTATATATTGTATACGGAATCCTTCGTGTGCGAGTCTGTCTTGCACTTGACCGGTTTTTCTAGAGTATTATGGGAAGTGATATTTTACTTACTTAATAAGAATTTGTAAGTAATTTTCTAAACCTTTATTAGTAAGTGTTGGCAGTAATTTATTTAACTCAACTAAACTATACTTATAAACCTCGGACTGTTAGAAAAATTAAGAGGGGTCTCTCCGTCACTCGCTTCATAAAAACGTAGTTCCAATTTCATTTGAATATTAAGCAACCAAAGTCCATGAAATTTTGCTGACGTATTCTAGAAACTAATATCTATGTCTGTGGTTTTCCAGATTTCTGTTAAAATATTGGGTTTCAAAGTTACGCGGTCTTAAAAATTTACATACAAATCTTTGAGCCCCTGTAATTTTAAAACTACATATTTTTAGAAAAATCTAAAACACCACAGACACAGATATTAGTTTCTAGAATATGTCTGTAAAATGTAATGGACTTTGGTTGCTTAATATTCAAATGAAATTGGAACTACGATTGTATGAAGCGAGTAACGGAGAGAGCCCTGTTAATTAATTAAAATATGATTGAAAATAAATAATGGTAAAAACCTACTCACCTGATAATAAAATAGACGATAACATACATTTAACACCTCTACTCTACTATCCTATTGATTTTGATAATAAATTGGCACACACCATCACAGTATTATAGTACTATTAAACACACCATATAAAACAAGTGTAAATTAAAAATTTTCAACACCCCCGACAAATCATTTTTAAATAAATAATTATGTATATCTAGGCAACGTCCATCTTGACAGCTTGACATTTGTCAATTGACACTTGAATATTATGAACCTAAGGGTTATCTAACCTTCTTTTCTACAAGAAAACTAGAAAAGAGCTGATAACTTTTAAACGGCTGAACCAATTTTTTTGGATTATAGCTAAGAACACTCTCGATCAAGCCACCTTTCAAACAAAAAAAAGTAAATTAAAATCGGTTCATTCGTTTAGGCGCTACGATGCCACAGACAGATACACAGATACACAGACACACAGATACACACGTCAAACTTATAACACCCCTCTTTTTGGGTCGGGGGTTAACAATGTATTTCAATACCGTAACTCGACACTATACTATATCACTGCACTGTAATACAATGTTCAAGATTTTCATAGGAATTTCGCACAGCACGTAGCTTCTATTCGTCACTGTCGAGTAATTAAACAAGTCGCACGACTAAACATGTTTGTTTAAACAAATTCCAACCATATTGTCTCACAATAAGGTGTTAATTCTTTTATTAGAGGATATGAAGACGTACTTGTGACTCCCGGCTCGCTCTCACGCAATGTCTGGTATAATGATGGGTTTAAAAATGTGTGGCCTATTACCAATGTTTGAAGGCCCTAGTTTACGTGATATTGTGCTAGACCAAAGCATTGGTATGATGTTAACCAATTGGTACATGGTAACTTGGCATGTTCTGACTATTGGCCAGGGCATTGGCCCAATATCCAACGCCATCAGACGTACACGTGAAATTGTAATTACGGACAGTTATAGTAGTTTAAATGTACTTCATGTAGGTTAGTTGGTGAAGGTAGGTTCTTCAAATTGATTTTAAATGCGCAATATGGCGGTACTTCTTCGTCGCTTACCACACACCACACATTAAACGTGTATCGAATATCAATGCCCCTAATCGTTATTCTAAATACCTACTCTTATATTAAAATTTCTCTATATCGGCCTCAGAATTCGAGTTAATCCCATACTCCTTTGGTTTCTACACGGCATCGTACCAGAACGCTTTACTTGGCGGCACGGTTTTGCCGATAGGGTGGTAACTAGCCACGGCCGAAGGCTCCCACTAGACCAGACCAGAAATTTAGAAATTATAAAATTCCAACCCCAGCCGGGAATCGAACCCGGGACCTCCACTAATAAGACCACAGCACTTATCACTGCACCAGGGAGGCCGTCAAAGGTTCTCTGCGACTCAGTTGATATCGTCTGAACTCACACCGTCCACCAAATAAGGCTCTTCTTACGCTGCGCTTTCTGGTGCGATTTCTTTG
Source organism: Maniola jurtina (assembly GCF_905333055.1). Classification (NCBI taxonomy): domain Eukaryota; kingdom Metazoa; phylum Arthropoda; class Insecta; order Lepidoptera; family Nymphalidae; genus Maniola; species Maniola jurtina. The sequence goes on from NC_060044.1 coordinate 4,890,645, forward strand.
TTACAATAGCCAATAGCCGTAGCTTTAATCTATAGACTACAATGAAGGCTGATTACGTCATACGCGGTGCATTTAGTATCAGGCAAGCAGTCATGTGTAAGCCGCCAGGTGGCGTCCCCCATACTGCACGTAACCCGACCGTGACTGACACCGGACTTGTACGGCTTTCGGATATAACATAACACAACTTAATATTATAATATTGTACCTACTAAAATAGTTAACCATTCCTTTGCTTTTACTCTATGTACTTTTGAGCGAATTACGTAACTCAACTTGCGTTTTGACTTATCACAACTTTTTGACAACAAATTGGTCCGCCAAGAACCCAAAATAAGTAAGTACCTACTACTTACCTACTTCCTTTTTTTGTTGGTGTCGGAAGGAATTTTTAAAATACCTGATCCCACCGTTGTCACCATGTAGTGAAACACGCATAGCTATTTCAATACTGGTTCAGTACTCGTACCCACATATGAATATATTGTTATTCTACTTACATGCATTACATCGGACTTTTACTTTCTATCCACTACAACACCCTCGGTGGCTCAGGAAGCTCCGCCCATTAGACTCATCCTGGGGGATGTATCGCTCATGCCCCTTGCATGTAGGCACGATAGCTAATTACCGTCTTCCCAGGGTAGAACCCAAGAATCCTACCAAGACTCGAACTGACTCGAGTTTCACGCATTTGCAGAACTCATTCATCTAGAGTTACTTGATACTCTAGATACTTGATACAATTCTCTCTATACTGAATGGGTAGAGTTAAATAATTTTGATGTAACAAGTGTAAATTAAAAATTTATAACACCCCCGACAAGTGAAGGTTACAGTAATAACTAGAAAAGAGCTGATAACTTTTAAACGGCTGAACCGATTTTCTTAAATTATGGCTCAGAACACTCTCGATCAAGCCACCTTTCAAACAAAAAAAAAACTAAATTAAAATCGGTTTATTAGTTTAGGAGCTACGATGCCACAGACAGATACACAGATACCCACGTCAAACTTATAACACCCCTCTTTTTTGGTCGGGGGTTAAAAAAACCCGCAGAAACTCCCTTCTAAAAAAAATTGTAGGTACGACAGGAATCCAACGGATGGTTCTAGTTCAAAACCTAGGACTATTCGGAAATCGGATTTCAATACACCTTATACCGTTAAGTAAAGACATGCGCCAAGTCAGTGATGTTATTTTTTGTAACTGTTTTGGTAAAGTAAAAGTAAATTATTTTTCTAAAGAAAAAGAACAACTTGATTTACAGGTACGTCTTTTTACAGAACTTTACTGCATTTCTCAACAAACTGGAGCACCCAACAACAACGAAAAAACCTAGAAAGGGTGAACCGTGAATGTAAAGACTGTAAAGCTGAGCAAAAAAAAACTGTCACTGCGCTCTCTCTGAACCACATTTTCGATGTAAAAGGGAACAGTAGGGTTTTGCGAAAGCCCCAGACTCTGTAATTTCTGCGCCTCATAAAAGATCACGGCGTAATCACTATCCAGCCTTTGAATGCAGGAAAACCTCGAACAAAAGCAGCACACGCTCCTAATAAGAAAAAAAAACAACAATGGGTTACGAAACCTAGGTCAATGGACTAGTTACAACTTGCATGAATAAAAATGTACATTATTTTTGTAAGGCCTAAATATACAGCTATTGTTTACGTATTCTATTTGAACGAGCATAAAACAAATGCATATTGCAAACGATAAATGCTTTTTCGATAAATGTTTCGCAACAGAAAATTGGATATGTTTGTGAACAAAAAATAATTAAAATGAAAGAAATATATACGCGATATTATTTCCAAGCAGTTTTCTAATAGTAATTCACTGAGTTTTTATAGGTATTATATTTATTATGTTTCCATTTTCATTTTTATTTTCAACCTCGTTCAGAGCAAGCTCTCAGAAAAAGTCAAGGATATAAAAGTTCATTATTTTAATTACGCAAGCCGGTTTCTTGGTGGGTTTAAAATAATTTCAAATAAGATTTATTTTAAAACTGCAATAGCCTCATTCTTATTTCAACCTACTTACCAACTCATAAATTAATCCAGCTTATATTATTCTAGCTTAACTGCTAGTTTCAAATAGAGCGACCTCTTACTGAGCTGTATATTCTCCAACTTACTTAAATAATAACCGGTAATAGGTTAGAGATACCTGTATACTACATAGATTTTTAACCCCCGACCCAAAAAGAGGGGTGTTATAAGTTTGACGTGTGTATCTGTGTATCTGTCTGTGGCATCGTAGCTCCTAAACTAATGAACCGATTTTAATTTAGTTTGTTTTTGTTTGAAAGGTGGCTCGATCGAGAGTGTTCTTAGCTATAATCCAAGAAAATCGGTTCAGCCGTTTGAAAGTTATCAGCTCTTTTCTAGTTACTGTAACCTTCACTTGTCGGGGGTGTTATAAATTTTTAATTTACACTTGCTCTACAGTTACCTATGTAACAATCCTAGAGAAAGCATGGTTGCTCAGCCTTTGAGATTTTTTGATCAGATACATATCTCTGATCCATGTTTATTTTGTACCTACAAGTTCTGATCGTAGTAATATTTTACTATTGATTGTTTGCAGGTATAACTTTATCGTTATACGGAAGGAATTATGTTTGAAAAGTACTAACAGAATTTTTAATAACCTATTGGAATGCGTTTACTGCTAGCGTGAATTTTCATACTTAAATAATAAATAATCAATTAGACTCGCTCATTAAACCATGGCGGAGCGTGTTATGGCCTAATATTGGTTATTATTAACTTCATTATTACGCTATTCGACGTCTCACGCTATTTCGGGAATGGTGGTATTAACGAATATTATGGGCATAAAGTGAGTTACAGACTAAAAATATTTCTGATTCATTTCAGTTCACATTGTGGTATGGTACCTACACATGTTTTAGTTCACATTATGGTCGCTTATCTATTTCCAAACTTTTCATCCTTGAAACTTGAAACAATCAGATTAATATTATAGATGTGAACAATAAGTATTTTCTTAGTAAAATAAGTTTTAAATAGATGGAAGAGATGAGAAGAAATAAGCATTTATTTAAGTACAATTAGGTATTAATTAAGCCGTAATATTTAACCAGTGTGTGTCTGTGCAACCCAATTCATTCACTTTAATAAAAGCAAACTCCTATAAATCGACCAAACAAAGTTGACGCAGTTGGTGCGAAAAGTTTTATGGTGTTCTTGAAGAGTAATGACTACTATAACAGCTACAGTTTACACCCGATACGATAGAGTTACATTTACCTGTGTGGTGGTTTAAAACTGTAGTTACTTGACTACAACAAGTGCATTTAAATTCCTATTTTTTGTATCAGTTAGTGACAGTTTTTGCACAGTAATCTTATTGCGATGGCAACGCTGACCTGCAAGATATGTGAGGATTTCTCATAGTTTGAAGTCATACTTATCATTGATAATAAAGATGAATAGGTAGATAGGTATAGTTTGATCTTGAATCTTTGATAAAATTATTGAAGATTATCTGATAATTAATTTAAAACCTCGGTTTTTTTTTTCAAATTTTATGGCCTTAAAGGTCCCAAATTAGGTTAGTGACTAATCACACCGAAAATATCTTTCTATTTCCTTAGAAAAATAGACCTAAACTGAGGACCAGTTCCTATTTCTGCTTAGGTATCAAGCAGAAATAGGATCTGATAAAGAAGCGTTAAGAAAATAAAGTATGATGAATAAGATATCGTAAGTCTCACTAGAGAAAATGGCAAGTGAGTAACAGTAAATTGGAGAGAAACAATATGACAAGGTTTAAAATTCATCATACGTACGAATATGGCAGCGATGTGCAAGATAACATAAACAACGGAAATGAATTATTTATTTCATTTTGCCGCGGCGCCAAATTTTTAATACCAGAGATTTTGTCCCTGTTTCTGAGAATATGTTTATTACTTTAATACAATATTTTACTAACTAATACTGTTTTTTTCAGTGATTGGAGCCAAAACGGTGAAAATGTTACTCTCTATCGTAACTGAACTATTTGTCAAAATTGATGAAACAAAATACTGGCATCCGTAACTAAGTAGCCAGTTCCGTCTTTAAGCCTATATAGTGTGCAAACACTTTCAATCTTTGTATGGCACGAACAGAAACCAAATCGTAGAAATCTTTTTAAGTTTTCTCAAAATTATTTTCTACTAGCCCAATTCTGTTATCCATAACGTTCAAGAACTTTTCAGTTTTTTCCCGTGAAATTAACTAAGAGACAGACACACTGTCGTATTTATTCATTTACATAAATATATACACTATACATTTATAATATTAATAAGTATTAGTTATGTATCTTACGACTACTAAAACAGATCTACTAAATGGAAAGAACAGGGCTCACGTATTTACATAATTTACGAGTAACATTATAAAATATGCATTGAATTACATCCAAAAGCTAGTTTTGTAACGTGTTATCATCCAGTTCCGATTCGCAAGTGTTATCGACATTCACCTTGAAGATTACCAGAGCGTCTCGCCCGCAGATGTTTGGCAACAGTCGAGGTTGCTTGGCGGGCGTAACTGAGTCTTTTGGCTGTTATTAAGTTTGTATAACTGTTATTTATTATTAGCTTGTTTCCTACGTTACCAAACAAAGAACGATATTGTTATATTCACTTGATTGTTAGTGTTATTTTGCAATATTTTAGAGTAAGGCCGTATACCTCCACAGCCACTTATTTTTCTTTTGATTGCTGTAGGGCTTGACTAGGTACTGTCTTATCATCAGAAGTTTGTTAAGAAAAAAATAGTAGAGACAATTTTTGATGCTCAAACTCAAAGTCAAATCATTTATTGAAAATAGGTATGTATACTTTGTTAGAGGTTGCATTTTACGAGAAAAGTATATAATAAATTCAAACTTACTTATTCTGTATACTCACCTAAAGTAAGTCTTCTGGCAAATGAGATAAGTGTGTTTGTTTGTCTTTCATTCGGTCGCAAAAAGTGTTTTTTTTTAAATGTAAATCTAGCGAAACGTAAAGGAATTTTTAAAAACGTTAATCCACGTACGATCTGGTACGGGTATAATCTAGTTATTAGTTAACTGCAAACAAATTATTATGTACCCTTGCAATTCATTATAGCATGGAAATGTACCAAGTGCTAAAGAGTTAAAAATAAAAATGAAAACGAAATGTCGACTCGATACGGCAAAACGAAGCAGTTTAAATAACTCGCCAGTTTGCGATACGTGACCAAGCGCACTGAGATTTATACTCCCTTCTAGCCAGTGTTAAACCTTTAAGCGCTTTTAAACTGCGCTTTGTTTTTCTTTGTTTCAAAAAGTTTTGACTTGGACAAAAAAACCGGTCAAGTGCGAGTCAGACTCGCGCACCGAGGGTTCCGTAATCGGATAATTTTTCAGACATTTTGCATAATAAATCAAAATCTATTCAGCAGAAAAATAAATAAAAATCTGTTTTAGAATATACAGGTATAGATTTACAGGTAAGAAAGACCCTTTCATATGATACGCCCCTTAGTATTGTTATCTTATTACGAAAATTGAAACACATTTTAATTTTTTTTAATGATATAACCACAAATTCACGGTTTTCGGATTTATTCCTTTACTTGTGCTATAAGACCTACCTACCTGCCAAATTTCGTGATTCTAGGTCAAGGGGAAGTACTCTATAGGTTTTCAGACAGACAGACAACAAAGTGATCCTATAAGGATTCCGTTTTTCCTTTTGAGGTACGGAACCCTACAAAGGGTAAATACTAGTCAGAACTTGCTAAATTAAGTTCTGTGGCTGTTCACTTACCAAATAAATGAAAACACTAGAAAAATCTAAGTCCATTTTATTGAAGCCTTCAAGAAGTTAGTAAGAAGTTTTCATCAAAATCTAGCTTGTTACAGTCAAAGAATATAAATAAATGATATGTAGTCATGTAATTTCTAGAAACAAAATTATTTAAGTGGGAGTAAAGATAACAAAATTTATAATTATAATGCATTCTGTCCATTGGCTTAGTTTTGTACAGCAGTGCCCAAAATACAATAGAAACAGGAAAAGATATCCGAATTATTCGTGTTACAAAAGCAAAAGTGTAAAAATAATGAGTGAAAGCATTGAGTTAGACCCTGGAGCATCGAATCTATCCATCCATGCATCTGACGTCGCAAAACACTTACAAATCACACCTCTAATGATCACAAAAATAAATAGTCACACATGAAATTAATAATATATATTTTTAAATACATACATTTATATTATTTTTCTCTTGTCATCCTACCACAGTGAGCGTCATATAGATAGCAAACCTAGATAGAATAAGCAGTATGATATACATTCGTACATTACACGGACTCAACGCCAACTCAACTCCAACTTGACTCACAGTAAAGCATCCAAATATGAGCTTTATAATATCGTTTTCCTTACGGTAGAATCACACTAATATTATAAAGGTGAAAGTTTGGATGTGTGTACATGTAAGTTACTCTTTCACGCAAAAACCACAGGACGGATTTAGCTGGAATTTGGAATGGAGATTCCACGGTAAAGAACAAGATATAAAGCTCATATTTCCATGTTTTATTGTGCGAATACCTTTATACTTACATCAGTCAGTCAGATTGAATCATTTTTATGGAGCATTGCTACTCTAATACTAAAAGAGCTGGATAATACGTTGACGGATGACAGAAGTGAGTGTAATAAGAAGACGCCGACCCCACGCAGCGTGGGATAAGATCAGAAATATGAAGAATTGCTACTCTAATAATATAAGAACTCTATGGGTGTAGTATAAATCAATCTCTCAAGTTTATTTTATTCGGACGTGTTATTAATGTTGTTTATTTTAGTATCACTCCTCCATCCTCCATTAGGGTTGCATCAACGATGCTTATTGTGTAGCATAAACTGTTAAGTAGCTATACTTATAATAAGTTGCAATGTTTAAAATAAACATAAATAAACATGGAGACATTTGGGTTAAGATATTTTAAGTAAGGCGCCTGGCCTTAGTGCTAAAGCGGATCCTTGTAGTCTTTCGAGTATAACGCATAAGGAAAACAGATTTCCAAAGAATCTGTTTTAAGACTTTTAGGTGAAGATAGCTAGTTAGGCATCTTTTAAGGGCAATTAGTTCCATTTCTTTCGAGACGCATTTAAGATTTACTTAAAAGGAGTACGTAATTAAGTATCTTTTAAATTAATTCAGTTATTTCTATGAATCAGAAGTTCCAGTATTTTAAAGCCTAGTATGTTAAGTATAGACTTAAGAGATACCTAAAGTTGCATGTTGATATTCAGGCAAAATATTTTACTGTAACTATATTATGAAAAATTAGAGTAAGTAATTACTTTTTATGTAAAAGTTTTAACTATAATATTCTACTTATTAATTGTAATAGGTTCTGTACATAAAAAGGTTAGTGAAAGATAGCAAATAAAATCGACTAGAATAAAGAGGACCCGTAATTTTTTTTTAACGATTGGCGATTTCTACAAAGCAGTGAAGCAATTATTTATTGGTCTTTAGGTACCTATTGCGATATTTTTCTTACGTTTCTTTATGCACAATGTTCAAACGGTTGCGAAATAACAGGCGTTCAAGACACTTACAACAATTATCAGGGAACCATGTTGTTTGTTGATGTCGTACGTAACTGTTTATTCTGTAAATCTAAACATTTCATCCCCATAACGGTATAAAGGCTTGGATAGATAAAGTGCGAAGGCATCTTTAGCAACGACTCAAGTTTTTAATTTTAGTACGAGGAACTGTATGATCACACTGCGGAGCACGTCTATATGCCTCACTGTTGCCTTCGCCTTCGTACTTTCTTGGTGCTTATAATGCAATTAATATACGCTGCGTACGCTAATAATATGTATGGCATCTATACGCTTAGCGTTTGTGCGCACTAAAGAATCCGGCATATATTTCAATAGGATTCGACTTCTGTATTTGTACGTTGCGTTTATACGTTGCTTTAATTAGCACCAAAGAACCCCTAGGTTTAAAATATTTCATTACATATTAAAATCCTCCAGGAATTCAGTGTGATGTTCTACCATGCTGCTGCCGCACCGACGCGTGTCGCTTCGCTTCGTGTTATTTTTAACTAGGCCTTAAGCATATCAAAGTCCTATTAGGTATGTGACCTACATAAGAGCGCGAGCAACAATGGTGAAGTGTGAACGACCGTTCGCATAAACCTATTACAAATCTTCTACGCGTTCAGCGTAACGTTTAACAGTGTTGCTTTCGCTACGCGGTATGTTTGCCCAGGCCTTAAAAATATCAAAGTCATGTGTGACCTACATATGCAGCGAGCAACAATGGTGAAGTGTGAACGACCGAACGCATAAACACCATACAGAGAAAATCATTCATATGCATTACGAGTTGTTAATGGATACAAATGAATAAAGGCCATCTTGCCCAAAGTATGTAAAGTTGCTTCAAAACTTCTACTCAAAATATAAGATGAATCATTATAATTTAGTGGCACATTTTCAGACTTTGATGTTTACATTATACCTATCTATAATTTTACATTTAAATTAGCAAAATTATTATGATATTATTATTGTTAATTAAAATTTAAAATTGTACTATACTTAATGTAATTTTAAGTATCCACATAATATAAACCTGTTTGAATGAATGGCTTAGGCCATAGTCTGCCACGCTAGCTCAGTGCGGATTGGCAGACTAGGCAGCCTTTCTCATTCTGGGAGGACACCCCTTCTTAGTAGTGGGCCGGCAATGGGTTGATCATGATGATTCCTGTTTTATCAATTAATTTTATAAAAGAAATGAAGGGCATTCAAAAATACGAACTAAACAAAAGCTTTGATAAAAAACCTGTAAATACCAAAGGGGGTAGATACGTTTAGCCCCAGGGATTGAAAATCGCTGCGTCGCTCCTTGTAGGGGAAAATTATATACTCATCTCTTCACAAATACATTCTAAAAGGTATTGGAATTTGGAATATGTAAGTTGTCAAATGAATACAAGGGCCCGAACACCTTCAGGCTATAAGGGCACAAAGAAATCTGCAGGCAGCTGTGACAGGGAAAAGCAGAAATCGTGCACCATTTGTCGTACCAACCTAAATATTATACTTAAATACTTAGAATAATAATAACGCAAAAATATAAGTCTGTAAAACAAAGGTGTCTCTGTAATTTTTAAAACTGAATTTGTTCAGTTAACCGCAACTTCGTAAAGACAATAATCGATATTCAATAAAGATCATTTAATCGACATAATATGTATTTTAGTTGACTCTAAAACCCAAGTAGGTAGGTAACAATTTTCTTAGAGTACCTCTCTAAGAAAATTATCTACTAACTTAAAAACCGGTCAAGTGCGAGTCAGACTTGCCCTCGAAAGGTTCCGTGCCATCGTACAAGATATTATAACAATGATGACTGACAGTAACATCTACACGTGATTTAAGTAAACTAATTTCTTCATGAACACAATTTAATTTTTTTTGTGATGTTTTAACCACAAATTCACGGTTTTTTCGATTTTCCCTTTACTTGTGCTATAAGACCTATTATACCCTACCTGCCGAACATGATTCTATGGCGATACCGTGGGAAGTAGTTAACCTGTAGGTTTTGATTCCTTTTTCTTGACAGACACGACGGACAAACAGACAGTCAACGATATGGTCCTATACGAACCCTTAAACAAGTTTTGCATACAAGACTCACAAATCATTAATAAAAAATAATGTGCAGACAATTATTACGTACTGTGGTAAACATAATATGTATGGCCATAGTAATAATTCTTTAAAGTTTACAGTAGGAGAGAAATAAACAAGCGTAAATATTGAATGAAGCTTCGGGCGCTGTTTGCCTCCCAATATGTTAACTGTCCATGGGGAGAAAATTTCGAGTGAAACAGTCCTTTGAACGTAGACTACGGGTTCGACACAATACACACATTATCATTATAAAGTACGGGTCCTTTTGACCCATTCTAAGGTTAACCGTGCGACATAATCAAGTCTTTGGGGTGGGTATTATCTTATTACAGAGAATATTCTATTTAACTCCATATCAAACTTTTAAAGCATGTGCAATAAATTAAACAAGTGTAAATTAAAAATTTATAAACACATCCTGAATCCACATCAAACGGCTGAACCGATTTTCTTGGTTAAGGTATAGCTAAGAACACTCTCAATCCACCTTCTAAACAAAAAAAAACTAAATTAAAATCGGTTCATTAGTTTAGGAGCTACGATGCGAGAGACAGATACACAGATACACACGTCAAACTTATAACACCCCTCTTTTTGGGTTGGGGGTTAATTAAATATACGACAAACTCTCTGTTATAAGTAAGCACTTTATCTACAAAAATTTTACTACAAGATAAATAATTTCATATCTATAATATTTGAAAAGAGACATTTTTAACCTCCGACCCAAAAAGAGGGGTGTTATAAGTTTGACGTGTGTATCTGTGTATCTGTGTATCTGTCTGTGGTATCGTAGCGCCTAAACGAATGAACCGATTTTAATTTAGTTTTTTTTGTTTGAAAGGTGGCTTGATCGAGAGTGTTCTTAGCTATAATCTAAAAAAATTGGTTCAGCCGTTTAAGAGTTATCAGCTCTTTTCTAGTTTTCTTGTAGAAAAGAAGGTTAGATAACCGTTAGGTTCATAATATTATGTCAATAGACAAATGTCAAGCTGTCAAGATGGACGTTGCCTAAATACATAATTATTTATTTGAAAATGATGTTTTGGAAAACTGAGATACTTTGGATCGTCGGGGGTGTTATAAATTTTTAATTTACACTTGTTAAATTTCTGAGACGCTGATTCTTCTGATAAAAAATAAAAACAACAAAAATTGTGTTGTTTCTAGGAATGATATTTCAACAACATATTAATCATAAGCTTTTGAAATAAAAACACTTCAACTTCTGAGAACCACTACTTATCCGAAGAACTAATGCAATATTTCCCAAAAGTTAGTAACTCGTGTATTCAGTATAGCACCCGAAAGATAAACAAACAATGTAAATATCGTATGAAGCCTCGAATGGAGTTTGTATCGCAATATGTTAACTGTTCGCGGAGGACGCTGAGTTAATATGAGTAGCTGCAGACATTTTACATTAGGCGTCGAAAAAACCGCCGCTCTCTTATAATGGATATGGAAGCATACATTTATTTATTTATTTATTTACTATAGTACCGCCCACAGAGTTACACATTTAGATTAAATACAATATGTTGTTCCTTAAAGTCTAGGGCTCTTATGCAACTCCACTTACGGGCAGTCACAGCATGCATTAACATAAACATAAGTCGTACGGTAAAATTTTTTTTTTTTTTTTTTTTTTTTTTTAATTGAAAATATTACAATAAAACTTAAAGCTAGCCTTATCTAATTACTGTACAAATCATGCCCGCGTGGAATGGTGCCAAGAATACTGGCTGCATTTCCGCGTTGGACAGCCAGGCTGATCCGTTGCGCAAAAAATGAGCCAGCCCTTCTGTCACCCGATGAGGCTATTAAACGCGGTGAAATGTCTCGTAAAAATTTCTTTGCACTAAGACTCCATGGCCCCAGGGTCTCCACGGCAAACGGAACAAAAATGTAACTCTCAATAAGAGAGGCATACTTGCGCCGCTTGCCGTTTTCAGCCATTTCTGCTGCGGCTCCCGGTCTTGATACTGTCTCCCTGATATGACACGGGGCCAATGTGTCAACGCACGTTGCGTCCCACATTAGCGCCCGTCCCCGTTCCCAGGGAACCAGCGTCAATCCATCAGGTCTCTTGCCATCATCCCGACTAATCCCTGCCGGCTCAATGAGCGCAGGAACGTCTATGGTGGCAAGAGCCCTTTTGATCGTGTCGTTAAGAGAGCCATGCCTAAATAGCCTACCAGCGCTCCTTTGGCAAGAGAGTCCGTGAATTCCAAATTTATCAACCTCTTTTCCACACGGACATCTGTGCTGATGGCACAGCGGTGTTCCCAATCTGAGACCTAGAGCCACACGAAAACTTTCATTATCTAAAAGGGTGCCGAGATTTTTGGATGGCAAGGCATGAAGCCAATACCCAGATTCCTTTTCCGATAATGCTAGGAGCCTGGCTTGATCTCTGTCACTTGTAAGATTTTGCAGCAAATTTGAATGTGTCAGCTGAACCAATGGCAAATCCCAAAGTTTTTGTGTAGAACGTTCCTTTGGAATATCGACATTGGGACATCTGACCTTCCAACTCTCTAGGGCCTCTGTGGCATAGGTCAATGATATTGAATTTGATTTGAGAATTTGAGAGCTAAGCTCTCTTATACTATGCACAGAGGACAGAAAAGCTGGAAGAGCTACACTGGAAATTTTCCTCACGCCGATGCCACCGTACTTGACCGGTAAAGTAGCTTGGTTCCAGGAGTGCTCATCTAAAGTTAAATTTAGAATTTGTTCTAGTGTACTTTTAAGGGTGGCATCCATATTATCGAGTAGTCCAGGAAATTTCCAAATTGGGCTCGCGCGAAGGATATAAATTAATTTAGGTACGAAAAGGCAATATTTTAGGATCGAAAATGCAATGTGAGAATTTAGAGCGCCCAATTTGTCGGTATTAGCCGAAAATGTTCTAATTTTTTGATCCAAAAGTGGTTGTATGGATTCATTATAAAGAGGAGCACCAAGGAGGCAAAGTGAATGTTTATCGAGTATCTTAATGCTAGGGGTAATTTCGTTAAATAAATCAGAGGCCAATCGTATTCTATCTTGCGACAGTTTTTCTGTGAAAAACAATTCGCATTTCGAAAAATTTAGTTCTAAACCAATTTTGCCAAACTGTTGCTTAATATGGTTAAGATCTTTTAGAACGTCATCCACGTTGCCCCCAATGGTTCCATCATCAAGATACCATATGTTAAATTTAGATGTTAAATTTGAAATATGGTTATGGATCCCTAAGCTGAACAGGGCCGGACCTAAAGGATCCCCCTGCTGAACGCCTACAGAAGACTTAATATCGCTATCTCCAAAAAATAATTTTGAAGCTGAGCTGTAACATTGCCAGACATATGGATAAATTTCAGGAAGTTGCGTTGAGACTTCGGTCAGCAAAGTTGCCCTGTCCAAAGAATTAAAGGCATTCTTTACATCTACTTTCAGCAGTACCTCAACCTCGCCATTCGCTAAGAATGTACGAGCCGAATGAACTGCTGCTTCACAACCTCCTTTACTGCCGAATCCAACTTGAATAGGTTGGAATTTATCCTTTAGGGTAGAGACTATGTGTTTACACGCTAATTTTGACGCCAAACGGCGAAACGTACAACCAACAGCGATGGGACGGATGCCGCCATCTTTCTTATTAAAAGCACAAAGCCTCGCACCATAAAGGAATGGTAAAAAGGATGAATTTACCTCGCCAGATAACATGAGATTACAAAGTCTGGTAATGTCGCTCAGTAGCGCCCTGCCGGCGTCCCCAGCAGTAACTCCCACAAGATCCTTAAGATGTTGTGGCGTTATGTAAAAATATAAAAAATAATATAATAGCTAACCTAAGGACTATGAAAAAATACCTAAGTTACTACATAATACATACTAATAAAGAATACATACTAATAATAATATTGTAAATGCGAAAGTGTGTCTGTATGTCCCTGTTACCTTTTTACGGTACATCTATTTCCCGATTTTGACAAAACTTGGCACAGAGAAAACTATTTTTTATCGCAGAAAAGCAAAGAGTTCCCATGGAATTTTTAAACTCTTAATAATCGCGGATGAAATCGCGGACGTCATGTAGTAAAATGTAGCTTAATATCAATTTTCTCTCTATAAGTATAAGAAAAACATGGAATTTATTTCTTTTACTCTCGTATACACTACGTAGAGTAGGTAAAAGCAGGTACAGCCTCATTCTAAAGTCACGATTGGTTATTTTGTTTACCAGGCTGGTTGAGAGCGTTTTGCGGGACATCACTGCCTCTAGTATTTGTTACCTCTCTCGCGGAGGGAATATTTTTGAGTGAAACATCCCTTTGAGCGTTCGTCCCTCCGGAAACGGCACAATGTATTATCATAATAATGAAGCCCTTTTGACCTATTATTTTGCTAACTTATGGGACGTTGCACGGCATAAAGACTTAATGCAATAGGTACTATGTATCATTACCATAATCTTCGTCAAGGCAAGAAAAATATTTAAAACCCGTAAAAATCTATATCTATACTTATTAATATTATAAATGCGAAAGTGTGTTTGTTTGTTTACCCTTCTTTTACGCCCTAACTAAGCAACTAATCAACTCGATTTTTGGCATAGAGATAGTTAAAAGGACGGAGACACCGATCATGATAGACGGAGAGATACGTATTATGCTACTTTTTATCCCGGAAAATCAATGAGTTTCCGCGGGATTTCAAGTCCTAAATCCACGTGAATGTAGCATCAGATGATAGAAAATATTACATACCTGATGCCCGCGACTTTGTGCGCGTAATTTTTGTGTTTTAAAGATCCCATGGCAGCTCTTTGATTTTAAGGGTATAAGAAGTTATCCTATTATCTACAAGCTATGGCTGTACCAAACAGATGATTCTCGTGGCTTTATTAAAAATCCAGTAGGATTTTTTGATTTTCCAGGATAAAAAACTGGGATGCAAGTCTGTACCTTTCGTCAAAATCGGTTAAACGGGTAGGCCGTGAAAAGCTAGCAGACATATAGACAGACAATTGCATTTTTTATATTATTAGTATGGATATGCATTCTTCATTTCTTAGGACTACTTTTTCATATTAAATTCTTTGAAATTCCTTTTACCGCTTTAAGTGTATCAAAGTAATTATCTTCATCAGATATACAATGTACATTAAAACGTTCATAAATAGCTCTTATTTCCTTAAATATAAGATTCAATTTAGCTTTTTATATTCCTACTGTGTTACGCACGACAATTTGCAGTTCATAGAACTCGAAATGTAACGAGCAATTCGAGGTAAATTCTTTTTCTATGTAATAAAATGTTTGCATTCTTGACTCACTTTTTTATAGACTGCACAAAGTAGCATATTATCTGTAAATTCCTATTAGGATTTACTTTTAACACAACTTTAAAGTAGACTTTTTCCTTCAAGTAATACATTATGCAACTTGTTAACCTAAAGAACATTACGATCATCGTTATAAATTATTTATTATTGTTCGTTGTTGTATAAAATTGTTACTTCTTCTAGTTAGGAACAGCATCCTCAAGCAGTAAGAGACATGAGTATTCACAAGTACCTTGTAAAAGTTGATTTGATAAAAAACCTTCATAAATTATATTAAGAATCTGACTTCAAGCAGCATCGTTACTTGCCTGTTTGCACTATTCTAAACAAATCTTTAAAATTCCATAAACGACTACAACTGTGTTCTTTTTAATGTTTTAACAAAACACAGACAATACTGCGTTATAAAAATTATAAATCAGTTATTGACTTAAAAGAAAATGACACGCAAGTTTTACTTTCGAAAACGTTCACCAATAAAAAAAATTAAAGAAAGCAACGATTACATCATTTAATAATACCCATTACGGTAGACTTTAATAAAAGTAGATTTGCGTTCAATTAAAAGCTGTCCAGCATCAAAACAAGTGAAACAAGCTCCAGCCATTGTACTCATTAGGAGAATAAGAATTGGAAAATCGGCTGTTTTTTGTTTTGCAGGTACGAGCATTTTTAAATTGCTTCAAGCATCCCTAATTGGTTGATTAAGGAAAATGTTTTCAAAGAAAGTACCGATGGTACTTCAAACATTCGAAATTGTGCAAAAAGTGAAGATGTAAGTACTACATAATAATTGCGATAACATTTAAAATATTGATGAAGTGCATAAAAGTTAATTGCTCCTTAAACGTTTGTTCTTAATTTTTCATCATCATCACCATCAACCCATCGCCAGCTCACTACTAAGTACTATTCTCCTCTCGGAATGAGAAGGGATTGGCTATAGTCTAAATTGCTGGCCAAGAACATTTTGAAGAACTCTCAGGCATGCAGGTTCCTCACAAAGTTTTCCTTTACCGTTAAAGCAAGTAATATTTATTGTTAATTGCTTAAAACGCACAAAATTCTGAAAAAGTTAGAAGTGCGTGGCCGGGATTGAATCCTGGACCTCCTAACTAGGAGGTTGACGTCTTAACAATTTTAATAGTAACGAGAGTTACCTATGCTTTCTTAACAATTTTTTAAACTTAAAATGCAGTGTAAAATAAAAGAATGCCGCTTGGCACAAAGGAAAATCAGAATTTGCGTGAAGTATTTTGCGTGAACATTGGTCCTATGGAGTAGTAACTTTCTATTGCTCATTTACCTTTGGAAATTGGGTAATAAATCTCCAGTTGAAAAGTTTTCCTTGATTACCTGCAACAAACAAATGAAATCATTTAGAAATACGACTCATTTTCCAAGTTCTATGCATCAAGTTTGAGCATTCATATAATTAGATTATACACAGAGATTTACACACATATATACACACAGTAGATTATACACAGAGATAATGGATTATACCATCTGGTCATTAATAGGTACTAGGTAGGTATGCCCTAATCTGAAGTCTGTACTTAACCCCAATCTGTACTTAGGTAATGAATAAATAGATTACAATGTACTGACTAGACGCAAATAAACCAGGACTAAACACTGGAGAGGTGATAGATTGAATTAGATTAGATTGAATAGACGATTGAATAGTGGAAGCAATTAAATATCACTTGCTTCAACAGTGAAGGAAAACATCGTGAGGAAACGTGCATGCCTCAGAGTACTCCATAATATTCTCAAAGGTGTGTAAAGTCTGCCAATCCGCACTTGTTCAGCGTGGTGGATTTTGGCCGAACCCTTCACATTCTGAGAGGAGGGAGACTCGTGTTCAGTATTGAGCCGGCGAGGAGTTGTTGATGATGAAATGAAACATAGATCGGTAGGTACAGTAGGATTAGGAAACACGTAAACAATTTAACTGTCTCTCCTGAACCCAGCATCTTTGATGTTGCTTCGTTCCTGAATTCAAGTATAGCGTCTTTAACCTAAATCCCTTTGAGTCTCCGGGGACTCTCAACAGGTAACTTTCCGTAAATGATTGCGGTCGAAGCAATTTGTGTAATGCCGACTTATCATACTAATATCTTCACCGGGGAAAGTAGAAATCTAATTTCCTTTCTTGTTGGAATTTTATCAAGCTCTCGTCTTCCCTTTGTTCTTTTTTTCAAGTATATTTTTATGAGTCTTAGCAGTTATTATTGGTGTAGGTACATCTAATTTTAATTCAAAAGACTTCCTTTTTTTTACAGGCGCAAATCATTTTCGACATAAGTATTGAAATCTTAAGTTAGTGGCAATGCACCTACTCCAATTCTTATAAAAGCTATGGTTATTGAAATTAACCTGCTGCATAATCGGAAAGGCAATAATAATGTCTTGATCCATAACTATTCCGTAGACAATTATATTATATTGCACACGCACAAACAATATATTATTATTATGTTGGTAGACATAGGAGTAGTACTTCTCCCACTCTTAAAATAAGGCTCCAAACTCTAATTTTTATAGTGTAGTATTATCTTTTATAGTATTATATTTATTCTATGGTACAATGATCTAGAAAATAGATATTGCATTAATAACACTAAAAGCAGTAAGTCGTCACAAAAAGTTTGATAAAAAGTAAATTTTGAAAACACAATTGAGCACACAAGAAATGCTATTGGTTTGATAGTCACGTCTTTCTATTTCCAGTTCACCTACATTTCGTTCTTTATGGAATATTTCACATCAGCAGATGACGAAACAAAACTCGGTAAGGCGTGACGTGGTGGCGATCAGCCGTGAAACGGCGCTGTGAGATTTATCTCTTCTTACTGTAACGTATTGCTGGGACTGCCTTGGTAACTTGGCAAAACGGGCATCACACTAATATTATAAAGGCGAAAGTTTGTATGTGTGTGTGTGTGTGTGTGTGTACTCCTTCACGCAAAAACTACTGGACGGATTTGGCTGAAATTCGGAATGCAGATAGATAATATCCTGGATTAGCACATAGGCTACTTTTTATCCCGGAAAACCAAAGAGTTCCCACGGGATTTTGAAAAACCTAAATCCACGCGGACGAAGTCGCGGGCGTCAGCTAGTTGTTTATTAATAAAATACTGCCATCCTTTAATTAAAAACCTTTACCTGCAAACTGTAAAAAGTATTTTTTGAGCTATCACCAAAAAAGCAAACGGCAGAATAACGGTCCTTGCACTTTTTAATTTCCAGAATAAAATTAATAATATTGCCATGGGACTCATGGGACTTTTACGAGTGAGCTACCTTTTCAAAATTATGACAATAATAATATAGCTTTTTTAAATTCATTATTAATTTAGGTAAGCTTAAGTAGAAGTCTAAGCTAGAATAATATTACTTATTGGCTAGGTGGTAGTGGCAATAAAGCTTCCATGATATAATGGAGCTTTTGGTAAAAAAAAATATAGGTAAGGGCTTGACCACAATCACACCTGATGGGGAGTGATGATGTGGCCTAAGATGGGACGCGTTTATCTAGAAGATGCCTATTCACTCTTGCTTAAAATAACATTAATCAAAAAAGTGTCACAACAAGAGTTTTAAATAAAGATAATAGGTACTTAGCAATCAAAGCCCAAAGGCACTGATCAAAGGTAAGTAGTTAAAATTAACTACGATAGTAAATCTTAATGGAACTAAACATATCTTTCTAATGTTTGTAAACATTGAACATTCATTAGATAAAGCTCTTGTACTATTTGGTTAATCGAGTCGTTCTAGTCAGTATTGAAAAAGGTCAATATAATTAACCGGTAGAGTTTTACTGTCGACACCTACATTTGTTAACTATCTAGCATTTCTCGGTTAAGATTTGACCGTAATTGAACTACTCAAAGGTACTCGAAAGATTTTATAATACTCTTTTTGGATTCACCGTGTTTATTTTGTTTGTTTTTATGAAATATTTTTTTGAAAACGAATTTACATCTTTCTGGTATTTAATATTAAATTGTACGGTATTTTGTTTTAAAATGTAGGTAAGTAAGCAATACACGTCCAATAGATTCATCATTATTCATGTTTAATTCAGAAATGGCGGTATCTATTTATCATAGATTAATTTAAACAGCTGATGATTGATATTTTTGCAACACGACCAAAATAATCTTCTGTTAATTGTATTAAATGAAATAGTTGTGATTAGATTTTACTATACTTACCTTATAATATTCCAGACCACTTGTATTCTTGTATTCTTTCTCACAGCGTACCCACGACTTTTTACGTAGTCTATAAATCTGAGGGTCTCGAAAATCTCTCTTTTGAACCTTTTCACAACTATTTCATTTACTATTTTCCTTAAGTCCTTCACCCTTTGCGTCCCATCTTACGAAGTATCAAAGACAAGTGACGTCCGATTAATGTCCCCGCCGGCTACCAAATTTGGAGCCCGCATCGCTTGGGGTCACCGACCTTTGTATGCCGTGTGCACACCGTATTAAGTATCAGTGAGGATTCGATACGCTCTAAGGAGCATGGATTAGAATCGCGTGATCAGTACACGTCGTATAGTTTACACAAAGTTCGCTTCTATTAGTTTGATAGACACAAGCTACTTCATTTAGCACGTGAGGCTCCAATTAAATTGTCACCTGTCAATCATAAAGATTATAAGTGGACTAGCTTATAATCCGTGGGAAATGTTTGATTCTGGGATATGAATTACCCTATGCCCATCTCGGTCTCTGTTCCAAATTATGTTGAATGTTTGACATCGGTTGAGCGATGGAGACGTGAATAAATAACAGACAGACAAACTTTGGCATTTATGTAAGTGTGGTTATGGATGGCATAGTAAATATATTGCGCTTTGAACTCTAAAACAATAAATTAACTCTGGACATTATTGTAACTGGACGATAGAATATGATAATCCGTCTAATATGTACGTAAATTTTTAAAAACATTTAAGCAAAAGATTATGGCATTCTTCTTGTTCATACAATCTTGGCTTGATTGAGTTTGTTTTAATGTGTACGAAACGTATTAAAACTAACTCAATCAAGCCTTATTTTAAAGTTTAAAGTTTTATACTTCAATGTGCGCTTAGCTTAAGATCACAGCGTCGTGTATTTACGAAATAGAAATACTTATAGCGGTCTGTGACATAAGAAGGTCGTTATTCGCATTTCCAGACGAGCTTTTTATAGAAATGGTTTTCGAAACTATTATGTGGCACTTGACAAAAACTAAACGCCCCGATTCGGTTCGGGAATGCGACAAAATGTTATCTACTTTCGAAACTTTGTGGGCTTTTAAGTATAAAAACCCAGTTAAATGTGAGTCGGATTCGCACACTAAGGGTTCCGTACCACCATATAAGATATAACACTATCATTATTATTTTTTGCTATCTATAGCGGTAACACACTCTGTAAAAACACAACAAAACAACACACTGCAAAACGGAAATACACACTGTAAAAATTTCAACTCTACTACCTATTACGGTTCTTAAAATACATCCTTGACAGACAGACGGACGGACAGAGGACGATTAGTATCTAATAGGGTTCCGTTGGCACCCCTTTGAGTACGGAACCCTAAAAACCATCGGAGACATTCTGGCTTTTTTATTTATTCAGATACAAGCTAGCCCTCGACTGCAATCTCACCTGGTGATAAGTGATGATGCAGCCTTATATGGAATCGGGCTAACGAAGGGTATGGCTAATACTGTGGTACAAAATCTCTAAACTCAACTAAGATGACAAATCAATAGTTATTGCGATTTTTTTTATGTAAGTAAGTATTCTGATGTTCTAATTCAGTTGTTCTAATTAAGTAGGTTCATACATAAGAGAACGTTGTAGGTAACGAATAACATGCTTTCAAAATTCTACTTTAATCAAGCAACCGCAGGATGAGAGTACCTGCAACATTTTAGCACGAAATATAAAACATTAAGTGTGACCACAAAATGTGTCGGCAAGCAATAACAGCGTAGGTAATTTCATTCAAATTATGCTAATAAAGGAAACCACGTCAAATAAAACTAAACAGACAGGATGTTGAATGTTAGCCATATGAGCAGCTAATCAAAATTATACCAATGAAATTGAATACCTACTAACTGGTATTAATCCGAGTTCGAAGGACCATCATGGGAAACCCAAGGTGCTGAAATAGCAGCCGTTTGGACGCAATGATAATTTTGAATTTAAAAGCTAGGTATACAAGTGTAAATTAAAATTTTATAACACCCCCACAAGTGAAGGTTACAGTAACTAGAAATGAGCTGATAACTATCTAACGGCTGAACCGATTTTCTTGGATTATAGCTTAGAACACTCTTGATTAAGCCACCTTTTAAACAAAAAAAAACTAAATTAAAATCGGTTCATTAGTTTAGGAACTATGATGCCACAGACAGATACACAGCTACACACGTCAAACTTATAACACCCCTCTTTTTGGGTCGGGGGTTAAAACAGTCGATCTAATGTCTGTATTATCATGATTTGACCTATTACCAAGATCTAAATAAAGGTCTCAACTCTCAACAAGTCGTAGAGACGACACCGATGAGGTATGTACCCCGTTCACCAAAAAGTTTGGTAATACTACTCTCTGTAGGTATATAGACCTTTTCTGAGTAAGTAATATAAAACCGTATCGAAGTAAGATAATAATTCTGCGCCATGGCCAAGTATTTAAAATTCAATGAAGCACTAAATATTTACGCAAAAAACTCGGCTTAAAAGACGGGCGAAAAAAACGCTAAGCGCGAATTGAAATTCCCAAAACGTTTTGAGAGATTGAAGAGGCTTTTATGGAAATGGACTGCGTGCATCAGGCGATAGGCGCACGCCCTGCCGTATTACACTACCGATTTAAATATTAACGCCTCCACCCACAATTTAGATACACCTGGCGAACGATTTATTCGGGCCGTGTAGGAGGACGTGCATTGTGGATTGGCAATGCAAATGTTCTTTTTAATAATGCGTAGGTTAGAGATACCTATATACTATATAGATTTTTAACCCCCGACCCAAAAAGAGGGGTGTTATAAGTTTGACGTGTGTATCTGTGTATCTGTCTGTGGCATCGAAGCTTCTAAGCTAATGAACCGA
The DNA here is from genome assembly GCF_905333055.1 of Maniola jurtina. Classification (NCBI taxonomy): domain Eukaryota; kingdom Metazoa; phylum Arthropoda; class Insecta; order Lepidoptera; family Nymphalidae; genus Maniola; species Maniola jurtina. The sequence goes on from NC_060044.1 coordinate 4,912,868, forward strand.
TTTTAATGTAGTTTTTTTTTTTTTGAAAGGTGGCTTGATCGAGAGTGTTCTTAGCTATAATCCAAGAAAATCGGTTTAACCATTTGAAAGTTATCAGATCTTTTCTAGTTACTGTAACCTTCACTTATCGGGGGTGTTATAAATTTTTAATTTACTTGTTGATTTAATTATTAAGTTGTTAATTTCAACATATTATTATGTATTAAAATAATCTTTTGAAAGATAAACGCAACTGGGTATTTATTCTACGTTGGTTATTTTTGCTTGCCTACTTAAATTATAAAAGTATTTAGATAAGTAGGTAGGTTGAGACGTAGTTGAATGAAAATTACTTTTGGTTTTAAATATTATAGGTATGTTTTGTCACTAGCCACTGAAGCAACAATATGAAAAAAGTTCTGGTGTTTATGTTTATTAATTTATTGACATATAAATATCATTTTTAAAGTTAAAGATAAAATAATATTTCGTAAAAATATAATTATCTAAAACATGATTGTTACCTAAGACTAAACTTACTGACTCATTGAAGCGAATGACCTGTAGGTACCTACTGACTTCACCATTTCCGCCCTTGTACAAAAACAGTAGAAAATAAATAAATATAATATTTCCGCTGACATTGAAATAATACGTCGGACAGTATCGAAATAATAATAGAGCGTTCGTTTTCGAAATCACAGAGCTGAATTCGATTAAATTGAAAGTGGGCTCATATTACATGGCGTCATTAGTATGCACAATTTTTCATTGGACTCGTCAATGCAGGCATAAATTATTCATGGAAAGCAAACTGAATTCATTTTACCAATTCATCCAACGATACCAAAATTAAAAATAGAAATGGTGCAAAATGTGTTTTAAAAAGATACGACAATAGTGTTTGTAAGTTGGGTAAAGAGAGATCTTTTTTTTTTATTAGTACCTACTCAAGTAAAACCTTACAAAAAAATTTAAAAAAACTCGACATCTGAGGAAAGCAACTGATTTTTACATGGCTATGCATACCTGAAAAGTGCGAAGTGGTACTCCTAGATCAATTAGTGTTTTATTTTTCTGGTCAGGCTTTAAGTCTTAGTATCGTATAGTTCATAAGAAGTATTTGAGAAACATGAAAGAGTATCCTCGTCACCAGAAATCAGATATTCAAAATGTCAGGTCCAGAAAACAAGAACCTTTTCGCAACAGAATTTCGCCCAACAATTCTGTTTGATCAAAGCACACAGGCTATACACGTCAGACGTTAGAGGATCGCTAGCTTTGTAAATAACAATCTGCGAATACATACCACAAATCCCCAATAAATCCGTATGGCTCGAACCATTATGGATATTAAAATATGCGCTTTCCCCCGTATGGAAATCACGGGGATTGGCGCCATGTTTGATTTAGAATGGTGACTTCCGAAGGGATAGGAGTATAAATGGAGGATATCTGCAGCGGAAGGCTTGCTATTGAAACTTCGATCGCTATGACCATAAATTAACCGATTATATTAGCTGTTGAAATTTAAAATTTATAGCCCTTTTCCTCGCACCGAGTGCCCAGACCCAGATTGTAGATAATTTAATTCTGAGTTAATAATGTTCTTCAGCCTTTTAGATAAAATGTAGAGTTTCTCGAAAGAGTCACACTTTCTCAACAATTGACCAAGATAAACCACGTAATAAAAATAATTTTAGCCCGAGTTAAACTAATGACACACTTGTTTTTTAAGTATAACATAGAAATCACTTAGAACGTACAAGTGAAAATATTTTGTTTGCATAATAAAAAATTCGAAACTCGACTAATATCGCATGTGTCGACTACCGACATCCATACGCTATGTCGTATACCTAATTAAGAAACGACATGACTTCGTAAGTTGATAATGAATATTAGAGATAATAGCAAATAGCATGCATTAAGTAGTAGATAGTAAAAGAAAACATCCAATCCTCTTGTAACACAAGTGTAAATTAAAAATTTATAAGAGCCCCGACATGTGAAGGTTACAGTAACTAGAAAAGAGCTGATAACTTTCAAACGGCTGAACCGATTGGATTATAGCTAAGAACACTCTCGATCAAGCCACCTTTCAAACAAAAAAAAAACTAAATTAAAATCGGTTCATTAGTTTACGAGCTACGATGCCACAGACAGATACACAGATACACCGATACACAGATACACACGTCAAGCTTATAACACCCCTCTTTTCGAGTCGGTTGTTAAAAATGTTTCACTTGACAAGATGAATACAATAGATGCACGGTAGCTCTATAAAATATACAGCGAGATTGTTCATCAATCTGTGTAGATCTTTTCAAACATGATGGGCGACTTCCTAAGGTATATTCTGAGAAACTATAAATAACAACAAGATGTTCTACTGCCATCTTGATTACGATGAAATGCGCATCAATAGCAAACTGATCATGTAATAGATTGCGAACTGATCAACGTTATAGATAATCGGGATCTGTGGCATCTAATTAATATGCACAATAGGTATGAACTAGGCAATAGATGGTCCTGTTTGAAAGGGATTGACAAGTATGCACCGTATAGGTATTAGAGAAAGTGCTTATGTTATTGTTAATCATTGTGCAATGCTATTTACATACAAACAACAGCTTTCTCAGGCCTATCACATCTTTAAACCCACGTATTCTTTCCTTATAACTAACTAGCTGATACCCACGACTTCGTTCGCGTGGATGTAGGTTTTTTAAAATTCACGTGGGAACTCCTTGATTTTCCGGGATAAAAAGTAGCCTATGTGCTAATCCAGGGTATAATCTATCTCCATTCTAAATTTCAGCCCAATCCGTCCAGTAGTTTTTGTGTGAAGGAGTAACAAACATATACACACACACACACACACACACACACACACACACACACACACACACACACACACACATACAAACTTTCTCCTTTATAATATTATTAGTGTGATATCCAGCTAAACTAATTTGGAAAAAAAACGATTATGTACTATATCAATGTGAATATTCCAACTGAGATAGGTAAGAAGATATCATTTTCAAACACCCAACATTTATACCACAAAAGGGACTGAAAAAGAATCCAATAAAACAGTAGGTAATCAGACTAATGACTCCAAAAATAAAGTTAAGTAGGAAACAGAGCCAGAGGAAAAACGGAACGATAATATCAATTTGCAAATATGAAGCCATGATTTAATAATCAAAATCACTGCTGCATTCAAGCTGCAATTTCGTTACAGGGGGCAGATATTGGATTTCTCTGTGGAATGTATTTGGGAATACTCGAGGGATATAATACGCCAAACCGAATCAACTTTCCACTCGTATCTATTGTAAAGCGACTCTGGCGTTGCGTTTTAGTTTTATTTCAATCACTCTAGTTGTAGGACCTAGGTGGATGGATGTGTCTCATCATATTTTTTTCTTACTCAAAACTGATAATTATTTTTTTCTTTCACTTAAATAGTGACTTCCAGATTGAGGTCTAAATATTATATCTTAGAATTTGTTCAATTGTTTTTTCAAGTAGACTTTTCCAAGTTCCTTCGAACCCTCAAGTTTTTAATACATTTTTTAACCTAATATATATAATATAGATAATATATAAGGTTAAAAAATGTGTTAAAAAATCAATGTAAATCATTGTAATGTGGTAAAAAATGTGATTCACTGAATCATCAAGCCCAAACCCTTGGATCTAGAAAGTTGAAATTTTGTACAGAAGTTCCTTTTATAATGTAGAAAAGGAATAAGGCCAGTTTTTCCGAAATTTCTAAAAAAAGACGCAGGCGCTCGCTAGTAATTCATAGACACATACTAAAATTGTCTAATGCTACCGAGAGAATTCTTGGTTGGCCTTTGATCTCAGAAAGATAATATAATTAGGTGTTTCAAAGACATTATTTTAGCTACTTATATATGCATTTTATAATATATTTAACATGTACGAACGTTTCAAACGTTTGTAAATGCATATAATTTGCAGTTGTTATTGCATTATAACTGTCTCGATAGTGATTACATGCAGTAAGCTCATAATACGGAAGCCAGCGAGGCTGTAGTATAATACTAATGGTAGACGGTTCACATTTAATCGGATTATCTATTTGTATATTGCTGGTTAATATGACCAATGCAAATAATAGAGAATTTGAAACCACACAAGAATATTTTATTTCTAGAAGCCATAACAAGTTAAATATCGTAATGGTTTGCAATTTATTACATTCCGAGAAGTTGCACTAGCGCGCTCCCTATCAAATCCATACAAACGTAGTTAGTATTAAACAATCAAACTCAATTAAATTTGGTAGTCATGTTCTAGAAACAAATACCTGTGTAATTTTATAGGCATGCACTGTACTACAATCACACCAAATATTAAGTGATAATGCAGCCTAAAGTGGAGCCATGACTTGAAGATGCCTGTTTACTCTTATTTTGAAGGTCCCAATACAGTAGCTGACGGAGGAAACAGAAGCCGGAATGGTATTCCATATTCTTTTTAGGGTTCCGTACCACAAAAGGAAAAACGGAACCCTTATAGGATCACTTTGTTGTCTGTCTGTCTGTCTGTCCGTCTTGTCTGTCAAGAAACCTATAGGGTACTTTCCGTTGACCTAGAATCATGAAAGGCAGGTAGGTAGGTCTTATAGCACAAGTACAGGAATAAATCCGAAAACCGCGAATTTGTGGTTAAATCATTTAAAAAAATTAAAATGTGTTTCAATTTTTAAAGTAAGATAACTAACTATACCAATATATCATATGAAAGGGCTTTACCTGTACATTCTAAAACTGATTTTTATTTATTTTTATGGATAATAATTTTGAGTTATCGTGCAAAATGTTGGAAAAAATACCCGAGGACGGAACCCTCTGTGCGCGAGTCTAACTCGCACTTGGCCGGTTTTTTTAATTGAATCCTGTATGAAATGTTTAAAAACAGACTCTTGAATGAAGCTCTTGAATTATAAAATTACAAGAATTCATGTTTCTCTACAATTATAGGGATCAACACTAGAGCATTATGGTTCTCAGTTATAGTTCGAGTGAGCAAACGTTCCTAATAGTCCTACAAAGTATGGTCACGCTCATAGTTACCAATTAAGTTTGATGGTGGCATCCACCTCAATAGTTTAACTCACTAGGCATCACCACCCTATATTATTTGATGGCGAATATAAATATTAAAATATTAATAATCGTATCGAGGTACTCACATACCCTGTTACGCATTTTCAATCAGCGCTCGTCATTCCATAATCCAAACAACGCTGTTAAAGTGTATTGCAGAACAATGTTTATTAAATTTCCCGTAATATGGGGGCGACCAGACAATTAGGGTTGTCCAGTGAATATAGCTGTCAATCAGTTAGCGTAGCGAGCATGCTATATGATACACCGGACGTTGGGGCCCTAGGTATGTAGTATCAAGTAATACGATATCACTTAACGGAAGTGTTTATCCGTATTGATTTCTTATTATGAATGGTTTGATTGAGACACTCAAAAGCTCAAACTGTTTGTTATTTTTTTTTATACCTACTAGGGTACTAGAAAAGTTAGATATTATCATTTTTGTTCAATTGTATCAATATAAATAATACTCTAAAATTGGTAAATTACTATATCTAGAAATAAGAAGCGCTATAATCAAAAGATACAAATCTATTTATTTCAATGGTATGGAATCGAGATATTTACTTAGGTAATCGTGCATGGTTATAAAAAAAATCGTTGGTTTTTAAAACAAGAAAAGATAAACTTTATTAGGCAGTTATTTAAATTTATACTAATTAGTTCAATTAATGATATAAACACTCATAATTAAGCTATTTTTCTTTATCATTATGCATACTAAGAATAACATTTTAATATATTATTTAGGTGAAAACAGTTGGTTTTCTGGAGCTTCGTTGCGTGATAGTGACTCGGCATAATGTACTAAAGTGGTGTCACAGCACATAAACTGGTAACTACAAAGAATTGCTGTTGGTTTCTTTGAAAAAAACCGGCCCTTAAAAGAGAAATATTTATTCCATATAGATGTAAAGCCTTTTTTGGTGTGAAAAAGGTACACATATTAAAACCATTAACATTTTAGACCGCCAATCGCGTAATTGAAACGAAATCTTCACTAATTGCAATATATCTAAAGCTCAGACAGTTACCTAATTGCATTGGTGTGTCGTCAATTACGTCTCAAACGATAAAAATAGACCGAATAAAAGTTCTAAAGTTGTCTAGCCTTCGGCGAAGCGCTCGGAAACCTAATACTGAATCGTGGAAACTTGGTCCTTAAAGCGCTGGTAAAGCACTTGAAACTTGTTTGTAGGCTAGACTCGTTATAAAAAGCAGTACTAGCAGCGCTGGATTGGTGTAACAGTAGTTCTGCGGGAGGTTCTATAATAAAATAAACTTTAAGTTATAGGCGTTTAGGGTGAAGAGTGGATAGTGATCGGCTTTGCTGCGGACTTTGAGTAAAGTGCATTGCTTTTATTGCTAGCTTCTATAGCGGCGTATCGATAATATCTACACCTACATACGTACTCGTATAATAGACTTGATTCAGAGTTCTATAGTGGGTATCGGCTGCAGTAGGCATAAAGTAAGATGGAAGTGATATTGTAGGAAAAAAAACATTACAATTTTTGAACATGTTAAGTGGACACAATATGGTAGTACATGCCAGGATTTTCTGATACTTTTTAATTTTATTTTCTCGTCGGTTATTTCAGTTTACTACCAGGTGCAGAGTGGTGAGTGGTGGTCTTTACAATGATGCTCATCAGGACAAACTGCTCGGACTGATGATTTATTAATTTACATTTCCCAAAACCCAAGCAATATCTTTTTTTTTAATTCTTATCAAATTTGGAATTTTTGGGAAGTCTGTTTTTGACAAAAAAAAAACACTTAGGTTTACTTGATATGTCATTTCGCCTATTTATCACAAGAGTCTATCTATGTGGCAAATTACGTAAGATTGGTATAGCGTTTAAGCCATCAAAAAGTTTTAAATTGAGCTTTACAAAGAGCTCTTTAGAAAAAATTAAGAGACAAAACAAACGTATTCTGTCTGTCTGTGTTAATAGAATAGCCCTTGCAAGTCTATTTTTAGCTATGCGCAAAACGGAAAAGGCGAACAAAGGCTTATTTCCGTGATATAAACAAATCGGAAGTTTTCGATTCTTTTAATAAATCACCCCAAGTCCATGAAAGGCTTCGAGGCAGTAATTTGATGGCCTCTTCAAATTAGCCCTTCAGGCGTTTTAACAACAAGGGATGAATGAAAGCAAAAACGCGTCTCATCGAGCTTTATATGGGTTAGGTTAGATACCTACTCGTAAATTTTACCTCAAAGTATTGTATTGAACCTACTTCCAAAAAGGAGGATGTTTTAAGTTCGGCCCGTGTTTTTGTGTCTGAAGAAAATGTGTGGCCTGTAATTTAAAGGTTGTGCTAGTTGAGCAACGTTGAATTAAGACAGGTAAGAGATACCGACTAAGGTCATAATTATTTACCTTTTCCCCGTTCCTCAGAGAACATGATAAGCCGTCGATCCCGGTTTTTATCCCTTATCATCTGATAACATTGATATATGATAATAATTGTTAAAGTTTGAATGCTACAAATCGTTAAAATTCTAATTACAATTAGGTAGTTAATAGCTTAGAGAATGTGTGCCTAGAAATACTAAATAGTAAGCGTTTACCTACTTGGAATTGACTAACATGGGAAACACCCTTGTACACCAATTGTTTCAAATGCAGGTTGCTAGTATGACATAGTACAATCACGTTGGCAGCAATTGTATCTAAAATTATAATAAGCGTTTCACATGCATTGCATGAAATCCTGGCGTAACTAAGAGGCATGCTGCCAATTCCCTAACAAGATCGGCAGTAAATTGAAGTGCATACATACAAACAAGGCGCTGATTCAATAAGTGTAAACGGACAGACGGTCACAAATAAACGCTTTCGATAAATTGGAACTGACTGTTGAATTTGATTAATCGACGCTGAAAGAAAGGCTGTTAAAAGTAATTAAAATTGATGGCCGCCGTTTCAGACATCAAATTAATTCACAACTTCTTAACTCTGTACCCTTTTTTTCGTGGGGAAATCCTCATGGATACCATCGCGCCCGAGGAGGCATGGATATCGGATTGTTATCGATTAAAAACCCCACAGTATTCCAAGCATTGCCTGATGGCTAATCTATAGGACCAAACTCGTTCTCCAACCCAGCCAACGGTGCCTGCTGAGTAAACCCTTCTCCAGGACCAAGAAAGTTTTACATACCGTCCAAGGCACACCAGAACGCTAAGGTACACCCTGGAAGGGTGGATTCAAGGACAACGGATGAGTTCTCATATTATTATCTGTGTCAAGGACCATTTCCTATCAGGCGACGGACTCCCCATATCTATCGCCCAATGAAAGTTTTCAGTTAACAAAATAAATTGACAGGTAAATTAGTACAAACGTACTGTCAAACTTTGTTGGACTGTGCAGTATGCACTGCACTTAATTCCTCATATATGAATGTTAATTAAGTAAGTAGGTACTTAATACTGAATTAAGTTCTTGCAGCTCTTGAAATTCATACATACTAAATAGCACACCTATCAAACAGTATTTATAAATTGATTCAATAAAATCGCTAATGTTAATTTGAAAAATAAACAAAGCATAATAACCAATAAATTGCGAAACACAAACACGATTATGTAAAATGTCAATCACAACACTAAAGCAATGTTCTATAAATCTAACATGGCGCCGATCCGCTTACAGCGGTCTTAATTAATGCCTGCAGCGATTGAAGCCCCGGGCCTTTATCTTTTGATTGACCTGTCGTTCCATACATTATATCAGCGAAACACAGTATCCTCCAAAACAGTGCTTTCCAAAGCGTTACCTCGTCCCGTTGGACTTAAAAACTTGTTCAAATATTTTTGGTAGATAGTTAGTCATATGTATTTACGAAAAAACTTCAGAACTCCAACACATATTATACTACAGGGAATTCTTTAAAAAAAAATACCCTTCTAATGGGCTACAATCTTATAGTAACCAATTATTATTATAAGCGTTTCCCTATTTTAAAGGACTGGTGTCTTCAAACGTTTTTATACCGTGAAACTGCGCCATATTATCTAGCAAGTTATTAAAAATTATCTATTGAATAACTAAGCCTACCATTAATTTAAAAATAATATATTTTGATTAATAACAGAATTTCTTTCATTTGTTTTTTCACTGTTTCTGGTATACGTCCACTTTTTCATTTAAATTGTTGGATTACTTCATCCGCTCATATTTTTTTAAATTTTACATTGTTTGAGAGCCACTGCTCTATCGGAAATTGCGCATGCAATTTTGGTTCCATTGTCTTTGATATAGACTCTATATTGGCATAGCGTTGGTGGATTGATGAGCTTTCGTAGTGAATCTATACAGTCGAATGTCGGAGATCAAAAAGGTACTGCATTGGCGTTAACCGGGAATCGTCATGCAGCCCGTTTGATTGGGAATTGATGCATATTGTTTCACGTGGAAGAAGGGTGAATTTTGTATCGAAATAAATAAAAACTGTGACTGTTTTTCTTTATCATTCTAAAGTGAGTACGTATCTAACCCTAGATTTTACATATGGTAGGTACCTAGATATTTTAATTAAATGGTCTCTTATAAGTAAGGTATGATCAACTCATCGCCGGCTCACTACTGAGCACGGGTCTCCTCTCAGAACGAGAAGGATTTTTTGTTTTATTCAGATACGAGTTAGACCTTGACTGCTATCTCACCTGGTGGTAAGTGATGATGCAGTCTGAGATGGGAGCGGGCTAACCTGGAAGAGACCTTTTCCTTTATTAGTGCTATAAGACCTACCTACCTTCCAAATTTCACGATTCTAGGTCAACGGGAAGTACCCTATAGATTTTCTTGACAGACAGACAGACAGCAAAGATATACTTTTTAGGGTTCCGTTTTTCCTTTTTGAGGTACGGAACCCCTAAAAAATTATATCTGGCCTCTTATATTGAGTATATCGATTTACATTCCCTCTTGAAATGGAGTAGATAAATAAACATGGAACATTTCGTGACATTCGATGTAGTCATTCAATTTTTCAAGAACTGATGAATCCTTACAAACGATCGTATTGTTGAGTCATACCGAAACCAATAAGTAGCTACTCTGAAAGCAGTTTTCCCTTACTTTCTTAGAAGTCAAGTGTATAAATTTATTTTTGAAACATCTTAATAAAACTTAAGATTACGGATGATAACGTCATAGAATCATTGTCTTTAAAGATAAGTCAGCTAAATTAAACGAAGTTTTATATTAATTCCATCATAAGTTTCATTAAGCAAAAAAAAAAGGATTGATGTCACATGCGCGAGCCCAACAAGTGGTTTCAAATTTCGAATAAACGTTAAAAGTGACCCCATCCCTTTCTGCCACTTTTAAATGCGAAATGGCGAAAACTGGCAATAACAATGAGTGTTCACGCATGAAACGAAATGTCCATGAATGTGAATGGTAAAGCAACGAGCTGAGTGGGCCAGCATTACACTTGCTAAGTGGGGCATTCATACGCATTTAACCACTTCGGAACAATTAGCGACGGCGCCGATTGTGTGGCCACCATTGAGTTAGAGATCGTAGAGATGAAGACCTTATACAGGGTGTAATTGGTTGTAATTGTATTATTATACTACCTAAACACAATCGAATACAAAAAAAATGATATGCCTTATACTTGTAGTTTGATTGAGTATTTTTCAAACCCGCAATGTATAGCGTACAAAACTTATGGTCAACGCGCCGCCTACGACGAGGCATTGACCCCGCGATTACAGTTCACGATTAGGGAACTTGTCACAAACTTCTAGGCTTCGACGTCACTGGCAGGCGTCAAATGATCCTAATGGTTCCTACATTTGACGCTAAGTAGTCTATGAATCGTCTGTTTTTGAGCAAAAAACAACAACGTCCTATGAGCCGTGCATAGTGCGCTTCGAGAAACGTGAAACGAGAGCTACGTGTTTATCTTTTAAGTTAGTGAAGGAAAAATAGATTATAAGTAGATATATGCACAGAATACGTAAATTATGCATGTCGATATTATGCCAAAGTTATTATTTAGCTATAACATTTCAAATTTACTTGTGATTATAAGTATAACGTTAATAGACCTTGAAAGCTTAACCAATCCTATCTAATAGACAGAGATTCATTATTCCTCCCATATAAAATACAATATAAAGTCGTTATATAAAGTCATTACCCTGCACTTACATAATTTGTAACGACAGTAATCATGCAATCACTATACTTGAACTTATAAATAACCGGTCCGCGTCAACTCAAGGAAACAAGTATTTAACAGAGCTCTCTCCGTCACTTACTCCATACAATCGTAGTTCCCATTTCATTTGAATATTAAGCAACCAAAGTCCATGAAATTTTGCAGACATAGTCTAGAAACTAATATCTGTGTCTGTGGTGTTTTAGATTTTTCTAAAAATATGTAGTTTTAAAATTACAGGGGCTCAAAGATTTGTATTTTTCTTTAAAAAAAGGCCCAACTTTGTGCTCGTTTTTCTAGACAACGAAGCAATTTAATGAAATTTGGAAAAACCACAGACCTAGAAAATTTAATGAATATTATGTAGTAAAAAAATTATCGTTATATATTTTATATTGTTATAATTATGTGGGAACTACGAAAACCAGAAATTACACCCAGAAATCTTGAAAATTTCGTGCTGTCTCGATTTGTGCAAGCGGGGTGGTGAAGTGCGGGGGACGACACGTGAAACTGACAGAAACTGACAGTCTAAACACACGGGCCACATTTAGACTGCACCCAACTCCAAACTTGTCGATAGGTCTAACTAAATACACTGGTACATTTCAACTTGCGTTAGACGTATGCGTTACCTACTCAGACGTTGCCTGTAGATAAAAATATGTCTCATGTTTGCTGGCAATAGAGCATGCATCAAACCCTGAGTGCAAGTTGCAACTCTCTTGCAACCTATTCCTCACGCAATACGCACAGCTTTAATATTATAAATGTTTATTAAATTTCCCGTAATATGGGGGCGACCAGACAATTAGGGTTGTCCAGTGAATATAGCTGTCAATCAGTTAGCGTAGCGAGCATGCTATATGATACACCGGACGTTGGGGCCCTAGGTATGTAGTATCAAGTAATACGATATCACTTAACGGAAGTGTTTATCCGTATTGATTTCTTATTATGAATGGTTTGATTGAGACACTCAAAAGCTCAAACTGTTTGTTATTTTTTTTTATACCTACTAGGGTACTAGAAAAGTTAGATATTATCATTTTTGTTCAATTGTATCAATATAAATAATACTCTAAAATTGGTAAATTACTATATCTAGAAATAAGAAGCGCTATAATCAAAAGATACAAATCTATTTATTTCAATGGTATGGAATCGAGATATTTACTTAGGTAATCGTGCATGGTTATAAAAAAAATCGTTGGTTTTTAAAACAAGAAAAGATAAACTTTATTAGGCAGTTATTTAAATTTATACTAATTAGTTCAATTAATGATATAAACACTCATAATTAAGCTATTTTTCTTTATCATTATGCATACTAAGAATAACATTTTAATATATTATTTAGGTGAAAACAGTTGGTTTTCTGGAGCTTCGTTGCGTGATAGTGACTCGGCATAATGTACTAAAGTGGTGTCACAGCACATAAACTGGTAACTACAAAGAATTGCTGTTGGTTTCTTTGAAAAAAACCGGCCCTTAAAAGAGAAATATTTATTCCATATAGATGTAAAGCCTTTTTTGGTGTGAAAAAGGTACACATATTAAAACCATTAACATTTTAGACCGCCAATCGCGTAATTGAAACGAAATCTTCACTAATTGCAATATATCTAAAGCTCAGACAGTTACCTAATTGCATTGGTGTGTCGTCAATTACGTCTCAAACGATAAAAATAGACCGAATAAAAGTTCTAAAGTTGTCTAGCCTTCGGCGAAGCGCTCGGAAACCTAATACTGAATCGTGGAAACTTGGTCCTTAAAGCGCTGGTAAAGCACTTGAAACTTGTTTGTAGGCTAGACTCGTTATAAAAAGCAGTACTAGCAGCGCTGGATTGGTGTAACAGTAGTTCTGCGGGAGGTTCTATAATAAAATAAACTTTAAGTTATAGGCGTTTAGGGTGAAGAGTGGATAGTGATCGGCTTTGCTGCGGACTTTGAGTAAAGTGCATTGCTTTTATTGCTAGCTTCTATAGCGGCGTATCGATAATATCTACACCTACATACGTACTCGTATAATAGACTTGATTCAGAGTTCTATAGTGGGTATCGGCTGCAGTAGGCATAAAGTAAGATGGAAGTGATATTGTAGGAAAAAAAACATTACAATTTTTGAACATGTTAAGTGGACACAATATGGTAGTACATGCCAGGATTTTCTGATACTTTTTAATTTTATTTTCTCGTCGGTTATTTCAGTTTACTACCAGGTGCAGAGTGGTGAGTGGTGGTCTTTACAATGATGCTCATCAGGACAAACTGCTCGGACTGATGATTTATTAATTTACATTTCCCAAAACCCAAGCAATATCTTTTTTTTTAATTCTTATCAAATTTGGAATTTTTGGGAAGTCTGTTTTTGACAAAAAAAAAACACTTAGGTTTACTTGATATGTCATTTCGCCTATTTATCACAAGAGTCTATCTATGTGGCAAATTACGTAAGATTGGTATAGCGTTTAAGCCATCAAAAAGTTTTAAATTGAGCTTTACAAAGAGCTCTTTAGAAAAAATTAAGAGACAAAACAAACGTATTCTGTCTGTCTGTGTTAATAGAATAGCCCTTGCAAGTCTATTTTTAGCTATGCGCAAAACGGAAAAGGCGAACAAAGGCTTATTTCCGTGATATAAACAAATCGGAAGTTTTCGATTCTTTTAATAAATCACCCCAAGTCCATGAAAGGCTTCGAGGCAGTAATTTGATGGCCTCTTCAAATTAGCCCTTCAGGCGTTTTAACAACAAGGGATGAATGAAAGCAAAAACGCGTCTCATCGAGCTTTATATGGGTTAGGTTAGATACCTACTCGTAAATTTTACCTCAAAGTATTGTATTGAACCTACTTCCAAAAAGGAGGATGTTTTAAGTTCGGCCCGTGTTTTTGTGTCTGAAGAAAATGTGTGGCCTGTAATTTAAAGGTTGTGCTAGTTGAGCAACGTTGAATTAAGACAGGTAAGAGATACCGACTAAGGTCATAATTATTTACCTTTTCCCCGTTCCTCAGAGAACATGATAAGCCGTCGATCCCGGTTTTTATCCCTTATCATCTGATAACATTGATATATGATAATAATTGTTAAAGTTTGAATGCTACAAATCGTTAAAATTCTAATTACAATTAGGTAGTTAATAGCTTAGAGAATGTGTGCCTAGAAATACTAAATAGTAAGCGTTTACCTACTTGGAATTGACTAACATGGGAAACACCCTTGTACACCAATTGTTTCAAATGCAGGTTGCTAGTATGACATAGTACAATCACGTTGGCAGCAATTGTATCTAAAATTATAATAAGCGTTTCACATGCATTGCATGAAATCCTGGCGTAACTAAGAGGCATGCTGCCAATTCCCTAACAAGATCGGCAGTAAATTGAAGTGCATACATACAAACAAGGCGCTGATTCAATAAGTGTAAACGGACAGACGGTCACAAATAAACGCTTTCGATAAATTGGAACTGACTGTTGAATTTGATTAATCGACGCTGAAAGAAAGGCTGTTAAAAGTAATTAAAATTGATGGCCGCCGTTTCAGACATCAAATTAATTCACAACTTCTTAACTCTGTACCCTTTTTTTCGTGGGGAAATCCTCATGGATACCATCGCGCCCGAGGAGGCATGGATATCGGATTGTTATCGATTAAAAACCCCACAGTATTCCAAGCATTGCCTGATGGCTAATCTATAGGACCAAACTCGTTCTCCAACCCAGCCAACGGTGCCTGCTGAGTAAACCCTTCTCCAGGACCAAGAAAGTTTTACATACCGTCCAAGGCACACCAGAACGCTAAGGTACACCCTGGAAGGGTGGATTCAAGGACAACGGATGAGTTCTCATATTATTATCTGTGTCAAGGACCATTTCCTATCAGGCGACGGACTCCCCATATCTATCGCCCAATGAAAGTTTTCAGTTAACAAAATAAATTGACAGGTAAATTAGTACAAACGTACTGTCAAACTTTGTTGGACTGTGCAGTATGCACTGCACTTAATTCCTCATATATGAATGTTAATTAAGTAAGTAGGTACTTAATACTGAATTAAGTTCTTGCAGCTCTTGAAATTCATACATACTAAATAGCACACCTATCAAACAGTATTTATAAATTGATTCAATAAAATCGCTAATGTTAATTTGAAAAATAAACAAAGCATAATAACCAATAAATTGCGAAACACAAACACGATTATGTAAAATGTCAATCACAACACTAAAGCAATGTTCTATAAATCTAACATGGCGCCGATCCGCTTACAGCGGTCTTAATTAATGCCTGCAGCGATTGAAGCCCCGGGCCTTTATCTTTTGATTGACCTGTCGTTCCATACATTATATCAGCGAAACACAGTATCCTCCAAAACAGTGCTTTCCAAAGCGTTACCTCGTCCCGTTGGACTTAAAAACTTGTTCAAATATTTTTGGTAGATAGTTAGTCATATGTATTTACGAAAAAACTTCAGAACTCCAACACATATTATACTACAGGGAATTCTTTAAAAAAAAATACCCTTCTAATGGGCTACAATCTTATAGTAACCAATTATTATTATAAGCGTTTCCCTATTTTAAAGGACTGGTGTCTTCAAACGTTTTTATACCGTGAAACTGCGCCATATTATCTAGCAAGTTATTAAAAATTATCTATTGAATAACTAAGCCTACCATTAATTTAAAAATAATATATTTTGATTAATAACAGAATTTCTTTCATTTGTTTTTTCACTGTTTCTGGTATACGTCCACTTTTTCATTTAAATTGTTGGATTACTTCATCCGCTCATATTTTTTTAAATTTTACATTGTTTGAGAGCCACTGCTCTATCGGAAATTGCGCATGCAATTTTGGTTCCATTGTCTTTGATATAGACTCTATATTGGCATAGCGTTGGTGGATTGATGAGCTTTCGTAGTGAATCTATACAGTCGAATGTCGGAGATCAAAAAGGTACTGCATTGGCGTTAACCGGGAATCGTCATGCAGCCCGTTTGATTGGGAATTGATGCATATTGTTTCACGTGGAAGAAGGGTGAATTTTGTATCGAAATAAATAAAAACTGTGACTGTTTTTCTTTATCATTCTAAAGTGAGTACGTATCTAACCCTAGATTTTACATATGGTAGGTACCTAGATATTTTAATTAAATGGTCTCTTATAAGTAAGGTATGATCAACTCATCGCCGGCTCACTACTGAGCACGGGTCTCCTCTCAGAACGAGAAGGATTTTTTGTTTTATTCAGATACGAGTTAGACCTTGACTGCTATCTCACCTGGTGGTAAGTGATGATGCAGTCTGAGATGGGAGCGGGCTAACCTGGAAGAGACCTTTTCCTTTATTAGTGCTATAAGACCTACCTACCTTCCAAATTTCACGATTCTAGGTCAACGGGAAGTACCCTATAGATTTTCTTGACAGACAGACAGACAGCAAAGATATACTTTTTAGGGTTCCGTTTTTCCTTTTTGAGGTACGGAACCCCTAAAAAATTATATCTGGCCTCTTATATTGAGTATATCGATTTACATTCCCTCTTGAAATGGAGTAGATAAATAAACATGGAACATTTCGTGACATTCGATGTAGTCATTCAATTTTTCAAGAACTGATGAATCCTTACAAACGATCGTATTGTTGAGTCATACCGAAACCAATAAGTAGCTACTCTGAAAGCAGTTTTCCCTTACTTTCTTAGAAGTCAAGTGTATAAATTTATTTTTGAAACATCTTAATAAAACTTAAGATTACGGATGATAACGTCATAGAATCATTGTCTTTAAAGATAAGTCAGCTAAATTAAACGAAGTTTTATATTAATTCCATCATAAGTTTCATTAAGCAAAAAAAAAAGGATTGATGTCACATGCGCGAGCCCAACAAGTGGTTTCAAATTTCGAATAAACGTTAAAAGTGACCCCATCCCTTTCTGCCACTTTTAAATGCGAAATGGCGAAAACTGGCAATAACAATGAGTGTTCACGCATGAAACGAAATGTCCATGAATGTGAATGGTAAAGCAACGAGCTGAGTGGGCCAGCATTACACTTGCTAAGTGGGGCATTCATACGCATTTAACCACTTCGGAACAATTAGCGACGGCGCCGATTGTGTGGCCACCATTGAGTTAGAGATCGTAGAGATGAAGACCTTATACAGGGTGTAATTGGTTGTAATTGTATTATTATACTACCTAAACACAATCGAATACAAAAAAAATGATATGCCTTATACTTGTAGTTTGATTGAGTATTTTTCAAACCCGCAATGTATAGCGTACAAAACTTATGGTCAACGCGCCGCCTACGACGAGGCATTGACCCCGCGATTACAGTTCACGATTAGGGAACTTGTCACAAACTTCTAGGCTTCGACGTCACTGGCAGGCGTCAAATGATCCTAATGGTTCCTACATTTGACGCTAAGTAGTCTATGAATCGTCTGTTTTTGAGCAAAAAACAACAACGTCCTATGAGCCGTGCATAGTGCGCTTCGAGAAACGTGAAACGAGAGCTACGTGTTTATCTTTTAAGTTAGTGAAGGAAAAATAGATTATAAGTAGATATATGCACAGAATACGTAAATTATGCATGTCGATATTATGCCAAAGTTATTATTTAGCTATAACATTTCAAATTTACTTGTGATTATAAGTATAACGTTAATAGACCTTGAAAGCTTAACCAATCCTATCTAATAGACAGAGATTCATTATTCCTCCCATATAAAATACAATATAAAGTCGTTATATAAAGTCATTACCCTGCACTTACATAATTTGTAACGACAGTAATCATGCAATCACTATACTTGAACTTATAAATAACCGGTCCGCGTCAACTCAAGGAAACAAGTATTTAACAGAGCTCTCTCCGTCACTTACTCCATACAATCGTAGTTCCCATTTCATTTGAATATTAAGCAACCAAAGTCCATGAAATTTTGCAGACATAGTCTAGAAACTAATATCTGTGTCTGTGGTGTTTTAGATTTTTCTAAAAATATGTAGTTTTAAAATTACAGGGGCTCAAAGATTTGTATTTTTCTTTAAAAAAAGGCCCAACTTTGTGCTCGTTTTTCTAGACAACGAAGCAATTTAATGAAATTTGGAAAAACCACAGACCTAGAAAATTTAATGAATATTATGTAGTAAAAAAATTATCGTTATATATTTTATATTGTTATAATTATGTGGGAACTACGAAAACCAGAAATTACACCCAGAAATCTTGAAAATTTCGTGCTGTCTCGATTTGTGCAAGCGGGGTGGTGAAGTGCGGGGGACGACACGTGAAACTGACAGAAACTGACAGTCTAAACACACGGGCCACATTTAGACTGCACCCAACTCCAAACTTGTCGATAGGTCTAACTAAATACACTGGTACATTTCAACTTGCGTTAGACGTATGCGTTACCTACTCAGACGTTGCCTGTAGATAAAAATATGTCTCATGTTTGCTGGCAATAGAGCATGCATCAAACCCTGAGTGCAAGTTGCAACTCTCTTGCAACCTATTCCTCACGCAATACGCACAGCTTTAATATTATAATTTTTGACAATGTATACTATATGTAATGCCATATCACAGGTCACTCTCTGATTTATTGCGAACAATTTACTTCCAAATGCAAAGAAATCTAAGTGTGTTGAATTCACACTGCCCAATACCAGGACCTTAAATGACATAAATTCATTGATAAATAATCATATGTTGAAAATAAAGGAGAACCCCGTGTTTCTCGGTATAATGTTAGATGCAAAGCTTCTATGGAACACCCACATATCAACACTTGATGGTAAACTCAGCTCTGCTGCTTACACTGTTAGAAAAATTCGACAGGTACTGACGTGGAAACTGCAAAAATTGTATATTTTGCTTATTATGTCTTACGGACTCTTGCTATGAGATAAAGCGGTAGATATTGAGAAAAAAATGTATTACAGAAAAGGACAGGACGTGCAATTTATAATTTAAAACCGCGCGCTGCCATACAATAAAAATATAAGGAAATAAGTACCTTATCTATTATCTTATAGTAGCTTCTAAATATATTTACAACTAGCTAATGCCCGCAGCTTCGCTCGCGTGGATTTAGGTTTTTAAAAATCCCGATCCTTTCATTTCCCAGAACAAAAGTTGCCTCTCCGTAATAGCCCGTCCCCGGGATGCAACTTGTTTCTGTATCACGTAAGAATATTTAAACGGATGATCCTTTTCAAATCCCGAGGGATCACCAGGATTTAGGAATGCAATTTCTTACAGCATCAGGGTTGAGGTCAACGACAAAGTGTTTACTTGGTATAGATACCTTCAATATCAATTAATAATCGACACTTATTAAATCCCATTAGCTTTAGTAGTCAGGTCCCCTGCAACATCAGGGTTGAGGAGTTGGAATCCAAATTTTTTATTGAACAATGTCACAAACTTTCTTTATCGATTAAAAAAACTACCCAAAATTACGCAGTTAGGTTACCTGCCAAATTTCATGGTTTTGAGTCAACGGGAAGTACCCTAGAGGTTTTCTTGACACACACGACAGACAGAGAGATAGACAACAAAGTGATCCTATAAGAGTTCCGTTTTTCATTTTGAGGTACGAAACCCTAGAAAACGTAGGATCGGCATTCCGAACCAGTGGTAAATTTTTCTGACCATCCAAAAACACTTTGAAGTTTACCTAAAAGTTTACAGGAATAAAAATTTATCATTGTATTCCATTCCATTTCATTCTATTCCATTCTGTTCAAAGATAAATAGATAATAAAAATATTAGTCACCGAAACAATAATTTACGATACATCGACCAATATCATACCGGGTTTGATGACAATCTGACTATTACCAAAGTGAACGACTACTATAATATCTATTATATACGACTAACATAATATGTATTATAAATTGTGTGCCGTTTGCATTCTCACTAGGTTCTCATTAAGTTTGTTTTATTTGGTTAAACTTTCTGGCATTTATATTGTTATGACGTTTAATTGGCAAATAGTCTGTTTATTGGCTGAAACTCAAAAATTCAGCCAATCACAACAAAGAAAATATTGTAATAATGATTGATGCAGCTTTCTGTAATTGAAAACAAAATATTTGACATTAACTTGAATGTGACAGTGTTTTCCGAATAGGGTTGCCAGAGGCCCCGTATTTTACTGGTTACCCCGTATTTCAGGATACAGAAACCTGTAATTATGAAAATAAAATACGGGGCAAATAAAACTAAATATTTTTAGGGTTCCGTAACTCAAAAGCAAAAAAGAACTCTTATAGGATCACTTCGTTGTCTGTCAGTCTGTCAGTCTTTCCGTCTGTCCGTCTGTCCATTTGTTCTTCTATCCGTCTGTCATGTGTTCATGAACAAATATTAGTATTTTCAATTTTCAAAGTAAGATAACTACATATATCAAGTGGGTTATCATATGAAAGGGCTTTACCTGTTCATTCTAAAACAGATTTTTATTTATTTTTATGCATATTTTTTTAATGCATAACAGTTTTTGATTTCTCGAGTAAAATGTCGGAAAAAAATACCCGAATACGGAACCCTCGGTGCGTGGGTCTGACTCGCACTTGGCCGGTTTTTTACAAATTCAGCAGGAGCTGGCTGGCGAAATCAAACACTGACGTTATGTCCAGTAGAAAGAATATTTTCCTTTTGCGGCAATGCGTAGCCGAAACCCACTCGATATTGATCATGGTCGTAGCCAAGGCGGCGGGGCTTGGTTTGAGGATGTAAGCCTTTTTTTATACAAGTTAGCCCGTGACTTTAATCTTTTCTAGTGGTAAGTGATGATGCAGTCTAATTTCTTGGCCGTTAGGGCCATACTAACCATATAACTAGCCATGACCGAAGCCTCCCACCAGACCAGAAATTTTGAAATGGCGACTGCGCCTGGGAAGCCGTCAAAAACCTAAGCCTAAAATAATACTTACACTATTTCTTGCATTTGCTTACCAATTTTTTTTTGGAAATATATCAAACATTTCGCGCTCACTTCACTCGCGCTTTGAATTTCTATTACTTGGTGTAAACCCCGCAATTTCGTTTGCATGAATTTAGATTTTTAAAAATTCCGTGGGGGATTTTCCGGGCTAAAAAGCCGCCTAAAAAAAATGTCTGGGATGCAAGTTACCTCTGAATAGTAAGTACCAAAATTTTGGTAAAGAAGATGGGCCGTGAAAGGGTAACAAATAGATAGGCAAATAGATATACTGTCGTATTCGTAATATTAGTATGGATAGGAAGCTTTAAAAATAAAATATTGCTATGGCTACACTCGTTTCCCTTTCACTTTAATTTTTTCTGTATTGAACCAAAAACACTTACGCTCACTGCGCTCGCGCTTTTTTATTGTTGTATTTTATCTCACTGTCAAATTGAAAGGCCAAATTCCACTAACCAGGTAATTAGCCCATAAAGTTGAGCGAATGTTTTTTTCCTCATGACAGGATTCAGTTCCGGCCCTAATAAAACCTCTCCCGCAATCGATTCCTGGCTACGGCCATAGTATTGATACTGTGAAGGTGGAATTACAAATTAAATGTAATTTTAAGTTGAAATGAGAAGATTGTATGCATGAAATGTATAACATTTTGCTTTACAACACTAAGAGTTTTTAAAAGCTATTTAAATAAATAAATCTTTTATTTAAAACCACATTGCAAACACAGTTCACCAATCAAGATACGGCAACATACAGAGAAAAAATACAAAACTTACAAATAAACCGAAATATCTAAATAGGCTTTCCATGCATTTCAGAGAGAACCACCGCCTATTTCTTCAAATACTTCAAATTTTCAAATTTCTTCAAATCTAAACCCCGTATTTTTGATGGTGGTAGCCTGTAAATCAAAAAGAGCCAGGTGGCAACCCTACTTCGACCTAGACAGAATGAAAAATTGTTTTCATTACTCGGTATGCCTACTGCCATAGTGTGACAGAAAGTGTGACGGTAGTTGTGACCTCTGATTGGCCGACTCTCTTTCACTATTTGCTAAAATTGATGATTGCAACAACAATTTTTCTTTTTTGTAATCGAAAACAGAACACGGACGTCAAACAGGTTGACTAATTGCAATCATTTCTGACCGGCTAACATTGTTCCGCTAGTGGCTCAAACTCACTGTCGCAGCAAGAACATGGTAAATTCAGCCAATCACAGCAATTTGAAATTTGGTTATCACAAATGTACCGATCTAGGAACCGAGAATGCACGAACCAGGGCAGATAGAGATAAGAACAATAATATCATACGTAGGAAATCGACGGGGGATCGTTGGCAACGATAGCCTTATGCTGTAAAATTACTTTCAGTGTAATTACAAGCTTATCGTTATTAATTTGACAGAGATATATTGGTAAAGAGTGATTGACGCTGGTTAGGCAAATGTAATCTAATAAGTATCGTTCGATTTTCCTTTATTTATTGCGCACTAGATGATTCCTACCTTAACATCTAGACTCTACAGCTATCGAAAAACACTTAGTTTAGATATAGTATCTACAGATGAATATTTAAATTTCTTCTAAAGTCCCTACACGTGAAAATCAAACTAGAGATTTTATTATTCATTGAGAAAAAAATAAAGATAAAATAATTTAAGTCTCTTCTTCGTAATGTCTTTACATCTTTTTCAAACTTGATTATTATGATGTGACTGTGGTCAGCGACGACATAAAAATAGCTGTTCAGATTTCCTTATAAGATTAGTGACCGAGACAAAACACTTATTACACTATTATGGTGACAGCAAAATCCATTATCCAAATAAGCAAGATCCCACGGGATAAGGCGTCGGTTTCCATCCCCAGAGACGTCCAATCCCGAGACGAAGTTATTGTAATGAGTACGGTAGGGATATTTATGCCTCGCCATGCGTCCTGAATACGCAATAAGTGGTTTCAGACCCTTAACAGATTAGGAATATTGAAATACATCCATTGAACGCTGTAAAGGAAGTTGTTTACAGCAATCCAGTACTTCGCATTCAGTGTATCGTGCTTGTTTATTTTCGTGAACCTGCGCCTGAATATATTACGTGAAAATTTGGGTATTCAATAAGGGCTTGCTATACAGAGTTTTTGTGTTGCTTTATTTACTGAGCAAACACTACTGATAGGGGAAGACTATTTGATTTGCAAAAAAAGTGTAGCGTTTCCTGTTTGCAAAATAATACGCACTAAAGCTCTATTTCAGAGTAAATTGATGTAGGTACAGATTAACTGAGTATATTTTGTTTCAAAAAAAAAACTATGAGCTACTAACAAACCAACAAAACTCTTAAACTGTTAATTTATACGGCGATGTACATTCGTACCTGCCAGAAAAGAAAAACAGGAAGGTATGCTCAATATCTTCTTGACTGCACCGTAAAAAATTATATCATCTAGAAATGAATGACTACGAAGGTCTTTTATGGCGTAGGAGGAATTTAATAGCCTCGGAAACCATGAAAAGGGTATTTTCTTTCAAATCCTTTCACAATGGTGTGACTTGTCCCGTCTGGAAAGAGAAAATTATTTTTCTCGGACCTTTTATTCTTCAGTGTTAGTTGAAAACCAGTAAATGCTGTTGAGAGTCAGTCTTAGGACATAACTTAGTAGTCTCTTTGTTATATTATGATCACAGATCCTAAATTAAAATATTCTTATGGTGTGGAGCCAAAGCTTAGCGATAACCGTAACGTAACTTTAACCGTCTGTAACGCATCTTTTGCTGTTCCTTTTAAAATGTCCAACAAACCCAATAAAGTCACTGATATACAGAATAAATACAAAAATTACGCGTGGTCAAATCTAAGCTTGAAACCATCCTAGGCGATATAATATCATCACACTACATAAAGGCGAAAGTATGTGTGTATGTGTGTGTATGTTTACTCCTTCACGCAAAAACTACTAAACGGATTTGGGTGAAATTTGGAATGGAGATAGATAATATCTTGGATTATCCCGGGAAACAAAGATTTCCCACGGGATTTCGAAAACCTAAATCCACGCGGACGAAGTCGCGGGCATCATCTCGTTATCCATACTAATATTATAAATGCGAAAGTGTGTCTGTCTGTCTATCTGTCTGTCAGTCTGTCCGTCTGTATTTTAATGAAATTTGGTACAGATTTGGGATACATCCCGGGGAAGGACATAGGCTACTTTTTATCGCAGAAATCAAAGAGTTCCTACGGGATTTAAAAAACCGATATCCAAGCGGGCGAAGCCGCGGGCATCCTCTAGTATTATGTAAAAACACATTTGCAACACCCTACCTCACGCCACATAGCGTGAGTTAACTAAAATCAATTCCTAGCATTTTTTATGGTCAAAAAAACACCCTGCCAACCCATACGTGACGTCTAATCTCGGATGTTGACAGTCGGTATTACCTACGTGTTTGCCATAATAATAAAAATTAATGAATAATTAATATAATGTAATGAATAAAAAAAACATGTGATTATGTTTCTAGTAGTTCGTTCGTTATGTTGCCGTTTTCTCATAAATAAAATGGCGAAGTGGTGGGCTTTCATTATTTCAAAAATAAAAACAATCGAAATTACCTAAATAATAGCATATTGCTTGATAATTAACTTGTAATCAATGTTTAAAAGTCAAATAAAAACACATTTTTATTATTATTTTGAAGTTTTAAGTACTAAGTGGCGTGTAATGAACACTGACCTCGACATAGATTTCGAAACTGCATTTTCAACGCAAATGCGTCCATGACTGGTTGACAACAAACTTTTAAATATTTTGTAAAGTTCATTTTATCAATTTTATATAATTCTGCTATCCCAATATTAATCCATACTAAACCATGCGAAAGTATGTCTGTCTGTCTGTCTGTCCAGCTGCTAGCTTTTCACGGCCCATCCGGTTAACTGATTTTGAGGAAAGGTACAGAAATAGCTTGGGAACGACATACTCTTCTCAAAAAAAACCGGAAAAGTCCTAACGGGATCTTTAAAAACCCTAAATTTAGACTGATGAAATTACAGGCGTCATATTTTAGTACCTACAGAAATAGCTTTTATCGGACGGGAAACGGATATAGGCTAATTCTTATCCTAGAAAACCAAAGAGTTCCCACAGGCCACAACGATTGAACAAATATGGCTGAATTTTAGAATGAAGATACTTGTACCCTGAAATAACACATAGGCTTCTTTTTATCCCGAGTTCAAAGTATTAAACAAAATATTTACCAATTTTACAGTTATAAAATAAAATATAAGTGAATCAAATATATAGCAATTTTTTACAAGTGCGTTGATAAAAGCCAATTAAACAATGTAACTGGTGAAAATCGAGATTGTTTTTCGTAAAACGATTTCACTTCGACAGCGTGAAAAACACGCAAATATCTCTTTTGTTAGACACTAAATATTTGATAAGTATGAATGGTGATACAAAATACACAAATCAGCTTTTTTTACACAAATATAACAGAAACAATAGTTATTATAATCTTGTTAGGCAAGTAAATACAATTCAAAATTATTCATTGAATTTCTGAAGATATATACCTACAAGAGTTAGTGATAAATAAAAGTAATCTACAAAAGCCCTGGCCCTAATCTACAAAAAGATGCTGTCAGCACTGCCCTTTGCCAGATGCTGCCAGTAGCTGCCAGCTCTTGAGTAAACGGTAGACTAGATAGCCTTTTCTTTTTGAAATCTCTTCAAAAGAGCTCGAGTCCTCGGGGCCCATGGCACCAACGTCTCTTCCCTGAAATGCACAAATATGAACCTCCCATCGAGGTTCTCATACTTGCAACTTTTGGCCAGTTGCAATAATATAGTAACACTGAATCGTAGTCCTGTCGTTCATCCCTGAAAAGGCAGTCTACACTCGCTAGGAGCTCGTATATTGATAATATGATAGACTATATACGTACCTATCTAGTAGCATAGAGTATCGCAAATGATGTTAATCCGGCTTTACATACAATTGTGAGTCATTTCGCCTTCCGTCAAAGGAGCAGTGAAGTGAAGAATTTCTATTTGGAGCAGCTGCGGACAGTTAATCTGTTATTGGTAAATTGTCTTGTGTTACTGTTTCGTTGCGAGCCACTGAATTTAAACCGCAATTATTGTATTAAAACAATAGATGAGTTGGTAAACTTCCTTTGAAATGTATTTATCTTTGATCCTCTTTAATAAAATGGCGGGAAATGCAGGATTTTTTATTTTTTTGACAAGCTTGGCTGCAATCAAACTTTCTGGCAAGTAATGATGCAGGCTAAGATGGAACGCGTTTGTCTAGAAGATCCTGATTCACTCTTGACTTGAAGGTGGAGGGGGAAACTGATGCCGGAAACGTTAAATGAAAAATAATGTGTATCTAAATATGTATATACAAGTGTACATTAAAAATTTATAACACGCCCGACAAGTGAAGGTTACAGTAACTAGAAAAGAGCTGATAACTTTCAAACTGCTGAACCGATTATCTTGGATTATAGCTAAGAACACTCTCGATCAAGAATGGTTCATTAGTTTAGAAGCTACGATGCCACAGACAGACACCGGCGGCTCTTTCTAAGGAGCGCTGGTGCAGTGAACTCCCACAAAATTTTACAAGTATCAAAATATTTTTTTAAGTCAATTTATTATTTCTACTTAATTGGTTATCGTAACACATTCTTTTACTTACCTACTAATATAATGTATACGAGTATAATTAGTACCTTTTTAAATACTTGGGCAAACTTGTACCGACTACTGAGTGGAGCGCCAGCAACATCGCTCCTATGAAATAAATCTCCATACAAGAAACAATACTGAACTCAAGGGGTGCGAAAGGGAAAGCTCAGCATGCTCCGACACGTGAAACAAAAGATTTTGTACGAGAAATTAGCTGAATGTGGTGCGCCGCTCCTATGCAACGTTGCCAGTTCGCAGAGTTCGCAGTTTAGAAAAACAAACCTCAAGGATCATACCGAACGGTCAATAATGCGGCGTTGCCTATTTTATGTAAACATCTGTGAAAACTGAAACGTCCCGGCATAGGGTCATCTCTGACCTCATAGTCACTTTGCGCGCGAAGACGGCTGTTACTTAATCACTGTACGAGTATCTAGATAGCGTTTAATTATAAGAAAAATTGTTTATTTGCGTTTTTTTTTTTGTTGTTGTTGTTATTTATTGTTAAAATGGAACAAACCAGTGTGTCTTTTATAAAAAACTGTGAAAAGACTTTAGAGGTACGTCTCGAACTAAAGGCCAAGGGGCCACCACGGCCTGCAATTCAACTAACTCAAAAATGTAGTGCAAAAACTAAAACTTACACGCGTGTTTTTAAACCTGAACAATATATTAAAACACCGTGGTTGTGCGGTTGTAAAGATACCAACAAATTATTTTGTTTCCCGTGTCTTGTGTTTGGATCTGGCGTCAGCGGTACTGGTGAGTCTGTATGGACTGAAACAGGTGTTGATGATTTAGCGCATCTATCAATTAAAGTAAAGAAACATTCACAGTCTCGATTACATATGTTAAATGAAGTGCAATTGGCATCCATCGGGCGGCAAGATATTCGTAAGGCGCTCGATTCTGCTTATCGAAAATCTATTAAAGAATTTAATGAACGCGTTGATGAAAATCGATATATTTTAAGACGATTAATAGATTGTGTAGTTTTTTGTGGTGCATTCCAAATTGCATTACGGGGGCACGATGAATCTGCGGAATCAGTCAATCCCGGAATATATAGAGGTTTGGTTGATTTTGTATCAGAGATTGATTTGGCCATGAAACAGCATTTATCAAGCAGTTCGGTTTTTAAAGGTACGTCCAAGTCAATTCAAAATGATATTTTAGATGCTATTTATGAAGTTTGCACAAGTGAAATAAAAATGCAAATAAAAAATGCAGAGTTTGTAGCGATTCAGGCGGACGAGGCAACCGATTGTTCCACTATTCAACAGCTAGTGTTTATTGTACGGTATATACATGATGGTAAAATATACGAAAGATTTTTGAAATTTTTACAACCTAAAGGTTATACAGCCGAAGTAATAGCGACTGAAATCATAAAAGAGCTCGATTCTTTGGAGATCAATAAAAATAAATTAATTGGACAAAGTTACGACGGAGCTTCCGTCATGAGTGGAAGTACAAATGGAGTCCAAAAGGTTGTCAGAAACATGTACCCATACGCGTATTATGTACATTGTTATGCGCATCAACTTAATTTAATTTTAGAGAAATGTGCATCGATCAATAATACAATAAGGAGCTTTTTTTGCAACTTGCATGCATTTCCGACGTTTTTTACGCGCTCGCCGAAACGATCCGAATTTTTAAAAGAAATTGTGCACCGAAGAATACCTGCCGCTCCACAGACAAGATGGAATTATAATACACGTACAGTGAAAGTTGTCCACGATAACATAGAGCCCCTGAAAGAATGTATGCAAACAATAATGGACAGTAATAACAGTGACCCCAGTACTTTTAATCAAGCTCAAACGCTTCTATCATATTTAAATAATGACAATTTTTTGTATTGGCTGAACTTTTTCGCGATTCTTATGCCTCACTGTGAAATGCTGTTCAAATTTTTACAGTCTCGATCCATTGACTCCATAAAGATTATGAAAGAAGTCAGCAAATTCGAAAAAGTTATAAACGACTTACGGGATGCCGTTTCACCTCCTTCGCCTAAGAAAAAACGTCGGCCTGATAACGTGAATCATTCAGTTATGAGGAAAGAAGTATGCGACGTTTTACGAATTCAGATTAAAGACAGATTTTTGCATACGGATCATTTATTGGCATCAAAATTGTTCTACACCGATAAATTTGTGGAATACAACAAGAGTTTTCCGGAGGATGATTTTAAAAAAGTGGTAACCACTTACGACTTTTTCGAAAAAGTGAAACTTAAAAATGAGCTGTTAGTAATTTACAGCAGAGAAGATTTTCATAACGCCGACGGCGCTGTTGCTTTACTTCAGCATTTTATGGATTTTTCGTTAGAATCGGTATTTGCTGAAAGTATGAAGCTCTTAAAAATTGTGTGTACTATTCCGATGACCTCTGTAGAAAGTGAGCGCTGTTTTTCAACTTTAAATAAAGTCAAAACTTTTACACGCAACACTATGGCGCAAGACCGCCTGAATGCGTTATGTATGATAACCATTGAAAAACGCTTAATAAATTCCATCTCAGACTTTCACAAAAAAGTGATAGAAGTTTTTGCTCGCCAAAAAGACCGACGAATGGATTTCCTTTACAAGTAAAGGTACCTACCTAATTAGTGTGTTGTAGTGTTGTGTAGTGCCTGAAGGATTAATAACTGTTCCATGACACTGACCGAAAAATCACGGTTCTTCAAATATCAATTTGACATCGGGCTATGAGTTCAGTATTAGTTTGCGATTTCAGTAGGTAAAGTAATAAATCAAATTCAATCGTAAAACCGTACTACAGAGAGGTCATTGGGTAAATAATTAATATAAGTTCATTGACATTGACAGTTAAGTAATAGTGACAAAAGAATGGCAGATACATATCAAGATGGCAGTGCGAACTTGACAGCAACATAGCACAGTGAGTATTTAGTAGTAGTAAGCAAGATTTTTTTTTTGTGAACACCCATGAACAAATCTCACGAGCCGCCTCTGCAGACAGATACACAGATATACACGTCAAACTTACAACACCCCTCTTTTTGGGTGGGGGGTTAAAAAGGAAAAACTGAACCAGTGGACGAATCGGGTTGTTTGGCATGCAGGTAGGCTATGACGTAGACATCCGCTAAGAAAATATTTTACCCCTAAGGGGGTTTGAAATTGAAGGCCACGCGAACGAAGTCGCGGGCATAAGCTTATTTTTATATAAGAGCGTGTAAGAAAAAGTTTTAACTCTTCGTCGAGGATGTTGCATGTGTCAAATTTAACAAATGTACTGGAAAGTGAGAATGCAGCTGAAAAAGCCACGGTCTAGCGAACACGACCGTATGAACGTGTGGTAGATACTAAACGTTCGGCGAGACTAGCGGAGTCGTCCGTGCGTTTGTTATGCTAATTTTACCTGAACAAGGTACATACGTTTGCATTTATGTCATTAGCTTTTCGGCTAAAAATTCTATACCATTAAGATGACAGGTTTTGCATCTTATGTAAAATCGCTCTATATATACAGCCATTTTACATATAGTGGCTAGAGCCTAGGCTGTATTTATATGTATAGTAAGAGTATGTAGGTACATAGATATATAATAAATTCTTTTAAATCATTGAGGTCCAAGTGAAAACTATTACAATACATACAATAAATATGCCATGGGCGTTATTAAATCTTCGTGTGCTTCTCCATACTAAAACACTACCCATATTATGAATGCGAAAGAGTGTTTATTTTCTGGTTTATTGTTTGTTGGTTTGTCCTTCAATCACATCGCAATAGAACAATGGATTGACGTGATTTTTTGCATGGGTATACTTAAAGATCTGGAGAATGTGATATACTAGTTTTTATCCCGGAAAATCAAAGAGTTTCCACGGGATTTTTTAAAACTCAAATCCACGCGGTCGAAGTCGCGGGCAGCTAATGGCAGAATAAGGGCAACGCAAGTCATAAATGGCAAGTTAGTTTTAGAAGGTACACCAGGTGCTTTGGTTGGCTATAAAAATATAAAATCCACAGAATAGGTATAATATGTATAAGGGTTTGATCTGATTCTACAGTAGATATGAATATGTAAACTAAATAAGTCAAAACAAGTGCCAGTGAAAGTGAAATGCAGCTAAAAGGGTATGGTCTACTGGGCAAAGGGATAGTAGGAGTGATAGATAGCAAACAGATATTACCGACAACCGTGATACGTCATGGCTGCGAAATGTCACTGCTTTCATTTGTCATGCTAATTGCCCACGATACCTGGGGTATGCACCCCTATGAAAAAAAATACGCGCCAAATTAAAAACCTTCTCTTTTTGAGTGGTCCTTTAAAATAGGCACCCATTCTTAAGTTCAACATTTATAAATGTCTAATCAGATGTAGGTACAATAGAGCTGAAATTGAGACAGATATAAACTTAAGTACTGTTAATTACTACACAATATTAGGTATTGAAGCTTGATTCCTAATTACAGGTCTAGATCATTTAACTTTTCGGGGTTATGTGCGTTTTAAGCAATTAAAATACTGTGAGTTAATCAACATTGTCTTCATAACGTTTGTTCGCCATAACGTTCTCAAACTGTGACAACTGTGTGTGAAGTCTGCTGATCTACATTTGATCAACGTAGTGAACCTGCTACCCTCGTTCTGAGAGGTGACGGTAGGTCGAGATGATAATGGGATGATTATGTACTACATACTAAGTATGTACTATGTTAAGTCCGTTACCATATCTAGTATTTTTACTAGTAATTTATTTCATTAACCCACTAGTTAACTTATAAGTAGGTACCTATACGAGCCACGAGTAGAGTACTCGTAGCTCGTACCGTTTTAAATCAGGTATGTGATAATTTGCTATAATTTCCTAAAGGAGGAAAACTGTTGTTGTGAGAAACATAATTGCAACGGTACTATAGTTCACGTGCTGTTAATTGGTTATTAAATTTTCGAATCTGTAGAGTAATTTTGAAATTGATTCGACCACAAAGAACCTCTTTTCTTGTTTTTTCATTTTCCTGGTAATTAATTAGACTCCCTTTATTATTCTAAACTCTTACTGATGATAGGTTACTACTTTTTATAGGGAACGGTTGCTATCCGTTGCAACCTGTTATGAGTAAACGAGTAGCTTAGGTTAAGAATAAATTTCCAATTAAAGATTACTATCAGCTATCAGCTTATGATAATGATGATGACGAGGACCGACAGCATAACATGTTCTTCCAGGTACGAGACGCTTAAAACTTTATTGGACTAGATATAATGCCTGCGACTACGTCTGCGTGCACTTAGGTTTTTTTAATTTCCCGTGGGAACGCTTTGATTTTCCGGGATAAAAAGTCCATGTCCCGTCATAATTGGGTTAAAAGAATGGGCTGAAAAAGCTAGCAGACAGACAGACAAAAAAGAAACGGACACTTTTCCATTTACTACTAATATTAATAAGTAGGTAGGTATAGATAGGTAAGTATGGATTAATATTATATGTATTTGAATTTATATTGAAGTTAGGTTTTTGAAATAGTAGAAACGCTTTTTGCCGAAGTAAGAACATGTTTTCGATGTCTGTCTCAAGGTAGCTGCATGTGCAATTTCGAAAAAATGCTTGAGTAATTGAGGCGAAAAGTATTATATAAATAGACATATTTCGGATTTAAGAATGAATATAAGTAGGTTAATATATTAAACAGAGACTTTCCATTAGTTTTCAAACATTTTCCACGTAACATGAACGATATTATTCGCGAAGCAACACTTCTATTACAAATCACAGGGAATGAAATTGCCGTCATATGGCATAAAGTATAGCAAAATACGAAATACACTCTGCATCGACTGCATAATACGAAATTGAACACATAACATTTCTTGACAAATCACATCGTTGCAAAGCGGTCTAGAAATTTTACATTTTGAGAAAGCGATCTCGTTGTGTGACGAAGTACTCCTAAGAAATGAAGCAGAGTTGCTAAGAGTTGAAATAAAGCGGTTTTAACTATAAAGAAGGGAAAAAGTATCTGTGGAAAGTACCTATTTAGTACCTTCTAAGGGTAAAAAAGAGTGAAGAAAGTGTACTTACCTACCTAGCAAAGTCTAAGCAAAGTCGAAGTGCACTCTATAGATTTCAACCTTAGTTCGTAGCAGCCCCCTACCCGACACCCTTAAACTTTAACATTATTAAAGTGACTACAATTCTTTTTTATCTATTTTAACTCGTTTTAAATATAGATTCCTATAGGTAGACCGCAATACACATCCCATTCGTGACATGAAATCGTTTGTTGTCGGCAAAATAACAAACACAAACCGCAGCAAATCGATGAGTGAAAGTCTAAACAATTTTACGGCGCCATGATTACGAATTTTACAAACAATTTTTCTATTAAAGTACACGCATTACTGCACTACGCTAATTTAGGCTTTATTGTATTTTCACCACAAGGTATAAGTTAAAAATAATAAGAGAAACGAAATCATTGACATTCTACTAATTATAATAAATATTATACAGTGAGTATGTAGTTTATAATAGTAAATATATATCATATATAATATATTTTACAACTACCATAGCTAATTATGTGCAATTGTTTTAAAGTGCTGGTTGAAGACAATAAGATTGCATAACACAATGGCATTCATAGGAAACATGTGCTATTAGATAATCTTTATTGTTACAGAAACAAATGAGTAAGTGTGTGTAAGATATCCAAAGGAACTAGAAACTTGGTTCCATTGTTTAACATAGAATAGCACAAAGTTTAAAACGGATTCATAGGAAAATTATCTTTATATCAATCAAATTAACCAAGCAATAATAAGTAGGTATAAAATAGCTTAAAACTATAACACAGAAGGTATAGTATATATAGGTAGTCTACACACTATACGTACGTGTCATTCTGACGCTGTAGCATCCTCAAGAGATGGTTGACGTTACATTGTACAATTGCTTTAACTGTTTTAGCGGATTACCGCGAATTAAGCTTGTTGTTCCTTGTGTATTACGGACTTCTGCAAAGTAACGCATGCTTCTATTCAACATACTTAATATGAAAATCTCCAGGAAACCATCATTAATTGCATAAGTTAAAACGGTGTTTGTACTTTTGGATGGTATGAACATGCAGGATCGAGAAAAATATCAACTTTATAACCACCAAGCCGATGCCCGCGACTTCGCCCGCGTGGATTTAGGTTTTTCGAAACCCCGTGGGATCTATAGATATATAGATCCCACGGGGATAAAAAGTAGCCTATGTGCTAATCCAGGATATTATCTATCTCCATTCCAAATTTCAGCCAAATCCGTCCAGTAGTTTTTGCGTGAAGGAGTAACAAACATACACACTTTCAACTTTATAATATTAGTGTGATATAAACATAATGTTATACTTACAGAAGAACGAAAACAACAAGTGGAATAAAAATTTAAGTATGTTTAACAATGCGTGGTAGCTAATAACGTATCATCAACCTAAGAGTCGTTGTTCATTGCTAGTAGAATAAGGCCGTATATTCATTGTTTATACATGTTGAAACTTGATTGGAACAAAACTCAATGCATAGATGCTGAAAAAATTGCTCTACCTTACCGTGTTTTACTTCCATAATTAATACGTCTTGTCCTGTCGTTGTTCGTTGGTAAATTGGTAAACAATACAAATAAGTAATACTTACTATAGTTTTATCTATACTTATTTACTAAGTTACTTGGAGTGTCTGTCTGTAATATCAAAATAACTACCGCATATTAAGGTCATATGGTTATTTGAACGATACTCTAACTGAATCACACGTTTTTAAAATTTTTGTCTGTCTGTCTCTCTGTCTGTTTGAAAAGGCTAATCTTCGGAACGGCTGAATCGATTTTGACGGGATTTTCACAGACACGTAGAGAATTGACCAGGGAGTAACATATACTACTTTTTTAACCGACTTTCAAAAAGGGAGTTGTGTTTTTCTACCAATGTACACCGAAATCTCCGAGATTTCAGAACCGATTTGCGTCATTTCTTTTTTAATCGATAGAAGAACTTTGCGACATTGTTTCATAAAAAATTTGGATTCCAACTCATCAAGAGTAAAGTTCTAAGTTTGATTGAGATGATATTCATTGAACAATGTTTTAGATTAACGTGATTTCGGTAGTTTTATTATAAAACAATTACCTATTTAAAATGTATTAAATTAACAAGAAACCAGGTATTTAATCAAATCTGAACAATAACTCCTACGTATGCTTTAACTCATGAACTGTTGAGCAACCAATTGTTCTTCTTAATAAACTCGAGGTTTTATGCTTTGCTGAGAGCAGCTATTGTTTGTTAGCACCAAAAGATCTTTGCTAAATCTGTCGGATACCATCATTTGAAATGAAACATCAAATATTTATTTGAAAACTTATCAGGGTACACTTTTGGGTGTACTTTAGATAAAATAATCTGTGACCACGATGAAGTAATAATCTCAGTAAATCGTATGTTAATTCTTTCCTTTTAAACAAACATAGTCTTCGAAGACGGTAGGGAGGAAAGTCGAGCGAGGGTGATAGCGGCAGTGACGACGAATTATTATGGAACGATAAAGTCAGTCCCTAGATAATAAAAAGGCAAAGTACTAAGAGTCAGATTATTGGGCATCGTCTTATCGAGCAACTAACTCGGCCCCAAATTAAGTGGATGAGAATTATGGTCCAACTTTCTACTCGCCACGAATAAAAGATAATGAGGAATCCGATTAGATAAATACGGGAACGTTCAGTGCCAGCCAGCTATTGACTAATCAGAAACTTACGCAAGAAACTTATTCACCGCCCGACCAGTTACTTTTCAAAATGCCATTGATATTAATATAAATGGTAAAACATCTAATAGATGTAGAAGTATCAAATTCATATAAATAAATTTTAAACTAAACCTAAGCGATCTGCAAAAGTAAACGAACAAAAGCTGGAGAGAATATCAAATCATTTTCTCGTGTACCAGGAATTATATCTCTATTGAAATAAAATTCAATCTTTATTAGATTCTCGAAACCAATGTTTGTTAAACGTTTTGAGCTAATAAAAGTAATATTACGAGAGAGAGGGATCCACCGAACGGGAAGAAATGAAAGCGACGAGAGAATGAAATTGGAAAACTTGTTACAAAATTACTTACTTGAGATGAAAAAGAAAATAAATAAGGCCTAGGAGTAAAAGTTAGAACTGCGTGCTACGCTTAGCTGAATTCATTTACCTAGATAGGTATTATTTTCTTAGACACGTGATATCTACTTACATGTAACATATTAATCATATTTTTTATATTCATTTATACTCTTATAGTTCTTTACGTTCATTGAATTTCTAACCATTCAGTATCTTGATTGAATGTCTGTTTCAAAACAAGTCTTTGTAATTTATTATATTGAATATTTATCATTTAAAACTGGATAAAGTTAAATTATTCTAAGCCTACCTTTTGCTCCAGTTTCCGATCTCAGCGTAGCGACGGCCGTTAGAACATCCGCTTCTCCTCACTTCATTTCCTTTGAGCGTCTGCACAGAGTTCCCGTTAGGTGTTAATATTCCGTTGGAAGCACTGTTGTTGTTACGTTCCCTGTTCCTGGGGAAAGTTCCTGTCCCGGAGCGAAACGTTCCAAGATGAGGCGCCGGTTCATCCAGTGCGAACTGTTGAAGTGGAAGGGTTACATTTCCACTCCAACTCTTGCGGTTCACGGAAAAAGTTTTGAATGTTCTATTGCCATTCGTCGGCGATGGCGTAGCTCCGCAGAAGCTGCTTCTATTATGACTGTTCTTGATGAAGGCGCTATTTTGCAGCGAGATCTGAGGCTTGATGGGCACCAGCGGTGACGCCTGGTCAATAGACATCGTACTTTTTATAAAAGCAGACGTTACCTACGTTTTTCTATCTACATTTTTGTCTGTAAAGGAAGGAAATTTAATCTATTAAAAAAGCGCACCTATTTAACATGTTAACCTTGAACGAAATCATCAACATAGTTGCTGTAATTAGTCATACAAAAAGTAAAACGCGTCGCCCAAACCGTTGGTTAATTACCAATTTCCGACAAACATAATATTCCAATTACGGGTATTACACACGAATGCGCAATGTTTTGTCAACGAATGGTTCCTGATTGGCCCTGTCACAATAAACAAGGATTCATAAATATAGCGCTGAGTAAGAGGTTCAATTTGGGTTAATTGAGAAGAATTTGGAGCACCTATACCAAATTTGAAGTGGCACAATATTATATTTACCAACCGAATATTGGTAATATTATGCGCAAAGAATCTTTCTCTTTGCGTCTTAGTCCTTTCTGATTGCTGCATCATTATCATTATAGAAGGAATTTCTTGGGATAATTATAATACATAATACGGTTAGTACTTGAATCTTTTAGCCTGACATTTTTATCAGATGTTAGAAAATAAACGGAGCTGTTGGCTTAGTATGCTCTCCGAGGCATAGAGAGTATAATGTTCATTATTAGAATCGATAATAGAATGATTATTATGCTGACACATATATATTATGAATTGTTTAGGTTACTTTTATCAGTGTTTCATGTAAGTAGGTAGAGATACTATAATTGATGCGTAAGTCTTTTGAAGGCGAGTAATATCTTGAAGGATGTTTTATAATAGCAGGACGTAGTTATTGCAGCGGGCTGTTGCAAATTGTCAATATACAGCGTCACTAAACGTACGTTCAAACTTCCTCTTATCTTCTATAGGATAGTAACGGATACGTCACATACATATAATAAACCGTAAAGTGGTCTCACAGTTGAATACCCAAAACGTGTGGCGTGCATCAAACAGGTGTATTATGGATATTGTTAGCTTGGTTGTTGTTGTTGAGGTTTTATGTCATACGTTTTGAAATGCTTTTGTAATACATTTGTAATACTTTGTTATTTTGTACTACACTTTAGTTTATAACTAGGCCACGTTGTACGTTATCACAAAAGATTACAAAACTACGATACTCAATGTTTTTTTTAGTTGCAGAATCATTGTAATAGTTAACATCTTAGATGCCCTACATTCTTGTATGACTTTCACGTTAAAGCTTTAACATACAACTCGCGATACCAGGGCAGTGCGATGGCAACATACGAGTCGTATCGTGCTCGTATCTACCGCTGCTCCTAGAAGTTATAAAAAAATATAAAAAACAAGTCACGCCGTGCCGGCTTATAACGTTTAGTAAAATTCTCTGCTTAGTTTTGCGAATCTCCAATTTCGTGCACACGTAAAACGAAATTGTTTATGAAGGGTCGCCAATGAATTTTCCAATTTTTTTGTGTAGAAAAAATCTCACTCGTTGCGTATTCATATTCAAAATTCTTAAATTAAAAAAACGACACCTTTGTTACCCAGATAACCGCCCTACAACTCAAAAAATCAAGGACAGCGCGACATCCTGCCTTCACGCCACGCGTCTCACACTTTTTCTGTCTGTGTCAGCCTTTAGTTTTTTCTATGCAGTAGTGACACAGAGTAGTGAACGAAAGATAAACAAGATCTTATGACCTAGTGATGTGCGGACATGAACGATTTGTGGACCAGTAACTACCCGCTCAACCATCTTTGCGGTTATGTAAGCATTGCGTAAGGTGATTTAACTTGTTGCACAATATCTCGTTTCATACAAACACGAGTAATAAGATATGATTGATTACATTGAAGCTCAAAAGTTTATGAAATAAAAAAAGTCGATTAAATATTGCGAGAAGTGTAATTACTACATATTAAATGCTTTATTTAAATTGGAGATTCATATTTCTTTGTTTGTTTTCGATGATATCGGTTATCTGAATTTTTATATGATACCATCAATATTGTTGAGGACTCTCATCTCTGTAGAATATTATAACCGTATAACCTAAGTCAAGACCTAATCAACATTATGAAGCCCGCAATCTTTACCGTGTTCTTCTTACTTTATTGTTAGTATTTGTGTCTACTTCACCTGCTGATATTTTAAATGACGACTTTCATATTATACCTATCTACCCGTAATAAAAGTGCGCTAATCTCACAAGGGCAAGGCAGATACACATACATATTTAGTTGCCTAATAACCACTAAGTAAGATTTATACATCTTATCCTCTTTGCTCTCTCCGAAAGTCACTAAGCTCCCGACGTAATCCATTTTATCCCTATATTTAGGTATAACCGCAGACATTCCCATTTGCATGAGCAATTTCTTCAAGTAGCGTCCTTTTGTGAGGGCGAGAATATTCTAAGAGTAGAATAGAAGGGTGCAGATACTTAGCCACAGTCTGAGACTGCACATACCTAGCAACTATGATTTTTCTAAAGATTAATAGAAGTACCTACTTACCTAGTAAAAACTTGTATTTTTATCATTTAACTTATACCTAATATTGTCTTGAAATATAACCAACAATAAAGCCTAAAAAATATAGTAAATTTGTAAAGAGGATTATTTATACCAATGCCTTGTATCTTCAACAAAATTGCCGTACTATTTCCCCCCAAAAGTTAAACTTAAAATTAACTTAAAATATCAAATTTATACTAAGTAATTTGCAAAAAAAAACGCATGAAATATCGAATCTGTTTTATCAACCACTATAATCCTTTTAGCAAAAAATATTCAAGCAATAAGGTTTTAAAATATAACCTGCAATCAACTTCAATTTTATCAAAATAATAATAGGAACTCCAGTAATAAAATCCGAACGAAGTATCAAAACTGTTTTATCAAAACATCGTAAAATAATACGAGAAGGTAACAAAAATAAACAAAACTTATCAAACCACATAATCCTTTTAGCAAAAAATATTTCAAATTTAAAGGTGCATAGGACCAAGTGCAAAAAAACGTGTTCGCAGCATCTGCCGATCGGTTTATGCAAGCAGGTGCATCGGACAATTTGGTTTTTTGTAGGTTATCCACAAAAGGCCTGCAGGTATCGATATAATTAGAACTTTGCCTCGTCAGTTCGCATTCGCTAAAACAAACTTTTCCGGTAAGTAATAAAGTTAACGGTAAATGTAATGGTATGAAGTAACAAGATGAATAGTCTGTTTATTTTTTCAACGGCCATGTCTTTATTAATTTTAATTGGATATTATGATACAAATAGTGTGCTAATGATTGAATTATTGTTATTGCAATTTCTTATTATTAGATATCAAGTTTCTTGAGTAGGTAATTATAAGCCATTGACATTCTGATATAGTGAATACAACACCTACTACTGTTAGCTATGTCTGTATGTTCCTCCTTCACGGCCTACCTGTTTAACCGATTTTGACGTGGTTCAAACATAGCTTGCATCCTAGAGACGATATAAGCTACTTTCCATCCCGGAAGATCAAAAAGTTAACACAAATTTTACAAAACAAAAGAACAAAAGTTCACGCTTTCAGCTAAAAACTAAATTTTAAAACAATCAGAATCCACGCAAACCAAGTAGCAGAGATCATCCAGTCTAAAATAAATATTAATAGACAGTATAAATATTAATAAATCTATTATGTTAACTGTATAATAACCTCTGAACAGTTCCCAGAGTTGTCAATAACCTCATGGAGTCATGATTCATGTTCAGCGCGGTAAGCGATACTGCAAAGTTACTAAGGTAATAATATAATATGATATACCTACCTATTCTATTTTATGACTATCTATGTGTGACAGTATTTATATCATTGCAACATTAGTTATTATCTTATCTATCTGTACTAATAAAACTACTGGACTATAATTTAAACTAGTACAGACTACAGTCATTGAAACATACTACCTACAAGCAGTATGCAGAAAGTTGACTTAATTATGTAATGCCGCTTCCAGTGGTGTTAAATAGTAACAAATAGATTGGGGCATATAAATAAATCTGAAGACCAAATTATGTTAAAATTTAACCCTTGCAGAACCATGAATATACAGTAAATTTTATATGATATATTATAGCTTGATATTCAGTGCATTAACTTTTCTAAAGGGTCTCAACTCTTAACGTACCTGTCAAAAAATACTTAAAATTTAACGCGACTAATTATTATTATTAGTTTCAAACCGAACGAGAGCTTCAGTTTGTCCTAAACATCGATCGATGGTCCTAAATCAAATTAATAGCCAGACTAATTCAATATTCAGCACGGAATATAAACCCGCACAAAACCTGAACGAGTCTGACAACTATATGGAACTAGAAAAAAAGCACTTTACCTAAGTGTGGAATATCAAATAAGGCGGTTGAATAGCCGATATGTATTCAAGACGCGGCGTGCTCAGGAAGGCAAAAGCCACAATGTGTCTCGGAACATCCGAGTCTTGTCCAATATTTCTATTATTGATACCGGTTACGTCGTAAACTTAGTTTATTGGGTCATTGACAAGAAATATGGTCTCGTAACTAGCATCCTAAACATGTCTGAGGCTTGCAGAGATAACTTGACGTGTGTATCATATATTGCAACTTGCTTTGCTTGCTTGATTTATGTGCAGTTGAATGACAGGTGATTAAAGTTACATTACGGTTACCATTAAAGTTTAATCATTAATAAAAGCAAAATGGGTTTTTAAAAAACTTTGATGAACCAAAAAACTTAACCGTCATAGCTTAGCAGGTTGCGAAGCTGTAGTGGTAAAGTATTTTCTCATAATATAGAACGATGATGAAAAAGTTCGTAGACGGTAGATGAAACAGCAAATCCCGGTAAAAGTTAACATTGTTAGTGCAGTAATTGACAAATAAATAATGAGACCGTTACACTTAACAGGGCTCTCTCACTCACTTGCTCCATACAATCGTAGTTCTAATTTCATTTGAATATTAAGCAACCAAAGTCCATGAAATTTTGCAGACATATTTTAGAATCTAATATCTGTGTCTGTGGTGTTTTAGATTTTTCTAAAAATATGTAGTTTTAAAATTACCGGAGCTCAAAGATTTGTATGTGAATTTCTAAGACTGCGTAACTTTGAAACCGAATATTTTAACAGAAATCTGGAAAACCACAGACATATATATTAGTTTCTAGAATATGTCTGCAAAATTTCATGGACTTTGGTTGCTTAATATTCAAATGAAATTGGTACTACGATTGTATGAAGCGAGTGACGGAGAGAGCCCTGTTAAGAGAGGTCTAATCAGCATGAGAACACGGCAACGTCACAGATCCAGAATCAAGTAATGGGATTTAATCAATTTAACTCTTCAAGTCAGCTCTCATGTGTTACGTAATTGGCAGCGAGATGCGGGTGACATGGTACGATGCTGAAGATTAATGATGTAGTGAATTGCGAATAGATAGGTACTCCGATGAGTGATAGTAACGATCATACGTCAATGTTTAATAGAGAAAAAAGCTTTTCAAACTTTTTGTTCAGTCTAGCTTGAATCAAGTTTGATTGAAAGTGATGATGCAACCTAAGTGGATTGCGCTTGTCAAGACGATGCTTAATGGTGACTGACCTCATCATCAACCCATTGCCGGCTCACTACTGAGGACGGGTCTTATCTCAAAATGTTGGGTATTATTATATAGATACATAATTATTTATGCTTCAATGGCTAGCATCAGCCTTTATATATTTGAAAAAGTAAATCTAAACTAGTCCAAATTAATCATGAAGAAAAATTATTTAATGGCTCAAAATTTAACATGGCCATTTGCTTGTAAAAATTATAAAAACATAGGAGCTGTTAGAAGGTACCTACTTCGTCTATCGAAAGTATACTTGACACTTTCAATAAAAATTGTAAGTTGCGTAAGTTACAAATTTTAAAAATAATATAAAACATTAGCATGTCGTTGACGCGATCTTGAAGTTTTTCTCCATCCCAAAATCGCCCCAAGCCCCTAAAGAAGTTTTTACATCAAAAATTTT
Organism: Maniola jurtina; assembly: GCF_905333055.1. Classification (NCBI taxonomy): domain Eukaryota; kingdom Metazoa; phylum Arthropoda; class Insecta; order Lepidoptera; family Nymphalidae; genus Maniola; species Maniola jurtina. Next base: position 4,955,743 of record NC_060044.1, read on the forward strand.
AATAATTGTGCTTTGTATTCTGTAGAAGCAAAATATAAGGTTACAGAAACAGCAAAATTAATAACAGTCTGCCTTTTGTAAACACAAAAATATGGTCCGATTACTTAGTAAGATATAATAATTATAGTTGAGAGCCGGGATATAAATCTTTTTCAAGTTTCAACACTTTTATAAGAGGCCCTTCGAAAGATAAGTCTCGACCCAGATTCCACTGAGATCAGCGTTTTATAAAGATGAAATGAATTTTAAATATTGAATGCAAGAGTTATAGATCATGCAAAACGATATTTCAATATTGCTGGTTAAATATTCATAAATCTTGCACTATGACCCGATATTATTTCCTCTTTCAAAAGTACAAAACTTCCGTACAATTATTGTGCAGTAATTGAACGGAAGAGAATTGATTATTTTTGTTAATAGGTATTATAAACAGGGAGATTTTGTTTGTTCAAGCAAAATCACCTAGTGCTACCTCCTATTTGAGCCTTACCAATACCTTCCAGACCCTTGAAGCTTTAAATTGGGTTAACCAGTCATTTAGGTAAAACGGGGAAACGTCATTTTTGACATCATTACAATTTAGAAATTTGTTACAATCAACAAACTGAAAATTGGAATGACTGCTAGTTGAACCGCTTCAGTTCAAACAGTCCCTAATTAATAATATGGAACATCGAAAATGGATAATGAAATGCAGCAGTCGTTCCGAGAATTTGGACATATCGCCTCATTGCAGACTATGAAGTCGACCGCTATGTGCGATATAAGGAGCCGGTCGAAACAATGGGCTCCGTTGTGTTTTCCGGAGCGGCCGTAACTGTGCACATTAGCGAATGTTCCACCACATACGAAGTGGCAATTAAAAAGCTATGAAACGTACGGGAACATCGACAAAAAACGTAATTAGGCAGCCAATGATCCGCCCGCGCCAATTAGCAACGCAGTGTTTTAACTGAAAAACTTCAAATTCATTGATTTATTACACAAAATATATGCATAACTGAGCAAAATAAAATATTCAATAAACAATATACTGGCCTATGGTTGAAAAAACACGATTGTCGATTACAGAGGCATGGCATTTCGTAACTACAATCAGATACATTCCATCGTGGCTCGGAGGCCGGAGCAACGCCCTATAGGACCGACCTGTGCCGTTTACTGATTAAAGTGAAGATCGAACTATAAGTAGGTGGCATTATTGTGAATAAGTACAACTTGAATGTACTAAAAAGGCACACAAACATGCTGGGAAAAAGTGGGTGTTCTTAAAACGGTGACAGCAAAAACTTATGATTCATCTTCAAACTGTGTAGGTCTTTAGCAGTATTATTTATGTGTTTTAAAAAGCAATTGAAAGAAACACATTACTGGCTGTATTGACCTTTCAAAATCCTTGTATCAAAATTTTTTGTCAAAAAGTTTCTCCCACATACACTGACAGTAAGACTTTCGGATAGCTAGCGATAGCTTCATTAAATTATGACTAACGAGAACCAACGCTAAAAACACATTAACACCGGAACCTGTTGCAAAACTATATTGACAACACGTGCAAAAAGTGGGACGCTTGCGCAATACCAGTAACTTGCAAGTTATCATAGATTATTGCCCTCGCTAGTTAATGCAACTCAAATAACTATCTTGTGCGCCTCTCTCTAACGGTATACGCATTCTAAGCCCACATTGTTTTTGCCAATATCTTTAAAGAAGGGGGAACAATGAACTGCACACTTAATGTGACCGGCGTTATAACACCTACTTTGGATTGAAAATGTCGTCTTGAAAGAAAAGCAATTTTTCCGAGTTGTTTGTTTCCTCTTAGAAATAAAGAAGTCGTTTTGAAGTGACACAAATAAAAACTGGTAGCCCGGACGAGTTTTTAGTAGCATTCTCTATTTCTTGTCTAGATGTTTTCAAAACCAAGATATTTATTATGATTTATACTGATAAGATCTACGTAGATAGTGTTATTTCTATGAAATATTTTGATAAGTTATATTAAATCTGAACAATATTTTCAATAAAAAAAAAAAAAAAAAAAATCTGAACAAAATGAAACTATATCACCTTAATGAGAGTGTTATGGTCATTTTGAACACTGATAATATGAACATGAATTATTACTATGGGTCAAAGGAAACGTTGTTTTACTTTCATGTCGAGGATTAGCCCCGTCCATGCATACAACAAATGAATGAGATTAGTGACGATGTATTGTTGACGCGACATGAGATGAAAAATATGGCGCAAATCCAAAATATGAAAGGGGAAGGCCAATGTCAATGACCCAAACTTCGTGGGTGCAACAATGGTTCAAAAAAGGGGTCCTGTGCCATTATGGGTCTCTATTATCGCTTCAATGGACAACTGAATATTTTTGATACCGATTAAATGGTGAACACATGCGACGCGTGCCCCATTCTTAATATGTTAGCCAAAACTGGTTTTGCTTCGCCATAGAAATACGCATAACGTTTGAGAGCACCTTTTTATATCTAACGTAACGATCATACTCGTAAGTAGGTAAGAACTGACGGTCTTAAATGTCAGCATTACCATTAATACTTAGATTAGACGCTCACTGGCTACTATCGCCACAATGATAGGTTCTTTCTAGTAGATGAACATTAATTAGGCTTCCAACGAAATCCATGGAGTGATTAGTATCTAAAACAAGGAAATCTAGTATTTCATAGCTGCTGTAGGAGAGGCTAGTCTTTTTTAGATGCTAACAGCTGCTATAAAGACTAGACGATTAGACGATAGGTATCTACTAGCCAATTTTTCGCCCAGTAGGAATAAATACTAAATTGAGACAAACTCAGTTAATTCTAGCAAGTGTTGATTTTGGTAGGCAGTTGAAAACCTAGGTAGACTGTGTCCATAATGAAATTGCTTCCTTTATTAATGATTCAAGAATACAGAATAAATAAAAACCATAAATCATCCAAATCATCCAACCAAATCGTTATTGAAGTAGGTAGCTGCTATTGTAACAAAAAAGGTATGACAATCAAAGTAATAAAATCAAGGTTACAGAATTAAATACTATAACCAATATACTAGTTTATTAACTCTACGTCTCAAAAAAAAAATTAAAGCAATAAAATAACTACTAAACATAATAAAATAAACAAAAAATAAAATACAACATTCGGAGCACGTGCTTGTTTATTGTGACAGTCACGAAGTAGTAGTAATCTACTGAGTACCTTCTACCTACCTGCTAACCCAAAGATTTTCATACAATTATTTAGCAGGCATCTACAAAAGGGACGTCAAATTCAAATATTATACATGGTAATTCGGATCCTGGCCACAAAATCAAATTTGTTAGGAATTAAACCTACCTCGCTTTCTGAGGGTTCGGTAAACCAGAGGACGGGGACCAGGCGATCAATTTCAAAGCACCCTCGTCTATTCAAATCGCTGCTTTGTCTTTTGAATACCATATAGTGAATAGTTCAAAAATAATTGGGTTATAGGCTTGGCGTGTGTAGATCAATAAGTAAAGTACTTAGGTAAAGTATCTTACTTTTCTTATCTTGGAAGGTTTGAAAATTTAGATACACAAGGGTCTAACTCTAGTACCTACATCCTTAGTAACAATTTGGTTGCTAGTTTCTCATAACAACTTTAATGACTCCAAGGTTATACAAAAATAAAAAGATTAAGAAATTATATTACATTACAAATTACTTCCATCATCGTGGAGCAGTTATGTTAATGAAATTAGATGTTAAAAAATTCGAGCTTGTTTGAATAACCTAATTCTTAATATCTTATTGATGTCTAATGTGCAATACTGCACACGCATATCCGACGCTTAGTACACAAGATAACACTTATCAGAGCTGATAAAGCAACTGTGTTGATGATATCATTAAGGACGATCAAAAAAGGTAATAATACGTACAAACTACTTATATATCAACCAAATAACAATCTTTTGCTACTCAAAAAAATATAACAACAAAGTAATAAAGAAATAACAAGCATTGATACGTACTACTAAAACGGGAACCTTTAAAAAATCACTTGACACAGTGCAAAAAAAAACGAAGCACAAAACAAAAAAAAAAGAACGAGTAGTAGAACTTTGAATTTACCGGTCAACTCGCGAACTTTCAATCACTTCACAATTTCGACGACGATATCAAATTTTCGGTGTGAAATTTGATATGTGTACAATATCGAACGCACGGCGGCAAAGGCGATGCGCGGCGCGGCGACCGGGCAGCAACTGACGTTCACCCACCACCGGTTTGCTATCTCCATCCCACTCCAATACGCATGTCCGGAACCAGATCCCTTCGTTTCCACATTTTCTTTTTTAGGGTTCCGTAGTAAATAAAGCCTTATAGTGTTGCCATGTTCGTCTGTCTGCCTCTCATATTAAATAATAATCACGCGGACAAAGTGCTAAAACAAAATCAATAAAAAAAAATTAGGGTATCTCCCCTCAAGTCATGTGGGATCGTTTTTTTTTGGAAATGGTGTGGGATGTCTTTGGATAGGTTTCTCAAAAATACAGCGGGTGTGTGAAAAACTGAAACCCATTTTTAACCGACTTCAAAAACAGGAGGAGGTTCTTAATTCGTCGGAATCTTTTTTTTTCGATTCAGGGATCCATAGCTAAAGTGCAAATTTTTGTTCGAGTCCAGTGTTTTCCCCCCTGCCAGTTAAATGATTGCTGCTAACTAAATGGTTGTTTTTAGATGCAATAGTTTAAATAACGTAGTGAAAAGAAAAACTATCACAACTAAGTAGGCTTTACAAGTTAACGTAACGAGTAATAGTCAATCAAATGTACTGGAGTCGTATAAACATTGAAATTACTTAGATGAAGTTGTTAGTAGTGTTAAATAAAATAGTAGACATACATATTGTGAGTACGGAACCTCACAACTGCGCGTAGCCCGACACACACTTGACCGATTTTTATTGTATTAACGCTTTTCAATCACCTCAAATAACAACAAGTTACCTCGTTTAAGTATTACACAAGAACAAAACATACGAGACGTAGCCACAAGGTCGAACGTGATTGTGCTAAATTATCCACACGTACCTATCTAATAAAAAAGTTTTCTTTCTTTCTTTCTTTCTATCTATTTTAACGGCCATTCAAGTTTTCCACCTGTTTCAAATTCGAAGATATGGATCAGCTTCGGATTTACGTTCTTCTGCAGTCCGATTATGAGTGCAACATAATTTTTTTTTGGTTGTGTCTTCACAGAGATAAAAGAACGCGAAATCATATTTTTCTAAACAATTATTAAAAATTAATGTTCCAATAATCGTTACAGCAATTAGTTAAAATTTTCTTAAGTAATCAATTGGAACAAATAGGTAGCTAGCAAAAACATATGCCAGCTTATCATATAGTATAAACATTGATAGATAGCATCAATGTAGTAAAGGAAAATAACGATGTCAACTTTAAATTAAACTTAAATTATCTTACATATTTTTTACATACTTAGGGGCTGGTTTTTCAATCGCCAGATAATTTTAACTGCGGAATATGGACGAAAATCTGCCAAAATGTCTATATTCATCAGATAAAGTTTATTTGGTGATTGAAAAATCAGCCCTTAACAATACAAAACTAACATTCATATACCTATCTTAATGAGAAATTGTTGCTGCAACTCTCTTCTGATTATCACACTAGTATCATACGTATCATCACTTTCTCCAGCACATAATAGGATAATGAAAGCAGTAACAACGCGTCACACAATACACAATAGGCAAAGAGCATAAGAGTTGAGACATTTGACCCAAACTTTTATATGAGTCATATTACGAAAGCTGCTTTTTAACACCTTTGACCGATTTTATTTTTCAGACGTATTGAAATACCAATGATGACGAGTACAAGTAATAATTATTATTATTATACCGATGACCGGTGCAACGTTAAATAGCATTTTAGTACAATAGACAATGCATTTGTGTTTGTGTGTGCACATGTATTTTTAACCCCCGACCCAAAAAGAGGGGTGTTATAAGTTTGACGTGAGTATCTTTGTATCTGTGTATCTGTCTGTGGCATCGTAGCTCCTAAACTAATGAACCGATTTTAATTTAGTTTATTTTGTTTGAAAGGTGGCTTGATCGAGAGTGTTCTTAGCTAATCCATGAAAATCGGTTCAGCCGTTTGAAAGTTATCAGCTCTTTTCTAGTCACTGTAACCTTCACTTGTCGGGGGTGTTGTAAATTTTTAATTTACACTTGTTTAAAGTAAAGCACCTAATGTATTAAAGTTAATATTAGAACAGAAATGTTCCCAAAAAATTCAGATATTGATATCTATTGAATTTGCAATTTTTACATGTAGGCACCTACCTACCTATGCTAAAATTGCCTAAACAAAAAAAAATTGAGATATCATTCAAATGATTTTGAACCACTTGGCACAAAGTTTCGTACTTGCCGTTTGATTGTTCTTCCAGGAAATTTGAATTTCCTCATTGCGTACACTTAGTCACGACTTACAAAGAAGAAAAAAATACACAAGAATGTACGTACGTATTCATTTCTGGTCGACAGCAGATTCGAAACTAGAAAGGTAAAGTACCTATTTCAAATGCATAAAATTTTAATTTTTTGATAGGACTGCAAAATCAGTCCATCATATTTGAGAGTCCATAATCAAAACGAGGAGCATATCGTGGATAACTGGAATTTGAACTGGAATTTAAAGTTTAATTATAGCGCATTATTCTTTACAGAGATCAAAACTAATTCAAATCAGTTAAATTTTTTGGTGTCTGCTGATCTTTAATAAATATGGAAAGAGGGTAAAGAACTGCCAGTTAAAAACTAAAAACCAATCATATAATTTATCATTTGATAACAATAACACAGAAATCAACATTTAATCAATACTTCAAGTAATTAAATAATCATTTAAATTTTAAATAAACGTTATTTCATTTTAATACACACGCGAACTAAACCGAATAATATTTTTATTACTCTGCGAGATATTATAGATCCCTAGGGTGGAATAAAATGTCCACGAACAAAGCGGATAACGCCGAGTTCATAATTAAAAAGATTTCGTCTGCCACCAACACAGATAAACATTCAGCATGGCTTAAAAGTCATATAAACGTTTATAGAATGCATAGTTACACTAAAAGTATCTCTATCTATGTTATACTTAATATTACATATGCAAAAACATACTTACATTGTCTGTATTTGTCAGTATGTTCATCTGTTTTCTTTTTACAGTTCAACTACTGAACTGATCATAAAGAAAGGCACAAGGATAGCTTGGGGAAGAACATAATATTAAGCTACTATCTCAGCAAAACATCTTAATCCTACGAGAAAATATTCAAACACGAATTCGAAGGCGTAGCGTTAAGGAAACATTTATTTACATGCATGCCAGAAACAAAAGAAAACAGAAGACCATTAATTAAGTTTGATCACGAATAAGCTGGCATTGGAGGCCGTATCATAACAGCAATGGTTATTTTTTTACCATTCAATGTTGAGTACCTCAGACAAATTGTTTTGCCGTAAAAAAATACTGACGGAACGTGAGAAAAGTTTGAAGAGATGGTTAATGGTTATATTATTTCTGAAATATTTAATGCTCCCTACGGAATTTTTGATAAGAACAAACAAAATAACCTTAAAAATACCGCTTCTCCGTATTAAGATAGACAAACGTCCCTGCTATGCTTTTGAAGGTAATTCAAAAGCAAATATACATACCCTTTGACCGGAAGAAATCGTTGACAGTACAAACACAGATTGGACCCTTACTTATACACAGGTAAAGGCATAAAGCTCAAATATAATCAAACATGCCCCACCAAAAAGCCATCTTCATCCTAAATCGTACATTTAACATGATCTATTTAAATGCCTTTATTACGAACGTTATTACTTTTTTTTGGTAAAATAAAATATACTGCTCTTTTTATAACCAGTAGAAATGTAACGATAGTTGTTGCAAAGTGCTCCAATTCGCTACAATTTATGGGACGGCCTCGCTGCCCCCGTTTATGGTTTTACAGCATATTTATCGCTTTATGGTGTAATACCACAGAATAGTAGAATAATACCAATTTGGTATATTTTCGTGGGTACATCTATAAAATTTCTATTTATAATTAAGGTACCAGGAAAAACAAAAGTATATTATTTAAAAAAATATCTCCTACCTAACATATTATTATCTTTTATATCTAAGTTCAACATGATTATTTCTACGTAAACTAAATCATCAGAATTAGATTTTACGATCCCTAAAAATTAAATCCTAATTAGACTAAGGAGACTTCCTGGGATAAAAATTTTGATTGTAAGATTAGCGCAAATGATACCACGAGCATAATAGTACTGTTATGGTACTCGTAATGTAAAGATAGTTCAAGACACGTGTTTACCTACTCGTAGGCCTTGCGGTAACCAACAACTCTTGCGATGATTATTATCATGATCATCGGTGACGTTACTTAGTAGTACCGCCTATGCCCTCCACAAAATGGAGCCTATTCTACTCCCTTTACAACCTCTCGCACTGCCAAGCATCACAGGTAGAGATCTCTTATAGAGATTAGTGCTTTCCTGACTACTTTTTCTTTATTTTTCTCTTTATTGTAACAACTTTCTGGTACAAATAAATAATAATGAATAGAAAAATGTATTTTTTCCAATTTCAATGTTAAGCTTATCAAGCGTAATGACGAAATATTTGAGTATGTTATATAAGTACCTATTAGATTAGTGAAGTAAACTGAAGTGCCTACTCCGAATATTGACTTGTGTGATGGGACTAAAAATCATTGCGATGATTACTTTCATTACTCCTTATCCAGTATTGAGTATATTATTCATTCCTATATTTCTGACATAAAATCGGCAATGTATGTTTGGTATTGTGTAGATTTCGATAAAGCTTTGATCCGGATTATTACAGTGGTAGACAGTCTGAGTTGTATTAACGTTTCCGCTCTTTACCCCGTATATCGATGCAATGCAAACACAGGAGAATTTACTATGTGGGGAAGCTTTTATTACTGGACATATACATTCAAATGCCAATACACTACGAATTTAAATATCAGTTTTAAGTCCTTTTACAGTGTTTGCCACGTTGGAGATAATATTTATTTATTTATTTCATCATCATCATCAGCCTGTGGATGTCCACTGTTGGACATAGGCCTTCACTATAGAGCGCCACCACACCCGGTCTTCACTGGAGGATATATTTATTTAATTAATTTTAATACTGTACAGCATGCATTGCAAATTTTAACACATCTCACACACCACCTATGTATAATATAAAATAACTCCTAAGTACAACAACCTTAGTAAAAATACAGAAGGTACCTATAAAAGTTTTGAACAGGTGCCTCTATTAGGAAAAAGTATTCTATCGCAAAATTCAAATGAAGTATTTTAAAACTTAGCTTCATGAAAGTCTAGGTTTTAACTTGTTCATCTAGTCTCTTTCATGGAACTCATGGAAGTAACTTTAATTTTCACTAACAAGATAAAATGTCCGAAGAAAGCGACAATTAGCTATGCGCCAGTCTGATTGTCCCGACTAGCACTCGCAATAAATCGTGTTACAGCAAAAGCAGACACAAGACAGAATTGTCGTAAGCCATATTTTGTGACTCCACAAATTCACTCTAGTCTAAACAAAGCTTTTTTTTTACCCTAGGAATAAAAAGAAATGTTCATTCTTTCGCCAGAAAAACTTTATAGTATTTACGGACACAAAATCTATTTTAGGGTTCCGTACCCAAAGGAGCTAAAAACGAAGCCCTATTAATGTCACTGTGCTATCTGTCTGTCCGTCTGTCTGTCTGTCTGTCAGTCTAACTGTCTGTCCGCGTGTCCCAGGTCTCTAGCTCGGAGAAGAAATGAGTTACAAACCTGTTTTGGCATTTGGTGTAAAACGTTGACCCAAAATCAAATATTCAACTAAATTATTTTTCAAGAGAGCTCCCATACATGAAAAAGGAGCCAGTTTTTTATCATATCTCGATTGCCATCTCCACCTTTCGCGTACTAATCAAGACTTATTATGTCCATAGGTCGAAATGGCAACGACTACGGTCGACGACTGTCTAGGCTGGAGTCTAGATCACCTAAAAACCTTGTCATTGTTACAATACAATACAAATACAATGAGCAGAAGTTCCCACAATGTATTGCGGTTCTTTCTCTACTGTTTTCCCCATAATAGGCAGCTAGCTACATGCATCGTGCATCACTATAAAGTTTCTTTGTAACGAACAGGATCTTTGGACAATGGAAACACGCACAACAGTGGTTAATTGTAATTACAAGATAGCACAGGTACAAAGTTTCAGACCTACTTACTTAAAATTAGACCCAATAATAATTTACTGACTCTAATTTGAGCTAGAAGCGGCGACTCTAAGGTTGAAATCTATAGAGTGCACTTTGACTTTGCTTAGACTTAAGTTTCAGTTAAAACGAGGCAGATTTATTTATGCGAGCGGTATAACGCTGTCTCGTTTTAACAGTGTCTTAAGTCTGAGCATAGTCAAAGTGGGTTCTATAGATTTTAGCCTTAGTGGAGCTTAAGTTTAGAAGAAGCGGTGATAGTGGCCTGCAGGAGGTCGAGGGTTCGATCCCGGGCACGCATCTCTAACTTTTCAGAGTTATGTGCGTTTTGACTTCTAAGCTCGGCGAAGGAACATCATGGAAAGACCTCCATGCCTGAGAGTTCTCCATAATGTCCAAATATAAAGTAAAAGTAAAATAACTTAGTATTAGGTGTAGGGTACCTCTTAAAACATGAAGTTTACTGGTGAAATTTGGTGGTGTAGTCTTAAAATAACAAAACAGTAGGAACCTGAATTAAATAATTACTACCTATCTATACTAATATTATAAAGAGGAAACCTTTGTATTTTTGTATGTTTGTATTGAATAGGCTCAAAAACTACTGGACCGATTTCAAAATTTCTTTTACCATTACTTAGAGGGATTCTTCCGAATCCGTATAGGCTATATTTTATCCCGGAAAATAGATAGGATTTTTCGTGGTAGTGAAAATTGTGGAGTAAGGCGTCGAAAAAACTGCCGTACGTTAACGATTCTCGCGAACGCTGCCAAAACGGTTAGAGATGTATGGTTGACTTCTATAGGAAAAGTTGTAGAACTCAATAATGCCTACAAAAAAGTCCGCGATAGTATAAACCAAACATTTATATTTTAGCCATTATAACCACTTTTCCATAGAACACCCGTGCGAAGCCGGGGCGAGTCGCTAGTAATTTATAAGATAGCGTTTTGTCAGTCTCACCCACCCTTAATTAACACAATTTAGCTTTAATAAAAGCTTATAGTGGGGCGAGTCTAGCATATTCACTTAGGCATTGAACACCCGAAACGGGTCTTTTGTTACCTGAGAGGCTATGAATTCATTATCAAAGGTACAACCTTCCACATTAATGTGCACAAATAATAATAATTCAAGCGATTATTACCTCAATTGCATAAAAAATAAGAACTAAAATAAACAAATGTATTGTGCTCGCTGAACTGTACGTGCCAAATATGGCAATTCTGAATAGACGTCTCATTTGCTTTCATGTGTCTCTAGAGATCCGTGATTATAATCATTAGCGACGTTTAGAGAAACTACGCATGGGAATTAAATAATTATTTAATTCGGTTAGATAACTGTTTAGGTAACAATAACATTGTCTCAGAATGAAAATACATATTATTATAAAACTAAGTAGGTTATACAGTATTATACACTTATACCACCTATACCTACACCTACCTACTCGAGAATCCGCCAACTGACATCCTCTTCTTCACCTTCCAAACATGGCATACAAAACAATAAAAAGTTACTTACATATGGAATGGGCAAAATTTCCTTACCTGAAAAAAAAATTACACCTTCATTAAATATTGTTTATACCTACTTACATGAAAATCTATATCTATAATATTTTAAAAATTAATTTAAATTCGTACAATATTATTTAACAAATTTATCATGACTGTGTCGAATGGTGCCAAGATAGTGGCTGCATTTCCGCGCTTAACAGCTAGGCTGATCCTTTGCCCATAGAATTTTAGTTATTGGTTTTATTTTATTTATTAAAATGGTTAAAATGGTAAACGAATAAGCACTACCAAACGTAACTAAAAACTATTCTATAAGATTAATTCTGAAACTAAAGTTTTGTAACACAAAAAACGCCTGCGCTTTATATTTTACGCAAGTACAAGCAATGGATTTTGCTAGAATACTATGGTTAGGCGTCGATAGGGAATATAAACGGCCGGTACGAGCAGTTCAGTGCAAAACAACAGAACAGCATTTAAAAAACGTTCAATTATCCCCTTTATGCCATTGTGTTAAGAACTAATATAGTATTTATGTGAAATGGTATATATTTTGTTTTAAGTCAAATAGTTTCACGGTAAGGTTTGTCGGATAGCGCTACAAGGGTCCCCAACAAGGCAAAGTTTAGAACATTTCAGTCTAAGTGAAGTTTAGAAAGTAAATTTTCACTCCTTGAAATAGATTTTATAAATTTTATTTAAATTGAATCACAATTCGAAGATTTGAAAAGTTAAAATAAAATTGCTATGAATATGAAATACTCGTACCCATTGAAAAGTTTTCCTACCTATTGAAATCTCTTAATCATTTCCTTCCATTCCATTCCATCAGCCTGTGCGCGTCCACAGCAGCTGGACTTAGGCCTTTCCAAAAGCGCGCTACCAAACATGGTCTTCCGCTTTCCTCATCCACCCGTTCTTTATTTTTTTGACTTTTGTTCCTGTTTATTGCCTTTCAAGGTTAGGTTTTGTTTAATCTGCATGGCGGGCATTTCAACTCTCTACCTATAGCGGTTCATGAGATAAGACCCACTGAGAGACAGACGGGTGGACGGATAGACGGACGGACAGCGGAGGTTTAGTAACAGTCTCTTTGGCACCCTTTGAGCCCTGAAAATCAAGTTATCTAAGCATACCAAGAGTCAAGATTAAGAGTCAGATAAAGAATCCTCATCACACCGAACTTTCCAGACAATTTCTAATCTAGTTTTCCAGTTAAAAATGTAGGCGTTCGAGTAAAATCTCCGAAAGTCATTAAAGTCTTTAATTAAAGCTGTCGTAGGCCGGTCACGGGTCAAGGGGATCTTGCAGACGGAAAAATAATAATGGCGGCACCAACGGGAACTTGAGGAATAAAAAATGCTTTTTATTTGGTACAGTTGTATTTTATACTGCAGAAGCTTTTTTGTACAGCAAAAATATTTCAACGAAGGAATGAAAATATTTTTCATTTGCTTGTGCTTTGTGAGCTTAAAAGTTTTAGTTCGCTAAAAAGACTAGAATATTAAATGAATTCATTAATTTCGATTTATTCCTGTACTTGTGCTATAATACCTACCTGCTGCCAAATTTCATGATTCTAGTTCAACGGGAAGTACCCTATAGGTTTCTTGACAGACACGACGGACGGACGGACGGACAGACAGACAGGCAGACAGACAGGACAACAAAGGGAACCCTTATGGGTTCCGTTTTTCCTTTTGAGATACGGAACCCTAAAAAAGTCCTGAAACACGTTTTTTTTAATATCAGGACTTTTGTAAATTGCATTAGGTCACCGATTTTCAAATATTCCATTCGAGCGAAACCGGGCGGTTCAGAGAGAGCGACAATGCTAGGTAAAAGAAAAGCTAGATGTGTATGAGTAAATGTCACTCTTGATAAAACTATCAGCATTTGTTGACTGGGGGAGAGAGATCCTTGTGGAGACTAATTGAAACAAATATTTGTACGAGAATAGTGAACGTGGCATCGTGGGTCTGAATAATGATTGTGTCAATAGAATAAAGGATAAATACTTGCGAGAAGAAGAAATTAATATTTTGGAGACGATCACTTTTGCAGGCGAAATTGTTCAGCTTACAGCATCGTCGGAATGCCGCCTGTTCATCGGTTTTTTATCGGATAACATACCTACTTTGGAGAGTTTTTATTTCTATTTTTATTCACATACAAGTTAGCCCTTGACTGCAATCACACCTGGTAGTAAGTGATGATGCAGTCTTAGATGGAAGGGGTGCGGCAGTTTCTATTAAGCCCCATACCCCTTTGGTATCTACACAGCATCGTACCAGAACCGGTAGAGTGTGCTCAGGAACTTCATAGCCTTGTTCCTCTTTCATGGTTTTGCCACAGAGAAGTGAGAAACCATGAAAGCCTCCGCCCTTATGTGGTTGACATTCAATCTACTCGTACGAAGCGTTTCTGCTCAGCGTTTCTGATCGGTTAAAGTGAGGGATACCCTTCCGGCATCCGTGTTTCTTACCAAGTATAACTTGAATATCTTCAAGGCAAGAGTGAATAGACATCTTCTAGGCAAGCGCGCTCCAAGCTAGACCTCATCATTGCTCTGTTTCTGAGGCAGAATAATTATAGTCAAGCGCAAGGCTATCAATAAAAAAATTAAAAAAAAGGTTATCCAAGATTTTTTTATGAAACAACCTGCCGTGCTAATACGTTTTCTTATAATTCTTGGAGCGGCATTGTACACGCGTTGCTATCGCTCATCGCAGTCATTGCACGTTGTGTGTCCAAGCCTTAATAACGGCTTCATTCCCAATCAGCTTCAAGACAGTACTTAGCGTTGGGAGATAAATCACGACCTAAATTCTTACCAAATTGGTTTTGATTGAGTCGAACCACCATAACGGCCCGTCATCGGCAGATTGGTATAGATTGCTTTTAGATAAAGTAGTTTGTTGAATATAATTTTTCTACCTACCTAGTCATAGACTTTTTAGTTTTCTGGCCTAACTGTCGTCATGTACGACAGTAGCTCGGGTGGTACGAAGCACCGAACTATTGATACATTTTCGTGGGAAAAGTTCGATTCGTATATAATATTAATTATATTGACAATGAGAACGATATTTTAATATTGATCTGCCTTCAAAGTTTAAGCAAGCAAGCTCGTACCTAATAAAAAACATGCCCTACAATATCTACTAGGTATACTTTATGTAATACCTACCTAAACTTTTTATAAAGTTTATAAGTATTGAAAGTTGGCGATCGCCGAAAAACCTTCAAACTTAAAAAAAAATATTTTCAAGTGTTTATAGCTGAAGCATACAAAAAGTTCCATACTCCAGGCTCTTCAGAAAGTAATAAGCAACGAAGTATGCAAAATGCTCCATAAATTCTTGTTTATAATTGGCTCAACTTGCACGTCGGTGTACCTACACCTGACTTAACGAGTATACGAACTTTCTTCCACGTACCTCCGAGCCCTAGGGGCTGATTCCGAGATTGTCTTCATATTTAATTGTCGCCTGAAATTTGTTTGCATTTTTGATTAAAGAAACTTTTTATTGGACCTTTCTTGTTTTGTTTATTCGATTGTGAACTTGTAGTATCTAATGACCTAATAATCGTTATTGCGAAAGGAGTAGGAGTACATGATAGGAGTTAGAGAAAATTGGTTCCTAGCTATTAGCCTAAAGGCCGGACCACACAAGTGGCGCTGCGCTAGCTGCACAGAGCGGCACAAAGCTTCAAAATATATTACACTAATATTATAAAGGCGAAAGTTTGTATGTGTGTGTGTGTGTATGTTTGTTACTCCTTCACGCAAAAACCATTGGACGGATTTGGCTGAAATTCGGAATAGAGATAGATAATATCCTGGATTAGCACATAGGCTACTTTTTATTCCGGAAAACCAAAGAGTTAAAAAACCTAAATCCACGCGGACGAAGTCGCGGGCGTCAGCTAGTATAAAATAAATATCTCAGTAAATAGTTGACTAGCCCCATTTTCACTCCGGTTGACTTTCTGAAAAAATGCAATATTTCTAGTTTCTCGACTCAGCGGTTTGAGTTGTACGTTCATTCTGCAGTCAGCCAGTTTATCTATACTAATATTATAAAGAGGAAACCTTTGTATTTTTGTATGTTTGTATTGAATAGGCTCAAAAACTACTGGACCGATTTCAAAATTTCTTTTACCATTACTTAGAGGGATTCTTCCAAATCCGTATAGGCTATATTTTATCCCGGAAAATAGAAAAAATAAATGTCCACCCGTGCGAAGCCGGGGCGGGTCGCTAGTCTTTTATATTATGAAATAGATTAATTAATTATTTATACATATTCGTTACTTATTATAATACCTTCTTACTTGATACATTTCGTTAGATTTATTTATTACACATCTGCGATAATCGGAGATCATTATTATTTGGCTAATTGAAAATAGTCCCTCTGCCTTGATACGTCATCAAACTGTAGATCTAAGTTATGTATATGGGTTAAATATCGTCGTATTCAAACAAAGCCTCGTTATTCAGTAGGTAACTATTTGCGTAATCTACGGCAAGATTACGCAAACCGTATACTATCTAAACGGTCGTAAACAATTTAATAGAGATTCTGAGAGTTAGGTACTCGCTTAGGAACTTACTGAACGCTTAGGCACCTGTCCGAGAGTCGCTTCGAAGTTAATTGCTTAAATAAATTGGATTGTTTTGAATAGTCCCAACTTGTCCAAAGCTCTATTAACCAACAACGGTTTATAGGCAAACAGTGAATCTTGAGTCTCTACAATATAACAATTAAAATTTACTAATCAATTGGTTGCCTACAAGTTCACTTATACGTTACAAGACGTTAAATTATGCCAAATGGGAAATGCATTTACCAACAAGTGTAAATTAAAAATTTATAACACCCTCGACAAGTTACAGTACTAGTACAGTAATAACGAGAAAAGAGCTGATAACTTTCAAACGGCTGAACCGATTGTCTTGGATTAAAGCTAAGAACACTCGATCAAGCCACCTTTCAAACAGAAAAACTAAATTAAAATAGGTTCATTAGTTTAGGAGCTACGATGCCACAGACAGATACACAGATACACACGTCAAACTTATAACACGCCTCTTTTTGGGTCGGGGGTTAAAAATATAATTGCATCGACATATTATTGTCCATAATCTAGGTATATACTTAAGTACCTATCTAATCTTTCTTTGAAGGTTGGTAGTTGAAGAGGTCCGAAGTACTAAGTGTGACAGTCTGTCTTACAGCACAGAAACGCATACATTGCGTTTACATACACTCATATATAAATTCCCACAGGAAAATGAAAATTGCTCACGGTGAATGTTGTGAAAAATATTTTTTTTACAAGCGGTGATAGCCTACTGGCTAGTGCTTTAGGTATAGCAATCGGTGTATGAGGCGGGGGGACGCCCCGTACTACAGAAGCGCGTACTATAGAAGTGCTTGCACGGAATCAAACCCCAGATTCACGAATGAATGAGGTAATAGTCTAAACACTAGGCTAATTTATGTAATGGGTAGATAAATAATTCTATCTTGAAACTATCGCAAACTTGCGCAAACTATAGTTAAGATCTCAATACCAATAGCATAGTTATAAAGCAAATAGTTCAAACAATTAGCCCCGGACTACTTTGACGTCTAGACCAGACAGGTAAAGCGTCCCGCATCCAGTCCGGTCCCTGAGCGCAAACGCCCGGACACTATTTAACTATTAACGGCCTATAATATTAATAGTTCTGCCTATAATAATCTATAATATCAAATATTATGACTATCTGACTTGTCTGGGCTGCTTTGGGAAGATTTTCCGAAAAGCCTTTCTTTGAGGAAGTCTATGAAGAAAACCTTAGACATGCAAAATCTCAAGTTGCATGATAGTGAGTTTAAATTTGACATGGTACAGATTTAACAGAATTCCCGATAAGGTCATTTTAGAAAATGCTTTGTTTTAAATTGCTGCTATTATGGAGCAAGCGACCTTATAAAATCAGTTGTCAATAAAGCGCCTTAATTTAAGGATTACAAACATTATCAATACTCGTATAGTCGTATATTGTGATTTTTTCCAAATTATAGGTCTATTTTACTCTTGTTACATTTTCATAACGATAGGACAAAAACATGACTGGGATCTCCTACAAGTAAGTACACCAATCAAGTTGAGGCCATTAATTTACGGGTCATTACTGACTCTACAACTCTCTGGCACTCTGGGTTCACACGTTTTTCTGTTTTAGTAGAAGGATTTACTCGCAGCTATAACTATTTTAGTGGCTTAATAGAAACTTTAGCGTATATACAAACCTTAAAAATACCTATCAGCAAGAAAAATTGCACAATATACCTACTTACAAAGAAAAATTATTATTCCTTTTATGAATACATACTTTATCTTCACAAACTTTTAATAATTAATATTAATAATTTAGTAACTGCATACCAAAACACTTTATGTTCGTATTATAAATTCTGTAAAATAATAGCTGACACTATAAACTAGCGCATTTAGCTGAATATGCATAGAGTGTTTTAATTTAAAGTGAATAATTAACAACCAAATGGCTGAGTGGTAAATTCATAGCGAAGCTAATCTAGCACATTATCACTGCATACTAAACAATGTGTTTTATTTATCTTACGGGAGCAATTCTCAGTACTTATAGTGTGCTTATTAGGTATATATCTAATTATATAACTATATCTCATCATCAAAATATGTGGACTTTACCATATCGACAGATGTTTTATACACTGTGATAAAAATAATATTTATCAATTTTTCTGGTTTTTCTGTAGTCAAGTTTTTTTTTTCGACGGTCACGAAAAATGAAGCTTTGACTGCGTGTAATTTTAGCGATAACTGGATCGATGAAGACTTTAATTGATAGTTTATTTAGAAAGTTAGAACAACAATGGGTATTATCAAGGTAACTTCATACCAAATTCCAGTTTTTTTGAAATTTTAGGATACTAAAAATCCCGTGAAAAAATAGCCCAAGTTCGTCTCCCGCATGCAAGCTTTAGTTGTACCTACCCACTCAGGCATTACATTGCTTTTAAAGATTTCAGGAGAAATGAAATCTTTACAAATAACAAACTTACGAAACAGACCACGTTGGTACTACCTACCTACCTACCGAGGAAATTATAGTAATCCCGTGTTCAATTAAATTAAATTCGTCATGTAAAATTTTGTCATGGAAACTAAAGTTGTTTTCCCGAGAAAATACGTATCCATTGAGGAGTTCTGTTCTCCATATCCGAAGATAGTCATCAGATCTTCACAAAATTTATATGGCACCACCTGGAAAGTATACCCTTTCGAACAAAAAAAAAATTCAAATCGGTCCAAGCGTTTTCGAGTAATCGGGGAACATACATAAAAAATATTAAAAAAAGATTCCGAAGAATTGAGAAGCTCCTTCTTTTTGAAATCGGTTAAAAATCGCAGCTAAAAACCATTTAAGCGCTATCAAATGTCATGGTTAAAGGATATTACGAGGGATATTAGCAATAACATGAACACCCGGCACCAAATGTCACTTATTTCATCAGAGCATAATGCGTGGGCGATCTTACTTGCGCCATGTCCTGCCAGCTGCGCCGTCTGGGTCTAACCAACAGTTTACACCACGCTTATACCTATAGGACCTAAGCTGTATTGATTTCAATAGGTCTACAGCAACTTTAACCGATGCAAATGGCATTGAGCATTGGTTAAAAATTAATACAGTTCGGATGGGATGCAATTCAATTGCGTACCTAAGGACTGATTTTTCAGTCATCAAAATATAATAATCTTTAACAGGGAAAGTTTAGCGATTTGAGATTTTGTAAAAGCAGACCGCAAAAACGTAAAAGTTATCCTTTTTTGGAGATTGAAAATCTACCTAAGTTATTTCGTGTCATCAAATGTCTAATCGTATTTTTTTCAAATTGTAAGTAAGTAATAATAATTTTCTTGAGTGAATAAATGTAATTATCTTGGAGTACAAGAAAAGTCAAGTAGAAGAAATCAGTTCTTAGTTTTTTGCCGTAGAGCGTAGACAATTTTTATTTGCCGTACTTAGGTAGACGGCTATAGATAATAAAACTCCTAAGCATTATAAGAATTTAAATATATCGTTGAATAGATCAAATGCACAAAAGTTTATTGGACATGGACCAGTAAGAATCAGTTTGTATCAAAATATGAAAATCAAAGTTAATAGGACCGGTAAGTTTGTTAGCCAATATTTGGATTCGAAAGCTACACATGATTCTGTAAAAGGTTACGCATTATGCTTTTATTGGCTATCAATTATGTGAAGAAGTAATAATAATTAATTAACTTTCAAGGATTTTATAAATGCACAGATATTTTGCCAAAGTTACAAAGCCGAAATAAATTGGACGTGAGCTGCAGGCCATACCTGTCGCAAACCCTGATAGAGAGAAGTGGAGACCCCGTACTTACCGGTGGGAAGATATCTAACCCGCTGGACCGACTACCTTAGCGGTCCATTGTACCTACTATAATGCCACAGTCACTGCTGATCTTTTCAAGGGAGGAAAAATCCCTCCGGACTTCTGTCTCTTAACTAAGTCTAAGCCTAAGACTTTCGGCAGAGTTTTGACCTTTATGTCCTATAACTATAAACTTTTAGGTACCTAGACTTTCGTTAAACACGTTAAGTTCGATTGAACATGTTTTGTTTCCAATTATTTATTGATTCCTCTTTCAGTTTTATATATAGATCTTCTTCTTTCATAAAAGATTTCTTCTTTGACGATTCAAAAGCACTTGTAAAAGTTTATTTGATTAAAAATCTATTCTATTCTATTCTATTCTATAATTCCAATGTTCCTTATTTATTAATCAAACTAAGCTCGAAATAATATGAAAGTTGCGTGACTCTTGCCTAAAACTCTTTAGAAGAAAATTCATCCGTGTTTCTTCTCACATAAGAGTAATAATAACTTGAAAGTTATCTCATGTTTGGTTTACAATATAAGTTTCGTAGTTTACACGAATTAATGAATGTTGCAAGTGGCCGACACCTACTTACACATTCTTCGAAATTGCATTTGAAAGTTTCAAAGTGTGCACCCAAGAGTACTCTTTTAACTAGCATACTTTGGGCTATATTTAATTCAGTAAAAGACCAATAATATGTTTTTGTAATTATACTTACTTACAAATTATTCAATTCAGGGCCTATGTTGATTAAATAAAATTTAACTGGCGAGTACCTTTTGGCAGTTTTTGTATTTAAAATCTGTCAAAATATCTTTATGCCTCGGTTAAAAATCATCAGGCGGTAAAAAAATGAACCTACAAAATAATTACAGACTTACACAGTAAAATTGAACAATATTAATTTGTTTCAATAAGCTGCTTACTGTATTAAGTTTAACGGAAAAATAGACCTGATATTTTGATAGATTTCCAATAGGTAAAGAAACTTTCAAAAGGTCTAAGGCGATTGTAAATTCAGAAGTAACAAGCTATTTGATAGCCTTACTTGTAATGTCGAAAGTTCATTCAGTCACATTTTTATTGACAAAAGCTTTCATAACTAAGATACTGATTATGGTAGGTATATATGTAGGTATAGCAGTCAGTATTATTTGTATTATCGTGGTATTATCTTAATGAGTTTTCCGTTAATGCCCACATTATGGCCCTCTGGGTTGACCACCGCGGCGAGTGAATAGCGCAAGTTTTGCCCGCACTCCATTAAAACTTACCGAACTAGACGCTTAACCGTTTTTACCGACTATTCCACAGATAGCTTTCCCTTAAGCTTTAGAAGTAGGTATTAATTACACGAAGAAAAATAATAATTAATGAAGAAGCTTTTCGAATTTCAAGCAAACTTATATTGTCCATAGTATTTTATTAACCCCCGACCCAAAAAACGAGGTGTTATAAGTTTGACGTGTGTATCTTGTGTATCTGTGTATCTGTCTGTGGCATCGTGGTTCCTAAAATAATGAACCGATTTTAATTTAGTTGTTTGAAAGGTGGCTTGAGTGTGTTCTTAGCTATAATCCAAGAAAATAGGTTCAGCCGTTTGAAAGTTAGCAGCTCTTTTATAGTTACTGTAACCTTCACTTTTGGGGGGTGTAATAAATTTTTAATTTACACTTGTTTAGATACAATAAGGATAAACCCGATCAGGATTTTGATGCACCAGAATGGACTTTGAAATGTAAAATGTACCTATATTTCGCAAAATCCGGCCTTATTCCTTGTCTACAATTATAAAGGGAACCTCTATGCAAGATTTCGGCTTTCTAGATCCACGAGTTTGGGTTGGGTGTTGATGAGTTAGTTACCCACTGACTGACTGGAATCAAAAGTTTTTTTATTGTGTGAAGAGAAGACTAAGATATATATTTGCTTAAAAACCCTCTGTTTGAACTCTGAAAATAAAAGTCTTCGAACTCGGGATGTTGCCAGTGATTAAAAGGTTCCTACTTCCTAGGTATCTCGTCGTCTTATACAATACTCAATTATGCTTATCTGCCTTCCTTGTTAACCTTATAGGATAGTTCGTAGTTCATGCCGTACTAGAGGTCAACGAGATGTACCTATCAGCAGTTAGAGACCGTGGACACGCAAAACTTTCCATCACAATGCTTGTATAGCTATTTTATCAGCAACAGTAGGTACTACGTCGGTATACCTACTTTATACTATATCTGTTGAAGTTAAATAGTACCTACTAGTCACTCCAAGTAAAAATAAGAGTCTAAAGTCCTAATAAATCTAAAAAATTTAACCAAAATAGTTACTTGTGTGCCTTAAAAATTTGATTCAGAGTCTTCGTAATAGGTTTCGGGAACTGATGGAAAAAAGTATCCCAAATCCCTACGAAACATAGAAAACCACAACAAAAAAAAAGTTCACCTTTGTGTAACTACTCAATAAACCTAAAAAAGTTATTCAAAATTAGGTACTTGTGTGCCTTGAACAAGTCTATGAAACGGGTTTCGGGAACTGATGGAAAAAAGTATCCCTAATCCCTACGAAACATAGAAAACCACAACAAATCAAAAGTTCATCTTTGTGTAACTATATGAGTATTAAAAGTCCATGAACGATATAGATTAGAGTAAGTAGGTACCTACCTAAGTAAGTATTAGACAATTTTAAAGATCATTCATCTTTGCGATTCTATATTATTGAAGTTTAAAAAAAAATACCGTGTACAAGCTGGGTAACACTATAGCTTATAACAACCGAATTTTTTTATTGAAAGCCCACCTTTATCTGATTGAGTTGCCGTTGACCGCAAATACAAAAGATCAGATAAGCAGATATATAAATGTTTGCATAATTCGACCTCTATTGTCATTTAAAATGCAACGCGCGTTGTACAACCGGTGCCAAGTTACAGGCTTGGCAAAAAGTGCAGTGCGTGACCGGTTTATCTGTAACTCTGGATAGGGAATACCTATCTTCTGTGGAAAAACCAGCCGCTAAGTGCGAGTCAGACTCGCGCACTGAGGATTCCGTACCCGGGTATTTTTTCCAACATTTTGCACGATAAATCAAAAACTATTATACATAATAAATAAAAATCTGTTTTAGAATGTACAGGTAAAGCCCTTTCATATGATACCCCACTTGGTATAGTTATGTTACTTTAAAAATTAAAACACATTTTAATTATTTTTTTAAATGATGTAACCACAAATTCGGGGTTTTCAGATTTATTCCTGTACTTGTGCTATAAGACCTACCTACCTGCCTTTCATGATTCTAGGTCAACGGGAAGTACCCTATAGGTTTCTTGACAGACAGACAGATAGACAGACAGACAGACAGACAGACAACAAAGTGATCCTATAAGGGATCCGTTTTTCCTTTTGAGGTACGGAACCCTAAAAAACCTACCTACACACCCAAATGAATCCTACTGTAGAGTCTACCCGTATACGTACCAAATAAATTGGTGTTAGTGTACCAAGCATTAAAATGTCACAGAAAATCTCAATAAATAAAAAATCATCATTGTGAGTACTACCCAGCCGTGGTCTTGAGCCTGAATGCAGCGGCTGCCTGTGACTCGTTCGATATCATCTGTCCATCTGATCTTCCAATGCTGAGCTTTCCAGTGTGAGGTCACCATTCCAGCACCTTATGGTTTTTAATATGAGTACCTTCAAGTCAAGAGTGAATAGGCAACTTCTAGGCAAGCGTGCTCCATCTTAGGCTGCATCATCACTTGCTAGTATTTCTGATTGCAGCCAAGTTCTAGTCTATATAATTTAAAAAAACCCTGGGACCCCAACGTCTATTTTTTAACTATGGCCACTTCAGCTTCGCAAACCGTTGAGCTAAGTTAATAAAAAATAAAAATTTTAGACGAGAAGACATCTCGAGGTTTCCCAGCTCAGTTGGATTCAGTGGTTAACCTCTTTCTCCAAATTGGGCCTACCTAGATGAATTGTGTGGTTGTGTGGAAATTAAAAATGATTATGATACTTAATTAGATTTATATTTTAGAATCAGATTGTAAAATTTTTGGTCTTGAAGAAGTGTAGGATTGAATCCATGAGATCACAGAATCTAATAAAACTCAAAGCAAATATTTTCGGTTAAAATCACGTACTTACCTACTTATTCTTCAATGTTCTATACGAGTATACAGAGTTGCAGTAAGAGCATAAATTAATATGTACCATAATACTTGTATGGCTCAATATAGTGTTATGCAAGCGTCTCATTTACCAATCAATACATTCAAAACTGTTGCAATTGCACATAAATACTTACAACTATTCCGGGTCAAAAGATTGATAGAACCAGCTGTCAAAGTGACTCCAAGCAATTCAGACGAATGGAGGCACGTAAATGATTGAGGATGTTACCAATTTATCAGTAACTGAGACAGAGGTGAACGATCCATGTTCTTTACACAGATCTTGCTTTATAAAAAGGTTAAGTACCAAGTAACACACATTCAACTGTATTATAGAAGCAGGCGTTATTTTGCGGAAGTCCATGATATACGAGGATGATATAAAAGCTTAATTTGCTAAAATTGAAAAGAATTCTTTGCAATTAGACATTGTAAGGTCTACATCTCCTGAGGATGCTCCGATGTCGGGGCGAAACGCGCGTCGAGTGGTTTTGGAATTTGTGTGGTGCTGCGTACCATACAGATTTCGTTGGTTTGGCGGATTATAGCAAATTAAGCTTTTATATCATCCTTGTACACATTCAACTTACTTAGGTAGCTCGATAAAAATCATAACTTGTACCATTTAATGTCCGTCCAGAGGACGCTCGGGTGTGGATTTTAAAAGTACGTTGAGTGTTTTTAAGGATTTGAGTGGCGTGGTTGTAGTGCGTCTTGTTTGCTTGATAGCTTGCTATCCTGCATATTTAGCAGTGGGAAAGCGGGCAGTGCTTATCGCATGCTGCACGTTGTACAAAGCCAAGGTCATAAGAGTAAAGACTTGAAAAACATTACCTGCGTTATATACGACTGCTGTACTTAATGTATTCTTTTTACGATTATGTTCATTGCTCACTTTGGCTTTGGATGCATTTAATGAATATCCAATGTTTTAATTATTCAAATTCATGTTTGTTTGTGTTTTGTTTCTTACTTATAAATTCTTGAATGACCACGCGGAAGTGAATAAGACAGAATATTATGTATGCTTTATTACACGCCTCAGAATTACAATAGTAAACTAATGTTTTCTTTAAAAAGTTGTTGTTCCTAAAAATATAAACTTGTTATTTAGCTCATCTGTAACCATCTTTAAAAAATTCGTAAGATTTTATTCATGGAATTCATAAGACACCTAACCTGTTAAATATTTAAATAATATATGTACGGGAGGAAGCATATTATGATAGGAGAGTTAGTTATTATTAAAATTATATTTACTAAAAATATCTTTAGCTTTAAAACTTACTATACATTATATATGTAATCAAAAATATAATGTAAATACAATCTTAAGGAAGCAAATAAGGAAAACTTTCACCTGTAAATAAATTAAGGGCATTGGGTTTATTAATTTACATAGTAGGTATGTCGACATTCGCACCTGCCGTGGTCACGATTTAATGCGGTGTGGCTTAACAAATTACACGTACTTATCGCAATACTACGTCTAATTTTATATACATATAAAAATTGCGAAACCGGCAGGATTCGAACCTGCGTCTTCTGGGTTCGCGCGCCCGACGCTCTTACTGCTAAGCTATGGCATTGATTACTGATATATTATGTACAAATTATTTAGTTTCCTTGAAGTATAGGTAAAAACACTCATAAATAACTCAAAATTTAAAAAACCCCCGACACAAAAACCTCTAGAAAACTAGAAAAGAGCTGATAACTTTCAAACGGCTGAACCGATTTTCTTGGATTATAGCTAAGAACACTCTCGATCAAGCCACCTTTCAAGCAAAAAAACTAAATTAAAATCGGTTCATTAGTTTAGGAGCTACGATGCCACAGACAGATACACAGGTACACACATACACACGTCAAACTTACAACGCCTTTCTTTTTGGATCGGGGGTTAAAAATATGTAAAAATAATAATAGCATAAATCAGAATTCGATAGCAAAATTAATATTACAACAGCTATAATATAATTAACAGGGCTCTCTCCGTTGGGGTGCCAGCCAGGTAACCTCCCAGTGTGCCTGAGTGCTGCTGGTCCCTTTTGGATACGTCCGAGGGGAGGAGCAGTATTTGGGCCGGTGCGCCCCGGTAACATGGCTAATAATTTTCTGTTTGGGGATATTGTTAGCTATGGCTAATGACCTGGCAGGGGGGGAGGTCTCTCCACGTGTCCTTCTGACTAGCAGAGGGCACAGTGGACGAGACATGAGGGTGGATTTGAGGGAGACATCCTCGTGGAGGGAGAGGCGAGTTCAGTGTGCACTTACCCTGCCTCTGAGAAGGCTGTGTGGGAACTAGTCCTGCGCGGCCCTCGCCACAAATCGTAATCCCGTAGGAGCGTCATGGTCATGTCTCACGACCTCATACTGGGACCGAGGGTCTTGGCTTGACCGCCCGGACTGCGAGGAATAAACCTCTATAAAAAATTATCCAAATCTCAAGTTTGGTGCGCGGCGAGGGGATGAATGGCTGATGGATTATGCTTCTATCCTCAGAGGGGGATCAGTTTTTAGCGCACCCCCAGCCAGAGTTTTCGTGGACCCTCTGGTTGGGTTACAAATTTACACCTTCTTGGGCAATGACGGCTCTGCCCCTGTTAAGCTGTAATTCCGTCGTACTCGTGGGATTTATTATGGACAAAAACACAAACAAACCTAAGATGAACGAAGTGGAGACGAAGGAGGTGGACATATCTGGGTCTGACTCAGACTCGGCGGCGAGCTTTATGAGCGTAGGTGCGGAAAGCACAATGAGCACGGCAAGAAAAAGGCCGCTTAGCGGAGAAGAGGTGGCGGTGGCACCCAAAGAAGGCCCTGCCAAACGCGGTCGAGGCAGGCCACCTACAAGTGGCAAATATATAGGTCTGGCACAGGCTAAGAGGAGTTTAGAGGCTGCTAAGCGTGCCGCAGAGCAGGCAGAAATAGAAGCCACCGAAAACAAGGAGGTTGCCGAACTGACGGCAGAAATCTTTTGTGGGCGGGCCCGTCAACTGTCGGAAACCTCTTCTGCGGCATCGGACGGCATGGAAGTCGAGGGCTTGACGGGAATGGAACTGAATAGCAGGGTCCATTCGGCCGTCAATACCATCAAAACAGTGGCAAAAGCCTCCAAGGGCCTTAAAGGCACGAACCAGAAAGCCCTACAAAATGCGGTAGCAGCGATTGAGGAAGCCGCGGAGGTACTGCTGAGGCGTACCTCAACGGATGAAGTCAAACGTCTGCAGGCTGAGAATGCTAAGCTTACAAAGGAAATGGCGGAGCTTCGGTTCGAACAGGAGAAGTTACGGGCAGACCTACAAAAGATCCGTCAGGGGAAGAGGGAGAAGGAGGGTTCTTCTGAGCCCGCACAAGAGGAGTACCAATCGGAGCAGTTTCGCCTGCTCCTAAAAGAAGTATCGAGCCTGTCTGCTCGCTTCTCAGTGATTGAGGGCCGGGTTTTGCGCCCACCATTGGCCGCGGACAGAGGAGTAGCAGGGAATGCGACGTCTTCTTTTGCGGAAATGGCTGCAAAGCCGAGTACGTCGGCTCCACAAAGTCGGAAGGCTGCGCAGAAGTCCTCCAGCCAGCCTAGTCAGAAGACACCCGAGACTGCCACTTCAGGGAAGGGGAAAGGCAAGGGGAAGGCCTCTGCTGCCACGCCAGCACCTGATGCAGAGCAGCCCTCCACCTCCCATGGAGGATGCAGTGCCCCCTCTGATGCAGAACATCAGAGTCACTCAAACACTCCGCCTAACGGTGGTCAATGGCAGACCGCGGGAGCCAAAAAGGAGGCCAAAAAGGCCAAAACAAAGGCCAACAAGGCGGCAAAACAGGCGGCCCAAAAAACCGCCAAGCAGCAGGCACGGCTCCGCACCCCTAGGTCCGCGGCTGTCGTGTTAACGCTGCGGCCCGACGTCAAGGAGAAGGGCCTCACGTACGCTACGGTCCTTGCTAAGGCGAAGGCAGAGATCGAACTCGGTGAGCTTGGCATTGCGGGTGTCCGGTGTAAAACCACTGTGACCGGTGCCCGCATGCTGGAAGTTGCGGGTGCCAGCAGCGGTCCACAGGCCGACGCTCTCGCTGAAAAGTTGAAGGCGTCTTTAGAGCCTATGGGAGTCAAGGTGTCTAGGCCCACCAAAAACGCCGAATTACGCATTTTGGGCCTAGATGACTCAGTAAGCACTGAGGAGTTGGAGGCTACCATCGCCAGGGTAGGAGACTGTTCTCCGGCCCAAGTGAAGTCCAGTCCAATTTCGTCGGGCTTCAATGGACTGGGAACAGCAGTCGTCAGCTGTCCAGTAGCGGCAGCCAAGAAACTCGCTGAGGGTGGCCGACTCCTAGTGGGCTGGGTGTTGGCACAGGTCAAGATCTTGCAGCCCAGGACCATGAGGTGCTACCGATGTCTCGTGGAGGGGCATGTCGGGGCCCAATGTTCCTCGGAGATAGACCGCAGTAACCTTTGTTACCGCTGTGGCAAGCCAGGGCACAAGGCAGGGTCATGCGAGGCCACGCCGCATTGCATGTTGTGTGCGGCGGCAGACAAGCCGGCGAATCACCGGGTAGGCACAAAAACCTGTACCGCGCCCAAACAGAAAGGCAAAGACAAACCTGGGGTAAACCCTTCACAATCCCGGGCTCAGGAGGGAGAGAGTATGGAAACTTAATAATGGGCCCACATCTCCGCCTCCTCCAAGCGAATATCAACCATTGTGCCAGAGCTCAGGACTTGCTCCTCCAGAGCATGGCGCAGTGGTCAATCAATATCGCGGCGGTTGCTGAACCGTATTTTGTCCCTCAGAGGGATGACTGGGTGGAGGATTTGTCGGGCACAGTGGCCTTGATTTTGCGGACCACCATTGAATCTCCGTCCTTTGAAAGTGTCGTTCGGGATCGGGGCTTCGTAGTGGCGAAGATAGGTGGAGTTGTGGTCGCAGGAGTATACTTTTCACCCAACAGCACTCTCGCCAACTTTGAGGACTTACTTGGGAATTTGGGCGTCGTCGTTGGTCGAAGCCGTCCTAGTCCTGTGCTTGTTCTTGGAGACTTCAATGCCAAATCTGCGGCTTGGGGCTCCTCAACGACAAATGCGCGGGGAAGAGTACTAGAGGAGTGGGCTGTTGAGCAAGGCCTGCTTCTCCTGAACCGAGGTTCTGCTCACACGTGCGTGAGACAGCGGGGCGGGTCTATAGTGGATATTTCGTTTGCTAGCCCTGCTGTAGCAAGTCGTGTGCGGGGCTGGCGTGTCATGGAGGAGGTGGAGACACTATCGGACCATAGATACATTCGATTCGATATCTCCCCTTCGGCTTTGGACGTTCATGTACGCACCGCCTCGGGAGGGGGCAGCCCGCGTTGGGCATTGAAACGCCTAAATAAAGAGGTACTCCTGGAAGCCTCTATCGTACAGGCATGGGTCTCTGCACCAGTTAGGCCAGTCAGTGTTGACGAGGAGGCAGAGTGGTTCCGAGAGGCACTGTCACAGATTTGCGATGCGGCGATGCCGCGTATCAAGCACATTCCTGCCAGACGTCAGGTATACTGGTGGTCGCAAGATATCGCAAACCTGCGTGCCGCATGCGTTGAAGCAAGGCGCCGGTACCAAAGGCACCGCAGGAGGCGTCGCCAAACTCAGCTTGGGCCGGCTATAGAGGCGGAGCTATATGAAGCATATAAAATGGCAAAACGGGCCCTTCAGGCAGCTATTAAATCAGCCAAAATCAAGGCCCGTGAGGAGATGCTGGAGACTCTGGACACTGATCCATGGGGGCGCCCTTACCTCATGGTAAGAGGCAAACTTCGCCCTTCGGCGCCTCCGCTGACCCAGAGTCTTGATCCGCAGCTCCTGGAGGACGTGGTCTGCTCCCTGTTTCCATCTAGAGAGGAACACAACCCGCCACCGATGGCTCCGCCTTTTGCATTGCCTGACGCGGGCAACGACGATGACGTGCACGAAGTGACCCCGGAAGAATTGAGAGCGGTGTTGCGGAGACTTCAGGCCAAAAACACCGCCCCAGGACTCGATGGCATACCTGGCCGTGCCCTGGTCCTGGCCTCAAAGGCTCTTGAGCCCCGATTGTTAAGTCTCTTTAGCGCGTGCTTGGAGCGGGGCCAGTTTCCACTTAGTTGGAAGGTCGGAAAGCTGGTCTTGCTGAAGAAAAAGGGGCGCCCCATTCGGCCCCATATCGGCCCATTGTGCTGTTGAACGAGATGGCAAAACTCTTCGAGAGAATTGTAGCGGATCGCCTCGTCCAGCACTTGGGGAGTGTGGGGCCGGACCTGGCGGACAATCAGTTTGGTTTTCGCCGGGGGCGCTCCACAGTGGACGCAATCATGCGCGTGAGGGCCTTGGCGGAGGAAGCAGTTTTCCGGGGCGAGGTGGTGTTGGCGGTTTCTCTCGACATCGCGAACGCCTTCAACACCTTACCCTGGAGCTGTATCAGGGAGGCGCTTGTTTACCATCGCGTACCAAACAACCTCCGTCTTGTGGTTGGGGCTTATCTGGCGGATAGGGCGGTCATGTACCCGGGTCGGAATGGCTGGGGTCGGCGAGAGTGCTTGTGCGGTGTTCAGCAGGGGTCTGTCTTGGGACCACTCCTGTGGAACATTGGTTACGACTGGGTGCTGCGCGGAGCACTCCTGCCCGGCGTCGGTGTCACTTGCTACGCTGACGACACGCTGGTTACGGCGTGTGGCGAAACACACCGGCAGGCGACATTGTTGGCAACCGCTGGGGTTGCACAGGTCGTAGGGAGGATCCGGCGCCTGGGTCTCGAGGTGGCGCTTAACAAGTCGGAGGCGATGTTCTTTCATGGCCCTCGACGCGCGCCACCTTCGGGATCCCACATCATCGTGGGTGGCGTTCGCATCGACGTCGAGTCAACAATGAAGTATCTGGGACTCATCCTCGACGGCCGGTGGAATTTTGGGCCACATTTCAGGCACCTTCTACCCAAATTGATGGGAGCTGCGGGAGCGCTTGCTCGGTTGCTGCCCAATCTCGGTGGTCCAGACGCCTCCTGTCGGAAGCTCTACACTGGGATCGTGCGTTCAATGGCCCTTTATGGGGCTCCTGTGTGGGCGGAAGCTCTGACGGACCGCAACGTCGCAATATTGCGGAGACCGCAAAGATCGATGGCCGTCAGGGTAATAAGGGGGTACCGCACGATCTCCTTCGAGGCGGCGAGCCTCCTTGCCGGATGTCCACCCTGGGATCTAGAGGCAAAATCTCTCGCCTCCCTGTACCAGTGGAATAAGGAGGTGCGCGGGCGGGGTGAGTTACCGATGCCCCAAGAATATGCGCGGCATCGCTCCCAGCTCCGAGGGGTCTTATTAGTGGAATGGAGGGAGCGGTTGGATAATCCCAGCGCAGGGCATGCCACGATAGCGGCGGTAAGGCCTGTCATGGAGGATTGGCTAGGGCGCCAACATGGCGTCCTAACCTTCCGGCTGACGCAGATACTTACCGGACATGGTTGTTTCGGTAGGTATCTGCATCGCATAGGTCGGGAGCAATCGCCCGATTGCCACCACTGTGAGGACCGCCTTGAGGACACGGCGCAGCACACCCTGGAGGAGTGCCAAGCTTGGGCAGAACAGCGCCGTACACTCGATGCGGCAGTTGGTGGTGGTGGTCTCTCGCTCCCAAACATCGTGCAAGCGATGGTTCGGAGCGAAACAGCGTGGAGTGCCGCTGCCTCCTTTTGCGAGGAGGTGATGTCTGCAAAGGAGGCGGCGGAACGTGAGAGGGAAATTTCAATGGTGGATCCCTCTCGCAGGAGACGCAGCGGGCGCCGAAGGGCAAACGACGACCTCCGGCCTCCATGAGTTGCCGACCTGCGGTTGACGGGCGTAAGGGGCGTTCGTCAGCCGATACATAACCAGGTCAGGAGGTAGCGCACCGTGTTCCGGGTGCGCTTCTGAGACGGAGCTGGTAGCAGCCAGCCTAGCGATGGGACCCGTCCGCTTGGCGGCGGGTCAAGTCCTGGCGGGAGTGCGGTGAATACTACCTTAGTGAGACCCGCGCAACCGCCAGTCCGTTGAGGAACAAACACAGGTTTTAGTGGGTGCAAGCCCCACATAACCCCTCCGTTTCCCCTGACGGAAGGGTATGCGTTAGGCATTTCCTGTGTAAAAAAAAAAAAAAAAAAAAAAAAAAAAGGGCTCTCTCCGTTACTCGTTTCCACTCGTTTCATACAATCGTAGTTCCAATTTCATTTGAATGTTAAGCAACCAAAGTCCATAAAATTTTGCAGACATATTCTAAAAACTAATATCTGTGTTTGTGGTGTTTTAGATTTTTCTAAAAATATGTAGTTTTAAAATTACAGGGGCTCAAAGATTTGTATGAAAACTTTAAGACCGCGTAACTAACCGAATATTTTAACAGAAATCTTGAAAACCACAGACATAGATATTAGTTTCTAGAATATATGTGCAAAATTTCATGGACTTTGGTTGCTTAATATTCAAATGAAATTGGAACTACGATTGTATGAAACGAGTGGAAACGAGTGACGGAGAGAGCCCTCTTAATATTAATTTTTGTATGATGTATGAAAGTCGTTTTTGCTATGGTTAGTTATTTATGTTTTCTCATTGCAACATTCGAGCAGTAATAAAATTAGCGCACAGGAACACATTTTAAGTTTATCTGACACTGGAATAGGTAAAGCCATAACTATCCAAGATTAATTAAAACTTGAAATAAAAATAATTTATCAATCACCAATATGTTGGAATACTGGGTAATAAAGATGTTTCGATCAATTTCTTACACATAAGAACAAAACTGCCAACTGCAGTTTAAAATTATTTTGGTGATTTAAAAATCTGTTCATTGATAAGTGAGCTAATTGAGACATCAGAAGAGTAGAATTTTTAGAAAATTTGTCTAAAAAGCTGTTTTACAATCAATGAAAAGTTGAGATGAATCTAATTTAAATAAACACATTTTTGTGATAGGATTTAAATTACTTTCGACCAGTCCTTACTCTAAATACATACCTGTAAGCTAAATGCCGTCTTCGTAACACTCGTCGTCGAGTTGGAACACTTTCCACAGAAGAAGACCAATCAGCACCAGCACCTCGAACACTGGGACTTGAAATTGTATTCCTCGCTTCAACACTTTTCGCACTCTCCAAAAGAATTGCCGTGTACTTCGTTATCAACATTGTCACACGGTTACACTCGATTTTGTCACATTCACTAAACACTCGCGTATACATTCAATCCTGGTATATTGTTCCCTTTTTACACTATTTTTTAGTGCTTGGCTGAGATCAGACCTGCTTGCAAGTGAGGATGCAGCCTAAGATGAAGCGTACTTGCCTAGAATATAGCTATTAACTCTTGATTTGCTATGCTAAAGAAGTTATGATTACTTACTATGAATATTTTACAGTATCGGTGCTGTATTTCTGTTTTGAATTATTCTTCATATTAGAATAAATCATTTCAATATTCAAAAATTGGATTTGAAGATATATAATTATAATAAATAGGTTAAGAACACGCACGTGTATTGGTTTTTTATTATTATTGCACTATTGCTTCCTACGTTGGTTTCAAATTGCAGATAAAGCACAATGCACCATGCGAAAGTCACGTAAAAACTGCCTGTTTTTTAAATTTTACACCAGTTTTAAAGAGATGGCTAAATGATATAGTGAAATGCCGGGCAGTAACATGTGAACTGAATCGTGCAGCGTCTCGGTAGACTGACCACCACCATAATATTCCCCTAACAACGGGATATGGTGAATTATGCTGCCCTCCTACATGGGACATGATGCGTTCGTGTAATGCACGTAATAACTTGTCCAGTTCCTAATAATTTGAAAGTTGTTAGGCCTTATCGACTCTATAATTTTATGGGAAACTAGTGGGTGTCAATTTTACTATTTAAGCAAAATACCTAGATACTTGACGAATCATACGTGAAGTCTGATGAAAAGCTGTGAAGGTTAAAAAACTTATATTGTAAAATGCATCATCATGTAAGTACTACCAGATGAGATCACAGCTACATTTGTGAGTACTAAATATGAATGAAAATAATATAAAAAAATATCTTCCACTAGCTGACGCCCGCGACTTTGTCCGCGTGGATTTAGGTTTTTCGAAATCCCGTGGGAACTCTTTGGTTTTCCGGGATAAAAAGTAGATATTATCTATCTCCATTCCGAATTTCAGCCAAATCCGTCCAGTGGTTTTTGCGTGAAGGAATAACAAACATACATACACACACACACACACATACAAACTTTCGCCTATATAATATTAGTGTGATTCATCTCAAAACCTAGTAACGAATAATCATTGAAAAAAAGAAAAGATTGTAAAAATTGTAGAGTAACTTTGTATCAGTTGAAGAATAAACATTGTTGACATCAATTCACTACAATGAATATACAGCTGGCAATTGTGTGGCAATTAGCGTATAACAAAACTGGATGTCGTTGACCGTCGCAATATTTCACTGAAAATAAACTGCACTGTAGAAATACGAGGGGCAATAGATCTTTAATAGCTCAAGGCTGATAATATGAGCTTTATTGCGATTTGGTCGTTACGCCAATAAAAGTAGCCTCAAGTGCTTTTTCTAACGTATACTACTTAGTTGCCAATTTACTGATCATTTATTGATATCAGATTGTAGTAATATTGTGAGATGCCAAGGTTTAGGTATATTTAAAAAAAAAAATTTGAAAGATTTTTCTACTCAAACAAACTTTTACAGGTGCTTTACAATCGTCACTGAAGGTACCAGTGGTTCGAAGAGTTCTTTCTACTAAGAAGAACCAGCAAGAAACTCGGCGGTTGCTCTTTTCAAATTACATTATGTTTTAGTAATTGCAGTCACACGTGTGAGCCGAGAGTAAAACCCACGCTTTGTTATCATTCACATAATATATCACATTACATATATTATAATCATCGATTTGTATAATATGCTTTTTAAGTTTAAAAGTATGAGTCTCGAAGTCAAATTTTTTGGAAATTTGAATCAACATCTTTATTACCGGTTTGCGATTTTATCTGGTGGTTAGCGATGACACAGTCTTTTGTTTCAGAGTACAAAATACCCTATGAACGTCAGCCTAATTAATAACTTACTGAAAAAATACCTACACTTATTTTTCACACTAAGATGCACCCAAGTGGCATAAAATATAACAGAACAACAAATCCAAGAGTGGTTTTAAGTCCAGTAATAACGATGCAACAATGACTTTTATTCCTTAATAATTCATTAAGTTACATCCTCTAATTTTACTAAGTAAGACCATTCCCTAGATATTTCATAGTGCCTCGGCGTCGAGTACCAAAGCTATTAAGAAAAAATAGTTACCAGTGTCATCATCAATCATAAAACCATCAGCCTTGCCTGTTTTATAATCATAACCTAAGCACATAAATCAAGGATGCGACGCTCTAAAAAATATTGCGAACGATAAACTGATCCTAAAACATGGCGAGTTTACCCGAGCGTTGTGCACGGGTCGTTTGTTCGTAACGGACTTGCTTGAATCTGCCGGAGATAATTGCGCGGCCGCGTCGTCTGTTGCCGATTATAATTCATCAACGACAGTATCTCGAGATCACCGTCAGTTGAAACCAGATTGTGTCAAGTGAATGTAAGTTCCTTGTTTCTGCTTTGCTGTACGCCTTTTGATGATGATGATGGTTCCTGTTATTCCTCTGAGGAACATAAACCTGCAGTAGACGTTTTTTGTGTCCCAATATCTTTAGTTACTGGCTACTGCCTTGATATGGTTCCACGAGAGTCCCACTCTTTTAAGGTCTGCCTCAATGGGCATCCTCCAGGTGTTGGTGGGTCTCCTTCCACCAACTGGCTCCCACTGGAACGCCACTTGAGTAGCGTTTTTCTCCTCTCTTAGAAAAATATGCCCGAGCTTTTCGCCATCGCACCAGAGCTTTTTCCTTGTATACCAGGAGTTGATGGCATGTTTAAAACAAGCTTTCATTCCTGATTGAAAGATTTCTCTTGACTTGTTTGTTTATGCTTGTCTTATGACATCGATTAACTTAGTTTAGTTCCTTAGGCATTCGTTTCTTATTGTATCAGCTTCCGCCCTAATGACATATTATGGCAATGTGTGGCGCTTCAAAATACCTATATCAATATCTCGAAGATATTGGAGCCATCTTTTAAAAGTAGGAGAACTACTTGTGTGTCAGAAGACACAGCTCTTCCATAACAATATTATCAGCATTATCATGCATACGTGTGTGCGTTTGTAAGTGTATGCATTTGTATGTGTTTGTGTATGTGCGTGTGTGTGTACGCGAAGGCACGTTTGCGTGTGTGTGTCGTGTGTGTATGTCGTGAGTGTGTGAGTGAGTTTTAAAAAAAATAAAGAAAAACTATCACGCTTTAAAAAATCATAAATAGTTGTTTGTTTCTCTCGCATATGCATAAAGCCTTGCTATTCAATCATATGGCATTAAGGCGAGTCGTAGGCCTCAAGTTCGAGGACAAGTTACGCATTGAGAGCGACTCTGCTCTTATATGGCTAAGCCAGTTTGCTAAACGCTTGTAATATCCCCTACATGGCTTGTATGAATTACTATTGATGACATTTACGCGTGAAGACATCACTCATCGAGCTCATCCATTAGAATTTTACAAGAAATCCTTAGGATCTTTTCTCACTATGAAATTTTCCAGCTGTAATTTTGCGTTTGAATTAAAGATTGTATTGTATTTTAGGAAAATAGGGTAAATTGGCAATCGGGGACTGCTGACGAATTTTAACTATGGATGTAATAAGTAATTGTAGAGTACTTTTTGTTAATTTTTAAATTAATTGTACAATGGTTCTAAGTATTACGTTTCTTAGGTATCAGAATTTTGGAAACTAAAGAATAAATATTAAAAAATGACCTACATTTTACCATCTAAAATACCGTGTGTGATAATTTATTTTATTTAAACTTAAAATAAAATATGTAATTTGAAGCTAACATTAGGTTTTCATGATTCATTATAAATTAATTGTTGTGTCCAGTTAACTTTTAATGGAGTGTTGCTGATTATACATATATTTATTTCTGTTACCTACAGTTTAGTAGGTGGGTGCAATCCAGTAGGTTGCGTCATTTGATCTGTATACCTATCGAATGCTATGCCGTCTATAAGACTTCCAGGAATGCATAGGCGTTCATTTAACATGACCTTTAGGCATATTGCAATAATCGTATACTGAGTATTGAGTAATCACTACTACAATATAAATGCGAAAGTGTTTATTTGTTCTTCAACCACACTACAACGGAACAACGGATCCATAATTTTTTGTATGAACGTACAAACTTAGTTACAGATCTGAAAAGTGGCAACGGCTAATGTTTATCCCACGAAACCAAAGAGTTTCCACGGGAGTTTTAACAACCTAAAAGTCTTTGATCCACCCCATACAAAAAATCACGTTGATCTGTTGCTCTGGTGCGACGTGATTGAAGGACAAACCTCTAAACAAACAAACAAACACACACACTTACGCAATTATAATATGGGTAGTGGTGACAACTCTATCTTTTTATCTCAATAAAAATATCAAAGAAAAATTTAAATAAACCACATTCTCTAGAGCAAGCAATCTACATAATAACAGTTATTAAACAAAGTCCACAGTCTACACATATTATAACGAAGCATGCAGTATGACAACGATCGCCAACGTAGAATATAATGGCACGATGCCAGAGAGTGCCATACCCGTAAACACTTGGCTTGTCAGGACTTACAGCAAAACCAAACACTACACATATTATGTACTGTACTACCTACTCGATTTAGGGTTAGTACATTGTAAAGTCGCCCGATAAATCAGAAGAACGCTTTTTCCATAAACATCTTTTACTTGTCGTAAACCCACAAAGACTATTTACTCTGATAAATGGAATTCATTGAACCACGCCAGTATTAAATCACAATAAATAGTGTCGTCAATTGATATAATAATCACATCATTAACCAATAACCATATTATACCTAAATGCGAAAGTGTTTGTTTGTTGGTTTGTCCTTCAATCATGTCGCGACGGAGCATTGGATCAACCTGATTTTTTGCATAATAATAGTTAAAGACCTGTAGAAGGATATAGGCTACTCTTTATCCCAAAAAAATCAAAGAGTTCTTACGGGATTTTAAAAACTTAAATCCACACGGACGACGTCGCGAACATCATCTAGTAAATCATAAATTGTGACAACTAGGTCCATGTACTCGTATTGTAAATATCATTAGTAAGAAACGACGAATTTATTATAACAATAAGCTTAGTGGGTGTCGATTAGGTCATGAGCTGTTTGGTTAAACGGAAGTTTAACGTGATTCACTATTATTTCGTTCGTATCTACTGTCTATAGAACCTACATAGATGCTAAGTACCTATCTACCAGAACGTGTACCTACCTTATAATGCTTGGCTATTTTTACATCCATACTATCCATACTCCATATTATAAATGCGAAAGTGTGTCTGTCTGTCTATCTGTCTGTCTGCTACCTTTTCACGGCCTAACAATTAAACCGATTCTGACAAAATTTGGTAGGTACAGGGTTACCTTACATCCCGGGGACGGACATAGGCTACTTTTATCCCGGAAAATCAAAGAGTTCCCACGGGATTCCCAAAAACTCATCCGCTTAACCGATTTGTATGAAATTTGATACCGAAGTAGCTTAAAGTTATGAAACGTTTTAAAAAACCATGACAAAACAACGGGACCCGAATGCTCTGTCATCCTATTCCTATCATATACATATCTTGATTCCGTATTTTACGGTATAGATAGTACAGAATTCTAAAACAATAGCGCTACAAAGAAAAGAAAAACTGCGCTTGTAGTAAAAGACCAACTCAGGTATTATAGTTAAGTAGGTATACCTATTAACCAAACCAGAAATACGGCGCCAGTTAAACAAGCACACGACAGTAAAATTCGAAGTCATTAAACAACCAAAGTTCACTTTTTTAACAACACTAAAAATGCGAGTTGAGCTTGACGTTCGCTTTGTACGATAACTAAAATCTTTTCACTCGAACGGCACTAAAGCACAAAAAGTGGGCCTACTAAACTTTGCGGTATTTTTGCAAAACAAAATCGCTCTCCAATCGACCGGACGGATACAGCGGCGCCGGCGCACTAAGTTTATAAGACCGAAGAATGAGGAACGCGCGTACGCCCTGCAGGACGAGAATTGAACTTGCACGAATGCATTTTGGATTTCTTATTGGGGACGACGCCTCAATTAATTATTTTGAATACCGCAAAAGGTAGACGGCCTTTCTCCCAAACATTCTAGCCGAAATAAATCTGTTAGTTGTGGTTAACTTTTTAAAACAGAACTTATTGATTCAGAAACAATTAGGTAGATACTGGTAATTACCAATTTTCTAGCATCCATTCATCAAAACATTTCAAATACACGAACTCTTACGAGTATATCGACAATAAAGAATATTGTGCCATCTTCCTTTACCAACCTAGCCAAGCTAAAGCAAATATACAATTTGAATTTGATGTCGTAAGAAAAACGAAACAACTGTTTAAACAAATCAAATTCTGAAATTGTAGCTAGAATATTTATTTATATAAACACACAATGCAATGCAATATGTAAACTAAGCATTTTTACATTTTCTTACAATAAAAATCACAGCATAAGTAAAATTTCTCCTGGATAAGGTTTTATAGCAAGAACATTGCAAAACGAGATTGTACATCTATGGAGTTATTACAACCAGATATCTAAACAACTTTTGACTAATTCAAGTTAAAAATCAGCAAATACAGTTTTAAGTCTATAAGTATAACAAACGATTCAACGAAACGAATACAGAAAAGGCAGCAAGGGACGTTAACAGGGCTCTCTCCATCACTCGTTTCATACAATCGTAGTTCCAATTTCATTTGAATATTAAGCAACCAAAGTCCATGAAATTTTGCAGACATATTCTAGAAACTAATATCTGTGTCTGTGGTGTTTTAGATTTTTCTAAAAATATGTAGTTTTAAAATTACAGGGGCTCAAAGATTTGTATGAAATTTTTTAAGACCGCGTAACTTTGAAACCGAATATTTTAACAGAAATCTGGAAAACCACAGACATAGATATTAGTTTCTAGAATATGTCTGCAAAATTTCATGGACTTTGGTTGCTTAGTATTCAAATGAAATTGGAACTACGATTGTATGAAACGAGTGACGGAGAGAGCCCTCTTAAGTATGCAAAAGCACAAAACGCAATTGTATGTAAAGTAAGCACGCTATTATCTTAGGTATTTCCTTATCTTTAAATATCAAATGCGCTTGTTGACTACATGAATTGGAACAGCGAGTTCACTGTAAAGTTACCTTGCTTAGTTTCCATGCTTGCTAGATAGATATCTATAAAAAGTAAAAACATGGCTTGATACTGCTTACTTTTTTTTTTTATTCACTATAGGTAAGCGCTTGACCACAATCACACCTGATGGAAAGTGATGATGTGGTCTAAGATGGGACGCGTTTACCTAGAAGGTGCCTATTCACTCTTGAAATTCTTTAGAAATCTAGAGAGAATATAAAACGATCTTGAAGTCAAGAGCTTACTTGGACTGTCCGATAGGAAACTGGCATGTCGATGTCCTTAGTAACTTTAGATACGAGTAGGTTGCTCCTTGTAAACCCTTGTAAGAGTTGACTGGCACGATATGACTTTAGACAGGAACGAGTGACAGCTTCTAACGTTCAAGGTCCAAATCTACTCGAAATGACCAAATTATTATTAGAGAAGTTATTATTGAAGAATTACTACTAAAATTTTAACTAATAGCAATTGGCTGATCATTATCAGAAACTAGCGATATGTCCAAACAGTTGTGACTTTGAAGAACGCAACAATATACAGTATTTTGTGTAAATATTTACACATCGAGCTTTAGAAAGAGATCGTTAGTAGCTTTGGCTTCGTAGAGCATCATCTCTTTCACAAAGACGATGCCGACTGGCCGACGCTGCCTATTATGTCTTTCTAAAGCTCGTTTGTAATATTTACGTAATAGATCGTTAGATCTGGTTAGATCTTTTATAAACAGTGGTCAGCACATTAGGCGGTCTAAAATTTATTTATAGAGGACTAAATTAACTAAATTGTTCAATCAACACATGACCCCACATAGTAACGGAAATGATGACCTGACGACCTAACTGTATTGTTATTAATAAGGTCATTATCCTGCATTCCAAAAAGATCAGCATTATCCGTAGGTCTTGATAAGTAGTTATACGTAAAATTAGGTCATTTCCTTCCAAGAATGATGATAATCATCTGCTAATGGTATAATCGTGATGGGTTACGGAAATCAGATATTAATCGCTCCGTATAATAACTGATAGCATGTCAAGACTTCAGTTATAAACTATAACAATGAATTACCATGTCTAATTCGAGTAGCAAAAGGTGCAGTTGATTATCTTAGCTATTGTATTGATATTGTAAATCTGGAAAATATGTTTGTTGGTTTGATGATTGTGCGCTCATCACCCAAAAAACAACTGAACTAATTTAGTCGGACAAGAGCTTCATCAAGATCGATTCAGCAGAACCCGATATAACTTGACCTAACCAAAGGTTCTAATCACTCTTCAAATTTAAAACTGATTCCATTAGAGAACCCATTCGAGGCAAGTTGTTTCATGTACCTAATATGATTCACAAAAAACACATTTCATCTGGTCATCAGATAGGTGTACGAAGGTCGTTATATTATAGCGGTATCTTAGACCATAAAGTTTTAAGTCAAAACATTTGTTTATCCACACTAAATAAACAACAGATTTACGGAAAAAAATTGAGAGTCGAAAACAGAAAAATATAAAAACGTTGACAATCAAACCAGTTGTGGTTATTGCAACTTTATACTCGGTGCAAAAGAAATGTAAAATGCCCACGATTTCGGTAACCCTTTGATGGCATTTTCGTTCTCTTTCGTTCTCGGATTTCGCAATAAAATCAGAATCCCTATAAGGCGAACGCTCACTAAAATGTTATACAACTTTCCTCTTCAAAGGGATGGGGGACGCATAATATGGAATAATGTTATCTGGACGTTTCCTTTTATAGTCATCCGCGGATCCTCGCGTCGTAGAGCAAAAAAGGTCGAACCAAACCAGTTGGTTATTATGGCGAATGGCTCGCTAACGTCCGAATGAAAGTAAAATTTATCTACCGCATTTATAGGTGTTTTATGAGCACATACGATTAACATTTTTATGATGTCATTCACCAGTTCATTGTCATATCTATCGTTCTTCATTGAGAGATGTTGACAGCGCAAAATAAGAAATTATGTGTTTATTACTATTTTTGTAAATATCTACTTAAGTACTTAGAAATTCCTATCCATAATTTTAAAGATGTACGGTGCTCGCCTGGACAGGATTCAGTACTTCCGGTGATAGCGTACGTAGTGGTGAAGATGTCGGCGTCCTATTCGGCGAGAAGGTTCGATCCCAGGCACGCACCTCTCGTCTTGCTTTAACTGTGAAGGAATCGTGAGTAAACATGCATGCCAGAGAATTTTTCATCATCTTCTCAAAGGTGTGTGAAGTTTGCCAATCCACGCCCTTCTCATTCTGAGGAGGAGACCCGTGCTCAGTAGTGAGCCAGCGATGGGTTGATGATTATGAAAATCAAAAGACAAAGACCACCGAGGAACTCATTAAAATTTTGACAGGTTTATGTACTTCCGATGTCACATTTTAGGGTTCCGCAATCCGTACCCGAAAGGCGCCAACGGGACCTTATTACTAAGACTCCGCTGTACGTCCGTCCGTCCGTCCGACAGTCTTTCAAAAGGCGAATGGTGAATCATACGTACCTACTAGGTATAGAGTCAAAGTTTTCACAGAATGTTTTTTTGATTTATTGGAAGTTTTATTATTTGTTTATATTAAAAAACAATAAAAATTTAAAAATAGCCACTATGAAAATTTCAAAATAATTAAAAGGGTTATTTTGTACGATGTTACGGAACCCATCGTATGCTAGTTCACTCGCTCTTGACTGATTTTTAACTTCTAGGGCTCTGTAGCCTGTACCTGTATTTGTTGAGAGCCGGCTTCATTAATTTTTTCAACTTTCACCAGAAGATATAAATGAATAATATCCTTTGAAACTGCACGAAAGTTGTACAGTGACAGTACTTACTGACAAATGAGAGCGTTTTATGGCTACAATTTAACGACATTTTATTAAGGTTACGAGTTAAATAAACACGTTTGATTGCAAATCCGTAAGTGTGCGCCATACTAAAAAGCTTGATTTAATGAAAATTAATGAAGTAGTGATAAAATTGGTAGATTTATTAATGTTTTCGGCATT
Source organism: Maniola jurtina (assembly GCF_905333055.1). Taxonomy (NCBI): domain Eukaryota; kingdom Metazoa; phylum Arthropoda; class Insecta; order Lepidoptera; family Nymphalidae; genus Maniola; species Maniola jurtina. Next base: position 4,999,657 of record NC_060044.1, read on the forward strand.
TTATTAATAACTTAAGAAACCGTGGTAGAGTATGAAATCAATTTAAGATTTTGATAAACATTTATATCGGCCAAATACTTAGGTACTGAAACCATGATTTTTGTTGTTAGGACAAAATATCAAAAATCAAACACTAAAGTTGCGTTACCACTGAAGCAGAGTGTTTTCGACCAATCAGATTTCTAAGAGGTGGCATAGTAAAATCATCATAAGACAGTAGCCTGATTCGTCTATTGAATATCCATTGAATTGAATGTCCGCTTCACTTCAGTAGAAACTTACCGTTAATATTCTGAAAAGAATGCTTATTACGCAAACTGCATTTGTTTACAAGTAGGTAGTATTTCATTCACAGTAGGTATACCTATTTTCTTTGTAGATGACACATTGACAAGAAAACATCTCCAAAAGGCAAGGCAAAGGCTTTTACTTAGAAACATACATAGTATTAGCATAAGCTATACCTGTGGTTATACTGTAGAACGAAAGCTCAAATGCTATAGTTATGGTATTAAACTACCGTCTTTTTGCTAAAAAGTGTCTAAGCTCAAAAACTTGTTTTTAAGTTATCGCCAAAAAATTATGGGAATTTTAAGAAACTGTGTTTTTGAATAAAGCACGCTACGTAAGACCAAGGTTTCTAATTTTGTCCTACGTGGCATACTTTTTCAAAAAGATCAACTTTTCTAAATTCCTATGTTTTTAGGAAATAGCTCCAGAAGTTACTTCTTTTTTAACCCCCGACCCAAAAAGAGGGGTGTTATAAGTTTGACGTGTGTATCTGTGTATCTGTGTATCTGTCTGTGGCATCGTAGCGCCTAAACGAATGAACCGATTTTAATTTAGTTTTTTTGTTTGAAAGGTGGCTTGATCGAGAGTGTTCTTAGCTATAATCTAAAAAAATTGGTTCAGCCGTTTAAGAGTTATCAGCTCTTTTCTAGTTTTCTTGTAGAAAAGAAGGTTAAATAACCGTTAGGTTCTTAATATTATGTCAATAGACAAATGTCAAGCTGTCAAGATGGACGTTGCCTAAATACAAAATAATTTATTTGAAAATGATGTTTTGGAAATCTCAAATACTTTGGATCGTCGGGGGTGTTATAAATTTTTAATTTACACTTGTTATTAATTAGTCACTTTTAGCAAAAGGACCGCTGTGGGAGCCATAAACTAAGAATGCCAGGATTATTAAACTGCAAAAAACATTTTTAATTCTAATTTCATTCCATTTGCAGATCACTTATATCTTTGCAACTAGTTATTCTGAACAGTTCACACCTTCGAGTTTCGAAGACATTTGCTAAAATTAGTAAAAGCTCTCTGCACTTCGGGGACCCTGACTGACTAATGAAGGCTATGAATACATATTGGTGCATTACTGTGTACCAGTGACGCTGCATAATTAATAACAACACCGCTCTTTACTCGACCGGCGAGACGGTTCATGAAGACCTATCAATGATTTAGAAGGGACACATTTTTACCCATCGAGATAGTAATTTTTTTGCATCCTAAAGCTGGTAATTAACAGAAGATTTCAAATCACTTTCAAATACAATATATTATACCTGTGTAAAATGTTCTTGTCTATTTCAGAACCAATGGGCGCTACAGCAGACGTGTTCTGGAGCGGAGAGCGCGTATATCGACAAGCACGGTGACCTCCAGTTTGCCGAGCTGGAAATGGATGGATAAAGGAGGCGGATGTGCACTCCCTTACTCTCATAGCCCTATGGGACGGGAATCTGACACAACCGGAGAGAAATGAGGGGTAAAACCGACGGCTTTACATGCTCTCCGAAGCACGGGGGAAACACCGCCAACTAGGAGTTAGTACTCCGGACTACAGAGAATTTCTCAAAACGGTTTTTTTTTGATCCGACCCGAATCCGAGAATTGAGCATCTAATCCTCCTCGTCCTCCTCCTCCTCATCCTCCTCATCTGCAGTCCTCGTGATCCTCGTCATCTGCAGTCGAACATGCTAACACTAGATCAACGAGGCAGTCAAAGAGGTCAAAAAAAGTATGTGAGATCTAGCTCACTTTATTTTTCTGGGCTGTCTATGTTTAGTGCAGTCTGTGCAGAATTCTTAATTAATTTAGCATCAGGAGAGGTGTGAAATCGCTAAAACCTTGTAATTGCTCGAGATGCCTGTAACCGATTTTACAAACACCCGTGTTACTGGGATCCATTTAATACTGGAAATTTTAATTTTGCTACAACCATTATAAAATTACTTTTTAAACGTTTTTAAGTTGCATCGTAAAAAGCATTTGCATAATGTTTCAATTTTCTGCATTTAAAATTTAAATAGAGGAGTTTATTGCATAACCTCAAAATCGGCCAAGAGTGAGTCGAAGGGTTCCGTGCCATCGAATAAGAAATAACACTTTTTATATGTTTTTATATTTAATGGAGGCTATTTTCTAATTATTTTTTACTATAGCGGCAATAGAAATACACATTCTGTGAAAATTTCAAGTCTCTACCTATTACGGTCGCTCGCTCGCTCGCTCGCTGACAGACAGACGGACGGACGGACGGACAGACAGCGAAGGCTTAGTAATAGAGACCCGCGGTTGGCAGTATGGTTTTAAGTATCTAGTGAAAAAAACCTAGACCAGGAACCGTATTGATTGATTGATTATCAATCATCATCATCATCATGATCAACCCATCGCCGCGCCGGCTCACTACAAAGCACGGGTCTCCTCTCAGAGTGAGAAGTAGCCAAAAGGCCATAGTCTACAACGCTGGCGAAATACGGATTGGCAGACTGCAGACACCTTTGAGAGCATTATGGAGAACTCTCAGGCATACAGATTTCACCACGATGTTTTCCTTCACCGTTAAAGCAAGTGATATTTAATTACCTAGGTACTTAAAATGCATATAACCATAATATAACTCCGAAAAGTACGCACGTCTCTAACTTTTCGGAGCTAAGTGCGTCGGTGTGTATGTGCCCGGGATCGAACCCTCGACCTCCGATTAGGATTTGGACGTCCCAACCACTAGGCTATCACAGCTTTGACAATAATATGAAGTAGCACTCATCCACGAAGAATCCGATTAGAAATACTTACTTGTTCATTCAGTACACAGAACGCATTTCTGTGAGAAAATATATGAAGTATAAGCTTATGTTTATAACATTCCTAACTTATTTCATCAGTAGCTAGTTAAATAAACAAGGTAGTGCTAAGCTATTCCACAGTATAAATAAATACCAGTGAGTCAGATGTCCATTTATGACTTTTAATGTTCATCGATGACAGCAGCAGATACAAGTTGCAATACGTACCTATATACTATATACCTATGTAGTATAATCGGTATGTTGTAATGTAATAATAATGTTGCAAAGAAAAGGTAAAATACGTTAGAAAGTGACCTTTTAATGACCGTTTTAATTGCATCTACCCAATGTCCACTATCTTTCACTTTTCTATCATTAAAGCCTCAGGTTTTGCAGTCGTGACAAATAACGCCATACATAATATTATGCAGTCACAAAACTTTTGCGGATTTCATTGTCAAATTGCATATCTTATCATTGTTGTACTGTAATATTATTAAAATACAAATTACAATGAAATAATGTATGTAATACGAAACGGCGACGAATTTCCACACTAATGAGTTCATTAAGCCCATAATTTTCATCGCGTATTAACATATCAATAATACACGCGCACCCCCTTACACGTATCGCGTTATATGACCGTTTTCAATAGGCATTGTTTCAACGCACGAATAATGGTGATACTACACTACACTAAACGTATTAATAACCGACTTCAAAATAGAAGGTAGTTAAGTAGGTACCTATCAGATCACACTGTTTTTGTATGTTTGTTACTCTTTCACGCAATAACTACTGAATGGATTTGGCTGAAATTTGGAATGGAGATAGATAATATCCTGGATTAGCACATAGGCTACTTTTTATCCCGGAAAATCAAAGAGTTCCTACGGGATTTTACAAAACCGAAATCCACGCGGGCGAAGCCGCGGGCATCTTCTAGTAATAAATAAATGCACGACCCTGTCCCGCTTCTTTCGAATGCTAATTGTTGCAATTACACTAAAACTAGCTTAAGCTCGCTACTTCGTCCGGGAGTACACCATACCCCTATATTACACCCATAAGGGATTAATTTTCGAAAATCTTGCTTAACGGGTGTCTTCGTCATAATAACTTTCTGCATGCCAAATTTTAGGCCGATGCGATCCTTCCAGTAGTTTGAGATGTGCGTTGATAGATCAGTCAGTCAGACAGTCACTTTTTCCTTTTAGGTAATTATTTTAAGGAGTCATCTAACGACGCGCTTTTCATAGTAACGCCGCAGTAACGCAGAGTAACTGATACAGCTACAAATTGCGCAGCTGAAGTGGCATTGTGCAAGGCACATAAGTAGTTCGAAAAAACGAAGTACTAAAATGGTGATTTCGCATTGGAAATTATTTATTAATACGAATTCTTGGTATTTACCAAGAATTCGTATTCTACATACACAGTCACTAACTAATATAACTTAAAATTTAAAAAAACCCCGACACAAAAACCTCTATAAGAAAACTAGAAAAGAGCTGATAACTTTCAAACGGCTGAACCGATTATAGCTAAAAACACTCTCGATCAAGTCACCTTTCAAACAAAAAACACTAAATTAAAATCGGTCCATTCGTTTAAGACCTACGATGCCACACACAGATACACAGATACACACTTCAAACTTATAACAGCCCTCTTTTTGGGTCGGGGGTTAAAAAGGATGCTGCGTGTATTAGTGTCATTAGCTGATGGCTAGGGGGCGCACACATGAGCAATTATGTGATTAATTACTATACGTTTTCAATAGCCTCTATTATTATAAAGTGAGGATGACTGTACGAGTGCTATTATCATACAATTTTAACGTCATTGGTACTTGCGTCTACGAAATAACCATTAAAATATATCGTGCCTTTTAATGATATGATATGATAGCTATTATTATGCATGCCAAATTTCAGCCCGATTCGTCTAGTAGTTTGAGCTGTGCGTTCATAGATCAGTCAGTCAGTCATTCAGTCAGTTTTTCGTTTTATATATTTAGAAGATTAATGAAACACTCTGTAGAAAAGAAAAATCAATTCTATTATTCCATTAGAATTCAGTTACATAGGTGAACAATACAAAGTTTAATGCTCTAGAAATAAACCGCTTCTACGCTCTAGATACATATGCTCCCGTCATAACTCACGCTGAAACTTTTGTATCAAGCCTGAATAAAGATGGAGGGCATTATTTATGAAGTAACTTTGAGTTATTAGTATAGGACCTGAGCACGATAACATAATATTAGTTTCTGTTTGTTTTGCGGTTATTTGTAGTGGGGCTACTCCCGCTAGGACTCAAGGCTGATTAATTACGAAGTCAGAGATCTCGGATTCAATTCCGAGATAGATATTATCTAATACTAGCCGATGCCCGCGACTTCACCCGCGTGGATTTAGGTTTTTTGAAATCCCGTGGGAACTCTTTGATTTTCCGGGATAAAAAGTAGCCTATGTGCTAATCCAGGATATTATCAATCTCCATTCTAAATTTCAGCCAAATCCGTCCAGTAGTTTTTGCGTGAAGGAGTAACAAACATACATATACACACACACACACACACACACACACACACACACACACACATACAAACTTTCGCCCTTAATAATATTAGTGTGATTTTTTAGGAAACTTTCTATAACTAACTCAAAAGTTACTTGACTTCTAGTAAAAAGTGTAGGTACATACATAGGCATTGTACGTCGTTTGCATAGAATTCACGTATTTACTGGATTACGTAATTTACCTACTTCAGGTACAGTAAATACCTACTTCTTACTTAACTATAGGGGCATTTCACGTCAAGCGGACAGCCAAAAAAAAGTGAGGTCGTGGATTTTGTTTATACTCTGGTCAGTTATACTTCTAGTAGACGTGGATATATACACACAATGTTTTTTTCCTATGATGCATTATTGCTGAGTTATGAGCTTTTAAAAATTTACTAAGAATGAAGTCCGTTATTTTTGGATGCTTATTATTTGTAACAATTCATTTGTAAAAAAAATTAAAAAGCATTGTTTATTATAGTTAAAAAGTTGAAATTTTTATTTTTTTTATCGAATTCTAAATTTAAATTTTTTAACGTATAGTAAACCGGAAGTGAACATTTCAAATCGATATTTGAGTAACTTGGCCAGAATAAAAATATTTTTTTTTTACCGTGAATTAAAGCTTACATGTACTTATTTTTCACCAAAAAAAATTGTAACGTGGAGTCTAATAGTTTAGGACTTAGAGCATATAGAATACATAGATATAACTATGAGCACTTTCTAAGCAGTCGGGTTTATGCACTAACATGCTAAAATACTACGCTATGAATAATTTATTCATTCATTCTAACATGAAATATACAAAAATAAAAGATTTTTTAAATAAAATGTAATCTATACTAATAAATAAACTTGGAGTGTCTGTCTGTAATTTCGAAATAACTACCACATATTAAGCTCATATGGTTATTTAAACGATACCATAACTGAATCACACGTTTTAAAAATTTTTGTCTGTCTGAACGGGCTAATCTTCGGAACGGCTGAACCCATTCTGACAGGATTTTCACAGACAAGTAGAGGATTGGCCAGGGAGTAACATAGGCTACTTTTTAACCGACTTTCAACAATGGAGGAGTTGTGTTTTTCTACCTATGTACATTGATATCTCCGAGATTTCTGAACCGATTTGCGTAATTTTTTTTAATCGATAAAGGAACTTTGCGACATTGTTCCATAAAAAATTTGGATTTCAACTCCTCAATCCAGATGCTGCAGGGGCCCCATCACTAAAGCTGGTGGGATTTGGAAACTGTCGGTTATAAATTGATATGGAAGGTATCTATAACAGGTAAACACTTTGGCTTTGACCTCGAGGACCCAATTCCTCAACCCTGATGCTGTAAGGAATTGCATTCCTAAATCCTGGTGATCCCTCGGGATTTTTAAAGGATCATCCGTTTAAATGTTTTTACGTGGTAGAGAAACACGTTGTATCCCGGGGATGGGCTATTACGGATAGACCACTTTTGTCCTGGGAAATCAAAAGTTCCCACAAGATTTGTTCGCCCTGACTAAGCAACCAATCAACTTGATTTTTAGCATAAAGATACTTGAAAGGACGCAGAGTAACATAGGCTACTTTTTATCATGGCAAGTCAGAGTTCCCACGGGATTTTTAAAAATCTAAATCCACGCGGACGAAGTCGCGGGCATCAGCTAGTTACAAAATAAAACACTCCATTTTAATTAATACTGTTTCAATCTCAATTAATAAAACCACTCTAAGTCCTAAACTATTAGACTCCACGTTACAATTTTTTTTGGTGTAAAATAAGTACATGTAAGCTTTAATTCACGGTAAAAAAAAATATTTTTATTCTGGCCAAGTTACTCAAATATCGATTTGAAATGTTCACTTCCGGTTTACTATACGTTAAAAAATTTAAATTTAGAATTCGATAAAAAAAATAAAAATTTCAACTTTTTAACTATAATAAACAATGCTTTTTACTTTTTTTTACAAATGAATTGTCACAAATAATAAGCATCCAAAAAGAACGGACTTCATTCTTAGTAAATTTTTAAAAGCTCATAACTCAGCAATAAAGCATCATACGAAAAAAACATTGTGTGTATATATCCACGTCTACTAGAAGTATAACTGACCAGAGTATAAACAAAATCCACGACCTCACTTTTTTTTGGCTGTCCGCTTGACGTGAAATGCCCCTATAATAATCTATATTATATTTACTAACAAGCTAGTCGTAATAGTAATATGCTTCTACAGTACGAAGCTATATCTACGCCAGTAGTATAGTATATTTCATTACAAGTGCGGAAAGGCTGTCATTGCAAAGAGTTTCGACAAATGTCTACCCGAGCCGAGGCGTAGCTGAAGGCGAGGGTTGACAGTCGGAACGAGTTGCAATGACGGTTCCGCACGTGTACTGAACGACTATTTTTAATACAGTTGCGAAAAAATGAAGCAATTTAATAAAATAATAAAAACACAATAAACTCAACTAACTTAATTTAATTTAATTTAAAACAACTTTATTGTTAATAGATATAAAAAACTAGGGTCGAAATTACTCATTTTAGGCAACCAACAACTAAACTCGCAAAGAAAATTTCTGAAAAATGGCGCCAACCGTAGAATATAAGCAGAGTTTTTTTTTTCTTCACCCATTCTGGTAGGCAAAGGGAACTATGCCATACAGCCAAGTCTTCAGTAGAAGTTTTTTAGTGATATTAAATGAAAATGAAATTTAATGAGATGAAATGAAATGAAACCTAACCAAACTCATTCAATCAAATCATTAAATCTGATATTGAAACAAATTAGTAGCTTCTTATTAGAAATACGTATTTGCATGAATCATAAAAACTTCTATGATTTTTTTTAGTAAAAACTTCATGGTTGGTTTTTCTTTTTAATATTTTGACAGTTGGGAAAGAAAAAGCACGAGTGCGGGAAAGGTAAAGAAAAAGCACGAGTATGTAATAGCCCACATCCCGAACGCTATACGTCCCTGCAATACGCCACTTTTTGAGCAACTGTATTAAAATAGTATATTTCATTACAAGTGCGGAAAGGCTGTCATTGCAAAGAGTTCCGACAAATGTCTACCCGAGCCGAGGCGTAGCTGAAGGCGAGGGTTGACAGTCGGAACGAGTTGCAATGACGGTTCCGCACGTGTACTGAACGACTATTTTTAATACAGTTGCGAAAAAATGAAGCAATTTAATAAAATAATAAAAACACAATAATCTCAACTAACTTAATTTAATTTAATTTTAAACAACTTTATTGCTAATAGATATAAAAAACTAGGGTCGAAATTACTCATTTTAGGCAACCAACAACTAAACTCGCAAAGAAAATTTCTGTAAAATGGCGCCAACCGTAGAATATAAGTAGAGTTTTTTTTTTCTTCACCCATTCTGGTAGGCAAAGGGAACTATGCCCATACAGCCAAGTCTTCAGTAGAGGTTTTTTATTGATATGAAATGAAAATGAAATTTAATGAGATGAAATGAAATGAAACCTAACCAAACTCATTCAATCAAATCATTAAATCTGATATTGAAACAAATTAGTAGCTTCTTTTTAGAAATATACGTGTTTGCATGTATCATAAAAACTTCTATGAATTTTTTTAGTAAAAACTTCATGGTTGGTTTTTCTTTTTAATATTTTGACAGTTGGGAAAGAAAAAGCACGAGTGCGGGAAAGGTAAAAAATAAGCACGATTATGTAATAGCCCACATCCCGAACGCTATACGTCCCTGCAATACGCCACTTTTTGAGCAACTGTATTAAAAAGATTATTTCAGTGGTTGAGATAAAAAGTATGCATTTCAATTTCCATACAACGACAATGAGTCTATCTTCACTGACTCCTGAAAGTAAGGCTGACTCAGGCGTATGGAAGCGTCCCGCCCTTTTCTCGTACGGTAATTGAAAAGCTCTTCGGTTCACATAATTACAAGGTTATATACATACGTGTAAAATAATATGTTAGGAAAGTCGATTCGGCGTATTGTTATATTACGCAGCGGAACATGATGGGGGCTTTTAATTAAGAAAGTTGTTGGTAGAGATACCTGTTTAATTTTTTTACCAAAAAATGTATTAGTTATATTATTATTTTTTTCAGCGTTTTTTTAGGGTTCCGTACCTCAAAAGGAAAAACGGACCCCTTATAGGATCACTTTGTTGTCTATCTCTCTGTCTGTCTGTCTATCCGTCTGTCTGTCCGTCCGTCCATCGTGTCTGTCAAGAAAACCTATAGGGTACTTCCCGTTGACCTAGAATCATGAAAGGCAAGTAGTTTACTGTGCGGTAGGCTTGTGCTATGACGACAATCATGCCTTAGGAAAAGTAATGACGAGGTCTAAGTCTGATAACTTAATGGTGCGTGCCCAGGATCGAACCTATTACTATCACCATTTTGCTTAATTTTCTGCGAATTCCGTCTCGAATTTATTCCCCGAAATACACCTACCCCGTAAGCAAATATATGGCAGCACATCCACGTATATGTATCAGATGGATTTTAGTGGCGTCGTAAAAGGGATGTAAAGTGAAAGAGGAATGAGTTTGCCGTTTCTGTTTTGTTTTATATCTTACGTTGTGAGTAGGTTTGTACAATAAATTAAAATCATATCTATTAGGGCAGGTAATATTTTTAACCCCCGACCCAAAAAGAGGGGTGTTACAAGTTTGACGTGTGTATTTGTGTATCTGTCTGAGGCATCGTAGCTCTCTAAACCAATGAACCGATTTTAATTTAGTTTTTTTTTGTTCGATCGAGAATGTTTTTAGCTATATTTAATCCAAGAAAATCGGCTCAGCCGTTTGAAAGTTATCAGCCCTTTCTAGTTACTGTAACCTTCACTTGTCGGGGGTGTTAAAATTTTTCTTGTGTTGTTACAAATTGAAAGTAAGTCAAAAGCATGATAAGAGTAGGTATGTACGTACATTCACAGAAATCTAGATAGATCTAACATCTTAATCTAAGCCATTTATTGAAAATAGGCACCGTCGTCCATTTTTCGATGGCCAATTATTGAATTTGTGAAGAAAATTAAATATTTCTTAGATAAGTGCCTTTGAGGTCATCAGCTGCATTTCAGTTTCTTAGATATTATCCGAACTCTGAACTCTGCTGCAGCTATGAGTTTAAGTAGAAACTATATAAGTAGGTCTACTTCAACACAACTATTCAAAAGAGATTTTGAGTAATTTATGCGTTTAAGTAGAACTATACAAGTATTCTACTTCAACTTAACTATTCAAAAGAGATTTCAAGTAATTTTTAGTGTTCAAACACGCCAGTCCTTTATTTCATAGTTTAAGTTAAAACCTCAATAGCTCAACGGTTAGAGGAACGGAATGAAATCCGGTCGGTGGCGGTTCAAACCCCACTCGTTGCACTATTGTCGTACCTACTCATAGCACAAGCCTTACTCTTAGTTGGAGGGGAAAGGGGAATGTATGTCATGATTATCATAGCTAATATTCTTTAAAAAAATTTAATATTCCTAGCATTACTCAGGCAAGTAAATTTTTTTCTTGAGTTAGGAAACGTAAAAGTTTTCAGAATGCAGAGTTTGCGGCTTCACATCGCAGCTCGTGTTGCGGAGGGAGCCGAGGTTTTCCAACGTTTCCAACTATTTAAGTTATTTAGGGTTTGCGCCGTTGTAAATCTTAATTGTTGCGGGAGTCGGGGCAATGACTCGTGAAGGACCGGGGTCCGCTTATAAATCTTGGTCAGTCGAATTTTCTTTCTGAAAAAACTACGTAGGTATTCATAGTTGCTGAACTTCATTAAGTTAAAAAAATAGGGTCGAAAGTGATATGTAACTCGCACTCATATTTAAAATTAAATGTTATTTTGATAGTAGCTTCTGCTCAGAAAGAGCATTTGAAGATCGAGACAGCATTCGGAGCATCAAGATAAAAAAAAATAGATAGGTACTAGGTAAGTACTTAATGACAAACACTAATTAGTTGTTAAAATAGTTAAAGCTTAAAAAATAATGCAATAGGTACAGGGTTAGTTAGTAACGTATCAGGCAGTTTGAGTAAAATTCAGAACTGATTCACGTTTTATAGACTAGAAATATTGGCTAACTGAACCAAAGTTGACAACTTATCTGAGCAAAGTCGAAGTGCGCTTTATAGATCTCAACCTTAAAGTATAGCCACAGCAAAATTGTTTTTACCAATTCAACCCAACTAAAGTGAGGAATTTCATCCTACTGTGCTTATCTACCTAATTTCAAATCAACAAAAACAGTTAACTGTCACAGAGAACTGAGAAGCTGAGCCGAGAAGTCACTCGAAAGTTTGTTGTTTTTAACCCCCGACCCAAAAAGAGGGGTGTTATAAGTTTGACGTGTGTATCTGTGTATCTGTGTATCTGTGTATCTGTGTATCTGTGTATCTGTCTGTGGCCTCGTAGCGCCTAAACGAATGAACCGATTTTAATTTAGTTTTTTTTGTTTGAAAGGTGGCTTGATCGAGAGTGTTCTTAGCTATAATCCAAAAAAATTGGTTCAGCCGTTTGGAAGTTATCAGCTCTTTTCTGGTTTTCTTATTACTTTTATCCCAGGACCACCAGAGGTTACGTATTTTCTGACACAGGAAATATGTACGATTGAGTAGTGTTAGTAAGTACTAAGAAAGCATGCCTAGCCTACGTGCTAGCTTGCTTAGACGGCCAATTTTCAGGTATCTGATAATCAAGGTACATAAAACCATTACTTACCTCACGTAAATTCTCCAAACTGATTTTTACGTATATTTTAGGCAATATCCTTAAAAATATGTCGCCAATACTCCCAGACACTTCCCGCGTCGGCCGTATTGCTTTGCAGACGCTTTAAAGCTCCCAAAATAAGTAATTACTTAACTGCACGTAAATTCTGATGCTCCATTTTTATATATGTCCACCAGACAACTATTTTAAAACCTTTTACAAGAAGACAGACCGATCCAGAGGGCCAATCATCCCCTAAATTCAATTTTAATGCCTCTGTGGGTTTGAGCGCGAAGGCATCATTATCTACGCGCATGAGACTGAGTAAGACATGTATTAGGATATATTGACTTCTCTCTCACTCTCGTATAGTTTACTTATGTCAATTAATTATTAATATTTAAAAAAATCAGTTAAAAATAATAAAATTGGAGAATTTACGTGAGGTAAGTAATGTTTTTATGTACCTTGATTACCTGATACCTGAAAATTGGCCGTCTAAGCAAGCTAACAGGTCTGTAGGCATGCGTTCTTAGTACATACTAACACTACTCAATCGTCCACATTTCGTTCGTCAGAAAATATGTGACGGCTGGTGGCCCTGGGATCTTTCACTATTGTAACAGAGGTTCATAATATTATGTCAATTGGCAAATGTCAAGCTGTCAAGATGGACGTTGCTTAGATACATAATTATTTATTTGAAAATAATGTTTTGGAAAACTCCGATACTTTGGATCGTAGGCGCGGAGTTTCTAATTTATAAAATATTATAATCACAGTTAAACGAGAAAACATCAATTCAATTATAATATACAACAGTCAACCAAAGGCCACGAACAATCAACCCAAACCCAAACCATAGTCAAACTATTTTTAGGGTTCAGTAGGTATCTGTAGAAAAAAAAAGATGTTGAAGCCTCGACTGTTGTAGTCGCGTAGGTGTGCATGGCACCATTAAATATCGTAGGAGGCGATGACCCTCCGCGCGGCTGAGGTTCCCGCATCCTAGTCGCTTTGTCGCGCAGGTTTGGATGATGCATTAGGCGCACCTTCTTTATATTTTATCTGCTTGAACTCAGCTTATTTACTTTGACAAAATACGTTTAAAATTCATCATCATCAGGATCAACCCATCGCCGGCTCACTACTGAGCACAAGTCTCCTCTCAGAATGAGAAGCTACCACACTGGCCAAGCACGTATTGGCACACCTCACGCACCTTTGAGGGAGCATTATGGCCAACTCTTAAGCATGCAGGTTTCCTGACGATGTTTTCCTTCACCACTTCGGTGTCTGTCTGTGTGTCATCTTTCAAGAGAATCAAAACTTATAAATTGGGTACTTCCCGTTTACGTAGAATCATGAAAGGCAGGTAGCAATATCTTATAGCCCAAGCACTCTACTCCTGTGGCCCAAGTAAACAGAAAAATCCGACAACTGAATTGTCATTACATAAAAAAAACTTGTACGGAACTCTTCATGTGTGAGGCAGACTCGCACTTGACCGGTTTTTGAAAGTTATGTCAAATAAAAATTTGACATGCAATAACAAACAAAATGAAATACAAGCCACTTTATTCCTTATTTCATCGGATGAAAGTCGATTTCAATTTAATCGTAGAATAGAATAGAATAGAATAGATTTTTATTCAAATAAACTTTTACAAGTGCTTTTGAATCGTCAAATAATTTACCACTGGTTCGGAATGCCGTTCCTACCGAGAAGAACCAGCAAGAAACTCGGCGGTTGCTCTTTTCAATTGTGCAATTTACAATAATATTCACAATTATACAATAGTAGGTATATCTTGAAAAGCGAACTATTATACGACTACGTAAAATGGGTACATTTTTAAAGCAACGACATGTTAGAAACAGATATTTCGTTTTGGTCGTGTTAAACTATGTGAGTCATTCAGATAATTCTTGATCAAAAATATTTCATGGAACGTATAATTAACATAACATTGATGTTACTTTTGAAGAGATATTAGCTGCCTTATTGGATTTATATTATTATAGAAATCGGGTTTTAGAAAAGCACAAATAAACGGTAATTTATGAATAAAAGTTTAAAAAGCGTGAAATAAAAATTAAATTAAAAATTTAAAAAACCCCCGACACATAAACCTCTAAAAAGTAAAAAAATAATAGGTAAGTATGTATGGGCCCTTTAAGAATAGTATAAATAGTAAAGTTTTTATCCAAGCGTTCGTTGCGTCGGGGGACCGCTAAAGACTATTCTTTCTACAACAGATGACTTTCATAGTTTATGATAGGTAGCGGTCCCCTGGCGCAACGAGCGCTTGGATAAACACTTTACTATTTATACTATTCTTAAAGGGCCCATACATACTTACCTATTATTTTTTTACTTTTTAGAGGTTTATGTGTCGGGGGTTTTTTAAATTTTTAATTTAATTTTTATAATTAATTAACCCTACAGATACTAAAGCGCACCTAGCTCGCTCTGCGGCTCGGGGGATCAACTGAGACGCTAATTAAATTAAACGGGTTGAATCTTGTTTAAGTTATATTAATTTAAATGAAAAGCTCGTGAAAGATACTTCTGACATAACTAAATAACTAAATATTTTGGTAGGTTCTATTTGAGATACTTAAACTTCTAAACTAAGTAACTATATTATAACACGTATATAAGTATGTCTATGATAGTAAATAGACCACTGAATAGATATGTCTCAGGGAAAAGAGGAAACCAGGGATTTCACGAATTTCCTAGGGATATCACGAAACCCTGGAAGAAACTGAACACCCCAATTTGATTCTACTAAAAAAATTAATGAAATGACACGACACTGAACATAGCACCTTTGCCTAATGAAAGGATCATCAAGTTCATAAACATAAGATTAGGTCGAACGTGGTCCAAAACGAAATCTGGGCACCAAATCTTCCATTTTAATCTTAAGCAGTCTTGTTTCCCTTAAAAAATTGTCTAAAGCGCGATATGACGAGCGAAGTGAGCAGGTGACCTCCTTAATTATCAGGCTGATCAGCTATTGGGCTCCCTAAATGCTGCTACTAGGTCTAGGAAGACTATTCAGACTAATATCATAATTTCGAAAGTGTTTGTCTGTCTGTCTGCTAGTTTTTCACGGCTCATTCGTTTAACCGATTTTGACGAAAATTATTACAGAGATAGCTTGCATCCAGGAGAAAGACGTAGGACACTTTTTATTCCGGAAAATCAAAAATTCTTCCAAAATTTTTAAAAGAAGAAACTTAAGCAAACAAAATCGCAAACACCATAGGTATTATGTTGTTACATAATAATGTAATAGGTACATGTCTTTGCCTGTAGCGTATTCGTATAACAATTTCAAACAACAAATTGCAAATGTTTTACGCAAATAGTCAAGTCTACGAAATCCTGACCAAGCGTTTCATGGTGTTTATATGACCAAGAGGTTGCTTACAAAAAATATCGGGACAGTAAGTTAGGCAGCTCACGTGCCGCGAACAAACACACCGATCAAATAACCGCCGTCCGGAATACAGGAGCGTGTGGAATAGCTAATGGATTAACACGCTACTAGTGTGTACAGATTTAAATAGGACCAATACAAATGATTTGATTACACGAGTACTTCGTAATTCAAGAACATTAATTTTGTAGTCTTTTACGATGACGAAAATCCCAGCTAGGCGTTGAGTTAACTCATCCCTTTTGACCCAAAAATAAGTGTTGTGTAAGTTATAGACATGTAAATAATTATAGACGTGTTTCCAATTATTATCCGCAAGTTTCAGTACAAATAACTTAGCAAGACATAAGGTAGGTATGTACAAGCTCAGCCATTCTTGTAATCCATACTTCCATACTTATTAATATTATAAATGCGAAAGTGAGTCTGTCTGTCTGTCTGCTACCTTTTCACGGCCCAACAGTTTAACCGATTCTGACGAAATTTCGTACAGAGTTATCTTATATCCCGGGGACGGACATAGGCTACTTTTTCTCCCGGAAAATCAAAGAGTTCCCACGGGATTCCTAAAGACCCATCCGCTCAACAAAAACAGTTCCCACGGGATCTTCAAAAACCTACATCCACGCGGACGAAGTCGCGGGCATCCTCTTGTCAGTTTATATTTTGCTCATAAACTTTGTAACAAGGTTTTTATGTTAGTAACTTAAGTGTACATACGATATTGTATGGAATATCCCATACAGCTCATATTCCTCTCGGCATGTGAATTATGTCTCAATATCGGCTGACCCTCGGCACCTGAAAGAGCTTCTTTTATCGCACTATTGATTCATTGTTAATAGAGCTGGCACGCAACCCGCTGTCTTGTGATTTGTTGTTTATGCCGAACATATTGGTAGCACTTTTTTTTAGCAATGCTTAATTGTTTTTCATACAATAATATGGTGTCGCAGTGGCAATCCTACCTACCTACCTAAGTGGCTTTCATACTTACCTGCATTATGTCTTAATAATAAGCTAGTGTTAATTTAGAATAACTTATCTTTTTAACCCCCGACCCAAAAGGAGGGGTGTTGTAAGTTTGACGTGTGTATCTGTGTATCTGTCTGTGCCATCATAGCTCCTAAACCAATAAACCAATTTTTATTTACTTTTTTTTGTTTGAAAGGTGACTTGATCGAGAGTGTTCTCAGCTATAATCCAAGAAAATTGGTTCAGCCGTTTGAAAGTTATTAGCTCTGTTCTAGTTACTGTAACCTTCACTTGTTGGGGATGTTATAAATTTTTAATTTACACTTGTTATTGTTATAACATTGTTATTTCATTTGTTGCCGTTGATAACGATGAATAATTAGGAAATATTTAATCCTCTACTGGTTTAGTATGTTTTTTCTACAGAAAAATATTCGTAGTCCCCTTCTTCAAGATATTTTAACCAGGACCTACTGAAGGTACTGATTATTCTATACCAAGATTTCATATAGAGCAATCGCCAACAACGGTAAGATCAAGATTATTTCTACCGAGGAATATAATATTATGATAAATATAATACCTACCTGTTGGACATCAACTACAAGTGTAAATTAAAAATTTATAACACCTCCGACAAGTGAAGGTTACAGTAATAACTAGAAAAGAGCTGATAACTTTCAAACGGCTGAACCGATTTTCTTTAATTATAGCTAAGAACACCATCAAGCCACCTTTCAAACAAAAAAAAACTAATTAAAATCGGTTCATTAGTTTAGGAGCTACGATGCCAAAGACAGATACACAGATACACACGTCAAACTTATACCTAACACCCCTCTTTTTTGGTCGGGGGTTAAAAATAAAAACTACTGATTTGATGTTTCAATGCTTTCTACAAATAAACATGAAATTGATAACCTGCTCCTTTTTTGAAGTTGGTTATAAAGAGAGTTTTTCTTTTCGCCTACTCAGTTTTTCTGCACTATTTTCTACGAGTATTTCAGCAAACTTCGTGAAACCACGTCTTATTCGATGGGGTGTGATTTATGTACTCAATTATAAAGGAGCCCGCTGTGAACCGTATAACCTACCGAGAAAGTCATAAGATGGCGCAAAGAATCCAGTAAATCCCAAAGATATGTATATATTATATGAAGTTAAAATGTTTTATTCACATTTTGTTATAAAAAAAAATCAAAACAGTACATCGCTGAAACATCTACTGTAATAATTCACCTTAAGAAGGATCCTGAAAAGGAATATCTCAACATCTCTGTAGTGGATTGCAAAAAACAAGGCTTACTCTGCCACAACTCCGTAAAAACTTTTGAAGTAAATTCTTTTTGAAGTTATTCATTTTTTCAGGCTCAAGTAATTTAAGTAATGATAAGGGTAAACCTACTCATCTCTCAGAGCAATCTCTACATTAAAAAAGGTTGGTTTATATATCAGTAAGTTTTAATACGAGTAGGAACCTAGTTTCGCAAAACACCACTGACCATAATATTATAAATGCGAAACTGTGTTTGTTGGTTGGTTTATTACTTTGATGGTTTGTTCTTTAATCACATTGCAACAGATTTTCGTGAATTCTGCATGAGTATAGCTGTTGAAGAGCTAAAAAGTGAAATAGGCTACTTTTCATCCCAGAAAATCAAAGTGTTCCCATAAGATTTTTATTAAACCCACGTGGAAAAGGTCATGGGCATGAGCCTAATGTTACATAATTATGTACCTACCTACTATTACAAAAGTACTCTACAGTTTGAAACAACCAAGAAAGAATCTTTTGAAGGAAGCCCTTTGAGATTCTAAACTTTTAAAAGAGTTTATCTATGTTCACTACAACCCGACTCAATAAAAGTTAAACTTTTGCGAACGATCTAGTTTTTACAGAAACATTCAAACAGCAAACTATTCGCTTCGATTTACGATTTGTTCGTTTTAAAATTTAAAAACTAATGGCTTGTATTAGTTGTCGGTAAAAATCATTGAAGACACTGACGAGGCTGTATGGTATTCGACCTTTGCCTGTAATGATAGTTAAAAAAAAGTTAAAACAATGGCGGCACCGAAACTTTCGAAAGCACAAGTCATCATAATCTTTCAGGGACTCAAAGCTATTAAAACGCTAGACGGGACTCCATTACAACGTACAAAGTACATAAATCAGTAAGCAAGCACTTTATTTTCACTGAAAACAGCGGCCTTATGAAGTCTTGTACATCCTCCAAGTTCTAAATGTCTTTTCCTGTAATATCACAGTCCATATTTCAATGGTTTCAGAACTTATGTGAGCCCGACCAAAGTTAAATTACTCTATTATGCAGAGCCGAATATATACGAGTGTAATTATGAAGACAAGCAAAAAGGTTTTTTAATTAAAGGTTTAATAATTAATGTACACGGACTGAAACACGAAATTTCATCGGTTTACCTTTAAACGATTGATTTCAATGATTTAAACTTTCGCGAACAATCAAATATTTACAGAAACATTCAAACTTTTCGCTTAGATTTACGATTTCCTCGTACTTATTAATTTATTTTTTGACTAGTTAACCCACCCCGGCTTCATACGGGGCGCGTACTTTTTTACAGACATATTATGTGAATGTATTATAATTTACATAAGAATGCATAATATAATTAAACCTTCCTCATAAAATGTTCTGAATGATAAAATGAAACCCTACTGAATTGCACAAAAAGTTTAGGTATTGACTGTCAACATTTATACTTATCGTATCTGTACAAGATCTGTACTAGGTGTCCTAGCATGGAGTTTAACCGTAGGTGGAGGGGGAAATGTTAAACTTGTCGAATATAAAAAATATAAATAATTAGACACAAAAATGATAATACTTTCTTGAATAAGTCCAGTAGTTTTAATGCTGCGAGAAATATATTTGCTAGAATCGAACCCTTGGTATCTTCAACACAATCGGTCATAAAAGAATACTCCTGAAAAGGGAATCTTGTTTCAAGTGACAAAAAAAGTAAACATGGGCCGTAAAATTTCCGCTTAAGCCTTTACATGAAAGGAAAATGTTATGAAAAGAGTTTCTGCATAACTTTTTTAATCGCGCTGCGAAGGGTTGCGGCACCACAGCACATCAAAGTGCCTATAACTTCGGCGTCAAATGCAGCTTTCTATTCACGAACCACTGTTTTAGGTGACAAGAGGCAAAGCGAAAAGTTTCCATTGTTGAACGTAAAGACCTCTTATTGTGTCGAAGTACTTTCAAGCTTGGAAAGAAAGCAAAATTTCGTATACATTTACTTACAACTTGTCAAGTTTTCACCCTTTTGAATGGGTGAGGACTGAGAGTGATATTGAATTGAAATTTTGCCGTAATGAAAAGGTAAAGGAGCAATAAGTAGCTCAATCAAATTGCATTATCGCTTAGAAGCCACTCCCTTGGAGAGGGTAGACGCAATAAATTGAATTACGGCACCCACAACCTCTGCCGGTCCATAAAAAATCGCCTTTGAGTCAGGCCGCGGACGGCCGGCGGACGTTAGGTTTGAGAGATAATCGAAATTCTTCTTGGTGCTATTACATATTTGGACGTCTAGAATGGCGGCATCCAAGAGGAGATGGATAGCCATTTCTTATTAATACATGATTCCCTTGAGTTCATCCGTTTAGTTTTTAATTCCGTGGGAACTCTTTGGCTTTCCGGGATAAAAAGTAGCGCAATACATAATATTAGCGTTCACATCGTCAATGATATTCATTACAAATATTACGCATCGTTATGATCGTTTTGTGATCGATTTTGTTTTTTTATTTTATTGTGTCTAAATCTGAGACGTGTTCTAGGAATATCTAGACATTCAGATGCGTACAATCCAGGCCGCAATTAAACAAATTTTACTCACGTAAGTAGCGTTTGGATTACGCAATTAATTGACTGCAAAACTAAGTAGGTACATGTGTTAACATACAAAATACAGTTTATAGTATATCTATTGTACAGTACCTACTAATAAATACTCGATCGTAAATGATCGTAACAATAGGCGATGATTGCACGGACGCTGCGGTTACACCCCTGACCGCGGCAGACGGTAATTAGTTAACGATTAAACATTCGCATTTAATCGCCATATCTATGCTCAATGAGTACGTAATGATCTAGTTTGCAATATAATAATGATGAGCCCTTAAAAAATTTCGGCCGCGTTCAACGGGCCAAACAACTACACAGAAAATATCTAAATGTACAAGTGTAAATTAAAAATTTATAACACCCCCGACAAGTGAAGGTTACAGTAACTAGAAAAGAGCTGATAACTTTCAAACGGCTGAACCGATTTTCTTGGATTATAGCTAAGAACACTCTCGATCAAGCCACCTTTCAAACAAAAAAAAACTAAATTAAAATCGGTTCATTAGTTTAGGAGCTACGATGCCACAGACAGATACACACCTCAAACTTATAACACCCCTCTTTTTGGGTCGGGAGTTAAAAAGGATTTTTGAAAATTTCGGTGAAGGACATCGTGAGAAAAGCTACATGCTTGAGAGTTCTGTATAATGTTCTCAAAGGTATGATTTGCCAATCCACACTTGGTCAGCTTTGTGGACTATGACCAAACCCTACTGTACTACTACATTCTGAGAGAAGATCCGTGAGGGAGAGGCCATTGAACCTCAATGGGGGTTTGTTGTGGGCTCTTCTCAGACTTGGGCGCGTTTGGAACCCTCGTAGCTTTAGTTTTAAGTTACGTAATTAATTATCACCACTATATCGTACAATTTTAACAATTTCGACCATCAAAAAGAGTACAATTGTACCTACTTTCAATAAATTATTTTTACTTTGACTTTGACTTTGAACTATTATGGGAGCTGGTTTGTTGATGATGATATACCCCTAATGTATTCTAAACAGTGTGAATCAGCTTCTAACTGATAGTTTTACGTGGCTTCTCGGTAGGAAAAAGCATTCCGAACCAATGGTAGAGCTCTTGACGATTCAAAAGTACTTGTAAAAGTCTAATTGAATAAAAATATTTTGAATTTGAATTTACTGAAGATGTATAAAACTGCAATTACCATAGTGTTCCACACTGCTACAATATGAAGTCATATTTCAGGATCTAGACAAAAACAGATGTTACCTAAAGAAACCTCATATTAGCAGCTCAAGCTACTAAGAAAAGTACATTTTCTGGCACAAAAATCTCATTTCATGCAAATAAAGGTGCTCCATTCTCTATATAAAATGTATGTTAGCATATTTTATTAGATTTGCAAAACTACTAAAGTATGTGGGAATGAAAATTTGGCGCAGTGTTGTGAATTTGGAATGGTAATTTGGATTTTCGAGACACTATGTTATTTTCTTATACACTCTAACTATATTAGTTATATTTATTTGTTATGTATTTATATTTATTTATGAAAATTGAAGGCTTTCTTTTTGAAATACACTATTTCGGTAAATGACCTAGATACTTAAAACACAAAGAATATTAAGCAAAATAAATAGAAAAATGAAAAAGTTACACAACCAACTTAATTGTTTTTTAGTAGTAGGTACTTAGTAGTTCAACAATTCATCCTTTTCAAGAATGGCAAAGGTCGTAGACCATACAGCCTGGTCAGTCGTAGGTGATTTTCTTGTATTAAGTTTTTTTATTATATCACACTACTAATTGAGATACTTTTTATCCTCTTATCTAAATAATTAAGTATAGGTACAAAGAAAATCAGCCGAGCTCGAAATCTCCACTGAAACGCTCCACACACCAGGAAAACACGAACAAGAGGAGGCAAGAAAATTAAAATTTTCCGCGAATAAAAAATGTTCAAAGGTTCCACATTCAGTTCCATGAATCATTTAGAATCTCCCTTAGTCTTTATCTTCACGCCCCATTAAACTATGGTTGAGCTGTCTAATTAAATCCCCTCGAGCTCGGGCTTAGCGATGCGTTGTCGACGATTTTTGTACAAAATATTGTAAACCGAAACGTACACTGGGCTAAAGTATTTTGAATTATTACTAGCGTGAATTTAGATTTTTTAATTCTCTTTGATTTTTAGGGATAAAAAGAAGCCTATGTCACTTTCCATATTTTTAATTACTTATACCCATGCAAAAAACACGTCAATTCGTTGCTCCGTTGCGATGTTATTGAAGAATAAAGTAATAAACTCTTTGATTTTCCGGGATAAAAAGTTGTCTGTCAGTGTCCGGTATGCAAACTGCCTCTGTACCTTTCATATAGATCAACAAAACGGATGGGCCTTTAAAGATCCCGTGGGTACTCTTTGATTTTCCGGGACAAAAAGTAGCCCCGGGATGTAAGCTAACTTTGTACCAAATTTCGTCAAAATCGGTTAAACTGTTGGCCGTGAAAAGCCAGGCACACTTTCGCATTTATAATATTAAGTATGGAAGTATGGATTGAGTGTACGTCTCGCTTTACCAAGGCATACGCTAAGACAATAAAAAATATCCATCGCAGTGGGAGCGCGCAGATGCATCTGAACGCCTCCTGAATAATTATTGCGACGCCTCGAGGCGCGTAAAGCAAAGTTCAGGGCGATTTATTTATTCCTCTACAATTATACTACAACACTTACTACACCTACCCCCTAATCCATACATCCATACCAATATTATAAATGCGAAAGTGTGTCTGTCTGTCTGTCTGCTACCTTTTCACTTTTCAGGCTTTTTACCTGCCCACGTGGATTAAGGTTTTAAAAATCCCGATTTTCCGGAATAAAAAGTAGCCTATATCACTCTTCACAAAAACATGCCAAAAAACATGCCAATCCATTGCTCCGTTGCGGCGTGATTGAAGGACAAAGCGACAGACAAACACACTTTCACATTTATAATATGGGTATACTATTAATTTACGTGAACATTTTTTCGACAGTATTACTGAAAGTCTCTGTAAGATAAACATTGTAACTGCAGCTTTACTGAAAGCGGAACAGGCAAGCTTTTTAACTACGTCCGTACATTTTTTTATATTTTATGTTTTAACATCACAATATTTTTGAAAAAACATTTTTACATTCCAGAAAGTTTCAGCATCAATGAAATGTTAACATTATAATATGCTGCAACCGAAAAATATATTTAAACTAGAGGATGCCCGCGGCTTCGCCCGCGTAGATTTCGGTTTTTTAAATCCCGTAGGAACTCTTTGATTTTCCGGGATAAAAACCCTATGTCCTTCCCCGGGATGTATACCAAATCTGTACCAAATTTCATAAAAATCGGTTCAGTGGTTGGGCTGTGAAAACGTAGCAGACAGACAGACAGATAGATAGACAGACAGACACACTTTCGCATTTATAATATTAGTATGGATAGTATGGATGTAGTGCGAAGTTTTTTTTCTAAACCCGATATGGCCATCCTAATTTATCCATATTATTCACTCTCGCTGAAAAATCGCACAATATTTTTGAATAAAAAATGAAAGTCTACGGATGTTTTATTGTGAAAGATAATAATCTCTCAGAGTAAGTAGATTTCAGAACCTGGTATAAATTTTACACACACAAAACCAACAAGCTACTCATAGAACAGTGTGCCTAATCACTACCCTGATAAATGCGAAAATGTGTTTGTTTGTTGGTTTGTCTTTCAATCACGCCGCAACCTAGCAGCGGATATGGTTAAAGATATGGAGAGTGGTATAGGCTACTTTTTATCCCGGAATATCTAAGAATTCCCACAGGATTTTAAAAACCTAAATCCACGCATACGAAGTCGCGGGCATCAGTTAGTTATAAGTAATTTTTCAAAAATTTAAAGGATTTCAACTCTCAACTTGAAATACAAGTTACAATACAAGTAAGCGTGTGAACTTAAATAAGTTGGTCGTTAGCAGAAAGGCTGTTGTCAAACAAGGGTTTGCACTCAGGGACCCACTTGGGTAGGTACAACTAATTTAAAGCCGAGACTCAGACTCATATTGACTTTACAATTGTTGGGACTGTTGGTTATATTCACGTATTCTAGTCTATATATAAAGTCTGAAAACGCGGTAAGAAGTTAGTAAGTATGTATAGCGCTCTCTCTGTTACGTAATCTCACACAAATGATAGAGACAAAAATGTTAGTGGGCGTTAACTATTTTGAGTCACCAACCAATCACAAATATGTTTGGAAAAACCTTACGAAATTCAATTCGAAAATGTTTTCAAAAACATTCAAAAATGAGTTAGATTAGAGAATGAGTTAGGTTAGTGAGTTAGGTTGGAGATGAAAAATGGTTAGCACCCATTGAGATTTTTGCCTCTATCATTTGTATGGAATTACGCAACAGAGAGAGCGCTATACATACAAACTTCTTTCCGTGGATAGAGTATAGCATTGGAAAGCCATTGCCCTTTATTTGTCAACAAGATTTTAAAAAAAAACCTACATCCACGCGAATGGATTCGGAGTAAGTATCTATATACAAAATAAGACTAAGTATATTTTATTTAAAGTAGAATCAATTAACGATTCAACTTCCAAAAGTCTGAAAGGATTTTAACTTCGACGACAAGTCAGGCATGCGAGGTAAACTAAGTTCGTATATCGAAATAAGCTAGTCTCATGTCAAACAAGGACATGCACTTAAGAACCCGCTCGGGTTCAACTAATCTAATGCCAAAACTGAACTTCATATTGACTTTGCAATTGTTTCCAACTTCGATGTAACTTTATTCAAGCGTAACTCGAAGATACATTTAGTAGACTCATTCAAGTTACGCGTATATTCAATTGGATATAGGTACCTCACTCATTTCAATCAAATGATAGTAAGTATGCTGAGAAAAAGGAGGAGGAAAGGAGAGGAGAGAGCATTAAAAAGGTCGGGCATACTCCGACAAACACGTGAGTTTAGCCGGCATACAATTATATCAATAAAATGTATGTAGTAGAACCATCGATGTATATGGATTAGCCTTTCCCATACAATTCCGTCCGCAAAAATACGCTTGAATCTTACGTCATCGTCATTGACAAAGTCAAGAGACTTTTGCAAATTCTATTGACTTTTTGAGCGCGTTTTTTATCTTCGAAGGGCCCATCCATATACTCGTACATCGATGAGTAGAACTTCCTCGCGATTTCTTTCCCGCTTGGATGCGGAAGAAGGCAGAAACATTATATTTTTTTATTTTAACGAAAATACTGTTCACCTCAGTCATACATAAAGTGACATAACATAAGTGGATCTGTCTAATTTCTACAGATCTATACCCGACAGCCGCAGGCTTGCGGTCAGCTACACGCTTCACGCATCAAGCCCTAAATGCGATTAACGACCGCTCGCGGCCATGTGTCTCAATTTTACTCCTAAGTACCTACCCCACATACAAACTTTTGCTTTTATTTTATATTTATATGTAACCCTTTAACATAAAATGTATAACATCATAAAATCTACTTAATTACCTCAAAATTCAATTAAGTTAACCAAGCAATCTCCTAATTTGTAAAAAGGACCAACCGAGGTGCTATTGTAAACAGAGTGGTTCACAATCTCTCGACCAATGAGATATATTTTAAAAACCTTACACTAAAGACGAACAATTTTAAAAACTGAATTGAACACTAAATGGTTCAAAAACTCAGACTTTGCGTTTGTAATGCAGGCTAACTTCTTACATAATTAGACTTCTGACACTGAAAACAGTCATTTGTTTCCGGACATGTCCATTATAATATATTCATAAACCACTGAACCAATACTTATAGAGACGAAAAATTGTAGATACAGTTTTGGTCCAAATTTCGCACAGGCGAAGCCGTGTGTACGATCTAAATAAAACAATTTAAAGAAAATAATACTCCTAAGTGGAAACTCATATTAATAGTAGTAGCGTAACCGGCATAAGTTTTAAACACACAAGTACCGGGAAGCTCACATGCTTGTCTGGCTAAAGTTTACAAGGCAGCTTACGGGGGCTACGCTGAAGGTAGGAGGATTCAAGTTTCCGTATTTTAATACATCATGGCGGTGGGGCATTAGCATAAAATATCCAAGTGCACTCAGTAAATTGAAACCGAAGTTTCTATGGTCATACGATCTTCGGTGGAAGCAGAGCTTAATACTTCATGGTGTGGAGCTGAATTATTGATGTTAAATTGAATTGAGTCAGGAGTCTCTACTCTAGATCTTTATAGTAATATACGTGCTTTTTACTACAAAAGATGAGTGATTATTCTCTTTTTTCAGGAATTTCAGTTTTTATATTACTGAATTTCCTAAATAATTTAGAACGCCATTTTTTAACGAGCCAACCTGTTACGTCTACTAATTTTCTACCTTTTGTTGCTGAAAGCGTGTTACAAAGTAATATAATGTTCCCGTAACACTCAAGTCAGCCATCGCCTCTTGAAAGAGTCTTTTATACAGCCTCCTAAACAATTTCAAGGCGCATCTGTGCTACAAAATGAAGGGAAACAAACACCATACTTCATAAAGAGGGTTCATCTTGAATAGGGATTGCACTGCTATTTATGTTAAGTATTAGATAGGTACATACCTACCCCTGAATTTTTTTCGTAAGAAACGCTTGTTTAAGTGTACGCGAGCGTAATAATAAGAAAAATGGAAAATGTGGATTTTACGGATTTGCTTTGTTTTGTCATAGGTATATAGACGAAATAAATTACCTATATTTTGACTAGATTTTATTTGTTTGCTTTTGACAATTTTTGATAGGGGCAATAATAGTACGGTGGCTCCTTCGACATCAATGGATCTAAGCCTATAAGCAGCATTAATTTACTAAGTGTGGTTTTACAGTGACGCTTTCGCCAGCGCGGTTGGTAAGCGTCGCGGGCCATGAGCTTTGCGTCTCTTGGATCGTTACATAGTCGCGCGGATGGCCCACGCTGACGGCAATTCGGCCACCGCGCTTACCACCCGCGCGGACGGTAAGCGTCACTGTAAAACCAGCCTAAAGATTTGGGTACCTACTTAAATGCCTAATAGTGAATACCGAGATACTTACATACTTTTTATATCTGGATCTTTTAGTATATCTTTTAGTTTAAACTTTTCTTTCTGTATAATTCCCTACAGTTTTCATCTACAGTTACAGTTTTTCATCTATAAACGTAGGTTGTAATAGAAATTATAACAAAGGGTACTAAGTATTAAAAATTAAAATACTTTTTAATTAGGTTCTTGATATATAACAAGTGTAAATTAAAAATTTATAACCCCCCGACGATCCAAAGTATCAGAGTTTTCCAAAACATCATTTTCAAATAAATAATTATGTATCAAGGCAACGTCCATCTTGACAGCTTGACATTTGTCAATTGACATAATATTATGAACCTAACGGTTATGTAACCTTCTTTTCTACAAGAAAACTAGAAAAGAGCTGATAACTCTTAAACGGCTGCACCAATTTTTTTAGATTATAGCTAAGAACACTCTCGATCAAGCCACCTTTCAAACAAAAAAAACTAAATTAAAATCGGTTCATTCGTTTAGGCGCTACGATGCCACAGACAGATACACAGATACACAGAAACACAGACACACAGATACACAGATACACAGATACACACGTCAAACTTATAACACCCCTCTTTTTGGGTCGGGGGTTAAAAACTAGAACTTTCACAAAAAAATCGCTGGCTTAGAAATGCAGAAATCTTAAACGAGCTAATATTAGGATACAAACGTTCTTTCTAAATACAAAAAAAATATCATTACCTTTAAGTCGACGGCATAAAGATCAAAATTGAAATGCCTGAAAGTTTTATACAGCAAAGAAAAATTAGCAAAGTATTCAAGACCAAGTAGAACATAGGGTTGCCTATTAAAAGAAAATTAAGTATTCGCTAGCATTTTGATCCTCCGACGCTTTCATTAGCTCATCGAGTGAAGTATTTTAATTAATTAATAGCTTACAAAAATAATGTGAATAACAGGCAGCCTTGATAAAGATTTTTATTCATAGATCAATCTTCAATATTGTTTCAAAGCATAATATTATATAAGTGAAAACTTTATTAACAATAATAGACATAGAACATAAAAAATAATTACATTCATTTTTTTCAAATTAATTAATAAAGAGCTTACAACTACGTACACGGAACTACCTTAACAGTCGTGTTCAGTAGTGAGTCGGTGATGGATTGGTCAAGAAGATGATGACATAGAACTACGCTTCGCTGCTACGGATCATCATCATCATCATCGACGTCTACTGTTGGGCATAGGTCTCTTGCAAGGACTTTCATACGCCACAGTCTGGCGCAGCCTGAATCCAGCGGCTCCCTGCGACTCGTTTAAAAATCGATAGACACGGGGGTTCCAATATGCTAAAATGATGACCATGCACCGGAAAGCGCAGCGTTGAATGACCCTCTACTAGGTGGAGAGACGAGATCAAACGACTTGCTACGGATACGTTTCCGCAGGCAAAACTGATCTCAGAGGGCGCCACAAAAGGTCCGACTAATGTAAGCTGTCATCTTCATAGTTTCCTAAATTAACAGAACAATTTTTTTTTAACTATCGCGTTTCACAGCTCATTATAGCCTCCACAGTCCACAAATGACCTCTATGGCCGGTTCACTTATATGGTGCCTATCGGGATAAATGCCAGTGTGATCAATGCCAGACGCCGGACGATATTCTCGATGTTGCCAACCCTAGCAAGGCAGTTAACAAACGGAGGCGAAGAAATGTTATTGTTATAGTTATTACTCTGTTGTCTTTGTCGCTGGTAATAGCTGGCAACACTTTACTTGGCGTTTCGCGGGAAGTTCTTTATGGTGGCTGTGGTTTATGATTTTATTACGCCCTACTTTCTCTACTAGGTACCTACTGAAAATCTTTAAATATCTGGCCTATAATATTATTCTTGTTACGTGATACGTCCTATCTAATGTAATTTATATACCAAGGCTGATGCTGTGCCCGCATCTTCATCTTCGTGGATTTAGGTTTTTAATAATTCCATCGAATTTCTTTGATTTTCTGAAAAACAAGTAGATATCTGTCTCTAAGATGAAACTATCCCAAATTCACCAAATTTCGTCAAATTTGGTTTAATGGATAGGTCGTGAAAAGGGGAGACATACTTTCGCATTTATATATAATATTTGTCTGAATGAATTGAGTTATTAATGCTCGTTCAAAGATGAGCCGCTCGCTAGGAACTTTGATAGCCCCTTTGTAATATCAAAGAGATTATGTTTTGAATGAAATCGTATAAACTTTAAGCACCGATTACGAGGACAGTTTCCAAAAGCTTTATAACAATCATCATCACGAAATATTTCATCATTACACAAAGTAACGACTCTTCAGCTGCCATTTGCAACACATTTTTGTCGTAGATTTTGATGACGCCATTACATAGGGTAAACGGTCCGGTCATGGTCCATCCAACGCTGTCGTTCCAGAGAGATCTCGTAATGTGACCTCTAGAGTAGCCATTGAACATACTATTCTTAATTTTAAAAAAAAACACGATTACCCTGAATGGAAAACAAACAAAATAGTAAAAAAATCACATCGTCAAATGGGGCCACAGAGCCGCCGTATTTGAATTTTTCCAAAAAAAAATTATGGCTGGGATGTCATTTAGGATCAGGATGATTTTCACTATACCTGATTCTGTTTCAAGCATTTAGAAGTAAGGGTGGAATAAAGAAACTCATATTATACATACATGAACCCTAAAAACATATTATACACCTTTTTTGGGTAGTCGTGTAAAAAATAGTACCTATGGCAAAGGTATTTAATAATTATGGCGTTATTATTGTCTGACACAGTAAAAGCAGGTCCAGCGCTAAGTTCCTGGATCTGGTTCTGTGTTGGCATTATAGTCAATGTTCATACCTAGTTCATTTTCATCTGTTTGCTGTATGGCTTGTAAACCATCTTCAATCTCCTCACAGTCGTTTGTATCACAGCCTGAGGCTGGTTCACTGGTATCCGAAGATATACTAATGGTTTCACCCCAGATATCTTGATATGCTTCTGCACTATACAGTCATCTGAGTCACTAGAATAGAAATGAACATACCCTTCACTGTTTACTTCAAACTCGTCAGATCTATTTGCCTTATCAGGGCTCTGACGTTCTATCTCAGACTCGCCTACACCGTTTTCAAAGCCTTCCAAAGTTTTCTCTGTCTCATCTAATTGCTCTATTATAACAAAAAGCTCTACCAGTATCTTTGTACAACATTTTTAAGTTGAGGTCATTGTGCAAAACATTGCACGCTCTAATAATGTATCTAACTCTTCTCTGTATCGTTCGATTTAATTTAGCACACCCGGCGGTTGGCCTAACGTGGTTAATTTGGAAATAATTATTGCCTACACTCTCCCCTTGCGCTAGCAAAAAATCGACGAATGATACAACCGCCTTCTAATGCTTTCTTGATGGAATATTTTATTTGGATCTTTTCTTCATTAGGAGTAGAAGAAAATACGTGCGTAGCTTTTGTATTTTACTCAAAATAAATTCATTATTTGGAACTCCTTTGTTTTGTTATTAAATAACTTTTGGTTCTTATTGCTATTGAAGAATATCAAGGTTTTAAGAATGGTCTCTACTACCGTCTTGCAATGACTTCTGTCAATTGAAAATGAATTGGCGAAGGATGTCCAGGATATCCCTCGCCAATTTCATTTTTAATTAATATGCAATAATAGCTATTTGATTCACAAGTGTATTTTCGACGTATCTACCTTATTTATTTCCTTTAATGTTTTTATCTTTAGTCTTTCTCCTTATCTTTAGTCTTTAGTCGTTGTAGTTCCTGCAACATACTCTTCATCTTGCCATCGACGTATTTCTACAATTTAAGTATCATGGTCTCCTTTAGTGTTTTTTATCCTTTCCAAAATATGTAAATAGAATTAGACATCGTTCCATAAATACAATATATCTTAGAAATTGTCTATCTCTAAAACGTATCTAAGGTGATTTCTTTTTAAACTTGGACGCGTCAAAACAATAAATATTTGCTACGTTTGCGGTTGTTCCCAAATGGAATTAATACTAACGTATTTCAAAGCAAAGTTTCGCTCGCATAGGCTTTTTATTTCAATTACAAATCCAACATACCCGTGTGCCCGTGTCGGCTTTAAACCAACGCTCGCATCGACGTGTAAACCTATATTTCGTATAAACATTGGTTGCAAAAGCCGAACAATATTCCGATGTACAAGTATTATGTACCGTACACTGCAGTCACAGAGATTGACTCGGCAGGCATTGTTTGTGGAGCTCACTCGCAATCACTCAAAAGTACTGTCAGCTAGTGATGTGCCCACTGTTGATATTTGATAGTGTCGACAAAAAGTGCTAGCAATCTCGTGATATCAAGCTATGAGCATTTAATAGACTTTTTAAAAGAGTAAAATTAATTTGGTATTACAAATTATTTTGAGCTAAGCATGACTACTACATTAATAAAAGTTAAGAGGTAGGAAGCTTCAGCTATGGCTAGTTACCACTCTACCAGCTAGCAGTGGCGCGTTCAAGTACGATGCAGCGTAGAAACCGATAAGGGTTTATTAAACCTCCATATCCCTTCCAAGATAGCTCGCTTCCTTTCGCTTTGTAGACTGCATCATCATTTAGCACTAAGTGAGATCACAGTCATAGGGTATAACTTGTAAATTGGGAATAAAAAAAGATTACTACGACTTTAGAACTTAATATTATGTCCTGTCCAATTTCGCACAAAAGGCATACAACGAGCATGACATAGTTTGACACAGTGCAGGGCAAAGCAAATCTTATAAAATATGAAAATGGCACAAGCACGAGTGATGAGGCCTACGTATGTAAGACACGGCTAACATCGCTTGCATTGGTATAGTACCTACTCTTCCACGCGACGATAGCATAAGTTTTTATACAAGGACCATTGTCCATTTCCATATCGATGAAAATCACATCACATTTTCAACTAGGTACTAAGGATAGAGAAGGGGTGGCTTAAGAACTAAAAGCACAGCGTACCTAGATACACAACCCACAAAAGGTTTTCTCTACAACTCCGCACAATGGTAGAACACGAGCATTGTTACCCTTGTTTTAATAAAGAAAGAATATCATAATAACAGATTCAGATTCTGCTATTGAAAATATGCATCTCATTTTCCCATTCAGAGTGCCAGACTACGTTGCAGTTTCATTATCTTCTTTTTAATTTATTTTCGTATCGAAGTTCTACATTTTCACGAGCTCTCGGTTCAAACATTTTTATTGTTAAGTGCAATAAAAGAAATGTAGTTTTGATGATTAAACGAACTTACCTGAAGTGAAGTTCTATCCCAATTATACGAGTTGCTTCGTCCGAAGAGATTAGGTATACATTGTAGTAATACGTCAAAGTATTGCCTTTCTACCACTTGTTTGAAAGCAGAAAATCTGCACTTCTATTTTTTGTATTTTTTGTTGGTACCACTGGAGCGTTCCCATCTTATTTAGTTGAAAGCCTGCCTGGAACATTAATATTTCACTTATCAGGGGTCCTAGGGCTGGGAGGGACCTAATCTCTTCGGACGAAGCAACTCGTATAATTGGGATAGAACTTCACTTCAGGTAAGTTCGTTTAATCATCAATTATACCTCATTGCTTCGTCCTTTGAGATTAGGTATACATTGTAGATTTTGAAAGATAGTGAAATATTAAAACACTTCTAGGTTTAATAATATTGTATTTATATTATCAATTTTGACAAGCAAAATAAAGCCAAAAATAAATAAAAGATATTATCATAATTACGGTTACTTCATCCGTATTTAAGTAGATACTTAGTGATTTTTATAATCACTGTATTATAAGTAAAAATAAAATACTTTTAAAGCTGCTGATTCAAATTTATTTTACTTAAAATAAATTTTAATCAGCTGCTCAGTGTTCCAGATTGATTTATGAATAATAAATAATAATAAATAATAGGAGTGATAGAGCAATCTGATTAGATTGATCACATTGAATACCTCTACGATAAACTCTGGCACACAGCATAGAGTTGCCCACGCTAAGGCCGCTGTATTTCGTATTAGGTATATCAATATTGATACCTTTACTGTGAGCTGCGGAGGTAGCTGCATGCCTGACGGAATAAGCGAAAAAAAAAATATATAGAAGTATTATATTTTTATCCACTGACTGATACTGTTCGTAGATACCGATTTATGCGGACTCTTAAATCTTACTATTGTAATGGGGCATTTTTTTTTTTTTTTTTTATTTCGTAGGGGTTACATTCTATCGATGTATTCTAACAATGTTTCTGCTGGATAAAGTTATCTTCGGTGAATGTTTATTAGAAAGGAACATTTAGGCAAGGTTGAGCTGAATCTGGGTATGACGATCTTGTTAGGTCATGTATTTCTACTGATGTTTGTTAAATTAATATTATTATTAACAATTACACTACGTATCTAAATTAATTTTCAAAATATGGTTTGCACCTTATGTGTAATTATACCAGCATGAGTAATGTGACGTTAATCAAATATTCTAAATTCAAATTGTTATTTGGATTCCAATTAACAAAAATTCTAAAACTATGGACAGATCTCATGGTATAACAACATCAAATCTTGAGACTGGAGGACGATGAAAAAACAGACGTTACTCTCGAACCTAGGATCAACGATAGAGCTGAGCCATGGCTGTGTTTTATGAACCCATCAAGCTTATAGCCTGACCGGCTAATTCAGATAGACATTTTCATCGGAGTTGACGCTTCATAATATACAATATACCTTTATTTCAGGACACAGAGTTCGTTCTGTCGTGTGCACCTATTTTTTTTTTTTTTTTTTACAAAAAACTAACCCAACACCATCTTGCGAAGTTGATCATAATATATACAAAGATGACGGTGCTACGCTCCTCTCTACC
The DNA here is from genome assembly GCF_905333055.1 of Maniola jurtina. Classification (NCBI taxonomy): domain Eukaryota; kingdom Metazoa; phylum Arthropoda; class Insecta; order Lepidoptera; family Nymphalidae; genus Maniola; species Maniola jurtina. The sequence goes on from NC_060044.1 coordinate 5,034,350, forward strand.
TAGTAGTACCGTCTTGATAACTTCCATGCAACCAACATAATATGCAATCAACAGGGTGGCACCGAGCAAAAACTAGTTATTATTATAAATCTCCTGTGAGCTTCACAGCATAATTATAGATTTTGATATTCTCGTAAGAAGTGGACATCTAACTCCATCTATATAGTTAAACTAGTGTTTTGCTCGGTGCGCGAGCTGCTAAAGCAGCTCGCGTGACGTGGTTAGGTTTTACTATATTGTATTAAACAGAATTTATTTATTAAGATACGCAATTCACTCTGCAATACCTATAAAACGACACCCATATCAGATTTTTTCTTAAAAGTGCATGTTCGCCATCTTGGATTTGAAAAGAAATGTCGTTATCAAAACCAGCACCCTGGAAAACTCTAAAAACGACATCCATATCATTTTTTGTAAATACGGGGTAGTCGAGGTTAATAAAGTAGGGTGCGTGGGTGCGCGGACCACTAAAGTGGTCCGCGAGCATGCAGAGATTCTTTCACCGAGAAGACCTTCTGATCCTGATCATCTTTTTCCAAGAAACGACTCTTCCATCTTTTATAGCCTCCGAGATAGACACCGACGAAATTTGTACAGCGGCCATCTTGTTTTTCCAAATTATTCCAATTTGTCTATCAATCGTTTACAACACTCTTCAAAGATTGCGAGTTTCAACGAAATCGGTTGGAAAACAAAAGAGTTGCAAAAATCATATAGGCCGCCATCTTGTTTTTCTGAAATGTCATAATTTTCCCCTACTCATATCACGCATCCAAACATATCTCCCTTACATCAATGTATCGTTTTCTGTCTCTTTCTAGGAGAATGAGACATTCAATATTCGCCATACAAAATGTATGGGAAAATAAATTCCGCCATTTTGAATTTTTTTTCTATTCATCGAGTAGACCTTCGGACCCTGATCATCTCTTGCCAAGAAACCACACTTCCATCTTTTATACCCTCCGAGCTGGACACCGGCGAAATTTGTATGGCGGCCATCTTTTCTTCGTCATTTTGAATTTTTTTTCAGCTTTTTGGCAATTGGATGATGTCATGAATGACATTTGCTCGAGCACCCTCCACCTATCTTCAATACCTTAAGCGGGCCCTTCACCCGTCTCCGATATCCTCAATCATCAGCTCTCTCCATAATTTTGGCTTACTAAGTTTTTGTTTTCTATCTGACACCATCAGTGAAAAAAAAAATTTTCATACAAAATTTTACAGGAGTTTTCTAGTTGAAAATCTCGAAAATCTCCCCAAAAGTGGCAACACCGGTTGCATATCTCCATACTGCAAGCCGAGATACACAATCGATTCATACATTCTGACTTTCCAAAATGTTGCCAACTGCCTCAAAAACGTGATCAAAATTTCGAAAAATTAAAAAAAATACAAAATGGCCGCCAACTCGTTTCACAGAAAGATTTTACACGGTTTTATAATTTTCCTATTAACTACAGAATATACCGCTCCCGATGACGTTTCAATCTTTCCTCTTGCTCGCACCCACGCGAAAGGGGATACCGTGAAAAAGACCATGTCGAAAATCACTTTTTCTTTGATAAATTCTAGTGTTGCCAGTCTCCGGCAACAAAAATACCCAAAAGTCATTTGTACAAGCATAACACATAATCGCTCATACTCGAATTTTGCGAAAAGTCCGTATTTCGATTTTTTACAATTTCCCGAAAATCTTGAAATTTCCCTAAAAATGGGGTAATTTTTTTCCTCCAATCTATACCTCGAGCCTATACGTATAATCGCTTGATAGAAGCCGAATCGCTCCGATTTTGCCAACTTTGAGATATTTAACTTTTAAAATTGCGTTTTTTCGTACCTCGAACAAAACGGCCGCCATGACAGTCGCCATCTTGAATTTTTAAAAACCACTCCCGTTCTGTCAAAATACAGGATAATCATGGGCGAAACAAAAAAAAAATAATTATCCTCGATCACTCCGTATCGGATCTGTGGCGCCGCGGTTCGGGGTCGAAAAATCAAAAATTTTAAAACGCTACGGCTCGGCCGCCATCTTGTTTTTCCAATTTTTTTCACATATTCTCTTAACCGTTTACTACATTCTTTGATAATTGCGAGTTTGAACGGAGTCCCTTAAAAAACAAAGGAGCTGCAAAAATCACATCGGCCGCCATCTTGTTTTTCCGAAATGTCATAATTTTTCCCCAGAGGGTTTTGGAAACCAAACACAACTCCCCTACATCACTATATCATTTTCCGTCTCCTTCTAGGAGAACAATTATGTCAATGAGTGAGTCAGTGAGTGAGTGGTAATCGAGCTATATATAGTATAACTAGTATTTTGCTCGGTGCGCGAGCTGCTAAAGCAGCTCGCGTGACGTGGTTAGGTTTATGAGTTGTATTAAACCGATTTTTTTTATTAAGATACACAAATTACCCCGAAAACCCCATAAAACGACACTTATATCAATTTTTTTCTTAAAAACTGCACGCCCGCCATCTTGGATTTAAAAATAAATGTCGTTATCAAAATCAGCACCCTGGAAAACTCTGAAAACAACATCCATATCATTTTTTGTAAAAACGGGGTAGTTGAGGTTAATAAAGTAGGGTGCGTGGGTGCGCGGACCACTAAAGTGGTCCGCGAGCATGCAGAGTTTGTTTCACCGAGTAGACCTTCGGACCCTGATCATCTTTTGCCAAGAAACCACTCTTCCATCTTTTATAGCCTCCGAGATAGACACCGACGAAATTTTTACGGCGGCCATCTTGTTATTCCAAAATTTTCCACTTTTTCTATTAATCGTTTACTACATTCTTCAAAGATTGCGAGTTTCAACGAAATCGGTTGGAAAACAAAAGAGTCGCAAAAATCATACAGGCCGCCATCTTGTTTTTCTGAAATGTCATAATTTTTGCCCTACTCGCCTCCCCCACCCAAACACATCTCCCCTACATTATTGTATCGTTTTCTGTCTCTTTCTAGGAGAATGAGACATTCAATATTCGCCATACAAAATGTATGGGAAAATAAATTCCGCCATTTTGAATTTTTTTTCTATTCATCGAGTAGACCTTTGGATCCTGATCCTCTTTTGCCAAGAAACCGCACCTCCATCTTTTATACCCTCCGAGCTGGACGCCGGCGAAATTTGTATGGCGGCCATCTTTTCTTCGCTATTTTGAATTTTTTTTCAGCTTTTTGGCAATTGGATGATGTCATGAATGACATTTGGTCGAGCACCCCCCACCTATCTTCAATACCTTGAGCGGACCCTTCACCCGTCTCCGACATCCTCGATCATCAGCTCTCTCCATAATTTTGGCTTACTAAGTTTTTGTTTTCTATACGACAGCATCAGTGAAAAAAAAATTTTTCATACAAAATTTTACAGGAGTTTCTTAGTTGAAAATCTCGAAAATCTCCCCAAAAGTGGCAACACCGGTTGCATATCTCCATACTGCCAGCCGAGATACACAATCGATTCGTACATATTGACTTTCCAAAATGTTGCCAACTGCCTCAAAAACGTGATCAAAATTTCGAAAAATTAAAAAAAATACAAAATGGCCGCCAACTCATTTCACAGAAAGATTTTACACGGTTTCATAATTTTTCTATTAACTACAGGACATACTGCTTCCGATGACGTTTCAATCTTTCCTCTCGCTCGCACCCACGCGAAAGGGGATACCGTGAAATAGACCGTGTCGAAAATCACTTTTACTTTGATAAATTCCAGTGTTGCCAGTCTCCGGTGACAAAAATACCCAAATGTCATTTGTACGAGCAAAACACGTAATCACTCATACTCGGATTTTGCTAAAAGTGCGTATTTCTATTTTTTACAATTTCCCGAAAATCTTGAATTTTCCCTAAAAATGGGGTAATTTTTTCCCACCGATCTATACCGCGAGTCAATACGTACAACCGCTTCATAGAAGCCGAATCGCTCCGATGTCGCCAACTTTGAGATATTTAACTTTTAAAATTGCGTTTTTTCGTACCTCGAACAAAACGGCCGCCATGACAGCCGCCATCTTGAATTTTTTTAAATCACTCCCGTTTCGTCAAAATACAGGATAATCGTGGGAGAAACCAAGAAAAATAATTATCCTCGAGTACCCCGTTTCGGATCTGTGGCGCCGCGGTTCGGGGTCGAAAAATGAAAATTTTGAAAACGCTACGGCTCGGCCGCCATCTTGTTTTTCCAATTTTTTCCACATTTTCTGTTAATCATTTACTACTTTCTACAAAGTTTGCAAAATTCAACAAAATCGATTGGAAAACAACGGAGCTGCAAAAATCACATCGGCCGCCATCTTGTTTTTCTGAAATGTCATAATTTTTCCCCAGTCGAATCCCCCATCCAAACACAACTCCCCTTCATCACTATATCATTTTCCGTCTCTTTCTAGGAGAACAATTATGTCAATGAGTCAGTGAGTGAGTGGTAATTGAGCTATATATAGTATAACTAGTTTTTGCTCGGTGCGCGAGCTGCTAAAGCAGCTCACGTGACGTGGTAAGGTTAACTTTATTATATGAAACCAAATTGATTTATTAAGATACATAATTCACCCCGAAAAACCCCATAAAATGACAGGCATTTCTATTTTTTGTAGAAAATGTAAGTCCGCCATCTTGGATTTGAAAATAAATGTCATCATCAAAATCAGCACCCTGGAAAACCCTGAAAACGATATCCATATTATTTTTTTGTAAATTAGGATAATAATTTAGTAGGGTGCGTGGGTGCGCGGACCACTAAAGTGGTCCGCGAGCATGCAGAGTTTGTTCCACCGAGTAGACCTTCGGACCCTGATCATCTTTTGCCAAGAAACCACACTTCCATCTTTTATAGCCTCCGAGATAGACACCGACGAAATTTGTACGGCGGCCATCTTGTTTTTCCAAAATTTTTCACTTTTTCTATTAATCGTTTACTACATTCTTCAAAGATTGCGAGTTTCAACGAAATCGGTTGGAAAACAAAAGAGTTGCAAAAATCATATAGGCCGCCATCTTGTTTTTCTGAAATGTCATAATTTTCCCCTACTCGCCTCCCCCATCCAAACACATCTCCCATACATCAATGTATCGTTTTCTGTCTCTTTCTAAGAGAATGAGGCATTCAATATTCGCCATATAAAATGTATGGAAAAAAAAAGTTCCGCCATTTTGGATTTTTTTTCTATTCATCGAGTAGACCTTCGGATTCTGATCATCTCTTGCCAAGAAACCTCACTTCCATCTTTTATACCTTCCGAGCTGGACACCAGCGAAATTTGTATGGCGGCCATCTTTTCTTCGCCATTTTGAATTTTTTTTCAGCTTTTTGGCAATTGGATGACGTCATGAATGACATTTGCTCGAGCACCCCCCACCTATCTTCAATACCTCAAGCGGGCCCTCCGCCCGTCTCCGAAACCCTCAATCATCAGCTCTCTCCATAATTTTGGCTTACTAAGTTTTTGTTTTCTATACGACACCATCAGTGAAAAAAAAAAATTTCATACAAAATTTTACAGGAGTTTCTTAGTTGAAAATCTCGAAAATCTCCCCAAAAGTGGCAACACCGGTTGCATATCTCCATACTGCCAGCCGAGATACACAATCGATTCATACATATTGACTTTCCAAAATGTTGCCAACTGCCTCAAAAACGTGATCAAAATTTCGAAAAATTCAAAAAATTACAAAATGGCCGCCAACTCGTTTTGCAAAAATAAATTACATCGTTGTACAACTTTTCCAATAACTACAGGATATACCGCTCCCGATGACGTTTCAATCTCTCCTCTCGCTCGCACCCACGCGAAACGATCGCCCCTGAAAAAAGACAATGTCGAAAATCAATTTTTCTTTGATAAATTCCAGTGTTGCCAGTCTTCGGCGACAAAAATACCCAAATGTCATTTGTACGAGCAAAACACATAATCGCTCATACTCAGATTTTTCAAAAAGCCCGTATTTCGATTTTTTACAATTTCCCGAAAATCTTGAAATTTCCCCAAAAAATGGGGTAATTTTTTTCCTCCAATCTATACCTCGAGCCTATACGTACAATCGCTTCATAGAAGCCGAATCGCTCCGATGTTGCCAACTTTGAGATATTCAACTTTTAAAATTGCGTTTTTTCGTACCTCTAACATAACGGCCGCCACGACAGCCGCCATCTTGAATTTTTGAAAACCACTCCCGTTTTGTCAAAATACAGGATAATCGTGGGCGAAACAAGAAAAAATAATTATCATCAATTACCCAGTTTCGGATCTGTGGCGCCGCGGTTCGGGGTCGAAAAATCAAAATTTTTAAAACGCTACGGCTCGGCCGCCATCTTGTTTTTCCAATTTTTTCTACTTTTTCTGTTAACCGTTTACTACATTCTTTAATAGTTGCGAGTTTGAACGGAGTCCCTTAAAAAACAAAGGAGCTGCAAAAATCACGTCGGCCGCCATCTTGTTTTTCCGAAATGTCATAATTTTTCCCCAGTCGACTCCCCCATCCGAACACAACTCCCCTACATCATTATATCATTTTCCGTCTCCTTCTAGGAGAACAATTATGTCAATGAGTCAGTGAGTGAGTGGTAATCGAGCTATATATAGTATAACTAGTGTTTTGCTCGGTGCGCGAGCTGCTAAAGCAGCTCGCGTGACGTGGTTGGGTTAACTTTATTATATTAAACCAAATTTATTTATTAAGACACACAATTCACCCCGAAAACCCCATGATAGACACCCATACCAATTTTTTTCTTAAAAAGTGCATGTCCGCCATCTTGGATTTCAAAATAAATGTCGTTATCAAAATCAGCGCCCTGGAAAACTCCGAAAACGACATCCATATCATTTTTTGTAAAAATGGGGTAGTTGAGGTTAATAAAGTAGGGTGCGTGGGTGCGCGGACCACTAAAGTGGTCCGCGAGCATGCAGAGTTTGTTCCACCGAGTAGACCTTCGGACCCTGATTATCTTTTGCCGAGAAACCACTCTTCCATCTTTTATAGCCTCCGAGATAGACAACGACGAAATTTGTACGGCGGCCATCTTGTTTTTCCAAAATTTTCCACTTTTTTTATTAATCGTTTACTACTTTCTTCAAAGGTTGCGAGTTTCAACGAAATCGGTTGGAAAACAAAAGAGTTGCAAAAATCACGTCGGTCGCCATCTTGTTTTTCTGAAATGTCATAATTTTTCCCTACTTGCCTCCCCCACCCGAACACATCTCCCCTACATTATCGTATCGTTTTCCGTCTCTTTCTAGGAGAATGAGACATTCAATATTCGCCATACAAAATGTATGGGAAAATAAATTCCGCCATTTTGAATTTTTTTTCTATTCATCGAGTAGACCTTTGGATCCTGATCCTCTTTTGCCAAGAAACCGCACCTCCATCTTTTATACCCTCCGAGCTGGACGCCGGCGAAATTTGTATGGCGGCCATCTTTTCTTGGCCATTTTGAATTTTTTTTCAGCTTTTTGGCAATTGGATGATGTCATGAATGACATTTGGTCGAGCACCCCCCACCTATCTTCAATACCTTGAGCGGACCCTTCACCCGTCTCCGACATCCTCGATCATCAGCTATTTCCAAATTTTTCCTCGATTTTTTTTTTGTTTTCTATACGACACCATCAGTGAAAAAAAAAAATTTCATACAAAATTTTACAGGAGGAGTTTTTGGGGAAAATCTCGAAAATCTCCCCAAATGTGGCAACACTGTTTACATATTTCGATACTGCTGGTTGAGTCACACAATCGATTGATACATGTCGACTTTCCAAAATGTTGCCAACTGCCTCAAAAACGTGATCAAAATTTCGAAAAATTAAAAAAAATACAAAATGGTCGCCAACTCGTTTCACAGAAAGATTTTACACGGTTTCATAATTTTCCTATTAACTACAGGATATACCGCGCCCGATGACGTTTCAATCTTTCCTCTCGCTCGCACCCACGCGAAATGATCGTCCCTGAAAAAAGACAATGTCGAAAATCACTTTTTTTTGATAAATTCCAGTGTTGCCAGTCTCCGGCAACAAAAATACCCAAATGTCATTTGTACGAGCAAAACACATAATCGCTCATACTCGGATTTTGCGAAAAGTCCGTATTTCGATTTTTTACATTTTCGCAAAAATCTTGAAATTTCCCGAAAAATGGGGTATTTTTCCCCCACCAATCTATACCTCAAGTTCATACGTACAATCGCTTCATAGAAGCCGAACCGCTCCGATGTTGCCAACTTTGACATATTCGAATTTTAAAATTGCGTTTTTTCGTACCTCGAACAAAACGACCGCCATGACAGCCGCCATCTTGAATTTTTAAAAACCACTCCCGTTCTGTCAAAATACAGGATAATCGTGGGCGAAATAGGAAAAAATAATTATCCTCGATTACCCCGTTTCGGATCTGTGGCACCGCGGTTCGGGGTCGAAAAATCAAAATTTTAAAAACGCTACGGCTCGGCCGCCATCTTGATTTTCCAATTTTTTTCACATTTTTTGTTAACCGTTTACTACATTCTTTAATAATTGCGAGTTTGAACGGAGTCCCTTAAAAAACAAAGGAGCTGCAAAAATCACGACGGCCGCCATCTTGTTTTTCCGAAATGTCATAATTTTTCCCCAGTCGAATCCCGCATCCGAACACATTTCCCCTACATCATTATATCATTTTCCGTCTCTTTCTAGGAGAACAATTATGTCAATGAGTCAGTGAGTGGTAATCGAGCTATATATAGTATAACTAGTATTTGCTCGGTTCGCGAGCTGCTAAAGCAGCTCGCGTGACGTGGTTAGGTTTTACTTTATTATATTAAACCGAATTTATTTATGAAGATACGCAATTCACCCCGAAAACCCCATGAAACGGCACCCATATCAATTTTTTTCTTAAAAAATGCATGTCCGCCATCTTGGATTTCAAATTAAATGTCGTTATCACAATCAGCACCCTGGGAAAACCCTGAAAACGATATCCATATCGATTTTTGGTGAAAAGTGTAAGTCCGCCATCTTGGATTTTAAAATGAATGTCAGTATTAAAATCAGCACCCTGGAAACCCCTGCAAACAACATCCATATCAATTTTTGTAAAAATGGGGTAGTTGAGGATAATAATTTAGTAGGGTGCGTGGGTGCGCGGACCACTAAAGTGGTCCGCGAGCAAGCAGAGTGTTTATTTTTAGTAAAAAGTATAAGTCCGCCATTTGGGATTTGAAAATGAATGTCATCATCATAATCAGCGCTCTGGAAAACCCTGAAATCGACACCCATATCAATTTTTTTCTTAAAAAGTGCATGTCCGCCATCTTGGATTTCAAAATAAATGTCGTTATCAAAATCAGCGCCCTGGAAAACTCTGAAAACGACATCCATATCATTTTTTGTAAAAACGGGGTAGTTGAGGTTAATAAAGTAGGGTGCGTGGGTGCGCGGACCACTAAAGTGGTCCGCGAGCATGCAGAGTTTGTTCCACCGAGTAGACCTTCGGACCCTGATTATCTTTTGCCCAGAAACCACTCTTCTATCTTTTATAGCCTCCGAGATAGACAACGACGAAATTTGTACGGCGGCCATCTTGTTTTTCCAAAATTTTCCACTTTTTTTATTAATCGTTTACTACTTTCTTCAAAGGTTGCGAGTTTCAACGAAATCGGTTGGAAAACAAAAGAGTTGCAAAAATCACGTCGGTCGCCATCTTGTTTTTCTGAAATGTCATAATTTTTCCCTACTCGCCTCCCCCACCCGAACACATCTCCCCTACATTATCGTATCGTTTTCCGTCTCTTTCCAGGAGAATGAGACATTCAATATTCGCCATACAAAATGTATGGGAAAATAAATTCCGCCATTTTGAATTTTTTTTCTATTCATCGAGTAGACCTTCGGATCCTGATCCTCTTTTGCCAAGAAACCGCACCTCCATCTTTTATACCCTCCGAGCTGGACGCCGGCGAAATTTGTATGGCAGCCATCTTTTCTTCGCCATTTTGAATTTTTTTTCAGCTTTTTGGCAATTGGATGATGTCATGAATGACATTTGGTCGAGCACCCCCCACCTATCTTCAATACCTTGAGCGGACCCTTCACCCGTCTCCGACATCCTCGATCATCAGCTATTTCCAAATTTTTCCTCGATTTTTTTTTTGTTTTCTATACGAAACCATCAGTGAAAAAAAATAATTTCATACAAAATTTTACAGGAGGAGTTTTTGGGGAAAATCTCGAAAATCTCCCCAAATGTGGCAACACTGTTTACATATTTCGATACTGCCGGTTGAGTCACACAATCGATTCATACATGTCGACTTTCCAAAATGTTGCCAACTGCCTCAAAAACGTGATCAAAATTTCGGAAAATTTGAAGAAAATACAAAATGGCCACCAACTCGTTTCACAGAAAGATTTTACACTGTTTCATAATTTTCCTATTAACTACAGGATATACCGCTCCCGATGACGTTTCAATCTCTCATCTCGCTCGCACCCACGCGAAAGGGGATACCGTGAAAAAGACCGTGTCGAAAATCACTTTTTCTTTGATAAATTCCAGTGTTGCCAGTCTCCGGCGACAAAAATACCGAAATGTCATTTGTATGATCAAAACACATAATCGCTCATACTCGGATTTTGCGAAAAGTCCGTATTTCGATTTTTTTCAATTTCCCGAAAATCTTGAAATTTCCCCAAAAAATGGGGTAATTTTTTTCCTCCAATCTATACCTCGAGCCTATACGTACAATCGCTTCATAGAAGCCGAATCGCTCCGATGTTGTCAACCTTGGGATATTTAACTTTAAAAATTGCGTTTTTTCGTACCTCTAACATAATGGCCGCCACGACAGCCGCCATCTTGAATTTTTAAAAACTACCCCCATTCCGTCAAAATTAAGGATAATCGTGGGCGAAACCAGAAAAAAATTATAAGTTTCAATTTCCCGTTTCGGATCTGTGGCGCCGCGGTTAGGGATCGAAAAATGAAAATTTTGAAAACGCTCCAGCTCGGCCGCTATTTTGTTTTTCCAATTTTTTCTACCTTTTCTATTAACCGTTTACTACTTTCCTAAATAGTTGCGAGTTTAAACAAAATCGGTTGGAAAACAACGGAGCTGCAAAAATCACGTCGGCCGCCATCTTGTTTTTCCGAAATGTCATAATTTTTCCCCAGAGGACTCCCGAATCCGACCACATCTCCCCTACATCATTATATCATTTTCCGTCTCTTTCTAGGAGAACAATTATGTCAATGAGTCAGTCAGTCAGTGGTAATCGAGCTATATATAGTATAACTAGTTTTTGCTCGGTGCGCGAGCTGCTAAAGCAGCTCACGTGACGTGGTAAGGTTAACTTTATTATATAAAACCAAATTGATTTATTAAGATACATAATTCACCCCAAAAAACCCCATAAAATGACAGGCATTTCTATTTTTTGTATAAAATGTAAGTCCGCCATCTTGGATCTGAAAATAAATGTCATTATCAAAATCAGCACCCTGGAAAACCCTGAAAACGATATCCATATTATTTTTTTTTAAATTAGGATAATAATTTAGTAGGGTGCGTGGGTGCGCGGACCACTAAAGTGGTCCGCGAGCATGCAGAGTTTGTTTCACCGAGTAGACCTTCGGACCCTGATCATCTTTTGCCAAGAAACCACTCTTCCATCTTTTATAGCCTCCGAGATAGACACCGACGAAATTTGTACGGCGGCCATCTTGTTTTTCCAAAATTTTCCACTTTTTCCATTAATCGTTTGGTACTTTCTTCAAAGATTGTGAGTTTCAGCGAAATCGGTTGGAAAACAAAAGAGTTGCTAAAATCACGTCAGTCGCCATCTTGTTTTTCTGAATTGTCATAATTTTTCCCTACTCATATCGCGCATCCGAACATATCTCCTATACATCAATGTATCATTTTCCGTCTCTTTCTAGGAGAATGAGACATTCATAATCGCCATACAAAATGTATGGAAAATTAAATTCCGCCATTTTGAATTTTTTTTCTATTCATCGAGTAGACCTTCGGATCCTGATCATCTTCTTCCAAGAAACCACACTTCCATCTTTTATACCCTCCGAGCTGGAGACCGGCGAAATTTGTATGGCGGCCATCTTGTTTTTCCAAAATTTTCCACTTTTTCTATTAATCATTTGGTACTTTCTTCAAAGATTGTGAGTTTCAGCGAAATCGGTTGGAAAACAAAAGAGTTGCAAAAATCACGTCAGTCGCCATCTTGTTTTTCTGAATTGTCATAATTTTTTCCGTCTCTTTCTAGGAGAATGAGACATTCATAATCGCCATACAAAATGTATGGAAAATTAAATTCCGCCATTTTGAATTTTTTTTCTATTCATCGAGTAGAACTTTAGATCCTGATCCTCTTTTGCCACGAAACCACACCTCTATCTTTTATACCCTCCGAGCTGGACGCCGGCGAAATTTGTATGGCGGCCATCTTTTCTTCGCCATTTTGAATTTTTTTTCAGCTTTTTGGCAATTGGATGATGTCATGAATGACATTTGGTCGAGCACCCCCCACCTATCTTCAATACCTTGAGCGGACCCTTCACCCGTCTCCGACATCCTCGATCATCAGCTATTTCCAAATTTTTCCTCGATTTTTTTTTTGTTTTCTATACGAAACCATCAGTGGAAAAAAAAATTTCATACAAAATTTTACAGGAGGAGTTTTTGGGGAGAATCTCGAAAATCTCCCCAAATGTGGCAACACTGTTTACATATTTTGATACTGCTGGTTGAGTCACACAATCAATTGATATATGTCGACTTTCCAAAATGTTGCCAACTGCCTCAAAAACGTGGTCAAAATTTCGAAAAATAAAAAAAAATACAAAATGGCCGCCAACTCGTTTCACAGAAAGATTTTACACGGTTTCATAATTTTCCTATTAACTACAGGATATACCGCGCCCGATGACGTTTCAATCTTTCCTCTCGCTCGCACCCACGCGAAAGGGGATACCGTGAAAAAGACCGTGTCGAAAATCACTTTTACTTTGATAAATTCCAGTGTTGCCAGTCTCCGGCAACAAAAATACCCAAATGTCATTTGTACGAGCAAAACACGTAATCGCTCATACTCGGATTTTTCAAAAAGCCCGTATTTCGATTTTTTACAATTTCCCGAAAATCTTGAAATTTCCCCAAAAAATGGGGTAATTTTTTTCCTCCAATCTATACCTCGAGCCTATACGTACAATCGCTTGATAGAAGCCGAATCGCTCCGATGTTGCCAACTTTGAGATATTTAACTTTTAAAATTGCGTTTTTTCATACCTCTAACATAACGGCCGCCATGACAGCCGCCATCTTGAATTTTTAAAAATCACTCCCATTCTGTCAAAATACAGGATAATTGTGGGCGAAACACGAAAAAATAATTATCCTCGACTACCCCGTCTCGGATCTGTGGCGCCGCGGTTCGGGGTCGAAAAATCAAAATTTTCAAAACGCTGCGGCTCGGCCGCCATCTTGTTTTTCCAATTTTTTCTACATTTTCTATTAACCGTTTACTACTGTCTTCAAAGTTTGCAAAATTCAATGAAATCGGTTGGAAAACAACGGAGGTGCAAAAATCACATCGGCCGCCATCTTGTTTTTCTGAAATGTCATAATTTTTCCCCAGAGGGTTCCCGAATCCAAACACAACTCCCCTACATCATTATATCATTTTCCGTCTCTTTCTAGGAGAACAATTATGTCAATGAGTCAGTCAGTCAGTGAGTGGTAATCGAGCTATATATAGTATAACTAGCTTTTGCTCGGTGCGCGAGCTGCTAAAGCAGCTCGCGTGACGTGGTAAGGTTAACTTTATTACATAAAACCAAATTGATTTATTAAGAGACACAATTCACCCCGAAAACCCCCATAAAATGACAGGCATTTCTATTTTTTGGAGAAAATGTAAGTCCGCCATCTTGGATTTGAAAATAAATGTCAGTATCAAAATCAGCACGCTGGAAAACTCTGAAAACGATATCCATATTATTTTTTTGTAAATTAGGATAATAATTTAGTAGGGTGCGTGGGTGCGCGGACCACTAAAGTGGTCCGCGAGCATGCAGAGTTTGTTCCACCGAGTAGACCTTCGGATCCTGATCATCTTTTGTCAAGAAACCACTCTTCCATCTTTTATAGCCTCCGAGATAGACACCGACGAAATTTGTACGGCGGCCATCTTGTTTTTCCAAAATTTTCCACTTTTTCTATTAATCGTTTACTACATTCTTCAAAGATTGCGAGTTTCAACGAAATCGGTTGGAAAACAAAAGAGTTGCAAAAATCACGTCAGCCGCCATCTTGTTTTTCTGAAATGTCATAATTTTTCCCTACTCGCCTCCCCCACCCGAACACATCTCCCCTACATTATCGTATCGTTTTCCGTCTCTTTCTAGGAGAATGAGACATTCAATATTCGCCATACAAAATGTATGGGAAAATAAATTCCGCCATTTTGAATTTTTTTTCTGTTCATCGAGTAGACCTTTGGATCCTGATCACCTTTTGCCAAGAAACTACACTTCCATCTTTTATGCCCTCCGAGCTGGACACCGGTGAAATTTGTATGGCGGCCATCTTTTCTTCGCCATTTTGAATTTTTTTTCAGCTTTTTGGCAATTGGATGACGTCATGAATGACATTTGCTCGAACACCCCCCACCTATCTTCAATACCTTAAGCAGGCCCTCCACCCGTCTCCGAAACCCTCAATCATCAGCTCTCTCCATAATTTTGGCTTACTAAGTTTTTGTTCTCTATACGACACCATCAGTGAAAAAAAAATTTTTCATACAAAATTTTACAGGAGTTTCTTAGTCTCGAATCTCGAAAATCTCCCCAAAAGTGGCAACACCGGTTGCATATCTCCATACTGGCAGCCGAGATATACAATCGATTCATACATATTGACTTTCCAAAATGTTGCCAACTGCCTCAAAAACGTGATCAAAATTTCGAAAAATTCAAAAAATTACAAAATGGCCGCCAACTCGTTTTGCAGAAATAAATTACATCGTTGAACAACTTTTCCAATAACTACAGAATATACCGCTCCCGATGACGTTTCAATCTCTCCTCTCGCTCGCACCCACGCGAAACGATCGCCCCTAAAAAAAGACCACGTCGAAAATAACTTTTTTTTTGATAAATTCCAGTGTTGCCAGTCTCCGGCGACAAAAATACCCAAATGTCATTTGTACGAGCAAAACACATAATCGCTTATACTCAGATTTTTCAAAAAGTGCGTATTTCGATTTTTTACAATTTCCCGAAAATCTTGAAATTTCCCCAAAAAATGGGGTAATTTTTTTCCTCCAATCTATACCTCGAGCCTATACGTACAATCGCTTCATAGAAGCCGAATCGCTCCGATGTTGCCAACCTTGGGATATTTAACTTTTAAAATTGCGTTTTTTCGTACCTCTAACATAATGGCCGCCACGACAGCCGCCATCTTGAATTTTTAAAAACCACTCCCATTCCGTCAAAATTAAGGATAATCGTAGACGAAACCAGAAAAAAATTATAAGTTTCAATTTCCCGTTTGGGATCTGTGCCGCCGCGGTTTGGGGTCGAAAATTCAAAATTTTCAAAACGCTACGGTTCGGCCGCCATCTTGTTTTTCCAATTTTTTTCACATTTTCTGTTAACCGTTTACTACATTCTTTAATAGTTGCGAATTTGAACGGAGTCCCTTAAAAAACAACGGAGCTGCAAAAATCACGTCGGCCGCCATCTTGTTTTTCTAAAATGTCATAATTTTTCCCCAGAGGGTTCCCGAATCCGAACACATCTCTCCTACATCATTATATCATTTTCCGTCTCTTTCTAGGAGAACAATTATGTCAATGAGTCAGTCAGTCAGTGAGTGGTAATCGAGCTATATATAGTATAATAACTAGTGTTTTGCTCGGTGCGCGAGCTGCTAAAGCAGCTCACGTGACGTGGTTAGGTTTATGAGTTGTATTGAACCGATTTTTTTTATTAAGATACACAAATTACCCCGAAAACCCCATAAAACGACACCTATATCAATTTTTTTCTTATAAAGTGCACGCCCGCCATCTTGGATTTCAAAATAAATGTCGTTATCAAAATCAGCGCTCTGGAAAACTCTGAAAACGACATCCATATTATTTTTTCTGATCATCTTTTGTCAAGAAACCACTCTTCCATCTTTTATAGCCTCCGAGATAGACACCGACGAAATTTGTACGGCGGCCATCTTGTTTTTCCAAAAAATTCCACTTTTTCTAATAATCGTTTACTACATTCTTCAAAGATTGCGAGTTTCAACGAAATCGGTTGGAAAACAAAAGAGTTGTAAAAATCACACAGGCCGCCATCTTGTTTTTCTGAAATGTCAAAATTTTTGTCAACTCTCATCTCGCCCCCGAACATATCTTCCAAACATCATATTATCGTTTTCTGTCTCTTTCTAGGAGAATGAGGCATTCAATATTCGCCATACAAAATGTATGGGAAAATAAATTCCGCCATTTTGAATTTTTTTTCTATTCTTCGAGTAGACCTTCGGATTTTGATCATCTTTTGCGAAGAAGCCACACTTCCATCTTTTATACCCTCCGAGCTGGACACCGGCGAAATTTGTATGGCGGCCATCTTTTTTTCGCCATTTTGAATTTTTTTCCGGCTTTTTGGCAATTGGATGACGTCATGAATGACATTTGCTCGAGCACCCCCCACCTATCTTCAATACCTTAAGCGGGCCCTCCACCCGTCTCCGAAACCCTCAACCATCAGCTCTCTCCATAATTTTGGCTTACTAACTTTTTGTTTTCTATACGAAACCATCAGTGAAAAAAAAATTTTTCATACAAAATTTTACAGGAGTTTCTTAGTTGAAAATCTCGAAAATCTCCCCAAAAGTGGCAACACCGGTTGCATATCTCCATACTGCCAGCCGAGATACACAATCGGTTCATACATATTGACTTTCCAAAATGTTGCCAACTGCCTCAAAAACGTGATCAAAATTTCGAAAAATTAAAAAAAATACAAAATGGCCGCCAACTCGTTTTACAGAAATAAATTACATCGTTGTACAACTTTTCCAATAACTACAGGATATACCGCTCCCGATGACGTTTCAATCTCTCCTCTCGCTCGCACCCACGCGAAACGATCGGCCCTGAAAAAACACCACGTCGAAAATCACTTTTTCTTTGATAAATTCCAGTGTTGCCAGTCTCCGGCGACAAAAATACCCAAATGTCATTTGTACGAGCAAAACACATAATCGCTCATACTCAGATTTTTAAAAAAGCCCGTATTTCGATTTTTTACAATTTCCCGAAAATCTTGAAATTTCCCCAAAAAATGGGGTAATTTTTTTCCTCCAATCTATACCTCGAGCCTATACGTACAATCGCTTCATAGAAGCCGAATCGCTCCGATGTTGCCAACTTTGGGATATTTAACTTTTAAAATTGCGTTTTTTCGTACCTCTAACATAACGGCCGCCATGACAGCCGCCATCTTGAATTTTTAAAAACCACTCCCGTTTTGTCAAAATACAGGATAATCGTGGGCGAAACCAGAAAAAATAATTATCCTCGATTACCCCGTTTCGGATCTGTGGCACCGCGGTTCGAGGTCGAAAAATCAGAATTTTGAAAACGCTACGGCTCGGCCGCCATCTTGTTTTTCCAATTTTTTCCACATTTCCCATTAATCATTTACTATTTTCTTCAAAGTTTGCAAAATTCAACAAAATCGGTTGGAAAACAACGGAGCTGCAAAAATCACGTCGGCCGCCATCTTGTTTTTCCGAAATGTCATAATTTTTCCCCAGTCGACTCTCCCACCCGAACACATTTCCCCTACATCATTATATCATTTTCCTTCTCTTTCTAGGAGAACAATTATGTCAATGAGTCAGTGGTAATCGAGCTATATATAGTATAATAATAACTAGTGTTTTGCTCGGTGCGCGAGCTGCTAAAGCAGCTCACGTGACGTGGTTAGGTTGAATTTATTTATTAAGATACACAATTCACCCCGAAAACCCCGTAAAACGACACCCGTATCGATTTTTTTCTTAAAAAGTGCTTGTCCGCCATCTTGGATTTAAAAATAAATGTCGTTATCAAAATCAGCACCCTACAAAACCCTGAAAACGACATTCACATTATTATTTGTAAAAACGGGGTAGTTGAGGTTAATAAAGTAGGGTGCGTGGGTGCGCGGACCACTAAAGTGGTCCGCGAGAATGCAGAGTTTATTCCGCCGAGTAGACCTTCGGACCCTGATCATCTATTGCCAAGAAACCACTCTTCCATCTTTTATACCCTCTGAGATGGACACCGACGCAATTTGTACGGCGGCCATCTTGTTTTTCCAAAATTTTCTACTTTTTCTATTAATCGTTTACTACATTCTTCAAAGATTGCGAGTTTCAACGAAATCGGTTGGAAAACAAAAGAGTTGCAAAAATCACGTCGGTCGCCATCTTGTTTTTCTGAAATTTCATAATTTTCCCCTACTCATATCGCGCATCCGAACATATCTCCCGTACATCAATGTATCGTTTTCCGTCTCTTTCTAGGAGAATGAGACATTCATAATCGCCATACAAAATGTATGGAAAAATAAATTCCGCCATTTTGAATTTTTTTTCTATTCATCGAGTAGACCTTCGGATCTTGATTCTCTTTTGCCAAGAAACCACACTTCCATCTTTTATACCCTCCGAGCTGGACACCGGCGAAATTTGTATGGCGGCCATCTTTTCTTCGCCATTTTGAATTTTTTTTCAGCTTTTTGGCAATTGGATGACGTCATGAATGACATTTGCTCGAGCACCCCCCACCTATCTTCAATACCTTAAGCGGGCCCTCCACCCGTCTCCGAAACCCTCAATCATCAGCTCTCTCCATAATTTTGGCTTACTAACTTTTTGTTTTCTATACGACACCATCAGTGAAAAAAAAATTTTTCATACAAAATTTTACAGGAGTTTCTTAGTTGAAAATCTCGAAAATTTCCCCAAAACTGGCAACACCGGTTGCATATCTCCATACTGCCAGCCGAGATACACAATCGATTCATACATACTGACTTTCCAAAATGTTGCCAACTGCCTCAAAAACGTGATCAAAATTTCGAAAAATTAAAAAAAATACAAAATGGCCGCCAGCTCGTTTCACAGAAAGATTTTACACGGTTTCATAATTTTCCTATTAACTACAGGATATACCGCTCCCGATGACGTTTCAATCTTGCCTCTCGCTCGCACCCACGCGAAAGGGGATACCGTGAAAAAGACCGTGTCGAAAATCACTTTTTTTTTGATAAATTCCAGTGTTGCCAGTCTCCGGCGACAAAAATACCCAAATGTCATTTGTACGAGCAAAACACGTAATCACTCATACTCGGATTTTGCTAAAAGTGCGTATTTCGATTTTTTACAATTTCCCGAAAATCTTGAAATTTCCCTAAAAATGTGGTAATTTTTTCCCACCGATCTATACCTCGAGTCTATACGTACAACCGCTTCATAGAAGCCGAATCGCTCCGATGTTGCCAACTTTGAGATATTTAACTTTTAAAATTGCGTTTTTTCGTACCTCTAACAAAACGGCCGCCATGACAGCCGCCATCTTGAATTTTTAAAAGCCACTCCCGTTCTGTCAAAATACAGGATAATCGTGGGCGAAACCAGAAAAAATAATTATCCTCGATTACCCCGTTTCGGATCTGTGACGCCGCGGTTCGGGGTCGAAAAATTAAAAATTTTGAAACGCTACGGCTCGGCCGCCATCTTGTTTTTCCAATTTTTTCCACATTTTCTGTTAACCGTTTACTACATTCTTCAATAGTTGCGAGTTTGAACGGAGTCCCTTAGAAAACAACGGAGCTGCAAAAATCACGGCGGCCGCCATCTTGTTTTTCCGAAATGTCATAATTTTTCCCCAGTTGACTCCCCCACCCGAACACATCTCCCCTACATCATTATATCATTTTCCTTCTCTTTCTAGGAGAACAATTATGTCAATGAGTGAGTGAGTGGTAATCGAGCTATATATAGTATAACTAGTGTTTTGCTCGGTGCGCGAGCTGCTAAAGCAGCTCGCGTGACGTGGTTAGGTTTTACTATATTGTATTAAACAGAATTTATTTATTAAGATACGCAATTCACTCTGCAATACCTATAAAACGACACCCATATCAGATTTTTTCTTAAAAGTGCATGTTCGCCATCTTGGATTTGAAAAGAAATGTCGTTATCAAAACCAGCACCCTGGAAAACTCTAAAAACGACATCCATATCATTTTTTGTAAATACGGGGTAGTCGAGGTTAATAAAGTAGGGTGCGTGGGTGCGCGGACCACTAAAGTGGTCCGCGAGCATGCAGAGATTCTTTCACCGAGAAGACCTTCTGATCCTGATCATCTTTTTCCAAGAAACGACTCTTCCATCTTTTATAGCCTCCGAGATAGACACCGACGAAATTTGTACAGCGGCCATCTTGTTTTTCCAAATTATTCCAATTTGTCTATCAATCGTTTACAACACTCTTCAAAGATTGCGAGTTTCAACGAAATCGGTTGGAAAACAAAAGAGTTGCAAAAATCATATAGGCCGCCATCTTGTTTTTCTGAAATGTCATAATTTTCCCCTACTCATATCACGCATCCAAACATATCTCCCTTACATCAATGTATCGTTTTCTGTCTCTTTCTAGGAGAATGAGACATTCAATATTCGCCATACAAAATGTATGGGAAAATAAATTCCGCCATTTTGAATTTTTTTTCTATTCATCGAGTAGACCTTCGGACCCTGATCATCTCTTGCCAAGAAACCACACTTCCATCTTTTATACCCTCCGAGCTGGACACCGGCGAAATTTGTATGGCGGCCATCTTTTCTTCGTCATTTTGAATTTTTTTTCAGCTTTTTGGCAATTGGATGATGTCATGAATGACATTTGCTCGAGCACCCTCCACCTATCTTCAATACCTTAAGCGGGCCCTTCACCCGTCTCCGATATCCTCAATCATCAGCTCTCTCCATAATTTTGGCTTACTAAGTTTTTGTTTTCTATCTGACACCATCAGTGAAAAAAAAAATTTTCATACAAAATTTTACAGGAGTTTTCTAGTTGAAAATCTCGAAAATCTCCCCAAAAGTGGCAACACCGGTTGCATATCTCCATACTGCAAGCCGAGATACACAATCGATTCATACATTCTGACTTTCCAAAATGTTGCCAACTGCCTCAAAAACGTGATCAAAATTTCGAAAAATTAAAAAAAATACAAAATGGCCGCCAACTCGTTTCACAGAAAGATTTTACACGGTTTTATAATTTTCCTATTAACTACAGAATATACCGCTCCCGATGACGTTTCAATCTTTCCTCTTGCTCGCACCCACGCGAAAGGGGATACCGTGAAAAAGACCATGTCGAAAATCACTTTTTCTTTGATAAATTCTAGTGTTGCCAGTCTCCGGCAACAAAAATACCCAAAAGTCATTTGTACAAGCATAACACATAATCGCTCATACTCGAATTTTGCGAAAAGTCCGTATTTCGATTTTTTACAATTTCCCGAAAATCTTGAAATTTCCCTAAAAATGGGGTAATTTTTTTCCTCCAATCTATACCTCGAGCCTATACGTATAATCGCTTGATAGAAGCCGAATCGCTCCGATTTTGCCAACTTTGAGATATTTAACTTTTAAAATTGCGTTTTTTCGTACCTCGAACAAAACGGCCGCCATGACAGTCGCCATCTTGAATTTTTAAAAACCACTCCCGTTCTGTCAAAATACAGGATAATCATGGGCGAAACAAAAAAAAAATAATTATCCTCGATCACTCCGTATCGGATCTGTGGCGCCGCGGTTCGGGGTCGAAAAATCAAAAATTTTAAAACGCTACGGCTCGGCCGCCATCTTGTTTTTCCAATTTTTTTCACATATTCTCTTAACCGTTTACTACATTCTTTGATAATTGCGAGTTTGAACGGAGTCCCTTAAAAAACAAAGGAGCTGCAAAAATCACATCGGCCGCCATCTTGTTTTTCCGAAATGTCATAATTTTTCCCCAGAGGGTTTTGGAAACCAAACACAACTCCCCTACATCACTATATCATTTTCCGTCTCCTTCTAGGAGAACAATTATGTCAATGAGTGAGTCAGTGAGTGAGTGGTAATCGAGCTATATATAGTATAATAACTAGTATTTTGCTCGGTGCGCGAGCTGCTAAAGCAGCTCGCGTGACGTGGTAAGGTTAACTTTACTATATAAAACCAAATTGATTTATTAAGATACATAAATTACCCCGAAAACCCCCATAAAATGACAGGCATTTCTATTTTTTGTAGAAAATGTAAGTCCGCCATCTTGGATTTGAAAATAAATGTCATTATCAAAATCAGCACCCTGGAAAATTTATACCGGGATTATTTATAGCGGGATATACCGCTCCCGATGACGTTTCAATCTTTCCTCTCGCTCGCACCCACGCGAAAGGGGATACCGTGAAAAAGACCGCGTCGAAAATCACTTTTACTTTGATAAATTCCAGTGTTGCCAGTCTCCGGTGACAAAAATACCCAAATGTCATTTGTACGAGCAAAACACGTAATCGCTCATACTCGGATTTTGCAAAAAGTCCGTATTTCGATTTTTTACAATTTCCCGAAAATCTTAAAATTTCCCGAAAAATGGGGTAATTTTTCCCCACCAATCTATACCTCAAGTTCATATGTACAATCGCTTCATAGAAGCCGAATCGCTCTGATGTTGCCAACTTTGAGATATTTGAATTTTAAAATTGCGTTTTTTCGTACCTCTAACATAATGGCCGCCACGACAGCCGCCATCTTGAATTTTTAAAAACCACTCTCGTTCTGTCAAAATACAGGATAATCGTGGGCGAAACCAGAAAAAATAACTATCCTCGATTACCCCGTCTCGGATCTGTGGCGCCGCGGTTCGGGGTCGAAAAATCAAAAATTTTGAAACGCTACGACTCGGCCGCCATCTTGTTTTTCCAATTTTTTCCACATTTTCTGGTAACCGTTTACTACTTTCTTCAAAGTTTCCAAAATTCGACGAAATCGGTTGGAAAACAACGGAGCTGCAAAAATCACGTCGGCCGCCATCTTGTTTTTTTGAAATGTCATAATTTTTCCCCAGAGGGTTCCCGAAACCGAACACAACTCCCCTACATCATTATATCATTTTCCGTCTCCTTCTAGGAGAACAATTATGTCAATGAGTGAGTGAGTCAGTGAGTGGTAATTGAGCTATATATAGTATAATTTTGCTCGGTGCGCGAGCTGCTAAAGCAGCTCGCGTGACGTGGTAAGGTTAACTTTATTATCTAAACCAAATTGATTTATTAAGATAAAATAAAATATAAAAAACCCATAAAATGACAGGCATTTCTATTTTTTGTAGAAAATGTAAGTCCGCCATCTTGGATTTGAAAATAAATGTCATTATCAAAATCAGCACCCCGGGAAACCCTGAAAACGACATCCATATTATTTTTTGTAGATTAGGATAATAATTTAGTAGGGTGCGTGGGTGCGCGGACCACTAAAGTGGTCCGCGAGCATGCAGAGTTTGTTCCACCGAGTAGACCTTCGGACCCTGATTATCTTTTGCCAAGAAACCACTCTTCCATCTTTTATAGCCTCCGAGATAGACAACGACGAAATTTGTACGGCGGCCATCTTGTTTATCCAAAATTTTCCACTTTTTTTATTAATCGTTTACTACTTTCTTCAAAGGTTGCGAGTTTCAACGAAATCGGTTGGAAAACAAAAGAGTTGCAAAAATCACGTCGGTCGCCATCTTGTTTTTCTGAAATGTCATAATTTTTTCCTACTCATATCGCGCATCCAAATATATCTCCAACACATCAATGTATCGTTTTCTGTCTCTTTCTAGGAGAATGAGACATTCAATATTCGCCATACAAAATGTATGGGAAAATAAATTCCGCCATTTTGAATTTTTTTTCTATTCATCGAGTAGACCTTTGGATCCTGATCCTCTTTTGCCAAGAAACCGCACCTCCATCTTTTATACCCTCCGAGCTGGACGCCGGCGAAATTTGTATGGCGGCCATCTTTTCTTCGCCATTTTGAATTTTTTTTCAGCTTTTTGGCAATTGGATGATGTCATGACTGACATTTGGTCGAGCACCCCCCACCTATCTTCAATACCTTGAGCGGACCCTTCACCCGTCTCCGACATCTTCGATCATCAGCTATTTCCAAATTTTTCCTCGATTTTTTTTTTGTTTTCTATACGAAACCATCAGTGAAAACAAAAAATTTCATACAAAATTTTACAGGAGGAGTTTTTGGGGAAAATCTCGAAAATCTCCCCAAATGTGGTAACACTGTTTACATATATCGATACTGCTGGTTGAGTCACACAATCGATTCATACATGTCGACTTTCCAAAATGTTGCCAACTGCCTCAAAAACGTGATCAAAATTTCGGAAAATTTAAAGAAAATACAAAATGGCCGTCAACTTTTTTTGCAGAAGCAAATTACATAGTTTTACAATTTTTCCATTAACTGCAGGATATACCGCTCCCGATGACGTTTCAATCTCTCATCTCGCTTGCACCCACGCGAAATGATCGTCCCTGAAAAAAGACCCCGTCGAAAATCACTTTTTCCGCCATTTTGAATTTTTTTTCTATTCATCGAGTAGACCTTTGGATCCTGATCCTCTTTTGCCAAGAAACCACACTTCCATCTTTTATACCCTCCGAGCTGGACGCCGGCGAAATTTGTATGGCGGCCATCTTTTCTTCGCCATTTTGAATTTTTTTTCAGCTTTTTGGCAATTGGATGACGTCATGAATGACATTTGGTCGAGCACCCCCCACCTATCTTCAATACCTTGAGCGGACCCTTCACCCGTCTCCGACATCCTCGATCATCAGCTATTTCCAAATTTTTCCTCGATTTTTTTTTTGTTTTCTATACGAAACCATCAGTGAAAAAAAAATATTCCATACAAAATTTTACAGGAGGAGTTTTTGGGGAAAATCTCGAAAATCTCCCCAAATGTGGCAACACTGTTTACATATTTCGATACTGCTGGTTGAGTCACACAATCGATTGATACATGTCGACTTTCCAAAATGTTGCCAACTGCCTCAAAAACGTGATCAAAATTTCGGAAAATTTGAAGAAAATACAAAATGGCCACCAACTCTTTTTGCAGAAGCAAATTAGATAATTTTACAACTTTCCTATTAACTACAGGATATACCGCTCCCGATGACGTTTCAATCTCTCCTCTCGCTCGCACCCACGCGAAATGATCGTCCCTGAAAAAAGACAATGTCGAAAATCACTTTTTTTTTGATAAATTCCAGTGTTGCCAGTCTCCGGCGACAAAAATACCCAAATGTCATTTGTACGAGCAAAACACATAATCGCTCATACTCGGATTTTGCGAAAAGTCCGTATTTCGATTTTTTACATTTTCCCCAAAATCTTGAAATTTCCCGAAAAATGGGGTAGTTTTTCCCCACCAATCTATACCTTAAGTTCATACGTACAATCGCTTCATAGAAGCCGAATCGCTTCGATGTTGCCAAGTTTGAGATATTCGAATTTTAAAATTGCGTTTTTTCGTACCTCGAACAAAACGGCCGCCATGACAGCCGCCATCTTGAATTTTTAAAAACCACTCCCGTTCTGTCAAAATACAGGATAATCGTGGGCGAAACACGAAAAAATAATTATCCTCGATTACCCCGTTTCCGATCTGTGGCGCCGCGGTTCGGGGTCGAAAAATCAAAATTTTGAAAACACTACGGTTCAGCCGCCATCTTGTTTTTTCAATTTTTTCGACATTTTCCATTAATCGTTTACTACATTCTTTAATAGTTGCGAGTTTGAACGGATTCCCTTAAAAAACAAAGGAGCTGCAAAAATCACGTCGGCCGCCATCTTGTTTTTCTAAAATGTCATAATTTTTCCCCAGAGGGTTCCCGAATCCGAACACATCTTCCCTACATCATTATATCATTTTCCGTCTCTTTCTAGGAGAACAATTATGTCAATGAGTGAGTCAGTGAGTGGTAATCGAGCTATATATAGTATAATAATAACTAGTATTTTGCTCGGTGCGCGAGCTGCTAAAGCAGCTCGCGTGACGTGGTTAGGTTTATGAGTTGTATTAAACCGATTTTTTTTATTAAGATACACAAATTACCCCGAAAACCCCATAAAACGACACTTATATCAATTTTTTTCTTAAAAACTGCACGCCCGCCATCTTGGATTTAAAAATAAATGTCGTTATCAAAATCAGCACCCTGGAAAACTCTGAAAACAACATCCATATCATTTTTTGTAAAAACGGGGTAGTTGAGGTTAATAAAGTAGGGTGCGTGGGTGCGCGGACCACTAAAGTGGTCCGCGAGCATGCAGAGTTTGTTTCACCGAGTAGACCTTCGGACCCTGATCATCTTTTGCCAAGAAACCACTCTTCCATCTTTTATAGCCTCCGAGATAGACACCGACGAAATTTTTACGGCGGCCATCTTGTTATTCCAAAATTTTCCACTTTTTCTATTAATCGTTTACTACATTCTTCAAAGATTGCGAGTTTCAACGAAATCGGTTGGAAAACAAAAGAGTCGCAAAAATCATACAGGCCGCCATCTTGTTTTTCTGAAATGTCATAATTTTTGCCCTACTCGCCTCCCCCACCCAAACACATCTCCCCTACATTATTGTATCGTTTTCTGTCTCTTTCTAGGAGAATGAGACATTCAATATTCGCCATACAAAATGTATGGGAAAATAAATTCCGCCATTTTGAATTTTTTTTCTATTCATCGAGTAGACCTTTGGATCCTGATCCTCTTTTGCCAAGAAACCGCACCTCCATCTTTTATACCCTCCGAGCTGGACGCCGGCGAAATTTGTATGGCGGCCATCTTTTCTTCGCTATTTTGAATTTTTTTTCAGCTTTTTGGCAATTGGATGATGTCATGAATGACATTTGGTCGAGCACCCCCCACCTATCTTCAATACCTTGAGCGGACCCTTCACCCGTCTCCGACATCCTCGATCATCAGCTCTCTCCATAATTTTGGCTTACTAAGTTTTTGTTTTCTATACGACAGCATCAGTGAAAAAAAAATTTTTCATACAAAATTTTACAGGAGTTT
This sequence comes from Maniola jurtina, assembly GCF_905333055.1. NCBI lineage: Eukaryota > Metazoa > Arthropoda > Insecta > Lepidoptera > Nymphalidae > Maniola > Maniola jurtina. The sequence continues at coordinate 5,061,567 of NC_060044.1, forward strand.
CTTAGTTGAAAATCTCGAAAATCTCCCCAAAAGTGGCAACACCGGTTGCATATCTCCATACTGCCAGCCGAGATACACAATCGATTCGTACATATTGACTTTCCAAAATGTTGCCAACTGCCTCAAAAACGTGATCAAAATTTCGAAAAATTAAAAAAAATACAAAATGGCCGCCAACTCATTTCACAGAAAGATTTTACACGGTTTCATAATTTTTCTATTAACTACAGGACATACTGCTTCCGATGACGTTTCAATCTTTCCTCTCGCTCGCACCCACGCGAAAGGGGATACCGTGAAATAGACCGTGTCGAAAATCACTTTTACTTTGATAAATTCCAGTGTTGCCAGTCTCCGGTGACAAAAATACCCAAATGTCATTTGTACGAGCAAAACACGTAATCACTCATACTCGGATTTTGCTAAAAGTGCGTATTTCTATTTTTTACAATTTCCCGAAAATCTTGAATTTTCCCTAAAAATGGGGTAATTTTTTCCCACCGATCTATACCGCGAGTCAATACGTACAACCGCTTCATAGAAGCCGAATCGCTCCGATGTCGCCAACTTTGAGATATTTAACTTTTAAAATTGCGTTTTTTCGTACCTCGAACAAAACGGCCGCCATGACAGCCGCCATCTTGAATTTTTTTAAATCACTCCCGTTTCGTCAAAATACAGGATAATCGTGGGAGAAACCAAGAAAAATAATTATCCTCGAGTACCCCGTTTCGGATCTGTGGCGCCGCGGTTCGGGGTCGAAAAATGAAAATTTTGAAAACGCTACGGCTCGGCCGCCATCTTGTTTTTCCAATTTTTTCCACATTTTCTGTTAATCATTTACTACTTTCTACAAAGTTTGCAAAATTCAACAAAATCGATTGGAAAACAACGGAGCTGCAAAAATCACATCGGCCGCCATCTTGTTTTTCTGAAATGTCATAATTTTTCCCCAGAGGGTTCCCGAATCCGAACACATCTCCCCTACATCATTATATCATTTTCCGTCTCTTTCTAGGAGAACAATTATGTCAATGAGTCAGTGGTAATCGAGCTATATATAGTATAAAATAATACTAGTGCTTTGCTCGGTGCGCGAGCTGCTAAAGCAGCTCGCGTGACGTGGTTGGGTTGACAAGTATTAAAACGATAGTATTTATTAAGATACAAAATTAACCGCGAAAACACAATAAAACGTCACCCGTATCGATTTTTGTCTTAAAAAATGCATGTCCGCCATCTTGGATTTCAAAATAAATGTCGTTATCAAAATGAGCACCCTGGATAACTCTGAAAACGACATCCATATAATTTTTGTAAAAACGGGGTAGTTGAGGTTAATAAAGTAGGTTGCGTGGGTGCGCGGACCACTAAAGTGGTCCGCGAGCATGCATAGTTTGTTTTACCGAGTAGACCTTCGGACCCTGATCATCTTTTGCCAAAAACCACTCTTCCATCTTTTATAGCCTCTGAGATAGACATCGACGAAATTTGTACGGCGGCCATCTTGTTTTTCCAAAATTTTCCACTTTTTCTATTAATCGTTTGGTACTATCTTCAAAGATTGTGAGTTTCAACGAAATCGGTTGGAAAACAAAAGAGTTGCAAAAATCTCGTCGGTCGCCATCTTGTTTTTCTGAAACGTCATAACTTTTCTCGACTCCCATCCCGCACCCGAACATATCTCCCGAACATCATCGTATCGTTTTCTGTCTCTTTCTAGCAGAATGAGGCATTCAATATTCGCCATACAAAATGTATGGAAAAATAAATTCCGCCATTTTGAATTTTTTTTTTGTTCATCGAGTAGACCTTTGGATCCTGATCCTCTTTTGCCAAGAAACCACACTTCCATCTTTTATACCCTCCGAGCTGGACACCGGCGAAATTTGTATGGCGGCCATCTTTTCTTCGCCATTTTGAATTTTTTTTCAGCTTTTTGGCAATTGGATGACGTCATGAATGACATTTGCTCGAGCACCCCCCACCTATCTTCAATACCTTAAGCGGGGCCTTCACCCGTCTCCGACATCCTCAATCATCAGCTCTTTCCAAATTTTTCCTCGATTTTTTTTTTGTTTTCTATACGACAGCATCAGTGAAAAAAAAATTTTTCATACAAAATTTTACAGGAGGAGTTTTTGGGGAAAATCTCGAAAATCTCCCCAAATGTGGCAACACCGTTTGCATATTTCGATATTGTCAGCCAAGTCATACAATCGATCCTCACATGTCATCTTTCCAAAATGTTGCCAACTGCCTCAAAAACGTGATCAAACTTTCGAAAAATTAAAAAAAATACAAAATGGCCGCCAAGTCGTTTAACAGGAAGATTTTATACGGTTTCATAATTTTCCTATTAACTACAGGATATACCGCTTCCGATGACGTTTCAATCTCTCCTCTCGCTCGCACCTACGCGAAGGGGATTCCGTGAAAAAGACCATGTCGAAAATCACTTTTTCTTTGATAAATTCCAGTGTTGCCAGTTTTCGGCGACAAAAATACCCAAATGTCATTTGTACAAGCAAAACACATAATCGCTCATACTCGTATTTTGCGAAAAGTCCGTTTATCGTTTTTTTACAATTTCCCGAAAATCTTGAAATTTCCCCAAAAAATGGGGTAATTTTTTTTCACCAATCTTTACCTCAAGTCTATACGCACAATCGTTTCATAGAAACCGAAACGGTCCGACGTCGTCGACTGGGATCAAAAACGTGATCAAACTTTCGAAAAATTAAAAAAAATACAAAATGGCCACCAACTCATTTCACAGAAAGATTTTACACGGTTTCATAATTTTTCTATTAACTACAGGATATACCGCTCTCGACAACATTTCAATCTCTCCTCTCGCTCGCACTCACGCGAAAGGGGATTCCGTGAAAAAGACCATGTCGAAAAATCACTTTTTCTTTGATAAATTCCAGTGTTGCCAATTTCTGGCAACAAAAATACCCAAATGTCATTTGTACGAGCAAAATACATAATCACTTATACTCGGATTTTGCTAAAAGTGCGTATTTCGATTTTTTACAATTTCCCGAAAATCTTGAAATTTCCCTGAAAATGGGGTAATTTTTTTCCTCGAATCTATACTTCGAACCTAAACGTACAATCGCTTCATAGTAGCCGAATCGCTCCGATGTTGCCAACTTTGAGATATTCGAATTTTAAAATTGCGTTTTTTCGTACCTCGAACAGAATGGCCTCCATGACAGCCGCCATCTTGAATTTTTAAAAACCACTCCCGTTCTGTCAAAATACAGGATAATCGTGGGCGAAACCAGAAAAAATAATTATCCTCGATTACCCCGTTTCGGATCTGTGGCGCCGCGGTTCGGGGTCGAAAAATCAAAAATTTTAAAACGCTACGGCTCGGCCGCCATCTTGTTTTTCCAATTTTTTCCACATTTTTTGTTAACCGTTTACTACATTCTTTAATAGTTGCGAGTTTGAACGGAATCTCTTAAAAAATAAAGGAGCTGCAAAAATCACGTCGGCCGCCATCTTGTTTTTCCGAAATGTCATAATTTTTCCCCAGTTGACTCCCCCACCCGAACACATCTCCCCTACATCATTATATCATTTTCCTTCTCTTTCTAGGAGAACAATTATGTCAATGAGTCAGTGGTAATTGAGCTATATATAGTATAACTAGTGTTTTGCTCGGTGCGCGAGCTGCTAAAGCAGCTCGCGTGACGTGGTTAGGTTTTACTATATTGTATTAAACAGAATTTATTTATTAAGATACGCAATTCACTCTGCAATACCTATAAAACGACACCCATATCAGATTTTTTCTTAAAAGTGCATGTTCGCCATCTTGGATTTGAAAAGAAATGTCGTTATCAAAACCAGCACCCTGGAAAACTCTAAAAACGACATCCATATCATTTTTTGTAAATACGGGGTAGTCGAGGTTAATAAAGTAGGGTGCGTGGGTGCGCGGACCACTAAAGTGGTCCGCGAGCATGCAGAGATTCTTTCACCGAGAAGACCTTCTGATCCTGATCATCTTTTTCCAAGAAACGACTCTTCCATCTTTTATAGCCTCCGAGATAGACACCGACGAAATTTGTACAGCGGCCATCTTGTTTTTCCAAATTATTCCAATTTGTCTATCAATCGTTTACAACACTCTTCAAAGATTGCGAGTTTCAACGAAATCGGTTGGAAAACAAAAGAGTTGCAAAAATCATATAGGCCGCCATCTTGTTTTTCTGAAATGTCATAATTTTCCCCTACTCATATCACGCATCCAAACATATCTCCCTTACATCAATGTATCGTTTTCTGTCTCTTTCTAGGAGAATGAGACATTCAATATTCGCCATACAAAATGTATGGGAAAATAAATTCCGCCATTTTGAATTTTTTTTCTATTCATCGAGTAGACCTTCGGACCCTGATCATCTCTTGCCAAGAAACCACACTTCCATCTTTTATACCCTCCGAGCTGGACACCGGCGAAATTTGTATGGCGGCCATCTTTTCTTCGTCATTTTGAATTTTTTTTCAGCTTTTTGGCAATTGGATGATGTCATGAATGACATTTGCTCGAGCACCCTCCACCTATCTTCAATACCTTAAGCGGGCCCTTCACCCGTCTCCGATATCCTCAATCATCAGCTCTCTCCATAATTTTGGCTTACTAAGTTTTTGTTTTCTATCTGACACCATCAGTGAAAAAAAAAATTTTCATACAAAATTTTACAGGAGTTTTCTAGTTGAAAATCTCGAAAATCTCCCCAAAAGTGGCAACACCGGTTGCATATCTCCATACTGCAAGCCGAGATACACAATCGATTCATACATTCTGACTTTCCAAAATGTTGCCAACTGCCTCAAAAACGTGATCAAAATTTCGAAAAATTAAAAAAAATACAAAATGGCCGCCAACTCGTTTCACAGAAAGATTTTACACGGTTTTATAATTTTCCTATTAACTACAGAATATACCGCTCCCGATGACGTTTCAATCTTTCCTCTTGCTCGCACCCACGCGAAAGGGGATACCGTGAAAAAGACCATGTCGAAAATCACTTTTTCTTTGATAAATTCTAGTGTTGCCAGTCTCCGGCAACAAAAATACCCAAAAGTCATTTGTACAAGCATAACACATAATCGCTCATACTCGAATTTTGCGAAAAGTCCGTATTTCGATTTTTTACAATTTCCCGAAAATCTTGAAATTTCCCTAAAAATGGGGTAATTTTTTTCCTCCAATCTATACCTCGAGCCTATACGTATAATCGCTTGATAGAAGCCGAATCGCTCCGATTTTGCCAACTTTGAGATATTTAACTTTTAAAATTGCGTTTTTTCGTACCTCGAACAAAACGGCCGCCATGACAGTCGCCATCTTGAATTTTTAAAAACCACTCCCGTTCTGTCAAAATACAGGATAATCATGGGCGAAACAAAAAAAAAATAATTATCCTCGATCACTCCGTATCGGATCTGTGGCGCCGCGGTTCGGGGTCGAAAAATCAAAAATTTTAAAACGCTACGGCTCGGCCGCCATCTTGTTTTTCCAATTTTTTTCACATATTCTCTTAACCGTTTACTACATTCTTTGATAATTGCGAGTTTGAACGGAGTCCCTTAAAAAACAAAGGAGCTGCAAAAATCACATCGGCCGCCATCTTGTTTTTCCGAAATGTCATAATTTTTCCCCAGAGGGTTTTGGAAACCAAACACAACTCCCCTACATCACTATATCATTTTCCGTCTCCTTCTAGGAGAACAATTATGTCAATGAGTGAGTCAGTGAGTGAGTGGTAATCGAGCTATATATAGTATAATAACTAGTATTTTGCTCGGTGCGCGAGCTGCTAAAGCAGCTCGCGTGACGTGGTAAGGTTAACTTTACTATATAAAACCAAATTGATTTATTAAGATACATAAATTACCCCGAAAACCCCCATAAAATGACAGGCATTTCTATTTTTTGTAGAAAATGTAAGTCCGCCATCTTGGATTTGAAAATAAATGTCATTATCAAAATCAGCACCCTGGAAAATTTATACCGGGATTATTTATAGCGGGATATACCGCTCCCGATGACGTTTCAATCTTTCCTCTCGCTCGCACCCACGCGAAAGGGGATACCGTGAAAAAGACCGCGTCGAAAATCACTTTTACTTTGATAAATTCCAGTGTTGCCAGTCTCCGGTGACAAAAATACCCAAATGTCATTTGTACGAGCAAAACACGTAATCGCTCATACTCGGATTTTGCAAAAAGTCCGTATTTCGATTTTTTACAATTTCCCGAAAATCTTAAAATTTCCCGAAAAATGGGGTAATTTTTCCCCACCAATCTATACCTCAAGTTCATATGTACAATCGCTTCATAGAAGCCGAATCGCTCTGATGTTGCCAACTTTGAGATATTTGAATTTTAAAATTGCGTTTTTTCGTACCTCTAACATAATGGCCGCCACGACAGCCGCCATCTTGAATTTTTAAAAACCACTCTCGTTCTGTCAAAATACAGGATAATCGTGGGCGAAACCAGAAAAAATAACTATCCTCGATTACCCCGTCTCGGATCTGTGGCGCCGCGGTTCGGGGTCGAAAAATCAAAAATTTTGAAACGCTACGACTCGGCCGCCATCTTGTTTTTCCAATTTTTTCCACATTTTCTGGTAACCGTTTACTACTTTCTTCAAAGTTTCCAAAATTCGACGAAATCGGTTGGAAAACAACGGAGCTGCAAAAATCACGTCGGCCGCCATCTTGTTTTTTTGAAATGTCATAATTTTTCCCCAGAGGGTTCCCGAAACCGAACACAACTCCCCTACATCATTATATCATTTTCCGTCTCCTTCTAGGAGAACAATTATGTCAATGAGTGAGTGAGTCAGTGAGTGGTAATTGAGCTATATATAGTATAATTTTGCTCGGTGCGCGAGCTGCTAAAGCAGCTCGCGTGACGTGGTAAGGTTAACTTTATTATCTAAACCAAATTGATTTATTAAGATAAAATAAAATATAAAAAACCCATAAAATGACAGGCATTTCTATTTTTTGTAGAAAATGTAAGTCCGCCATCTTGGATTTGAAAATAAATGTCATTATCAAAATCAGCACCCCGGGAAACCCTGAAAACGACATCCATATTATTTTTTGTAGATTAGGATAATAATTTAGTAGGGTGCGTGGGTGCGCGGACCACTAAAGTGGTCCGCGAGCATGCAGAGTTTGTTCCACCGAGTAGACCTTCGGACCCTGATTATCTTTTGCCAAGAAACCACTCTTCCATCTTTTATAGCCTCCGAGATAGACAACGACGAAATTTGTACGGCGGCCATCTTGTTTATCCAAAATTTTCCACTTTTTTTATTAATCGTTTACTACTTTCTTCAAAGGTTGCGAGTTTCAACGAAATCGGTTGGAAAACAAAAGAGTTGCAAAAATCACGTCGGTCGCCATCTTGTTTTTCTGAAATGTCATAATTTTTTCCTACTCATATCGCGCATCCAAATATATCTCCAACACATCAATGTATCGTTTTCTGTCTCTTTCTAGGAGAATGAGACATTCAATATTCGCCATACAAAATGTATGGGAAAATAAATTCCGCCATTTTGAATTTTTTTTCTATTCATCGAGTAGACCTTTGGATCCTGATCCTCTTTTGCCAAGAAACCGCACCTCCATCTTTTATACCCTCCGAGCTGGACGCCGGCGAAATTTGTATGGCGGCCATCTTTTCTTCGCCATTTTGAATTTTTTTTCAGCTTTTTGGCAATTGGATGATGTCATGACTGACATTTGGTCGAGCACCCCCCACCTATCTTCAATACCTTGAGCGGACCCTTCACCCGTCTCCGACATCTTCGATCATCAGCTATTTCCAAATTTTTCCTCGATTTTTTTTTTGTTTTCTATACGAAACCATCAGTGAAAACAAAAAATTTCATACAAAATTTTACAGGAGGAGTTTTTGGGGAAAATCTCGAAAATCTCCCCAAATGTGGTAACACTGTTTACATATATCGATACTGCTGGTTGAGTCACACAATCGATTCATACATGTCGACTTTCCAAAATGTTGCCAACTGCCTCAAAAACGTGATCAAAATTTCGGAAAATTTAAAGAAAATACAAAATGGCCGTCAACTTTTTTTGCAGAAGCAAATTACATAGTTTTACAATTTTTCCATTAACTGCAGGATATACCGCTCCCGATGACGTTTCAATCTCTCATCTCGCTTGCACCCACGCGAAATGATCGTCCCTGAAAAAAGACCCCGTCGAAAATCACTTTTTCCGCCATTTTGAATTTTTTTTCTATTCATCGAGTAGACCTTTGGATCCTGATCCTCTTTTGCCAAGAAACCACACTTCCATCTTTTATACCCTCCGAGCTGGACGCCGGCGAAATTTGTATGGCGGCCATCTTTTCTTCGCCATTTTGAATTTTTTTTCAGCTTTTTGGCAATTGGATGACGTCATGAATGACATTTGGTCGAGCACCCCCCACCTATCTTCAATACCTTGAGCGGACCCTTCACCCGTCTCCGACATCCTCGATCATCAGCTATTTCCAAATTTTTCCTCGATTTTTTTTTTGTTTTCTATACGAAACCATCAGTGAAAAAAAAATATTCCATACAAAATTTTACAGGAGGAGTTTTTGGGGAAAATCTCGAAAATCTCCCCAAATGTGGCAACACTGTTTACATATTTCGATACTGCTGGTTGAGTCACACAATCGATTGATACATGTCGACTTTCCAAAATGTTGCCAACTGCCTCAAAAACGTGATCAAAATTTCGGAAAATTTGAAGAAAATACAAAATGGCCACCAACTCTTTTTGCAGAAGCAAATTAGATAATTTTACAACTTTCCTATTAACTACAGGATATACCGCTCCCGATGACGTTTCAATCTCTCCTCTCGCTCGCACCCACGCGAAATGATCGTCCCTGAAAAAAGACAATGTCGAAAATCACTTTTTTTTTGATAAATTCCAGTGTTGCCAGTCTCCGGCGACAAAAATACCCAAATGTCATTTGTACGAGCAAAACACATAATCGCTCATACTCGGATTTTGCGAAAAGTCCGTATTTCGATTTTTTACATTTTCCCCAAAATCTTGAAATTTCCCGAAAAATGGGGTAGTTTTTCCCCACCAATCTATACCTTAAGTTCATACGTACAATCGCTTCATAGAAGCCGAATCGCTTCGATGTTGCCAAGTTTGAGATATTCGAATTTTAAAATTGCGTTTTTTCGTACCTCGAACAAAACGGCCGCCATGACAGCCGCCATCTTGAATTTTTAAAAACCACTCCCGTTCTGTCAAAATACAGGATAATCGTGGGCGAAACACGAAAAAATAATTATCCTCGATTACCCCGTTTCCGATCTGTGGCGCCGCGGTTCGGGGTCGAAAAATCAAAATTTTGAAAACACTACGGTTCAGCCGCCATCTTGTTTTTTCAATTTTTTCGACATTTTCCATTAATCGTTTACTACATTCTTTAATAGTTGCGAGTTTGAACGGATTCCCTTAAAAAACAAAGGAGCTGCAAAAATCACGTCGGCCGCCATCTTGTTTTTCTAAAATGTCATAATTTTTCCCCAGAGGGTTCCCGAATCCGAACACATCTTCCCTACATCATTATATCATTTTCCGTCTCTTTCTAGGAGAACAATTATGTCAATGAGTGAGTCAGTGAGTGGTAATCGAGCTATATATAGTATAAATCGAGCTATATATAGTATAATAACTAGTATTTTGCTCGGTGCGCGAGCTGCTAAAGCAGCTCGCGTGACGTGGTTAGGTTTATGAGTTGTATTAAACCGATTTTTTTTATTAAGATACACAAATTACCCCGAAAACCCCATAAAACGACACTTATATCAATTTTTTTCTTAAAAACTGCACGCCCGCCATCTTGGATTTAAAAATAAATGTCGTTATCAAAATCAGCACCCTGGAAAACTCTGAAAACAACATCCATATCATTTTTTGTAAAAACGGGGTAGTTGAGGTTAATAAAGTAGGGTGCGTGGGTGCGCGGACCACTAAAGTGGTCCGCGAGCATGCAGAGTTTGTTTCACCGAGTAGACCTTCGGACCCTGATCATCTTTTGCCAAGAAACCACTCTTCCATCTTTTATAGCCTCCGAGATAGACACCGACGAAATTTTTACGGCGGCCATCTTGTTATTCCAAAATTTTCCACTTTTTCTATTAATCGTTTACTACATTCTTCAAAGATTGCGAGTTTCAACGAAATCGGTTGGAAAACAAAAGAGTCGCAAAAATCATACAGGCCGCCATCTTGTTTTTCTGAAATGTCATAATTTTTGCCCTACTCGCCTCCCCCACCCAAACACATCTCCCCTACATTATTGTATCGTTTTCTGTCTCTTTCTAGGAGAATGAGACATTCAATATTCGCCATACAAAATGTATGGGAAAATAAATTCCGCCATTTTGAATTTTTTTTCTATTCATCGAGTAGACCTTTGGATCCTGATCCTCTTTTGCCAAGAAACCGCACCTCCATCTTTTATACCCTCCGAGCTGGACGCCGGCGAAATTTGTATGGCGGCCATCTTTTCTTCGCTATTTTGAATTTTTTTTCAGCTTTTTGGCAATTGGATGATGTCATGAATGACATTTGGTCGAGCACCCCCCACCTATCTTCAATACCTTGAGCGGACCCTTCACCCGTCTCCGACATCCTCGATCATCAGCTCTCTCCATAATTTTGGCTTACTAAGTTTTTGTTTTCTATACGACAGCATCAGTGAAAAAAAAATTTTTCATACAAAATTTTACAGGAGTTTCTTAGTTGAAAATCTCGAAAATCTCCCCAAAAGTGGCAACACCGGTTGCATATCTCCATACTGCCAGCCGAGATACACAATCGATTCGTACATATTGACTTTCCAAAATGTTGCCAACTGCCTCAAAAACGTGATCAAAATTTCGAAAAATTAAAAAAAATACAAAATGGCCGCCAACTCATTTCACAGAAAGATTTTACACGGTTTCATAATTTTTCTATTAACTACAGGACATACTGCTTCCGATGACGTTTCAATCTTTCCTCTCGCTCGCACCCACGCGAAAGGGGATACCGTGAAATAGACCGTGTCGAAAATCACTTTTACTTTGATAAATTCCAGTGTTGCCAGTCTCCGGTGACAAAAATACCCAAATGTCATTTGTACGAGCAAAACACGTAATCACTCATACTCGGATTTTGCTAAAAGTGCGTATTTCTATTTTTTACAATTTCCCGAAAATCTTGAATTTTCCCTAAAAATGGGGTAATTTTTTCCCACCGATCTATACCGCGAGTCAATACGTACAACCGCTTCATAGAAGCCGAATCGCTCCGATGTCGCCAACTTTGAGATATTTAACTTTTAAAATTGCGTTTTTTCGTACCTCGAACAAAACGGCCGCCATGACAGCCGCCATCTTGAATTTTTTTAAATCACTCCCGTTTCGTCAAAATACAGGATAATCGTGGGAGAAACCAAGAAAAATAATTATCCTCGAGTACCCCGTTTCGGATCTGTGGCGCCGCGGTTCGGGGTCGAAAAATGAAAATTTTGAAAACGCTACGGCTCGGCCGCCATCTTGTTTTTCCAATTTTTTCCACATTTTCTGTTAATCATTTACTACTTTCTACAAAGTTTGCAAAATTCAACAAAATCGATTGGAAAACAACGGAGCTGCAAAAATCACATCGGCCGCCATCTTGTTTTTCTGAAATGTCATAATTTTTCCCCAGAGGGTTCCCGAATCCGAACACATCTCCCCTACATCATTATATCATTTTCCGTCTCTTTCTAGGAGAACAATTATGTCAATGAGTCAGTGGTAATCGAGCTATATATAGTATAATAATAATACTAGTGCTTTGCTCGGTGCGCGAGCTGCTAAAGCAGCTCGCGTGACGTGGTTGGGTTGACAAGTATTAAAACGATAGTATTTATTAAGATACAAAATTAACCGCGAAAACACAATAAAACGTCACCCGTATCGATTTTTGTCTTAAAAAATGCATGTCCGCCATCTTGGATTTCAAAATAAATGTCGTTATCAAAATGAGCACCCTGGATAACTCTGAAAACGACATCCATATAATTTTTGTAAAAACGGGGTAGTTGAGGTTAATAAAGTAGGTTGCGTGGGTGCGCGGACCACTAAAGTGGTCCGCGAGCATGCATAGTTTGTTTTACCGAGTAGACCTTCGGACCCTGATCATCTTTTGCCAAAAACCACTCTTCCATCTTTTATAGCCTCTGAGATAGACATCGACGAAATTTGTACGGCGGCCATCTTGTTTTTCCAAAATTTTCCACTTTTTCTATTAATCGTTTGGTACTATCTTCAAAGATTGTGAGTTTCAACGAAATCGGTTGGAAAACAAAAGAGTTGCAAAAATCTCGTCGGTCGCCATCTTGTTTTTCTGAAACGTCATAACTTTTCTCGACTCCCATCCCGCACCCGAACATATCTCCCGAACATCATCGTATCGTTTTCTGTCTCTTTCTAGCAGAATGAGGCATTCAATATTCGCCATACAAAATGTATGGAAAAATAAATTCCGCCATTTTGAATTTTTTTTTTGTTCATCGAGTAGACCTTTGGATCCTGATCCTCTTTTGCCAAGAAACCACACTTCCATCTTTTATACCCTCCGAGCTGGACACCGGCGAAATTTGTATGGCGGCCATCTTTTCTTCGCCATTTTGAATTTTTTTTCAGCTTTTTGGCAATTGGATGACGTCATGAATGACATTTGCTCGAGCACCCCCCACCTATCTTCAATACCTTAAGCGGGGCCTTCACCCGTCTCCGACATCCTCAATCATCAGCTCTTTCCAAATTTTTCCTCGATTTTTTTTTTGTTTTCTATACGACAGCATCAGTGAAAAAAAAATTTTTCATACAAAATTTTACAGGAGGAGTTTTTGGGGAAAATCTCGAAAATCTCCCCAAATGTGGCAACACCGTTTGCATATTTCGATATTGTCAGCCAAGTCATACAATCGATCCTCACATGTCATCTTTCCAAAATGTTGCCAACTGCCTCAAAAACGTGATCAAACTTTCGAAAAATTAAAAAAAATACAAAATGGCCGCCAAGTCGTTTAACAGGAAGATTTTATACGGTTTCATAATTTTCCTATTAACTACAGGATATACCGCTTCCGATGACGTTTCAATCTCTCCTCTCGCTCGCACCTACGCGAAGGGGATTCCGTGAAAAAGACCATGTCGAAAATCACTTTTTCTTTGATAAATTCCAGTGTTGCCAGTTTTCGGCGACAAAAATACCCAAATGTCATTTGTACAAGCAAAACACATAATCGCTCATACTCGTATTTTGCGAAAAGTCCGTTTATCGTTTTTTTACAATTTCCCGAAAATCTTGAAATTTCCCCAAAAAATGGGGTAATTTTTTTTCACCAATCTTTACCTCAAGTCTATACGCACAATCGTTTCATAGAAACCGAAACGGTCCGACGTCGTCGACTGGGATCAAAAACGTGATCAAACTTTCGAAAAATTAAAAAAAATACAAAATGGCCACCAACTCATTTCACAGAAAGATTTTACACGGTTTCATAATTTTTCTATTAACTACAGGATATACCGCTCTCGACAACATTTCAATCTCTCCTCTCGCTCGCACTCACGCGAAAGGGGATTCCGTGAAAAAGACCATGTCGAAAAATCACTTTTTCTTTGATAAATTCCAGTGTTGCCAATTTCTGGCAACAAAAATACCCAAATGTCATTTGTACGAGCAAAATACATAATCACTTATACTCGGATTTTGCTAAAAGTGCGTATTTCGATTTTTTACAATTTCCCGAAAATCTTGAAATTTCCCTGAAAATGGGGTAATTTTTTTCCTCGAATCTATACTTCGAACCTAAACGTACAATCGCTTCATAGTAGCCGAATCGCTCCGATGTTGCCAACTTTGAGATATTCGAATTTTAAAATTGCGTTTTTTCGTACCTCGAACAGAATGGCCTCCATGACAGCCGCCATCTTGAATTTTTAAAAACCACTCCCGTTCTGTCAAAATACAGGATAATCGTGGGCGAAACCAGAAAAAATAATTATCCTCGATTACCCCGTTTCGGATCTGTGGCGCCGCGGTTCGGGGTCGAAAAATCAAAAATTTTAAAACGCTACGGCTCGGCCGCCATCTTGTTTTTCCAATTTTTTCCACATTTTTTGTTAACCGTTTACTACATTCTTTAATAGTTGCGAGTTTGAACGGAATCTCTTAAAAAATAAAGGAGCTGCAAAAATCACGTCGGCCGCCATCTTGTTTTTCCGAAATGTCATAATTTTTCCCCAGTTGACTCCCCCACCCGAACACATCTCCCCTACATCATTATATCATTTTCCTTCTCTTTCTAGGAGAACAATTATGTCAATGAGTCAGTGGTAATTGAGCTATATATAGTATAACTAGTGTTTTGCTCGGTGCGCGAGCTGCTAAAGCAGCTCGCGTGACGTGGTTAGGTTTTACTATATTGTATTAAACAGAATTTATTTATTAAGATACGCAATTCACTCTGCAATACCTATAAAACGACACCCATATCAGATTTTTTCTTAAAAGTGCATGTTCGCCATCTTGGATTTGAAAAGAAATGTCGTTATCAAAACCAGCACCCTGGAAAACTCTAAAAACGACATCCATATCATTTTTTGTAAATACGGGGTAGTCGAGGTTAATAAAGTAGGGTGCGTGGGTGCGCGGACCACTAAAGTGGTCCGCGAGCATGCAGAGATTCTTTCACCGAGAAGACCTTCTGATCCTGATCATCTTTTTCCAAGAAACGACTCTTCCATCTTTTATAGCCTCCGAGATAGACACCGACGAAATTTGTACAGCGGCCATCTTGTTTTTCCAAATTATTCCAATTTGTCTATCAATCGTTTACAACACTCTTCAAAGATTGCGAGTTTCAACGAAATCGGTTGGAAAACAAAAGAGTTGCAAAAATCATATAGGCCGCCATCTTGTTTTTCTGAAATGTCATAATTTTCCCCTACTCATATCACGCATCCAAACATATCTCCCTTACATCAATGTATCGTTTTCTGTCTCTTTCTAGGAGAATGAGACATTCAATATTCGCCATACAAAATGTATGGGAAAATAAATTCCGCCATTTTGAATTTTTTTTCTATTCATCGAGTAGACCTTCGGACCCTGATCATCTCTTGCCAAGAAACCACACTTCCATCTTTTATACCCTCCGAGCTGGACACCGGCGAAATTTGTATGGCGGCCATCTTTTCTTCGTCATTTTGAATTTTTTTTCAGCTTTTTGGCAATTGGATGATGTCATGAATGACATTTGCTCGAGCACCCTCCACCTATCTTCAATACCTTAAGCGGGCCCTTCACCCGTCTCCGATATCCTCAATCATCAGCTCTCTCCATAATTTTGGCTTACTAAGTTTTTGTTTTCTATCTGACACCATCAGTGAAAAAAAAAATTTTCATACAAAATTTTACAGGAGTTTTCTAGTTGAAAATCTCGAAAATCTCCCCAAAAGTGGCAACACCGGTTGCATATCT
Organism: Maniola jurtina; assembly: GCF_905333055.1. Classification (NCBI taxonomy): domain Eukaryota; kingdom Metazoa; phylum Arthropoda; class Insecta; order Lepidoptera; family Nymphalidae; genus Maniola; species Maniola jurtina. The sequence goes on from NC_060044.1 coordinate 5,077,169, forward strand.
CCATACTGCAAGCCGAGATACACAATCGATTCATACATTCTGACTTTCCAAAATGTTGCCAACTGCCTCAAAAACGTGATCAAAATTTCGAAAAATTAAAAAAAATACAAAATGGCCGCCAACTCGTTTCACAGAAAGATTTTACACGGTTTTATAATTTTCCTATTAACTACAGAATATACCGCTCCCGATGACGTTTCAATCTTTCCTCTTGCTCGCACCCACGCGAAAGGGGATACCGTGAAAAAGACCATGTCGAAAATCACTTTTTCTTTGATAAATTCTAGTGTTGCCAGTCTCCGGCAACAAAAATACCCAAAAGTCATTTGTACAAGCATAACACATAATCGCTCATACTCGAATTTTGCGAAAAGTCCGTATTTCGATTTTTTACAATTTCCCGAAAATCTTGAAATTTCCCTAAAAATGGGGTAATTTTTTTCCTCCAATCTATACCTCGAGCCTATACGTATAATCGCTTGATAGAAGCCGAATCGCTCCGATTTTGCCAACTTTGAGATATTTAACTTTTAAAATTGCGTTTTTTCGTACCTCGAACAAAACGGCCGCCATGACAGTCGCCATCTTGAATTTTTAAAAACCACTCCCGTTCTGTCAAAATACAGGATAATCATGGGCGAAACAAAAAAAAAATAATTATCCTCGATCACTCCGTATCGGATCTGTGGCGCCGCGGTTCGGGGTCGAAAAATCAAAAATTTTAAAACGCTACGGCTCGGCCGCCATCTTGTTTTTCCAATTTTTTTCACATATTCTCTTAACCGTTTACTACATTCTTTGATAATTGCGAGTTTGAACGGAGTCCCTTAAAAAACAAAGGAGCTGCAAAAATCACATCGGCCGCCATCTTGTTTTTCCGAAATGTCATAATTTTTCCCCAGAGGGTTTTGGAAACCAAACACAACTCCCCTACATCACTATATCATTTTCCGTCTCCTTCTAGGAGAACAATTATGTCAATGAGTGAGTCAGTGAGTGAGTGGTAATCGAGCTATATATAGTATAATAACTAGTATTTTGCTCGGTGCGCGAGCTGCTAAAGCAGCTCGCGTGACGTGGTAAGGTTAACTTTACTATATAAAACCAAATTGATTTATTAAGATACATAAATTACCCCGAAAACCCCCATAAAATGACAGGCATTTCTATTTTTTGTAGAAAATGTAAGTCCGCCATCTTGGATTTGAAAATAAATGTCATTATCAAAATCAGCACCCTGGAAAATTTATACCGGGATTATTTATAGCGGGATATACCGCTCCCGATGACGTTTCAATCTTTCCTCTCGCTCGCACCCACGCGAAAGGGGATACCGTGAAAAAGACCGCGTCGAAAATCACTTTTACTTTGATAAATTCCAGTGTTGCCAGTCTCCGGTGACAAAAATACCCAAATGTCATTTGTACGAGCAAAACACGTAATCGCTCATACTCGGATTTTGCAAAAAGTCCGTATTTCGATTTTTTACAATTTCCCGAAAATCTTAAAATTTCCCGAAAAATGGGGTAATTTTTCCCCACCAATCTATACCTCAAGTTCATATGTACAATCGCTTCATAGAAGCCGAATCGCTCTGATGTTGCCAACTTTGAGATATTTGAATTTTAAAATTGCGTTTTTTCGTACCTCTAACATAATGGCCGCCACGACAGCCGCCATCTTGAATTTTTAAAAACCACTCTCGTTCTGTCAAAATACAGGATAATCGTGGGCGAAACCAGAAAAAATAACTATCCTCGATTACCCCGTCTCGGATCTGTGGCGCCGCGGTTCGGGGTCGAAAAATCAAAAATTTTGAAACGCTACGACTCGGCCGCCATCTTGTTTTTCCAATTTTTTCCACATTTTCTGGTAACCGTTTACTACTTTCTTCAAAGTTTCCAAAATTCGACGAAATCGGTTGGAAAACAACGGAGCTGCAAAAATCACGTCGGCCGCCATCTTGTTTTTTTGAAATGTCATAATTTTTCCCCAGAGGGTTCCCGAAACCGAACACAACTCCCCTACATCATTATATCATTTTCCGTCTCCTTCTAGGAGAACAATTATGTCAATGAGTGAGTGAGTCAGTGAGTGGTAATTGAGCTATATATAGTATAATTTTGCTCGGTGCGCGAGCTGCTAAAGCAGCTCGCGTGACGTGGTAAGGTTAACTTTATTATCTAAACCAAATTGATTTATTAAGATAAAATAAAATATAAAAAACCCATAAAATGACAGGCATTTCTATTTTTTGTAGAAAATGTAAGTCCGCCATCTTGGATTTGAAAATAAATGTCATTATCAAAATCAGCACCCCGGGAAACCCTGAAAACGACATCCATATTATTTTTTGTAGATTAGGATAATAATTTAGTAGGGTGCGTGGGTGCGCGGACCACTAAAGTGGTCCGCGAGCATGCAGAGTTTGTTCCACCGAGTAGACCTTCGGACCCTGATTATCTTTTGCCAAGAAACCACTCTTCCATCTTTTATAGCCTCCGAGATAGACAACGACGAAATTTGTACGGCGGCCATCTTGTTTATCCAAAATTTTCCACTTTTTTTATTAATCGTTTACTACTTTCTTCAAAGGTTGCGAGTTTCAACGAAATCGGTTGGAAAACAAAAGAGTTGCAAAAATCACGTCGGTCGCCATCTTGTTTTTCTGAAATGTCATAATTTTTTCCTACTCATATCGCGCATCCAAATATATCTCCAACACATCAATGTATCGTTTTCTGTCTCTTTCTAGGAGAATGAGACATTCAATATTCGCCATACAAAATGTATGGGAAAATAAATTCCGCCATTTTGAATTTTTTTTCTATTCATCGAGTAGACCTTTGGATCCTGATCCTCTTTTGCCAAGAAACCGCACCTCCATCTTTTATACCCTCCGAGCTGGACGCCGGCGAAATTTGTATGGCGGCCATCTTTTCTTCGCCATTTTGAATTTTTTTTCAGCTTTTTGGCAATTGGATGATGTCATGACTGACATTTGGTCGAGCACCCCCCACCTATCTTCAATACCTTGAGCGGACCCTTCACCCGTCTCCGACATCTTCGATCATCAGCTATTTCCAAATTTTTCCTCGATTTTTTTTTTGTTTTCTATACGAAACCATCAGTGAAAACAAAAAATTTCATACAAAATTTTACAGGAGGAGTTTTTGGGGAAAATCTCGAAAATCTCCCCAAATGTGGTAACACTGTTTACATATATCGATACTGCTGGTTGAGTCACACAATCGATTCATACATGTCGACTTTCCAAAATGTTGCCAACTGCCTCAAAAACGTGATCAAAATTTCGGAAAATTTAAAGAAAATACAAAATGGCCGTCAACTTTTTTTGCAGAAGCAAATTACATAGTTTTACAATTTTTCCATTAACTGCAGGATATACCGCTCCCGATGACGTTTCAATCTCTCATCTCGCTCGCACCCACGCGAAAGGGGATACCGTGAAAAAGACCGTGTCGAAAATCACTTTTTTTTTGATAAATTCCAGTGTTGCCAGTCTCCGGCGACAAAAATACCCAAATGTCATTTGTACGAGCAAAACACGTAATCACTCATACTCGGATTTTGCTAAAAGTGCGTATTTCGATTTTTTACAATTTCCCGAAAATCTTGAAATTTCCCTAAAAATGTGGTAATTTTTTCCCACCGATCTATACCTCGAGTCTATACGTACAACCGCTTCATAGAAGCCGAATCGCTCCGATGTTGCCAACTTTGAGATATTTAACTTTTAAAATTGCGTTTTTTCGTACCTCTAACAAAACGGCCGCCATGACAGCCGCCATCTTGAATTTTTAAAAGCCACTCCCGTTCTGTCAAAATACAGGATAATCGTGGGCGAAACCAGAAAAAATAATTATCCTCGATTACCCCGTTTCGGATCTGTGACGCCGCGGTTCGGGGTCGAAAAATTAAAAATTTTGAAACGCTACGGCTCGGCCGCCATCTTGTTTTTCCAATTTTTTCCACATTTTCTGTTAACCGTTTACTACATTCTTCAATAGTTGCGAGTTTGAACGGAGTCCCTTAGAAAACAACGGAGCTGCAAAAATCACGGCGGCCGCCATCTTGTTTTTCCGAAATGTCATAATTTTTCCCCAGTTGACTCCCCCACCCGAACACATCTCCCCTACATCATTATATCATTTTCCTTCTCTTTCTAGGAGAACAATTATGTCAATGAGTGAGTGAGTGGTAATCGAGCTATATATAGTATAACTAGTGTTTTGCTCGGTGCGCGAGCTGCTAAAGCAGCTCGCGTGACGTGGTTAGGTTTTACTATATTGTATTAAACAGAATTTATTTATTAAGATACGCAATTCACTCTGCAATACCTATAAAACGACACCCATATCAGATTTTTTCTTAAAAGTGCATGTTCGCCATCTTGGATTTGAAAAGAAATGTCGTTATCAAAACCAGCACCCTGGAAAACTCTAAAAACGACATCCATATCATTTTTTGTAAATACGGGGTAGTCGAGGTTAATAAAGTAGGGTGCGTGGGTGCGCGGACCACTAAAGTGGTCCGCGAGCATGCAGAGATTCTTTCACCGAGAAGACCTTCTGATCCTGATCATCTTTTTCCAAGAAACGACTCTTCCATCTTTTATAGCCTCCGAGATAGACACCGACGAAATTTGTACAGCGGCCATCTTGTTTTTCCAAATTATTCCAATTTGTCTATCAATCGTTTACAACACTCTTCAAAGATTGCGAGTTTCAACGAAATCGGTTGGAAAACAAAAGAGTTGCAAAAATCATATAGGCCGCCATCTTGTTTTTCTGAAATGTCATAATTTTCCCCTACTCATATCACGCATCCAAACATATCTCCCTTACATCAATGTATCGTTTTCTGTCTCTTTCTAGGAGAATGAGACATTCAATATTCGCCATACAAAATGTATGGGAAAATAAATTCCGCCATTTTGAATTTTTTTTCTATTCATCGAGTAGACCTTCGGACCCTGATCATCTCTTGCCAAGAAACCACACTTCCATCTTTTATACCCTCCGAGCTGGACACCGGCGAAATTTGTATGGCGGCCATCTTTTCTTCGTCATTTTGAATTTTTTTTCAGCTTTTTGGCAATTGGATGATGTCATGAATGACATTTGCTCGAGCACCCTCCACCTATCTTCAATACCTTAAGCGGGCCCTTCACCCGTCTCCGATATCCTCAATCATCAGCTCTCTCCATAATTTTGGCTTACTAAGTTTTTGTTTTCTATCTGACACCATCAGTGAAAAAAAAAATTTTCATACAAAATTTTACAGGAGTTTTCTAGTTGAAAATCTCGAAAATCTCCCCAAAAGTGGCAACACCGGTTGCATATCTCCATACTGCAAGCCGAGATACACAATCGATTCATACATTCTGACTTTCCAAAATGTTGCCAACTGCCTCAAAAACGTGATCAAAATTTCGAAAAATTAAAAAAAATACAAAATGGCCGCCAACTCGTTTCACAGAAAGATTTTACACGGTTTTATAATTTTCCTATTAACTACAGAATATACCGCTCCCGATGACGTTTCAATCTTTCCTCTTGCTCGCACCCACGCGAAAGGGGATACCGTGAAAAAGACCATGTCGAAAATCACTTTTTCTTTGATAAATTCTAGTGTTGCCAGTCTCCGGCAACAAAAATACCCAAAAGTCATTTGTACAAGCATAACACATAATCGCTCATACTCGAATTTTGCGAAAAGTCCGTATTTCGATTTTTTACAATTTCCCGAAAATCTTGAAATTTCCCTAAAAATGGGGTAATTTTTTTCCTCCAATCTATACCTCGAGCCTATACGTATAATCGCTTGATAGAAGCCGAATCGCTCCGATTTTGCCAACTTTGAGATATTTAACTTTTAAAATTGCGTTTTTTCGTACCTCGAACAAAACGGCCGCCATGACAGTCGCCATCTTGAATTTTTAAAAACCACTCCCGTTCTGTCAAAATACAGGATAATCATGGGCGAAACAAAAAAAAAATAATTATCCTCGATCACTCCGTATCGGATCTGTGGCGCCGCGGTTCGGGGTCGAAAAATCAAAAATTTTAAAACGCTACGGCTCGGCCGCCATCTTGTTTTTCCAATTTTTTTCACATATTCTCTTAACCGTTTACTACATTCTTTGATAATTGCGAGTTTGAACGGAGTCCCTTAAAAAACAAAGGAGCTGCAAAAATCACATCGGCCGCCATCTTGTTTTTCCGAAATGTCATAATTTTTCCCCAGAGGGTTTTGGAAACCAAACACAACTCCCCTACATCACTATATCATTTTCCGTCTCCTTCTAGGAGAACAATTATGTCAATGAGTGAGTCAGTGAGTGAGTGGTAATCGAGCTATATATAGTATAATAACTAGTATTTTGCTCGGTGCGCGAGCTGCTAAAGCAGCTCGCGTGACGTGGTAAGGTTAACTTTACTATATAAAACCAAATTGATTTATTAAGATACATAAATTACCCCGAAAACCCCCATAAAATGACAGGCATTTCTATTTTTTGTAGAAAATGTAAGTCCGCCATCTTGGATTTGAAAATAAATGTCATTATCAAAATCAGCACCCTGGAAAATTTATACCGGGATTATTTATAGCGGGATATACCGCTCCCGATGACGTTTCAATCTTTCCTCTCGCTCGCACCCACGCGAAAGGGGATACCGTGAAAAAGACCGCGTCGAAAATCACTTTTACTTTGATAAATTCCAGTGTTGCCAGTCTCCGGTGACAAAAATACCCAAATGTCATTTGTACGAGCAAAACACGTAATCGCTCATACTCGGATTTTGCAAAAAGTCCGTATTTCGATTTTTTACAATTTCCCGAAAATCTTAAAATTTCCCGAAAAATGGGGTAATTTTTCCCCACCAATCTATACCTCAAGTTCATATGTACAATCGCTTCATAGAAGCCGAATCGCTCTGATGTTGCCAACTTTGAGATATTTGAATTTTAAAATTGCGTTTTTTCGTACCTCTAACATAATGGCCGCCACGACAGCCGCCATCTTGAATTTTTAAAAACCACTCTCGTTCTGTCAAAATACAGGATAATCGTGGGCGAAACCAGAAAAAATAACTATCCTCGATTACCCCGTCTCGGATCTGTGGCGCCGCGGTTCGGGGTCGAAAAATCAAAAATTTTGAAACGCTACGACTCGGCCGCCATCTTGTTTTTCCAATTTTTTCCACATTTTCTGGTAACCGTTTACTACTTTCTTCAAAGTTTCCAAAATTCGACGAAATCGGTTGGAAAACAACGGAGCTGCAAAAATCACGTCGGCCGCCATCTTGTTTTTTTGAAATGTCATAATTTTTCCCCAGAGGGTTCCCGAAACCGAACACAACTCCCCTACATCATTATATCATTTTCCGTCTCCTTCTAGGAGAACAATTATGTCAATGAGTGAGTGAGTCAGTGAGTGGTAATTGAGCTATATATAGTATAATTTTGCTCGGTGCGCGAGCTGCTAAAGCAGCTCGCGTGACGTGGTAAGGTTAACTTTATTATCTAAACCAAATTGATTTATTAAGATAAAATAAAATATAAAAAACCCATAAAATGACAGGCATTTCTATTTTTTGTAGAAAATGTAAGTCCGCCATCTTGGATTTGAAAATAAATGTCATTATCAAAATCAGCACCCCGGGAAACCCTGAAAACGACATCCATATTATTTTTTGTAGATTAGGATAATAATTTAGTAGGGTGCGTGGGTGCGCGGACCACTAAAGTGGTCCGCGAGCATGCAGAGTTTGTTCCACCGAGTAGACCTTCGGACCCTGATTATCTTTTGCCAAGAAACCACTCTTCCATCTTTTATAGCCTCCGAGATAGACAACGACGAAATTTGTACGGCGGCCATCTTGTTTATCCAAAATTTTCCACTTTTTTTATTAATCGTTTACTACTTTCTTCAAAGGTTGCGAGTTTCAACGAAATCGGTTGGAAAACAAAAGAGTTGCAAAAATCACGTCGGTCGCCATCTTGTTTTTCTGAAATGTCATAATTTTTTCCTACTCATATCGCGCATCCAAATATATCTCCAACACATCAATGTATCGTTTTCTGTCTCTTTCTAGGAGAATGAGACATTCAATATTCGCCATACAAAATGTATGGGAAAATAAATTCCGCCATTTTGAATTTTTTTTCTATTCATCGAGTAGACCTTTGGATCCTGATCCTCTTTTGCCAAGAAACCGCACCTCCATCTTTTATACCCTCCGAGCTGGACGCCGGCGAAATTTGTATGGCGGCCATCTTTTCTTCGCCATTTTGAATTTTTTTTCAGCTTTTTGGCAATTGGATGATGTCATGACTGACATTTGGTCGAGCACCCCCCACCTATCTTCAATACCTTGAGCGGACCCTTCACCCGTCTCCGACATCTTCGATCATCAGCTATTTCCAAATTTTTCCTCGATTTTTTTTTTGTTTTCTATACGAAACCATCAGTGAAAACAAAAAATTTCATACAAAATTTTACAGGAGGAGTTTTTGGGGAAAATCTCGAAAATCTCCCCAAATGTGGTAACACTGTTTACATATATCGATACTGCTGGTTGAGTCACACAATCGATTCATACATGTCGACTTTCCAAAATGTTGCCAACTGCCTCAAAAACGTGATCAAAATTTCGGAAAATTTAAAGAAAATACAAAATGGCCGTCAACTTTTTTTGCAGAAGCAAATTACATAGTTTTACAATTTTTCCATTAACTGCAGGATATACCGCTCCCGATGACGTTTCAATCTCTCATCTCGCTTGCACCCACGCGAAATGATCGTCCCTGAAAAAAGACCCCGTCGAAAATCACTTTTTCCGCCATTTTGAATTTTTTTTCTATTCATCGAGTAGACCTTTGGATCCTGATCCTCTTTTGCCAAGAAACCACACTTCCATCTTTTATACCCTCCGAGCTGGACGCCGGCGAAATTTGTATGGCGGCCATCTTTTCTTCGCCATTTTGAATTTTTTTTCAGCTTTTTGGCAATTGGATGACGTCATGAATGACATTTGGTCGAGCACCCCCCACCTATCTTCAATACCTTGAGCGGACCCTTCACCCGTCTCCGACATCCTCGATCATCAGCTATTTCCAAATTTTTCCTCGATTTTTTTTTTGTTTTCTATACGAAACCATCAGTGAAAAAAAAATATTCCATACAAAATTTTACAGGAGGAGTTTTTGGGGAAAATCTCGAAAATCTCCCCAAATGTGGCAACACTGTTTACATATTTCGATACTGCTGGTTGAGTCACACAATCGATTGATACATGTCGACTTTCCAAAATGTTGCCAACTGCCTCAAAAACGTGATCAAAATTTCGGAAAATTTGAAGAAAATACAAAATGGCCACCAACTCTTTTTGCAGAAGCAAATTAGATAATTTTACAACTTTCCTATTAACTACAGGATATACCGCTCCCGATGACGTTTCAATCTCTCCTCTCGCTCGCACCCACGCGAAATGATCGTCCCTGAAAAAAGACAATGTCGAAAATCACTTTTTTTTTGATAAATTCCAGTGTTGCCAGTCTCCGGCGACAAAAATACCCAAATGTCATTTGTACGAGCAAAACACATAATCGCTCATACTCGGATTTTGCGAAAAGTCCGTATTTCGATTTTTTACATTTTCCCCAAAATCTTGAAATTTCCCGAAAAATGGGGTAGTTTTTCCCCACCAATCTATACCTTAAGTTCATACGTACAATCGCTTCATAGAAGCCGAATCGCTTCGATGTTGCCAAGTTTGAGATATTCGAATTTTAAAATTGCGTTTTTTCGTACCTCGAACAAAACGGCCGCCATGACAGCCGCCATCTTGAATTTTTAAAAACCACTCCCGTTCTGTCAAAATACAGGATAATCGTGGGCGAAACACGAAAAAATAATTATCCTCGATTACCCCGTTTCCGATCTGTGGCGCCGCGGTTCGGGGTCGAAAAATCAAAATTTTGAAAACACTACGGTTCAGCCGCCATCTTGTTTTTTCAATTTTTTCGACATTTTCCATTAATCGTTTACTACATTCTTTAATAGTTGCGAGTTTGAACGGATTCCCTTAAAAAACAAAGGAGCTGCAAAAATCACGTCGGCCGCCATCTTGTTTTTCTAAAATGTCATAATTTTTCCCCAGAGGGTTCCCGAATCCGAACACATCTTCCCTACATCATTATATCATTTTCCGTCTCTTTCTAGGAGAACAATTATGTCAATGAGTGAGTCAGTGAGTGGTAATCGAGCTATATATAGTATAAATAACTAGTATTTTGCTCGGTGCGCGTGACGTGGTTAGGTTTATGAGTTGTATTAAACCGATTTTTTTTATTAAGATACACAAATTACCCCGAAAACCCCATAAAACGACACTTATATCAATTTTTTTCTTAAAAACTGCACGCCCGCCATCTTGGATTTAAAAATAAATGTCGTTATCAAAATCAGCACCCTGGAAAACTCTGAAAACAACATCCATATCATTTTTTGTAAAAACGGGGTAGTTGAGGTTAATAAAGTAGGGTGCGTGGGTGCGCGGACCACTAAAGTGGTCCGCGAGCATGCAGAGTTTGTTTCACCGAGTAGACCTTCGGACCCTGATCATCTTTTGCCAAGAAACCACTCTTCCATCTTTTATAGCCTCCGAGATAGACACCGACGAAATTTTTACGGCGGCCATCTTGTTATTCCAAAATTTTCCACTTTTTCTATTAATCGTTTACTACATTCTTCAAAGATTGCGAGTTTCAACGAAATCGGTTGGAAAACAAAAGAGTCGCAAAAATCATACAGGCCGCCATCTTGTTTTTCTGAAATGTCATAATTTTTGCCCTACTCGCCTCCCCCACCCAAACACATCTCCCCTACATTATTGTATCGTTTTCTGTCTCTTTCTAGGAGAATGAGACATTCAATATTCGCCATACAAAATGTATGGGAAAATAAATTCCGCCATTTTGAATTTTTTTTCTATTCATCGAGTAGACCTTTGGATCCTGATCCTCTTTTGCCAAGAAACCGCACCTCCATCTTTTATACCCTCCGAGCTGGACGCCGGCGAAATTTGTATGGCGGCCATCTTTTCTTCGCTATTTTGAATTTTTTTTCAGCTTTTTGGCAATTGGATGATGTCATGAATGACATTTGGTCGAGCACCCCCCACCTATCTTCAATACCTTGAGCGGACCCTTCACCCGTCTCCGACATCCTCGATCATCAGCTCTCTCCATAATTTTGGCTTACTAAGTTTTTGTTTTCTATACGACAGCATCAGTGAAAAAAAAATTTTTCATACAAAATTTTACAGGAGTTTCTTAGTTGAAAATCTCGAAAATCTCCCCAAAAGTGGCAACACCGGTTGCATATCTCCATACTGCCAGCCGAGATACACAATCGATTCGTACATATTGACTTTCCAAAATGTTGCCAACTGCCTCAAAAACGTGATCAAAATTTCGAAAAATTAAAAAAAATACAAAATGGCCGCCAACTCATTTCACAGAAAGATTTTACACGGTTTCATAATTTTTCTATTAACTACAGGACATACTGCTTCCGATGACGTTTCAATCTTTCCTCTCGCTCGCACCCACGCGAAAGGGGATACCGTGAAATAGACCGTGTCGAAAATCACTTTTACTTTGATAAATTCCAGTGTTGCCAGTCTCCGGTGACAAAAATACCCAAATGTCATTTGTACGAGCAAAACACGTAATCACTCATACTCGGATTTTGCTAAAAGTGCGTATTTCTATTTTTTACAATTTCCCGAAAATCTTGAATTTTCCCTAAAAATGGGGTAATTTTTTCCCACCGATCTATACCGCGAGTCAATACGTACAACCGCTTCATAGAAGCCGAATCGCTCCGATGTCGCCAACTTTGAGATATTTAACTTTTAAAATTGCGTTTTTTCGTACCTCGAACAAAACGGCCGCCATGACAGCCGCCATCTTGAATTTTTTTAAATCACTCCCGTTTCGTCAAAATACAAGATAATCGTGGGAGAAACCAAGAAAAATAATTATCCTCGAGTACCCCGTTTCGGATCTGTGGCGCCGCGGTTCGGGGTCGAAAAATGAAAATTTTGAAAACGCTACGGCTCGGCCGCCATCTTGTTTTTCCAATTTTTTCCACATTTTCTGTTAATCATTTACTACTTTCTACAAAGTTTGCAAAATTCAACAAAATCGATTGGAAAACAACGGAGCTGCAAAAATCACATCGGCCGCCATCTTGTTTTTCTGAAATGTCATAATTTTTCCCCAGAGGGTTCCCGAATCCGAACACATCTCCCCTACATCATTATATCATTTTCCGTCTCTTTCTAGGAGAACAATTATGTCAATGAGTCAGTGGTAATCGAGCTATATATAGTATAACTAGTGTTTTGCTCGGTGCTCGAGCTGCTAAAGCAGCTCTCGTGACGTGGTTAGGTTTGTGAGTTGTATTAAAACGAATTTATTTATTAAGATACAAAATTCACCCCAAAAACACCATAAAAGGACACCCATATCGATTTTTTTCTTAAAAAATGCATGTCCGCCATCTTGGATTTGAAAATAAATGTCGTTATCATAATCAGCACCCTGGAAAACCCTGAAAACGACATCCATATCATTTTTTGTAAAAACGGGGTAGTTGAGGTTAATAAAGTAGGGTGCGTGGGTGCGCGGACCACTAAAGTGGTCCGCGAGCATGCAGAGTTTGTTCCACCAAGTAGACCTTCGGACCCTGATCATCTTTTGCCAAGAAACCACTCTTCCATCTTTTATAGCCTCCGAGATAGACACCGACGAAATTTGTACGGCGGCCATCTTGTTTTTCCAAAATTTTCCACTTTTTCTATTAATCGTTTACTACATTCTTTAAAGATTGCGAGTTTCAACGAAATCGGTTGGAAAACAAAAGAGTTGCAAAAATCATATAGGTCGCCATCTTGTTTTTCTGAAATGTCATAATTTTCCCCTACTCATATCGCGCACCAAAACATATCTCCCCTACATTATCGTATCGTTATCCGTCTCTTTCTAGGAGAATGAGGCATTCAATATTCGCCATACAAAATGTATGGAAAAAAAAATTCCGCCATTTTGGATTTTTTTTCTATTCATCGAGTAGACCTTCGGATCTTGATCATCTCTTGCCAAGAAACCTCACTTCCATCTTTTATACCCTCCGAGCTGGACACCAGCGAAATTTGTATGGCGGCCATCTTTTCTTCGCCATTTTGAATTTTTTTTCAGCTTTTTGGCAATTGGATGACGTCATGAATGACATTTGCTCGAGCACCCCCCGCCTATCTTCAATACCTTAAGCGGGCCCTCCATCCGTCTCCGAAACCCTCAATCATCAGCTCTCTCCATAATTTTGGCTTACTAACTTTTTGTTTTCTATACGACACCATCAGTGAAAAAAAAAATTTTCATACAAAATTTTACAGGAGTTTCTTAGTTGAAAATCTCGAAAATCTCCCCAAAAGTGGCAACACCGGTTGCATATCTCCATACTGCCAGCCTAGATACACAATCGATTCATACATACTGACTTTCCAAAATGTTGCCAACTGCCTCAAAAACGTGATCAAAATTTCGAAAAGTTAAAAAAAATACAAAATGGCCGCCAACTTGTTTCACAGAAAGATTTTACACGGTTTCATATTTTTTCTATTAACTACAGGATATACCGCTCCCGATGACGTTTCAATCTTTCCTCTCGCTCGCACCCACGCGAAAGGGGATACCGTGAAAAAGACCGTGTCGAAAATCACTTTTACTTTGATAAATTCCAGTGTTGCCAGTCTCCGGTGACAAAAATACCCAAATGTCATTTGTACGAGCAAAACACGTAATCACTCATACTCGGATTTTGCTAAAAGTGCGTATTTCGATTTTTTACAATTTCCCGAAAATCTTGAAATTTCCCTAAAAATGGGGTAATTTTTTCCCACCGATCTATACCTCGAGCCTATACGTACAACCGCTTCATAGAAGCCGAATCGCTCCGATGTTGCCAACTTTGAGATATTTAACTTTTTAAATTGCGTTTTTTCGTACCTTGAACAAAACGGCCGCCATGACAGCCGCCATCTTGAATTTTTAAAAACCACTCCCGTTCTGTCAAAATACAGGATAATCGTGGGAGAAACCAAGAAAAATAATTATCCTCGATTACCCCGTTTCGGATCTGTGGCGCCGCGGTTCGGGGTCGAAAAATCAAAATTTTTAAAACGCTACGGCTCGGCCGCCATCTTGTTTTTCCAATTTTTTCCACATTTTCTGTTAATCATTTACTACTTTCTTTAAAGTTTGCAAAATTCAACGAAATCGGTTGGAAAACAACGGAGCTGCAAAAATCACATCGGCCGCCATCTTGTTTTTCCGAAATGTCATAATTTTTCCCCAGAGGGTTCCCGAAACCGAACACAACTCCCCTACATCATTATATCATTTTCCGTCTCTTTCTAGGAGAACAATTATGTCAATGAGTGAGTGAGTCAGTGAGTGGTAATCGAGCTATATATAGTATAACTAGCTTTTGCTCGGTGCGCGAGCTGCTAAAGCAGCTCGCGTGACGTGGTAATGTTTAGCTTTATTGTATTCAACCGAATCGAGTTATTAAAATACACAATTCACCCCGAAATTCACCATAAAAAGACACCCATATCGATTTTTTTCTTAAAAAAGGCATGTCCGCCATCTTGGATTTCAAAATAAATGTCGTTATCAAAATCAGCCCCTGGAAAACTCTGAAAACGACATCCATATCATTTTTTGTAAAAACGGGGTAGTTGAGGGTAATATAGTAGGGTGCGTGGGTGCGCGGACCACTAAAGTGGTCCGCGAGCATGCAGAGTTTGTTCCACCGAGTAGACCTTCGGACCCTGATCATCTTTTGCCAAGAAACCATTCTTCCATCTTTTATAGCCTCCGAGATAGACACCGACGAAATTCGTACGGCGGCCATCTTGTTTTTCCAAAATTTTCCACTTTTTCTATTAATCGTTTACTACATTCTTCAAAGGTTGCAAGTTTCAACGAAATCGGTTGGAAAACAAAAGAGTTGCAAAAATCATATAGGCCGCCATCTTGTTTTTCTGAAATGTCATAATTTTTCCCTACTCATATCGCGCTTCAAAACATATCTCCCCTACATTATCGTATCGTTTTCCGTCTCTTTCTAGGAGAATGAGACATTCAATATTCGCCATACAAAATGTATGAGAAAATAAATTCCGCCATTTTGAATTTTTTTTCTATTCATCGAGTAGACCTTTGGATCCTGATCCTCTTTTACCAAGAAACCGCACCTCCATCTTTTATACCCTCCGAGCTGGACGCCGGCGAAATTTGTATGGCGGCCATCTTTTCTTCGCCATTTTGAATTTTTTTTCAGCTTTTTGGCAATTGGATGACGTCATGAATGACATTTGGTCGAGCACCCCCCACCTATCTTCAATACCTTGAGCGGACCCTTCACCCGTCTCCGACATCCTCGATCATCAGCTATTTCCAAATTTTTCCTCGATTTTTTTTTTGTTTTCTATACGAAACCATCAGTGAAAAAAAAAAATTTCATACAAAATTTTACAGGAGAAGTTTTTGGGGAAAATCTCGAAAATCTCCCCAAATGTGGCAACACTGTTTACATATTTCGATACTGCTGGTTGAGTCACACAATCGATTGATACATGTCGACTTTCCAAAATGTTGCCAACTGCCTCAAAAACGTGATCAAAATTTCGGAAAATTTGAAGAAAATACAAAATGGCCACCAACTCTTTTTGCAGAAGCAAATTAGATAATTTTACAAGTTTCCTATTAACTACAGGATATACCGCTCCCGATGACGTTTCAATCTCTCCTCTCGCTCGCACCCACGCGAAATGATCGTCCCTGAAAAAAGATAATGTCGAAAATCACTTTT
Organism: Maniola jurtina; assembly: GCF_905333055.1. NCBI lineage: Eukaryota > Metazoa > Arthropoda > Insecta > Lepidoptera > Nymphalidae > Maniola > Maniola jurtina. Next base: position 5,093,145 of record NC_060044.1, read on the forward strand.
TTTTTGATAAATTCCAGTGTTGCCAGTCTCCGGTGACAAAAATACCCAAATGTCATTTGTACGGGCAAAACACATAATCGCTCATACTCGGATTTTGCACAAAGTCCTTATTTCGATTTTTTACAATTTCCCGAAAATCTTGAAATTTCCCTAAAAATGGGGCAATTTTTTCCCACCGATATATACCTCGAGTCTATACGTACAACCGCTTCATAGAAGCCGAATCGCTCCGATGTTGCCAACTTTGAGATATTTAACTTTTAAAATTGTGTTTTTTCGTACCTCGAACAAAACGGCCGCCATGACAGCCGCCATCTTGAATTTTTTAAAACCACTCCCGTTCTGTCAAAATACAGGATAATCGTGGGCGAAACACGAAAAAATAGTTATCCTCGACTACCCCGTTTTGGATCTGTGGCGCCGCGGTTCGGGGTCGAAAAATCAAAATTTTCAAAACGCTACGGCTCGGCCGCCATTTTGTTTTTCCAATTTTTTCCACATTTTCTGTTAACCGTTTACTACATTCTTCAAAGTTTGCAAAATTCAACGAAATCGGTTGAAAAACAACGGAGCTGCAAAAATCACATCGGCCGCCATCTTGTTTTTCCGAAATGTCATAATTTTTCCCCAGTCGAATCCCCCATCCGAACACAACTCCCCTTCATCACTATATCATTTTCCGTCTCTTTCTAGGAGAACAATTATGTCAATGAGTCAGTGAGTCAGTGGTAATCGAGCTATATATAGTATAACTAGTGTTTTGCTCGGTGCGCGAGCTGCTAAAGCAGCTCACGTGACGTGGTAAGGTTAACTTTATAATATAAAACCAAATTGATTTATTAAGATACATAATTCACCCCGAAAAAACCCATAAAATGACAGGCATTTCTATTTTTTGTAGAAAATGTAAGTCCGCCATCTTGGATTTGAAAATTAATGTCATTATCAAAATCAGCACCCTGGAAAACCCTGAAAACGACATCCATATTATTTTTTGTAGATTAGGATAATAATTTAGTAGGGTGCGTGGGTGCGCGGACCACTAAAGTGGTCCGCGAGCATGCAGAGTTTGTTCCACTGAGTAGACCTTCGGACCCTAATCATCTTTTGCCAAGAAACCACTCTTCCATCTTTTATATTCTCCGAGATAGACACCGACGAAATTTGTACGGCGGCCATCTTGTTTTTCCAAAATTTTCCACTTTTTCTATTAATCGTTTACTACATTCTTCAAAGATTACGAGTTTGAACGAAATCGGTTGGAAAACAAAAGAGTTGCAAAAATCATATAGGCCGCCATCTTGTTTTTCTGAAATGTCATAATTTTTCCCTACTCATATCGCGAACCAAAACATATCTCCCGAATATCATTGTATCGTTTTCTCTCTCTTTCTACAAGAATGAGACATTCAATATTCGCCATACAAAATGTATGGGAAAATAAATTCCGCCATTTTGAATTTTTTTTCTATTCATCGAGTAGACCTTTGGATCCTGATCCTCTTTTGCCAAGAAACCGCACCTCCATCTTTTATACCCTCCGAGCTGGACGCCGGTGAAATTTGTATGGCGGCCATCTTTTCTTCGCCATTTTGAATTTTTTTTCAGCTTTTTGGCAATTGGATGATGTCATGAATGACATTTGGTCGAGCACCCCCCACCTATCTTCAATACCTTGAGCGGACCCTTCACCCGTCTCCGACATCCTCGATCATCAGCTATTTCCAAATTTTTCCTCGATTTTTTTTTTATTTTCTATACGAAACCATCAGTGGAAAAAAAAATTTCATGCAAAATTTTACAGGAGGAGTTTTTGGGGAAAATTTCGAAAAACTCCCCAAATGTGGCAACACCGTTTACATATTTCGATACTGCTGGTTGAGTCACACAATCGATTGAAAGACCGTGTCGAAAATCACTTTTTCTTTGATAAATTCCAGTGTTGCCAGTCTCCGGCGACAAAAATACCGAAATGTCATTTGTATGATCAAAACACATAATCGCTCATACTCGGATTTTGCGAAAAGTCCGTATTTCGATTTTTTTCAATTTCCCGAAAATCTTGAAATTTCCCCAAAAAATGGGGTAATTTTTTTCCTCCAATCTATACCTCGAGCCTATACGTACAATCGCTTCATAGAAGCCGAATCGCTCCGATGTTGTCAACCTTGGGATATTTAACTTTTAAAATTGCGTTTTTTCGTACCTCTAACATAATGGCCGCCACGACAGCCGCCATCTTGAATTTTTAAAAACTACCCCCATTCCGTCAAAATTAAGGATAATCGTGGGCGAAACCAGAAAAAAATTATAAGTTTCAATTTCCCGTTTCGGATCTGTGGCGCCGCGGTTCGGGATCGAAAAATGAAAATTTTGAAAACGCTCCAGCTCGGCCGCCATTTTGTTTTTCCAATTTTTTCTACCTTTTCTATTAACCGTTTACTACTTTCCTAAATAGTTGCGAGTTTAAACAAAATCGGTTGGAAAACAACGGAGCTGCAAAAATCACGGCGGCCGCCATCTTGTTTTTCTGAAATGTCATAATTTTTCCCCAGAGGGTTCCTGAATCTAAACACATCTCCCCTACATCACTATATCATTTTCCGTCTCCTTCTAGGAGAACAATTATGTCAATGAGTGAGTGAGTCAGTGAGTGGTAATTGAGCTATATATAGTATAATAATAATAATTTTTGCTCGGTGCGCGAGCTGCTAAAGCAGCTCACGTGACGTGGTAAGGTAAACTTTATTATATAAAACCAAATTGATTTATTAAGATACATAATTCACCCCGAAAAACCCCATAAAATGACAGGCATTTCTATTTTTTGTAGAAAATGTAAGTCCGCCATCTTGGATTTGAAAATAAATGTCATTATCAAAATCAGCATCCTGGAAAACCCTGAAAACGATATCCATATTATTTTTTGTAAATTAGGATAATAATTTAGTAGGGTGCGTGGGTGCGCGGACCACTAAAGTGGTCCGCGAGCATGCAGAGTTTGTTCCACCGAGTAGACCTTCGGATCCTGATCATCTTTTGCCGAGAAACCAGTCTTCCATCTTTTATACCCTCCGAGCTGGACACCGGCGAAATTTGTATGGCGGCCATCTTTTCTTCGCCACACAATAAAACGACACCCATATCGATTTCCTTAATAAATGCATGTCCGCCATCTTGGATTTGAAAATAAATGTCATTATCAAAATCAGCACCCTGGAAAACCCTAAAAACGATATCCATAGACTTTTTCTATTAATCGTTTACTACACTCTTTAAAGATTGCGAGTTTGAACGAAATCGGTTGGAAAACAAAAGAGTTGCAAAAATCATATAGGCCGCCATCTTGTTTTTCTGAAATGTCATTATTTTTCCCTACTCATATCGCGCACCAAAACATATCTCCCCTACATTATTGTATCGTTATCCGTCTCTTTCTAGGAGAATGAGACATTCAATATTCGCCATACATTTTCTATGGGGAAAATAAATTCCGCCATTTTGAATTTTTTTTCTATTCATCGAGTAGACCTTCGGACTCTGATCATCTCTTGCCAAGAAACCACACTTCCATCTTTTATACCCTCCGAGCTGGACACCGGCGAAATTTGTATGGCGGCCATCTTTTCTTCGCCACACAATAAAACGACACCCATATCGATTTCCTTAATAAATGCATGTCCGCCATCTTGGATTTGAAAATAAATGTCATTATCAAAATCAGCACCCTGGAAAACCCTAAAAACGATATCCATATTATTTTTTTGTAAATTAGGATAATAATTTAGTAGGGTGCGTGGGTGCGCGGACCACTAAAGTGGTCCGCGAGCATGCAGAGTTTGTTTCACCGAGTAGACCTTCGGACCCTGATCATCTTTTGCCAAGAAACCACTCTTCCATCTTTTATAGCCTCCGAGATAGACACCGACGAAATTTGTACGGCGGCCATCTTGTTTTTCCAAAATTTTCCACTTTTTCTATTAATCGTTTACTATATTCTTTAAAGATTGCGAGTTTCAACGAAATCGGTTGGAAAACAAAAGAGTTGCAAAAATCATATAGGCCGCCATCTTGTTTTTCTGAAATGTCATAATTTTTCCCTACTCATATCGCGAACCAAAACATATCTCCCGAATATCATTGTATCGTTTTCTCTCTCTTTCTACGAGAATGAGACATTTAATATTCGCCATACAAAATGTATGGGAAAATAAATTCCGCCATTTTGAATTTTTTTTCTATTCATCGAGTAGACCTTTGAATCCTGATCCTCTTTTTCCAAGAAACCGCACCTCCATCTTTTATACCCTCCGAGCTGGACGCCGGCGAAATTTGTATGGCGGCCATCTTTTCTTCGCCATTTTGAATTTTTTTTCAGCTTTTTGGCAATTGGATGATGTCATGAATGACATTTGGTCGAGCACCCCACACCTATCTTCAATACCTTGAGCGGACCCTTCACCCGTCTCCGACATCCTCGATCATCAGCTATTTCCAAATTTTTCCTCGATTTTTTTTAAATTTTCTATACGAAACCATCAGTGGAAAAAAAATTTTCATACAAAATTTTACAGGAGGAGTTTTTGGGGAAAATTTCGAAAAACTCCCCAAATGTGGCAACACCATTTACATATTTCGATACTGCTGGTTGAGTCACACAATCGATTGATACATGTCGACTTTCCAAAATGTTGCCAACTGCTTCAAAAACGTGGTCAAAATTTCGAAAAATTAAAAAAAATACAAAATGGCCGCCAACTCGTTTCACAGAAAGATTTTACACTGTTTCATAATTTTCCTATTAACTACAGGATATACCGCTCCCGATAACGTTTCAATCTCTCATCTCGCTCGCACCCACGCGAAAGGGGATACCGTGAAAAAGACCGTGTCGAAAATCACTTTTTCTTTGATAAATTCCAGTGTTGCCAGTCTCCGGCGACAAAAATACCGAAATGTCATTTGTATGATCAAAACACATAATCGCTCATACTCGGATTTTGCGAAAAGTCCGTATTTCGATTTTTTTCAATTTCCCGAAAATCTTGAAATTTCCCCAAAAAATGGGGTAATTTTTTTCCTCCAATCTATACCTCGAGCCTATACGTACAATCGCTTCATAGAAGCCGAATCGCTCCGATGTTGTCAACCTTGGGATATTTAACTTTAAAAATTGCGTTTTTTCGTACCTCTAACATAATGGCCGCCACGACAGCCGCCATCTTGAATTTTTAAAAACTACCCCCATTCCGTCAAAATTAAGGATAATCGTGGGCGAAACCAGAAAAAAATTATAAGTTTCAATTTCCCGTTTCGGATCTGTGGCGCCGCGGTTCGGGGTCGAAAAATGAAAATTTTGAAAACGCTCCGGCTCGGCCGCCATCTTGTTTTTCCAATTTTTTCCCCATTTTCTGTTAACCGTTTACTACTTTCTTCAAAGTTTGCAAAACTCAACGAAATCGGTTGGAATACAAAAGAGCTGCAAAAATCACGTCGGCCGCCATCTTGTTTTTCCGAAATGTCATAATTTTTCCCCAGAGGGTTCCCGAAACCAAACACAACTCCCCCACATTATTATATCATTTTCCGTCTCCTTCTAGGAGAACAATTATGTCAATGAGTCAGTCAGTCAGTGAGTGGTAATCGAGCTATATATAGTATAATAATAATAACTAGTTTTTGCTCGGTGCGCGAGCTGCTAAAGCAGCTCACGTGACGTGGTAAGGTTAACTTTATTATATAAAACCAAATTGATTTATTAAGATAATTCACCCCGAAAAACCCCATAAAATGACAGGCATTTCTATTTTTTGTAGAAAATGTAAGTCCGCCATCTTGGATTTGAAAATAAATGTCATTATCAAAATCAGCACCCTGGAAACCCTGAAAACGATATCCATATTATTTTTTGTAAATTAGGATAATAATTTAGTAGGGTGCGTGGGTGCGCGGACCACTAAAGTGGTCCGCGAGCATGCAGTGTTTGTTTCACCGAGTAGACCTTCGGACCCTGATCATCTTTTGCCAAGAAACCACTCTTCCATCTTTTATATCCTCCGAGATATACACCGACGAAATTTGTACGGCGGCCATCTTGTTTTTTCAAAATTTTCCACTTTTTCTATTAATCGTTTACTACATTCTTCAAAGATTGCGAGTTTCAACGAAATCGGTTGGAAAACAAAAGAGTTGCAAAAATCATATAGGCCGCCATCTTGTTTTTCTGAAATGTCATAATTTTTCCCTACTCGCCTCCCCCACCCGAACACATCTCCCCTACATTATCGTATCGTTTTCCGGCTCTTTCTAGGAGAATGAGACATTCAATATTCGCCATACACTTTCTATGGGAAAAAAAAAATCCGCCATTTTGATTTTTTTTTCTATTCATCGAGTAGACCTTCAGATCCTGATCATCTTCTTCCCAGAAACCACACTTCCATCTTTTATTCCCTCCGAGCTGGACACCGGCGAAATTTGTATGGCGGCCATCTTTTCTTCGCCATTTTGAATTTTTTTCCAGCTATTTGGCAATTGGATGACGTCATGAATGACATTTGCTCGAGCACCCCCAACCTATCTTCAATACCTTAAGCGGGCCTTCCACCCGTCTCCGAAACCCTCAATCATCAGCTCTCTCCATAATTTTGGCTTACTAACTTTTTGTTTTCTATACGACACCATCAGTGAAAAAAAAATTTTTCATACAAAATTTTACAGGAGTTTCTTAGTTGAAAATCTCGAAAATCTCCCCAAAAGTGGCAACACCGTTACTATATTTCGATATTGCCGGCTGAGTCACACAATCGATTCATACATATCGACTTTCCAAAATGTTGCCAACTGCCTCAAAAACGTGATCAAAATTTTGAAAAATTAAAAAAAATACAAAATGGCCGCCAACTCGTTTTGCAGAAATAAATTACATCGTAAAACAACTTTTCCAATAACTACAGGATATACCGCTCCCGATGATGTTTCAATCTCTCCTCTCGCTCGCACCCACGCGAAACGATCGCTCCTAAAAAAAGACCACGTCGAAAATCACTTTTTCTTTGATAAATTCCAGTGTTGCCAGTCTCCGGCGACAAAAATACCGAAATGTCATTTGTATGATCAAAACACATAATCTATCATACTCGGATTTTGCGAAAAGTCCGTATTTCGATTTTTTTCAATTTCCCGAAAATCTTGAAATTTCCCCAAAAAATGGGGTAATTTTTTTCCTCCAATCTATACCTCGAGCCTATACGTACAATCGCTTCATAGAAGCCGAATCGCTCCGATGTTGTAAACCTTGGGATATTTAACTTTTAAAATTGCGTTTTTTCGTACCTCTAACATAATGGCCGCCACGACAGCCGCCATCTTGAATTTTTAAAAACTACCCCCATTCCGTCAAAATTAAGGATAATCGTAGACGAAACCAGAAAAAAATTATAAGTTTCAATTTCCCGTTTCGGATCTGTGGCGCCGCGGTTCGGGGTCGAAAAATCAAAATTTTGAAAACGCTACGGTTCAGCCGCCATCTTGTTTTTTCAATTTTTTCGACATTTCCCATTAATCGTTTACTATTTTCTTCAAAGATTGCAAAATTCAACAAAATCGGTTGGAAAACAACGGAGCAGCAAAAATCACGTCGGCCGCCATCTTGTTTTTCTGAAATGTCATAATTTTTCCCCAGAGGGTTCCCGAAACCAAACAGAACTCCCCTACATCACTATATCATTTTCCTTCTCTTTCTAGGAGAACAATTATGTCAATGAGTGAGTCAGTGAGTCAGTGGTAATTGAGCTATATATAGTATAACTAGTGTTTTGCTCGGTGCGCGAGCTGCTAAAGCAGCTCGCGTGACGTGGTTAGGTTTTACTATATTGTATTAAACCGATTTTTTTTATTAAGATACACAGATTACCCCGAAAACCCCATAAAACGACACCTATATCAATTAAATTCTTTAAAAGTGCATGTCCGCCATCTTGGATTTTAAAATAAATGTCGTTATCAAAATTAGCACGCTGGAAAACTCTGAAAACGACATCCATATCATTTTTTGTAAAAAAGGGGTAGTTGAGGTTAATAAAGTAGGGTGCGTGGGTGCGCGGACCACTAAAGTGGTCCGCGAGCATGCAAAGTTTGTTCCACCGAGTAGACCTTCGGACCCTGATCATCTTTTGCCAAGAAACCACTCTTCCATCTTTTATAGCCTCCGAGATAGACACCGACGAAATTTGTACGGCGGCCATCTTGTTTTTCCAAATTTTTCCACTATTTCCATTAATCGTTTACTACTTTCTTCCAAGATTGCGAGTTTCAACGAAATCGGTCGAAAAACAATAGAGTTGCAAAAATCATATAGGCCGCCATCTTGTTTTTCTGAAATATCATAATTTTCCCCTACTCATATCGCGCATCCGAACATATCTCCCATACATCAATGTATCGTTTTCTGTCTCTTTCTAGGAGAATGAGGCATTCAATATTCGCCATACAAAATGTATGGAAAAAAAAATTCCGCCATTTTGGATTTTTTTTCTATTCATCGAGTAGACCTTCGGATCCTGATCATCTCTTGCCAAGAAACCTCACTTCCATCTTTTATACCCTCCGAGCTGGACACCAGCGAAATTTGTATGGCGGCCATCTTTTCTTCGCCATTTTGAATTTTTTTTCAGCTTTTTGGCAATTGGATGACGTCATGAATGACATTTGCTCGAGCACCCCCCACCTATCTTCAATACCTTAAGCGGGCCCTCCACCCGTCTCCGAAACCCTCAATCATCAGCTCTCTCCATAATTTTGGCTTACTAACTTTTTGTTTTCTATACGACACCATCAGTGAAAAAAAAATTTTTCATACAAAATTTTACAGGAGTTTCTTAGTTGAAAATCTCGAAAATCTCCCCAAAACTGGCAACACCGGTTGCATATCTCCATACTGCCAGCCGAGATACACAATCGATTCATACATACTGACTTTCCAAAATGTTGCCAACTGCCTCAAAAACGTGATCAAAATTTCGAAAAATTAAAAAAAATACAAAATGGCCGCCAGCTCGTTTCACAGAAAGATTTTACACGGTTTCATAATTTTCCTATTAACTACAGGATATACCGCTCCCGATGACGTTTCAATCTTGCCTCTCGCTCGCACCCACGCGAAAGGGGATACCGTGAAAAAGACCGTGTCGAAAATCACTTTTTTTTTGATAAATTCCAGTGTTGCCAGTCTCCGGCGACAAAAATACCGAAATGTCATTTGTACAAGCAAAACACATAATCGCTCATACTCGGATTTTGCGAAAAGTCCGTATTTCGATTTTTTTCAATTTCCCGAAAATCTTGAAATTTCCCCAAAAAATGGGGTAATTTTTTTCCTCCAATCTATACCTCGAGCCTATACGTACAACCGCTTCATAGAAGCCGAATCGCTCCGATGTTGTCAACTTTGAGATATTTAACTTTTAAAATTGCGTTTTTTCGTACCTCGAACAAAACGGCCGCCACGACAGCCGCCATCTTGAATTTTTAAAACTACCCCCATTTCGTCAAAATTAAGGATAATCGTGGGCGAAACCAGAAAAAAATTATAAGTTTCGATTTCCCGTTTCGGATCTGTGGCGCCGCGGTTAGGGATCGAAAAATGAAAATTTTGAAAACGCTCCAGCTCGGCCGCCATTTTGTTTTTCCAATTTTTTCTACCTTTTCTATTAACCGTTTACTACTTTCCTAAACAGTTGCGAGTTTAAACAAAATCGGTTGGAAAACAACGGAGCTGCAAAAATCACGACGGCCGCCATCTTGTTTTTCTGAAATGTCATAATTTTTCCCCAGAGGGTTCCCGAAACCGAACACAACTCCCCTACATCATTATATCATTTTCCGTCTCTTTCTAGGAGAACAATTATGTCAATGAGTCAGTCAGTGAGTCAGTGGTAATCGAGCTATATATAGTATAATAGGAAAGAGAGCACTTTATTGTCGTACGCAATAAAATGCCTTTTTTTTTTTTTTATAGATTCCATTTTCTGAAAACCTGAAAGTCCAAAAAAAAAGGTCAGTAATTTTAGCTACTTCATATGTTTGACAGATTCAAAGCTAAACTCAGAATCCACTGGCCATCGGTGGTCTTCTCACAACGTGTCGCCCCTACCCTATATCGTTAGCATCCGAAAAAAAAATAATAATTCTAGACAGTCTATTTTGTCAAATAGGATTGACTGTCACTTCGATAGATTTTTACCATTATGTAAATAATCCTGCAAAGACTGTGCTGAATGCTGATGTGTCAATGCTGAGCTATCTTAGTGATTTGCATTACACAACAAGATATTTAAAACATCTTTCTGTCCGTTTTTGTAGGTGTACCGTATCTACTTACTAAATCGCGGGTAAGTCGCAGTAAGTCATTAACAACGAGTTTTGTATGTAAATTTAGCTCTTGATTGATTAAATATCATTTTTCTTCAGACGGGTCAACGTATTTTTTTATTTTTTTTAATCAGGTAATTGCAATATTTGCGCACAGTAGGTACTCGGGCTGTACAGCTCTTTTTTACATTGATGATAAATCTTAAGAACTCTAAAGTATTTATTGTTTGTAAAATAATTTTAGATAACCCTGATAACTTTTAAAAATCAACTATATCTTGTAAATATATGTTATGTATATACCTAGTTGACAAGTAACCCAAAAATCTGAGTAAATACATAAATCACCGGCTTTAGTACTCGTAGTTTTGTAAAGACGAGAGGCGGAAAGTATATTCAGACCAAAATAGTAAACCATTAAATTGGAATAATTCTCGTTCATTTTAAATCGTAGATACTTTCTATAGATAGGTAGTAAAATCTTTTATAACTCCTAAGAAATAAATCTAACGTGGCCATCCAACTATTCATTGATGTAGTTGTAATTGACCTTAATGTTGTTATGTAAGCACCCACTTTAAGAATTTTTCGTTTAATAATTTTTGACTTATTATAAGTCTGTTATTTCCATTGGATTTATAATAAAAAATGAAAAGAAGGAAACGATCCTTCACACGAATCACATTGTGATAAGTATAACTTCACTAAACATAAAGTCTATGATATTATATTCAGATGATAGGAGACATGCTGGGTCGTGAGATTAAGATACTGGTTTTAGAAATGGAATCCCGTATCCTCTTACCCACAATAGTATGACTGGGTCATAAATTAATTGCCATTAGTCCTAAAAGTAGAATGAACGTTCCTGCGGAACGTACCGGGTGCAGCGACGAGGGTCCCCGGTGACACTGCCAGAGCCAGCGGCGCGGCGACTGTCACAGCTGCCGTGAGCGCGGTGACTTCGTGGGTTCGTACTTCGTATATAATCGTTGCTCCCGCTTGTTGTATTGCCGGGAGCGGATGCTCCTGGTTTAAAGTCTGGATAGGAGCCGGTGTCGGCTTCTGCGTTGCAGGAGGTTTTCTTGCGGGTGGGATTATTCATATCTTGGCACCGGATCATAATATTACAAGCCCGAATGTATCGGCTAGCTTCACGCTGTATAAGACACAGTCTATTTCTGTATGAGCTGATCTTTAATATTTTTCTTTATTAAAAAAGAATATGAAGTTTTTTCTTGTCATAGATTCGTTGTGCTGGGTATCGCACATCAGTCTGGCTGGATCTTTAATAATAATTAATTTACGGACTGATCACTTTATTCTAAAGAGAAAAAATGAGTGAGAGCTTCCTCATGAGCATATCCGATAAAGCGAAGCGAAGACTAGTTTTTTCTTGACGATGGCTTAATTTTATGGTTGACGTGCTTGGCTGCGTTTCGACAACAATCATTGGCACTAACTCAGGTTCGAGTTGTAATCCGTCTGTACAATGGTATTTTAAACCATCTACCCTTAACTTTTCTATCAGTAGCGAAAGGGTACATCCTTATTAGAAGACCGCAACATAAATGTATAAACTATATGAAGGTATGAAGAAGGTATTTAATATGTGTAAATCTCAAATGATCTCATTTTTACTCGATAATAGCACTTGATATCTCATGATTCATGTAGACACATTTCATTCACAAATAATAATCAAAGTAAAGGTAATAATATTCCTTTTTAAATGTATTCCATCACGATAATATTTTCAAAGCTTTCGGAATTCCAAATGATGTGAAGGTAACATCCCCATGAGATGTACACAACACCGATTGGAAATTGATATCATTCCATTAGTCTGATACGGAAATAGTCCTAATAACTATTCACAATATCATTAGTAATAGGTAATGTTTTACTGTAAATACCTTCATGGTCTGGGCTTCCAAATGACGTGAAGGTTACATCCCCATGAGATGTACACAGCACTATTGGAAAGTGATGTCATATCATCACCAGTGTGATACGGAAATAGTTCTAGCAACTATTCACAATATCAGCATTTCACTGTTAAATACCTTCATGTTCCGGGATTCCAATTAACGTGAAGGTCACATCCCCACAAGATGTACACAACACAATAGGAAAGTGATGTCATATTCTCAGTGTGATACGGAAATAGTCCTTGCAACTATTCACAATATCCTAAGAAATAAATAACATTTCACTGTAAACACCTTCATGTTCCGGGATTCTAATTGATGTGAAGGTCACATCCCCACAAGATGTACACAACACAATAGGAAAGTAATGTCGTATTTTATTAGTGTGATATGGAAATAATCCTAGCAAATTTTCACAATATCCTTAGAAGTAGGCAACATTTCACTGTAAATACCTTTTTATTTCGGGATTCCAAGTGACGTATCATATATATCATATCACTAGTTTGATTCGTAAACAGTCCCAGAAGCTATTCATAATATGTTTAGAATTAGGTAACACGTCTTCACTGAAATACCTTATGGTCCGGAATTCCAAATCACGTGAAAGTAACATCGCCATGTTGTCATATGTCAAGGTAACATCGCAATGCACAAAACATTAATTGCATAGTGATATCATATCACCAGACACTATTATAATAAAACCTTATAACATAAAAATATGTAACAAATAAATAAATAAATAAATCACTATCGTTTTGGTGACTACGCTTTTGTAACGTTTTTTAAAACTTGAATAACGTGGTGATCGGCGAGGCACTAAAACGCGAATGAGATGGGAACGCTCCAGTGGTACCAACAAAAAATACAAAAAATAGAAGTGCAGATTTTCTGCTTTCAAACAAGTGGTAGAAAGGCAATACTTTGACGTATTACTACAATGTATACCTAATCTCAAAGGACGAAGCAATGAGGTATAATCATATTTATATATTTTTCTCTACAATCTTAATTATTTAAACCTTTACCTACCTGCTATTAATATTATACAGTCAATGGATTGAATCTGAATAGATTAATTAATTGTTATCATAATCAACCCAACGCGGCGCCGGCTTTGGGTTGATCATGATAGTGATGAAGAATCTATTCAGGTTCGAGGCTATGGCCATAGTCTAGTGTCTACCATGCTGGCCAAGAGCAGATTAGTAGATCTGAATCCATACTAATATTATAAATGCGAAAGTGTGTCTGTCTGTCTGTCCGTCTGTCTGTCTGTCTGTCTATCTGTCTGTCTGCTACCTTTTCACGGCCCAACAGTTTAACCGATTCTGACGAAAGGTATAGAGTTAGCTTATATCCTTGGGACAGACAAAGGTTACTTTCTATCCCGGAAAATCAAAGAGTTCCCACGGGATTCCTAAAGATCCATCCGCTTAACCAATTTGTATGAAATGTAGTACCAAGGTAGCTTGCGTCCATGTAATTGACATAGGCAACTTTTTATCCCGGAAAATCAAACAGTTCCCAGGGGATCTTTAAAAACCTAAATCCATGCGGACGAAGTCGCGGGCACCCTCTAGTAGATTATAAAATTACAATATAAGCTGCTGACAAACACAAAAATTGCAATCGATAAACATACAAGGATCATAATGTTTTGACAAATGATGCAGCGTGCAAAGGTGCATAATTTCTCAAATTAACAGGACTGTCACTTACTCCATACACTCGTAGTTTGTTTTTTAGTGCATTCCTCTTAAGACAACACCATGTGTATGAATTGAACCTTCAACAGAGGAATCTAGCATCTGAATTCGTATTCATATCTAGCTGACGCGACGACGGTGGCTAATCGCCCGCGTATAGGTACAACATTAAAGAAAATACTTTAATAAAAAATTAAACGTTTAAAAGTATCAAAGGGAAAAAATCAGAAACCTCTTTTGGACGACTCTTGCTGACGTCTCTCATTCGCCTCTTTTAATTTATCATTTCCACACCGGATCGCTAAAACTTCCATATCCGAGGGTCGGGGGACCTTTGCGAGTGTCTTTTGGGAAATTCCTGCTAAAGTTTCGCTTTAAATATTTTAATAAACTCGTATTAAAGCCGTAAAAAACACTTTGCGCTCCCGTTTTTTACTCGCGACACCCCCGCCGACGATTTTACCGCAAATTTTAAAGTACACGCTCTGGATGTACCTACAACGAGTAGGGAGCGCTGCTTTATAGGGCGTATTTCATTATTCATAATGCTTTGTTCCGAACTTTGGGTCTCTGTTTTGGACGTGTTCCGTTGTTTTTGACAGGACAGGTTTGTTGGTAGGTTTCGCAACGCAAGAGAAATTAAGTTTCAAAACTTTGTCAAAGTCTTGGATGAATAAATACTGTCAAAGTTTAATATTTTTATTGTTTCCATGTCATAATATGTATTTGACGCGGTCAAATACATATTATGATATGAGACGATTTACCCCAGTTAAAGTTACCTATGCAGATAACTTTATCTACGTATAGGTAGATAAAGTTTACAAGTACTTTAGAATCGCATTTGACGATTTAAAAGTGCTTACAACTTGTAAAAGTTTGATTCAATATAAAAAATTGATTTTGATTTTTTTGATTATGTAATAAAAGATTATATTTTTTTAAATAGTAAATAGTACTTAGTAGAATAGTAGTAGTACCCACTTAAATAAATTAAATCTGCTAATATGTTTTTGTAACTCAGCGAAACTAACTCAAAAATAATGTAATCCAATAATAACGTACTATGTAAAAATCGGTCAAGTGCGAGTTGGGAAGAGAAAGGGTTCCGTACCATCATAATAATTATAAGAAATAACACTTTACTTAATTTTTTTTTAAATTTTCATGGCGGTAATCTTGAAATGTTTAGTATTTGTTGTTATAACGTTAATAGAAATACACATTATGTGAAAATTTCAGGTCTCTACTTATTACGGGTCACGAGATACAGCCCGCTGACAGACAGACGGACGGACTGATGGACAACGGAGTCCTATTAATAAGGTAATAGGCTCCCGTTGGCACCGTTCAGGTACGGAACCCTAAAAAGAAAGAAGATTTACTTAGATAGATGTATCTAAACAGGACACTTGGATTGGCTCATGTTTTGTAGAGCGAGAGATGAGTTATTCTTCTACTGTCATGCGTTTTTATCTTCTATCTCCTCACCGAGCATGAATTACATACGATATATAATATCAACGTTGTTTATGATAGGTTTTTTTTTTCAAAACGCATTTAAATATCCCTATCCAAAAAATACTGGTGCTACAGAAGTTAGAACATTCCGAGTACATTTTACCTCCGTGTGATATTACTTGGTTATGATAATTCGCACCGGTCGCATAATGTTATGGTATGTTGGGAATGTTTGCGTAGATTTTTATTCGAAAAACCGGAGTTACGGGAGATTTTATGTGAAAACATAAAGATGGTTTTTTACTGTACGCGATATTGTTTTGGGAGTTGCTTATTTGGATGGTTTTGTATTGTGGGGAAAATAGACTTTGGAGCAGACCATTCATCCTCTAGGAACACAAAATCTAGACGAAAGCTATCCTTTGCCAACATTTGTTAAATTTACACACAGACATCTTCAATAGTCAAAGTCAACTTGTAATCGAATTAAAAAATAACCAAGTGCGAGTCGGATTCGCACAAGAAGGGTTCCGTGCCTTCACGTGTCTAATGCTATAAATATCTGTCTATGCTACATACATACATGTCTATTTAAAGTACCTACTACCTACATTACCATATTATTTTACTCTTTAGATAGGTAACTTTATTAATATTCAAAGGGGTAGACACTATACGTATCAAAGGCTTTTGGATGGCGTTCAATGGCAGACGTTCAAGATCGTCTATAATTCGATTTGCATCGACTATGCGCATCGTTCCATTCGTAACGTGATTTCCTTATATTATAATAAGTAACTAACATTATAAAGACGTAAAGTTTGTAAGTTTGGATGTACTTGAAAATTCTTTCAGTATTATATATATTATATCAGTATACATATAGCTACACAATATATGAAGTGATGATGTGGCCTAAGATAGGACACGTTTATCTAGAAGGTGTTTATTTATCCACTCTTGTTTTAAATACCTGGATTTGTAGGAAACACTGATCTCGGAAGAGTATTCCAAACCCTACCCATGCGTATAACGAATGATGACACAAAGCGTTTCATGCGCGTAGAAGGAATTTTGGCGACATAGGGATGGAAACTCGCCCGGCACTCTACATACCTGGCAATGTTTTCATCGTCGTAGATTTCGCAGAGCATTTCTTCTAAGTCCGTAGACAGCGAAGTCAGCAACTGAAAAAATGAAATACTTATAGTTAAAAAAAAAATTACTTCAATGAGGAAGGCTAAAAACAGATTATATCTACTTAGTGATGCTCAATTGCTAGGTCTAAATCTAGTACTATCTTTTGTTACATTGAGGAATATAAAAGGGAAAACCTTTAGACCTGTCGTTTTAGTATAGTTTGGAGATAACTGAATTAGCCACAATACCCAGTTCTCTTCTTTGGTATGTATAAAATATAATCAAAACATAGTTTGTTTAACAAAAGAGCAAAATGAAAATTTTCCAGTTAATTGTGGATAATCCCCGCCATAGCTGGGCATGTTCGATTTTCTATTCACCCCCGAGCACATATTGGAATCGTAGGGGAAATGAGTTAAACCTTGTTCACCACAGTCGCAGGTTCAGTTTGTTTGCTCTCGCTGAACGGAGAAACATACAGCCTTTGCGAATGACCAACAAAATGATCGACTTACCTAAATAATAATTTTAGTCACTTAAAACCCTCTTCCTATCTTTTGGGTTTCATTTCATCGGATATCGAAAAAAATCTACTGTATAAGTTCTTATGTATCCAATAAGCAATAGTAGGGTTTATTTCAACTGATAATGAGTTAAAAAGTTATCCCATATTCGAAATTCTTTATTTATGCTACTAACTCGTAAAATGTGTTTGGATCACGCGTGAACAACTTAATCAGTGGAGTAGATTCAGAGCAAATTGGTTATGACAGACAGTGATTCTATAACGGTTCGGTTTTATCGTTCGGACATACGGTACCCTAAAACCACCAATGTGTGAAACATTGGTGGTTTTAGGGTACCATACCATAACAAGATTCAGTTAAAAACCTTTAAAAATGCCATATTTACGAATTTCCAAACCCGTATGTAACGAAGTTAGTTATTTGCTTAGTTTGCAGACGAGGCTTGCCGCGGGAATAAAAAGTTTCTCAAATAAAAAATCCGAGCAGTCATCAACGCCCCACGTGTTTTTGGTCCTTTATTAGCACGCCCCTACACTTGTAGGACAAATTACCATAATTCCATCGTATACGTTGATACGTGCCAAATGAATCTGCCGAGATATGGCGATATACATTTTACACTTCCTGTTACGACAGTGACTAATGCTTTCAACTGAAGAGTGTAAAGTAGGCATTTGTAACCTTAGCGTGCTACACTATGATGTCGTCTATAATATTAGTACATAATATATAAGTATGCTGTAGACAGTGGCGTGCGCAGGATTTGAAGCTAGGGTAGGCATTACTTAGTTAAATTACCTATTTATTGAATATCTTGATGACAAATCACGAAAAAAGAGCACGAAGCTATTTTAACTTAGGTAAGCATTTTTTGTGCCTCTATGAACTGCACGCCTCTGGCTGTAGACATGTAATTATCATTTTCATCATGTCAAGTGTCAACCCATTTGACGAGCCACGCCCGCGTTCCTTGCGAACTCCTCTCGGTAGGAAAGGCTTTCCGAACCACTCGGAGATACTTTTGACCATTTAAAAACAATAATTGTACTTTTAAAAGTTTATTTGAATAAAAAACCTTTGTATTATATTCTACGTTTCTACTACTGAGCACGGTTCGCCTCTCAGAATAAGAAGGGTTTAGATCACGCTGGCAAAGTGCACATTGACAGACTTCACCAATCTGTGATACTGATAACGTTATATAGAGGTCTCAGATGTGCGTGCAAGTTTCCTCACGATGTTGTCCTTCACGGTTTGAAACGAGTGATATATGTATTGTTAAATATTATTTATGTACTTTCCATTTTTTCTGTGGTAACGTACTTTTTAAAAAATAAATAAGAAGATATGAGCAGGGAAAGTCATTTATACCACGCACATTAAAATTGTAAAAACTATTCTATTATATACTTAGATACCTACTTGATGTTCTGCAGATTTTAATGGTCAACGGTAATCACTTAACATCAGATGCTCGTGTGGTGAATGGAGACTAATGGAGTAAAAAAGATGTTACTATGACGGCTATAGTAAGTATATACATATAGGTGCTATTATAGCTTGCTGTTCAGCTGAAAATTTATACACGAAAATTGAATTTTACGTACGCTTGAAACCGCAGCTAAAAGCTAGTGCAGGCTTTGTTAATGGACTATTTTGTACTTTGTAGCCGCATTTAATATTCCATTATCCCTATATAGGTCAATGGCCTTGGTGTATACACACCTCACCGTTGCCAAGGGAACGAAACAATAACACAACTCTACAGGAAGACCGTTAATGCACTCGAAATTATAGTCTAAATTATACTTATCACGGGATATTACACTTTAACATTAGTTTTTGTTATGGGTAGGTACCTACCTACCTATATATATCTACCAAATAAGTTTTTAATATTAGGTAGATACTTATTATTTCTTATCTTACCAATAGAACGTAAGATAAGAAACATAATATCTAAGTTCTACTAAAAAGTTTAGACATATTATACAGCTGTGTACAAATTTTTTTAACGGAACCTTTTACATCTTAAGGATATTATAAACTCTCTGGACAACTGTGTACAATTCTGTAGCAGGTACCAGCTTCAAAATTTTATAGAGTCGTAGTCGTCATATAAAATCTCATCACGATATTATGTTCTCAAAACTATTTCCACACAAAATTTATTTTGGGCCATTGTTATATAACTTTAGCTCTTCCAGAATTATCTCGTTCCCCTAAACTCAGTCCTCTCTGCACATAATTATCCACTCTTAAAGAACTCATAAAGTGCATAGAAGTCGAAAGAGTGCTTCAAAAATTCGCATAAAGCTAACGAGGCCCGTCTAATTGTTTGGAAGTGTCCCGTAATGTTGCTGCCGGGACGGTTGACGCTCAACTTATTATATTTCTTCATAGCGTTTAATGTTATGAGACGATATTTTATCTAGTAGAGCAGATATACAAAATTTGAAGATAAAATATGATCAAATATTATTATATCTATGTCATATTTTAGTAGGTTTTCAGCAACATCAAGATCAAAGCCTTGCTTACAATTCATTGCGAACTTTTACAAATGCATGACTTATAAATTTATTTAATTGCGTTTTTGTGTTATCCTATCAGTTATCATCAGTATCATCATCTGTCTTCCTTTTCTAATAACAGTTTGCATAATTTTATCTGTTTTTATTAAAAGACTATATTTTTACTAATTTAAGAAAATATTATGGCTTCTGTAAAAGCAGCATATCCTGCAATATGCAAATGTCGACATTAAACTGCGCGTCCCTCGAGACTGGTTGAACACCCGCGCGTTTATGAATAATGCGTTTCGTTACAGCTCCTACAAAGTTACACTTTTCTATATCAACCCTTAGGTCTATACGATAAATTATTATAGACCTAATCTTGTTAAGGGATCTATAAAAATTCAAATGTGTAGTTGTTAAAAATAATATTGCACACTATAAAATATCAATAAAGTAGCATAGTATTGTGTCCTATTTTAAATTGATTTCTGTAACTTTTTTTTCATCAATAGTAAAAGAATCATTTTTTTTTTTCTGACGAATTGTTTCGTGCGCGACATCGGCCATCGCCTACGGAAAAGAGGCTTCGATCTGGGGCCTACCTGCCCCCCGATTGTGTAAGAAAAACGTGTTCATGAGTAGTGTTGAATTGGGGATCCTGTATCAAAATCCATGGGGATTTTGGATCACTCTCGCTAACGCTCGTTCGCTACGCTCACCGTGATACAAAATCCCCATGAATTTTGATACAGGATCCCCAATGTAGGCTACTGTCCACAACAACACATTAAATAAATGGAGTATTCCTAAATCCAAGCAACAATTAATCACTATCAACAGTGAGACAAAATCCTCAATGACTAGTTATTGCGGATCCTATATCATACGCCCGCACCGCACAGTGGATGATATAATACGATGAGTTCGACGAGACTGCGGCATTCATAAGAAATGCGAACGAGCCCATATGCATGATAATTTTACGTCTAAAAGTTTGCTCTCGCATAGTTAACCATTTGATTTGTTGCGCTCAAATTATTTTTGTATATTGATCGTGTTTCTGCTTGATCCGGCATTGCTGTATTCATTAGTATGAATTTCGATCGATTGATTCGAGGCTTGCGCATACTTATAATAGGTTGGATAAAGGTAGACTCTTTAAATGTTTATAGCTCATCAGAAATATATTCGTATTACATTAACGATTGCTTTTCCACATATCGGACATAACATTTTATCCAACGATAAAGCACATTTAGTACACGTTATAGCATGACCACATGGTATATAACACGCAGCTACTTCTTCTACAAGACAAATTTTGCAGCAAAGTGTTTCTTTAATATTTTCAACACATAATATGTTTCTGTCTGCAAAAGAACTTATTATATTGTTATTTACAAATTGTTCAGATACTTTTGATGCACCACAAACATCTTTGCTATCACTTTGTAGGTATGTTTCACCCTTCACAAGTAAAACATAGGGACAGGACGGAAACCAGCGTGCGTGCTCCGACCATGGATGATCTTCGATGCCCCAGTCTTTGAGCCTGCCATCACAAAAGTAACAAATCACGCGATCACTATCTCCTGTATAAAAAAAACCAGCATCAGCCATTTCTTGAGGTTTTTGATTTAAATCTTGAGGCCAGGTATCAAAACTTCGCAATCTTGCGATTTGAGTTGCATAGCGAGGATATTTAGGATATATTAACTCCATTCTGATCTACAAACAATGAATTTTGGATAAAGATTTATTAGTAAAAATATATTATAGCAGATTTCTAGTAAGGTGTGCAAGCTTATCATACATTATTATTTATCGAAAATTAATTCTTTAATGATGAATTTAGACACATTTCCCGCTATTTAAATATATTTCGATTGTTATAAATACTTTGATAAATAGAGATTAATGGGCGAAAAAAATACGTACAATGCGTACTAATATAATAAATTCACTGATGCCCCCACGACTTCATCTGCATGGATTTAGGTTTTTAAATCCTGCGGGAACTCTATGATTTTCCGAGATAAAAAGTTGTCTATATCTCTCCAGTTCTTTTACTATACCCACGAAAAATCATGTCGATTCGTTGCTCCGTTGCGACGTGATTGAAGGACGAACCAATAAACAAACAAACAGACACACTTTAGCATTTATAATAAGTATGATTAGTGATGCAAAAAGGCGTCTGTCTAAACTAAAGACTAACGGCTGAATCTTGCCGAAATTTGATACACAGACAATTCACATCTTGGAGACGGATCCAGGATATTTTTTGACGTCGAAAATTAAAGGATTTCCACTCAAGTTTTAAATCAAATTCGCAAGGAAGAAGATTGAAGCATCAAATAGGAGCAAATATTATTAGACCTTTCACAAATTTTATACCTACCTATGGAAAGTAGTAAAATGTATAACCTTTTAACATTTTAACTATCGCGAGTCCGACGCATACCATTCCTTTTACGGTTAGATCTCAATTCACTGCGTAACTATAAACAACAGCGTCTTCCATGCTTCAAAATCGAACACCTATAGCTGATGCGGCAATAATTTATACGTAAGACAGTGTTCATACGAATGTATAAATCTAGTCTGATTACTTTCGCAAATATAAGTTTTATGTTGTGATGATTTAGTGTTTAAAGTTACATGCGCAAATGTTTAAATCTAATTTATTTCAATCCATTTCGTTTATTATGAAAGAGGTTTTAGAATTCGAGCGTATAAATAGGTCGATCCTAAGCGTCACCATTCCTTTCTTTCCGAGTTTTGGATACGACGACAACAACAGTCGAAATAAAGTATGTAAGTATTTTTATTTTATATGTTTATTTTTGAATTAAGCAACTAGGTACCTATTGAATTTTTATTTGGAGTTTTCATGTTGATAGTTACTTAAATTGTTTTTCAGGGCCTCTTCATCTTTCATCAATCCATTTGACGAAGACGAAGACCCCATCGCTTTGGTGCAGCCCCCATCAACATCGAAGTCTCTTAAGAAGAAACGTGAGGTGAAGCGGAAGAAGACGATCAAGAAAAAGGAGGTGACTTCTTCTGCTCCGAAGAATCCGTTCGAATCGAGCGGATCGGAATCTGAACCCGAAACGTCTCCAAATACACCTACGAGTCCATCTGTTAAGCGGAGGAGGTTTATTACCGAATCTGAGGTGAGTTGTCTTATTTATATTTTATTGGATTAAAGCTTTTAAAAGGCTTCCCAATAAGAATGTTGTTAGGCAATTGGTCTGTATATAAATTTATGAATATAGTTTGTTAAAGTTATTATTTTGTTAGGGATCATATCCGAAGGGTACCAGTGGGATCCTATTACTAAGCTACCGCTGTCCGCCCGGACGTCTGTCTGTCAGCGGGCTTTATCTCATGAACCATAATAGGTAGAGAGTTGAAATTATCGCAGATGATACTAAATTGAATATTTTTCAATTTCAGGATGAATCTACTAGCAAGCCAGTGCGCGCTGCGAAATTGAGAAGTTTTCTCAGTCGGCGCGTTGCGTCGGGGTATACATCCCAATCAGACCCATCGAAGAAAGGCAGCTACTACTTCGAGCTGCGCGTCTACAACTCTGAAGAAGTGGAGAAACTCGCGAACAATGAGCGTTGGAAGCATGCCATCTGCACACTAAAACTTGCAACTGATTTAAATTCGGTGGTATGGAAGTCCCTCACCAAATTAATTGATGATAGTAAGGCTGAACTAAAAAATATTCAGCCCATTTTATACCCTGCAAATGAAAATAATTTCTAAGATAAATTTTGTAAATTAAATTTTGTAAATCTTAGAAATTATTTTCATAAATAAATTCAAAAAATATTTCATCTGCAACATATTGTATATAATAAGTATGACAATTAAATTACTATCTTTATGTTTGTGCCTGTAAATATTTTTTAACGTGTTTTTTTTACAGAAATTACAAAGCCTAAACCATACAAAGCCTAGACCATACAAAGCCTAGATCATACAAAGCCTAGACCATACAAAACCTAGACCATACAAAGCCTAGACCATATGAAACTAGAAATATAAAAACTAGAACCATATGAAACTAGAACCATATAAAATTAAATTAACGTGTTTTTTTTACAGAAATTACAAAGCCTAAACCATACAAAGCCTAGACCATACAAAGCCTAGATCATACAAAGCCTAGACCATACAAAACCTAGACCATACAAAGCCTAGACCATATGAAACTAGAAACATAAAAACTAGAACCATATGAAACTAGAACCATATAAAATTAAATAAAAATGTCTAAATGTTCATATCGAAAGATTTGAAGTTGGGATATTAATAACGTGATACTTACAGCCCTTATACTCTTACTAAGTCTGCACATTGTCTGAAAATAACTAGATTACTTTATTTTAATACAGTCATCTCATAACTATCCAAAACTTAAAATCTAGAACTGAGAAACTAGAACCATACAAACTAGATACTTGACATGTTTGAATGTTGATATCGAAACATCGCATTACTTCCATTCTATTAATAACTGTTTACTGTTTATTAGCCAATAGCTTGATTTATTATTTAGCTGTATTTCCTTACCGATTTTTTATACGCAGAATATTAAAACCAGAACTGAGAAACTAGATACTAAATAGATAAACAAGATAAGCAATTCTATGAAATTGAAAATGTTTTTCTGCAAAGAGTGTAACCTTTATGTTAAAACATCTATATCGTCACATAACAGAACAAATACTCATAAATCTAATAGTTTATTTCAATCTAGATATGAGAATGTGCAAATTATAAAAACGGCTTTTAGAAACAGAATAGTCAGTTACAAAGTAAATCCGACCTCTACAACTTTAGTTCCAGAGAGTTTTTTTTCACAAATATTTAAAACCACACGCGAGATCATAAATATATCTCTAAAGAAACACACTGCCATTAAAGTAAATTTTGAGTTATTTGTTTCGTATATTTTACCAAAAAATTTTGAAAAGTCTATTAAATCTTTCAGTACTAAATATGGTATTATAGTCCAAAGTACTGATATTGATAATTTTTTATTACAATGTGCTCAAAAGTTAACTTGCAAATGCGCAGAATTCGAACAGTCAGAATCTGGTTGGACAATTGATTCTATCAGTCATTTGGAGATAAATATTAATAAATATAATCCTCTGAAAGGTGGATCATATTTGGCATTACCATCACATATAAGAAATACAAAATCATGTCTAAATATTCATAATTTCGATGATTGTTGCTTTTTATGGTGCATTGCTGCTAAAATGTATCCTACAAAACTTAATTCCAATAGAGTTTCATCATATCCTCATTATTCATTGCTTTTTGACATAAGAAATATGACATTTCCTCCGGGAATTGAAGATATTAAAACCTTTGAGAAGAACAATCCAACTATTAGTGTAAATGTTTATGGGTTAGAAGCCAATAATACAGTTACAGGTCCTTTGTATGTGACTTTAGCTCGAAAACTTACCCATGTTAATTTATTATATATTACTAAAAATGACAAAGCCCATTACTGTTTGATTAAAGACTTTGGCCGACTTGTGCGAAGGCAATTAACAAAACACAAGTCTAAAATATTTTTATGTGATGAATGTTTTTTATATTTCGCAAATGAACAAAAACTACACAATCACGATTGTGCTAAAAGACAAACTGTACTTCCAGAAGATGGTAGTAAGTTGCATTTTTCAAACTATGAGAGAACTCAAAGAATTCCTATCGTGATATATGGCGATTTTGAGAGCTTGCTTTGTAAATATTCAAACGAAAATAAATCTCTTTATACTGAAGATATACAAACACATGAACCATCTTGTTTCGCTTATTACATATGTTGCCATTCTAAACCTGAGCTTAATGACTTTGTAAGCTATCGCGGACCAAACTGTGGTAAAAAATTTGTTGAAAGCATTACGCGAGATGTAAAAAGATTGCACGGTATTTTAAATACAAATAATCCAATGTTTCCTCTTACTACCGAAGAGTTGACTTCATATAATGAAGCAAAAATTTGCTGCATCTGTAAAACAATGTTTAAAAAATATGATATAATAGTAAAGGATCATGACCATTTTACAGGTAAATACCGAGGCCCTGCTCACAACACTTGTAACATAAATGCAAAAAAATGTACGTTTATACCGATCATTTTTCATAACTTGAGTGGTTATGATTGCCACTTATTTATTAAAGAATTATCAGAAATTACCGGAAAAACGAGCTTGATACCAAAATCTAAAGAAAAATATATATCATTCACAAAATTTTTACCTATTGATAAAACAAATGCTGCTCAACTGAAGTTTATCGATTCATTTAATTTTTTGAGTTCGGGTTTGGATAAACTGGCAAAGAGTCTTCATCCGAATGATTTTCAGCATATGCGTGTATTTATTAAGGATGAACACTTATTAAATTTGGCCTGTAAAAAGGGTGTCTATTGTTATGATTATATGGATGCATGGGAGAAATATAATGAAACAAAGTTACCAAAACATTCGATTTTTTTTAATAAACTCACAGGTGAAAATATTTCCATTGAGGATTACGAACACGCTTTAAAAATATGGAAAACTTTTGGTATAAAAAACTTAGGAGAGTATACAGATTTATACTTACAATGCGATGTCTTATTACTATGCGACGTTTTTGAAAAGTTCAGAAATATGAGTTTAGACTATTATAATTTAGACCCCTGCTATTATGTATCATCTCCATCTTTAAGTTGGGACGCAATGTTGTTATATACTAAAGTTGAGCTTGATTTGATTTCTGATGTGGATATGTATCAGATGTTAGAAAAAGGTATTCGAGGTGGTTTAGCCCAGTGTTCATTGAGATATGCTGAAGCAAACAATAAATATTTACCATCCTACAATAAAAATGAGTCAAGTACGTACTTAATTTATTTAGACTGTGTCAACCTTTACGGTTTTGCTATGATGCAAAAAATGCCAATGCGTGACTTTAAATTTTTAAATGAAAATGAAATTAAAAATTTTGATGTAAGGAACATTTCTAAAAAAAGTCAGTGTGGATATATTCTCGAGGTAGATTTATGTTATCCGGATAATATTCATGATGCTCATTCAGACCTACCATTTGCTGCGGAAAAATATTCTCCTGCTCAAAATCAAAGCAAAAAATTGGTGGCAAATTTATATAATAAACATCGTTTTGTTATTCATTATATGCACTTGCAAGAATGCTTAAAGAATGGTTTATTGCTTTTAAAAATATACAGAGTGCTATCTTTTTATCAGGACAACTTTTTAGAGCCTTATATTTTTTTAAACACAAGTCTCAGACAAAATGCCAAGTCTGATTTTGAGAAAGACTTTTTTAAAAAGCAGAATAATTCTATTTTTGGAAAAACGATAGAAAACAAAAGGAAGCAGGTTGACGTAAAACTAGTAAACGTTTGGAGAGATACTACAAATAATACTAATAAATTGAATGGAGCGGAAAAATATATTAGTGCACCACATTTTCACAGTTTATCAATTTTTTCTGAAAACTTAGTAGCTATTCAATTGAAAAAAACAAAAATTGTCTTAGATCGACCAATATATATTGGATTCACGATTCTTGAACTGTCGAAAACGCATTTGTATCATTTTCATTATTCGGTCATAAAAAGAATCTATGGAAATAATGTTCAGTTATGTTATACGGATACTGATAGTTTACTATATCTTGTAAAAACTGATGATTTTTATGAAGATATGAAAGATAACATTCATTATTTTGATACTAGCAATTTTGAAGATGATAATATTTTTAATATGCCGAAAGCTAATATGAAAATACCTGGATATTTTAAAGACGAAATGGGAGGAGAAATCATTTCTAAATTTGTTGGTTTACGCGCAAAATTATATTGTTTACTTTCTGAGAAAAAAACTATCAGTAAAGCAAAGGGTATCACGAAGCCTGTGACAAAAAAATTAAACTTTGAGAAATATAAGAAAGCCTTATTTTGCAATGAAAATATAAGAGATGATATGTTTGTCATACGATCAAAAAATCATCAGGTTTTTACTCAGAAAATTAATAAATTAGTATTAAATAGTGATGATAATAAAAGGCAAATAATGGAAAATGATTTTAAAACTTTGCCTTGGGGGCATTACAGCACGATTCTTTAGTAAAAATATTATGCTAAGTACCTATGTATTTTACAAATTTTTATGTGTCTAATTTTAATATTAGTTTTAATGGTAATTTAGCATTTAATAAATTTGATTAAGTTTACCACAGTGTTTTATTTCAAATAAAATCACAACATATTTTATATTCCCTTTATTAATTCAACCAATTATTTACATTACTTCATAAACTTAGTACTTAACATAAGATTAACGTATTATAAAAACTTACTACTTAATGGAAAATATTCGGACTACAACTTACTTGCATGATATGAAAATATAAAATATACTTTATACTTTAATTAGAACTCATTTATGCTTTTTATTTTTACAATCGCAAAATAACAATAAAATAATATTAAATTTAACTATTCAGGCACACTTAGCTTTTGTATAATCCTATTAATTAAATCTTCTGTAGCATCCATCATATTGTCATAATTATCACTCACTATGTACTGTACACTCAAATTAGTCTTTGCACTGTTCTCCTGTTCTTTACTATCAATTTCAAGTATTTCAATTTTTATAATGTGGCTTCCCTTTGCTTTATTTTTCCGTATAACAAAAGATGAATCTGGAGCTGGTGAAATCACATGATCTATTTTTGGAAGCTTCTTTTTTAAAGACAATTTATTTTTCTTTTTTATGGTTTTCAAACTGGTGTTATTTTCAAGTGTTTCATTATTTTTTTGCTCACGTAAAGCTTTCAATCTATTCTCTTCTTCTCTTTCTAAAATAGCATCCAAGTCTTGAGCTCCATAAAATGGATTATTCATACTTGTGTTTCTTTCGTCATCCGTGAAATAAAAGTCCGACATGATGCTGTAACAAAATACAAAATTTTATAAATATAACAATAAAACAACATTTATAAAAATATCAATAAACAAATTCTAAAATAGAAAAGAATACAGTCAAAATATTATATAAGTAATTTTTTTCACTAACCAGAAGCGAGTGAGTTCCTTGCGTGAGAAGATCTGGGAATGAAAATTGTTTAGTAACAAATCTATGGAGTCAAGTTTTCAAAACAATTGTATATACTTGTATGACATTCGTCCGCATTATGCAATCTCTAGCGACATGTTAGAACCTGTTTAATATTAAGTTCTTACGAATTTCAATTTCATACTATTATCACAAGGTTTAAATTAAAATGTATACCTACATTTTAATATAATCATCGACAAATAATAGTGCGCTAGACAAGTGCGAAGTGAAACACGAATGTGATACCTACAAGCAATACCTTAAAATTTAAATCAACTAGCAATAATATGAAGTTATTTAATAAGTTGCATTTTTAAAATTATCATCAATCAGTAATATGAAGTTGATAAAACAGGCTGAATCATTAAAAATAAATTATATAGATGTTGAAACACCACCACCATGCTTTAGCCGACATAGTAAACTTCTACCAAACACAATTCGATGCATAATTTGCGGACCCTCCAACTGTGGGAAAACAAATATTATGATAAACTTATTATTGCACGAAAATGGACTTAAATTCCAAAATGTTTATATTTACTCAAAGTCCACTTTTCAATCTAAATATTGTTTCCTACAAAAAGTTTTTCAAAATACTCCAGATGTTAAATTTATTATGTTCAAAAATAGTGAAGAAGTTATTTCGCCAACTGAAGCCTTAAGAAATTCTATTTTCATTTTTGACGACGTGACTTGTGAAAATCAAGTTAATATTCGAAATTATTTTTCGATGGGCAGACACAAACAAATTGATTGCTTTTACTTGACCCAAACATATTCAAAAATTCCTAAGCAATTAATACGTGACAATGTTAACTTTTTAATTATTTTCAAGCAAGATGATATAAACTTAAAACATATATATAAGGAACATGTTAATTCTGATATGAGCTGGCATGTCTTTAAACAATTGTGTGCAAGTATTTGGAAAGATCCGTTTATGTTTTTATCAATCAACAAAGATTGCGAACTAAATAACGGTCGGTACAGAAAAACATTTGACATATTCGTGAAATTCGACTAACAATTTTACAATTATATACCACATACGAGACACAAATTTAGTCAGTCAAATGAGAGCACTGGTAAGAATACCTACCCATATTTAATTTAAAAATGGAAGCCGTTGTAAAGAAACAATTAATTAAATCAATTGAAACCATCAAAAAGAAAGCAAAACAAATGCGTGAAGAAGAAGATGATTTAGAACTAAAAAGGCGCAAACTTTTTAAATCCATAACGGATCCATTAGAATCCATAGTATTGCAAAAAAAAGAAAATAAAAACAATAGTCACCATGATTTACCAGATACATGTTCACCTTCAACTTCTGATAAAATTAAAAACATAGAAAATGATGATAAAAATTATGTAACACCAAAACCAATAACTTCTACCCAAAATTTTGAAGAAATCGAAGAATTCTATACTCCATCTCCAACGCCTGAAAAAAGCAATGAAATCTATAATTTGAATGTACCTTTTGGTGTACGTAATGAAAATAGTAATTTAATGATTGGAAATACAAAAGTAACATTTTCAGATGGTGATGCTCATAGCAAAAATATGATGGCTAAAATAGGAAATAGATCCTATGAAGTAACCCCAGGTTTGGCAGAATTATTATTTCAGAGTAAACCAGATGTAAAGATTGTATCTGATCAAGATAAATTAGTATATAAAGATATTTTATGCAATACTAGTGCACATAGGAGAGATTATAACCCTACGAATCAGATTAAAGGCGATAAAGGGACAAAATATACTAAAATTGTGAAACCTCTCTTTACTGATAGTGAATTAAAAGAAAAAAAACAAGGTGGTTTTATGCCAACTCTTAAAACTTTGAAAAAAAATACAGATTTCATATACTGGGATGATCCGAATGAGTTAGTAGATAGATTGAAAATTTTAATTGCTTCAAAAGATGCTGGCAACACTAGTCATGACAATGAGATTATATCAATAATTGAAGAACTTAAAGAAGCTGGTATAATAAAATAAGTATATAAAAATAAAACCTGGTTACATTTTTGCTTAGTTCTATAAACACTGTTGAACATGAATGTCAACAAGTTTGGTCATCATGTACACAAGAAACTGAAAATGGATAGCTCTGCCTTAGAAAATATCTTTGATGCTCAACATAAAATCATCAAACATGTTGGTACACCCATTGACCCAAACGACTGTGCTACTAAACTATATGTTGACAAATTCTTAGATGGGCTCTATATACGATTAAAAACAGTAGAGGAAACATTGTTGCAGTTAAAATCAGAAATAAATAGTCTAAAAAGGAATATAGAAGGTGTAAGTCGTAAATTCAAAAAATGAGCAAAGATAGTGTAGTAAATGAAATACATAAAAATGTTAGGAAAAATTTTCCTCGAAGACATGTTATACTTAAAGACATTGATGATGTATGGCAGGCCGATTTAGTTGATATGCAATCATTCTCAAAAGATAATTCACAATATAAATATATTTTAACAGTCATCGATGCTTTTTCAAAGTATGCATGGGCATATCCGCTTAAACTTAAAAATAAAGAAACTGTGACTGAAGCATTTAGTAAGTTACTAGAAAAAGGTCGTGTTCCCAAAAATCTACAAACTGATTTAGGAACAGAATTTTATAATAGTTGTTTCAAAAAATTATTACAAAAATACGGTATAAATCATTATTCCACTTATTCCACTAAAAAGGCGTCAATAGTAGAAAGATTTATAAGAACGTTGAAAACTAAAATGTACAAGCAATTTAGCTTGCAAGGGAATTACAAATGGAATGATGGAACCCTCGAGCACATCATGAAAAAATATAACTCCACATTTCACAGAACAATTGGTACAGCTCCAGATAAAGTTAATGAAAAGAATAAACAAAATATACTAAAAAGATACAGACTACTACAATTATCAGCACCATCGCAGAAACGTTCAAAATTCAAAATTGGAGATTATGTAAGAATAAGCAAATACAAAGGAACTTTTGACAAAGGATATACTCCCAACTGGTCAACTGAAATTTTTAATATAGCTCAAGTTCAAAACACTCATCCAATTACTTACCTTCTAAAAGATGCAAGACAGCGACCTATTTTAGGATCATTCTATACTGAAGAATTACAAAAAACAAAACATCCTGATATATATCTTATTGAAAAGGTTTTAAAAACAAAAGGAAATAAATTATATGTCAAATGGTTAGGTCTGCCGCCTAGTGAAAACAGTTGGATAGATAAACTAAATCTTTTATAAACACATTTTATGTTAACAACTTTCAGTCTCTTATTATCTACGATACTGAGCAGAGTTCTCTTTTATTAAAAATGGAGAAACAACCATCCAAGCGTAAAATGACTTTGAGAAGAAAATCTAACAATTTGAAAACAAGTAATTCTGGTGCTGGTTTTAAGAAAAGCTTTAAGGATATTGTATCTCGCGCGAAAAAACATATCCATAAATTGAAACCTAAATGCAAAAAAGCTGCAATCGAATTAGCTCTTGCTGCTGCTAAGGAATTAGCAGCGACATCTTCAGTTAATGTACCGCGTATAATACCCATACCAAAGACAGGTGGGGTTTTGCCACTAGTCCCCATATTTGCAGGATTGTCTGCCGCGGGCAGCTTAGCGGGTGGTACTGCTAGTATAGTGAAAGCAGTCAATGCTATTAATTTAATGAAAAAAAAATTTCAAGAACTAAAGAGACATAACGAGAAGATGGAAACATTGTGTATCGGAAAAGGATTATTTATAAAGCCCTATGGTAATGGTTTGGGAATATACACAGCAAAGGAAAAAAACTGATTCGGCGGCTACCTAATCGTGCTCTAAGTAACTTGGATATTCTAAAAATTTCAAAAAATATTCCTTATTTCAGAGGTGTATTTATGAGAAATGAACTTCCAAAATATCCTTTTAAAAAAGAGTGTGGTATCATCAACTTAGATAGCTCTCAAAATCCTGGAACTCATTGGGTAGCCTATGCAAAAATAAATAATTACATTGAATACTTTGATAGTTATGGTAATTTGAAACCGCCTAAAGAATTTGTAAAATATGTGGGAGCGAATATTAATTATAATTATGACAATTATCAAGGATCTAATTCTTATAACTGTGGCCATCTATGTATCAAATTTCTTATTAATTTTTGGAATAAAAATTGAAAATAAATAGATGATACAAAAATATGTAAGCTCATTTAACCATCATGTCTATTACACTCACGATCGTGGGTGAAAAATCTATTCTAGAATCATTTTACGCCCCTCCTCTTATTTTGGAAGACGAATATGAGTGTGGCTTAGTATATTTTTCTGCATTTAATTCAATTCCAAATGTAGACTATAATAATAATGTGTTTGAATATGGAGAAGAGAAAAAAAGAATTCTTATTCAACCAGGTGCTTACGATTTACAAGATTTGTATGAATACCTAAAAGAAAGAGTTGAAAATTGTGAATTACAAATAAAATCTAACATCAATACAATGACATGCTCTTTGTACTGTACTGAAACTATAAACTTTAATTCAGAAAATAGTATTGGACCTATGCTAGGTTTTTCTAACGAAAAACTAAAAGCAAATAAATGGCATGAATCTACAGAATCCGTTAACATTCTACCACTGTCTGTCATAAGGATCGAATGTGATCTTGTACAGAGTTCGTACACTAACGGTTCTCCTTCACATATTATTTATGAGTTTGTGCCAAACATTCCTCCAGGTCATAGATTTATAGAATCTCCAAGTAATGTGATATATTTTCCGGTCAAAAGAAAGATAATTTCATCAATAACAATAAAAATTTTGGATTTGGAAGGCAATAATATAAATTTTAAGGGCGAAACTATTGTTTTGTGTCTTCATTTGAAAAAGTCAAAATGATCGTATTTAACAAAAGTAATTATTATAAAGAGTATAACCCAACTATTAAGAAAGTTATTACCAAGGAAAGTGTAAAACAAAGAAGACGTGTTAGAGTATATAAAAAAATTCATCAGAGTAATAAACAATTTCTTAAAGCCCTCGGCTTCAAAGTATGAGCCTCCTTCAGATCAACGAATTACCTGAATTCGATAACTCTATCGAGAGTTATGAGGTTCATACATATAATCCATACAATAACAGTTTCAATGAAAATGATGAAATTCGGATACCTATTCACCAGCAAGATATTTACGTGTTACCATCAGCCAGTTCCATTTACATTGAAGGAAAAGTTTCGGTGACTCATAAAGATCAAGCTGGCAAAGTTCAAAAGAAAAGTGTTGACTTCAGTAATAATGCAATTGCATTTCTTTTTCAAGATATCCGATACGAAATGAATGGTGTTGAAATCGATCGTATTAGAAATGCTGGAATAACTACAACCATAAAATCTTTCATTTCAATGAATAGCGGTGACAGTAAAGCGGCTGCTGCTTGGGGTTGGAATATAGACGGATTTAAAAATCAAAATGGAAATTTTAATGCTTTGATACCCTTAAATAAGATTTTAGGTTTTGCTGAAGACTACAATAAAATAATAATAAACTGTAAACATGAACTCATACTTAACAGAGGTAGTACTAACATAAATAGTGTTGTCATGGGTAGCGATGATATTGTAGACATTGATATACAGAGAATCCAATGGCGAGTACCACATATTAAAGTATCAGATCAGCAAAGATTAATACTTTTAAGGAAATTAGAAAAAGATAATCCCGTACAAATAGCATTTAGAAATTGGGATTTGTATGAATATCCATTATTGCCAAAAACTACCAAACATTCATGGGCGTTAAAGACTGCTTCTCAATTAGAAAAACCTCGATATGTTATATTTGGTTTGCAAACTAATAGAAAAAACGTTAAAAACAGAGACAGCACAATATTCGATCATTGTACATTAACCAATGTCACATTATTCCTGAATTCCCACTATTATCCGTATGATGCTTTAAATCTCAAGTTTGAGGAAAATAAATACAGTATATTATACGACATGTACACCAAGTTTCGTCAGTCGTTTTACAACCTTCCTATTGATCCACTGCTTGATCTTCATACATTTAAAGAAATAGCGCCTTTATTTGTCATAGATTGTTCCAGACAAAATGAAAATTTAAAAACTGGTCCAGTTGATGTTCGTCTGGAAATAGAAACGTCTCAGGAAATTCCAAGCAATACCAGCGCTTACTGTTTAATCATAAACGATCGTCTTGTGGAGTATAGGCCGCTGAGTAACATTGTTCGAAAACTATCATGAAAATTATTGTGGACGTTCAAGGTTTTAAAAATGATCAAAATTACTTTCTGCCTAAAGAGATTGCTATAGTGTATAGTGATCGAGTTCAAGTTTTGTTAATAAAACCGCCATATCCCTATGAATGGCTAACAGACACAGAAAAGAAACAAGTTAAATGGATTGAAAAGAATAGAAAAATATTATGGAGCGAGGGAATCGTGCCTTACGAGACCTATAAATACCATCTAATAGATATTTTAAAAAATAATGATATTTATTGTAAAGGCCTTGAAAAGCAGTTATGGTTAAAAGATATATTAAGTAATCCTAACGTACATAATTTAGAAGATAAAGGATGTCCTCGTTTATTAACATTGTATGAGTTGTATAATTCACATTCTGACATATATAGTTGTGTTTATCATCCGACCATCTGTGCGCTGAAAAATGTAACTTGTTTAAAAAAGTGGTGTATGAATAATAAAGTTTTAGATGATTAAATATGCTTGTTTAACTTCCATATACCTGCTTCTTTTATTTAATTTACTGATTATACTCGTATTGAAAACACAATATTTGGTGTAGGTTGTTATAGCCAAATAGTTGTTTTTCATGTTGTAAAAATATTACATTTGAAGAGTAATTTTAAAATTCAAGGTTTCTTAGTACCTATCTAGTTTTATCACCATTTGCTCGTGCAAATAGAATGAATATTTCGTTCTTAAACCATGTGAATAGTTTGTTCAAAATACGGATAGTTGATTAATTTTTGCTTGGATTTAGCTACACTCCATTTATTTAATGTGTTGTTGAGGACAGTAGTTTAGAATTGGGGAATTCTGTATCAAAATTGGTGGCGATTTTGGATCACGGCGAGCGAAGCGAGCGAGCGTAGCGAGAGTGATCCAAAATCCCCACCAATTTTGATACAGAATCCCCAATTCAACACTACTTTCATGATTATCGTTATCGTCTAGAAATTCTGCCCCTTGATTGGCTGTGAAAAAAGGTAAACAGCGAATTAACCAATCAAAGGGCAGAATTCGTTGTCGATAACGATAGCGATGAATACGTTTTTCTTACACAATCGGGGGGCTGATCCTTTGCCTTTGTCCATCGCCATTCAGCGTGGCAATTCTGCCAGCTTAATGGCCACCTTTACCCCAGGGGAAATGAGCAGCGCACTTTTTGATGACATTGCGTTGTTAAGGAAAAATATTAATTTATAATTAGTAGGCTAGTAGTTTAAAGGATTGACATTGTTTTCTATTATGTAATTTTTAATTACTCAGAATTAAATATGTATGATTTATGTAGATGTTTTACCGATCTAATTAGATACTGAATACCTATACTTATGTATAGTGGGTGTTTGGTAATTAGTATATAAAGACGACACGTACCCATGCTACTTTGATCTGATAAATACAATGCTGAAGTATAATGACGAAATAAAATTCTAAAAATTTCCATACAAAATTTAAAAAAAAAATTATGTCAAAGTTTTCATGACCCTAACGTGCCCCAACTCACTGAGATCGTTGGCTATCTTTAGATAGGCCAAGGCGAATGCATGCATGGATACGTGTCGTCATTATATTATACAAATTACCAAACACCCTGTAGAACGCCGCTTTTCCTCATAGAAGAAAATTAATAAATGTCGTATTATCGCGCGGTGTCATTCGGGCGGTTACAAATGATACCCTTTACTTTACTTAATGTTATTGGAACACCCAAGTTATTACTGCCGTTTGTCGAAACCTGTCATGGTACCTACTTCCAACAAACGTGGAATTGCTATCGAGTTTTATTAGCGCTATTAATATCGATGTCTTGACAAAATAAATTCTCTTGTAATTTCGCCATTTCATAGGTAAGGTATATACCTACGCTTTTGTTGTTGTCTTCTTTGCTTGTTCTTTATAAAAGGAACGAAGAAATAGATGAGAAACTATTATAGTTAGTATAATAAAACAATATTTAAAAACGTTTTACAAGTTAGTTATAAGTTTTGCTCAAACTTAATTATTCCGCCAACGCCTTATAAGAAAATGAGTTACAACTCCAGACAGGCTCACAGATGGGGAAGGCAGTTGTAATTACATTCTGTCGAAGCTCGATTTTGATCTAAGTTACTATAATAAATTTCCTAACTGGGTTCATGTTAGAGATAGATTATACCCATGGCATCTATTGTTTTTTAATGTACCTATCTCTAGGAAAAAGGAACCCTTAAAGGTTCACTTCATTGTCTGTCTGTCTGTCACCACAA
Organism: Maniola jurtina; assembly: GCF_905333055.1. NCBI lineage: Eukaryota > Metazoa > Arthropoda > Insecta > Lepidoptera > Nymphalidae > Maniola > Maniola jurtina. Next base: position 5,130,500 of record NC_060044.1, read on the forward strand.
ACTCACAGTACAAGAATCACAACCTATTGCGTACATCTCGTTCGAGTAATGACGTTTGGCAGGTAGCACTGTCTTATAGAAGAAGTACCTAAAAGGAAAGATCCGAAAACTGTGAATTATTGGTTACATCGCCCAAAAAATTAAAGCTAGCAGACAGACAGAGTTACTTTCGCATTTATAATATCAAGTATGGAAGTATGTATAAATGAAATATCAACCTATCGATACGTAACGTTACTACGTATTGTGTAGTTCGTAGGGACGCCCGGCGCCGCTCTGTGTGATTGCGGAAATTGAACTGTACCGCAAACTGTTCGCTTTTCACTTCCAAAGCTTTTGTTTCTATCCCTACCACTGGTATTTCCTTATCAATTTAAGTTCTAAGGCTTAAACATACAGAACGCGAAGAAGGAGCGAGAAGTAAGGACTAGCGCACACCGGTGGACGGCAACGAAGCGAGGAGGATCCTCGGCCCGTTAGCGTACACTGGTGAAAAAAATCGCCTACAAACCGCGGTGGCGCATTATTGGCGCAATTAGGCAGATTCCAATACACACCGACGACGCATAGCGACGCCTCCCGCTACAGTATCCTCCGGCGTGCTCTTTGATAGCGCAGAGAAAATCCACTGCGATACTTCGAGGTCAGTCTTTGAATATTGAAATATATACCTATGTAACGTGAACTGGAACGTCGTCGCGTCACTTCACCGCTCTCGTTCTGACAAGTCTATGCCTGTCAACTACTATCTATGGCTAAGTTAACACTCAAGGGACCAACGTAGTAAAATATACTCTCTTTGCAACGTACATTGTTTTCTAATTTTTGTGTATCGGTCTCTCTGTGTGTCTGTGCGCTCTTTACAAAGGTGTTTGAAAGGCGCATTTGGAACCCTAGTCCCTTATAAGTTTACAAATCAACTTACACCTATCTTATTTCGATTGGATGAGTTTCAAATATGAATTGAATAAAAATGCCATCCAACCTATCGATCGCCGGCTATAAAGATGTGTTTAAGGTAAAGACTGCGCCTTGGCTCCACTTCACTCCGAGGTATGCGTCGGATCTAAAAGCGAACTATCCCTTCTAGTTTTTTATTATAGTAAAGACTTACAAACTTAGTAAGTTTGATCAAAATCGGTTCAGTAGAAATAGAGAATTTCAAACGATAGTCTGACCTCCCTATAAGTAGGTAAAGTACTTTGTTTTGTTTTAGTAAATCTAAATCTAATGATTCTGAGACACAAAGAATCCTTTCGGTCTGAAATGCAAGGATTCATCCTGTTCCTGCCCAACAGAGCAATTTCCTAAAAAGGCTTTATAAATACCCACTAATTAAAATCTTGCCCCTTGGTCTGTTTACACAGAAAATTGGTTCCGTCATTAATGGACAATTTTCGTGATTGTAAGTCAAAGTTTTAATGATCGTTTCGGAACTTCTTCGAAACGCTTTTAAACTTTGATGTGATTGGATTTATGAGTATATCTTCAAAGGTCCCTTTAAAACATTGCTTAATGGTGTCGTATTTATGTTCTAACGTCGAAAAGTGAGAAAAAAGTCATAGTTTCGACAAGTACCTAATTAAATCTTCATTCAAAGCAGTAACCATAATCACGCAGTAATAACGATTAAAGATTTTGATTTATTTTAATGTTCCGTTGGCATTTACAAAATATATAAATTACTGTAGTAACAAAAATATCCAATCATTGTTATGAGTTTCTGCTATTAATAAATCATCAGGCGTTTATGATCTTTAACGTTTTATTATCGACTGATTTTCTGACATTTATATGGCCTTTATATTCTGACTACAGTTTTTGCCACCTAAGCTGATAGGTATGAGGTACCTAAGCAAAATACTATGTTGATCTGCTTGCGGTAATTAATCTTATTGTACCTGTGTTTTTTTTCACGCTCCAGGAACTTTATTGGTTTAAAAAAGAAGGAAATTAATTATAATATCCGTAGATCCTTAATACGTTACTTGAAAGAGATCGTGAAACTCAGCAAAATATGTTTTCAAACTAAAACTGACCGCATAGGAGTCTGGTACAACGGACTCGTTAACAAGGCAGGAAATTAAAATGTCAAAAGCATACTCGGCATTCAACCCCTTTATTGGGCTGTTGAAGAGAAAAACGTTTTTCTTTTTTTATATAAAGTGATATGAGGGCCACGTATGAGCCATGCCTACAGAAAATCTAATAACTAATGTAGATATAATGTTTATTAATACACCACCTGCAGTTTAATCTCCTTAACATCTACTAATTTCTAAGGTTGCTTATCAGAGATCACCGATATTGTTAAGATAAGGCCGCCATTTGTATTCTACCTCCTTCTCCTTGTTCTTTTCTTCATGTCTGTATTCTTTGCTATTTGTTGTAAAAAAAAAAAAATGAACTAGTATTAAGAATAGTGAGGTACTTACTTTAACGTTTTTATTCTGATTTCTTACTCGTCTTTCTTAAACCATTAATTTAAAGTTATAATTATGTGTATCTATAATTAAAAATGTATATCATTTATGTGGTGTTGCAACTGTAGAGGTAAATTTTATGAAAATTAAATAAATAAAAAAGAATATCTTTGCATAGAGATAAGTAACATCCAGTAATTGACCAGTCTATCCTAAACCCAACCAGCTACATTTACAACACTTTACATGCATTAGAGCTCCAGTTCAGAAATAAGAATAGGTAGGTAGAACCAACTTCCAGAACTTAAGCCGGCATCATAGCCTGCTGTCACGCAACATCCCTATTATTTATTAGCCGGATTCTAATGGTGATCGCATACAACAAAACGGGCAAAAGGCGCAGTACTCAAGAGCCGCAGAGGCCAATGAAATGCCAATAACCAATAACGGACGTCAGCAGAGTTCCACGCTGCTTTGCTCACACATTTTACGGGGCACGAATGCTGCTAACGTCTTTCACGTCTCTCGCATGCTTCCTCGAAATCGGATCTTGAGGCTTTTAAGGTAACTTACGGCACTTATAACAAGTCAAAGCTCTACCGCCACGCGTCGGTTCGTAAAGCAGATTCTACTGAGATTCGAGAATCAAATTCTTTCGCTACTCTTGCTTCTCTTATGTAACGGTCGTGTGCGATCACCATAACAGTAATTTTATTCACGTCCGAGTGAATATGTTTATTTCCAACTTGTAGATAAAAGGACCAGAATATCTTCCATTTTTTTTAATTTTAATGATTTCTACTACTGGAACATAAATGGTATTAGGTAATAGGTACTATGATTTGTATCCATTTAGTTGATTCCTTTATACCTACTAGTATTACCTGTAGCCAAGTTATGCAAGGTTTGCCACAGGTTTTGAGCGATGGGTTTTCGTTTGAAATGTTAGTGCTAGAATTTAGTTATGGTTTGTAATAAGATGACAGTAAGTACCTGAAATTCAAATACTACGCCTTACACAGCATCGCATTTGCAAGCACTAGTGAAACATTACGCGTGCTAATGCGTCAGTGTGTTAAAGGTAAGTAGGTTTAAGTAGGTATTATTCAATTTTTTTTTTATTCATACATAAAGTGTTGTATTATTGTGTGGATCTAATTTTTTTTTCTTTCTTTCAATATGGCACCCACCTTCATATAGGATCCGCCATGTTTCTCCTCGCAGTGTCTCCGGATATATCGCTGGCAAATGTTCGACATATTGCATTCCAAACACTGAAACAAAAAACAATCATTAAAATATTACTGCTACGCTAATTATTTATCAATGATTACTTATAATAATAACCATTATATTGTATGAGAACGCTTGATAGTAGGTTTACGTACGGCTTTGCCTGTTGTATCTCTATGTACATGTAGTACGCGTATCTCGATTTCCAGACCTGACCAAAGTCAACTAAGCTATTATAAATTTCGAAAAATAATTAATTACTTATTAAGTTTTATATGTATTTTTTATTCGTTTTCTATGCATAATTTAATTTGTAGGTATAAGTATTATATATACGTTTATGAACCTAAACGAAAATGCGAAATACCCAGCTGAAAATCGAATAAACATCGCTGCATACTGCTTTAGAGTTTAAGTAATGCCTTATGTTATCTAAGATAGGAAAACCTCGTACTCGACTAGAGTCGTAGGTCAACAATTATACTTCAATAAAGAAATTAAATAAGTAGGTATGTAGCTCTTGAAAGCTCAGCTTCAAAAGTACAATAATGAGATTCTCGAATGAGACTCGGGTTTCTTTCAATCTATTCTTGCATTTCACTTCTCGCTAACCACAACAAAATTAATTCCAAGCAATGCAAGATTGTACAAACATTTGTCCAGACCAGAGTGTATTTAAAAACCTATATGTATATTCTACGAAAGCTGATAAAGACTGCTAGAAGTGATTTACGGCCGAAATCCTAATAATATATTATGAAATAAGTATAAAAAAGGTTATTCTACCTATGTCTTTAATAGACTTTGAAACCATCTAACCAATGTGCCCATGCAGTGTTATTAGAACAGTGTTATTAGGCAACAATGTGAAGATGGTTTAGACCACTAAAATAATGCACCGGGTACATTCGTTTTTAACCCCCGACCCAAAAAGAGGGGTGTTATAAGTTTGACGTGTGTATCTGTGTATCTGTCTATGGCAACGTAGCTCGTAAACGAATGGACCGATTTTAATTTAGTTTTTTTTTTGTTTAAAAGGTGGCTTGATCAAGAGTGTTCTTAGCTATAATCGAAGAAAATCGGTTCAGCCGTTTGAAAGTTATCAGCTCTTTTCTAGTTTTTATTTGACTATTAGATTCGATAGTGAGTTTGATTTTCATATTTAAAACAATTGAAACGAGCCATCATAGGTAAGAAAATTATTATCACAGCATACTACAGTTTTCAAAGGCGCATCTAGCAATTAGTTTTATACAATAAGTACCTATATCGGAGCAGTAAACAGTGGTCCGGCGACGACAAATTTAATTCTCGCGCATCCGGAATGTGTAATCGAAGAGCCATGAATATAACGTGTGTATAAACCATGCCCATAAATACCATACGGGCTATTAATGTACAACAACAATGTTGGATAAATATTGAAACTAACAGTGATTATTATTGGAGTTCAAAAGGAAATCATAGAGTAAGATGAAAACAATTAGTTCAACGTCTATAATAATATCTAGTGCTGAGTATTGAGCTATGCGTGGAGTTTCTCTACTGGTCCAATCAGAAATGAGGAGATCCAAGAACCAGAATGACCGACATAGCTCAAAGGGCTGTGAAGATTGTAGTCTATCCAAGCTTTTTGGGTTTCCGTACCCGAAGGGTGCTAATGGGACTCTATTACTAAACACTCCGCTGTCCATCCGCCCGTTCATCCGTCCGTCCGTCCGTCTGTCCGCCCGTCTGTCTGTCAGCGGGCTGTATCTCGTGAACTGTTATAGGTAGAGAGTTGAAATTTTCACAGAATATGTATTTCTATTGCCATTATAACAACAAATAATTAGAATTTAAAATGACGGCCATGAAAATTAAAAAAAAAAATTAAAGTGTTATTACGGAATAATACGGATACGGAACCCCACGTGTGCGAATCCGAGTCGTACTTGACCGATTTTTAGTATAGATTTCATAAAAATCACAACATGACCTTTAGTGTAACTACATACTACCATGTAGGTATGATTATATAATGTAGAAAGAAAGAAGAAAGAAAACTTTTTTATTTGATCACTACATCACATTACAATACAATATATCTTAAAACTAATTGAATGAACATCTACATAATAATATTATACTTATAAGTTAATATCTTGGGTTAATATATATACTAAAATTAAAATGTCCCATGTGACCAAATATAGGTCTCCCACTCAGCATAATGCTGCAGCAAGCTGCAGCGCTGGTTTTCAGTGGGAGCCTTGAACAAAACAAAACAAAACAAATGTGTGTGATTACATTTTATGAAATTGTCATAATATAACAAATAGTACATTCAGCCTTATTTTCATAAAAGCGTCGATGGAAATGAATGCGGCAATTTGTTTATTCCAAAAATGATTCATTGCCCTTAAAACTTCACGCCTCCCCCACGTTTTAACAAAATTGCTGCGAGCTTCACTGTATAAGCCTCCTAGTTAGAAGTAGGCAATTTCCTGGCTACCGAAAATAAGTGTCGCTTCACAAAAAGAGCCGTCCACATTTAACGCCATCCATGCATGAGTTATACCGTCCTGGTATTATAGTAATAATATGTAAGTACATAACAAATTAACAATATTCAGTCATTTTTAAATCCACTCTATTGATACTTGATTGTCTAGAGTGTTTGTCTGTTTATTAAATTTTTATTACTTAGCTAAGTAATAATCTGTATGGCACACAGATGCTCGTGGCTTGCATTCTGCACCTACTTTTTATTGCGAAAAGTGGGAAATACCGGAAAAATGGATCATTTGTAGTTTTTTTATTCAAAGCCTGATGTGTCCCAATGTTAGCTTAAAATCTTTCTTTACAACGACTTCACCAACTGAAACTTTACAGCAGTGGCTCATACAAAGCAGTCGGGCCTGCTGGCTACCATGCTCACAACTCGAAACATACTGACGAGTGAGTGAAGAACACCATGTAACGGCATCATAGTGCGACCCGTACGCGCGATACCTATGTGAATAGTAATTACTTTATGTATATTCTATGTTGGGAAGTATGTATACCTTGTGTTAGGTACAACTAGGAGAACAACCATGGTGACCGTTGGACGTCGCGTCGCTGCAATAATTTTGTGACCAACCGAATCTTTTCTTCAACAAAAAGTAAAAAGATTTAGAGAAAAACAAATCCTACCCAAATGAAATATCAAGCAGTAGTTATTTAGTACAGTAGATACCTAGTGGTTATCTTCATAAAAAAACTAGCCAATTGCGAGTCCGACTCGTGCACCGAGGATTCCGTACCCGGTTATTTTTTCCGACATTTTGCACGATAAAGCAAAAACTATTGTGCATAAAAATAAATAAAAATTTGTTTTAGAATGTACAAGAAAAGCCATTTCATATGATACCCCACTCAGTATAGTTATCCTACATTGAAAATTGAAACACATTTTAATTTTTTTAAATGTTGTAACCACAAATTCAGGGTTTTCAGATTTATTCCTTTACTTGTGCTAAAAGACCTACCTACCTGCCAAACATGGTTCCAGGTCAACAGCAAGTGCCGTCTAGGTTTTCTTGACAGACATGACGGACGGACGAACAGACAGACAGACAGACGACAAAGTTATTCTATTATAAGGGTCCATAAAAAAGCTGCTGCAGCATTTAAGCCCTCTCAAATGAAAGTTCCACCAAAACGATGACAATAGTATGTGTTCATGGATTACAAAGGTGTGCCGAACGTGCCGATTCCAATATAATAGAGAGAATGATCCCTTTCGCTGTTTTGCAAATTAAACAACCTGTATTTTCAGGGTTAGTTAAAATGGCGCTTGTCTGAATATCTATAGGCATTATTTTGTGTAGGTACTCTAAATTTTAAATGTTACATATTTTGAAATCTTAAAGTAGAGAGGAGACTTAATGTGAAAATGACGGCTGTATTCGCAAAAGAACTACAGGCCCAAATGAGAGTAACGTTGGGGCCAAAATTCCCCTTTGGTCTGGAATTAAATCCGACAAAGCGCAAAGCCGCTTAAAATGTGCGTTTTCATTAAGAGCTTTGCGTCTCCAAATTGTATTTTTTCATATTCCTACTAATATTATAAACGCGAAAGTTTCTATGTATGTATGTATGGATGGATGTTTGTTACTCTTTCACGCAATACTACTGGACGGATTTGGCTGTTTGAATGGAGATAGTTTATACCCTGGATTAATACATAAGCTACTTTTTATCCCGGAAAATAAATGAGTTCCCATGGGATTTTTAAAAAATCCTATATCCACCGTACCGTAACATTTTAGCGGCCATGAGACTACCAAAGCGCGGTTCGCAGCTCGGATTATAGGATTGTTGGCTCGTTTCGTACCCACAATTTATTTGATTTCGTCCACCTCTGTTACTATATTCACCGTTAATCTACTCGCTATAAACAAATTGATTAATAGCTACCTAGGTATAATTAATTATTACCATTGCATTTTCTGCATAATATCAAAATTGGATTTCGAAGCCACAATCATACATTTATATATTATTCCATTTACATAGCTGATGTAATCACAAATTCACGGTTTTCGGATTTATTCCTTTACTTGTGCTATAAGACCTGCCTACTTGCCAAACATGATTCTAGGTCAACGGGAGGTACCCGATAGGTTTTCTTGGCAGACACGACGGACAGACAGACAGACAACAAAGTTATCCTATAAAGGTTGCGTTATTCCTTTTGAGGTACGGAACCCTAAAAATATTATATCCAATTGCAGGCATAAAAGAATCATTTAAGCAATAAGGACAGGTAAAGTTAAATAAAAAGGCATCATTAAGTCTATATTATTTATCACTCCCTTCTTTATAAAACAAGAGAAACCAGGAAATGGAGGGTGAACTACGTCTGACAATCATTAATTTACTTCCTTAGATAGCAGATAGGTATGTCTATGTACCACAGATATCAGAATGTACCGTAAACCGTACCATGATTTCAGAGATCGCAAACAATTGGCAATATTATAAAGAGAGTGTTCAAAAAATACTAATTAATTAATAATTTTAATTACTCTTAAGAGGGGTCTCTCCGTCACTCGCTCTATACAAACGTAGTTGCAATTTCATTTGAATATTAAGCAACCAAAGTCCATGAAATTTTACAGACATATTCTAGAAACTAATATCTATGCCTATGGTTTTCCAGATTTCTGTAAAAAATATTTGGTTTCAAAGTTACACGGTCTTAAAAATTCACATACAAATCTTTGAGCTCCTGTAATTTCAAAACTACATATTTTTAGAAAAATCTAAAACACCACAGGCACAGATATTAGTTTCTAAAATATGTCTGCAAAAATTTCATGGACTTTGGTTGCTTGATATTCAAATGAAATTGGAACTACGATTGTATGGAGTAAGTGACGGAGAGAGCCCTGTTAAAACGCTGATTGTGATAAAAGAGCATCTAATATTTTAGTATTTTATTTAAGTAAGTAGTGTTCATGAAGGCCTCAAAACAATATTAAAATATTACTTCTTTAAGCGGTGGCACCTCGAGAGGTGTGGACCGCATTATGCAGCCAGCCCACTCGTTTGTCACGGTTCCCGAATTACAGGAAACGCGGAGTTTTTTTATTAACGCCAATTCCTCGAGCCCTAACGAGAGTAATTTTTATTCGCCGGCTTTTGGGTTTGCGACGTGTGTTTTCGTTAGGTTAGATTTATTGGGGAGATGTATCACGAGGCCGTTTATGGTTTTAGATGTTCGCGTTAAACTGTTAAACTTTTGGAAAATGAGAGAAATTCGTTTTAACCGCAGGTTTTAACTCAGTTTTAAAATGTAATTTCTTTATTTAAACTGCGTTATATGAAAACGTCATATTATGGATTTAAAAAATATTATGATTTGAATACGTAATTATGGCATCGTCTCCACTAGGCATTTCTTAAAATCTTAGTTACGAAGGTAGATACCTACTGCAGAACTTTGAAAAACTTCGAAATAATTTCTGATATTTACTTATTCCGTGAATACTAACAAACATAGTCATAGAATACTAACAACCACACACATTGACGCACTACACACAGATACACACACACACACACACGCACACACCCACTCGCATACACACATGCCACAAACACCTACTCACTAATCAAAATATATACACCTTTCAATAAGTAACAGTTTTCACTTTTTTGAGAGCTAGAGGCCAAATTAAAGATGTATGTGAAGAATGTACTTTTTGCAACTAAAGATATTACCTTCCATCAACCACTTAGATCCTAGTGAAATAAGAAGCAGTTTAAAAAGCGTCTGAAACTTTAATAATACTTAGGTATTATCCAGAAATAAAAATTCTTTTCGAATAATAAAACTACTCCTTCCATTTCGAAAAATTCATAACATCTCCTTAAAGTCACCCCACATTCTATTTTGAATCCCCATACGTCTGCACATTTGCACCCTTCGCGTATTCAGCTGCATTAACAGGGTACACCGCATTTTTCATACGTCACTTTCATGTCTCGTGTCGACAAGATTCCGTCAGAGCCTTCGCACATCTAACGTCTGTGCCCTCAGCACTAACGTTAAGGCCTCATTCATACGAGAGCTTTTTTAACGTCCGTTAAAAAAAGCGTTCAAATAGAACAATGCACTTGTATCTGTTCACACGGCAACGCTTTTTTGTAACGCCGGGTTTTAACGCTACGCTTTTATAACGCTTGTGTGTATTAGGGTTTATAGTATTAGAGAGTCTAAACATTTAAGTATTAAAATGGCCCAGTAACTACCTTGCTTTAATTCTCAAGTTTGTACATATATTTGCGAAACGTTGCGAAATTTAAATCAATGGTACTGAATTTTTGACTTTAAACTAAATTTAATTAGGTCCATTTTACTTTGAAATTATTTTGTTTCGACTCTCGAATACTATCAAAATTGATGAGAAGTAAAATCTCGTACTGAGGGTACTGAACTACTTTATCACAAACTCATGAGATTTTTTCAAAACAGTCACGTGATTTTGCGATTAATGTCTCAACTACTCGAATTTAAGAGTAGGTACCTACTCTTATTGTGTGGTAGTTGTTGGATTTGTAAGATGATGTAGTGGTGATAGTTAATTAATTAATTACGTCAACTTAAAAAGCTATGAGGGTTCCAAACGCGCCCCGGTCTGAGAAAAGACCACAGCAAACTCAGCCGCGTAAGTTCACAATAATTCCTAATTTTCATCTTTCCTCATCTACCCATCAAAGGCATGGCGAATAAAGTTAAAGAACGCATTTCCTATTTGTAGAATGTGTGCGTTGTCTCTAAATACCCTCATGTATCAGGCGGAGATGCATTTGAAGTGTGCTCTAAGTACTCGAGTGTTTGAAATAAATGTCAAATTTGAGACATCATGTTGATAAAAGCAAAGGGTAAATGGTAGGTACTCGTAAGTACTCATATCATAAAGAGAATCCGTTTATATTATAAACTAGCATATGCCCGCGACTTCGTCCGCGTGGACTACAAAAATTTCAAACCCTATTTAACCTTAGGAACTGAATTTTCAAAAATCTTTTCTTAACGGATGTCTACGTCATACCTACCTTTAATAGCTATCCAGTAGTTTGAAATGTGCGTTAATAGATCAGTCAGTCATACAGTCACATTTCCCTTTTATAGGTTTTAGAATATATAGTTGATTGATGAAGATGATGATAATCACACTAACATTATAAAGGCGAAAGGTGTCTGTGTTTATGTGTGTACGTTGTTACTGTTTCACGCAAAAACTACTGGACGAATTTGGCTGTTTGGAATGAAGATAGATTATACCCTGGATTAACACATAGGCTACTTTTTACCCCGGAAAATCGATGAACTCCCACGGGATTTTTAAAAAACCTATAAGTATCCACGCGAACGAAATCGCGGGCATGAGCTAGTGAAACTATGTTTTAGTCATTATACAAGTAATTCAAAGCCTATTAGTCACTCACGCCGTGATATCAAACACAATCTCTAATCGTGTTTCTATCAATACTCGATTACTCGATCTATCTGGCCTGTCACCTGCTTCACCTTAAATGCTCTTTGACGGCAAAGGACATTGATCGATGCTCGCTCTCGAAATCAGATTTCAGGAAACACGACTTTGATTTTATAAGGAAACTGGATGATTATACCTACTCAGTACCAACTTGCCATACTGATATTATAAAGGTGAGTGTCTGTCTGTCCGTCTGCTAGTTTTTCACGGCTCATCTATTTAACCGATTTTGATGAGATACAGATGTAGCCTGCATCCCGGAGAAGGATATAACTACTTTTGATCCCGAACAATCAAATTAACGGGATTCAAAAAAGTGTAAATGCACATGGACGAAATTGCAGGTGCCATCTAAGAAATAGATAATTTGAATTAAAAAGCTTATAATTTATGAAGCTTAGTTATAAGCGGATAATTGTAAAAAAAATCAGCTTTCATTTGGTTCATATTCAATTATATTATCTGAATATAAAAATTCCACTTTAAAATAACATAAAAATGCCTTGGATTCCTTAGGCTCCTTTTTATGCCCAAAGAAAGAGAACATAAACTGTGACCCATATTAAGACCCACAAGATCATTTGTTACATCCCCCCCACTCTAATTTCCCCCTCCTTTCCACAAGGTAGGCAATTGAAAAGGCATCCGATACTTTTTCCACCTATTGGTAAAGGGTCTCCTGAAGAATTTAACATCGAGGCATAAAGGGGATTGAATGCGGTCTGAAAATTCGGAAAAACACAGAATAAGAAACAAAACATAGAAGAGACAATAATAAATCATACATGTGTGTGAAGAGACAAGAAAAAATCATACATACTTACTGGGGCACAGGGCCTTATAATGTGGTACAATAAATTAAAATCTAGCAAGAATCGTCAGCAGACTGTACGAGGATCATAAAATAGACTGCCGCGTACTTACTGTTAAAGGTCGCAAATGCCGCATTGTCGCATGTTATAACTCCGGCGTAAGATAGCCTTTAGAATTTAGATCATCATCATGATCACCCCATCTCCATCGTCAGCTTACTACTGAGAATGGGTTTCCTGAAGAAGGGTTTGGCCATAGTCTACCCAAATGCAGATTGGCATGCTTCACACCCCTTTGAGAATATTACGGAGAACTCTTAGGTATGCAGGTTTCCTCACGATGTTTTCCTTCACCGTTAAAGCAATTAGTGATACATATTGTAATTGCTTAAAAAGCACATGATTCGGAAAAGTTAGAGGTGCATGACTAGGGTTGAAATCTATAGAGCGCACTTGGACTTTGCTTAGGCTTAAGTTTCAGTTAAAACGAGACAGTATGCCAGCGGTATAACGCTGTCTCGTTTTAACATATGTCTGAGCAATGTCAAAGTGCCCTCTAGAGATCTCAGCCTAGGAGGCCGACCGACGTATGAAACCACTAGGCTATCACTGCCTTTAGGATAACACCAACTAATTCCCGAAATATTTATGGATTGCATCATGCCTTTTTTTTAACTCATTGAATTAAAGGAAAATGGCACGTTTAAGTACTTTATATCTTTGTAAAGAGAATTTTATTGGGGCCTCCTGATATATCGTAGACCGCGGTGGCAATCGTAAATCTGGGTGCAAAATAAATAATTTAAACTAATAAAACCGGATAACTGTAGATGTACCTACGAACCTTATTTATTTAATCAGTTTGAAATACGATTAGGTAATCCACAGATTCTAAATGTTTGAACAAATGACTGTAAAAGTTTTCAATAGTAGGTATCAAAAACAGTTGTTAGTGTAAACTGTTACTTAATAGTTATTAAAATCATCATCTTCTTCATTAAACCATTGCCGGCTCACTACTGAGCACGGGTCTCCTCTCAGAATGAGATAGGTTTGGCCATAAGCACACCACATCAGCCAAGTGCAGATTGGCAAACCTCACACACCTTTATGAACATTATGGAGAACTCTTAGGCATGCAAGTTTCCGCATGATGTTTTACTTCACCGTAGAAGCAAATTACTTATAATTTTTAACCCCCAACCCAAAAAGAGGGGTGTTATAAGTTTGACGTGTGTATCTGTGTATCTGTCTGTGGCATCGTAGCTCCTAAACTAATGAACTGATTTTAATTTAGTTTTTTTTGTTTGAAAGGTGGCTTGATCGAGAGTGTTCTTAGCTATAATCCAAGAAAATCGGTTCAGCCGCTTGAAAGTTATCAGCTCTTTTCTAGTTACTGTAACCTTCACTTGTCGGGGGAGTGTTATAAATTTTTAATTTACACTTGTAATTGCTTAAAACGCATGTAAGTCCGAGAAGTTAGAGGTGGGTGCACGGGATTGAACCCCCAACCTCCCAAATAGGAGGCCGACGACTCAACTACTAAGCTATCGCCTGTAGACTACGCTCTGACTAGAGAAGATAGAAGATCCTTTCTTATGTTACCGCCAGTTCAGTTCCACATGAATATTTTCAACGCGAAAGCGAAGAAAGTAGTACATTTCCGGACTGCATAATGTATGTATTTTATGCGTGTTAGTTATTGTCTACAATTATTTACTGTGTGCAGCTATGTTGTTTGTTTTTTGTTGTTGTTCTGAACATAATTAGTATGAATGATTACTGGGAGAAATATTTAAGAAAAACACACTACCCTCTTTCTTGTGTAGCAGCGTAATTAGATTACCCATTAGGATAGGATAGTTATATTAAGTATGATAACGCACCATCTTGTTGTACATAGAATAGAAACAACGACTTTTAACCCAGACAATAATGCTCATAATAATAGGTAAATGGTGTTTGAATCATGAAATCCGTTCTCGCTCATAGACACAGACCACTCTCAGTAGGTACCTAGGTAGATACCACATTTCGTTAATTTTGCATGGTCCCTAGGTCACCAGTTTGTGCTCATTGGTGTTTACAGGGCATAGAAATAAGTACCTAATCTTTAAAACAAGAGTGAATAGGCATCTTCTAAGTAAACGCGTCCCATCTTAGACCACACCATCACTTTCCATCAGGCGTGATTGTGGTCAAGCGCTTGCCTATAGTGAATAAAAAAAAACCTAATTGGAAATTATCATGTACTTTATGAACTCAAAATTCTACTGGTATTATTGCACTTTCATTTCATTTTTCATTTCGCCTCGTTATTGCGATATCAGTTTCCTTAGTCTAATTTAATCTATAAAGCCAATTTTCCAAATAGGCAAGCTAATGTGCGTATACCGTGTAACAATTTGCAATATCGTGACCATCGTTATGATTAGGAACAATGAAATGACTACGCAACGCACTCAACAGGGCGGAACTCCATCTTGGACTCCATTGTTTCACCGCCTCTCAAATTGTCATCCAAGTCCCAGAGCTCGTGGATGAAAGAGATCCTGTCTTGTCAATGACACCATTAATTAATTGTTTTTTGAGAACGACACCTCCGACGATTAAATTCATAGGTATGTTTAGCAGTTAGGTTAAAAAGAAATTGTAAACGACACCCCAGTGATGTTGACCAGTGGTTGTAAGTCCAGTGGTGTCGTTGTCAAGGTATGAAGGAAATGCTTGATTTATACTCGGGTTTGTAAGATGTGTTTTTTGCAAGATTGACTTGATTTGAGGACAATCACAACTGATGGAAAGCATATTATGGGTTTCTAGGGTAGAGTGATCTTGTCTTGATACTTTGGTGGCAAAAACTCGTACCTTCTGCGTAGTGAAGTGGCCTGTCAGTCAAAATTCGGTGGATTAACGAATTGTGAGAGATTAAAAAATATGAAAAAACTCATGTTTTATATGAATACATATAAACCAAAGTTTCGTTCGGGGCATTTTACCGGAACGTTACATGCAAAAGACTGTAATTTCACAGCACCTGTTTCACGCCAATTTTATTTATTTATTGAGGTGCTATTACAACGGCTCATGCAGCATGAAATAACTGACAGCGCCTTTTGAAATAAAAATTTATAAATTATATTTATAAATTTATAAAAATTTATAAATAAATAAATAAAATTTGAAATAAAAAATATGTATTCACCATTAGCAAGCCGATCTAATTTGCAATAATCTATACTAATAAATAAAATTGGAGTGTCTGTCTGTAATTTCGAAATAACTACCTCATATTAAGCTCATATGGTTATTTGAACGATACCATAACTGAATCACACGTTTTTAAAATTTTTGTCTGTCTGTCTGTCTGTCTGTCTGTCTGTCTGTCTGTCTGTCTGTCTGTCTGTCTGTCTGTCTGTTTGAAAAGGCTAATCTTTGGAACGGCTGAACCGATTTTGACGGGACTTTCACAGGCAAGTAGAGGATTGACCAGGGCGTAAAATAGGCTACTTTTTTAACCGACTTTCAAAAAGGGAGTTGTGTTTTTCTACCTATGTACACCGAAATCTCCGAGATTTCTGAACCGATTTGCGTCATTTCTTTTTTAATCGATAGAGGAACTTTGCGACATTGTTTCATAAAAAATTTGGAGTCCAACTCCTCAATCCTGATGCTGCAGGGGATCTGACCAATCCACGCGGGCGAAGCTGCGGGCATCAGCTAGTTAATTAATAATTATTATCAGAGAACGTATAGTATATTACATACGACATCATTTAGTTTTTCTAACACTTCCTCAAAATGCTCTACAAGCTCTTAGAACACAAACCGCCCCTCTTGAAACTCAATTTTTTATAAAGTATACCGTTTCATCCTTTACTCTTTTACTGTAACATGAGCTATATACGACATTTCATGTGCTTAAGTGTTTTTGTTTGTAAAGTCTGTTTACATTATGCGCTTGCATTCCTGTAGATGTTCATATAACGTCGTTGTTTTCTTTGGCATTCTTCTATTATCAAAACCGAGACACGGGAAATGTAATCCCATTACGAATTCCCATTTAAACGAGGACATCAGGGAATTTGCTCCAAAAGAAGACAGTATTGTAAGTAGAAGTACCTTTATAGTATAACTAGCTGATGCCCACGACTTCGTCCGCGTGGATTTACGTTTTTCAAAATCCCGTGGGAACTCTTTGATTTTCCGGGATAAAAAGTAGCCTTTGTGTTAATCCAGGGTATAATCTATCTCCATTCCAAATTTCAGCCAAATCCGTCCAGTAGTTTTTGCATGATTGAGTAACAAACATCCAAACATCCACACTTTCACATTTATAATATTATTAGGATAACCCTATGAAAATTGTATAGTAAGTAGGTATTCTTTTCAATACGACCAAAAATATTATGAGACTCCAGATAGGCAAAGCTAATAGGGTACACCTGTAAGTTAAAAAGTAAAAACAAAATTATAAATACAGTAAACTTGTGTAACATGGCTGCTCGTATCACTAAGTATAGTGCTATCTACCTATACTTAGTGCGAAGTTTACGCATCTTTGGTTAAAACGACACCTACAAACCTTGTGGTCCGCTGCCAGTCTATAGAAATCGAAAATTATGACCTTAATTTAAAAAGATAAGGTATATCCCAATAATATTAGGTACAACCATCTTTTACAGAATTCTACAAATGTTAGAACACTGCAGAAAGAGGATCCAAAGCGGTATACAGATATTGTTTCATTTCGACCAATAACTTTTAAGGTAAATAAAACATATTATTGAATATTGTAATATTTTCATTAATAAAAATAAAAAAAATATTATTGAATGTGTAAGGTTATTTTTAAAATATTGATTTGAGTTGTCAAAAATAATATAAAATTATTAATTTACCTAATGCAGGTAGTTTGATAAAATCGATATTTGGCTCATTCGATGTCATACAATCTGTTGCTAGGAGGTCAACAAGATTGAACTTGCATAAATACGGGTGTTTCGAAGGTTTGAGTGCAGTCTCCTTCCGAGATTCGGGGCGATATCGCATATTTTCGGTTTTTGTATTGTGAACTGGATAATTAGATGTTGTGATAGCAATCACGCTCTAATTAAATTATTTATTTTGGCATTAGTTTTTTTTAGATTAAAACTCTCGGATAACCTCTACACATTGAACCTGATGTTTTTTGTGTTGGTTTGAGAGGACATTCCAATAATTCGATAAAAATATTTAAATAATACCTGCTTTTCTGAGTGACGCCAATAATTCAGAAGCGGGACGTGTCTCACGTTGTCTTAATTTCGCTTTGGTATCTTTTTGTAAACAACCCACGTTTGATTAAAATTTTTATTGAGTTTGATTTGGTGATTAAAATTTTTAGTTTTTTTTTAAAAAGAATTTAGTCTTTTGTGAAGTGGAAAGTAACTTGCAGTAAGTAATTCAGATTTCGTGTACATCGAATGAGAGGTTAGTCGTTTGGATTTATTATTGATTTGATATTAAAACTGATAGTTCGGCAGTTCATGGATAGGTTTTAATGATTTGACGGAGGGCAGGATAGCCCATGATTTGGATTTGACTTAGGGCAGGGAAGCCCGCGACTGACATGACAAGATTGATTAGAAACACGAGGACGTGTTAAATTCAGGACGGCCGAACTGTAAGGTTATTTTTAAAATATTGATTTGAGTTGTCAAAAATAATATAAAATTATTAATTTACCTAATGCAGGTAGTTTGATAAAATCGATATTTGGCTCATTCGATGTCATACAATCTGTTGCTAGGAGGTCAACAAGATTGAACTTGCATAAATACGGGTGTTTCGAAGGTTTGAGTGCAGTCTCCTTCCGAGATTCGGGGCGATATCGCATATTTTCGGTTTTTGTATTGTGAACTGGATAATTAGATGTTGTGATAGCAATCACGCTCTAATTAAATTATTTATTTTGGCATTAGTTTTTTTTAGATTAAAACTCTCGGATAACCTCTACACATTGAACCTGATGTTTTTTGTGTTGGTTTGAGAGGACATTCCAATAATTCGATAAAAATATTTAAATAATACCTGCTTTTCTGAGTGACGCCAATAATTGTATTGTATGTAAATTGATACTTTATGAGGATAATTATTGTATAATGAATACTTTCCATCAATAAAAATAGATATTTACAAATGTAACTGCCGCCATCCAAACTTTTTGGCTGGAAGGGGATCTCGAACTAATGAAAGTTATTTGGAAAAAGTTCTATTTATTAGAAAATATTCATTTACCTATATTATAATCATTTTAAAATTACTTAGTCGTCACTCGTCAGTGCCTTTTGCCTATACAGGATACACACCCACTATCAAGCTGGCCTTCAGAGCAAACAATAATTCTAAGCTTTGACTAAAGCTGCATAAATAACTACTATATAATACTATTGTTGTGAACTTACACAATTTACTATTGATGACTTCCATTGGGGTGTAGGGTGCAAGTGGGGTGCACCGTGCAATGTTCTTATAAGCTGAAGGTGCCTAACTCGATTCCCAACAGAATTATTTATTAGTTAGGTATGTCTAAATTCAGTCAGTCAAGAGCAGATGAGATTCTAATTTGAAATATAGCGCTACCCTAATAATAATTTAGCGTCTCAACATATTATAGGCTGCCATTTTTTTTATTCAGATACAAGTTAACCCTTGACTCCAATCAAACCTGGTGGTAAGTGAACACCGTCACATTTACCTCTTACGAGATTAATTTCGCAAAAGTACCTTTTTCACCAATTGGTGTAACGGTATTTCGTTCAAAACACCACGTAAGATAGGTTCAAACAAGTCGTGCTGTAGGTAAGCAGATATTTTGAAATGTAGAAATACAGGCTCAGCTGTGAGAATATATCGCTGCCACTCGCTACTATGGCCCACATTCTTGATAACTTGTCGGAGCGGAAACATGAGTCAGTACCGATATAATTTACATTATTTTTATTACAAACGCTATAAAATGATAAAAATAATGTTCCCTGAATAATAATTAGCTGAAATGTATGTAATTACATACTGGCGTTGTAACACACAAGTCATTTTCCGTCGAAACTCGGAGTGCATAGCTCGAAACTTATTCCCGTGACGACCTTAGTATATTACCTGTCTCTGTTAAGGAACCTGCACATCGTTTCCCATTTTCTCTGCTTTATTATCTGTAGCTACTAGTTTTGACGGTTTCTCGGGCACAGTGGTGAACGCTTTGGTCTTAAAAGTTAGAGACCCCGTGTTCGATACCTGGCAGAGGTAATTTATAATTCCTAAATTGATCCTGGTCTGATTGTAGGCTTCGACCGTGGCTAGTTACCATCTTACCGATAAAGCCATGCCGCCATGTGATTTTGCGTTCTGGGACGATGCCGATGCCGTCTAAAATCCGATAAAGGGCATGATTTTAATTAAACTGCCCTAACCTGGAAGGGTTGGGTTGGCCCGCTTCCATCTTAGACTGCATCATTACTTACCACCAAGTGAGATCGCAGTCAAGGGGGAATCAATAAAACCTACTAGTTTAATTAACACACTACATTATTCAGTAGGTACAAACTTTAGGTTCATCGCTTACTTCGTCTCCTAAACTACTTCAGTTTTCAAAATATTAGTGAATTTCCGCCCCTAATTTATGTTTATGGCCCATTTATATCCTAAACTTTTCAGTTTTACTAGTCAGGACTGGACTCATAGTTAAAAGGATGACTTTATATTCCTACATACCTACTTTAACAGACTTTATCTGATAGGATGAACTTTGTTAACTTGACGATTGTTTAAAAGTTCAGGAGTTATCCATCTGTCTGTACGTCTGTCAACATCTAAAATTTATTTATTTCATGTAGGACAACTAGCGTCTCATAAGATTACGTCTGTGACCACCACCTGACCACTGGTTTGGAATGAAAATCCTACTGAGAAGAGCCGGCAAGAAACTCGGCAGTTTGCCAGTTTCAAATTATGAGAATGTCCATGTAACATCCATTTTATTTTCATTCATTTCTTCTGTTCATCACCTTTCAAGCTGTTTTGGTTTTTCAGAAATAAAAAGTTATTACAATGAACTCGTTGTGGAAAACAAAGTCAAATGTAAAAGCACCTTTCCGTTACTCAGATATGAGATCGCTTCTCGGTAATATCTCGTGAATAATGCATACGGGTAAAAAAGTTCATCCTACTTGACTCACTTTTCCATAGTTGGAATAAAAGAATGCTTATCGTTTTATTCTTAGATTGAATGTTCTATAGGACTTCTATTTTATAAAGAACTAGATAATGCCCGCGACTGTTGACGCGTGGATTTAGTTTTTTTTTAAATTTGGAAACTTTGATTTTCCGGGATAAAAATAGTCCAGGTCCGTCTCAGGGATACAAACCATCTCTCATGTACCAAGTAGATGAGGCCCACAACTTCATCTATGTGGATTTCGGTTTTTAAAAATCCCTTGGGAACTCTTTGATTTTCCGGGACAAAAAGTAGCCTTTCTCTGTCCATGACATGGAAGCTATCTTTGTACCTTTGGTTCAAAATTGGTAAAATAGATGGATGCGAAAAGCTAGCAATCTGACTGACAAACTTTTGTATTTATTACTAATAGTGCTAATAGTATGGAGTATGGACTAGTTGATGCCTGTTTTATCTGTGGATTTAGTTTTTTCAAACATGTGATTTTTTTGGGATACATTGTGACAGTGAAAAGGTCCTAAGCCCGTCTTCCCAGAATGCATTTTATCTGCGTGCCCGTCAAAATCGGTTCAGTGGCTGACTGGTGAAAGGTAACAAGCAGACAGACACACTTTAGCTTTCGTAATACGCAATCGACCGTGAGAATTTAGATTTTTTAAACTTTCTTTTCCTGGGATAAAAAGTAACGCATGTCCATCCCCAGGATAAAAGTTATCCCTGATAATTTAATTTTGTTTTAGCAGTGAGCGCCTGAACCTTAAAATATAAGAGACAGACAGACACCAGATATAACATAGCGCAGTAGATCAATGATGTATGGATCTACTGCACTAGTTTTGTTTTTATCGCTGGCTGCTTTGAGCTTGACTTGGATCTCACGTGATGAGAGGTGATTATTCATTCTCGGTACTCGTTAAATGCGCAAAAACGTGCGGTAGTTGTTTAGAATGGCCCGTAATTGTTTCTTACACGAAATCGTACCAAAACGAGACCATTTTATGTAAAAGCATGTATGAAAAATTTCGTAAGAGTCTTTTGAACCTTGTATTTGCGGTGGTTTTACCTTGTGATTGCGGTATTCTACCTGTCTGCAAAAGTCACATCAAAATCGGATCAGCCGTTCGAAGATAAGCCTGGAGAAACAAAGAAGTAGACAGACAAGAATTTACAAATGGGTGCTGGAAGTTTAATTAATCATTAGACTTTTATTAAGTTTACCTACCAAGTGTGGTAGGTATCTACCTATACCTATTTTAATATCACGGACAGCCACTTCAATTATGTTATTTATTGTATAAGGATAGTTTTTATAACAACTTCGACCATCAAAAGGAGTACAATTCTACTTTGAATAAATGATTTTGACTTTGACTTTGAAATGAAATACATTAGTAATTATATTTCTTATCTTGATTGACCTTGTGTACCTAATAAATTGAAGATCATGTGTATAAAAGTGTATAAATTCGAATAACATGCTCAGAATATTAGTAAAATTTGGAAATAACAATCTAATGTTAGGCTGATACGCTACAGTGATATAGCGTTTCAGAAAGTGGAATTGCCTATAGAATTCTATGTGATTCGATTGAGAAGGTTCAATCGGAAAGGAAACATTAAAAAGAGCCGTGTGAAAAGAGGGCACCGACCAAAACGCCATCGAAGCGTGCCTGGACGATGCTATGCAATGTAATTGGATTTAATTATTTCACTGAGGAAAAATCGACGAATTCAATATAAATTCGTCGATTTTAAGACTTGTTTGCGCCGTTAATTAAATTTATGGTATGCTTTCTAGAGATTTTTAATTAAATTTTTGGAAGGGAACCTTTGAGTTTTTAGGGACTGGATAATGGATATTATAGACTCATTGATATATTTACGAGTCATTATATTTTGATGATGATTGTTATTAACCTTTTGAAATCGCCGCAATATAATGTATCTAATATTATATTTAGTGGAATATATTATTTTCTGTTGAGATTCGAGAAGTCTTTCTCGGTACAGGAAACTGGTTTTTATAGTCCTAACATTTTTCATCTTTTAAGGGTCTATTACAGTCATGATACTTTTATAGCATCGGAAATCGGCTAACATTATTTTGATCGTTGGATCGGAATAGCTATGTTTTGCAGCAAGACTACTTTCCAGTTTCTACGTCAGTTTCGTCAGTTTCTACCACATACCTAAATTCCCTATGGTTTCTACTTAATATGTTATAAATTATAATATGTATTATGATTTTGTCTTCTTTTAGGACGTTCCCGATAGCAAGCAATCCAGTTCAAGCTATGGACGAGGACTAGTTAGCAGAGACCATCCAGGTAGTTAAATTAAACTATCTAATTAAGGTTCAATAACCGAAGCTATAAAAGCGGCCACAGAATATTCCAACACTGTCAAAAAAATATTATAATAATAAAAAAAACCCAGATAGCGAATTTTAAAATGGCCGCCATTTAAATAAAAAAATTGAAAAAGTGTTAAACTGTAGTCCAATGGTACAAGGTGGTCCGATAGTACCATTCGTGTGCGAGTCCGATTCGCACTTGGTTTTATTAACCGACTTCCAAAAAAGGAGAAGGTTCTCAATTCGCCGGGATCTTTTTTTTATTTTTTTATTTTTTATGTATGTTCCCCGATTACTCAAAGACCCCTGGACCGATTTGGATTTTTTTTTGTTTGAAAGGGTATACTGTGCAGGTGGTCCCATATAAATTTGGTGAAGATATGATGAATATTCGGAGATGGAGAACAGAACTCCTCAATGGATAGGAGCAAATTGCTCGCGATCAGTGTAATAGCTTAGTAAACAGTAGGGTTTTAACTGGGCATAGCATATTATAGTACACTAAAATTATTGTGAAATAAAAAAAATTCAAAAGAAAAATAATTTTTAGGTAGCCGTTATTTCTTAGCCGTTGACTCCTAAAATAATCTACTTTGGTAGTATTTACGGAAAAATGCAAGCCTACCTACATCATCGAAGATCTACATCTAAATATTACGTTTCTCTTCAGAATGAGTAAGTGGGTTCCTAGGTACTAAAGCTATGTAAATAATATGTAAATTCAACGACGCAAAAGGAAGTTTAAGATTTCTAATTCCAATCATATTATTATTTTTAACGATATTTTATATCATTAGGTTCTCACTACTTTGTCGATTAGTCCTTTCCGTTATTTGTTTAAAGCTGTTTTATTGGCTTCCTTAATTACGAATTAATCTCAGCACATAATTACAAAGGTAATCATTTTATTCTTATTGTGTTTATGCTTACTGTTAACAAAACTACGACTAATTATTGTATATGCATTACATACATTAAATAAAAAAAATAGTCAAGTGCGAGTCGGACTCGCAGACGAAGGGTTCCGTATTATCATACAAGGTATACCTAAAACTTTCAGATCCTAAAGGGGTTCCTTTTTATTTCCTTTTGAGGTACGGAGCCCTAAAACACCATTAGATTTTATTACATACTTAGATATTATACAGGTACTCGTAAGTAGGAACGGCATTAAGTTTTATGATAGTTTCAAGTTACTCAAAGGCTGACGTGGAATTGTCATATGAATCAAATTTCAATGCTATAACCACTGCCTGTAGTATTTCGTTAAATTGTGCTATAACTATCTTAATAAAAATAATTGTTTGACGATTCAAAAGCACTTGTGAAGATCTATTTAAATAAAAATCTATTCTATTCTATAACAAAAGCTGAAGTTAAACTTGTTCGTCATTGATTGACAGGTTTATGATAATTGAAAATCTGATTTTCATATCACATTTTTATTATAGCCATGTTGATCATAAAGGATTCCTTAAAAGAATGGACTATAATTAAAATTGCAAGTTTGTTTTTTAGAAATCACAATGGTTCATACAAAAATAAATTCATACTTTTGGGATTAAGGATAAACGAATCTGTGGACTTTCACCTGTCTGTTTTAAGGTCTTAAACCTTCAAGAAACAATCCAATAACATTTTGATGCAATTTTACACACAAACCAGTCAATGGCTCCTCTTTAAATGTCCCCTCAACAAAATACGAATAAACCTGTCCTAGAAAAGATACCTCTCCTGACTTCTAAGAGGGCTGTCTCCGTCACTCGTTTCCACTCGTTTCATACAATCGTAGTTCCAGTTTCATTTGAATATTAAGCAACCAAAGTCCATGAAATTTTGCAGACATATTCTAGAAACTAATATCTGTGTCTGTGGTTTTCCAGATTTCTGTTAAAATATTCGGTTTCATAGTTACGCGGTCTTAAAAATTTTCATACAAATCTTTGAGCCCCTGTAATTTTAAAACTACATATTTTCAGAAAAATCTAAAACACCACAGACACAGATATTAGTTTCTAGAATATGTCTGCAAAATTTCATGAACTTTGGTTGCTTAATATTCAAATGAAATTGGAACTACGATTGTATGAAACGAGTGGAAACGAGTGACGGAGAGAGCCCTGTTAAAGAAACTTGAAAACTTAAAATAACCTTTTAAACTTTATCAACCGTTTGCAGGTTATGCGCTACATGATTATGAGGAATATCCTCATATCAACTACGGCTATGACTATCACCTGCCTGATTCACACCACCACGGGTTTGATCATCACGATTTCAATCCCCATCACGGGTATTATGATGGACACCACGTGGGACATCATAGATACTACAATCATGTAAGTTTTTTTTTGTTTTCTGTTTTCTTGGGATAGAGAAGTAACTTATCTTACTTTTATAATGATAGGTAAGTTTTGATCCTAATGTAAATTTTATCTTAAATGTAAAAGTTTGGATGTTTGCCTTGACGCTGCAATGACCGAATCGATTTGACTGAAAATTATATAGATTTATGAAGTTTAGATATCTTATATCCTGTATTAACATATAAGCTACTTTACATCCCGTAAAATCCAAGAGTTTCCATGGGATTATTAAAAAAAACATCCATGTATCTACGCGGATAAAGTCGCGGCACCATTTAGTATCTACCTACTTAAAAAAATACTAGTGACTAAAAAGCAAAGGGAAATCGGTTACATAACATTTTAATAATTTATTGTTTTCCAAAACCCTTAACGCCTACATATCCCAGTCGAAGAGATAATAAGCATAATGATATTGATCAATATTAATGCTGGAATGAATTAACTTCGCCCACTTAACAATATGCTCAGTCAAATTAGACAATCTGAAGCATATAGGTACTTACCTATGAAGAAGAAAATATTTTGAAAAACTCCAACGGGGTGTTTTAAAAATTTACATCCTCGCGGACGAAGTCGTTGGCAATAAAGCAAAACTCGTTATACTTTTTACAGGCATTGGCTGCCAAAGCAGTACTGTGGCCAATAGCAGGAATCGCGCTACTAGGTGCAGCTGCCGCTTTGGTCAGCAATCCAATTCTTTTGCAACTTGGAGTTACGTCCGGAAAGCGGAGACGCAGAAACACTGAAGAAATCACCGGCCCCGAATTAAGCACGGAAATTACGGAATGGAGACCACTAATCAACCGGAAAGTCGCGGCGATAAAAACTGGAACTCATTCGAAACCAGCTAAAACCAAACTTGTGCATAGAAAAGCAAAAAGAAATGAATATACAAGTACAACACAGCGTATAAATCCTATAAAAACTTCTATGACTGACTTAGATATCAAAGGTGCTAATTCTCCATTCGAAGACGAAGGATCAGATGAATTTAATTTTATACCGATATCCATAATAACTAAAGATGATTAAATAATTGTAACTAATCTTGATAAGTTGGATGTAGCTTAATAAATATTTTATACTTGTAATTGTGTATTTATCTTAAAACAAGAGATCCTTAATAATACTTGGTAAAAAGTGAAAACGTATTGTTAAAACTAGACTAGATATTAACTATAGTAATTGCATACTAACCGGTAGTTCAAGAACGTGAAGTTTTTATCACCATAAAACATAAACACCTAGCAAATATCACGATACTTCACCAAGGAACCACAAAATATCGCACTGGCCTTTGTATTACAACAAAACCACACTATAAATCATCACGTAAAAGTAAACACTACACAGATGCAATAGCACAACAGTTATTATGGTTTATTGACAAAACAATACTGTCGATACTATGTTTGCAGTTGCACGAGACGTCATCGTCATCAATGAGACCGATTCGATTGTAAACGAGTGAAGTTGGAAGTAAAACACGAATAAGCTGATCACAGCTACTACTTTGAATGAAGTTGGTCGGCGAACGCGTATTGGCCTTTCTCTGTGTGCGTATGCTCTTGCGCAGGCCGCCGCAGGGGTGTAGAAAAACCTGGTTCGATGAATGTGTGTGAATCATTGTGATTGTGGTGCGTATAGAGAATTTTATGAAGATTGGATGGATGCGACGGGTCTGCCCGCGAAATTTAAATTTAATATAGTTTTTCGCAATTTGTAAACTAATACTACAACGTAGGCTTATGGCATTTTAATTGCGACAGTGGCAGTATTATCCTCACAGATTTATATAAAAATCTTTACTTGAAAGGGTCCAGTTTAAGAAATTAGTTCTAGTATCGACTATAGCTCACAAATTAGTCGATACTAGAGCTAATTTCTTAAAAAATCCTAATTAAATTTGAATTTCACGGGCAGACCCGTCTCATGTCCCTTAAACGTTACGCACATAATAATGGTAGGTACTTATGGTATTTTTTTATCTTAAAATATCTATATTCGATTCAATTGACTGCTAAAATCATATAATAGGAGACATCACCTTCGACGGTCTATGGTTTGAATAGTCGAGCAGCATCATTTAGGTACTACGAATTAATATTAAGTATGATCTTTTAATTTATCTGCCTTTAACGAAAACTCAGTCTGAAATGGCCGCTGTACTATTATGTATTCTGAGGTAGAATCCAAATCAACTGGATATTTTCTGATTATTTTTTTGTTCAGATACAAGTTAGCCCTGGACTGCAGTCTCAGCTGGTGGTAAGTGATGATGCAGACGACGCAGTCTAAGATGGAAGCAGGTTAACCTGGAAGGGCTATGGTAGTTTTTATTCAGACCAAATGGCCCGACTTCTGAATTCAATTAGATTTTTCGGATTTTTCTTGTTCTATTTTATTTTCTCGGATTCCAGCTGACACGTTTCTTCTTTCATCTTTAAAAAATGTACTACTACTGCCATCTATAGTATTACTAATGAACTTATGTCATAGACGTACTGGACTTCGTCAGTCCACCACGATAGCAATCCTTTCATTAGGTACATAATATTAGCATTATGTAGTTATTAATGCTGCTACTAGATGGCGCGGTTATGTAAAAATACGTAAATTTTAGGTCTAGTTCTGAAAATTCGTAAATATTTATTGTGAAAAAACGATGTAACGAGATAGGTAATAGTAGCTAATATAAAATAAAATATTTTTTTATTCAAGTAAACTTTAACAAGTGTTTTTGAATCGTCAAAATAATTTACCACTGATTCGGAATGCCGTTCCTACCGAGAAGAACCAGCAAGAAACTCGGTGGTCGCTCTTTTGAAGTGTTCAATTTACAATAATATGTCATATGAATGATCTTATATATACTTAATAAAGCCTTTGGGTGTTGGTTTTAATACTGATTAAAATCCAAGTTTTGATTTTTATTACATGCTTTATTCACTCAAAAATACAATATAAGACTAAGATAAAACGGCGTACCATAAACTGTCCTTTTTATATAGTTGCATCAAGTGGCATCGTCAAGTTTGTTCATGTTTTCATAATATCACCTAGTTTTGATGGATCAAGTTGCACCTTGAATCCCAGCTAAAAAAAGAGTAAATATATTAGAAGTTAGATCA
Organism: Maniola jurtina; assembly: GCF_905333055.1. NCBI lineage: Eukaryota > Metazoa > Arthropoda > Insecta > Lepidoptera > Nymphalidae > Maniola > Maniola jurtina. Next base: position 5,159,072 of record NC_060044.1, read on the forward strand.
AGAAATAATTTAAAAATAAAGAATATGATTATGAAAAAAAAAAAAAATATACAAAACACACCTGCCCAGCCATATTGATTTTTTTCTAAAAATTTAGTCAGTGCCACTAAGGATAAGGATTCTAACAATATCTCATCCATCCAAATCTGTTCCGGCATTTAGAAGTTATGGTGTAACAAAAACACCCACATACATACCCCGAAATCGTTATACCAAGGTACTCCTGTCTTGGGCATCTTTATTCTAAGAAACCTTACTGTAAGTGAATCTGTCAAACTAAGACCATAAAGTTAAAGCAAAAGCGGGTTCCAACCCTCAAAAATGTTTTGCTTGATGGCCAATCTCTAGAGCAATTCTGCCGTTCGCAATTGTTTAATTTTGTTGAACCATTTAATTTACTAATAAAATATAAGTAGAATATACTAATAATCCCTTAATAATATAAATAATATAGTAATATACATATAATATAATAACAATAATAGTGAATAATACCTTTGGAGCTTGAGTAATGAGGCACTTGAACATCAGTGTAGCTCTATCGCATCCCTTCTCTCCATCGCTTACTGGTTCATCGTTTACTACAAATATTATATCAAAGAAAAAATTAAAATTAATAAAGTAATTAATAAAAACCTTTATATAAACAAGCTCTCGTAAGTTTATTTGTTAGGGAAAAAAATTGTTTTGTAAAGTTTTGCATTATGTGGCTGAGTTGTTAAACCAAACTCTTGCGATAAAAAGAATCGATTGACACCTCATTTATCAAATTCCGCTCAGTAGCTTAGGCGCTACGGTGGAACACCCAGAATCAGAACTTACACACACACATATACACACACATATATAAACACACATATATACATACATAGACTGCTAAAATCATAACCCTTCCTTTCGGCTTTGCCGTAGTCGGGAAAAAAAGAACAAACTTATTTCGTTCTCTTGGTAAACTAACATTTCCTACGTAAAATATGAAGCAATATTGCAACGAAAGGAAAAATCTACCGTCAGAGTAAGAGGTTGTAAAGGTTTACCTTTATAGCAAATATCAGCCAGTTTCTTTGCGTTTTCTAGCCTCTTCTCGTCTCCTTCTTTAACTTCTTCGGCAAACTTATAGCCTGCCTCAAGATCAAACATACCATCGGCTTTCATCTACAAAAATATAGCACATGGTAAAACAATAATCAGGGGCATGTGGCCTAATTGTGAGAGCACATATCAGTCGTCTACTCTGGTTAAACAACGTTATCTCAGCTCGTTAACTGGATGGGTGATTGATGATATCAACCGATAAGAGTTCTTCCTTGTCCACTTTTACTTTCTTTTTCTCTTTATTGTTAGGTACAACTTTCTGGGGCAAATAAATTAAAAAAAAATTAAATTGAAAGTCTACAGCTACTGGATAAGGGTCTCTTTTTGAGTTTCAGTTCTAAGTATGGGGAGTCCCCAAAAGATATTGTTTTTTTTTTCTATTTTTGTGTGAAAATCTTAATGCGGTTCACAGAATACATCTACTTACCAAGTTTCAACAGTATAGTTCTTATAGTTTCGGAAAAAAGTGGCTGTGACATACGGACAGACAGACAGACAGACAGACATGACAAATCCATAAGGGTTCCGTTTTTTGCCATTTGGCTACGGAACCCTAAAAAAGAAGAAGATACTCACAGTTCCAAATTTTCTATAAGCACAGGCGAGGAGACATTTCACCTCTGGTTTAGTCGGAACTTCCAATTGTTGTAGTTTCATTAAATCTCCCACGTCCACAGGTTTTTCTTTAGCACAAGTCATAAAAAACTTTGCCATTTTCATCATTACCTCGTCGTCCGTCAATGCCTATATTTATTTTATTTAAAAAAATAGTCATCAAGCAGTTTCTTTTTTAATTCCGATACAAGTTCGCCCTTGACTATGATCTCACCTAACGGGAAGATTTGCTAACACAGTGATAATCACTAAATGAAAGCCACCAAGCGCATTTGACATTTATTTTTAATCCATTGCAGGTTTGGTTATTCATTTCACATCGCTCAGTAAAGCAGCAATATAAAACCAACTAATGTCAAATGAGTTAATTAATAAGGTTTTCTCATAGTTAGCAAATCACCCATCTCGTAGTAAGTTGTTATGCTTATGATGCAGTCTAAGATCCAGTTAAAGTTTGTCTAAAGTTTATTTTAAATTTTTAAGTTGTTTTATGCATTTCTGAATATGCTATTAATATTCCTTTCCTTCCTTTACTTTTCAGAGATAAAAAGTATTCTAATAGATTATCTATTTTAGACACACTTTTGGATTTACAATATTGGTGTGAATAAGTATAACAGACTTGTTGCAAAGTTAAACAAAATCAATAAGGACGTCTTATAAAAAGGCTTACTTACCGAAGCATATCCAAATATTAAAAAAATAAAATATGCACAAAATGTTTTCATTTTAATTTATTTGCCCTCACTTGTCCGTTGGGCAATACGTTTCTATATCTCCAAAATTTGTTTCCCATCGGATTTATATAGATCTAAATAATTATAATTCACGTGATAATATCAAATAAAACAAGTAAATTTTAGCATCAGTAATTTTATTCAAAAGCCATAATATGAATTATCAAAATCGGTGGCTAAACTATTCTAGATTATTAATAATTGATATATTCATTATTTAGGCATCAAAATAATTGAACAATAACAATAGGATACGAAAACGTAATTTGAAAACACAGCATTAAAATATTATACCTATGTACATAATTATGTACATCTAATGTACATTTAAGTTTTACGCCTATTTACATTTTTCTGGTTCTGCACCTACTCATATTTTGATATTTATACTCATATTATGATATTTTTTGTATCTTCTCTAAAATTATAATCCTTTTGTAAGGTTATTCTTATATCCCGAAGCCAAACTGAAAAATAAATGAATATGGTTAATATTTTTTTAATACTAAAGTACCTACTTTGGATGTTCTTACGCTCTTATGATTATGATGGTTCAGTCCAAAATAAATTAAGTCCTAAACTTCTGTTATTTATTTAAAAAGGTCCTAAATTAGCATACTAATAGGTGATCACTGATGAGTAGTTTTCTCAATGGGAAAAAATGCAAATGACGTCTGTAACAAACAACTGCTGCATCAGCCCGGTCTTTACTGATATCATACACATTTTCTCAGTAAAACCGAGCCAGATAACTCTATCTTCTATTTTCATTAGCATTTTCCGTATTGAACAATGCGATCTCGTCTTGTGACGACGGATTTCTCGTCATATCATTTTAGAATCATTCTCATCATATTCAAAACTATGAATATGATGAGAATGATTCTAAAATGATATGTAAATCGCCAACGGAACGCAAAGAAGTAAAAAATAAATAAACCTCAGAAGCTCTCTCAACACCACACTCGAAGATGAGGGCAGCTCTGTCGCACCCTCTTTCACCATCCGAGACCTCGATATCATTTACTGTAACAGACAAGTGTAAATTAAAAATTTATAACACCCCCGATAAGTGAAGGTTACAGTAACTAGAAAACAGCTGATAACTTTCAAACGGTTGAACCGATTTTCTTGGATTATAAATCTTGGATTAAGAACACTCTCGATCAAACCACCTTTCAAACAAAAAAAAACTAAATTAAAATTGGTTCATTAGTTTAGGAGCTACGATGCCACAGACAGATACACAGACACACACGTCTTTATAACACCCCTCTTTTTGGGTCGGGGGTTAAAAAAGAGTATACTTGCTCGACCAAAGTTTGTAAAACTTTTAAAGAATGTAAAAAGTTTGTAAAGAAATTAATTCTAGTATCGACTAATTTGTGAGAATAGTCGATACTAGAATTCAAAATACCATAAGCCTACGTTGTCGTATTACTTTACGAATTGCGAAAAACCAAATTAAATTTGAATTTTGCGGGCAGGCCCGTCTCATGCCCCGATGATGTAAGTGAAAAGTTACATACGAAAAATTTACAATCTTTGGATTGCCTACCTGCAGTCACTTTCTTCTTTTATCGGTGGTCACAACAATATTTTTAACCGACTTCAAAAAAAGGAGGAGGTTCTCAATTCGTCAGAATCTTTTTCCCCCAATTTTTATCGACCACATTATTGTCAGTTATATGCGGATACCTCGTGTCTAAAGTCTTGACTCTAAATGATTGCATTATTGAGAGTTCGGAAGATTCTATCTTATTTTTCACTATGTGGGATTGCGTTGCTTACTTACCACTCTTGCATGCTTCGGTAAAATCTTTCGCCTTGTCCAACTTTTCAGCATCATCAGCGAAATATATCTGGGCTTGATCGTTAATACCTTCGACTGAAAGTTTCCCTTGATCATCCATCTGTGAAAGTTAAAACATTATTCAATTGGAAAAAATTACAGTATTTTAACACCTGAGTTTCTCCATTTACGTTCCACATACAGTTACAAACTTACTATAAGCACTGCCATAACTAGATCAACTCCATATCTACTCAAGGAACATAAAAATGAATTTACGTAAAACGAGTTACAAAAAAGAAACAAGGAAAACTAAGCCTAATATCAAAATAAACTACTTAAACGTACGAGGACGTACTCGTAAAAAATCTAATAAAAAAACCAAAGAGGAACCCAAAAACCGTTTCCGGGAACTACATAAAATTGGCACTCCGATGACATTGTCGTCACAGCCGAACCGTGTAATTGCAGCCATTTACTTCGACCTTGCTGAAGGCACATCTGATATGTCAATGGATAAGCTTAGGACGTTAGGTCGGTCGCTGCCTCTATTTATGGACAATTTTCCGTTACCATTATATGAGTATTCATTACTTAAAATGCAACGAAAATGAAGCTTGATTGTGATGAAAATTCGTATTAAATTAAAAATGTTACATTCTGTGTTTTATTTTCTAATGAACCCACAAGATCATGCTTAGGAAGTGCATGTTGTTGCAGATATTCAGAAAAAAGAAAGGACTGAAAAATGTATTTATTATTTCAAGTGGATGAAAATAAATTTTACACGCTTTCGAGTGAAAATCCCAATTTTATTCGATCATAATGCCACAGACAGGCAAAGCTGTCCACTCCACCACCTCTCTTCTTACGTCGGGGGTTACAAAGTATTATTTTCGACTTTTTATATTCTAGATTTTTAATCCTTTGAACCACTTACCATTCCTGAAGCTTTGTAGGCGCAAGCAAACAGGCACCTCATGTTCTCAGTATCAGGCAGTCGTTTATTTTTCAATTCCTCTATGTCATCGCCGGTCATCGGGAAGTCTTTCGCACAATCCATGAGCATGGCTATGAATTTTTCCATCAAATCTTTTGAGTTTTCGGCCTAATATTTATCAATCATTTTATTAATAAGAATTCTAATACAAGTAAATTAAGACTTCAATACACAGGGATACTGGTAAGCGATCGGTAACGTTTTATCGGGAACCGTGTATTTAATATAATAGGTATGGTCGGTGCATAAGTCCGTTTTATTATCTGTTTTAATTATATTTTTGCCTTTTTGGAGACACACACTACTTTCTAACCTTTCAATTAAAGGGTCAATCAAACTTAAAAATTAGCACTTTAGACAACTGTATTTTGCACTTTGCCAAGTTGAATAAGCAATAGGTAACTGTTTTACAAAATGGATATACCTCCTTTTCCGTTGTACCTAATTTTGTGTCTACCATGGATTTAGGTATCTACTGTTTTAAACCCCCAACCTAGATACCATCTTCCAGCATAAAATGTTGAAATAATGCCAAAAAACTATCTCTTTCCAAAGAATTTCATGATAATGTATTGAAAATGGTAGGTTCCTATTGCACTAATGCACCAATCAAATAAGTCAATTTACTCACATGTACACGCAAATTTAAAAGTACGAAGCTATATAAAATTATTTTTCCGATAAACATTTTGAAAAATATGGTCAAACCCAACCCTCTGAATGAAATCTACAGTGAAAATGTGTAAATTGACCTCAATAACAATTTATATATGAAAACTAATTGCTGTGAACACACATGCTATAATTTATAATGTATAAAAGAAACGTCCTTTGTTAACACAAAGGATTTTCATAGAAAATTAAACCTTATGTTTACCACCATAAATGCTATAGAAAACATGTACTTAATATTCTATGCATAAAATATTTAGTCTGAATAAAAATAACACTTCTGTTGCAACAGTTTTCGCAGTCAAAAAGTTAACAAAATATAAAATTGGCACCATAATTTAATGTTTCGCTAAATGGAATTTGGTAACTACTTCCATTGAAATAACTGAATGGTTCCAAATAACATTTCAAATTCAGTTCATACATGCCAATTACTATCCTAACCATAGAAATTCAAATACCAGTGGCGCTCCAAAATCAATGATCCTAACATTACCTAGGTTTTTTCACGCTGTCTTTTGCTCTTAGAGATTTAAAAAACCGGCCAAGTGCGAGTCAGACTCGCGCACTGAGGGTTCCGTACTCGGGTAATTTTCCGACATTTTGCACGATAAATGAATTTATTAATTCTTATGAATTCAGATTCAGCAGATTTATGAATTCTTAACATGTTGAAATTATAAACGAATTTAATGTAATCCTAATTCAATAGAAATGTATTAATTAGGTAAATTCACAAAGAATTTATCATGGTAAAATTATTATTGCTTGTCATTGATCATTATCAAAATTAAATTGCGCCTACCTATCTACTTATTTTTGACGATGAGCTTGCTAACTATGTTATTAGTCATTAACATACAAAATGGTTATTACATACCATCATACTTTGTCATGTACGAGTATATAAATTGGCAGCTAATCCAAAATTAACAGAAATTGAATTGAGGAGCTCGTTCAAAATGTTTCATTTTATTATTTTGACTGGTGCATTCTTCATGAACTTGTTTCTTACCGACATATTTGTAAGTTTTGCCATAATATAATTCGCTATCATTTTGTAAAACCAAAAACGTATCTGTAAGTTACTAACTTAGCTGGACAAAGGTTATCGTATATCACGAGGGAAAACGCAACTCTGAGCGTTTTTCAGCTTAAAAACAAAAGTCAGTGCTAACGTGAATTCATTATCATCATCATCATTATCATCCATACTAATATTATAAATGCGAAAGTGTGTCTGTCCGTCTGTCTGTCTGCCTGTCTGTCTGTCTGCTACGTTTTCACGGCCCAACCGCTCAACCGATTTCAATGAAATTTGGTACAGACTTGGGATACATCCCGGGGCAGGACATAGGCTACTTTTTATCCCGGAAAATCAAAGAGTTCCTACAGGATTTAAAAAAACCGAAATCCACGCGACCGAAGCCGCGGGCATCACCTAGTATATCATAATCATAGTCGTGAGCTGGACATAAGACTCTTGTGGGGACTTTCACATGAGATGGTCTTGCACCGCCTGAATCCAGCGGCTTTCTGCGACTCGTTAGGTCTATCCACCTAGTGAAAGAAGTGCCAATCCCAACGTCTATTGTTTTTAGTGTGATCTACTTTTGCATTTTTACAGCGTGCCTATTGCTGCTAAGTTAATGGCTCTTACGTTGAAATCTATAGAGAGCACTTTGACTTTGCTTAGACCTAAATTTCAGTTCACAAGACAGATTTGGGCCAGCGGTATAAAGCTGTCTCGTTTTAACAGTGTCTTAAGTCTGAGCAAAGTCAAAGTGCGTGCTATAGATCTCAGGATTAGTTACGCCTCCAGCACATCTACACTGGAATTGTCATGATAGGGGCTTCTTTAGAGGACGATTCAGATAACAAGTGTCAGATGACAAGTGTCATTGCATTGCATAAAGTTTGAATATAACACATGTCGTTTGAATCGTCCTCTAAAGAACCTATCCTGTCTATGAATTCCAGTGTTAGTGCGTCACGCAAAAGATGTGTTGTAGGCGTGATGTGCAAGCAAGTGCAAGTTTACCCGGCTGAGTTTGTTCTCTTCTCAGACTTGGGCGCGTTTGGAACCCTCGTAGCTTTAGTTTTTATCACCACTACATCATTATTTGACAATCAGAAAGTGTACAATAGTACCTAATTTGAATGATTGATTTTGACTTTGAGTATGATTTTTCACCTTGTAGGTCCTTAAAAAAGTGAATGCTTCTTTACTCGAAACTCCAGGATTAAGTACTAATATGTCTTCTAAAAAATTTCAGGCTATGACTCCTGAACAAAAAACAATGATACACAATCATTTTGAAGAATTGGGCATGGAATGTATGAAGGACTATGAAATTTCGGAAAGCGATATCAGCGATCTAAGGGCTAAGCGTACTCCTACTGGAGAGAAAGCACCTTGCTTTTTGGCGTGCGTCATGAAGAAAGTTGGAGTTGTAAGTAGGGAACTGCCAACATTTCTTTTCGATTCATCTACCTTTTTCGTAGATCTTTCCATATTTTGGCAATATTTGAAATTCTCGTTTAATCCCTACCCTTATTATAAATGCGAAAGTGCTGGTTTATTGGTTTGTCCTATAATCATGTCACCTATATAACGGAGCAACGGATCGACGTGATTATTTGCAAGGTTATAGTTGAAAACCTGGAGAGTGGCATAGAAAATAGAGATTTCATCCCGGAAAATCCCAAAAAAGAGTTCCCACGGGATTTTTAAAAACGAAATATTTGCGAATGAAGTCGAGAGCATCAACTAGTAGCTAAATAAATTAAACTTGGAGTTACTTAAAATTCTGGTATTTTTTAATTCAGATACAAGTTAGTCTTTGATTGCAATCTCACCTGGTGGTAAGTGATGATGCAGTCTAAGGTGGAAGCGGGCTTACCTGAAAGGGGTATAGCAGTTTTTATTAAACCCATTAGCCTTTGGTTTCTATACGGCATCATACCGGACCGTTAAATCGCTTGGTGGCAGTGCTTTCGCCGGTAGGGTGGTAACTAGCCACGGCCGAAGCCTCCTACCATACCAGACCAGAGAAATCATAAAACTCTAAATCCGTGTCGGGATGAAACCCGCGACCTCCCTACTTATAAGATACACTGCTTACCACCGCGCCAAAGTAGCTAGTTAGGATTGTCGAAAATAAACAAAAGTAGGTACTCATGGACTTATTATACTCAGGCTACTTACTGTAAACAAAAATTTTAAGCGACAATTTTTTTTTTTAGCTAGATGATTCTGGTATGCTTCAAAAGGAAACAGCTCTCGACCTCGCAAAGAAGATATTCAACGATAGTGAAGAACTAAACATTATTCACGATTACCTCCATTCCTGTTCACATGGTAACTACTTACCAAGATTTTTTTTATTGTACATTCGCAATTAGGTGTTACCTATTATTCGTTTATTCGTTCCATTCGTTGTAACATTTGAACGTTATAAATAGGAATTTTTCAGGTACATTTCGTTAAATACAACTTAATAATATTATGATTCTTATTCTGATTTTTACGAGTTCATTGATCAGTATCAGATGCCTAATTTCTTTTTTTAGTAAATTCTGAAGCTGTGGGTGATGGTGAAAAAGGCTGTGAACGAGCCATGAAAGCTTACAAGTGCATGATAGAAAATGCGTCGCAGGTAATATCCATACTTCCATACTACTATTATAAATGCGAAAGTGTTGATTTTCACGACCCATCCGTTTGACCGATTTAATGAAATTCATTACTGAGATAGTTCCCATCCCGGGGACGGACATAGGCTACTTTGTATCCTGAAAATCAAAGAGTTCCCACGAGATTTTTAAAAGCCTATACATTTCACCGATTTTGACGTTTGGTGCGGCGATGTTTTCAATAAAATACAACTTACATACAAATACTTAAAATCAAGGCAAAGTAGTAAATTTTAGTAATGTCTTATACAATTTTTTTCAGTTTGGAATTGATCTCTAAACATGGCAAAGAATTTAACCCAATACGTTCTGTGACTTGCGACTCCAGCTAAGGACTATTTAATTGCCTTTCATTGCTTTTCATTTATGGATTGCTATTATTTTTCATTCTATTTCGTTAATCTATGTAAAATAATATAAAATGTTTGAATTATAAAGTTGCTTTATTTTAATAATAACAATATCAAGGAACAATAGAAACCAAGGTAGGTAAATTTTTCAGGACAGGTAGAACTTCATGTGGTAGCGTAGCGTATTAGCGGCGGGATTTGATGAACTGAAATAAAAATTAGTTACATTAGGTACTAAAACTTAAGATGATGAAGGTGAAAACAAAGTTATCAAAATTCGAATTAGTGTTGTTCTCACAAACCATGACTAGTTACTAGTATTACTACGATACTAACATAGTACTGATACCGATAGGTACCGATACCGATATTACTAACGATCGACAGTAAAAATACTTTTATGGTTGCACACTATACATATAACTCTATTAAATTGAGAGGTCATAGAAGTATTGCTATCCTTTTCACAAATTTTCCTGCAAAAAAGGATAGCACTACATTAGGATCTGTCGATTTAGTTTTCCAGGTAGGATGTAGTCGTTTAAGCCCGAAGGCTTAAATTTAAATTATGCATTTAAAACTTCCATACTATTTAAAAATACGTATTAAAACGTATACGACGTAAAACGTCACATATATACCTCTGCTTTAAATGGGATGGAGCACTCATAAATGAGTTTTGCCCTTTCACAGCCTTTCTCTCCATCACTGACTTCTGCATCATTCACTGAAAAAGATTTTTTATAATGAAGGCAAGTATGTAAAACGTTTAAGTACATGGACGTATAAGTACAACTATTTTTTTTTTCGAGTTATAGGTACGCTTGACGATTATTTCACCTGATGGTAGTGATGATGCTAAGATAGAACCGTGCTAACCAAAAAATAAAAACGGGCAAGTGCGATGCGGACTCGCACACAAAGGGTTCCGTACCATCATACAAGAAATATAACTTTTTAATTTTTTTTTTTATTTTCATGGCGCCCGTTTTGAAATTCTTATTATTATTTGTTGTTATAGCGGCAATAGAAATACACATTCTGTAAAAATTTTAACCTCTGCTTATTATGGTTCACGAAATAGAACCCGCTGACAGATAGATGGATGGACGGACGGACGGACACGGAAGCTTAGCAATAGTGTTACTTCGGATACGGAACCCTAAAAACTATGCCCTAACTAACCGGTTTGTGTAGAATGATAATATAGCCAATGTACAAATTATAAATTCCTGCATTGACCTTGCCAGGGCAAAGATCTACCGCATAATAACTCCACAGTGCAATTTTAGTCATTGTATTATGTAAATTAAATTAATTAATAAAAGTAAAGCCTTATTACCTGATTTGCATTTTCCAATGATATCGACCATCTTCTTTTGGTCTTCTTCGCTAGATATATACTTTTGTACGAGCTCTGCAGCTTTATCGCTGTCAAACAAACCTTTCTCATCAATCTAAAAAAAAAAAATTGAGAATTTCATTGTTTCTTCTACAATTATTAAGTACGAAGAACATTTGCGATTGCACAAATTCAAACGTTGTGTAAAAACACTGGGAATTTTATATAATTGATGAATTCCTTGATGATAAAGTTGTGTGGAAGGAACCGGCTGAGCTTTCAGTTATCCACAGGATGCTACAGTATATTGTTACATATTGTAACTTTTATAATTTGAAAAGAGCAACTGCTAAGTTTCTTGCCAGTTTTTCTCAGTAGAATCTACATTCCGAACCGGTGGTAGATTCACAGACGTAGCATAAGATACTAGTTGTTCTACATGAATAAATAAATTGTTTTTTTTTTTTTAATTTACATGAGCATGGCGACTGACTTGTCGAGGTGGTTGATCCCTAAGTGAATTTACATTCTATACTTACCAATTTAGTCTTTTGGAACACGCATGCCATCAAACAAGGGTCAATGTTGCCAAGCCGCCCTGATTCCTTCGCTTCCTTGATCACATCTTCAGTCACACCATACTCCTTGGTGCACTCTGCTATGAAAGGTATTATCGCAGCATGGATTTTGGATCTGTCTTCATCTGTCAATGCCTGAAATTTTTATCAAAATGATTACCTTCCTTGTGAGATACGAGGGCGGGCTTAACAGTTCTGAGCCTAAGGTACTTGCGAGCAAGCTATTTACTTTCGCCCGTTTAGGAGCTCAATGATAAATTAGAAATACACATAGAAGAATTTGAACTACACATTATCTTGGGTGACCATAGCTAGTTAGTGAGTTATTGGTTTCACTATTATAGTCATGATAATTTTGTTTAGAAATAATTGTATAACTATGGCTGGCATTGTAGAATTTTTCAAGTTTTTAATTTGAGAGGAGAGTTAGAATCTAGGATACTACTCATATAAAATTGCAAGTTTGAGGTTTATTTTAACGGTAGTTTTTGTTTAAACTTTTTTAGATTTCAATAAAAAATATACTGTATTCTGTTCAACGAGGGTGTGTGCCAAAAATGTTTATTTGACTCACTTTTTTCATTAAGAGGTAATCCTGAAAGATTTTTATTTATTTAACGACAATAAGCTTTAAAGTTTCTTTTTAAAATGGCAGTGATACACAGACAGATGGATTAGATGAAACTGCACTACATAATCAGTAATCGGGGTTCATTAAAAGTTTTATTTGACTACTGAACCCTAAAAACGTTGGGGCATCAGATACTGACTTTTTGTTGTGAAGGTATGACTTTTTTAAATCTTTGAATACGGTTTTAAAGTTTTCGTCTCACTGACCGTTCCCAAATAACTCAAAATAAGCAAGTACCGAATATAAATATGCACTTACACCATGAACACTTCTCAAACTCACTGCCACAAGTCCAAAGACCATAAGCACAAAGTTCAATGATGACGTCATTTTTTATACTTTTAATTAAAATAATCCTTTTTATATGTAACACAACCCACGCCTGCACAGCTTCCTTGCCTTGTGTTTACTTATCCTTCCCTCACATCTCTTATATACTAAAACGCATGGCGAAGCAATCTTATTTTAAAGATGATTATCTTAAAAATCCGTGCGATTAGTCCTTACATAAAAAGCGGGTAATTTTGTTCTTTTTGTGCATCTTGTTTTACCTTAAATCGTCAACATCTTCACGGGGCATTGTGATTAGAAGAGGTTTTTGTTAATTAATTGTTCTGAGTAGAAAATGATGCGTTAGGACCTAATATCTGCTGTAAGCTGTAAAAAAAGCTTAGGTCTGTCTGTATGTCTGGCTGTCTGTCTATCTGTCAAGAAACCTATAGGGTACTTCCCGTTGACCTAGAATCATGAAATTTGGCAGGTAGGTAAGTCTTATATCACAAGTACAGGAATAAATCTGAAAACCGCGAATTTGTGGTCACATCATTTGAAAAAAATTTAAATATGTTTCAATTTTCAAAGTAAGATAACTATACCAAGTGGGGTATCATATGAAAGGACCTGTACATTCTAAAACAGATTTTTATTTATTTTTATGCATAATAGTTTTTGATTTATCGTGCAAAATGTTGGAAAAATACCAGAGTACGGAACCCTCAATGCGCGAGTCTGACTCGCACTTGGCCGGTATTTTTTATATTATGCAGCAAAACTAAGGCTTTATTTTTTTAGCATTTGATCAAATCGTAGAGTAAATCTGAAATCTTCGTTATAATTTTTTTATGAGAAATAAATACGAAAGATTGCTAATACTTACTTTTAATTTATAATCAATGATGGTTCTTAATTTATTTTATGAAAAACATTCCTTGATCCGCTGTTTCCATGTAAAAAGTTTTACTGAATTTAACGAATATCATTAAATATTGCATTATAATGCTTATGTTCTTATCAATTTTGTTAAGAGTAGCTATATCCCTAAAAAAATATTCAATAACAGCAGTCAGTGACCTGGAGTTTCACCGGCCTGGGCCACATTGAATTGGTTTCAATTTTATTTGTATTGCGTTTAGAAAGATACAATTTTTAGAGTTGCGTACCTCAAAAGGAAAAACAGAAATCTTATAGGACCACTTTGTTGTCTGTCCGTCTGTCGTGTCTGTCAAGAAAACTTATAGGGTACTTCCCGTTGACCTAGAATCATGAAATTTGGGCAATTTGGCAGGTAGGTAGGGCTTATAGCACAAGTAAAAGAAAACCATGAATTTGTGGATACATATATCGTATCAAGTAGGATGTTTTGAACATTATCTTGTTTGCATTACAGTTACACACGCTTTCAGTATGTTGTTCGTCTGTCCAGCCCTTTATCATTTATATTGACCCATGTGATAAGCGAAATCAAAAACGTGGTGATTTGTTTTACATATTTATTTGTTTATATCCAGCCATGCCCGATGTACCTACCTGATTATTAAAAAGATGTGAAATACGGCTACCTTTATTATTATTATTATTTTTTAATATGCGGTAAAATACTCGGCATGCATTAGGTACTCCGTACTTTCAATTTTACGACTCGCGCCTCTAGAAGCCTTCATCCAAGTACTGACTACAACTCTAAGTAACTCAGTCGGATAAACTCTGTTGAACAATACACGAACTCATAGGTAGGCGTACATACAGACAAACGATAATTTTTATATTTATGATATTCGCAGCATGGTCTACCCTAGCAACTGTCAACATTGCATGAGTGGACAATAGGTATAATCATTAACTTTCCATCATGTGGTCAAGCGCATAAAAAAAGTGCGGGAGTGCTCTACATACCTACTATATGATACAAGCTATCTCTGTACCTCACCTTTAGCCCTTGACTGCAATCTCACCTGGTGGGTAAGTGATGATGCAGTCTAAGATGGGAACGGGCTAACCTGGAAGGGGTATGGCAATTTTTACTAAACCCAAATTTCCCCAGCCGGGTATCGAACCCGGGACCTCCCACTAATAAGACCACAGCGCTTATCACTGCGCCAGGGAGGTCGTCGGATGGGCTATGAAAAGGTAACGGACAGACAAATAGACACACTTTCGCATTTTTAATATTCATAGAGCTAAAGGGCTAAAGGGGCGGTTCCGATGTCAATGATTACATGTATTATTATTTTTAGTATGGAAGTATAGATATTATATGGTTATTACCTACCTATTGATGGGAATTTTTCTATCAATGCATGAAGCTGATTGCCAGTTACCACATACCTACCAACCTAATCAATAAAACAGGTAGTAATTTAATATACAGACAGATTGCAATGCAAACCTACTCGTATATGCATGCAATACGCATATCTGATGCACGTAAATTCTTATTTACCTGTTACTATGTAGTTAGTAGTTACCACCCCAACTTCGCTCGGGCCAATTTCTCAAAATCATGTGGGGTTTTCGTTACAGAGAGAAATGCAAAGTCTTCTAGATATTTAACAGGACTCTCTCCGTCACTCGTTTCATACAATCGTAGTTCCAATTTCATTTGAATATTAAGCAACCAAAGTCCATGAAATTTTGCAGACATAATCCAGAAACTAATATCTGTGTCTGTGGTGTTTTAGATTTTTCTAAAAATATGTAGTTTTAAAATTACAGTGGCTCAAAGATTTGTATGAAAATTTTTATGACCGCGTAACTTTGAAACCGAATATTTTAACAGAAATCTGGAAAACCACAGACATAGATATTAGTTTCTAGAATATGTCTGCAAAATTTCGTGGACTTTGGTTGCTTAATATTCAAATGAAATTGGAACTACGATTGTATGAAACGAGTGACGGAGAGAGCCCTCTTAAGGATACCTAACTTGTTATGCCTACAACATGTTTGATAAGTCACATGACAAAAGAATCGATCAAGTGCAAATCGGGGTCGCAAACGAAGGGTTCCGTAAGGGTATATGTAAATAACAAATAATTTTTAATTTTCTTTTTCTAATGTAAGCCCAAATTCACGGTCAAGTAACTGCTTGGGTTGGGTTGACCTGCCAAACTTCCCCCTAAGTATACGTTTTCTTGAAAGACACGACGTGCAGACAGACATCCAAACAGGCAGACAACAAAGTGATCCTGTAAGGGTCCCTTTTCCTTTTGATGAACGGAACCCTAAAAACGAGACATGCAGTACAAAATAGTCAGTGCCATGGATTCTTTCATTGTATCAGATACATAAAAAAGCTTCAAACGGTCCTTCGAGTTCACAAAAGTTTTTTGCGAGTTCATTTCTGCGATCAGCTGTTTGCAGGGTTGCCACATTGGAGTTATAAACAAATCATTTAATTGCTACGAAAATTAAAAAAAACAATAATTAAGTGTTATTTATTGTACGATGGTACGGAACCCTTAGTGTGCGAGTTTGACTCGCACTTGTCCGATTTTTTTTATTTTTCAACCTAGAGATTATACTGCCCATCTAGGCAGACAATTATAAACAACAGGAAATATGACTACGCTATTTTATTGTGAGGTTCTATGCATATTAACTACAAACACAAAGCATTAAGCAATGAAGTGGCAAAGGGCGAGGCACATAGTCCGAAGAACTGATAGACCTTGGGGTCTCAAGGTGCTGGAATCTAGAATGGGGAATCCCCATCTCCCCCCTCCCCCCTACCTGACGGGAACTGTGCTTAGGATAAGTAAGCCCGACTGCTAAACACGGCTCATTTTTTCCGCAGTATATATAATTCTGTGACATAGAAATTGTATTCAGCTTTTCGTAAGTACGTATTTTTCGTGCGCGACTCTATACAATTTCCGATTACATTCTAGAACTCTGCGGATAACATCGGTAGGTAGTTGTATAGGTAGCCTACCTAATATTATAGTAGCTACAAAGTACCTATCACCAACGGAGATATGACAATAGAACTAGGCATTAAGCGCTTTTTAATTTGTGATACTCCATATAGAATCTAGGCATGCGATCTCAGGCGGATGTAAGTAATTACACATAATACCTAGCCATACATGTAGAAACCATGTATATACCTATACAGATTTTCGCTCGACTGCATTCTCACCTGATGCCAAATTACGATATGTACCTACTACGTAGCTTAAGATTCAACGCGTCATCAAAGCGCTACAATGATTTTAACAGCGCAGCACTCCACCGCCCGTTTATCCTGAAACAGCCACCCTAGCTAGGCTGTATACTCGGAAAGTGTTAGTGTATATTCACCCCGGAGTGCGAATGTTATTTTTGAGTTCAGGGTGGATAGACGGACACACGTTTCAGAGGGTACACTTTAGGGTGGCTGTTTTAGGGTGGATAAAAAGCGGTGAGCACACCAACGGAGTAGAGTGGTGGCGAGACGCAGCTACTGTTTTACTCTGTTCTACTTTGACATTTTGTTTAACGTTACCAAATTGTTATAATGAAAACACGGAATGATATTTTGTGAATGAAAATGAGCGCACATAAGCGGCTCGCGAAGCGTGTAGTCCCGTTGTTTCCGTTAACGGGGACGGTGGGAATTGAATATTAAAACTTATCCCGCTGTCCCCGTTCTCTGTTCCGCTTAACAGGGACAACAGTATTTGAATAAAATTATTGAAAATCAATCCCGTTTTCCTCGTTCTCAGCCCGCAGCTCACAGAAGCGCGCTGTGCAAGGAGCCAGCTAATTCTAGCTCCTATCACCTTACATTGAGCGCCATACTCGCTACGCGCCGCCACTCGCTGTGCCTCGACTCTACTTACTCGCTGCGGTCGGTCTGCGCTGGCCCTAATGCCACTTTTAATTGGGATTGTGATCGCCTATGTAAAATTGACTTACTTATACATTATGAGCTTCTAAGAAGCATTGAAAGGTTACATCGAGCGTCACTGCAGTCGCTTACTTTGTTTTTTCAAGCCTTTAAGTTCATCTCAAGGCAGATGTGCCTTTCTTTTGCTATATTTTATAACTATAATGTAAAGTATTTTTTTTTATGGAGGTACTTTAAAAAAGATAAAAAATCAGCGTTAGTTTTATTTTTAGTCGATGTCCTTTATTTAGATAACTTCACATAATTATGCAAATATAAAATTCTTCGGATTATCTTCGTAAATACATTTTGCCGTCCAGTACGACGCCTCGCACAGGTCCTTATGTTTTTTAGCTGGGGAAAAAAAAACAATTATTTAGAATTACAAAAACAGTACTTTTCCTTGAGTTGTCGATTTTGATCTGAAAAGTTTCTGGGCCACAATTATTATGTATATTATACGTACTAAAAGTAGTACCTATTCTGCTTGAATAAAAATCATCTTTTTAACCCCCCACCCAAAAAGAGGGGTGTTATAAGTTTGACGTGTGTATCTGTGTATCTGTGTGTCTGTGTATCTGTGTATCTGTCTGTGGCATCGTAGCTCCTAAACTAATGAACCGATTTTAATTTACCTTTTTTTGTTTGAAAGGTGGCTTAATCGAGCGAGAGTGTTCTTAGCTATAATCCAAGAAAATCGGTTCAGCCGTTTGAAAGTTATCAGCTCTTTTCTAGTTACTGTAACCTTCATTTGTCGGGGGTGTTATAAATTTTTAATTTACACTTGTTCTCTAATGTAGTAAACTACCCTTTCTAGCAAACTAAACAGATAAATTGAATATTGCTTTGCAAAAATACCTATAGCGAGGTAGGTAGAGGTACATACTTCTTATCCTGACTTAAATCTGCATAAATGCATTCATTATAAATGTGTCACTTTTATTGTTGTTGTACCTAGTTATTTTGTCATCAGTAATTGGTGGCAAAGGTACCTACGCCATAAAATTAATTTACAATCTTATAAAAGTACTAAATACGACCGTTCCGAGTACAATATAATTATTCCACTAATAAAACTGTAATTGTTGATCAAAGGGCACCTACCTGTATAATTTATTAAGCGGATAAACTACGTAAATGATTTTACATAACAGTTAATGATTTTACATTACATAATAGAAATGCCCAATGCTTCGCTCGGGTAATATTTTATAAAATCTTTTCTTAGTAAGGGGTCTTAATTTAAGACCTATGTACCTACTTAGACCATGAGCTTAAACTTAATGATGTAATATCAATCAGCTTTGTTCTTTTACACATGATAATTACAAATATTTATACTTACAAACGTCTTTGCACTTCTCTATTGATGCTTTCATCGCGTCCTTCATATCTGGAGGAAACATCATATCCACCTGTTTAATCGAAGCCTCGTAACTTAGCTTGTTATTTTTTATCTGAGAACAAAGTTGAAGGTTTAAAAAATAACAATCTTTTTTAGAAAAAAAATTTTTTAAGTATGAGTTCGTACTGTGCAATACCGTCACAAAACCATTTGTGACATTATTATCTAAACTTTGTACCTATGAAAAACGTAGCTAATAGACCTGTTAAAAATTATAACTCATAACCAGGTAAATAAAATTTGCACGTCATATGAAACAGCTCTAGTAGGTATCTAAATAGTTATAGTTATTTTTGTATTTAATAATAATAATGGTGAGATTTAATATAAATGATGCTGTGCACTTAATTCGTAGAAGAGCGTCATCATACTGTTTAGGTACTTAGACTGAGATAAATGGAAAATTTTCGTAATCTACGCTCACAACGACATAACATAAATATCATGAATATCGTATAATTAAACTGTGGTGTGGAAAATACGCTTGTTACTAATGATTAAGTAGTTAAGTATAACATTGTTCTATCGGTAATCGACTGAATATTGTTAGTAGACTACATTCCTGAAATGTGTTTTATTAATTAAAAAAAAACTACTTAATTGTTGCCAGAGTTGTCGTTTTGTTGCTTAGCTGTTTAAATTTGTCTTATTCCAGCTTCATTAAAAGATCTGTATCACACTTAATTTTAAATAATCAGGTACAAAGTCTGTTATGTGATTAGACGCATAAAATTTAGTAAAGGTACTATAAAAATATGTAGCATTCATATCATCTCCCATGGAGATCCAGTCTCTCAGAAAGAGAAGCCTTTAAGCCATATCCACCATTGGCCAAGAATAATCTAGCAGATTTTATACACCTTTGAGCACGTTATAGAGAATTCTCAGGCATACTTTCCTCACAATGTTTTCTTTTACCGATAAAAGTTAGAGATGCATGCCCAGACCACTATATCATCTAACTATTATAGTACGCGACAGGTTGAGATGGCAATCGAGGTATGAGGCGGGGGGAGGGGGACGCTCCACACACCCGCACGTCACGGGGTTGTGCGGGGCGTCCCCACCCCAGTTGCCATCTCAGCCTGTCTCACTATTATTAAAAACACTACTTTATTATTAAGAAATTCAACTTGACAAGGATACTAGATCTTATTTTAATAATTTGGAACTGCATACATACGATTTGAGACATTTGATAAATGCAAGCAATGTAACACATCACGCTTCTTTCCTCTATGAACTTTCCCTTTTCGATATCACCAATTAAATCTACGAAATAAAGCAAAAAAATTATCTGCGATAAATTAAAAAAAAAAAATTAAAAATTACATAAGGATAATAATAATTTCTTACCTTCAGTGACATCGTTTTTGCCCATGCAACTTTTTTTTAACATTTTCGATGAGTTTTTTAATTGCTGCCTAGACATCTGTAAAGCAAATATTGTTTACCTACTATCTATACTAACACTTATACTTACTAATAAATAAAATTGAAGTATCTGTCTGTAATTTCTAAATAACTAACTCAATTAAGCTCATATGGTTATTTGAACTGTACCATAAGTAAATCTCGCGTTTTTAAAATTTTTGTCTGCGTGTCTGTCTGTTTGAACAGGTTCATCTTCGGAACGGCTAGATCTATTGCGACGGGACTTACACAGGCAAGTAGAGGATTAAACAAGGAATAACATAGGCTACTTTTTAACCCATAAAAGGGTCCCGTGTGGGCACCCTTTGGGTACGAAAGCCTAAGTTGAATCGTCTCTTGGTAGGTAGGTGCACAAGTAGTAAGGCCCTGATATGGTTCAAAATAATCCTGAATATTTTACACCACGAAAAAATTATACCTGCCAGTTGTAGCGTAAAAAGTATCATTATTCATTGTCATGTCCGTGAAAAAACCTCACTAATTCAATGCAAACATAGTTTTTATCCAGATTGTATAACACAGATAATTATACAAAATTAAGCATAGATACATATCTGAATCAACCATAAATAATAGTTATTTACCCGTGCATGAAGAACATGGAAAATTAAGCGTAATTACAATAACAAATAATTTCAATCATTACTGGGTAGATGAGGGTTCTGAGAAAATTCGTAAAACAACCTAAGTATTTTAAAATCAGATGTAAAAATATTCATAGCTCAGATTTAAGATCGAAAAGAGAAGCTAAAATCCATTATAATTTATAGTGCGAAAGTGTATCTGTCTTTTTCTTACAAATTCACATCCAAACAACTGCATCGATCTTGATTTAGTTTGAAAAAGAGATAGTTAAGATTCTGGGGACGGACCAATACTCTACCTACTCTATTTTATAACTCTCAAGTCACATATTTTTTTGACGGCACTTTTAACTTACAGAGTCAGAACCGTTAGCCAAAACTGTAATAAGTATTAGCAATGAAAATTGTTTACGATCCATTTTACATCCTTCACTAACTGGAAAAAACAAGACTGTGGTAGTCTTCTTCCGTGGCTATAAAGGTAGTATAATTACAGGATTTGATACTAATATGCTGTTTGTTTGTTATAAGTGTGTATTTGTTTGCTTAAATAATGCATGGTTTAAAAGTGTTGTGTGTTAACTTATAATTGGTTGCAACTAGCAGATTTTCCCCAACTTGACACTTTTATAGACTACCTAGTAAAAGTAACTTTGTTCTAAGACAAGACTGCGACAAGAATGCGACAATACTGCGACAAGATTGTGACACGACTGCGACACGACTGCGACATGACTGCGACACGATTGCAACATGACTGCGCCATGACTGCGACAATACTGCGACAAGACTGCGACACGACTGTGACAATACTGCGACAAGGCTGCGACACGACTGCGGCACGACAGTGACACGACTCCGACAAGATTGCGACAAGACTGCGACACGACTGCGACACGACAATGACACGACTGCGTCACGACTGCGACATGACCGTGATACGATTGCGACACGACTGCAAAAAAAAAATTTTTTTTTAAAAAACATCAAAATCGGGGCTGTTTCGGAGGACTTCTGAGGAAAAGGCTTCAATGACTCCAAAAATAATAAAAGAGAAGAAATCATGTCAGTGATAAAGCTAACAAATTGAACAGACTAAATATTGTAAGGAAAGCATAGAAAGCCTACGTGTCGTTTAATAAGTTTTTAGTACTATAAATAGGCCATTTTAACTTTATTTTGTTAATTATATATATTTTAACTTTATTAATAAAAAAATACGAGTAGGTATAAACACACGTATTTTAAAGCCGTAACTAAATATTTCATAAAATAAGCAAAAAGATTTTATTATTATTAATCAGGACAGTCGTTTTATGGGAAAATAAAATTCGACGGATCATCTGCGTAAAGACATCTCGCCGCGTAGAAAACTCCTTCACAGGGATCCTCATACAAATTCTCTGAAAACAAAACAATAGAATTATGAAAGTAGAGCACTAGCCTAAATTAATTTCTAATCTTTTCTGATAATAACTATAATATTAGCAGACAGAAACTTTATGATAACGAACTTTTAAGAGATTTAGTTGAATCAATAGTTCATTATTTCTATAAGCATTTCTCTACTTTTCCAGAAAATTCCATAAAATATGCAAGTACTTACGAACAGGGACGCATTTTATAACAGATTTCTTGACTGCCTCCTTTATGTCCTTTGGATAGAGGATATCTATTTGTCTCAATATCAAATCTTTATCCAGTTTGTTGTTCCTTACCTGAAGCATAGACTTAGAGTAAGGATATGATATTACATCTAGGCAGAGCAATCGTGCGGCAATTGCTAGACGAAGGAGCGACCCTAACAGGCCTACGTAGTCCTATGTAGACTAGACCACCACGAGATCAAATGCGATTGACTTTTGTGTCTCTCTTTATTCTATGCCTAAACTCGATTTTTAACCCCCGACCCAAAAAGAGGGGTGTTATAAGTTTGACGTGTGTATCTGTGTGTCTGTGTATCTGTGTATCTGTGTATCTGTCTGTGGCATCGTAGCGCCTAAACGAATGAACCGATTTTAATTTAGTTTTTTTTGTTTGAAAGGTGGCTTGATCGAGAGTGTTCTTAGCTATAATCCAAAAAAATTGGTTCAGCCGTTCAAGAGTTATCAGCTCTTTTCTAGTTTTCTTGTAGAAAAGAAGGTTAGATAACCGTAAGGTTCTTAATATTATGTCAATTGACAAATGTCAAGCTGTCAAGATGGACGTTGCCTAAATACATAATTATTGAAAATGATGTTTTGGAAAACTCAAATACTTTGGATCGTCGGGGGTGTTATAAATTTTTAATTTACACTTGTTAGACTTTAAGTTATCGTTTAGGCTTTATTTCTATTCGAAATACAGTTCAAAATATACCTAATTACTATCAGAAAATTCATTCCTTATTTGCAACGGCTAGGGTTTGAAATTTTCCTCCGAAATCTATGTCTCTTGACAAATGTGCAAACCGAGCATACAATCTTTACTATCAATAATAAATAATCAATACAATCATAAACTATAATTACTCGTATTATAGGTCATTTAGGCATTTTAGGCCAAATCATCGGTTTCCATCAAAACTTGTGATTGTAATTTGTAATCATTAATCAAAAGTGTATAGCTATGTGTGTAAGAATAACGAAAAAAGAGACCTTTTCATGGCACTTAACAGAATTTGATAAACTTACCACTTGAATAGTTTTATAAATGCACGCAATATAACACATAACGTTATGATCTTCTAAAAAAACACCTTTCTCGATCTCATTAACTTCGTCTGAAAAATGGAATGCTCGTATTAAGACTAACTTTGCAATAAGAAGTATCTGTTGAAGTTAGAGACTTATTAGTAAGAGACTTATTAAGTACCTATATTTTATTAGTATGCAACTTTTAGTATACAAGCTGCCTATTCATTTCAACTGTAGCCATGCTCCGTTGTCTTGAGAGTCGATAGCAAATTGGTATATTTTTTTGTAACTTACCATTAGTAACACCATGCTTGGGCATGCACTGATTTTTCATGATTGTCAATGTCTTCTTCAACTGCTCCCTCGACATCTACGCAATATTTTTCTATAATATTATCTTCCCTTTATTTTATTTAGGCAAAAAGAGATGAAATCTATTTCGATAAAATTTGACATTTTGCTAGCCTAACTAAAATCAATAGACACTATGGTTCATTTATTTATAGGTAGGTCATAATATTCATAATCATCATAATGATCATTATCTAAGCCCCCGGACGTCCACTACTGAATATAGACCTTTCCCAAAAAGCGAGCGCTACCACATCCGGTCCTCAGCCTTCATCATCCAGCCAACATCTTATATACCTACAATGTGTAACCAGAACTAGCGTTCTGAGGTTACATTCAGTACATTACAATAGTAATAAGTAGGTTACAATATATTTTGTAATTAGATATTTATTTAACTTACCCCAAATGTAAAATTGATATTTGTAATACAAAATATACACAAAACTACGTAGAGTCGAAACATTTTGGAAAGGTAAAAAAATCCTCATGGACCAAGCAGAAGTTGTCTATGTGTTTTGAAATATACACTGAAACTAAATGTATCTGCCACTAAAAAACAGCGAAAATTTCAAATTCACTCTTCTATTATTATCAAAACCCTTAATTTCCTACGTAATCATATATTAACGAAAACGTTTTGTGCTTAGCAGTCAGAACGTTAGTCAAAGTTAATTATGTCGAAGGATAATAAAACGTAAAAATACCTAAGTACCTACTTCATAATTATTTTAAAGTCAGTCTGTATAGGGTTCCGTACCTCTAAAGGAAGAAAGGTAAGGGCACAGAATAATATAATAGTACTAAGGGTCTCTTTTTGTTGCCAATCTCAGAAATGTGGATGTATCAAATGTGTGATCAAATTGAAATTAATATCAAATATAATGCGTAAAAAATGCTTCACGCGCCATTTTAGCTTTATGATTTTTAATTTTAACTAAATATCATATCAAAAGTACGATTGTAGTCCTTATTTTAAAGATTTTAAAATTTCTGATGCCAAAAACATACCTACCTATTTTTTGCCATTAGAAACTTACAATTGCAATAGTAGTTAATTAATTTATTATCCTTCTAAACTATGGAACCCTCGGTCGTGAGTGCGATTTGTAGTTGGCCGATTTTTTATCTCAAAATATTCATTTGTGTCAGCGCAAAGTTATTTTGATGAGAACAAAATAATATTATCATATTCACTTTGAAAATAAAGTACCTACCTAATTAAAGTTACTTATAAATAAACAATTAACATCATTATAATATTTTCATTATTCTCTCTGATAGGGTACCTACATTTAACTTAAAAGCATAGTTCCCAGTTTCGACTTCTAATAAGTCATTTTTTTATTTACTCCGAGAACATGCTGAGTTTATAGTTGTACCCGATTTTTATAAAAATAAATGAAAAATAAATAAAATTGTGGAAATAATAAGAGTTAAACAATTTTATTAATTTCAAGGAAATACAAAATTTTTCGGATCATAATCGTACATACATTTAGCGGTCCAATATGAAGCCTCGCAGATGTCTTTGTATTTCTTGCCTGAAATAAAAAATTTAAAAATACCTATATTATCTATATGCTACATCTACTTATATCTAAATATATAAAAGGAAAACGTAACTGACTGACTCACTGACTGATCTATCAACGCACAGCTCAAACTAGACAATGCAAAATGTTGAGCTGACAAAGTGCATTGTGCTGATATAGCACTAGGAAAAGCCATAAATCAAGAAACGAAGAAGGAATATGGGTGGTGTAACGAGAATGGATAAGATAAGGAATATATAAGGGGAAGTTTGAAAGCGCCAGTGGTAGAAAAGATAAGGAGTACCTAATAGGCTGGCCGTGTAGGCATGTAATAGAGAAAAGAGAAATGAAATAGAGAAAATCATATCACTAGAAGAATGTGAAAGCGTGTGGAAGAAAAAAAAGAGTCAGGATGTAGCAATTATAAATGAGAATGGATATAAATGAATGAATTGTATTATTGTTACTTTTAAATCATTTTAATTTATTCGGATCCCCATCGCGACGAGCAATGTTTTCGCGTTATGCATTCACTTTTAAATATGTATTGATACGTATGATGATAGAAATTAAGACAAATCAAATCAGTTTATGATAATGGCCGATTCACACCAATTGCGTATGCAGCACGTACACGTGACACGTGCGTAGTGACACACGTGAACCCGTTGACGTAACTGTACGCTTTAGGTCTACGTGAACGTTCACGCCACGCAAGCGGTATGCCATGTTTCATACAGTTTCATACGTCTACGCTTACGCAGCCTGTGTGAACGAGCTCTAAGACGTTATCTTACTAATATCCTTGCAGTTTTCAGCAGCTGCCTTCACCGCATCCTTCATATCGGGCGGAAACATCAAATCTACTTGCTTGATCACTGCCTCGTAACTCAGTTTATTGTTCTTTACCTAGAAACAGTAGGTATTTAGGTACATTTTCCTTGTATTGCGTTCCAAGATAATTTGACGTTACCTACGTTACTCAGGTCGCGTTTTACAAGTTTCAAGTTCACTTTGATTAAATAACTGAACTGATCTAACTATAATTATCTCGTATCTCGTCAATCTGACCACGAGGCGTATGACGCATTGTACAACAAGTGTAAATTAAAAATTTATAACACCCCCGACAAGTGAAGATTACAGTAACTAGAAAAGAGCTGATAAATAACTTTCAATTGTATATCAAATCTTTGAAAAGAGCAACCGCCGAGTTTCTTGCTGGTTCTTCTCGGTAGGAAAGGCACTCCGAACCAGTGGTAGATGCTCATGACGTTTCAAAAGTACTTGTAAAAGTCTAATTGAATAAAAATATTTTGAATTTTTTTGAATTTTGTAACGACTGAACCGATTTTCTTGGATTACTTATAGCTAAGAACACTCTCGATCAAGCCACCTTTCAAACAAAAAAAAGCTTAATTTAAATCAGTTCATTAGTTTAGGAGCTTCGATGCCACAGACATATACACAGATACACAGCTACACACGTCAAACTTATAACACCCTTCTTTGTGGGTCGGGAGTTAAAAACTGATCTTAGCCCGAATTGTGTAGGTATACGTACCTATTTAGTCCCTTGTCAATAACCTGCGCAGACCGTATATTATATTGAAATCACTGTGCCAAATTAACGCGTATGCCACCAATTGATTTAACTTACCGGCACAAAATACCGGTATGATGCCAGGTAGGAATAAAATCATGAAACCTCTAATTATCTCGTTTGTTTAAAATCAAAATCATCCTACTTACCACTTGGGTCATAGAATACACACAAGCGACGTAACACATTACGTTTCTTTCTTCTAAGAATTTTCCTTGTTCTATTTGCCCGATTTGTTCTAAAAAAAAATACCAACGAAATATAGATATAAAATGCTGATTGCTGCTCACTTAGATATCTAATGCCATACATGTCTTTGCCTAATGCCTATGTTATCTTTTTTAGAATTTATACGCAATTATTTTTAGAAGTTTTTTATTTACCTTCTGTGACATCGTTCTTTGGCATACACGATTTTTTCATGAGTTTTCCGGAGTTCTTGAGTTGCTGTCTTGTCATCTTGATAAATGGAAAAAAAAAGAAATCATACATGTCCTAACTTTTATTAATAAATACTTAATATGAAAAAAAGTGTCTAAAGACAGAAAGTAAGAGTTTAAAAATGCTGCTAAACTATTGTAACCACACACATTCTTTTAAGTGATAGATTCTTTAAAGTATTTAAGTAATAAGAATAATTCTCACCGCATGAGCTGACGGTAAATATATAACATAATATATCACAATAATTAACACACTGTAACTCGGTACAACCATCCTGAAAGACTTAACAAAGACTCTACCTCTGAAAATGCACAACAACTTATGAAAGCAACAGTTTTGTTTAGTATTTAAATAAAGAAACGAGAGACAAATGATTGATTGATAACAATGCAAGTATACTTTAATACTCTTTTATTATTAGATAGATAGATACTTATTATGAGTTATTAGTGTCTCATAATTGTATGAATAGCCTACCTTTTCTAAAAGTCCAAAGAATGTTTATCACAACGAAAAGTCCCTTCCAGGTTAAGCCGCTTCCATCTTAGACTTCATCGTCACTTACCACCAGGTGTAGTCACAAGTCAAGGACTAACTTGTATCTAAATTTAAAAAAAACCAGCCAAGTGCGAGTCGGACTCGCGCACCGAGGGTTCCGTACTCGGCTATTTATTTTCGACGCTTTGCATGATAAATCAAAAACTATTATGCATAAAAATAAAAAATAATCTGCTTTAGAATATACACGTAAGCCCTTTCATATGATACCCCACTTGGTATAGTTATCTTACTTTGAAAATTGAAACACATTTAATTTTTTTTAATGATGTAACCACAAATTCGCGGTTTTCAGATTTATTCCTGTACTTGTGCTATAAGACCTACCTTCCTGCCAATTCTAGGTCAAAGGGAAGTATCCTATAGGCTTTCTTGACAGACAGACAGACAGACAACAAAGTGATCCTATAAGGGTTCCATTTTTCCTTTTGAAGTACGGAACCCTAAAAAAGGTACTCGTACAAGAATTTTCTAATTTTCTTCGAAACAACGCCCACGGTCCATACGAGACCTCGATTCTAGAATTCAAGTTTTATTTAAAAAAAATAACGAACCAAAAATGCTGCATCTAATACGATAGTAGGTTATTTAATAAGATCTAATTTTGTATTCTGTGCCCATAAATCCACATAACGGAGAGTCATTTTTTTTTCACATTTCTTTCTCTATCAACTATATTCGACTCTCAAAAGTAAGAATTATTGCTAAAGGAATATATTATGCAGTATGATAGTATGACAACACGGGTCATTATTACCATGCAAATTACATTATGGTGCATAAATTGTAGACTATTACCAATTAGTAACCATTCGCACCTACTCCATTTGGTTCATGTTTAGTAATGTGACCATAAAAAAAAAAAAATTTTACAAAGTACTGTACCTAGACACTCTCTTGTAAGTACAATGTTTAAATCATAATGTTACTTGCTAAATAATATAATTTACTTACCCACGTTTTGGTAAAAGTGTAAGACCCTTTTTCAAGTCGATCTAACTTCATATCGTACCCAAACAAGGCAGATCTATCATTTAAGCTCTTTTCTCGCGATTTCATCCATTTGTGATACAAATTTATTACGTTGTATAAATAAATGTAGCTATCTACCCTCAAAGAATTTTCAGAATCGGATCAGTAGTTCCAGAGATTATCCTCTAAATACAAACTTACAAACTACCTATTTATAATATTAGTGTAAATAGACGTATAAATATTACGTGTCTTAACCGTGTATGCTTTTGCATTGTTTTTGTGTTACTTTGGAATAGATTGTTCTAATTCAAGGCTTTTCCGGATATAATGACCGAGAATTCGATGCAATGTGAGTCCAACACATTTTGGCATTGTTATCGCATACCTAAGTCCTTTTCCTTAATAATCCTTTTTACTTAGTCTTTCGTTAGCGAACAGTTTGTAAAGGAGAAAACAGCAAATTTTTGCGTCCAGATAGTCACTGAATAGTCATTAAATCCGCAATATTCCATCAGTATGGAGTCAATAACAACAGTAAGTACCAGTAAGTGTTAAATGTGGCATTGTCATTAATCAATTATCGCACTTCATATAAGTGGATAGGCAAGATCAAAGTTTGGGAGAATAGGCCATGTCCATTCTTACAGCGGTCGTTAAATTCCTGGTTGCACTTACACTTTGTAACGCGGTGAGTTCGAAAATTCAAATTAGAAATAATATTACAAGTAATAATATACAACGAATAATTAAACAAGTCTAAGTAAGAAGGTACTTGGTACCCACCACCGAATCGACCGATTTCACAATCGGCAAATCATTAGTCTTTGCAGTTTATGTAACCTGGAACATCAGGATTAACCAGTTGAAACCCGAATTACATAATAAGTACAAATGTTGTCTTGGGAATAATTATTGTCATCGTAATGAAATTCGTGAGCAAAAGATCCGTCTC
Organism: Maniola jurtina; assembly: GCF_905333055.1. NCBI lineage: Eukaryota > Metazoa > Arthropoda > Insecta > Lepidoptera > Nymphalidae > Maniola > Maniola jurtina. The sequence goes on from NC_060044.1 coordinate 5,189,242, forward strand.
AAGAAATAGAAATAGATAGATTTTTTATTCAAATAAACTTTTGCAAGTAGGTTCCTACTTTTGAATCGTCGGAAGAATCTGCCACCCTGCCGAGAAGAACCAGCAAAAATTCGGCGGCGACTCAGAAAATGTTTTTAAAACTCAGGTCCGATTGCAGGACAGACTGTTAAAGTTACGGTACAGTAATACAGTAATCTGTTACCGTTAAACTTTGACTATAAAATATTTTGACAACCTAATTAAAAACTAAGCTATTTTTAACCCCCGACCCAAAAGAGGGGTGTTATAAGTTTGACGTGTGTATCTGTGTATTTGTCTGTGGCATCGTAAATCTTAAACGAATGAACCGATTTTAATTTAGTTTTTTTGTTTGAAAGGTGGCTAGATCGAGAGTGTTCTTAGCTTTAATCGAAGAAAATTGGTTCAGCCGTTTGAAAGTTATCAGCTCTTTTCTAGTTTTCTTATAGAGGTTTTTGTGTCGGGGGTTTTTTAAATTTTGAGTTATTTCCAGATGACAATGAAACAACTTAGGTCAACGGGAAAGATGATGCGAAAATCATGTCAACCAAAAAATAACGTTCCTGATGGTAAGCTAATTAATAATATATACCGGTAAAACCGGATCAAGTGATAGTAAATAATTAGTAATATATCCGCAGCATATCGCGTCAAATCGTGACCATTCACATGTAGGACTTGATGTTCATGTATTGAGTCTGGATTGGGACATAGTCTAGTATGAAATTAAAGTAAAAAAAAAAAACTCACCGATCATATTTTATCCAAAAGCTAACTGTCTGTATTTTTTAATACTTAACCTTTGTTTAACGTAGCCATAGTCATTTTATTCTTATTTTTTATAATGTAATTATGTTTCATATACCTATTATTTAAGTACTTGTATGTATCTATTATATCTGTTAAGTCTGTTGTAATATAAAGTTTACCTGTAATACGATATAAATGTTGTGGACGCTAGTTATTGATATACATATCGGTCATGTAATAGTTTGTAAGTTAGTATATATAAAATGTTAAATATGTATATTGTTAGCGTTCTTTGATAAATAAAATAAAAATAAAAAAGTAAGTAAAAATTCCTTGAGTCCGAATCAGAGGCTTAACAGTGTAACACAGATGTCTTTATACTTTCAGAGAAAGTCGATCGGATTTCTGAAGGTGTCTTCATAGAAGAGAAAGAGGTCATGTGCTACGTTGCTTGCATCATGAAAATGGCTAATGCGGTATGTATTCATAAATATATCGGGAAGTCATCGAAATTTTAAAAGCTTTTTTATTTTGATGGAACACATAGAATAACAACAGCAACAACAGAACAACATACAGAATTTGGTTATTCTGTGGACTCATGCGTATTCAATTCGTTTGAGTCATTTGTGAAAATACGATTCGAAGTGGCCATCATACAAAACGTACCTACGTACGCGCGTGCTCTACGAGTATCAAATGAGTGCACACGCGTACACGTACGTTATGTGTGGCGGCCACTTTGAAACGTATTTTTACGAAAACGAATACGAATTGAATACGAATGAGAGCACAAAATTGGTAACAGATTTCTTTAATAATAATTGCCCCTTTAAAATAACTAAAATGGACTTTGACAATTATTGTATTAAAGCCTCCACTTGTACTTTCACAGATAAAAAACAATAAACTTAACTACGAGGCATCGATGAAACAAGCCGATCTGCTGCTACCAGAAGAAATCAAACAACCAGCTAAAGACGCTATTACAGCTTGTATCAAAGTTGGTAAGTAGCTACAACTATCACACTAATATTATAAAGGTGAAGGTTTGTATGTGTGTGTGTGTGTGTGTGTGTGTGTGCGTGTGTGTGTATGTTTGTTACTCCTTCACGCAAAAACTACTGGACGGATTTGGCTGAAATTTGGAATGGAGATAGATAATATCCAGGATTAGCACATAGGCTACTTTTTATCCCGGAAAATCAAAGAGTTCCCACGGGATTTCAAAAACCTAAATCCACGCGCACGAAGTCGCGGGCATCATCTAGTGTAGGTATAAGATTAGCTAATAGGCAATATCCTGAATTTCGGCCACGGTGACCAATCTGCCAAAAAAGCCTGCCAAAAGTTGTAATCTATAGAGCACACTTTGACCTTGCTTAGACTTGAGTTTCAGTTAAAACAAGACAGATTTATGGCAGCGGTATAACGCTGTCTCTTACTAAACTAACTGGTAGCTGCTAAAGGTTGCCTGGTAGAGATTGCTCCAAGCAATAAGGCCGCCTTTGAACACAATTGTTTTTTCTGTTTTCTTCTTTCTGTGTTGTATTCCTTTACATGTGTTTTTGTGTGCAATAAAGTGTTCTATCTATCTATCTATCTATAACTCTGTCTTAAGTCTGACCAAAGTCAAAGTGCGCTCGATAGATTTCAACCATAGTGTACAAGTGTCTGCGCAGACACAGATACACTCCATATTTCCTCAACCTCATAGCCCGATAGGACAAAAATCTAAACGACCAGAAAGCGATCAATTGCGGGACCGACGACTTTACGTGCTCTCCTAGGCACGGAGATGAAACACCGTTAAGAGGGCTCTCTCCGTCACTCGTTTCATACAATCGTAGTTCCAATTTCATTTGAATATTAAGCAACCAAAGTCCATGAAATTTTGCAGACATATTCTAGAAACTAATATCTATGTCTGTGGTTTTCCAGATTTCTGTTAAAATAATCGGTTTCAAAGTTACGCGGTCTTAAAAAATTTCATACAAATCTTTGAGCCCCTGTAATTTTAAAACTAGGTACATATTTTTAGAAAAATCTAAACAGTCAATTTTCATATTGTTTTTTGTTTGTTTTTCAGCGGATTCTTACAAAGACATCTGCGAGGCATCGTTCTTCGTTACCAAGTGTATTTACAACCACAATCCTGCAGTTTTCTTTTTCCCATAGTTTTATAACCAATGAAATAAGAATACTTACTTACTATTATTACGAACTTGTGATTAATTTCCGAGTTATTTTTTTCTACCACCTAAAAATACTAATTGACGCATAAAATGTAGGTACCTACATGTACTTATGCATTGAGTCATTCGCGGTAACTGAACGCAGTTAGTAAGTGAGAACAGTTCAGACATTCAGAGTATTTCATAGTTGCCGCATAAATCTAGAGCTTCTTTGTCAAACGCCATAGCTTACAGCGGCTAGATGCTCAGTTAGGAAATATGCGCTCTGCCCAAGAATGCACTTCAGTTACACCTACAAGTTACTAATTTCTGCCTAGGCCCTAGAGTCAATATCCACCTTCTTCATTATAGCAGACTAGAGCATGCCCGCGACTTCGTCCGCGTGGATTTAGATTTTTAACAGATCCCGTGGGAACTGTTTGATTTTCCGGGATAAAAAGTTCCCTATTTCGATTACAGGGACGCAAGCTACTTCGGTACCAAACACACAAATCGGTTAAGTGGGTGTGTCTCAAGGAATCCCGCGGGAATTCTTTGATTTTCCGGAATAACCCAAAACCCCCCCTGGCTACGGCCATGTCTCTAACTAAAGCGTGCGCGGGATCGAACCTCGGACCCCGGACTAGGAGGCCGAGGCTTTAGAAAACATTGAATACGCAGCTCGACTAATGATATCTACCTACAAATGTTATAAAACTACCTAATTATTATGACGAGAGATTACAACAAATTGGCGGTGTTTTTTTTTTCCGCCACATTGTTACTAATTCACGTCTATTTCGATGTCTTCCGTAACATGCTCGCAATTATATGCAATTGCATTGTGGAAAAAATACAACGTATCTTGAGATGCACTTATTGAACTGCTAGTGCACGCCTCAGGGTAATGAGTGTAAAATGCAATAATTCTTGCAACGCCCTCGCTTTTTTGGGATTCCGTACCTCAAAAGGAAAAACGGAACCCTTATAGGATCACTTTGTTGTCTGTCTGTCTGTCCGTCCGTCCGTTCGTCCGTCCGTCGTGTCTGTCAAGAAAACCTATAGGGTACTTCCCGTTGACCTAGAATCATGAAATTTGGCAGGTAGGTAGGGCTTATAGCACAAGTAAAGGAATAAATCCGAAAACCGTGAATTTATGGTTACATCATTTAAAAAAAATTAAAATGTGTTTAAATTTTCAAAGAAAGATAACTATACCAATTAGGGTATCATATGAAAGGGCTTTACTTGTACATTCTAAAACAGATTTTCATTAATTTTTATGCATAACAGTTTTTGATTTATCGTGCACAATGTCGAAAACATACTCGAGTACGGAACCTTCCGTGCGCGAGTCTGACTCGCACTTGGCAGGTTTTTTTGCGTTTACCTCAGTTTTCGGGAGGATATCTCGCCAGCCGAGAGGCGGTCGGAATACCCACTAAAAACAAATAAGCCCGCTTCATTACTTACCACCAGGTGAGATCGCATGAGTTTTTATGAATCAAGATGTGCTATCCAACACATGATAGCGTCGAATTTAATACCTAATGATAATCATAAACAAGCTTCCGCTTAGAAAAATGATGATTCGTAAATAATAGCAAAGTACGTAGATATTAAGGTACCTACGCTTTTTATAGTTTTAGAATTAGTAATCCTTGATCCGTAACAGCTTTGAAAACCCCAAAGGGTTGATAAAAACAATATATCTACCTATGGTACGCGACAGGCCGAGATGGCAATCGGGGTATTACGCACGTCACCCGCGCTATCCGCACCGGGTTAGCGCGATTGCTTTGCGGGTGTGCGTAGCGTCCCCACCTCGACTATATCATTCTAAAGGATTAACGATTGGGTAAGATTATAATAGGCCCGGCCAAAGTTTACCACCAGAAATGGCCTGAGCCGTTTTTAAAATTTAAATTCTCAAGTAGGTAAATATACCTATGCCGGAAATCGAACCCGAGACCTCCGCCTTTTAGCGCCAGGTAAATCCCCAAATCTGCTCAAAACTCCAGGAATGCTACCATCTACTTACCCTAAGGCCAAGAATCTACAAAGCTTTAACTTTGCCCAGACTTTTTAAGCATTAAAACATGACAGATTTGTGTTGGGTGTCTCATTTTAGTTTGAGCCTAGTCAAAGTACCTACGTTGTATAGATTTCAGCCTAAGAGCAATTTCGACCTATCCTTGAATCCCTGTTTTCAACTTTAAATAATATGTCCATTATGTTGTTGTGATTGTTATTAAGTAGATTTAGCTCGCAAAAATGCCATCATTAGGGCATTATACGCAACAAATTAGGTACTTAAACCCCTAATCGCCTTTTAAATAAACAATATTTTAAAGCCGTTTTATATAATAACCCCTGGTTGAGCGATTCACAAGTTAGGTAGGTACTAGTATAAATAGATATTTTGGGTAAAAAACAAGCTAGTGTACGATCAGTAACATACCGAAAATGGCATTTGGGCAGCTTGTGTTTTTCTGTTGCTTTATCGGGGCGTCTTTTGTAAGTGTTTATTTACCGATTATTCTGGAGCCCCGCTATTCATTGACTGGTAACTTACCGTGATTGATACCATTAAGTATCTACCTAGTTTTTAGCTTTTACCTATCCAAGGCAGGTATAGGTAAAAGCTCAAAAGACTAGAAATATGTATTCTAGTAACCGACGCCATCAACTCATAATTGGTACGCTATGTCACAACTATGGCACTCCGCACTCCTAATATTATCTACTGGATATAACTTTAATTTCATATACGATTTTTCGTCGGGAAATCCTTATGGATACCACCGCGCCCGGGGAGGCACAGAGGTTAGGTAGGGCTCCAGACCTCTCCCTGCCAGCCGTGGTCAAAGCCGTGGCGGATATGTCTTGAAAAGCAGTAGAGTCCTTCTGCGAGGAGGTAATATCGCAGGAGTCGGCGGAGTGCTTGAGAGAAGATGATGTGGGCTCTCGTGAGGTCGGGCATAGGCGGATCATCCATGATTGCCGCCTTCTCACTTTCACTACCGGAATTTTGGTTACCATCTTTCAGGCTCGAACTGATCAAGAGATCAAGAAAGAGTTCGTCGAACAAGCTGTTATATGCAGCAAGGAAATCCCGGTGTCTGGAGACGAGTTTCAGAAAATAAAGGACCACAATATCCCGGATAACATGAACGCCAAGTGTCTGGTCAAATGTGTTTTACATAAAAAAGGAATGGTGAGCTGAAAACTATTTATAACTATTCTCCATATGAAAGTTACAACGTTCAAAATTTTCTTTTTAAAAGTTCCAACGCTCGACAACCGCTAATGCGGACACTTCTTCAATGAGCGAACATATTATTACTGCTATAAAATATATAGCTGACATCGGCTGCACTCACGCGGTTAGTCGAAGGAAGCCTAGCTAGTTTCGAACCCATCCAGACTCAACCGCGGCGCGTCGTGAGCAGAGAATGGGCCACGCCAACATCCTTTTGGCCAAGTCACCCTTACGGTGGGTAAGGGTGACTAGTGCACCATCGATGAACAACGAACAAGACTGATAATAATAGAAATTCCTTGGGGTCGTTACACACAAAACCTGTACAGCTTCGCCAAGTATAGAGAGATGTAAAAGAAAAAACTATAAACACAATTTTTCCCTTTGCAGGTGGACGACAAAGGTATGTTCGATGAGAGCAGCTCTATCAAAATGTCGGAGAAAGAATACGAGGGCGACAACGATAAAATAGAAAAATCCAAGAAACTGTACGAAATTTGCAGAAAAGGTTAGTAGATACCTACATCTTACACTAGTTATTAACCCCCGACCCAAAAAGGTGTTATAAGTTTGACGTGTGTATCTGTGTATCTGTCTGTGGCATCGTAGCTCCTATTGAACCGATTTTAATTTAGTTTTTTTTGGTTGAAAGGTGGCTTGATCGAGAGTGTTCTTAGCTATAATCCAAGAAAATAGGTTCAGCCGTTTGAAAGCTTTTGCAGTTACTGTATCCTTCACTTGTCGGGGGTGTTATAATTTTTTCAATTTACACTTGTATTACCAGGATCTAGTATTTCGGAAAATTTAATTGAGTAAGAATTACCCAACACTTTCCGATTGGTACGTCCAGTAGAGCGTAAATTGGAGTAGGTTCCAGTTCAGATTAATCGGAAAGAGCTTTAACTTGACATTTGGAATTTTTCAGTAAACGACGAATCGCTCAGCGATGACAGCGGTTGTGAAAGGGCAGCTCTCCTGGCGACTTGCCTCACTGAGCACGCTCCTAAGGTAAGACTAACCTCCTTACCTACATAGTTAATATGAAATTGAACAAAAAAATTTGAAGTTCACTATACTCTACCCACGGAAAGAAGTTAGTAATAGCGCTCCCTCCCGACTTAATGAAAGTTTAATTTGATGTATAATATAAATGAACATTTTTTTTTTTTCAGATGGGATTTTCCATAGAATAGAGAGCAACTTTAAGGTGCTTGAAGACGCTGTTTCTAATAAGAGTGTGTGGTGTGTTTTAAAAAAAAGAAAGAGAATATAATTTTACTTACTTTACAGTGAAATGGTCGTATTTTTTCCCCCACACCTTATAATTATTTATTTATTATAAACCTTGGCTTCGCACGGGCGGCTTATTATAATTTTCGTAGGCATTTCTAATTTTTTGAAAATAAGATATAACTCAGAAATAATGCAGCTTTGCACTGGTGAAAGAATTTTCAAAATCGGTTCAGTAGTTCCAGAGATTACTTCCTAGTTCCTACGAACAAACTTACAAACTTTACCTCTTTATAATATTAGTACAGAAGGATAGATTATAATCGTATGCCTCCTTTTCCTTTGACTACCCACCATCTATAATCCTAATAATGGTGTAGACCCACTTTCGGGATTCGGCAAATGATTCGATTTCGAGATTTCACGACAATTTGGTATTCGACAAATACGCCACACTTCGGGATACGGCGAATATTTTATGTTTGGCGGATTTTTAAAAAGTTTGGCAAATCAGCCGACTGGCAGATACGACATTCTGTGACAGCGAATAGGCCTCCATATTGTGGTGTTTTAGATTCAATATCCCGGAAAAACAAAGAATTCCCGCGGGATTTTTGAAAAATCCTATAATTCACACCAACCAAACCATCGGGTTAGCGCAAATGTGCGGAATGATACGATTGCCGCGGACCACATTATTTTTTAAACAAATACTGTATAAATATACATTTTACAAACAATGTATAAATATACATTTTAAATATTACAATAATACAATGACCATTCCAGTGTATCATAAACCTACCCCCCGATTGTGTAAGAAAAACGGTTTCATCGTTACCGTTATAGTCAAGAAGTTCTGCCCTTTGATTGGCTGTGAAAAAAGGGTAAACAGCTAATAAACTAATCAAAGGGCAGAATTTCTTGGGCTGGTCGGGTTTATCCGTGCACCGGCATTCCTTATGTTCACTCGTTATATAAGTACATACCTACATTTTCTTCTTCTTAGAGGGTTCTTAGGTAGTTATCAGTTGATACATAATCCACGATATCACGAATCATTTTGCGAATCCCAATAGTATAGCAGTCGTAGCTACTATAAGTATGAGCGCACACTAAGCTGCATTGATAATACAAGGCTTCTTAGTTGCAAAAGTGAAAGTATATACAGGATGTAACCAGGACGCTAGCGAAAACGAAGACAGGTGATAGTACTGATAGTTACTGATAAGATACCACAAAAAAAAAACGCGAAAAACCCCTGTGTTTTTTAAAAGTTCACAATATACTATTGCAAATGAAACATCTGACTACCGCTAGAGGTCAACGAACGTTGCATAAGTAGACCACTCGGAGTTAATGGGGCGTCGTAGGTGGGGCATTGACACAAATTTTGCACGCTATACATTGCGGGTTTGAAAAATACTAAATCACTAAAACTACGAAATATTATTTCTTAAGGTCAATTGGCATTGGATTGTGTTTAGGTAGTATAAAAATAAGTCTAAGTATAATATTAAGTTGATAAGTCTTTGCTAGAGTTCTGGTTACAACCTGTAGAATGTATATTCAAAAAAATATTAAATAAAACCATTATTTTGATTACAAACATTTATTTATAGAGATTCGATATAGTCCACATTTTAAACGTTTTGTGCAAAGTAGATACAATTAATTTTGTATCAGTGAGTGATGAGATTAACAATATTCGATTTATTTGTATCAATTTACACGAAAGATCTCTTTAATGATGTGATCAGTTGTGGACAAAAATCTCTAAGGGCCAATGTACACACAACACTTTTAGCATTATAGTTTTATATTTTTATAACGCGATGCAGCATCCAATCTCTTAGGCTGAAATCTATAGAGTGCACTTTGACTTTGCTCAGACTTAAGACACTGTTAAAACGAGACAGCGTTATACCGCTGGCATAAGTGTGTCTCGTTTTAACTGAAACTTAATTCTAAGCAAAGTCAAATAGACTGAGCAGTCTAGATTTTAGCCTTACCGCTGATGATACAAGCATCGTGTGCTTTGGCTCCATGAAAATAGAACAATGTTGTATAAGAAGGTATTGATATATAAGAAAGGACAGGTAAGAAAATTTAACGCAGATATTTAGATAAAAGATTACTTACTAAACACACAAATATTTACTAAAGTAATAATATCGACTACTACGAAAATATCAATTCTAATGGAAAATTTAGTAAGAAATATATTTTTATTGGCACTTACATGTAGTGTTACAATTTTATAACTACGTTATACCTAGATAGACCATCATAGTAAGTAAAGTAAGTTGGTAACTAATGAAAAAGCTGAAACTTATGAGAATTGTATTATTTTATTGTATCCCAGAGGAACTACCTTCTGCAATACAGGTATTTCCTAGTGCAGAGGGTAGGAAGCTCGTTTTTGTATTTAAATTATTTTAATCTAAATTTAATAAATTAAAAAAGAAAAGAAAATCGCTTGAATAAAAGCAGATTAATTTTAATATATACAGGTGAAGCTGCGGGTAAGAGCTACTAAAGCAATAAAAATTTAGATTCAAAATATTTGATCTACGTCGGTGAAGGTCTATCTAGATAGATAAGATATGCCTTATCTAAAAAATTATGAACATAATAATATGGTTGATAAGAAAAACGAGAGAAGGTAATATCAACAAAAGTAACTCAACAATAAAAATACATTAAAGCCAAGTCTTTCTTCTCAGTCTCTCTCGTAGTAATTCAATAACGAAACAGAACAAAATCAAACTCAGAACAGACTCAGGACAGATTTCTTAATCGCCAAATGTGTAAACTTAAAAATTTGACAGTTTTTTTATTGGAAATCTGTCAAAACACAAACCTTTATCCTACAAATCTTTAAGATTATTTGGCAATTGAAAAATCAGCCCTCGTTGTATTAACAAAATATTAATTGCATGTAATTAATACAAAATTGAAAGTACAAAAGATACAGTATAAGCATAGTTTAGAAATCGTAAGTTAAAAGTCTTTGACTCCAGGAATCTGAAGAAATTCTGAATGAAACAAGCGAGTTCGAGCTCTCGCTATAGCTCAATCCAATTAATATCACTGTCCAGGTTTATGATATCTAAACTATGTTATATGAGTCAGTGTATCAGACATAGAGCTTATATTTTTTTTTTTGAAGAATATTAGCCATGCTAATCATGCTCATCATTATCAATCATCACTCCCCTTTCCCCTCTAATTAAACGTAAAGCTTGTGCCAGGAGTGGGTACGGCAATAGTGCAACGGGTGGGGTTTGAACCGCCGACCTTTCGGAAGTCAGTCCGCTCCTCAACCGTTGAGCTATCGAGGCACGAGTTTAAATTAAAGTGCTCCATGTTCTCTCAGAAAAAATATTTGCCTTACTCAAAGAATATTGGCATATTATATTCGTACCTATTTTTTGTTACCAACCCCTTGTTTGTTCCACTCATGAATAATTCATATCATAAATATACAAAAATCCCACACTAAAACAACAACGCAAACGTTATATAGGTAACATTACAAAACAACTACCTAAATAAAAATATCGTTTTTCTGTACCTATTCAGATTATATCATATGTTAATACCCAAAAATACTAAATATGTATAAAATATATAATTTATACCTGTAATATATATTAAAATAGATTTATAAATAATAATCATTAGTGCCTAAAAATATTGTTACAAAAATTGAAGTCCACGAGTTTCAAATACTTATGATATTTTTATTAATATGTAATAACTTATGCAATACGCTTTAACCTGACAATAATAGTAAGTTAGCAATTAGCACTTTTTACTACGAAACTTTTGATCAGTTTTCGTCCTTGTGATTGATTCAATATTAAAGAAGTGTTATTTAAACTGCGAATTTGACCCAATAGTACAATAATTACAACTAAACAAGATTACGACTGTCGTATTGATTGCAAAGGTTTTGTAATCTCTGGTTTCAAATATCATCCAACTGTAATATTTAACTAGCGATCTTGGCCTCATAATATCAAACTGCTATCTTATTACGTACCAATGTTGAGGTTGTATAAAACATTATATTTATCTACAAAATACACGCCACTAATTTTTAATTACTATAAAAATAGTGTGTCCACACATTTATTCCTGTTTTAAAAACAAAACAAACTTTAATAACATTGGTAAATTAAAGCAATAATTAAATATCTGATAGCACATTTAAAATGATAAATTTTTCCTGTTTCTATCTTTAAAATTTTTATAGTAATTAAAAATTAGTGGTGAAATATGAGTTTTAAACACTTTGGATATGAACTACAGTATACAAAAAATAATTACAACAATTTTTTTTTTTTGTATGGAGTGCAATATCAAATGAAAGAGGAAAAAATTCTGAGGTCATTAATATAGATATTGTTGTACAATGTAAAAATACTTGGAGCGACAAAAAAACAGTTTAATCTACTATATCTATCTCTATCTATGAGCAGTTCGCTGGTAGTAGTCGGGTTTTAGTGCTGTTTTACTTTATAAATACTTTTGAAAATATTTCTACTATAATACTAGAAATTAGAATTAAAATGTATTTTTTCTTGTAAAAGCGAATATACCTACGAGATTATTAATGAGTTTACTTATATTAAGTGGGTTCTCTAACAAGAAAACGTTGAAAACAGACAGTCGAAAATCTTAATCTTTTGTTACGCAAAATAATTCGAGATTTATGAGAAAATAGATACGTTTTTTAAAACTTCTTACAAAATATTATATATTAATATTATTTTTATACTATAATATCCACCTCATTAGATATTTTGATATTGGAGTGATAGTAATTCATATTCGATACAACTTATTTAGATTTTAATAAAAATCTTAAATGAAAGAAAATGTCACAAAAACCTGTGCATTTTTTGTTATCTGAAGAAAGAAAGTATTAAAAATATATAAAAACTTATCTAATCTAAAATTTAACAACAGTAAAACACAAGCGCGCAATCATTAAATAATAATATGAAGAAGAAAAAGTTTGCATACAACCAGATAACTTATGGTGGCCATTCAAGATTAAGTTTACAGTCAAGTTTACAGCGAATTTTTTTTTATTTTATTCAGATACAAGTTAACCCTTGACCGCAATCTCACCTAATGGTAAGTGATGATGCAATCTAAGATGGAAGCGGGCTAACCTGGAAGGGGTATGGCAGTTTTCGTTAAACCTCCTTAGGTTTCTACGCGGCATCGTACCGGAACGGTAAATAGCTTGGCGGTACAGCTTTGCAGGCAGGGTGGTAACTAGCCACTGCCGAAGCCTCCCACAAGACAAAGACAGACTTGACGGCGTCCAGTAAACTTGACGGTGTACGGCTATCAGTTAACTGGACGCTGTTTCAAGTCCGCTGCAAACTTGACGGTAATAGCTGTATGGCCAGCGTTTTGGTTCTTGCTTATTATTGCACATTACATTATGTCGCTGCGCATTTAAAGTCCGCTATATGATTTTTTTGGACTATTGTTTTTGATGCCGTTTTGTTCAATTTTAAAAGGCGCGCGTACATGCAGACCCGTTCTTTAGCATGTGTGCTAGTTAGAGATAACATTTTTAACTATGAGATTTTTACCGCAAAGTAATTAAATTTTTTCCCAAAATATTAATAGTAGTTTCTCCTGAAAACGTCTAATTTTCCACAAAACGGAATTTGCATGCACAGCGATTATATTGAGGTAAACTAAATTCAAAATGAGAGGTTACTCAATCAAAACGAGCTGACCTTCGTCGAGCAGGTCCTCCCTCTAATGTTATATGTTGTCGTAACTGTTGGGACCCAGTGACGTCACGGGCTCAAACGTTAATAAAAAAAAATTGTGGCGAAAGTCGCATAACACTATCGATCCGTTACACAAAATCCATATAAAACGCGAGGTTACTCAATCAAAACCTTCGTCGAGCTGACCTTCGTCGAGCGGGTCCTTACTCTGATGTTATGTTGTAACTGTTGGGGTCCAGTGGCGACACGAACCCAAACATTATTTTTTTTTAAATACATTGAAAATCGTATCGATTCGTTTCACAAAGTCCATACAAAACGCGAGGTTACTCAATCAAAACGAACTGACCTTCGGCGAGCGGGTCCTCTCTCTGATGTTATATGCTGCCGTAACTGTTAGGGTCCAATGACGTCACGGGCTCAAACGTTAATAAAAAAATTATGATGGTGGAAAGTCGTATAACACTACAAAGTCCATATAAAACGCGAGGTTACTCAATCAAAACGAGCTGACCTTCGTCGAGCGGGTCCTCCCTCTGATGTTATATGCTGTCATAGCTATTGGGGTCCGGCGACGTCGCGGGGCCTGCGCCGCGAGCTGGTAGCTTGAATCCATTGATCGCAAACGCCCAGCCATCCTGGAAAATAATGTTTGAAGTTTTAATAATATCCATCTGACCGAATTTTGGCCACAGCAGCCAATTATAACAAAGACAAGGAACAGGAGATATTATAATGCACAAACATAAGGGCATTTTTATTCCCTCACTCTCATAGTCTGATGGTACGATAATCGGACGCAAACGGAGAAAGATCAGGCACATGAGCGACAGTTTAACGCGCACTCCGAGGCAATCTCCTAAATACAGCCTGTTTCTGAGAATTTCTTGACAGAAACCCAATAGCTTTTTTGTTTTAGCCCAACCCAGGACTTGAACCTGGGACCCCATAATCCGTAGCCGAACAAGCTAGCCACTAGAATAAAGAGCCAGTTGAAGTTTTAAAGTATAATAGCGCTACACAAAAAAATTGTAATGTGGAAATAAATAACAAATAAATCTAGCTGATTTTCTGTGTGTAGAATTGTGAAATTAGTTCTACATCAACTGTAAATCGACAAAATATATAAGCGATATAAACCAAGCTGTGCCATGAAAACGCATGATAAAAACTGTACAGACACATTGAAGCAGATCCCATGAGCAAAAAACCATAGCAGAATTTGAATGTGTCACATTAAAAAGGAAAGCATCATATTTTCACTGAGTTTTGTTTTATTTACGACTAGATGATGCCCGCAGCTTCGCCCGCGTGGATTAGTCAGATCCCCTGCAGCATTAGAATTGAGGAGTTGGAGTCCAAATTTTTTATGGAACAATGTCGCAAAGTTCCTTTATCGATTAAAAACAATTACGCAAATCGGTTCAGAAATCTCGGAGATATGTAGAAAAACACATCTCCATTTTTCAAAGTCGGTTGAAAAAGTAGCCTATGTTAAACCTTGGTTAATCCTTTACTTGTCTGTTAAAGTCCTGTCGAAATAGGTTTAGCCATTCTGAAGATTAGCCCGTTCAAACAGACAGACACTTCAATTTTATTTATTAGTATAAAGATTAGTATAGATATAAAACTTTTTATACAAATAAAGTTACTCACCTTAACAAGGTTAGGTAAATCAGACCAAAACGCCAAATTAGGTATGACTTCAAGACCAGTTGCACCCATCAGGAATTTCTTTGTGCATACTCCAAGGACAATGTAGAGTATCACAAATGAAAAGAATATTATAAGCAGGGTGGATCCCAGTGAACGGCCAGGCTCTTCAATTTGCTTCAAACATGCGTCTTTTGAATAGAATGCTAGCACCTGAAAAATTAATGTTTTTTTTTAATCCAAACTTTTACCCATAAAACACCACATGATTACTTGCACACAATAGCATTCAGCATGAAGCATTTTAATAAAATGAAAAGTAAATAATTCCCATCACTACTTCACTATTATAAATCCACACTTCCACATTATTATTATAAATGTGAAAGTGTCTGTCTGTCTGCTAGTTTTCCATGGCTCATCTGTTTAACCAATTTTGACGAAAGTAACAGATTAGCGTGCATCTCATATGCTACTTTTATCCTGGAAAGTCAAAGAGTACCCACTGTATTTTTAAAGGCCTATCAGTTTAAATGATTTCTATCCCAGAGACGAATATGGGATATTTTTTATCCCAGAAAATCAAAGATCCCACAGAATTTTTATAAACGTAAATCGGATGACGTCGCGGACATCATCTAGAACGCGAAAGTGTTTGTTTGTTGGTTTGTCTTTCAATCACACCACAATAGAACAAGCATCGGCGTGATTTTTTGCATGGATATAATGAAAGACCTGGAGGGTGACATACGCTACTTTTATACCAAGAGATAAAAGAATTCCCGTGGGATTAACACAAACCTAAATCCACACAGATGAAGTCCCTGGCTTTATCTGATTAGATGTACCTAATAAGTTATAATATGTACTATGAATATTTAACAGAAGACAACCAATTATTATGGAAGATTTAAAATTGACACTGATGTTTGCACAATTGACAACATTTTAGCATTCACTTTCATTCTGAAGATTCTATCTTAAACCTTATATTTGCAGGAAATAATAAGATTTTTATCACCTGAATAAATAACAGATAACACTTGATTAAATAAACTCAAATAATACTCAAATAAAAAAATTGGTTGTCTGTAAAGTCGGTTTACTGAGATAGTTGAACGTGACAACAAAGGCCGATTGTGCTTCTTTGTCGCTCGTTCCGCGCTCTCGCTTGCACTTCAAGCCTTACATGGAATGCCTCAGAGCGAGGTAACGCCGCATGAGTCATGTTTTTTCGTGCGTGCAGCCGGCTCTATCGAATTATAAGACGTTGTCACGTCAAAATGCTAAATTACTGTATTAAAAATATAATAGACTTCCTTTTACCCATGTCAAATCATACGAAGTGTTGTGTTAAACAGTCCATGTTAGTATGTAGGTATATTAAAATTGACCATTTGCAATTAATGTGGTGATAATAAAAAAAAAGAATAACCGGCTGAGTTTGTTGTGGGCTCTCTTCTCAGACTTGGGCGCGTTTGGAACCCTCGTAGCTTTAATTTTAAGTTACGTAATTAATTATCACCACTATATCGTACAAATTTAACAATTTCGACCATCAAAAGGAGTACAATTGTACCTAGTTTGAATAATTGATTTTAACTTTGACTTTGACTTAGCATCAATATTATTGCACCGATTTTGATAGAAAGGTATAGTTCCTGACAGGTCGACATGGCAATCACGGTGGGGACGCCCCTCATACCCGCACAGCCCCCGCGCTAACCCGTTTCGGGATTGTGCGCGTGACATGCGGGTGTGCAGGGCAACATGTCGCCTCATACCTTGATTGGTATCTTTTAGGTTTCATACTTGTATCTTGTTAAGTGGCCCACTTACAACTTTCGATGGATCATCCAGGGAATAAACTTCTAACCGGTCTTCTGTAGTAGCGCATACTAACATTACCACTGTGGACCTAAAAACAATTTAATGCTATAAAAATATACTGTTGTTTTACCAAATCAATTTAGTTCAAAGATTTGTGTGTGAAGAAGCTATAATAGCCTTGTGGTTAAGATATTGGATTCCTATTCAAAGGGTCCCGGGTTTGAACCCATGCACCTCTAACATTTAAGGGTTATGTGCGTTTTAAGCAATTTAATGTCCTTGCTTTAACAATGAAGGAAAACATTGTGGCAAAACCTGGATATCTAAGAGGTCTCCATAATGTTCTCAAAGGTTAAGTAAAGTCTGCTAGTCTGGACTTGGCTATGCAATGGATTGGCCATTGCACTGTTGTTCTACAGCACAAGCATTTTGCTTAACATGTATTTTTACAAATTTTAAATACATGTCTTAATTTAGTAACCTAGAATATCAGCCCATACTAATCTTAAGAGACATACATTTATGCCTTTTTTTAAATATTTGGTTACACTTACGATGGAACATTGGGATATGTGATTGATTTCCCATCAGGGCTGAATGTAGTATAATTTGAAGTTCCTAAATACTGATAGTTTCCACCATCTTTTTTAAATGTGTCTTTTGTTGTGTTTAAAAGATCCATGTAGCTGATGTACCAGCATAACTGAAAAAAAATGAAATATTATATAGTAAATTTCCCTCAGTGTATGTATATTATATTACAGTCAAAACTCTTATCTGGTCAAAACTAATTTTAACTGAAAATAAATAGTCAAAGTACTTTTGACTATAGAGGTTGGTCAAAAGTAGTTTTAACTAAAAACTGTTGGTTAAAGGTTTTGACAGAAAAAATTGGTAAAAATGGGTTTCTAAATAGGAGTCTATGAATGTTGAATGAATGAATATACTTTTACTGTACACCACAAAATTAATACAGAAAACACACACAAAGCAAAACAAAATATAGGCTGGTAGGTACAATTTGGTGGCCTTATACATAGCGATCTCTTCCAGGCACCCAAAATGGTGCAAAGGATATAGCTATAGATATTAGAGGTAGGTGGTGCAAGTATATGTGAATGTTTGCTATGAATGAATGAATGTTTTTAAATGGCCTATGACAGTAGTCTTACTTTGTCAGTTTTAAATTCAGTTTCACCTACTTGGCCTTTATTTCACTACTGAGGTCTAAGACTAAAAAAATAACTTATAAAATAATACTGGAGATTTTGCTGTTGGTGAGTGGTTATCTGTGACCTATGCTAAGATAAACTTGCTTTGATAGCCAAAGAGATGAGGGTGAAAGACCTGCCAGATCTGAGATTTCTGATGTGTATTAATTAAAGTTTAAGAGTGCGGGTGCAGTTAGTTGTGCACTTGATGACAATCATGCTTGATAAAAAGCGATGATGAGGTCTAGGTTGGGCCGTGTTTGTCTAGAAGATGTCTATTCCCTCTTGGCTTAAAGGTCACATGTGGAAGGAAAGTGGAAACACAGAAGAAGGAAGGTTTATTTCACACCTTAGCGGTTTATTTCAAGCATTATTTCAATATGTAGAAAGAAGAAACGAGAATGAACTATTAGCCATAAACTCATTTGTGAGGGCATTACAAAATATATAAGCTACTTGACAGGCAAGTTATTGATAGATAATGAACTAATAAATGTATTCAGTTTTATTTATTGTGTCATCATTAGGCAGCAACTTTGTTTATTATAATTTGTCAACAAAACTTTATGGCAAACTCGTTTTTAATCGGTTGCGTAAATACCAGTTTTAGACTATAATTAACAAGTATCATTACCGCCAAGGAATCTTTGCATGTCGTAGTAGCAGCAGCACTGGTGTTTATTGGAAGTACAATGTCGCTGCAGGGATGATAATAGAATGTACTTAGAGCCAATCTTGCACCACTGTTCTCTAGTTTGTAGGTTTGCGTGTTGAAAAACGTTGCTTTTGCAGTTGGCGTTAAGTCAATACCGGTGCCATTGGGAAATTCACATGTACAAGGTCCTTTTTTTACACATACGTCCTCGGTGTACACTGTTGTTAACAAAACAGCCAAATATAAAAAGCACACACGAGACATATAATCAAATGAAATCATTATCGTATTTTTATTAAATGAACGTTAAAATAACAAACTAAGACGCAACCATGAATTTACATTTATTTGTTGAAGACAAAATTCGACAAAATTTACTCAAATTGACATTTGACAACATTTGACAAACCCTCAAAATGACAAACCATCGACAAACGCATGAAAATGACAGATCCAAATACAGATTAAGATATTACAGACTTTAATAGATATTACAGACTTTAGTCATAGATGATATTACAGACTTTATTTATAGTGAACTTTAGAAACAGAAACATTCTAGTAACTTTGAAACGCGTGAGAATGGAAGAATTTTCTTCAGCTATGATTATTACAATATATTTTTTTAGATTTTTTTTTTTTTATTGAAAATATTACAATAAAACTTAAAGCTAGCCTTATCTAATTTTTAGATCGGTAGTCTGGGTGGCCCCTTACCTAATTAATCTGTGGCTTCAAACGTCAAGGAGTGTCAAACATATGTCAACTGTCATGTCACGTCGTCACTGTCATGTCATTGACAACCACAGAGTATTTGACATTTGTCAACCAATGTCAAGTGTCAACATTTGGACTTCGTCTGTGGTGGCGTTTGCTGGCGCGCGTGTTGTGACTTTTTGGAGTGTTTTTTTTTGTTAAAACTGACTGGAAAGCGCTCTAAGGGGGCACCCCCTGCGTGCGTATGTCGGCGAGCGCCGGCACAGACGGGGTCCATACTTGTATAGTTTAGCTCACTTGTTACAAATAACTACAAACTTGACATTGGCTAATCATTCTAAAAGCCAGACGAGAGAGAAAAAAAAAAAAAAGTGTCAATATTGTCAACAGGGCCGGCTATCCTACGGTATTTCAAATATGCTTAGGTACATTGCAAGTACATGTCTTCTATCTCACATAATTAGTATGGGTAGACATTAAGCTTCTCGCTTCACTACCACAGCTATATTTTACGCACACGTTTGAAATTTTCTTATTACTATATGTGTTATAGTTATATGGAATGGTCGCATGAGAAGTGTGACCAGCTAAGGGTTTTACCCTAAAGGTGGAAGAAAAACGAGCTTAGATTTTTATAGAGAAAAGTATATTTTATTGGATTTAACTTTAAATTTCATTTTGCCAAAATTAAAGGTTTTTAAGAATCATAGAGCAAATTTAAGTAAAATAATATATTTAGGTTTGAAATTACAGTGATATAACATGATAACCATTTTTTGAATAAAGTAATATAAAACAGAGTAGCAGTAACATACAAAATATAAAAATGTTCAATGTCGTTCATTGGATTTCTCATTTCAATAAGTACGATTAAAAATCTGAATTTGGGGGAAATAAAATCAAATGTCGACAACACTGTTGATAAAACAAAAATGTGACAAAAATGGCGTAACGTAGAAATCAATAAAATACGAAAACTTTTTACCCAATTTAAATCACTGTTTCATATGTTTTTCTTAGAAATTTATCGTCTTTTTTTCTTAAATTGAGTATACCTGTTTTGTATACACTCGTATAAAGAATCAGTGAGCGCTAATAACCATAACCGCGATTGAGAAATGTATTCCTTGGTTTGGACTTGCATTTTGCGTTTTCACGAAGATCAAAGGAAAGGAAAATCACATCTAGCGAATGCCGAAGATGCACCAAACATCTTCTGGGGTTCTGGGGACTTCTGGGGGTGTTCTTACTGTGAAGGCGATAAGGGCATGTAAAACAACCTCCAAGTGCAAGCTGCTGGAAAAACTACCTCAGGAGAGTGGCTGGACGAGAACGACTGGATGGAAAAGGCTAAAGGGACTCTCATACATGCATGCAGTATGATAACTATATAAGACTGCAATTACGGAGGTGGAAAGCATAGTTTTGTCATCACAGAGTAAGTATTACTAGATGATGCCCGCGACTTTGTTGCCGTGACTTAGATTTTTTAAATCCCATGGGAACTCTTTCATTTTCTGGGATGAAAATTAATATCCTATGTCTCCTCCAGGATGCAAGCTATTTCAGTGCCAAATAGATGATGCCTGTGACTTCATCCACGTGGAATTAGATTTTTAAGAACTCTTTCATTTCATGGAACAAGAAATAGCCTGCATCCATCTCCGAGATGCAAGCTATCACCACAAAATTTCGTCAAAATTGGTTAAATGGATAGGCTGTGAAAAGTTACAGTTACACTTTCACGTTCATAATATTGGTATGGATTAATTTCAGATGAATTTCTTCATTAAACATGCCAAATCCAAATATATCCATTATACCAAATAAACAGGGATATTCTCACTGATGAGTGGCTAAAAATGTTCATTGTGAAGTGTGAACTCTTTAATACACTTCAAAGCTTCCTATAAAATAAACACTTTGATACTCATGACTTTGTTTCGGTTTTTCAAAATTCCTATCTATGAGATGGATACTCTTTAATTTTCTAGGATAAAAAGCATGGCTCTTAAAATGCATATCTGTGTCTCCAGATGCAAGCTGTTTCTCTGTGGGATTTCTCCAAATCTGGTTCTTTTGTTGAGCTAAAAAAGAAAATTTACTCTATTAATGAATGATAATATAATTTACCATTTACTTTATGTTTCTGCCTTAACTTTCCAGAATAAGGAGTTGGTCATCTGAATTGGTGTTTACACTGGGAACACAGTGAAATCCTGCACCTGAGGTGCTGTGTGAGAAGCTACAAAACTGAAAAAGAAACATGTTGGAACTATACCATGCATTCCTGAACAAATTGAGGCAAGTAAAACAGTGGTTTATTAAATATCATACCATATATCTATACATATAAAAATCACTGACTGACTGACTTACCAATGCACAGCTCAAACTACTTGACGGATGGGGCTGAATTTTGGTATGCAACTAGTCATTATGGTAGACGTAGCTAAGAAGGGATTTTTGAAAATTCAACCCATAAGGGGTTTGAAATTTGTATAGTCCACACGGAAGGTGGAGAACCGTGTTTGGTGGCCCACTCTTGGAAAGGCCTATGCCCAGCAGTGAACGCATACAGGCTGATGGAATTGAATGTCATAGACTAAGGATTAAATACACAAACTTGGCTGATTTCTGTTTTTATACAATGTGCAGACTATAGTCATACACCTCATATTAAGAATCTGTACTACTTATTTTACATTCACTATACAAGCTTACACCCGTCATTTTGTCTGTAGAAAAACAATAATGGCTTTATTTAGACTTTATTTAATTTTCCAGTATATATAGTATGGTATCCATCTTCAGGATGCAAGCTATCTTTCTGGTAAACATCTAAATTGGTTTTATTGTTAAGCTATGAAAAAGTGACATGCACAGGTAGCTAATTACAATTTTAGTAAAGATCTCTAACTTTTTGAAAATAAAATATAGCCTATGTCACTCATGAATTGCTCAGCTTTCTACTGGTCTAAGAATTTTAAAAATCGGTTCAGCAGTTTCAGATGTCAGATGCACATGAAGATCTTTTTTATTTATTTGTTTTTTATAGCAATTCCATAAATACTTTCCTTAAATCTAACATCCATACTAATATTATAATTGCGAAAGTGTGTCTGTCTGTCTGTCTGTCTGTCTGACTGCTACTTTTTCACGGCCCAACAGTTTAACCGATTCTGACGAAATTTGGTATAGGGTTAGCTTATATCCCGGGGACGGACACAGGCTACTTTTTATCCCGGAAAATCAAAGAGTTCCCACGGGATTCTTAAAAACCTATCCGCTGTACGATTTGTGAAAGGTACTAAGGTAGCTTGCGTCCCTGTAATTGACATAGGCAACTTTTTATCCCGGAAAATCAACCAGTTCCCACGGGATCTTTAAAAACCTAAATCCACGCGGACGAAGTCGCGGGCATCCTCTAGTTTGGAACAAAATACTATGATTGTACATGGTAGTATTATAGATACCCAGTTTTGGGTGTTGCAATTTGGTCTGTGCAGCGGGCCCTAGCAGGGAGACCTATATTTTTATTTATATTATATTTAAGTCGTTAAGAAGATCATTTATGGCATACATAGGCTGCACTAAAAGTATCGGGAATGGAATATTTCCACTGTCCCTGTCATATTAAAATCTTTTTAATTGAAAACTCCTTGGTTTTAAAAATCGAATACCATTTATTTATTTAAAAAAAGATTCTCGGTCATGTCACAAGGTCTTTTCAAACTTGTTTAGTCGTTGAGAAAATGGAATTGACTCGAGAAAATTCTAGAGCGATGATTTATTACGACTTTCGAAGTGGTTTATCACAAAAACAGTGTGTTGACCGGATGATTTCTGCATTTGGTGATGAAGCCCCATCTAAAACCACAATTTATCGCTGGTTTGCTGAATGTCAACGTGGACGTGTCAAGCTCAGTGATGATCCCCGTTAAGGTCGTCCAAAAATCTGCAGTCACCCAAGAAAACGTTGATGCTGTGCGTAAGCTGATTGAGGAAGATCGACATGTGACATACTGCGAGATTCAGGCAACTTTAGACATTGGCATGAGTCAAATACAAATAATCTTGCATGAACAGTTAGGTGTAAAAAAGTTGTTTTCCCGATGGATACCGCATTTGCTCTGTGAAGAGCAAAAAGCGGCTCGCGTTACTTGGTGCGTCAGAACTCTCGAAAGATTCCACGCAGGATCCTCAAATGCTGTGTACAACATCGTATTAGGTGACGAATCCTGGATATACGCGTACGAACCCGAAACAAAAAACCAGTCACGAGTTTGGGTGTTCGAAAATGAGTTAAAGCCAACAAAAATCGTTCGTTCACGAAGTGTTGCAAAAAAAATGGTGGCCACGTTTGTCTCCAAACCGGCCATGTTGCGACTATTCCTCTTGAGGGACAAAGAACGGTTAATGCAGAATGGTATGCTAGCATTTGTTTGCCACAGGTCGTTTCTGAACTCCGTAAAGAGAACTGCAACCGCCGCATCATCCTCCATCACGACAATGCGAGTTCTCACACCGCGCACAGAACAAAAGAGTTTTTAGAGCAAGAAAACATAGAATTATTAGACCATCCGCCATACAGTTCTAATCCGACCTAAGCCCTAATGATTTCTGTACTTTCCCTAAAATAAAGAATACATTGCGTGGTCAGAGATTTTCATCACCTGAAGAAGCTGTGGACGCCTACAAAACGGCCATTTTGGAGACCCCAACTTCCGAATGGAATGGTTGCTTCAATGATTGGTTCCATGATATGGAAAAATGTGTCAAATTTCGCGGAGAATACTTCGAAAAGCAATAAATACATGTTTTAAATAGTAATGTTGCGTCACTTCCTTGATTCCCGAAATTTTCAGTGCCGCCCTCGTAATAGCACTTTTTCTAAAAAAAAGTTTACCAGTCTCCTTCGCAGTGGCAATGATGGGTTGAATGTTTATTATTATATTATGAATGGCAAAAAAGTATATCATAATATGTGTGATGTTCCACATCTACTAAAATGTCATTTAAACAATTTCAGAAAAAGGACCTAATCATCGGTAATCGCCGTGCTATTTGCGTGTCAGATCATTGAAAAAATATATGCGGTAGGTGGGATTGGTGGCACTGTAAGGAATACTCGACTAACAGATAGACATTTGAAACCAAATTCTGTCGATAATATGAAGGCAAGTAAAGACATCTTAATATACCAAACTAAAGTTTTACAAACATTTTATGAAGAAACAGGTGTGAGCACCCAAAAGTATTTAGCATTGCAACGACTCGTATCAATTTTTAGGGTTCCGTACGTGAAGGGTGCCAATGAGACTCTATTACTAAGCCTCCGCTGTCCGTCCACCTGTCCGTCCGTTTGTCTGTATGTCTGTTTTTCAGCGTGCTAAATAGTGTTATATCTTGTGCGATGGTATGGAACCTTTTGTGTGCGAGTCCAACTCACACTTGACCGATTTTTATTTTGGCTTATTACACATTGCCCCTCCAAGTAGGACAAAGTAGATTGTATAACATTTTAAAGTTCAATTTGTCCCACTAATTATTGGTTTGACCAATTGGTGCATAAAATAGCGGCACCAGTGGCACTATTTTTAAGGCCCAGCCCAAAAATTTCTTGAATTATGTCCTTGATATAAGGATAAAGTAAAGGATGCATTTATTTTAATTCATTTAGGTCCTCTATTTTTAGGGTTCCATATCTCCAAAGAAAAAAGGAATACTTATACTTCGTTTTCTGTCTGTCTATCTGTGTCTCTATCAAGACCAGGGAATCAAAGCTCTTGAGATACTTCCCGTATATAATCCATGACATTTGGTAGCTAGCAATGTCCTAATAGCACAATAATTAATAAAGGGAAAAATCCGAAATCATGACTTTGTGGTCACATCACATATCTAATCAAAGTCAAAGATTATCATGAAATGTTGTGATTTATGTCTCATAATATTATAACTAACAATTTGCTCGAATTTGTGTAATTCATTGATAATTCATTTTACCTTTCAGGTCAAGCTTGCTGTAAGAGTATTTAGCAAAGAGGTGGCCCTCACTGTGTCAATGCGGATGAAGATATACATGGACATTTTAACAATTGACGATTATTGTACGATACCTGTAAACATCGATGATGGCATTTTCATTACAGAGATAATTTTATTTATAAATAATTTATTCGATAGCTTAAACGGTTGTGGTCATTCTAAAAGTGGTTTTAAGAACGCATTGTCCGGAAAATTGCAACCATTTAGCGTTTTGGAATGATGACGAATTTAGTTAGTCAGGCTTTAGGTATAAAAAATCCGGTCAAGTGCGAGTCGGACTCACCCACGAAGGTTTCCATATCATTATACAAGATATTTTAACCAGTGTGCATTGTGGCACAGTTGCCACAATGCAAGTTAATGGCAACAGCGCCATCTATATCTGATTTAGTAAACTTAATTTTTTTGTGAATTTGTAAACTAATCATGATTTTCTAAATCCACATAAATAGATTTTGAAAATTTTTGTTTCATACATTTTACTAGAATATATTTTGGTTAATGTAGTTTAATGGAAAAGATTTACATTTGTCGAGGGTTTCATACCTCAAAAGGAAAACAGGAACCTATAAAGGATCACTTCGTTGTCTGTCTGTCTGCCCCCCGTGTCTGCCATTTTGGGGGAATCAAAATAGGAATCATGACATTTGGCTGGTGGCAATGTCTTATAGCACAATTGAACGAAAAAATTTGAAAACCGTGAACTTATGGTTACATCACAAAAAAATTAAAGATTTGTGTTCCCAATCAAATAATTAGTTTAACTAAATCACATTCGTCATTAATTTGCACATTTTTATTACACTGGTTTGAGATTTCTTGTACGATCGTGCGGAACCCTTCTGTGCGAATCCGACTCTCACTTGAATGGTATTTTTAGAATCAAGTACAATTATTATTGTTGGAAACATGACTACATCTATACTATCTATACTAATAAATAAAATTGGAGTGTCTGTCTGTAATTTCGAAATAACTACCACATATTAAGGTCATATGGTTATTTGAACGATACCATAACTGAATCACACGTTTTTAAAATTTTTGTCTGTCTGTCTGTCTTTTTGAAAAGGCATTTTTTTTGTCTTTTTGTCTTCGGAACGGCGGAGCCGCTTTTAACGGGATTTTCACATACAAGTAGATAATTGACCAGGGTGTAACATAGGCTACTTTTTTAACCGACTTTCAAGAAGAGAGTTGTGTTTTTTACCTATGTACACCAAAATCTCCGAGATTTCTGAACCGATTTGCGTCATTTCTTTTTTAATCGATAGAGGAACTTTGCAACATTATTTCATAAAAAATTTGGATTCCAACTCCTCAATCCTGATGCTGCAAGGGATCTGACCAATCCACGCGGGCGAAGCTGCGGGCATCAGCTAGTAACTGAATAATAATGACATACTTTTGTGTCATAAGACACAAAAGTATGTCAAAAGTATGAGATAAGTCATGTTGTTATGCAAAATTCTTGTTGCATTATCTGGTTTTGTATTGTATTTCCTGACAATGTAAATTTTATTACTTAAATCGGTTGATACTTGACCTCAGTAACTTTAAATGAATAATATCTTTATGAAGACTACGATAATTTGGCATTTGCGTCTTGTATAATTCGTCCAAGACGTTCGATTGTGTTAAACATAAAACGCTGGTCAGAAAACTACAATTATTACACTTATAGCAATTCATTTTATGATATTTAATTGTTATACAGTTTATAATAATCTCTCAAAACAACGTTTTGGAGATGTATCTTGAAATCTAAAGTTTTTATTTTCTAAAAGATAATGATAAAAAAATAGTATGAATAAATTGCTCTGACTAGTTTTAAGTGTGATTGTGAGATGGTAATAACAAAAAAATACCCAGCTGAGTTTGTTGTGGTGCATTGGAACCCTACGAAGGTTTAGTTTAGGTACTTTAAGGGCCGGTGCACATATGGCGGAGCGCAGCGCAGAGCATTTTTCACAGTCAAAGTATTATCGACTTTGTCCTCATTGAAATAATATCTAAATTTAATTGTGCATCCGTGCGGATACTTGCGCAGTCCCGCGCGTGCTCGCGCATTCTATGGTAGAAATTCGCGTAATGTGTCACGCGAATAGAAAACTTCGCGGGCATGCTCTGCGCTGAACTCCGCCGCACTCCGCCATGTGTGCGCCGGCCCTTAAGGGCATGAGACGGGTCTGCCCGCGAAATTCAAATTTAATTTGATTTTTCGCAATTTGTAAACTAATACAACAACCTAGGCTTATGGCATTTTAATTGCTCCAATGGCAGTAGCATCCTCACAGGTTTATATAAAAACCTTTACTTGAAAGGGTTCAATTTAAGAAATTAGCTCTAGTATCGTCGACTAATTTGTGAGTTATAGTGGATACTAGAGCTAATTTCTTAAACTGGACCCTTTCAAGTGAAGATTTTTAAATACTGGTGGTGGTGGGGGGATGATACTGTTATTGTCGCAAATAGAATACCATAAGCCTACGTTGTCGTATTAGTTTACAAATTGCGAAAAACCAAATTAAATTTGAATTTCGCGGGCAGACCCGTCGCATCCACCTTAATTTTTAAGCGTGCTAATATTTATCACCATCACGTCATTGAACCAAAAATAGTTAATAAGATTTTTAAATCGTTAATAAATTATTTAAATGATTTTATTTCGTTTTATTTTTGTTGACCAAAAAAAGTTGAATAAATCGGTTATTTGCCGAAAATCGGTAAATGAAAACCGAAAAACCGATATTTTTACGATAAAGTGCGACACTATATTTAATTTACGATTCATTACGATTTTCGAGGCTCATCCCTAAAATTACTAGGCTGTCATGACGTCATCGTGACGTTTTGCCGCAACCGTTTACATCTATATTATATTGTGGGAAAGAGACGTGTAATGTATAGTGTTAAATTGCCATAAGAGGGTGAAATAGAAAGACCATGATACAAAGAAAGTTTATTATAGATAGATATTGATTTTTTCTATATATATAATCCGATATTATCGGTATGTATAGTACTCGCTACTAATCATAAACAGATCTATGGAACTTCGTCGTCTATCTCCGGATTCGTGGTCTGTGATTGTCAACCAAACCAAAACATTGGAGCTGTTTTCTTTGTTCTCATTTTGAACTTTATTCAAGAATTTTGTTTTAGATTTTATCACCACCAAAAAGTCGAACTTGTTTGCTAAATGTTGATAAATGTTAAATTTTTTATAAAAGTCTAAGAAGTTACTATTTTAATAACCTAATGGCTGATAAGAAGAAAAAACTGGTTAGTGTTTATTAAATTTTAGTAACCAAGTAAATTATTTATGAAAACATTCATTAATTAACTTCATACTATAATTTTAGGAGACCACAACCACTCCACGGAGGCCTGTTATTCTAAAATCTGACCGTGATGTGTCGAAGGACCAACCAAAAGAGAAAAGTGAAAAAGAAAAACCTACTATTATCCTTAAAACTCGTGAACATAGTGCCCCGAAAGACGACCGGCCAATGAGTCCTCGATCTCAAGTTACCGATGTTGAAGGCCCGCAACCATCCAAAATAGCTCAAAATGAAAATAAGGAAAGGAAAGGTAGGGCTACATTTTTTAAGTAGCCTTTTCATATGATGCTCTTTTCTTAGTTATCTTATTTTAAAAATTGAAAATACTTACTAATTATTTGTTCATGAACATGATGTAACCACAAATTCAGTTTTCAGATTACTTGTGCAATGTGCTATTTTTTTTTTATTTCAGACCAGAAGTTTAAATTAATGACCGCACCGGTCAAGTTATTGGATGAGAATTTTGAATTTAACAGTGCTGCCTATGAATTTCTCAATGATGCCAACAGTAATTACCTAGTTGTTGGTGTATTAGGTATTTATTTCAATTTATTATTCACTAGTTGACTTGCCTAGCTTCATATGGTGTAACTACAGTACGTAGTAGGTAGCACGTAAGTTTTATTTCTATTCTATTTAATTTTATTTCATTATTATATTCATTTCTATTATATTATTTGTAATCACTGCGTGCTACTGTCTGTTAGTCCTAATAAATAAAATAAAATAAAACTATTTTATAAACTCGATAAAATATCCTATGTGATCAAGAAATCTAGATATTAGTTGCTTTGAACTACAAGGAACCAAAAGCTTGATTTGCTAATAAATGCCTCAAAAGTTTAATGGTCACAGGTTGGAATGAAATCCAAAAGTTTGTGGGTTTAAACCTCACCTATTATACTATTATTGGTCTATTGCCATACCTAGTCCTACCAGAAGCTTTATGCTTAGTTGGGTGAGTACACAAGTTGACTGTTGTATCTTACATATCTAAGGGTAAGCATACGCTCACCGCACAATTTTTTCCACAGGATTCTGTGATATGGAAATTGTATGAAGCAATTCGCGCGTATATTATTTGCGAGTGCGTGCAGCTCCATACAATTTCCATATCTCACGGAATTCAGTGCATAAAATTGCGTTGTGGAAATTCACAGTGCATGCTTACCCTAAAATGTATTGCTATCCCTTTCATAATGTTGCCTAGGAAAAGGATACTAAATTAGATTTAGATCTGCTAGTTTAGTTTCGAGATTGCATGCAACAGAATTAACTAGCCACATTGTTGAAATCATCAAAAAAACAATTCATGTCTCATTTTAGGAACTCAAGGTGTTGGTAAATCAATGGTACTCAATCTCATAGCCGAAAATGTACATAATAAGGATCTCTGCACAAAAATACTGAATTCCCATGAGGTTGCCATGGAGTCAACATTTGAAGCTAACAATTTGACACCAATAGAATCCCAAATGGAGAACTTAAACTTTGCGGAGGCGTCTGAGAGTAAGGGCCAAGACAATAGGAATGATTTCAAGTTTAAAATGCAAGATATTGAAGAAATAGAAAGGGGAGTTCATTGCACTAAAGGTAATTTTTCAGTAATGTGCTGGCTGATCTTTGACAGATTTTGGAAAATAAAACTGTACTGTTGAATAATCCCAAACTTCTAGAGCTTCTAGAGCACATGATATGAAATTAATATGATATTATTATTGAATAAATATTAAAATTCATATTAATCCATACTCAATATTATAAATACTTACGTCTGTCTGTCTGCCTGCTGGGTTTTGACGAAATTTGGTACAGTGATAGTTTGCATACCGGTAAAGGATATAGGCTATTTTTTGTCAGATTATCCCAGAAAATCGAAGAATTATCTTGGGATTGTTAAAAAAATCTAAAATCATGCACGTGAAGTCGCTGGCATTATCTGATTATTATAATATAGTGTAAACTCTAGCGAAATTGAAGGGATCGGGTATTTTATTGCATTATAAAGAGTTTGCGTTAAATGGAGAGTAAAAAGTAACAAGGTTATCCAAACGAACCTTAGCAATTTCTATATTTCAAAGAGTTTTTTTATATATAGAATATATATGTTTTTTTTATATATATTTTTTTATATATATAGAGTTTTTTTTTGTTATATAGAAGTTCGCAATACAGAGTTTACACTGTATTCATGTATTTTAAGTTGAAATACATTTTTTAACCCTCGACCCAAAAAGAGGGGTGCTATAAGTTTGACGTGTGTATCTGTGTATCTGTCTGTGGCATCGTAGCTCCTAAACGAATGAACCGATTTTAATTTAGTTTTTTTTTGTTTGAAAGGTGGCTTGATCGAGAGTGTTCTTAGCTACAATCCAAGAAAATTGGTTCAGCAGTTTGAAAGTTATTTACTTTTTAGAGAGTTTTGTGTCAGGGGTTTTCAAATTTTGAATTTATGTTATTTAAATATATTTCAGGTATAGACATGTATGTAACAAACGATCGTGTGATCCTGCTGGACTGCCAAGCGCTGTGGTCGCTGTCTCTGATAGAGGAGAGCAGCACCAACCCAGTGACGGCCCGGAGCGCCAACATCCTCACTGTGGACTGTCTCCAGATCGCGTCCTATTTGATGGCGGTGTGCCATGTCTTGATTGCAGTGCAAGACTGGTTTGCTGATTATAATTTTATACGGTCAGTACACATATAGTCCGCGACAGGCTGAGATGGCAATCGCCCCGCATACCTGCACGTCACCCGCGCTCGCCCGCATTGTGCTACCGCGAGGGCTGTATCGGTGTGCGGAGCGTTCCCTGCCATTTCAACCAATCGCGTACTATAATATTCGATATTCATTAATCCATACCTGTACTAACTAATATTATGAATACGAGAGTGTGTCTATCTGTCTGTTACTTTCTATGACGACTCCCTGTAACTTGTTTGATCTCATCCGTCTGTCTGCCCAGTTGGGGAATGGGGAGAGTTAGGCAATCTTAGACCAAATGAGATCGCCTTAACTTATAAAAAATCCGGCCAAGTGCGAGTCACATTCGCGTACTGAGGGTTCCGTAGTGGGTATTTTTCCAACATTTTGCACGATAAATCAAAAACTACTATACATAAAAATAAATAAAAATCTGTTTTAGAATGTACAAGTAAAGCCCTTTCATATGATACCCCACTTGATATAGTTATCTTACTTTGAAAATTGAAACACATTTTAATTTTTTTTTAATGATGTAACCATAAATTCGCGGTTTTCAGATTTATTCCTGTACTTGTGCTATAAGACCAACCTACCTACCTTTCATGATTCTAGGTCAACGGTAAGTACCCTATAGGTTTCTTGAAAGACACGATGGACGGACGGATGGACGGATGGACAGACAGACAGACAGACAACAAAATAATTCCTTTTGAGGTACGAAACCCTAAAAACTCCTGTGAGCTGTGAGAGAGCATAAATAGAGAAAGCAACCATAGTTCTCAAGACATACCTTTCTCTGTCCAGCTACATACAAACCGCAGAGATGCTAAAGCCATCCCTATCCGCATCGAGCTCAGTGAGCGCCAGCCAAGAGGGCTCAGAGTCCAACGCCAGTGAGAGTCACCCACATCTGCTGCTCCTACACAATAGATGCCAGCTCGAAGACTTTACGCCAGAAGCGGTGCGTATCTTGCAGGATTTATATCGGTAAGTTCACTAAATCTATGGACACTGCATACCTAGTGCCGTAGTTTGCCAGCTATATACAAATGTACTTTGTGTATGTGTATTTGCAAACAGCTTTTACACATTGGCCAGCTATATCTTGTATTTTAAAGATTGAGGATTCAATGCCATTTTTTTTTTTTTTTTTTTTTTTTTTCTCTTTAATGGAACACAAACAGCTTTTACATTTTTACTTAGCTACTTATTTCTAGTTAGTACATATGCCTATTAAGTGGAGTGCCTATTTTGCAGGAATGCCTTCCAGAAATCCAACCTACAGCTAAATTCTGGGATGTACATGTACAGTGACACAAATAAAAATGGCCTGAACATTGACAACGTTTGTAAAGCCTATAACGTCGAAACTTGTGGATCGCCTTTGAACCTGTTCCTCTTACCAGAGGTTTATAGTGACTTTGGTGAGTTTAATGTAGATTTTTAGGGCCGGGGCACATATGGCGAAGCGCATGCTCCTGAATTTTTTTAATTAATAAAATAGCAAGCAAACGAGCAGGCGGGTCACCTGATGTTAAGTGATTACCGCCGGCCTTTCAGGAATTAGTTGGTCCTCCACTTGAATAACCCCACGTTGTAATCTTGTTCCAGACAACCGAGACATTTACCGCGGCCACCCGCCATTCGAGCAGCTGGCCAACCGCCTGCGGTGGATGGTGTTAGGCGTGAACCGCCATCAAATCACCACTGTACCGAATTTGTCCGAGAAGGGCTGGTTCCAATTCTGCAGCAAAGCCTGGGAAACTATCCGGAAATGCCCATTCTTTATCGAATATGAAAGATTTTTACCTTAGTTCTAAGAATATTTAATGAAATAGACATGTATATTAAGCAAAACTATGGGGTTTTTTTACTGTTACTTAGCTTTTACCTTCCACAGTTTCTGGAAATTATTCAGTAACGTTCTATCAGTTCTTGATATTACATGCCTGTAGGCAAATGTTAATGAACTTTGATTACAGAATGAATCACTAGAGAAGATAAGAACGCAGGTGTTTAGTCTTAAATGATAAACCATACCAGTCACAGAATTTTAATTTTTATTACACATAACAATTTTACATTGACTTATTGGACCCAACAGGTGTATTTGATTGATAATAATAAATAATATCAATGTCAAAATATTCCATTGCCAGATGTTGCTAGTTGCCACCTCAGATTATTTATTTTTAAATCGTAGCTCAATATCATTAGGGTGTTTAAACAACAAGAACATCAGTAATATCACTCTGTATATGCACAAATATTTTTGATTTGATATTATTAAAAATAAGGAAAAATTTAGAACATGATAAGTAAAAATAGGCTTTGTCAGGTAAGCGCTTTTGGGACTTGATATACTAAGCGCAAGTCAAAGTTGATATATCTAAAACACTGTTAACTGCAAAAAATTGTTTTTGAGTTATAGCCAAGAACATGGAAATTTTAAAAAACTAGCATTTCTGAGACAGAATGATACGTAGGACGAAGGTTTTTAGTTTGGTTCTACTTAGAAAACATTTTTAGAAACATGTTTTCTAAATTGCCAATTTTATGGTGATAACTCTTAATGTATTGCAGATAATGGCTTTTAGATATAAGACAGCAATATAGAAGCAGTATAAGAGAGTAGTAGAGAAATACAACAAGCGCCCATGTCGTTACATAGAGTAGAGCGCCATACATTTGTCTTTACAGCATACCGTCTCTGCGCCCGGGGCGCTTGCTATATCAAGTCCCTTACAGAATAATGTTGCCAGTGTTCTTCGTATTTGAAACGACAGTTATAAACCTAAAAAATTATTGATACACGCTTTCAATAAGCGGCTTACGTCGTTGCTCAGGTGGTTTGTACGCATGCTGATATACGCTTGCCAATCTCCAATGTTCAGGATAGCCCGTCGCATTTGCATCACGCCAAATACTAAAAGGAGGGACTAAAGTGGGAATAGTATAAGACTTCTTTGTGTAAGGATGGCGCATCTTAGGTATTTTCAGATCCTTAGAGTCATTTGACGTGTTACTTTGAACCGAATTCGGGTTACCAGCTTTAAAAGCAAACTTATAGTCATCTTTTTGCCTCTTATCTTGTGGTATTTTTGCTCCGTTACACGATATACAGTTTTTGTGTTTAGTATTATTATTGGAAGAATTACTATTTTTCGATGAGGCTTTGGCAGAATGTCTAGAGATTTCAGATTCGTTTGGCGAGCTCTGGTGCAACTTTCCTTGGGCTAATGGGGTCTTGTCATACGATTCTATACTGTGACGATTACGATTAATATCATATTTTGAATTTTTACTTTTACTTTCTGTATTCCATGCTTCTTTAGATTGGTTTATTTTAGGTATTGATTCGCGATCCACATTGTTATGGCTTATATCTGATAAAGTTCCGCAACCATTTATTCCATCACAGATACTTTTATTTGATTGGGCCGAACTCTTTCTACTCGATGATCTGGATTTGCTAATCTTGTTTGCTTCGTTATGCTGTGGGCAGTGCTGCACTTCGCAGGAATCTTTTCTTTTTTCCTTAGTTATATCTTTTTCAAAATGTGGAACGCTGTGTCGGCCTGGATCATCGCCTTGCCGATTTTGGTTAAAAATTGGTAACGCATGTGATAGTACGTTTTCTTGTGCATCTTCTTTGGGCGTATGTACCATTGTAAAGACAGCTGGCGCTAATGATCCGTTCGATCCGTCTATATGTTTTGGAGGTCTGGGTTCACTTTTTGGATTGTCTGTTTTGAAATCCCAGCAAATTGCTAAATCCATTAGTGAAAGAGGCTTTTTATATTGGCTTGCTAGATCAGACGTTGCCGGGCGCTGTTTACGTTTGTCATCCTCACCTTCAGTTTTCTTCGGGTCACATGTTTTAGGTCTATGAACGCGCATTTTAGTGCAACATGTAGGTCCAGATGCTCCATAACCTTTCCATCCAATAGCGTATGGTTTCACAACAATATCTGAATCTCTATGTTCGCCTACTTTTGTCATATTACGGTACCCTAATGTGTCGGGGAGAGGTTCATGCTCTAAATTACCAGCGTGCATTTTTTTAGCGAATTGGAAATTCTGCGATACGTTAACGTAAGGTAACTTCGGTGTTGCGCTTTTCTTAGCGTATTTCATAACCTCATTGTCTTTTTGAGCTTTTTCGTCTACTTTTCGCCAAAATTCGTCCGTTGGATTTTCTTGTGGGCCATGTAGTTGTTCTACAGCGTCCTTCACTAAAAGATCATAGTTGTCGTGTCTCTGTTCTGGTTCAGTTTTTGATCCAGGTATATAAGGACCGTGGCCATCACCGTCTACTGGTTCTTTTGGGGTACTCAATTGCAAAGGGTCATCTTCTTTATTGTTGTTATCCTCAAGTTCGTCTGGATGCTTGTCTAGGGTTTCTGTAGCACCTACCTTATCCTGATCCTTTTTAATGTACAGACATGTAAGAATTTAAACAAAGTTAAAAATGAATAAAATATTTGGAATTGTTCAATTAATTTACGTTCACAGTAAACTTTTTCTTCGGCCTATGTTTGTGTAGCGGACATTGATTTGGCTGTAATGAAATAAAAATAAATAAATTAATATCAATGAGTAGGTATCTAATAGATAAAGTACACGAAGGGTTTCGTATCATCGTACAAGATATACGTACCTACGTAACACTTTTATGTAGAAAACTGCAAGTTAATGTGATTTAGTAAATTAATTTTTTCGTGAACACATTTTAAATAAGTATTTTTTTTAGATGCAACCACAAATTCGAGAGGTACGAAACCCTAAAAACATGATCGAAACATAGGCAGACTAAGAATTATCTAGGTATTTATCTATAGTAGGTAAGTACATAGGAAAAAAGGATATCTATGTAGCTTAGAAAGGACGAGACATTATAATATATCTAACGCTCTGGCTACACTCTCCGTCTTGCCTGCACGGTTAAAACTGCACAGGCAAGACCGAGAACTGCACAGTCTATTCTTTAGCAGCTTTTGGAACTGCGCGGGATACCGTCTTTCACACGCACGACTGCCCAAACTGCAGGTAAACTCTCAGAAAAGACGGAGCGTGTAGCCGGAGCATAACAGATAAAATTAAGTCTCAACTTTGTCAGTTGATCATGACAAAACGATTCCTTATCGATCATATTACTATGGTATTAAATATTACAATGTAGGTAAGTACATAACATGATACATACTTATTAAAAAATATATAAAACTCGTACGATAAAAATATATTCATTAATTGAATTGAAATCCATGGCTTAGTGTGATTTATATTGGTATTAAGTAGGTATAAGAGAAATTGTTTTTACTCGATATCTTACGATACTTTTCTACCTGTGCTGCACCTAGAATTATACAAACCTAAATAAATAGTAGAAGTGAACTGAATATGTATATAGGTAAATGGTAATGTATAAATATCCATACCGTTCTCGATTTACCTGGCAACTTTCAAACCGCTTAGCTTAACCGTTTTCAAATAGGATTGATAACCCAGAAATAGGTACCTATAGATATTGTGTGGGGTGGATTGCCAAGAATACAATCAAGCAATACTAAGTAGGTAGTATTACCTATGTAAGTTAGGTAGGTATGTATTTTACAAACCATGTAAAAAATAACTATGCAAATCCTGCAGTGAAAACGCGATATTTGCTCGGTCGCGAAGCAAAGCACAGGCAATGTGCCACAGCAATACTTCTGACCTCTGTAATCTGTACCTATAACGATTTGAAATGTTTACTTGACAATTTATACACGTGGATTGATGAATACCTATAGCTACTAAATATATCATAACACACAATACTTCGTATGTAAGTTTTGGTGAAGGTCTATATTTATGGAAAAAGAACAGTAGGTATATACCTACCACGTTTCCCTAACACTATGGTTATATTATCTAGATATAGTAAGTATTTTATTATGCTGAGCTGGAACCTTTTCTTTCGGATTGTGCACAGTTTATTCCAGCGCATCTTCTGCTGGCATGTTGGCTTTAATGCTCAAGCGAAGGAAGCGCCAGAATAACCAAGTCAGTTATTAAAATGTGATAAAAAAAGAATAGAATGATAAAAAAGCATGGATTTGACTCGCTACAGCAATGCGCGGGGCTGGAATATTATTGTAAATTGAAGAATTGAAAAGAGCAACCGCCGAGTTACTTGCTGGTTCTTCTCGGTGGGAACGGCATTCCGAACCAGTGGTAAATTATTTGACGATTCAAAAGCACTTGTTAAAGTCTATTTGAATAAAAATCTATGTTATTCTATTCTATCAGTGATGTGTGGTACAATTTAAAAAATAAACGTTTTTCTTTCTTCTTTCCTTATTACTTATTCTTCAATTCTTGTAACTAGGTAGCAGGTACCTATCCACATAGCTAAATACCTACTTACCTAGGCATCTATTAAATAGTAACGCGAGCGGATTCGAATTCCACTATCTAAAGTTCTGTTAGAATAAAATTTGTCAAGTCAAAAATATCTCAGTAAAAGCAATAAGTAGGTCGTTTTTAGTTCACTGAAACTCACGATCAATAACAAATTATTCTGAATGGATTCGTAATCCCGATTCGTCACAACACGACAAGTTCAGAGGAAACGCGCGGAAATTATTTTCCGATGCAACGTTCAATGTTGTCAACTCACGTCGAAAGTATGCTCCTCTGCCGGCTTGATGTCGTCTGCCTTGCCGCGTTTCCCGGCGCGCACGCGTCCTGCGATCGCCTTTGGCCTTTGAACACGAAGTTTCAACCAATCTGGGAACCTTCCGTCAGGGGGCTCTTTCGCCAACTCCTCAGCTAAGAAAAATACACAATATCGACATTCGCAAAATCGTTGTAATTCATTAGTTTACGATCTGCGTGTGAAATAAATATCAATGGAGCGGCCAATTTTATACCTAAGGGCGTTTTCAGATTGGGCATATTTTCAATAGGTTTTGAACGCACGCGCGACGGAGGCATAAAAGCTTCAAACTAATCTCGTACAAGCTTAGATGCACTTATTTTTTACAGTTCCTTATTAGTAGACTAGCGATCCGACCCTACTTTGCCCGGTTTATATATACTTACCTAGATATAGCCTATGTCCACACGAACGTATCATTAATGCTGTGGCTCCAGAGACTTCCATCCACATTCACAAACTGATAAATTCGCACACTTTCTTTATAATATTAGTACTAACTGGTCCAAAAGATACTTACTTTGGCTTGTGTTGAGTTATGAATTACAATGAAACGCTATAAGCATACTGCACAAATCATACGAGCTTATTATACTTAGGTACCTAACTACGTGCTGAAAATACACCCAACCTGAAAACGCCCTAATGCCTACATGACCTACGCGGTATATTATGTTTCAGGCAAAACGTCGACAAGTAAACTACTTCCTAACACGTAATATGAAGACAGGTACAAGGATGTACTTATCGCATGTGTTATTCTATAAGACAGCGAACTTTTACGACTTCGGAAGTTGCGAATGCAGCAATGTGAAACATTGTCTCATATATCCACATAAATATTATAGGTACTTATATGTAGGACGCCACGATTTTGTCTTCGAGGATTTATTGAGAGCAGGTACCTGCTCTCAATAGAGCAGGTACCTATAAAGTACGCTCAATACTAAAAATATGCGCCTGAGAAAAGCATACCTATTATACTATCGAAGATTATGTAAATGATAAAAGAGCGTGGATTTGACCTGCAATTCACTCCAGCAATGCGCGGGACCTCAATTGCTTTTATACATGGCATAATATTGTACGTATATCAGATCTTTAAAAAGAGCAACCGCTGAGTTTCTTGCTGGTTCTTCTCGGTAGGAAAGGCATTCCGAACCAGTGTTAGATGCTTTTGACGATTCAAAAGAACTTGTAAAAGTCTAATAATTGAATAAAAATATTTTGAATTTTGAATTTTTGAATTTTAACTAACTTAAGCACTTAAGAGCATACGGGTCTGCCCGCGAAATTCAAATTTAATTTGGTTTTTCGTAATTTGTACACTATTACGACAATGTAGACTTATGACATTTCAATTGCGCCGATGGCAGTATCATCCTCACAGGTTTATATAAAAATCTTCATTTGAAAGGGTCCAGTTTAAGAAATTAGCTCTAGTATCGACTAATTTGTGAGACTTAGTCGATACTAGAGCTAATTTCTTAAATGCCCCTTAAATACCTATAGTTTCCAACTTACAAGTTGCATATTCGCACATCGACCACAAAAGTTACATACGAAAATAATTGGCGATCTCGAACTCTGCCAACTGTAAAATCGCCATAGTGCACTTCCTTTCGAAGAAATAACCGATTTTAATCTAGTTTTTTTTGTTTGAAAGATGGCTTGATCGAGAGTGTTATTAGCTATAATCGAAAAAATCGGTTCAGCCGTTTCAAAGTTATTAAGTCTTTTCTAGTTTTCTTATAGAGATTTTTGTGGCGGGGGTTTTTTAAATTTTGAGTTATTATTTAGCCTTACCAACTTTTCTGGTAATCTTCCTAGGTAGGTCCCAAGTGCCAGTATAGTGTCCGAAACACCTTGAAGATCCCCTGGGTGCTCCAGGCAGAAAACGGCCATTAATGTCGCATATTGGCTTCGGGTCTGGTCGCATCTCTAGAGGCCTCGCTCGAGTTGGTGCCCAACGAGGGACCTGCCAGTTGCCGAGGCGCTTCGGCGTCGATTCTTTGTTGAACTGTGGGGGAAAAGATAAAATTTCAATAATTTAAACTCGACTACTAGTCTTAGAAATACTACCAGCACGGACGAGCGATTCATCACACTAATATTACAAAGGCGAAAGTTTGTGTGTATGTGTGTGTGTGTTTGTTCCTCCTTCACGCAAAAACTATTAGATGTTTTTGGGTGGATGGAATGGAGACAGATATATCCTGGATTAGCACATAGGCTACTTTCTATCCCGGAAAATCAAAAAGTTCCCACGGGATTTCGTGAAAAAAACCTATATCCGCGCTGGTGAAGTCGCGGGCATCAGCTAGTATTTTCATAATTTCAATTACAGGCAAAACGCATAACTGAGTAGGTTCCTGCGATACGGTGCGGGAGGGGTGTGATGACGTGACGCGAGATGTCAATTCGTGATAACTCACCCCTCCCGCATCGCTCCACTACCGCAGAACCTACTCAGTTATGCGCTATAACTATTACCTTTTCGGAATATGAGCAGTTACACAATAAGACCACGACCTTTCATTTGATACCAATCCTGAGTACCTATTAATCTGTCAATAGGTGATCTACCGTATCGTACAATTTCGAAACATCCGGGTCTGAATATCTGTCAACATTGTTGCCTACTGACGATACCATCAATACATCTTCGATGCGAGATTACGATTTCGCATATAAAAGGAAAAGGTGACTGATAACGACCAACTCAAACCACTTACTGGACGGATCGGACTGAAATTCGGCATGCAGATAGCTATTATAATGAAAATTCAACCCGGGTACAACTAGGGGTTTGAAAGTGTAGTACTTGTGAAGTCACAGGCATAAGCTTTAATCACACTAATATTATAAAGGCGAAAGTTTGTATGTGTGTGTGTGTGTGTGTGTGTGTGTGTGTGTGTGTGTGTATGTTTGTTACTCCTTCAGGCAAAAACTACTGGACGGATTTGGCTGAAATTTGGAATGTAGATAGATAATATCCTGGATACTTTTACATAGGCTACTTTTTATCCCGGAAAATCAAAGAGTTCCCACGGGATTTCGAAAAACCTGAATCCACGCGGGCGAAGTTGCGGGCATCGGTAGTCGCGTATAAACCTCGTGATAATATTGACAGTGTAATCATAAATAGTGTTCGCCCTTTGGACAGAGGACAGACGCTACTCTTCTCTTAGCCGCTCTATCAGATGCCTTATGCTTCAACTGACCGGACCCCAGTGAGGCCCATCTATTTTGCCCATGCATGATAGTGTAGCACTCTCTATTCCTAAAGCTTTTCTATGTAACTAGGTATACTATATCAATACCTACTGTGAGGTACAAGTATTTTATCACAGGATTATCTCGTATTAGATATTTTTTCCATATTTGAAGAACTTTTTCGAACGTTGTTTATAGAAGTTTTCTATGTACTTAACTAGGTAAACTATATCAGTACCTACTGAGTTATTATCACAGGGTTATCTCGTATTAGATATTTTTGATACTCATTTGAAGAACTTTTTCAAACGTTGTTTATAGAAGTTTTCTATGTACTTAACTAGGTAAACTATATCAGTACCTACTGAGTTATTATCACAGGATTATCTCGTATTAGATATTTTTGATTCTCATTTGAAGAACTTTTTCAAACGTTGTTTATAGAAGTTTTCTATGTACTTAACTAGGTAAACTATATCAGTACCTACTGAGTTATTATCACAGGGTTATCTCGTATTAGATATTTTTGATACTCATTTGAAGAACTTTTTCAAACGTTGTTTATAGAAGTTTTCTATGTACTTAACTAGGTAAACTATATCAGTACCTACTGAGTTATTATCACAGGATTATCTCGTATTAGATATTTTTGATTCTCATTTGAAGAACTTTTTCAAACGTTGTTTATAGAAGTTTTCTATGTACTTAACTAGGTAAACTATATCAGTACCTACTGAGTTATTATCACAGGATTATCTCGTATTAGATATTTTTGATACTCATTTGAAGAACTTTTTCAAACGTTGTTTATAGAAGTTTTCTATGTACTTAACTAGGTAAACTATATCAGTACCTACTGAGTTATTATCACAGGATTATCTCGTATTAGATATTTTTGATTCTCATTTGAAGAACTTTTTCGAACGTTGTTTTATGCAGTTTTCTATGTAACTAGATAAACTATATCAGTACCTACTGAGTTATTATCACAGGATTATATTCGTATTAGATATTTTTGATTCTCATTTGAAGAACTTTTTCGAACGTTGTTTTATCGAGGGGCTTACAAAAGACTTACAAGCAGTGTTATTTTAGGTCTAGTAATAATTTGTCAAGTCATAAATAGTTGAAAGCATCTGATTACGCGATGAAGGGCGGCACGCGACTGCGGTGTTGCGCACGTGCCGAAGAACTCAAATTAAAGTTTAATCTATGGTTGTGACAAAATGCGGCGTGAATGCTGAATACCATAATATCTTTTGGTAAAGGAAAAGGGTAGAGTTGTATGCTCTGTAGGTACTTTATTGTTTTTATCGAAGACTTGTTTGCGCTTTACTGCATATCTGATCAATGTCTACTGATCATAAGCCATTATCGTTCCATTTATTTGCCTTCAAAATGCTGGTGGGCGCCCTGGGCGCTTGCTATATCAGATCCCTAAAATAATAAACATCCATCCATACTAATATTATAAATGCGAAAGTATGTCTGTCTGTCTGTTAGCTTTTCAAGGCCCAACAGTTTCCGAAATTGATGAAATTTGGTACAGAGTTAGCTTACATCCCGGGGTAGGACATAAGCCACTTTTTATCCCGGAAAATCAAAGAAATTCAACACTCGTGTGTGCACGGCGTGCGTACCTACCTTCCTCAGAATCACAATTAAATCTCAAGTTAATTGATATTTACGAGTCGCTAGTTTATAAATTGCGGGAACTATAGCACCATAGTATGCAGGTGTCAAGGCGCCCCGCTGCGCAACCCACCATAATGATCAGCCCTCGCCCAACAAAGGGTTGAAAATTATTATTTGCCCTACATTACGTCACCCGGTGATTAGCTTAAACCGGCAATAATTCAGAATTATCTTGTCGTACTCTTGTTTTTGCGATGAAAGCCCAGTGGTTAAAACTACGTCGGCCTCTGATTTTGGGGTCCGGGGTTCATCTCTCGGCTAATTATGACTCGAAATCTTTCCCAGGTATATAGATACCTACTTGTAGTTTTTCTTCGCGCCAAAAGCAAAATCCAGGTTTGAAATTATGATCAACCCGATATTTTAATTTTTTCCATAGTTACGGAAGTTTTCATAATCGTTTAGGAACCTACGTTAAAGAAAAGCTTTAAACTATCGTGACATGAATTTTTGTTGGAGCTTCATTAAATTCTATTTGCGAATACGGTCGTTTAAGTTCACGGCTTTGCCCATGAACTGAAATAGAATTAATTGCCTTTAAATTACGCCCGGTGTCTGTCTGTCTAGGCCTCCTTTTGTCTACCGTCTAATATCAGTTTTCGTTAGTGTAAAAACTATAACTTTGCTTTGGCTTGCTTATT
The DNA here is from genome assembly GCF_905333055.1 of Maniola jurtina. Classification (NCBI taxonomy): domain Eukaryota; kingdom Metazoa; phylum Arthropoda; class Insecta; order Lepidoptera; family Nymphalidae; genus Maniola; species Maniola jurtina. The sequence goes on from NC_060044.1 coordinate 5,232,867, forward strand.
AGGTACAATTTACAAACATTATTGTATAAAGTATAATATAGGTAGATAGATCTGTACGCGTATTATTTATCTACGAGTATTCCATAAATTCTGGAACTTCTGGAAATACTTATTCCAACTTATTTCTGACTTCTGGCATAAAGATAGATTGAAGCAAAAGCAGACAAAGGTATGTATAAAAATATAGCTTTGTAGGTCGGTTCGGTTGGTATGTCTTCAAGTGGTGCAGTTTTTCGTTTTTCGTTTTTCATTTTAAAAGCTCGTTCACAGAGGTCGCGTAAGCGTAGACGTAGCGCGTACCATTGCGTTGTAATATATGGAACTGTATGAAACATGGCATACCGCTTGCGTAGCGTGAACGTTTACGTAGACGTAATGCGTGCAGTTACGTCTATGGGTTCATGCGCGTCACTACGCACGTGACACGAGTACGTGCTGGTGTGAATCGACCTTTAACTTCTAATAAATCTATAAGTAAAGACGTAATCGACCTACTCAGAAGTTTCAAAAAAAGCTTTATAGATACCTAAGCCTAACTGCTGGTTTATACCTACCTCAGCTTTTTTTTAATTAATAATAATCAATTTTTATCCATATTTCAACTTATTGATATGAATGTGTAGGATTTACAGCAGGTGTTCCGTTTATCGATATCGTCTGCTAATCTTGATAATACGACAATGTAGGCAACTAGACAGTATAATTATTTTCAGTACGATTCAAATAAGTCTACTGTATATTTTGTGATTTTACCTACTACTACCTACTACGAAACTAAAGACTTATAGAAATACTAGAGGATGCCCGCGGCTTCGCCCGCCTGGATTTCGGTTTTTTAAATCCCGCAGGAACTCTTTGATTTTCCGGGATAAAAAGTAGCCTATGTCCTTCCCCGGGATGTAGCCCATGTCTGTACCAAATTTCATCAAAATCGGTTCAGCGGTTGGGCCGTGAAAACGTAGCAGACAGACAGACAGACTTTCGCATTTATAATATTAAGTATGGATTATTGCATTATACAAGTAAATTAAAAGTGTACACCTTCGACAAGTGAAGGTTACAGTAACTAGAAAAGCGCTGATAACTTTCAAACGGCTGAACCAATTTTCTTGGATTATAGCTACGAGTAAGAACACTCTCGATCAAGCCACCTTTCAAACAAAAAAAAACTAAATTAAAATCGGTCCATTAGTTTAGGAGCTACGATGACACAGACAGATACACAGATACACAGGTCAAACTTTTAACACCCCTCTTTTTGGGTAGGGGGTTAAAAATTGCATGTGTCATTCGGTTACCGACATTAGCTACCTAAGTATTGTAGCTGTATTACTATTCTCAAACTAGGCAGGTCTTTATAGTTTAGAGACCGCCTGACGAATGTTTGAACCCGGTTTCCGGAAGAACTCAGCCATGTCACGATATAACTTCCTCAAGCAAATCACGCAAACCTATATTTAAACTGACTATCACGAGTCAGTAGGTACCATACCTGCATATTATGTTACACGTAAAACCTAAATTAGAGTGTATTTATAAAGTGATTATACAGTAATTAACGACATCCCTGGTGCTTTGGTTGGCAGGTAAAATTGTGGGTTGGCACTATCGCTGTGGTCTCTTCCATACTATCCAGACTAATATTATAACTGCGAAAGTGTGTCTGTCTGTCTGTCTTTCTGTTAGCTTTTCACGGTCCAGCAGTTTAACCGATTTTGATGAAAGGTACATGCAGAGTTAACTTTCATCCCGCGGAAAGACACAGGCTACTTTTAATCCCGGAAAATCAAAGAGTTTCCGCAGGATTCTGATAAGGACCCAATTTATATGAAGTTTGGTACAGAGGTAGCTTGCAAGTTGCATCCCACAAATTGGCATAAGCAACTTTTTATCCAGGAAAATTAAAGCGTTCCCGCGGGATATGCCAGATCTGCTCTGATGAAAGGCTGGTACTGAAGCGGTGCCGCCTTGAAGCACTTGGGCATCCAATCACTCGCTCGAAACGTTTTTTTTTTAAATATTATTATTTTCATTTACTGCCATACCTACCGTATTCCATCGGGCATTTTGTCAAGGAACTGGGACAGTAGGTAAGTATATTTACTATTATCGGGTTTTAACCGATAAACGGTACCTAGGAAGGCACTGTACGACGTTTTATATGACCATTTTTATTTTTGTGATGATTCTAGCCAACGAGATTTGCAAAATACACAAAATGAAGACCCATTAATAAAAAAAAAACAATTGATCACAGATAAATGATGACTATTAACTAAAGACCACCGTCAAACTCGGATTAACACTGTAACAAAGGCGTGAAAAATAGTCATTCTCGTCCAAATAGAAGCACCCCTTTTGAATGACCCATTGTTACTAACTATAACTGAACTCAATGAAGTTTAAATTTTATCAGATGGTGTGAAGGTTTTATTTTGAATGAAGATTGAGACGAACTTGTTTACTACGTAATTGAATGTATCTAAGTTGGATTAAAGGAATTACAATTTGTTCGCAAATAAAAAATGTTCTTCGCCGAAATAGAATAGAAGGGCTCGGTAATGGGCGTTGCAGGTGCAGTGGTGTTAAAAAATATATGGGATTAGGGAAGTCGGATCAAATAGATCCTTGTTTTGGGGGAAAACAATTGATTCGACCCACCAGACCTACGTCGAGTCTCGGGAGTGTCCACCCTCGTAACATTGACATTTAAATTCAAATCGGTAAAAAACACTTTCCTTCATATAGGCTCTTCTCTTTTTTTATGTCCATGGGCAAATTAATTAGTATTTAATATACTAATTAATTTGCACATGGACATCAAAAAAGAGATGACTTGCTTTGGAGGTGGTCATATTACTTCACAGACACTTTTCACCTCGGGAAAATGAATACCTAATATATTTTGCGGGATTTAGAAAAACCTTAAATTCACGTGAAAGAAGCGGGTAAAAGCCAATATTAGATAAAGGCACTAACTACCTAAACAAGGAAATTTTTAAAGGAATTTCTTTTGGGGATTTATCACACAAATGTTTTTCAAATTCAAACCACTTACTTGCCCGCTATCGAAATTGAACGCCATTTTCCAGATTTCCTCGTAATCTACTTGTAAATATTAAAGCTAATTTTAAAATATCACAGTTTTAACTTGTTAACGAATTGTTTACAAAATGTGTCAAAAAACTTGTAAATATTTCAAAAATGTAACGAAGAGGTTGCTTAGTTCACATATTTGTCTATGGGAGGCTTTTACCGGCCGGGAAAGTCGGAAAATACTATCGGCCTAACAGTTCGGTAGCTATAGAAACTGCAATCCCCTATTTCCCTAAATCACATTCCCGACTATGATTTTTATAGCTATTTCATTATCTTGTCAATTACCAGGTTTCTTTCAGTAGTAGGACTCTGGTCTGTGACTAAGTACGAGTATACCTATCTACCGGCAATGCCGTGCCCAGCGAATTAGCGTTCTGGTACGTTACGTGTACAGCCCGATTAGGGGTAAGTATTGGTTTAAAAGAAACTGTCACATCTTATCCAGGTTAGCGCGCTACCATCATGGAGAATCATCATTTATCACCAGGCAACGCGGATCTCTATAATACGTAGACCGTCGCAAAAAATTAGAGGGATGCAAGGGATCGAACTTAGTAGGCAGATTTCCTAAACCACTTAGCTATCACTGCTGCTAACTCCTATACTTATCTATATCCCAATCCGACTCAACTCAAGTAAAAGAAAAGTTTACCATCAATAAAACGTTCCATCAAGGCAAATTTTCTTTTATTGTTGGTTACTGAATAAATATTAGTCAAAAGCAATTTGAATTTAAATGTCCCGATGATCATGTTAAATTCCAAGTTTACTTCTAGAATTTGTATTATAATTTATGCAAAGAAACATGTACCGGGCGGTGACATCCGCTAATGCTTGGCAATTCAGTATTAATGCTATAATAATCGGCTATATACAAATACTGCACAGACCTTGAAGGTCATGGCTAAGAAAAGTGTTGGCCGGAAACAAAAGAAAATCGGGACGGGAGTTTAAAAAATCGGGATTGAAATCGGAAAAATGGCTTCCATAAACCTAAAAGCTTTCATGAAAATAGTTAACTCTAATTAATTTACTTATTTATTCTTATTACAAAAAAATAACTGACTGACTGACATATTATGAACGTTAATAACTCAAACAATTAGGACTAGAAACTTGAGATTCTGTATACAGTAATAACAGTAAATAGAGGCTTTCTCTATTTAACGCAAACCCTCACCAAGAAAAGGTTTTCAGATACAGCACCCAAGAAAAGCCAGGGTGGATAAGTGATGTAAGTATGTATGTTTATTAGCATCTAGTTAATTAGAACCCCTAGTCAGTCTCATAGTTCATTCTATCAGTAGTCACCGTTTTACTCATACTAACTCTAGACCTAGCTATTACCACCAAGGAAAAAAAGTTATATTTTTACTAACCACTGCATCAAAAATCACTGTGCAAAATTGTATGCATAGTTTTTGATTTATCGTTCAAAACGTCGGAAAAAATATCCGAGTACGGAACCCTCGGTGCGCGAGTCTGATTCGCACTTCACCGGGTTTTTTAGATATGATTTATTTTCGTGCTGGAATCCATCCAAATTAAAATTATCTTTATGCTAAGCATGAATATTGACAGAATACTACAGCGACTTATTATCTACAACAGTCCCTAGAGCAAGATTTTAAACCAAGCTCCTTTTGAATTTCAGGCAGTAGGTATTCTACAATACAATCGAGCTTTTGAGATGGCAATAGTAAAATTCTGGTGTAATTTTGTTAGAGGATTTTTCTAAGATCAGGATTCTTTTTATACGCTCGTTGCTTTTATGATGAGGAAAATAGTGACGGTGGAATGTTTCAAAGGAATTTCAAAGTCTATTCGAGTAAAGATAATTCGAGTAAAGTATTTCAGAAATCGGGACATCTTAGTAATGCTGTAACAACACTAAGGCTCCGGCGTATACTAATTTTCCTCATAGTGACATTGAATCACGACTTTACGACTAACACGCGATATTTTTGATTCTTTTTGTAAGTAAATGATGATTATTCTTGTCTGTTAGACACATTCCATAAAATAGGCCCGTAAAATTAACTCATCACTCATCATCATTTCGCCACTACAGAAGTTCTGAGTTTCTGGCCGACTCTTCTTAGTTAATCTGCTTTCCGAACCGGTGATAGAGTTTTGACATTACCATAAATAAAATTTCAATTCATTAATTACTTAGTAGGTACTAGGTACTTAGTTGTTCTGCCCCAGACGCGGCTTTGCTCGCATGGTATTTTGAAAATCGACGATGGGGTGGAATTTCAAAAAACCTTAAAACACGTAGCTACTTACCTACCTATTTCTTAACAGACATTCCAAAAACCGATTTTCATGGACATCTTGAAAATGGCGGATTTTCATTAAAAATTTCACTCCTTATTTAACACCCTCACGGGTGAAATTTTCAAAAAATATTTCTTCCGTGTGTGCTTAGGTCGTAAAAGAAACATTACACTACCCTACACTATACCATCACAAGTTTCTAACCTCAGCGTACAACGGTTTAAATAAGCTGTGTGTTGATAGATCAAACAGTCAGTCAGTCAGGACAATTTTTTGTATAAGAGTAGTTAGGTATGTATAAAGTCTAATTGCCATTGGCCATAACTAATTATCGTTTTTAGGTACCTAGTCATGTAGTAAGTTCTTATAAGACGAGATCGCTACTGAAAGAACTTTTATGTTTTAAATAAAATCTACAATATCATTAAAGATTCAGAAAATGTATCGATTTTGAATGGTCACAACTTTATACCCGGCCGTCAATTATCCGGGAACACCTGTGTCCCGGGATCGATAGGCGGGGCGGCGCGGGATTGGCGGGATTCAGGGAGGCGGGCCGGGACCAGATGCTGCAAAATGTAACATTTATCTGTCCTGAAAATACAGGGTGTCCCAATCTATAAGTTAATTTTTAAAAATAAAATTGAAGTGACTGTCTGTTTGAACGGGCTAATCTCTGGAATGGCTGAACCTATTTTGACGGGACTTTTACAGACAAGACCAAGGAGTAACATAAGCTACTTTTTTAAGCGACTTTAAAAAATAGAGTTGTGTTTTTCTACCTATGCACTTATATCTCCGAGATTTCTAAACCGATTTGCGTATTTTTTTTTAAATCGATAGAGAAACTTTGGGACAGTGTTCCATAAAAAAATTTGGATTGCAACTCCTCAATCCTGATGCTGCGGGGATCTGACCAATTCACGCGGGCGAAGCTGCGGGCATCATCTAGTAACATAATCTAGTAACATAATCTAGTAACATAATATAAATTAAGGATCTCATTCATAGAGATAAGTGAAAGCCTATATTTGTAATATCGTTTTGCACACTCACATAGTAAAAAATTTGTAACACACACATTATTATCTAAGGGCACTGAATTATTAAATGTACTTTTACTACTTAGTATAATATTTCCGCGAAGTCTATTTTATGGGCTGATATTTCTATCACTAATAAGTAAGTATATAGATACCACCTCAGTAGATACTCAAACATTACTGAGAAATACGAGTAAAGTAGATCATTGTAGCAGATTCCCAAACAAAAGCTCAAAAAGCCAAAAGTTCAAAAGATACCTACCTACTCGTTTATTATATATAATAAGTATCCACAGCTTACGGTCTGTAAAAAATTTATACAGCCATTGAAAAGCCCTAATTCTACCATAGTTTCCTTATTACGTATATTGTATTCTAAAGTAATTTGGCTAAGAAAGTATTTTCGTAATAAGTAACATGTTCTAAATAACTAGACACTAGTTTTCCTTGTAACCTTTCTTCCATACACAAATTTTCTCATCCTTTTGCGGGCCCCTAAACTGAAAGCTTTCTAGGCGCCGCCCTCTCAGAGGGTAGGACCATCCCTCAGAGGGCATAAAACCAGAGGGATGCTTACATCTGGACCAGTATGTTGACGTCACGGTTGCTGATGTTATCTTAAATAGATTGTTCAGTGTTGTGTTTGTTATATAATTAATTTTAATCGTAACACATGTGCAACTAATTGCTTTACTTTTATACGGAGTAAGTACCTGTATTCTTAAGTAGGCTTTTTATTTATTTATTATTTTAAGGTATACAAAATACATAAATAGTACACTGGTATAATCTTATTCGGTGTGACACACCACTTACAGGTGTGTGATACATAACACTAACATAAATGACCGACCACATAATATTAGTATATAATAATTGTTAAAAAATATATAGCTCCGAAGAGTACCTAAAAATTATAACAAATAACTTAATATACTAATTATATAAATATTTTTATTAAGTTTAGAATAAATAGAAAGAAGTTTAGAATAACAGCTGTGATAGCCTAGTGGTTAGAACGTCCGCCTCCTAATCGGAGGTCCGGGGGTTCGATCCCGGGCACGCACCACTAACTTTTCAGTTATGTGCGTTTTAAGCAATTAAATATCACTTGCTTTAACGGTGAAGGAAAACATCGTGAGGAAACCTGCATGCCTGAGAGTTCTCCATGTTCTCAAAGGTGTGTGAAGTCTGCCAATCCGCATTGGGCCAGCGTGGCAGACTATGGCCTAAACCCTTCTCATTCTGAGAGGAGACCCGTACTCAGTAGTGGGGCGGAAATGGGTTGATCATGATGATGAAGTTTAGAATAAGACCAATGTAGATAACCCGAATTTGCAATTCAAATCGGTTAATTGGTTGATATTTATCCCTTTCTCTCCGACTATGTGAAATCTGTGGGCAAAGTCCAAGGGGTGGAATTTGAATCTAGGGCCTCTCGAGTTTCAGGACTTGATTTGTAGAACTATCGTGACTTCTAAGAACTATAAAAAATCGGTCAAGTGCGAGCCGGACTCACAAACAAAGAGTTCCGTACCATCGCACAAGAAATAACACTTAATTTTATATATAACAGTATTTTATTTTAAATCATTGCAGTCATTTTTAAATTTTTATTATTTGTAGTTATAGCGGCAATAAAATTTAACTCTCTAGTCTCTACTGACCTCTAACGGTTCACGAGATAGGTACAGCCCACTGACAGACAGACGGATGGAAAGCGGAGCGGAAACCCTAAAAAGATTGTATATTCTGCGCTATTTTTAAAATACATAATATTATAGGTTCACAATCACTTCATTTATGTAAAAGACTAGATATTTGCAAGACGATATTATAGCCCGTTGGCATAATTAATTTAATGTTAAAATATCTTCTGTTTTAACCTTGATTAAAATTGTTGTATTATTGTTGTAATTGTAAAAACCTTGTTTATCGCTTTTGAGTACCAAAACCGAGCACTAAAAAGATTACTAAGTCAACCTACTTAGACCGTTTCGTCCTTTCCCTCAAAGACTGGTCTGCTTAACCCGAAGTCAAGGGTCTCCACAATTCGCAATCGATTCGATACGGTTGTCGAACATGATTAGATTACCCCAGGGGTAACAGGGGGCGATATAAAAAGAATAAATACGGATTTATTATCCCCTAAAGAGCTCGCTTAGTGCGAGGTGTGAACGCGTGATGTATTATTTACACGGAACGGGTAGAGCCCTGCGGCCAGCAAATTTGATTTGATAGGAATCAAAACAAACTTGTGGTGAAAGGGTTTCTTTTGCTACCTAAAGGAACTTGGCGGCTCCAAAACGTATTTTTGAAGTGAAAATTTCTTTAGGCGCGTTGGGCTATCTTGCGATGGGTAAAAACTTCAAGGGTGCGTCACCGACATGCTATTGAGCGCGCGTGTAGTGATAGGTGTTTTTTTTCTTTTCAATTTATGGACTTGCGCTTGGCTGCAATCGAACCTGCTAGCAATGATGCAGACTAAGGTGGAGCCTGCTTGCCTAGAAGTTGTCTATTCACTTTTGACTTTGATGTTTTAATTTACAAATTATAACATTTTATTGTTTAATACCTATCTACTAAGTACTTAGTAGGTACCTATAATTAATTTCAAAATCGAATAATACATTGATTCAATAGTTTTAAGTTTTCACATCTGTCGGCAGTATCCACTGACCACTATTTTTAACCGACTTCGAAAAAAAGAAGGTTCTCAATTCGTCGGAATCTTTTTTTTTATTTTAGGAGTAGGTATATTATCGTCTTTGTCAAGAAAACATCTTGACTGATTCACACTTTTCCGTTTACGGACCCGGCTTATTCTAACATGAACAAAATTAGCTCGACGAGCTTCAGCTGGCGCAGTGGTCTTATTAGTGGGAGGCTCTGGGTTCGATTCCCAGCAGGGGTTTGGAATTTTATAATTTCTCTGGTCGTCTTGTGGGGGGGCTTCGGCCATGGCTAGTTACCTCCCTACCGGCAAAGCCGTGCCGCCAAACGATTTAGCGTTCCGGCACGATGCCGTGTAGAAACCTAACCGTATACATAGGTAGGTTTAATAAAAACTGCCATACACCTTCCAAGTTAGCCTGCTGCCATCTTAGCCTGTATCATCACTTACCACCAGGCGAGATTGCAGTCAAGGGCTAACTTGTATCTGATTAAAAAAAATTAGATCATGGTTATAATACAATCACAGTTAGGTAAGCATCTGAAACTACGGTTCTCTATTTAGATCCATTATGAAGAGCTGGCTGGAGACCGCCAGCAGCATGGAAGACGGCTCGTTATCTTGTATGCTCGCCGAACCTAGAGAAGCTTTGCTGCCAATCACTGACAGAGAAAACTTGGCACCTAGAAAAAGGTAGGTAAGGTCAAAATCAAAAGTTCAATACTTAAACCCGACTACTCCTCCTCTTAATAAACGCTGAAATATAGTAAAAAATAGGTTTTTGTCACTTGTTATATTTTAATTTTGTATTATATTTATATATGAACTCAGAACTTTCCCCTCTTTCATTTGACATCCCTCTCAATACAATAGCAAAAAAAATTTTTGGAGACCGCAATTTTTTGGTTGTAACGTCCGTCGATACGCTAAGGTTTGAAATATTCTTCCGCTATCTGTTTCCTACTACTTGTCAATCCGGGTATCTTTGAAACAAGAGTAAATACTTAGGCATCTTATCGGCAAACGCGTCCCATCTTAGGCCACATCGTCACTTTCCATTAGGTGTGATTGCGGTCAAGCGTGTGCTCTTTAGGGAATAAAAAACCTACAATTCGATATCGGTTAGTCTTTTTTTCCTTTTCCTCTGCGTGATCATGAAAAATGCACACAATTTCATTTCGTTTTATCAATGAATTGATTAGCAAAAAGTGGTGTTGATTCGGTTGAAAAATGAGAATGTAGACACCTAATTAATATTCGATAACAGTAACCTACCTAGATGATCAAAAGTAAATCACATCACGTGCTATTTAAGTGATAATTGATAAGATATATTTTGATAACTTTATGTGGATCTAAATACTTAGGTATACCTACATATTAGCTACCTATAAGTTAGAATAGGTAGGTACCTACCGAAAGAGTGTTCTATGATAGAATAGTTATTTTTTATGTCTTTTTAAACCACCTCATGCACTGATTAGGCTTCGATTTTTCTTACGGTTAGAGATCAGAATTCAGAGTTTTGCGTTTCACATTTATTTATCTGTATCAATATATTATTATTATTTTAATTCTTTCACCATTAGAAAGCTGCTTTATCCAGAAGTAACATAGGCCATAAATTACATTCATACTTAGTACTACTACCTAGTCTACCTATACCTACCTACTAGTATACCTAGTCTACCTATCTCCTGAACATGAAAAGCGTAAATCAAAGTAATGTTGGTTTACTCGCTTAACCCTGTTTATAATTATTCATCGTTCATATCCTTATGAGGATCCTTCTACAGTGTTTGGAGGAAAGATCACCGTTTGAGATTTTTTTTTGCCAAAGTTTTAACAACTAACATGGTTACGGAATTCTGCGATAAGCGTGTTCTGACTTCTGACACGTATAATGTACCTGACCAGTTATTTAATTTTATCTCTAAGTACCATGACTATTATGGAACCCTACCTATAAGCCATTATCTTATATGTGTCCTGAGTTCACGTACGTGACCAGTTATTTCATTTTTCCTTTGTCCAATAGAGACCGAACACTGGAACCATGCGCTATATCTGAAGAAGCATACCTATCCAGCGGTCCAGGATCCCCTTGTGCTGGTCTCTCCAGAGAGGAACGAAGACGCCGGCGCCGAGCCACGCTCAAGTACCGCACAGCTCACGCCACTAGGGAAAGGATCCGAGTTGAAGCCTTCAACGCAGCCTTCGCATCGTTAAGAAGACTGCTACCAACCCTCCCTCCCGATAAGAAGCTATCCAAAATTGAAATACTCCGGTTAGCTATATGCTATATTGCCTATCTTAATCATGTTTTAGATGCATAAATATCTTCCTTAGGAATCTCGCGCACTAAATAGTCCAAGTCCAAGACTATCAGTGGCCGCATAAGACCAGAATGTTCTGTGTAACTATTCAATCTATTGCGCGCATCATCGTTTAATCCAGTTGGACGCGTCCAGTCCATCCTACGAAAGTGAAAAATGGTTTTGGACTTGGACCAATAGTGCGCGAGATTCCTTAGGTTTCCACTAGATGATAAGTTCTGGATCAGTCAATTTTCAGTCATGAGCAAGCAGCGGTCATCATATCAGATGGTAGATTATCCGTTACAGCAGGTGAATATGACCAAAGTGACAGAAAACAGTATACCTATCGTATACACTCTAAGATTAAGATCGAGTATAGAGAGCGCGCTTTACTTTGCTTAGACTTAAGACACTGTTAAAACGAGACAGCGCTATACTGTTGACATAAAACCGTCTCGTTTTAACTGAAGCTTAAGTCTGATCAAAGTCCAAGTGCGCTCTATAGATCTCAGCCATAACCCATTACATACGGTCGACTAATCGCCCGGCAACTCAGTCGACGGCGACCGTTAGAATCTGTAATCTGCATTGCCGGCTGTGCGTAATGGCTCTAATGGATGTCTTTTATGTATTTATCTAGGTAGAATAAGAATTTAATTAATAATTAATCGTTTTTCTAGTCAGAAAACCAATAATTTATTTAGATAAGTTATAGATTATACGAGATATTACCATAAAACCAAAAAGGCACCTACTTTTTCATAACGTACCTTCCTATATGCCGCTTATCCCCTGTATCCATTAGGACTTGAACTTGCAGAACTGAAGAATTGAAATTGCAGTTGATTTTTCCCAAATAAGTACCTATGTACAGCATATTATTTTATTGATATTTCTATAGGTAATTATTTATGTATTTACCTCGTACCTAACCTCTTCAATCATAATTTGAATCCATTGCCGGATTCGCCATCTCTTCTCAGAATGAGAAGTCTAAGCGGTTACCTGATATTGTTAACTATTTACCTAATTAAGCATAACCCACAGTATACTTAATTAAGTATGTATAATTATACATCCTAAGTAGTTATATAAACTTGAGTATAGGTATTAGGTACCTATGTTCTATGTTGTTTAATCTCATTTGTCTTGTAAAATAAGCTAATTTAAGCTTTGTCTTCCTTCAATTTCGTAGAAAGTTGTTATCTATATATCAGTTGGAAAGAAAAATAAAATATCACATCTAAGGTAGTGTCTATATTTAGTTACTTAAATTAAATTTCCTGCCACATAATATAACAATACATATTCATATAGGTAAGTATGTTATTTACATTATATTTTTAAATATAAATAAACTTATATATTAGCATTTAAAATAAACTTACGTAAAACTGGTGTCAGTGTTATTCACAAATAAAATTGTTATGAATAGAAACGATTTTGGTTTTTCGTCGGTGACGGTGTTATAGTCAAAACTAAAATGCCGGCACATCGGGATCGTTAAAAATGCCTAAAGAAATGTCCAAAGCCGATTTAGAAAAACAGGGTTTCGGCTTTGGACTAACCACTCTCGGCATTTCTGAGGATTGTTTAGGGCAATCGCGTTGTGCTAGCATTTTGGCTTTGGACTAAGTAGGTATAACATATACCTAAAGGTTAGTCAGGAAAAACCAGACATGATTTCATCATAAACATGTTTCTATTCATAACTTAGGTAAGTACATGATCATAAGTTAAAATTATAAATATTAAGAGATCCTATTATAACGATTATTTATTAATAATACCTACACAATCATAATTGGAGTGTGTTATGCAGAAGGCAGTCAACTACAAGTGTAAATTAAAAATTTTTAAACACCCCCGACAAATCATTTTCAAATAAATAATTATGTATATCTAGGCAACGTCCATCTTGACAGTTTGACATATTTTGTCAATTGATACTTGAATATTATGAACCTAAGGGTTATCTAACCTTCTTTTCTACAAGAAAATTAGAAAATAGCTGATAACTTTTAAACGGCTGAACCAATTTTCTTGGATTATAGCTAAGAACACTCTCGATCAAGCCACCTTTCAAACAAAAAAAACTAAATTAAAATCGGTTCATTCGTTTAGGCGCTACGGTGCCACAGACAGATACACAGATACACAGATACACAGATACACAGACACACAGATACACAGATACACACGTCAAACTTATAACACCCCTCTTTTTGGGTCGGGGGTTAAAAAGTGTGCGTATTAACTTATCAAAACGTATTTATAAATGAAATTAGCTCTTTGTGAGTTGGCTGCATTCTGCATGACTAATTTTGTCTTATATTAGATTATCTATATTTTAAATCATTCATATAACTTAACAGCACAGGGAAAAATATCATACCATGTATGAACCCTAAAATAACTAAACTAAAGAGCATTCTGAAAAAGAACACTTCAATAATTTGTGTATACGAAAAGTATAATACGATAATTGGTATATTAGTAAGAGTAATTCCTGTGATAATAGTGCTTCCTACATTTCTAATGGCATCGCGAACTTTTTCACTCGGTTCACAAACGCTTGTAGCATAAGCGTAGGCAATATGACTGCAGAATTCCACCGAAATACCTATGGAGACAATCAAATTAATACACGAGACAGGATTTAATGGTATATTCCACAAATACATCACCCCCATCATCTCAACTACTACCATAATAACAGTGATCACCAATGCAGACGTTATCAAAAAGTTGAACCCTGTAACTAACAAATTTATAGCTAGAACACCAACAAGACAATAGCCAAGTGATGCGAAAGTATCGCCCCACATACTTAAATACTGTTCGAAAAACACATAGAAAACAGAATACGGAAATACTTCCACGTCCAAGTTAGTGTGCTTCTGTATAGCTGTTGTTATATCCGCACTGATGTCATAAGCATTTGATAAAGCCGCAATAAAGTCCTGTGAAGTTGCTAAAGTAGTATGATAGGTCATAAAATTTGTATCTTGTACTGTAGCTGTGCCCTCTGAGTCGAGTAAAAAGTTAACATTACTAAAGTAACTACCGAGACCACCTCTACTACACACAGCAGTCGGTGTATCCTGCAAGAAAAATGGTACATAGTTTCTAAAAGCAGACCCAGCTGGTCTTAATCCATTTGCTAATTCTGATCTTTCGATTGTACAAAAACTGCATTCTGGAGAATTATCCATACTAGCACAGAAACCACCATCAGTAGTGTTATATTTACAACAAGCGTTAGGTAAACTAGCCCAATCGAAGAAGTCATCTATCCAGGAATTCGAGCTCCTTGCTATGTAAGTTGCATCGCTGTGCCGGGATGCTAAAAACAACTGTGTAACAAGAGAATCATCATTACATAGTCGACTGCCACAAATTACGTTTTGATGATCAGGATTTGTAAAGTTTAAGCCATCTTTGAGAACAAAGTAAACTGGAGGTCCAAGTCGCATTAATTGGTTTACAGACGTCAAGTATTTATAAACGTACGAATCAGGCGGCAACGCCATTTCTTGGTCTAAGCCCACTTCGATTTGCGGAATAATGATTACACTACCTGATACCAGAAACATAAATATAATAGCAACAGTTATTTTAACACGCCAGTCTAAAATAAATTTAGAATAAGGTACCATAAGTCTTTTGGTTATGCTTTGGTAAGCTTTGCCATCTTGGAGCGGTTCTTCATCGTTTAATATTTTTTTCTGAATACAACAAATTAGATCGAACCTATTTGTTTTGACTCGGTTATAGTCAATCGATAATATACCTATTACAGCTGTGATTTGAAATAGAAACAGAAAAACTAACGAACATGAAGCAAATATAGCAAATGATTTCACCGCTGGTAAGTTGGTTATACTTCCTATAGCAAAGCAAGTGATTTGAGTAATCGAGGACACGAACATAGAGGGACCTATATTGTTCATCATTTTTCCAAAGATGAAACGTTTCTTTTTCTCAAAACTAAAGTTATCTTTATAATCTTCGTACTTCTCTAAATTCATTTCAACTTCCTGCATCTCATTTATCATTAAGAAAACGTTATCTATACCAACGGAAAGAATGAAAAATGGTATGACATTAATTGCTAATAAAGTTACAGTACCATCCATATATCCCAAAATACCCATAGCACAAAATATAGATATAAGTACAACTATTATACAACTTATAGCTACCGTCACTTTACTGTCAATCAAACAAGTTTTAAACCTTCTTATGTTACCCAATGCGAAGATCACATATACAAACATAAGCAGATAACTTATAGTGATAGGTAATGCTTCTGCTACGGAAATCCGCTGAATTTCATCTTCTATAGATCGTTCGGTTCCAAAAGCTACATCAACAAAATCTGATTTATTGTTTTTTTCATATTCATGCATTAAATTTATAAACTTTTGTTCCCACTCTAGTACCGGTACTAAATCTTCAGCTCTTAAAAAGTTTCTTATAGGGAAATTAATCAGTAAGGTATGCGCTTCAAGTATATTGTCGCCGTCGTATCCTCCTACAGAAATTTCTGGTTCGGCACCACCTCCCCAATCAGCTAGACAGTTTAACGCTAGGTGATTGTTTAAACAGTCCTGTATACTTCTAAGATATGTATCATTATTTATTTTTCTATCCGGTAGATAAGTCGAAACTGACATTTGTACACACTGATTTAATTTTTGTTCACCACCTGGTACACGGAGTGGTGCATAACATATATTTTCTAATTTCACTGTATCATCTTCCCTTCCAATATCAATGATTGCATTTTCAAGGGCCACAAGTTCATGTATTGCCTCTACTCTGAACGCAGGTCCATATGTTACATTGTTAACAACAAAAGAGTCTAGACCTTTGAAGGTTAAAAAAACCTGTGCAGCTCGATAAAATGGCCCAAATCTTGAGTTAAAATAGTTGAATTCTTGGCGACTCCGAGATTCTGGTCCAGACCAAAGTTCCATTGGGTTTGCAGTTAAGTTAAGTTGCGCAACACCAAACAACATGGCAAAAGCGATCCAAGTAGTTACCATTATAGTTAAGACAGGGTTACTAGCCGAAAATACACCTATCGCTGAAAAAACTTTTTGAAATATTTTTGTGACTCTGTTTATATTGTTGAATTCATATTTTTCTTCTATTTTACTAGATGTTTTTAGTTGTCTGCATTCTAAAAACGCGAGAACTGTAAACATGATGACGCTCAGTGCAAAGAAAACTAGTCCCACGGAAAACCCTATGCAATTAAAAGAAAGCACATGACATATATCAGGAGCCTGGGGTCTTTCGCTCATGGGACAGTTAGCATGGCAATCTACACAACTACACGGTAAATCACCTTCCAACGTTTCATTACACAGTGGAGCATGAGCGTTCATAGAATTTTCCGGTGTAGGCGATTTGATGAAATTAACTTGAACTGGTGCTAAGGGATTCGTTTCCGTATCTCCTGTAAAGCCGAGCCAAGCTTCAGGTGTACATACAGGAGCATTGCCACACATAAGGTTTATAGCAGGCATTCCAGTCTGTGGAACAATGATTCCAGCGCACGAAGCATGAGCATCTATCATGAACTTTTCATACACTGTGTAGTTTACTTCATTGACAAACGCTGTTCCATCTGGGGTATACTCCACTCTGACGGTCGCAAACTTCGATTGATTCGGTGAACAGTTCAATTCGCAGACTTGTCTGGCAAAGTTTCTCACACATATCGGACATCGCCCGATTACACCTTCTGCCATTAATAGGTTTCTATCCATTTCCCTAATTTGCACAACATCGCAGCATGAGACAATGTCTGCCTCATTCTTTTCCTTCCCATCTTCGTCGTATAAAAGCTCGGGACACCTCGATTTTATAATGTTTAATACTTCGACTCTCGTTTCATCTGTTAGTGAATCAGCATCAAGCACAGGCGGCGCTTCTTCGTCAACAGGACAAAGTTTCGCAAAACCTCCGACCATCGCACATTCTCCACGCATAACACATTTTGCAGTTACAGTATACCACAAGCACATAAACGCACACAGTATCGCGGTGAAGTTCATTTTAAATCTAAAAGTCCGAAACACAATTAAACTCTCATATTACAAGTAGGCACGTGCGAACCTTTTCGGGTAACAATCCAATTTAAATGAGCAATTAAAAATTCTTCACAAGTGTATGCTTAGTAATAATTTTAAAGCCAAAATTTGATAACCTATCATATAAATTAATGCAGGTGTAAGATAAAACTTGTTAGAAATATTGTGAAATCAGTTACCAGTCGATACATGTTATATCTACTTACTAAAAGATAAGGAAATATAAGCGGTTTTAGGAACACAGGTGCACTTCCACAAGTCACCGTCTGCTCTCTCTAGGGACTTGGACTTCCCCTGTCCTTCCCCGCGACGTTCATAGAGCTACATTATTTATAAGGTCAATAAATGTTAAATAACGCCAATATTATGATTATATTAATCTAAATTCTATTGTATCTGAGGGTTTTTCTTTCAATATCAAATTATTTAAAGGCCCTATTTACTAACTACGTAAATTCCTTCCTTTTTTTATTAAGGTGGAAGCGACCGGCCTGCCCACGAAATTCAAATTTAATTTGGTTTTTCGCATTTTTTAAACTAATACGGCAACGTAGGCTTATAGCATTTTCAATTGCGACAATGGCAGTATCATTCTCACAGGTTTATATAAAAATCTTTACTTGAAAGGGTCCAGGTTAAGAAATTAGCTGTAGTATCGACTAATTCTGACACATCAGTCGATACTAGATTAAATTTAAAATAAAAAATAATTTAAATTTGAATTTCGCGGGCAGGCCCGTCTCATGCCCCTTAAGTATAATGCTAGTAAATTATTATTATTTACTAGCTGATATCCTCGACTTCATCCGCGTTAATGTAATTAAAACAATACAAAATTTTTGTATTGTTTTAATTCTTTGGGTGCCATGTTATTATTATATGGCATCCAAAGAAACATAAATTTTAATATAATACGGTACTGTATCACTACAAGGTATAATATTATATACTCGTACAATGAGGGGTCCCTTATACCACTGCACTCCCATCATTGCGCGAAGATTGCACGCCACTGCGCGTCGGTGTGCAAAACTTCACACTTCTAATAATAATTTACTATCAACATTCTTGGCCGGAATTTAAGTAGGTACCCAGTTTAAATACATACAAACATTGCTTCATTTTTCATCAGCTAAAAGATCATCAGACAAAAAGCAATGCGTTGACAAGACACGTGTTGCAGAGATGGATAGCGCGGAATTGTTGCCAAGGGAAATCTATTCGGACGGGGCGCAGACGACTGGTAATTGATATCGTTAGCACATTCCCACAGACCGGCGATAATTACAATTATATTGTAATCAATTGTTGCGAGGGTGGGCTGATTAGATTTCGAGCTCAAAATAGGATCGGTGATAGTTTTTATCCAAGACAAGCTGCCCTAGCGGCACCCGGGCGCTCTCCGTAGAATAGAAACTTAGTTTGGTTCACATTGGAATATTAACCAATCAAATCTGATGAAATGTAGACATATTCTAGAAACTAGTCTCAGGCCTCTGTGGTTCGCCAGATTTCATAAAAAATAGTTATAAAGTCACACGGGTTAGATTTGTATGTAAATCTTCGAACCTTTTGAAAAGAATTCACGGAAATCTAGCAAACCATCTGGAAAATATAACTTTGGAACCACAGAGAATTGGAGCGCATGATTAAACTCTTTAATGATAACTTCCAAACGGCTGAACCAATTTTTTGGATTATAGCTAAGAACACTCTCGATCAAGCCACCTTTCAAACAAAAAAAAACTAAATTAAAATCGGTCCATTCGTTTAGGCGCTACGAGGCCACAGACAGATAGGTACACAGATACACACGTCAAACTTATAACACCCCTCTTTTTGGGTCGGGGGTTAAAAATACAAGAACGTTGACTATATACCTACTATTTGAATTTCTATTGAGCCCCATATATAACAAAGGAACTTAGATCGTAATTCGTAGAATACAATAAACTGTCAAAGTTACCAAACATAACTTGCAACTTGTTTGATGTTTTACTCGTAAGTAGTTAAATGGGTAGTTTCCAAAATCAGTTCGTTCAACTTTAACCTAGTTATGTCATTGAGTTTCTTCACCTTTTTGATAATCAGGGATTCATATCACTAACTACCGTGAATACTTACATAGGTATTTGAATAACTAGTCTAAATACCTACCTACTTAGATGGCGAAACGAAACGCAAGGTGGTTCACATGCATCCCCTGAATATTCTAAATCACGTGGGAACAAGTATTTCTCTCGAATAATCGTCATCGTCAACCGACAGACGTGCAATGCTGGACATATAGATCTCTTGTAGGGATTAGGGACTTCTACAGCCACACGCCCACTGTCGTAGGCCTCATTCGCACGAGAACTTTTTTAACGTCCGTTAAAAAAGCGTTCAAATAGAACAAATGCATTCCCAAGTATCTGTCCACACATCAACGCTTTTTTAACGCGCACGCAAGCTTTTTTAACGCCCGTGCGAATTAGGGCTTACGCCCTACATATAGTGGCTCTCAGCGACTTGTTAGACGTTGTCTATCAGCCTAGGCCCTAGAGGAGATCTGCCAACGCTGCACTTTCCGGTGCCAGGAAATTCACAATGCCTATTATGTATTGACAAAAATACAACCAATATCTCGACTTATAAGTGCTCATTGAAAACGTTAGTGCTTTTCGTCTAACAAAATCTTTAGGAATTTTTGATGCAAAACAGTTTTTGGGCAAATGTGGGCCGCATTTCGACCCTGGATACACCCCTGGAAAAAATCCTGCCGGCAACGAGTGGTAACAACCATGCTTTCCCAGAGGAAGAGGAGGGTGACATCTATAGAGAGCGTAGGCACAGAATAATACATATTAGTACCTACTATGCGTAGGGTAGGTACTTGGACTTTGCTCAGCCTAAAATGAGGTAGATTTATGTGTCTAGTTTCAACAATGTCTTTAAGTCTGAGGAAAGTCAAAGTAGGCATGTAGTATGTACGTTCTATAGAGCGAACTTTTAGTATGATTTTAGATCTATAGATCTCATCCTAAAACCATCCTAAAACCTAAAATACTGAAGTGGTAAAAAAGTTATAAAACAAGGAATTTGAAGTTAGCGGTATAAAATCAAAACAACTCTAGCTCTGATAGTTCAGTCAACATCAACATAATAAATAATGAAAGCTCTCACTTTGAAGCCATCTATAAAAAGACATCTAAACAAAGTCGACGCCTCGACACCTAAAATCTTAAAATAGCGCCTGCTACTGCAGCTGATGCCGCACTAAAGTACTAAAGCTACTCAACAAAAGATGTCGCTAGTGGTATTATTATTTTGTAGTATAGATACTACTCGTCAATAGATGGCGCTAATGGTTATGAATGAAAACTGAAGTGCCATATTATTTTCAGTAGCTCTACAATACAATCAGACAATCACGCTCATGTACTGAACGTATTAATTATTCATGCAACGAAACCTTATCACTAACCTACAGTAATAATATGGAAACCAACCAAGAAGCTCTAGAAACAGGTAGTATAAAATAATTATTATCGTTTTATCAAAAAAAATACCCTACCTAGTAAATTCATACTTAATAGGTGTAACTTGAAAAAAATATTAATTAGGTTAGGCATAATGACGTAATAAGTAATATTTGTAGGTTACAACGACACTAGACTTACAATATTGAGTAACCTTAACCCCTACATTATGCTAAAGAAACACTCGTGACTGTGAACTCCACCCGGCACGAATTCATGGCCAAGAATCGGGATAAACAAGATCCGAGCCAAGTGCCAAGTTTTGCAGTTACCGCAAGCCCTAACGTCACACATTATTATTGATGTAGTTAGGTACACGCTTGTTTTTCACTCCGCCGATTGACATGAGGGAAATGGTAATCAGAACATATTTTTAGGGTTCCGTACCTCAAAAGGAGAAACGGAACCCTTATAGGATCACTTTGTTGTCTGTCTGTCTGTCAAGAAACCTATAGGGTACTTCCCGTTGTCCTCGAATCATGAAATTTGGCAGGTAGGTAGGTCTTATAGCACAGATACAGGAATAAATCTTAAAACCGCGAATTTGTGGTTACATTAATTAAAATATGTTTCAATTTTCAAAATAAGATAACTAATTATACCAAGTGGGGTATCATATGAAAGGGCTTGACTTGTACATTCTAAAACAGATTTTTATTTATTTTTATGTATAGTAGTTTTTGATTTATCGTACAAAATGTTGGAAAATATACCCGAATACGGAACCCTCAGTGCGCGAGTCTTACTTGCACTTGGCCGGTTTTTTTAGGGTTCCGTACCCGAACGGTGCCAAACGGGAACCTATTACTAAGACTCCGCTGTTTGTCCGTCTGTCAGCGGGTGGTACTATTATGGTAGCAATTTAGATGAATTGCTTCTCGTTTAATTTGGGACCGATCGGTCTGCGTTACTGGCCAATCTATTGCCCAGTTGATAAACAAATTATTATCAACATACGACAGTAGACAAATAAATTCTCTAGATTTTGGCAAAGATGTTCGTATGACGAAGGTTCAAAATATTTGTGCTCTAATAAAGATGTTCCAGAAACGTTTCAGTGAGAAGTAAAAGTTGGCAAAGCTTTAAATAGGCTTTTCAACCAACCAAACAATTTTCTAAACAAAAGGGCTGTTTTAAGTTTTTATACGAAGGTAGGTACAGTATCCATACTAATTCACACTAATTATTATAAAGTGTCTATGTCTGCCCGTCTGTTAGCTTTTCGAGGACAATTTGCTGAACCGTTTGTAGGGTTCCGTAATTCAAAAGGAAAAACGGAAGTTTTTGATTTGTCGTGCACGATGTCGGGAAAAATACCCGAGTACGGAACCCTCGGTGCGCGAGTCTGGGACGACACGCACTTGGCCGGTTTTTCCCAGAAAATCAAAATTTTCACACGAAGTTTTTTAGACTCCACTCGGGCATGTCAAGTTAGTTGCAATAAGAAATGCCTACTTACTATATAGGCTACTTTTAATCCTTACTATGTATAGGATTTTTGAAAACCCAAGTTCAGCTACCAACCTACTTAGTTAAAAATAATTTTTCTTTTGCCCATTGAGAACACGTCATTGGAGGTGGAGGCAGATGCCTGACGGTAATTTTAACGCGTCTCGTCGACGCCTATGACGTGATCTTGTCGCAAATATTATGTTTTCGTCGTCGCGAAGATGTTCCTAAACAAAGCAATCACTCAAATTAGAACTGACACTTTAATTGACGATGTTTTTGAACGACCTCCCTGGCACAGCGATGAAGCGGGGAGTCCTACGTTTGATTAACGACAGGGGCAATTTGGGGATATCATCATCATCAACACAACGCCGGCCCACTACTGAGCACTGGTCTCTTCTCAGAATAAGAAGAGCTTAGTGCGGATTAGTACACTATTTTGAGGATTTTGTTTAGAAAATTGTTTAGGTAGTTGTTAGGTAGGATAACTATAATTTCTAAACAATTTTCTCTGGTCTTGGTCTAGTGGGAGCGGTCGAAGAAGGGTCGAAGGTCGAAGTGTCTAAAAACCGTGACTAGTTAGGTACCTCGCTACCGGAAAAGCCAAAGCAATTGAGCATTTCGGTACTACGTTGAGTAATAGCCCACATACTTCCATCTTAGTCTGCATCATCACCAGGTGAGGTCGCAGTCAAGGGCTAACTTGTAATGGAATTTAAAAAAAAACATCATCTATTTATTGGTAGGTAACTGAATGTTTAGTTTATGTATGTAGAGGTTCTTTATTTGATTCAAAATCACTGAACATAATATTAGGTAGGTACATTAATTTTGCGTAAGCCCTAGTCACCCTAATTTCGGGCATCCTAAGTTACCTTCCTACTTATTTATTTTTACAAGTACAGGACGTAGAGCAAGTACGGTAGATACTAGTACCTCCTACCTACCCTATCTGCGCTACAGTTATTGTTTCTGCGACCAATATTCAAACGGAAAATTCTAAGAATTCTTATTTTCCATAAACCAAGGTATATAGATAATATAGAAATCAGGATAGGTAGGTACCTACCAAGATGGAAATTTTCCAAAGTATTCTACAAAAGATACCTATCAAGTTATCAAGCCACGTCATATTCTGCAAAGTAAGGTAACACCTAAGCAGTACTGTCAATGCTCACGTAGCTACGATAGGAAAAAACCCAACACGAGAAATTCTTTATGGCATTACCTAATGTTCTTTTGCTTGCAGATAGCAGGCAGGTAGGTAATAGGGTAAAAAGTACTACCTAGATGTATGTACCTACCTATGGTACCTACCTTGGTAATTATTTTAGCTATTTTCGGTTCAGGTAATTCTAAGGTTCAGGGGTTCCGGTATTGGAAGGGTAGGTACAAAAACTAAATTATGATTATATTACAGAAGTTATCAGTAAAATACCTAAGTAGGTACTAGAGGTGTCAAATATGGTTAGATTCCTATATCATAATATTAATGTTTGTTACAGAAAAATATTGAATATTTTTTACGTTAAAATATATTAACTATCAAAAAAAAAGCCGCAAGCAGAAACTTGCATGCAAACGATTTTCAACCTTATTGACATATTTCAGAAATCCACATATTAGCACTCTATGAATGATACTGAGCAAGAATATGACAAAATAACAACTTTATCGTTACCGTCAATAAGGTCGAGAATCGCTTGCACCTGTTTTTCTGTTGCTTTCACCCCTAGCGAACCATTATACAGATTACCACCTTAAAAGCGACGTCTGGGAGGTGTCGGAGGAGGTTCTGTAGAAATATATTATATCACTTTAAAAAAACAAATAATAATTTTTTTTTTATTTTGTATTTTTATACTTAAATTATTTCTTTTCATTAATTTTTTTATAAGAATCATCAAAAAGAAGTGAGAACTCATCGCCGGCGCACTACTGAGCACGGGTCTCTATTTCAATAACACTCAAGTAATAAAAATAGTATGTACCTAACACCCAAACACAACAAAACAACAAATTACAAATACAAACAAAAACAACACAACAAACAAACAACATATACACAACACATATACAAATACACAACATATACAACATATATACAAATTTCAAAGGCACTTGTAAATCTTTACTTCAATAAGTACCTACAAGCTTCACAAAAATAAATAAAAGATTCTGTATTCCTTGTTAGCACCCTTCAGGTTCAGATACGGAACCCTAAAAAGCATGACAATAAAGAAATCCCGAAAGACGTATAGTATATGGTAATAATTTTACTCTAAATACCTAGGTACCTATCTATATCTACCTACCTATTTATGTAAAATTAAAAACAATTGGAATGATAAAGAAATGTCAAGAAGGTACAAAAAGTAGATAAGTTTACCCAGTTACCTATTTAAAAATCGTTTAAATAACGAGCTTTTATTTTAGCCTTCATCACGGCTAAAACTAATACAAAAATCCAATAACCCAAGCACGCCGGAGCTATAACAGACACTCGGTTCCTATGGCTACCTCCCAGTTCCATCATGAGACCCTGGATATAATCACTATGCCCACCCGGTTCCATCATGAGACCACACAAACACACACATTTCCAAAAAGACCAATACAATTTACGTACTTAACCTATAATAACAAACGCGCGAAATATATGAAGTAACTAACCTAATCTGTGATAAAATCAACTCCGATAACGAAATATGATATTATTTACATTCAGTATTACCCACAACCAAGTTCACAAATAAATAAATCTACTGTCCTGATTGAATAGCAAAATCGAAAGAATCTATTTGATAAGTAAAACTACCGAGGGGCAATATTCCAAACGAATAAAAAACTAACGCGTAGCGATTATCACGCATTTTATCGCGAATGAGTATGATATTCGCAACCATATTGATATCGTGTGACGTAGATCGGTAGACGGTCTATCTTTGGCAAACGCATCGTGAAATTTAAAAGCAATTTCTAATAGAAAATGAATACATTTTCTATTAGAAATTGCTTTTAAATTTCACGAGGCTTTAAAAATTACTATATTTTGTATTAAATATGGGGTTTATTGAAAATCTAATATCCTGAATATTTTTTTATATTGAATATGTATTATAGATAAATTATTTTTTGACACCACTAGTAGGTACCCTAGGTAGGGTAAAATCCGAAATTTTTCTATAGGTAGGTACTACTTTCTATAAGTTCGATAGGTAGCTTGCTATAGATAGGTATTGTTCGCGACAGGTCGACATGGCAATTTTCTAGTGAGTGACATCATACCCACCGGGTAGGTAATCGATATCGATATTTTTTTTGGTAGGTAGGAGGTACCTACGCAACAAAATGACGGAGTTATAATTTAATCAATGTGTACCTATTTGATTGGTCAGAAGTCAGAACTCAGAAAGCAGAACTTTAGAACTGTAGCTATGGAAACGAAGCATAAATTAGTTAGACCAAGTAGGTACTAACCTATAAAAATCCGTGGAAAATTTTATTCAGTTGCAAAGCAAAGCATACAAGCCATCAGTGAGTGGTGAATGGGACTTAATAAAGGGGATGTTTATAAACATACCACTAAATATTTACTGGGCTCAGAACTGTATACGGGAGGAACCAAGTTTAACCCTATTGCATTCCTAATAGAGTCTAAATTTCATCAGCATAATATAATAATATTGGCTCAGTACATCAGCAGCAGTTCGTATTATTTTGTAGGTTTTTAGGGTTCTGTATCTCCAAAGAAAAAAGGAACTCTTACAGGATCACTTCGTTTGTCTGTCTGTCGTGTCAAGACCTGGCAAGGGAACAAAACCAACCTATAGTTAGGGTAGTTGACCTAGAATCATAAAATTTGGTAGGTTACAATGTCTTATAACACAAGTAAATGGGGAAAATCCGAAAAATCTTGGACTTGATGTTAATTTACAAAAAGTTTTTTTCTTGTAAGATGGTACAGAACCCTTCTTGTGAAGTCCGACTCGAACTTGGCCGGTTTTTATTGAAGTATTCGTGTCAATTGTTCCAAGTTCTTCGATAACGACAGTTTAATTTTAATGAATCACAAGGTTGCAGTATAATTTTCGTACCTACCTCTCAAATTGTTCGAGAAACTCCTACTGTGTATTACAGATTACTCAATAATAGAGTAATTTTCTAATAAACGTTGTAAGGCCAATTGATAGACAGACACTTTATAGATTTTTTTTTTATTGGTCGCCTCCCTAGATGGAGAGAGCTATGCTAGGAGTTACTCTACACCTCATCTCAACCTCTCAACCTCAAGTTACTCTACAGCATCACCTCTACGTGATCAAATCATAAATGAGGTGAGAGGTCCCTAGGACGGCCTAGGGGAACCACAGACAGGTAGTTTGAAAAATTATGTGTGTGGAAGTACGTACTCAGGTAGGTAGGTTTCTAACTAGGTCATCACTCCTAACTTTATTTTTCTTTCTAGATTTGTCTATCAAGGGTATATCCTGCATTCCTTTCCTATTAAGATTCTTAAGTGAGTTATAACTTTCTATGTAGAAAGTATTATTTTTGTATTTAGGCAAGTCCATAACCTATATCAAAGCGCTATCATGATTTTTGAACTTATCTATACACTTACTCCACAATACTCAGAAAGATTACGGTGCCTTCAAATAATGTCATCAATGATACATTCCTATTTCCTGTACCTACCTGCCTACATAGGTGCGTCAAGATAAGAAATCTACCAGCTACCAAAAAGCATCAAACTCATCAGAGGAATGCAGAGAATGCCGCTTTTTGTAGCGATTTTAGAAGAAAAAATAAGTTAAATTCTAAAAGCACATGGCAGTCATGTGCTAGTTGTTTATTTATATTCAATGTTATCACTATTATCAGCCGTTAACCTTTGAAAGCACGTGGTTTGTATCGTATATTGTTGGATTTGAAGCTGTAGCTCTGCATAAAGAAACAAATTTTGCCCCATTCAAGCTCTAGAGAAAGACAGCTAACAAAAATCATTTAGCTGACGACCGAGAAGTATACATAGTGCAAAGCTTTTCGTAAAATAGAACGTTATTCGAAAGAGAGAGCTATATACAGAAGTGATTACGTGTGAAAAGTATAGATGGATTAGGTCAGAGCGTCTGCGTTGATTTGGTGCGAAAGGGATGCAGCTATAGCTAAGTGCAAGTGTAAGAGCAGTGTAGAGAAGGTTACATACTTGTGCGTGGAATTTTCCACGACAGGCAATGAAACATGAACGAGTGGGATGTGAAATTATGCTGCATTTTATGCTATCGACAAAATTATAATTATTAAACTTTTTAAAACGGACTTGGATGTCTCATGTTTGCTACTCATACTAATTCTAATTGCTTGTAAAATGTTTGTAATTTGCGACAGTTGGAATACAATTCTCTATTCCCGAAAATATTCAAGAAATTGAAACATTCAATTTGAATTGAAACAACAGTTGAAGAAAAAACAACAACAAGGTGAACAACATGATGGTATACATCGATGCTTGATAGTATCATTAAAAAAATGAAACCTAGGCGACGAAAGTGGCAGAAATAATGTATTGTTTTCCTGTATAAATGTACGTGTGATGAAAATTACTAAAAATTAAGATCAAATGCAGCATTGAACAAACCCGAGCAGCCCTTCGTAAAATGGACAAGATACTTGCGAAGGTAATTTCAGATTGCCGCTATACGCATTAAGTTTGCACGTTGCTACATTATTATACATAGATATGTTCTTTTATATTATGTGGAAACTCAGACACTTAAAAATTGTACGTAAAAAGTTGGAAGCTTTTGAAATGTGGTTGTGTGGAAGAATGTTGAGTTTTATGTTTTATTTTTCGACCATTTGATCTGATCAATAGATAAAATCTTAGCGGGTATAGATAAAGTTTAAAGTTTTCTCATTTTAAGGTCATATAATATTTACTTTTTTATATTATTACTTTAAATACATTAACTAAGTAACTATATTGAAAAAAAATCAAATAGGTGCTGACTGTTATATTTGAAGTGAGATAATAAACAGGGACGGACGAGTTATCCCAATTCTGATATGTTAACTCTATTACATATTATGCTACGGTGGAGTACGGACCTGTTACAAAACTTGAACGTTACCTAATTATAGGTACTTTAGACGCGAATCACTGCACTTTAGTTTACTTCTTCATTGATTTCACTTCAAATCACTGATATTGTAACGATCTAGTCGACTGCTCAATCTATAGTGTTCATTTTGGAAGCTCAAACCCCCAGATTATCACTGCTATGATGCGTTTTGTTTCAAACGCGAACATAATATCTATTATAAACGAGCCAAAGCAAAAATAGTACCATGGCTTGCTTCCTTAAGTTACGATGAAACCGAAAAACTTTTCCTGCATATGACATAGACATTAATATAGACAGACACCACGCATTTTGTAACTACTATTCAGACATTAATATGTATAGTGCAAACCCAACAAATCTACTATCTTACCTTTATTTTATTTTAGCCTTAGAATATTATATAATAGTTACATTAATTAGTAAACCGAGCGTCAAATATTTATTGTAAACGCTATCGGTATATTGTCAATGCGAATTAGGTACCCCACACAGGATTACCTAGTGTGGGTGCTAACGGTCAGTAAAAAATTGAATACATATGTTGTTTTCTGGTTAATAAATATTTTTTCATGTTTTTTTCCAAAATCTCGCAAAATTAATACAAAAGTATCGATATCGACATTTGCAATGACCTCGAGGGTGCATCACTAGACTGAGCCCCTGATAGTCGCGGTCTGGTCTTCGGTCGACGCGCAACCGTGAAGCTTGCATAATTACCGCTAACGGTTATACATCGCGGTGTTTCACCGATATTTATATTTAAACCGATATAAATAGATAGAAAATAAAGGAAAACACCGTATCCATATTTAGATATCTAATTCACTGATAAATAAAATTAAGAATAGAACTGTCTCGAATTTTTGTTACCTATTTAAATCCATCTAACATTTTACCTACCATTAGCCATTATTACTTACTACATAATAAATACCACCAACCTTGGGGAAACTCCCTAGAGGGGGTTTCCCCGTGTGTAGAAGTAAATACCTACCTTCTTAAATAGTTATTCAAAGAGTATGAAACCACTACGTTCTGTCGAATTATAAATTTAACCAATCTTCAGTCACAACCACGGAGTCACAGATCCAGGAGTTAAAACACAGGATCGTATGATTCTAGTGAATCGCTATAACCCAAATTTTTTCAATGATTTCCTATTATTGCATTTAGTAAATAAAATAGACAGGTACCTACCCCAGTTATGGTGGGCTTACTTATTCCATAGACAAATAACTACCTAGGTACCTACCTACGAACCAAAAATTTTCTACTGAAATCGAACCAATTAGGTAGGAAAGTACTAAATTATAAGGAAGACATGAAAATGAAGCTGTTTGCATGTAGGTACTTTTAATACTTAAGTAACCTACCTGTCATGTTATGTACCTACCTATGGACTATGACTATGACTGAGGGTCAATAATTCGCGACCAAACAAAAATTTTAGAAATACTGTTTTGGGCAATAATAGTGTTCCGCCGAAGACTAAACCACACTTTGCACTATTTAATTCCCATACCAACTTACTTGAATAAATCTCATACTTATATATACCTACTTACATTTATGTATAGCATAGCTCATAGCTAGGTAGGTACTTAGTTATGTCGACATGTAAAACAATAAAGAAAACCTAGGTATGAATTTTATAGCTGCGTAAAAGTTACATAACCAATATACCTATAGCTACATACAGACCTACCTACCTACTGAAATTGAAATTGTTTTGCGCATTAATGTCAGGCGAACAACAACCAAGAAATACCATCTACTTACGTAGGTACTTCCCTACACTATAATTATTTACTTAAGTATCTATTATCATCCTAATAGGCGTGGTGCCCATGTCTTCGTCCATTTAGATTAATATTTAAAAATTCTGTGGTACCTACCACTACTCTTTGATTTTCCGGAATAAAAAGTAGCCTACTTCATTTTTCTCATAATAAAGTTGAAAACTATAACCCGACTGCGATCGTCTTAATAAACGCTGAAATATTATAGTAAAATTGTTTTTCTGTCGCTTGGTATATTTTAATGTTGTTGTACATTTATATTCGTGAGCTCCGAATTTTCTCCTCTTTCATTTGACATCCCACTCGATATACTCGACTCGACTCGACTTTTATCACGAATCAATTGACACCTCATTCATCAAAATCGTCCCAGTAATTTAGACACTACGGTTGAATACACAGAATCTGCATACAAACATACATACATACATACATACATGCATACATAGACTGCTAAAATCATAACCCTTCCTTTTGGCTTTGCCGTAGTCGGCTAAAAATCGATGCAAAAAATCACGTCGATCCGTTGCTTCGCTGTGACACGATTAATATACGTGTATACCTACCAAGAAACAAATAAGTACACTTGTGCATTTAATATTGGAGTAGGATATTATGACATTATTATGGCAATGGCATAACGTAGTAGGTACTATAAGATGGTACGTACAAGCACTATGCACATATTGCACCTTTGATACAAACACAGTTACAGAGTATCGCTAATATAACGCGTATGAAGATAGGTCAGGAATATGACTATCTCGCAATGGTGCATTCTGCGCAATATGGCTTTATTATATTTTGTATATCTACCTAATGAACGTAAGTACAATATATTATATTCAACGATCCATAGGCTTGAAATTTGTGTGTACTGTAACAATAACAAGTGTAAATTAAAAATTTATAACACCCCCGACAGGTGAAGGTTACCGTAACTAGAAAAGAGCTGATAACTTTCAAACGGCTGAACCGATTTTCTTGGATTATAGCTTAGAGCACTCTCGATCAAGCCACCTTTCAAACAAAAACACTAAATTAAAATCGGTTCATTAGTTTAGGAGCTACGATGCCACAAACAGATACACAAATACACACGTCAAACTTATAACACCCCTATTTTTGGGTCGGGGGTTAGTAAAAACTATATCTTCAACAAACGATTTATTACCATAGACATAAAGGCAAGACTACAAAACAGTAGCAAGACTCCACTCTCCACCGCACCGGTTCATAAAGTAAGAAAAATCTGCTGAGAAGATTCCGAAAAGATAATTTTTGAAAAATTATAATAAGTAAGAACTTCAGAAGACCATAACCTTTTTCATTAATAACATAAAGATGAGGCTTTTCTAGAAATAATATTTTAATATAGGTCACACGCACCCATAATATCAGATGTACCGTGTGCCTACCCAGTATTTTATTACGACTACATTGATGATACCTATTCCTCTATTGTTGTTCTTGTTGACATTGTAACCTCATTAATTTAAGGAGCGACGCGTTTTTTATAGGTAGGTACTCGTACGTCACTATCAATAAAAATAAAGAAGGAAATCGAACAATAGGATGTTGATATTTGGTTAGTGTTCTGCGACACTTTTTATAGTGGCATTTTTCAAAAATCCGTAGGAACTCTATGATTTTCCAGGATAAAAATTATCCACTCTCCAGGTCTTTAACTGTAACCAATGCAAAAAAATCACGTTGATCCCTTGCTCTGTTGCGACGTGATTGAAGGACAAACCAATAAACAGACAAAACAGCAAACAAATACACTTTCGCATTTAATGGTTTAGTGAAAGTTAATAGTGATCTTACAAATTCAACAATTATTGACAGTCAAAAAGTGTAGGCATAGTGATGGTGGTACCTACCTATTTTTAACCCCCGACCAAAAAAGAGGGGTGTTATAAGTTTGTCGTGTGTATCTGTGTGTCTGTGTATCTGTGTATCTGTCTGTGGCATCGTAGCTCCTAAACTGATGAACCGATTTTAATTTAGATTTTTTTGTTTGAAAGGTGGCTCGATCGAGAGTGTTCTTAGCTATAATCCAAGGAAATCTGTTCAGCCGTTTGAAAATTATCAGCTCTTTTCTAGTAACTGTACACTTGTCGGGGGTGTTATAAATTTTTAATTTACACTTGTTGAATAAATAGCTTTAACTTAAATCTAGGTATTTTTATTAGGTAGAACCTTAATTTATCTAATTAAAAAAATCATTTGTAGATATTTGCATCGAAAAATCTAGAAGTTCAAAATTCTCTAAACGAATTGCGAATTCAATACCACCACACAGATTTCGATAGCCAGTTGAAAGTTCGTTGACCGTCTAGAATGGCTTTCTATTTCGTATAAACGCAAGCGCAAGTTTACAGTTTACACTCAACAGACTCAACAATTTTGCAACCAGAGTGCGTGGAATCATATGGAAACTGGAACCTTATCAAAGGGTAGTAGGTACTTGTTATTTGCATCTTGATTTTCTGGGATAAAAGATACCTATCTATTCTATATCCGTCTAAAAGATGCAGGCTTTTCTGTGCCAACTGCCTTTCGTCAAGAACAGTTTAGCCGTTAGCGGGTGGATCGGGAAAAGTTTAAATATAGACATACTTTCGTTTTCATAATAATATTATCTCTCTCATAGTCTCTAACATAATTAACATCAGCCTATTTATTTCCTACTCTTTTCCTCTTTTTACTCTTTTCCATTTCCTACTCCATTGCTTACACACTTCATACCTATTGCGCCTTCCTCATCTCGATACCACACCTGCACCGGTTCTAGCCCTGGTTTTTGATCAGCAGCTTTTGGTCGACGGCCGACGCTCACGCTAAGTATTTCTGTTGAAATACCTAATTAAAAATCCATATTTAAAAACTGCTGAGGTCGGTACGTGTCGAGGTATGGAAAGTGCCAAATTCTCAAAATCTTCCGTGTACAAAGTAGGACTTAAGTCAGGTTTAACAGCTAGCACGTGGAAGACAAGGCCGAAAGGAGACGTCGGCTTCAAAGGCTACAAATTCAACACTTTGTTACACAACTTTGAACTTTAACTGAGAGTAATAAAGCTTAAAACCACGTGATCTAATGATTTCTGTTCAACTATTAGGTGATAGTGGAAAAGCTGTTATGTAAATTGACTGGTTTTTGTCTACTATTCACTTGGATTGGCACTCGTCAAAACTGCTTCGTTGGTCTACTAGTTAGCATTTTCGACTGCGGATGACGAGGTCCTGTGTTTGATTCCCGTTCTATTCTAGGCTATAATTGGGTTTTCTGTTAAGAAGTTCTCAGGTATTAGCCCGGAGCACATACAACTATTACTATACCAAATAAAATCCGTACCTTCTTTACTAACGATAAAGCGTTCTGTTCTGATTTAGGCGCTTAGAGTGGCTTAGACTTAGATAATGCAATTGATCAGAAAATGATTTTATCATGCACCTGAGTGTGGCATCCTCTGCGTTTTGTAGGCTATGGAAACATAGGAATAGGTGAAATGCTTAGAATGCTATGAAAAGTTCAATCCAACCCATACAATCCACTAGTCCTAACTCCTACAGCTTATCCCCGTCACCCTATCTACCTAGGACCATGGTTCCTGTCTCAAAAGACAAGACGGCTAGTCAGGTTAGCAACCCTATTCTAAACGAGAACTCGGAGGACCATAAAAGTAGACAAGCAAAGTAAGAGGTACCTATGTTGGTTTTTGACATTATTCAAATGAATAAATTGAACGCGCATTAAGTACACAAGGTCATTTGATCATGAACCTGATGCATGGGCATTCTTTAATTCGGTAACTTGTTATAGGGCTGGCATCAAGTTATCACCTTATTTTAAAAAACCGGCCAAGTGCGAGTCAGACTCGCGCGGCGAGGGTTCCGTACTCGAGTATTTTTCCCGACATTTCGCACGATATATCAAAAACTATTATACATAAAAATAAATAAAAATCTGTTTTAGAATGTACAGAATACCCTACCCTTTCATATAATAAATACCCCACTTGGTATTATTAGTTATCTTACTTATTATATAACTCAGAGCATAATTAAAATCAGACGTCCAATGCATAGTAAGTGATATCTATTATAGATAAATAACATAAAACCAGCAGCTATAAATAAATGGAAAAACATGGATAAAATTGAACGCACTGACCTTCAGAGTTCAGACATGTGCACGTAAGTGAATTATCATAATAGGTTGTCTATTAATTAATTTATACTTACTCTATGCTATTGCAAACTAGTATAATTAGCAACAAAGCTAGGTTTAGTAGCTTGTACTGGCGAGTGGCGGGTGCAAAGTTGCAAACCTAGTTTTGTTGCCGACTGCACCTATAATGCAATTTTAATGTTTACATATTAGGTACTTAGGTAGGTAAATACTTTAATTTTATAGGTAGGTAGGTACATATATATTTATTTGGAGCGATTCAGGAGGTCGGGCATTCGAGCCCGGGCAGCATCTCTAATTTTTGGAGTTATCCATGTTTTAACTTTTAGATAGGTAAGTAGGTACGTTATAGAAAAAAAGAAAGTTAAAGAAAGAAAAACTGTTTATTTGGTTCCACAAACATAATATGTTATCTACATACATAATATAAAATAAACAAAATCACTTCTTCAATATGATATCTAATATCACTTGCTTTAGCGATGAAGGAAAACATCGTTAGAAAACCTGTATGTCCGAGAGATCTTCATAACGTTCTCAAAGGTGAAGCCTGCCAATTCGCACAGGATCAGTGTGGCGGATTGTGGTCTAACCCTTTCTTATTCTAAGAGGAGACGCAAAAGTATACTCAGTAGTGGGCCGGCGATCGGTTCATCATGGTGATGATAGTGAGGTCCATAAGTATATTAATGTACTAGGTAAGTACTAACTGATGAGTGAGTCGCAATCCGTAGATATATCTTCCTAATTTATTGCCTTGTGTGCCTATGTATACAGGGTGTTTGGTAATTAGTATATAATGACGACACGTACCCATGCTACTTTGATCTGATAAATACAATGCTGAAGTAAAATGATGAAATAAAATTATAAAAATTCCCATACAACATTTAAATTTTTTTAATGTCCAAGTTTTCATGGCCCTAACGTGCTCTAACTCACTGAGATCGTTGGCTTTGGCCTATCTAAAGATGGCCAACGATCTTAGTGAGTTAGGGCACGTTAGGGTCATGAAAACTTTGACATATTTTTTTTTTTTTTATGGAAATTTTTATAATTTTATTTCGTCATTATACTTCAGCATTGTATTTATCAGATCAAAGTAGCATGGGTACGTGTCGTCTTTATATACTAATTACCAAACACCCTGTATAATATGATATTTGTCAAATACTGAACAAAATAATTTATAATACCTAACAGGTAGGTAACGCAGGTATACCTGAGTGAATAAGGATTCGTTAAGTGGGTTGGTGTTTTCCGTGACCATGCAAACATTACAATTTACTTTTGTCCGATGCCATTTACGTCACGTCACGTTGTGGTAATATGTAATGTAAGTACTTGTGGACAGTGACGTCAGGAAAGACAAGTTGCTATCTTGCTATCACGGATGGAAAGGGTTTCAACTGACGTAGATAAGCCATAGATAAGTACATATTAAGCTCGAGTCATACCTACCTAAGTAGATAGAATTTCAAAGGACGATGTTACCAATTTGTATCATTTTATTTTTAACTAGCTGATGCCCGCAACTTCGATCGCGTTGATATAGGTTTTTTTTAAATCCCGTAGAAACTATTTAACTTTCCGGGATAAAAAATGCACCGCCCGCCCTCCCTCTGATAAACATGCAGGAAAAGCCAGCCACCAAGCAAGCAAAACGCACCACCACCACGCAGCACCACACAATTTCCAAAACCACTCGATGCACTTTTCGCCCCGACATCGACATCGGAGCATCCTCAGAAGATGTAGACCTTACAATGCCTAATTGCAAAGGATGTAAGTTGACAACAAATCAGCTATAAAAGTACGCCTTTTGCATCCTGTGAATACAGTAAATAACAATCTATGTATATCAAAGGATCCAATTTCCGACTACAAAAGAATCAATGCATACAAAGCATGAGCCGCAGTTACTGGTAATCGCCTGGTAATAAAAATAATGATACTTATTTGCAAAAATGATATGAGAACGTTGAAATACCTAGGTATATACGGTATAACTATACATATATAACGAATATAAGCAGTTGTATAAATCCGAACATTAATATTAGATAAAGGCTGTTTTACGCCGGAGCAATAACATGCGACAATGCGGCATGCTAGAAAAAGGAAACACTAATTTGGCGGCCTGCAGCATTCTATGTTATGCAAAGACATTATTGCACGGTATATTCAAATTACCGTATTTTGATCGATGCTGCCCTTTGCATGCCGCAATGTTGCACTATACTGTTCTGGCGTAAATGAAGCTTTATATGTACATACTTATCAATTTATCTTACAATTTAACGATTAGCGTCCTTAAATACTCACGGTACTAAAAACATAACATGTATGTAAAATTATATAGGTACTCGTATGAAACATATAGGAATGTATCTATTTTTATATCATGCGACTTGTTTCTAAAATAGATACAGACGGTGTGATTAATTCTTCTTCCTCATACTTTACGTTAAACAACATGTTTAGCTATTTTGAACAGTTCGTAAATTATGAAAGTTTATTTTCATACTCTTCAAAATAACTGTTTAATTTTCGTCGGTGGTTTATTTAAATAGAAAATAATACCTATACATACAATAAATAACTTTGTTGAATTATCTAGTGACAAAAATTGGTCAAGTGCGACTTGAACTCGCAAACGAAGGGTTCCGTGCCATCGTACAATAACACTTTTTTTATGGCACTTTTTTGAATTTTTTACTAAGTATTTGTTGTTATAGCGACAGTAAAAGTACACGTTCTATATAAATTCCAACTCTACCTATTACGGTTCACGAGGTACAATCTTATGACAAACAGATGGGCACAGACGGATGGACAACGGAGGCTCAGAAATAGGGTCCCATTGGCAGTTGGCATCCTTAGGGTACGGAACCTTGAAATAGGTGCAAAAAGGAGGAGGTTATTTAAACGATTGTTAACGAGTACCTGTGCATGGATCAGCCAATAGGTCGAAGACGCAGACGGCATAAGAAGTTCCAACTGACTTTTAGTTTTTAGAAAGCACTCAGGCCATTGTGAATTAAAATATTAAAAAACCAGAAACAATTGCATACAGTATTATTCAAATGAATATGAATAATGGTACCTTACTATCTATATTGACATACGCACAGTAGGTACTCAGCAGTCTATTATTGTATTATGGTTTTATTTAATACTATAAATAGCTGTACAACCTTGAAGTAAACCTTGTTAGAAAATACGCATCTTTAAACACATAAACACTTACATACAAAGTGGTATAAATAATAATACCTACTGAGATAAGAATTGTATTTACAACTTGCTATATATTTATGTTCTAGTACTTAGTTACGAGTAGATCTGCATAATATTATGTGTTAAATTTCATACGAGGTTTATGTGTGTCAGCCAGACTATAATTGACTAAGTTTAAGGGCGCTAAGAATCATCCATTTAAAGCCGGTCAAGTGTGAGTCGGACTACACACGAATAGTCGTATAATATATTTTAACACTTTATGTTCAACACTGCAAGTTAACGACGGACAGCGCCTTTGTATAATCACTAAATCAATCAGCAAAGAACTAATTATGTTCGTGAACACATTTTATTTTTTATGGAACCACAAATTCATGGTTTTTGGATTTTTTCCTTTATTTGTGCTATAAGACCTACCTACCTGCCAAATTTCATGATTCCAGGTCAACGCGAAGTACCCTATAGGTTTTTCTTGCCAGACATGATAAACAGACAGACCGGCAGACAGACATCAAAGTGATCCTATAAGGGTTCCTTTTTTCCTTTTGAGGTACGGATCCCTAAAAGTAGAAATAAATATACTTAAGAGGGCTCTCTCCGTCACTCGTTTCCACTCGTTTCATACAATCGTAGTTCCAATTTCATTTGAATATTAAGCAACCAAAGTCCATGAAATTTTGCAGACATATTCTAGAAACTAATATCTATGTCTGTGGTTTTCCAGATTTCTATTAAAATATTCGGTTTCAAAGTTACGCGGTCTTGAAAATTTCATACAAATATTTGAGCCCCTGTAATTTTAAAACTACATATTTTAAGAAAAATCTAAAACACCACAGACACAGATATTAGTTTCTAGAATATGTCTGCAAAATTTCATGGACTTTGGTTGCATAATATTCAAATGAAATTGGAACTACGATTGTATGAAACGAGTGACGGAGAGAGCCCTGTTAAGTATAACTGACATTTTTATATTTTTGCAGTCACATGAATTTTGGACTTGAGGTCCTAGCTCGTATTATTAATTACTCACTTGTTGTAACGATTATCATTATTATAATTAATTGCATTTTAAACGGTTGTGAATTGTGATCAGGTTACGCAAGAATAGTCCAGTATGATCTTGTAACTTACTGGGGCTTACTTGTAACTTACTTAGTGTGAGTTTACTTTTCATTTTGTTCAAGGTATAAAAATACATCTTTTATATTATAATATACTGATATCTAGGTATGTTTATCATAGATGTGTAGAAAATCGTTATCTAACATAAATTCCTGTGGTTGTAATTCAGTATTTTTGTATTACATTTCCTAGTCTTCTTCACTAATACGTAATTGAGATTACTTTGTTCAAGAAAACACCTTACACGTGGACGATAAAGATTCAATATTTTTACTCGACTTATTCAGTAGGAGTAATTATACAAAGTATGTAATAAGTATGATTTACGAAGAACTCGAACAAACACAAATGCAAATAAACATTTAGTAAATAAAAAAATAAATGTTATACTTTTACTGCGGATGTATTTTAAAACCACGTTTAAAACCAACAAAAATGCACAGAGTTTTAATGAATTGGCCATTATTGAACTAATGAGTTGACATAAGACGAACTGACATGTACACATTTTTCACTCCACACTTAAATTTAAGAAAGCTATAAAAACGAAGAGGTCAAAATAATCTCCATCACTAAAAATAAAATCTTAGTATTGGTCAGTCTACACTTAAAAAGAAGGAATAATCATTTATTGTGCTAATAAGTTAGACCTAAGTCTCTATATAAACCAAATTCACAGGTCTTTGCCCCAGAAAACATCCGCGATACTTATAGACCTGGCAGTACTGTTAAGTTTAGAGATTGGTGTTAGCAGAATCAGCTCTAAATGCAATACCAGTGTATTTAAATATTATTTATTATCTCAAACGAAAATCAGCAAGACCGAATTAGCCTTAGCAAATTCCTCGACCGCGCGGCGCTGTATTTCCAATTCCCATGTCTGTGCCAGCACTGCGTAGTTAAAACATATAAAAATAAACACAGTATTACATGCAAAATTTTCTCTTATATACTTTCCATAAAGTATAGATTACTTTACATCGATTTGTTAATGTACGCACGTTAACCAAATCTGGTGAGAACTGTGGACGCGCTGCCAGTTGACGTAAAATAATGTGTTCGAAATTTAAAACAAAGAAGAAATCTTCAGTAGGACTAGTCATTTTTGATAGCAATAATTATAGTATGACGATCGTAATCACCTCTGATTTGCTGACTGACACTCTCTCGCCCTTGGTTAAAATTCATAGTTGCACCAAGAAATGCAAGAATAGCATTTGTTCAGCCTGTTACAATTGTACCTACTTGTAAAAGAAGAGTACATTAACTTACGCAAAATGTACGGATACACGTGACTGGTCTATTTTTATCTTACCAATATTACTCTAAGAGGAACCTAGGAAGATGGCCTGTGCCAACTAAAAACAGGGTTCCCAATTTCCACTTTCCACCACTGCAATTTATGGAACATAAATATACTGAATTATGAAATAAATTAATAGAGTGAAATACCTGTTTTTTTATTTTACCTTTAAATTAAATACTTACACCGAGGCAAAGTAAAAAAAGAACATTTCTTAGAAAAGGCTTTAAGACATTTCTTAGAAAAGGCTGTGCTTTTATCCGCCTACTCATAGGTTTAAAAATATTTAAAAATAATTCCCAACCAGCATCGGTTTATACTTTTAGAAAATCTGCTAGTACTTAATTAACTTTTTTTTATTAAAGTATTTTCGGGAAAAAAATATCTCAGCTATTTAAAAAGAATAGCAGTAACTATGACAACTAAATAAGATTGGCGAAACAACTATATTCCACCCACTATAAGTAGGCCGGATTCAAGTTAGGTTTTAATTTATCTGTCTTCTTTATTTATTACAGGTTCAGTATATCCTCGTGCCCACTAGTATGAAAGATACGACTGTGTGATATACGACGAAGTGTGAACTTGCTTTGCGCGTGCATCAAAAATATTACGTAGATGTTAGAAATGTATCCATCTGAAGCATGCCGTATTGTCGCATATTGTTGCTCAGGCGTAAAACAGCCTTAAATTATAAGCATTTCAGTTCTTCGTGAACACTGAAGTTTATTTAAATTTTTATATTAATAGATTACTAATACAGTACACATAATATTAGGTATATTAAAGTAGCCTTGCTCTTTAACAACTAAGCCATTTTCACTTTATGGGCAATAATAAAATGCGTCATATTTTTATGCGAAAAATAACATGAAGTGGACTACACAGAGATAAAATTGTTTTGAACGCAATATGAGCCCAAAATAGCTAATCTATACGCATGTTGGATCCCATATATGATATACCTAGGTATCTTGTTGTGATAAAGACAGTGATCTACGCAGTAGATATTTAGGTACGGTACCTGTATAATTTACCTACGAAGTAAATATTATTTAATCTGTGACTGTGGGCACCCGTATACTGGACTTGTAGGCTAGAGAAAAACGCTGGGTTCGAATTCGTCATTACACATTTCTTTATTCGCTCAGTTTGGTCTGCATCGTCCCTTCGTGCAGATGAGATTGCAGTCAAAATCTAACTCTAAATCGATTAAAGTAAAAATAAAACGAGGTCAACTGCGAGTTAGACTCACACACGAAGGGTTCCGTTCCGTACTATCATACTAGAAACAGCACTTTTTCCATGGCGGCAGATGGGACGGACGGATGAACAGCGCAGCCTTAGTAATAGGGTCCTGTTGGCACCCTTCGGCTGAGGAACCCTAAAAATGACTGCGACATACATTACCTAGTGGACATGACGGACTAAAAAGATCGTCTGTTCATTCATACTGAACCAAATAAAAATTGTCAAAAGAAAAATAAAACCGACTTCAAAAACCACAAACACTAAAAAGTAAAAAATGATTTTTGTTTCTACACGTGTAATGTTAGATTTTACTTTGCTCGCTCGACTTCATACATAAGATTCCGACGAATTGAATTTTTATTGAATTGGTTAAAAATATTATAATATAATTTATGTTTTTCACTCCAGCTCCGTGACCTAATTGTAGGACGCCTTGACATTTCAAGGACGGGAGGTCACCGGCTGCCACCCCAATGGATAACTGGCAGGGGGCCAAATCAATAGATGAATGGAGGACACATGATTTTTTTTCAGTCTAACTACTACGTCTTAGTAAAAATCCTAAAGGCCGTTTTACACCGAAACAACAACATGCGAAAATGCGGCATGCTATTATACAAATGGAAACATTAATAAACAGCCGCCGAGGCAATATCGCGATTACGGTGCGACAACCTATTGAATTCTTGATAAGTAAATTTTTAGGGTTCCGTACCTCAAAAAGAAAAGCGGAACCCTTATAGGATCACTTTTAGGTCTATCTGTCTGTCTGTCTGTCCGTCGTCCGTCCTAGAAACCCTATAGAAAACCTGTAGGGTACCTACTTCCCAGTTCCCGTTGACCTAGAATAATGAAATTTGGCAGGTAGGTAGGTCTCATAGCACAAGTAAAGGAATAAATCCGAAATTCGTGATTTTGTGCTTACATCACAGAAAAAAAAATTATAAGTTTCAATTTTCAAAGTAAGATAACTATACCTACCAAGTGGGGTATCATAATATGAAAGAGCTTTTGCCTGTGTATTCTAAATCATATTTTTACTTAGGTATATATATTTTTTTGCATAATAGTTTTTGATTTATCGTGCCAAATGTCGGAAAAAACCCGAGTACGGAACCCTCAGTGCGTGATTCCGACTCGCACTTGGCCGGTTTTTTATATTATTGCAGCATGCAGTCACACGAGGTGGTGCAGTCCTGTAGCATGCCTCAATGTCGCACTGTGCCACTACGCTGCTCTGCCGTAAGACGGTTTTTATCTTTTTACCGGGCTATATAAAAATCTTTGTAGGGTAATTTTTAGCCTCCTATGTATGTTTGAAGTATACGCCATGGCCGCAGCTCGTAATACCATAATTTTTTACTTTTAATATCTACAGGTCCGTCCATACTACGATATAGTATTGGAAAATGGGTTTCCTTGACATAATGACCCGATTAGGGAAGGAAAGACGCGGAAAATCGATACAATAATGTTTTTGTTGTTCATGTTTAACACGTTCACTGCGTTACGCGGTGGATTAGACCTGATACGATACTGCCATTCAGTGCGGGAGCTAAAAACTCGTGTCGTCTCGTTTTTGCGAAGCAATTTTTTCGTACATTTTTACATTTTAGAATGAAACGATTAATGTAGGCCTATATAATGACTTCTAACCTACTCAGATTTATAATAAAATTGTAAGAGATTTTTTCCACCTCAGACCGACAGAACAGCAAAATTTTACTTTTGGTGCGGTACGAGATGCATTAAATCTCTAAGCATCTCGGACGCGTTGAGTCGATGAATTATGACTAGTGTTGGGTTTGTTTTAACAAGTAACGAACGTAATAATTACTCTTGAATATGAATTTTAACTTGACCGCGCACAGGAAAAGCGCATTTTCGATTATAATGCTAACAAAAAATGTATTGATTATAGCGATCAAATGTCTGCTTATTAATGGGGGTATACTTATTAATACATTAAAAGGGGGTTTAAAATGGTACCGAGAACTGATGATGGAAATAATTTTTGGAACAGCCGTAACAAACGCTTGGGTTGTTTTTAATATGAAAAATGAAAAAAAAAATGACCAAAAAAAAGTTTCTCGAAGATATTATTAATAATTTTACTGGAAGT
This sequence comes from Maniola jurtina, assembly GCF_905333055.1. Taxonomy (NCBI): domain Eukaryota; kingdom Metazoa; phylum Arthropoda; class Insecta; order Lepidoptera; family Nymphalidae; genus Maniola; species Maniola jurtina. The sequence goes on from NC_060044.1 coordinate 5,276,527, forward strand.
TTGACGAATGCAGAACCGTGTCCTAATATTTCAAATACACATAAATATTTAATCGGGAATAAAAGTAAAAGATGCGTTGGTTGTTACGAAAAACATAGAAAACTATTATCAAGCAGAGAAGCAGAAAAAAAAAAACAAAAAAAATTAAGGGTTTCTGTCAAATGTGCAATAAAGCTTTGTGTCTAAATTGTTTCAATGAAAAACATTAAAATTCTTTTTTTTTTTTTTTTTTGGATAAAACATTTCTCGATACTTTTTATTATTTCATTTCCCAGCCCTATTTTTTTATCGATATTTAAGAATTAAGTGCGATACGTGATCAAGATCACCTCGTATTTTTTTGTCATTATGTGCGGTACGAGATGAGAAACAACTCGTAAAAGTTTTTTACTTATTTTCTAGGTAAAATTTTAAAATATCTTTAGGCGGGGCGGATTACATACTAAAGAAACATTAATTTATCGATTGATTTGATTAAATTTTATTTGTCATTAAAATTCATAAAAATCTAGATGTTCAAAATAATCTTAGCATACGAGGTGCCTTACATCGCTTTCCGATCTAACGCAAAAACCAATACGCTGTGATTTCTGCCTCGTAACGCACCTGCTTATAGATAGCCAAAATTGTACCCGCAGTAAACGTGTTAAAGACCTACCGCGATTATTTTATAAATAGATGGGCAAGTAGGTTTTCTTCTTTAGTTAAGAATTAGTAGTTAGAAGTATCTCATGATATTTATTATGATGATTATGATAGTATTATGATGATTAATTTTGTAAGATAATAGGTAGGTAGACTTTTCTGGATTTAACTAAATTATACTTTACTATAGTGCTAGTCAATCAATACGCAGATTTGCCAGAATGTTTAAATATTCCATTATACTTATAGGACCCAGGTAAGTAGGTACCTACTATAAATAATACATAATTAAAATATTTAAACCCTAGATTGTAGAATGGTTATCGGTGGTAGCGTAGCGCAGACCAATCCTTAATCTAAGATTTAAACATCGTATAAAAAACTAAACAAAAACACACATAGGTAAGTCGAGGTTATATTTTATGTATGATTATCAAATATCTAACTTGACGGAGGGACAGGAGGAGGACAGTGTTTTTCCGTATCAGATTCAGCACTGAGTTCATTGACCTTTATCGACCGTTGACGTCACGAACTATAATTCTTTGCGGCAGGTTACGTTAAGCCATTTTGGCTTTTGCAGATTTAAAATAAACCATATTACAGGTACCTACTTACTTAGAACTAAGTTAGGCAATTTAGGAAAATGAGAAAATAAGAATATTGGTAGGTACTTAGTATTTAACTATTTACTATTTACCTATTCATAAATCTACTCAGTTAAGTACCTACCTACAATTTTCAATCAAAAAATTTTCAAAAAGTACTTACCTATCGTTTGTTTTAATAAATTAAGGTATATGATGTTAAAGTTTTATCCCAAAAAATCAAGAGTTCCCACGGGATTTTCAAAAACCAAAATTCACGTAGATGAAGTCACGAGCATTTTTTTTTATTTATTTTTTACATTGTATTCTTAGCGCCCTGAAGTCTTGGCGACTTGTCTGGGCGCTGCACATTCCTCTAAAAATTAACTATATGAAATACGGGTGAGACTATTATTATTTATATAATTTATTTATATTATTTATATTTTACATTATTTATATAATTAATAAATAATAATTGAAATAAGTACCTTTTAGACCGGTTAACTAAGTCCTCCCTACCTACTTACTTAAGTATTTTATACTTAGATCCAGGATAGCGATATTTCCCTCCTAATAATTTAATTGTACCTATCTACCAAACACTTATCTACGTATCTACTTACTTATCGTTTTAACATAAGATATTAAATTCCGATCGATGTTACAATGAGATTAAATAAACTACAATCAGTTGATGTTATGATAAGATAACCTTTTATCACACAGGTAGGTAGGTTCCTACCCATCTACGTCTTATTTTTCGAAAAATTCGTGATGTAAGATACCATCTTGATGGTCAATATTGATAATTATAATATCATCAATAAAAAAAATTATAGGCCACTGGCTAATCAATACAATAAACAAAGAAAATTATTGTGTAAATAATATTTACAAGTCATTCACAATAAACACGTCAGAGGTGTTAATTTTTTATTTATTTTTTGTGGAAAACTGGAATTGTCACGTCAAGTCGGTCGGTGTGAATGAAAATCAAGAACATAGCTACCTCATCGCTTGTATTTCGTGAATCGTCAAAGCTAGTTCAGTTAGTTTCATCAAAGCTTCAGTAAGTAAAACTAAGGCTGCGCTCACTTCGCATGCGTTTTCATACGAAATAAGTGCGATCACGTACAAAGACGCATCAACGATCCCGATCCTTCAACTATTAAGACGTAGTGACCCTCCTTTACTGTCTTGTATAGGAGCGTCACACTGGATGGGATGATTAGCTCGCATCCAGTGTGTGAGGCTCCCATAGGATCCGAATCTACAAGAAAGGTAGGTACCTGAGTATGTCTAACATGGATTTCCATTGGATAGAGTGGATCAATTAATGAATGACTGAATGATTTATTCAATAAAATGTAGGTACGAGTATAATATGTTGAAATAATGTCTGATGACAATAAGATAATGAGATGATGAGTAAGTCAGTGACACTATGCCTCATCATCAACCCATCGCCGGCTCACCTCAATGAAAAAGGTTGGCCGTAGTCCACCACGCTAGCCAAGGATGGTATGCAGACATCGATGTACCTATGTAGACTTCACACACCTTTTTGAGAGCATTATAAGTAGAAAATCTCGGCATATACATGTTTCCTCGCGATGTTTTCCTATGACACTACCGACTTAATAAGAAGTAGGTAAGTAAAGTAACGTAAATAAGGTGATAATGATAATTTACCTAATTAATACCTGGCTATCAGCTATCACCATTCCCTGCTATCCTAACTATGGTACCTATCTATGACACTAGTAGGCAAGCAAAGTAACGTAAATAAGGTGATAACTTACCTAATTAATACCTGGCCTCATAAAAGATTTAAAACTGGTGAATCATTTAGATAGCGTTTATAAATGTTTATTATATGGCTTATATAGCTACTTAATGACTTTAATCTACGCTTATAAAGATAATTTATAGCCGAAAAGGAAGGATTTAAAATAAAACAAACAGGTCACGGATTAATATTATGATGCGATTTATTATAAATATAAATATAGGTAAATAAGACTTAACGAAAAATATTTTTTTTGTTATGCCGCATTATAATGATGAAGTATTAAAGGTACGTTGTTACTTACATCACAAATCCATAAGAAGATTCTTTTTTTTTAAGTTTTTACGTACCATACAATGGAAATACATGCTTACATTAATCAAGATAAACGTAAACGTAACCTACGTACGTACGTACGTAACGTAAACCTGCCTAGCAATCAAAATAATAAGTAGGTAGGATATATATGTAGAAAAAACTTGAGTAAATCCTAAAGTCTCTACGATTTACGTTATCACAATCTTCTACTTACACTGCCATTTGAAAATATTGTATTTCGTCCTCTAGCGCAACGGCTTCCTTTGTTTCTTCTAACGCTGCTCTTTCCGGTGCGTGGTCGCCATTCTGGTAGCTTAGAACTTAGGTTGAAATCTATAAAGCGCACTTTGCTTAGACTTAAGTTCCAGTTAAAGAGAGACAGATTTATGCCAGTGGTATGACGCTGTATCATTTTAACACTGTTTTAACAGGGCTCTCTCCGTCACTCGTTTCCACTCGTTTCATACAATCGTAGTTCCAATTTCATTTGAATATTAAGCAACCAAAGTCCATGAAATTTTGCAGACATATTCTAGAAACTAATATCTATGTCTGTGGTGTTCCAGATTCCTGTTAAAATATTCGGTTTCAAAGTTACGCGGTCTTAAAAAATTTCATACAAATCTTTGAGCCCCTGTAATTTTAAAACTACATATTTTTAGAAAAATCTAAAACGGATGGAAACGAGTGACGGAGAGAGCCCTGTTAAGTCTGAGCAAAGTGCGCTCTATAGATCTCAGCCTTAGGAGTTAGGACCCAAACTCCTACCGGGAACTACTCGTATGTGCCGTACTCTTTGCCACTCCAAAACTCTCTAATATCAAATTTTTTTTTTATTTTTTTATATCTAAAGGGATGAAACTGATTGATTGATGTCAGCTGGATCTAGTTTGAGATTTTTCCTAAATAGCTCTATCATATAGATCTTCCCTAACATGAATGATTTTTAGAAATCCTAATGGATATTTTGAAAAAACCTTTTACCAAGCAGGCGAAATTCGAAGCTTAGCGGGAAAAGGTAGTAGGTACTAGTGTACTACCTAGTACCTAAATAGGCACAATTCAAAGCCGAAAAAGGCTTTATGAGCAGGTTTTACTCATCTATATTTTTTGTAGAAAAATATATCTAGTTTACATGTTCTACATATATTTTTCTAGAATTTACTGCTTACCTACAAAAATGATTAGCGTCGTTATTGTTGACATCACTATCACATGACACTCTACTGTCACATGCTACTACCTACTACGTTATAGGCATAGACCTACGATTTTTCGCTACGCTCATAAATTTATGGTTATAGGTATCTATTTATTAGTAAGTCAGAAACTTTATTACCTACGTATCACGATTATTGCAAGGATAGGGATAAGAAATAAAATCACAAACATAAATGGTATAATTTTTGTATTAGATAAGTATTGAAATTATTAACAATTAAATGTACTGACTAATAAAACCGAAATCCAGTTTTCGACGTTTCATCACGTAATGGAGCATTTTTGGAGTCCAACAACATCGAAGATCGAGATATTCAATGCTCGACGCAGCGAACATATTCGAGGCATCAACCCTTGACTGCGCGGAAGTCCGAAGAAGTCACTAGAAGCAGTCGAGGAGTATAATATAGCGCTGACCAACCGTGGTTCTTCAATGGTACGCCAGTACCACAGCCACAGGCGAGTTGATCTCCGGTGGCATTCGCGCTAACACCTGCTACGACGCTACAAGGAAGGCAAAGGAACAGGACTCCGCAATATATGTATATAACTAACTGAGTCATATAATTGTTGTTATACTGGGTATATTTTAATGTCAACAGGTTCGAAGCATCTAACCCTCGACTGCGCGGAAGTCTGAAGAAGTCACTAGAAGCAGTTGACGAGAACAAGGAACAATATACCACTGAGCAACTGCGGTTCTTCACCGGTACGTCGAGTTAATGTACGATAGTACAAAATTACCTAGTGCATGTGATACACTATACACTAACAGAACAATGGTATAAATTACATCATAGTAATTATTACCGTAGTATTATTATCATAGTAATTAAATTAGCATTAATTGGTTATTTTGTAATGCCGAGAAAAGTAACAAGTACATTGAATTGAAGAAATAGGGAACCAATTGATATCGAATAAAAAAATAGTGAAATTATAAAGATTTCCGACAGGTTTAAATTATATTAAACAAACGCCTGTCAAGTTCTAAAGAAACATCAAAATTTCTTTATGTCAAATTCAAAACTAAAAGAAAGCTAAACAGTTCAACAGTAGCTTGAGCCAAGTAAGAATTTTTATAATTTTTATAAACTCCGACGATGAGGAGACAACCTCTCATCTTATTCGATTAGATCTGTGTGATTTAAATAATTGAGCGAAATCCCTCCGTCTCAACTCTAGAAACATTGCTAACCAAGGAAAATGAAAAGAATTTCAGAAACCATGGATAAGTTTTTCGAATTGCCTTCAAAAATTAAAAACAAACTTAATAGTTCAACAGTAGCTTGAGCCAAAAAAGATGGCATCTTATATATTCACAAACTCCAATGATGATGCGATAATCTCTTATTTTATCAAATTAGAAGTGTGTGATTTAAAATAATTGAGCAATATCCCTCCGTCTCAACACTAAAAACATTTCTAGCTAAGGAAAAGGAAAAGAATATCAGAAACCATGGATAAGTTTTTCGAATTGCCTTCAAAAATCAAAAACAAACTTAATAGTTCAACAGTAGCTTGAGCCAAAAAAGATGGCATCTTATATGTATATTCTCAAACTCCAATGATGATGCGATAATCTCTTATTTTATCAAATCAGAGGTGTGAGATTTAAAATAATTGTGCAAAATTCCTCCATCTCAATACTAAAAACATTGCTAACCAAGGAAAAAGAAAAGAATATCAGAAAATTATATATGTTTTCAAATAGTCTTCAAAAATTAAAAACAAACTAAATAGTTCAACAGTAGCTTGAGCCAAAAAAGAATTGCATCTTATATATTCACGAACTCCAATGATGATGCGACAACCTCTTCTTTTTTTTATTAAATTAGAGGTACCTATGTGATTTAAAATAACTGAGCAATATCCCTCCGTCTCAACACTAAAAACATTTCTAACTGAGGAAAATGAAAAGAATATCAGAAACCATGGATGAGTTTTTCGAATTGCCTTCAAAAATTAAAAACAAACTTAATAGTTCAATAGTAGCTTGAGCCAAAAAAGATGGCATTTTATATATTCACAAACTCCAATGATGATGCGACAACCTCTTCTTTTATTAAATTAGAGGTATGTGATGTAAAATAATTGAGCAGTATCCCTCCGTCTCAAAACTAAAAACATTGCTAACTAAGGAAAATGAAAAGAATATCAGAAACTATAGATAAGTTTTCGAATTGCCTTCAAAAATTAAAACAAACTAAACAGTTCAACAGCAGATTGAGCCAAGAAAGATGGCATCTCAAATTTTCACAAACTCCGATGATGATGCGACAACCTCTTATGTTATTAAATTAGAGGTGTGTGATTTAAAATACTTGAGATAAATCCCTCCATCTCAACACTGGAAACATTGCTAACCAAGGAAAAAGAAAAGATTATCAGAAACTATAGATGAGTTTTCAAATTGCCGCCAAAAACTAAAAAAAAATCTTAAGCTTAAGTACTTTGCAAACCTCTCCTCGGTATTTTCTTCATATAATAAATGCTAAGTCTGTAAGACTGTGACTAACTTGTCATCGGCTGTAACCCATTACATTGTTGGCGCAAGTCGGTTGCGATTTGTTCTAGAAGCAAGAAAAAGCTTAATGAATCCAGAACCACGGTGAAAAACGAATGCTGTACGAGCTACTACTTACCTAATTCGGAGGTCTACGAGGAGTACATCAGTAGCTTCACATCGTGCTCTCATCATCATAAGGTCAAAACAGCCACAAGTAAGCATTATTTTATGTGTAACATTTGTATATTTTTGTAGCTAACTGTACATTTTATTTTTATACAACATTCTGTAACCGAATGTATTTAGATAAGACATTGGAAAGTACCAAATTATTGATAATAAATTAGTAAGAGTCCAGAAAATGTTTGTTTACTTTCACTAATTGTTTTCAATTGTTCTGATTTTAAAAAGTCCTCCACCCACTCAGTATGTCAATCTTAATCCTATACTCTTTGTTATAAGTCTTATTCCTAGTCTTCGTTATAGTTAACAGTGTACACTCCTGTTTACAAAGAGTAAGGCATAATTTCAATAAATATCTATTTTCTTCGCCAAGCTCTTGTAAATAATTTCAAAACTTCCTTCTGGACACCCAAACTTGGCTTTTTTATTGAAAGAAAAAATGGCTCTTACAATCAGCCTAGAAATGGCGGAGCGCATGCTCATAAAATTCAACGGAAACAAGAGCAAATTATACGAGTTCTTGGATAATTGTGATAAGGCAATGAGTCTCGTCGACCCACAATACAAAGAAATATTATCTAAATTAATCGAAACCAAAATCACGGATAATGCACGTGCTGTTGTACGAAACTAAGAATTCCCATCCTGGGACACCCTCAAAACTATAAAAGGATTTTCGTTGCCCATTAAATAAATAAATCGAAATTGAAAACTCATCTGGACGCGTACTCAGAAAAAAGGACCGTAGGACATTGGCAGCTAGAACTAACTGCGTGTAAGCAAGATTATAAGGAATCTGTTATGAGCTTCGCAAACAGAGTCGAAAGCTGTTATATTAAAGTCATTATTTCATTAGACACCACTTTAGATAAAACTAGTAGGGAAGCTTGTGTTAACCTGATAAAAAAATGAAGCTGTGAACGTTTTTCTGAATGAGCTAAATAAAGATTGAACAATCTTAGTCAAGTCAAAAAGGCCTGGACGACCTTCTGGGTCCCGATTATGCAAATATTGGCAATCAATTGTGACATCAATAGCAATTTGATACAATATACCCTTTAAAAAATAACACTGGATTATATTATGATCAGATAGGAAAAATTAAATTCTTTGAAAATACATGGAAATTAATCACGAACATTGATATAGCGGAATTAGAAAACAAAATTGGACTAATCGAATGAACACACAGCGATAAAAAATGTTATGCAATGACAAAAAGTTTTCAAACTTCTCTGTATGCAACACTACTTTGAATATAATTAATAAACTTATTCCCATAGATGCTTATTCCTGTTTTAAAAACAAAAGATGAATCATTAAAAGACATGATAGAACACACGTCAAATAAAAAGGATTCTTCATATAACAATTATAAAATTGATGATCATCATAGGAAAAAACGAGGTTGGATTGATGGCTTCGAACACTTATTCAAAACAGTTTTTGGTAATTTAAACGCTGATGATAACGAGCATTTCGAAAAAGCATTTGATCGAATTAATAAAGATAAAAATGAATTTGTCAAAATCTTAAAACAACAGACTCAAGTTATTCAAAATACAATTCAATTTTAATTCTTCAATTACAAACTATGAACGCAATTTAAACACATTCAATATCATATAATGGAACTTTCCAGATTCTTTCTAAATCGAATTACCATTAACAACATATTTGTGGTCACATTTTATATTATCAAATTTAGATAGCTACCACATACCTCTTAATTTCATATTAATTGTTTGTTAATTATAATTATTTGGTATACTTATATTGATAGATCAAAGTATACTTGAGAATGTATTTACAAATCTTAACAAATGCATTACCAAATAGGTAAATAGCTTAAGTAGGTACTTTGTAAACCTCTCCTCGGTATTTTCTGCATATAATAAATGCTAAGTCTGTAACATTGTGTGTATCTTGTGATCGGCTTGACCCATTACAGTGGAAACATTGCTAACCAAGGAAAAATAAAAAAACATCAGAAAATATTGATAATTTTTTTCGAATTGCCTCCAAAAACTAAAAAAAAAACCAAACAGTTCAACAGTAGCTTGAGCCAAGAAAGATGGTATCTTATATTTCCACAAACTCCAACGATGATGCGACAACCTCTTATCTTATTAAATTAGAAGTGTGTGATTTAAAATAATTGAGCAAATTCCAAACAAGCAACCAAACATTGCTAACTAAGGAAAATGAAAAGAATATCAGAATATCTCTATTATTTTTTGGAAAAATAGTAATTGACAACCTGAACATACCCAAAAACCATTTGATTTTTTAATCAAACTAGAAATACAAATCTATTAAACTGTTTCACTTTTAACTTGCAATCATAAACAGCAGAAATTCAACCACCGACGACACTATTTGGTTTCGAACTAGTGCAATGAAACCTGATTTATTTTCTATTTCATTCCACTAGCTCTATTATTATTTCTTTGCTCGAAAAACAAGCATCGCCCACAAAATGACTAGAAGTCATTTGCTTTTCTTTGTCAAATTACCGAATACAAAATACTAAAAATTGTTTCACTTTTTTTCATTTAACTTGCAGTCGCAAAGACAAGAAAACGAGAAAATCGACCAGCAACGTCTGTATTTGGTTTTGAACTAGTGCAATGAAACCTGATTTATTTTCTATTTCATTCCACTAGCTCTATTATTTTACTTGAAAAACAAGCGACAACTTCAAAATGGCTAGAAGCCATTTGTTTCTTTCCATCAAACTAACAATAAGCAAGGTAACTTATTTTTCCGATAAGATTTTTGTAAACTACAACCACATTCTTATTTTGAGATAGTGCAATGAAACTTTTATACTATTTCATTCCACTAGCTCTATTATATATTTTTTGATCGAAAGACAATGTACACCCTCAAAATGATTAGAAGCCATTTGCTTTTTATTTCAAACTAGCGAATACAAATGCATAAAACTAGTTCACTTTTTTTTGTCTTGCAGTCATAAAGACAGGAAAACAAGAAAACAGACTAGCAACGACAACATTGGGTGTCGAACTAGTGCAATTAGCTAACTTAAATTATTTTGCTTGTCAGAACAAGCGACAACTACAAAATGTCTAGACTAAGCCATTGAGTTTTTGACAAACTAGTGATTGATTTATTAATATCTTTTTGTTTGCAACCATTATATCACAACAGTATTGTCAAGACGATTGGAAGACACGGATTTTTACGAGCTTCTTTTTCATATAACTCCTTTTTCCAGCAAGTTTTCTTTGTAAACTACAAAACAAAATCAACCAGCGACAATCACATGTTTCATATTTTGAACTAGTGCAATGAAATTCATTGTAGCAATGCTATTTCATTCCACTAGTTCTATTATTTTGTTTTTGGAAAAATAATCGACACCCTAAACACAACCAAAAACTATTTTATATTTTAATCAAACTAGAAATACTAATCTATAAAACTGTTTCACTTTTAACTTGTAATCATAAACAGCAGAAAATCGACCACCGACGACAATATTTAGTTTTGAACTAGTGCAATGAAACCGGATTTAATTTCTATTTCATTCCACTAGCTCTTTTATTATTTTTTGCTCGAAAAACAACCATCACCCTCAAAATTACTAGAACTTATTTGTTTTTCTTCCAAACTAGCGAACACAAAATACGATTAAAAAACGTTTCATTTTTTTTTTTTTCATTTAACTTGCAGTTGCAAAGACAAGAGGACTAGAAAATCGACCTGCAACGTCAGTAGTTGGTTTTGAACTAGTGCAATGAAACCTGATTTATGTTATATTTCATTCATTCCACTAGCTCTATTATTTTACTTGTAAAAACAAGCAACAACATCAAAATGACTAGAAGACATTTGTTTTTTTTTCGTCAAACTAGCGAGTACAAAATACATAAAACTGTTTCACTTTTTTTTTCATTTAACTTGCAGTCACAAAGACGAGAATACAAAGAAAAAGTCCAGTAGCAAAAAAACAAACAAAGCAATATTTGGTTTTATACTAGTGCAATGAAACCTGATTTTCTATTGCATTCATCTTCATTTTCATTTTTTTTGTCACAAAAATCTATTTAACTGTTTCACTCTCAATTTTCCTATTAACTTGGAAGTTCCAATCATAAATACGAAAGAAAATCGACTACAACAACAAAATTAAGTTTGGAAGTAGTGCAACGAAACCCAATTAATTATTATTTCATTCCACTAGCTCCATTATTTTTTGTTTGTACAACTCCAAATACGTTATTTGCAAAAAGATTACGAGCCCCTTGGTTTATTATTTAACCGAGCAAATATTATATTCCTGTTTCATATATAACTTCTTTTCCCGATTTTTTTGTAAGCTACAAAACAAAATCGACCAGCTTCAACCACATCACTATTATGAACTAGTGCAATGAAATTTATACAGTGTTTCATTCCACTAACCCTATTATATATTTTTTGTTTGAAAACTTATCGACACTCTCAACATAACCAGAAGCCAATCAATCAAAAACAACAGATAATTGACCAACGGCGACAATATTTGGTTTTGAACTAGTGCAATGAAATCTGATATTTTATTTTCTATTTCATTCCACTAGCTGTATTATATTTTTTTGTCCGAAAAACAATCGATACCCTGAAAATTACATGCCATTTTTTTTGACAAACTAACGAATGCAAAGTTTATTAAACTGTTTCACTTTTTTATTAAAAAAGAAAATCGACTTAAAACAAAAGTGTTTGGTTTTAAAGTAGTGCAATGAAACCTAATGAATTATTTTTTGTTTCATTCCACTAATTTTTTTGTAATGTTCAGCTCAGTAGCTGAGAGTAATAGCTCAGCGAAAAAAATAAATCCCAGACTTCCTTCTAGACAACCGAACATTTCATTTTTGGTGTCAGAAGTGTGGGATAATTGGAATAATAAAAGGCTATTGAAATATCATAGTCCTTTGTTTCTGGAAATCTTGACAAACGTAATCGACGGGCATATATCCAGTTTTGGACGCTTTCATCGCGTACTGGAGGCATCTAGAAGAAGTCTAGCAGCGGACTAGGCTCGAGGCATCCAGCCCTCGACCATTGCGAAGAAGTCAGTTCTGAAGAAGTCACTCAAAGCAGTCGGCGAGTACAACAGGGTGCTGAGCAACCGTGGTTCTGCACTGGTATACGCCAGTACCACAGGCCATCCGGTGACCTTCGCGCTACCACTGCTACGATACGACGCGACTAGGAAGCCGAAGAGGCGAAGAACAGGACTCCACAATATAAATACATAACTAAGAAATCCAAGAGAGTCGTATAATCTCGTAAATCCAGTTTACAAAATAGCATTTGTCTCAGTAGTCTTGTCTAAAATAGAAGGAAATATAAGGGTCCACCTTATTAAATAGGACATTCTCGTCCTGGCAGAACCTAAAAGAACATTTATTAGAAAACTATTCCGAAAAGAGAATTTTCGCACAGTGGCAATTAGAGTTAAATTCATGCCGGGAAAACCCTAATGAACCAGTTTTAAAATATTCCAGTCGAGTAGAGAATTCCATAATAAAATTAATAAAATCCTTAGATCCAAAGTCGACAAAAGAAGCCCGAGAAGCGAATGTAGAACTATTAAAAAATCAAGCTTTAAATATTTTTATTAGCGGTCTTTTACCACAATTACATATTTTGTTAAAATCTCAAAACCCTTAACATTCGAAGATGCGGTTTCTATTGCGATTTCCGAAGAACTAGAAATTAAATCTAGGCAAGAAATGAGTTTTAAATACAATAATAATACAGGAATCAAAAAATGTACAAACTGTGATAAATTTAATCACCTAGCTCATCAGTGTAGAAATCAACCTATGGTTAGGCATCTGCAAACGAATCAATCAAATAATAATTCTACTCTTCATTGTAATAGTCTAAATATTATACTCTTCGTTATAACTGTGTCGTCTACAAATGTAAGTTATAATTTGAATAAACATTTTTTTTCTTCGCTGAGGTGTTATAATCAAGACTTCGTTCTACACACCCGAAAATCACATTTTTTTTGTTAGTAACAAGTCAACCTATCAACACAGTATTTTCAAAACGATTAGGAAACTTGCTTTATTTTTGAAGCAAGCGAGTATATTACTATTTTATGTATGTAACTCCTCTTCTTTTTTTTTGTAAACCACAAAACAGATTTTGTGACAGACACAAACCAGAAGCAGACAGCGACAACCACTTATTATTTTGAACTAGTGAAATGAAATTTATATACCTACTGTTTCATTCCACTGGCTCTATCATATTTTTTTTGTTCCAAAAACAATCGACACCAGGACTAGAAGCCATTTGTTTTTTTTTCAAACTAGCGAATGCAAATGCATAAAAATAGTTTACTTTTTTTTTCATTTAACTTGCAGACATAAAGGCAAGAAAACTGACCAGCAACGACAATATTTGGTTTTAAACTAGTGCAATGAAACCTGATTTTTTTTCTATTTCATTCCACTAGCTTAGTAACTTTGCTTGTAAGAACAAGCGACAACCACAAAATGGCTGGAGAAAAACAGACGAAAGACACACAAGAAAAGTTCTGAATAAGCGAGGAAAATCAACGTAGAAAGAGAACAACACATTCAATACAGTACGACAACACATTCAATATTTTACGAGCATATTTTGAATAAAATAATAATAAAGATAAAGGTTGTTTATGTTGCAAGTTCAACTCACCATCTCAGTGACACAAATAACTCTTATTTGGAGCCGCCACCATAGCCAACGTGATGGGCAGTGGTCACACACTCGTAACAGCGTGTGTAAACATGATAGGGACTCAGGCTACCTTCATGCTGACGGCTTCAACCCGCCAGGGTCCTTGGTTCAGTCAGAGTGGAACTGTGGACTCTTCTCACGTCGTGGTCCAGCCCTGCCAGGTGGAACCCGCTGGTGGGAAGCCCAGCAAGGCGACCGGTGCAGAGTGTAGACGGAGGAATAACTCCAGAGCCCAGGCGGATGACCGTTCAGCGGAGAACACCATCTTCTGAGCTTCGTCGAAGGGTTTGCACCACTAACCACCACAGATCAGGGTTATCTGTGCTTACCACCTTCGATGGCGTCTGACGACGTCCTGCAAGTGTTAAGTGACCCACCATTATAATAACTTATACGAAAAATGAATTTAAATAAATATTGCACACAACAGGAGTGGAGGAGCCGTAATGAAGCCCAAATTGACTCTACAGAGCTTATATTACAAAACTGGAAGATTAAAAGAGTAGGGATAGTAATTTACTAACGACATATTGGAATAATGTTAACGAGCTACCAAATTACACTAAATAGGTCATTAGGTAGATACAAGAATTTATCTAATTACTGTACAGTCAGAGGCAAAAGAAACTTACAAACTAAATTATAACTAACCTAGTAAATAACACTACCCAGCAACATACAATAAGTAGGTACCTTAAAGTTTCTTCAGCTTTGAAATTTCAAAACATAGTCACACAAAATCCATAAGCCGCGTTTATTTGTCTGTACGCGCTTATTTCAGAATCGACTGGTTACTTATTAAGTACCTACCTACTGACTATAACTATACGGGATTTTATTCTCATATTAACTTTAATATGGGTACCTTCAAGTCAAGTCAAGAGTGAATAGATAACTTCTAGGCAAGCACGCTCCGCTCCATCTTAGGCTGCATCATCACTTGCTAGCAGCTCTGACTGCAGCCAAGCGCTAGTCTGTAAAAAAAAAAAAGAATTAGTAGAATAATTAGTAAAAATCCCATGAGAACCAACTCTTTAATTTTCCGGGACAAAAAGTAGCCTATGTCCATCTCCGGGATGCAAGCTATCTTTGTACCTTTCGTCAAAATCGGTTAAATGGATGGGCGGTGAAAAGCTAGCAGACAGACAGACAGACAGTTCCACTTTTGCCTATATAATAATATGACTAAAATATGTAAATATAATAACAAAGATCACGTAGCTATCTAAGTTTTTTCAAGCAAGCGTAGGTACTCAAAATTAGAAATTAGTAAGTAATGTTATTATAATCAGTTGTTATCAATTTTAATAATTGTGAAATGCCTATAAAGGCACCTACCTATCTACTTACTTATTCTTTTAACATTTGATAACTTGGTAGCTCGTTCGAAGATTCTATTATACTTAGATAAGTAGATAATTACTTACGAACAAAGCAAACTTCTCTCTTAGAAAACGTTTGATTACGAAATTAGCATTCCAAATTCCATTCACTAATTAGGTATTCTAAGAGATAGCGGTAATAGCCGAGTGGTTAAGATGTGGGCCTCCTGTTCGGGGGTCCGGGGTTCGATCTTGGGCACACAACTCTAACTTCTCGGTTAAGTAGGTATGCGCTTTAAGCAATTATGTAATATCACTTGAAAAACATATCAAGAGGAAACCTGCATGCCTGGGAGTTCTCCATAATGTCTCAAGCGTGCGTGATGTATGCCAATTCACGCTTGGTCAGCTGCGTGGTGATCTAGGGCCTGTGTTCCATTATTTTCATTTGTTTGGGAAACTATTTTGTCGAATTTCTTGCTGGATCTTCGCAGAAGAGCATTGTTGAAATTGATACATTGACTCGTAATCACACACGTTTATTTTCTCGTAAAAACACTGGTTTTAATTCACGTATTATTTGTACAAGTAGTTCGTTTCACATCTCGTTTTACTATTATTGTATTTGTAACTATTTTATGTACACATATCGCTTTAAACACTAACAAACTGTAATATAAATTTGGAAAACATGTTACTTAAGTGATCTTGGTAGGAAGACAAAGGAATTGTACTGTGACAGCAATATCTAACATTTTTAGGCTCGGTAGGCGGTACCCGCATTCTTAATTTGATGAATCGCGCGAAGTAAACTTAAATCAACGACATCTATCTTACGGTAGGGAAACTACATTTTCCCTGAGATGCTGAACTATTTTTAACAAGCATGATAGATTCACTTGGAGATTCAAAAGCTTATTTGAAATTTTAATTTTGATTCACTTAAGTAATTAAAAATAAAAAGTTTAAGTATTTGAATAAAAATCTTTCTATTTCTAATAAAAAAATTCAATCCAAAGATTAGTTTATGATAATACTAGATGATGCCCGCGACTTCACCTTGATTTCCTTTTTTTAAATCTCGTTTTTCGGGATAAAAAATTGCCTATATCCGTCCCCAGAACTCGCGTTAGGTGTCTCTGCTCTGAATGTTAGGCGATCAGGTTTCTCGATTTACGATTAGCATTACCTACAAGCATCGATCGATGCCTACAAGAACAGCGTTTTCTAGGCGGTACTGTATACCTATTTTATTAACCCCCGACCCAAAAAGAGGGGTGTTATTTATTTATTTGTTTACTATAGTACCGCCCACAGAGTTACACATTTAAATTATACCTACATGTTGTTCCTTACATTCTATGGCTCTTATGCAACTCCACTTACGGGCAGTCACAGCGTGCATTAACATAAACATAAGTCGTAAAGTAAAATATAAAATATAATTTAATAGCTAACCTAAGGACCATGAAAAAATACCTAAGTTATAAATTTTAAAAGAATATAATAAGATGGAAATTAAGTTAAAGTAAAGTTAAGTTAAACTAAGCTAAATTATCTGAATCATCTAAAATACTATATACTTACGGCTAGGGACTGACACTAATTATCGTTATCCTATTGAGGAATCGAATGATTTGAGCAACTTGGCTTTAAAAGCCAGGTTATCGCAAAACAGATCCGTGGTAATGTCCTTGTCCAAAAATTCCTTATATCACACTAATATTATAAAGGAGAAAGTTTGTATGTTCAAAGTTTGTAGGTTCAGCCGTTTGAAAGTTATCAGCTTTTTTCTAGTTACTGTAACCTTCACTTGTCGGGGTTGTTATAAATTTTTAATTTATATTTGTAGCTAAATATTTTAATGTAATCGATACCTAAATAGTTTTTGAACTAGAACCGCTGGCAAGTTCTAGCAAAAGCTATTAGAACAACGCTCAATCAATATGCCTCTCAATCAATATGCCTCTCAATCAATATGCCTCTCAATCAATATGCCTCTCAATCAATATGCCTCTCAATCTGGTACAATCCGGTATCGACTGTCAGCGCATCAGGCTACTACCTACGCACACTGTTGTACTGACTACATTCTACAACGTCATTGTGGACTAGGAGCCAGGGCCAGCCGTGCCAGACCTTCGTTATTTTATAAAAGTGGAAAGTTTCTCTGCGTAGGTACCTATTGTCCCCAACACAGGGAGGAACGATGAGCGACTATGAAGTTTGAATCATGGTGGATTTGGGAGATAATAAATGTTAAAAAATCTTATTTACTAGTCTAATTTTACTATATTTTCTTTGGAATAATGTTAGAAGACATTTTAAAATACTTACGCATAGAAACTTTCAGCTTTTTATAAAATAACGAAGATCTGGCACACCTTAGCTCCTTCTCTATTGTATTGATTACCTACTTCGCGGAAGAGTTCTGTTATGATACTTACTTACTTTATATGGGAATTGTGCATTATTCAAATTAAGTTACTAGGTAGCTTGAATACCTATCCAATTATGGTATAGTAGATGACACCCGTTTTGTATTTGTAGAAAGTATAAAATAATATTGACCATTAGTAAATGTTGGACAGTATAATTTAGTAACATAGGAAACACCTAAGTATCTCTATAAAGTGGGTCCGCATACAAGGAAGCTGAATCTATCTATAGGTACTTACTGCATGCCTATTTATGCATCACGGCTATTTTGTCACTGCTATACTCTAAATATTCATAAATAGGTACCATAAATATTCACCGTAGGGTAAATGACCAGTTAAATATTCATTGTCTATGAATATATATTTATTTGTGACTTTATTCTAGAGCTATTAATACTCAAACATTGTGACAAAGTAATAAAAGTGTCCGCCCACCTGATGCGTAATACGCAGACTCATTGTTTAGAAATTACCTGATTAATAGAATAACTATTTCATTGAAGGTGTCTGAGGCAACTGGTGACAATATTATAATGCGAATCACCTGTCTGTTATCCCATCCTCGTCGCCAGTGTTATGTATGAAAACAACGAGATTCCGATACTGACTGGTTTATTAATAAATTAGACATACCCAGTGACAGTTGTACATATACATATAGTTGTAATATGTACATATTTCATACATATCACTGTCCACTCACGTCATTCTGCAGCACATCGTATCTACGAGTTGGTATGTGTTCTGACGTAGTAAAGGCAAGTATTTACATATTGCATTTTGTATATATAGTGTACAACATTATATGATACAAAATGCAAATAATACTATAGTATACTTAATTATGGGTCTGACGCCATTTTTAGGGTTCCAGATCTCCAGAGAAAAGGGAACCCGGATTACATCGTTATCTATCTGTCTGTCTGTCAAGACCCGGCAAGGGAATCAAACCTATAGGGTATGCTTGTCGTTGACCTGGATAATGAAATCACGTAAAGAGAAAAATCCGAAATCCTGAATGAATTTGTGGTTACATGACACAAAATTTGAAGTGTTATTTCTTTTACGATGGTACGGAACCCTTCGTGTGTGAGTCCGACTCACATTTAACCGACTTTTTCAAAGGACTGTTGAATTCAAATTATTGTTTACCTACACCTTTTTAGAAGGATGGTCTCGGATATCCTTATATTCCTTACAAATGGAATTTAGGATTTTCCTTACTAAAAACTATTTAAATCAGACGAAACGTCTTGTACCCTACATACATTATACCTACCGTTGTTTCTTAAGTACTAAATACTTATGTATTTTTTTTCGATTCGGACTTCTTAAGATCGAAGATAAATTAAGAACCTATTTTTCCTAATCTATAGCTGCAGCTAACAGTTGAAGTCTGAAATATTTCAAGCCTCAGCCTATTTTCAGCATAAGTACCAAATCTTAATTTAACTGCCTTGCCTGGCCTGTGCCTTGACACAGATTCTAAAAGCCTTTATTATTAAGTTTAAAGCCCATTTCCACTGGAAGAGAACTGGCACGGGGTAGCTAACAAGATCAGCTTCAATTCGATTATAACGTTCGTAGTTGGAAAGAAACCTTATAAAATTATGCCTACTGTGGGATATTTTACTCTTTACTTCCTAGTAGGTATCTACTCTACTTTTTCAGACACACATTTCGAGTACTTACACTGTAAAATCTCTGCCACTTGGCTGGCCTATGCCATTTCCATTTGGGAAAATATGATCACTTTTGTAATAAGTCCTGACTATAAGCTTATAAGCAAACCTAGAGCTTGGACTGTTGTATGTTTTAGAAGCAACAGTCCAATTCACAGCTTGAAAATTCGGCAGATTTCAGTTACTTACCTAGCTAATAAAGACGATAAGAAACATTTCAATTTCTGACGAAATTTCTGCCTCACTTAAATTTCCATGACGCGTACTGTACCTACCTATCTAAAATATTGCTTAAGTTTTCACAATGAGAAAGTATTTTATCTCTAACAACCGTGAAAAGCTAGCATGACAGACAGATACCTATAAACTTTCGCATTTATAATAAACATATAATATAAAGTATGGATTTATTTATGGCATAGATGGTTTCAAAGTGGGCGAACTATGGAAAATCACTGAACCCATAGAGATGAAACTTTCGCAATTCGAAGTTTAACATTGCTCCAACTTTGACCTAAGTTTCACTGTGAAATCGAGAGTAAAATCCAGTTGGCTGACTCACAATCAACGTTAAGATTTTTCACCTATAGGTTTCCTTTATTAACCCCCACCCAAAAAGAGGGATGTTATAAGTTTGACATGTGTATCTGTGTATCTGTCTGTGGCACCGATTTTTGTTTGAAAGGTGGCTTGATCAAGAGTGTTCTTAGCTATAATCCAAGAAAATCGGTTCAGCCGTTTGAAAGTTATCAGCTCTTTTCTAGTTACTGTAACCTTCACTTGTCGGGGGTGTTATAAATTTTTAATTTACACTTGTTAAGAAACTAAGAAAGAATTTTCAGAAAGCTGGGGTCAGCTTTTTCAAATAAAATAATAAGTATATGTATTATGGTCTTTTAGTGTGCTTATGGACTTATATACCTAGAATACGGATTACGATGTCATCGTGGAAAGTTTTCACCTTATCGATTCATATCGACATGGTAACTTTACTCCGTGCCTACCTAGTAACTACCTACCTAAGTAGGTACCTAATAAGTACTAACTGAAACAATGACTCACGACAATTTACTACCATTCGATTGAGTGCACCTGAACTTACGTAGGCAGAGGCACATCTAAATTTTCCACTAGGTAGGTTCTAAGTACTATCGCGGCGCTGCCGCGCAGCCATCAGGGTATTTTCTCGAAGTCCTGCCTTTACGAAGACCTACAAAGCTTTCAATACCCAGGAAGCTAAAGTCTTAGACCATGGTATTTAGTAGGTGGGTACTAGGTGATGCTCATGACTTCGTCCACGTGGATATAGATTTATGGAAGGTTCAAGGTACCTAATACAAAGGTCAAGAGACGAGGACCATATGTTTAGGTAACCTGCCAAAGTTATCTTTTGGTTCTCTGCCTTTGGCTCTATTTTTAGGATTCCGTACCTCAAAAGGAAAAACGGAACCCTTATATAGAATCACTTCGTTGTCTGTCTGACTGTTATTTTTTAAAGTAGACTTATTAGGTAGTAATATTTTTACTGACTACAAAAAACGAGGAGGTTCTCAATTTATTCGTCCCCCGATTACTCTTAAACGCCTGGACAGATCGATGATCTGGACCAATTAGGGAAATTGTTATTTTTGTTTGAATTCTAGGTTTCTAATACATATTCGTAAACCACATGAAAGTTGGACTTAATACAAAGCAAGATTATGACTTAAATACAAGATTAAAAGCACAAAAAGTAAGACGCTACAACAGAAACTAAGTATAATTAGTAGGTAGGCACAAAGAAATCGCTCTATACGAATTCCCCCAGACCATTTTGTATTGATGCCAATCTTGAGCCCTTCCCTTCCTGTCTTCAATGTGCGCCTAGAATGTTCCCGAACGTAACGTTTGCACTTTTGCCTTTTGCTTTGCAGTGCTATAGAGCTCGAGACGGCACGCTCGTGCTGTTAGGTGTAATCACACTAATATTATAAAGGAGTAAGTTTGTATGTATGTGTGTGTGTGTGTGTGTGTGTATGTTTGTTACTCCTTCACGCAAAAACTACTGGACGGATTAGGCTTGGAGATAGATTATACCCTGGATTAGCACATAGGCTACTTTTTATCCCGGAAAATCAAAGAGTTCCCACGGGAATTTAAAAACCTACATCCACGCAAACGAAGTCGCGGGCATCAGCTAGTAATATTTAATTATTATGAATGCAGTCAGGAAAGTCCTAAACTTTTAGGGGGAAATAAATGTAGAAGGACGTTGAACTAATTCAGGGTTGAACCACTGTACTAATAAATATTCTGAGGTTGAACAAAAAGAGTTTGTTAGAAACTTAGTTGAAAATTGTTTTGTTTTTTTAATAAAAACTTGTTCAAAAAACAAGCGTTTGCTGAAATATACGGAAATCGTCCAGTTATTCCATTTCCATGAACTTTCCATAGTCCATCAACTTTTTAGTTAAGTCCATTAACTTTCTACTAAGTATTTAACTTTTTAAATATATTCTCCAATCAGTTAAATGAGCAGTTACCGAAATACAATATACATACTACTTAAGGATTTAATTTTTTCTACAAAGTGCGTCGCAACTCGCAAATCGCATCACGCACTACGCAGTACGCACTTCGCTGTATAGGTACGGACTATGGATCCCCGACCCTTCTCCCAAGTTGTAAGCAATGAGAGCCTAGAATATTCGACGGTCAATAACACACGCTGCGTGCTGCGTATTGCGACTTTTTTCTTCGGGGTTTTATTTCCTCGGGCTTTTTTCCCTCCAGCTTTAGTTTTAGCTAGCGCGTAAAAACCTTCATGCTAATAATCCCACTAATATTATAAAGCCGAAAGTTTGTATGTGTGTGTGTGCGTGTATGTGTGTATGTTTGTTACTCCTTCACGCAAAAACTACTGGACGGATTTGGCTGAAATTTGGAATGGAGATAGATAATATCCTGAATTAGCACATAGGCTACTTTTTATCCCGGAAAATCAAAGTTCCCACGGGATTTTGAAAAACCTAAATCCACGCGGGCGAAGTCGCGGGCATCGGCTAGTTAAATTCTAAAAATAAATTAAAACTCGGACTTACATTACATTAAAATGATGAACTGATATTACCTTTAAGTAAATCTACCTTGTTAATATCGAATCAGGTCAAGGTGGTTATGTTTAGGTACTCTTTAGGTAATAAGTAGGTAAGGTAATTATCAAATTGTTGGCTAAATATTATCATTGTTCATCATAATAATATTTCACTGAAGTACCTAATTATTCACATTAGTTAAACGATCTTAATGCGCCGTAAACATTCCTTGGTAGGTATTTCATACTCTATATTTAGCCAATATAATTATACTAAATGATGCCCGCGACTTTGTTCCCGTGGATATATGTTTTTTTAAAACTCATTGATTTTCCGAGATAAAAAGTATGTGTTAATCCAGGGTATAATCTATCTCCGTTCCAAATTTCAGCTAAATCCGTCCAGCAGTTTTTGCGTGGAAGAATAACAAACATACAAACATCCATCCCTATATACAAAATTTCGTGTTGTGCCAATCTATATCTTGGCACTGTCGACCAAGTGCTAAAATTCTAAATGAACTTTTGGTGCCAACATTTCTAACACATAGAAAACTGCTGAAAGTGAACGGAAACAGCAAAGACGAACAGTTTTTGAGGACAGGTATGTATGGTAAAGCAGAAAAGTTTGTAATTGTTTGTAGTGAATAAAAAAAAAAAAGGTAGTATGTATTCCCTATGTAAGTATAGGTATTTCAACTTTCAGCTTTATCTAACGGAGAACCTCCCCTTTCATTTCTGGGGTTCTATTGAACACAGATCTATGCAAGTCTGTGATATTGTCGAATTGTGATGATGTTACGAAGTCTAACAAGTAAAAAGATATTAAGTACCTATAATATCGTTGAATGTAGATGTATTGCATTTGTGTACATGAAAACTGAAGACACACATATAAAATGTACGTAGGTAGGTACTTACCTAGGAACTTGAATAATTTTATTATTCTTAAATCTTAATTCTAATTCTATGCAGAAAGTTAGACGTTTAATGAATTAGATGGGGAAGTCAATAAAACATGAGAATATAGCATATATAAGCAATATATTTAGAAAATCATCAGATTCGACAAAATACAGAATATAAGTACATGCAATGTTTTATTAAAACAAGACTCGCACAAACAGACTGACTACAGGTCTTCTGCCTTCTTCACAACCCTTCTCAGTTGTTGGCTTTTTAGGTACTTATATCGTTTGTAGAATGCGTCTTGCGACTCAAAGAGCGTCTAGGTTCTAATCAAGTTTTGAAACATTGATGTAACCTGATGTAATATTTTGCAAAAATTACCATATTAGGTAGCTATGAGCTCTGGCAGCCAATCTTATTGCGCGTCTTACGCTAGCTATACACGATCAAGTTTACCGGTCAAGTTTGCATCATGCATACTTGAAGCCATACACCGTCAACTTATACACCTACCGTACGGTGAACTTTACGGTACTTTTGATCGTGTATGGCTAACGTTACTGAAAATAAGTACGTATTACCACATTCGTAGACAAATAGTACCTTTATTGTAAGAAATATGGCAGTTCTGTAATTTTAAAGAAGGAACTTGCAGAATAATCCTTATCTAGATGCATTTTTGAAATACTTCGCCGCTTAAAATAGAACCTACATTTACAATACAATCACTTTACGTCACTAGCTCAGTTATACTGAAAATACGTTTTTCTTAATTTTAATAAAGCTGGTCCATTTACACAGTCAAAGTTAGCATCACATAAAATCATACTTTATGTAACAAAATTAAGGCCTACATCAATAATGTCACTGTATATTTACTTATACTGCATAATAGGTAGGAGTTATAGTTACACACCACTAATTTTTGAATACCATTAAAAATCTGCTTAATCAGAATCCGATTTTAACAAGTTTTATGCAGTTTAAAAGAATTAAGTAGAGTTTCTTACAAATCAAAACATTTGTACAAAATCTTTTGTCAAAATATTGTTATGCTGCCCATACCTACTAATTAATTTTACCGTCAAGTTTACAGCGGATTTGAAGCGGCGCGGCGTCCAGTCAACTGATAGCCATAGTGTGCATGACATCATATACCGTCAAGTTCACTGGACGCCGCTTCAAGTCCGCTGCAAACTTGACCGGTAAACTTGATCGTGTATAGCCGGCGTTAGCGAACATTCTGACGCGCGGCAAGTATTTAATTTCGTAACGTACCTACCTAGGTACCTAACTAGTGTAATGTCTCTACATTATATTTATTCATTATTTCGATACAAACTCTAAGTTTAAAGTAAAAAAATTTGAAGGCACATTTAAAACAATAATAAACCTTTCTTGAATTCGCTTCCCTTAAAAAATTATAGTAACTAAAAATAGTGGTATAGGTTTATTTACTTACTAGTAATTAAAAATATATTTATTAGCTATTATGTATCTACTAGTAAACAAAAGTACTTAATACTTTTCTGGGTCTATGTCTATCAAATCGTAGCTAACAATATAAAAGATTTTATGGTCTTTAACATGATCTGCTTTTCTCGATCTTGATTTCATGACGGGTCCTGAAATTTAGGCTTCTACGGCGTTTTGACATAGCTACAAATAATATAAAATAAATAAAGGTACTTCGCTCATATTATAAAATAAATAACACTGTAACTTATGCAACAAATCACAGATCCATAGCGAACTGCCATAATAACTAAACCACCGGAAGGGTCAAGCTTTTCGGAAAAGGCCAAAACAAACCGTGGCTATCTAACTTAACCCTTAATGTAAACGCAGTCTTAAACATTCAACTAGTAAACATACAGTTCATTCAACCTCGCTTTCAACAACCTTCCCAACAGTGAACATAAACATGCATCCGTTAGAAGCGAATCGAGTGGATGTCTATTAGGGCTCCATCATCGTCACAAACAACACATTTGTACTCAACTGGTGTCCTCCACCGCGTACATATCACAGATGGTGTGTCTCCGAGGCCTTGGGCAGCGCGCGGGGCCGGCGCGCGCGTCACAGGTAGGGCATGCAGGCGCCGCAGCGCGAGCGTCGCTCGGGGGAGTCGGCGCGCGCCCTGCACACAAGCACGCCCGGTTAACTCACGAGCTCCTCTCGTCGTGCCGAGACTCCGAGCGACCGAACGCTCGTCGCAACTTCTCCACCAACCTGCTGTGAAACTTTTCCGAGTCCTTGCTGACGCTGGGCGGGCTAGCCGAGCCCTTGAGGTTTTCGTATGTCCGCAAGGAGACTCGGCTCGGGGGCGCGCGGCAGTAGGACAGCGAGCGCATGGCCGGCGCGCTGCGGTGCGGGCTGAGCGCGGCGCTGGAGCGCGGGGACAGCGCGGGCCCCTCGGAGCGCGACTCGGACACCTTGCGCACCCGGCCGCCGCCGATGCCCGCCTTGTCCGCCGACTCCGAGGTCCGCCGCGACCGCTGCGAGTTGTAAATGTCCCAATCGTTCTTCATAACCGGCATCATGAACGCCATCTCGGCGGCGGTGACGGTGCTTCTTTAGTTTTAACGTTTTTGATGAGAGAAATAGCTGGCGCCGCTCAAATAGCAGTCGCTTCGCGTTGTTTTCAAAACTTGCTAGTTTGTACGCCGATCGATAGCCGTAAAGGGCAATTTACACTGAATTCAGTTTTCTTGCAATTATTGCAGAGCTTCTTGATGAAAAATTTATTTTTGATTTTATTACAGTTCTAAATGTTGTGCATACGAAGGTGTATAGGAAATAAACACAAGCTTTCACTTCAATGTCACTCGCGATGAAATCGTTAAAGTCGAATGTTCACCTTAAGACGAATTGCAGTTGAATGAAGTACGCGTGAAAACACACCCTGAATATAAGGAAAATAACGGCGCCACTAGCGTGCGGATGATGGTGTAAACTCTGTTACGATAATCATTTGCCAATAATTTTATCTCAAATACTGTATGTTACAATTTGTAACTATAATAAGATAAGAGATCAAAATATGCTACGTTTACAATATTATATACTTTTTTATTGTTATATTATTATTATTAAACGTCACATAGAAATATATTAAATTTAACTACTCAACACTAGATGGCGGAAAACCAGTTACTCGACCATAGATGGCGCATAAAATGCTAGCTAAATAACTGGCCAAGAGATTACTTCGTTTATCGGCAAATATACTAATAATAATTAAAATTTAATATGTAAAATCATATGAAATGTCAATAGAGATAGTAACAAATGAAACACTATGTAAATTTTTTCTATTCAGTAAGGTAGATATTTCATTATAAGAAAAGCATAGTAGTTTTTCCACTCGGTCTGCGCTGACCCTTACAATAAATTCTTTTACTTTTATACAGCGCCATCTAGGTTTAATATGGAAAAAACTGTGGTGGAGTGCAGTAAACCAGTTAAAACTTAAAATACAAGTGTAAATTAAAAATTTATAACACCCCCGACAAGTGAAGGTTACAGTAACTAGAAAAGGGCTGATAACTTTCAAACGGCTGAACCGATTTTCTTGAATTATAGCTAAAAACACTCTCGATCAAGCCACTTTTCAAACAAAAAAAAAACTAAATTAAAATCGGTTCATTAGTTTAGGAGCTACGATGCCACAGACAGATACACAGATACACACGTCAAACTTATAACACCCCTCTTTTTGGGTCAGGGGTTCAAAATAATAATAAACCCTGTCCAGTAAACTTGTAGGCTATCAGTGTCCATGATGTCATGCACACTTGACGGTGTATGGATGATGTATGGCTATCAGTTGACTGAACGCACATACCGCGCCGCTTCAAGTCCGCTGCAAACTGTAAATTTGATCGTGTATGGTCAGCGTTATCATATTATTTAGAGCCTCGATAGCTCAACGGTTGAGGAGCGGACTACATTCTGAAAGATTCTGAAAGGTCAGCGGTTCAAATCCCACCCATTGCACTATTGTCGTACCCACTCCTGGCAAGGAAAGGGAAGTATCAGTCATGATTAGCATGGCTAATATTCTTTATAAAAAAATAAGTTATCGCTGGTATGAACTATGCATGACCGTCCCTTGCCTCCGTGTTAAGTAGAGCCTCCGGATAATAGGCACGGGGAGTCAGTTACCCGCGGGAGAGTATGTCCTTGAGTTGGAAGGCAAGCCCTTTTTTCTGACAAGCCTTAAACTGTTTTGGGGAACCCGTTTAGTCCCAGAGCTGGACCTGCCTTGACGGGTGCCGTTAGCTGGGTTGCAGTTGAATACGTTCGTGTCCCTGTGCCCAGCAACAACTAATGAGACGGAAAGCCGTGGGGGGACGTTAAGTCGGTAAAAGTCCGACATAACCACCGTGCCTCCCCGAGTGCAGTGGCATGAGGATTTCTCCACATTATGGTATGAACTACGCATCAGGTACGCAGTATACGTCAAACACGAGTCGAATATTGGTACTAATGTTATATTGTAAAGGTAACTATTACTTAAATATTGTACTAAATAAGTGTACCTGGTTCATTGGGTAGGACTTAGGATGAAGAACCAAGTTACCTACATACAGGTAAGTAGTCGGTACCGTAGTAATAAAGTAAACGTAGTAATAGTAATAAATAAATCAGATAAGTACCTCACTCCGATTGCCATGTCGACCTGTCGCGAAGTATGCCTACCTATATAAGAATCAAACTTCATTTGAAAGGGATTCCCTGTCGGGAGAGCACGAAGGCGACTCTTCTTAATAATAATAAAATTATTATTAAGAATAATATTAATAATAAAATTGGGTTCAACCCACCCCGCTGCTAGTGGGATATATTTTATCATATTTTTATTCAATGATTTTTTTTTCCGTTACTTTAGTTTTTTGTTGTTTATGTTATTTTATTTCTCTTTTGTTTCTGTTATTTATTGATTTTGTTGTTGATGTTATTTTATTTTTTGTTGTTTCTGTTATTTTTTCTGTTGTTTTCGTTATTTTATTGTTTAAAAATAGGATAAAATGTGATAAATAAATAAATGAGAGAAAAATAAAATTAAAACTCGTTATTTAAGAATTAACGTTTATTTTTAAAATATTACAATAAAACAAATAAACAGTACACAAATATAGCATTAAGCATAATTTTCAACCTTATTTCCATAAAAACAATATATTTCTTTTAAAAAGTTCACAAAATACTCTTCACATACGATTAGGTAGGTAGGTACCTACTTACTCGTAAATTAATATTATCAATACGGGAACAAGCTAAGAGAATATGGAGGACTATACAAAATATTTTTGTATTTGTTCAACGTCATGCTAGCAGACCAAAAAAATCACTACAATGCGTTCAAATTAAACATTGGGAAAGCCATGTTTACCCGACTGCGGCGAAATCTAAAAGGAGGGTTATGTGTTTGTTCTGTATATAGGTATATGTCCGTTCCTATGTCCACTCATAACTACTCAAATACTCACCCGATTTTGATAAATACGTCATTAGGATTCGTCTTGATAGCACGAGTGTCACTGCCAACATAAAATCCTTAAAATTAAAATGCCAGTTTTTGTGCGTTTTAATGTGCAGGCTGAATAGAATAATATTTCAAGACCCTCTCGAGAGAACTATCAAAATTTTAAAATGTCTGTCCCACTCACTCTGCGAACATCAAAAGCGTACTGCCGACCCGGGAATATTCTGAAAGTCTAATGCATTTCTACAGGGTCAAGTACAAAATATGATGATAGTGCCTTCCGATATGTGTCCATTTCTTACCCGACTGCGGCAAAGCCCAAAAGGCGGGTCAAGTTTTTGACCTGTATGTATGCACGTCCGTTCCTATGTCCGCTTGTAACTACTCAACAGCTCCTCCGATTCTGATAAATGATACGTCATTAGATTCGTTTGATGGCGCGAGTTTCACTGGGTTATATAAAATGCTAAAAAAATCAAAATGGCGTATTTTATGCACTTTAATGTGCGTGCTGAAACAGATGCAGTTCAAACCGCAGTCGGCGTTTTTTTAAAAAACTTAAATTACTTGTTCTGATAGCTAATAAGATGCGACCGACCTAAATATTCGCCAAAATGTAGTAGTAATTATAGTATGGCATTTGGCAAAGCGAATTACAATAAACATAAGTAATTTTATTTTAAAGCATGATTATATTATTGGTGGGCAAAATATCACAATCTCCTACACAGACTACATACTAAAGCAAACAATATAATATTGGTGCTAATTCTGATTGCCACTTAGGATGAGATCTAGAGAGCGCACTTTGACTTTGCTCAGACTAGATTTTGTTAAAACGAGACAACGTTATGCCGCTGGCATAAATCTGTCTCGTTTTAACTGGAACTTAAGTCTAAGCAAAGTCAAAGTGCGCTCTATAGATTTCAACCTTAGAGTATTCGCATCTTTTTCTTACCAATGATGTAAGAAAAGGACAGACAAACTTATTTTAATTTAAAACTATGAAATCTCATGACTTTAGATGCCAGTCAGTGTATAGTAGCTCTTAAATTTTAAAGTAGTTAGTTCAAAATTCATTTTCCGTCCCTTTAAGCAACATTTAAAAGAAAAAGATGCAGATAGTCTAAATTTAGTTTAGAGAAAAAACAGAATCGACGCCAATGGTCTAATTAAATTAATATTCTCTATTATAGAGCATTAATTAGTTAATCACTTATAACAAAATAGACTAATAATAATAATTATTTGTTATTATATAGAAATAGCATTAATAAATTAAATAATTCCTGAGATTATTTATTTTCCTTCTCTCAATCATATTATAATAATTATCTTACTACACTATCCTTTTATTGATTTCGAAAGGGTTGGATTGGAAGTTATTAATACTTCTAATTGCATTTTGAGGCTGAAGTTACTCTAAGACACTGAAAGCATGTGAGATTCACTTTGCATAAGTTTAAACTGCTAAGATTAAATCTAGTACAAGAACAAAAGGATAAATTGTAGTACCTACATAGATCTATATCTGATATGTGTTTGTTCCATCAGAATTTTGTGACTACTCTAAGCAGTTACTTTTTTCTTTCCCCCGTAAAAGTTATTCGAACGCTCCAATTAATGGGGCGAAGTGTTTAGTTATTGCCAAATAAATGAAATCTATTTATTTTTTAATTGACAGACTAGCGCTTGGCTGCAATCAGACCTGCTAGCAAGTAATGGTGCAGCCTAAGATGAAGCGCGCTTACCTAGAAGTTGCCTATTCACTCTTGACTTGAAGGAACCCATATTAAAAGTGGAAGTTAGGACCTTCATGTAGACTGAATACTGGCATTGGTATCCTCTTTGGACTTGTCAGGGTCATAATACCCGTTAAGGTTCACCATAGTGAGGAGTTCCACCAGATGTCTCTGGTAGCCGCATTCCATCAGTTTGGTGATCACCTTGTGCAGATATTTCGCTAGTTTCTCGAACAAATGGTACAACTCCTCCAGCTGAATGAAACTTGTGTGTGTGAAGCAACCGTTGGTTTCCTTTTGTTGCCACTCGCTGGAAACAATGGGTGGAATTGAACATGGAATTATCAATTCTGTTGGTAGAAGTAATTTAGCAATTCTGATATTTATTACTATCTGTTATCTGTTAACGTTATCTTACTATAATGGCGATAACGCACTGCATCCGATCCAAATCCGTGAAAATACGTTCCAAAATAGTCATAGAACTATTTGTATGGTAGCTTACGCACTAGCTCCGACTTGCTTCATCCGTGAGAATATCTCGGATGTGCCTCGAATTCAAATCGAACATTATGACGTAGATATTTTAAAGATATCCACTGAATAGCTTGGATTTGGATCGAATTAGTGCGTAAGGAATATCCGAGTTTGGTCCGAGTTTTTTACTATCCGTATTTTCACGGTCTCGGATCGGATGAGTGCGTAACCGCTCTGACCGTATGTGATCGAATATATAAAAGCTGAGAGTATTTAACGTTTTTAGAAACTGGCAACACTGAGGTCGATATCCCTAGTAGTTGTTATAACCTCGTCTGGTTTTGATTCTAGTATCTATCTTTCTTAATAAAAAAATGTAAAGAAAACGACAAAAAAAGAAAATGGGAAAATGTAAAATAACATACCCAGCCTTCAGGACTCGGCTAAACTTCAACACCACAGTGAAGATATCGTTCAAGAGCTTCATTACAGGCATCGATCTGTTATTCAAAAGGCACCTAAAGAGGACCTTCTTTATATAAACCACGTGGCACTCGTACAAATCGTCGAGCGTTCTGGCCTTCATTAGATCTTTCTCGAATTCCGTCCATGACGTAAGAATGCATGTTGTGACTATGTAGTTGTCTAACGCTCTTATGAGCGACGCCATTATGTGTCTGTATATCTGTATAGATATGTATTGGGGCGATTTTAACAGCTTTCTGGAGTGATGTTTGGATATTTTCGCTGTTAGCTTTAAAGACTGCAAAACGGAAATTGAAAATTTATTTCATGTTTCAAGTGTTCATTCATTACATTTAACGGTGACCTCACAAGTCATCTGCAAGTCTAATCAATTAGGGTTCTGAAATTTTAAACTACTGATTTCCCAATTATAATGGTACTAGATAATCCCCGCGACTTCGTCCACTTAAGTTTTGGTTTTTAAAAATGCTGTCTATTCTTTATCGAGATAAAAAAGTAGCCTTTAAGGTCCCAACGCACTTGAGCTACGCTGCACGACGCGGCGTACTAATACAGTTTATTAGATGACACCCGAGACTTCGTCCGCGTGGATTTAGGTTTTTTCAAAATCCCGTAGGAACTCTATGATTTTCTGGGATAAAAGGTAGCCTATGTGATAATCCAGGGTATAATCTATCTCCATTCCGGATTTCAGCCAAATCCATTCGGTAGTTTTTGCGTAAAAGAGTAACAAACATACACACAAACTTTCGCCAAGTGTGATATGAGTTTGTATGGAGCAAAGCGCACTTGGACGACGCGGCGCGGTATAGTTGATATGAGTTTATATGGAGCAAGCGGCTGACGCGTCGCGTCACGTCGCGAGGTTCACCAACAGTACGCTTTACATTGCGGCAAAGTCGTGCCGCCAACCGTTTTAGCGTTATGGTACGATGTCGTGCAGAAACTAATAGGGTGTGGACTAATTAAAACCGCCGTATTGCCTTCCAAGTAAGCCCGCTTCTATCTTAGACTGCATCATCTCTTACTACCAGGTCAGAATTACAATCGCAGGGAAAGATTTCCAAGCTCTAAGTCAAAGGAGCTATAAATTAAAAGACTTTTACCTCGAAGTCTTCACTCAGCACCCAAAATATCCGTCTCATTTTAACCAGAAACTGGAACACTTTAGCGTATCTCAGTAAGGCTTCTTGAGATAGGATAATGTTCAAAGGCCAGCTCACAGTGTATGTGAGAGAGAGACATTGTAGTACATCAGGCGAACTGTGTTGGAAACTTAGCGGCGAGTCCGTTATAGTGAACGATAAGTTTTCCGAAAATTTGTGGACGTCTGGAATAGGTTTAAAATTTTACTAAGATATTTTAAAATAGAATTTATAAATACCAATACAAACTATAAATTCTATATTAATAAATGGTACATACAATATCTACGTTTTGCTAAACTGTTGCACTAAACGCAAGTGATTTACTGTTTATGTTGAGAGGTTTTTAAGTTTGAAAGCCTTTGACACAAAAGGTGTCAAAACTAGTCTAGATTTTACAGTAATATGTAAACTTCTTAAAAGATCATCTTCTCTTTTAGAAATTGATTAAAGTCATTATTACTTTTGCTGGTAAGCTTAACTAATGGCTTCGATTCTGATGTCTTTCTCTAAACTAAAACAGTATCTTATAAAGGATGGAGAATGAAATTTAAGTTGGAGATTATTAAGTTTAGTGCTACTCTACTTTAAACACTATGATCAAGACTGGTACCAAAAGTCGCAAGATTTGAGTTTTAAATTAAGTTTAAGTATCCTTTCCTTACTACATTGGTAATACTCTAAGTTTCTATCAGAATCCGTACCACAAAATATTACTTACCTACTAAAACAATAATAATTTGTTATATTCGAAAACTTACGTGATATAGACGACCCGAGAGCTTTGTCCAAAATATTATGCAATGTGGCAAAGTTCAACAACTCTTGCGGATGCAGCGTTTTTGTCAATTTAGTGAACAAGTTATGACAAATGCTTCTAGAAAACTCTCCATCCATTAAAAAGAAGTAATCCTTCAAGCTCCTCAAGTGCTCATACATATCCAGATTAACCAGGAAATGGGTTAGAATCGAATTATTCACAACTTCGAGTTGATACGTCAATGGCAACATAACAGATCTTTGTAAGCAAGCTGTTAATGTTGCTATATTGTCACAATTCACCTTTTGATCTTTTTCGGTGTCACACTGTGACGCAAAAATGTTTTTATATGGTTTTTTCTTGACTTCTTCCATAATGACTGTAGGATGAGTGTAGAATGAATCTGTGTCACTATTTATCTTCTTATTAAAGTAATCTTTGGAGTAATTCTGTAAATATTTCACGCCGAACGGATCAAACGATTCTAGATTGTATGAGCCATCTATTATATTGAATATCGAAGTTTTTCTGTTTGATACAGGAATATCGCAAAAGTCTACACTTTTGGATGGGGAATTTTCCGGGCTTTCAGTTTGAACGTCGCTGATTACTTCCGATTCGGCAGTTTCATCGTCAACGATTAATGAAAAGTTAAACCCGGTTGAGTTCAGGAATTCTTTGTCAGGTTTAAGCTTGGCCGACTCTAAGTCTTTGCCGCCTTCGCTGCGAGGTGTGAATATATCGCTCGTGATGCCTCCGTCGGCCGGCATTTCAGCGGTTGTAGGCGTCTCTAAATGGAGCTGTAGAAAAAAAAATATAGACGTTTAACTTTTAAAAACAGTCTAAACAAACTTTATAAAGTAGTTTTTTAAAATAACTTCATGAAAAGATTCAATTTCTCAAATATGAATTATATTCTTTTGAAAATCTACACAATAAAATCGTTGATGCCAAACAGGCATGAAAATTATGTAATTTCAACACATTTATCAAAATCTAAGGAGTAGTTTAGATCATTTATTAACCCAAAAAGAGGCCCAAAAAGAGGGGTGTTATAAGTTTGACGTGTGTATCTGTGTATCTGTCTGTGGCATCTTAGCTCCTAAACTAATAAACCGATTTTAATTTAGTTTTTTTTTTGTTTGAAAGGGGCTTGATCGAAAGTGTTCTTAGCTATTATCGAAGAAAATCGGTTCAGCCGTTATCAGCTCTTTTCTAGTTACTGTAACCTTCACTTGTCGAGGGTGTCATAAATTTTTAATTTACACTTGTTATGAATCAAGAGATTGTAATGCATAAGACAAATACACAGACTGACTATACTGCTGCTAAAATCAGAAC
This sequence comes from Maniola jurtina, assembly GCF_905333055.1. Taxonomy (NCBI): domain Eukaryota; kingdom Metazoa; phylum Arthropoda; class Insecta; order Lepidoptera; family Nymphalidae; genus Maniola; species Maniola jurtina. Next base: position 5,311,398 of record NC_060044.1, read on the forward strand.
AAGTATCACAGACATTACCGTCGAGAACAATTCGCCTGGTGTAATCGTCCCTGTGTTTGGTGTGACCACAAGTTTCTGTTGACTAAACGTGTTTTCACTGAAAGGTTTCAAGTTCAACCTCAAACCAGATTTCTTTGCAGGATCATATTTTTTTGTTGAATTCAAGGTATTCTCGTATACTGAGCCTAAAACTTTATTTTTATTTCGTATAGCTTCTTCCTGGGCAATATTCGCTGGTTCTTTTACTGTATACTTTTCTGAAGGGAGATTGTATTCAACGCCTAAAACTCTTTGTCTATTAACAAGAGCTTCCTTTTGCGCGTCAGTTCTAGGTTCTGTGACTACTTTATCCTTTTGAACAATATCAAATTCTACACCCAGTACTTTCAGCTTATTCTTTTTGGCTTCGACGTAAGGTGACCATTCCTCTTCGATGTTATTTTCTTCATCTAACGATGGTAGCTTCTTGGGGTGATTTATTCGATTATTCTGACTGTCTGTTTGACCAAACTCATGAGCCATAACTTTCTGCTTATTCTTCAATGCTTCTTGGTTTCTTTCCAAAAATTGTAGATTATCAAATTCGTTGTCTAGCTCACGACCGATAACGTTACTCGATGTTTCTTTTTCCTTCGATTTGTGATCATTCCCCGTGTTGGCGGTCACGACGTTTCCTTGCGCATCCACTTCAACTTCGTTATCACAGGGAATGTCATCTTTAGATTTGGAAACTCCAAAGAAGTTTTTAGCGACATTACATATGGCATTCAGAACGTCACTCGACGTTTGCGCTTTTTGTTTGTTTTTGCTGTGTTCAGAAACATTGGAAGACTCCGCGTCTTGTATTATTTCTACAGAGGGCGTTGAATCTGGAGTTTTAAAGTCATTGACTTCACCATTATTGTTATCGATTGCATCAAGATCATCTTCAGATTTAAAATCACTTTGAATAGACATTGCCATTACTGATTCGTTACGCTGATGTTCCAACTCTAGCTTCTCTCTTTTTAAATTTCTCTCCTCTGTAGACAGCAGTTGCATTCTAGTTTGATCTAACTGTAAGCGTTTAATTTTCCATTCAGTATGTATCTTACTTTTCTCTACCTCCATATTTAATTTTGAATAATATTCCATCATTTTACTTCTGCAATTAAAAATAGATGATCAAACAAATAAGAAGATCAAAATACACACATACAACATAAATTTCATACACTCATATAGCTTTTACTTGTAACATAGTTCGGGTGGATTTATATTTTTTCACATCCCTCAGGAACATTACTTTCCCCGGATGAAAACAAGTAAAAAAGTAACAAATGGATACACTTTTTCATTCATAATAATTATGTACATATAGACTATCCCACTCACCTTTCATCATCTCTCAACTTAGAATCAACTTCTTCGGTGGCTTTTCCCGCGGCTTTTTCTAATTCACAAAGACTTCTCTCGCGCTTTTTTGCTTTGGTCTTGGCGGCCTTCGCTTCAGCCATCGCCGCTTCTAACACTCTCAGTGAATGTTGTTTCTCTGCTATTATTAGTTGTGCTAACCTTTTTCTTTCAGCTACAAACAATTATTTAATTTAGAATAATTAAAGATAGTACATTTCTAAGCAAATCAGTTTATTTAAGTAAGAACCTTACCAACAATCTTTTCCATAGTTTCAGCTTGTTTCAAAGACGCCATTTCAGTGAAAGCCTTTCGCTCTGCCTCCCGCTTTAGCAGAATTTGTTCGAAAGTGACGGGTTCCCCACTCACGAACAAACACCTCGTTCGGTACACGTCCAACAACTGCTGTTGGTGCTCAAGCTCATCGAAACTGGCACAGCATTTTACTGATGGATGGTCTGATGAAATTAAGAGGACTAGAGGATCCTGTAAATAGGTACAACATGTTTCAAATAAGTATTAATATTTTATTCGTTCCATAAGCAAACTAGAAATTGACATAGGCGTACGACTCCTGCGCTCCACCTCAAGAAAGTGCGAAAGTCATTTGTGGGAATAAGAAAAATATTTTATAACAAAATTCCGCAATCAATTTTAGACTTGCCTTCACATACGTTTAGAAATCTATTAAAAGTATACTCCAGATAAAAGCCTATTACACAATCGAGGATTATTTAAATAATAAAAAGTTTAGTGATTATATAAACAACAAATAGCCTGCTCTGGCAATTCGTGGGATTACTTTGTACATGGCATATAATACATATCATAATCCATACTTATAAATTATTAATATTATAAAAGCGAAATGTAAAATGTCTGTCTGCTAGCTTTTACAGCTCATCCGTAAAACCGATTTTGACTTTTGGTACAATTAGCTTACATCTAGGGGGCGGACATAGGCTACTTTTATCCCGGAAAATCAAAGAGTTCCAACAGGATTTTTAAAAACCTAAATCCACGCGGACAAAGTCGCGGGCTTCATCTACTTTTCTTATAAATATCAAAGTATTATTTGAGTTGGACAAAATATACAAAGCATTAAAAAAGCTACTTACACTAGGGTTACAATGTTTCAGCAATCTCAAAGATTTGCCACAGAGCAAAATAAACGTGGCCAATTGCCTTAGAAAATCTGGAATGGCAACACTGAGGGTGATATGAAACCCTTTGTCCCAATATCTCTTGGAACGAGAGTTCACAAACGTGGTATCTTTTCGTATAAAGAACTCGTCATAAACGTCGTCTAATTCTCCTTCGAATATGAATCGTTCTATAAATCTGTGAAAACGTTGATTAAAAGTTTGTAACAATTTTAATTTAATATAATCCATATCCCACACACCCCTATTAATACTATAATTAATGTGAAAGTATGTTGGTTTGTGCATCTATTTAACCGTTTTTTAACGAAATTTGGTACAAAGATAGCTTGCATTCCAGGAAAAGACATTACTTATTGTTTCGGAAAAAAGAGTTCCCACGGGATTCTTAGTAAATTAATAAAGGTTGTTATTATTAATATATATGAAAAGCTACAAACCAATAAACCAACAAACAAACACACTTTCGCATTTATAATATGGGTAGTAATTTAAAATATAAAAAATAGCGAGCAAAAGAGCAGGCGGGTCACCTGGTGTTAAGTGATTACCGCCGCCCATGAAGATTTGCAGCACCAGAGGTACTGCCGATGCGTTGACGGCCTTTCAGCAATTTGTTGGTTATTGAATAACCCCATGTTGAATATGTAATGTTAATATTTACTTGAAATAAGCGCCGCATATGGCGAACAAGGCGTTGTACAAAGTCAGTGCAGTGTTCCTGTGCGTCACGAGCGATATCTCATTGAACAAATACGACATCAGTTCCGCACCGTGCGGCATCGACGATGAATCTGAAACAAATTACAACATAAGAATAAGAAATGTTTATTTTGCTAGAATATGGTATATAATTTACATTGGTCTTAAATATGTATAAATTTTCTATTTCGCAGATTTCACCAGAATTTTTTTTCAGTTATTTTTTATCATAACCTCGAAATAAACAACTAATCAATCGCACTGATGCATAAGTTTAGTAACAAAAATCATTTTGTATTTCATGCTACTAGTATAAACAAAACAATAGCTTTCTCTGTCATGCTCATAAGCGAAAGAGACAAAAAGACTTTTTATGATGCGTATGCAGGCCCAGTTGCTGTATTATTGATTAAACTAAATGTAAACCAAACTCACCTAGATCCACAACTTTATAAATAGAGGCAATAGTCTCGATCTCATACTCGAGCGGCTCAATGTGAAATAGAATCTGCAGTAAAGTGGGCATGACGTTGAGCTCGTCTGCACTCTTTCTGCAGCATTCTTCATATATCACCGTCGCCACTAAGCGAAATTCTAGCAAATATCTTCTAATTGTTTCTCTTGCTGCCTGCAAAGTTACGAAAAAATTACTAAAAATTATTATAAAGAAGAACCTATACATTACGTACATAGAGGTAATATTCCCTCGAGCGAAACTGGCTGGATCAGCTAGCGATTTCCGGGACGCGAGCTACCTCTGGTTTAAACGGGTAAACGGGTGGACCCTTAAGAATGCCGTGGGAACTCTTTAATTTTCCGGGATAAAAAGTATCCTATGTCCATTCCCGGGATGTAAGCTTACTCTGTACCAAATTTCATCAAAATCGATTAAACTGTTGGGACGTGAAAACCTAGCAGACAGACAAACTTTCGCGTTTATAATATTAGTATGGATTTGTCCTATACACTGCAGCTGGCCCCAGACTTAAGGCGCACCTCGTGCAGCAACATTTTTTAGGAAATGTGAACATAAACATACCTCAAAAACCAGTCCCTTGCTGTGAAAATAGTCATCGACGGTTAGGTTGAAGGCGAAATTATACAGTCGCTTATACAACGTGCCAACAAGAAGCAACGGCGTGACATACGACGTCAAATGCTCTTTCGAAATACCCTCCAAAACTAAATTCTCTTTTATACCAAAACAATTTGATTCTTTATTGAACGGGAACGAACTTGTTTCTACGCCAACTGTAAGTGGAATTGAAAAAAAATCGGTCAAATGTTAGTCGCCCGAAGGTGAAGGGTTCCGTACCATCGTACAAGAATTAATAACACGTTAATTTTCTTGGTGGCCATTTTGAAATTTTTATTATTTGTTTAGCGGCAAAAGAAATGCATTTTCTGTGAAAATATTAACTCTCTAAACGGTTTACAAGATAAAGTCCGCTGACTGACAGACAGACGGACGGACGGACAGAGGTGCCTTAATAACAGGGTCTTGATGGCACTCTTCGAGTACAGAACTTTGAAAAAATAACTCAGCATGTGTACTATAATGAGTCCGAACTAATAGGAAAGCCATATTGTGCTTTATTCAATTACCGTTATTTGAAATTTACGGTTTGCACAGAAAATCAAAGAGTTTTAAAAACGTAAATCTTCGCAGCACGGAACAAGTCATTCAGTAAAATATGAACTTTTTTATTCCTTTACAAGTTAGCCCTTGACTATGATCTCACCTGGCGGTAAGTAATTATGCAGTTTGAGGTGGAAACAGGTTAATTTGGAAGGGGTGTGACAGTTTTGACTTTTATTTGTATTTAATTCAATTTAAGGTAATATTCAAACACCAGTTACAGTGGTAAAATGTATAAGGCTCATCAGGAAGACTTCCTCTGTGTTGGTGTTAGCTGGCGGGCGTGCTCTGCCTTTTTGGAGTGTTTTTTTTTTGTTAAAACTGACTGGAAAGCGCTCTAAGGGGTTGCCGTGCGTGTGTTCACGAGCGCCGGCACACACGGGGTCCATACTTGTATAGTTTAACTAACTTGATACAAATAACTACAACTTGACATTGGCTAATCTTTGTAAAGCCAGACGAGAGAGAAAAAAAAGGCTCATCAGACATTATTTCAAGATATTGTACCTACATTTTATTGAATAAATCATTCATTCATTTATTCATTCCCACTATGTCAACTTACTTATTAAATACATGATATGCCTTATAAATTGTTTCTCTGATATGATGCTGAGGCCACTCAGCTCGTTCTCATAAATCTGTCTCCACAGCGCCATCTCTCTGGTTGATGAAGCTATAAGCTGTCTATCATTGATCGGAGGCAGTTTGGCTGAAAATAATAATAAAAAAACCGGTCAAGTGCGAGTTGGACTCGTACACGTAGGGTTCCATACCCTACCATTGTAGGTAAGGATAAGAAATGACACTTTAATTTTTTTTGTAATGTTACCACAAAATCACATTTTTCGGATTTTTTTGTTTACTTGTGCTATAAGACCTACCTAACTGCCAAATTTCATGATTCTAGGTGAACAGGAATGGTCTTCTATTGACAGACATAGAAGTGATCCTATTAGGGTTCCTTTTCTCCTTTTGACCCTAAAAAGCAGACATTTCAGTAAAATTACGAGTCTACTTTGATTAATAATTACAGGACCAGTGTCCAAAAATGTCTTGTGAAAATATCAACCACGATTGGGCGTTTTTGTAATTTTAGGATATTTATACTTTAACATTGTTGAAGTTAGGAATAATATAAAAGACCTACCAACAATATCCCAAATGTCTTCAGGTATATCTTTATCAACTTGCGAAGCTAACTCCCAAATATCTATTGAGTTGTCTTTACAGAACACTTCCTTCACTTTTGACTGTTCACTTGAGCTTACTAGAGTAACCTGAAATTCAATTTATTGTATTTTTAATATACATAAAAAATTTGTCAAGTGCGAGTCGGACTTGCACACGAAGGGTTCAGTACCATCGTACAAGAAATCTCAAACCAGTATAATAAAACTTTATTGCTCCACGGCTGTACAACACTGTAAGTTAATGATGGACAGCGCCATCTTGATGTCATTAGTAAACATTTAGTAAACATATTATTTGATCATGAACACTAGTTTTTAATTTTTTTCGCGATATATAACCACAAATTAACGGTTCTCAGATTTTTTCCTTTATTTATTGTGCTGTAGGACATTGCTATCTGCCTTTCATGATTCTATGTTAATGGATAGTATCCTATAGGTTTTGATTGTCTTGAATCGACAGCCACAACAGACGGACAGACATACAACGAATCTTATAAATAAGGGTTCTTTTTTTCCTTTTCAGGTATGCTAAAAATAATGTTTTTATTAATGAATCAATTGAATAAATCTTACCTTAATATTAGCATCTGTGGATTGTGACGAAGGTATTTGTATATCTCTTGGGGCGGTTAGACGTGGAAAGTTATGTATCGTATTATCAGAGTACGGGGAAAATGTAGTAGACGTCATAGACGCCAGTGACATTGGACTGAGGTATGACTTCACATTCACTGTTCCACTTTGAGAATGACTATCTGGAAGACCTGCAAAAAATGGTGGTGAAGAAATCAAAAACATTTCCTCCAATGTCAGAGTCAAATCATTTATTCAAAATAGGTACGTACCAATGTACACTTTTTGAGTGTCAACTCAATTCCATAATTTCAAGGGGAAGTAACCTATCGGTTTTAATTCCCTTGACCAGTCTTGACAGACACAACTGACAGACGTACAGACAGATAGACAGACACACAAAAAGTGATCCTAAAACAGTTCTATTTTTCACTGGATCCCTAAAAAGAGTCCTTATTTCCATACAAGGAACCCTAAAAATTTGTGACTGTGAGTTCCCACTGGATTTTTAAAACCTTATTCCGTGTGGATTTAGTCCACACAGAATAAGTAATACATTTGATTTTATAATATAACTTACATCCTCTGGAGTTAAAGCTTTCAACTGTAACCTCTGTGTAGCACTGAGATGTGTTTTTGGACCAGTGTGACTCCGGACGCTTCACCGAATAAGGCAGCTCAAACACATGTGATGGGAAATATGAGTAAGGTTCAGGTGAACCAAATAACTCCTTTTTTGGTTTCGGTAACATCTCATCCAGGAGACCAAATGAAAATGGGTGCTAAAAGAAAATGATGCAACATTAATCAGCCACCTTTTTAAAAACAAAATTAATCAACTAGTATTTAGCTTCCATTCAAGAAATGTAGTCTGGATAGCCATAATAAAAGCTGGACTGAGTTGACAAAGTACTTAAATGAGACTTATTACATAATATAGTGTTTTTTACGCGTTCTGCGTTGTCGAGAGCAAAAGGAAAATATTCTAATTTGGTAGACAAATAAAATCATTGGGAATGCCATCAATCAAGGATAAGAAATACGCTGTCGACAACGCACGACCACAGCCTTTGTATTGAATCTCAATCAAGACGATGATAGCACTAAGCACAATCTTGTTTCTTTCTTTTCAGTTTATTTTACTTGTACCAAGCCGGGTTCAAGTTGTCTCATTTTTTCCATAGTCGGGTTATAGTTTTTTCAACTTTTTTTTTTTGTGAAAACAATTTTGGCATAGTAAATTTTTTGGTCAAGCGTGAGTTGTCCAAAAAAATCAATGAAATTGACTTAATTTTTTTTAGTGCCAATCGACTCAGTTTCATTTAGGAATCATTTCATTGTAACGAAAGAAAAAAATTGGAGCAGCAGAAATTGGTCAAATTTAGCACAGCGAGCAAACAAGTATGCAGGTCACCTATTGTATAATACCTATAATTTTGAAGTTTAATGTTTCTGGGCAGTTGCTTATTTAGACTATTGTATGGACAATGGACATGATTGGCAGATACTAGTTACCTACTTCAAATTAACAAAACCTAATTACTGAAGAATTTTAGCTTTATAACTAGGTCAAACTACTTTAAATAATAACTATAAAAGCATACCTGAAACATTTCATTTGACAAATCTTGTGCTGCAGAATTTTTTAAGCTGATCAAGAATTTCAAAACATTTTGAAAAAGTTCTTTTTCTTCACCAAGGTCTGTACAGCGCACTGTGCTTATAAGTTTCTTAAGTTCAATGGACCTCTTATATTCTGCTACATTTTTGGCAGTTTGCTGGGTTACAAAATAATGAGATAGCAAATCTATGATGGGATCTGTTCCTGCGGCTGCGACTTCAGGTGACCTTTTTAAAATGATTTCATAAGATTGGGACCGCAATTTCGCAGTTAGAGCCCGCTGAGATACTCTACTTTGTACGCAATATTCAGCAGCTGTGTTCTCACACAGCTTCGTGAGTAATTCATACACTCCGGCGTTTTCCGGCCTGAATCTCGAAGGAAAACTCATGTTTACGGTTTGTTTATCACAAGTTTTACATTCAAAACAATAAGTTTCACATTGGTTTTAAACATGGTTACCAATCCTTTTCAACCATTTAAAAACTTAAAAAATCTAACTTAATATTCTGGACCAATAAGTATCATTTGTTAGTTTTTCTGCTTAGTGTAAAACGTAGTGATTACCTATACAATCTTTGGCTTTAATGTACCTAGTATTTTTAAATCTTCTTCATTCATCTTTTGTATCTCACCGATTGTTTTACTTTTAAACAAGCGTAAAAAAAATGAGCTCCCGACCCGAGGTTCCGCACTGTTCCGCACCCGGCAGTTTTATTTTTTTACTTTATTTATGCACAGATTAATAGAAATACTGTCAACTTTATGTCACCTACCTTATGTGTCAAACATCATGATCTAAATATAGGTAGTTACGATCAAAAAAACTAGTTGTAATAGAAAACTTTTGTATAACTTGGCTTGTAGGTTTGCCTGCAGCCTGCCCAACACAATCGCAAGCGCTCCCAAGCGTTGGCCAAGCGTACCTACGCAAACACGCAAGCATGTAGAGCCGCCATTAGGATTTAAAAAAATCGCTAGAACTCTGGGCCGTTAGGCTATAAGAAAATTACATACTCATTACTCTTTGAATACAGCAAAAAGCAAAACATAACCTATAAAAAACTACTTAGAGCATATTATTATTATTTATTATTAAATTATTAATTTAAAACTAGTTCAAAACTAATCCTTATATCGTTAATAAAATGAATCAAGCTGATGTAACAAAATTAGTGTCTAAATTGCGAATAAAGGTACCGGATAAGCATAGAAAATTAAGAACTCCGAAAGGGCCTGAAGGAAGGCTAGATAAATTAAGAAAAACTGTTACTGGCTTGATTAAATACGAAAGAATTGAGTTAAATCTACACAGAGCTGATGAAGCACGCCAATATGCTGAAAGGGTAATAAAGCTTAGATTTGTAGATTATTTTTATGCTATAGATGGTCCTTGAAGTTAACTTAGCCTTTATTACTTTAGATTATTTCTTAGTTATTATTTGGTGATATGTTAATTAGACAAACTTGTGTTTCAGCTCATATCGGAAGCAATCATGCATGGTGACTGCCACAAACCAACAATGGATATTGCAGACTACTGGTTGCTTGAAAAAGAACTGATACACAAATTATTTAAAGTCCTTGTGCCAAGATTTGAAAATTGTAATACAGCTTTTACAAAAATGTTTAAAGCACCAAAGCCAAGTTACGGAAGGAATATTGATAAGGCTATTTTGGAATTAAGAGGTAATCCATATCCATCATTGACAAACAAGCAGTCAAACAATAGACAGCTTCTCCAAAATGTTTTGCTAGATGCCGCAAAATATGAATACAGACAAGCAAAGTATGCTGAAATGGCTGACAAAATTGGTAAAAATGAAGTTACACAGCCAAAAAGTGAGGATTTATCTAAAAGTAAGCCTGCCACTGAGCTTTAAAATGTTAGTTTTGATTATTATTAGTTCGTAAAATGCAACAATATTAGCGAAATAAATTTAAGTAGCCATAACATTAATGTTATTTCATTTCGCAATTCCTGCTCTTGGTTCCTACCTTGTAGATCATTATTAACTATTGCTTTTGGTTTAATCCTGAGTACTTTAGGTATAACCACCTACCAGGGTGGTTGTCCTATACTGCAGAGCAAGAGATCTATTTTATTAGGTGCATTAGCACATCAGCTTCACAACCCGTTTAGCTATGTCAGTTACTTGGGTTCTATGGGTCTCATTTCTGATTTGATCACATAGAGAAACTCCAAGCATCATAGTTTTGCCATTCACCATTGCCTGAAGTCTGAACTGCTCTGAACTTTATTATGGGTTGATTCCGAGATCTTGTATTATATCAGATACGATATCGAACCGGCGGCGTCTGGCGCCCATGCAACGCATTTAAATCGTTTGGCATTCAAAATGTGCAATGACTACCTTGATAGGACCGTGAAGGTCCTTTGAAGGTGGACGAAGTTAATCACGAGACAAGTTTAGTCCCTTCTCGTGAATTGTGATACGTCTCAGAGTAATCAAGGGGTGGCGCTTCCAAAATCAATATACATACAAGGGTAGGTAGGTACCTAATAGGTCTGTAAGGGTCTATTAATTTTCAATTATTTTGAAGTCATCGAAGGGTATGTAAAATATTACGTTAATAGCGAGACATCTAAAGAAGCAATTTTATTTTTATTTGGGGAAGAAAAGAATAAAACTAGTTAACACTGGCACTTGGGAGCTGGATTGAGGGCAGTCTCGTCGGACGGTGGTAGCTGGCCATAATATGAGTAGTGCAATAAGCGGTGTATGATAGTGTTTGATGTAGGTAGATATATTTAGTTAATACAGTGTGATTAATCAATGTTTGGAGTTTAGTATTGCTAACAGTAGGTATAGAATAACTACCTACCCAATCCATCTGCACTTGAATGACTATCATTCCTAAAGAAAATGTCTATCTATCGATAAAAGAAATAGACCCAGGTACTTTCTCAGGTATTATTTTGCGAAATTTTCCACATTTGCGGTTTTGGATGCAGAAAGACGATATCGGATCGTATGGTGTAAAAATGTAATAAATGAAAGTTTCCGAATCTATGGTAACACGAATTTGTAGGTTTTGCGGAATCGAAATAAGTACCTACAGAACTTTATAATACGTCCATGGTACAGAATGAGTACAGATAAAGCAAAGAAAAAAATGGCATTTAGTCTTATCTCTTCTAGATGTGGCAGCGCGTTATGGCGCGCTACTACTTATCTTTTTATTGGTCAGTGCTGCCGTGAGTTCATCGCTCTTGCATTCGAGCATAGATTTCTCCTAATCTCATCATAACCTAACTGCGCAGTGTCAAAACAAGCCGCTTTCGTTTCTCTTTGAGAATATCTAACGTGTGTTTTCAGTTTTCACTGTTCACTGACTATTTGTGTACCCTACTTAACTACAATGCAACCTGAAGAACCTGAAAGTCATTCAAGAATTTTAGTCATAGGATCTTGTAGCATAGATTTTACAACGTATGTAGTTTTTACCTACTAAAATACTTACTGAGTGCTTATTCTAAGAATGTCTGTCTACCTACATATCGCTGTGCATGTTCTACCTTAATTTGTTGTTTAAATAAAAATACATAGGTAGGTACAACCTAGATATAAAGTGTAGTCTATTAAGAAAACAGGTAGACCGTTCACCTTTTAACCTATAATTAACTGTGGTCGGTTGACATTTGACATAATTACCTACCACAATTTTCTTATTTCAAACAAAACAGGAGGGTAGGCAACATTTCAAATGGGTACCTACTACCTACCTACGTCTATGTTATAGTCAATATGATAAGCTGGATTGATTTCAAAATGGCTGGTTAAAGAAAAAAAATGATGTGGGTGCAACATTTCAAATAGGTACCTAACTTCGTCTATGTTATAATTGATATGATAAACTGGACTGATTTCAAAATGGCTGGTTAAAGAAAAAAAATTACATCAGATAACTAATTTGTTTGAATCATTTTTACCTCCTTTTATTTTTATATTCGTTTTTTAAGATATTGAACATGACTTAAAAAATTTTGTTGTAAATTATTTTATGTGAATGAAACATTGAGGTGTTAGTTATGATCTGTCTACGATAAAAATAGTAGTTAGAGTATGTAGTAGGCTAGGTACCTTACCAACCTACTAAGTACTAACCTATAACTTATCTTCTGGGCAGCCTGCTATAACTATAACCATTTATTCATTTTTTCCAGCCACTTTCATGTAATCTTCAGACTAGCTACCGTTTCTGTCTGCCCAGATTCCTTTTGCCTTTTTGTTTAGTATATATTTTTTAATTCTTTTATCTTAAAATTCTCCCTTTAAGAGGGAAACTTTCATTTTTTCAATCTATCTTCTGGAATATTTCATCTAGACTAGAGTGTAGCCTCTTAGTATAAAAAAAAAGTTTAGGCGAAGGGGTCTCCTTGTCTGACCCCCTTTTCTACTGGCAAGTACCTAGTTACTTACCCGCCAAAGGTTTCTAGTCTAATTATTCTGCTTACACTTTTGAGTACCTAGATGTATTGTAGCCAGCAGGTAATTTTATGTGTGTATATTTTTCATTAACGCATGTGGAATCCTTCCATTGCTTTCTATATTGAGTTGTGTGTTATGTTTTCAAATTCTTTTGATTCGCTTCCCATATTAGGTATAAATGCGAAAAAGTGTTTGTTTGCACCTCAATCACTGAGCAACGGATCGATGTAATTTTCTGTGTAGATACATATACTTAAAGACCAGTGTCATAGGTTACTTTATCCTGGTTAATCAAATTTATAAATAGTTACTATTACCTAGTTTTTGGTTGTATTTATATTTTCCAATAATTAAAACTTGTCCCAATACCTACATGTTATATGGTCTGGGACTTTTTCTGATTTTAATTTCTGTATAGGTTTGATTACCTCATGTACCTAAAGATCTTTCTTAATAGCATTGCTTGTTAATTTGAACAGCTTCGTGAGTTCTGTTGCCCATTTCTTTTGTTCTCTTGCGTTTATTAGTTTTATTATATCTTCATTAAACATCTTCTTTTATTTCTATTAAATTTATAGCGGGGTTCGGAGAATTATTAAGATATTTCTGTTACGGATCTTTTAATCAACTTGAATGTTTCCAGATATTCTCCAAGACTTCCTATGCCTGGCGAAACGCTCATTGGTAACAAGTTCACAACAAGTTTTGGAGGGAAAGGTGCTAATCAATGTGTTGCTGCGGCGAAAACAGGTGGCAATGTCCATATAATTTGTAGAGTAAGTGTAAAGTTTTAGTAGGTATCATAATTACTTATTTCCAAAGTGGCGTTACTTATCTATTTATTTTCTTAAAGGTAGGCGATGATCAATGGGGTGAGAAATATAAAGAACACTTAAGAACCGTAGGAGTTGATGTAACTTATGCTCAGGTGACAAAAGGCACTACTACTGGTATTGCTCAAATATCAGTAGCTGATAATGGAGAGAACCAAATTGTCATAGTTCCTGGTGCTAATAATCATCTTAGCAAATCAGATTTAGGCAATGCTAAGGAATTGATAAAGAAAGCAGATGTACTTATCGGACAACTAGAAACTCCATATGAAACCACTTTAGAAGCATTTAAAGTAAATGACGGAGTAAGTGTATCTTTAAGTACTACAATTTGTTACTAGGCTTATATATATTTGTTAGTACTTTGTAGGTAACTTTTAGGTAATATACATAGTTTAATCATTTTCAGATTAAATTGCTAAATGCTGCTCCTGCGAGAGAACATATTGAGGAAATTCTACCTTTTTGTACAATTTTGTGTGTAAATGAACCTGAAGCTTCGTTACTTGTTCATTTTAATGTTGATGTTTCGTAAGTACCTATTAATAATATACATAATAATTATTTACAAATAAATATATCATAATTGGAAACTATACCTACTGACGAAGCATTGTTTTCAGCAATATTAAAAAAGCGCTTAATATATTATTAGAAAGCGGATGCGACACTGCTATTATTACATTAGGAGATAAAGGTGCAGCTTACTCCTTGAAAAATAGTGGGGAATGTATTCATGTTTTCAGCAATAAAGTGACAGCAGTGGATACAACAGTAAGTAAAACTAATTATTAATTAAACTTGTAAACTAAATTTACGTTGTAGGTAAAATTTTACAGAATTTAGTACAGACTTCATAAATATACGAAAACTTATTTTTATTACAGGGCGCTGGGGACGCTTTTGTCGGTGCGTTAGCGAGTTTTCTTGTAAATTTCAAGAATCAACCACTACATCAACTAATTGGTGCCGCTTGTGAATATGCTTCATTGACAGTAACAATGGAAGGAACACAAACAAGTTACCCCGAAAAATATATTCCATTTACTAGACAATACGATTATGTGACTCTTTGAATTAGGTATTCTTTTAATATACCTATAGCTGAAATGACATTATTGGGATTGGAAATAAAACATTTATTTGCTTATCTAAATAGTCTATATTTAAGCACAATATTATGTGTGTAATAAACAAGTGTGTCTTTAAAGTTTACAGTAAATATACCTAACAGACAAGCTAAAAATAAACTAAATTAATATGGTGCTGATGAAAATACCTTAATGTAATAAACTAGCCTAACTACTTTGATATAACTATTAGTGATTAGATACATTTAGTAATCACTAATTGAAACAAAATTAAAATAGGTGCTATAAGCATAGGAAAAAAATTGTGTAAGTTATGTAAGCTGGCAATATATTTTAATTCACTATGAATATTTTTAATGGATTTTGTCTTCTTATGTAGATGAACATTATAAATCGACATTATGCAAAGTATTTTCTGTGCAAAATATAATTTTTACGTGAAAGTTGATAGATAGAGAACAATATGGCTTTCCTATTCTTAGTTCGTATGCATTATACCTAAACTAGACTTTACTCATCCATGATTGGTACTCCAAGTTATCCCTTCTTTCAAGCAAAGAATTGATATTTGATGATGATGATGAGTTTGATAAAAATGAAACTATTAATAGAACTTGATGAATAAATTGTCACTGATTTGAATACTAGGTACATAATAAAAGTAATTAAGTTACACTGACTTTAAGACTGACAAAATGTTACAATATTCTTATTTCTCTTACTGGCTTTTAAACAACAACAATATTATTGATTTTCTTTTATTCATATACTTAATGATAATTATAATTAACTATTATTAATAATAAACCATTCCAAACCAGTTTATTATGATTATTATTGATTAACCACAACCAACCATAATTTTATGGCTCGGAGAATATTTAGTGCTTTCGAGCCATAAAATTTGATCAATCTCAATTTGAACAAAAGTCAAAACCCCTCCAGTATTAGCTTATTTTTGTTGAAATATTAACTTTATCATATATCATATTTTGCAAGAAAATGATAATCACCTACCTATTATTTATTATTCTAATATTATTCTAAAAAACAAGTTTTTACTCCCGATCTATATACTTAAACAGATTTTAATAACATAACATTATGTTACAGCAATATAAAATATAGATATGTAGTGCAACATGTATATTTCCCAATATTATCATAGTCTAAGATGAACATAATAGGTTTCCTGTTCAGTAATCACTAATCATCCTTTGATTAGATCAATGTAAACATCAGAATAGGTAAATAGTTAGGCATGCTACTAAACGTTCGGTACTTACTCTTTGGGTATGTTAATGTCTCTTTTTACAAGTATTTAGGTATCTTAATTACTAATTTTATACAGTTTACTTTAGTTATTTGCCGTAAACCCTCAATCGTACGATGATTAATTAATGTGCCTTTTTATGAAATGCGTAATCAAAGAGTTGAACTGTAACATTGAATCTTTACATTCTCGAATGGAGTGACATAAAGTGTATAAACGCATACGTAATGGGTTCCGAACTTCCGATCCAACGGAAGGGGGTGGATGCATACTTACTTACCTTATTATTATTTTTATTTTCTTCGGAATAGTAGCTACTATTAGAAATCAGGTCATGCATTGCCAGACACAGTAGGTATTGTGGCAACCCCCCTGCCAGACACCCTTCAAACTTTTGAGACTTGCTGTGTCTGGCAATGCATGACGTGATTTCTTAAACTATTCCAAAGAAAATACAAAAAAAAAATTTATACTTTGACATAAAATCTTCCAAAATAACCAAGGTCTGGCACGCGCTGGCTCTCTATAATTTTATTTTAATAAAATTAAAACGTTTTGACATGAAAAAATATGTTCTATATTATAACAATTAAAGCGTTTATATAGTTACTTAACAATTACTGCAACATTTTTGTCGTACAAATGACAAGTTTTCTGGCTAAAATTTAAATAGGTATCGAATTAATTCGATATAATTTTATCTCATAAAAGAAACTAGAAAGTTTGTCATTTTAAGTACGGAAATACGGAAAAACGCAGTTTTCACTACAAAATTCAAAACTACCCACAGTATCCACGATTCTGATGTAACGCTGCGATGTCGGTCCATAGATCAATGGATGCGGATATGCCTCGGACGTAGAAGCACACCCATAACAGAGACGTGCTACCTAAACATGATTGTGCACTTCAGCTTTAATTCCCTGCAAAAATAAATTCTATTGCATTAGCATAAAGTCCAATTTCTAATACAATTATGCTAAGCGGAAAAACGAGCCGAGCGAGAGGTCTATAAATTGGAGTGTGTCACTGTCTAATGGATTGCAAGCATAAAAAAATATTTTCTATGGTACGAATTATGATGTAGCTCACAAAGTTCTTATTCATTGTTTATTTAATTTCAAACAACAAGATTACTTTCTTTTGTTTTCGCAGTAATTTTCATACTGTTATCTTTATTTTATAATGTCATTAAAATATCATTTAGTTTAAAAAGTATTATAAATATTTTTTTAAATTAATAGGATGACAACACTGGGTGTCAAGCAAAACAATATGGCGAACATTCTGTACTATACTATACAGAAGTAGTAAGGTAACCATAATTTGATTGTTTAATGGAAGTGTTTTTTTCTGTTTATCGATAGATTTCTCAAAAATGAAGACTTAAGGCAAAAATGGATCGCTGTCGTTCCAGGAAATATCACCAAATATTCGGCAGTTTGCGGAATGCATTTTAAAGCGGAAGATTTTGCTACGGCTTCGTGTGCACTGAATTTTTTTTTTAAAAGAAACGCTGTACCATCAATTTTCCCAAAAGTATGCCTTGCTTACGAACTTCCTAAAACTGTTTAGGACCTAAACACATGCACCAGATTATACAAAATAATTTTACTTACCTATATTATAGGTACCCATACTTAACATGACTGGTACTTTTTCGCAGAACAAAAAAAAATTGAATTTCTCTACTTTTATAACTACAGCGCGGCAGACTATGGCCTAAACCTTTATTATTCTGAGAAGAGACCCGTGCTCAGTAGTGAGCGGCGATGGGTTATCATGATGATTCATCCTCTCCTATTCTCATATAATCCGTCAAATGTCTTACATTATCAAATCGTGTTGTCACCCTAATAGAAAGGGACACAATCCAATTTAGCGCTATCTCAATTAGGCTCGTTTTTGGTGTCTCAGTGCACAATCTTGTTTAGGTAGCATGTCTCTGACCCATAACGACCTCGTAAACGTACAAGGCTACTAATAGTTATTGCCTGGTGATAGTCCGATGTTTCTGTCTAGGTACCACTCATAAAATACAATGCTAAGCATACTAGTTATGGTCAGTTTTACAGAATATATAGTCGTGGTTGGTTGTCATACCACGGTTAGTTGTTTTTGTGGGTAGTTTTGGATTTTTGCCTATAAATCAGATTAAATGAGTCAAATCATTCTGTTGTTTAAATTAACCATAGAGTAATATTATGTGCGATAACTAGAAATTACATCCCTACTTTCAGTACTCTATAATAGCTATGGTGTATAAATAAAAATGTTACCAGTTTAAGATTAATCTGAATAATGAAAATAGTGTTCAGAACAACGCATTTAGTTCTGTAAACCGAAATCATTATAGAACCCTTATTTTTTACGTAATACCTACATCCAGCGTGTTTAATTTTACGAATAAATTAGAAAAGATTTTGATATCGAGATACCAAACTAATTAGTTCGTAATATTCAAAGTAATATTAGACAGCTAACCTAATATTATATAAATTATTGGTTATTTAAATAAATGAATCCTACCAGTACGCTACGAAAGTTAGTAAATTACAATATTTTATATTTTTTAATTTAATGAATTATATAAAACACAGCCTGATTATAATATATTTTAAGACCTCTTAAGATAGAGATATGGCAATTCAAACCATAGACCTAAAGAGCTGACGTTTTGCATTTTTAAGTTGTAGGTAGAGGTTCTTTTTGGATTGTCGTATGTCCCTGCATCAACTTCTTTCCGGAAAAAATCGAAACTTTTGCGGAATCTAAAGGCCGTTTTACGCCGGAGTAACAACTACAATTATTAATTTTTCGGTCAGCACTTTATTTTATATCGGAACATCGTGCTGGAGTCGGAATATTAAGATAAGACTCTGCTTCTTGCTTCATTTTGCCGTTGTAGGTTCTCCATTCAGTGTTAGGTAAATAATTGTAGCGTGCAGCCCTGTAACATACCTCAATTTCATCATGTGCTATTCTGGCGTACAAAAGTCTTAAGCCACAATTATGATTTAGCCATAAACGGCGATTTCTGAATAGAACGAAGTACCAATTTTAAAAGGAGCTCCGAGCTTAAATCGGTCCACACATTGTTTTTAATTTTCGATTTCTTACGACGATAATATGAAGATAGTGAATTTTTGCTGAATACTTGCCAACCTGCGCAAAATCTTATACTTAATTTCCGGTATCGAATCGGTAAGTCCAGATGCAGTCGTTTGCAGCTGCGATATCAGAATTTCAGCTTTGGGACTACCTACTCCAAATCCGATTAGTTACAATCACATTCTAAAAAATATTAAATAGCTTTTTCAAGATTCCTGATTATTTTGTTTTATTTTAACATTTTTGGCGACCGTCATTTATCGCGCGCTCGCGATCAAATGTCAGCACTCAGCGACCAATAAGCGTCGATCATTGGAAATGGCAAAAATTGTTTAAAAAGTTAGTTTAGTGTAAGTACAATAATTTTCACGACAGGTCGACGTGGCAATCGGGGTATGAGGCGAGTCGTGCTGGGGAGGACGCCTGGCGCACCCGCGCTGTCATAGTTTTAGTTGCACGAGTCCGTATCGACCGCGTTTATCGAGTTCGTCGTTGCTTGTACTATTCTTATACATCTACAACGCCCATGCACAGTGCTCCTATTTGGTATTGTGGTTGACTGACCTAAGTACATTGATACAAAAGTAAAAGTTGGCAAAACTCATTGTCACCCTACTAAGTAAAGGCTTGGACAGATACCTAAAAATCACAATGATGTCGTCACAGATCACACTATGTTTTTAGAATTCCGTACCTCACAAGGAAAAACGGAACCCTTAAGGTGCCCACGCACTTGAACTGAACTGCGCGTCGCGGCAGCGCCCCGCACGAATTTCTCTTCAGCCGCGACGCGCGTACGTCACTGCCGCGCGTCGCGGCTGGAGAGAATACGTGCGGGGCGCTGCCGCGACGCGCAGTTCCGCTGCAGTTCAGTTATAGTGCGTGGGCATCTTTATAGGATCACTTTGTTGTCTGTCTGTCTGTCCGTCCGTCGTGTCTGTCAAGAAACCCTATAGGGTAGGTACTTCCCGTTGACCTAGAACCATGAAAAGCAGGTAGATAGGTCTTATAGCACAAGGAAAGGATTAAATCTGAAAACCGTGAATTTGTGGTTACAGCATAAAAAAAATTAAAATGTGTTTCAATTTTCAAAGTAGGATAACTGTTCCAAGTGGGGTATCATAATTAAAAGGGTTTTTTACCTGTACATTCTAAAACTTGTTTTTTTTAAATGCATAATAGTTTTTGATTTATCATGCAAAATGTCGGAAAAAATACCCAAGTACGGAACCTTCGGTGCGCGACTCACACTTGGCCGGTTTTTATAGATTTACTGTGCCAAGGGTATATCGCTCCCACTCGTGCTTCGCGAGGCGGACGCTTTTATGTACCTTGTATTTACAATTAGTAATTACATCTTTAGAAGCTGTACTGTAGCGCCTGGGTTAGCTGACCAAGTCTTTATTATGATCCACAATGGTTTATTAATATACAATAACTAAAACAATAATTATTTGTGATTGATATAACCACATTTACATTAATTCTATTTTAGAATAAACTAAATAATATCTTATATTTTATTTTATTATAAATTTAAATAAAATATATTTATAATAATTCATATTATATGTAAAAAGAAAGTAAACCTGCTATTAATTTGACTTTTTATGATCAATTGTACAAAACTTAAACTATTAAAACTACTTAGGTGTAGATAAAAATATTTGACACAAATGTATTTTCTCCATATATTATTTATAAGGTATTCTGAAACTTACATTTAAATATGATTTTCTATAATAAAATTTTAATAGATAAATTGTAATTACTGTTATATCAATAACAAATATTCAAATGAAAATTATCAATGTTTTGTCAAATTTTATCAAAACAAAATATAGGCTGTTCCTACATGTTACTTAAATAAAGATGATTTTTTGTCTAGTCAACTTGTTCTTTACAAATTACACATTGTTTTTGTATCTACATAGTTATGCAAGCAACTAATATAAAACATATAAACTTGTCAAGTCAGTTTCATTCACTATTTGTAAAAGAACCTGTAAGTCATCCAAGTTTGAAATATATTTGGGAGCGCCTAAAAATTCAACAGATTTATCTTCTAACTCTATGGAATATTTCAAATTTCTAGGACACATAACAGACTTAATACACTTCCCATCAGCTACTTTTTTGAATATCAGATGTGTAACATCTTCCAATTTCAATGAGGAAGGAAAATTTGCATTACTTTGCATGCCATTTTTGGGTGTAATTTCATCAGAGTTTTGGTTATTTGTAACATATTTATTATTTTTCTCAATTGAATCACTGTTTTCAGAAGTGAATTTACTTTGTAACTGCGGATTTGGTAAGTGTTCTTCGATTCCCTTTTGAAGTGTTTCATCTAATATTGAGGGACTGTGAGGATTATCAAACTCAGCTGTGTTCTGGAGGTTCGTAGCTAACTCACTGTTGGTGCTAAACTGAACAACATCAGCAATTAGTTTATTGACTTCTGTATTATCAAGATTCATAGGTGTCACCATTTTATTTTTATTGGTCTTACCAAGCAGCATGGCTTCTACATCATTTGATTCCAAGTTATCTTTGAACTCTAAACTACTGTTTTGATCTTTCGGTTCAGAATTATTTTCTGGTGTAGCATTGTCATTGAGGATATCCATTATTGACGGGAATTCATCCACTTTATTTTCAGAAGATTCTGATTTGTGTGATTTATCAACAGGTTTCTCATTATACATGAGGTCCTCAAGTTCAGCAGCTATTCGATCATACACTTTATCATTTTTGGGCTCGTCTTTTTTTGGAAAGTAGTCTATACACCATTCCTCAGATGGCAATATACGATTGTTTATCTTTGGTAACAAATCCAATAGAGTTAACTCACACTTAACGCTGTTATTATGCTTAGAAGTAGGATCATTAAATATTATAGCATATTGTTTTCCGGCCGAGTTTATGTTATTATAGTTGGTACTTTTATTCTTAAATGAATTTGTGTTCTCTAAGACATTATTTTCCTTTAATATATTAGTACTTGCTTGCCGAGTAAGTGGTGATGCAACCTTGTTAATATTAGCGTTTCTTCTTGTGTTGATTAAATCTTTGGCTGGATGCGGGTTATAAGCTTTTCTGTGAAATTGAACCATGCCATTTTCATTGCTTTTTAATCTAGTATTCGTAACTGGCTTCACTGTTTTGTTGATTGGTGTCTTCTGAATCTTAGGCGACGAACTGCTTTCATACTGGATTTTCACTTTTGTGAATTTACCTAGGATTTTGGCAAAGTCCATTCGCGTTACCACCACTGAACACTCACGGCATTTGTTTTCTTTATACAAACGTTCTATATTTCTGGTCATTTTAAAACTTCTTCCCCTCTTACTTTCTCGTCTTCTGTATGAAATCATATTGATGATTATTTATATGAGTATAAAACACAATTTTTCTCAACCGATAGCAGTTTTAAGACCTATTGGGGAATAGATGAAGACTCTACTACACATTTCCCGCGCAGTCGTTTTCACCGACGCGACAGTAGAATAATTTTACTACTGCTAGCACAAATAAAAATTTAACAACATTTCATGTTAAGAAAATTGTATAAACACAGGAAAGAACCAAGTTTCTCATTAAATAATATTAACGTAAATAGGTAATAAACTGAAAACGACACCCAGAACAATCAGTTCAAGCTCAAATTATACGAAAATGGCGTCTTGCTAGTGTTGTTTGTACTGTCCTGGCGTTTCTGTCATTATCGATAAAGTTAAATATGAGTTAAAACGACGCAACGTTAATGGTCAATTTTTTTGTCGAATTTTTTTATTTTATGATTTAACAGATGGCTGAAACCAAACGTCTTGAACACCGAATGCATAGATTATCTACTATATTACTAGAGAAATGCGTAATTTTTAAGAAGGTACTCGCCTTATTTGCTCTGTGTCAATTGTCATAATATAGTTAAAACTCGAAGTAGGTAGGTAAAGTACGTTATGTATAAGTGTGCATACCCGTACTAAATCCCTAATCGTACTTACATTCATCAATCAATCAACAGTTTTGAATATGAAATCTTTTGTTTTGAATAGAAATAGCATAACTACTATCAATAAAATATTTCTGTTGACTTATATTATTTATAAAAAAAATATGTAGTTAGGTTTATTAATTATTTTATTGATGGTGTTTCGTTTAAAATTTTATGGTTTTTGATAGCAGAAAGCTGGATTAATGGATAGAGCTATGTTAATCAGTCAGCATAGCTAAATATTAAAAAAAAATACAATGTACTAAATATATAATTCCTTGTATACACGCGGAAGGGGAAACTCATCATCAGTATCATGATCAACCCATCGCCGGTTCATTACAGAACACGGATCTCCGTTAAAATGAGAAGGGTGTAGGCCATAGTCTTCCACGCTGGTCATGTGTGGATTGGTAGACTTCAGCACTTCACATATCTTTGAGAACACTATGGGAAAACTCTCAGGCATACAGTTTACCTCACAATGTTTTACTTCACAGTTAAAGCAAGTGATATTTAATTGCTTTAAAAAAAAATTGGTTGTCTGTAAAGTCGGTTTACTGACGATAGTTGAACGTGACAACAATTGTGCCGATTGTGCTTCTTTGTCGCTCGTTCCGCGCTCTCGCTTGCACTTCAAGCCTTACATGGAACGCCTCAGAGCGAGGTAACGCCGCATGAGTCATGTTTTTTCGTGCGTGCAGCCGGCTCTATCGAATCATAAGACGTTGTCACGTCAAAAATTTACTCTGAAAAGTTAGAGATGTGTGCTCAGGATCAAACCCCCGACCACCCGATTTGCGCATGCTGAGACGAGCTGTGCAGTATCAATTTCTGTTACTCTGGTGGAGCGAAAAGGACGCAAAGAGTTTCTAACGCACAAGAGCTCGTGATTAGTTGAGTTACTTTTTTTTCGTGATGCCACTACGCTGCTTTTTGCTCAAATTGTGTGCTGGTCCTTGTATAGGTTTATTGTAGTTCTGCTGAGCTCGGTACGTGTACGATTTTATCACTTCATGCAGTACAGTGCATGTCAAGGATAAGATTATAGTCAAGAACAGTACCTACCCAATGAAGATAATATAAGATGGGACTTTCACTAGAAAAGCGCAAGGGAAGTTCTAATTTGATAAAGTACAGTTTAGTATCCACATAATATTCCAACTTTGTCCCAACCAACTGAAATTCAGTTACTCGAAGAATACCTTTTCGCAAGTGCCATCTAGGTTAAAAATATCTTATACTTATAGCTTTTTTTAAGAAACCATTTTCAATCATATGAATCGTTCGAGAGTCATGATCAGCTTTTTTACCAAATGGCTGCAGATTTAATTCTAGAATTAATTATTTGCTTTTTCTTCCGTTTCAATACCTTAGATGACCCAGACTCGCAGATTTAAATATCTTCTTGCGAATTTCGGCCCTCTTCCTCCAAGTTTAGGTACATGTTCCTTCTTTGTCTTTTTAGGGTTCCGTACCCTAAGGATAAAAACGGAGCCCTATTAATGTCACTCTGCTGTCTGTCTGTTCGTCTGTCCACATGTCACAGGCCTTTTAGACGAAGTGAGTTACAAAGCTGAAATTTTGGTATTTGGTCTAGAACGTTGACCCAAAACAAAATATCTTTATCACATAGCGTATGCATAGAACCGAGTGGAATTTCAATAGGCCTATACAGTGACTAGCAAACAAAAAATGTCAGCAATAAGTGGCGTAGCATGGCAATAAGTTGGTGCACCGCAGAAAACTAGGGGTTCAACAGCTGATCACATGCTCTCGTGTGTCCCTTCGTGCCCCTTTCGCTACACCAGAGACTTAAGAAATGATACAGCACATTTTACTCAAGCTGGTTCACTGCTCAAGCTAGTGGCTCGCGGTGTGCTCTTTCGCCTTTTAACTTTTACGCGATGACTATTCTGTCCTTCATGCAACAGAGCAAACCAAGAGCAAAGATTTTTTAATAATATAACTATTATGTATTAATAATAGTTATTATTACAATTCTTTGGTCAAGAGTAACAAAATATTGAAAAATATAAAATTTAGGTGTTCGAGCCTTTAGGCTTGACCCACTTGAGATAACCCTTTAGAACATCAGCGCCATCTAGTAGTTCGTAACGACACAACCCGAGCATTGATCCGTATCGGCTCGGTGATTTGTGGAGGGGAGTCAGCGCACAGGCAGGTGGTGTCGGCCATTTTAATTTCAGTACGCTTTTGAATCTCAGCGTCGTCAGTAAGAAATTAATTCCGCAGAATTAATTTCAAATTAATTCAAATTTTTCAAACATTGAATTAAAATTAAATATTATTCAAATGTAAGCATTTACATTAATAACTAACAAATCGTTAATAATAGTCTTACATCGGTGTCCGTAGTTTGATACGGAAATCACTCATGTAAGCTGGTGCTAAAATATGTTGCTCCGGCACATATTATAACTTTTCGTAGTTACGCTACGAACTATTTCATAATGTTATTATGAAATTCTTGTCGTCTCGCAATGAACGACAAACTGTCGGAAAACCTTTCGTAGGTGATGGCAGAATAGCACCATGATAGGCTGGAAAGAATTCCAGTGTCAGTCGTATCAACTGAGACGTTGGGTCGAATCGATTGAGACGTCCAGTCGCATCGATAAGACTCAATCCAACGACCCAGGCGCCCGGTCGTCTCAATTGAGACGCCCGGTCGTATCAATTGAGACGCCCAGTCGTATCAATTGATACGTCGTCACATCAACTAACCAAAAAGTGGTAATTAGCAAAACTCATCTCATATGACGTTTTCGCTACCTTCCCAGATCATGGCATCTACAACTATGGGAGAACTAGGTCTCAGACCAGTCTCACTAGAACAAAAAGGTTCCTTCTCCAGAATAGTTCAAATTATTTATTGAATATACCTACCCCGACGACTAGAGGTCGTGAGAGATCCAAGATCTATCTTACTCACGACTCTATCTCACTAAACAATTACTTGTTTGGGGAAAAGATAGAGGCAAAATTAAGAGTCGCAATACCGACGGCCAAGATGGCTACAGCATATTACCCAAATGATCTCTATGGGAAAAGAAATATCGGGGATAAAAAGGAAATTGCTAGAATGGCCTCTGGGGAGGGCGTTATTATACTCCCCGCATAGCATTATGGAGAAGATTCATGATAAATCCTACGAGGACTTCATTAAGACAATCAAACTACTGAAACCGCGGCTGATGTCAAGGGATGAAGCCTCGTCTAGCGAAAGCACACTGAGAAAACGGGGTCCCACATCCCCTATCAGCTTGCGCGACAGCAAAACATCACACTATGAATCGTTAGATCCATACATGGCTCCCGTAACAGATTCATTCGTGGTGAAAATGATGGATCGCCTTACAAAACAAACCTAAGCGATCGAAAGCGTTGCAAGCTGGGTTTTCAATCTTCGCTTCTAAGAGTGATCAAGGCATTTCTGAACTAGACGAGCCCTTCGAATCAGCACCAGACAGTACTGAACCCAAGGATGAATTTAGAGGTCCCTCTCTGAATGTTCTGCCTCAGGAAAACACCTCATTATTAAGTACCCCAATGAATGCCGATTCCGAAGAAGCTACATTAGTGGCGCAAATCGCCGAGGCTCAGCGAAAACCGGCCTCTATTAATGCAACCGGCAATATTCCGCAGTGTGACTTTTCACCTTGCACCACTGAAGCTGAAACCAAGCTAGCCAAAGCAGATCCAAACCTCGTCGATCAAGATCGGAAGTGTCAACGACTGAATGAAGACGGCTGGAAGAACATAAGATACGCCGATGTTCAAAAATCATTCCACGCCACTCCAGTATTTTTGGCACTTACTGTCAACAGTCATTTGGCAGCAATAACACCTAACTGGAATTCAACAGCACAACTAGAGAAAACAGATATGACCCTGGGTGCTAAAACATATATGGGTTGCTGCCGCAAAGAAAAGCTTTCCAAAAAGCTCACCAAAAAATGGATCCTAACGCGTTCAATAGATCCAGATCCAAGATCATAATATGCTTGGCGCACACAGCTCTTTTAGGAAAATTTCTGACGGGCTACTGCAATACTCTTCTGGCAGAAGAGACGAAAGAATCCAAGCCTGAAGAGAGTCCTGTAAGCCAGCGAACAAAGTACTGAGCAATATTCTTCATGACATACCACCCTCTGATACTCATCTCTTTTCTGAAGGAAAATTATCCGAAGTGATAAAGGATCAGGGGGGGGGGGGGTCACATAAGATCTTTTCGAAGAAAACTAGTCCCAATAATAAAACTGGGAAGAAGAACAGCCTCAAAAGGATCCAAAAACTTTAAAGAATATAAGCCACAAAAATAACAGCGTAATTTTCGTGATAGTGGCACGTCCGGCACTAATAAAGCCAGGACCCCTCAAACCACTACAAAAAAAGCCCTAATTCGCAGGTATTTATACCTGGTCAGCTTGGCTTAAGGTTTGATCTATGGGAATCTTTAGGAGCATCAGAGACAATCTCAAATGTTATAAGAGGTTACTTACAAGGTTTTCTAACTGTAATATCGAATCGTATGAACCCAAAACCTCAGAGGACATGTCTAAACAAAGGAAAAATCTACTACTAAATATTGGTGCAAATACTTGTGGGGTACCGTATGGGTATATGTGGACTCCGTTAGATCGTAAAGGATACACCCAAGTTATGTACAATATTTTTATTTATCCAACTTGTTTTTTTTTTTTTTGTATATAAT
This sequence comes from Maniola jurtina, assembly GCF_905333055.1. Taxonomy (NCBI): domain Eukaryota; kingdom Metazoa; phylum Arthropoda; class Insecta; order Lepidoptera; family Nymphalidae; genus Maniola; species Maniola jurtina. The sequence continues at coordinate 5,339,185 of NC_060044.1, forward strand.
GAAAAAAAAAAAAAAAAAAAAACAAGTTACACTAAGAGTTTGTATTTACAGAATGTTATTTACACGGAACAGAAGTGTCCTATTTACTATCGCGAGTCGTCCAAAAGGTGGACGCAACGACCGCCCAAGCAGGCGAATAGAACGAACTGAACACGGGGGATGTGGGAAAAGCCCTTTTATAGCCTTTCCCAATCTATCGTACTTTACCATTACGCTAAACCCAGTAAATACCGGTTCATACCGGTGGCAAGCGCCCAAGAATAGGCACGCAGGTGCACTTCGCAGGTGTTGTTCGCAGGTGTTATTCGCAGGTGTTATTTGCAGGTGCAATTCTTGGAATTGGCTTGCTGCGAATCACCATCGTCTAACAACAAACAGTTGCGCGACGAACTAACGCGGTCTAACCATCCTACAGTAGTCGGTCGCCACATCAGCCCCCCCGGAGACCTTTAGGGTCGATAAAAATCCGGGAACCTACCTTGGTGACCAGAGCGAGAGGTAGTTTGACATGCGGGTGGCCGCTCTGAAATCCTTAATACTCTCTCCAAAGGCAAATGGTGTTGGGTGGACGCTAAGCGATAATTAGGCAAATTAAACTTTGCGGCCAATGTAATCCCACTAGGCTTTCTGTATTACAGACGCATTCAGATTGTAGCAAAATCACTCTCGGACATACGGAGATACAAAAGGTTCCCGTTGCCGGATCAAATAAAGGAAGATCTGGTGGCTCCAAAATATGTATTACGGAAGCATCGAATATTCAAGTCGCCCCAGCATCAATCTTCATAGCCACCGACGCCTCAGACATCGGATGGAGTACTATAATAAACGGCATGGAACTGTCCCGTCACTGGAGTATCTATCAAAATCACTGGCATTGCAAGCAAAAGAAATTATGAACCTTATTCGAAGTGATTCGAATGAACTTAGAAAAGGTCTCGGGGAGAACAATCTTCTTTCGAACAGACAGCAGAACAGCGGCCTCCTACATGAGGAAATAGGGTGGGACGAAATCACAAAAACTCCTTAAGATTGCCCCAAAAATCCTGATTTTAGCACAGCAACTCAAAATCACTATCATTCCGAAATACCTGCCAGGCAGATACAACGGAATAGCTGACTGCCTATCGCGACTAAAAGGTCATCAAGAATGGCACCTCCATCTAACGATACAGAAGAGAATTTTTCAAAAGATGGACACACCAGAAATCGACCTCTTTGCGAGCAAATCCTCTGCAGTAGTCTCGAGTTATGTGAGCGAAGACCACAAGGAGCTACAAGCAATTACCCGGATGCTTTCAGCAGGCAATGGAATTACAAAGTGGCTTGGATCTTCCCACCACCAGCGCTAATTCCACGTGTGCTGCAATACCTGAATGATTCCCAGGGACACTACCTCTTAGTGATACTGAAGTGGAAGTAAGCTTTTTGGAGGACCGAAGTGAAGAAGAGGGCACAGGCTTCCTACAGAATTCAAAATCTAAATGACCACCTTCTGGACTTACAAACAAACCTACAACCTTGGAACATTCAGAAATCGGAATTTGTTTTTGGAGGTATGGAAAGTACGGGCTGGTCCCATGAGATAACAAATTGGAGCGAATTGAAACGCACTATATTACAATCAGCCTGGAGACACTCCATGTTTAGAACCAACAGATCTCTTGGAGAGCATGGTTACAATGGACATTAGACAACAACGTATCTCCAAAGACGCCAAATCCCGGCGACTCAGCCAGATACTTAATTCATCTTTACGAAGTTAAAAAGTTAGCCTCAAGAATTGTACTGGTCCATAAGTCAGAAATCTCTACCTTCACAAAGCCTTGTAACACGTCTCCCCTAAGTGACCATCCATTAGTGAAGAAAACCATTAAAGCAATTTTATTAAAGAATTCTCCTATACGATGTCCTTACATTTTGGAATGGATCTTGTAAATTGGATTGGCAGAGGAAAATCGAGGTTTCCAGTTTATTTAAAATTTCTCAACGCGTGGCAACTTTGCTACTCCTCGCTGCAGGTCGTCGCATTCATGATTTAACTTTGCTCCACATAGACGCGGACCACGGTCAAATTACAAGAGAGCAAATCGTATTCTGGCTCTCTTTTGGGTCAAAAAAACGGATAATGCGAATTACCAGCAATCGGACTGGTACCTGTCGAGGAGCGATAAGATTATTTTTGACCTCTGCTATTGGATACCAAAACTGATTAACAAATCAGAACAACAGAGGAAAGCAGACCCAACTTTAACAAACGTATTCATCACTACGCGGAACAGAGTCAAAGCAGCATCTAGATCTGTAATAGCAGGCTGGTTAAGGCTAATTCTGAAAGATGCTAAAGGCTGACAAAAAAGCCTCTCTGGGCAGTTTTAGGTCAGCTGTTGCTACAGACAACTGGGTCAACAAGAACCTTGATGTTGATGAGGTACTACGCAAAGGTAATTGGCGTAGAAACTCAACTTTCTTGAAACACTTATTTAAGGAAGTAGAGGTTAGAACAAGAAATGTTATTGTAAATTTAACAATGTGGGATTAATAGTTTTTTTTCACAATTTAGAATTATTATATCTGTGATTGTGTAAACGAGTACAAGTTAAAACTTATGACATTAACATTATGTTAGTGATTACGATGAAAGAATTATATTAATCACTAAGAAAATAATATCTTATTTTCTCATTCCTAAATGGAACATAATCTTTAAGTGAATCATACTCCATACATAGTCACAGTACGCTAAGTCAGCGCCGGCAGATATTAAACATCTCAAGTGGGTCAAGCCTAAAGGCTCGAACACCTAAATAGAAACGTTTTTCCCCCGAAGGGTAAAAAACGTATATTTAGGTTTCAGCCGAAAGGCTTGACCCACCATTAAATACCTTACCGGCTTCACCTCGCTTCGATTCCTGAAATCGGTACTGAAATTAAAATGGCCGACACCACCTGCCTGTGCGCTGACTCCCCTCCACAAATCACCGAGCCGATACGGATCAATGCTCGGGTTGTGTCGTTACGAACTACTAGATGGCGCTGATGTTCTAAAGGGTTATCTCAAGTGGGTCAAGCCTTTCGGCTGAAACCTAAATATACGTTTTTTACCCTTCGGGGGAAAAACGTTTCTATTATCGTCTCTTACCAAAACTATAAGTACGCGACATCGTATCCATCGTACACGACACGCGTACGACGCGGTCATATCTACCATATGAAACGGTAAAATACGTAATTATTACGGTTAACACAAAAAATACCCGATGGTAGGTATAAATAACAGTCTTATATCTTTACTCATGGATGGTTCGTGGTGTTATCTAACAAAAGTTTGTGCCTAGGATATGCCTAGGATAAACGATAAAGAAAGGATAACGCTGATGAACCCATTTTTTTCGATTTGTGTCGATATCCACAGATTTATTACACATCACTATTTGACAACACCGCATTTGAAAATCTATGCTAGCGTCAATTTTTATCAAAATGGCCGACGTTTTGTGAAAAGTCAGCAATTCTGTGAATTTCTGTGATTTATTATTGACGACAAATAATATTAGCCGTTTTGTTATCCTGATAATTGTTAATGTGATAGAAAATTTAATAAAAAAAAATATTGTCTTAGACTTTGGTATTAATATCAAACATGGCATGGTCGATGCCAACTTCGGGTCAATGGAACCCCGGTATTGCTATGACGCCTGATATGAGTGGCATGGGGTCCTATACGCCGGAGCAGTGGGCGCTCATGCAACAGCAAAATTGGCAACAATGGTCACAATGGCAACAGCAGTATGCCCAATGGCAAAATCAATATGGTGGAGAGGTAATTTTCTTTTATTTTTTTTACAGAAAAATTGCTCAATCGGGCCTCTTCTAGGCAAGGTTGAATTAATTTCCACCTGGTGTTATTGCAGTAAAATGCTAGTGTGTCAAAGAGTTAAAAAACCGCCAAGTGTGATTCAGTTTCGTCCACTGAGTGGTGAGTTCTGTAGCTTGGAAAGAAACATAAAATTGGTTAAATTAAGCTACATACAAATAAACAACTAAGGAATTATGAAAACCATTAGGTTCTTACTTTTTTTTCTGTAAATCTGTTTTGGGTGACAAATATATCCTGTAATGAGCTATAGTTAAAAAAAAAATCGCTTTACATTTGCAATTTGTAACTAAAAATATATCCTGCTTTCAGTAAAAAAAATCTTGTTATATTTTATTTTTGTTTCAGTATGCACAACAGATGCAAGGAATGCAGGCAATGGCTGGAGTTCAACCTGTACCATCTGGGGCTGTACCACCACCAGTACCACCTCCAGACAAGCCTCCTCCACCACCACCACCACACGAAAATGATCAACCCTTGTATGGCAGTGCAGCAGTAAAGGCAAGCTCTACAGCATCATCAGTAAAACCTCACCAAAATACCCAACAAGGCTACAACAATGGTAACACCACAACAGGTAACAATCAAAACTGGTCCTATACAGCAGATCCACATGTAGAGAAGCCGTCCAACCCAGGAGTTAACACAGAGGCCCTCAGGATGCTCGCAGAGGAGGAGAAACTGTTTGATATCCAATTCCAAAAGTGGGAAGAGGAGATTGAGAAGTGGAAAAAAGAGAATGTAAACCATCCTGACAGGCAAGCATACAGTGAATACGAGCAAAAGTTTGAAGCTTGCCGAGCACAGCTGCTGGAACGCCGTCAGCAGATGAAGATTAAGAGGGACAAACTTATGGGCAATGCACATCCTGCCTCCAACACCACAAAAACAGGTAATAATAATACAAGCGCCACTCCTCCTACTCAATTAAATACAAATGTTTCTAATTACACACCTAATATGCAAACAAATATCCAATCAAATGTACAAAATCAAAAAACTAACGTACAGAGTTACTCAAATAAGAATCCATCTCAATATCAGCAGTATAATAAGCCAACCAACCAAGGTTATCATAGGAATAACAATAATACAGTAGATCCCCAAGATAGATATGACTCTTATCAGGATTTGGAGGCTGACTACAGATCTGCTCCACCTGTTAACTCCAGTGCTTTTCCTACTAATAAAAAGGATATACGGGATGCTGAGTATAGATCCGCTCCACCTATGAACTCCAGTGCTTTTCCCACTAGTAAAAAGGATATACCAGAGGCTGAGTACAGATCTGCTCCACCTATTAATTCAAGTTTTTTACCTACTAGTAAATCATCTAAGGATATACCAGGCTTAGATTTGGTGCCGGAGGTTGACAAATCTAATAAACATGATATAATTGACATAACTGATGATACACAGTCTCATCAGCAAAGTTCTGCTGCACCGGACTATTCGAAAATTTCGAAAGGTATAAATAATATCCTTGGAGATGAGAAAATTATGAACATTCTGTCAATGGTGACAAACCAGAAACCGCCAAATGCAAATGAACCTAATCAAAGTGGACCTTACCAACAAAGTGGGAATATGATGCAGTCAAATCAGTGGGATGCAAATAACACCAATTACTACAACAATGATTACAATAATCAACAACAGAATGCACCTTTTAGGCAGCAGAATATGAATAATTTTCAAAATCCCCAGGGGCAAGGGCGAAATTCTAAATTTCCTGACCAAGCATATCAGAGGTATGATGGGAATTATGATGATAATATGAATACCAGGTATGGCGATGCTCAGGGACAATATAACAGGCAAAATCAGTTTGGTAACCAAAATATGCCACAAAGGGGACCACCACCACCATTTAGACCCGATATGCCACCCCCAAGACAACTTTTACCAAACTATCCTCCACCACAAAATCCTAATGATTATCCTCATGGTGGTTTTGAAAGAAAGGACATACAGCAAAAACCTATGATTCAACCAGTAATGCAAAAATGGGTTGATGAACCACTGTTTACTCCATCTATCATAGTTGAATATGAGCATAAGCCTCTGAGATTGAAAGGTAATTAGAAGCAGAGATAATTATTGTTATCAAAATGACTATTCATGTAGAATATGCATTATATTATTTAACGCGAATATATGCGAGAATAAGTTACAATAAACAATTTAAGGTTATTGCCATTATATTTTATGCACAGCATATTATAATATAGCCTGGTGTGTTAATTTTGGGGCAAATAAATCTGTTCTCAAAATAATATCAATCATGGTAGATTTATGCATTTATTGAATAATATTTGTTAACATATTGCTAGGTCTGGGTTTGGTTAGTTTACTATGAAAACTTAAATTAATAGTAGTAAAAGTAGCTTGTTACGTAATTAATTGACAGCAAAACTAAGGTAAATGTACTTATAAGAGTAAAGTCAGAGTACATTAGTAAAGTCGTAAGTTAATCCTGTAAGCCTATCATATAAAAAAAAACCGACTCGTCTCAAAACACGCGTGAGGTATGGATTCACCCAATATTTTCAAAGGAGGCATTTTCTTCATAATTAAAATATTTAAAAAATAGTGGGTTTCATAACTGCTAAATCAGACGGGCTGGACTAAATTATAACAGTTTATTGTTTAATTTCTGAACTCTAAAAAGAACTAGCGATAACTTCATCTAACCTGAAGTACTTTACTTTATTAACTAATTTGCAAGAAGATTTAAATAAATATCAGGCTTTAGAAACAGAAAGTTGTTGGAAGTTGCAACAGGAAACCTTACAAATAACCTGTTGGTAATACATGAAGCAGCTTGTGCTTGTTGCCAGTAATCAACAAATGAATGAATGAAATGAAACAAATGAAAGTGCTTATTTGAGAACAGGTTTATTATAGTAATTTTGGCAAAAATGTAATGGCGTTAACTTTGCATTCAAGTTTTTCTTATATTGTAATTTTAATTAGCATGGGAAGTTATGGAAACTACTCAATATGCTGATTTAAAGTAAATTACTTAACATAATGTTTTAATCATTATGCAAATAGGTATTAATAAAAACTTCAGTTTCCATCTTATATTCAATTAAAATTGCAATCATAATGATTGCAATTTTAATATTTTGCAGACTCAGAAATAGGCAGCCATATTACATAGACATTAGATATGTATATTAAAACCTGATACTTTTCCTAGTCATACAAATGTAATTATAATTACTGTTTTTGTTTTTTAGCTCGGGACTTTATTGAACCTGTTCATATGTTCGACTACAACCATAAGTCAAAAGATAGTGACAATGATTCAAAAAGAGATTTTGAGAAGGAAGTCGATGAATTGTTTTCAAGGAAACCAAGAAACGTAGACCGTGATGACTGGAGTTCCGAACGATTGTATTCTAGAGACTATGACAGGGGGTCGACAAGAGATGACTTTAAAGAACGTTCAAAAGTGCCAAATAGATTTGATAATGAATTTTACGACAGAAGAGTAGACGATCGTGATAGATTTAAACACCAGGATTATGATCGCAGGGGTGATGGCAGTGACCGATTAAGAGACACGGGGTATGGCAGAGATAGACCATTGGACAGAGACGTGGGAAGAGAAAGAGATTTTGATAGAGAAAGAGATATGGGCCGAGATTTTGGGCGGGAAATGGATTTAAGCAGAGAACGGGATTTTCGTAGGGATAGAGAACCTGGGAGGGACAGAGACCTAGGCAGGGACAGAGAAATGGGAAGGGATAGGGATGCGGGTCGAGGTCGGGACTTTGCTAGAGATAGAGATGTAGATAGAGAGAGGGATTACGGCCGGGATAGGAATTCTGTTAGAGATCCCATAAGAGATAGACAAGATAAGAGAGATATGACTTGGAACCGTAGTCGAAGTCGTGATAAAGATAGTCGTAAAAGGGGAAACAGCAGAGGAAATGATTCAAATGACAGTTTTGGTTCGAAAAAGACAAAGGACTCGAAGGAAGACCCAGCTCAGAAACCCACGCATATAGTCATGATTGATGATCTGCTAGAATCTCCTGGACGTGATATAAGACCAGCAAAAATAGTTATTATTCTTAGAGGTAAGCATATTAACATTATAGACTTTCTAGGGAAAGCTTTTTAATAGAGCGCTGGTTGGCAAGAACACTGACGCAACTAAGAATAATAATAATAATGATCGATCGATCGATTTTGCGGTGGGTATTACGATTTTCCTAAAAAGGAATTTATGATTTTTTAAAGCATTTTATTGCAATTATCTCAAACTGTACATTTATTTACTTTGATGATTAAAATTAACGAATTAAAATAGTAACTAACGTACCTCCTTAGGAAATACTATCTATCTTGTTATCTGTTGTCTGTCTGTCTGTCCGTACGTCGTGTCTGTCAAGAAAACTTATAGGGTACTTCCCGTTGACCTAGAATGATGTTTGGTAGATAGGTAGGTCTTATAGCACAAGTAAAAGAATAAAATCAGAAAACCATAATTTGTGGTAACATCATTTAAAAAAAATTAAAAGTTTAAATTTTCAAAGTAAGATAAATATACCAAGTGGGGTATCATATGAAAGGGCTCTACCTGTACATTCTAAAATAGATTTTTATTTATTTTTGTGCACAGTAGTTTTCTATTTATTGTGCAAAATGTCGGAAAAAATACCCGAGTACGGAAACGTCGGTGCGCGAGTTTGACTCGTACTTGGCCGGTTTTTTATAGTTTTTTTAACTACATATTATGCATGCTCTTGAGTGCTATCACACCAAATAGTAGGTGTTGCTGCGGCCTAAGGTGAAAGTGCTAGGTCGCCATTCCAGCAACTTGGGAGCCCAACGTCTATCAGTTTTTCCAACTATGTGCCCAGTCCATTGCCGCCTTCAGCTTCGCCGCCTGCTGAGCTATGTAGGTTACTTTGGTTCTCCTACAAGTCTCTTCATTTCTGATTTGATCACGTAGAGTAAATCCAAGGTTTTTCATCGCTCGCAGAGTGACTTTGCTAAGCTGTGATAGCCTAGTGGTTAGAACGTCCGCCTCCTAATCGGAGGTCGGGGGTTCGATCCCGGGCACGCACCACTAACTTTTCAGTTATGTGCGTTTTAAGCAATTAAATATCACTTGCTTTAACGGTGAAGGAAAACATCGTGAGGAAACCTGCATGCCTGAGAGTTCTCCATGTTCTTAAAGGTGTGTGAAGTCTGCCAATCCGCATTGGGCCAGCGTGGCGGACTATGGCCTACACCCTTCTCATTCTGAGAGGAGACCCGTACTCAGTAGTGGGGCGGAAATGGGTTGATCATGATGATGATGATGATGAGAGTGACTTTGAGCTTTTTATGAGGATTTTTTGCAGTTTTTGAATTTTGAAAATATTATGTGTTGTTTTCAGGTCCCCCGGGCAGTGGCAAATCATACTTGGCTAAATTGATAAGAGACAAGGAGGCTGAGCATGGCGTGACCGTTCGGATAATGTCCATTGATGATTACTTTATGCAAGAAAGCGAAATCGAAGAAAAAGATCCCAACACTGGAAAAATTGTAAGTCTTTTAACATCAGTCGCATCAATGGACGGTGAAACGTTAGGTGCAACGCACACCTACAAAGTAGATTGAAGCCGAGCCCGCTCCCGTCTAGACTCTAGAATATAGATACACTAGAATATAGATGTACTTCCTTTATTTGCTTATAGTTTCTTATTTTAAAAGATGACTTGATTAAGACAAACAACTTGCATAACATTCGCATGTTTTCAGGTAAAAAAACCTTCACTGAAATACGAGTATGACGAGACACTGGAAGAAACTTATTTGAATTCCTTAAAAAGAGCTTTTAAAAGAAGTTTGACAGATGGATACTTTACATTTTTAATATATGATGCTATAAATGATCAATTAAAGAACTATGCAGATATATGGAATCTCTCGAGACAAAGTGGATTCCAAGTAAGTTGTCTTGCTATTAAGTACTTTTATTTCAACTTAAACTAAATTTTATTAGTAGAAAACTGTATTTTGAAATGCATAAATTAAAATAGTCTGTTGTGTAGTAATAACAAAGACAACAAATATTTTTTAATTTTTAACATAAAAATAGACTAATTTCTTCTGGAAAATATTTTTATGTTAAAAAATAGAAAATATTATTACTATTTTTTAAATTAATTATGTTAAAAATTTCGAAAAAATCTTTTCTTTTATAACAAATTCTAGCCCCATAAGCTACAGCACAAAACATCACATTCATTTTCTTACTACCTGTCCAAGCCCATAATATCATATAATATGAATAAAATATGTGTATTGCTCATACTACCCTTTACATTTCTTTGTTACTTCTCTCACCAAAGGTTGCCTGGTGGAGATTGCTATAAGCAATAAGGCCTTTGCATACAATCATGTTAGTCTTTAGACCGTTAGAATCTGTAATTTATATGGAAGGGCGGTGCCGTGCACGAGTGTTCGTGAGGCGTATAACATCTGCCCCCTAAAACGTCACTTTGTGATGACCACGACCGCTCTGCCAAGAGTGTTACGACAAAGAAGAAGATATGGAAGTCGCTGTGCATATGTGCACGGAGTTGCGGCGACTGCGTGCGCATAGACACGACAACTTCCATGTAGATTACAGATTCTAACGGTCGCCGTCCACTGAGTTGCTGGGCGACTAGTCGACTTTGATCAAACTTAAGACACTGTTAAAACGAGACAGCTTTATATATCTGTCTGGTTTTAATCGAAACTTAAGTCTGAGCACAGTGGAAGTACGGTCTATAGATTTCAGCCCAAGGTTGAAATATATAGAGCGCACTTTGACTTTGCTCAGCCTAAGTCACTGTTAAAACGAGACAGCGTTATATCGCGGGCATAAATCTGTCTCGTTTTAACTGAAACTTAAGTCTGAGCAAAGTCAAAGTGCGCTCTATAGATTGGCTTAGTTAGATAGCCTTAGTGTCTTTGTGTTCTCTTGTTTTGTTTGCAATAAAGACCTACCTATCTATCTAAGTATTCTATGCTAAAGATCCATATTTAAAAAATCAGGTTTACATATGCACAATGGAGATGGACCCGCAGGCGTGCTTCAAGCGCAACATCCACAACCGCTCGCTCGAGGAGATCGAAGTGATCATTAGTAGGTTCTTCCCCACGCCCGCGCACCACATCCAGCTGGACGCCACCACGCTGCTGCAGAACGCCGCCATCACCGACGTCACCATGGAGGACATCGACGACGTCACCATGGAGGACGCGGACGTCGTAGAGGTGAGACGATAGCGGCTCACGCGCCCACTGTCCGACACGACCCCACTACCACCGTACACACTCCTAGCATGACCGCCAACAAATACAGTTAATATCTCACGTGGTAGTGAAGAAATAGGACTTTTTCATATGGGCACCTTCAAGTCAAGAGTAAATAGGCAACGTCTAGGCAAGCGCGCTCCATCTTAGGCTGCATCATCACTTGCTAGCAGGTCTGGATGCAGCCAAGCGCTAGTCTGTAAATTAAAAAAAAATTGAAACGAAAAAGACAAGACAGGGACAGGGAATCACTTATCTCTGTAATGCCCGGTTCCTATAACCAAAAAACGATTCGTTTTTCTTACGGACAGTACTATTTACTACGAGGCGTAAGTCAAAACCGTTCCTATAAAAAACGTTTCGTAAGCTAAATTACCGATAGCTGCCTACGTACGGATGGGAGGGTAACGACTAACGAATAGTAAGACAAATGTATGTAGAAGACGGCTTGTGGTGTTCCTATAAAATAAAAGAAATGTCAACGAGCTGTCAAAGTTACGATTCGTTTGAAATTTGTTTACTGCCCGATATCGGCCGGTTGTGATGGGGTTGTGTTCTATTTTTGAGATTTGTTTCGCATATTTTGCGTTTTTACTGAAAATGTCTCGTTCAGATCGTGATTTGAGCGATTTGGTAATGTTGTCCGACTGGAATAGCTTTAATTCTGACGATGAAAGTGATGTTATTTTTAGTAGAAGGAACTACTCTCCTTGCTCGGTAGTATAGGGTTACTTTGTATGAGATCTACTAGTAATGCAACCTCGTCTTTCGTCATTGGCTTCTTCATTTTCTACAAATAAAACAATTAAATATCAATTTTATTCTGTTCATGTGAATCATTTAGATTCGAAGAATACATCTATCTGTAATAGGTGTAGGCTATAATTTTTAACAAAATTAATTTACCAATACCACTAATATTTGAGTACCCATATAAATTTTCGGGTAAGTATACGGCAAAATGTGTTATTAATTAGGGGAATATTATAAATTATTAGCCGATGTCCGCGACTTCGGAACTCTTTCATTTTCCGGGATAAAAAGTAGTTATAGATAAAAAATATTTCAGTAGCCTATGTGCTAATCCAGGATATTATCTCCATTCGAAATTTCAGCCAAATCCGTCTAGAAGATTTCGTGTGAAGGGATAACAAACATACACACACACACACACACACACATACACACAAACTTTCGCCTTTATAATATTAATGTGATTTTATTAAAGTATCCTTGTAACAACAAAAATTCAAAACGCGAGTTGGTATGCTACGCTATGTTCCAACGAACCACAGTGGTCAAGATTGCGTTCCGTTCACGCGCCCCGAATGACAATTTTTTTTTCTTTCCAATAAAATAAAAAGATTTCTGCAACACCGAAATCATAGATTAAACTAAAAAAAAGCATTTTTTCACACCATAACATCCACATGCTTAAAATAATAATAAAGAAATTATTTTTTATTGTAATTCAAAATATGCTTCATTGGTAGAACGAAACGTGATGAGTGTCGAGGGAGTGCTTCGGTAACGGGGATAACTAACATCTGGCCGTCTCAGGTAGCTGACCCAAAAATTTATAGGAACGGTATTTACGGTTCGTTACTCGTAACTCAAAAACGAATAGTAGCTTTTGTACAATAACGATTAGTTGATTATAGGAACCAGGCATAAGAGATCTTCTTCAGCTACCTTTGGAGATAGGAGGTGGTTGTTGAAAGATGAACTAATGAGATTTGATTAGTTCCAATCGTTAACTAAATCTCGGAAATTGTCGTTTACGGGAAAGCTGCATCAATCATTGTTAGAATTACAACTGTGGAGATTGGCTGAATTTATAGTATTTTTGCTGCAACAATGAATTTTAGCCAATAGCGAGAGCATCGGCCAATCAAAGATGATGGCGATCGTCTTTACTCTGTGGTTGTCATCTTACCGTAATCGAGCCCCAGGCCTAGTGGTCCTTACTCTGTAGTCATGAGATTCCGAAGTGACACGGCGTCTATGTAGGCTTCAAGAACTCATAAGAAAAAAATCGGTTTTCTCAATACTAACGGTTCATTCACTCATCATGAGTCATAATATATCCATCTGCGATTGTTATTAAAAACACTATTCTTATGGATTCTTAATGTTTTACGATTTATGAGCTTATGAACATTGAACTTCTTCACGATCCAGAAAATGTCAATGTGTGAACGAGCCGTAAGACGACACTTATTTGCGGAAGTCATGCTAGGCCGGTTGTATAGTCTTTTTGTCGGACTTGAACTCAACGAAGGAGTCAATTTACCTGACTATACGAGTATACACAATCAACAATTTACCGTCATAATCTGAATGCTGGGCCAAATTTTTTGTTGTAAGTGCCTACAGTCTTTTCACTTGACCAGAATATTTTAATTTTACATGAACATGTTTTTCATTATGTTTTGGACTTGTCTTTTAATTAAACAATGTTTTTTTATATTTTGAATTTAGGCAAATATTTGAAACATCTCATACATACATATGTATAATATTTCTAATGAACTTGATTTTTACAAACTAGTAATATTTTGTATATTTACATTATTAATTAATCTTTTTTATTTCTATTAAATTAATGTTAAATGTCATTTTTGTGTAAATAACCCCCGAGGTTAGGTTAGGGCTAATAATTTTTATTTCAGCATCGTAACTAAAGTTCCTAAGCTGTTCCACCACAGGTCGATAGTAGTTTTACGTCGAAATGGGAGAAAATGGACGACGCGGCCCAACTAGGTAGGTTGTTGGTTATATTTTTAAATCCTATTTTCCTATTTTCTCCTAAATTTTGTTATGCCCCGATAACTACTTCCTAATAAAGACTTTCGTAATTTTACCAACGAATATAAATTAATGCTAAATAACATAACTCGACTTGTCATCCATCATTACCAAAAAAAAAAGACATGGCAAAATATCAGTTTATCATTCGTTATTTTCATGAATGAAGTTTTTCAGTTTACGGTAAATATTAATTTTATTACGATTAAGTATAAATACGGTGATAGTACTTTTTATTTAGGTATAAAAAATGCGTTGCTGCGAAAATATTGCGTGTTTAATAATAATAATAATTGGAAAAAAATGAAGTATTGGTACCTAGTCTTACTAGGAAAACATGACTTGTTCTGCCTATGAATTCGTTCGACATGTTTAGCGATTTTCGTTTATGCCTCCCTGGTACAAAACTTACGACTTTTTTGACTGTAATTTTGTATGAGGGGAAGTAGCAACTTGAGTTGATATTATAAATGTCATAAACTTTACAAATCAGCCCTGTGTATATTTGTTATTATTTTTAACCGACTTCAAAAAAGGAGGTTTTCAATTCGTCGGAATCTTTTTTTTTTTTAATGTATTAACCATGTCCATTTGTTGTTCCAGCACGTCTCGACGGCACCAGCAAGCCGCTCCGACCGTCACAGCTCACAATGGAAGACTACCTACAGTTAGACGACTGGAAACCCAGTGTCGCCAAACCCGGAAAGAAAACTGTAAGTATATAAAAACAATACGTTTGTCTGAATGCTTTCTAGAATTTACACATGTTTACTTTGTATTTTAAGTCTTTGTCCAATTGAATTATGCGAAATACATACCTTTACTTTGAAAAGGCCTCGTTTCCCTTTGGAAACGTTGAGCCTTTGGTCGTCACAAACTACGCGTTTCGCACGACAGGAAATACCTATCAAATTTTTATTTACTAGAAAATATATTCGAACATTTTATCGAGTATTACACTTACTAAAAAAGAATGGTAAGAAACTTAATTAAACGTCTTTTTGAAAAAAAAAAATTACGTGCCATATACGAGACGTCTTTGCTACGTCGAATTTTATTCGGCCACGTCTACAGTTTCGTTGTTTTATAAAAATGAACGCTGAGACGCATCTTTAAAAAAAAAATGAGAACAATTAATTTCGTCAATAGAATTTGAAAACGTTTCAATCTTATGCTCTATGTCTTATAATTGAAATATTTTCGGAAGATCCTGTATTTCTTACACTGACTAAGTACTTAAATTGTTTTGTGGGAAGTTTGGTGTATGACTTCATGCTGGGGTTTCATCGTATTGTAATTGAAACAGGTACGGTGGGCCGACCTAGAAGAAAGAACACAGCAAGAGAAGATGCGAGCGATCGGTTTCGTGGTAGGTCAGACCGACTGGAACCGAATGACTGACCCCACTATGGGATCCAGTGCGCTCACTCAAACTAAATATATCGAGCGAGTTAGACGCTCATAGACCTTATTTTTAGTGTTAGAATTCTAAGAAGCTTTTGGTGTAATTAACCAAGATTTTGTTTCATCTTGGTATTATTATTTATCCAAAATTAAGGTTTCATAATAATTTATATTTTGTATTGAGGTTATGTCACGGTTTATTATTTATTCGAGACACAGTCTAGTTGGTGAAAATTAACATTTTATTAATATTTAAAGGTTCTCGTTTCATAAAAATTGTTTGTAGCATACTTTACAAAATGAAAGTTGTTTATGGTCTTCATTTAAACTTTCACGTACAATATTCTGCTAAATAATAATTTTAAGTATAGTATTATAGTGAATACTTAGTTTAGGGATTCTAGCGTATAAGATTTTACAATAGACAAGTGTCATCGTAAGAATAGGTACAAGTTTCTTGGTTTTCGTCTCGCCTTGGCATCTCCTGTCAATCTCTTAACATAGGGCCATAATCATGATTCGAATAAACACTTCGTTTAGTACCTATGAAGTCCATATAACATTGTCTTAAAATGTATTGGATTTCCAGTGTCAGTAGACACTTATAAAATGGTCTCCCTAAGTCATAATGTTCGTCTTATGAGATCATTCATTATCATTACTTACATTATCTAATTATATGTTAGTTTTCCTAGATATTTTTTGCTCTTTCTTAATGTCATCGATTCGAATCGATAGTGAAATTGTAAATATGTAGCTATTAGGTGTGGTGTATTCTACTTGTCTATGCTTCTTAATTAGTACTCATAATTTCATGGGACTCAATAGAGTCGTCTTTTCAGTCTACTTACGGCTGAGTACTGAAACATATTTTATACCAACTCCAAATATATAAATCAACTCCCACCGGCGGTGTTTCAATTTTTTTGTTTGATTACAATATGGGGTTATTCTCAGTGATATGTGAGTTATTCAAGGGTGGACCAATAAATTCCTGGAAGGCCGGCAACGCATCGGTGGTTCCTCTGGTACTGCAAATGTTCATGGGCGGCGGTAATCACTTAACATCAGGTGACCCGCTTGCTCGTTTGCTCGCTATTTTTAATTTTAAATAAAAAGGCCCTAATTGTTATATTGGTATGAGATAACACGGATAACACCCGTCTTATAACCAGATGAAAGGTTTTTATGATTCATATCAAACAACTTGCCTCGAATCGGATGCCCAGTGAAAAGATCAAGGACCACTTTTAAATTATAGTTACCAATTTTTTTAGATTTCGTTCATGGTTATCAAATGGGTCACCATTTAATAACCAAACGAATTCTTTGACAATCGAGCGCAGGGAGCACAAGGCACAAGAAAATGTAGGGCTTCCTAAGGAGACGCGGTCAAGAGTCAGAAATGTTTTTTTTTTTTTTCAAAATTCAGGCAATATTAATTTTTTATGGCGTATGTGATAACATGAAAAAATCTTATAATAATATACCTATTCATAAAATTACCTTTCATCCGATTATTATAGTTGGGTAGCGGTCCTTGTTTAGCGGGATCTTATACCAAATCGATAAAATGTCAGAATCAGACAATTCTATTAAAATCACTGTAATGATGAGTGGTTCGAAGCAAATCCAAGTGGAAATTAAACCAATTTAATCACAAAAATCCTATATAGGTTCTAAATTAGTATCTTCACTTAAAAATTTGAATTTCTTTCGAACAACTCAACGTTAAGTAATTAAGACATGTTTCGTATACTTTGGCCGTTAGTTTAGTTTGGTGTACTACAGAATAAGGACACGTCTATTGCACGTTTCTAAAATACTCTGATGTGGGTATATTGTCGACAAGTCATTCTTTACAAAAAATTATAATTATTACACAGTAATAAATTAGTTTCTAAATAAAAATGCTGTTTTTTTTTCATGTTATCTTTATTATCTTTTTTAAAATGAATAGTTGACACAATTTTACATTCACCCCCGGTTCTAATAATATTCTGGAACTTCAGATTTATAATCGTTTTTATACGTGTTTGGATTATTTTGGAACTTTTTCCAGTGCGCGTTATCGGATGAAGTGATTTTCATGAAAAATTTGTTACTATCATCGTTTGATGATTCAGTTACGTCACTTGGATTTAATGTATTTTTACGTTTTTCTTCCGTTTCTAAAACACCGGTTTTATCAACTTTTTTGTTTGATGTTCGACGGATGGTTTCCTCGCCCTCTTTTCCACCGGTCATTATCATGACCTGCGGTGTACTGACAGCAGTCATATGTTCTTTTAAACATTGTTGGAGAATGTGGAGAAAAAAAAGAAAAGCCAGCAGCGTTAACGCTGACATCGCGGCATTGTTTTTATGGCTTCCACCGCTGAAGTGGCTAGAAAAGAAAGTTTGTATAATCAATTAAAAAAGACAATTGTTTTAATTTTAACAGCACCATTTGGTATCTATATATTATTTTCAAAAATTAGATTATACTGCTAAGCTGCTATTCTATAAAAAGCACAAGTTCAGTTACAGCTAGTTGTTGTGGCTACACCGATCATGTGACGTTTTTATTTTACTTTTATTTGATACACTACTTACTGTTTTGAAGGCAATGATACATGGCTTATATGGCCTTGAGATGTGGCAGATGGTTCGTATGGATAATACATTGGTTGATCATGTACAGGACCTGGGTATTCTGCATACCTATGTACCAAAAATATAACTATGTAATAAATATATACAATTTATTAATTTTCAGTTCTCTTCTACTAATCTAAAACTAATCAATCTATATGCTATTGGAGGCTTTAAGTTTTCTTGCTTTTCAAAGTTTTAAATCCACGATTCATCTATTTATTATTCACTAAAGACTTTCCAAATCAAAGGGAAGGATTAAAACAAAGAACTTACAAGATTCTGTAGCTTTCCCACGCGGGAGGGGAAGTTTTCCACCTTCATAATACCTCCTAAGACCGTTTATAGGGTTCCGTACCTCAAAAGAAAAAACGGAACCCTGATAGGATTACTTTGTTGTCTGTCTGTCTGTCCGTCTGATGTTTCTGTCAAGTAAACCTATAGGGTAGGTACTTCCCGTTGACCTAAAATTATGAAATTTGGCAAGTAGGTAAATCTTATAGCACAAGTAAAGAAAAAAAATCCGAATACCGTGAATTTGTGGTTACATCACAAAAAAAAATGTTTCAATTTTCAAAGTACCTAAGATAACTATGCCAAGTGGGATATCATTAGATAAAAGGGTTTTACCTGTACATTCTAAAACAATTTTTTATTTATTTTAATGCAAATACTTTGGAATTTATCGTGCAAAATTTCGGAAAAAATACCCGAGTACGAAACCCTCGGTGTACGAGCCTGACTCGCATGTGGCCGGTTTTTGAACCTTTCTTTATCAAAGTAAATCTTTGAATTGGCTATAATTTTATTAAGTAAAAGGGAAGGATTAAAACAAAGGACCAACCTGTCTGCAAGTTGCTTCGGCATTTCCACGCGGGAGGGAAAGTTTTCCAACGTCATATCTCCTGTCACACTGAACTGCGAATGTCAAGGTTTATATGGGATGCGTTAGAAGGCATCTATTCTTATTACGCTCTAATTCCCTTGATTCTAATGTGTGACAAGACGGCAACGGTATCATCATTTGAGGATTTTCATCACATTATCAAGTAAGTATCCCACAAAGCAAGTCGAGATGGCCTGGTTACGCTGATTCTTTTGAGAGGTGTTGATTTTAGTCTAATTATCGAACCCTGTCTGCGTGTAGAATCCGTCTTCTGCTGTCCTTTAACTAAAAAACCGTTAAGTGCAAAAAATAATTTTTGAGTTATCGCCTAAAACGTGATAATTTTTAAATAGGAAAAACTATTTTTTGTAGTTAACGAATTTTTGGAAATAGGACGACAGATCAGGTATATTTCCTGAACCCGAAATCACTAACGTTGACCAGTTAGTTCCCAGAATTAGTTTAATATGCACAAAGAGTGCAAAAAATATTTTTTGAGTTATCGCTAAAAACAACGCGAAAATTTTCAAATACTAATGTTTCTAAAAAAGAACAATTCGTTGGTCCTCCTCCGCAGGATTATTTTTCAGAAACATTTTTGAGGATAATAAACTCGAACATAATTTTTTGCACTTAACGGCTTTTTAGTTAAAGAACGGCTGAAGACGGTAGTAAGTATCTTCAAATAAAAGTCGTTAGTCTTTTAATAAGGCAGCAACGATAAGTTTTTACAGTTCTTGGTACTAATTCGATTGTACACAAACCTCTTTAACTAAATTAAATTAATTGACATTTTATTTTATTTTCAGACATCTAAAAGTAGTACGGAAAATTAGAGCACTTTTTAGATCTATCAATGAGATTTGGGTAAAACTTAATTAGCGCCAGCCACAGTTTGAAATAAAAGAGTCTTTTCTTTTTAAAATTTTATTTTACAATCACATTCACTCAAGGACGTCCTCAATCATACCATCACAAAAATATACACAATAATCATTACTAACTATCCAGTGACATAAATAAATATAATCATATCACCCTTTACATCAGTCGTTAATTTCACAAAATTGGCGGAATTACAAAACAAATTCATTGCCAATTTTATAATACAATAAAATTTAATGGATCTGGAATTCTAGACGTTGGAATATTTTAAAAAGGTCTACACATTTCTACAAGGTTTCTACACATTTGTGGTTTGTTTAACGTGATCTAAGCATTAACTTCTAAAATAAGTTAAATAAATAAATAATTTAAATAAATAATACCTAACTTTATGCAGTTTTTTATACTGTGCGATGGGATAAAATTTACAACAGACTGCCAATTTCCATGCAAAGCGAAATCGTTCATAAAAAGCACATTATAAACTGAAAATTCGGAAGAAGCACTAATCTGATCTCAAGTTTTAAAACTGTTTCTTTACAAAATTATTTTACGTAAAAGTTATTTTTTAACCGACTTCAAAAAAGGAGGAGGTTCTCAATTTGTCGGAATCTTTTTTTTAAGTCATCTTCACAGCGACATGTTAACACTATTGTCATCGTTTTAAAAGTATTTGGCGGAATTTTACGTAAAGTGAATCTTTAGCGGCCTTAAATATTAAACCTCGTTGCATTCGAGGTAGAGTTGACGGCAATCGATGCCGGAACGACCACGCCGTCCTGCCTCATAAAATTGATCAAACGTGCCAGCCGATTGCCTCTCCAGAACAAAGCTTGCAGCATAACTAAAACAAAATCAATATTGTTTATATTTTATCACTAAATAATGCCTTTACGACGGTTTACAAAAAGCAGAGAAACTTACGTTCCAAGTTGGCAGAAGACACTCTTGGGTCCGATATCGCTGGAACATTCATTGTTAGCATCGCATACGTATTTCTGAAGGCATTTGTCGTCGCTGGTTCCGAAGGATCTCACATAGGTCTTGAGCATAGCAATACCGGCAAGGGCAGCATCACTGACGGAATCCTTACGGCCGGCTGATCGAGCACTCAGTGACCGATGAGACAACGACGTCTTGAGCGCGTCCAAGAGATTCACGACGATGTTGATGAACTGCAAGAATAATGGACATCACTAACATTGAGTGAAACAAGAAAAGAAAACTAAAGAGTAAAGCTAAATAATATTATTATGCAATTAAATAAATGGAAAGTCTTAATGGGTAGGAAGGATAGGTCGCGTACCTCTCCAGCCTGCTTTGCCATGGAGGCGACTTGGTCAGGATCTTTTGCACCGAGCACCGTCGACAGAACCGCGGCCAATATACTCTGAAGCAAGCGAGAAGCGAAACCGTCTCCATAACCAAACTTTACTATTTACAATAAAACTATAGGATCACCTCAAAGAAGAATGTTAAAATTTAAGATTCAGGAATCAGATATTTTCTATTATTGTCCGCTGTTCGGCCACGTGCGAATCGCGGCGCGAAATCCCCTGAAGCGCGCGAAACATCCATCCACACTCATTTCACGCCGCTTATGTGCTATCGCGTCGCGATTCTCATGTTAGCGGAAGAGCGGACATTATGAGGTAGTCCTAATGTGTGTGAAGGACGTTACTTGAAGGTATCGAAAATCTAATTTGGGATGCCTACAACGTAAAGGTGAGGAACGAATTTTATAGGTGCTTTACATTAATGGTGTGAAAGATAAAATAAAATTAATATGCCAAAAAAAAACTTAATATGCGATATCTACAAAAAATGTTAGTGGATCAGTATGTTGCAAATAAAATTAAAGTATATTTTGTACAATAAATTGCTGATTTATAGTTTGAATATAAAATTACATGCGTTAAATAACCGTTAGTTCAAAGTTACCTGCATTGGAGAGTTTCCGTTGTCGACTTTGTCGATGCCGTCATTGGATGCGCCTCCTCCCAGAATGGCTGTTAAGATTTTGAAGCCCATGGACAGTAAACTGGCCCAAGGAGATGGCGAGCCGACATCGGTATCCAAGTTGTCACTCTTGTTAGGTCCGTTGCCGCCAGGGTTGAAAATCATGTGCATAATCATACCTGAAGATTCAAATATAAGGGAACATAGAAACAAAATTGATTTTGTATTTCTGATTGATCAAACGCGAATAAATAAATAATTTATTAATAGAAAAACTTCAAAACCAAAAAATTCTGTTTTCTCAAGTTTGATGAGTTAAAATTTATCATGCTTCAGAAATTTTATTAATTTTTGTATTAAATTGAGGTATTTTAAAGAAGATAACATAATAAAGGAAGATTATACAATTAATTTTTTCTTACCCAACATATTCGACCATGAGAAACCGCTATCGGAAATAGAATTATTTTGAATGTCGTCCAGATCGTCCAACGCTACTTTCTTCAACGCGTTGGGTTTTTCAGCGAACTTTCGCTCTTCAGCTATTTGCTCTCGATGAGGGTGGGGCAAGGAATTGCTGTAATACTGGAGGTTTTGTGTCCGAACATTACTAGGTGCCTGAAATATATTTAAAAAAATTAGCAGTTTCCTGGCACATTTTCTTTTTCTATAATTTTAAGTAGGTTATGCAATGTAAGCACATCGAAATAATTCCATAATACATATAACTGGTAAGTAAAATATGCTTTATCTACCTGTGAGATAAGGGGGGAAGACTGTGGATACGCAAGCGTATGAAGTATGGCCGATGAACTGATGAGGGCCAATAGCGCCCAGCCTGACACCTTCTGATGCATCCTGGAAACAATTTAAATTGGGTAAGTAACAAATTTTACACTGAATTATTATAAAGAATCTACTGATAGATTAGCGCCGTGTGGTCTCAGTGGACGTCGCGTCGATTAGAAAGTGCTCTTATGAGTGAATAATGATTCGCTCGGATTGATTGCCTGTGTTCGGAGTTGTTCATAGAAAGTGGCCCCTTATGACTCTTAGTATTTTTTACGAGGATGTAGACTAATCGCAGGATGTCTATTAAAATAATTATCGTATCGGCGCCGTTTGACTACTTCTGAAACCTTTTAATTACCTACGTTTAACATTTGTTATTGACATTCGAAGAAAGTGGACGTTACTTAACGAAAGTAGTTGTCACTCGACCACTTTTTGTTTAAAAATGTCGTAAAACAAGACTGTTCTTTTTATGTTAAACTCGATTGAGTATTTTCTCAAGTCAGTTGTACGCGAAACTTTCTATGCAATATTATGATGTTTATTATCGTCGAGATGCAATGCAGCGATACGCCGCTTGATCACCTATCCGGTATGGAAGTGTGTTAGCGGTTTGACCGACAATTTCTAATACAGGTGACCCGGTCTTACTAACTGTAGTTCGGATGTCAACTCTCGCACCTGTCTTAATGAAGTGCTAACTTATATAAATTGAAGTTAATATTCACGGTCACGATTTGCTGCACGATCTACTTTCTTTGACCTTAACAAACTGTGGCGACTTGCATTAGACGTTCTTTGTTCACTGATTTAGAAACAAACAAGGAATATCCAGTTTAAATCGTCGTTTTAAGTGTTTTTCTACATTTAAGAACTGATGAATGCAGAAAAAGCAAGTAGGTATGTCACAAATCAAGCTTAACGCGTCTCACCGGTCTGAGTGGAGTGCATTTACAAGATTCTCTCTGGAGAAATTTTGCTACGGCAAGTACAGACGACTGAGCTAATGTTTTATTTATGCTTATGTGCCTCTCTTTAAATACCTGCTCTGTCCAGTGTTGATAGAACTATTCAAGAATTTTCTAATATATTAACGGACTCGAATTTAAATCTTATTTTAAATTACTTAATGCTTCAATTCCAATTTATTATTTTGTTTTAAAACTTATTAATTTTTTTTGATACGTATCAGATGTGCCTAAAATATATAATCTATTCGTTCATTCAGTCCGGTCCACTCTACGCTAGACTGAGAATGAATGCATAGGTACATCTCAAGTATGAAATTAAAGTATGGATTTAGTAGAGTTCCTACGATTTTTTGAATTCTAAGTTGCCATTTAAGTAAATACGACAAAATAATTGTCACAGAATCAAACCCATCGACCTCATGACCCAGTGACCCTGCGCCTGCGCAGGCGACTGAACTATACGTTACGCGGGAAACCTCACTTTCGACGAAGCGGATGTCGCCTGTATAAAACCGCAAAACCTACGTCGTATTCTATATAAGACAAATAATAATAATTATTCTCTCCAAGTTTATTGTAACTACTAAATATACTGGTAGCTACATACCTAACGAAATATAATATATATAAAGAAATAATTTAATCAAAGATTTATAGAAGAATATTTTACTTAAAATATTTTTAAAGTGCTTTCGAATGGTCAGTGGATGTGCTACTGGTTCGGAAATCGGAATGCCCTTCTTACTGAGAAGAATAGGTAAAGAAAGTCGGCGGTTACTCTTTTTAAAAATGCAGTTATATACGAGTACCAATATTACTTCATGGAATCATGCATTTAAATATTGCCAAGCCAATGCCCGGCGGTCGGCATGCGTTGCAATGCCTCTCTGTATGAACGACTCCCGCGCCACCTATCGTATCAAGTGGCACTATGTTAGAAGATACGATACATATACAGGGTTCCGTACCCAAAGGGTATCAACAGGACCCTATTACTAAGCCTCCGCTGTCTGTCCGTCAATCCGTCTGCCTGTCTATCAGTGGCCTGTATCTATCTCAGGAACTGTAATACGTACACAGTTGCAATTGTCACGGATTGCGTATTTCTATTTACCAACAAATAATAAAAAAATCAAAATGGCCGCTATGTAAATTAAAAATAAATAAGAGATAATCTTTTACGATGGTACGGAACCCTTCGTGTGCGAGTCCGACTCGAACTTGGCTAGTTTTCATATACCCGTCTGCTGTAAAAGACCGAACTACGGTAAATCCTAGGAATTTTCAGTTAATCCTGTGCTCAAGTCATAAAGTACATAATATTTAGTAAATAGGTTTAGTACCTACTTGGGACATAGCACAAGGATTGTACTGTCACAATCTGCAAAATATTATGTTGGATTAGGTACCGTTTTGTTCACTCAAATAAATTATAGGAATTGTTTCTTATAATGATTTTTGATGAGCTTAAATTTTTTTTAAGTTTGATAATAATTTATTACATAAGTTTTTAATTTAAATGTTATGCAGAGCCAGGTAGAGAAAACAAAACGTATGGAGACTGCGTAGGTGAGCGAGCATGTTCGTAACGTGCTCGTAACTTGGCATTGGGTGAAAGCAAGTGTGGAACTCCGTTGTGGAAGGTTAACGTTTTTAGTGTTCCGTACCTCAAAAGGATAAGGGAACCCTTATAAGATTTCTTCGTTGTCTGTCTGTCTGTTGTGTCTGTCTTTCCGTACTTCCCGTTGACCTAGAATCATGAATTTTAGCAGTAGGTAACGTAACTAGATCTTATAGCACAAATAAAGGAAAAGTGGGAAAACCGAGAATTTCAGGTTACATCCCAAAAAAATGTATTCACGAACATAATTAGTTTACTAAATTGTTAGTTAAATAATATAATAATGTAGTAACGTAATGTAATAAATCACATGTTGCACATAAAAGTGTTAAAATATCTTGTATCATGGTACAGAACCCTTCGTGTGCAGGTGCGACTCGCACTACACCGTTTTTTTTCTAATTTCGGAGCGATGGCGCAGACCTGCTATAACGGCTTGGCAGTCGGCTAATCTGGCTCTCTACTTTCATCGGAAATTCACCGTGGAAAAATAAAAGTTGATGATTTCACTCGTGCACTTGAGCGATTTCATCATCCCGTATTCCTAGAAGTGGGACCTAGGTGCTTAACTAGAATTTCTGGTATTTAGAACCTCTAGAACTTCTTAAATTATGCTTTGCAGTAGGTAAAATAAGAGTTACTTACACACAGATTGAAATTGCGATCCGTCTGATATAGGGAAACAGCTCTAGAGATCGAGGAAACTAAAGAAGAGCATTTGCTGATGCCAATACCAATCGATGCATGACCATAAGAACGGTATTTAATTTAGTTAATTAAAAAGTAATTTAGTAGAGTAAAAGATATCCATCGACCTAACGAACCTTTATGGGATAATGACATAAATTGATGTTGAGAAAGCGATATTAAAGCATCTTCCAATGTACGACGAGGGGTTTTTGAAAAAAACTACAGGCTACATATTTATCCGTCTACGGGAGGGTAAAAAGTTTATCAGTTCATCAATTTTCGTATGATTGCCAAACTATTCATTAGATTTTGTGATATTATGTGATGTCATTGGCTTTGTCTAATCGTTCCGCGTGCAATATTCGATATAATTATGACGTTATGGCGGATATGACAAACAAAATAGGTATTTTATATTTCAAGAAAGCGAAATAGTGTGAATCTGCTCGTGTTACATAAAATAATTACTTGGTTCTCGGTTTTGATACGTTTTTCGCTCATTCGCTGACCGGTCCGGCTTGCGGGCCGCTTTCTAAAACCGCGCACAAGTCCGCCTATGCGTGTTCCATACGCGGATGTAAGCACGAGCTGATTATTCAGCCGTGGACATTTTGTATTACTTTTTTACTATTTGATCACAATATTCTAAAATATTCTGTGACAAGTGAAATTATTGCTTGAAACACCGTTTTCTACCGTCTATCCCTTCTGAATTCTGATCCTTCTTATCAACTATTATCTGTTAATCAATTCCACTGTTTTAACGTTTAAACCGCGAGCTGAGTCGTTATGAAAGGACCCCGGATGGGTTCGAAATAGCTTACCATTGACTAAATACGTGAGTATAGCCGTAACAATTTTGCTGTTATTCAAAGCTCCTTTTTAGTAGTGATACGTCATTGTTAACCAGATAGGTAATTAAATGATAGTCACAATATGAACTAGCCTGTCCAAGCAGACACATTTCGACTCCTAGGACCTTTTATCCACATTGCACAGTATTCCACACCCCATCCCAAATTCCACGCACACTAACTCCAAGCAGCTTGCATAATTACTAACTTGAACTAGATGATTCCCGTGTCTTCCTCCGTGTTGATTTAGGTTTTTAAAATCTCGTGAGAACTCTTTGATTTTCCGGGATTAAAAGTAGCCTATGTAAGTATGTAAAAGCAAGCTGTCTCTGTACCCAATTTCATGAAAAATTGATTAAACAGAAACCCGGCCTTTCAGAAGCCCGTGGGAACTACATATTTGATTTTCTCTTGACAAAACGTAGCTCCAGATGCAAGCTACCCATCAAAATCGATTAAACACATGGCCGTGAAAAGCTAGCTGATAGGCCGACACACTTTCGCATTTATAATGTTAGTATGAGTTATGACTCTTACAGTATAACTGAATTCGTATCGCCATTCGCCACTGCATCTACTGCTTAGCTTATAGAGTCTGATTGAAGTGTGAAGATATGCAATGGATGTTCCACAAACGCGTAAGTGTTCCTCAGCCGTTACGGTGTTCGCGAAGTGGACCAAACGGTACATTGGTTCAAGATGCACATGCTCTAATCGCTGTTATATACACTTTGTTGCATCGATTCAATATCTAATCGCACCGTATAAATCAGAGCTTAGGCTCTCGCGTGTTATAGAATTCGATATGCAATGTGGGTTTGTAGGTATTACCTGTACAGGAAATATTTGCTAATTTTACGCACGTGTTGCACCTGAATATTTCAATGGATTACGTTTTAAACCCCACAATTTATTTCTGTCGTTACTCGTCTAAATTAGTTATTGACGGAAACAACAAGGACTCTCTTTTATCAGGGTTTTGGGTGATTACTTATCCGGGTTTGAAGATTTAACACTATTCCTTTGTTATCCTATTATGTGCTATTGAAACACCTATTAACTGCTAGCTATCTAAGTATGATACTCCATACGTTATAAGGTTGAAGATTCAAATTTAAATTGGGTATTACGGGTCGTAAATAATCCTCTTTTTATAGCATACCGTAATTTCGTTTCAAATAATTTCGTTACTCAACGGCCGATGAATGACTAGATTCCTCTTGCGTCGTCACAACTTTCACTTTAAAGTTTTTTTGGATATGAAAGGAATGAATCAGAATGGTTTACGAGCCGCGAGACGCAGAACTTGTTTAGTAAAGGTGGGTATTGTTTGCTTTCTAAAAAAAATGTTATGAAAGCTGTCGCCTTCGTGGACAACTCATATTTAATTTGTGGCGTTTATTGGTTAAATTATTGTCCTTTTATTACATTTCTATTAAGTATGTTGTTTTTATTTAATCCTGTAAAATAACTAGTTTGTCCGAGACTTCTTCGATTTGGCTCATGCTGTAGAATGCCGTGGATAAAAGGTAGCCCATGCCACCCTTTACCCATGCAACAAATCTCATCAGTTCGTTGGTGCTACAAAGGATATCAACAAACATCCTTTTGTATTTTATAATAAGTGTTATCATAGCTTGGCTATGTAGATACAACAATTGTATAAAAAGTAGCTATAATTCAAAATCTGGTTCGAAGGACCATAAATATAATATAAATACAGTTCAACATGATATGTATGTTGAAACTTTGTCGTCAATTTCGAAGTCGCTATTCACCTTGATGTTTGAAAAGCTACGTTACATAACTTTCATGTGAGTACCTTGGATGAATAAATACTCAGGATGGTATGCTCCGAAAAGTCAAATGAAGCAGGGCTAACTGTCAGTTGATGAGTATGTGTGCGTTATGGAATGATACCATTCACATATGAAAATTTGCCTATTTTCCTATTTTTCCCTATTTTTCCCTTTCACGATGATTATTATTAATAAATGAGATCTCATTAGATTAGTCTTTATTATGACAGTTACAAATCAATGGATGTTCGATGATAAAAATAATAATAATAGATTGCAACGTATTAAAATTTACCTACTCTGTTTTTACATAACTTTGAATTTTACAGTATAGGGCCTCTGGCCCTATTGAAAATCTCTGCTTAACAGGGTGCCCATCACCATATATACTATATAATCGTATCCTGACAGTTAAAAATTAATAAGTTAAAAAGTCAAATATAAAAACACAATATATTCACTAAAAATATTTAATAATAATCCAAGTATGTACCAGTTGGCGATTTTGTTTAGCGTAGCTCGCAGGGTTAGTAGACTATTCACTACTTTTGGTGTTATACACCGGGCAAGTTTACATCCTTATATCGTAGATCTCTTACCAAATTACACAAAGCGGCTCTTGGGTAGCGGTTTTTTTTTCTCTAAGCCAAATTCAAAGTTATTTATTCAAAATGGGTTCATATTTTATTTGTCTTGTGTTTTCTAACATTTATGACCTTAAAAAAATATCTAAATACAGATAAATATTCTAGCTATCCGTATAGCGTCCCATCTTTGACCACATCACGCGTGACGAGTCCTCCGTTCGTCGCTAAGGTTGTTTTGGTGGGTGCCTACTACCTATCATGGACTAACTATAACTAAATAATATTATTAATGTAGTAAGATTTTGATTACCTATTTATTTATTTCTTTATTGCACACACAAACATATACATTTACAAAAAACATAGAAGACAACATGGTACCTAGGTACCTAATTACGTAGGTACTTCATGATAAATTACGTAGGTACCTAGGTACTTCATGATAAATTTGGCATGCAGCTATTATGACGGAGACTGGTATATTAAATGTACTACAATTTAGTAATAAGTTTTGTTTTAGTTAAATTTCAATATCAATTTAAAATCTTTTAATTAACAAAACAGCCCTTTTCGCTTAATCATATTATGATTGTCATCAAAAATAAAATATAAATTTGTCTAAATATAATGAAAAAAAAATTGCTCATTTTTAGGGAAAATTACCCCATTTATTTTCTGACAACCCTAGACTTCAATTTGAAGTTGTGTAATTTGCACAGCACGATTACGATACGATTTAAAATTAAATGATTTCATTGAAGTGTCAAACAAAAAAATATAATCACTACGTTGTGTCAAATGCGTATCGGAAGGTGTTAAGTGGCCAGGTTCGTAGAATTTATGTTGAGTTTGTGTGCGTGACGTGTAATTACAGAGATTTGGTCGATAGTTGTGCTTCCTTCGTTTGTACGGCGGGGTCACCGGTTGGTGAGTACATAATAATTCTAATATGTAATTTGTTAGACCATACGAGAAACTACTCGTTGATGGCAGCACGCGAACTGTGTATTGACCATTCGGATCGTGGCAGCTTTCATCGCCACTTTCGACACTATCCGCGAACGTTCTATGACTTCCAATTAGCTGAGCTAGTGAACTTGCTACAGTCAATATAACACCAAGTTGTTTTTATGATATGGCTTAAGTTTTAAAAAACTACAGATTTAACCTAAGGTTGGCAGGAAACGTGACAAAGAATAGTATCTACTAAGTTATTAATAAACTTCATAATTTAATTAGTAGCAAATTGGTAGTAGAAATACAAAGACTTGCGTCTTGTCCTGACTCCAGAGGTTGTTCAAAACAATTTATAAAATTGCTGTAGAATGCCATGAATAAAAATTTTTATCCATGCATTAATAAATAAATAAATATCTCTAAATAAACGTGAAATAAATATTTAATTATTGGTTGACTTAAATTTTTTTGTGTCACTAAACGTCGTCTATAATGTACTTCGACTATCTACTACATAAATATACCGCGGGGATTGGAGAAAACGCGGAAACCTACCACGGATTG
Source organism: Maniola jurtina (assembly GCF_905333055.1). NCBI lineage: Eukaryota > Metazoa > Arthropoda > Insecta > Lepidoptera > Nymphalidae > Maniola > Maniola jurtina. The sequence goes on from NC_060044.1 coordinate 5,369,785, forward strand.
GAGAAAACACGGAAATGATTGGTCAATATCGAACGAGCAGCAATATTTGACTGCAGGCAAAGCTAATGCGAATGTTGGAAGGTTGTTTGGAATCCGAAGATGTAATTGAGTGGGATTCGCTCCAATAACAGATTAGAACGATTAGCGAAGTAAACCGTTAAGATTTTATTCAGCTACCGAAGTAAAACACGATCGCATACCGATTTATTCAAACAAAAATAATTATAAATGCGAAAGTGTTCGTTCACCGTTTTAACTGTCTTAAATAATCAATTTATCTTTCCGTTTATTTAATGTATAGCGTCTCATGAAACCCGTAAAAAAATGAAGGATTGTTTAAAACTATTACCCACTACCCTTGTAGTGGGAAATTAGGTCATTACCTACTAAGCAAAACTTAAGAACTAAGCGCGCGAGCAAAGATACTTTCTGGTTTATGTGTACCTAATTATTATTATTAGGAGTGTAGCTACTTATTCGGAGCGCTCTCCATACAAAGGGAGTCCAGTTAAAGAGAAACTTTGATTTTATTATGGAATCTTGTAGCTTACAAAATGCTAATTACAGCTGATATCAGCTTTTGGTATCACTTTTACAAACAAGAGAAGTGTCAAGAGAGACCGTTTCCATTTGGACTGTTAGCTGACTGCAAAATTGCAGTTTGGATGTGTTGTGCAACTGTCGATCGACTACGCAATCTGCTGTTATAGTATAGGCATATCAGAACTGCACGTGTTAATAAATAGGTAGGCACAGTTACACGCGTCTTGCAGTTCAAATGCAGCCCGTCTGTCTAGAACTTAAAAGCGGTTTCAGACTAGCGTTTTTTCTGCGTGTTTTGGTATACGCGTTTACACGCCCGCTACATTTCTCGCTTTGATTAACCGAAAGCCGTGCACGCGCTCAATCCGCCACGTTTGCGCTAGCTAACCAGTGGGTCAATCTGTGGCAATATGGATTCAGATGAGGAAATGGCTGAAGTATTATACGAGGTTTCAGCGTATCTACGCTTGTAGAAGAAGCGCGTGTAACAAAAGATGGGAGTGATAAAACGAGTTTATACCTACGTCTAAAAAAACGCTAATCTGAAATCGCATAAAGAATAAACACTATACCTATTATCTACATATACACTTACATAAAACTTATACCTGGTTCACACAGGCTGCGTAAACGTAGACGTCGCGCGTAGGTACCATTGCGTTGTAATGTATGGAACTGTATGAAACATGGCATACCTTAAAGCGTGGACGTATGCGTAACCCGGTGTGTTAGGGGTTTACGCGTGTCACTACGCACGTGGTACGTGTACGCAATTGGTGTGAATCGGCCTTTAAGTAACCGCTATGGAGTCTTTACCTACTCGAGTAACTATGGGCAAGCTCTGAGTTACTCAGCAGGCGATGGAGAGAGATATTCTTGGAGTTTCTTGACTCTAAATCAGAAGTGAGGAGATCCGTAGGAAAACCATAACCGACATAGCTCTATGGTTTGCAATGGCAATGGGAAGGGCATACCTATAGTTCGAAAAACCGATAGCCGTTGGGGTCCTAAGGTACTAGAATGGCAACCTCGCACCGGAAAGGACACCATTGGAAGAACGCGCTTTGGGCAAACGAAGCCGTTGGATTCAGGCGGCGCAAGACCGGCGTGTGGAAGCCACTATACAAGAGACCTATCTCCAGTAGTATCTTCTATCGGTTGACAATGATGATGAACCTAAGGAACGGAATCTGACTCGCACTTGGTCGGTTTTTTCGTATACCAGAAAGCAGGTAAAGGATTATAAACGAATTCATTGATTCATAATTTGTCTATCATCATCACCCCATCATCACAGTGTGACTGGTTGGGAAGTGCAAACTCAACGTTTTTTTTCCCCAACGAGTCACAATGTAGCTGTGGGTCTGACTCGATGGGAAAAAAATCGATGGATTCGTAACGAGTCACACTGTTAAACGATTTGGTGTGACTCGTTGGGAATCCATCGTCAACACACTGTAGATGAAATGGTAAGGTGGGCAATTAGGTGTTTTTCTTGTTACTTAGTTTCATAATAGAAAAGACATCAGCTAAGAACATAATATTTCTAAGACATTGTTGTTACAAGCGTACACAACAGTTGAAAGACTGTCTTTTGTTTTCACGGACCACGACCAATTCAGAGCTGAATGCGTATTTTCATATTTTAGAAAGTGAAGGTTTCCATTTACATGTGTAAAGTATACGAAGAGAGCACGCCTAGCTAGACTATGACATCCTCGTGACCTCTACAAAGTCTATTGTTTCACATCGCTAATGCTCAGCTTTTGTATTAATGTGACTTAGAACAAATAGCTACAACGTCGTCTTACAAAACCAACGTAACGTGGTAACAACAATATTATAAACTTTTTGAAAATATTTAAGGATATTTAAATAATAAGAAAACTTGGGAGTGAGTTGCTTTAACAACTTTGATAGTTCTAATAACTTTTAAGTTATATCATAATACTTTGTGATAATAAAAAGAATACCTGCGCTACGACTGAGTTTGTTGTGGGGTTCTTCTCAGACCAGAGCGCGTTTGTAACCCACTTAGCCTTAGTTCTAAGTTTAAGTAATTATCAAATTTATCTTATATAAATTCAAATCAAAAAGTACAATGCTACCTATTTTAAATAAATGGCTTTGCCGTTGATTTTATGAATACTGACTAATAAAATTTGAACTTTTAGAACTTTGTAACTCTACCTCTGTTATAATCTAAGAAGATGCATGATAGATAGGTATATGTAAGTAGGTACTAATGTTAGGTATACTTACATGCATCTGCGTAATTCACAAGTGAATTTCAGGATTAGCTAGGCTATACAAATATAGGTATTTTACAAAGCTAAAAAATAACTATGTTCCTGTAGTACGCGACAGGTCGAGATGGCAATCGGGTCGTGAGACGGAGGGGCTCCCGCAGGTCACCCGCAGCGGTTTAGCGCGGGGGCTATGCGGGTGTTAGGGGCATCCCCACCTAATTTGCCATCTCAACCTGTCGTATACCGACATAGCTATAGGGTAGCTCCATTTTACAATAATAAGAAAACCTCAGGTCACACCCAAAAACCCACCCTATTAAACCGACCTAGAAACTACAGTGCTATTCGAAACAAGCAAATAAAAAGTTGTATAAAACTAATCCTTTTAATTCGATATCATTAGTAGTTACCTACTGAAATAAGATATGATGGACAGACGGACAAGGACGAAAGTCGAACCATGGGTTCCTATATCATTATTTTTCATTTCATTTATATTCATTATTTTGGTTCAGAACTAAAATGGTTCGTAGGAAATAAATGCAAAAGCGTTTTTAGGGTTGCGTATCTCAAGAAAAATAAGGATTTTTATCATTACTTCGTTGTCTGCCAGTCTGTCAAGTCCCGTCAAGGGAATCAAAATGCATATTGTACCTCCTGTGTTGACCTTGAATCATGTTTGGCTGCTAGCAATGTCTTACAGGTTATGGCACAAGTAAAGGGAAAAATCCGAAAACCGTGAATTTGTGGTTACATCACAAAAAAAGCACTAAATCTTGTACGATGGTACGGAGCCCGTCGTGTGCAAGTTCAACTCGCACTTGACCGGTTTAGATACTTAACCTTCATCATCATCATCATGATCAACCCATTTCCGCCCCACTACTGAGTACGGGTCTCCTCTCAGAATTAGAAGGGTTTAGGCCATAGTCCGCCACGCTGGCCCAATGCGGATTGGCAGACTTCAACTTAACAACCTTACTAATCAAATAACTTTTATAATATGGTTGAATTCCAAGCTACAGAACCCTCGGTAGGCGAATTTTACTCGCACTTGGCTGGATTTCCTATATTATTCAACATTGTTGTCTATCTTAGTTTATTTTATTATTAGGTAACCTGAACCGTTAATATTCGGAAAAATATTTTTGTTTGTAACATAAATAATGCTTAAAGTTATTTTTGCTTTACTTATTAATTCACTTTCTCCACTGAGAACGTCGAATTGACCAGATATTATACCGACTTTCACAAAAATATAGATATGGCGTACCTCCGCGATTATGGCGGGAAAAGTAGAATGCGCCGCACGTTTTAAAAATTCCAGCTGTACGGCCAAGTGTCCACTAGCAATAAAACTTGCAGAAGTCAGATTGAGGAAGTTACTTTCCTAAGAAAAACTTGCTGAAATTGACTTGCTGCGAGTGTAGAGTTCACTAAACAGTCTGTGCAGTGTACGGCTGGTAACGTACATTTAACTTGCGAGAGCTTTTTTTTTAATTCAGATACAAGTTAGCCCTAGCCCAGTCTAAGAAGGACGCGGGCTAACCGGGCTTATCTACTTCTGCAAGTTGTATTGCTAGTGAACACTTGGCCTAAAAATTTTGAATCGACATCCTTGAACACCAGAACACTTATATTCTACCTGCTCTAAACTTGAAAAATTGCAAATATCACAAGTTGACAAATCGTCCATTGAACTTTCACGGGATCTTCATAATTTTCACTTCCTATAAATGCCTTAACTTCCAAATCTTACCTTATCGCTTTCCTAGTGGCAATATCACTGAATCACTGAACACTTATCGATATCTTCCACGAGGTAGCTAACTGTCACCGGTGAAAGTGCGTCTTGCTTGTGCGAGAGTTTGACTTGCAATGAGTGGTGCGCCTTGAACTTCACATTTATATATAAGATGACCCAGTTACGATGGAAACAACTAACTGTGCTAGTCGGTCCGTCTGTCCGTCCAACCTGTCCATCCCGTTGTTCGAACCCCGCGATCCTGGGGTCCTTGTCAAGGACGTCTGCATTCATTAAGTTAAGGATGCGTTCGACTTGCTTCAAGGAGGTATCTCTAGATAGGTATGGTACGCTCAAAATAAGTAGTACAATCTGAAGTTGGAATATGGTGGTTAGTACTTTGAACAGGCCGCACATCATATAATTTGACTTCCTGTTTTGCACACACTCTATACTGTTGTCTGCTTCTGCAGTTTGATTTCGGAGGCTCAGCCTAAGTTACGGAATTTAGAACATCTTGGGAGATTTTTGTTTTGAGTTGGAACTGTTGAAATCTTTATTTACTACCCAAAGAAACACGAAGTTTTGAAGAAAATCTATAGAATTAAGCAGGCGGCAGAAGAACTATAGAATGCAATTAATACTCTTGTTTTAAGATTATAATATTTATAGAATTAAGAAAATAGCAGAAAAGCTATAGAATACTATTGTATTAAGATTATATATAGAAGTTCCATAGTACTTCTGCTATTGAAGGTATAGGCACCAACTTAGAAAGAGTGTGATGCAATCAACCCCCAACTTTTCTTTAAAATAAATCAAATGAGATGTCAATCTGGGTCTTCTTTGTTACAGGTATTTGGACCAGTTGTTTGCTGTGAAATGGGTAAGTGCATGATGGCGTGCTCTCGAAGAATCCAATATCCAGTGATGTTGGTGAAGCTGATGATGACGAGATGATATGGTATGTTTAACATATTTCAACCATGATTCCAACATAAACAGCTTAGAAGGTAAAATTTGATTTACTGAGATTTTTGAATTGTGATGTCTTTCTTCTATAGGAAGTAAGTAATTGAGTAGATTGAGTAGATCTCTAAGAGCATAAAATGAGAAGTTGGCAGATAAAACGGTGTAACTGCACGAAATGATTTTTAACCCCCGACCCAAAAAGAGGGGTGTTATAAGTTTGACGTGTGTATCTGTGTATCTGTGTATCTGTCTGTGGCATCGTAGCGCCTAAACGAATGAACCGATTTTAATTTAGTTTTTTTTGTTTGAAGGGTGGCTTGATCGAGAGTGTTCTTAGCTATAATCCAAAAAAAATGGTTCAGCCGTTTAAGAGTTATCAGCTCTTTTCTAGTTTTCTTGTAGAAAAGAAGGTTAGATAACCGTTAGGTTCTTAATATTATGTCAATTGACAAATGTCAAGCTGTCAAGATGGACGTTGCCTAAATACATAATTATTTATTTAAAAATGATGTTTTGGAAAACTCAAATACTTTGGATCGTCGGGGGTGTTATAAATTTTTAATTTACACTTGTTATAGAAGCGGGTTTGAAAAATACTAAATCACTAAAACTACAAGATAAGGCAAATCGTAATTGGCATAATTTTGCAGACATATTCTAGAAACTAATATCTATGCCTGTGGTTTTCCAGATTTCTGTTAAAATATTCCGTTTTTAACCGACTTCCAAAAAAGGAGGAGGTTCTCAATTCGTCGGGATCTTTTTTTTTTTTTTTTTTTTTTATTTTTTTTTTATATTTTTTATGTATGTTCCCCGATTACTCAAAGACCCCTGGACCGATTTGGAAATTTTTTTTTTTGTTTGAAAGGGTATACTGTGCAGGTGGTCCCATATAAATTTGGTGAAGATCTGATGAATATCTTCGGAGATGGAGAACAGAACTCCTCAATGGATAAGAGCAAATTGCTCGTGATCAGTGTAATAGCTTAGTAAACAGTAGGGTTTTAACTGGGCATAGCATATTATAGTACAGTGGGGCCACTAAAAATTGTGAAATAAAAAATTTTCAAAAGAAAAATAAAACCGACTTCAAAAACCAAAAACACTAAAAAGTAGAAAATAATTTTTGTTTAGCTACACATGTAATGTACCTAGGTATGAAGTCGGGCGAGCTTCACTCTTGGATTTCTAATTTTGTTTTAATATGCTCGCTCGACTTCATACCTAGGTACATTACATGTGTAGCTAAACAAAAATTATTTTCTACTTTTTAGTGTTTTTGGTTTTTGAAGTCGGTTTTATTTTTCTTTTGAAAATTTTTTATAAAGTTACGCGGTCTTCAAAATTTACTTACAAATCTTAGCCCCTGTAATTTTAAAACTACATATTTAAAAAAAATCTAAAACACCACAGGCACAGATATTAGTTTCTAGAATATGTCTGCAAAATTTCATGGACTTTGGTTGCTTAATATTCAAATGAAATTGGAACTACGATTGTATGGAGTAAGTGACGAAGAGAGCCCTGTTAAGGTAGTATAATAATAAAGCTAAGTTTTTGCTAACGTTTTGGTTACAACTTACAACTTGTGTAACTATGGCATCGATGAACTATGGTAGGTAGGTAGGTACATTATGCCTAAGTACATTATGGATATGGAACAATTAAAAAGTTAATCGATGACTTTGTATAAGTAGGCTTTATGGGAGAGTCTCACGAGCCATTGTTGTGGCTGAGATCATAATAGCTTTTTACCACTAGGTAAGTATATAGGTAATAATATCTAGGGACTATGATTTAGTACATGTATTTCTTGTTAGAGCACATCTAGTTTTCTGTAAAAAATATGGATGTTATGCATTTGACACGAACAATGTTTGCTGCATCTGCCTTTGTTTTTTGTTGTTTGATGATCTCACCATCTTAATCAGTGGCAAACTAGAGAATACACTATATGAAGTCATGCAACGGGCATTGCGCTTAATCGAAAGATGGTGCAATGAAAATGAACTTACTGTAAATCCAAAGAAAACAGAGATGATTCTGTTCACAAACAAAAGGAAAATAGAGCTAACCAAACCACCAACTTTGTTCAACACAAGCCTTAGACTATCCACTGAGGTAAAGTACCTTGGTGTGACTCTTGACAGCAAGCTCAGCTGGAAAAGGCATACAGAAGATAAAATTAATAAATCGCTTACGATACTAAACCAATGCAAACGCATGCTGGGGAAAAAATGGGGGCTCAAACCAAAGATAATGAAATGGTTATACCTAACGGTAGTAAGAAGCTCATTAACATATGCTGCCTTGATATGGTGGCCGAGAACTCTTCTTACGACCGCCCAGCATGAATTACAGAAATTCCAACGACAAGCATGCCTCGCCATTACAGGCTGCATGAGTACCACACCTACAACAGCACTTGAAATTATACTGGGGATCCCGCCCCTGTATTTACAAGTCAGAGAAGAAGCAACGCTCGCAGCCTTGAGACTGAAAACCTCAGGTCTATGGAAAGAACAGAACACAAGGCACACTAAAATTCTAGTGCAAAGCATAACAAAAGAACCACGCCTGGAGTGGAAATGCGATAGAACCAGGAAAAAATACATACTGGACAAACCATATAGAATAAATCCAGAGATAAACATAGATCCGAAGCCAACACAAGATGCAATAGAAGTGTACACCGACGGATCCAAAACAAAAACTGGCACAGGAGCAGGGGCCTACTGCCAAGAACTAAACATGAGAATAAGTCACGCACTCGGTAAGGACAACTCTGTCTTCCAAGCAGAGTGTGTAGGCATTACAACTGCAGCCATAGCAATGGCAAACCGACAGGTAACAAATTTTAAGATAAACATTAACTCGGATAGCCAAGCTGTTCTTAAAGCCTTGGCTAGATTTTCGACAACCTCTGAACTCATACAAGACTGCCACAAGGCTCTGGAAACACTCGCCATGTCGAATGACATCACCCTACGGTGGGTCAAAGGACATGATGGGGACCAGGGAAACGAGGCAGCGGACGCATTAGCACGCAAGGCTACGACGCTGAAGGTGACAGGGCCAGAGCCTATGGTACCCATACCCTTCAGTGAGTATAAAACTTGGTTACACGAACTAACACTTAAAGAGCATTCTCATCTATGGGCAAACGCAACTGACTGCAGGCAAGCCAAAGAGGCTTTCCCTAACATAGATATACGACAAACTAACAAACTACTCCGCCTGGACAAAGGTAAACTTAGGAAGGTGGTGGGACTCATAACAGGGCATAGCCCACTAAACAAACACCTTTTCGTTATAGGTGTTACCGACAGTCCTCTGTGCAGGGCCTGCATGGAGGTCGATGAAACACCGACGCACGTGCTCCTGGAGTGTGCAAGCGTGGCAGAACATCGAGAACGCCATCTGGGATCCCCAACCTCACTTCATGAAGCCCTCGGCAACCTGGGCGGTCTACTTGGCTTCTGGAGCGAGCTTGGATGGCTGGAGTGAAGACTTCGGCGGGGAGGGGCAACGCACGCACAACAGACGGAAACGTTTAAGTGCGGAAACCAGCCCAGAGAGAAGAAGAAGAAGAAGAAGATCTGCCTTTGTAAGCTAGATTGCGTAACTTTTGTTGAGTACGATACTGTTAGATCTGTTTAACCTCACCTGTCGAGCGATAATAAGGAAAATCTTAAAAGATACGAACTGCTATGTTATTAAAGGACGAAGACACTCGTACTTCTTGAAGAGCCAACGTGTCAACCACTCGACGCAGCAGTAGGCCAGTAGCGCGTCTCAGCCAGTGTATCTTGGCAGACTTCGCACATGTTTAAGAACATTATGGAGAACTCTCACGGCCGTATTCACAATCATTACTATGGGGTCTCACAGTGCGCTCGAACGCATAGTGTAGGTTCCACCAATCAGATCATTGTAAATTGACGTGATACAGTAACTGATTGATGGAACCTATAGGACTGTGCGTTCCAGCGCACTTTGAGACCTCATAGTAACGTTTGTGAATACGGGTGTCAGGCATGCTCGTTTTCTCGACCACAATGTTTTCCTTCACCGTTAAAACAAGTAATACTTAGTTGCTCAAAACGCATTAACTGCGAAAAGTGCACAGGATCGAACCCGGGACCCCCCGACTTGGAGACCGACGTCTTAACTCCTAGGCTATCACCGCTTTTAACCACCAAACGGCTTAATTGTGCATTTTATTGTTTCAGCGAGCGCTGACAAGAATTATTTTCAGTTGTTAAAAACATCTTGGAAACTTGGGGACAAACAGATTAATTATTATAGTTCATTTTTTACAAATTGATACAAAAATCGTAGAATTTTTTTGCTTATTTCTGATTAAGAGCGCTAGACACCTGGGCCATAGGCTTCGAAAGGATATCAAGATGGAAAATCTTCCTTCATGGTAACAATATTTGTCTGCAGTTCGTCGACTTCTACGTTCTTCGAATTCCTTTAAAAAGGGGCATGCCATCTAATCGTGAGTTTTACAATTTCAGCTTGATAGGCGATGCGACGTAGCAACCAAGAGGTTTATCGCCACGATTGTATCGCCCTGTGGAGATGGCGCCATGGAGTATCTTCGACCACCTTTCTAGCATTATGGCCTTTCAGTAGTAGTCTAGTGGTAGTCTAGTAGTAGAGACCCGGCTGAATAAATTTTGGAATTTATAAATTAACACTCGTCTGGTCTGGTAGGAGGCACCGCAAAAACGTGAACTATACCCAGAGGCGGTCTTAGCCATTGCGAGGCTCCGGGCGGCAGGTCTTGCGAGGCCCTAGTTTGTTCTTCGTGAAAAGTATGTGATACGAAAGTAGGTCTGTTTGTTTGTTTAGGTATTTTTCATGTTTGAGGAGAAATGCTAAAGTTATACAAATAAATAGAGTTTTAAAATATTTAAAATTAATAGATTTACAAAATTAACAAATACAGAGATGATAAATTTTAAAATTGATATAAGTGGCTTTTCCTAAGACTAAAATCTTTAATTAAAGCGCAATAATCTAACGAATGATAAGACGAAAGATCCACGTAGATTTACCTGCTTTCTTTTGATACCTCGTTTCCTTTTTGAACTACCTGACTCAATTTTTCTGCCGGCATCACGATCACGCGAACTCATTTCGTGAATCTTGTTTTGTTTCGCACAAACATTCAGAAATAATTTTTAAGTATCACACAGTTTTTTTTACTTTTACCTTACCCAATACTTCAAATATTTTAATTTACACATTTCCAGCTCACTCAATACGTGATCTTGGATACTTAGAATAAAACTGTAACTGGACGATTTCTGTACATTTGATATATTTTGAAAATTTTAATTGCAGAAAGTATTATTATCGATATAGATCCCAAAACAATTTTTTTTTTGAATTTTTGTCCGTCTGTCTATCTGTCAGTCTATCTGGCTGTACGCGCATCATGCGAAAACTACTGAACGGATTTAAATGAAAGGTGCACTGAAAGTGCTCCGGGTTAATATATAGGGTACTTTTCATTCCAAAAAAATTAAGGATTCTTCGAGATACAGGATCAAACTTGTTATCGATTTTACTCAATAACTCCGTCAAATTTAAACCGATTTTCACAATTCTTTTTTTTACAAAGGTATAGTACTGTCAGGTTGGTACCATGTAAGGTTGGTGAAGATCTGATGAACAGTTTCGGAAATAGAGGCTGGAACTCCTCAACGGGTAACAGCATAAGGATCGCGATCAGTATAATAGCTTAGTAGAAAGTAGACTCTTAGTCATAACTAGTTGACCCGCCCCGGCTTCGCACGGGGAGTCTACCTGTTCCATAGTACCACCCATATTTTGTCTATGGAATAGATAGGCTCCCTGTGCGAAGCTGGGGCCGGTCAACTAGTATTCAATAAAATTGAAAGATATGTAGCAAGCGCAACTTTTTTGTTTAATACAGATAAAAAAGAGAAATATAAACGAGCTCAGCCATAACAAAATTTTATGTTTCAAAGCACCTCACTCTACTTTTCTCATGTTTTTTATCCCGGAAAGACAAAGAGTTTCTAGGGGGATTTTCAAAAACTTACCATGTGGATTAAGTTCCGGGTATCAAATAATATACAATAAATGCGCGAGCGAAGCGAGCGCGAAATTTTTGATATATTATTTACAAAAAAAACCATATTAATATTAGCCAAAGTCCTTTTCAGGGCCCATCTTCTTAGCTAAAATTTGGTATAATTCAGAGATAGCTTGCGCACAGATACTTTATCCTGAGTTTCCACGACGTTTTTTAAAACCCGAATCGATGGGAACGAAGTTTCGGGCATCAACTAATACAATATAAAAGCGCGAGCGAAGCGAGCGCAAAATTTTCGATATATTTAAATAAGAGAATGGTAAATTCGAGCCTTCAGGTCCAAAATGTTGAATTCCTAAAATGTTGAATTCTTATAATGTTGAATTTGTTGTGTGAATGTTGAAATATTTGATTTATCGTGCAAAATGTCAGAAAAAAATACCCGAGTATGGAACCCTCGCCTCGGTGCGCGAGTCCGACTCACAATTGGCCGGTTTTTTTTTGTGAATTACGTGTAAGCATATGCGAATTAAAAGCTTACTTTTAAGATTCAACATTTAATTTTGGGAATTCAAATTCAACATTTTACGAATTCAACATTTTAAGCCTGAAGGAATTCGAGAATTAGTCTATTTTAAGCTTTCTTTGTCTGGGAGTTTGAACCCCCAAAACCTTACCAGTAACAATTTTGTAACTCATACTACAAGCAAAATAATTCTAAGGTGACAAGAAAGAACTGACGAACGAAATAAAATACGGGGATTGACCGAGCGATGAATTAGTTAACTAACTTTATTTTAATTTACCGTTATTTAATTAAAGACCAGAATCAAAAGTTTTAATTAAAAAATATGTTTAAAAAATGTATATTTTTTATAATTTGCTTGGGTTGTTGCGCGAGGCCCCTGCAAGAGCGAGGCCCCGGGCGATTGCCCCGTTCGCCACCCCCTAAGACCGCCACTGACTATACCTACCTACTGCCAAGCGATTTAGCGTTTCTCTCTAATTAATATGTATCGATTTATTGCCATACCCCTTTCAGTTTAGCGCTCTACCATCTTATATTGCATCGTCTCATAGCATCAGGAAGAACAGCTAACTGGTTTCATAAAAGAAATACTTATCTACTGTCCCACTAATTTGCCTATAGTAGTAGTTTCTAATGATTTTTTTTTTAACTCCCCAGGTAGTCCGAATAGGATCAACATTATTTAGAAGGTTTTCAGTAAGTGTTTCACGTTGCGTATAAGATTAGTGTGTTTGATTAGAATTCGTAACGGTGCATGTATGTTGCTATTTACTTAAATAGAGTCGTAATATTATTGCTTGTTATACTGTTTAATTTATCGAAATAAATATTCTATTTACTTTATTTACTCATTGTTTTATTTAACGTCAATTATTTACGTATTAGGTTAAAGAATCGTAGGTTCTTTCACTAGTCTCTGTGAGCAAAATCACAGAAAGTCAGATTATGGCTTTTTTTTACTTACTTTTTTTACCCAACACCCCCGATAAGTGAAGGTTACAGTAACTAGAAAAGAGCTGATAACTTTCAAACGGCTGAACCGATTTTCTTGGATTATAGCTAAGAAAACTCGATGAAGCCACCTTTCAAACAAAAAAAACTAAAATCGGTTCATTAGTTTAGGAGCTACGATGACAGAGAGATACACACGTCAAACTTATAACACCCCTCTTTTCGGGTCGGGGGTTAAAAAAGGGGGGGTGATTTTTTTTTTTTTTTGCTATTGTATCGAGTGACATATCAAATGAAAGAGGAAAAAATTCTGAGTTCAAGAATATAAATGAAATATAGGTACCAAGCGACCGAAAACCAATTTTACTATAATATTTCAACGATTGTAGTCGGGTTTTATTTTTCAACTTTATTAGGATTCTTTGTTACTCTCCAGCAATCTCTTATAAAGAAGTTTTACTTCAGAAAGAAAGGTGGAAAACCCCCACAGCACATTTTAATGAAACTTTGTTTATGTCTTGAAGCGAGAATTGCTAAAACGTAACATGTATGAGTCAACTGCACTTTCTTATTCGAGGAAATACGGACACGTCGCATTGACTTTAGCGGATGAAAGCCTTATACACAATATTATACAAACCATAATGGTAAGCAAAAAAAAATAAAAAATGTTAAAAATCATTTAAAAATCATTTTAGTCATTATCGCTTTAGATCGCGAAAAAAATGTTAAGTATCATTGCAAACTTCTTGGCGTTAGAAGTCGGGTTTTTGATAATAATTTTTATTTTAAACTTTTCAGTGGAAATTCATATCCGTATTGAGGAGAACTGTATTGCAATGATGAAATCTCTACTTACTATCTAAGTATCTAACTAAAATATTAATTCACTATCGAAAGTTCCTAAATCATAAGCATTGAAGAGTTGGAACCAGAAATTTTTGTGGGACCTTCTTCTATCGAGTAAAAGAATCACTAAAGCGTCAGTCCAATTATATTATTAAACCGTCCATAAATCTCAAAGAAATCTGCGTAGTTACATACATAGAGAAAACGTACCGAGAAACGAAAAAGTATTTGAATTGAAATGTTAAAGTTCTGCCTTGGGGCAGAACTTAGCTAAGTTACTAGGCATGTGTGGAACTTAACCTTAGATCTGAACCAGTTCTTCTACGGTCTACCCTTTTCTGCTATTCCTGCTTACTTGAATCTAGTAACCAAATTGAAATAAATTAGAACCATATGCATGTCACGCGTATAGTTTGGTCCGTTTTACTTTCGTCCGCCTAACGTTGTCATGAACCATCTAACAACAAAGTTAAGTTTCTAAATTATCCCTCATTCACACCAATACCCAACCGACTGTACATTGTGAACATATTCTTGGTGTTTAAATTAAATTTATCAATTTGCATCTCCAAGTTAACTGTAAACTAGGAATGCGAGCTTCAGCTTGGTTTACTTCTTGAACTGGAAGAAAGATGAACCGTCTTACTTATAAAGATTTTGCACTTTTTACACGAATTTTCAAGGGATAACATGAAATCCCGGAAGAAGCCGAGTACCTACTTTAATAAATTGATTACTTGCCTCAGTTCGCAAAACAAATCTAGTGAAATGGCAAAACACTAAACATGTTGAAAATATCATCAAGTTCAATAGATAATTTTCATACGATTAGGTCTAATGTGGTCCAAAACTCCAGAAAGAAATCTGAGCACCCGAATCCGAATATTCCTATTTTTAGTTAACTAAACCTAAGTTTCATTCCGAATAAAACGGAGTGAAACTTAGGTTCATCATTATGAACCTAAGTTTCAATTTCAGAGCAGGACTCCATGCAGTGGAATAAAAATAATAATTAAATAAGTGTCTAGGTATGTATAATATTAAAAAAATAGCGTAAATCACAAACTTTCACTTGCAACATTTTATATCGTTACCGAATTAGCGGAGAAAGAATTTTCGTTTGTTATAGAAGTGGATGTAAATAAATTTATTACACTTTGCTGAGGCGAGTGGGGCACTGGGACAGCGAAATGTTGGCTTTCGTTCACTGGTCATTGGCAGTCAGGTTGGTCAGTAGGGCTGCGACTTGATACTAACTTATACAGTATATGTATAGTATGATGATCTTTTATTTCATTATGGCCGTTGACAGGAGCGAGGAGTTTGTGGATTCAAACCCCTCGAATTCTCAGACACGACGCGATTTCTTTTACTACTGGATTCTATTGAATATTGAATATTATAAATATTTCACGCTCACTACGCTCGTGGTCTTGTTTGAATTTACTTCTGTCTAGCTGTCTTTTAAATGCTTTTACTGGACAGAAATCCTGTCAAGTATGGCGAATTTTTTTTCGTAAGTAGTTCTGTACAATATTTGATCCTGAAAACCCCCTGATCAAGATTTCACTCAGCTTTTCTAGAGGTAGAAAAGATCTATTAATTAAGATTTTAGCACCATTACACTTCGGGCAACTACCATCAAGCTTTCAGATTAGGGCATCGATCAATTTGTTCTATCTTGATACATTCGTTGGGAAGAGGAGTAGGTTCATGCTTTGATTTCTAATTTCTTTTATTATACTCGCCCGACTTCATACATACATACATACACGTGTAGAAACAAAAATATTTTTACTTTTTGCTTGTGGTTATTGAAGTCAGTTTTATTTTTATTTTTATAGGAATATCGAGGTGATTATGAAGATTGTTGACCGCCCTAGCCAGTCTATTAGCGCGCTTGACCTAGAAGGACACGCATTCCGATTTCCGATACTAGTTTATCATTTCGATTTGGGCTCATATTTCTGGATATGGTTTTGATAAGTTTGATGTTTTCTATTTCCCCATTTAAAATTCTATTGATCCATAAAATAACTTCAAGGCTTTATTGCTACATTTAAATCATTTTCATTTAGTTTTAAGTTTGGTTTTAGGTTTGGTTGGAATTTATTATTTTTCTAAACAGTGATTTCAATAGCACAATTCCTTTTTCATATTTTTTGAGATTTTGCTTCATGATTTTTAACCCCCGACCCAAATAGAGGGATGTTATAATTTTGACGTGTGTATCTGTGTATCTGTCTGTGGCATCGTATCTCCTGAATTAACGAACCGATTTTAATTTAGTTTTTTTTTTTTGTTTGAAAGGTGGCTTGATCCAGAGTGTTCTTAGCTATATAATCCAAGAAAATCGGTTCAGCCGTTTGAAAATTATCAGCTCTTTTCTAGTTATTACTGTAACCTTCACTTGTCAATTTTTAATTTACACTTGTTGAAGTCTCTTGATAAAAGAATCATTATTTCAACGTAAGTAACATTATATTATTAAACTCAATCGATGTAATCAAGAAAGTGAAGTTTGTTCCAAATGTGAAACAGAACGCATCATTTGTAGGACAACCAACAAAATAACAATAGGTTATGATTTTGAATTGCCATGCCATGTGAAGAGAAAACTTGAAGACTAGGAAATAGATTCCACCATGCTATTGTTATCTTGGATTTTCACATGTGACATACTTTAAAATCATTATTTATTAGCTGTATAGGTATTCAATCTACATTGTGCGTATTTTGTTAGCATTCTCCAGTTTATCCATAAGTACAAAACCTACAATTACCTAGGTACATGAAGTAGCTCTATAAGTAGTGTACATAAGCAAAAAACTATTTTTTACTTAGGTAACAAGCAAGACTTAATGAATTGGTAGTTATTTTAAAATGATTACCTAGGTATAAGGTTTCTTGGTAGGTAGGTATTTTGAAAATAATAACCGTTTGCGAAAATTTCTCGTAATTCACGGGTTTTATCGTGTAATTCCTCCCTAAAAAAAAAAGATTCCGACGAATTGAGAACCTCCTCCTTTTTTGGAAGTCGGTTAAAAATGAGGGAAATGGCTATCTATCGTTTTATAATTTTTGATTTTAGTTTATGGAATGGAGGTAACTTTTTTTACTACAATCACTAATTGTGCAAGTAGAACTTTCACTTGTACTTTTTTTGGTGTATGTAATCTACACTAATATTATAAAGAGATTCGTAGGAAGTAATCTCTGGAACTACTGAACAGATTTGTGAAAATCCTTTCACCGGTGAAAGCTACATTATTCCTGAGTGACATAGACTATATATTATCTTTAAAAAAAAAATTGAGATCCCTGTGAAAATTATATTAAGCTACCGGTGCGAAGCCGGGGCGGGTCGTTAGTGACTGATAATACAAAAATACTGTGCAATATCCAATATTTGCTCAGTGATAGGTAAGTGGATTAGCTATTTAGGAACATCTACTTCCTTATATCTAAGTAAATAAACGTTTTACGGTAAAAACGGTAAAAACATTCATCAAAGCAGAAACCTAGGTGTGTAGGGTGGGTAGCTATCTAGACTATCTAGTATCTATATAGAGCAAGGCAAAAGTAACACAGAAGTAAAATTTTAAAGTAGGTTTACTTACAAAACTTCATGAAATCGAAAGTGACTGATTTAACAAGATAGCAGCAGCAGCAGCAGTAGGTAGTAGGTACCTACCTAGTAAACCCGACTACTACCCGCGAACTGCCGATGCATACTATAGTAAAATTGTTTTTCTGTCGCTCCGTGTATTTTAACGTAATATAGCAGAGATCCGATTGACACCTCATTCATCAAAATCGGCTCAGTAGTTTTTTTCGCAAGGTTAAAGACCTGGAGAGTGATATTATTATAGGTAGGCGGCTTTTTATAGTATTATAAAAACTTTATATTTAAAAACCTTAATCCTCGTGAATGAAGTCGGGCATCGGCTGAGTAGTTGTATATAAAACAAGGTGGAGCCCGCGACTTTGTCTGCGTGGATTTAGATTTTAAAAATCCCATGGGAACTCTTTCGGCATAAAAAGTTCTTAGGTCAATTTCTGGAACGTAAGCTACCTCTGCACCAATTTTCTTATAAATCAGTTACACGGATGGGCTTTTAAGAATCCCGTGGAAACTCTTTGATTTTCCGGGATAAAAAGCCTATGCCCGTCCCCGGGATGAAAGCTAACTTTGTACCGAATTTCATTAAAATCGGTTACGCTTTTGGGCCGTGAAAAGCTAGCAGACAGACACAATTTCGCATTTACTCGTATTAGTATTTAGTAGGTATGACTTGCTTCTTTTTTTTCTATGACTGGTCCATTGTGAGAACGAGTTGAATGTCCTCTGCACTTGTATTTTTGTTTCATGCCGAATTTAGGCATTTTTTACTCGACCGTGTAACGACATCACTTTCTCCGGCGCGCATTGACAACACGACAAACCTACTTAGCCGCTCGTAATCAACCTCTTTTCTCGGTCAAATTAAAGGGAAATTTAATTTTAAAATGTGAGTTGGGCTTTTACGTGAGTTTCTATGACTATCTCTCCTAGGTACTAGTGCTGATGGTCATCAACGTCCTCATCATCATCATCTATTGAAAGATGTCCACTGCTGGACAGGTCTCTGGCAGGGACTTCCACACCGAGCTATTGTGCGCCTGGATCCAGTGGCTTCCTCCGACTGGTTTGATGCCGTCTGTCCACCTAGTGGGGGTCTACCAACGCTGGGCTTTGCGATGCGTGGTCGCCATCCTAGAACCTTGGGAGTTGGGACACCAACGGCAACGCCTATCCGTTTTTCGAACTATAGAATAGAATAGAGCATATTTTTATTCAAGTAAACTTTTACAAGTCCTTTTAAATCGTAAAAATAGTTTACCACTGGTTCGGTATGCTGTTCCTGTGGCCATTGCCACTTCATCTTCGTAACCTGTTTAGCTATGTCGGTTACTCTGGTTCGACGGAACTTCTTATTTGATCACGTAGAGAAACTCCAACAATGGCTCTCTTCATCGTCCGCTGAGTGCCTCGTGAGTTTTTTATGAGGCCCAAAATTAGTGACCATGTCTACTACTACCATTGTACCACTTACCATTTTTGCCGTGTAATGTTTTATTTTTATGTTTCTTTTTATAATGGTGTAGGTACAATAAAGCACATTTCAATTTTCAATTTCAATTCATGTCATCACTCATCACTGGCAACAGGCATTGTTCGAAGAGTTTGGGTATTCAAGCACTCAGGAATTTTTGACGAGAAGACATTTCAAAGCTTCCCAAATGCTACCCAGCCGATTCGGATTCTCTTTATCTGGTCCTAATACCTTGAATGTCACTATTCTGAGGTTCTACCTATACTTTGCAAGGTAGACTCACATATACTCTACCTAAGCCGCCCGCGACTTCGTCCGCGTGGCTTAAGATTTTTAAGAATCCCGTGGGAACTAGTGTAGCCTATGTCCTTCCCAAGGATGTCAGTTAACTCTGTACAAAATTTCATCAAAACTGTTGGCCTGTGAAAGGCTAGCAGACAGGCGGATGGACACACTTTCGTATTTATAATATTAAGTATGGATGGCTGAAATGATAGGTATAGATCATTTTATTTTTATCTTAAGACGAGAATGAGGAAAATAAAACATTTAAAAAGCAGAATCGTATCACTTTATACATGAGTAGCACGAACTCGGAGCTTTCCACCGGGCGCTGGCGGCTGGCGACTGCTACTTTCTTCGCGACGTTGCGCAACACCACTCACTGCACCCAGCATCGCCCAGGCTTCGATCCATTATCTAATTATTACATCAGCCATTATACAACGGAACTACCTATGCTATTGACATTCGTTAACAGGTACTTACTCACTTTTCAAATTATCACTTGATATTGACATAATTTTTTTCGGGAGTTCTACAGCGAAACGGAAGGTTTTGGGCGAGTCCAGAAGTCTACGAATTACGGAAATACGCGGAATACTCGCAGTGAGACCAACCCTGACTCTTCATTCTTCATGGTTATGACGTAATAAAGGTTCAATGTTTTGGTTCTGATATCTATCCACACTTTTTATGCATTTGAGTTTTGAAAGTGACGATTCCTATCTACCTACACCTTCGGCTTCATGCAATCATAGTTAATTTTCAAAAGAAGTGGCAATATTTACATTACATGTATTACAGTACTCGAAAAGTAATACTTTTACCATACCTATCTCAACATAGATTAGTTACATTTTATTCGTATAATTTACAATCTTTATATTTGCGTTCGCAGATTTTGCCTCTAGAATTAATTTCTTCGCTGGTCGGCAGATGTCGATACATAAACGCCGCACCGCGCATTTTCTTATCTAATTCTTCATCTTCACTAAACACAGCCTTTTGCATTTTGCTTACGAAAGGAGTAATCTTGCAGACTAAAAGCCGTATACAACTAGTTTCTTCGTCATATTCCTGGTCTGGTATCAGATCTTCTATATGTTCTGGTAAAGACTCATTTTTAGCCGTAGCTATAAGATCCTGAAGTCTTTGGGAGTTTTTGTTAAGAATCCACGTTGTAAGATCTTCAGAACGGTATTGTCGGGTTGGATTCCTAGGTCCTGCTAGAAATGATGTTAACTGTAAAGATAAACACACTTAAGCAGGATACGCCTTGGTTGTCTCCATGAAAATATGTTAAAAAAACTTAAATATTGAGCACTGAGCATTTTAAGCAACATAATTAAATATCACTTGCTTTAACGGTGAAGGAAAACATCGTGAGGGAACCTGGATGCCTGAGAGTTCTCCATAATTTTCTCAAAGATGTGTGAAGTCTGCCAATCCTCACTTAGCCAGTGTGGTAGACCACTACCACACTGGCTAAGTGCGGATGCCAAACCCTTCTCATTCTGAGAGGAGACCTGTGGTCAGTAGTGAGCTGGTGATGGCCGATGAGTTAGCTGCTTTTGCGTTGCCAGAAGAATATCAGGAACCTTGCAGCTAGTAGTGTGGATACCTATACCTTCTTAATTTGTGATCATAGGACATCATGGCAGGCTGGGCGTGCTTGTAAAATACCTCGTTAGTAATAAATTATATTTACCATCTGAGCAACAAATATGAGAGCATTGACAGCGACAGCGCTAATCTGCTTCGGCTGAAGACCCAATAAACGTACTAAGTGACGCAGTGGAGACATGGAAAATGGCATTTCGTTAATATTGTAATTAGGTCTGTTTTCCCCTGAATCCTCATCGCTATCGGTGGATTTATCGAGGTAACTGTCCGATGGTTGCCTTTTCACCGGCAGAGGTTGGAAAGCGCGAACGACGAGATCTGCGACCTTCAAAGCAATCGATTCAGATCCTGAAAGAAGATGTTTTTTTCCTTGAAATACCTGTTAATAATGTCTTGTAATAATAATTACTGTTAAAGTTTCGACCAACATCTTAAGAAACTGTCGCTTAACTGTTGGATCAAGGGTAAGATACAGAAGGCAGTGGTTCTTGAGACGGCACGCATTGTGAGGAGGTTCCTCACTCTGGAACCCTGACCACTGGCGGCTTGGGTCCAACCCACCCCGCTGCTAGTGGGACCCATTTTACCGTATTTTTATCCAATGTTTTTTTTTTTGTTAGTTTTCCGTTGTTTCTGTTAGTTTCGAAGATTAGCACGAATACACAGACTGACGTTTCACAAAAATTTGTAAAAATCACGAAAGAATCTATGTACCTAGATATGTTGAAGTAGGTATAAGATATAAATAAGTACTTCAAAGTTTTAGTCTGATTTTATTATATTTACTTACCCAGAAATTCCTGAGCGATTTTCATTCCACTATTTATGTGATGCAAAATGCTATCACTTCGATGATTTTCATTTCCCGTCACGAATTGGAACATTAGAAAGCAAAGTACAAGTGATGCCATCTCGAAGCCGTGGCTGTTATTACAATGAGACGAACCACGATGGTTGCCTTAAAATTCGAAGCCACGCTTCGGTTCTCGACGTAATGGCAGCGCATGCGCAAGCTTTGCAGTAGAGCAGAAAATTTATTGTCATTGTTTTCTTAGAATACAGGCTGCTCCATGAAATAATATACGTATTTTTACAAAAGAACTAGTAAGCTAAGTATGTTTAAATTACTTTTTTGGCTATGCTGATGTACAAATTAAAGTTTGGCTTCTAAATACTGCTAATAGATGTCCTTACTAGTATCAATAAGTACCTAAAGCGATAATATTATTGAACATCGATCGGAAGATAAACTGTGACTGTACCCCCGATGTCAGAAAGAGTGGTGAAGTTTGACTTGATGGAGGATTTCAATACCTTTTTTTGCCTTTACGTCTGTGACGATATTAATTTTGCAAAACATCGCAATTTTTTCAAACAACTTTTAAGAATTTATTATTTGCTTAGGCATCAGTAACTTCCACGCACGTGGAGAGTTTAACAGTTCGCAAGCACAAACCACAACCTTATGAGTTACAGAAATAACCAACAAATACAAATAAAATTGTAGTTACAGTGTCCCAGTGGTGGGTCTCTGGCGAAGTAACGCGATGTTGTCGGTCCCTTGTGCTGCGTCATCAGCGCGGCGGTGGGATGAAACTTCGTGAGGTTTTTACTTTTTAGTCGGTAAGAGTCCGACATAACCACTGTGCTCCCCCGTGGCCGTTGGTATCCATGACGAATTTCCTCACGAGAAAATGAAAAAAAGTACCTACCTAATAAGCTTGTTAAAATTGCTTATCTTCGTAGGAAGAGATGTAGGTAGCCGATAGCGCATAGTACGTAAGAGGGGCGTAGGCGCCAGAGTCGTAAGTAGTAGGTACTCGTAGATATATTATGGTGTCCTTACATGAGAAAAATCCCCAAGCAACCTCATTGATTTTACCGCTACTCCACTGTTGCGCTCAGCAGACCACAATAATTTTTCACGCCATCTCTATAATGTTCTCACATAGCATATCCAGTTGTCACTTGAACTTCCCCAATAACCATCCGCGTACAATAATGCTACGTTACCTTTTTATCATTTCGACTCTGTACAAAACAATCAATGCCGATTTGACTACAGAAGAAGTCCAATATCTCAATGAATTGAGCATAGACAAGCTGTTACGATTGAAGAATTCATTGAAAGAATTCGCTCCTGAATACAACAATGTAACAGCGAACACCCCGTCTCCTCTCTCTAGATTTGGAGCTCAGGCCATGGCGATTAAAGCCCCAAACGTTAAAAGGACGGACTACGAAGATGCTTTGTTCAAGAAGAGTGGTTACGGAAAAATTAGCAACATTTTCTCTATGTCGGTAACAACGTTAGCGTTTTTGGCGTTTGGAGGATATTTATTGTGTCTGATAGTGCACGCGATCAAGTCAAAACAGAATATGGTTGTGACCACTCCGACCCCTACGTTCTTTGTCAACTCTGGTATCAAGAGACCTCAAGCGACTTTCAGCTCGTATGGCCGTCGGAAACGGGGAAAGAGAGAAGTGAATGACATAGATGTACCTCCAGAAGAATTGTATAATGTTTTGGTGCAGCTTTGTGAAGGTTACGCAAAATGGACCAAGAAAAATGACATTTAAAATTATTATTGGATTTTGTAAACGTAATGTTTTGTTCTCAGAAAAGATAGGTAACCTAGGTAAAAAATGAGGTTTGTTTTAGGTAGTTACCTTGCTGTTCAAAGATTGAGTAGGTAAAAAGTTACCTGAACTTACTGATTTAATTGAAGTTACTTACCTACTTCGATATTTTCCGGGTGTGAAATGTGGATGATAATAAAAAGAACAATATTTTTCGCTAAAAACTCAGCGAAACAGTGTTTATATTAAAGACAGGAAGCCAGATTGCCCCGCAATATGTATATAGGTACCTAAGTTCAATCTGTAAACGTTTTCAAACTGTCAAATAATCACGCTAACACCTAATAATAGCTGTATCTTCGTTTTAAAGATACTACTGTGTACTGGGGCCACCACTTGAGATTAGCTCTGAAAACTATAACGAGGAAAATGTTTTGTATGTGTTAATAATAAAGTTTGTTTTTGAATAAACATTTTGTGGTTTTATGATGTTTTGGTTAGGCTACGTAGGTACGTAGCTCTGGTAATGAGGCCTTCTGTGGAGGATCCGTCATCGAGCAAGATCTACTGTTTACACGCCACGCCTTGAACTTCGTTAAGGCTGCGGTCAAACTGACGGCGGGTGCGAGCAGCGGGACGGAAGGCTCGCGCATGCTCTTTCTTGCTCATTTTTATTACATGCCCAAATTCTTTGCAATGTCACATCAGTGTACAGTCACAATTCAAGTTAGAAAATCATAGTTACGGAGTCTGGTGCGTCTGTAGCGTTTCAAATGTCCACCTCCCGTGATTCCATCCATCTATCCATCCATTGTGAATTCCATCACCTGTGATTTCTTTATTTTGGTTAACTTTTTACGTAAATCTAACACTTTTGTAAGTTTGCTTTAAGAAAAACAGGATCTACCTATAATATAAATGAAACCTTTCTAGTGACAATAAATTTATGGCTGTACAAAAGCATAATATGTAACAGGTAGGTATACATATTATGTGGGATGTGTGGCCTAGTTGTGACAAAGCACATAATCTATTGCGATTGATAAGCAACATTGACACAAGTCGGCAACTGGATGTGTCTTTAGAGGTCTGAAGTTGGCCTTTCCTTCGTGCTTCGGAGAGTACCTATACGTTAAGCCGTCGATCCCGGTTATCATCATTACGAAAACATCTTATGATAACTGTAAAAGTTATAAATCTAAGAATCAAAATCTCGTGCTCTTAATTGTGTCGGTTGCCGAAAGATCTGGGAATCTACCGCATTTTTATCTCAAGAAATCTCCTACCATGATTAATGGAAAGAGATCATGACTAAGTAATGAGAAATACGGTTCAGAGAGACATGGAGAAATGCACCATGCATATGTTAACCCATAAATCAATGGGATCCATTCTCTGTCTCAATTCTCAAGTGTGTGTTTGCGCCACCGGCCGCCGCGCCGCTCGTCGCGGTGGCCGCCGCCCGCGCCGCCCATTGTTTAGATCCGCCCTTAACTGGCATAGAATCTACGTCTAAAACATAATATTAATGTCCTAACCGCCTTGCATACTTTTTAAAATAATTTCGGGTTATGTGTTACACTTAGGTACGATATACAAAGAATATTATGTGAAATTTAACATCTGTTAGCAATGAAATCGTTTCAGCGCTATAGAGACGTTGTGTTTATAATTCTTTTATGTAAGTAGCCAGGAAAATAAACTGAACCGAATACCTTTATAAATCCTACCTAATTAGTTTATGTGTATAGAAGATACAGATCTAGGTAGCTAGGTAGTAGGTACCTACACAAGATCTAATAAGTATTTTAAAACTTTATTTAGCCCTAATTCGCACGAGCGTTAAAAAGGCGTTGCGTTAAAAAAAAGTTGACGAGTGAACAGATACTTGGGAATGCATTTGTTCTATTTGAACGCTTTTTAAAAAAGCTCTCGTGCGAATGAGGCCTAACTATTGCAGTAGTAGACTAGTAGGCCTTATTAATACCTAGATATTATGACGTAGATCCTCTACAAACCCTCTCGTCTTCCTCTACTCTACTAACAAAATAGTTTGCTACATAGGTAGGTAGGTACCTATCTATTGACTTTTAGGCAGTTTTCTTTACCTATTTATAAAAACGTATAGAAAGTTGGATATTACATATTTAAATCCTGATCGTTTTCACACGCAACAATAATATGGTTAATGATTTGTAACAATTTCTCACTGGGAACCATCAGTCTCTCAAGTGTTTACCAAAACAATGTTGAAAAATGTACGGGAGTCGGCAAAAAATGTTTATGTCTTCGTAGACACTCGAGCTTTTCAAAATGTGACTATACCTACACTTTCTTCGTATCCCAAATTACGAAATACGTAAATAATTGTGTAGGATGTCTGATAAAAAAAAATTGAGATGGCAGGTTAATCTTATTTCGTAGTTGGTTACGACAAATTATAGCTATATGTAGTTTGCGTGTGTGTCCATCTACTTTTATTTTTTTCCCGACTGCGGCAAAGCCAAAAGTAAAGTTTATGATTTTAGCAGTCTGTGTGTGTGTGTATGTGTAGGTATATGTATGTTTGTATCCAGATTCTATGTTCCACCGTAGCACCTAAACTACCTACTGGGCCGATTTTGATGAATGAGGTGTCAATTGATTCGTCGTAAAGATCCGGGTGACATAGGTTACATTTTATACGAAAAAAATTGACCTAACGGATGTTACATCAAAAAAGTGGGAGTCTCCATTCTCCAATGATGATGATGAGATGAGGATGATGAATATTTCAGGGTTTATTAAGACGATCGCAGTCGGGTTTTAGTTTTCAACTTTATCTTGTTATTTGATTCAGTATAATGGTGACTAGGGGTGCCATAGGTATTGTTGTTTTTTTTACTTTGATGTCTTTGATAGCACTCGGATGATAAAGGGGTAGTTAGGGGGTTGCCAGGACTCTGTGTCCTGAATGAATGACGTGATTTGTAATACTATTCCAAAGAAAGTATAACAAATTACACTTTATACATACTTACACGTAAGATTTTTTAAAATAAGTATTATGTTTAGATTAGAAGAAACATATGAACACCCATCCTTTGAGTTGCACTGTGCACAGTCGGGTAACTAAAAAGGTAGATAACAAAATTGAAGGAAGTTGAATGAATGAACAATCAAATCAAGAAACATGTTAATAACATTTTCATGACACTATACGCGTTTATTCGCTTGAAGCGAAACATCAAGCCGGGGTCCCCCGGGTCAAACGCTCAAGACAAATCGGTCTCTAAACTAAATTGAATGCGGACGAAATCGCTCGTAAAAGAAGTCAACGCGTCGTTACGAAGATCGATTCAAGATGGTATGGCTGATAGGCGAGATGTAAAAATAAGTAATGCCTATATAATAATAGCGGTGATAGCCTAGTGGTCGGTCTCCTATTCGGAAGGTCGGGGATTCGATCTCGGGCACGCCTCTCTAACTTTTTGGAGTTAAAAGTTTTATACAATTAAATATCACTTGCTTGAACGGTGAAGGAAATATCGTTAGGAAACCCACATGCTCATTGCTCCATAATGTTCTCAAAAGATGTGAAGTCTACCATTCTGCGCTTGGCCAGACTATGGTCAGTATATTCAGGGTAGAGACCCGTATTCAGTAATAGGCCGACGATGGGTCGATCATGATGATATTATAATACCTAAGTATCTTGCTTTTCTCTGAGCTTAGACAGAATTACGTGCACTTATCTTTTTAGGGTTATTCAAGGAGTGGACTAACAAATTACTAAAAGGCCAGCAACGCATTGGCTGTTTGTCTGATGCCGAAAAATTCATGGGCGGCGGCACTTAACAGCAAGGTCATCAGGTGATACGCATGCTCGCAAAAAAAAAAAACCGGCCAAGTGCAACTCAGACTCGCGCACCGAGGGTTCCGTACACGGGTATTTTTCCGACATTTTGCACTATAAATCAAAAACTATTTTGCTTAAAAATAAATACAAATCTGTTTTAGAATGCACAAGTAAAACTCTTTCATATGATACCCCACTTGGTATAGTTATCTTACTTTGAATATTAAAACACATTTTAAGTTTTTTTGATGTAACCACAAATTCACGGTTTTCAGATTTATTCCTTTACTTGTGCTATGAGACCTACCTACCTGCCTTTCATGATTATAGGTCAACGGAAAGTACCCTAAAGGTTTTCTTGACAGACACGATGGACGGAGGGACGGACAGACAGACAGACAGACAACAAAGTGATCCTATAAGGGTTCCGTTTTTCCTTTTGAGGTACGGAACCCTTAAAATGTTCCGCGGAAAACGGAACCTTTATTGTCTAGTTAGAAAATCCTTGAAATATTTAAAATTGTATTTATTATCAAGGATTTTCTTAAATTAATATTAATCTAAGTATACCTACCTAGTGGGTAGGTACATTACTAAGAGTAATGACACGACTAGCTGTTGTCCGTACGTGCGTATGCCCACTTACACTTTACATTAAGAAACTAACAATAAATATTTCAAGCTACAAAATACATCGCGCACTCTGTTGACAAATCCCGCAATAAAATATAAGCATTTACAATAAAATTAATTATTATTTACACGGCACAGCCGACCCGAGATATCAGGAAAGTGTTTTGTGGACATGCCGTTGCTTTCAGACTATTTCAAAACAACTAATTCAAAGAGTGAAAATAATTACCGCGATAAAACTTTTGAAAAAATCCCCAGAATCGTTGAAAGATAAAATATCCTCAAATTCTTCCAAAAAGGAGGTGGTTCTCAATTTGGATTCGTTTTTTTTTTCCTTGTATGGAAGCACCTACATACTCATACTTATCACATAATTACAAAATTTAAAAAACCCCCGACACAAAAACTTTTTTAAGAAAACTTGAAAAGAGCTGATAACTTTCAAACGGCTGAACCGATTTTCTTCGATTATAGCTAAGAACACTCTCAATCAAGCCACCTTTTTAAACAAAAAAAAAAACTAAATCAAACTCGGTTCATTAGTTTAGGAGCTACGATACCACAGACAGATACACAGATACACACGTCAAACTTATAACACCCCTCTTTTTGGTCGGGCGAGAATCAGAACACGATTTAAGTAAGATTTAGGGGTCTATCTGTAGGGGTATGTCTATGGCATCGTAGCTCCTAAACGAATAAACCGATTTTAATTTAGTTTTTTTGTTTGAAAAGTGGCTTGATCGAGAGTGTTCTTAGCTATAATCGAAGAAAATCGGTTCAGCCGTTTGAAAGTTATCAGCTCTATCTTTTCTAGTTTTCTTATAGAGGTTTTTGTGTCGGTGGTTTTATGAATTTTGAGTTATTATTTGAAGACCTATGTAACGATATAAGGTTATTTCCCACAATTCTTATCCACGCTAGCCTCCTTAGGTCCACCATGCTGGAGGTCCGGGGACCCCGCGGCGCCCTGCTTTATCGCACGCTGCGCGCGCGCCGGACACCTCGCACCCCCCACGCCTCAGCTGCTGTGACCAGGACTACTTACCGAGTTACCGGGATTTTCCCTTTTTTGTAAGAAATTACACTTGTAGTAACTCATAATTTCATAGTAAGCTTAGTAGATAGAAACTGTGGCTTTTATAAATGATTGTTTCGAATCATTATTATTTATTCATTATCAGGCACGTCTGACTTTTTTTAATTTTACATACTCGATATGAGTTCTCTTATTTATCATGAGTTTTGTGAGGTAAACGAAGGTGCCTACTTGCGTATAATTTGTCAAAAATTTAATTGCAAAGAAAGAAAACTAATTATGATTTTAAATTACATATAAACAATTGCCAAGTGTTTTTGCTATTCTTATTTGAGGTATTTAATTAATTTATTATTTCACTAGTAGGTATTACAAGTACTTACTTAGTAGATTACAGTTTAGTAACAAAGCACTGTATATTTATTGTGTGGGCGTAAAATAAATGTCCTAAAATATGTGATTTTATATTTGGTTACTCTAGCGCTTAAACCAGGATAACCATAGTCTATTAAAATACTTATTTAGTATTTTATTACTTATCACTCTAATGCAGTACGTTACGTACTCTTTGAACGATAGATAAATAGTAGAGATTGTAATATTATATAATATAACCTACTACGCAATAAAATATTAAAAGAAATTCCCACAGATTAACTTCATAATCGGTTTTGTAATAGTTTTGGATTAGTTGAAAATGTCCGTACTTACCTACCTAATGATTAATCCAAATAATCCTACTAATATTATAGATGTGAAAGTGTGGATGTTTGGATATTTGAATGTGACGTGAAGGACGTGAAGGAGTAACAAACATACACACACACATACACACAAACTTTCGCCTTTATAATATTAGTGTGAAGTCTCCATATTTCTGCAAAGATACGCACCGTAGCGTAGTTTACGGCCATCCCGCGGCAATCATAATTCGTCTCCGGCCTCCGCGGCTCTCAGGCGTCTCTCCCGACTTTTATTGTGATTTACACGCGCAAAACCCCTTGCACGCTTTTTTGCACAACTTACGACTAGCCAGCGATTACGGATCTTGTTTGACATAACGGTTCTAGTAACTCTTTATTATATGTCTAGGAGTACCTACCTAAGTAAAATTGGATTGATTTTAGCACTATGTGTGTATGTACTATGTATGTTTGTATTTATGTAGGTTCCACCATAGCACATATTATGCACATAAACTACTGAGCTGATTTTGATAAATGAGTTGTCAATTCATTTATTATTTAGGCCGGCCGGGGAATATCTAAGCTTACATTTTATATAAACAAAATCAATAGTATTGTGGTTCAATCCAAAAAATGGGGGTCTGTAAATTTTATTTGCTGTTGTATCGAGTGGGATGTTTAATGAGAGAGAAAAATATGGATGTATAAATAAGTTTAAAATATATAAGAGGAGTACCTCTACCTGGTCGGGTTTTAGTTTGAACTTTATCTTGTAATCCATAGTAAATACCATCTAATTACTTATTAAAAATGTGAAAATGCATCAGTCTGTCTGTCTGTCTGTCTGTTACTTTTTAACGGTCTATCCATTAAACCGATTTTGACGTAGATGCATAATAATCCATCCCAGGGAACGAAAGAGTTCCCACGGAAATTTTTACAAATCTAAATCCACGCTTTTATAATCGTCAAAAGAATCAACACTCTGGTTCGGAATGCCTTTCCTATCGAGAAAAACCAGTACGAAACTCGCTGGTTACTGTTTCCAAATTCTTTTTAAAGTCTACTAATTTTAATCAAATAAATAAAAATCACTCAGATTTGAGAAGATAGGCTCATTATAATCTAATGTGGCTAGCTATATCAATGAGATATTAGATAATTAAAAGACGCTCCAAAAATTCCCAGCTATAAAAAAGACCATAAAAATCTATACCTCTAATAGCGCATTGGAAGATAATGACTATAAATCATAACGTTATTGATTGAAATAAATGCCATTTACACATTAAATATTTCTAATAAAAGAAACACTAAAACGTTTTATATTGGGCTAATTCAATATTAAATTTCATATAGAAACATTAAGGTGGAGTTTCGAACTTCCAAGCTTAGGGTCTACTGCGGTATTTAAGTCGATCGAGTCGATTCAGTTAGAACAGAACAACCCAAGACATTTATTTATTTTTGACGTGCTTTGGACTCACAGACCACTCAATTGGACTACAAAACTTTGGAATGGTGCCAACAATACCTACAGGCTACATTTCCGCGCTGTACAGCCAGGCTGATTCTTTGCGCGTAATATGAGCCAGCCCTTCTGTCACCAGATGAGACAGCTAACCGCGATGGAATATTTGGCCCCAACGTGCGTCTATATACGACAAATGGAACAAAAACATAACTATTGATAAGAGAATCGTACGTCCTTACTGATTTCGGCCATTTTATGGGGCTCATGTATATCAACGCACGTTGGAGTCCCACACCCGTGCCTAATTTGGGACTATACTAATGTAACGTCACTTCTTTTCAGAGCATGTTTACCTACTGATAGGTATCCAGACTCTGAAAACAGAGTGATAATACACTGAACTAGAAACAGACCATGTAGAGTCTATAAGTTTTGTATGCTGCATGCCCCTCTACCTACTTCATCTTAATTCTATGACAAAACGATGCTCAACG
This sequence comes from Maniola jurtina, assembly GCF_905333055.1. NCBI lineage: Eukaryota > Metazoa > Arthropoda > Insecta > Lepidoptera > Nymphalidae > Maniola > Maniola jurtina. The sequence goes on from NC_060044.1 coordinate 5,401,440, forward strand.
GTTTTAATTTGATGATGATAGGGTGACGAAGCGTAGGTAGTAGGTACCTATATACGATGTCATAATATTGTGACCAGCTACAGTTTTACGATAGCAATCACCTGTGATTGGTTGACACTCGCTCACTATTAGCTACAATGCATTGTTGCAACAAGTATGCCATGAATTCAGCCAATCACAACAATTGCGATTGTAATAATGACTGATGCGGATTTTCCGGAATCGACCTACAGTTGCAAAGACACTAATGATGTATCACTGTTACCAAAGGGGCTTTGCTTGGAACTGTACCCTAATAGATTCGATTATGCAAATATTATTAGTTCTTAATAAACAGTTTAAGCATTTGATGGGCGCGCCACACGGGACGAACATAATTACAATAAATATACAACACCACTATGGAATCGATCAAGTTCCATATAATATACCTACTTGGTTGTTGTAATTTATCGTAACTAATAAACATGATGTACGGTTATCGGCGAGTTCCTTTATTTTTTATTGTTGTGTTGTGTACGGACAGATAATATTAGCTGTTACGGGATCCGTGGTGGTTGCCACGATGCTGTTATTTATGGCGTTTATTGGATTCGAGCTTTTTCCTGAGGCGACATACTCTTTACTGATGATCGGACGAGGTGCCTGTTCTGAGAACATTCGATTTATCTTTCTCCTCCATTCCATATCTAAATCGCATGTTACCAAAAATATAGGTGAAATAAATTGAATGATACTAAAATTTTGTTCACAGGAGTATCCCTATTTGACGGCGCGGCGCTCAACCACGTAACATACCTATTACCTACCTATAAACGAAGTTTGATTGTCAGCAATCAAACTCACTGTATTTTTGTACTTAGACTTGGTTTAAAAACTAATAGGTATGTCTATGTCTGTAGTTTGTCGGATTTTCGTATAAATTCCTCTTAAGTAGGTATATTATGTACCTATATTTAGCATGTGTATGAAATAGTTTCGCAAGGAGTTTAATTTGTCTAATATTATATCTTGGAGTTCTCTCTGCTTTTCGTAAGCTCTTACGAAGCTAAAAGCCGAGAGCTTTCCCTGAGCTTTAGATAGGTACTGTACTATGAAAAATTCCATGAAATTTATAGTGATCCTGTCCGTCTGACTCTCGTGGGTAAGCAAGTAGTACAAAACATTTAATGATGCGCTTATTTAACTGACGTTACTTCTGAAATGAATCTAGATAGCTGTGCATCAAACTTTGGGGAATAGCTTACAAGAGTACTGTACCTGTAATCCATTCTCAATGTGAGAGATGCTTTTTGAATTCATCGTGCGATCGACATAATATCGAACGGAGTTACACAATAATCCCTAATTCGGAGAGACTCCAGCCTCGTTCGGCAGACTTATGAGGATAATTCACGTCAACAATACACTTTATTAACAGTTAGTTATGCGCCGTTTGATGATATCGCGTCTACAATTAAATATTAATATGTGTTCGAGCGGTCGTAGGCGTCCGAAGAGATTTATTGGGATGCTTAACGGCTCGAATGCTGTTTAGTAACAATGTTTTAAGTTAAAGGTGAGAAATGTGATTAATGCTCGGTGTCGGCTGTTGGTTGTTATCATTTAGTTCCGTGTTGAGACTTGAGTTGTCGACTTATTGCATTTTATTTGCGGGCGTAAGTTGGAATAGGCATATAGGTTCTTAAGTATGACGAAGTGCTATCTATTTATCTACCATTTTCATATTGGATTTGCAATTTGCATAGTACAAGCTGAGTTTCTGGGAAAAATATCTTTTGCTTGTTTTCTAATGCAATTTTTTAGTTATCTCCTATAGGTAAGTACCTAACCACTTTCGCCTGAGCATAGATAGGAATCTACTCATGTGGCCTGAGCACATCTTGAACAAGGCTTTGTGAAATGAAGCTTTTTGTGAAATAAACCAAAAAGAAAAAGTCAACCAAAGGGGCAAAGGTTTTTTTCTTGTTTTTTGTTTGTCTGATTGTCTGTCGGGTACCCAATAACGTCTAGGTCTAAAAGTTTCTTTGGCGCTATATAGGGAGCGCGCAGTTCAGGCGCAGGTCTACGAACGGAAGCATTTGAATTTTGGGGTTTTTATAGCCAGCCACAGCCAGCCATCTGGCTGTGGCTAACTTTACGCCTAGGCGAATATTGTGCATTGCGCCCAGTCGACCATAATGCCTGCTGTCGCGTCGCAATATTGTGAGCTACTTGTATCACTGTGCTATCAGTCTTGTACAGTAGTTACCTACCTACCTTCCCACGAGAACCATTTTGAAACACTGAAAAAACAAACTACATAGTATTTAAATGAGATTTATATTTAAATTCAGCTTTTTGGTATATCTATAATACAGATTATTAACTAGCTAAGTTTAGGTATTTATTGATGGAATAGGTAAACTAATCTGAGATTTTCCGTTCAATCATAAATTAGTATCGAATATCGATATTTTATTTAAATTTATGCACACAATTTACATTAGGTGGTTACCAATTCTTTCGAAATAGATGCAATCCAGGTTTCTATAGCTGACTGTCCTCAATTATTGGTTCCGTAGCCAGTGACCCGTTTTACCAGTTCCCCGTCACCCAAGTGCGAGATTCGATCTCAAATTATTCAACCAACAAAATAACAAACGATAATGACATCGATTAGTAACAATTTAAACGCCAATAAAGCACGATACCGCAACATCTTGAATATTAATACGAAAAACTTCTTCAGACATTCCAACTTCTAATCCTTCTAATAAAAAAAAAAATTAAAAAACCGACATCCAAAACCACTACAAAGTAAACGAGTGGAATATCAAATGAAACAACTTTATACTACGTATCGGCGGTTTTCTCTGAAATGTATTTTCTCTGAAGGAGACTGTATTGCAGACCTGAAAGCTACACACTCAGGCTTCCCGGCTCTGCAGAAGACAGGAGAAGAAGAGTCAGATGAGGAGATGTCAGAATGCGAATTTTCCGATCATTGTTAACCCTGGAACCAAAAAGAGGGGTGTTATAAGTTTGACGTGTGTATCTGTGTAACTGTCTGTGGCATCGTAGCTCCTAAACTAATGAACCGATTTTAATTTAGTTTTTTTGTTTGAAAGGTGGCTTGTTCGACCGTGTTCTTAGCTATAATCCAAGAAAATCGGTTCAGCCGTTTGAAAGTTATCAGCTCTTTTCTAGTTAGTTTTCTAGTAACCTTCACTTGTTGGGGGTGTTATAAATTTTTAATTTAAACTTGTTTGCTTGTTGAGAGTGAGATCAGCGACTGACGTGTTGGCACGTCTGTAGATGTTGTAATATGCATATTGAGAAAGCGTGCGTGTATGAGAAAAAAACTCCATAAATATGTAGAATGAACGAAAAAAGTCAATTGATTGCCTCCTCCCGTACGTAAACATGTCGGTGAGCGCTCTCGTAAACTGTAAGGGGATATTTTTAACGGCGTCGATATTTAATATTTATGGCGACACAGACATCCAATATGAGCCAACGATTTATATACGTAATCGCCGTGGGTACCGATACCTACTAATTGATAATGCCTTTTATTCAATTTTATTCAAAAAGGTTTTTGTTTCCTTTCCCCTTTGCTTTGCTTTATTTTTATTGTTGCTTTACCTCTCGTATTTTTTATATAAACCAACCTATCTACGTAGTTTTGTCTTCTTTTACGTTTGGCTTTAGTTAATCTTTACTCATATTCCATCTCTGCACCAAAATTCCTCACAATTAGTTAAACGGATGAGCCGTGAATACGTCACAAACAGACAGACACATTCTCGCAATTTACTATGGAATATGGATGGAATTACTGTGTTTTTAGACTTATTTACCACCTCAGTGTAATTTACGGACTACAACATGTTTGGAGTGCGAGCTTCAGTCACGCACTTGCAAGTTGCAGTTGCCTGTATACCTACCTAATGAATTTATAACGTAGAAGCAAGCATCACATTTGTTTATAACTTAGATAGGGACACCATTAAGTGTTACATACAATACGTGTTATTTGAAAGTTTTTAGCGCCCGTCGATATAAGTTCTAAAAAAGCGGTGTTAGTCTAATGGTTAAGAAGTCGAGCTCCTATAGTCGAAAGGTCCGGGGTTCGATACTGAGCACACACGTCACACATCTCATACTTATATACATATAGGCTTAACGAATTAGCCAGCTGGGGCAGACACACGTCTCCAAAACACTTTGGAGTGGAGACCGCGTATCAGCAAGCGCAGAGGGACGACCTCCGCTGGACTGACGACCTTAAGCAGATAGCGGGAAGTGGATGAAGGAGGAAGGCGGAGGATCGTGTGTGGTGGCGCGTTATGGGAAGGCCCATGTCCAGATTGATAATGATTGATTGATTAAATATCACTTGATTTAACGGTGAAGGAAAACATTGTGAGGAAACCTGCATGCCTTAGACTTCTCCATAGGTGAGTGAAGTCTGCCAATCCGCACTTGGCCAGCGTGGTAAATTATGGCCAAACCCTTCACATTCTTAGAGGAGACCAGTGCTCAGCAGTGAGCCGGAGATGGGTTGATCATGATGATGATGGACTTTTGCGGAGCTTTATAGAATTACGTAACTTTATTCATTGCGCTGTCCATCAAACTATTTAAGGACTCCTATTAAAAGAGAAACAATAAATAAAACCATGTGAGAGAATGATCTACGGCCAACGCTCCCGACTCCCGATGAAGCGAAGGATGTTATTCTGTTTGTTGGTTCAGCTACTTATTTCCATTCCGATGCCCTAATTGTGGTGTGGCGTATCTCGGTAGGACGTTAACATTGACTTTATAGTCATACAAGCTGTGTCTTTAATTTAGGCTGAGCGACAAACGTCAGACAAAATTGTCTTTGACTATGTTTTCACAGTAAAGTATAACAAAGTTGTAAACCTACCTAAGAACATATAATAAGGCTGTACATCAGATCAGGCTGTACAGCATCAGCGAGAATGTATCAGATGTGTATGTAGTCTGTCTGTCTGTCTGTCCGTCCGTCCGTCCGTCCGTACATCCGTCCGCCTGTCCGTCGTGTCTGTCAAGAAAACCTATAGGGTACTTCCCGTTGACCTAGTCCTAGAATCATGAAATTTGGCAGGTAGGTAGGTCTTATAACACAAATACAGGAATAAATCTGAAAACCGCGAATTTGTGGTTACATCTTTAAAAAAAAATTAAAATGTGTTTAAATATTCAGACTAAGATAACTATACCAAGTGGGGTATCATATTGAAGGGTTTTACCTGTACATTCTAAAACTGTGTTTAATTTATTTTTATGCATAATAGTTTTTGATTTATCGTGCAAAATGTCGGAAAAAATACCGGAGTACGGAACCCTCGGTGCAAGTCTGCCTCGCACTTGGCCGGTTTTTCATTTTGAAGTCGTTTAGACATCATTAACTTAAAGTTAGTCGTGTGTGAGTGGCCGGCTTTATAATAAATCTTGTCAAATCGTGATTTCCGGAAAGCTGTTGGAATCAAAACAGCGAAGCGGTCGTTGGATGCACCCGTTTGTCGAATTTATTGTGACCACGATAAATTCTTTTAATTTGTCAGTTATGGCGGGAATCTTTCTTTGGAACTTTTATTGTCTGTTTAAAAGAAATAAAGATTCTAAAGCTTTTTCTAAAGCTTCTCATAGCGATTTAAATCCATACTAATATTATAAATGCGAAAGTGTGTCTGTCTGTCTGTCTGCTACGTTTTCACGGCCCAACCGCTGAACCGATTTTAATGAAATTTGGTACAGACTTGGAATACATTCCGGGGAAGGACCTAGGCCACTTTTTATCCCGGAAAATCAAAGAGTTCCCATGGGATCTAAAAAAATCGAAATCTACGCGGGCGAAGCCGCGGGCATCCCCTAGTTTTAAATAAGTAAGGAATGTGTTTTTGGCAATTCTCATTAGGTTCAAATGCAATTATTGCTTATCTATGTAGTAGGTATGTATGTATATGTTTCTTGATTCCATGTTTATTTTTACTAATTATATAAGTACCTACTTACTTAGTTTGTATTGAACGAAAGCTGGATTGCGGGGAGATTTCAGGTTACAGAATATTGCAATATTACCGGTGGGAAGTGCTACCTATAGATTACCATGGCTAATGGCTATAATTCACCGGGCGCTGAAGGCTCACACCGCACACGTGTGGGACTGGGGTGTAATGCATTTTGTAGCAAATCTTTTGATCCAGTTCCCTGTCAGTTTACAGCAGGATCAAGTAGTTAGTGAGGGAGATAGCTTATTATTCTCTGGTATTTCTTAAAGAGCGGAGCACCTTTATCGACCTACCTATAGGTATACCTACCTACACGTATACCTACACGTATATCTATCGTAGATGTTATCTGATTATGTTTCTGGAAAGTAGCTAGACGAGGTACTTACCTAAGGCAGAAGCTTAGGTGTAATGTGAGTTATGTGAGTAGGTATCTAGAGTTACGAAAAGTTTATCCATACTAATATTATAAATGCGAAAGTGTGTCTGTCTGTCTGTCTGTCTATCTGTCTGTCTGTCTGTCTGTCTGTCTGCTACCTTTTCACGGCCCAACAGTTTAACCGATTCTGACGAAATTTGGTACAGGTTTAGCTTATATCCCGGGGACGGACATAGGCAACTTTTTATCCCGGAAAATCAAAGAGTTCCCACGGGATTCCCAAAAACCCATCCGCTTAACCGATTTGTATGAAATTTGGTACCGAGGTAGCTTGCGTCCCTGTATTTGACACATGCAACTGTTTATCCCGGAAAATCAAACAGTTCTCACGCGTAAACCTAAATCCACGCGGACGAAGTCGCGGGCATCCTCTAGTGATATTATATAGATACTTATTAGGATCCTTAAACACCTTCTGTCTATGTACCTACTTATGTAACAGTGGCCATCTGAAGTAGGTAAGTACCTAACCACGAAAGGATTTTTCGGTTGAAGCTTTGAAAAGCTGCTGAATGTTGCCGTGCGTTATTTTCCTACCGATATAAAATTATCCCAACTTAGATCAGAACCTAACCTAAGTTGGGATGATTTTATACTTACTCCATCAGATGAGTTCGTGTTCAAGCGGATGTTTATCGATACGAAATAATATTATACCTATTAGATTAGTCTTTACTAATTAGCTAACTAATTAATAAGTAATTACCTACCTCACTACCTAAGTAGGTAGGTACAACTCTTCCAGCAGCCCAAACCCTGGGTAGATCACGCTTATTATGTTGGTGAGGCAAATTTTTAATTAGGTTGTGTACGTCGTAGGTACTTATAGTTCGCGGCAGGTTGAGATGACAACCGGGGTGGGGACGCCCCGCACACCCGCATAACCTCCACACTAACCCGCTTCGGGTGAGCGCGGGTGACGTGCGGGTGTGCGGCGCGTTCCCCGCCTCATACCCCGATTGCCATCTCAACCTGTCGCGTATCTACTATAGGTACTTACATTTTATAAAGTGGGGTTCACCTCCAATACGATACTCGTAATTATATGAAGTGTAAACACTGGCATGCCGCTACACTGTGGATGTAATGATTGCATCTATATCGGGTGGCGCGGACGTGGCGCAGGTGTTTGCTGACAGGGAAAATAAACCGAGCCGTAATCGATTTTAGAGCTTTAGAGCGAACAGTTGTTCAATACTGCTTGCTCTCTGTTCGCTGGACAACGATGTGTCAGATATAGACTAGCCTACGTGTGGTAGGTAGGTACCTACTTGGTGCCACAGATGCTATAGGTACCTACTAAGGCTTAGATCGAGAGCTTACTTTGACTTTGCTTAGACTTAAGTTTCTGTTAAATGTCGGCGATATACCTACTTAGTCGAAAGCAAAAGGCAAAGCCAAAGTGCGCTCTTACATAGATCTCAAACTTAGTATGTTTTTCCTTAGTTTGCTTAAAAGACTAACAAATCGCAGAAACTTTCCGAGAAACGCGTAAGCGACGCGATTTGCCCGGCGCTTTATAGAGCTTCTGGAGTTAGGTAGCCAACGAAGGCAGTGAGGCAGCCCCCTTCCTGAATGTCTTGCACATCACAGTTCCGGGAAGGGCGGCAAGAGATGTCAGGAGGTTCTAGTCCGTTTGTCACCGAAAGACCGAGAGCACTTCAATATAGTCAGGTATGCCATATCTCAATAGACTGACATCTATGTGAATAATTTTTAAATAAGTAGGTATCTAGGTAAGTCCATATCAAAAATTTCGGAACCGGCAAGATTCGAACCTGCGCGTGCGTCTCCCTGGACCAAGCGTCTTTGACCACTAGGCCGCGATTCACTTGCTGCCAAGTGTCGTTTGAGATAGGTAGAATATACCTACTTAGCCTACCTACCTACTTAGATACCTGGCTATGCTACCTATGCATTTTCCTACTCAAGCGACCAAAGTAGTCCTTCGAGCCAAACACTGCGCTATAGTGGTCCTTTTACGAGGATTGAACTCAATCAAAAGATTCATCTAGAAATTTCTGTGAATAACTCAGTCATGATGTAGAAAAATACCAATCATGGTAGGTAATATTATGAGAAATTAGAATCAATAACATTCATTACACGGAATCGAATTTACTCAGATACCTACACAATTTACCCGCCCTAAACAATGACGCAAGCTTAGCAGTAATAAAATTAAATTGAACTTGCAAAGCCATATAAAACACATTAAAGAGTCAGTTTATCGTAAACAACTGCACTGTTTGTAGCATCAGTTCGTTCAGTGATCGAAAGCACTCCATTGCGCGTGCGCTACGCCCAGTATAGAGCAGCCAATGAGGGGTTTCCTTGATTATGTTAACCACGCCTTTTATCTGCGCCCGCGCATACGGCTTGATAACGCGGAAAGCTTAGTTATTAAGTTACGCTTGAATAGGACGGTGTGGTGTACGTGTTTTTGTGTTTTTTTTGTTATGGAATCATGACGTCTATAAGTGGAGACGTGAACACGTCTAAGTTGAAGTTCAGTGTGGACAGTATATTGGGGAATAATGAGACATCCTCGAGTGCTCCGGTAGAGAACCGTTCGCAGGAGCCACCGTGCGCGGGTTGCGTGGCCGCCCTGTATCGGTGCTGTAGAGATGAACCGCCTCTCTTGCAGTTACAACTGCCCCTGCCTTACGCACACTTGCATCCGGCATTGAGGCCTACTTCAGGTAAGTTTCAGCCATCATCATCGTCAACAGATAGATGCCCACTGCTCTACAAAGGTCTCTTGTAGGAACTGACTAAGTACCACACAGCACGGTCTTGCACCGCGCCGTCTATTCACCTAGCGGTGTGTCTGCCAAGTGCCAATGCGCTTTCCGGTGCGAAGAATTTTCAATACTTACGTAGGTATCTACAATATTATGATACTGAATGTCTTTGTTCAATACCTATTTAGGTAAACCTAGAAATTATAATCGCAGCTTTTGGGAAAGCGAATTGTTTAACTTAGATAAGTAGGTACCTACCTAGGTATCTAAAGTTGCCTTCAAACTACGGAAATATAATAAATAGGTTATCTAGGTAGATGCCACATAGGGAGTAGGAAATGAACTTCGTCAGAGAACAGTGCTAATTAGACACTGCACATAATCTACATAGGTGCCTACTGCCTAGGTCCTACTAAGTAGGTATAGATAGATATCTGTCATTTATTTATTTTGCACATTTTACCCTATTTTTAAAAAATGTTCAAAAATAACAGAAATAACAAAAAAATTAAATACAAAAACCACAAACAATAAAATAACAAAAACAACAGAAACAAAAGAGAAATAAAATAACAGAAACAACAGAAAACTAAAGTAACGGAAGAAAAAAATAAGACATTATCTTTACATGTTTACTTTACTGCGGAGATAATAGGTATATTTATTTTCTTGAGATTTTCTGCCTATCGTGGCAGTACGAGCTAAGGCTGAAATACCCGTAATACTCGTACTAAGTAAGAAATCCTCTGACTAGAATTAATTGTTTGTAACAATGACTTTGTTTGTAACAAAACAAAAGCTCAACGGCCACTAAGGCTGAGATCTATAGAGCGCACTTTGACTTAGCTCAGACTTAAGATACTGTGACACAGACACACACACATACACGCGCATGTAGCGAATCACCTACTGCTAAACCATTTTCAACCCCCGACCCAAAAAGAGGAGTGTCATAAGTTTGACGTGTGTATCTGTGTATCATAATCTAAACGTAGGTATCGTAGCAACTAAACTAATGAACCGATTTTAGTTTCGTTTTTTTTTTGTTTGAAAGGTGGCTTGATCGAGTGTTCTTAGCTATAATCGAAGAAAATCGGTTCAGCCGTTTGAAAGTTATCAGCTCTTTTCTAGTTACTGTAACCTTCACGTGTTAGGGGTGTTATAATTTTTTTTTACACTTGTAATTAATATTTACTTCTAAATCTGTAATCCCGTATTGTAATCCAATTTTTGGCCTTATTTTTGTAATAAGCCTAAAATGTAAAATTATGATAAGTAGCTGTAACACTGCCCTTTGAGTTTTCAGCGTTTTCTTTCTTGCAAGTTTTCCTATTTAGTTAGTTGTTTGTAAGTACGTTTATGCAATCAATTAGGTACTACATATCTATATTTTTATTGGCTATTTAAATAGATATTTTACTTATTTCGTACATTATCACTCAATAAAGCAGGATTTTTTAAAATATTTTTAAAGAAATTGAACAACAAAGTGATCCTATAAGGGTTCCGTTTTTCATTTTGAGGTACGGAATCCTCAAAACGAATGCCAAAATAAATTATTTACCCATCTAATGATTGCTATCCCACCTAATTATCCAGTTCACAATCTAACACCGAAAGTATAAGTTTTTCTTTCTTTCTTTCTAATCGGTCCGAATCTCGGAAGTAGATAGACTACAATAAAAACCTACTGATATTTTTTTAGCGGTCTACCGCTTGCCTTTGCCAACATCATCCCCCACGCAATCGACGGCACCGCGTTGCGACGTCTCTTCGACCGGCAAACGGAAACGTTCGTGGTCCCGGGCGGTCTTCAGCAACCTTCAACGCAAAGGCCTGGAGAGGAGGTTCCAGATACAGAAGTATATCACGAAACCGGACAGGCGGCAATTGGCTGCAACTCTGGGATTAACTGACGCTCAGGTATCATAACATCTTCGATTACCTCTCGTAGATTATAATATGGACTGCGGCGTCTTTTTGACCGGTAAATGATGTTCATCAGTAACCTTTAGCATAACCCACAGACCACTTCAACCCGACGTCCTGGGTGAGACATCGGGTTATGCAGATTTGACTCGTGCTACTGAAACTGACGTTATTCGTGTTATTCAGCAGGTACCACTGAATTAGCTACTGCTTTTGCGGGTAGTATTCGATCCGTTCATCATCATAATCATGATCAACCCATCGCCGCCGGCTCATTAGAGCACGAGTCGAGAGAACACAAAGAGTTTTGACCGTAGTCTACCACGCTGGCCAAGTGTGGATTGGCAGACTCACACACCTTTGAGAACATTATGGAGAACTCTCAGATAGGTATGCAGATTTCCTCACGATGTTTTCCTAAACCGTTATTACATAAAGCAAGTGATACATATTTAATTGCTTAAGAGTTAAAACGCACATAACTCCGAATAGTTTTAACTCTGTAGAGGTGTGAGTGGTTAGAGTCCCAGGATCGAACCCCCGACCGCCCGAGCAGGGGGCGGACGTCTTAACCACTAGGCTATCACGGCTTCTTCGATCAGTTACGGTTTCCAAAATATTTTATTTTTATTGTTCAGGTAAAAGTATGGTTCCAGAACCGTCGGATGAAATGGCGGCACACGAAGGAAGGGCGGGCGGGAGGGGGTGCCGTGGCGCGGGACCCTGACTCCACGGCGAACGATGACAACGAAGACATCGATGTGGATACGCTTAGCGATTAATGACAATTTGATCGGTCATCGGATGTAAAATAGAGGCAAACGTCACTTTGCGGAAGTCCAATACAAGGAACCACAAGCTTATATGCTATAATCCGCTAAAATAGACTCTGGTATGGCACAAGTACAATAACAATGTGCAGCAACCGATATGCAACGCCCGCCCTCCCACACTAAAAAAAGCACGAAAAGCAAGCAATACACAAGATTGACTCACATTTAGGTCCTATTTGCTTATTTATTAATATCCGTTAAAAGCGTTGATTGAATGGGAATACATTTGTTCTATTTGGACGTTTTTTTAACGGACGTTAAAAAGCTCTCGTATATTTAAACGAGACCGTATCACACTAATATTATAAAGGCGAAAGTTTGTATGTGTGTGTGTGTGTGTGTATGTTTGTTACTCCTTCACGCAAAAACTACTGGACGGATTTGGCTGAAATTTGGAATGGAGATAGATAATATCCTGGATTAGCACATAGGCTACTTTTTATCCCGGAAAATCAAAGAGTTCCCACGGGATTTCAAAAAACCTAAATCCACGCGGGCGAAGTCGCGGGCATCGGCTAGTACTCAATAATTCACAACTAGGCCTCATTCGCACGAGAGCTTTTTTAACGTCCGTTAAAAAAGCGTTCACATAGAACAAATGCATTCCCAAGTATGTTCACACGTCAACGCTTTTTAACGCGCACTATGTATTTTCAGCGAACGCCGGGTTTTAACGCTCGTGTGAATTAGGACTAATTGTGAGTTGTTGAGCCTAGACAGAGGGCCACGTTGCATATCGCACGCTGCACAATGCACGTAGTAAAAATCATAAGTTTGTATGTTTTATTGCTTTATAATCTTCAGGTTCCTTGTTGAATTTGATCAGAATGATCGGTTTAGATAAGCCTCAAGCTCACCAGTTTAGAGAAAGGACTGAAATGTAGCACCCATAGTTGTCGTACCTACTCCTAGCACAAGCTTACGTTTAGAGTGGTGCGGCATATGTATTTTTGTATAAGTATATCTACCTACGCGGTATTTAACAATGTTAGTTACGTAGTCTTGAAAAAATTTATTACAATGGAAGCTAAAAAAGATGAAATTAAAAAAAAATTGTTAGACCAAATAAGGAGATAAGGCATATAATTTGTAAACGTTGTTTTTATCAATACGTAACATTTCGGTATTTCGCTGGCAAATATTTATTTTATTTTACATGAAAATTAAGTCAAAAGCTTTTAAGTTCTATTTAATTAAAGTTTTTACCTATTTTTTAAAGGTGCGTTTCCACTGACGCGGAGCTGTCCGGGGTGGAACGGAGTGGTCAGTGAATCGGCCAATAACAGTGCTCAAAATCTCCACTCCGCCCGCATCAATGGAAACTCTGTAAGTGGAGCAGAGTGGAGGAAGTCGAGCAGACTGTGGTTCCGAACGGAGGGACATGAAGCGGAGCGTAGCGGGACGGTGCAGCGCGGCGCGTAAGGTAGACAAATTTGACTGATCGGAACACGGCTCAATGCAGGTCTAGTCTCCTCAGCTCAACTCAGTTCCACTCCGCTTGAATGGAAACACTTGCCACTTTTTACTGCTCATCTCCGCTCCACTCTACCCAGCTCCACTGAAGCGGAGCGGAGCGAGAACATGTTCAATAGACCAATCAAGTATTGTCAACTCTCAATAATTAACTGAACGGAATTGAAATTATCTGAGCGGTTGAAAACTTAACTCCGCTCAGTGGGAAATTACAACTTTATTGTAATATATTTTATTAGTAGGTATTTGTTATATTTTCCAATAGCATAGAGCCAAATATTATGTTTATAAAACTAATTTTATTGGTGCTCCCTGTCACTCGCTGCCACGCTGTTTGAATATTTTTTGTTATTGATGATATTATGACAAAAATACATCACGAAAGACATAATTTTTGAACAGTAAGTGCTTCTTAACCTCCTTCAACACCATGACTTTAATTTGGTTCTACATAAATCTCTAGCATTTCATTTCAGACCTATCAATTTAGTTTAGAGATGTATAAAATCGAATTTATATTAAAACTATACATTCTTGCTTATGAAAAGTTATAAAAAAATATAAGTATGAAAATACTATTAAGATAAATGTATATATTTATTTTTTGAAGTCATAAGAAATAGGAATGTATCAACTAAGCAAATACGACTTTTAATTTAATAAAGTGGCAATGACCTATTTTATATTTGTTGGAAATGTATATTTTTGTAAATAAATTGAGGATAATAATAAAACTTTGTATTATGCATATAATATGTTTTATTAATAATAATTCATTAATTATTTATACTTATCTTATTATGAAACATAACCATGCTAAATTGGCGTTTATCTACTTAGCTTAATAATCTACAAGTTTAACTTTGTTTCTATAATTATTCGGTTCTCGGCCTTGGTCATGTCGATACCGGTTCGAAGGACCATCGCCATAATTTTGTCCAGAATCGCGATATCGCCCCGATGGGCCATCGCCATAATTTTGTTCAGTATCACGGTAGCGTCCTGAGGGGCCGTCGCCATATTCTCTAGGCTCACGGTAACGGCTGGAAGGGCCGTCGCCGTAACCGTGTTCAGAATCTCGATATCTACTCGTGGAGGTACTATCGCCATAATTTTGTTCAGCATTTCTAAAATTCTGGTTCCTATAGCCGCCTCTTTGGTTCAACTGGCGTCTCACGGGCCCTTGGTACCTCTCCTGATCGAATCTACTCGCACCTTCATACGCGTCGTGTTTGAAGCTGTTATCGAAATGCCTGCCCGGTTCTCGATTTGGGTATCTATCATATCTATTCTGATAGCTTTGCTCTCTACTATCGCTTCTTGTTTCTCTGGTGTACCCCTCTGAGATTTCTGGGTTTCGATTTCTGCCCAAATATGAACTTGTGCCCATTTCAGAAGGTTTGAGTTTATATATCGGTGGTGGTGGTGGTGATGGTTCTTTGTCTGCTTCCCAAACGGGTATACGTTTTTCTTGCGGGGGGTTGCTCTTTGAACGGCTTCGAGCATCCCGCTTCCTTTCCGAGAATGGGGATTGTCTATAGATAAAAAAACAAAAATATGTTAAAATTGGGAAAGTAAAATTCTTAAAGATTTGTAGTGATTAGTGAAACACTTAAATCTGACCATTTCAAAGTATGTATAAGTTACAGTTAAGAGCAAAATTTAGATATTTTTAGCACTATCCCAGACAAAATGACAGATTATTATTCGAGGCTAAAAGGATAGATTCATCAACTGAAATTACCTTGAGGAAGAGCCACTGCGACTTCTGTCCGAATCTTCATCGCTGGAGTTACGATAACGCTGATGTCTCATTTCACGTTGTCTGTAACAAACATATTTTTGAGCATTACATACATTTTTGAAAATTATACTAAGGTATTATATTGTGCTGAATGTTTATTTACATGAACATCAAATCTTTTTGAGTCACACTATTGTAATTATCGTCCGATTTTAAAAATGTAGTATTTTCCGTAGGACAAGGTTTTCCCTTTTGGTCAACTCTTGGGATATGTGGATACTTGACCCTATATGGCATCGTTTCGGCGCGTGGCGTGTTACCGGTTTTAATAATTGAGCGTTCAAAAGTATAGTAACGTAGCATTTTTTTTTTTTTAAATTATATAGACTAGCGCTTGGCTGCAATCAGACCTGCTAGCAAGTGATGATGCAGCCTAAGATGGAGCGCGCTTGCCTAGAAGTTGCCTATTCACTCTTGACTTGAAAGTACCCATATTATAGGTGGAAAGCATTGGGAATCCGTTTTGATGTATGTTGTGTGTGTTTGGATTGTGTATGTGTGTTTACGCGCGCGCGTGTGCGTGTGTGGTGTGTGTGTGTGTATGACGGACTTGCGGCGCAGCTTGAGCGCGAGCTCGCGCATCTCCTCGTCGCGGCGCGCCTGGCGACGCGACTCGCGCTCTAGCCGCTCGGCCTCAGCCCGCTTGTCTGCGCGCACTGCAACAATATACAATTATTCAACTTCTATAGTTCTCACTAATACAATGGTACTTGGTACAATGGTAATTAAAAAGAAACCTAAGTCTCTTTTATCTGAAATTGAGAGATCACTGCACAGAACAGCGACAAACCGTGAACATGACATCCCAATGTGGTCGGAATTTTTGAGCGCCCTCTGAACACTAGAGGGACGTGTGGACTTTATTGTAACAGCGCATATCAACCGTTTGCGATTGTTAAGCTACGTTGACCTATGTCGTTAACTGGATGGGTGAACTTTGGAGGTCCAAATTTGGCCTTTTCGTTTTCATTAAGCCGTCGGTCCCGGTTATTATCACCAACATCTGATACGTAATCACACGAAGACGCCATATTTATTTCTATTCTATAGTAATCTTTTTTCTGAGAAAACTCACATTGCCTGGATAGTTGCGCTTGCATTTTCCTTTTCAACTTTTCTTTCATTGATAATGTCTCTCGCGTTGGACCCTGGAAAAACCCCTTCTGTTAACTTTATGGAAAATTACAAAATTTTATGTGCAACACTAATATTTTAATTTTTTATTTGAAGACTGTAAATTAATATTAGATAACTTGTTTATTTAAAATTTTTACTGTGTAAGTACATTATAGTTAGTATAATATGTTTCAGACTTTAAAGCAATTTTTTTTGCTAAAAATCTTTAATAGCCCACATTATCTAAAATTATGCGACTTCTATATTACGAAAACTATAAAGCGAAGCTTATTCGAAAACCCCATTCTGTGGTAGCTAACATTAATTTATTTTCATCTCTTTTTCGGTACACTGCGTTTAAGTTTGTTTGGAGGAAGTACTCTGGAACTACTGAACCGATTTTGAAAATTCTTTCACCAGTAGAAAGCTATATTATTCCTAAATGACAGAGGCTACATTTTATTTTCAAGAATTAGACAGCTCTACGAAATTGTAATAACTTCCCGTGCGAAGCCGGGGCGAGTTGCTAGTAGTATATATATATTATAGTAGTATTATAATAATAGTTTAACTAAAATGTCAAAGACTTCAAAAATTTTAACCTGGTGGGGAGTTTCACAAAGTATTTTTGAAGGGGCTCTATTTGCTCGAGGAAGCATTTAGTGTGCATTTCCACTGGAGCGGAGACATGAGTTTTCGATCATTCAGGTTTTACTCTCAATAATAACCTGATTGGTCAAAAACCCTCTGCTTCCGTGGAAACTCGCCCTTAAGGCTGAGACTAACAACGTACGAGAGTAACCGCACGGCAAGGCATTACACTGCACACCTTTGATCACTAATTTAAAAGATAATAATTATTTAGCCGCAATGTACGCCTTCACAGTTTTTGTATTACAACTTCTAGCAGCAGCGTTTGCTACCTTCGCACGTTGTTTAAGTTAAGGCCCTTCTCACACAGGGAGACGCTAACGCAACCTAAAGCAGTTGGCAACGAGCTTCGGCAACCGGGACGCAACTGACATGCAACTGATGTCTCGCGGCTACGTTAACGAGGAGGCGAGCAACATGAATATACAGGTAGCCGGCAAGAAAAATTGTACATCGACCTTTAGAAACAGACAGTGGCCTCGTAGAGCGTTGTCATGGGAATGGTCACATAGGAAAGCCGAAAGCTCTTTCTAGAGGTTGATGTAAAATATATTTTTTGCCGGCTTCTGTACGTTATTTAACTGCTTTGACTTTATAAAAATATTAAAAGATACAAAAACGATTAATAGGACAATATTTTTTTATAACCCACAATCCTGCAGTAGTCGTAATAATAAGGACGCCTTTCTACCTCCTAGACAAAAATATTATTTGCTTGTTCAGACATGACTGCATAGCGGATACTCCGCAAAAAATTGCATTGCCAACTAGCACTGCGAGTCAAGGAGATTGCAAAGCAATCTCGATAAGTTGCTTTGTGTGCAGACCGCCTTAGAAATGTAGGTCCGAGGTAAAATAATGCAATCGATTGCGTCGGCGTTGGAGACGGTTTTCGAGTCGCCCCGTATGAGAATGGGTTAAGGCTTAAAAATTGCAAATGAATTTTTCTACGTGAAATAAATAGTTTTTCATTTTCATTAGATCTTCGGTGTCGGCTGTAAAGACTTGTAAACTGTAAAGTAAACTAGGGGTGAGCTATAATTGGCTATGTAAGCGTACAGTGCAACAACAAACGATTCTTACTGACTTTGGCGCTGCGTCCAGACAATCGTAACTGATTCTGGTATGAGTTCGATTTATTGCCCACTGCTGACCTGCAATGGAGATTATAATTTTTTAAGTTGAACTTCTTTTTTATTATGAAGAGGAAAGATTTGTTTGCTATCGAAAAACTCTGAAAGTACTTAACCGATTTTAATAATAGGATCATGGACTGCAGTAGCAGAAGCATAAAATGATGTGATATCTTGTATAGTGGTAGTTGATGGGGCTAGAATTCATTCTAATATAATCAGCTAGTCTAATATTATGTAAATACTTAATATGTGTGCATTTTGTCGTTGAAAAGGCTGAAAAATGGCTGCACTTGTAAAATCCCATTTGATAATTCCACTTTAGATACATTTAAAAAAAATACTGCAATATTAATTAAACCTATTAAATTATATTATGATATACAAAAATACCAAAACAGTGAAATTCGATGTCTAGCGAGGTGATTCGCTAACAGTGATCATCACTGAATAACAGACATCAAGCTCATTTGGCTGATTATTTTGTTGTTTTGTTATTATCAAAACAAGGTAATACATGGATTGAGTTATACTAGTTAATTTAAAAAATAATATGGGTGGTACTAGTGGTATTCAAGGATTACGTGACACATCACTAGCAATGAAAATGCCCATAATAAAGATTTAGTAAATATTACTATATTTCTATAACAACGAGAAGGTAAATAGTGATATACGGCTATACAACACATGCGCATCGGCTTCTACACTACAACCACATTGGTTTTACGCCTAAATTCACGTAAAAGGTCACAAAAGGTACGACACATAAGATCGCGTAATAATGCCACGTGCGTTGCGCGGACAGGCGACACGCGTTCCCCGTCGAGTGCAGTTTCGGACTGATTGAATAATGTAATTAGGTCAACGCTTGCACCTCGCGGCCGGTTTTTTATGCCTATCTAATTTTGTAGTGCAGGCAAATGATCGACGATTGCGGTGTCGACAAACTAGTCGATAAAATAGATATTATGTTGTGTGTCTGTTTATATTATGTGTTTAATTATGTGTGTGTGTGGTGTAATGTAGCCCACATCACTCCCCCCCAGAGACCTGGTTAAGGGCGATAAAAGTCCGGAAAGCGAACTATACGTCCCGAACGTGTCCTTTTGACGTCGTCCTGAGCTTGGGCCGCTGGCACAGGGTCAGGAGGAGGGCAAGTTTTGGGGTTGGGAGAGGTGGGTGAGGTTGGGCTAGGGTCGGGAGATGGATCAACCAATATGTAGGCCGGTTTGAGGCGGTCTATGGATACAGTGACGCCCTTACCCTTTACTAAAATTTTGAAAAATTTTTCGTTACGCTCTAGTACTTCGTAAGGGCCGGTGTACGGGGGCTGTAAAGAGCCGCGTGATGTATCGTCCCTTACAAATACATGACTGGACGTAGATAAGTCTTTGTAGATAAAAATTTTGCTTTTATTGTGACGTGCAGCTGGTGAAGGTTTTATCTTTGATGCAAATTGACGTATCCGAGTGGTGAAATCCGATATATCGATGGATTGGGGAGTCGTTGCCTGGAAAAATTCTCCAGGTAAGCGTAACGGCTCGCCATAGACCAACTCAGCTGATGACGTCTGCAAATCATCTTTGAATGCACTTCTTATGCCCAACAGCACTAAAGGCAATGTGTCAACCCAATTCGCATCGGCATGGCACATTATGGCCGCTTTTAACTGCCTGTGGAATCGTTCCACTAGGCCATTACTAGCTGGGTGATACGCGGTTGTTCTGCGGTGCTTGAATCCAATCGCTCTTCCAAGATATTGGAAGAGTGACGATTCAAACTGCCGGCCGCGGTCTGTGGCGACATCTGTTGGACTTCCAAATCTGGATATCCACGATATCAGTGCCTTTCCAACCGTTTCAGCTGTCATGTCTACCATAGGTGTGACTTCCGGCCAGCGTGTGAAACGATCCACAGCAGTGAGGCAGTAGCGGTAGCCCTGTGAAACAGGCAGGGGGCCGATAATGTCGATGTGAATGAAGGCAAATCGAGTGCGAGGAAGTTCAAATGTGCCTAATGGAGAAGACACGTGGCGAGATACCTTGGCGCGTTGACAAGCTAAACATTGACGAGACCATTCTCGGCAGTCTTTGCGTACGCCAGGCCAGACAAAACGCTCGGCAACTAGCTTGGCGGTGGCGTTGGCACCTGGGTGGCTGAGGCTGTGAAGACTGTCGAAAATTTGTCTCCTCAAAGGCTTGGTAACGAAGGGCCTGGGTGAGGGGGTGCTAACGTCACAATAAAGTTCAAAATGGGAGTTGGGAATTCTCAACTTTTTCAGGCGTAGTGACGATTCATCACCCAAAAATTGAGTCAACTCCTGGTCGGTAGCTTGCGATGAAGCCAGCACGTCAAAGTCCACCGGCATCTGCAGTTCCTCGATCCGTGATAGTGGATCAGCGACGACATTGTCCTTCCCAGAGATGTGTCGGATGTCGGTCGTGAACTGCGAGATGTAGTCGAGGTGACGGTACTGGCGAGGCGAACAGTTAGCTTTCCTTTCGCTGAAAGCATAACTGAGCGGCTTATGGTCCGTGTAAACCACGAAATGCCTCGCTTCTACCATATGACGAAAGTGTTTGATGCTCTCGTATATGGCTAAGAGTTCGCGGTCATACGGTGAGTATTTCTGTTGCGAGGGACTCAATTTCCGGGAGAAGAATGCCAGTGGTTCCCAGATTCCATCCTTTTCCTGCTGCAGTACTGCACCCATTGCTAGGTCGGACGCATCTGTTACCAGAGCGAGTTTGGCCTGACAGTCTGGGTGTGCGAGAAGCGCAGCGTTTGCGAGACTTTCCTTGCATTTGTTAAAGGCTAGCAGTGCGTTACCTGTCAAGTTGACAGGGTGAGAAGCCTTGACACTACCAGTCAGCAATGCGTTCAGAGGGGCTTGAACTGCGGCGGAATGGGGCAAGAACCGCCTGTAAAAGTTGAGCATTCCCAAGAAACGCCTAAGTTCTTTGACTGTCTTAGGTGCAGGAAAGTCATTAATGGCTTGGACCTTGGATTCCAGTGGTTTGGTACCGGATGCGGAGATGCGATATCCCAAAAAAGTTACCTCGGTTGCTCCGAAGACGCATTTTGAGGTGTTGACCAAGACGCCGTATTCCTTCATGCGAGTGAATAGTTGCTGAAGGTGGGCTTCGTGTTCGGTCTCGTCTTTGGAGAACACCAAAAAATCGTCCAAATACGCGTAGCAAAAATCTAGGCCTCGCGTCATCTCGTCAACAAACCTCTGAAATGTTTGGCCTGCGTTTCTCAGGCCGAAGGTCATGAACGGGAATTCGTAAAGGCCGAAGGGTGTGGTAATAGCGGTCTTCTGTATATCCGCCTCAAAGACTGGGATTTGGTTATAAGCCTTCGTTAAGTCTATGGTCGAAAAGATGGTACAACCGGCGATATTATGGGAAAAATCATGGATATGCTTAATGGGATAACGGTCTGGGATAGTCCGTGCATTAAGCATGCGATAGTCGCCACAAGGTCGCCAGCCGTTATCCCTCTTAGGCGCAAGATGTAAGGGGGAAGCCCAGGGACTTTCAGAAGGACGCGCTGTACCGTTGTTGAGCATAAGCTCGAATTCCTGTTTGGCAATTTTGAGTTTGTCAGGTGCTAGTCTCCGAGGGGTGGTTGATATAGGAGGTCCTGGGGTGGTTCTGATGTGATGTACTGTGTTGTGCTTGGGAGTTATTGGTGTGCCTGAAGGGCGTGTAATTTCCGGAAACTTACTCAGTAAATCATGGAAGCGTGAGTCGCCTGTCGACACTTTAACAGAAAAAATATCACTTCGAGCAAAAGTAGCGTTAGAGTACAAGGTTGTGGTATTATCAATTAGACGTTGATTACGGCAATCTACTATTAAATTATAACAGCTGAGAAAATCAACGCCAATAATCGGTTTAGTTACATTAGCCACAATAAATCGCCATGGAAAATCCCGCCTTAAGCCTAAGTTTAAATTAAGGTATATAAAGCCGAAAGTGTCTATGATAGTTCCATTGGCAGCACAAAGTTCGAAGTCTGTTTTGGTTCGACGATCTCGAAGCGCGGAACGAGGGTACACACAAAGGTCACTACCAGTGTCTACTAGGAACTGGGTATTCGTTCTGCGATCGATGACGAAGAGGCGACCTGATGAGGTGGGGCAATCGTCAGTCGCCATTAGCGACTGCCCGTGGAGTTTTCCCCTTTCTTAAAGTCGCAGGGCTTCACGCATCGTCGCGCCTCAGCTCCAAACCTGTTGTGATAGTAACATACCGGATACCTCCTGTAGCTGGACTTGGATCGGTCTCTCTGTCGCGATGATGTACGGCGACGTTCATGTGACCTGGAGCGGCTGGTGGAACAACATGATCTCCGGGTATGCTCTTCCAGTCTCAATGTGAGCTGCTGCACCATTTTCTTCAACTCTGCTATTTCATCCGATGGAGCGGGAGCTTGTGTACTGCGTGATGATGCAGCGGCGACGGTATACGAGGACGTCAGTTCCTGGATCCGATCTGCGAGATCTGCGAGCTGTTCCAGAGAATGTGTTGGTTGAGACGCTAGTACAGTCTGAATATTCTGCGGCAGACGATTGCTCCATATCGTTCTTATGAAGTCCTCAGGTACAGATGGGCCAGCTAGGTCTTGTAAGTGTCGTAAGAACTGTGAAGCCTTTCGATCTCCCAGCTCCTCATGGGTCAGCAGCTGCTTCACCTTTTTCTCGTGGGATGCTGAGAGACGTCGGATCAATTCACTTTTGATTTTAGTGTAGCGGTGGCGCTCTGGAGGGTTCACGATAAGATCTTTCACAGCTTTCGCATGTACGAGGTCCAAATTAGTGACGACTTGGGTGAATTTGGTGGCGTCGTCTTTTATTCCGTAATTCTCGAACTGACCTTCCAGGAGGGCGAACCAGATTTCAGGTTCATCAGGAGAGAATGGTGGAACCTTCACTCTAAACGGCCGATTCTCCGTTAGTGTTGGGCCACTCGGGCCACTCGCGAGTTGATCGTCCGCTGGTG
Source organism: Maniola jurtina (assembly GCF_905333055.1). NCBI lineage: Eukaryota > Metazoa > Arthropoda > Insecta > Lepidoptera > Nymphalidae > Maniola > Maniola jurtina. Next base: position 5,424,594 of record NC_060044.1, read on the forward strand.
GTGAAGAGCGCGTCTTTTTAACCGGTCGTGTAGTAACGTTTCTTCCGCGCTGATGCTCATCACTACTGGTATCACTCATTTTGGCGTATTCTGTGCAGGTCACCAGTTATGGGTGGTACTAGTGGTATTCAAGGATTACGTGACACATCACTAGCAATGAAAATGCCCATAATAAAGATTTAGTAAATATTACTATATTTCTATAACAACGAGAAGGTAAATAGTGATATACGGCTATACAACACATGCGCATCGGCTTCTACACTACAACCACATTGGTTTTACGCCTAAATTCACGTAAAAGGTCACAAAAGGTACGACACATAAGATCGCGTAATAATGCCACGTGCGTTGCGCGGACAGGCGACACGCGTTCCCCGTCGAGTGCAGTTTCGGACTGATTGAATAATGTAATTAGGTCAACGCTTGCACCTCGCGGCCGGTTTTTTATGCCTATCTAATTTTGTAGTGCAGGCAAATGATCGACGATTGCGGTGTCGACAAACTAGTCGATAAAATAGATATTATGTTGTGTGTCTGTTTATATTATGTGTTTAATTATGTGTGTGTGTGGTGTAATGTAGCCCACAATAATGATCTTTAAATAATCGTTGTTAATTATAAGACCATAACTGTATATAGTCCGTACAAAATGACTTCTCACGCGCCATTTTTAACCCCCGACTCAAAGAGGGGTGTTATAACTTTGACGTGTGTATCTGTGTATCTGTCTGTGGCATCGTAGCTCCTAAACTAATGAACCGATTTTAATTTAGTTTTTTTTTTGTTTGAAAGGTGGCTTGATCGAGTATTCTTAGCTATAATCCAAGAAAATCGGTTCAGCATTTGAAAGTTATCAAGTTACTCTTCTAGTTACTGTAACCTGCACTTGTCGGGGGTGTTATAAATTTTTAATTTACATTTGTAACTCTATGGGTCAACTGTCATGTCATCTTTAAAATAAGGACTAAAATCATACTTTTGACATGATATTTGACACACAAAGTTAAAATGTCGCGTGAGAAGTAATTTTTTACGCATTATACACTAGTTTTTACTTACTTATTTTTGTCGTCGTCAGGAGAATCGCTGGACTCGGAGTCTAAGGACAACTCGCTGGAAGACTTGTCTTCCTTGCGTCGGCCGTAATAACGCGGCACCGCCTTCTTCTGAGCCGTACTTTTGCCGTTGCTGTTACAAAACCGACATTTTACTTTCAAAGTCAGAACAATTATTTTATTTTACATAGATCCACTTACTCTTACTTACTTTGCTTAAGAAACCTGTCTTTAGTGACCAGCATCCGTCTATTCCGTTTAGCAGGGTGATTCGTCAACTTAATGATAGCCACATTTGACATTTGTTTTAAACTATCTTTTAATCCATTGAAGGTTTTCTACGAACAATTATTGCAATTTCACTCAGTGAAGTGCCAATGTAGAAGCAACCAATGTCAAAAGAGTATATGGCTAATTAATTTAGTGTTGAACACTGAGTTAGCGAATTACCCTGCTGTTAGACTGTTAGTTTGATTGATTGAACAATCCGGAAAAATACATAATTATTTAGGTATTTATTTATCTGAGCTCCGCGACTTGTCCGCGTGGATTAAATTTTTTTTAATTTTATAATATTAGTATGGAAGTTTGGATTCTTTCTTATGAGAAGCTGGATGCAAAGCCTATATTGCTTTAATTATATCTTTGTCAATAAGAAATTTATCGATTTAAAATAAATCTTTAAAGATAAATTTCATTTTTTTTTCATATAACCCTTGTAAAATATATACTTGATTTTTTTTGTATAAAATAATCGCCACATGTATCCGTTTATGGGCTCAGCAAAAGAAAAACTAATACAAGCTTACCTTTCATATGAAATTGACCTGGATCTATTACGGTTCGCATAACCACTAGCATGACTGTGGACAGGAAATTACATTATTAAATTATATGTATTATAAATTAACATTTTGAATCACCCCATCAGGTCAAAATTATATGTAGTTTGGATAGATTCCATAAGATCATAAGATAAGTATGAGTATAAATATAAATATCAACTGGATTACTGAGGCTGAGATGTATAGAGCGCACTTTGACGTTGCTCAGATTTAAGATACTGTTAGAAGGAGACAGTGTTATATCGCTGGCATAAATCCATCTCGTTTTAACTGAAACTTAAGTCTGAGCATAATCAAAGTAATATGCTTTATAGATCCCTCAGCTTGAGATTCCTACACCGGCTGACAAAACAGCTGATAATCCTCAAACGGTTGAATAGATTTCCATCAACATAGCTAAGAAACATCTCAATTAAAGAGGCTTTCAAAGAAAATAAACCGCATTCAAATTGGTCCATCCGTTTGAGCGCTACAATGCCACAGACAGACAAACAGATATGTATGCATCCTTCTGCGTCGGGGTTCAGTTACACGAATCGATTTTAATTGTATCCAATATCACTCTATCCATATGTGAAAGTCCCATCAAAGTCGGTTCATCCGTTTCAAAATTAATTTGAACAAGGGTGATAGGATTTTGATATCATGCAAAGAAACATAAAGAGACAAGAAAAATCATTAATTTCGTAACTAGAAATTTTATTACAGACTACCCTTTTCATAAGGCACATGAATGATTATAATATTAGGTACTATTATTTGTATTGTATGTATATAAATAGATGTTACTAACTTGGAAAGACTCCTAGATCGTCTCCTGTAATTCCTTGGGCGCGACCTCGACCTTGACCTTGACCGCGACCTCGTCCTTCGATACGGGACGAAGGATTTGGAGCGCGACCTCGACGATCTAGAGCGCGACCTCGAACGGGAAGATGAGCGTGACTTCGACCTTGACCTTGACCTCGACCGCGACCTCGAACGAGATCGGGATTGTGAACGGGAGCGAGATCTAGATCTCGATGTTGAATTTGGCCCACGCGGGCCGATTGCAGGACGCGTCAGGTCGATCGATTTAGACCTACAAATGTTATAAAATACATGTCCTGGTAGCACTGAAATAGATGGATGAATTGATATTATACAAACAAGTACGCTGGGAAAGGTGTGCGATTTTTAACCTACTTTCACTTTCTTTCGTTTGTCCACTTTATGACTGGGCACATTGTATAATAAATAGGATTTTATTTAGTGAAGCAAATTTTAGGAAGCATCTGAGAGCTGACTACATTATTATCTCATAAACCTTCAGCATTACAATGCGGAGAGGTTTGACAGGCTTACTTTTTCATAATAGGTTATGCTGAAGCTTAGACATCTGCATTTAATTTAGGTACATATAAATGTTATAGTAATACGACAAAGTGTATGTCTCGTCATACATACCGAGGTCTCGGTTTTCGAACTGCTTCAGAATACAGCATATCAGGCTTTTTCAGATTTTGCTTCAATTTATCAGCATACAAAGGCTTTGGTGGTAGAGCTGAAAATAAGTTATAGGCATGTAATAAACCGGAAAATCATTATGTTCCCATGGGATTTTTAAAAACCTAAATCTAGTAATGCTATATATAGTTGGTATTATTTTGTATGAAAAATAAATAAACTAAGATTGCAATAACAGATAAACAAGATGCCACCATAGTTTCTCTAATAAGCAACATATTGAATAAGGAAATATTTATTTTCTTCATATAAGAGATATTCAATAGTTTAAGAGTGCCTGTTCACTGAAGTGGAGAGGAGCATTGTGGAGGTAGGACAATATGGATCAATAGCATTACACGAAATTCACACCTCCAGTCTGTCCAGCTTCGATGGAGATGTAGAGAAAAGTTTCATTTCAAACGCGGAAAACGCAGAGCTGGGTAGCGGAGCAAGGAAACTAAACGAAGCAGGGCGGTTGTAGGATGGCCCGTATTTCGCGGTATTCCGACTTTCGTAAGCGGTGTTGGCACCGCCTCACTCACTCTCTGTTTCATTCCACTTACTCGCCTCGCACCAATAAGCTACTGGCAAGAGCGAGCGACGCCGGCTCGGCGAGACTAGTTTATTACTCACGAGGCTTCTCCTCTTCCTCCGGGCCGAAGGAGGTGATGAATTGTATGGCGCTGTGCTCCGGCGACGGGCTGCGCGAGGGCGAGCGCGAGGGCGAGCGACTGGCGCGAGCCAGCGACGACGGCGCCGCGTAGCTCGGCGGGCTTACAACGCGCGTCGCTAGCTTCTTGTCCCTGCCAAATAAATGTTATTCTTTTAAAGAATGCCCGAATGAAGCAAATTCGTCGTACTGTACGTAAGTGAAAAAATTTGGGCGTTCACCACATTAGTATCTAACAAAAATTCTACCATTATATGATTAATGGAAATAGTCACGACCCGCAACAATGAGAATACAGCTTACCGATGCGCGCGTCGCTCGCGCCTACTCTTCCTGCCGGAGAACATGGCCTTCTCCTTCTCTTCGCGCAGTAGCTGCTTCTGGTGCTCGGCGTCGTCCGCGTCGCCCGTGAGGAAGGAGAACAAGTCGCAGCCCGCCATGCCGAACTGAGGCCCCACCGCGTTCAACTCGTGAGCCTGCACTCCATATTGTTTAATTTACATGTGCTGACTGGTACGTTAAACATTTCGTGCGCTCTAAAACTGCAGCCAACACATTAGCCAAACTACTCTTAGCCCTAACCCGAATTAACACTGGCCTAACAACAACCTAACAAATCAATACTAATATTATAAAAGTGAAAGTGTGTCTATTAGCCAGCTTTTCACAGCCCATCTGTTTGATCGATTTTGATGAAATTAACGACGAGGTATAGGCCTGTGCACAGGGATGGGCACAGGCTACTTTTTGTACTGGGAAAATTATGAGTTTCCGCATGATTTTTAAAAATCTTATTTTCGCGTGGACCCAAGTTGTGGGTTCAATCATTTATTTGGTACACAGATATTGTTATTGCTAAATGTTTAAAATATTGATATCCAGGTAGACAAAGCCGCGGGGGTATCATATAATAGGTTTATTAATGCCCCAATATTCACACGTAAGCGCTTTTCTAAGAGTCACCACCAGGATTAATAAGAGCAAATGTCTGTCAGAAAAAATTCCGACGCACGCCACAAGACAGTCTTTTCATACATTTACTAGGCCCACATACTTTTTGCTAAATCGGACGTCCTCTTCTTGCTGTTGCATATACACGCAACACAAAATATTTTAAAATGCAGTGGCCTAATGCTTTCGATTTTCTTTCTTCGGTTAGGGGTTTTGACTTTTGGAAAAGCAAATGAGGACTAAGAATGGTTTGTCTAATGCAATAAGCATCATCATTATTCCAAAATGAAGCTACTGAGTGATGTCTGAAAGCGAGATGTCAATGTATACTTATTGAGTGTAGTAAGGTCACTATTAATAAGAAAATGTGTGTGAAGCAATTAGGGAAAAATCAGGATATAATATTTTTTTGTGAAAAAATATGTCAAAATTAGCAATTTCCCCATTACCTACAGGGACACCTGCTGTGTTCACTCTATTTACCTTTATCAGAAATTGTGGTAAAACGCTGATTACACTATCTTATTCCATCTGGTATGAAAGACTCTTGTTATTTAGAATTTAATATTGTCCCAAATCCTGTTTTGATATCGATTCAGATCCATTGACAGGCCCGCATAAAAAAGAAAAAAAGAAAGAAAATCTCACCTGCAAAGCCTCCATTTTGTTGACATCAATACTTAGATCAACGTCAATGATGTCCAAGTCTGAATCATCATCAGAATCCTTGACTTCAACCTCTTTCTTTTTGACTTCTGGGCCTGTAAGTAATACTGAGTGCCATAAAAAGACTCCAAAACACTCAAACATACACCTTTTATACCCAAAAATCTTAAATCTTCATCAGCAGGTTTAAGAAATGCGGAATCTACCGTTATAGCTGGATGGTTGGGCTCCAGGATCATTATAATTGTATCCTATGGCTGCACCTGTCCCTTTCTTTTCACTTAACTTCTCCTTTTGCATCTCTTTCTCTTCCACAGTGACACCATATTGCTCTTCGATTGCAAGCTGCTGGAGGAACTTGTCTTCACCTGAAAGATGTACATCCATCAATTATTATGTACATAGAAAATTACAGATAAAAATAGTGTCCAGAAAATCTATCTGATTGTCAAAATTATTATTTTCTGTATTAATTATGTAATAATAATTATCATAAACATTATGGCTATTGTTGTGTGACAGATTAGGATTTGGGCACAGCAAATATTTTATCGACCTATAAGCCCTTGGACCTAGAAAGCTAAAATTTTGCACAAAGGCCCCCTTTATAATGTAGAAGACAATGAATAAGGCTGGATTTAAAAAAAAACCCATGGGATAGGAAATAAAGAGCACTTATATTTCCACCAAGGAAAGCTGTGGGCAGTCACTAGTAAAAAGGATAAAATGATTATCTGACATATGTCAGATAATCAGATCAGATTTATATAAATCTACAACTTTAACATCTGTCTGAAAAATCCAGATGAAAAATCACAAGTTTTAGAAACTTGTGATTTTTCATCTGGATTTTCTGTATAATGCAGAACCAGCCACTAAAAAGAATTTGCAGAAATATCACTTAATTGAAGGTGAGGTGGTTCAGCTAGTAAAACTTAAAATGCATACTTATTCCAAGAAACCCATTCTGTGCCAGGATTCTATATCTCTCATAGTTGCATTGTCTCTCCTCTTGAGACAGGTCTTCTGGAGGAATGTCAGGTGTTTTCACATCTGGTATGAAGTCTAAATGTGCCCGCACATCAAATCTGTCTATCATATTGTTAGTGTCACCTTGCCAAGGCATCCTGTTGACATTTTTCAAGTTTTAATACATAAAAACTGGCCAAGTGCGAGTTGGACTCGTGCACTGAGGGTTCTGTACTCAGGTATTTTTGCCAACATTTTGCGCGATAAATCAAAAACTTTATGCATAAAAATAAATAAAAATCTGTTTTAGAATGTACAGGTAAAGCCATTTCATATTTCACACAAAACAATTAATTCATTCTGAATACAAAGTGCACATTGTACAATAAGATTTCAGCTGGGTTTGTTTATATTATAATCTTTAACCAATGACCAGCCCAAACTGCCATGTTCCAACTTCAGATTGGACTACGCGCTTTTGCGCGCTCTATAATTTTGAAAATGTTTAGAATTTAGAATTGAAGGGTGATCAAATGATGCTAATTGTAAGAAAATAGTAAATATTTGAGTTCAAGTGAGGGCCCTAATATTGACATACATGATCGCTGGACCTTCCCCAGCGGCCGCGACAGCTGGATCTAAATGGATTTTGCATTGTCTTCCGTGGAGTTGTAAAAACTGTGTTGGTTCTGCTTTCTGAAAACATTCAAGCCGATAAATTGCATTGAACCTGATATTAAAACATTTCTTATGGTGATAATATTTAAAAGATTTTTAAGAATAATTTGATGTCAATAAATGAGTGCACAATTAAAGATTTATCACTAACAATTTTTTCATAGAAATCCTTGCGTCGCTCGGCTCTCCGGCGATAATCAACTATCATACCGCGAATCAATCGTTCTTGTTTCCTTGCCTCGTGCCACATATTGGTAATACAAAAGGATCTTTTGCATTGGATAATTATATAAATAAAACAGAAAAAGAATTTCTTTTATCTTTTTACAGTAAAGCTTTTTTGCAAAGAGAATAATAATAAAATCACTACTGCATCGCCATTGTGATCGCCATTTTAGAATTTTTTGACGTGTAGTGTACTTTGAATTTGACGCTTCGTCTGAACTCTGACATTTGTCTTTACTCTATGTATTTATTGGATTTACGCCATATCCCATGGTATAAGTAGGTACACCTAAAAAAAAAAAAATATACCTTCCTATACGAGACGACCAAGACACGACTGATGTCAGGAATCACGACCATAGAGTATAATCGTTAGAGTATATAGATAATATTCTCTTTGGCCTGCCTACTAGTGCGACGCACTGACGAATGTTTAAAAAAATGCGTCAAGTGCGAGTTGGACTTGCGAAAAGTAACGAAAACGAGCGTACCCGTATGCATTCGTTACTATAACAATTAGTACTCGTTACTATCGTATCGTTACTCGTTACTTTTGATACCACGTAAGATGAACGAATCGAATCGTATTGCGTACGACAGTATGATGTCGCGGCGTCGCAACATTCGTAATTTGTAGAAAATATACTTAGGTCTACATTACATACAAAGCTGCGTAAGGTGCATTTTATCACTTTTCCGTATTTTGAACCAGACGTGTGTTTAAGTTATTCTCAATTTAGTTTGATTTAATAAGTGTAGAACTACAAATGAACTGTTGACGGAATCTACTAAAATATTAAAATTTTTAACCTTGAGCTTGAGCTTATATTAAATATCTATACTAATAAATAAAATTAGAGTGTCTGTCTATAATTTCGAAATAACTGTCTCATTATTAAGCTCATATGGTTATTTGAACGATACCATAACAGAATCATACGTTTTTAAAATTTTAACAATAAACTAAACAAACATCGGCCTTTGTAACGTACGTTTTTAAATTCACCGAATGAGCGCGCCTGCGCGTAAAACATACGGTTAGCAAACGTTTCAATACACGTATATCTACGGTACTTGCGTGAACCGAAACATTGTAGGAACGGTCATACGACGAAAAGTGCGAGTAACGAGATGCATTTGTGAGTAACGTTTCGGTACTCGGTACTAGATGGCGCAACCGTTACTCAGTAACGAATACATACGGTTCGCTACAGCTCTAGTAAATAGTCATCTGTGATCCATACCATCCTACAAGAGATAACTTTTCTTTTTCAGGTGGTTATTTTGAAATTCCTAGCATTTTTCTTAGTGGCAATAGAAACACATTCTGTGAAAATTTCACCTCTCTACCTATTACAGATTATGATATACAGGCCGCTGACGGACGGACAGCGGAGGCTTAGTAATAGGTTCCCGTTGCCACTCTTTGGGTTTGGAACCTTAAGAATAGGTACTGAATTGATTATTATATATTTATTATTATTTATGTAGGTACATTAATTTATTGAATATAAATATAATTCACTATAATCTTCCACATCGAAAAATATTTCATTATCTGCCTGGTTTGGTTTACATATGCTCAGCCAGTCCATAAATTCTTCAAATATTTCCAAACAGCCCAACGTTTCTGCCATGCTTCTATTTGCAATCAAATAACTGCCCTTTTTTATGTGTTTTTTGAAGAAATACCACAATTCTCTGTGTTTTTCTTCATCAACAAAAAAGTCTAGAACATTTATTATGATTATATCTGAACATTCAACAATATCTTGCCTCTCCAATACATCTGAATTTATTACTGATATTCTGTCTTTGTCCATTGAATACTGTGCAATTATTTTTTCCTGAACTTCACAGCATTCTTTATTTATCTCAATACCAACTACTTTTGATGCATTTGTGAAATGATAGGCCTGAAACAAAAGGGCAAAATTTGTTTTAGTAGAGCATGAGGTCACATAGGTGAAACTGATGACAAAAACTATTTGCACTCAGTAGGCAATTCTTATTTAGAGCATTGTTATGTATGAATTCAACATTCATAACAATTAATAATGTGTATTCCATTATTTCTTTAACACTTTCAGTCATAGATCTTAACTAGGTAATTGATATTGCTGATATTAAGAGAAACCCAAGTAAAAGTTAGTAAATAACTAAAGAGCCGACCAAGATACAATCTGAGTAACCTCTCCAAAATAAGGTGTATTGACTGTATTAACATTAATTTGAGAGTGTGTGGTTTTTGCACACAACTTGAATGTTGCACTGGTTGTTATAATTATTACTTAGTGGACTGTATAATTGTTAGGAAATATGACGAAATCTCTTGCCCAAATAGATAGGAAAGTATTGCACTAACCTGATATCCTCTTTAGCATATGCTTCGTCCCTTCTAGTCACGCACGGCGCACTTGATTGGTAAGCACACACACACTCGAAATGTAGGCAGAGACTCCTTTGACTTGTTTAATCCTTTAGGAAACGTTCCATGTGGATCCTTGGGATTTGATAGGAACACAAAATGCGATGTCCTACTTCGCTCGCACCCGCAAGGCAAGTGATTTGTAGATTGGTGGCGCCACTGTCTTGCGCAGGCGCCGGACTTGTCATTTACCAAAGTAAATACAAGTTAGTACAACTTAATATAACTACCTATCCATATATAGGCAAAAGATCCGACATACCCCCCACCGAAATCAGTATGATGATTTCCCTTATGAGTGTAAGGTATGAGAAGTAGAGAAAATTCTCTATAGGTTTTGAAACTATGAATTGTTATGTGAGACATGTACTGTAGCTGTACATGTAAATATAGTGGACCTACCTACTAACTAATTAAGAAATATAAAACTAATCTAAAAACTATGAGCGAATCACGGATTCACTAATTAATTAGCATAAGGTAAAGGACAAATTTTATTTACAGGCCTTTTATAAAGCCCATTTTTTGTGCGAACAGTGACCACGCGAACAATGTTATCGACACCTGGATGAACTTCCACTATTCTGCCTAAGGGCCATTGTAATGGTTTAGCAAGATCTGATTTGAGAAGAACCAGGTCTCCAACGTTAACGTTAGGTTTCGATGTGAACCATTTCTCTCTTTGTTGGAGTGTATGAACGTAGTCATCTGACCAACGCTTCCAAAAAGATTGAGTAATCTTTTGGATTGCTTGCCACCGAGACAGTCTGCTCAGAGGAACGTCCTCAACATCGTATTCCGGGACAGCTAATAGACTTTGTCCAATTAAGAAATGTCCTGCAGTAAGCACGTCAAACTCGTTCGGATTATTGGATAATGAGCACAACGGACGTGAATTCATCATAGCTTCTATTTTACAAAATATGGTGTTCAGCTCCTCGAAGGTGAGGATGCGAGTGCCAATTGTTCGGTACAAATGATGTTTAGCTGACTTTATACCAGCCTCCCAAAGTCCGCCCATGGCAGGGGAACTGGGTGCATTTGTTCGCCAATCAATGCTACGGGAAGCAAGACCGTCCAAGATGGTATTGCAATTGGCCATATCACGAAAGAAATTGCCAACTTCCTTTAAATGCTTGGCTGCTGCAATTAGATTTCGGCCACAGTCAGAAAAAAGACACCTGCAGAGCCCTCTGCGACTGACGAGACGATCTACTGCAGCAAGGAAGCAGTCGCATGATAAATCTGTTAATACCTCCAAATGCACGGCTTTGGTGGCAAAACAAACAAAGAGGCACAAATAGGCTTTACAACTCTTAGCATTGCGGCGTTGACTTTCTTTAACAAAGAAAGGACCACCAATATCGCAACCGACGTTATCAAATACTTTCCCGGGTTTTAACCTAGAAGCGGGCAACATACCCATCGCGGGTTGAACGATATTTGGATTAAATTTGAAACAATTAGCGCATTTTGAAAGCACAGAGCGGATAATGCTACGAGCATTTATAATCCAAAAGAATTTGCATAATATTCCTTGTAATGTACGAGGACCCGAGTGTAAATACACCTTGTGAAAATATTCAATTAATAAAAGGACAGTGTGACATTTTTTAGGAAGCAACAAGGGGTGCTTCGAATCATAGGGTAGATCAGATTGTGAGATTCTACCCCCCACCCTGAGGAAACCATGGGAGTCAACAAAGGGGGAAAGTTTACGTAGTGAAGCTACGTATCCCTTTTTATTTAAAATTTCAATCTCAGAACCAAAATGGTTCGACTGAATTACACGCACGATAGTGTCACGGCTTTGTTTTAATTCACAGGAATTCAATGGACCCGAAATTTTATCCAAACGATTTCTTGAATTATTTATGAATCGATGACACCAAGCCAAAACGCGTTGCAATCTATTAAAAGAAGAAAATTTGTTGAAAGTTTCTTCAAGGTCGTTTGTTAAAATGGTACCTTCACTTGAAGTTAATGCGAATGTATCTACATTTGATTTTAACTCGGGAATATTGTTTACATTTTTTACGAAAAAAGTACTGGAAGGCCAGTCACTAGGGTCCTGTAATAACCACTCCGGCCCGTGGAACCAAGTTTTCTCGACGGCGAGAAATTGACTGGGTAATGTACCACGCGAACATAAATCAGCAGCATTATTCTCGCTGTTTACGTGATACCAACGATTTGGTGGAATTACATCGATAATCTCACTGACCCTATTTGATACAAAAGTCTTTAATTGATATGGCGGCGTTTGTAACCATGACAAAACGACACTGGAGTCGCTAAAGGCGACTATGGAAAAATTAAAATCAGTTAGGTTTTTGATTACGAATCGTAAAACCTTTGCTAGCAGCACGGCCGCCATTAATTCAAGTCTAGGAATTGATAAAATTGGTTTTAAAGGGGCAACTTTAGATTTGCTTGTCAGTAATCGAACCTTAACCCTTCCGCCCTCATCTATACTGCGTAAATAGACGCAAACTGCATAGCCGCGCGATGACGCATCACAAAAGCCTATCACTTGCACGTCCGAAAAGTTAGGTATTAATAAGTGCCGCTCGATTCTTAAGTTCGCTAGGGTTGACAACTCACAAATAAATTTATTCCATTTTCCATAAATCTCAGCAGGTAGTGAATCGTCCCAACCGAGGCCCAATTTCCACAAGTCTTGCATGACGCATTTTGCAAGAAAAGTGCAAGGTGAGATAAATCCGATCGGGTCAAATATACTCGCGAGCAATGTCAGTACCGAGCGCTTCGTAGATTTAAAGTCAGTTAAATTATAATTAAATGAGAAGCAGTCAGCAGAGGGTAACCAAGTCAATCCTAAAACTTTTAATGAATTCGATAACGTATCGTCTTCAAAATTAATCTTTGAAATATTTTCTGCATTGAGTCTCAGAAGAAATTCCGGACAGTTACTGGCCCATTTTTTTAAATCAAAACCCCCACTTTTAAGGAGTGACATAAGTTCGTCTTGTAAAATACAGGCTTCGGTAATTGTTTGGCACGACCATAACAAATCATCTACATAAAATCCCTGCGTAAGTATAGCAGACGCGCGACTTTGTGGGTTGTCTAGCGCGAGTTGATGCAGTGTGCGCACGGCAACGTACGGCGCACTACGGAGACCGTAGGTATTTGTTTTTAGTTCAAATATACGGACTGGCTCCGACGGAGCTTCACGCCAAAGAATATGCTGATAATTTCGCTCCGAAGGGTCAATAAGAACCGCGCGATACATTTTAGATACGTCAGCTGTAAAACAAATGTCATATAGCCTAAAATTTAAAACTATCTTTGATATGTCAGTATGTAATTTACGACCTGTCAAGAGAATGTCATTTAGGCTTACACCACTAGTCGTAGGGCTGGACCCGTTGTAGACGACCCTCAGGGGAGTAGAACTGCTAGAAGGACGCAAGACGCAGTGATGAGGAATAATATATTTGGAGGGTTCCGTACCCTTATATAATTCCATATGCCCTAATGATTCATATTCTCGCATGAAATCTACGTATGCGGTTCGCAACTCGGGTGAACGTTCTAATCTACGTTCTATCTGACAGAGACGTCTTAAGGCTATGTTATACGAATCTCCTAGTGGTTCGTGGTCAGGGTTGATTAAAATCGGAGAAACATAGCGGCCAGTTTCGTCACGATAATGTTTCTCTATATATATTTTTTCAGCGATCGCTTCAGACGGACTCATTGGGGTCTCGCACGGCGCAGACTCCACCTCCCAGAACGTCTTGAGAGTGTCATTGAGACGATCGTCTTCACTAGTGTACGACACAAGTGATGTTGTAAACGTTACAACATTATTACTAGAGCGTTGAATCGTCAAACTTCCCGAGATAACGTATCCAAACACGCTGTTGAGAGCGGCGGGAATATTGCGATCAAAAATGACCTTTGTTCCATCATAAACGTGAGGAAAAATGTCACCAGCTAAAATTATATCGATTGGTGATGATTTGTAAAACTGGGGATCAGCTAAGAATAAATTATTGTATTTTTTGACTATATTTTGCGGGATTTTAACAGTAGGCAAATCTGAAGTCAGTTTAGTTAATACTACAGCGTCAATATCAAAACTTGGCGTGTCATTGTGACGCGGCCTTACATTAAATGACGTCATGCCGTGATTTTTTACACTTTCACCTGCAAGACCGAAAATATTAAAAGAACATTTTCGCTGAGACAAACCTAAACGCTGCAAACACGCTAATGAAATAAAGTTCGATTGAGCGCCTGAGTCAATTAGCACTCGACAGGGTTGGTAAGAATCGTATTTATCCTTTACGCGTACAATTGCGGTGCCGAGTACAACTGCGGTGTGGCTACGCATAGAAGTCGCGTGATGATTCACTTGCACTGTGTCACAGATCGAGGCGGACCGCGGCGGCACGGCAGTCGCGGCAATCGCGTTCGAAACTGACGGAGTACCAGGTTCAATTCCGTTATCAATGTGCAGTAAAAAATGATGAGGCTTAGTACACACGGCACACAAGAACGTACTCTTGCACTCACTCTCTCCGTGATTTTTTAGGCAAGATTTACATAACTTTAAATTAGCAGCACGGCTGACTCGTTCAGCGCTGGTCAATTGACGAAATTGGCTGCAGCGGTAGATCATGTGATTTTGCCCACAGTGAACACAGATAACGCCCCTTGAATTAGAACTAGAATAAGAGAAATTTTTAATTGAACTTTGCTCAGCTTTAGATTTTTTGTCTTTGTTATTAAATTGTTTTTTATTCTGATTTTGATTTGTAGTATTATTAGAACATGAATATGACGCAGAATGATCTAACACTTTGATATGGTTATGGATAAACGACATCAAATCTGTGAAACCAGGAATGGTACTTTGATCGGTATGTTGTTCAAACGACTTTCGACTTTGTGGGTCTAGGGCCCTTAGTGCGATATGACACAGTATATAGCTTTCTAAATTATCAATTTTTAGAGCTTGAATAGCCTTGTACGAGTGTTCAAAATTTTCGATAAAAGTGTTTAACTGTACAGATGTCTCTTTCGTTAAAGGCGTAAAATTTAACATTTTGTCTAAATATCTGCCGACTAACATTCTTTTATCCTGGTATTTATCCAGTAAGCTTTGCCACACTACATCGTAATTGTCCGCAGAAATCGGAACGCTTTTGACGATATTTAATGCAGGACCTGTCGTACATGATATGAGGTAGTGAAATTTATCTATTTTCGTAACACTCGTTTGATTATGAACCAAAGAACAGAATGTCTCATAAAAAGTCGTAAAGTTTTCGATTTGACCGTCAAAAGTAAATAATTCCAACTTGGGAAGACGTGGCCTTTGGTCAGTTGAAGGAGTTTGTTCCTTATTACTAGGGTAATTAGGTTCATATTTGGCTGCAACTAACTTCGTTCTATAATATAAATCTTCAAAGTTTTTTAAATCCTGGCTATGGAATGATGATGTCTGGTCAATTTCAAGTTCCTTTTCAAAAATATTATAAATTATTTTTTCAAATGTTGACCTTAAAGTGTCAATTTCTTTAACCCGCAGTAAAAATAAATCCCTAGTTTCATCATCGCTAACCTTTTTGGACAAATCAAAAATGGTTTGTATTTGTTCAAAACATCGTTCTTTTCGTTTTATTAAAACAGTCAACGCTATAGGTACGTTTGATTTAGGATCTTCCTTTGGAGGCATGATTTTCAATCTACCTACAACCTTCAATAAAATGAAATGAACAAAATATTATTTTCAATGAATTATACGTAAAAGGGATGTAAAATATCTAAAATATATATACTTGAACGTCAAGAAATATGTAATAAACGTTATTACAATTAGATATTTTCTAAATAACTAGCACATTTAAATATTTTACGCAATAACTGCCGCGTGGTCACTGTTACCTATTCACAGGTTATTGTACGTAAGCTATTTTTAGACAGCGATAGTTTTTAGATTAAAGGCACCACATCGTTCTAAAGGTATCCAAATTGTAAGAAACCTATAGATGGCACCAGAATTGTATAAATCTGTTGGAATATGCCATAAATTATGGCGAAACTCGGTTCGAATGGACCAAAAAATTGTGTGGTTTTTGCACACAACTTGAATGTTGCACTGGTTGTTATAATTATTACTTAGTGGACTGTATAATTGTTAGGAAATATGACGAAATCTCTTGCCCAAATAGATAGGAAAGTATTGCACTAACCTGATATCCTCTTTAGCATATGCTTCGTCCCTTCTAGTCACGCACGGCGCACTTGATTGGTAAGCACACACACACTCGAAATGTAGGCAGAGACTCCTTTGACTTGTTTAATCCTTTAGGAAACGTTCCATGTGGATCCTTGGGATTTGATAGGAACACAAAATGCGATGTCCTACTTCGCTCGCACCCGCAAGGCAAGTGATTTGTAGATTGGTGGCGCCACTGTCTTGCGCAGGCGCCGGACTTGTCATTTACCAAAGTAAATACAAGTTAGTACAACTTAATATAACTACCTATCCATATATAGGCAAAAGATCCGACAGAGAGGTTTTGATAAAATAATGCAAAACATACTTACAGCATACAAAACTGCTCCCAGTCGTGACCCCACATCTAATATTTGTTTGCGTTCCAAATCTCTGGGAAGAAGTACTTTGAATATGTATTGCAAGGCTTGTCTTGACATTGAATGGGATATAAATGTTAAATCCTGAAACCATTATCAAATAGTTATTATTAATTCTCACAATAATAAAAAAACCACAAGAATTTTTGATCAATCATTTTTTTTGTGTTTGGCATAATTTATATATTTATTTAAAACTGCATATCTAAATATTATATAAAAGTAAAGTCCTCACTCATAAATACTTAGCACAAACCCTTGGATCTAGAAAGCTGAAGTTTTGCAGAGGTTTCCTTTATGATGTAGACAAGGAATTATGCCAGATTTTTTTGGAATTCCCACAGGGAGCAAGCTACAGGCAGGTAAATAGATAAAACTGGAAAACTAAGGATAGTAAGGGTGATGACAAAGTTATTATTCTGGTGACTTGCAGATTGCATACCTTTATATTTCGAGACTTACAATCAAAACAAAATTGTCGTCTCAGTTTTCCCTTTTTGACCAAGTCCTCAACCTGTTTTTCATCATAGAGAAACTCATCTACATGACAAGAATTGTTTTTATCACAATCAGCTTGGTCTCCAACTCTTGGTGGTGTGATGTGCTCTGTTGGCATCTCAGCCTCTAAAGGCACAATTTTTTTTATAGAATCTCCAATCCTTTTTAATAACTTAGCTGAACTTTTTAGTGACTTTTTGTATTCTAAATCTGTAAGAAAAAACCGTATTCATAGAAGTTTATTTAGGTAATTTTTACGCAACATGTTAACTTCTAACCACGCCTGCCCGCGACTTCATTTTCGTGGATTTGGGTTCTTGAAAAATCCTATGGGAACTCCTTTTTTTCGTGATCAAAAGCAGCCGGCGCCGTCCTTACCCTTTCTATATGAATGGGAACATATCCACTTTTCAATCGATTCTATTTCAGCGTCATCGAGATCAGAGAAAATTTCTAATAAACGACATTTCGCACTAACTATTTCTTCATCAGACATTGTTTATTTCCTCTTTCTGATCCACTTGGAGAAAAAGTGAGGTTATAAGTTATTATAACCACAAAACATCAACATATTTTATAACTATAACACACATCATAGTCTATGGTTATAACATAGTGGTGGTTCTTCATGCTTGCGACGAACAGCAAACAGCAAGCGTGTGAACGGATTTTTGCGTATGCTTGCCAACGCTTGGGAGCGCTATTGGCAGGCAAGCCAAACCACCATCAAACCTTCGATCATAGATTTAATATTTATAGTATACTTAGTATGTGCATCAAACCATAAACACGATGTTTCCTGATGCTTGCTGTATTTTGTTTGTCGCAAGTGTCTGGCCATAGAGTAGGATGTGTCTGGCGGCACCAAAATTCATGCAACATTATGCGTGTGGGCCATGTGTGGGCGGGTGTTTGCTTATGCTTACCAACGCTTGACCGATTGCCATTCGATCCGATAGGAGGGCAAGTCAAACACGGTGTTTGCCAAAGCTTGCTGTAAAAGTTGGTGGCAGGTGTCTGGCAGCACCACCAAATATACCAATGAATGTGTTGTATGTAGAAGCTCGACTCTCGAGCTCGAGTCGAGGCTCAAGCAGTGATGCCAATCTAGCGATTGTCGCTAGATGTAGCGATATTTCGAAGGTCCTAGTGACTTTTTTTTACTTTTAGCGCAAGAAGCACCTTTTGAAGTGTCTTTGTAGAAAAAAATTTTAGCTATGAAATGGAGATTGGATATTTTTACCTCCGAGAATGAGGCTGACTTGCTGCTTTCTTTTGTTCTTAACAAAAACAACAATGAGAAAACCGGCCAAGTGCGAGTCAGACTCGCACACCGAGGGTTGCGTACTCGGGTATTTTCCGATATTTTGAAGGGTAAATCAAAACTATTATACATAAAAATGAATAAAATCTGTTTAGAATTTACATATTAAGCCCTTTCATATGATATCCCACTTGACATACCTAGTTATTTTACTTTGAAAATTGAAAATACCATTATTTGTTCATATTTAATTTTTTTTTTCTGATGTAACCACAAATTCATGGTTTCCGGATTTTTCCCTTTACGTGTGCTGTAAGACTTACCTACCTACCTGTCCATGATTCTAGGTCAACGGGAAGTACACTACACAGATAACTGGTTTTCTCGACAGACACGACGGATGAACAGACGAACACACAGACAGTCAGAAACACAGATAGACAACAATAAAAGTGATCCTAAAAGGGTTCCATTTTTTCCTTTTGAGGTACGGAACCTTAAAATTACGTAAGTATTTGTTTTATTAAAAAAATAAATCGCCACTTATTTTGTATCGATTTTCTACATGCTATATTCTGATTTCAGCGACTTCTGGCCACTTATTTACATCGTGACATCGACTTATCGAAAGCGTCATCATAGCTCATACTTCATAACGACCTGCGACAAATCGCTTTAAAAAGTTGGCAACACTGAGTTCGAGACAAGTTCATTTCAATTTTCAAAATACAGAAATAAAATAAAAACCCAAAAATGCATGACAAATTAAAATTAAAGTGAGTTATTGTGCGTTATTTTATTGTAATGTGATAAAAATGCTAATAGCAAATTGTTAGCAAGTATACAGTGTGGTAAAGATTTATAAGAATGCTATGTTACGGCTTTAGTTTCTGATTGTCTCTAATTACCTTCGGAAGTTTTGAGTGCTGTCTATTTAATTTATTTTAATATATTATCAGCCGGTCACGCTCTTGATTTGTCTATTAATTAAATTGTTTTTTAATGTGATACGGTGTGTTGCGGTATTTGTTATCCATCTGTGTCCAGTTATGTTAAAGGTGTAAAATTATCTAATAAAGTAAAGAAAATGAGCGAAAGAATGCCTTTCGAAAGAAGTATAGGAATTTGGATGTCGGATAAAAAAAGCCAAAAACTTAATTGGAAAGAATTGAATCATGCCTGCAACTCTCATGGTTTCAACCTAGTCAAGGTAATATAATTTTTTAATTAGGAATATTGCAGTAACTTTATCCAGTGTATTTTGCTTAATATTTAAACTTTTTTATAGGTAATTTTTTTTATAGATTAATTTAAACAAATTTTAATCTGGTGCAGACAGTCTGTATTTTTAGGAGATAATGTATTGGTCAAAAGTACATTTTGATCGACTAAACGATATATGAAATTTTATTCATAGTTGGAGTTGGAGAGACCATTTGAGGAGCAAGGTAGAATAGATGTTTTGCTGCACAAACTTACAGACATAATAGCTGCCGCTGATCAAGGTGACGTGAAGGTAAATTTTTTGTTAACATTCTACCTCATAGTTTTAATGTAGTTTTCCTGTTGTCTACATACCTACATTATAAATGGCTATATTTTTGTACAATGTTTGAGAATGACTAAGAATTCTTAAAAGTAGTTTTTCTATCTCACAAAACCTTTTTTTGGTGTGTATTGTTGTATCTGCCTTGTCCAGAAAAAAGTATATATTACGCTATCGAAGATTATTTAAGTGATAAAGCCTAGATTTGACTTGCAGCTCTCTCCTGCAATGTGCGAGGCTACAACTATTTTTTGGCCATATTGTGGTAACTCAAATCTTTGAAAAGAGCAACCACTGCGTTTCTTTCTGGTTCTTCTCAGTAAAAAAAGGCATTCTGAATATCAGTGGTATTTGCTGATTCAAAAGTACTTGTAAACATTTATTTGAATTAAAAAAAATCTATTTCTATTTCATCTGCATGAAAAATGTTCTTGTCAGATAAGGTCACTTAATTTCATGTCTGACCTTATCTTTCACCATTCTTCAACAGAACAGTTAGCAGCCAAGAGTATTTTTATATTCCATAGTATACTAATATTATGTCTTACTTGATTGATAATGCAAATATTTCCAAAATAAAGTCAGCATTCACATTTTACAACCTTGATGTTTGAGGGTTATTATTGAATATAAAGTACCATATTATGTGTGATATAAGGCACTTGTGTCTTCTACTTGTGTTTATATTAATTCATCAATAACATAATTGAAAATAGTAAGTATTTAGAGTATTTACATAATACATAAAAATTTACAATAAGTAGGGAGCCAACCAATAAGTATATTCGCATTAATGTAAGTAAAAAAATCTAATCGACTTAAGACTGAAGTGACTCAGATATTTTTCTGTAATTTTAGAGTATCTAGTTATTTTGTTAATGAACATAATCTATCTTGTGTATGACTCAGGCTATATGACATCATCAAGGTTGCATGGAAATTAAATTATGTATTTATGTGTGATGTTAAATTGGCGGTGTGTGTCTCATTAGCTGTTTATATGATTAAGGCACATAAGAGTCTTATTCTCATAGGTCTAACATGCTCAGCCAATGCACGGGCGCACATATATGGGTCTGCCTGTGTCCTACAGGGTCACTTTGCGTACATTAGCCGCGTGCGGTCATATCTGGTCAGCTTGACAACATTTATAAATTTTTGCTTGAAGGAATTCACAGTGTTTACACCTTTTGGTCAATGTGTACAATGTCCTTAACAATTTATCCATCCTAAAACAGCCAGTCTTGGATACTTATATACTCGAAAACGAATTTTGTGTGTGTATGCACCTTATTAACTTTGTATGTTCTTTGCTTGGACTATTTTAGGCACTTCTAGATTAGCCTGAAAACTTATTGAACAGAAGCTGAAGTTTTAGCTTTGGACTAAGTGTATCTACCTGCAGTGGGCATTTCTAAGGATTGCCTAGACCAATTGCGATTTGCCGGTGTTTCGGCTTTTGGCTACAACAACTCTACAGAATCATGATTTTTCATTTTGTACATATATATATGTATTAGTAGTAAAAGCTTTTGTTAAGATAAAGATTTATCATCTGTTTTATTTTTATTTTCAGGCTTTAATCAACATACGACGCTTGGAACAGTATTTATCTAATCATCCTAATATAACCGTCATTGACCCCTTGGACAACGTGAGAATTTTATTAAACCGGTAAGAATAATTCACATCATGTTTTTTACGTGCCCAAACTTTTACTGAAGAAGTAGCAATGTTTGACAATCTTAAAAGATTCATTTACGCCATAGCAACAAAGTGCTTATCAGACTCGCATACGATGTTAATAGAACACTGCAAGTTAATAACAGACTGCGCCATCTATATGTGATTTAGTAAATTAATTTTTGTGATTTTTTTTTGTGATGTAACCACAAATTCACAGTTTTCGGTTTTTTTCTTTTACTTGTGCTTGAAGACCTACCTACTTGCCAAACATGATTCTAGGTCAACGGGATGTACTCAATAAGTTTTCTTGACAGGCATGACGAACAGACGGACAGACAGACAACAAAGTGATCCTATAAGGGTTCTTTTTTTCTCTAATTAAACTTAATCTTTTGTTTCAGTTATTGTTATTACACCATACTACAAGAAGAAGCGTCATTCGAAAACCAGGGTATATACACACCAGCTTTTGCCGAATTCACAACAAATAACATTGAACAAAACATAGAGATCATGAGGCAAAGGGGGGTAAAATTTCCCGTGATATGCAAACAGACTATCGCGCATGGCTCCAAGTCGGCACATGAAATGGTACTGATCTTCAATGAGAGAGGACTTAATGTTTGTAAAGCACCGTGCGTGGTGCAAAGTTTTGTGAACCATAATGCTGTATTGCATAAAGTGTTTGTGGTTGGAAATAGGTGAGTTTAAATATCATGAAATATTTCAAAATATGTACATATACTTAGTTAAGATTTTTCCATAAGAGCGTGTCAATCGAAAAGTCCACCCCTGGGCCAAAGATTTGAATTGCCACGCTGAATGGCGATGGACAACCTTTGGACCCTAGAGTGCGGATCGGAGCCACTTTCCCTTAGACGACGGGCGATGGCCGATATTGTGAAATATTTTAATATACACATCGAAAAGAGAACTTTTTGACGAAAGGTGATACGGATCCCAGAGACAAACACAGGCTACTTTTTATAGAAAATCTAAGTTTCCCACAGGACTTTTAAATAACTTAAGTTAGCGAGCGAGTTTGTTGTATGTTTATGCATAATTGAAACATTACATTTTAATTTACCTGACATGCATTCGTATTGCTTATTAGATCATATTATGTCTCTAACATAAGTTTGAAATTATAAAGTATTCTCTGTTTATGCTTTTCCAGGTATCACATTTGCGAACGTCCAAGTTTAAAAAACTTCTACGCCTCCGACGACTTGGAGCCAATTTACTACAGAACAGGGGAAGTCTGCAAGGCGGACAGCCAATCCACATTATCCATTTTAGACCCACATGACAAGGCTGATAGAAAAATGACCCTCAACGAGGACAAAATAAAGTCGATTATCCAAGTACTCAGAAAAAAGATTGGGCTAATTCTTCTCGGCTTCGACGTAGTTATAGACAACACTACAGGTAATCACGCGGTTATTGATATTAATGTGTTCCCAAGTTACGACAATTTTCCTAACTTTTTCGAGCATTTATTAGAATGTATTAATGAGAGTTTGATAAAGTCTAACGGTGATACTTTAGAGAGTAATGTAGCGGATAATTTCGTTGGCAACTGTAGGTTAAACGGTTTGATTAATGTGGGCGAAGGTCGGGCTAGCTATAGAGTAATGGGAATGAATATTATGAACTAATTTATTGACAACTTCACTATACTCGTTCTATGTATACCTGCTATTCGTAAGACTGTAAGTTAGGCGTTTATAAAGCCTGACGTCCACCCGAGGCGCGCCGAATCTAGTCGAAACGTATCAACCGAAATTTACATGACAAGCGATTCGACTCGGCGCTCTGCAGTGCAGCGCTGAAGGTCTCAGTTCTACAGTGAATAATATATTCTTAGGTGGCGAATTTTTGCTATTTTATTTGACTCAACTCGGCGAGCCTAGTGGGCGCCAGCCTTAATATTTTTAAAAATACTCGCTAAATCAAAACGAGGTCTAAGTATATGGGACGTAATACTAAAAAAAATCAATTTGTGATAAACTTGTCCATAAACATACACAGTCATGTATAATTGGGATTTTCTATGCTTACTGAAATTCTTAATGGGACTAGGTTTTCAAACTTCAAAGCAAATTAACCACAATATAAATACATTAAAGGCCTTTTTGAATTTTATTTTCTAAAACTAATATTTAAGTATTCATATTTTCATTTTTCAGTATTGAATGAGCCGTTATTTGTAAATAATTCCATAAGATTATTTTTATTTGTTATTAGTTATTTAAGTGTCTTTTCGTAAACTGTGCAAATGGCTTAGCCTAACAAAATATTATTTATCTTAGCACGACATGTCCAGAGCTTTAACGCGACCTGTTTCTTGACGTTGATTATGGAAATGCAGATATAAAATAATATGAAAAACGCCTGTCTATGAAAGTACGCGTAGTGACAACTGCTCCTGCTACAGATAAGCAATGCAAATAAGTTAACATATTTTCGATTTAACATGCCTTCCAAACAGAACAGCTATTACGAGGCCGCTTAATTTTTTAAATGTATTTTTTCATACTTTTTAAGTTATAGAGCTAAACTCGGTTTACAATAATTATTTATTAATATACTTTTTATATGACATTTATATATTATTCAAAATATTACAGCCGTATTCCGACTTACGAATTCCGACATAACAATTCAAATAATAAATTGTCAAAAAGTGCAATTTGTGGTATTAATATCGATTTTATTCACCATAATATAAATGTATGGCCAATGGCCCTAGTTTGTACACGATGGGCCCAGGTTTGGACTATGCATGGGGCCAGTGTGTACAACTACTTATACTACCAGTGTACGTCAATATAACAGTCCTGTTATATCATAGGTTTAACATTTGTATTAGGGCTAAAACAGACAGACTATATTATTATTTTTCACTGCCAATTTATACTGATTCTAGTAATAGTATGTAAACCGAACACATATCAGACGCATGTTATATTATTTTTATTGTATGTATTATTATTGTTGATGTGCCTTTATGAAATGAATTAATCAATTAATCAAAAAATAACTAAATAGATCTATACTTATTATAGAAAATAAAGTAGAGTTGTCTAGATTTTCAAAGCTTTTTATTTATTTTATTTGGTTTTTGTAATTTTTTCATCTATTATCATAGTATTATTTTATGCTAGTATGCATTATAGCGCATTATAGTTGTACTGTTTTTTCGTAGTGATGTTAAGAAACGTAAAAAGTTACGGGTCTAGGGCTAGCTTTTTAATCTTTTTGACAAAATATTTTGATTCATATTTATTTAACTATTCTGCAATGCTGTTTTGATTGTCAGCCAAATTTTTCTTTTTTATATTATTGTAGTGTTTTGCTTAGGTAGCGTAAAGCAATAAATCCAAATGTTTAAAAATATTGTAAATACTTACTAAATTACTCAAATTATAAATAAATAGATTTTAGTTAGGCGCATTGCACCGTAAATAATATTTTACGTAGGTTTGTACTACAGCCACTATCTGTACATATACTTTACCAGATGATGCCCGCGACTTATCCGCGTAAGTTTTGGTTTTATACAAATCCGTGGGAACTCTTTAATTTTTCGGGGAATCTCAATAGTAGTGAAATATTATTTAAGGCCAAATAAATTTTTCCCTCCTCGTTACCAATTACAAAATTTAAAAAATGGGATAAAACTATTAGAGTGCTCACAAAATTGTAGTGTTTATTTATACCAACTGTAAAACAAGTCTGGACGTCTCATTTATTTTTAACCCCCGACCCAAAAAGAGGGGTGTTATAAGTTTGACGTGTGTATCTGTGTATCTGTCTTTGGCATCGTAGCTCCTAAATGAATGAACCTATTTTTTATTTAGTTTTTTTTGTTTGAAAGGTGACTTGATTGAGATTTGAGTGTTCTTAGATAATCGAAGAAAATCGGTTCTGCCGTTTGAAAGTTATCAGCTCTTTTCTAGTTTTCTTATAGAGGTTTTTGTGTCGGGGGTTTTTAAATTTTGAGTTATATTAAAGATAGATGTTACAAAATATAACGGCAGCTCCGAAAATAGATAGATAGATAGATAGATAGAAACTCTTTATTGCACACAAAAACACATATAAGGATAACAACACAGTAAGAAGAAAACAGAAAAAAAAACAATTGTGTGCAAAGGCGGCCTTATTGCTTGGAGCAATCTCTACCAGGCAACCTTTGCTGAAAGGAGAAGTTCTAGGAAGGAGGAAAATATTTGGTATATGTACAAATCCATCTGAAAATTTCCCAAGACACTATCTTATTTTGTTTGTATTTGTCAAAGAGTTGAGAAGGTAAGAAGTTGTGGTAAGGTATTTGATAAAAGCTGTTAATCTAGCTTCTATTAAGTATTACAAATTTTAAGCTTTTATCAAGTACCTTATCAAATTATCCCACCAACTTTGCGACTATATTATTATATGAAATGAAATAATGTTACGCGGCACACTTTGTTACTAGTGTAAATTAATAATGTAATATTAATAAATCACAAAATGTTTCAATAAATTATTTCATTGCATTCCGATAAGCAATAGGTCTATAATTATTATGTAAGCGAGACTGATTTTTATGAACATATTTTGTAATAGTATTACTTATCGCTTAAGATATATACCTAATATTATTATGAATAGGTAGGTATAGCCTTTATACCTAAAATTGTTATTGAAATATAAATTATTATTATCCCATATTTTTGTTGTTTTATTTTTGTCACAAAGTACTTTTTTTCACGCATCTGCATTCTGAACTAAAGAAGGAGTCTAACTTTTGGATATCTACTATCACCTACTATAATCAATTTATCGAGTAGTTTATATGGCCCGACTTTCATAAGGCTGAAAAGTTTCAAATTTTTGAAAAGAGCAATCCTATAGTTTCTTGTTGATTTGTTTTTTTTTCGGGAGGAACGGCATTAGTTCGTACCTATGATAGATACTAGTTACTTTAACTTTACGATTCAAAAGCACTTGGTGTAAAAATCGAATTCAAAAAAAAATTGGAAGTACTGGCATAGCCGCTGCCAAGTACGTTCCGGTACGATGCCGTGTAGAAGTCAAAGGGGTATGGTATGGGTTTAATAAAAACTCCAATCCTCTTCCAGGTTAACCCGCTTGTATCTTAGACTGCATCATCACTTACCACCAGGTGAAGGTGAGGTTGCAGTCAAGGTATCTGTACCTGTATCTGAATATAAAAAAAATACCTGGAATTATTTCATGTACTTAAATTTTTTACTAAGTATTTGTTTGTTTGGTATTCTCGACTGCACACATGAAACGTAAATACCTCACCAGTGAAAAAGCAAAACATAAAATGTCATCGCTAAAGAGATCGCTCCAATGACTCCCATAGACAACTTTTGGATTTGAATATTAATTATTATGCACCTACTTATAGAGAATCTGTCAAGGGCAATTTCATTTGGTCCTTCGAACCGGATCAGTAAGATGAGCTTGCTTATTGATCTACATTAAATATACTGCACATTATGAATCATGATACTTGCAGTATGAAATGTATTCCGCTAGCATAAATTCAATTAATACAAAAAGATAAATTGTTGTGTCTACACCTAATTAACTATAACGAATGACTAGTATTGTACGGTAAATTAGGTTTAACATAAAATATGTAATATCGTGATTTTATCCACCTCGGCTCATAACGGTTGTCTAGCCGAGACGCTAGTGTAGTATAGAAGCGGTAATTGTTAATTCGACACAGTTCCGTGCATAAATCACACCTAGTTGCAGCGTGAGGTAAATCGGTACAATTTATTATACATTAATGTACGCAACTTCCGCGCTGCTGCCGCGAAGCTCACAAGACGTAGGAAGTTGGCTCTATATTGCAATTCTGATGTGAGATCCGTCGCCGGCTAACGGTCGGTACGATGAAAGATCGTTAGAAAAATTGGAACCTTGTAATTATTGTTGTTGCGTTCCGAATTGCGATTCAGTCAGCTGTCGGCACATGCGGCTCATGCACGCGCCGCGCGCGCACTTCGCTTGTCTTCGCCCGTTTTCGCGCTACGAAAACTCCGCTCGAATTTAAATATTCTCCGTTCGTTAATAAAACCAATATAATTTATCATGTGATTTTTTGAGTTTTAATTTTTTATTTAGTGTAATTTCTAAAATACTTGCCCCCCGTGTGTGACATGTGAATTTAAATCAGATTGATCGATTGTGTATTACGAAGATTGTGTTAGTTACAAGTTACGACTTACGACCGTGTTGCGGTTTGTTGATTCGTTAATTTTACGATACTTATGTGATACGAAGAATACTTACGACGTTACATGTGTCATGTAGTGATGTTTGATTGGATTTTTTGGTGTTAATTACTTACCCGAGCAGGTTAGTCAAATTTTGTTAACGAACCGGTTATTTTAAATTAGTTATGCTGTAATCTAGATGGCGAAAAAAGTATTAAGATGAATTAAAATATGTTTAAGTGTCCACTTGAAAAATGCTTTATCATTGACCGTCTTATAAACTAGTGAGCGGACTTCTGTTTTTTCTTATTAGATTCTTATCCTAGAAGTACTTTTATTATGGCAACAGCCAATAACATAACGACATGTAGAGCTGTGTAGAGCTGAATCTCTTTTTTGTTTTTCCCCCACTTTTGTCCTGTCTAATTATTTATTATGTTACACATTCGAGTACTTAATATATTAGCTTTTAGTATGTAATAGTGCCGTGATAGCCCAGTAGTTAGGATGTCCGGCTCCTATTCGTGAGGTTGGAGGTTCGATTCCAGGCATGCACCTCTAACTTTTCGGAGTTAATGCATGTTTTAAGAAATTAAATATCACTCGCTTTAACGGCGAAGGAAAACATCGCGAGAAAACCTGCATGACTGGGAGTTCTCCATAATGTTCTCAAAGGTGTGTGAAGTTTGCCAATCCGCACTTGGCTAGCGGAGGTGAACTCGCTCCAAACGCTTCTTTTGAGGAGACCCTTTCTCCGTAGTGGGCTGGCGATGGGTTGACCACGATGAAGATGACGATGTAGTAGTTATTACTTGTCTTCAACTGAAATTATTTGTATGTCAACCCTTTTTCCTCATGTGAAAGGGTTTTGTTTTGGTAAGTACCTGTACAATCTTTTCACCTTGTTCACTAAATTGAAATGGGTTCAAAGTATTTTCTATTAGTCCTCGTAAGATCTTCGCCCATGTAGTAGATAGGCACAAGAGTATTTTACCGCTATTTAATCATTCTAACACAGATCATTATCAGGACGCTTGTTTTAATTACACGGAGCGATTGTCATCTAACAAGCCGAAGACGTTAACCACTACGGGTAAATAACTTGCTATATTACACCACTTAGCTTGGTACAAGTTTCACCGAAGTGATCCGGCTCGAAGGACCAAAACGAGTAGGCGTCACTCTTCTTCGTCGGAAAGACAACGGGTTATGTAGGATTTTTACCTACTAACGGCTAACCTATTAAAACACCCTCAGTGGCCACCAGAACATAATATTGGGAGACTCTGAGATCTCTTATGAACACACCGGTAGGCTCCTAGCGCATTGTTTGAGATCATTCGTCCGCCTAGTCCAGAGCCCAGGGGTATCCCAACGCTACGTTTTCTGGAGTAGGACATCCATTCAAGCACCTCGGAAACTCATACGTCTATCGGTTTTTCGTGCTAAGTATGTAGCCTTCCATCTCCACTGCTACTTCAGTGTCGCGACTCTGAGCTGAGCTAGGTTCTAACTAGCTATGGACCTCAAAATAATAGGCATGATGACTACTAGTCAAATCAGCGACTTTTTTCAAACGTCAAAACGCTCCCTTAGTTAGGGAACTTGAATGAAATTCACAGATGTGACGTCATAACATTTGACGTAATATAACGTAGGTACCTACTTTTTTAGTTAAAAATTTAAACCATTTTAACCATTTTTTAACATTTAACATTAAACATTTTAAAATGGTTAGTAAACTTATAACCAGCATCAAATGAGGATTTTACGAATTTTGGAAGATACTCTACTTAATAATTACCAAGAAATAATTAATTTTTGACATAAGTAGGCATCATCCCCATTCATTGTTATCGTATACTCTGAGCATGGGTTCTCTCCATCACCTGCTGCGTTCAGCATTGGATATCTAAGCAACCTGAATTAAATAATCTTCCTACTGGTTTTTCGTCGTTCTAATTTTTTTTTTACTAGAAACAATACTCGTAAAACGTGGGAATACAGTAGAACTCCAATTATCCGAATTAATGGGGACCGGGACCCATTCGGATAATCAAATATTCGGATAATCGGATTTTTTTTAAAAAAATTGCCATTGGAGAGAATAAAAGCTACGTTTTGATATTGCACTATTTTTTTATTGAATTAAATGAAAGAAACATGAAATTTTCACATGTTTTAAATATAAATAAAATGTACTTATGTACAAGTTTAGAAATAAAAATCATTGTTTTTTAAACATCTCCGTTAATGTAAGCTGTTTTGCGGTCTTCAACCGTTTTCGGGCAGCCAGGTCACGCATTCGCTTGACGGTAAGCAGTTGCAAGTGGTCACACTCGGGCTGACGCTCCATCCACTTCAAAGCAGTCTCGAGGCCGGCAAATGCTTCACTAGCTGATGGTCCAGCGTCTACTTCAACATCAGCAGAAAGTTCTTCTTCCACTTCAACATCTTCTCTCACACTTACAACAATTTCATCGTCATTGAGAATTTGAAAACCAGGGTCAGACGTGTCACAAGCCATCCACTCTCCTACATCTTCAGCACTTACTTCTGTACAACCAGGAATTTTTACAATCATTTTTCTTATTTCCTCTAGTGACAACGCATCTTCATCATCATCATCCTCTCCATATTCTTGTTTCTCATTTTCTTCAGATTCTTTTTTTTTGTTCTTCTCAGACGGTAGGCCTTTCAGTTTATTCCACGCACGTCTTAGCGTCACTGCCGTAACCAAACTCCAAGCTTCCGCTACCATGTAACAGCAGTCCTTTAAATTTATTTTGCTATGATTTGCCAAAACCAATTCTTCATCTTCAGCACCTTCGATCAGCAGTTTTCTCAGCAGTTGCCTTCTGTAATGGCGCTTCATTGTTTCAATAACAGACTGGTCCATGGGTTGCAGCAAACTTGTAACATTGGGAGGCAAAAACGTCGTTTTAAACTGCCCATTCTCTCTTTCCAACAGTTCTGCTGTAGGATGAGTGGGTGCGTTATCAACAATTAAAAGCACCTTACTGCCTTCTTTTCCCACCGATTTTTGGTGCTTTTTCACTTCAGGAATAAACACTTCATCATACCATTCGGTAAACAAAGCTGCAGTCATCCAGGCCTTGGGTTGACTTTTGTAGAAGAGTGGAAGTTTTTTTACGTTTTTAAATGCTCTTGGATTTCTTGACTTTCCTATCAAAAGAAGTGGCAGTTTATGATTTCCAGTGGAGTTGGCACAGTTAAGCACTGTAACACGTTCTTTACTGACCTTATGTCCAGGGGCACTAGATTCCCTTTTAGAAGCCAAAGTGGTTTTTGGTAATGCTTTCCAAACAAGGCCAGTTTCATCGGCATTATAAACAAACTCCGGATCATAGGATTCTGATGCAGTTTTAAATTTTTCAATAAAATTTTCAGCAGCTGCAGAGTCTGCTGAAAGCTTCTCACCAGCCAAATCTAACTCGCGTACACCATGCCTGAATTTAAAATTCCTTAGCCAGCCGTTACTAGCCTTAAAAGATGAATAACCAAGCTTTTCTGCTAAGATTTTGGCTTTTTCACAAAGGATTGGACCTGAAATCGGATTTCCCATAGAACGTTGCTGCAAAAACCATTTAAACACGGCATCTTCCAAATTTTTGTTGGTTGCTGACTTCATTGTTTTCCTGGAGGAACTTCCATCTTCATTTTCAAGCACCGAAACAAAGTTTAAAAGTGTTGACTTACTGTTTTTAATGTCAGAAATTGTTGCTTGTCCAACATCATAAATCTCAGACAACTTCTTACCCGTTACACCTTTATCGAGTTGCTCTATAATTTTCAGTTTGTCCGCTAACGATAGCACAACACGTTTTCTTTTCGAAGCCATGGTATAAAAACAATACAGTATTGTACACGCACAAACAAAAGTAAGCCGTAGCGAAAGAGTAGCGTCCTGGAGCAAGGTCAATAGCACACTGGCTAATCAAAACAAACAATGACAGGTGCGCCGTGACTGCAATGCGCCGGAACTTGTCTTAACTTGCCGCCGTGCCTACACCGACCTCGCGGGGGGAAGTCAGTGTAGGCACAACGGCAAGTTAAGACAAGTCAAGTCAAGACTTGACGCGCAAACACTGGCTTCGCGGGGGGAAGAATAATAGCGCACTTAGACTTTTTTTGGACAATTTTTTGTGATTCGGATAATCGGCGATTCGGATAGTCGGAGTTCGGATAATTGGAGTTCTACTGTATATTATAGCGTTTTATTGATATGCAAATAAGATCGTAACTGTTTGCTAGTTTACTTTATGGTTCACTATCTCACTTTAATATACTATTTTATTTCTATTTTATTATTTTCATATCTATTCATTTGGGCCATCGAGGACCATTCCGACATGTTTCACACGACATGAATTATGATGTTATTGCTATTATTCGCTAATAAGTTAATATTATTGTTAAGTGGAAGGGAAGTAAAGATTTTTTAAATGAAAAAAAAGGAAGACATTTTTAAACATATTGACTTTACGCTTTTCCCTCCAACTAAGTTATCTACTTGTTGTATGTACACCGCACACGCAGTGATAGCCTAGTGGTCAAAACACGTCGGGCTCTTATTCGGATGGCCAGGGGTTCGATCCGAATGCGTACCCCATGTTAACGGTGAAGGGTGTGACGGCGTTGGCCGTCACAGGTAGGATAAGTGAATAAAAGTCTCGGGTGTGGATCGATTAAAGCCTTTAATTTCTCTTTTCCACCGCGCACACCCTATAGTTTGAGGTAGTTATGGTAGACGGCACTGGCCTGCTCAAGATGGTAGGTAGCTCTATAGCCCTCCGGGGTCCCGCCAGGCTGGTGAGCAGCAGCGTCCACCACTGGAGTCCCGCGCCGCGCTGAGGACGAGCCCGTCACGTCTGCGAAAAAGGAAGGTCTCGCCGCTTCGATTCTAGCACTTTGTGCCCCAAGAAGTGCACGTGCGTGCTCCGGGTAGTGAAAGCTTGAGCTCCGGATGTGAAAGTTTGAGCTCCGTAGGTGAAAGTTTGAGCTCCACAGGTGAAAGTTTGAGCTCCGCAGGTGAAACCTGGAACCCCAGAGTAGGTGGTGTGAAGAGAGGCCTACATCCTGGACCTGCATGCCGGAGAGTTCTCCATAATGTTCTCAAAGGCGTGTGAAGTCTGCCAATCCGCACTGGATCAGAGCTTGGCGCGTGCGTGCCTTCTCATTTTGAGTAGAGATCCGTTCTCACTAGTGCATCATCACCTTCTGTTTGGTGTGATTGGCGTTAAGTGCAAACAACTGTTATAAAAACAAAGTAATTCAAAAGAAAAAACGTCTAAAATCCTAAGCAACACAATCTGCAAACACAATGTGCTATAGATATCTGCTACAGTGACAAACGCTCAACCTCTTCTCCTTTAGACCGGGCGACTAGAGTTGCCACGGTAGGTTTAGTTTATTACTAACATAATTATAAGTAATTGTTGTTACTAATAGACTAACTTTGTATACCAAGGACTTCGGTCTGAAATAAAGTATTATTTACTTTATTTAGATAGGTACCATTTCCATTTATTTTCGTAATTCTGTGGTGTATTCTTATCAAAAACTGCATACGTAACTTGATGCAATTTATACAAACCGCGTAGGCTGTAACCTCTTCGAATAATCTTATCGTTTCCGATAATTTAAGTAATTTGTTTCAATGTTCTGTCTCAAATAATGTAATGTTGTTATAAATCTAGCTTCAAAGAGAGACTTGAATAGCTCGTGCGATACAACTATCTTGAGAGTAGAGCTTTTCTGTCATTAGATCAGAATCGAGGCTATAAGTTTTTTTTACGGCTAAGTTTACTGTCGGCTTCCTCTCAGACCAGGGCGCGTGTGGAACACTCGGTGGTGTAAAGAATTGTAACCATTATCTCATGCAATAACGTGTAAAGTGTAAACTGTACAGTGGTTACAAAGTGACTACCTACCAATTTTGAATACAACATTTTTTAGGTTCGAGTTTCGAGTTTATAATAATTACTATAGGTAACCTACTACCTAGTATCTATCTATAAAATCTGCTCGGGTTTTTGATAGCCATCTTTGCCATAAGAACACACGGGGTATGACCCTAGGGCACCACGCCTGAACCAATGAACTACCTATACCAAAATCCATGAAATGTCTATTATACCATTTATTGGTTATTCTGAAACCATGCTATTGCATGGTTAGGTATGTTTTTTTGGCTTATGAAGGACACCTTGTGCCAGGGGCCCATGTACTGTGCTCAGAATAGTTATCTGCTTTGTAGAGGCTACCTACTATTTCGTCATTCATAGACACCAGGGTATCGAATTACTTGAGAATCAAAGATTAGATGTCCAGCGATTATCCACAGCTCCAACTGGAAATCCGATAAGTCGATTGGTAGATAATCGTCAACTTGCAGAACAAATTCCGAATTAGCCCCGCTCGAGTTACTGCGACCTTCGGCTTAAAGGCCTGGACAGATGCAAAGCGTCACGGCAGCGGCATGGCAAGACGTCATTTTGAACATTGTGTATATTTTTTCGTATAGGAACAATGAATGTAAAACAAGTGACACGTCGGTATTACAATATCTAGGAGCCCTAGCCGTGCTGAATTACTGAACTGTTCTAAGGTATGTTCTGGTATGGCAACAACGACGACCCATCGGATTGTGCCTCAACTTGCGATCATCAACGCGTCAGATCCCCTCGACTATGGTTGCCAGATGGAAACATGAAATAGGAGAGCAGATTTTTGCTACTTTGCAAAAAAGGAATACTTCAGAAAAGGAGGGCATACTACTTGAATAACACGATCGTTTGTGTTACCTATATATTTTTCAGAAATTTTAAATGACTGATCGCCCTTAATATTGTGTATGTAGATGCATTGCTGATGTCGCGAGTGGCTCGCAGTGATCGCGCGTTGTCTGGCCAAGCCTTATAAAATATCGTCGCAGAATCAAATCAGACGAGGGACTGATCGTAACTGTAAAGTAAAACTAGTTTGGCTGTCGGCCGTTTCTCTAATAGAATCCGACGTTCCGCACGGTAGGTGCTCTTTCTACACTTTTTCTTAGGCACGCACTTGGCATAGACTTGATGCCTTTGATGGCGAGGCCTCGTGGTCTCCGGGACCGGATTCGATCATGTCCGTCCCATTTGCTCGCGGGTTTCTTTTCAGAGAACTATCTTGGTATTTAATTAGGTATTTAAAGTACCTAGTTGTTTTATTTAATAGTAATAATTACTTAGGTATTTATTTATTCTAACATGACAAAGAATATAATACAGGATAGACTAAAAAACAAAGAGCGACCTTACAGTGATCCCTTCCAGGCAACCCATACTTGAATTAGTGATATAAAAATAGATATCACTTGTTTTGATGGTGAAGGTAAACATCGTGAGGAAACCTTCATGTCCGAGAGTTCTCCATAATGTCAAAGGTGTGTGAAGTCTGCCAATCCGCACTTGGCCGGCGCGGTGGGCGTAGTGGATTATGGCTAAGGGCTAAATCTATCTGACTCTGAGAGAGATTCACAAAGATCATGTATTGCTTTAATTATTGATTTAGTTATACACCTACATAATACGTACCTACTAAATAGATAGGTACGTAATTACTTATTACATTTCGTTTTAGCAGGAAATCTTGTAAACCAGACAAGTAGCTGGAAGCAAAAAATAACGTCGCAGCCAAATTACTACATCTTTATTCCATGGTCACACACGTACCTATGTATATTTAAAAAATGTTTTTTTCATTTATATTTAAATGGGATTACACAATATATTATTTTTAATTCAAGGACTACCACCTGCTATTGAATAAACGAGCAATAATTTACACAATGGGTATTAGGTTTGTTAAATTGAGTGAATTAGAGCCACAAATTAATACGAGTACTTTTTATTCAAAAGATATTTTGACTTTTGTGTTTGTTTGTAGGTAATACTCGCTCTGGTAATACCACAGTTTTACGATACTCACAGTAAGTACTCATAAAACTGTGGTAATACTATTTGACAATCGATTTAATGACCATGTCGTCTTTAAAAGACAAAACACATAAATGCGTGAAAAATGAGTTCTCACGCGCCATTTTAACTTTATGTGTCAAATATCATGTTAAAAATACATTTTAGCCCTTATTTCAAAGGTTAACCGTCGGTTGACAGACCGTTGACCCATAGAGTCAAAATGGCGCGTGTGAAGTCATTTTGTAGGTACGGACTATAATTAACAGATTGAAGTACAGTCAGCAACAAAACTAGGTTTGCACCCGCCAATACAAGCGACTATGGGCGAGTGCAAATCTAGCTTTGTTACTGGCTATACCTATAACAAGCATTACTTTTAAAGCAAGTTACACATACCTACCCTTGCAGGTTTCAGGATGGCCGCTGGCTGTGGAGTGTGGTCTTTAAACTGTTAACTACATTCTTGAACATCAACGGGTATCTCTAGGACTCGGTTTTATCACTGGAAGCTTATAGCTCGAAATTGTTTTGACAAGCTTTCACGTAAACAGAGTTTCGCATGTCTGCTGGTTGGTATGTTAAGTACTGTGTACTTTCCATTCGGCGCTACAGTTTAGCGCTTTTGCTGTCGAGATCCTAAAGGTTTTAGCATACGTGTATTCAAGAGGCACCTTTCAGGTTGGCCGTGGCGGGCAAATATTGACACTGCTCGCAAGCAGCGTTTGCGTAATGATGAATCGTACCTATTGCCTAAACAAACTTTATTATAAGAGTTCGATAGTTTTGGTAAGGTTGAGCAAAGATTCTATTTTAACAAAAACCTCTCTATGTTGAGATATTGAGTAGTATTTGTCATTGACTCGTAAATAGACAGTTCTAAAAGGAACATCTAGAGTTAGGTGGAAGTTTTTGTCTAGTAGAAGGGGTATGGGCCTAATGAAAACTGCCATATCCCTTCCAGGTTAGCCCGCTTCCTTATTACACTGCATCATCACTTACCACCAGGTGAGATTACATCAAGGGCTAACTTGTAAAAGAAAAAAGTAAACGCTAGAAACTTGGAGGACATATTGTATCTTAGTATCTACTCGTTCTAAGTCGGAAAATACTGCAAGTCGTTGGCTGCAAGGCTAAGGCAGCAGGTAGGTAGGTACTTACTTATGATTTAATCAAACAAATTTTACTTTTACTCATAGGTCTTCTTGACATCGGTAAATACTCTTCTGAACTCTACCACCAGTTTTGTATTCATTGAGTAGGTACTCATCGTCGCTTTTACCTATAGTTCATTTTCACACTGAAGTTGCGGCCAACTCAGTTGACCTTTGCTGTTGACTAATAACCATCTAATCACTATATTTTCTGTCAATGATTCGGTTACACAATCCGTTTAAGCCTTATAACTCGTTTCTTTGTTAGTGCGACAGGTCAAGGTTGGGATGTCGACAAAATATTGTTAACGCTCTTCTCGACAGACGGATAGATAAAAATGATCATACAAAAATATAATTCTCACCTTGGGCTTGAATGGTTTTATGATTTACGAGGGTTTACGTGGTTTTTTAGAGGTTTTATAAGGGACTTTATTAAAGAACATTACTTACATACCTAATTCCTTTTTCTCAAAAAGTTGCTAGCAAGGCGTGCCAGCAGTGCAACGGTGTCGATTATAATATCAAAAAAAGCCTTTAAGAAGCTAGTTGATTTATAAAGAAACGATTAACACTGATGTAGTGAATGATAACAACGTGGCGTGGATCTAGCCTCGCTTAAAGTAACGTAGAAGTTTTTTGTGAAGTGATGTGTAGACTGCGCCATGTACCTATATTTGCTAGGTAGGTAGTCATAATATAAGCCGTGTCTAAGATCTTCACTTGAATCCTAAATATGTTATGGAATCCATAACTTATTTAGGATTCAAGCAACAGTCAACCGAGAAAGCGAGAAGTTTGTGCTTGAAGAGTCATATTAAGTCCCTAAGTATGACCTTGGATCTACACTTTTGCGAGCATATCTCCCGCAGGCCGTCGCGCGAGTTGTTGCAAGCGGAGGCCACACTCTTTCCCGTCCACTCAATTTATTTATCGCCGACCATCACACATCGCACCTTATTGTCTTTGACTTCGGGCATAGAACCGACATCGCAGAGTGTTGGATACCGGAGCCGAGGGCACCGTCCACAATGGGGTGTGGTGTGGATGTGAGTGACAGATTGGTAAGGCCTACAAACTTCAGCATATCAGACCGCCCCGTTGAGCTTTTGATCTCGCTATGCCCTCTCCCCGACAATAAAGTCTAAAGTGGCTTGCAATTATGACAGATAACATAATGAGGTAGGATGCCTTTTCTACATCAAAATAATGAATCCTTGATGTTGTACATGATTTCCTTTAATGTTGGCAATTTGCCTGAATCTGACGCAAGCTTAAAAAGATCACGTTCTACCATCTGATTATAGTGCGGAGTATAGCGAGGAATAATAATTGGCCTCGTTAAATTATTTATTATAGTTGTAATATTATTATCTTGTCAGTCATCTATTTGTTTAGTTGATGAAGATGAAGTAATAAACCTGCCTTTCTAGGCCTACCTATCTCATAGCTGTTTATCCAGCTAAGTCCTCTCGTTGGTAAGGTTATTTTCTTACTAGAGCTTAAAAATATCGTCGGGCTGATTGGTAATAAATAGATAGGTTGGTACCTAATAAGTATGTCACAATTTATTCAGAGCGTCTTCGTAGGTTCGAAGGCGGAATGCGGCCGATTCTTTCTGATCTTGCCGAGTTTCTTGCTAGTTCTTCTCGGTAGGAAAGGCATTCCGAACCAGTGTAGATGATTTTGACAATTCAAAAGTACTTGTAAAAGTTTGATTGAATAAAAATATTTTGAATTTTGATAACATACAAATTTTCAGTACCGTGCGGCTATGGCTATATGGCTAAGTTATAAAGAGGTTTGATCGTCTTAGCTCCTATTTAGTCTACCACAAAATTCAAGAGCTCTGAGTCGTTATGTAAAACCATTACAAATAGCAGCTAGCCGCGACCTCGCACGCGACATATTATGCTAATGTCATGCTAATGATGCATAGTTTTAACGCTTGTAGCCAGAGAGGTGCTATATTAATATACTCTAGAGTTGATAACTTCTATGTTATATACTTTTTTATTTTTTTCTTCAGTATAAAATAGCGAGCAAACGAACAGGCGGGTCACCTGAGGTTAAGTGATTACCGCCGCCCATGAACATTTGAATATGATACTACAGCAAAACTATTAGAATCTGACTAGAACAAGCCTAGCCTAGTCGTGTTTTCTTTCATTCAGTAAATATGGTGCTGATCTACTATTTCTTTCTGGCAATTATATTGCTGTCTCATACAACGCAACTTTTTTCGTATTGTAACAAGAGTCAAGTATAAAATTAAATTAGGTTTACTTACTCAAAAATGTTTATTAATTCCATAGCGTCTTCGTAAAATTAGGTGGGGGCACTTCTTCATGTCAGATGTATGAAGTCTGCGACTCTATGGTATGTAACTCAATGCTTTTAGTCACCCCTAATGAGGCTTAAACTGAATACCATTTAATATGCCAATCACCGTATTATCCAATATGTAAATATTTTTCAAATCTTTATCTTTCTAGTTTTGCGTGATATTTATCTAACGCATTTTTAGGCATATATTTATGCAAGGTGTTCGTCGAGATTCTAGAAAAATATTTGTAGAGGTCTGATTGAGTTGGAAAACTAGGTAGGATGGAAAGTTATAAATTATGTTAGTATAATGTTATATTAATTTTTTTAATTTTTTTCCGTGGCAATGTGGTTGACTGGTAGATATCACTCTTTATAAAAACAGTTAACTTTACTTAATTTGTAACAGTCTTTGTTTGTACGTAGTTTAGTTCCCATAATAGTATAAAATTATAGGAACACTGGGTTTCATTTTCTTGATCCTAATGCGTTAAGGGACTAGGGGTGCCTTAACGTGAACCTCGAGGAGTAAGGATCTGCTGAGTATAGGTACTTAAGCTGAATGTTAATTAAAATTGAAGGTTAAAATTATATTCTTTGCCATTAAACTTTTAGTACCACCTCCTCAATCCTGATGCTAGGACGGTCTTGGCAAAAACTTTGAGCGGGTACCTACAGATACTATAAATAAGTACCTACTTATGTCATAAAGATAAAAGTCCTTTATAAATAATTAAGATTAAAGAAAAGAAGATAAAATAATCTGTAAGTACTTGAATCTCATGTGTTGTAAAACGTACCTATACGTACATCTACATTAAAAGTTCTTAAGTATTTTATTATCTATTGAATAAAACTTACTCATTCCTTTTAGATAAGATTTACGAGTATACATACATAAACGATTTTTAGTTTTTTATACTGGCCAGGCATTTCGAATGCGGCTGCAGTGGTCTCTCTATTTTTATCGACGGATTCTCGATGGGCACAAATACAAAACCAGTAAGCGCAGCTGCTTGCTTCAGAAGATAATTTTACGACTAGTGGTCCGGCCACCAATTACATGTCATTGCTACTGTGATGCAATGCAGCTCCTTGCGAGTGAGAACAATTCAGGTGCATTGCTGCTTTGGATTTACTTACTTAGGAACATTATGTCATAATGATAATTATTATAATATGGAAAAAAAGGTAGTCTCTAACCCTGCAATGTGGTTGCCTGGTAGGAATAGCTTCAAAGCCAAATTATTTTTCTATTTTTGTTGTTTATTTGTTTTACTTCTACATATTTCTACTTTTTAAATTCATTCTCTACAAAGTTGACAAGTTCATTTTTAAATGTACGAGTTGTATAGAAGCAGGCGATATTTTGCGAAAGTCCATGATATACAAGGAACCAAAAGCTTCATTTGCTGTAATCCGCTAAACCAAAAACAAATCTGAATGGTGCAGCATGCGACATGTACCGCCCGCCCTACCACTGATAAACATGCAGGAAAAGCCAGCCACCAAGACATACGCACCACCACCACGCAGCACCACACAAATCCCAAACTCACTCGACGCACGTTTCACCCCGACACCGGAGCAGCCTCAGCCTACAAGCCTCAAGAGATCTACATTTTGCCTAATTGTAAAGCAATTAATAGACCTTGTAAGGTCTACATCTCCTGATATTTACAACAACATAATTTTTGTAAGACAAAATATTCTTAGTTACAAGAAGGTTGGCGATCTACACAACAGGCTGACTAGACACCGTAACAGGCTTGCGACTCCTACGCTCCGTCTCAGGAAGGTCCAAAAGTCATTTGTGGGAATGGGTATAATCTTCTATAACAAAATTCCTCAGTCAATTTTGGACTTGCCTTTACACAGGTTCAAAAAATCTATTAAAAATATGCTCTTGAGAAAAGCATATTATACTATCGAAGATTATGTAAATGATAAAAAAGCGTGGATTTGAACTTCGATTCGCTCCAGCAATGCGCAGGACTTCAATTGCTTTTATACATGGCATAATATTTTATTTTATTTTATTTTATTATTCAATTGTAATCAACAGCGTTATACAACATAATTATTATAATAAATCTAAGTTAAACTTAAGGCCACAAGAGATTACCTTCTTAAAATTAATTGACAAGTATTTTAACAGAGTATACAATAATATAAAGAAAAACAATAAAAACAAAGAGATGTACAAAAATTAAAACTGTGTGTGTGTGTAATATTGTATATCAAATCTTTGAAAAGAGCAACCGCCGAGTTTCTTGCTGGTTCTTCTCGGTAGGAAAGGCATTCCGAACCAGTGGTAGATGCTTTTGACGATTCGAAAGAACTTGTAAAAGTCTAATTGAATAAAAACATTTTGAATTTGAATTTGAATTTGAGGTAACGGTGCTAACGGTTTCTTGCGACATTGTGAGAGTGAAAATTGTGTTTATTTCATAGGTCTAAAAAAAATTCCCGCAGTAAAAAATAATATACTACAGGGTCACGTAAATGACGCGTCATATCTACGTATGCGCGTGCGCTTGCGAAGCTGCCCTGTTTGAACTTTGCCTGCCACACTAACGCTGACATCTATAGAGCGCACTTTGCGATACTGTTAAAACGAGACGTTATACCGCTGGCATAAATCTGTCTCGTTTTACCTGAAACTTAAGTCTAAGTAAAGGCAAAATGCACTCTATAGATTTCAACCTAAATGTATCTTAACCTAATTTCATCAAGTTTAAGTCAGCCCAGCGAGTTAAACGTGAAAAGATAACGAGCATCACAGAAAAACTTTTGCATTTAAGTAAGTAGGCACCTATTATTATTCAACATCATTACCATCAACAACAGATAGACTTTCATTGCTAGACATTGGTCTCTTGTCTTTCACACGTCACGCCTGTATGCAACAGCGACTCCATACGATTCGTATAATGTGTTCCATTTTCCAATGGCAGGTTTTCCAACGTTGCGCTTCCCGGTGCGAGGTCGCCATTCCAACACCTATCCAACACTTTACTTTCAGCCAAGATTGCCTGGTAGAGGTTGCTCTAAGCAATAAGGCCGCCTTTGCACACAATTGTTTTTTTTTCCTGTTTCTTCCTTTTGTGTTGTGTTCCTTTTCATGTGTTTGTGTGCAATAATAAAGATTATTTATCTATCTATCGGTTTTTTGAACTATGTGCCCTGGACATCGATGGCCCTGGCCCTTGCCGCTTCAACTATGCATCCCGCTGAGCTATTCGATCACGTAGAAAAATTTCCAAGCATATTATAATACCGTGAATTAGTAGGTAGGTGTTATCACCCGCATTTCCTCTATGATTGTTCGGTTCCTGTAGCTATTTTATATGCGTGGTTTTGTTTGCGGTTCGATAGTAATTGGAATCGTTGTGGATTTTCAATAAAAGGGATTTGATTTGCGTAAAACGATTGTTTGTTATTGCAGTATTTTATACAATTTCATTTCAAAATATAGATACCTAGACTAAAATGCAGTGTGTACCTATTGCGGTATTGACTATATCTAGCATGTTATAAACGCGACAATGTGCTCGTTTGTTGGTTTGTCCTTCAATCACGTCGCAACGGAGCAACCTATGTGATTTCTTGCATGGTTATAGTTAAAGACCTGGAGAGTGACCAGACCAGTTTTAAAAACCTTAGGTAATCTACGCGAACGAAGTTGCGGGCATCTGCTAGTAAGTAATAAAATACACAATTATTTTAGTTGTTAGGTAGGTACACCCCGACCCCAGTATTATAACAAGTGAAATATGTACTAGGTACTACTAATACTTATTGGTACAAAGTGAAAACACTACTATGGCTGCCTGTAAAT
Source organism: Maniola jurtina (assembly GCF_905333055.1). Classification (NCBI taxonomy): domain Eukaryota; kingdom Metazoa; phylum Arthropoda; class Insecta; order Lepidoptera; family Nymphalidae; genus Maniola; species Maniola jurtina. The sequence continues at coordinate 5,467,740 of NC_060044.1, forward strand.
TAGAGCAAGCGTACCTTCCACGCGTCGTGCCTCTAATTTGAAGGAAACTTTTGTGTTCACAGGAAATTATTTCCTTAGTAAGTATAAGAAATATTGATAAAACCGGCCAAGTGCGAGTCAGACTCGTGCACTGAGGTTTCCGTACTCGGGTATTTTTCCAACATTTTGCACGATAAATCAAAAACTATTATACATAAAAATATTAAGTTAAGTTAAATTATGTCTGGCATATTAAGGGCAAACATCTGGTACAACCAAAGACGATTTCCATCCACAATCATGGATCCTATTAGATATGACAAGACAAGATCGTGATGACATACAGGATTAGAGAGGCCATAATAAGTAGGTGCTGTATTTAATCTGTATTGTATGTCGTTACGGGGAGTGTATATGGAGCAACCTCCAAACAAACGGAGTTTGATTCCTATTTGAATATATTAACCAATCAAAGTCTTGTTGGCATGTTCTACAAATTAATACATGTGCCTCTCGTTAGACAGATTTCCATAAAAATATGTAAGTGGTTTCAAAGTTACACGGCTCAAAGATTGACATGCAAAATCTTTGAGCCCGTGTACTACTTACATATTTTTTTATGGAAATATGCCAAACCACAGAGAAAGCTTTTATCTGTAGACCACTTCCTAGTAAATTCCGTTCGAATGGAGAGCACTCCGAATACACTACTCTTAAAGTTTATTCAAACTATTGCCAATTGCGTCTAAAGTTTTTGTGGTGTCGCTAAATATGGGATTCTATATACATAGGAACCACAGAATACCTCCACAGGTACCAACTACCAATACAAGTTGTAACGATAAGTGCTCGCAGATTATTACCTATTCCCCTTATAAGTAGAGTTCTAGTAATAGAGCCTCGATAGCTCAACGTTTGAGGAGCGGACTGAATTCCGAAAGGTCGGCGGTTCAAACCCCACCCGTTGCACTATTGTCGTACCCACTCCTGGCACAAGCTTTCCGCTTAATTGGAAGGGAATGGGGATTATTAGTCATGATTAGCATGGCTAATATTCTTTAAAAAAAAGTATTAATTTCCAATATTCCAGCGTTTCCGTCTTGGACCTTCTCTCTCAAAGGGGAACAAAATCTTGCACTGCTTCAATGGGAATTAAGTAAGAGTTAACACAGTTTACATTTTCATACTTTCCTATCTGAAATGGATCCATCCATCCATCCATGTAATCCATCCATGGATTGGATGGATTACATTTTTATTTATTTCTATTTTTATGTTATGACAGTAGGCGTAAATGATGTGAAATTCTCAGATTTTACTTTTGAGAAAAAAAAAACACTTGTAGACACTTACCCCACTGTATTGGTATAATAGTTATTCGTAGGTTGCATGTATGAAATAGTTCCAGCTACGTACCTACTTATAAATGCAAATAAATTGCGACCATAAGGTTAGCCAAAGATCAAGTAACCCGTATACGGTAAACATCGTATTTCTTAGGAAGCCACAATCTGAAATATGGTCAGCTCTTTGTACTCATGACTAGCGTTCCCATTTAATATAGATGCTGAAACATGCAGAAATGACACGCCCTACTTTATACCGTTTTTAACCCCCGACCCAAAAAGAGGGGTGTTATAAGTTTGACGTGTGTATCTGTGTGTCTGTGTATCTGTGTATCTGTGTATCTGTCTGTGGCATCGTAGCGCCTAAACGAATGAACCGATTTTAATTTAGTTTTTTTTGTTTGAAAGGTGGCTTGATCGAGAGTGTTCTTAGCTATAATCCAAAAAAATTGGTTCAGCCGTTTAAGAGTTATCAGCTCTTTTCTAGTTTTCTTGTAGAAAAGAAGGTTAGATAATCGTTAGGTTCTTAATATTATGTCAATTGACAAATGTCAAGATGGACGTTGCCTAAATCCATAATTATTTATTTGAAAATGATGTTTTGGAAAACTCGAATACTTTGGATCGTCGGGGGTGTTATAAATTTTTAATTTACACTTGTATATTAAACTGCTACAGTTATCTAAATAATTTTAAAAATTACAGTTAGCGAAAAATAACTTGAGCTAAATGTGGGGAAAAAGCGCATCGTGGGAAACAAGACTGATCAACCAATCTGCAAGAGGTCCCTTCTATCTACCAGAGGCTTAAAAATCGGTCCTGCGCATTATCTACCAGAGGCTTAAAAATCGGTCCTGCGCATTTGCTCAAGTTGCTTATTAAGAATTGTACATCTTTATTAACCTGAATATATCTTTATAATATCAATATTAAGTAACTATATGACATGCAAATTATGCTCTAAAGTTATGATTTCTCATTTATTCGTACCAACAATAGATGAAAAATAAGAAGAAAAAAGATGGTTGTGAAACGCATACCTTTAAAAGAGATATCTATATCTTTAAATATATTGTACCGAAATGCTTAAATAAATTACAAATAGCTATAAACTAGCTTCACTCGGGTGGAATTTCTTAAAGCTCTTTCTTAGTGGGTGGTCTGTGTTATAAAGAGAACCTACATGCAAAATCTCATGTTTCTAGACCCACCCGTTTGGGCTGTACCTCCTAGTATCGTTATATCAGTTGCCCAATCTATCTTTTGATATTGTATAGATGAACCTATTCTTTTGTCACTGGCAAATAAATAAATTATTGATGTGCTCCGTGACTGATCTTGTTTACAATGAAAAGTGTTGCACAATATTATTTCCTTATGAAATATTCATTGAAAGCATTAATGTCAAACGCAGCTGCCTTAAATTGCTATGGGTGCCATCGATTGGGCGTGTTTTGATTATAGAGAGACTGCTTGCAAATGTTTGAATAGAAAATTAGTATGTGACGCATCTATTAGCATAATCTTTGCTTGCCCTTAAAAGTGAAAGTAGCTCGGCCGATAAGATCTTCTTATTAGCTTCCTCACGATCTAATAAGACGTGAAACAATTCTGCGATTATTTTACAGTGGCTTGTCATATTATGCCTTAAGAGGGGTCTCTCCGTCACTCGCTCCATACAAACGTAGTTCCAATTTAATTTGAATATTAAGCAACCAAAATCCATGAAATTTTCCAGACATATTCTAAACCAATATCTATGCCTGTGGTTTTCCAGATTTTCGATAAAATATTCGGTTTCAAAGTTACGCGGTCTTAAAAATTCACATACAAACCTTTGAGCCCCTGTAATTTTAAAACTACATATTTTTAGAAAAATCTAAAACACCACAGACCCACAGACACAGATATTAGTTTCTAGAATATGTGTGCAAAATTTCATGGACTTTGGTTGCTTAATATTCAAATGAAATGGGAACTACGGTTGTATGGAGTAAGTAACGGAGAGAGCACTGTTAACCTCATTACGATGTGTTTTGTTCTTTGTTAGTTGCAAAGCCAAAGTTCATTGTTTTGTCAATGCAAAAAAACAATCGAAATTTTTATCGCGATAAAGGCGTCTTACTAATTAATTATTTAGTGTTTAAGCCATTTCATTTTAATTTATTGGCTTTATAAAATACAGCGTTTAAATAAACTGTATATACTAAGTATCCTTAGATTGATCTTACGTTGTCGATATTCCACGGATACGGGCGAAAGAAACTTTTCGTTTCCTCGTTTCTGATTTACCCTAGAAAATTTCTAAGAAATAGAATGCCCATCCTATTTCTATTTTCCTCGCCATCTATCTTGGTATGTACTGTAGATAGGACCTTCGAATCGAGAGTGGACTACAGACTATTACTAGAGGTTGCCTGTGACTTCGTCCTCATGGATTTAGGTTTAAAAATCCCGTGGGAACTTTGAGATTTATCGGGATATAAAATACCTACATATATTACTTCCCAGATCTTTAACTACTTAAATCAATGTTTTTGTGGGGCAGTCGTGTAAAAATAGAAATGCTTAAGCCAAGTTTTAGGTAAGCAAAAGGAAATTCTACTGAAAAACAAACAATTTTACCACTTTCACGATATTTTGATCGAAGCGTATGACACAATACATGATAGCTTTATGTGGAAAACATTATCCCAAAAAGGGAGTAACAATGATGTTTAGATTCTGTCTATATCTAACGAAGTATGCCATCTGTCTGCATATTCATTGGCTGCCCTTAGAAGTGAAAGTGCAGGCCCGCCTGATATCATCTCGTCTCATTAGCCCCTCGCGATCTAATGAGCTTTGCAACACCTTTACACCTCTATTGCCTCTAACATTGTGATCTTTGACACGTTACGCGATGCAATATATTCTACTTCTTTACTATATTTATACTTCTACAAATATAAAGAAGTTTTAGTTTATATGTAGGGGATAATCTTCAGAACTAAGGATCCGATTCCGAAAATTCTTTTACTGATAGATGCTACTCTATCCTCGAGTTCTATTGGTGATAGTCAAAGAACTTGAAACTAAGCTTTGAAAAGCTAGTAGGTAATTTATATAAATGAAAACTAACTGCCGGAAACTGCAACCGGAAATAGCAACATGACTTTGACTTTGATTTTTATAATGTTGTCGCCAACTAAGAAAAGATTTTGAGAAATTCCGAACGGAATCACTAAAAAAGTAAATCTGGGCCAATTTTGGGATACCTATTTATTAATAAGTAGGTATACCTAAGTATTTGTTTATGCGTTCATTGCTCTTAGCCAATGCATTGAATGAGATAATTTTTTTATAGTTCAAAATCATTTGATCAGGGTCCCCTAAGTTTACAATATGTCCACTATATTATGTACCTACTCGTATCTTGGATACACTGTGATTTTAATTTTGCACGAAGAATTTCTAAGGGAACAGTTATGTAGTCTTTGCTATTCGTTTTGCCTTTGGTTTCGCTCATCAACTTGATAATTTAGTTAGTGGGATTTATTCCTTTATTAAACTTTCTATCGGCTTATAAAATCTCATGTCATTAGCCTCTAATAACTTGTGCGATAAAGTTTTGCAAACTTTGTGTCACTTCAATCAACTCGAAATAATATAAGTATCCGATTCGTCCATAGAGTGTTCTTAGAAGCGACTATAATGCTGTTTAGGCGATACAATCAGTCTCGTTATCTAGACACGATCTGTAATCATACTGTGTGACACATTCTACTATTGTTGCTATTCAATGTTCATACTATATGCACGATCCTATTGTGCTAACTACTAAGAATACTTATATAATATTATATATTTATATAATAATGTAATACCTACTATAATTACACTAATATTATAAAGGCGAAAGTTTGTGTGTATGTGTGTATGTTTGTTACTTTTTCACGCAAAAACTACTGGACGGATTTGGCTGAGAAGAATGGATTATACCATGGATTAACACATAGGCTACTTTTTATTCCAGAAAATCAAAGAGATAGACGAGGAATAGGGCCGGGTTTTTTGAAATTCTCACGGGATATAGGAATTTATATTTTGGCCGAGCGAAGCCGTGTTTGGTCGCTATAGTGCATATTATAAGGAGGTAATAGCGTTTGAATAAAAATATCTTCATTTTGGATTCCTTCAAAATTGAATTTAATAGGCTGATACATATTTATAGAAATTTGATAAAAGGATTTTTCTTTAAAATAGTTTTGCATATTTTACGTCGAATCTCGCTACAGAAACCTGTTATATTATAACGCCTACATTAAATCAGAATTAATCGTAAGATAACAATGTAATATATTTGTTATAGATTAAAATTTGTGTCGAAGTAAATTATTGAGTCGTTTAAAAAAAGTAAAAGTTGATCAGTGATAAAAAGCTCAAAATATTTTTACTATACGTTTGCGTTGTTACGAAATATTATGTTTTTCTATCCGACTATTCATTGTTCAATTAGAATTTAGATGTAATATGCTCAAAACCACTGTTAGATATCTAAAGTTCTAAACTCTGGACTCACAAATCGAGATCGTTGGCAGTCAGGTTGAAGACTCGATCCAGGCTCGCTTATTAGGGTCCTACAGTTATGAGTAGGTACCTATAACTATTGTGTAGTGTAAGGTCCTGTAAGTTATGGGGTATACCACAAGGTTCATAAGTCTCGGCATTTTTCTATTTTCCTGTAGCCAGTGGGACTTTATTACAGACATTTTGTTTACTTATTACCTTCGGTTTGCTCACGATATTAGAATTAGAACAAAATATTCGTACATTAGTTAAGCAATCTAATGTGCGATTTTTTTAGTTAAATGACTTTAACGTAGGTATTTACTTGAATAGTTATAAATAAGTATATACGAATTTAAAATACTGTGGTTGTAGTAAATAAAAAGCTCTTTGGTAAGTAGACCACATTAGAATATGAGCTCGCAGGTTTATTTGCCAACGTAGCATCTCCTCAAAATTTCTTCCGATTTTTGAGTAGTAATAAGTATTCAAGTTTCGATGTCGTGACGTCCAACGTCCGATTTTACTATAATCGGTTGTCTGCGTTAATCTACCTCTACACCAATCAAAAATTGATTGGCAAGAAAGCCGATTTAAACATTTTTCAAATAAGTACTATTTTAAAAGCTATTGATGTATTCAATTATAAATTTTCAAAGAGGTATTTATCAATTAGCCGTCAGTCATAGCAAAGCTTGTTTTTTCAAACAAAGCGGGTCTATTGGTAAGTTAAATGGGTACCGTTGGTAATAATTAACTGTAACCCGTAATCGGGGGTCACTGACTCGCGTTTATTGTTGCCAGACTCTAATTGATCACTTCACACAAATTAACATGTGCACTTTGATACAAACTAAATGTTAGATATATCTTACTAAATCTGATCGCACATTTTCTTTAAGTCGTGAGCCTCATTGTTAAGGGTCGTGATTCCTCATTAATCACAAAGTGATATGATAACGAGGATATTTCTTGGGTTAATTTATAAACAAAATAAATGAAAGAATATTTATTATTTTATTTATTGAATAAATATCATGTCTCATACCTTAGTCCTTTCAGTAGTCGATAAAATATATCCTGAAATAACAGGAACAGCTATAGAAATCGGCCAATATGACGAATTAGTACATCTAGGTAGGATAGAGTAGATATTAACCTGTTTTCTAGATTCGCTAAGCCTAGCTTTCAGCTTTCTATAGCATCTAGACCACGCGAGAGTCAACCTTCTTGTTCACGAGGCATATACTCGTAGGTACCTACGATGCACTTGCCAGATCTGTAGCTAATAGGTAGGTGTATTGCTGGAGAAGAAGTCATAGTTCGTAAGGTAATATGTCGTTTCATCACGAAATAAGCTTTTTTTTTTATTCAGTCCACAAAACTGACTACAATTGAAAACAAATACAAAAAAAGATACATGGACAAAGATACATCTACGCAATAGTGTCTCCTCGATGTGGACTCGGCATGCACTATTAAAATATGCTATAGCTTAAAATCATTCGTAAGGTAGGTAATCCTTACTAGCTAGTTTTGTTATAGTTTTCATTGTTTGTAATTGTTTGTTATGATAACGGAGTATTCTGTTATCTGTGATCATGATTATTTGCTACTAAGTAGCTGATGCTCGCGACTTCGTCCGCGTGGATTTAGGTTTTAAAAATCCCGTGGGAACTCTTTTATTTTCCGGGATAAAAAGTAGCTTATGCCCGTCTCCAGGATGTACCTAAGCTACTTTTGCACCCGTGGGCCAGAAAAGAGTAATAGACTGACAGACATGCTTTCACATTATAATATTTGCATGGAAGTACCTATAGATTTTTCATGTATAGGTACTACATAATATTTTGTACATCATATATTTGTAATAGGAATTTTATAGCCCGGTGTACCTAGTATATACCTAATATCTATATGATACAATACATTATATCATGTGTGATACCTACATGGGTAACGTTGTTTGCAGAGAGACCAATTATTGTGCCAGTGATAGGCATTTATTGAACCATGTCGAGCGGATGTATCAAGTACGTCGTCGGTTCACTCGGTACCTACTCTTCACGGGTCTATCAAACGAGGCAGAGAGTTGAGACAGAGACAATGCTTTGTCATACGTGAATTTACGATAACGTTGTGACAATTTGGTAAATTGCCATACCCTTCAATGCTGGCATATTCCATCTTAAGTAACAGTTTATCTACATTTAGAAAAATCCAGTAAGAACCATTTGTTTTTCTAGGATGAAATGTATAACACTTTGCGTAGGTATACCTCTCCGAACTAGCGTTTACATCAAAATTCCAAGATAATATGACAAACAGACAGACAAAAATGGAAAAAGCGGGGAACAGCGATATTTATGACGGGGAAGTATTCGGAATTTGTAAACAATAATCAGAACGAGATTAATATATAAGATATAGGTAATTCAAAATCACAGACAGGGTAGGTATATTTACTTAATTCTTATTTATATACGTAGGTTAGTACTTAAGAATATAGTTAAGTTAATTCTTTCACCATTAGAAAGCTAGCATAGGCTATATATATTAATACAAATGTACCGCAGACGAAGTCCCAGGCAAAAGCTAGTTTAAGATAAGCATTATAAGTAAATGATTCGCAATTGTCAATATAACCTAGGTAATAAATAAATTTCACTTATACACAAACGCAGCTATTATTAAGACATATTCATGTGTCATTACTTCATTAAAGAAATATCGATACCGCCGCAACGTTTACACATAATTATATACCTAAAGAGTTGTGGAGACTAATAAATTTTCCCGCAACGTCGGCTCAATTGCCATAATATACCATTGAAAAGGTTACGACGAAAAAACCTTGACTGACGAGATGTATTCACACTTGACCAGTTTCGCTTCTCGATTCGCAAGTCCAATAGTGCGTACATAACGATCAGTGTAGCCAAGGATTTCGTTACAAATAGGACGTTCTCTTTAAAACGAGCTTTTATGTTTATAAAATAAAATTTTTGTAAACAGTTTCAAATGCCTTTCTGAAAACAAGATAAACTTGAAAACTAAAACCCGACTGCGATTGTTTTAATAAATCCTAAATATTATAGTAAAATTGTTTTTCTGTCGCTTGGTATATTTTAATGTAGTACATTTATATTTATGAACTCAGCATTTTCTCCTCTTTCATTTGACACCCCACTCGATACAATAGCAAAAAAAAAATTTTAGAGACCCCACTTTTTTCATGTAACATCCGTTAAATCATTTTTTGGTATAAAATGTAGCCTATGTCACCCGGTCTATGTCTTTACGACGAATCGATTGACACCTCATTCATCAAAATCGGCCCAGTAGTTTAGGCGCTACGGTGGAACACACAGAATCTGGATACAAACATACATATACATACATACATAGACTGCTAAAATCATAAACCTTCCTTTTGGCTTTGCCGCAGTCGGGTAAAAATCACGGCTGGCATACTTGTTTGACTTTACTCCTGAGTTTCTAATGAATTTTTCTATTTCTCGGCCTTTTTTCTCTAAAGCACGTAGGTACCTAGCTCATAGTATGTTGGCAGATGGAGTTATCGATAGATTTATCCGGTATTTTCATCAAACATGGCACTCCTAATCACGTCCGCTCTTAAACTACCTTAATTTACATAGCACTACAGTCTACACCCACATGAAGGGCGTTCACATTATTTTCTTGACATTAACGTGAAAGTTTAATGGGTTAAATATATGCCTACAACAATACCAAAGTATATTATAATAGGCCATATTTAAACCTTTGCATTGAAACGATTTCTTTGATCCCATGAGCATGGGATTTTCAGAGGTTATTTTCTTTCATACTTAAATTATTCAATATCGATTTTATCGCAGGCACGAAACAAGGGAAGAGTTTGTGAATTTTTTCAGTTTAATTAAACCAACAAAAAATTGATGTCACCAAAAAATTGTGACGCACACCTTTAATAAAAACTTTTTTAATGTAAGTTAATGGTGTTTGTTATTTTGTATTCTACGAGTAACTACGCCATTCAAAAAATTTATTCTTTCATTTCTTAGGTAGCTTGGTTTTCTTTTGTTTTAGTTACCAAAAACAAAGTAGCTTGTAGTGATATTTTTTCGGGAAACTTGCCCTTTATTAGATAACGGGTCAATAGACACAATAATTTTTATTGTATTAAATTACGTTGGGTCACTTCAGGCTAGATTAGCCAAGGTGGGTACTTAAATCTAATAAAGCAGTTACTCTAATCAAATAAGGTAGCCTAGCACACCATATTCGCAATATCTGCCACGTTCGATTTAATTGAAAGTCTTATTTATTTGCTGAGGTATACCACATTCACTTAACTAACTGAGCTTTGATATTACAAAATCACAAGTAAACAATGGAATTTTGTATCGATGTAGCAGCGCGTGGGATTGACTAATGAACCAAAGCACATGCCTTACTAGGGGCCGAGCCTATTTTCGTCACCAAGCACATGTTTGTATGGCCTACGTTTCTTTGTATTCACCAATATAATGGGTATTCAGAGTAAAAGTTTCCACCCACTGCCATACCACATAATAGCAGTAGTAAGTCACAGCTGTTGGCGATCTATGGCTCGCTCTTGGTGAGCTAAGCTGCAGCTGGTCAACATAAAACAGCGGCAAAGCAAACTTGCTTGGGTTTTATAGCAGATTTTCATAAATTCAAGTTGACTTCGAAATACAGTGCTGAAACACAAAGGTTTTAAGAAAAACCTTTTTCATTCAAAACTTTTTAGGAAGGGAAGATTTTCAGTTCTTTCGTATTGATTTTGGAAAGTTATAAGCTTTTTGTGCAGGAAAATTAACGGGATTCTTAAAAATATCCAAATCCATTTGGGTAAGCCGCGGGCATCATCCATTTGGTAAAGAAATTACATGCACCTTGGAGATGGATATAGACTACATTTAATCCTTGAAAAACTATTGAGTCGTGTTCATTGTCTGTAATAAGTTACATTGATAAAAATATCATTCGTACTTAATGTCTTTAAGCTTCGATAAGAAACAGGCGGTGGGAATAATTACTTCTAGATTTTGCTGAACTTGATGTTGGAACAATGACCTCCCACGAAAATTGAGAGGACGTGGGAGGGAAAGCGTCGGTGACAAGCGACAGCTCTCGGATATTATGATTTCACAATGAACATTGTGCGTACAATGTCTTGCATGCTAATATTCTGAGGTGTACAGCTAGAGATAGGTAGGTACAAGTTCGATTTACAGTTTGAAAAATTTTACTTCCCCAAGCTCGGTCTGTGACTGGTAATTCTACCGTTAAATTAAGGCACCGTACATTTTTATTTTTCCAACAATGCCCCTGAACAGATTTATTTTTTAACTAGCTTTTTCGAAAATCTCGTAGGACTCTCTGATTTTCAGGGATAAAAAGTAGCCTATGTGTTAATCCAGGGTGTTATCTCTCTCCAATCCAAATTTGAGACAATTCCGTCCAGTAGTTTTTAGTGTGGGTTAAAGGTTGGGATGTGAATAATAATGAACCATCATCGTCGACTTTTTCAAGCACTCGTTGTCTGTTGAGCGTTTGAGGCTCTATGCAAAGGAAACTCAGTAAATAATTCACTCACTGACTGACTCATTTAAACGCCCAACCCAAACCCTTACACTAAGTAAGCTGAAATAGCTAAAATGCACAGGGGTTCCCTTTATAATCTAGATAAAAAATTAGGATTTTTGGAAATACCCACAGGATAGGGAATAATGATGATTTATATTTTTGCCGAGCGAAGTTGCGGCAATATAGAAGTAACTTAAGAAAATTACATTAAAACAGTATTGTACTTAACCACTTATCATAGTAAATCAACCCCTATTTTCCAAGTAATTAAGAGTGATAAAGATGTACAGTTTCGTAGACACGAGCAATTATAGTTTGTTTGTTAGTATTTCTTGAGAATAAATTAGAAACGTCAGTATTCGTCATGACAATGAAACCTACCCGAGAGGCTGGGAAACTCCGTTAATAACTACGAAACCATATATCACGAAGTCGTAAATAAATGTTTGGTAGTTAAACTTCTCAAAGTGTCATTATAATTGGACTTGGGGAACAGACTTTAACGAGGTGTCAAATTCGTAGTTATATATTTGCTTGTTCTTTGCGGTTTTGTGTTAAGTTGCATCAGAAATAACTGATGCACATTTTAATTTAAGTATGTAGCTAGGTATATCTATTACTAGATGACGAATGCGACTTCGTCCGCGTGGAACTAGGTTTTTTAAAATCCCGAGGGAACTCCTTACTTTTCCAGGATAAAATGTAGTCTATGTCCGCTCCCGGAATATGAGCTAACTTTGTACCAAATTTCATATAAATCGGTTTAACGGATAAGTCTTTGAAAAACCCGTGGGAACTAACTTTTCCGGGATAAAAAGTAGCCTATGTCCGTCTCCGGGATGTAAGCTAACTCTGTACCAACTTTGATCAAAATCGGTTAGACTGTTGGGCCGTGAAAAGCTAGCAGACAGACGGACAGACAAACAGACACACTTTCGCATATATAATGTAAGTATGGATTATGTGAAGCTATATAGAAGCTATAAGATAGCCTGGCTTCTTTTTCAGGGAGTCTGAGCTTCGATAACGGGCACATATTTTCAAGTTTTCCGAGCTTTATGCATTTTATAGTAGTAAGTATTTAGGTACCTAGATAAAATAATCTTTCTTACTATTAAATTCTGCTTATATCAGCAGTTTTACGGTAGGTACTGAAAATGCAAATAAGATCAATAGCGTCGGGCGTGCTGTATAAATGGGGGTGTAGATATTACTTTAGCCCGGCTCCCGATTTCTGTTGATTCAAGGAACGATTAGTTTTCCTATGCAGAAACTATGCTGAAAACATTAGAATTTTTTTCGAAAATGTGTGTAACACGCATTTTTCATTTTCTTTCACCTCCAAAAAATCAAAAACTCGAAATCATTTATTCGAAGTAGGTACTATTTGTACACCTTTTGATGGTAAGAATTGTTGGATTTGTAAGATGATATAGTGGTGATAGTAATTAATTAATTAAATTAGCGCTGGCGGCTCTTACTCTTTCGTCTCGTTTTATAAGATCATTGAGGTGTAGACTATATTATAAAGAAGATCTATATTTATGTACCCAAATCAATTTCAAAGGTGTCGTAATCCACAAGAATTTGACTTGATCGTGCACAGCAAATCCTTTAAAAGGCAACTCCTGTAATCCGCAAATAGGTACACGGCCAACAATTAGGTCCCAGTTAGTTGGGATTAGATTTGTGCAGTTGTGCTGTATTTACTTGGATACTAGAGGAGTGTTAGCTAGTGTGTGTACCTACCTATTGGGTAAGTATATGTTTATTTTTTGTTTGTTAGTTCACTCATTGTTGCCAAACATAGATTATGCTAAATGGAGGTGTCGTTGCTCATTTAATTTTGTGTTTTTTTAGAAAATAATTATGTATTTATTTCAAAGTAGTTTTTTTCCGTGACAACATTCACGTCATTTATAGCCTAATAGCACTAGGGGAATAATGTCGACCTATCAGTGAAAAGGCTTTTAGAATTGGATCACTAATTCCGGAGAGTACCCCCTAGGTTACCTACTTAGGTACATACTAAATAACAAGCTTTGCCTCTTTATAATAATAATAATGTAGGTTAGCTGATGCTTCCGTCTTTTTCCTGAGTAAGTATAAATTTTTAAAAATCCCATGGGAACTCTTTGATTTTCCGGGACAAAATTAGCCCGCGATGCAAGCTTTCTCTGTGCCGAATTTCGTCAAAACCGGGCCGTGAAAAGCTAACAGACAGACAGACAGACTTTTGCATTTATAAGCACTCAATATTCGCATGTATTACCACGCAATTTTGTTATTCAGCACACCCTACTTATAGAACACAAAAATGAATGATTAACGCTCTACGCATATCACATTCTTTTCGCAAAGAACGGTGACACGTGCTAGTATTCGGATAGAACAGATGTCAGCTAACACAAGCCAGAACAATATTATAGGAGACGATATTTTAGGTACAGAAGGGCAGGGGCGAGGCGAAGGCAGAAATATTATAGAAATAGTAACGACACCAGATAGCCTGGTCTTACAAGACTAGTCGGATAAAACCGTTAGGTACCTAACCACATTAGACCTAAAGCAAATCCGCTTTAAAAGGTATCGTAATCCGCAAGCGGTTTGCAATTAGGCCCGTGTATCCTGTCTAGGGGATTAATAGAAAGCACTTTGTTTAAGCAAATCCTATTAGAGATCGACGATGGATGTTGATTCCGCTGCCATGAATAATTGCTTATGTTATGCTTCGCCTCCACATTTCCTAAGTTTATAGGCTTACTTGACTCTCGCAGGGAGACTAATACATATAATTCTTTCAGGAATTTTCTAGAAATAGGTCCTAGTAGGGATTGATTGAGTTGATTGAGTTTATTATTATTATTTTAATAAAATATGTGTTACTTGTAAGGCGTAGGTAAAATAGTGGTGTGCTAGCTTGCAAAAAAGTAAATTGAGGGTTATTCGGTAATTTTTGAAAGTTGCAATAAACATAATATTGAAAAACTCATTAAATATGTACCTAACTAAAGTTTGTATGGCGATAACACAACGAGTTTCGAGGTTGACTCTATACCTATAAATATTCAAACTGATTGTAATTAACTTCCAATTGTAATCAGTATTCTGACAATGAATATAAAACGCGATTTACACCAACCATAAAATATTTATACAAAAGTATGCGTGACTTGAGATTTTTTTACTTATTTAACTCCCGACCCAAAAAGAGGGGTGTTATAAGTTTGACGTGTGTATCTGTGTATTTGTCTGTGGCATTATAGCTCCTAAACTAATGACCCGATTTTAATTTAGTTTTTTTTGTTTGAAAGGTGGCTTGATCGAGAGTGTTCTTAGCTATAATCCAAGAAAATCGGTTCAGCCGTTTGAAAGTTATCAGCTCTTTTCTAGTTACTGTAACCTTCACTTGTCGGGGGTGTTATAAATTTTTAATTTACCCTTGTATTTTTTAATGTAGCAACTAGCAGCAATCACCATGGAAATATTGTAAATAGGCTAATGTATATTTATAAAGGTGGGATCTCATTGCTGACTGACTAAGCCCTATGTGAATTTATAGTAAGCAGTTTCCTATGCAAATCTTCCTGGAGATCGTCGATCAGACAAAATATGTTTATTTCAGGAGGATGAATAATCGCCCGCTGTCATACCTTGCACCCACGTTTGAGCTTGTTACTAGTCAATATTATTGTTGTTACAAGACTTGAGTCATGGCGACATAAAAAAAATTAAAGAAAAAATGGTTGGAATTTCTACAATATGTTTTCCTCCTATATGTTTTTTAGGATACTTATTATTGTAATTGTGGATTATATTTATGGTGCTTCTGTTTTTGTATTGCTGAATGCTTGAGATTTCTTTTGAAATCCCAGCAACTAAGGTATATCGCTTTCAAAAATCTGGGTGCTTTCTACAGATACGGCACGCTATTACAATAGTTATTAGTTAGCATTCTAAACACTGTCCCGATTTTCAAGTGACCGTAGTAATGCAAAAATTATGATACTTAGTGATTCATAGTAGGATAGATCCATTATCATCTTCATCATAATATTGTCTTGGTGCTACCAATATAATATGAATTTGTATAAAACATTAATAAGGTAAAGTAAAGGAAGGCAAAGGAGGTTAGAACTTGAAGGATTACGGTGTGTATGGCTTCGTTACTAGCGACACTGACAATCACAAAGGGGTTAATATAATCGATATTATTAAATTAATACTCCTACAGCTGTAGTTGCATTTCTAAGGAATCACTTACCTTCAACTTGGAATAGTATTTCTTGCATTCTGAAAAAAATTATTATTTCAATCATTTTGCTAAAAGTTGGTTATTTCAATCATTTAATATTTCAATCATTTATCTAAAAGGTGGTTATTTCAATCATTTAATATTTCAATCATTTAGATAAAAGGTGGTTATTTCAATCATTTAGCTAAAAGGTGGTTATTTCAATCGTTTTTTATTTCAATCATTTAGCTAAAAGGTGGTTATTTCAATCATTTATTATTTCAATCATAGAGCTAAAAGGTGGCTAATGGCTATGAGTAAAAAAGTACCTAGATTCGTTTGCCATTATAGTCTTTGAGACCAAATCTATCGCAAATTCGATGATTCATTCAGTTTGAGCACAAAATTATTGTAATATAAAAATGCCCGATTTCGGTATAAAACTGTTTTATCATGTGAAGAAAGTCTATAAATGCGTACCTAGTTATTTTAATAATGCTGTTAAATATCATTTAATAGAGTTGTAAGCTATTAAACGGTAAAATACATACATTAACGGTGACTTTAATAATTTAAACAGTCCATTACAAGCCGGGCTGCAATCAAAAGCTTTAATTCCGAAATAGAATGCGTAGGTAATGGAATAGCAATTTGAAACGTACGTGAGGACAGGGAATCGATATTGTGGCACGCGCTACAAACTGTACCTACTTTATCTACACAGGTAATAAAATGTTACACCTGTCGTGTACTTTGGTAACATTTTATTTTGTAATGAATTTCATTTTTTATATATAAATAATCACCAGGTAATAACTTATAAAAACCAGGTAACTACTTATAAAAATGCAAAAGTGTATTTATTCATTGATTTATCGGAAGATAGAACGGAGCAATGAATCCGTGTAATTTTTCCCAAGGATATAATTTTTTTTTAAGAATATTAGCTATGCTAATCATGACTAATACTCCCCTTTCCCCTCCAATTAAGCGTAAAGCTTGTACCAGGAGTGGGTACGACAATAGTGCAACGGGTGGGGTTTGAACCGCCGACCTTTCGGAATTCAGTCCGCTTTTCAACCGTTGAGCTATCGAGGCTAATTATGTAGTAAATGACTAATTAAAGACCTGAAGAGTGACATAGACCAGGTACTTTTATTCCGAAAAACAAAGAGTTCCCATGGTAATAATTTAAAAAAAATCTAAATCCACACGAAGTCACGGATATCATTTAGTATGTTATGAATTTAAAAAATAGGCCTGGGAAAGCGACCAAATATTGAATAAATAAATGGTGCCCTAATTTGGAAAGTGTGAGTATTTAAAATGGATAGGTCTACTCCACATTTGATCACTATACAAAATAATTGTGTAGCCTATTAGTTAAATTGCTCTTTTTAAAATTAAGATTGTTATAAGTACACAGTAACACTAAGTAGGTTAGTGTAAGTTCAAACATATACCTAGGTAAAGATAATATATATTACGTATTCCCACTACTGTCCATTAGAAGAATTCTGCTCTAATTACAGAAGCCAAAACGATCTACATTTTTTTAATAATCAATTCATTAGTACAAATGAGGCACTTGAAGACATGAAACCAATATTGTCGCACGCGCCTCACTAAACAAGTTTGCTGTCATAAAATGGTAAAACGACGCAGCTGTTTGTAAACATCGTAAAACGACGTTAACCATACCTTTATGCTGTTGTGATCGCGTAGATATTTTGCGTGTTCTAAATGTGTCTTTGAGGTAACATGAAATTGAAACCGACGGTATTGAGGTCATCGGGAAGCCAAAAGACCTGTTACTACTCCTGCGTACAAAAGGCGCTAAAGCAGCCTGTACACGTAATCTGTCTACATTAATATAGTACTCTACTGTGCTACTATGTTGCTTACTCTACCCGTGTATAGCAGTTTTTAGTGTGAGGAAATATTCTTAGTAGAACAAACCATTTAAAAGTCAGCTAAGAGAAGCTCATTTTCTATTAAACTTTGTCTTACTTGCAAATTTCTAGTGCTGGACATCAGAGGCAGCCTCTAAAAAAGAATAACATTAAAAATTCGGAGAAGTGCTAGAGAATTCATCAGAAAAGTCATCAAATTTTGAAACTGGTCTATACTATGGTGGCCAGAATACAAATTAAAAGTTTCATAAGATTAATATCATCCAAATTAGAATTTTTCAAATATATTTTGACCCCGTCCTATTTACTGGGTCAAAACTTGATTGCAATATAATTAAATAACTACATACTGAATTATTTACGGGTGATTTCTCAATCGTCAATAATTGACGATTGCGTTGAAAATCTGCCAAATCCGCCTTCGATAGGTGATGCGCCTTTTTATTAAAGCCGGAAAACTGTTTTTTTAATAAATTATTTATATATTAGAACTAGAAATAGCGGAAATCTTATATCAGAATGTATGTTGCTTTGAAATAAGACATTTATACCGACATACATATATTATTATTATGACTCAGTTTGTATCCGAGATCAAAGTTAGAAGGGGACCATTTCCGTTGTGTATCATGTAAATAATACCTACTATAATAACTTTTATTGGTGTCTTTTGCCAGTTTGCTTTGTAAAAAAATGTGTGATATTATCAAGACTTTACTACTCGCACGACGAAAAAGATGAAGATCGCTTGAGTAATTTGTATTTGAGAAGTAAGAGTTCACCAAAGCTGTGTTCATGACTTGTTAATACGAATAGGTATAGTTTCGAAATGTACAAAATTATACTTCCTTGTTAGAAGTAAATCTTTAACAGAATCTATTTTAGAAGAAGAAAACTGAATCCTGAAAATTTCAGCTTTCTGTGTCATCCGAACCGAAGCTATGATGAACATTCGAAAATACGCTAATATGCACTTAACAGCACGAAAACCTTAAAATTGTATAGAATGTGATACAAAAATAGGAATCTACACGCATGTAAAGCAAGCAAAAATAATGTTATAATGCTTCATGAAAGTAAAAAAATAATGAAGTCTGATGTACGCCCTCCGAAGCAGTGTAAAGATTTCTTTCATCTCACAAGCTCGCAGCTGCTATGGTATTATAAAATTAGTAATAGTGGTTTCGTTACTAAATTACGCACTCGACTTCCATTATCATTAACAACGTGGCGTTTACTTGAAAGTGCCACTTAGAACTACTAGCTACATTATACGTGCCTTCCAACCACTCGCATAATTATTATAGTTATCGAAATGCACTAGCATCGCTTTAAAATACGGACTATTCACAGAAATTATTTCGATGTTTTTTTTTTTTGCATTCCCAGAGTATTTGTGCCTATGTACTTACCTAATGCACCCGAGTTTTTCACTTTATTTTATAGACTCATTTGTTATTAGCTAACTATGTAAAATATAAGTAAGTTATAAGCGATTAAAGTTATGTAGATAGCTGCTATTGTGTGCAATTAATTCTGTTTATTTAATACCTTGTTGATTACGATCCTGTTTTTGATTTACAACCGTTCATTTGTTCATGAACTTACTTTATATAAATAATATCTAGCCAAGTACAGAGTGGCAGACTTCACTTTTGAGATAACTTTGAGAACATTGTGGAGAATTTTCAGGTATGCATGTTTTTATTTAATTGCTTAAAAGTAAAGCGCACATACTCCGAAAAAGTTATAGGTACGTGTCCCGGACACGTACCTATAACTTTTCGGAAAAGCTGGACCCACAAAATAATAAATGAGGCCGACTAGGTCACCGCTTACTTTTTAGCCCCCGACCCAAAAAGAGGGGTGTTATAAGTTTGACGTGTGTATCTGTGTATCTGTCTGTGGCATCGTAGCTCCTAAAATAATGAACCTATTTTAATTTCGGTTTTTTTGTTTGTAAGGTGGCTTGATCGAGAGTGTTCTTAGCTATAACCGAAGAAAATCGGTTCAGCTGTTTGAAAGTTATCAGCTCTTTTCTAGTAACTGTAACCTTCACTTCAGTTATAAATTTTTAATTTACACTTGTCACTTAGGTACTACACCTAACTGGAATTGGATTTTGAGTTCACCTAAATAGGACGAAGTGAAAATTTGATACCATTTCTGTGGTCGTCTCACCTCGGGATTCGACCAAGTCGTTTCATATGACTGTGGTGAGTTTAAACAGTGTATTGTGCGGCTTTGTGCTCATTCGTTTTGTCTCTGTTCACATCCTGAACCGAGTCGTCGACCTGTGATGAAAAGGTGATCCGATTCTTTATGTTCATGTGAATCATTACATTCATACACGGTCGTTAGTTGGTTTTGTAGGTACACGTATTTGCATCCGAAGAATTTATTGTAATGTTGAAGTCGTTTGTGATTTTAAATACATTTTAGAATAATTATAATTTTTACACGATAATTCATCTATGTGAGTTTCTTTATTCCACCATAACATCTAAATGCCTGAACAAATTACCTACCTTTAGAAACCTTACAGCATCCCGAGTGGTTTTCTTGTACTTATGTGAATTTTTTTACTTTTTAGTTTATGACTTCATCTAGTACATCTTGAAGTGTTTTTATCAACACTGAATCACAAATGACAATAACTTAGATTGCGATTTTTTTTGGCACCATAGTTGTATTTTAACTGTAAGGCGAATGTACATAATTACAGTTGACACAACTGCAAAAAAGCTGAGAATATGCTGAAATATTGTACTTGAAGGCTTCTAAATATTTAAAATACGTCGCAAAAATTTTAACAAATTTTTGTTTCTTTATCAAAAATGGCTATCATAATGAATGACTAGAGTATTATAGGCACCGATATTAAATGGAAAATCTGCGTCAGTATCATTTATTATTAGTATTATGCTTTAGACATATTCATTAACCGTTCATCGGGCACAAAATATCGCCTCCCATAAATAAGGCAATATGAAATAATCTCGCGTAATATCAGATAATTACGTGTCGTTATTGAAAACATTAATTTGTTCACAATAAAACTCTTGTTTAAAAGCAATAATGTTTGGAAATTAATGAGGCATCCGGTTTTCCCCTCCACATCATAATCAACAGAGATATTTTCTTAGCAAGCGCGCTCCATCTTAGGCTGCAACATCTCTTGCCATTGGGTCTGATTGCAGCCAAGCGCTAGTCTATAAATTAAGAAAAAAAAGGTATAATACTTTTTAATTATATATGTTGAGCTATTTATGTCCTTACTTAAGCACCAGTGCAACTTTTTTCATGTTACAGTACTAGACGTGATATTATGAGCGTTGAGTTGATGAATATAATCTATTTGACAAGTTACAAAGTAATATTGTTATTTGTCTGTTGGTATGCTAAAAGTATGGGTTTTTTGACAAATAACAACGTTGCTTAAGTAACTTATCGACAGATAACAGATAGATTATTTTTATTTCTAGACAACTAGATAGATAGATAGAACACTTTATTGCACACAAAAACACATGTAAAGGATCACAACACAGAAAGAAGAAAACAGAAAAAACAATTGTGTGCAAAGGCGGCCTTATTGCTTGGAGCAATCTCTACCAGGCAACCTTTGCTGAACTAGTTTGCTAATTAGACAAGACGCAAGAGAAAAACTTCATTAAACTTTTTCGAAACTCTATTTTATTGTTTTTGATATACCTTTCTTGCACATTAAAATGGATACCTCAACCTACATACAATTTCTAGACAGATGCAGATATTCACGAAAAGGAAATAGGAAAAGTCGACATCGGACAGAACAATAATGCTACCATGAACGTATACCTACGTAGCCCAAACCCACCTATTTTAAGTTCTGTATGTGACAACCAATAGGAAAAAGGTTACAATTCAGGGTCCAGGTGACTTCCTCATAGGGTAAGGGTTATCTACTGTGGTTATCTACCACTAGCGGATACCCGGCGTGTACCTAATACGCTGTGAAAAGAATGTGCATAGTGCATAGTAAACTCTTTTCGCATTATTGCCTTTCTAATGAAACTGGTTTAGGGCACATTGGTTGGATGTTTTCTTCATATAACTGACATGAGTAGAACTTTTTGTGTTTTAGCTATTTATATTAGGATTGTTATGGATTATTATTATAAATTGATATGGATGGAATGATATTATTGTAAAATTAAAGTATTTTCTTTTCTTCTTTTACGATAATTCAAATTACTTTAAACTTGTTTTATACGATGATTAGGTACAATTTGGAACAATACAGGAACTTCAAACTTGCCAACTCTCTGCTAATACTAACATCAATAAACTTGCAAGTTAGAACACTAAGCGAAGTTCTTCCTATGGTAGTGTAGCTACTATGTTATACTTAGCTACGTTTCTAATGTATGGAATAGCTTCAAATAATATATAGTTGAGATGCGGAACTATAATTCTATTCATGCTGTGTCAGACTTATTCTGGAATATCGGCTAACTTCCGTTCTATGTCTTATTAACCCCCGACCCAAAAAGAGGGGTGTTATAAGTTTGACGTGTGTATCTGTGTATCTGTGTGTCTGTGTATCTGTGTATCTGTCTGTGGCATCGTAGCGCCTAAACGAATTAACCGATTTTAATTTAGTTTTTTTTGTTTGAAAGGTGGCTTGATCGAGAGTGTTCTTAGCTATAATCTAAAAAAATTGGTTCAGCCGTTTAAGAGTTATCAGCTCTGTTCTAGTTTTCTTGTAGAAAAGAAGGTTAGATAACCGTTAGGTTCATAATATTATGTCAATAGACAAATGTCAAGCTGTCAAGATGGACGTTGCCTAAATACATAATTATTTATTTGAAAATGATGTTTTGGAAAACTCAAATACTTTGGATCGTCGGGGGTGTTATAAATTTTTAATTTACACTTTTAATCATTAAAATATTATGGCCGTTGCTTGAATCACGAATGTTACAATTAGTTCAAGAATTAATGTTTTCGCTTTCTGCTGAATCTAACTCACAATTCAAATTATAAATGCAAAGGTGTGTTTGTATGTTGGTTTATTGGTTTGTCTTTCAATCAGGTCGCAACAGAGCACAGGATCGACGTGATTTTTTGATTTAACCACAGAAATACTGATTTAACTATAGTTAAAGATCTGGAGAGTTACATGGGTTACTTTTTATCCCGGAAAATCAAAGATTTAACTACGGGATTTTTAAAAACCTAAATCCACGCGGACGAAGTCGCGGGCGTCAGCTAGTAAGAAGTAATAAAAAGTAAGTAATTTAAGTAAGCCGAACTGAAAATACTAATACAGCTAAACATATTTTTAAGTTATGACTTACCACTATTTCAGTAATAAGTCTTTGTAAAGAAAATAGTTTAAAAATAGTCTACCTATATTTTGTAAAGGCGAATCGTAGACTAATAATTCTTCTCTATAATCTTATGTGCCAAATAAAATAGAATACCAGCTTGAGATATTGGTTGGAGATATCACAATAACACTATTTACCATTGTCGGCGTCGCGTCGTGTCGATCGCAAGAAGATCACGAATATTCGTGGCGACCAAGCAAGATCATTTCCTAATGTGTTACGAGTACGTGTAAAGTTCGGCGCCGACAAAGCTAACGGTAATCCAAGGCGGTAATATAACTAAATCACATCTAATGTACATACGAGTATAAGGCCTGGGCACATACGAAGCGTGAAACCAACGACGCGTGACGTAAGAAGCTTGGTTTAATTCACATTGATTGTGTATGTGTGGCGGGAAGTGGCTGTATGAGGAAGGCTAAGAAACGGCAGCTCGATTACGGTAAAATGAGTCACAATGTCACAATCGCAATCACCTTTGATTGGTTGAGGCTCGTTCACTATTGGCTACAATGCATTGTTGCAATAAGAATACCATAATTTCGGCCAATCACAACTATTGAGATTGTAACAATGATTGATTCAGTTTTTCACAATCGATCAGCGGGTATGGCGGTGCTTATAATAATTAATTTAACACCACCATACCCGTTATTACACCCGATCACATGTTAAAATAGATGATAATGATAACAACGATTTGTAATACAAGGTACATGAAACAAGTTACATTGCAGAGTTGCTCGGCGACCACGGTGCATGACTGCTGGAACGCGGCTCCAAGAGATGCCGATATGTAATAGATCTGTGGATAACAATAGAATATAGTCTCTGCGCACACTTTCCTTCAGCGCAGGATGCTAAGATTGACTGACGAACCAATCGCGTGATAGGACAGATACCCCCGCAGTCATGCCTCACTTTGTACTTTGTACCAACTAAATGCGATGGGTATACGTGACAGTGTTAAGTGTCGAAACCTTCATACAGTTCTTTGTATTACAAGTTCTATGATCCGAGTCGGTCAAATTGGCGCCACGCGTCGTTTCTGACCAAGCCTTTATATCTTACGACGTTCAGAATAGGACCGTGTTTTAAGATTTGCAAGGGAGATCTTGTTAGTGCTAAGACTGTTCAGTTAGCTATTGTTACAAAGTTTTGGATTGTCATACTCCAATAATAGCTTGTAACTTCGTGGCAGTCAACCATCTTACAGAACCGACACAGTTGGATAATTTTTTCCTAAATATTAATCCATATTCCAGACTATTCATACTAATATTTTGACAGCGAACGTGTATCTGTCTATCCGTTACCTTTTCGCGGCTTAACCTTTGAACCGATAGTTGAGAGCTAGTTTTCTATCTATCTGTGAAAGAATTATTTGAATCTTTAGTTCTGGATATAGTTTTGATTGGTTATAATATTAGTAAAGGTGTTTGGTATAGGTATAACTTGCATCCTGGAGACGGACTTAGAAAACTTTTTATTCCAGGAAATCAAAGAGTTCCCACGGAAGAAAAAAAAAACTCAAATCCATGCGGACAAAGTTAAGGGCATCGGCTACTTGGGTATTTTAAAGGCTTCCCTTTTAAGGTTTGTGATACCTTTACAGAGATCCTAATAGAAATACTACAAGTTAGACATAATGATAGGAATAGTGGGACCCTTTGATATACCAATATACAATAGTTTCAATTAAAGGTTACAACTCTGTTTGTGACAGGGGACACATATCCTTTCTCCTATTGAAATGTCATTTAATTATTATTATTGTCGGCTTAAAAACACAGTATAGAAAGTGTCCATGTTCCTCTAAGATACCTAAAGGTCATACTGCTCTCACTGGTTGCGATTCCTTTGTTACATAACGATAATGCCGTTAGAACCTCGATGTTCTTTCTTATTGTGAAATAGGATAAGGCAATACTAGGACTCCCTAATCGGTTTGTACTAGGTATCACATAAATATCGTACTTACATTTTTACAATTCAATACGGGTTTTATTATTCATCCCGGATTTCATGAAGAAGTTTTGTATATATTGTAATACCTATACTATAACATATTCATAAATGGAATTCATATCTTTATAATCCGACGTGATTTTTTACAAGAGGTTTTTTTTTTTATTATGATATAGGGTGACATAGGCTGCTTTTTATCCTGGAAAATCAAAGAGTTTCCACGGGATGTCTAAAAACCTAAATCCACGCGGACGAAGTCGCGGGCATCAGCTAGTAACGTAATAAAATATTCAAAAAATATACATAGGTGGAGCCATGCGTATGTCGTTAATATTTATTTTCAACAATTTCAAATATTTGTATGGCATAATCTATGCATTGTTATTTTATGATAATGGCGTTAACTACCGTATTATTCGAGTTTATAAATTTAACAAGGTGTGGTTGAAGGTACGTGGGTGGAGACAAATATTATATTCGTTGTGTTTCTGGTTTTTTATTGTTTAAGCAGATTCCTCTGCCATTTGACCTGTGTGGACGAAAGTTGTAGATATTATTGCTTATTTAGAGTGGTTTGATTTTTTAAACTTAATGAATTTTAAAATATCTTAAATTGATCTAATAGAAAGCTTAAATCGGTTAAAATAGGTCGGTCTGTTGGGCTACGAAAAGCTAGCAGACAGACAGACAGACACACTTTCGCACTTATAATATTAGTATGGATTATTTAGCTGTTTGAGTTACATTGCACCTAGATCGCTTATTTGGTGTTAATAAGTTGTATTAACAATTCCATTTCAATTTTAGTCTGGGCCCTGTGGTGGTTAAATACCACCTGTCGATCAAAAAGATAGGTGGCCAGATGTATTGTGACGTGCAGGCCTCGTGCGGAAAATAATAATCGCAATTTAATGTATTTTTATAGTTTTATACTTGGACAGGGTGTTACCCGCAAGAATATGTAACTCGATCTCTGGTTTGGCTTTGACAGTGATGGGGTGACAACAAGATTTATTTATATTTATATATATAACTAAATTATGGGATAAGCTCAGAATTAGCGGACGATGGCGAGCTATGCTGGGAATTTCTAGAGATCCGTAGGAGAACCAGAATAACCGATATAGAGGCAGAGTAACCGATAGAGGCTTTCTACAAGAGACCTATATGTCCAGTAATGACAGAGTCTGTCGATAGATAATGGTGAAGGTAAATGATGTTACAAGCTCTGAATCATCCATCATTAATAATGTAGGTAATGTGAAGTAGCGACTTCTGTTACGAATTTTGTTCTACAAGGATCTGCTTGGATATTTTATACAAGATAAATTGTAATGTGATCCGCAATAATGTTTGTGTAAATAGGTAGGTATTTTAAACAGAAAAATTTCAACAATGTAACTTCGATCATTTATCGCGAGCTTATTTCGTTCTGAAACGCAACGATTCGAGAGCTAAATAAACATGATGCCATATTCCAAACCAAAATTTTGCGAAACCTTGTTACAAGTAGGCATGATTTAAGTCGTGCCCCTATTCTTTGTTAAGATGTGGTTGGACGATATATTGACTCATGCCTAATTTTTATTTAGTTTTTATTTCGGGATAAACAACGTTTTCGTGAAATGTGCCTTTTTCCTTTGAAGCTTGAAATAAAATGTTTCATTAATGAATGTTTGTAATTTTAGTGAAAAGTGTGACTTATGGCCCTTTTCCTTCAGACCACAGAAATATAGGTAATGTTTCCATTCCGATAACATAATAATATGGTCACCAGAGTGTAATGTAAGCGATACCGCTCGGCCTCGATGCCTACCTGCCAGTATTTGCCTTTTCAACAACTTTTTGTCCTCATAAATAATGCAATTTTCATAAAATAATAATAGCGCTAATTTTGTAATTCAATACGTCGACTGAAATCGTACGACATTTTTTGTGTTACGCCGCATAAGCTAATTAAAAAGTGCGTCAAATGTGACATGAACACGAAACACATTAATTAGTTTGACATAATTAATGCAGTTAATTGCATTTCATTATAATACTAAATTAATAATTATGAAGAGTGAATTCCCAGCTGTGTTATCTCACCATGATTGTATTTACACCTAATTAGGGATTTCCTAAATGAAATGACCAGATACTTACCTATGTATTTATAAAATCTGTTAAACTTATATAGTTCTTTCATGGACTGAGTCCGGGTTGTCCTTAATTGGTATTCCGAAAACGAATCATGCAGATGTGCAATGTTGGAATCGATTAGAATAAACATCGTCTGTCGAAACAATTTTGGAGTTGACCCAAGACTACAGAATAGTTATTTTGCTGATGAGTTAATTTAGATATACGAGTAGGTAGTTACAGTAAGTAAAAGACGGCACATAGACGGACGGATATCGAAAGTTTAGTGATAGGCTAGGCTCCCGTTGACAGCCCGGGTATGGAGCTGAAAGTGCGGCCCGAATTGAGAATTTCTTCCTTTTCGAAAGTTGGTTAAAAAGACGCTGCTCCACTCTACTTATTCGAGTCTGAATGTAATGAATACTCCTGTTGCTTCGAGGTAATGATCTTTCTCTATTAAATTACCTACTGCGAAAGGACCTTGTTCAACACTTGAGCGAGTATTGCCAAGGAGACTTCGCGGTCGATCGCTTTATCGAGGATATTCGATTACATTAGCTGTTATTAGCGGACTCGAAGACTTTAATATCGATATTGTTGGGAGTTGAGCTTATATAGGTACTTACTTATTTAATTACTTACGTATTACAGTGGTGTGCAGCTCATAGAGTCATAAAAACACTACTTACCTAAGAAATAGTTACTCCATCGATGTGTTACTCTGGTTGAAATACGAGTAGCTCAACAGCTGAACAGATGAGTGAACAGATTTTCTTGGATTATAGTTAGGAACACTCTCGTGCCAAGGCACCTTTCAAATAAAAATAACTAATTCAAAATGGGTTCTTTCGTTTAGGAGCTGCGATGCCACAGACAGATACACAGATACACACGTTAAATTTATAACACCCCTCTTTTTGAGTCGAGGGTTAAAAACAATGGCGTCCGCGCGTTGGTCCGTACAAATTAAATATTCGCCCGGATTAACCTTTCGCTCGTTATCCGAACTAGCACCGGGCGTAATGAATATTTCACTGGACCATTTTATTGATTCATTAAAATAATTTGCGACTGTTGCGAGCGACTTTTTAAATGCACTTTAAATAATTATGCTGCCGATAATTGTGTTTTGGACTGCCTATTCCTGTGTTCAAAACTTAAACTGATTTGTATATTTAGTTTATTTATAACTAACAAACCGGTGATAGCCTAGTAATTAAGACGTCCTATTTGGGGGAAGGGCGTTCGAGCCCGCACCTTACTTTTCAGAGCAATGCGCACTTGCTTGCAGTTGAAGGAAAACACGGTGAGAAAACCTGCATGCCTGAGAGTTTTCCATAATGAGTACCCAATGGTGGTGGTCTCAATAGTGTGCGAAGTCTGCTAATCCGTGCTTGACTAGCGTGGTGGATTTAGTTTTGAGGCAATAGATTAACCAATAAACTATTTAAGTACTAGCCGATGCCCGCGACTTCGCCCGCGTGGATTTAGGTTTTTCGAAATCCCGTGGGAACTCTTTGATTTTCCGGGATAAAAAGTAGCCTATGTGCTAATCCAGGATATTATCTATCTCCATTCCAAATTTCAGCTAAATCCGTCCAGTGGTTTTTGCGTGAAGGAGTAACAAACATACACACACACACACACACACACACACACACACACACACACACACAAACTTTCGCCTTTATAATATTAGTGTGATGTTACGTTTTGGTGGGCGAGTCTGACACGCACTAGGCCAGTTTTTCTACAATGAGTAGTAGTTTGTTAACTATGCTACCTACTAATTTGAACCAAGATCAAAACTTTGCCCATTGAAGTCGCTTCAGTTTTTTTTTCAAATTAAGTTAGTCAGTAAGTATTGCCTTTAGGGAATGCAGTTCAAGCTTGTGATGCTCATGTCGTATGCACACGATGTCCACCCGGTTACTCTGTGCGCTCGGTTGTAATTTGGCGTTTGACAGATTTACTATTACATGTTTCGCTGAGTTGAATATTTGAGTGGCCTTTGAATTGCAAACAGCAAACTACGTTATAGCAAATACGTTCATGTTTGCTGTATTACTAACTCAAGCTATACCTGAGACTTCATCCGTGAAGGTTTATTTGAAACTAGCTGATTCCCGCGACTTTGACTGCGTGGATTTAGGTTTTTAACCCCCGACCCAACAGGAGAGGTGTTATAAGTTTGACTCGTGTATCTGTCTGTGGCATCGTAGCTCCTAAACTAATGAAGTGATTTTAATTTAGTTTTTTTGTTTGAAAGGTAACTTGATCGAGAGTGTTCTTAGCTATAATCCAAGAAAATCGGTTCAGCCGTTTGAAAGTTATCAGCTCTTTTCTAGTTAATTACTGTAACCTTCACTTGTCGGTGGTGTTATAAATTTATAATTTACACTTGTTAAGAGTTATTTGATCCTAGCTGATGCCCACGACTTTGACCTCGTGGATTTGGGTTTTTAAAAATCCCATGAGGCTCTTTGATTTTCCGACATGAAAAGTTAAATATAAGAAAATACCCATGCATAAATCACGTTGCTCCGTCACGTAATTAAACAACAAACCAACAAACAAACATTCTTTTGCATTTGTAATATGGGTAGTGATCCCGTATTAAGCTAGAGTTTACGGGATAGAAGAACCTATGTTCGTTTTCAGGGAGCATGTTTTCAAATAAAGAAGTAGGTACTTAACAACCGGTGACCCCGCCGTACAAACGAAGGAAGCACAACTATCGACCCACTATCGACCAAATCTCTGTAATTACACGTCACGCACACAAACTCAACATAAATTCTACGAAACTGGCCACTTAACACCTTCCGATACGCATTTGACACAACGTAGTGATTATATTTTTTTGTTTGACACTTCAATGAAATAATTTAATTTTAAATCGTATCGTAATCGTGCTGTGCAAATTACACAACTTCAAATTGAAGTCTAGGGTTGTCAGAAAATAAATGGGGTAATTTTGCCTAAAAATGAGCAATTTTTTTTTCATTATATTTAGACAAATTTATATTTTATTTTTGATGACAATCATAATATAACTAAGCGAAAAAGGCTGTTTTGTTAATTAAAAGATTTTAAATTGATATTGAAATTTAACTAAAACAAAACTTATTACTAAATTGTAGTACATTTAATATACCAGTCTCCGTCATAATAGCTGCATGCCAAATTTATCATGAAGTACCTAGGTACCTACGTAATTGGTGTACTTACCATGTTGTCTTCTATGTTTTTTGTAAATGTATATGTTTGTGTGTGCAATAAAGAAATAAATAAATAGGTAATCAAAATCTTACTACAT
Organism: Maniola jurtina; assembly: GCF_905333055.1. Taxonomy (NCBI): domain Eukaryota; kingdom Metazoa; phylum Arthropoda; class Insecta; order Lepidoptera; family Nymphalidae; genus Maniola; species Maniola jurtina. Next base: position 5,498,162 of record NC_060044.1, read on the forward strand.
TAATAATATTATTTAGTTATAGTTAGTCCATGATAGGTAGTAGGCACCCACCAAAACAACCTTAGCGACGAACGGAGGACTCGTCACGCGTGATGTGGTCAAAGATGGGACGCTATACGGATAGCTAGAATATTTATCTTTATTTAGGTATTTTTTAAGGTCATAAATGTCAGAAAACACAAGACAAATAAAATATGAACCCATTTTGAATAAATAACTTTGAATTTGGCTTAGAGAAAAAAAAACCGCTACCCAAGAGCCGCTTTGTGTAATTTGGTAAGAGATCTGCGATATAGGGATGTAAACTTGCCCGGTGTATAACACCAAAAGTAGTGAATAGTCTACTAACCCTGCGAGATACGCTAAATAAAATCGCTAACTGGTACATACTTGGATTATTATTAAATATTTTTAGTGAATATATTGCGTTTTTACATTTGACTTTTTAACTTTTTTATTTTTAACTGTCAGGATACGATTATATAGTAAACATGGTGATGGGCACCCTGTTAAGCAGAGATTTTCAATAAGGCCAGAGGCCCTATACTGTAATTAATCAAAATTATGTAAAAACAGAGTAGGTAAATTTTAATACGTTGCAATCGATAAATTATTATTTTCTAGCATCGAACATCCATCGATTTGTAACTATCATAATAAAGACTAAACTAATGAGATCTCATTTTAAATAATCATCGTGAAAGGGAAAAATAGGGAAAAATAGGAAAATAGGCAAATTTTCATATGTGAATGGTATCATTCCATAACGCACACATACTCATCAACTGACAGTTCCCCTGCTTCATTTGACTTTTCGGAGCATACCATCCTGAGTATTTATTCATCCAAGGTACTTAACTAAAGATTTTAACAAGGCAACAAACAGCCATACTTACGGATTTTTAAAGTTAAAATTTTTATTCCGAGAATCCTTCCTTCCACGCGGGCAAAATTGCGGACAAAAGCTAATAAGGTAGGTATAATCTATGCACGAATCAAAACGAGAACAATTGAATACACGCGAAAGCATTCGCTTGGAACTGAACGGATGCTGGAGATTTACTATTCCACTGTTTTTGAACATAGAGGCCTGTAGGTTTAGAACAAGTTTACATATCTCGACAAAGTTGTTAGATTTCGAGTATTGAAACACTAAAACGTTATCAATAAATTGAGCTGAACGTTTATGTAAAATGAAATGACACAAAACAAAAACCGGTAGTAGGTAAGTAGGTACATAGAGTAAGTCTCTCGAATAAATCTTAGCTCTAAAGCCTGAGCTAAGCTCTATAGATCTTAGAATAAGTCAATTATACTTAAAAATAGACCGCACACGAGCGCAAGATGCGCAAGAAGCGCAAAAGTTTTCAGACTGCAACTTCCCTGGCAGAGCAATGAGCGCTGAGGGTTCAATAGGAGCGAGGTCCGATACAAATAATGGCACGAGCCAAAATATTTTGATACCACAGAGAATCGACAGCATCGTTTGGGAATTAACAGGCCCCTGGTCCAGATCAGTGGAGTGGTAAATCTCCATCATCCGTTAAATTCCAATCGAATGCTTTCTCGTTTCCCAGATCCTTCCGCATATATCTAGATATTTCTATATGGCGTGTGTAGTATATTTCCAGACTAATACCCTCTCTACAAATCATATCGCTGTAATTTGGCGGTTGACAGATTTAGGTGGGTATTATTGCAAGCACCAATGCGCATGAAGCCTTGAGGCTCGACCGTTGAGTGCTATATGAATAGCAAACTACGATAATGAGGATACTCGCACTTATATCTGGTTGTTGAACATTCTAGGAGTGTAATAGGTATGTTTATTGCCAATTAAAATTATAATAGGATTTCAATAGTCAGCTAGGTTATTATTTAATAAAAAGTAAAGATTACTAGTAGGTATAAGTAGATAGGTACTCAATATGGAAAAAAAAATTACGTAATTGTGAAGAAAATATTACGTTTTTTGGCAGGGTAGCCAAAAACCGAACTATAAACATTTGAAAATGGCGCTATACATACAGTCGCCATTCAAAAAAATTATAGTCAGTGGCACTCAGGATAATATTGTCAGGATTTTAACGAGGTGTGGAATAAAGAAACTAATTTACTTACATATTATGAACCCTGAAAACATAACACTCCTTTTTGGCTCAGTCGTGTAAAAAATAAACTATTACCATCTCCAGTGTACAAGGCGCCAAAGACTAAGTAGGTATGAATTCTCTTTTCACGGTCTAGGCCTAATTTTGATGTATAAAAAATTTGGATGGATTTGGGATGGATTTGGCTTATTGGCGTTCCGTACCTCATAAGGAAAAACGGAACCCTTTTAGGGTCACTTTATTGTCTGTCTGTCTGTCTGTCCGTCCGTCCGTCCGTCCGTCTGTCCGTCCGTCCGTCCGTCCGTCCGTCCGTCCGTCCGTCCGTCCGTCTGTCCGTCCGTCCGTCCGTCCGTCCGTCCGTCCGTCCGTCCGTCCGTCCGTCCATCCGTCCGTCCGTCCGTCCGTCAGTCCGTCAGTCCGTCCGTCAGTCCGTCCGTCCGACCGTCCGTCGTGTCTGTCAAGAAACCTATAGGTCACTTCCCGTTGACCTAGAATCATGAAATTTGGCAGGTAGGTATTATAGCACAAATACAGGAATAAATCTGAAAACCGCGAATTTGTGGTCACCCGAGCACGGAACCCTTAGTGCGCGAGTCTGACTCTGATAGCTTAGAATTGGGATCTTTTACTATTATGCTTCACTATGATTAAAGCAAATTCAATCGTGTATAAAATAAGTTTACAGCATTTTTATAACCTAAAAATGGTCTGTAAAAGTAAGATTAATTAACAAGACCCATAAATTGTCCATAGCATTCATGTTAATAGTACAAAATTACAGCTATTACGCTGATGATTGCATTATTAAATGTTGAAAGGTATTTGTTATCTTGAATCTAAATGTTAAGTACATCATTCTGAAGCGAGTACTTTCCGTTCGTAGTTGTTATATTAGAGATTGTATCGCCAGTCACAAATAAATCAAGTACGGTATTCATGTCAACAACTGTGTATAATACTATTGCCCGAAAAATAATCTTGTAGATGATGGAAGTGGAAACGTTAAAGTTCATTCAAATTACTTCCGAAACACTACCAGAAATTTTTCTGTATATCGTCAAATTACTTAAAACGTCTTTAGGAGAACTAATTAGCCTAAATCATTGCCATAGTAATTGGGCACCAGGCAGGTCATGCTTATTGCATAGCGTTTGCTGTTGAAGCTGGAAAGTCCAAAAGTGGAGACTGCGTATTAATAGGGATGATGACTACTAGTCAAATCAGCTACTTTTTATCAAACGTCAGAGCGCTCGCTTTGTATGGTATGGGAGTTTGTATGAAATACACAGATGTGACGTCATACACATTAATTGACGTAATTTGATGCACTTTTTAGTTAAAACTTAAAACTAGTAACGAATGTGGATTTTACAAATTTTGGAAGATCTTTATTTAATAATTAATAAGAAATAATTTATTTTTGACCCTGGCATCATCCCCATTATTATTAGTAACCGTGCACAATGTGGGCATCCTCTCATCCATCCTAAGCATGTTGGAACGATAATATTGAAAGAGGCTGGAGGGAAATGGCTGCATGAGGAATATTAAGAGCCCGGCACTCATTAGGAAAAGCCTATATCTGGCCTATGTCTAAGGCTGATTGATGACTTAAATGTCTTTTATTTAGATAGATATATGTTCGAGGATGTAATGTTGTACACAGATTAACAGCTGTTATCGTCGATAATACTAAACATGTATTGCCTATTTAGTAACTCACAAAGTTTTTGGTTTACGTAGACCTTTGTGATTTAGTAGTTTGAATAATTTAACACTTCGTAATTAATTTTACTTTGTAATAATTAATTTAGTTGTAATGATACCTTGTAATTAATTTTAACATCTTTTAAACCTGCATTTACAGCAAATAAATGATTGATTGATTGGTTAATATTATTTGTAAATCAACCGAGACAGGGGTTGCCAGACGTGACTTAAAATGAACCAAATAGGTAAGTTTTTTAAAATTGGTATTCGTATTCAACAACCTGAAAAAATTAATTCTAATTTCTAAGTTACGAGTATCTAAGTTACGTAGAACTTGACAGGGCAAGGTCAGATGGCAATCGCACCGGGGCACCGTGCAAAAACTCCTAGCCCGGCAAATCTGTTTAATAAGACCCCTATTAAAGTGATCGCATACTATGAGGCGGCCCGCAAGTCCTCCAGACAAAGATAAGTTACTAGTTTCTTTGTAACCGCAGGAAGAAAAGATTCACTTAAAGCGCATTAATCGCAAGAATAATACACAATGCATTATTTAATAGTGTAAATATTATGTGTAACATCAGCAGCAGGATTCGGCTGCATCGCGAATGTCGAAGAAATGCTGATAAACTATGGTGGATTTCGATGTGATACAACTTGTACCTACTCTCGTGTTCTTACGGCACGCCTGATGCTGCTGACCTCACTCCCATTTTCCCTCCGTCCTTCCGCACCTATTGTGGTTTTATTGACGCTCGACGCTTCTGCCTTAAAAGTATTTTTTGGTTCTAGCCGCTTTTGGCAAAAGGACACCTTTTTCGCCTCCTTATGGGTCTTATGGATTTGGCGGCCGTATGCGATTTCCTTTAGGTGATACTTACGGGCAAAATTCTCGGCCCGAGAATGATAATGCATAAATGCCTGTTAGCAACTAATTACAAGAGCTTGAACAAATTGTTTACATCGGGTGCAGAAGTATTTGTTTCACAACTCGTTTAGAAATAATAAACAACTATTGAGAATAAGACGGCAAACAACTTCACAAGTTACAATGGTAGGAAGAGTGAGATAAAAATCATTGATTTTTTGCCACAAGCCGATATAATTATGATAATTTGAGCCAAAATTACAGCCCGAAATAGAGCTGTTGTCCTTGAAACAGATTTTGTTTTTTACGCACAATCTCGAGTTGTGACTCCACGATACAATAACGTATACGATTTAACAGAGCTCTCTCCGTCACTTACTCCATACAATCGTAGTTCCCATTTCATTTGAATATTAAGCAACCAAAGTCCATGAAATTTTGCAGACATAGTCTAGAAACTAATATCTGTGTCTGTGGTGTTTTAGATTTTTCTAAAAATATGTAGTTTTAAAATTACAGGGGTTCAAAGATTTGTATTTTTCTTTAAAAAAAGGCCCAACTTTGTGCTCGTTTTTCTAGACAACGAAGCAATTTAATGAAATTTGGAAAAACCACAGACCTAGAAAATTTAATGAATATCATGCAGTAAAAAAATTATCGTTATATATTTTATATTGTTATAATTATGTTGGAACTACGAAAACCAGAAATTACACCCAGAAATCTTGAAAATTTCGTGCTGTCTCGATTTCTGCAAGAGGGGTGGTGAGGTGCGGGGGACGACCAACCCCCGACGGTGACGGGGGGCGGAACTGACAGTCTAAACTGGTCTAAACACACGGGCCACATTTAAACTACACCCGACTCTAAACTTGTCGATAGGTCTAACTAAATACACTGGTACATTTCAACTTGCGTTAGACGTATGCGTTACCTACTCAGACGTTGCCTGTAGATAAAAATATGTCTCATGTTTGCTGGCAATAGCGCATGCATCAAACCCTGCAAGTTGCACCTATTCCTCACGCAATACGCAATTCCTCACGCAATACGCACAGCTTTAATATTATAATTTTTGACAATGTATACTATATGTAATGCCATATCACAGGTCACTCTCTGATTTATTGCTAACAATTTACTTCCAAATCAATTCCAAATGCAAAGAAATCTAAGTGTGTTCAATTCACACTGCCCAATACCAGGACCTTAAATGACATAAATTCATTGATAAATAATCATATGTTGAAAATAAAGGAGAACCCCATGTTCTCGGTATAACGTTAGATGCAAAGCTTCTATGGAACACCCACATATCAACATTTGATGGTAAACTCAACTCTGCTGCTTACACTATTAGAAAAATTCGACAGGTACTGACGTGGAAACTGCAAAAATTGTATATTTTGCCTATATTCACTGTATTATGTCTTACGGACTCTTGCTATGAGATAAAGCGATAGATATTGAGAAAAAAATGTATTACAGAAAAGGACAGGACGTGCAATTTATAATTTAAAACCGCGCGCTGCCATACAATAAAAATATAAGGAAATAAGTACCTTATTTATTATCTTATAGTAGCTTTTAAATATATTTACAACTAGCTAATGCCCACAGCTTTGCTCGCGTGGATTTAGGTTCTTGAAAATCCCGATCCTTTCATTTCCCAGAACAAAAGTTGCCTCTCCGTAATAGCCCGTCCCCGGGATGCAACTTGTTTCTGTATCACGTAAGAACATTTAAACGGATGATCCTTTTCAAATCCCGAGGGATCACCAGGATTTAGGAATGCAATTTCTTACAGCATCAGGGTTGAGGTCAACGACAAAGTATTTACTTGGTATAGATACCTTCAATATCAATTAATAATCAACACTTTTTAAATCCCATTAGCTTTAGTAGTCAGGTCCCCTGCAACATCAGGATTGAGGAGTTGGAATCCAAATTTTTTATTGAACAATGTCGCAAACTTTCTTTATCGATTAAAAAAACTAGCCAAAATTACGCAGTTAGGTTACCTGCCAAATTTCATGGTTTTGAGTCAACGGGAAGTATCCTAGAGGTTTTCTTGACACACTCGACAGACAGAGAGATAGACAACAAAGTGATCCTATAAGAGTTCTGTTTTTCGTTTTGAGGTACGAAACCCTAGAAACGTAGGAACGGCATTCCGAACCAGTGGTAAATTTTTCTGACCATTCAAAAACACTTTGAAGTTTACCTAAAAGTTTACAGGAATAAAAATTAATCATTGTATTCCATTCCATTTCATTCTATTCCATTCTGTTCAAAGATAAATAGATTATAAAAATATTTGTCACCGAAACAATACCTAATTTACGATACATCAACCAATATCAATTTTACTGATGACAATCTGACTATTACCAAAGTGAACGACTACTATAATATCTACTATATACGACTAACATAATATGTATTATAAATTGTGTGCCGTTTGCATTCTCACTAAGTTCTCATTAAGTTTGTTTTATTTGGTTAACCTTTCTGGCATTTATATTGTTATGACGTTTAATTGGCAAACAGTCTGTTTATTGGCTGAAACTCAAAAATTCAGCCAATCACAACAAATAAAATATTTTAATAATGATTGATGCAGCTTTCTGTAATCGAAAACAAAATATTTGACATTAACTTGAATGTGACAGTGATTTCCGAGTAGGGTTGCCAGAGGCCCCGTATTTTACTGGTTACTGGTTGGTATTTCAGGATACAGAAACCCGTAATTATGAAAATAAAATATGAGGCAAATAAAACTAAATATTTTTAGGGTTCCGTACCTCAAAAGCAAAAAGGAAATAGGATCAATTCGCTGTCTGTCTGTCTGTCTTTCCGTCTGTCCGTCTGTCTGTCTGTCCATCTGTCCGTCTGTCCGTCTCTTCGTCTGTCATGTGTTCATGAACAAATATTAGTATTTTCAATTTTCAAAGTAACTAAATATTAAATCAAGTGGGTTATTATATGAAAGGACTTTACCAGTACATTCTAAGACAGATTTTTATTTATTTTTATGCATATTTTTTTTAATGCATAACAGTTTTGATTTCTTGTGTAAAATGTCGAAAAAAAATACCCGAATACGGAACCCTCGGTGCGTGAGTCTGACTCGCACTTGGCCGGTTTTTTACAAATTCAGCCGGGCTGGCTTGCGAAACCAAACGCTGACGTTATGTCCAGTAGAAAGAATACATATTTTCCTTGTGCGACAATGCGTAGAATAATACCTGCGTAGCCGAAACCCACTCGATTTTGATCATGGCCGTAGCCAAAGAGGCGGAGGTTGGTTTTAGGATCTAAGCCTTTTTTTATACAAGTTAGCCCTTGACTTTAATCTCTCCTAGTGGTAATAGTGCAGTCTAATTTCTTGGCCGGTAGGGCCATACTAACCATATAACTTAGCCATGACCCAAGCCTCCCACCAGACCAGAAATTTAGAAATGGCCACTGCGTCTGGGAGACCGTCAAAAACCTAAACCTAAAATAATACTTACACTATTTCTTGCATTTGCTTACCAATTTTTTTTGGAAATATATCAAACATTTCGCGCTCGCTTCACTCGCGTTTTGAATTTGTATTACTTGGTGTATGCCCCGCAATTTCGTCTGCATGAATTTAGGTTTTTAAAAATTCCGTGGGGGATTTTCCGGGATAAAAAGCTTATGTTCGTTTCTGGGGTGCAAGTTACCTCTGAATAGTAAGTATCAAAATTTTGGTAAAGAAGTATCTTGCTATGGCTAAACTCGTTTCCCTTTCACTTATTTTTTTTTTGTATTGAACCAAAAACACTTACGCTCACTGCGCTGCGCTTTTTCATTGTTGTATTTTATTCCACTATCAAATTGAAAGGCGAAATTCAACTAACCAGGTAATTAGCCCATAAAGTTGAGCGAACGTATTTTTCCTCATGACAGGATTCAGTTCCGGCCCTGATAAAACCTCTCCCGAAATCAATTCCTGGCTACGGCCATGGTATTGATACTTTGAAGGTGGAATTACAAGTTAAATGTAATTTTAAGTTAACATGCATTTTGTTTTACAAAATGAAGAGTTTTTAAAAGCTATTGAAATAAATAAATAATCTTTTATTTAAAACCACATTGCAAACACAGTTCACCGATCAAGACCCGGCAACATACAGAGAAAAAATACAAAACATACAAATAAACTGAAATATCTAAATAAGCTTTCAGAGAGAACCACCGCCTACCTATTTCTTCAAATACAATAATAAACAATACAATAATACAACAATATATAAGAAACAATGTCTCCCGTAAACAAATCTAAACCCCGTATTTTTGATGGTGGTAGCCTGTAAATCTAAAAGAGGCAGGTGGCAACCCTACACCTACCCTACACCTAGACAGAATGAAAAATTTGTTTTCATTACTCGGCAGGCCTACTGCCAAAGTTTGACAGAAAGTGTGGCGGTAGTTGTGACCTCTGATTGGCCGACTCTCTTTCACTATTTGCTAAAATTGATGATTGCAACAACAATTTTTGCTTTTTTGTAATCGAAAACAGAACACGGACGTCAAACAGGTTGACTAATTGCAATCATTTCTGACCGGCTAACATTGTTCCGCTAGTGGCTCAAACTCACTGTCGCAGCAAGAACATGGTAAATTCAGCCAATCCACAGCAATTTGAATTGGATATCACAAATGTACCGATCTAGGAACCGAGAATGCACGAACCAGGGCAAATAGAGATAAGAACAATAATATCATACGTAGGAAATCGACGGGGGCTTGTTGACAAGTATCCTCTTAACATTTAGATCCGCCATTTTTTCCGAATGAATATTTTATATTTTTTGTACCATTATTTGACATAAATGGAGTGATAGCCTAGTTGTTAAAACCTCGGCCAACGAATACGTTTGTTCCGAGGTTCGATCCCGGGCACATATTACTAACTTTTGGAGTCAATAAGAAACGTATGAGCGTTTTATGCAATTAAATATCACTTGCTCTAACTGTGAAGAAACAAATTGTGAGAAAACCTGCATGTCCGAGAGTCCTTCACAGTTTTTTCAAAGACGTGTTATGTCTGCCAATCCTGCGTTAGGTCGGAACTTAATCTGGAACACTTCCTTGTGTACCTTGATTAAATATTTTACTTACATAAATTTAAAAAAAAAAAACAGTCGGCCAGTGTGGTAGATTATGGCCAAACTATCTCATTCTGAGGTGAGACCAGAATAGAATAGAATAGATTTTTATTAAAATAAACTTTTACAAGTGCTTTTGAATCGTCAAATAATTTACCACTGGTTCGGAATGCCGTTCCTACTGAGAAGAACCAGCAAGAAACTCGGCGGTTGCTCTTTTCAATTGTTCAATTTACAATAATATTCTATACTATACAAGCAATTGCAGACCCGCGCATTGCTGGAGCGAGTCAAATCCATGCTTTTTTATCATTTACATAATCTTCGATTGTGTAATATGCTTTTGCCAGGAGCATACTTTTAATGGATTTTTAAACTTTTGTAAAGGCAAGTCTAATATTGACTGTGGACTGTGGAACCAGTGCTCAGTAGTGAGCTGGGTTGATGATGAAGACGATGATGATCATCGTTATACCGGAATCCTAAATTATTAGCATGGCGTCATGGTTTGGCCGGTAGGGTGGTAACTAGCCACGGCCAGGTATTCTGTGCCACGGCTGAAGCTTAGCACCAGGCTAGACGGGAGACAACTTAGAAATTATAAATTTCGACTTCCGGGAATTGCACCCGAGACTAAAGCGCTCTCACCACTGCGCCAGGGAATCACTATGATATTGTTAGCTCGTAGCTTCATTTGCTTGTTTTTCTTTCATTATAAGGGGAAAAGCAACAGCAAAAGGGCATTGTTGTTATGTAAGAAATTGATTTTTGGTGTTTTGTTTTTTTCATGTCGTTCAATTTTATACGGTTGAGGACTGACGTTATTAATTTGTTACCTTGAGGTATAATAATAATAGCTTTTATAATTATGAAATTATTGATTATGAAATAATTAAATTAACACAGTTTATGATTGCGTTTAAAATAGCTATAGATTTTTTGTTGTTTAAGCGTAGCAAAGTGCTACTGGTGCTACGCTTTGACAATACTTTCAAATATTACCTACTGTTTTTGCGAATGTCAATTTAACAGTAGGTGTATTATCGACTAGCTGATGCCCGTAACTTCGTCCGCGTACAATTTGTAATTTCACTTGAAATCAAGAAATTTTCTCGCTACTGCGAAAGGCGTATTGCCGAAAGGCCAATCGCTAGTAAAAAACGGAACTCCAAGAATATCATTAAGACTACTTTCATATAATTTTCCATTCCCAATTTTACCCTCTTATGGGTGAATTTTTGGGAAATCCTTATTACCTGATGGCTAAACCCTAGAAGAAACCTTCCAAATTTCAAGTTAATAATAACACTAAATAAAGTTTTCCCATACAAACTTTTATGGCCTGTTCTACCAATTTTCGAAAACTTATTTAAGAGTTTTATTTGAAAGTAATACCTACTTAAATGCCGATTTTCATGGTTGTAACTTTATTTAGATGCTAAAAATCACGCTTAGCTACTGAAAATATACGATTACACGTTTGATATTACGTAGGTCTAGGTACCCAACGGGAGTCCAGCCAACGACATAACTTGTTCTTCGACTTCATATCACAATACCATCGTCGAATTAATGAATATTATTCTCTTTATCAACAAAATAACAAAATAAAGACAAAACCGGGGGGAGGCCTTATACCCAAATATGGGATCCTTATCTAAATTTAATAGTGATTACCTACGCAAACAAATAATTACTCAATAATAATATATGTATATAGCAATAGATATAAATGTAGGTATATACTAAGTAGTTTTAAACATTTGTAAACTAACGATTTTATCAACTAACACTGTTCAAAACATAACATATGAACACACACACATATAAAACACAATTGTACTTACTAACAAAACTAACATAAAATAAAGGTAAAAATTGTAGAATAAATAGCTATATAGTTGTAAGAAAACCTATTGTACTTAAAGATAAGGAGTAAATAAAGGCTTAATAATAATAATAATAAATAATTCTCTTTATCACATTGATAAGTTCGTAAGTCAATAGAATTTGACACAAAACGATATTAATAGCGATTTCTATCTCGAATTTTTGTCTTCCGCATATCATCAATTAAAATGTTTACACGTGGATGACTGACGCAAGGCGGATTCTTATAAACCGGTTCCCACAATGGTTTTGTTGGAGAATGAAGTTCGGTTAGCGCCACACACACCACTTTATATTGATCCCTGTCTAAGAGTGAAGCCACACGATGCGTTTCCGGCGCGTTGCGGTGCCGCACCGCTGTGGATTTGAGTTTGGGCGCCACACGGGCACTACGTTGCTGTGCCAGCAAAAAGTAAGGTGTTGCAACGCACTACCCCTCCCCGCCTCGTCTCTCTGTCAGACTCTGTCTGAACTCTCTCTCCCAAGTCCGTTGCGTGTGCTGTGTAGCACTGTTCGACGTCGTAATGCATCGTGTGGCACGGTACAGCGATTTCTATGTAGGATGACGCAGCGGCACTGCACCGCTAACGCAACGCATCGTGTGGCTTCACTCTTGTCGAATACATAAGTACGTGTGCTTGCGGTTGCTTCACCACGCCCAAATAACCACATTATGGAGAACTTAACGTGGTTATCTTGGTTTCCCGAATTGTGGTTACATTTTACATTGCGAGCAGGACGAAAATTTAAAACGAATCTTTGAAACGAATGTCTGAATGAAGGTAAAATAACCAAAGAATTTTCCGAAAAAACAATATATCTATAAAAAGCAAATTACTAGTAGGTATCGGCTTCATATGGGTATGATTAATGTAGCGTTGTTCTTAATTATACACGTAGCTACGAGTATGTAGATAAGGATAAAGTTAGAATTTCTTTGGTCCTACCAATTTTGTTTTTAAATATGGTTAAGTTTCACCATTTAAATGATTTATTTGTATTTAATTATGAAAACAAGAAGTACTTTTATGAGTTTCTCCGCGTATAGTTGACAAAAACAATGGCATATTTTCTGGAATCGCGATCGAAAGATTGAAACAAGCACTTTACGATATGCTTTTTGATTATGATTTAACATGACGGAATGCAGTCCTTGGGATAAAAAGTAATTTAGCATTTTCAGAAGTCCTTGTAGAAAGTACTCGGTAGAAAGTTTTGATTCACCAATGTTTTTTGAACCAATTTGAAAATAGCTGCCACCTTAGTCATTTGGAATATTGGAATTTCTAGTAGATAATTTCTACGAATTTTAGAGTACTCACCTAATGTGAGTTTATATAGAGTTTATGAAGGTTTATGAATAGATGATGTAGAAGAAGTGCCTATAGTTAGCCGGCAACGCATTGGTAGTAGAATAATTAGTATTATGTGATAAATAGTAGGTAATTCTAGGCCTGCAGCGGTTCATTTATAGTTTATTAAATATTTAATAATTCGTATTAAAAATAAAAAATAATTGTAGTGTACAAAATTGTCACCTAGGTCTAAACACTTCGGTTTTGATTAATTAAATCACATTAATTACGACAGTAATTTTGTAAACTGGCAACATGTTCTATCTCAAATTGTTGACGATTTCACTTTGTACTATTTCGTACCGCATATTGTCACAGTTCAAGACGGTTATCTAGCTTGGAAGAAAAATTTGAAATATCACGCACACTAGCGAACCGATAATGCAATGGCAGGCGCACGCACCTATACAATCACTATTTAGCCGAAGGAAACAAGTTATTGTCTTCATCCTGTAGAATTGTTAAAATTGAAATAGTACCGGTTGCCAGTTCACATTCGATATAGGTATTCTATCAGTCAGTTTTTCGTCACGACAATAAATCTTTAACAGTTTTTGTCAAGTGATTAATTAAAGACTTAAAAGACAAGTTTCGTTGAAGCAAGGTTTAATTTAACAATCATGTATGGACATTGAACCGAGCGCAAACAATTGTGTTCGCGACTGTCCATCACGCTTTACATTGCCACAAGTTTGTCCTCAAGGCGATATCTCGTTTTGAGCATAAATGATCGTAAAGGCTTGGGCATACATAAGGCGGTACGTCAGCGCGGTACGACGGTAACGCTACCCACCAATGCAATGTGGCTCAAAGAAGTTGTGATCAATTTCATAAAGCCATCCAGTGTACTTGAACAACTTTTTGAACTAGTCGAAGACGAACTATTAGAACCGAACTAACTAAAACAAAGCAGCCAGTATTAATAGCGTAGCCATGGCTACAGCGACCAATTAGTTCTTCCACGATTATACAAGTGTGCACATTATCATATTTTAAACTGGTCGCTGCGGCCTGGTCGCTTAGTGTGCGCTAGATTCTAGTGTCTATGCCCGTGGGCGACGGGCGACTACGTGTAGCGAAGTCTCAGGGTTTGAACAAATAAAAACATGGTTGACCTACCTACGCGTGGTGGCAATTGAACAGTTGAACGTCAAACTGAAAGCGTGAAACGATTTGTAATATAGTGGATTGTAAACATTGGACGACATAATTAGCTTCCCAAAATTAAAAGATGCTCTCTAACCTAAAAGCTTATCACATATTTTATTATTAGAAGGATGGCACACAATGCTGATGAACAGTGCTAAAAGTACGTGACTGCAATAGCGCGCGTCTTATCGCTTGCAGCACTGTATGAACGCTTTCATTAGTTCAATATCACAACTTCTACGAGCACTGAACATGTTTCAGTTGCGCGTCACTGCCGCGTTTTATCCTTCCAAGCCTTTAACGCTTGTTTTTGTGGTCCATTCAAGAAGGCTGACAAGCGTCGCGTGAGACAACTCGTCTTGCTCGCACTGTAGAATATAAAGTGATATTGATTTACAGGTTCTTTGAAAATTTAATTTAAAATAGTAAAATTATTGACCCTAATCATCGCTCTCGGTTATCCATCATCATCATCATCATCATCATCACCATCTCTATCTTTCACCTGTTGCCTACTATTGAGGACGACTCTCTTCTAAGATTGGGAAGGGTTAAGGAAATAGTTCACCACGCTAGTATGCTAATTGGGAAACTTCACACACCTTTGAGAACATTACGGAGAACTCTCAGGCATGGCAGATTTTCACGATGTTTTTTCTTCACCGTTAAACAAGTGATAAACGCATTGTAACACCGAGAAGTGTGATATGAATTGCGATTCTTGTCATTCATCAGATAAAGTCATATTGAGTTAGACATACCATTATTCAAACTACTCGACTATCAAACTTAACATAGACAAAAATCTTCCATTAATTACAGTGTGGATGTGATAAATTATCATCATAGTGAATATACATGTGATATGCGATTTATGACGTATTGTTCTTTGTTCTCGTTTTTTGGAGTCGAATTTTTAGAGTTCCGTACTCAAAGGGTGCCAACGGGACCCTATTACTTACGCCTGCGTCCACCGCCCGTCCGTCGGTCCATCCAACCGTTCGTCCGTCCATCCATTCGTCTGCCTATCAGCGCGCTGTATCTCATAAACCTTAAAAGTTATAGAGGAGAAATTTACACAGAATGTGTATTTCTATTACCACTACAACAACGAAGACATAACAAAAATTTCAAAATACTATAATAAAAATAAAAAATTAATAAAAAAGTCTTATTTCTTGTACGATGGTACGGAACCCTTCAAGTGCGAATTCGACTCGCACTTGACCGGTTTTTTAGTAATACAAAGTGCCTTGACCTCAGCGTTTTTGCCTTCATTTGGCGATCTAATGGCCTTGGCTTAGCCTTTAAACATTTCCTCAATTAACGATAAGTCCAGTGCCCTGTTGCGATGGACTTAAGTGTTCATTTCCCATGACCAAAAAGCAGCTGAGACTCCAACAAAAAACTAGGCTTAGATAATAATAATTGCGCCGTTCAAAATGTATTTTTTAAATTGATGGTTTTTTTACGCATAACTCATGCGTTTTGATAAGAGTACCATTTTGTAGAAGAGGTTATTATTGTATTTAAATATTCTATTGGGTTATGGGTAGGTTGGGAGTGGTATTTGTAGCATTTAAATGGGAGTACGCAGAAAAAGTTTAAAAGAAGATTGCACACGGTTGCAAATCCGCGAAGACACATTTGCAAGAGGGAAAGATGCAAAGTTTTTAAAATCCTGAAAATGCAACTGAGGTCAGCCGAATCGGGCGCGCTGTAAATTACGTCAGCAGAAGTTATTTCAACTTCAATCATCAACATTTCTTCGATATGATAATATATGCGAGCGACTCCTGCTGTAACGTACTTCAGTAGGTAGTTACTCGCGCCTCTTTCAGGTGGAATCGTAGCATTCCAACGCAACCTTGTACTTAGTAGGTAAAGTATGCTACGTTTCTTATAACTGATAAGATACGTGCGCACGTAATCACATACAAAGTCAAAATCTCTTAAACAAGTGTAAATTAAAAATTTATAACACCCCCGACGATCCAAAGTATTTGAGTTTTCCAAAACATCATTTTCAAATAAATAATTATGTATTTAGGCAACGTCCATCTTGACAGCTTGACATTTGTCAATTGACATAATATTATGAACCTAACGGTTATCTAACCTTCTTTTCTACAAGAAATCTAGAAAAAAGCTGATAACTCTTAAACGGCTGAACTATTTTTTTTAGATTATAGCTAAGAACACTCTCGATCAAGCCACCTTTCAAACAAAAAAAACTAAATTAAAATCGGTTCATTCGTTTAGACGCTACGATGCCACAGACAGATACACAGATACACAGATACACAGACACACAGATACACACGTCAAACTTATAACACCCCTCTTTTTGGGTCGGGGGTTAAAAAAGTTTCGCTTCGAGTTCACTTTGTTTACCTATCGCAGAATCAAAAAAAACGTACCTAACGAAGTGCTCAAATTATTCTTTGTAAAACTTATTATACAAATAGACGTACACTCCCAATCGTGAGTGAGTAGGATATTTTCACGGACAATTTTTGACCTCCGTAAGCTCATTTTGTGTAATTTTCATCATAGTACGCAACGATTTTATTATAGTAAATTTTATGTACTTGCATCAGAAGTTCACAGTCTTCTAGAACACATTAGCTGTGCTTCATGGCTTCATAAATATTGTATGAAACTAACTTTGCACTGATTTATGTAAGTCATCAGTATAATGCCCGTACATATTATATAAAGTTTCCTTAGGTATTTACTTCCTGTATCTTCAATATCTTCTTCAAGTCTTCTAATCTTTTTCAAGTTTTTTCCTTTCGTATCAAAGGTTTGGAAGAATAAATATTTCTTTTTTATGTAAGTACACAATTATAATAAACACATACACTGAACAGAAATACAATGAATCTGTACTATTATAAAGAGGTAAAGTTTGTAAGTGTGTTTGTAGGAAGTAATGTTTGGAACTACTGATCCGATTTGGAAAATTCTTTCACTAGTAGAAAGCTACATTATTCCTGAGTGAGATAGGCTATATTTTATTTTCAAAAAAATTAGAGATCCCTACGAAACTCGTAATAAGCTACCCGTTCGAAGCCCGGGCGGGTCGCTAGTATAATATGTTTGTCTTAATAATTTGGCTCTGTTGTTGTGACTTAATCTGGATATAAACATACATACATACATTCATAGACTGCTAAAATCATAACCCTTCCTTTTGGCTTTGCCGCAGTCGGGTAAAAAAAACCAATTTGCAAAATGTCAAGTTTCTAGATCCAGTGATTTGAGCTGTAGGTACATTGTTATGTCAGTCAGCCAGTTTCTTCTTTCGCACACAGAGATTTCCGTCGTAAATAACACAATATGTCACATACATTTCGTAGAGCTGTAGGTACACTTTAACATTTAAATTCCATTGTTTCCCGAGGGTGGATCGTGAGCAGATGCCAAGTGTAATGGCGCGGTATTTAGCTGGAGATACCGGGATGCCGGCACTTACATACAATCATGCCGTCAAAGCTACGTGGGAAGCATCTGCCGATCAACGATTGAGCGCTCAGCGTGTACATATAAAAGTGCACGTGATTTATATACGGACAAATTGCTTTATTAAAAGGAAAGAGTAACGTAATATTATTAGAAGTGATTTTTAGGATTCCGTACTTGAAAAGGAAAACGGACCCCTTATAGGATCACTTTGTTGTCTGTCTGTCCGAATGTCGTGTCTGTCAAGAAAACCTATAGGGTATTTCCCGTTGACCTAGAATCATGAAATTTGGCAGGTAGGTAGGTCTTATTGCACAAGTTAAGACATTTGAGAGACCTCCATTAAATGGATGGACAGCAATCGGTACCTATCTATCATAAGTGTAAAGAAGTCATGTGATCGCCCAGACAAAATCTAAGAGGCTCCAAAGAGAACACTGAAACTTGGCCATTTCATGGAGGATTATTATTACTATTTGTTAAAAGGATCTTCACATACCTACGTAAATACACGGATCAACTTCTCCCTGTTCAGGCGTAGGCTGGCGTGTGCTATTGTGTCCGGATTTACTCTACAATAACTGTATGACAATATAATGCTTGTCCTACATTATTGCCCGACCCGTCTAACTTATTGTCCGACAGTATAATATTTGTAATGAGCCACGAATATACGATGTGTTATGATAAACTATATTCATTGGTATAAGCTTAGATTAAGGAACAGCCAGCATATAATATACGTCAAGGAAGGAATATATATAGAAGGAAAATCTCTTAGTTTCACGTATGATCGTACCTATACGCCCATGGTTTGACATAAAAATAAAAATATTCTTACTAATAATCCGGCTCTTCATCAAAAGCGCTGTGGCGGTCAGCTTTGCGCTGTCCAGACGTTTAGAAGTTATAATGGAATAAAAAAATTCACATACATACCTACATAAATCCTGAAAACTTTATATTCCTTTTTAATCATTAACATAAAAACCAAAGAATTTGTCTGCATAAAGTTCAGAATTCTGAATTTATTCCATAGTGCAGCTCTAGCATTGTGCTGTATATTTGTCCTAATCCCCGAGCTCGGGTATGCTTTGACACTTCTATTCCTAATGTATAATTATAAAATATAAACCTATTTTTAACCCCCGACCCAAAAAGAGGGATGTTATAAGTTTGACGTGTGTATCTGTGTATCTGTCTGTGGCATCGTAGCGCCTAAACGAATGAACCGATTTTAATTTAGTTTTTTTTGTTTGAAAGGTGGCTTGATCGAGAGTGTTCTTAGCTATAATCCAAAAAAATTGGTTCAGCCGTTTAAGAGTTATCAGCTCTTTTCTAGTTTTCTTGTAGAAAAGAAGGTTAGATAACCGTTAGGTTCTTAATATTATGTCAATTGACTTTATGTCAAGCTGTCAAGATGCCTTCACTTGTCGGGGGTTTTATAAATTTTTAATTTACACTTGTAAATTAATTCCCACGACAACAGGATTGTTAAATTAATTAAGTAATTAATACGTAAACTGCTTCATTTACCTATTTGAGGTTAATAAAAGTAAAAAGTTCGAATGTTGAAATAGTGTTGAATTTCAATGGATTACTGATTTACTATATTGTGGGTGTGGAAAATGAATTTCACAGAATATATTTAGGTAATATTTTAACTCAGGAAGTACCTACCTGTCGCCCACCTGATGTAAACATTTAAGTAGAATTAGCAGACTTAGTTTGTGAGCTTCTACACAACTTATAATTTTACTTATTTACGTACTTACTAATTTTATCGAGGAAAATAAAAGAA
Source organism: Maniola jurtina (assembly GCF_905333055.1). Taxonomy (NCBI): domain Eukaryota; kingdom Metazoa; phylum Arthropoda; class Insecta; order Lepidoptera; family Nymphalidae; genus Maniola; species Maniola jurtina. Next base: position 5,517,649 of record NC_060044.1, read on the forward strand.
TCCCCAAGGAATTTCTAAAAACTTAAATCACACGGATTTACCTGTATAATCAAGGATATCATCTAGTATAAAAATAAGTACAGTAGATATACGGGAGAGCTATAATATAATTGACATAACAGAAACTCTATACATGAACTCTGAAATTTCCCGCGGTCTCTAATTAACAGAACGTTTCACCCAAACCACTAAATTACAGTTTCTAACACTTAGTAGCACTTATCTAATACCACAAATTAGCATTCACCGTCATTAGCATTCATTTGCGTTTAGCTTACAAACACTATTTAATTGAAATGTTACGTTTGTGTTTGGGTATAGGTGCCTAGATTTACATTCCCCTAAAATTAAGCCTGTAAAGATACAACATTTAACTTTTCTTTAAAATTATTTATTTCTATGGTGTTTTTAGGCCATGCTCTCATCGGTCAGTAAATACTTCTAACATTCGCACAATATTTATAAGCAGAATAAGTAGTAGGTATATTTATTATTAATTAGTTTATAGTTTTGATTAGATCTGATGGTCTGGATAAAGATTTTTTTGTACATTTAAAAAGTATATTTAGCTGTATCGAATAAAGTATTAGTTGTAAGAACACATATTCATGTATTTGACGTATATTCAAATGTAATGGCAGTTCATTCAAGATGCCTGAGTGCGCATAGTATTCAAGGAATAGTTCCTGCCCGCTAAATATTCATAAATTCAAACAATTTGCGCTCTGGAGTATAGGAGGGTCGCAACTCGCAAGCGTGTTATTAAGATTTCAACTTTAGAGGCGGCCGCGCTCGACATCGGTCACTGAAGTTGAATGAAAGTTCAGAACAAGTTGACTAATATCACGGTTTGTAAAGACCGAAAGGAATTGCATGCGTGATAGGGTTCAGACGTGACGGTACAAACACTACGGTACTCAGCGTTTGAATAGCAATACAAATAAGGTGTTGGAATGTTCTGACAGTCAATTTATCTTTTGACGAAGCCGAGACACGATAGCATGTGTCTCTCGGCGGATAATAGCCGACGATTTTATCGGATCGGGTGTGCGGAATGTTTATTACGGGCGCCCACGCGACCAAATCAGCGACACGGAAGGGACAAATTGGTTGTCCCGCGGTTCAGGGAATGCTTATGGGGGCTTCGATAGTGAGGTCACGTAATTTGGGCTGTATGTCGGTCGGACGCTGTCGGTCGCTAGCCTGCGTGAAATATTTGGTAGCGGCGGGCGCGGCGAACGGCGAGCGATTTGCATACAATGAACCGGCACAATCGAGGGTGGGTCCGACTCTGACTGGATCCCGGGCCCTGCTAACATTTCGGAAGTACCGTTTTTGTGCCGTCCGATACTATTGATGCTGTTTTTTGGAACAAATTAAGCAATATTTTTACAAACTCTCCGCAGGTACAACAACTAAGTACATTATACAATTGAAAATCGACGAAGCTTTTTTCCTCTACTTTATCCTAAGGATCGTATCCATACATGATTTGTAGACATTGTTGTTATACATTTGAAGTGCACAATGATGTTGTTAGGTAGGTAAAAGCAGTGTGTAATTTTTTATTAGTAAGTTTTAAGATAAATGCTTATCCATGCTTATTTAATTAATTGGATGTCTAAAATATGATTATTGTGATTATGGTTCTATATTTTGATTTTTCTGTTTCAGATAGAATTATAAAAATAGTTTAACAATTTAAGCTTACTATAAAATTACTTTTAAAGCTAATTAAATAATGAATATCAATAAGTAAACGTAGTATAACGCATTCAAATGAAATGAGCGTAAAGTGTAGCCGACAATAACGATATACAATCTCTAAGAGTTATCTAATCTTTGCAATAGTAAAGGATTTTAGAAGCCGGGCGGTATCTAATCGAATTAGAGAATTAAACCTTTTTGAACCCATCTCTATCACATTAAGGGACCACCCCGGAGTTAACACCGTATCGCAGAGCAAAGATTAATGTCACAACAAGATGGGAAAATCATTAGGTTTTATAACATAGTGCGAAGCGTGTTTATAATATGGCTTTAATATACCCGTAGCGTATTTGTATTTAATGTATTTAATATAGCCTTTTCCGCAACTATCGTAAGTCATTTTGAAGGTTTACATAACATAAAATAACTTGATCATTAACTAATTGTTATCTATTTTCGTATGTGAACAGAGAGTGCTTAATGATGCAAGCGACTCCGTCCGTGTGGTATAGGTTTTTTAAAATTTTCCCGGAAACTCTTTGATTTTCCGATATAAAATTAGCTTCTGTGTTAATTCTGAGTATGAGCTATCCCCATTCCAAATATACAATTAGGTTCGGTCATGGCGTGAAGGTGTAACAAACATCAAAACACATTTAGGCGCCATCTCCACGGGCGAGGGAAACGCAACGAGTCCGAGCTACTATTGGCGATGGTATCGCTCTGTGGAGATTGGCCTATAAGAGTTGTAACACATTTGGTGGTCCGACGAGACTATCGTCGCGCCGCCGCCTAAGTGCTGATTGATTTGGTCGACTGAACACATTTCCTCTCCGCTCCTTTTAGGTGGAAACCGGGGCGATGGCACTTTTGAAAAAACCGTCCAAGTGCGAGTCAGCCTCGCGCACTGAGGGTTCCGTACTGGGGTATTTTTTTTTCAACATTTTGCACGATAAATCAAAAACTATTATACATAAAAATAAATAAAAATCTGTTTTAAAATGTACAGGTAAAGCCCTTTCATATGATACCCCACTTGGTATTTAGTTATCTTACTTTGAAAACTGAAACACACTTTAATTTTTTTAAATGATGTAACCACGATTTCGCGGTTTTTATATTTATTCCTGTACTTGTGCTATAAGATCTACCAACCTGTCAAGTTTCATGATTCTAGGTCAACGGAAAGTACCCTATAGGTTTTCTTGACAGACACGACGGACGGACGGACGGACGGACAGACGGACGGACAGACAGACAGACGGACAACAAAGTGATACTATAAGGGTTCCGTTTATCCTTTTGAGGTACGGAACCCTAAAAATCAGGAACAGTTTCCACGCTAGTTTAGTAGCTAGAAGTATAGGTACATCGATGGCTAGAAGTCGAATTTAATCCATTACTTCCTTACTTTATTATTATTGCTCGAATAACAATAAAATGGGAAGAAGATATTCAAATAGGATGTTTTTAGATAAGCAAGAAAACATTACATTTAACTGTAAGATTTAATGTAACTAACTGTTTAACATATTCAATTATGTAGATGTTAGTGTTGATGTGAGGTAGATCATTAAGTTCTAATCCATTAGCTTCTTGTCTGTGTTTATTACGATCACGAGCTAATTCTAAAATATTATTTTAGAATATAGTTAAGTACTAGCTGTGCCCGCGACTTCGTTCGCGTGGAATAGTGACTTTTCGCGCTTTATTATAGCCACAGACGCTCAGGCGCGAGGCGCCGTGATTCTTTAAATTGACATAACTTTTTTATTTATGAACCGATTGACATGAAATAAACACTAAATCCTAAGTGAAGCTTACTACAATATATTAGTGAAAACCGTATCTAAATCGAATAAGCCGTTTCTGAGATTAGCGTGCACAAACACACAGACAAACAGACAAACAGACAAACAGACAAACAGACAAACAGACAAACAGACAAAAAAAAATTAATTACAATTTCGGGTTCGGCATCGATATAATAACAACCCCTGCTACTTTTTTTTTATATATTTCCATTGTACAGACACCACTTTTCTACAATTTTATTATATGTATAGATAATAAATGCCTCTCTTATTGAGAGTTACATTGTTGTTCCGTTTGCCGTGGAGAACCTAGTTGCATGGAGTCTTAGTGCTAAAAACTTTTTACGAGACATTTCACCGCGTTTAATAGCCTCATCGGGTGACAGAAGGGCTGGCTCATGTTTTGCGCAACGGATTAGCCTGGCTGTCCAGCGTGGAAATGCAGCCAGTATTCTTGGCACCATTCCACGCGGGCTTGATTTGTATAGTAATTAAATAAGAAATATTAGAAAATTAGATAATAATTAGAAAAAAAAACATTTTAATTCATTTAGGTGGCTCAGACGTCTAAAGTGCATTGTTTTCTTCCGTAGGTCATTGTTTTTATGTAGGTAGGTACAACCTACTCTTAAGTATCTTGAAACATTTTCTCCCAGATCCTTGCCTCCCCTGAAGAGGGTCCATATCTTGATATTGAATAAAGGCGCAAGTTAATTCACACTAGTAACACATTTTATATATTTAAAACTGTGTAGTGGTAATTTATTGTCATATAATTACTTATAGGTAGTAGATATAATTTGTATGTAATATACCTACTCCGCAAAGTAAATTTACTAATCCTACACCTAAGCTCGTGTCAGTGAAGCTTATGGAAGTTCTCAGACATGTCTCAAACTTACTCCGAAACATCTTGTCCTGTTGGTTGAAGTGTTTTGATGTTGATATCTATGTAATTTCTAAGAAATATCTAGTAAAGAACTAATGATATTAATTATTTATCCTCTTACGAATATAAAGTGTTCCGAAGAAGCTAATTGAATAAATTATTTTTGATTGAATTTAATAGGTCTCATTAGGTAATTTACCAAAAAGTTACTAAGGGAAGGAAGTCGCTGGAATACTCAATTATAGTAGGTACTCGTACTTAGATCATGTCATAATGCGCGCTCAACAAGTACAAAAATGACCTGCCTAAGACCTTTTCCTATAAAACCTTATAGCCATCAATTTGTCACTTTTTAGGGCAGAGCAGAGAGCTAGAGAGCAGAAGTCAATAAAATGAGTGTCAAACTCCGATAGGCGACAGGATGAAAAGAAGAAGCATAAGAAAGTTTCTCGTCTAGCGTCTTGTGCAACCAGCACCTCTCTTCAATAAAAGAGGAGATCTTTACAGAATTTTTTTTAATCTATTCCTTCTTTATTTGCAGGCAGACGGTGACATAAGGGCGTAACCACACATGTCCCCCAAATATTATGATTCCGGTAAGTTCCTCAAATTAATAAACAGTCTACTGTCTGCTGGTCGATTTCAAAAAATTTGTATCAAAAATTATTACGAACTCAATTGCTATAATTGGCATTTTTTAAATAAAAATAGCGAGCATAAACACCAATGCGTTGCCGGCCTTTCAGGAATTTGATGGTCCGCCCCTTGAATACCCCATGTTGTAATCTAGTGGGAACCTCGCCGAAGGGAGTAAGTTCCACAGGCACAGTTTATACCTATGTATGTGCGTGGAAAAAAGGATCTGACACAACGGACGGTCGATGTGAACCAGGTATCTAGGTCTTGAGGGTGAAAATGCTTCTACGTTTTTAAAAGATGCCGAAATGCGGATGAACCCGGAATATCTAGAGATTAATAAACCTTCTTAGTTTAACATTATGTAGATAACTTAAAGTTCAAAAGGTCAAGTTTGTTTGGCAGGGGGTTGCCACGATACTACAATGCATGACGTGATTTCCAATACTATTCCGAAGAAAATGTAAAAAAATTAGACTTTATACTTTGACATGCAAAATTTTACACCTTTATTACCTGTTATCTCCCAAAACCACCATGATCCAAACTTCATAGTTCTCGTTCCTCCCTGTGGTGGAGACAATACGCAAACAAACTTTCAGCTTTTATAAAATACCTAAGATCTGGCACGCGCTGGCTCTTTCTTTCTTGGCTTTAGTAGTGTCCCAGTTATACCTTCGGTCTTTATATCAGTAGGTTAAAAAACATTACCCATAGCGCTTGTTAAGCGCTAGGCACCCGTTGAATGCTAGGCACCCCTACCAGTAATTACGTAAACATCTGCTCTAAGGCAGCTGGAGTTATTGCAAGGGTAATAAAGGAAGCAAACGCGTTTATAGAATACCAAAGGGTTTTTACACCAGCACATAAGGCCCTGGATATACATAAAGCAAGTCGGCAGCAGTACTGATGTCTGTTTCTGGGTCGTATTCTCTATTATTGAAGATTTTGATTTCTTCCATTAATCACATAGGTGAAGGTTTTGTTGGGATAGTAACACCATACGGTTGGGACGCATAATATTATGACTACGAAGAATTAGTACGATTTCGCCTAACAGGTTCGAAGATTAATATTGCGAATTATAATATTACTAAATGCCCGGAACGTCGTCCGCGTAGATTTAAGTTTTTAAAAATCTCAAGGAAGCTAGACCTTCGGGATAAAAAGAACTTATATCCGTGTATACGATGCTAGCTAACTCTGTACAAAATTAAGTCAAAATCGACTACACGGATTAAAGATAGACTGATGCACTTTCGTATTTATAATATAGTATGAATGATAAATGATAATAAACCAGAACCAACGGTTTGATAATATGCTCTGCGAAGTACGTCTTTATAAAGATCGTAGCCTCTAATACACTGCGTTGTATTACAAATACCTACTAGAAGTCACGTTCGACTCAAAATGATATTGAGCCGCCCCACGTTGTGTGCGTCCAAGCCTTTAATTCTAGACTATAATAGGTACCCTTTTCAAGTTTTCAAACAAGTCGTCCCTTTTGTGGGAAAAATGCGTTCATTCGTTGTTAGAAGTGTTTTTATTTGAATTGATATGTTCAAGGTGTTTTAAAGTTAAATAAGTAAATATATTGTGTAGAATATTATATAAGTATTTGGTAAAATATTTATTAAATGTATAAGGAATATTAATGTAAATGCCTGAACGTCAAAAAGCTTGATGGATGTCAGTGCTTGGCTTTTTATACGATATCTTTACTGCATGATGTATTTGGCAGAAAATGTCTAGGAACTTGTTGGTCCTTCGATGGGATAGTTTGCATAGTAATGCCGCTTGTATATTGTGTACTTAGGCTAGTTCTAAGCCTGGAATTAATTCAAAACGCTGGTTATCCTTTCGATACAGCGGTATTTTGCATATTGATTTTAATATGGGCAAAGCAATATTTCCCTATCATAGACTATATATATTATACAATGTTCCCCATGTTTTGTTTATGACTATGTTTACTTCTAAAGCGCCCTGTATGTTTGTATTTACAACAGTCAGTAAAATTACAGTAACTCTACTGTAATTTTACTGACTGTAATGTGGCACGGTAACGAAAAAACACCGGTCAAGTGCAAGTCGGACTTCCACATGAAGGGTTCCGTGGCATGATGCAAGGTTATACCTAACAATTTTATGTAGAACACTACTAGTTAATAACGGACTGCGCCATCTTAATCCGTCCGTCATTTAGTAAATTAAGTTTTTTGTGTACACAATACGCATTTTAATTTTTTTTGAGATAAAATCACAATATCACGGTTTTGGATTTTTTACTTTATCTATAAATATATACTATTATATATACTTATCAAATTTCATGATTCTAGGTCAACGGGAAGTACTCTATAGGTTTTCTTGACAGACACAACAGACGGACAGACAACAAAGTGATACAATATGGGTTCCTTTTTTCCTTTTGAGGTACGGAGCCCTAAAAACAACAATGAGAATAACGAGACTACGGAAAAGTTTGACAAAATCTGTTTTATCGTTTGCACTATTGTTGTTTGATAAAAAAGGATGGAAACGTAACATTTGACAAACTAATTTGATTATTTCTTGAGCAAGTGCAGACAAGGGAAAGTCATCTCCTTTTCCCACGTTAATTATAACTAGACAAACTGGGTCTTAAATCGTTAATTGTAAGACCTTATGAAAGTCTTATTCAAGCATAAAGTAACACAAAAAGAACTCTGTAAGAAGTCAGCCCTTTTCAAGGAATATTCTACAGCGCATAACTTATACGGCGCAAAGAAGTCGTTTTCCCAGCAATTTCTTGGATATAGGTTTTCCATTTTCCATTTTAGGTGGACATAAATTGCTTATAATTAGTTAATTATTATACTTAGATACATATTCATATGTAAACATGCAATTAGTTGATATAAGAATGAAAAAGTTAAATACATACGCATCCTATGAGAAACCACCCTAGCTCTCTTCATACAAACGTAGCTTGCATCTAATTTTGTAGACACGTTCTAGACACTAATATATCTATATCTGTGATTTGCCAGATCAATTTAATTTCAATGAGTTTGATTAGTCAGTATTCAAATGAGAGCCAAACTGTATTAGTTTGGAGGACACTAGGAATATATACTCCCCTCAATCACATAATTTTTGTTCGTATAAAAGGACGGGTGCAAGTTTGACCCTGCCGTGCTTTTGTAAGTTTACTTTGTAGGTATTACTTACAGGCTTTTGTTTACGTTATAAATGGAGTCAGGGTTCTATAAAAAACTTAAACAGGTTCTTTATTTGCATACATCCGTGCTATTAATACTTGAATTGAAAGCCTTTATGAAATTCTAAGCAACTAAAAGCGCTCATGTCGCGCATTCGTATAAAATAGAGCGTTGTAATTGAAAAGCTAATGAATAGCAACTAAGCTTATTCACTGCTCAGTAACAAACACGATTATGTTGATGGTTTTGATGAACTGACGCTGAATTGAGGTGATTATGATCGGGGTTTGCTCTTATTTGGTGTGAACTAGTGAATATTATTATTGACGACGGATAAACGATGCGGTCTCTCAGTCATTCACGTTCAAAGTTCTCCACGGGCTCAAAGATTTACATATAAAATATAAATCTTTAAACCCATTGTACTTTAAAACTAGTTATTTTTACGAAAATTGGCAAATCACAGCCATCGATATTTAGTTTCTTAACCGGGCCTACAAAATTTTATTCAGTTTTCGCACAAGAGCTTTTTTAACGTCCGTTAAAAAAGCGTTCAAATAGAACAAATGCATTCCCAAGTATCTGTTCACACGTCAACGCTTTTTCAACGCGCACCGTCGGGGTTTAACGCAACGCTTTTTAACGCTCGTGCGAATTAGGGCTAGGTAATACAAATGACAACCAAACTACGTTTGAATGGAACGGGTGGTGGAAAGTCCCCTGTTAATTAATGGAGGTCTTGCCTTTTAATAAGTTTCTTAATAAAACTTAGTTATTACCTAAGTTTTAAGCTCTGTGTATTCCAGGTTTCATGTATCTTATATTATTGGCTTTGCCGGTAGCGTTGTTAATAGGTACTAACCATAGCTGAAGTTTCCCACGCCAAACTATAATTTAAGGAGTGTTAAAACTTTAAATCCTGACGACTAAATATACCTACTAACTTTACAAGGTAATAGTTCCAATAATGTGATTTGAAGCCATTTTCTACCAGGTGGCGCTCACGAGGCGATGTTTGCACCTCAGTGCTTCCATTACTTTTAAAGTTTCTTGAAATAGCTTGTCGCTTGCAATTTTTACTTTATTTTACCAGGGAAATAAGATAACTAAGGAAAATGGGGTAATGTACTGCACTAGAGTGGCGATTTTCCTTAAAGAGTTTTTTTCTACAACATTGAAGATTAATACTCTGTTACTCAGTAAAAAAAATTAAAATGAACATTCTGACAATAGGGAGAACCAGAGAGATAACTGATGCTACAGCGTAATATAAGATTCTATAATAGGTATCTACTATCTACTACATCGCGACGTTGTCCGCGAGGATTTAGGTTTAAATCCCGTGGGAACTCTTTGAATTTCCGGGATAAAAGATAGTCTGTACCAGTCTCCGGGATGCAAGTTCACAAGAACTTAGGGGTTTTAAGAATCTGGTGGGAACTTTGATTTTTCGGGATAAAAAATAGCCCATGTCCATCCCCGCGATGCACCCTGTATGCCAAATTTTGGAGCGTGAAAAACTAATCAAACAGTCAGACAGACACACTTTCGCATTAATAATATTAGTATGGATGAATAGAATGGATTCAGAAATGAGGAACTAGGATTAGGATAGTTAGCCGTTATAGATAAAGTCATGATAAGAGCCTTAGCGTCGCATCTATAAAACTCTCCTAGTAGTCGGTTACTCCCCTCCGTGCCTCGGAGAGCACGTTTAAAGCCATCGGTCCCGGTTACTGTCACTTTCACCTGCCGACAATCGTTAACAGTGGCTATCCTATCTGTTCATCTTCAATGTATTGTGAAGGTCAGTGCGGATAACCTAATGGTGTTAGAGGATATAATCTAGACTAGTGTTTTGCTCGGTGCGCGAGTTGCTAAAGCAGCTCGCGTGACGTGGTTAGGTTAACTTTATTATATTAAACCAAATTTATTTATTAAGACACACAATTCACCCCGAAAACCCCATGATACGACACCCATACCAATTTTTTTCTTAAAAAGTGCGTGTCCGCCATCTTGGATTTCAAAATTAATGTCGTTATCATAATCAGCACCCTGGAAAACTCTGAAAACGACATCCATATAATTTTTTGTAAAATATATAATCTAGATTAGTTACAGTGCGTAAATTTTCAGAAAGGACTTAGCTTATTAGCTCTGTGTAAGTCAAAAGTACGGGTTACGGGGGTACGGGTAAGTACGGTACGGGTACCATATTCCTTAATCTAAGGTTTTGACGAACTCTTATCAGTGGGAGGTCCTGGGTTCGATGCCCGGCTGGGGTTTGGAATTTAATAATTTCTAAATTTCTGGTCTGGTCTGGTGGAAAGCTTCGGCTGTGGCTAGTTACCACTCTACTAGCAAAGCCGTCCCACCAAGCGATTAAGCGTTCCAGTACGATGCCATGTAGAAACCATAGAAGTATTGGTGTAAATGTAATGAAAACTGCCATACCCCTTCCAGGTTAGCCCACTTCCATCTTAGATTATTGCATCATCACTTACCCCCAGGTGAGATTACTGTCAAGAGCTAACTTGTATGTTGTTCTCATAGGTGTATGAAGTCTGCCAATCCGCACTTGGCTATATACCAGATACCTATAATATGAATACATTGCAAATTGTAAAGGTCTCAAACTATAAAATAGATCATTGATCTAGTAGAAGACTAACTAGAACACGACTCCAAAATGTCACGTTTTCAACGGCTATTCTTGCAAAATATCTTTAACAATATTATGTTCTGCTACAGTGAAAGGATCGATTCGCATCAGTGGTTTTGTATTATTATCTTTTTAATGGAAATATGAATTTTGAAGCAATATAAACGCTGTAAGTACAGCGCACTTAAATTGCGTATCCAAAGTGTAATTTGTAGGAAATTCAAACATAGAACAATAAACATTGAGTTGCATCATGGAACAGCAGCCTTAGTAATACACCAGATGCACCACTGATCTGAAATAATACAAGTATGCTAGGTTTTGATTTTTGAAGCATCTTGATTATCGTAATTTTGGCGCTGATATCAGCAGAGAGCGTCATGTGAGCGTACTCGGAACTAAATTTTAGGTTGAAATCTATAGAGCCCACTTTGACTTTATTATTAGACTAGGTTTTAGTTAAAACGAGACAGATTTATGACAGCCTTATCACGCTGTCTCGTTGTAACAGTGTCTTAAGTCGGAGCAAAGTCAAAGTGCTCTCTATAGATCTAGGCCTTAGTATTGATACCCGGTACGCGTGGTGGGGCGCTTAGTCAAAAAACCAATAATTGTCAAAAAGCACGACAGGTGAAGTTGTACATCAATACTTACGTTGAACCAATTTTGCGGGATATTGCAGCTCTAATAATATGACAACTCTCTGTAAATAAAGGTTTTAGTGATATACTAATATTATAAACGCGAAAATTTGTATGTATGTTTGTTACCCTTTCACGCAAAAACCATTGAACGGATTTGGCTGACATTTGGAATGGAGATAGATTATACTTTGGATAAACACATAGGCTACGTTTTGTCCCGGAAAATCAATGAATTTCCACGGGATTTTTGAAAACCTCTATCCATGCGAACGAAGTCGCGGGCATCAGCTAGATAATATATAACTTTAATCAAAAAAAATCTTAGTAAGCTATTATTCTTGATATCTATTTATTTATCGACTGTTTCTTGACTGCAATCTAACAGCAATTCCTATAATATTATCTTTTAAAAGTAGAACAGTTTATGCGATCTAATTTGATTATGTATTCCTTCATTACTTCGGCTCCCGATAGAACCAAAGTAATTAATGTCCTATAGTCCATAAAGGACGCAACAGAGCCTTTAGGTTTTAGCGATTGCAGACTTTGAAACCTTAGCTGTAAGGTTCAAATTGTTAAAAAATATATATCCTCGTCTTGTAATCTAAAGTAGTCGTTGCTACTTATTCGCTCGTGCTGACACTCGATAGACAGAAAGACAGACGAAAGTGCTAGTTTATCTATTAACTATGCTGTGTGAAATGTGAATGTATTTATATTGGTTGATTTACATTTTGATAAAGTCAATTAATTACTCGTAACAAGCGAAAATGTCTCTTTGTTAGACTGATTGGTATACCTACATGGTAAACGACTTTTGACTTTGGCAAATTGTATTAGGTATACTGATTATGATTGCCGATTTAGTGTTTTTTTTTTTAAGTTTATAAAAACTGGTAGAGAACTAAGAGAACTTAGAACATGCTTAAAGGTTCCGTAGGTTTGGGGGTCATAACGGTACCTAGTTACTTAGTTTTTCGGAAGAATTACTTACTGATTAAACATGAAAGTAGTAAGTTTGAGATTCTTAAAAAAATTTAAGAAAATTCATAATGATTTCAAAATAACATACAACAATAATGATGTTATGAAAAGGTATAGCTCAAGGGGGTGCACCAATTTTTATTATTAAAAGTAATGATGTAAGTGTAAAAACGTTCGGACTTTAAGGCTTATTTTACAACGATATGTCCTGATATGTGCTTACTTGGTAAAGGCCGGATTTTTAAAATCCGGTCTTTACCCAAGTAAGCACATATCAGCCGGTAGAACAGAAAAAAAATATTCTATAGACTCAACCTGTATACTCCGGCACAATGGTACAGTCAGCAACAAAGCTATGTTTGCACCCGTCCATATAGTCACTTGTACTGGTGCAAACCTAGCTTTGTTGCTGATTGTACACGATATGGGGCAAAGGGCGTTTACAATATTGCGCCATAGCGGTTGCACTAACCCTTGATCTCATTTTATGTCATACTATCATAGAACTTGGAGCGATTGCCACTTGCCACGCCTTCCAGTTATACTATATGAACTGGTAGGGCTAAAAGTAATCAGCAAAACTGTCAGAAAACAAGATTTCCTGGACGTGTCAGAGAAAAAGAGTGTCATTAAATCAAAGCACTACGGAGGAGAGGTCATTAGAATCTGGTTATAGCACGTTGTTTGTTATTGCAGATGATAGTGCGAGTGTGGTGCGAAACTGGCGCGGGCTGGTCCCCGACGCCGGTGCCAGTGACGCCGCACACCACCAGCCGCGACGTACTCGACTGCTGCCGCGACCCTGGCGACGAGCCCTGTCTCCTGCTCAGCGTGCATCCTCACCATGGAGGTAATTAAGGTCTTTAAAGTTTTAAAAGGGCAGAAGAGGGAGAGGCCGCTCACCAACAGGATGGTCTGACCAACTTCTAAATCATCGCTAAAATGTTCACCAACAGAAAGAAATGGAAACAGCTGATCCATTCGAGGCTGGAATATTACCAGGACCAAGATCTTCAGTAATGAAGGAATGACGAGTAACGTCTTGAAAATGCTTCTATGTATTAGGGGTATCAAAGTTCAAACCATATCTACTTCGAATACTACGCTATATGTACAATTATTTGCACAGCATGTGTGGCAAATGGCAGAAGGACGAAACTCAACGCCAAACGTATTATTTTATTTCAGATGAAACTAAAATTAACAGATAACCACTGACAGTAAACTTGGACAATGAACAGTGACCCTTGCCATTTCATAATATATCTACCAGACCTAATTGCAATTTGACCAGTTCTTTAATCTTCTGGCAATAAAGTAGGCAAAGTTAAAATAAGCTCCCATACAATTACTTAATAACTAATTAGAGCGTTGACGTAGATTATGTGGTATAATTAACATATTATGTTACCAATATGTCACGTCGGTGAGGCGACAAAGTGTAGGTAATTGCTAGTTGATTAAGCATTCCTTGTGGGCTGTGGCGTAGCACTATGTTGACGTGCTTAATTCCGTTATTGGATACCGTGGTGATTATGTTTACTTGGCAATAAGGCTTTGATGCTCATAGCCCACCAAAAATACGACACCTACATTGTGTAATAAAATATTGTACGTAGATGCATGCGCTCGCTATAATCTAATGCATGCATTGCTGGGGCATCTCACATGACGTAAGTTTAAGCGCACCAATACGACTTTTTTTTAGACAGGAAATGCCTGACGCAAACCACTCCATCAGGGAAACGGAGGAGTTATGTGAGGCTTGAATTGCACCCACTAATACCTATGTTCGTCCCTCGACAGACTGGCGGTTGCGCGGTATCACTTAGTATTATTACTACCACGCACACCAGTGTAATTAGACCTATTTTTCCCTGATGAAACCTCAGAGCGGAACGGCTGAATGTGAGAAAGATCGGGTTTAGTATATTTTGGCGATATTTGCGCAACATATTGGAAAAAGTCTTCAGAATTTACCAGAAACCGCGAGGGGCATATATAAATCCATAATACCGCATTGAACTGATGTCAACGGATGTAGATTACACTAATGCAAGGTCAGTTATTGGAACTACTTACACGGCCGGCGCCTGATCTTATTCACCTACTTTGCTAATAAGTCATCGAGACGAGCGCGGATAATGCTTAGGGCATCTTCTTCTTCGCGTTTCTGCTTTGTAGATGTGCTGGTCCTTGAATTCCCTGTATCACTTCGACTGTCTTCGATCCATTGTGATCACCACCAATTTTAGAGTTTCCAAGTGCTAATACTTGTGGCCGTCATGTAAATGCATCGCGTTTCTGACTGGATTTAGAGCTGTAGCTTCCTCGAAGTATACAGTGTGTTTCCTTATGGATGCTATTCGTACGCTTATGCATCAGAGCGGCGCAGTAGCAGATTATGTGTATCGAAGTCTCGACAAGGTTAGTCTACAGTTTTTTATACCCTGAAGCTTAAGGTTGTACATGTGTCTACTTGTCCACAATGACCATAAACATAGGGCATAGGCAAAATGGAAATTTGATGCCCTCGCTAAAATAACGTGAAAAACTGATCCCAACAAAAACATTTCATGTAAAAAGGTAGCCAAGACTCACAAGTTCATAATGTTTTCACTGTTAAAAAGTTATGAGATCTCTAATAGGGCCAAGCCCCTAGCTGAGCTTAGATTTGTGCTGGCCATGGGACCTATCCGAAGTCCAAAGTAATATAGCTCTTAAATGTTCTTGACTGTATCACATTTATAACAATAAATAACAAATCACTCTACTTACAAGCTCTGATTCTACAAACCCTACATCTTGGTAAAAAAGGACGGCTTGGCCGTTTAAGCCGGGAAGTACCTTAGAGGTTTTGATGATCATCAGTGAGGGACGAAAACGGCGTATTTTAGGTATCAATAAATCTGTAACCATAAAAGCTAGATATTTGATACTTAGTATATTTGATAAATTTGCTGAGGACACCTTATACTGAAAATTTCAGCTTTCTAGCGTCATCCAGACCGAAGTTATGACGGGTCGAAAATACGGCGAAACACTTCGAGAAAAAGGTACGTAGCGCCCCGGCCGCCGTTTGGCTCGTCTTGGCGGGGGCACTGCCGTGCCCCCTGATAGCACAGCGATGTCAAACTATTCCCACAAAAAGCCCCGCTACGTTACGGAGATGTCACTTTAATTCGCCCTAACAGTACTTGATGGGCCTTCCCTGTCGCAAATCGCCGTGAGATAGGGAACGTAATGTAGATAGGTACCTATTACAAGTCCCATATAAACGGTATCTAAACGATAACTAATTTGAAAATCGATGTAACTTATCAGACGATTTCTCTTGCGAGGAAATCTCGTAAGAAAGGAAGCCCTGGTTTTATTTTTGGGTTTTATTCGAAAGGAAAAGGTTTCCTAAATTATCATGTTCTATGTAGGTACCTACCTAATATGGTAGTCACAAGATACACTAGACAGCGAGGCAACTGAAGAAGAAAAAGATGGTTAGGTACTCCAATGGGAGTTATGGTCCAGGGAGTATAACCATGTTTATGGACGTGTCTTTTTTGCAGGACATTTGCAGTGCAGTTGTGATTTTATTATGTCGCAGGTATATTGCCAAAGCCGTGTTATTACAATCTCACTAGTGATATGATAATTAAGCGATAGATTGTCAATTGACTTTATTTCTTACAATTTATCGGCCTGGTTTTAGTGACATTGTAATGACACGGGATCATTATAGCCTACAATATATTCGTAACTGCGAATTGTACATTATCTAATAATGATAGATGATGCCCGTAACTTCATCTACTTGTAATAGGAAAGTATGGATAAGAAATATGTACAAATATTGTACATATCAATCCAATAATTCGACTTTTATGTACTGACTATATCGTATCACCAATTTGTGTTTGTTCGATAATATAGATAATGAAAATAGAACATCATTACATCTTCTTGTCTCAGAAAATACCTAAGTAGGTAGTTTTCTTAAGAGGTCATTCGCTTCTTCACATCAAGTTTAATTTGTATCGATAACAAAACACATTCAATTTGTAGTAGAATTTACTACTCTTTCATGAAAATTGCCAAAAAACATTCCTTCTCGTAGTATGGTTGTTAAAAAGGCCGGCATCGGCACCTTTGTAAGAGAAAGTGTTCGAAGAAAATGATGCATTTACTACGTAACAATTACATACACACAAATACAGAATAGGGTTGTAACAATATTAAAAGCCGCTTATTCTGAATCCTAGTTGTACTCGGTGATAGCGGAGGGGAACCAGTGGTAGATATGCGTTTGTTGAAAATTGAAAAAAATATTCTTATATTATTATTAATATTTTTTTCTTATGTATAGCCTAGTGGTTAGGACTTCGGCTTTTTTAATTGAAAGGTAAGGGGTTCGATCCCGGGCACGCTTCTCCAACTTTTCAGAGTTATGCGAAGGAAACATCGTGCATGCCTGAGAGTTCTACATAATGTTCTTGTGGTAGACTACGGCTCAGCTACGGACTACGGAGATTGGTGTTCAGTAGTTAGCCGGCGATGGTCATGATGATGATTCTACAATAAATCCGCAAATAGAGTCTTAGCGTATCGTATCTGCAGCCCAAGCAGATTCAGTAGGAGCACTTTATCGGGGCCTTTTTATTGACAAAGCATTCCAAACGCTGCGAAAGAGATATGTCACACTGATTGTGCTAGGATCTTACGGTCAACCTGCCTGCATCGATTGTAGCAATGCGATATTCATAACTTTTCGTCGTAAACTGACTACTCAATGCAATTACATTAGATTTAAAGTATCATGAGTGATTTCCATCATTAACATAGAAGATCCCAACTGTACTCACGTGATTAGACGTAAACCCGACTTGTTTCGGGCCAATCCCGGGTCCTTTTTCACAGGGACTCAGCTCGCGACGCGGCGTGGTTGAAGTCGGACTTACGTCGACTAACCACGTGAGTAAAGCCGATATCTTCTATATTATAATGTAATTACTGCTAGTAATCGGGTACATCGAGAATCGGTATGCCATGAACGCGAAGTTACAGCCCTATTCAACAACATAAAGGGAGGTTCTCTACACAGTTTATCTTGCGGTTACTCTCGGCAAAAACGAGACGCCTCAGTAATTGGCTCTCGATCGAGTCCTCCGTGGGAAAGATATGTCCGAAATGACATTTTCACTCGTAACTACGGTCAAGGAAATCCTTCAACCTCCGGTTTTGATTCGCTTTAATTATATTTTACTAGATGACGCCCACAACGCCGTCCGAGTGGCTTTTGGTTACAAAACCCATAGGAATTGTTTGAATTTCCTGAATAAGTATCCTGAGTTCGTCTCCAGGATGCAAGCTCTCTGTACCATCTATTACTATGCAGTATATAGTCACAATGGATATTACATACCATAAAATATTCCCTTTCATCTATAGGCACTAATCTATACTAATAAATATTATAAAGAGGTAAATTTGTTAAGTTTGTGTGTAGGGGGTAATCTCTGGAACTACTAAACCGATTTTAAAAATTCTTTCACCAATAGAAAGATACATTATTCCTATGTAATATTAAAGGGTCTTTACGAAAATTGTAAGAAGCTACCCGTGCGAAGCCGGGGCGGGTCGCTACTTAGGTAAGTACTAATATTTTCACACGGACAGGAATAGACATTACAAGCTACCTCGGGCGTCGGTCACAGGTAGGTACTTAATAATTAAATATCTGAATAATAAAAATTAATTAACTAGAACGTAAACATAAGAGTACCTAATCGAGAAGGGTAAATTACTATTTAAGTGACCTGTAATTGCACTGATAAACTTCGAATAGAATTAACTGTGTGAACCCAATTAAAAAATACACAATGAAAAAAATATTAGCATCACATCAGATATAGATCTTAATAATATGATTTCGCAGAAGCAGAATAAGTAAGTACATTAATTTCTCATCAGAAAAACATGCAAAGTAAATTACGGGGGAGAAACGAAAATAACTATAATTTGTCGTAATGAACTCATGTATGCGAAAATGACCAGTTCGCATTACGCATGCGAGGGGTGCTTTAATGTTACTGTGATTTGCAAATTGGGATGATGAAGACTATGTCAAATAAATATTTCTCAGGAACTATTAAATACAGGGTCTTCCAAAATTCCTAAAATCCACGTCCGTTGTTAGTTTTAAGTTAACGTACCATTTTAAATTATCGATTTAACTACATACAAAAGTATGTCAAACAATCGTATCGTACGTTAATCAAACATTTATGACGTCACATTTATGCATATTTCATACAAGCTTCCTTACTAAGCAAGCGTTTGACTAGTAGTCACCATCCGTATTTTACTTAGGTAAGGTCAGGTGGGGTAAGAGGGACGCGGGGGGAAGAGAAACTGTACCTAGTAAAAAGAAAACTATAACGGCGAGCTCTATGGTCACTACGTTGATATAACAGTATTAGGCGTAGTTCATATATTCTTGGATAGATGGCGCTACAACACGGCAGATAAGCGAGTAAAAGAGAGAAAAAAAATCAGTTGTCAAACTTTAAAAACCAAGACCTAGCGGCGTTCCTTGTTTGTGTTATTAAAATATTAAAAACATCAGTTTTGCGGTTGATTGCTATGGTAAGTGTAATTATTACGTTTAATCTTTATTTTCTACGTATTGTATTGTTTGTAGTGTGTGTTTTTAGTGCTTTTTCGATGTCAATAAAAACATAACCTTCAAAATGGCAAGCTGGGAAAGAGGAACGGCTGTACTAGGTTAAGAGAAACATATGTTCCTCTTTCCCGGTTTCAGGGGTAACAAACATTTTTAAAATCCACTAAAATACCGGCTGACTTTTAAGTACTGGCCAAGATTTGTAGGATAAACCTACCTATGAATATGAACAACTTTTTCTAAATAAAAAGTCAGCTGTCCCATACAAAAGTATCGATCAGTTGTGACCAAAATGTATGAAATACTTAGTAGATTTTTTTTTTCGAGTACGAAAGTTGGTCCCATACAAAAGGTTAAGGTTTATCCTACAAATTTTGGCCAGGACTTAAAAAGTCAGCCGGTATAACACGTTCCGTAAATAGACATGATTTGTTTAACTGTTTATTTGTTACAGAAAAAGCAAAATGCCTCGAGCTTACGAAAAAAAGACCGATAGAAGTTCTTACCCGAAAGAAAAACTATTAGAAGTAGTTACGGCCGTTAAAAGTGGCGCTTTGTCAGGTTATGCAGCCTCAAAACATTATGTTATAGTTATATTTCAAAACATTATGTTATAGTTTCACTACGAATGTTATTGTTTGTGACAGTATTTTTGTGATACATTGTTGTTTACAATTACGCGTATAGGCCAAAGTGAGAAAAGTTCAAAATTGTTAGAAGTTTGTTTTGTTTCTTACGAGTTAATTTTTTAAATTGTAATTAAGTAAAGAAATTTACTAAAACCATATCTGTTTTTAGAATACATTTCTATCCCAACTATTCCGACCAATATTATAAATGCGAAAGTCTGTCTTTCTGTCTGTCTGTCTGTCTGTCTGTATGTCTGTCTGTCTGTCTGTTGCGTTTCCACGCCTAAACCACTGAACCAATCTTAAGAAATTTGGAAGGTAGGTAGCTTGACACCCGGGGCTAGGGGCATAGGCTTCATTTTAACCGATCACGGGACACTAAATGGCACAATTTTTCATGTTTTGAAAAATTGTGCCAAGCGCGATATAACCAAAACGCGGACGAAGTCGCGGGCGGAAAGCTATTTTTAATACGTTCATTTAATACCAGAAAAAGTTTAGCACCTCTGACCTTACCTATATGTTCCTGTTACCCCAAATTTCGTTTTTGTATGCTGTCAGCCTAAATAAGACCTTATTTTAAACGAGGTAAGGTTTTCATTCCCTTAACTCAAAAAATAATTTAATACATGCTATATAAACACTTAAAAACACGAGTTATTACTTAAAAGTATCGAGTGTTCCTCTTACCCCAAATCTCGGGTAAGAGGAACATTTTTATGACCTAGCTTTGTTGCTAAATTGTGCCGTAATTATACGAACAATCTAGTTCTGTATCAAAAAAAATGTTAGTATATTTCAAAAGCGAAGATTTGTTTCGAATTAATATCGAAATAAATGTATAATTTTGATAGCTGAAGGCCAAAATGTTCGCAAACCAGTAAAGTATGTTTCTCTTACCCCACTTGACCTTACATCTTTGTGGGTGACAAATTGAACAATAATAAAGCAAGATGGAATTATAATTAAATGTAATTTTCCTCTGGGTATTTAAATAACAGTTATTTTTATGGTTTTTTTATTCTAATATTTTAAAGGGGCTTTTATAGGTGACCTATATGGATAATATGCCATCCCCATCGGTACAAACTAAATTAAAATTATTTATGGTTCTTAAAACCTATGTAAAATAAATTAAAGTTGCAAGATCAAAAGAGTATCCTTTTTCTTTTCTCCGAATTCTCAAGGATCTGAGTGGCTAATTTTACATAATAATAACTAATTAATAATTTTGTTATAATTTATTATTCATCCTAATATTACATAGGGACAAAACACGACCAAGACGCAAGCAAGAGAAGACCAAGACAAGACCAAGACACGACCAGGTCAAGACCAAGTTGTTGATTTGATTCGTAGGCGACACCCCTATTAAACGAATTTCGACTTTGACTTTTACATGGACGCGATTATATTTTACGGAAGTGACGGAACTAACACTAATAAAGCCAAGCTACGATCTATTTCGGTCTTTGATAACCTCGCCCTGCTACGTCTCTGCAAAATTACTGACCCCAACCTTTTCACAGAAACCATTATTATATGCATGGTATAACGTTATTTTTCCGTAATGAGTAACAACTAACGGCTCTCAAGTCGCCTAACACGAATTTATTATCATAAGTTCCTATGAAATAGTTAATTGCCTCCATTTTTTTCGTAGGCGCTTTACCTTAATACATAGAAAAGTATAATATTATAATATCTATCATTGGCAGTTTTATTACCATCTGGGAAAAGTATCAGAATGAATACCCCTTTTGCTTAGTAACTAACAAACATACTTACGAACTCTTAAAAGAACTACCTATTTAATTTACATCAACTCGTAATTAACAAATAAATAATTATAACAAGTGTAAATTAAAAATTTATAACACCCCCGACAAGTGAAGGTTACACTAATAACTAGAAAAGAGATGATAACTTTCAAATGGCTCAACCGATTTTCTTGGATTATAGCTAAGAACACTCTCAATCAAGCCACCTTTCAAACAAATAAAACTAAATTAATATCGGTTCATTAGTTTACGAGCTACGATGCCACAGACAGATACACACGTCAAACTTATAACACCCCTCTTTTTGGGTCGGGGTTAAAAAAGGCTTGATATGTATATACCTACATTCAGATTATATTAAGTAGGGCAGGCATTATTAATGACTTTGCTTAATGTAGATACTTACGTACTCAATTTCCATGTTGTCACGGATGATCTTTTAAATCAAACAGGCTTGAATGTTTGTGAAGCTTACGGGCTTTGTCTTCTAATGAGCTTGCCTATAAGGATCTATTACACGATATTAAGTAGGTCGGAACTTACCGCTCCAACCGACCAAGTTTAAAGGAGCACTTACTTTTCCAGTTTCTTTCCGGTTATTTACGTTCCCGGATTCCGAGACTTGGGTTTTATGTACTAAATATTGATGATTCAAAAGAGCTTGTTTGTAAAGGCTTACTTGAAAAAGCATAAAAGGTTTTAAGTCCAAGCAAAGTTATGTGTGGTCTGCGATTTTTAATAAGTATGCTTACCCCTTCTCTATGCTTAATAACCTTTAACTAATCATTTAAGTCCTTGACCTATTAAGTTTCTTAATTATACCATTAAATTTTACGCGCTTTACTGCGATCACAACTGATGGTACACAAGAAGCAGCATAAATGGAGCGCGGGCATAGAGGATGCCTATTGCATATTACCTTTAGCCCTAATTTAAACCTTAAAGCCCTAAAACCCGGCGTTGTGCTAAAAATATAAAGTGCGCGTTAAAATAGCGTTGACGTGTGAACAGATACTTGGGAATGCATTTGTTCTATTTTGAACGCTTTTTAACGGAGGTTAAAAAGCTCTCGTGCGAATGAGGCCTTATACTTTTGATTTAAAAGAGCTTTAATAAATAATATGTGCGTCCATTGGAATATCCTCCATGTATGTGTAGAACCTACCATGCTTTGGGGATCGATGATAGAAAGATGACAGGGAAACTAAGTTGAACAATTCCTAAAAAAATTGGTTGTCTGTAAAGTCGGTTTACTGACGATAGTTGAACGTGACAACAAAGGCCGATTGTGCTTCTTTGTCACTCGTTCCGCGCTCTCGCTTGCACTTCAAGCCTTACATGGAACGCCTCAGAGCGAGGTAACGCCGCATGACTCATGTTTTTTCGTGCGTGCAGCCAGCTCTATCGAATTATAAGACGTTGTCACGTCAAAAACACTTTAATTCCTTTGCTAAAAATAAAACCAGAATTTTTATCAAAGTGAAGGAAAGCTTCCACTACGACCCACGTGTATTTGGCTCTTTAGATAACGCTGTCGTATTCTTTTCATTAAGAAGTAGATAATAATAATAAGTCGCCTGGGCGGCGAGCACAAGTCTCTATTAGGCGGAAATAAGGTTTTCTGAAGAGCCTCTTTGTATATTAAATGCTATCTTTCCTTTTGATATTTTTTTGATGAAACTGGATCTTCTGCTTTTGACGTCTGCTTACATCCACTATTTTGCGCATCTTATAATCTGTTCGTTTATTTTCATGAAAAAAGCTATTTTTGTTTATATATTTTTGGCGTAAGTTGGTAAAAAGAAAAGAATGGAATATTTTAACGGTAGATGGAAACTTTTAAAGACTTTCCTTTGATTTGATATTGTACTAAATAATAAATTGAAGGTTTGGTGAAAAAAAGTTAATAAAAGTTCCGTGAATAATGAATTTATATACTGGTTTATTTCAAATCAATGAAAATCAGCCAATGTTACTTATTCGCATACAAAAAGGCCTACGGGTGTGATTAGAACGTCTACGAACTATTTGCTCCGCCCATTGCCTGCACTTCAGCTTAGCAACCCGTTGAGTTGTCTCTTCTATTTGATCACGTAGAGATGCTCTCTCCATCGTCTATCGGTTGTCCTAAACTTGCATATTTATCGGTTGAACGATTTATCGTTTGGACGTTTATCGGTTTATCGGTTAAACGTTTATCGGATCATAGGTTGAACTTCCATGGTTTTTCTGAGCATCTAACGGGTTTTCGAACTACATAATATGCGCTTTGCCCATTACAATTTCAGCTTCACAACCCGTTGAGCTATGTCGGTTACTCTGGTTCTCCTACGGCCCCCCTATTTATGATTTGATCACGTGGAGAAACTCCGAGTATAGCTCTCTCCATCACCTACAGAGAGATCGTTTCCTCTTAATAATTTTTAAATAAAAAAATAATAATGGCGAGCAAACGAGCAGGCGGGTCACCTGATGTTAAGTGATTACCGCCGCCCATGAACATTTGCAGCACCAGAGAAACCGCTATTGCGTTGCCAGCCTTTTAACAGGGCTCTCTCCGTCACTCGTTTCCACTCGTTTCATACAATCGTAGTTCCAATTTCATTTGAATATTAAGCAACCAAAGTCCATGAAATTTTGCAGACATATTCTAGAAACTAATATCTGTGTCTGTAGTGTTTTAGATTTTTCTAAAAATATGTAGTTTTAAAATTACAGGGGCTCCAAGATTTGTATGAAAATTTTAAGACCGCGTAACTTTGAAACCGAATATTTTAACAGAAATCTGAAAAACCACAGACATAGATATTAGTTTCTAGAATATGTCTGCAAAATTTCATGGACTTAGGTTGCTTAATATTCAAATGAAATTGGAACTACGATTGTATGAAACGAGTGGAAACGAGTGACGGAGAGAGCCCTCTTAAGAATTTGTTGATCCGCCCTTCGAAAACCCCCATAGTTGTCAAACTAGTTGTAATAATTTTGTAATGTTAATTTTGTTTCAGTGCATATTCTCCGAGATAGCGAATTGCCCCTGGAACTGGCTTCCGCCCTCGGCCCCGATGTGCAGTTCGTCCTCAAGTACATCGATCCTGGTAAGTGGTCTAAAATCACTAATAGGGATAGGGATGATAACTACTCCAATCAGAGACTTTTACCAAACGTCAAAACGCTCGCTGTAAGGGAGCGTGTACGTATGGCATACATAGATGTGACGTCATAAACATTTGATATAATTTGACAAACTTTTTTAGTCAAATCGATAATTTAAAACGGCTAGCAAATCTTAAAATTAACAAGCTGACGTGGATTTTACGAAGTTTGAATGATACTGAGTAACTCCTAAGAAATAATTTATTTTTGACACAAGCATTCCCAATTACATTGAAACAAGAAAATAAAGAAAGTATATTTTTATTGCCATTCATTGAACATTGAAGTGCTGTTGGTTAGGTATATTTCATACGAACCCTTTCTAAGAGATATTAATTTATCTTGGATTGAAAACGTGAATGAAATCGGTATAGCATTTTTTGGGTGTGACTTTGTTTTACTTATATAGCAAAGTCTCAAAAGAAAAACGATAATGTGAAATCAGTCTAATATTGTATAACGTATCCCACTACACGGGATGTTATTCTTCGATCGGGTGTAAGCGTTTCCTTTAATTGAACCTTCTATGTTTCGAATGCAATAAAGTTGTCTTGGAGGTTGTTCGTAATTAGGTGAGGACAGCACTACGAGTATTTTAGCTGAACGATATCCATTGATTCTGTTTAAAAATGGTTATGTATAAATAAAGCCACATTTAATAGGGCTTTTTAAAATATAAAAATCTAATTAGACTAAAAAAAAAAAACACGAGTGCCTGCGAGAAAACGAACTAGAAAGTAAATTTTTTTTCTTTGGAAAATAATGTAATCATACAGCCTCCACATTAAATTTTTTTCAAATTTATAGCAAGTGTCACTCGGGTTGATGTAAGGATAGCCCATACCTCCAAATCTGTTCAAGAATTTAGCAGTTATGGTCGAAAAAAGAAACTCACATATGTACATGGATCCTTAAAATATTACACTACTTTTTTGGGTGGCATGTAAATAGTCTAAAATAGTCATAAAACGTGCCTAATCAAAAGAAATCTATTTCCATTTTGTTGATGCTAAATTCACGCTGAAATTAGTCAGAGTTAGGTTGAAGGGATGTAATAAAGTTGATGTTCAGGTCAATATTTGTAGAGTTCTGTAGAAGAGGAAATGATTAGTACGTTATTTGCTTCCTTTATTTGATCCTCCCTACGTACATTACTTTCAAGCTCATAAAACTGATGTGGATTGTGGACTATGTTGGAAATACGATAGAGTAAACATGTTCAGTTCACACTGACACTGACAGTTACAGTCGTGCTTTTCTTGCTATATCGATACATCTATATCTTCTCAAATATATAAACGTTAAAACTGACTGACTGATTGACTGACTGACTGATTGACTGACTGATCTATCAACGTACAGCTCAAACTACTGGACGGGTCGACCTAAAAAGGCATGCAGATAGCTATTATGACATAGATATCCACTAAGAAAGATTCTTGAAAATTCGACCCCTAAGGGGGTAAAATAGAGGTTTGGAATTTGTACAGTCCACACGGATTGCGATTGAGACGAATTGCGAGCATAGCTAGATGGTATTATAAATGCGAGATGGTATCTATCTCTACCTATCTTTACTTTTTCTCATCTGTATAACCGATAATGACAAAACAGAGTATCGTAGCCACCCCCTGCCAGACACCCAAGACATATTCTTATTAAAGTTTAAGGATTTTGTTGATCAGGTTTAAGACATTGTTGATCTGGATATTTTGTAAGCACATTGTGCGTTTAATCCCTCATTGGAAAAGGCAAGGGAAGGTGTTGGGCGTAATTGCTCCGTTTATTTGTTCCTCCCCTCACATAGAGAGCAATAAACCGCGTAGGGTGTCAATTGTGTAATTAGGCCAGGGGTGCTCTTGCCTCTTACTAAATCTGGACTAAAGAACATCAATATATTGGTATTGTACATTGTACCTACTCGATTTTTCTGCTCTTTGGGTTTATTGTGTGAGAGTTTAGACTTTCGAGGGTGGATTTCTTATTATGTGAATTCGATGTCAGGATCTGGTTAGATACTTAGTTAGACACAATGATATAATAATATCTAGGTATCAAAGACGTTTATTAGGATAGACTTACGGATAGACACAATTATTATGTACGTTTTACATAGAAATCGTCCCTGAATATACTTGAAAAGTTTATCTTTTGAAGAGCGTATAATAAAACATTTAATGACCTAAAATAAGATTTTTATTTTATTTGATTTGACTACATTTTGCAGTTGTCTTCAAATACACAGAAATATATAAACCGACAAATTATCAGAATAACTAAGAGATATTTTCAAACTATCTTTCAGACGATTAGTTTTTTCATTGAACTTTTCTACGTTCAAAGGCTAGAAACCTGTTTTTTGTATTTTTGTCTCTTTTGTATTTCAACTTCCCAACGTATTACGCATTCACCTTATTTAACGACCCTTATTTTCCATTATCTTAACACGTCAAGCTAGTAATGAGAAAATTACCCTTTACTAACTTAGGTAGAAGGTAACCATGTATGAAAGTTTATTAATAAAATTTTGAGTATATTCACCTAAATGGGTGAAAGTTGTTCCCATATTAAATTTTATACTGTACGAAAACCTCATTAGGTAGTTAAAAGTTGAATAGCTCGTTTTAACAGCACATAGATAATTAAATGAAACGTAATTAGTGCTATTATTTCATTGTACTAGCGTTTATTGTTACATAACTTACTTTCTATTAATTATATAAGAAAAAATAATTATATAAGAAAATAATTCTCACAGAGAGTGGTAAATTTTTATTTTGAAACTAACGAACCGCTCCGGTTTCGCTCGGGCTGAAAATCCTTTCTTGGTTGAGATCTAAAAAGCGTAAGTAGGTAGGACTTTGACTTTACACACGGTTAAAACGAGGCAATTTAATACCTATAAGTACTAAGTACGATATAATAAGTAGTATTATCTCAGGGTCAGTTGAAGAGAAAATCTATATGAAAAATTTTAAGTAACTAGAATACTTGTTAAATTGAACTATGCAAATTCTTCTCTAATGAAGTATTCAAATTCATTTATTTGTGTATACTTAGTGAGTATAAAACTTAACTTAAAAAAAATCGCAAGGAAACCTTTTACCAAAGTAATTTTTTTTCCGTGACTCAATCTGTATAGTTGGTATTATATTCTGTTATGGCTTTTTTTAAATTGTAGGGTTTTTCATATACTTACTTAGATAGATACGAGTGTTAGCGATTTTACCTTTGCCTAGAGCTGAATTAAAAAAAAGAAAATACAATTGGAGGGAGTTGGGAAAATGGCGGCAAGAAAAGCGGTTGATATTGATTCGAAGCAGAAAAGATTGGAATTTATTAATATGTTTTCAAGAAGTTAGTAGTTTAGAATTAAAGTTAAAGTTTATCATGCATTGTATAGCGATGGAATAAAGTCAGTTCTTATGAGTTGAGGATATTTTTATTACGAGTAAGTACATTGTAATGTCAGTGCAGATTTTCATGATCATTTCCGAATCTCAATTTCCTACCTATCTGATAAACACTATCTGCAGGTCATAAACACCCAATCTCTCTGGAAATGTATCCCTATTTGTGGTCCTGATTGATGAGGGGATAAAGACAAATTGTTGGGAGCACTCTTCTCAAATTGGCTGAATCTGATTGCGAAAACGTATAGATAGATACTTATTAGTTTCTCCTTTTAAATATTTTATCGTAACAAGTGTAAATTAAAAATTTATAACACCCCCGACAAGTGAAGGTTACATTAACTAGAAAAGAGCTGATAACTTTCAAACGGCTGAACCGATTTTCTTGAATTATAGCTAAGAACACTCTCGATCAAGCCACCTTTCAAACAAAAAAAAACTTAATTAAAATCGGGTCATTAGTTCAGGAGCTACGATGCCACAGACATATACACAGATACATACGTCAAACACCCCTCTTTTTGGTTTGGGGGTTAGCAACCACAGCAAAACATTTGGAAAGAATATTTTCCAGCGGTTAGCACAACCTGTTTTAGAGAAAAAATTAAATAACAATGTAAAGCCTGACCAGAAATACAAAACCTGATCTGGGAACGCCATATTTCCATTTTTCATTGTAACATTAAGTATAGTTATAGTTATACCCGCTAATGTCAGAGCAATCAATTATATCTATCCATAGTCACATAGAAATACGTTCTGTGTTCTGTGTCTGCAATATAGCGAGGCTTTAAATTTTTCTAATCTTGCTTTAACACCTATTTTAAATAAAAGAAAGTTTATCTTACCTAGGTAATTAGTCGGATTTTGGCAATATTAATCAAAATGCAAAATTAATCTACGAGAGTAAAAGTAGCGTTCGTAAAAATCGTTAAATGCTAGAAAGAAAGAATGCGATTCAAAAATAAAAACCTGATCTCGTAGTTTGTTAACCTCGATGAATTTTAATCAAGTTTCACGTTAATAAATATCACTAATTGTATACTTGACGGAACGCTACTGTGGTTGCGATACGATTAAATGGCATCTAACAAAATACTGTTTTATCGTTGGGCATAATCAAGAAAATATCCACACATAGACAGGAAAAAATCTAGTGACAACATACGCACACATTCACAGATTCACCTGTCGTTGTGGTAGTGTTGAGAGGCTCTACTGCTCCGGCGCAGGTTGTAAAGCCTCCCACTACCACGCGGTCTCATAGCGCTGACTCTTTTCATCGCGTATGTAAGAACGAGAAGCGGGATGAATAGTGTCTACGTCATAGCACGAACGTCGACTGTTTTACCGACGTTGCAACTGGATCAACGGTCTTTCCTCGCTCATATCGAGCCCAACTTAGTTTTAACTTACCACCGCTGCATAGCGTTTGTTTTATACAATTTAACGGTTGGTTTTTCAGCAATGTTGTGTTCAACACGTCTCAATTAGGATTTAGGTAGCGTGCGGACGGTTTCAGTGTCATTGTGTTCGAAAACGGAGTGTTATTTTAGCCGGTTGTCAACATACGTGGTAATTCAGGCTTTCATCTCGGTGAATGCTGGCTTAAATCTCGCCGTGAACCTCTGTGCACCGTAAGTTCGTTATTAGTGGTTTGTGTTCGAATCTGTGGAGATAAAGTTGTTGTAGTTGTACTTTGTACAACTGTGGTGCTTGTGGATTGTGTTACTGTTAAAGGATTGACAAATACGCTTCAACACACAACAGGGTATGTACTTATCAGATACTTACTCCACTACAACTTTCTAAGTGGTTATACACGTTGTCATAGAGCCTTTTCTACAACCTATTTAGTATTTACTTGCAGAACATAGTACCCGGAATGCAAGTAACTTAAAACTTTTTATTTTTCAACCTATGAACAGGTGCGTACTACCTGCGTCGATTAAAAGGCATTGGAATGTTATTTTGAAGGTTTGTCGAGTTAAGGTTGTTGTTTTTTTTTTGTTTGTTATCTTTGTACTCTAGTTGTAGTTGAAGTAAAAATAAAATTAATGTAAATTGAATCCGTTTGTAACATACTAAACTAGGCAAGTATATCGTGTTCTATAACTAAAAAAGATTATGAAACACTTACTTGCCTACCTACCTACCGTAAAGACCTAACCGTGTTTCATTTCAGTACGCTAACGAGCATGATCTTTTTTCTTAGTTTATCTTAACTTTTTCTAGGCTGTCATACCAATAATATCATACCGCCGTTAGGTACGAAATGCAATTTCGTACGAAATTCGGTACGAAAACGTATGCAAAGTGTGTGCGGACTGTGGTCTGTGGCCTAGGTAGGTCTGTGGTTCATATCATTCCATAGCCTCCCGAAGTGTTAAAAGTTTTTTTAGCAACTGAATAGGTAGGTATGCACGACTTTCATTGATAGCAGAATCGTGATAAAGCCTTGTTTGCCAGTAGTTCCGCTTTTCCTACGCCTACCTACCTAAAATAAAGGTTTTAAACATTTTTCATTATCAAGAAATAAAGTTTATAATTTTCCGAGGAGGTTATATTCGAAACTAATGATCCGAATCTGAAAATTCTTTTACTGATAGTAGAAAATCTAGTAAGTAGGTAGTTAGAAAATAAAATATTCTGATTCTTTGAGTTTGCAAAAAATTGAAATACGCTGACACCTCATGCGTATCGATAACTCCTTATCAGGGCATGAGAAGGTAAGTGAATCTGCCTTAAAGAACATCAACGCGTTGCATGCATAAACGGCCGTTGTACGTTTGGCACTGTGTGTGGAATACTTAAAGAGTTTTATTAAGAAAAGGTCTCTGCATACTCATTGGTGTGAATGGGCTTCTAAATGATTATATTTGAATAATACTCAAATAACTATTAGCTTTCTATTCATCTTAGCTCACAACCTATTTGAATCTTCGTTCTCCATCCTTTTTTATCAGGGTTGATTGTGCCTTTATTAAAAAAATATCCTACAATTCCATTTTTATACAACGTAAAAGTGGTAGGTAAGTAAGTCTCTCCACAAATATTTATGGGATCTGGCTCGGGGAGCAGCCGGTTGAATTGGAACACATAGATGCTGATAGGTAGGTACCTACCTACATACATAGTTGTTATATAAATCTGCCGTGTTATCTTTATTGTACTGTTCTAGTAATAGTTGTTCAATTCATTCCCCTCAGGAAAGGCGAAGGTCGTAGGCCTAGCTTGATAAGCCGTAGGTGATTTTTCTTGTATTGTGTGTTAAATGTAAAAGCCTATTCAGCCGTTTCTTTTATAATCTCTTCTTGTTTCTTTAGTTTAATCTTTAAATATTCTGAATTCTATTGAAAAATTAATAAAGTAGGTACCTCTACTTACTGCAATCAGACCTTAACGATGGTTTCTCTTAATAATCTTTGAAAAGAGCAACCGCCGAGTTTCTTGCTGGTTCTTCTCGGTAGGAAAGAACGAACCAGTGGTAGATGCTTTTGACGATTCAAAAGTACTTGTAAAAGTCTAATTGAATAAAAATATTCTGAATTCGAATTTTAACTTGAAATATAGTACTTAAAGCTATTACTAGTATCTATCGAATGAATAGTTAGTTACTGAAAACCCTTTTCGAAAACTCTTGCACATCTTTTTGTATTCACAATATTGCATGTTAAATGTTTGTTGATAGTTAAAAGTTTAACTGGTAAAATGCGGTGTAAATTCTAGCGTAAGGCGACCGTGACATTTGTGTCGAGAGCCGAGAGACTATGCGAGCCTCAGAGCTGGGAGAATGGTTTTTGTGTTAATTAACATAGTTCAACTGTTTGCGATAAGGTCTGGGATGTAACGAGGTGATTTCACTGGGCCACATTAGTTTTAACACGAAATTTTGCTATCCTTCATGACCGGCTTATAAATTACTAGACAAGATGATACTCGCGACTTCGTCCGCGTGGATTTAGGTTTTTGAAAATCCCGTAGGAACTCTTTGAGTTTCCGGAATAAAAAGTTGCCTATGTCAATTTCCGGGATGCAAGCTACCTCTGTACCAAATTTTATACAAATCGTTTAAACTGTTGGGCCGTGAAAAACTGGCAGACAGACAAACAGATACACTTTTGCATTTATAATATTAGTATGGATATGTGCCTAATTAGCTGACTTGATCTAGCTTCTAAAATTCTTACTGGAGTGATTGGGTTAGCCTTTCGAATAAACTCAAGTCCCAAAACATTGAGAGTATAGTGTAACAATGCATTGATGCTATTGGAGGTGTTACACCATCAATATATTGGATTGGACCGCAGGATTTCAAGAACACCCGGATACATTGCGATCCTGTCAACACCATCAATATTTCCTCAATATCGATATAGCGTATCGCGTGCAAATATTAAGTAGTAGTCAAATCACATTGGGGTTGTCGTGAGAATGTGATTGGCATGTTTGTGGAGGCGAAGACTGATGGCTTTTACGCCATCATCCTTAATAAGACAATCTCACTCCCAACAGCACTTCGTACTCATAGTAGTAGCAACACTCTCAAAGAGAGTGACGGAATAGAGTCTGAACCTGTGTTCTTGTACACACTTGTGCACATAGAACTAGATATTAGTGCGGGGTGTAGCGCCTTTAGACACCTACGATCATACTTCAAATAATGTCAGTAATCAAATTTTTATCATCACCTTGCAATAAAAAGGAACTATGGTTTTTGTTCTAAAACACTTTCCAGTGCAAAATTCTCAAACAATCTTCACATTGTCACACTCCTGGAAAGGTAAAAATGTAAAAAAAAAATACAAAAATACTCTAACGTTACAAGCCTTTTGGGTCAAACGTGTGAACAGTTGAAATTACAGGGTGGAAAAAGTCATGCCTCAGGCGGAACGACCCGTAACCCTGTCGCTATTAAACTTGTAAGAGCGCTTTTACATATTAAGATTACAGTTACCTACTTATTGTGGTATTTATAAAACTTTCAAAAGAGTTTAGACGATTTTTATCCATGCTATCCACACTAATATTATAAGGGCGAAAGTTTGCGTGTGTGTATGTTTGTTACTCCTTCACACAAAAGCTACTAGAGGGATTTGGCTGAAATTTGGAATGGAGATAGATAATATCCTGGATTAGCATATAGGCTATTTTTTATCTCAGAAAATCAGAGTTCCCACAAGATTTCGAAAAACTAGTAGGTATCTAATATTATAGATGCGAAAGCGTGTCTTTCTGTTTGTTGTCTTTTCAAGGCCCATCCATTTATCTGATTTTGAAAGCTACAGAGATAGCTTGCATCCCGACTACATGGTGACCATTTTGAAATTTTTATTGTTTTGTTGATAAAGCGGTAATAGAAATACAGACTCTGTGACAATTCTCTACCAATTACGGTTTATGAGATAGGTACAACCCACTGACAGACAGACATAATTATAGATACAGAGGGACGGACGATTGCTTAGTTATAGGGTCCCGTTAACACCATTCGGGTACGGAACTCCACAATCATGCATTTTGCAAATGGACCTTGCTTTGTAGTTCTATTTCGGGAGCGTCTTTAAACGAAATTCCTATTCCTGAACGCGACGGAGCACTATTCAGCCTTTACAATGGCAGTGCTGAGCTATGTAAATAAATAGTCACTGAAAATCTGAACAGCAGCTTTTTATTCGCAATGCAATATTGCACTTTCTGTCGAGTGCAGTAATGCTGTTTGAGATTGCCATTCCTTCAAAGTTGAAGAAGTTTCAGTCATTATATCTACAGAAAATGTTACTATAGAACACTAGAGCCCGCGACTTCGTCCGCGCGGATTTAAGATTTTAAGAATCCTGTGCAAACTCTTTGTTTTTCCGGTACAAAAAGTAGCATAATGTTTAGTGGATTGGATTTGATACACAGACAGACAGACATACTTTTGTATTTATGATATAAGTATTTATTTTCGTATTTATAGATAGGGTTAGTAGTAAGGCTGTAGATATTATAGATTACATTTTGGATCATGCATGCGCCCTTGTTTAATATTTAGTACCACGATACAAGATGTCTATTTTGTAAAAGATATAAACTTAACATTTTTTTAGTATTCCATCTCAAAAGGTAAAAAACTGAATGCTCTCGGTGTTCGTCCGTCTGTCACAGTTTTATACATAAACTCTAAACTTTCTTATGATATGGCTAATTGCGTTCTACACAATCTCTAAACTAAATTGATAGGTCTAAATCTAGTGCTATCATTTTCCGCATTAGAAGAGCATAAGAAGCATTATTATAAAAAAATCGGCCAAGTGCGAGTCAGACTCGTTTTCGTACTTGGATATTTTTTCCGACATTTTGCACGATAAATCAAAATCTATTATGCATAAAAATAAATAAAAATCTGTTTTAGAATGTGCAGGTAAACCCCTTTCATAATTATGATACCCCACTTGGTATAGTTGTATAGTTAGACAGACACAACAGACGGATAAACGTACAGACAGACCGACAGACAGATAGACAGACCGACAACAAAGTGATCCAATAAGGGTTCCGTTTTTCCTTTTCAGGAACGGACCCTAATAAAAAAATTTCAAAAGAAAAATAAAACCGACTTCAAAAACCAAAAACACTAAAAAGTAGAAAATAATTTTTGTTTAGCTACACATGTAATGTACCTAGGTATGAAGTCGAGCGAGCATATTAAAACAAAATTAGAAATCCAAGAGTGAAGCTCGCCCGACTTCATACCTAGGTACATTACATGTG
This sequence comes from Maniola jurtina, assembly GCF_905333055.1. NCBI lineage: Eukaryota > Metazoa > Arthropoda > Insecta > Lepidoptera > Nymphalidae > Maniola > Maniola jurtina. The sequence goes on from NC_060044.1 coordinate 5,552,608, forward strand.
TAGCTAAACAAAAATTATTTTCTACTTTTTAGTGTTTTTGGTTTTTGAAGTCGGTTTTATTTTTCTTTTGAAAATTTTTTATTTCACAATTTTTAGTGGCCCCACTGTACTATAATATGCTATGCCCAGTTAAAACCCTACTCCATTCGCTTTGCCATTCCGTCAGGGTACTCTCCCGGACTTCTGCAGGCGTCTGTTCCTTGCTCATAAATAGCTTCGCACGCTCCTTTACCAGCTTGGCTATAGGAACCAGCCCTGCTATTACCAGAACGGCGTCAGTGGAAACCGTTCTATATGCTCCGCAGATGCCTATTGCCAATCGCCTTTGAACAGCTTCCAGCTTTTTGCGGTAGAGTTCCACTTTCATAGCCCCTTCAAAGATTGGCGCCCCGTACAGTATGACGGAGTGTGCAACTGATGCCAGCACCCTCCTCTTGCTAGCTCTGGGACCTCCTTTTGTTGGCATTAGCCTGTATAGGGCTTCCGTGAGCTTCTGCGCTTTATTAGCTACCTCCTCAATGTGCTTCTTGAAGTTGAGGCTTTTGTCGAGCCATACTCCCAGATACCTCACGTGATCCTTCGGAGTTACTATCGCTCCTTGAATTTTGAATTCTATAGGATCTAGCCTCCGCCTTCCACTAAATACAGTCGCCTCCGTTTTCTCTGGTGCAAGCGCCAACTGCTTTCTTTGCATCCAGCAACTTATTCGCTCGAGCGCCCTGTTTGCCCTGATCATGAGGGAAGCCTCAGTTTTAGCCACCACTACGAGAGCTAAATCATCAGCAAAGCAGCAGCGAATGGACAGGATTAGGGAAGGGGGCCTGGACAAGGGAACTGATTACAGACCTAAAAAAGTGGCACAAGAGAAAGTATGGAGAAGTAGATCGGTGGCTAACGCAGGCTCTGAGCGGTCACGGGGTGTTTAACACCTACCTCTACGCAATTAAGAAAGCACCGAGCGAAGGGTGCTACTTCTGCGGAGAGGAAGACACCCCGAGACACGCAATTTTTGAATGTCCGGGTTGTGCTGACGTAAGAGTAGATGCGCTAGGATCGACCGACGCGGAGGGTGTGAATGCCCGAAACCTTATACCGCGCATGCTGTCGAGCGAAGACGCCTGGCAGCGATACAGCCAAATGCTGAGAGCTATAATGATTAGAAGAGAAGAGAGGGAAAAAGAAGAAAAGAGGAAGACCGAGATTTGGGAGGTCAGCACGAAGTAATGCCACGCAGTTCCGTGCTCACCTTGGACGACATGGGGAGGTTATTTTAGTCCGTGCAAGTCGGACACACCCTGCCAGCAGAAGAAGCCGGCAGAAGAAGCCGGCAGAAGTCCGTAGGGATTTTTTCCTCCCCCGAAGAAAAAAAAAAAAAAAAAAAAAAAAGTTAAAACCCTACTGTTTACTAAGCTATTACAGTGATCGCGAGCAATTTGCTCTTATCCATTGAGGAGTTCTGTTCTCCATCTCCGAAGATATTCATCAGATCCTCACCAAATTTATATGGGACCACCTGCACAGTATACCCTTTCAAACAAAAAAAAAATTCCAAATCGGTCCAGGGGTCTTTGAGTAATCGGGGAACATACATAAAAAAAAAAAAAAGATCCCGACGAATTGAGAACCTCCTCCTTTTTTGGAAGTCGGTTAAAAATATACAATAAGCATATTAAAATTTAAGCGAAGTGTCATATTCATAGTCATAATCTATCCCGGGATGGATCAGAAATTAGAATCCGGGGATGTTACCCCAATACCAACTAAAAGTTACATATTATGTCATAACTAATCACGAGTACATTTAACTACTCAGGATAGTTTGAATTCCGCAAAACTTTATTGTTTACTTTAGATGCTAGTCTGAATGTACTCTTAGATGTTCTCAGAGATGCGACGAGCTGGTGTGGAATCTCGTGAAAGTTGGCCAACATGCAAGATCAAGTGGATGGGTCGCCAGAACCAGTTTTATGAATCGGCAAGTGTCAGACTATCCGATTATACTATAGGAAACTGATGAATGAATTTGGTAGCGACCTGGCGGAGCCTCTCTGACTTTTTCATTGCGTGTTCGATGGAGTTACTGGATGATGAGAATTTGCCAATGATCCATTTTGACTAGAAAAGAAAGAAAGAAAATAAACTAAATACTTATTTGATTACAACTTTTAAATGAGTTACCCCTGCACTTCCACCTAAGCATTTGCTCAGAGTAATAAAAACGCCAGGATAACACTCATTGTCGTCTTAATCATCGTCATTCGTCTCGTAATAAAAATACAAGGGCATACAGCGCTGATTTTCAGCCAGAACCATAATCCAGGCGAAGAAACTAATTAAAACTGCTCATTCTACCTATTCTACTTACGAACTATAGTAAACTAGTATAGTAATTAGTAGTATTGAACCCCTAAGGGGGTAAAATAGGGGTCTATGTAGTTCACGCGGACGAAGCCGCGGGTAAGCTAGTTATGACATAAGATTATGAATATGATTGTATACAATTCCGAATGAGCATGTGAGGACAAAGTTATTTGCGATTCTCAGCGATCGTCGAAATTATAATATTTTTTGTTCGTAACTCGTTAGGCGGCCGCACCCACGTCAAAACACGTGGTGGACCGTGGAGGTGGCCGGAGCACATTGTATTGCTTTTCCTTATTAGATACAATCTTCTCATTATTCTTTTTGAGATCAAACTTCCTGAAATTCTATGAATCACTGGATGATGCCCGCGACTTCGTTCGCGTGGATATAGGTTTTAAAAATCCCGTTGAGTTCCTAAGGGATTTTAATTATCCGGGATTAAAAGTTGCTTATTTGTGTGCCAGGGTATAATCTATCTCCATTCAAAATTTCAACCAAATCCATCCAGTAGTTCTTGCATGTAAGTGTAACAAACACACACACACACACACACAAACACACCATGAAGCCTGACAAGTAGGTATTTAAAATAGAACGTCATCATCTAGCAACTACTAATCCATACTAATATTACACCTAAATGCGAAAGTGCCTGTCTGTCTGACAGTCTGTCTATTAGCTGTTCACGGCCCATCTGTTTAACCGATTTTGATAAAAAAGTGTACTGTAAAAGAGATAGCTTGCATCCTGAAGAAGGACTTAGGCTATTTTCGGTCCCAGCAACTTAAAAGTTGCCACGGGATTTTTACAACCCTTACTTAATTCACGCGGACAAAGTCGTGGGCATCATTTAGTTATCATCACATCACACTAATATTATAAAGGCGAAAGTTTGTATGTGTGTGTGTATGTTTGTAACTCCTTCACGCAAAAACTACTGGATGGATTGGGCTGAAATTTAGAATGGAGATAGATTATACCCTGGATTAGCACATAGGCTACTTTTTATCCCGGAAAATCAAAGAGTTCCCACGGGATTTTTAAAAAACCTACATCCACGCGAACGAAGTCGCGGGCATCAGCTAGTAATTAATAAATTCAAATGTTCAATTGAATTTTAAATTAAAGCGTATTCAAATGTTCAATTCAATTTTAAAAAGCGTATACATACATACCTCTCCTTGGACGTTAATTTAATTTACTCTCAAACCTTTTGTTTGAACGTTATGCAATTTTCTCTATATATAAAAAACCTACAGTTGCGTGAGCTGATTATAAAGATTGATGCTATGTTTTCGCGCCCCAGTTTTCAATCTTAATTACAAACAATAATTATTGGTTAACATGCGATCCATATCTAGAAAAATAAGGGCTTGTTCATGTTAACTCGCGGATGACGAAGCGGGCAACCTCGCGGAATATCAAGCGTTTTTATTTTGAGTGCCTTTACCAATCCATACTATCCATGCTAATGTTATAAATGCGAAAGTGTGTCCGTCCGTCTGTCTGCTAGCTTTTCACGGCCCAACAGATTGACCGATTTCGATGAAAGGTACAGAGTTAACTTACATCCCGGGGATGAACATAGGCTTATTTTTATCCCGGAAAATTAAAAAGATCCCTAGGCATTTTTAAAAAACTAAATCTACGCGGACGAAATCGCGATCATTATCTATTTTAAGAAATAAATGTTTTTATTTCTTTCTTTACTTTTTCTGATGATTATAAACAAAATGAAGGTGCGTGAGACATTGCGATTTGCGGACTATTATATTGAAATTCATCGACAAAGCACTACGGAAGTCGCTAAAGAGCTGTGTCGCGCTGACAGTGCTTGGACTGATATAAATTGTAGGTTAAAGTCAATCGAATTTCTATTAGATTCTCTCGTTGGCACACTTTGTTGTTAACAATAGCACAATGTTGTTGACCTCTGCCAATACGTCATAATCGCATTAAAGTCTACGTAAACACAATCACGTAATCCATGCGCCCGCCAGTTGCTAGTACGTGAACACACCGTTGAAATACATTGACGTTTTGTTCTTAGCATTTTATATTGAAATAGAAAAAGTCTCCCATGCGATTCCTCTCACGTGCCATTGTGGATTGTTTCGGTTAATGGCAACATTTAATAGTTGCGGCATTGTTGCGGCTATCTCGATCCCACAATGCGCTGCCAACAATGGTTCCTCGAGTTGAATGCGGAGAAAAGATTGAAAAGGAACGGCTCTGACTTGGATTGAGAGTTTGAAAATTTTATTCCTACAAATTACAAAGAGCCTACAAAATATTCCAATTCTTTGTCTAGGTATTTGATGTTTGTTCCAAGTATCACTAAAATTCATACTAATATTATACCTGAATTATACAGTGTTATTACTTATTACAGTCAAAGTAGTTATGGCACAGATATTAAACAAACTTGCATCTAGGAGATGGACAATAAGCTTTCTATCCCAGAAAGACAATAGGTCTTCTAAGGTTTAAAAATAATCTAAATCGCAGATAAAGCTTAGGTTCAAAAGTTATGACGTACCATTGAGAAATTATACGTTAGTACATAATAATTTAATGATGCAACTAGTTACATAATATAATTACTTACACAAAACAAAAAGTTAGATAGCAAAAGTGTCATTAGTACGAGAAGGTAGATATTATTAATACAGTATAGTTACCTATAGTGACATAAACGTTGATAGTGATTACTGATTAATTTTAATTTTGTCATGAACTTTTGTGAATTGTGACACTTGTCTTTTCTGAATATTTATTGATATTCTACGCACGCGACATGAACCACTTGGTGAATTTAAATACCTAGGTAGAATAAAGCAATAAATTAATTTCAATACAGAATTCCCTAAAAGCTCATTTTGTATCTACTAAACTCAAATTAGCTTTAATAATATTTCGTGCAGTTGCGTAAGCATTTGTGTCACGCGATCTAAATCTACGATTAGGTACAATAACATTGAACCAAGCATGAACTAAGTAGGTACTTACCCACTTATTTACATAGAATTAAGTAGGTTATACTTTGTTACAATCTTACGATCTATGCTAGTTAGGAAGGCAACGATTTGTAGCCAATTATCTGGGCGATAGATTGCTTGTGTCTGGGTAATATATTTCACGTACGGTCATCTTAGTTCAAAATCTACGACCAGACCCACATTGTTTCTTTAGGCTTCTAGATAGCTTGAAACAAATACTTACTAAGCATGAGGTCAGCACAGCGCTACGGAAACATATGCAATGTAGTTTCTAGAAGTTGTATTACAAGAAAATGTATGAAGGTATTTCTCAATTCAAAACCCGCGTTGGAGCCGCATTTTTGAAGTCGCGCGTCGTCAGCATCACGCATTAAGTACATTAACATGATAGCTTCATACCGTTCCATGTATACAATAACAAATAGTGTACTTTGTCGTCGACCCTTATTAGTACCGATTAGACCTCCTTCAGAGAAAAAGGGCTCTCGAAAAGTGTCGAATTTGAGTTGTTCCCTTTTTTACCGACTGCGGCAAAGCACAATGGAGGGCTATGTTTTACTAATGGCACTGATTGTAGTATATGTGATTATTATTAAGTACCATAGCTATATTGCGGTGTATGTCGTGATGCGACAAATCCTTCCTCTCCGACATCTCGGTCAAGGAGCTCTATAACAAATTGGGCTTCGTGTCTTAACTATTTCCTTCTGTATTATGCTTGCTTGCACAGCTACTATACCATATAATATCCTGCATCTACTACTAATTACAATTTACAAGTGTAAATTAAAAATTTATACCACCCCCGACAAGTGAAAGTTACAGTAACTAGGAAAGAGCTGATAACTTTCAAACGGCTGAAGCGAATTTCTTGGATTATAGCCAAGAACACTCTCGATCAAGCCACGTTACTAGCAACTTATAACACCCCTCTTTTTGGGTCGGGGGTTAAAAATAAAGTAGGTACTATAATATAGAACTTTGGTATTGTTAAACATACGTCTATAGGTACAATACGTATTCAACATAATTATTATCAACCGGTGGACTTCCACTGCAGCTGGACATGAATAGCTCTCTTGTAGGGGCTTCCGCACTACACATACCTAGTTAAATGTCACCAAAACGATAGACATAGGCCGTAGTAGGTAGTGCGACGCGGACGCGGACGCGGACGCGGACGGACGGACGGTAAAATGTATGAAACCTCAACAGCGCGTTCAGAGCGACGCGGAGCTGTCCGCGTCGCGGAGTTGTTGAGGTTTCATACATTTTACCGTCCGTCGCGGACGTCCGCGTAGGTCATCCGCGTCGCACTGAAAAGGCCCATAGTGACAGGAAAATTATCCTAAAATTTAGCGTAACAGTAAAAAGCAATTTGCATGCTAAAGTCGTACTTAGTTTCATTTATGACTGGGCCCATTTAAAGTAATCAGTCTGGTTGTGAGTGCACTTTATCAGGCCAACGGCCTTTCCTTATAGGAAACGGCAAATGTATTCGAGCAATTTATGTGTGTAACCAAGTTTCTTAAGCAAACGCAACGACCAAACATTAGATTATCTTCAATTAGCCCGTATTTGGATGTGTGAACGGAAACTGAACCTAACTTATAGACGGACCACATTCGAACCGTGTTAGCTTTGTGGGTCATGGATAAGTAGATACTCAGTTGTAACTTATAAGGTCGCTAAAAGAAATAGCAATTATTTGTTATAAATAATTAACTGTACTTAATTGTTTTTTTTTTTTGTGGAAATATATATTCTTTATTAATCCAAAATATCTACTTCTTCAACGATTAAATAACTATTGATAAGTAAGATTAAGCAACTATTGATTGAAGTCAAGAATTATGTCACATAAGTACCTTTAAACTTATTTATATTTTGCAGTTAAAAATAAACCATAGTAATTGTTTATCAATCATCTATGATTAGTTTGTACCCCATAAAATGGACGGATAGTCCCAAATACTCTTCAAATTCAAAAAATTATATTTCATTAAAGGCACTAAAACATTTTGTGTGCCGTGTATCAGCAGCATTAGGTCTACGTGTTTTGAGGTCAAGTTACGTAAAGTGTGTACCGGCATTCACGTACCAGCAAACTAGTTCTATAAGGTGTAGTCCCATAAAATAAATAAGGTCGTAGCCTCGTTGTAAATCTCCTAAAAACTATTATACGTTTGGGATCACGAGGCCGAAACGCATCACATTCACAGGTGTTACTTTAACATCTAATTTAATGGGTTTTAAACAGGACACTTAGTTATAAAATATGTTTTTTGATAACTTTCTCATATTATCATAAATTTTACGATTTGGTTGAAGTTATTAAGTACTTAGTTTTAGTTATTATCTATGTTAATGTTGACTTATTGCGCGTCCTAGCTCGTAAAAGTGAAACTTTAACTTAGGTATGACAACTGAAATTCTATTCACAGTAGAGTTTTGTCATTGTACCGATGGCCATTCAGTGGAAGATAGACCATATTTCCAAAAACTTTTTATATTTATGTTTTCTACGAACAAATTGAAATGTGTCCTATATGTCTGCTTAATGAGTGCTATCGTTGAATTATATCTTCTTTTTCTTCTATATCCTGGGTTTCTTTTCCATTGAATCCGTTGTATGTGAGACCGTTGTGTGTGTGAGTACAATCACACCTGATGGAAAGTGATGATGTGGTCTAAGATGGGACGCGTTTACCTAGAAGATGCCTATTCACTCTTGTTTGAAAGATGTAAAACTGAAAAAGAAAATGACTTAGGTATTAGTTATGTGATTTTAGAACTTAAGCGACACAGAATCCTGGTGTCGTGCCTACAACTGTTTTAACTTTTAAGAGAGAGTCCTCGAGTTAAATGTCGCTAACTCTGAGAATGGAGAATTTTAGTTACATTTAAAATGTTTAATTTCCGTACCTGAGTGCCTGTTACGAGCATGTCGTAATGTTTCCGTTGAGGTAATTTTAAACTTACAACTTTACGTTAAAGAGCATTGTCCTTGTTATGACTAGCTACAATTTACGCGAAGGTGACAGTAATAGGTATGTAGTTGAACAACTGACCTTAAATATAACTAACAAAAGGTGTAGTTGAGTTCTAATGTGACATGGTACGTGCCAACAATCAACATATACATCTGTACTTTTTTATTGCAAAAATGTAGGTATTTACTTACTTTATTTAGGCTTGGGCATACATAGCGTGAGGTGGCAGCGACGCGCTATGGTCAAGTGTCTAAAGCAGGTTCTAAAAGTTATAAATATCGTGAAGTCTGAACATAGAAAACATTCCAATAGATAACAGCCGCAATCTAAGCAAAAAATCAAATTATTCAACTTGCATTTTTTTTTTAATTTGTCATTTTTGGAAATTGTAATCAACTACGTAGGTACATAATTTAAGAGAAGAATAAAAAAAGATGAGCCACCATTTCCGATTAAACCTAAATTAAATTAAAAAAAAAAAATCAAAATCTAAATTTGTTGCCGTGTTTGGAATTTTTTGTCAAGAAAAAATTGTTTCCAATGATTTTGTATGATGTACATTCTATAGCGAAGACTCAAAAACCACATATTATTTGAAAGTTATCAAACTTTGAGTTGCCTAAAACTCAAAGATTAATAAAACTGCTGTGGCAGATGGACGAATGTAGTTTAATTTAGCAGGAACTTTTTACTAAATCACCAAAAACCATAGTTAAGAGAGGCCCTGCCGTGCTTGTTGCAGCGCGTCGCTTTATGTGTTCTAGGCCTTAACTAACTAGTATTTGTTAGTTTTTGTAATTAAGCATTCTGTTGTTAAATAGTTACTAGACAGATGTTAATTAACATATACGTAAGAATAGAAATGCCACTGCAATAACGTCATTAGTAGTTCTATTAAGTAAATAAAATATACGACTTGTTATTTTTGTCTTATAATTAGATACTGGATACCGGTTTTAGAATGAGGCTGCGGTTAATGTACTCCTTCCAGTTTTATTTCCGTTGCGAGTAAGGGCCTGGCCAGACAGAAAGCGCAACTGCAGCTGAACTACAGAACGTCACTATATGCGTGTACGTTGTAATATGTACATATATGCACATCACACGTCGCTGCGTTATGGTGACAGCACAGCGTGATCTTTAAAGGCTCCGCCATGTGAATGCCACTAAAATCAGGACATTAGGTAAGAGTTAAAGAAGCGTGAAATTACGTCCACCCTGCGATGGGCAGGGAGCTAGGGACCCGTTATTGCATGATATTGTAGAGCTGCGTCTACAGTAATGCCAACGAGACGAGATAAAGAATGTAAACAAACTGAAAACATTGTTGCGTACAAGAGATAAGGACAGAGATGATAATCACTCGCTTTCGCATGTAACTTAGTAACGGTCAGTTTGTTCAGGTATTTCATCTCGTCTTGTTGGCCTTAATTTACGCTTAGCGTTAGCTGTGGACGTACAACGAGCTTACAACAAACAGTTTATTTGATCCTCCGTCGAAAGTAAAGTGTTTCTCTGTTCGTCAAAATCCCATAACTGACGGAGGGCATTGGGTACGGGGCGAACGCTCCAGGCGTGCTCTAAGTTCATTTAGTTCGTCGCAAAGACCGTTTGTGCTCAGTTGTCCAAGCGTATATACCTGTTTCTTCAAAATAGACTTATTTGCATACACAGTTTACTGACTTTACGTTGCTTTGGATGCTAAAGTAAAAGTAAATGTGGCAAATTTTTCTAATTTCTAGGAGTAATATTGGACCGATTCTGTTCCGTTTTGTGTCTGCCCAAGCCTTTATTGCAGAACACGTATCTAATGAAATGACTAAAAATTGTTTTTAAAAGTAGATTAATTCAGGTCAAGCTGTATTGTGGTTCTTGGCAGATAGATTTTGTCCAGAATCGTTTTCGCAAAGATTTGTTCTAATCAGCCATTAGCAGCTAATGGCTGATTAATTAATTAATGGTTAGTTGGATGTGTGATGCGCAAGTAGCAAACATAAAAAAAAATCAAGTATAAGACTAGACACTAGAAACTATATTTTTAAGGATCTGCGTATTTTTTTAATATCTTTTATTGAGACCTTTATATTAAAAACTTTCATAGCATTGAAAAAGACGTTTTCTCGATTTGTTAATTAAGAATGGACAACGCAACATTTGTTTAGCAAGTAAAGCTTTTAAACAATCTTACGAAAACTTTGACGGTTTTATCAGAGCACTCGAAAAATTATCGTTAAAATTACAAAAACGCAGGAACGGCCATTCACCTTGTGCTTCATAAACCACAATAAACGGATGAACGGTCACGGTTAATACCTACTGTATAGGTAATTCACTTCAGTTATGTAATTTGTTATTATGTTCAAGCGTGAATACAAGTATTGAAATATATTTACTTTATTTCATACGGTTTATTTGTTCACGTGCATTTATTGACAGTTGGGTCGCGTGCGGAAATACGTGAGTCATGCCCTACCGTGAGGTTCCCCTAATCATACGTTTTGTTGCAACAATACAGTCGGGAATTGTGAAATGTTTGCAATCCATTGACCGTTCGAACAACAAACGAACAGTACAGCCATGGCATTATAACTACATTGGACAGCGAACAGTGAAAATGTGTCAGAATATTAAAGCGGTGCGTTATACCCAATCGATCACAAATTGTAGGGCTGCGGTTAGACATGTGAATACCTTTTGGACGTGAACATATTACACTATCGACGTTCGTGCGGTTGAATCACGCGAAAGTGTAATCATAGCTTTAACAGACAGCATTTCAGGGAATTTGAAACCCGGTACGTGTAGCGTGGAGTACAGTCTCGCATTTTGTACGATGTCGACTTTCTTCAAGTTTCGTTTTCATATTCAAATTAATGGAGACGTATTAGCATAAAACACGAATTACATTGAATCTCTGTGATGTAAGTGCGGTATTAAGAAGCGAATAGGAATGCCCGGTTATCAGGAGATAAGGATTTATTGCTTTCTACACGTACTTTGATATTACTTTCGTATTTTATTTCAACGCAGCAGTAACGTGAACAAAATTTAAATTAAAATCAGCGGGATTTGTAAGTAACTTATACCTAGATAAAACTGTAAAAGCTAGGGATATAAATTACTGTAAGAATAAAATATTTATTTCATTAACTTTGTACATACCTACTTAGATGCTTGTTTTTATTTTTCTGTTCTCAAGTACCTACCTAGTTAGTACTTTATCGTTATTGTCGTCATCGTATAAACCTAAATAAGTATAGATGCCCAGTGTTCAGCGACTTACTTGAGATCGCCCGGTCCACTTTTTCTACCACTGCGCTTCCTGGTGGGGACCGTGGGGTCGCTCTTCAAGAGCCTTGGGATATCAACGCCTAGATACCAGACGTCCTGGGTTCCTATGTCGCATTATAACTAACTAAACCCTCACCTCAGCGCATATTGGGAGGCTCCGAGCACAGTTTTACGATGTTTCATCGATGTTTTACCAAATATCAACACATTGCCGGTGCAATAAAATGATATATCAATGCCTACCGCTGCCGCCTGCCTATCGCTTCTCCGAAGGATGTGTTCCATCTATCGATCGTCATAATATCAGCATCGTTCTTAGAGCTATGCCAATTGCTCTGGATCTCATCCTCTTATTTACAAAACTAACCGTAAAAGTAAAACAGTTCAGTTTAGACCTTGAAATGAGTTGATAAGTACGAGGTAGCTCACTGCGCATAAGAAAAGATTTAACAACCTAAAAGGATATAATTAAGTGCGGCATTGTGCGTAAAGTATTCCAATAAGTACTCGAGGCCAGTTTTTTTTATTGGATCTAAAATTATAAATGCAAAAGAGTGTGTCTGTCTGTCTACCTGCTACTTTTCACAGCCCACCAGTTTAACCGATTTTGGTACAGAGCTAGCTTAGGTACCTACATCCCAGGGAAGGACATAGGCTACTTTTTATCCCGGAATATTAAAGAGTTCCCACGGGATTCTCACGGGAAAGGTCCATCGGTTTACCGATTTACTCGTATATACAATTCGGTGTAGAGGTAGCGTGCATTCCAGAAACTGACATAGACAACTTTTTGTTCCGAAAAATCGAAGAGTTCCTACGGGATTTTTAAAAAAACGTAAATCCACGCGGACGAAGTCGCGGTCGTCATCTAGTAAGTAATATAATGTAGTTTCGCTATAACAAAGCTTTTTTCTTCGAAAGAGAAAGACCCACCGCGGGTTGAGCAAGCAAAATTCCAACAAAAGCGATTTTATGCAATTACGCTTAACTCGCGGGGTTATTACTGGCAGAGTCACGGTAATGTACCAGCAGTCACGAGCCTCTCAGGCTTATAAAGGATCTCTTTGGCTTTTTTTGCAGAACTATAAAGGTATTACCAACACGCCTTTGAAGTAGTTAAGCATTAGCAAAAAAACGATTCGAAAGAATGTTTTTTCTGCTATTTTGTTCTTCAATTTTTAACCCCCGACCCAAAAAGAGGGTTGTTATAAGTTTGACGCGTGTATCTGTGTATCTGTCTGTGGCATCGTAGTTCCTAAACTAATAAACCGATGTTAATTTAGTTTTTTTGGTTTCAAAGGTGGCTTGATCGAGTGTTATTAGCTAGAATCGAAGAAAATTGGTTCAGTCGTTTGAAAGTTATCAGCTCTTTACTAGTTACTGTAACCTTCACTTGTAGGGGGTGTTATCAATTTTTAATTTACACTTGTCAATCGATGTTATTGTGAGAGTCATCAATTCATTAGTATTCTACTAATATTATAAACGCGAAAGTTTGTATACAGTAGGATTTGGTTGTGGGATGAAGATAGATTATACCCTGGATTAACACATAGACTACTTTTATCCTGGAAAATCAATGAGTTCCTACGGGATTTTTAAAAACCTATATCCACAGGAACGAAGTCGTAGGCATCAGCTAGTAATATATAATATTAAAAAAATACACGTATATGTATTAATTATTGAGAAGTCCAGAATTTTTATGGGCTTTTACCAGACGTAATATTGCAAGCCGCTGTGTCTGAATAATTGACTGACTCACCTTTTGCCTTATTTGAAGGCTTTTGCGGTTCAAAGCAGCTTGTATTTTGTATTTAAGATATACTAAGTATAATATTTTAACTTAAACACAATAATATTACTAAGCAATAGTTACTCTACCAACGACGTAGATTTGCGCGATTGTTAGATTTATCATAGGTACCTAGGCAGGCATGTACCCACTTAAATGTTAATTTAAAAAGTAAATACCTGTTACAAAATAAAATATTTTTATTACATTTTATAGGGAGTTTTTTTAAATGAAAAAGCGTGGAATATTTTTTGGAAAACGTGTTCATTATACGACAGAAATTGCATAAAAACCATCACCGAGTATGGAGAAATAAATAATACTTAATAATAATAATATAATCGTTGCGGCAGAGATGTTCTCAAAGAGGAGTTCTGTTCGCAAAAGAAATGTGGTGTTTAAGAATGGGCTCGAATCGGGCAACTGGTCGGCAACAATGTTGCAACGATTAAAGTAAAGCACACACGATTCTTTTAGAAGTAGCTATCAGCAATTTCGCGACTTTATTGATGCTTGCTGACTTGCAATCTATCGTGTGTTTGTTGCTTTGTTCTTCAAACACGTAGCAACAGAGCTACAACAGATCGATGTGATTTTTTGCATGGGTAGTTAATAGCTACAGTTGAGGACCTGGAAAATGATATAATATGAATAACAAACTCACATACATACATATAATGTACATGAACCCAGAAAACATTTTTTTTTGGGCAGTAAAAAGCCCGATCTCAGTATTGCCCTGCTAACCATAACTACTCCGCGTTATATTATGTTATCATATAACATTAGATGACGTCTGCGACTTTGTCTGCGTGGACTGCACTTTCAATTTTACTACTATTTAGGTTGAATTTTCAAAAATCCTTTCTTAGCGGATGTCTACATCATAATAGCTATCTGCATGCCAAATTTCAGTTCGATCCGTCCACTAGATTGAGCTGTGCGTTAATAGATCAGTCAGTCAGTAAGTTTTAATCGACAAAATGGTAGTTAGGGTAGATAAGGTTCGCTAGGCAGACTAAGTCTCTGAAGATCTCGTAGCATTGTAAATCGCCGGTACTAAAAGTATCGTGTGTGCTTTGACTCTAATGAGACTTGAAAGTTGATACAAAACGGGAGGAAAAAGACTCATATTGCTCGGGCGCCGGCTCACAGTTTTTATTGTCTTTCGCACGATGCTAATTACACGGCGGGCGACGCGACGAGAGGAAACTTTATTTGAAAATGCATTAGATTCTTAGTAGGTAATAGGTATTGAGTAAAATATCAAAGTTTTTGCTAACCTATTGGTGACAAGTTTTCGATTCATAATAAGAGTAAGGTAATCTTTTTTCTTTTCGTAGTAAGACAGACTTGCAAATAGTTAGACGCATTTATCGCGTAGGTACCTAATAAACTTTTCTGTCGTCTACTTTGACGACAGAAAAGTTCATGTGGATTTAATGCAGCAGTTTGCAATAAGAAACTTTTATACATTAAAACTTGGTAAAGCTAAGTTTTACTGAATCCTAGGATTTACCGTAGTTTTAGCTTTTGCAGTAGATGTAGGTAACATAAGTATCCAGGTAAGGTAAGGCAAGCCCAGACGTGCAAAGCCGGGACAATCAGCTAGTAGCAACAATGTCTTCCATGCATATAAATGAATGCGGTATATTTTTATTAACGGTGGTCTCTCCTTCCCTCTTCCATACAAATGTAGTTTAGTTCCCATTTGAATATGAACCAATCATACTCGATGTAATTTTGTAGAAACGTTCTACAGACTAATTAATATTAGTCTGTGGTTTACAAGATTTCCATAAAAATAACTACATAGTTCTAAAGTTACATGTGGCTGTATATAAAAATTCTTGAGATCATGTAACTTTGAAACTGAATATTTTAACGGAAATTTGGACCACATAGGTACATAGATATTAGTTGCTGGAACTTAGATACGTTGATTGAGTTTATAATAGAGGAGAAAAAAAAATATTCTATGATTATCCTATGATTAGAGTAACCCAAGAACAGTCTATAGTTCCTGCTGTAGGTAGTAAACATAGAGTCATACAAATAATGCTTCATCCCAGTGGACTAATAAAATCCTGTAATCTTCTAGATAGGACTATCTATCCGACTGCAGCGTTATAAGGAGCTTTTTCCTTTCCGTAATTTAAAATTCCAATAACGCGTTCCTAGAGCTAAAGATAAAAATGTATAATCTCTCTTCATTGGCAGGCAATGGAGCAGTGCCACACAAAAGAATAATTTCTCACCCGGTTCCAGCTACTATCATATAAATCGTGTTGGAAACAATAATAACTTGAGCGACTCCAGGGTCTAGACAGATTCCTGCACGTTGTTGAAGCACGATCGTTTAAGATATCAGGCAAATGCATATATTCTAATGTGCTGTGGGGCGTTTCGCTAACTTAGTGTCTAACGCTGAATGATAGCCACCTATCTCATTTGAGGTAAATTTTAAATTCATTGAAGGTTTTCTAGGAAAAATTATTTTAGTAACACTCAGTGAAGCAGCAATGTAGAACCAACCAATGTCAAATGAGCTCGGTGGCTATGATTCATAGTTAGACATTGAGTTAGCGAATCACCTTGCTGAACTCCTGATTACAAGGCTTTCAACATTTTAAACAATCGTTTTGCTATTAATTAATTGAGAGTAACCGGCAAAGCAAAGTCATCATAATCAACCCATTACCAGCCCACTACTGAGCACAGAATGCGAACAGTTTAGGCCATAGTCTGTCACATAGATCTAGTGCGGACTTTATTCACCTTTGAAAAAATGGAGAATTTTCAAACATGCAAATTACCTCACCGTTAAAGTAAAAGATATAACATGTACATAGCTCCAAAAAGTTAAAGGTGCGAGACCGGGATCGAACCCCCGACCTGACGAATGGAAGGCAGATCGACGTCTTAACAGGGCTCTCTCCGTCACTCGTTTCCACTCGTCTCATACAATCGTAGTTCCAATTTCATTTGAATATTAAGCAACCAAAGTCCATGAAATTTTGCAGACATATTCTAGAAACTAATATCTGTGTCTGTGGTGTTTTATATTTTTCTAAAAATATGTAGTTTTAAAATTACAGGGGCTCAAAGATTTGTATGAAAATTTTTAAGACCGCGTAACTTTGAAACCGAATATTTTAACAGAAATCTGGAAAACCACAGACATAGATATGAGTTTCTAGAATATGTCTGCAAAATTTCATGGACTTTGGTTGCTTAATATTCAAATGAAATTGGAACTACGATTGTATGAAACGAGTGGAAACGAGTGACGGATAGAGCCCTCTTAACCACTAGGCTATCGCTGCTGAGTAAATCATATAAATAATAATTAGATATAGATAACCAAGTTATTTTTATATTTCATGATAGCTTTTCATCAAGTTTAGGTACACAGTTAGATTAAAAAAAAAAGGTTCAATCATTACAGATAGAAAACCGACTAGTTTTCTTAGGGGAGTGTTAAAGTACAAAACCGTTTTACACCTCTCACTGAGGTACACTGAAAAGTAGTCATACTCGCTTATCCAGTAGGAAGGAACATTCCTGAATATGTAGGTACATACGCACCATATTGTGTGTATGTAAACGGTTTTACCGCCGTTTATTTCACTGCAACGCTAATTTTATTGTCCTGTCAAGCACTGAGCCATGGCTAGGTGGTAATATAGCTTTCTCCTTTACCAAGGAGGCTACACAGTACACACTGTATATTACATACCTACCTACTTGAAATTTAGCTACAAACATACATATTTTATTTACCTGCCTCTACCTACATATAATTACTTACCCGCGACTTCGTCCGCGTGGATTTAGGTTGTTTAAAAATCCCGTGGGAACTCTTGGATTTCGCAAAATTTCTTTATCGAAGTCTATTAATAAAGAAGCCTATTTTGCTCCTTGATTAATCCTCTAGGTACCTGTCTGTGTAAGTCCCGTCGAAATGGGTTCAGCTGTTCCGAAGATTAGCTCGTTCAAACAGACAAGCAGACAAAAAAAATTAAAACCTGTGATTCAGTTATGGTACAGTTCTAATAACCATATGAGCTACTCGTAGTTACTTCGAAATGACAGACAGACGCTCCAATTTTATAGTATATTCTTTTTTATAGTATATTATAATTTTATAGTAGTACCTAATAGTAGGTATAGATGTATAAATTCACCGATGTTTACAACCTTCCATTAAATTACCTTGACTAATCCAACATGTAATTTGATAACCATACAATGGACCTGTCTGTCGTGTTAGTATTTACCGTTTCCTTTCGATCAAAACAATAAATACGTGTAAAATAGGGTGTGTTCAGAACACTGGGTCACAAAGAGTATTGTTCCACCGGAACTTCGCGTCATGCTCCCAGGAGCCTGTGACGTCACATCACTTCCTCTAGTGACGTACCTCAACTTCCGGCATCCGTAGCTACTTAATTTAGGTAACATTCTAGGTATTTTTTAATCTGATATTTTTAAGGGGCTTTTACACAGCTAAGTCAAATCAGGAGGAGAATCACTCACTTATACACTTTCATGGCCGAAATGCTCAAAGATTTGAGCATTTCGGTATGCATGAGATAAAAATAGAGATTTTCTATCGAAGAAATCCATTCAAACATTGTTCAGTGTTCTACTTTATTACGGAAAAGTACACAATATTTAAACATTAAACTTGTTATATTAGATAATAGTTTTCAAATTATGGACTTCCAAAAGTCCATCTTCATAGACAGTGAATCTTGTTTAATTAATGTGTGCATATACAAAATAGTTTTGTATTAGTATGCAAGCATAAAAAGCAATTATAGATTGTTATATTATTATCTAGACTATATATTTATGTAGGTGCCTACGGCCTACATAGTAGGTGTAGATTCTCTTGATAGATTGAAACCAAGGGAATACTAGGCAAAACGAGTGAATTTTTCCTGAAATATTTGTGACAGTTGAATCTAGTATATACGAGCTAGTTAGTTGGTCGGGCGTCGATGTTTACTCGAAACATGTTTGCAATTTATTTTCTATGGAAAAAACTGAGGATTTGCTTCGCTGTATCCGGTGTAAAACGTAGATATTATTGTATCCTACGTACAGCTGTTACGAACACAGAATATAGAAAGTCAAGCTTTTTTAAAATGATGTGATTTTTACTAAATTATAGTATTATTCATTTATGAAACAATCCCATACATACACAATACATCCCAGTGCGAATTCTGCTAGGTAATCCGCACTGGGCCAGCGTGGTTGACTGTGGCCTAAACTCTTCCCATTCTGAGACCCGTGCACAGCAGTGGGCTGGCGATGGGTTGATCATGATGATAATGATAAAAATGCTTATGGAGAGTTCTCCAGTATGCAGGTTACCTCACGATGCTTTTCTATGCCGTTAAAGCAAGCTCACAACGCACATAACTCCGAAAAGTTAGAAGTGCCTGTCCGGGTCGAACCCCCGACCTCTCGAGTAGGAGGCGGACGTAACGTCTTAACCATAGACGACTCTATTTCGGCTTTCATTTAGCATTTTTTTATAGCTGCTCATGAAACTAGGCGCAGTCCCTATTGTCACCGCAAATGACTTCCCATTTTATTCTGCTATATCTCAATATTATGCCTCGCCTACGGGCCTCGCCCATTTCCTAATGAGACCATTTACTTATCACTAATTATAATAGCCCCTGCTTTTGACTTTAACTGTGGGTTTGTTATGGCTATTTAAAACCTATTTTATCGTAAAGTAAGTTCAAGTTTCCTAAAGTAGGTAATGTTATTTTAGGCCTCAAGTAGAAG
Organism: Maniola jurtina; assembly: GCF_905333055.1. Taxonomy (NCBI): domain Eukaryota; kingdom Metazoa; phylum Arthropoda; class Insecta; order Lepidoptera; family Nymphalidae; genus Maniola; species Maniola jurtina. The sequence goes on from NC_060044.1 coordinate 5,571,858, forward strand.
CTGTCTGTCCTTTTAATTAAATAATTATTTTCAACGTTCTCTGATCTCAACATGTTCGTATTTTTGTTCAAGAAAATTGTTTTATTTTTTTTTTCTGTGCCGCCAATGCCCAGTGCAATTACTTCTATAATAGCTATGTACAAGATGACACTCTATATCACAATTTTTGTGGTGAGACCGTAAATTCAGCCAAATAACAAAAATGTTACCATGCGTAGACCTCTAAACAAGTGTAAATTAAAAATTTATAACACCCCCGACGATCCAAAGTATTTGAGTTTTCCAAAACATCATTTTCAAATAAATAATTATGTATTTAGGCAACGTCCATCTTGACAGCTTGACATTTGTCTATTGACATAATATTAAGAACCTAACGGTTATCTAACCTTCTTTTCTACAAGAAAACTAGAAAAGAGCTGATAACTCTTAAACGGCTGAACCAATTTTTTTAGATTATAGCTAAGAACACTCTCGATCAAGCCACCTTTCAAACAAAAAAAACTAAATTAAAATCGGTTCATTCGTTTAGGCGCTACGATGCCACAGACAGATACACAGATACACAGATACACAGATACACAGACACACAGATACACAGATACACACGTCAAACTTATAACACCCCTCTTTTTGGGTCGGGGGTTAAAAATTGGCTCATTTCTAATAAATTATTATCCTCTAAAGCACTAGTAAGTAACGAATATTAGGTATATAATATTTTTGTTAAATAAGTAGGCCCATAACACGCTGGGTAATAGTTAGTTAGGAATTTGTTACAGTAGAACTTGAAAAATGAACCAAAAGTGTGCACCCGCGCATTTCCTGAGGTCAGTTCCCGTTGAAGTGGCCTAGTGTGGAACGTGGACCGCAACACCTATGTCGCAACTCTACCTCCTAACTGGAGCTTGTTATTTGCCACTCTCTCTAAGCAGATACTAGATATAGGAACGAGTATGTAACTAGTACACCTAAGAAAACAGGCTGTTTAAATAAGACAAAATAGGCCCAGGTAGGTAAGAAGGTACTTACTATATAGTTATAATTTAGTGGAAGTATCTGTACTAATGTTATAAAGAAAGACTAAGAATTTTGTGAGTTTGTGCATACCTATCCTAATCTCCGATACTAATGCACCTATTTAAGAAATTTTTTCACAATTTTTTCAAAATAACCTAGGTTCGGATTAAACAAAGCTTTTTCACTATAACACACGTATTTCACGTAGTCAGTTTAAACTGCGTCTAAAGTTTGCGTGGTAATACTGAAAAAGCCCGTTGCTATATAGCAACGTTGTTAGGATAGAAGCTTGGGTGAAAATGAAATCAATAATAGGTAGGTACTTGTATACATACGAACATCCAAACACACACACATGCATACAATCACATACACCTAAAAATGTAAAAACGTTACCCTCCTTCTGGTGTGGTCGAATAAAATCAGAACCTCGACTTTTTGCATACAATGAACAAAGATTTTCTATACTACATTCTTTACAAGAACTCAGGATAAAGTGAAGTGAAGCGTACTCTTAAAAGTGGATAAAGTATGTGCATAGGTATGTACGTCGACTGAGAGATTTCCTTTTGCCATGAATCAGCTTCCGTTAGAAAGTATGAGTAGGTGTAAGATGAGCTTCGGAGAGGAATTTTTGAAGCATCGCAAATATTCAGCCCTTTGTCTGGCGTGAAGCCTTATACTGTGGCGCACAAGGCTTTTTATATTGTATGAAAATCGAAGTATAAACATTGAAAAAAGAGCCGGCCAAGTGCGAGTCACAGTCGCGCACCGAGGGTTCCGTACGACAGTTGTATTTTTCCGTCATTTTGCACGATAGATCAAAAACTACACATAAAAAATTAAATTAAAAATTTAAAAAACCCCCGACACATAAACCTCTAAAAAGTAAAAAAATAATAGGTAAGTATGTATGGGCCCTTTAAGAATAGTATAAATAGTAAAGTTTTTATCCAAGCGCTCGTTGCGCCAGGGGACCGCTACCTATCATAAACTATGAAAGTCATCTGTTGTAGAAAGAATAGTCTTTAGCGGTCCCCCGACGCAACGAACGTTTGGATAAAAACTTTACTATTTATACTATTCTTAAAGGGCCCATACATACTTACCTATTATTTTTTTACTTTTTAGAGGTTTATGTGTCGGGGGTTTTTTAAATTTTTAATTTAATTTTTATTTCACGCTTTTTAAACTTTTATTCATAAATTACCGTTTATTTGTGCCATTCTAAAACCCAATTTCTATAATAATATAAATCCAATAAGGCAGCTAATATCTCTTCAAAAGTAACATCAATGTTATGTTAATTATACGTTCCATGAAATATTTTTGACCGAACATCACTAAATCAAGAATTATCTGAATGACTCACATAGTTTAACATGACCAAAACGAAATATCTCTTTCTAACATGTCGTTGCTTTAAAAATGTACCCATTTTACGTAGTCGTATAATAGTTCGCTTTTTTTAAGATATACGATTAAATTGAAATCGACTTTCATCCGATGAAATAAGGAATAAAGTGGCTTGTATGTCATTTTGTTTGTTATTGCATGTCAAATTTTTATTTGACATAACTTTCAAAAACCGGTCAAGTGCGAGTCTGCCTCACACATGAAGAGTTCCGTACAAGTTTTTTTTTATGTAATGACAATTCAGTTGTCGGATTTTTCTGTTTACTTGGGCCACAGGAGTAGAGTGCTTGGGCTATAAGATATTGCTACCTGCCTTTCATGATTCTACGTAAACGGGAAGTACCCAATTTATAAGTTTTGATTCTCTTGAAAGATGACACACAGACAGACAACGAAGTGGTGAAGGAAAACATCGTCAGGAAACCTGCATGCTTAAGAGTTGGCCATAATGCTCCCTCAAAGGTGCGTGAGGTCTGCCAATACGTGCTTGGCCAGTGTGGTAGCTTCTCATTCTGAGAGGAGACTTGTGCTCAGTAGTGAGCCGGCGATGGGTTGATCCTGATGATGATGAATTTTAAACGTATTTTGTCAAAGTAAATAAGCTGAGTTCAAGCAGATAAAATATAAAGAAGGTACATAAAACTACTATACTAATGCATCATCCAAACCTGCGCGACAAAGCGACTACGATGCGGGAACCTCAGCCGCGCGGAGGGTCATCGCCTCCTACGATATTTAATGGTGCCATGCACACCTACGCGACTACATCTTTTTTTTTTCTACAGATACCTACTGAACCCTAAAAATTGTTTGACTATGGTTTGGGTTTGGGTTGATTGTTCGTGGCCTTTGGTTGACTGTTGGATATTATAATTGAATTGATGTTTTCTCGTTTAACTGTGATTATAATATTTTATAAATTAGAAACTCCGCGCCTACGATCCAAAGTATCGGAGTTTTCCAAAACATTATTTTCAAATAAATAATTATGTATCTAAGCAACGTCCATCTTGACAGCTTGACATTTGCCAATTGACATAATATTATGAACCTCTGTTACAATAGTGAAAGATCCCAGGGCCACCAGCCGTCACGTATTTTCTGACGAACGAAATGTGGACGATTGAGTAGTGTTAGTATGTACTAAGAACGCATGCCTACAGACCTGCTAGCTTGCTTAGACGGCCAATTTTCAGGTATCAGGTAATCAAGGTACATAAAAACATTACTTACCTCATGTAAATTCTCAATTTTTTTTAATTTTAAGCTGATTTTTTTTTATATTAATAATTAATTGACATAAGTAAACTATAAGAGAGTGAGAGAGAAGTCAATATATCCTAATACATGTCTTACTCAGTCTCATGCGCGTAGATAATGATGCCCTCGCGCTCAAACCCACAGAGGCATTAAAATTGAATTTAGGGGATAATTGGATCTGGATCGGTCTGTCTTCTTGTAAAAGGTTTTAAAATAGTTGTCTGGTGGACATATATAAAAATGGAGCATCAGAATTTACGTGCAGTTAAGTAATTACTTATTTTGAGAGCTTTTAAGCGTCTGCAAAGCAATACGGCCAACGCGGGAAGTGTCTGGAAGTATTGGCGACATATTTTTAAGGATATTGCCTAAAATATACGTAAAAATCAGTTTGGAGAATTTACGTGAGGTAAGTAATGGTTTTATGTACCTTGATTATCAGATACCTGAAAATTGGCCGTCTAAGCAAGCTAGCACGTAGGCTAGGCATGCTTTCTTAGTACTTACTAACACTACTCAATCGTACATATTTCCTGTGTCAGAAAATACGTAACCTCTGGTGGTCCTGGGATAAAAGTAATAAGAAAACCAGAAAAGAGCTGATAACTTCCAAACGGCTGAACCAATTTTTTTGGATTATAGCTAAGAACACTCTCGATCAAGCCACCTTTCAAACAAAAAAAACTAAATTAAAATCGGTTCACTCGTTTAGGCGCTACGAGGCCACAGACAGATACACAGATACACCGATACACAGATACACAGATACACAGATACACAGATACACAGATACACAGATACACAGATACACACGTCAAACTTATAACACCCCTCTTTTTGGGTCGGGGGTTAAAAACACATAGATCAAAAATTACGCATAAAATTAAATAAAAATCTGTTTTAGAATGCACAGGTAACGCTCTTTCATATGATACTCTACTTGGTATATTAATCTTACTTTGAAAGTGAAAATATTATTTGTTCATGTACACATTTTAATTTTTTTTTGTGATGTAACCACAATTCACGGTTTTCGGATTCTTCCCTTTAAGTGTGCTATAAGACCTACTTACCTGCTAAATTATATCATGATTCTAGGTTAATGGGAAGAGTACCCTATACGTTTGTAGACAGACGCGACAGACAACGAAGTGATCCTATAATGGTTCTTTTTCCTTTTGAAGTACGGAACCAGTAGAAAAGATGGAGAGTAACATAGCTACTTTTTATCCCGGAAAATCAAAGAGTTCCCGTGTGAAAAATAAGCGTTAGATTAAAAAAATATGAAGACTAAATCTAGACAGAGTTTAATAGTTATATTAATCTAGGGCGTAAGATTGTAATTTTGTTGTAAAAGGTATTTTGCCCTGTGGTGTTAAAATATGAAAATGAATATTTAATCCTTTATATCATTATATCTTAGCATAGTAGAAGATTTTCCATCTGGCTTAAGATGCCCGTAAAGGATCTTTGAGATGAAAATGCAAATGATATTGCTTGAGAGCAGTATAAATCCACTAAAGCAAGTTTTTAAAGATTCCTCCCCTAAGAGCGTTAAGAGAGTATTATCATTTTTCATTCAATTTTCACGTAGAAATAATCTTGACTATGTATTCAGAAAAAGTTTGACCAACTTCGTGATATGATCGCAGTCAATTACCTTTACTATCTGACTACAGACTATCCATACTGATATTGTTATTATCTGTCTATCTGAATGTCTGTCTATCTGTCAAGATCAACGAATTACAAACTATATATAATATCATTAATGTACTACTAGCTGATTCCCGCGACTTCGTTCGCGTGGATGTAGGTTTTTTAAAATCCCGTGGGGGCTTATTGATTTTCCGGGATAAAAGTAGCATATGTGTTAATCCAAGGTATAAATATGTATCCATTCCAAATTCCAACCAAATCCGTCCAGTAGTTTTTGCGTGGAACTGTAACAAACATCCATACAAAAAAAAATGAAGAAAATATTTTATACACACGATTATATTTCCTTTATGCCCTTATGTTCTCGTTGCAACAAACCGATAAAGCGGGAACGTGTGAAGACTCAAAACATGTTACCGCACACTCTGATAGCCTGTCTCCTCTAGCAGTTCGCTCATGAATGTTAATAGAATTGTGTTTGAGGATGCAACTATGCTGAAGCCTGAAGCTTACCTACTTGCAAAGTTGCTCCTCCGCGGAGACTTTCATTGGAGCTTTATTTTCCAATTTGTGAGAATAATTACTGTTCGTTTTCCATTAAATTTTATTAATGACTAGTTTATGCCCGCGACTTCGTCCGCGTGGACCACAGCAATTTCAAGCCCTTATTTTACCCCCTTAGGGGTTATTTATTCAGAAACCCTTTCTTAGCGGATGCCTACGTCATAATTCGTAGCTATCTGCATGCCAAATTTATGACCGATCCGTTCAGTGGTTTGAGCTGTGCGTTGATAAATCAGTCAGTCAGTCAGTTTTCTTTTTATATCTAGGTAGTATACCTTTGTAAAGTTATTATCTACTCAGTAGCGTTTAAATAGTAGCTTAAAATTAATTGGCGCTTAGGGCCGCAATTTATAAGTCGATCTAAATAATTGAGCATATTTTATAGATAATCTAAACTGTAATTGAGTGTTAAATTTATTTCTCGCTTGAGAAACTTGTACTCGTTTATGTTTGCAATACAGAGTATTATAGTACTAAAACTGTTTTCAACTTTTACTAATTTATAACGACTTTGGTTTTATATTTATTATAGGAGGAAGAATTTTTCATCAGACATGCATAACTGTGCATAACTGTGCATAACTTCGAAATAGTATGGTACGTTGAGTAATAATACATCATCGAAAGTTTACAATAACGAATAATGTGATGACGAAAGCGCGAGGAAACGCATATCGTAATAACGAAAACATATATTAATAATATTTACTTACATAATTAAACTGTATTGAGGAACTTTCGTCGACTTGTGTTTTGCGAATTAAAATAGGTACGTACATAAATACAATATGAAGCTTTACCACATTGCTGAGGAAACATATCAAACTTTTTGAAGAGTTAAATCTTGACAAAACCTTGACTAGACCTACGCAGCGTACATTCAGGTAATATTAATCTAGGTACCTACTTGAATCTAAGGCTATATTCTTTTTGAGTATCCCTTTTAGTATTGTTAGCTATTTGTTTCGTACTTTATCGTATTCATGACTTACCTAGTAGGTACGTAGGTAATATTGTACCTAGTACTTTTAACTATAGGTACTATAAGCTACTTAAGACGCTGAATTGTACCAAAAAACTTGCCTCAGAGCATTTATTTAATTGTTGTCGAGTCTTCAGCGTCAGAATGTTAATAGCATGCTCCTATCAGCTTACAAAAACGTCTTTGTTTATGAAGTGGCCGTAAATGGAATAGATCTCTGTTTGTTCGGGATCAAGTTTTGAAGAGGTCCTGGGAAAGGATAATTTTGTTTTTATTTATATCAGCTTGTTGCGTGTGGCTATTTTGTGGATTAAACTAGTTTAAAGGTACTGCTAGTTCTCTATATTTACTGTTAAATCTCGTAATTACATTAATGTAAGCGGTAGACACCTACGTACTTCTGAATACTAACCACCAAGCTTTGAATCTTAAGAACATACGTTTCTTTCTGTTCATAAGTAGATACTTACCTTTGAATGTGTTTGTGCAACTCTTCTTTCTTCTGTTTCTTATTACTCTTCTTGTTTGTTAAAACCATAATTTTCAGCCGAATAACGGTTTCTACTATAGAGATTATTATTTCCTGTAATCTGCAGTATCCACTTAACCAAGTCAAATATTACCTAACCAAAGGATCAATCAGAAAAGCAAACAGTTTCGACGTTGAAGCTCACTTTACAAAAACATTACGCTGGCCAGGAATGCAATCTTACCGGCTATTGAGCCCACAAATTACACCCAAGTTAAGCAGTCTAAACAAATCTAACAACAAATGATAAAGTTCTAGCAGACGAAGCAATTTGATTGCTATCAGCTATCAGACACCCGACTGTGTGGGCCAATTGGTTGCGATTAGTCTGGTGTAATATTATACTCGGGATATGTACTACCTATTTAGTAGAGTGCTATTCCTTGGCCCGTTTCTTGGCTAACGCTGAGTTGTTCGAAACAAATTCAAAAGTGTAGATTAAACTAATCATTGTATCCACGAATCATGACCGCGTGGAATGGTGCCACGAATACTGACTGCATTTCTGCGTTAGACAGCCTTTGAGGGAAAAAGTAGTCAGCCTTTCTGTAATATTCATGTGTAATTTCTGCGTTAGACAGCCTTTGAGGGAAAAAGTAGTCAGCCTTTCTGTAATATTCATGTGTAATTCGATAAAACTCTTCCAACTGATCGGAATGTTGGCGACAGCAGGCAAATTGGCTCGTCTGTCAATACTTTAAACAATTCTAACAACAAATGATACACGTTAATGACATCACGCTGATATCTAGTAACGACGTACCAAGGAATGATTTGTTTGATCGTGACTCGACGATTTAGTTTCAATACGAAAGTTATTGCCCGCATATTTATTTGAATACGTGGGCGCTTGCACAACGGTTGCTATTATCTGATCACCTATATAGGCTATAGGTGAGACTAGGGTGCAATAAACTCTACTGACTCACACTGATAAGTATTTTAATCTATTAATTAATAAATAGACTGTATGTGTCCGCTGTTATACATTGAACATAAGTTCTTGCTGAGAGCGCGCTATTGCACACGGTCCTACCTACTTCTTCCAACATACAAGTACTCCCACCATTTTCCTGAGCTGGTCGGCCTGCAGATATTTTAATCAATACATATTATAAATATATAGAATGAAATCCTGAATCATTAACTGATCATCAACATCCAACCCAAATTTTTGGACTAAGAAAGCTGGATATTTTGTTCTAGCTGTAAGTTTCCGCGGGATTTTAAACCTAAACCCCGCGAGTGTAATCGGGGACATCATCTACTATTTAATAAACGCTAAATAGTACTAAATAAATGCACATACCTACTGTTTACTTGACTTCATAAATGCTGGCCCATGCTTTTCTATTATATTCTAATAACCTATATACGCCAAATACAAGACTAGGGTGCAATGAACTCTACGTCATGTACAAGTAAATAAATTAAGTAGGTAATTGTTGTATATGAATGATCGAGTTCTTACAGAAAATGCTAATTTGTACAACAAGTTGTAAAAATATTAAACGACAACTTTTTATTACATATTTTAATAGATATAACCTATTTAATACCTATTTAATTGCCTTTGGACTGGCTCGACGCTGGCATAAAAATTACACTTACATACTTATAGGTATACGGGGTACATGGGTGCAATAAACTTTATTGAATTAATTTCTGCTATTAATTTTAATTTACAACAAGTTTTAATCAAATTGTAAGCGGAAATATTAATGGGAGCCAATTTAGCGGCATTAAGTTTGACAAATTCTAACTTAGATAACTTTATTATTATTACTATCTAAATAATTATCCTAAATTAGAAACATTAAAACTACTTACTTGACGAAGCAAAAAAAAAGAAAGCTCAAAATCAATCCAATTCTGCGCCACCAATTTAACATTTTGATGATTAGACTGAAAATATGAAGGCCTAGTGCGAATTGGCAGAGTTCACACAACTTCGGGAACACTGTGGACAACTCTCACCTTATTCTAAACTCAACGAGTATACTTATTATTGTGATAATGCAGAAGTTTTAGCTGTAACAGTTGTAGTTATGTTGCAAGTCTATAGTATATAGTTGTAGCGTTTCTAAATGTTGATAAATAATAATTTAATTAGTCAGGAAATCTTTATAAGCTATATTATTTACTAGCCGATGCCCGCGACTTCGCCCGCGTGGATTTAGGTTTTTTGAAATCCCGTGGGAACTCTTTGATTTTCCGGGATAAAAAGTAGCCTATGTGCTAATCCAGGATATTATCTATCTCCATTCCGAATTTCAGCCAAATCCATCCAGTGGTTTTTGCGTGAAGGAGTAACAAACATACACACACACACACACACACACACACATACAAACTTTCGCCTTTATAATATTAGTGTGATAAGTATTATTAAATTAAGTAAATTCAAAAAACATTAAATTAAAAACTAAAGTAATTTCATTTATTCTAGTTTTTAATTTAATTCTTTTTTAGTTTTAATTTAGATTTAAGTTTATTTTATAGAGTTGTCTTATTGTTATAACTAATATACCTATAACGAATCCTATATACCTATAATAATATATTTGATTGGTAGATACTAATTCTTTACAGCTTACACACTGAAGACTGAGATACGAGTAGGCTTTTGATTTCGGAGCATCCTTGCGGGTAAACTAAAACGCTACCGAAAGAATTATCGTCTACAGACTTGTACCAAATAAAGTGTTAAATGAGGCTTTTTGAAATACATAACATTTTACATAATTTTCTCTAGATTTTAAAATGAAGAAACCATTACAATTGATTTCTCTCGTAATATCGTTTTAAGGTAATTTTATTGTCTTAAGTTAACTGAAGATAAATTCGCCTTAAAAGGAATAGCAGGAAATCTGCAATTGTATTGTAAGTAGTAAGTACTTGATGGAAACAAGAACAGCGAAACAATACGTATAACAATCGGTTTCTATTAAAGGCTCATGAGTTCCAATTAACAAGCGATTGTAAACATTTTCTTGTGCTTATAATATATAAGTGATGTTTATTGTAACAAATTCAATAAATTATCGCGATCTACACTAATATTATAAAGAAGTAAAGTTTGTATTTGTGTTATAAATTTTTAATTTACACTTGTGCACTTAGGCGTTCACCATTCAATCATACTTAAATACGTATTACGTATTCACAAAAAGTTGTAAATACGAGTAGGTACATTTAGCGTAAAAGGCATTGTTTTTGTATCTCGCGGAAAAGGCAGGCCCCATGGTTGTGCAAGACACGAACTGGCAGACAACGTTTCACTTTTTACATATCAAGGGCCGGTACAGCATAGCCAGCGTGAGAGAAAGGCTTCCGGCGTTTCTTATGAACCGGTTTTGATATTCTACTCCCCGCGCCTCCGCGAAATGGTGGCGGAATGCTGAATGGCCTTTTATTTTACTGAACGCAAAAAGTTACGATTTCTAAGGAATAAGCTGTAGGATACATTCAATAAGCATTACTTGTAGAGGTTGCGGGAAGTGGTTGGATCAGAAAGACTGATAAGAGAGGGATATATCATCATAACTTTAAGAGTAGCTTATTCGTAGTGCACTCAATACAAGCGTAGTTTGTCTCTCATTTTAGTATCATCCATTCAAACGCTTAAACGTGGACACTGCAAGTCGGCCTCGTCCACAAGTTCAAAGTCGTGCTATGGAACAGGCTATGTTGGGTATCTCTCTGAGGGACAAAAAAAAATTCAAAAAAAACCGGCTTCAATAACCACAAACACTAAAAAGTAAAAAATATATTATGTATACAAGAGTTAATCTAATTCTGTAATAACGTTTTTTGGAGCCAGTGCCAAATAGCCGCACGAACCGTTTAGGTGCTCTTCATATTGTTTGTGACTCCACCTTTGCACCTCATTGGCACCGACTCCAAAATTGACGTATAATTAGTAGTATTATTATCTTACTTTTACTTCGGAATGCAATAGTACAGAATGGACTTGACATAATATGGTACCGAAGCTACTTCACAAATTCAGGCGGCCGAATTTTGGAGTCTGACCTAGATTCTAATAGCACGTACTAATTGCGTTATGAATATTTGAGGGCGTTTAGCTTTTCGGAGTGCTCCACTGTTTTAAGATTGCCTTACAAAAGCGCTTATGCAGTAGCTTTGCATTAATATAGTAGCTTAGCGTAATACAGCAGAGTTAAGTACATAGTGTTTAATGGTTTATTCAGTTGGAAGAAATTCATAGCAACGAGCACATTGCATTAAATTATTTCGGTACTTCGGTACATAGTAACCTTTTCAAAATTCAATTTGAAATGTAGATACTCTAGATAATATATAAAAAATAATACATAATACGTACAAAATAAAAACACTTGTCCTGACTGACTGACTGGACTGACATATCAACAAACTTGGAATTTTGACAGTAGATTCATTTTACGCTCACTAAAAAAGGACACACATTTTGAAAATTCCATTCCCAAGGGGATCAAAGTTTGTATGAATTTTATGTTTGTATGAAAAATTTAAATAACAATTAACATAATAATATATAATATGAAACTGGATAGGCTTTCGGTTAAAAATGTCGTGATTTTCAGTTTTTGAAAATTACACCTCGAATGGGGTTAAAAAGGGAATGAATGAATTTTCAAAAAATCCACTCGTGCGAGCCCAGGACTCGTCAGCTAGTAACGCATATAACCTTTTTAGGGTTCCGTACCTGAAAGTGCCAACGGGAGCCTATTACTAAGCCTCTCCTGTCCATCCATCCGTCTTTCTGTCTCGGATGGCTATATCTCGTGCATCGTAATAGGTAGAAAGTTGAAATTTTCATACAATATTGTGTTTCTAATGCCAACAACAACAAACAACAATGGTCGCCATGATGATTTAAAAAAATTAAAAAGTGTCATTTCTTGTACCTACGATGGTACGGAACCCTTCGTGTGTGAGTCTGACTCGCACTTGGCCGATTTTTACAACATGTCGAGTGGGGCACACGTTTAGTTTTCTTTCCTCTTGGATAAGCGCCTCAGGGGATCAGTGTTGATGTGATGAATCGGAATGTCTGCTTTCATACCAGCGCCGACCGCCGCCATTACATTTATCTATCTTCGTCTCGTGTCACGTACGGATATTAAGTTTCATTCACTGTTTCTATTGATAACAAACTGCGTAAATACTTCTAATATTTGAAAGATTTTTCCCAAAGAAAAGGCGTTCATTGGGAAGCATTTACACTAGAAATAGGTATCATACATATAATAATTTGAAGAATTAATTGTATTTAGTTCCAGAATCGTCGCTGTACATCACGTAAATACTTAAGGTAATTGCTATTTGACAAATCGCAAAAATGCTGTACTTTGAAGTAAATTGTTTATTTTTCTAAAGCATTAACATCTATTAAATACATGCAATTAAAAACTTCAGTTTGTGAAGATTATAAGGGCCTTTTTTAATTTAGTATACATTATCCCAATAATAAAAAAAAACAAGTTGAAAACATTGCTGTTCGCAACTTGTTCTGTAAAAGTTTTCTTTAACATCTTGATACTTTGAAGCCAACCTCCAGAAAATGATATGTTTAGGTTTAGCAATCAATTTGAACTGTTAGTTTTATACTAAATGTTTTTCATTTCTTAAATAATCTAAAACTAACCAAAAAACTTCCTGTGCTATTTATTTTCTTGCAGGCGCTCTATGGAATTCAGTGTCCACTGGACTGTCATGGCGGAAGGACTGTGCGCGTCATTTCGTCGCAAAATATTATTTAAAATGAATTTAAGCTTATTATTTTTGAATGAAAGTTGTGTTTATAATCGTTGAAAAATAAAATAGGGATTTTTTCATTTCTAAATGAAGCCTGCTTATATACTAAAATTTATTCGAAAGTTACGGTTTTACCAGGTAAATACTCGGAGGTTGTCATAGATTATGATGACAGATAGTAAGTGTTCTAAATAGGTATTATACCTATGTTTTTTAGGAGATAGCGCGCCTCGTTTCGGGCGCCGTGTTCCGAAATGGATTTCGTAGTAGTGCAAGTTTGGTGCAAGCCCCACATGACGGAGGGGTATGCGTCAGGCATTTCCTGTGTACAAAAAAAGACCTATATTTCGGATCCATTTTTCATCACTGACATCATGCACTATTCAAAGACTGGTCTTCAAGCATTGAGGAATTTTGGACGAGAGACATCTCGAAGGTTCCCGAAGGCTGCCTAACTGAGTTAGATTTGTCGGCTAGCTAGCTTTTTTTGAAATTGGACCTACTTAGCTGGATTGTGTGTTAGAGATTTCTTATGAGATATTATATGTACATAATATAACCATCATAAGGAAGCTCAGATTCATGCTGCGGGCAATGGGGAGAGCCTAAAGGTTGGAACGCCATTTCGGCGGCCGTGTTTCCTGCCATATATACCATAGATACCTGCAAGCCAAGAGTGAATAGGCATCTTCCAGGTAAGCGTGCTCCAACTTGGACCTCATCATTGCTTTCTTTAAAGCATGATTGTCGTCAAGCGCAAGCGCAAAGATTCAGGCGGCGCAAACCCGTAGCATGTGGAAGACCCTATTAAAGACCTATGTTCACTGTGGACGTCTGTCGGTTGATGTTGATGATTATGTCTTTAGTGCAAGTAGTTCAGTAGTTTCAGAGTTTATCGATAACAAACAAACAAACCTTTCCTCTTCATAATATATGTACTTAGTAGCGCAAACTTGGAAAAAATCTCGTGGAAACTCTTTGATTTTCCGAGATAAATGTAATTTTACCTGGCAGCCCTAATCAATTTTATCACTGATAATAATAACTAATTCATAACCGTTAAAACTAAGAGTCAAAATCTCGTTTTTCTAGTCGAGTTCCGTAGGCTCTTTGAACCCACCGCATTATTATCCCAAGAAAACCTACCATTAGATGTAGGAATAATGGAAAGAGGTCACAACCCTCAGCAATAAAGAATACGATGCGGAGAGAGATGTCACTCTCAAGGTCTTTAAATGTATCCATGCAAAAAACCACGTCGACTGGTTGCTCCGTTGCAGCGTGATTGAATATTAAACCAACAAACACACTTTCGCATTTGAAATATGGCCAGTGATTATAAGAAACAGTTTAAATCTCTCTCTGCTCTCTGAGAGACGTTAGGCAAAGTGAACACGAATTATGACACTTCTGTGTTCTTATACAAGCTTAGGTCTCTCAATTTTGTCAATTAATGTCAAATTTCTTTCTCAGATCAAAACCTAGTAAGTGGTTTAAATTCAAGAGAAGTTTAGGCCGTAGTCTTCAACAAGAAACTCGGCGGTTGCTCTTTTCAAAGATTTGATGTACAATATTAAATTGCTTAAAACGCACATAACTGAAAAGTTAGTAGTGCGTGATTCCAGGATCGAACCCCCGACTTTCGATTAGGAGGCGGACGTTCTAACCACTAGGCTATGACAGTTTTTAAATTAAAGGGGTTTAAATATTTTAGTGTGAAGACTGGCCTACACATTTATTCATTAGATGTGCATCACTTTCTTTTTTAGGGTTCCGTACCTCAAAATGAAAAACGGAGCTCTTAAAGGATCACTTTGTTGTCTGTCCATTTGTCCGTCCGTCCGTCAAGAAAACCTATACAGTACTTCCCGTTGATCTAGAATCACGAAATTTGTTCTCGGATTTATTCCTTTACTTGGGCTATGAGAGTTGAGACCTATCTACCTGCCCATAATTCTAGGTTAACGGGAAATACCCTATCGGTTTTCTTGACAGACACGACAGACGGACAGACGGACAGAAAGACAGACAACAAAGTGATCCTATAAGGGTCCCGTGTTTCCTTTTGAGATATGGAACCCTAAAAACATTATGTAAGTATGCAAAGTATTTCCCTTGCAAGCCATATTTAACAGTTGACATGTAGAGGTCATTGACTTTTCCTATCTTACTTTTAAGTTTTAATGCATCATTAAGTATTTACTGTTTTGACATGGTATTTAGATAATGGGTGATATTTATTTTATTTAATCTAATTCCTTTGAAAAACTTAGTAAGGCGCATTAATCTATAAAAAACCTAGCCAGTTCATAGACTTACTATGTTTTAAAATGGTCAAAGCGACTTACTAGCTTTTAATTTTACTTTAATGTGGGTGTCCTTACAATACAACGGGACATACTATGAAAGTTAGGCTTATGACATAAAACGATTTTCGGAAAAATGACATTTACTTTGTTTTGATATGGGGCGGTCGATATAATTAGGTACTAGGGTAAAGGCTCAAGTAAATGAACAGATTGGACGTTTTTACATGTATTAAGAGCTGGAATAAAAAACCGGCTGATATACCTTTTTTAAATATTTTCTTACAAATTCTTACACTTTTTTCAATTTCAATTTCAAAACCGTGTTCCGTTCAAACCGTTCAAAAGTGTGTGTGCGTGCGTCCATGTGTGTGTGTGAGTGTGTGTGAGTATATACTTGTCTGTATGTTTGTACGAGTGTTTGTTAGTGTGGTATTGCGTTGTATAACCACATGAGTAGCGAACAGAGTCAAAGCTTCATACAAGCGCGCTACGATAGGTACACTACTACAAGCTTGAGGCGCGTGTGTGCGTGAGCACAGGCGCTACGTCGCGTACGGAGAGAAATCGGTTTATACCGGCTCGGCCTGTGCTCAAGCTCAGGGGCTGCAGTACACGTCGCGCGTCGTGTTTTCATTTAATTTAATGTTAATGATAATAATTTAAATAGTGTTTAAAATCTATTTTCTTGAACTGTCATAGATTTTGTTCAAAATCAATATTTGAGGATCCCTAGGATCACAAAACAGGATATTGTTACCAAATTTAAAAAAATCGACGCCATTTTGAAATTCTTTGTTAATTGACCGATTTCGTTCAAAATCGATATTTAGAGCTCCCTGGGATCACGAAATAAGAAACTGTTACCAAAATTTAAAAAAGTCGACGCCATTTTGAAATTCTTTGTAAATTGACCGATTTCGTTCAAAATCGATATTTAGAGCTCCCTGGGATCACGAAATAAGAAACTGTTACCAAAATTTAAAAAAGTCAACGCCATTTTGAAATTCTTTGTTAATGGACCGATTTCGTTCAAAATCGATATTTAGAGCTCCCTGGGATCACAAAATAAGAAACTGTTACCAAAATTTAAAAAATTCGACGCCATTTTGAAATTCTTTGTTAATTGACCGATTTCGTTCAAAATCGATATTTAGAGCTCCCTGCGATCACAAAATAAGAAACTGTTACCAAAATTTAAAAAAGTCGACGCCATTTTGAAATTCTTTGTTAATTGACCGATTTCGTTCAAAATCGATATTTAGAGCTCCCTGGGATCACAAAATAAGAAACTGTTACCAAAATTTAAAAAAGTCGACGCCATTTTGAAATTCTTTGTTAATTGACCGATTTCGTTCAAAATCGATATTTAGAGCTCCCTGCGATCACAAAATAAGAAACTGTTACCAAAATTTTGAAAAGTCGACGCCATTTTGAAATTCTTTGTTAATTGACCGATTTCGTTCAAAATCGATATTTAGAGCTCCCTGCGATCACAAAATAAGAAACTGTTACCAAAATTTTAAAAAGTCGACGCCATTTTGAAATTCTTTGTTAATTGACCGATTTCGTTCAAAATCGATATTTAGAGCTCCCTGCGATCACAAAATAAGAAACTGTTACCAAAATTTTAAAAAGTCGACGCCATTTTGAAATTCTTTGTTAATTGACCGATTTCGTTCAAAATTGATATTTAGAGCTCCCTGCGATCACAAAATAAGAAACTGTTACCAAAATTTTAAAAAGTCGACGCCATTTTGAAATTCTTTGTTAATTGACCGATTTCGTTCAAAATCGATATTTAGAGCTCCCTGGAATCACAAAATAAGAAACTGTTACCAAAATTTAAAAAAGTCGACGCCATTTTGAAATTCTTTGTTAATTGACCGATTTCGTTCAAAATCGATATTTAGAGCTCCCTGCGATCACAAAATAAGAAACTGTTACCAAAATTTAAAAAAGTCGACGCCATTTTGAAATTCTTTGTTAATTGACCGATTTCGTTCAAAATCGATATTTAGAGCTCCCTGCGATCACAAAATAAGAAACTGTTACCAAAATTTTGAAAAGTCGACGCCATTTTGAAATTCTTTGTTAATTGACCGATTTCGTTCAAAATCGATATTTAGAGCTCCCTGCGATCACAAAATAAGAAACTGTTACCAAAATTTTAAAAAGTCGACGCCATTTTGAAATTCTTTGTTAATTGACCGATTTCGTTCAAAATTGATATTTAGAGCTCCCTGCGATCACAAAATAAGAAACTGTTACCAAAATTTTAAAAAGTCGACGCCATTTTGAAATTCTTTGTTAATTGACCGATTTCGTTCAAAATCGATATTTAGAGCTCCCTGGGATCACAAAATAAGAAACTGTTACCAAAATTTAAAAAAGTCGACGCCATTTTGAAATTCTTTGTTAATTGACCGATTTCGTTCAAAATCGATATTTAGAGCTCCCTGCGATCACAAAATAAGAAACTGTTACCAAAATTTAAAAAAGTCGACGCCATTTTGAAATTCTTTGTTAATTGACCGATTTCGTTCAAAATCGATATTTAGAGCTCCCTGGGATCACAAAATAAGAAACTGTTACCAAAATTTAAAAAAGTCGACGCCATTTTGAAATTCTTTGTTAATTGACCGATTTCGTTCAAAATCGATATTTAGAGCTCCCTGCGATCACAAAATAAGAAACTGTTACCAAAATTTAAAAAAGTCGACGCCATTTTGAAATTCTTTGTTAATTGACCGATTTCGTTCAAAATCGATATTTAGAGCTCCCTGCGATCACAAAATAAGAAACTGTTACCAAAATTTAAAAAAGTCGACGCCATTTTGAAATTCTTTGTTAATTGACCGATTTCGTTCAAAATCGATATTTAGAGCTCCCTGCGATCACAAAATAAGAAACTGTTACCAAAATTTTGAAAAGTCGACGCCATTTTGAAATTCTTTGTTAATTGACCGATTTCGTTCAAAATCGATATTTAGAGCTCCCTGCGATCACAAAATAAGAAACTGTTACCAAAATTTTAAAAAGTCGACGCCATTTTGAAATTCTTTGTTAATTGACCGATTTCGTTCAAAATTGATATTTAGAGCTCCCTGCGATCACAAAATAAGAAACTGTTACCAAAATTTTAAAAAGTCGACGCCATTTTGAAATTCTTTGTTAATTGACCGATTTCGTTCAAAATCGATATTTAGAGCTCCCTGGGATCACATAATAAGAAACTGTTACCAAAATTTAAAAAAGTCGACGCCATTTTGAAATTCTTTGTTAATTGACCGATTTCGTTCAAAATCGATATTTAGAGCTCCCTGCGATCACAAAATAAGAAACTGTTACCAAAATTTAAAAAAGTCGACGCCATTTTGAAATTCTTTGTTAATTGACCGATTTCGTTCAAAATCGATATTTAGAGCTCCCTGGGATCACAAAATAAGAAACTGTTACCAAAATTTAAAAAAGTCGACGCCATTTTGAAATTCTTTGTTAATTGACCGATTTCGTTCAAAATCGATATTTAGAGCTCCCTGCGATCACAAAATAAGAAACTGTTACCAAAATTTAAAAAAGTCGACGCCATTTTGAAATTCTTTGTTAATTGACCGATTTCGTTCAAAATCGATATTTAGAGCTCCCTGCGATCACAAAATAAGAAACTGTTACCAAAATTTTAAAAAGTCGACGCCATTTTGAAATTCTTTGTTAATTGACCGATTTCGTTCAAAATCGATATTTAGAGCTCCCTGCGATCACAAAATAAGAAACTGTTACCAAAATTTTAAAAAGTCGACGCCATTTTGAAATTCTTTGTTAATTGACCGATTTCGTTCAAAATCGATATTTAGAGCTCCCTGGGATCACAAAATAAGAAACTGTTACCAAAATTTAAAAAAGTCGACGCCATTTTGAAATTCTTTGTTAATTGACCGATTTCGTTCAAAATCGATATTTAGAGCTCCCTGCGATCACAAAATAAGAAACTGTTACCAAAATTTAAAAAAGTCGACGCCATTTTGAAATTCTTTGTTAATTGACCGATTTCGTTCAAAATCGATATTTAGAGCTCCCTGCGATCACAAAATAAGAAACTGTTACCAAAATTTAAAAAAGTCGACGCCATTTTGAAATTCTTTGTTAATTGACCGATTTCGTTCAAAATCGATATTTAGAGCTCCCTGCGATCACAAAATAAGAAACTGTTACCAAAATTTTGAAAAGTCGACGCCATTTTGAAATTCTTTGTTAATTGACCGATTTCGTTCAAAATCGATATTTAGAGCTCCCTGCGATCACAAAATAAGAAACTGTTACCAAAATTTTAAAAAGTCGACGCCATTTTGAAATTCTTTGTTAATTGACCGATTTCGTTCAAAATTGATATTTAGAGCTCCCTGCGATCACAAAATAAGAAACTGTTACCAAAATTTTAAAAAGTCGACGCCATTTTGAAATTCTTTGTTAATTGACCGATTTCGTTCAAAATCGATATTTAGAGCTCCCTGGGATCACATAATAAGAAACTGTTACCAAAATTTAAAAAAGTCGACGCCATTTTGAAATTCTTTGTTAATTGACCGATTTCGTTCAAAATCGATATTTAGAGCTCCCTGCGATCACAAAATAAGAAACTGTTACCAAAATTTAAAAAAGTCGACGCCATTTTGAAATTCTTTGTTAATTGACCGATTTCGTTCAAAATCGATATTTAGAGCTCCCTGGGATCACAAAATAAGAAACTGTTACCAAAATTTAAAAAAGTCGACGCCATTTTGAAATTCTTTGTTAATTGACCGATTTCGTTCAAAATCGATATTTAGAGCTCCCTGCGATCACAAAATAAGAAACTGTTACCAAAATTTAAAAAAGTCGACGCCATTTTGAAATTCTTTGTTAATTGACCGATTTCGTTCAAAATCGATATTTAGAGCTCCCTGCGATCACAAAATAAGAAACTGTTACCAAAATTTTAAAAAGTCGACGCCATTTTGAAATTCTTTGTTAATTGACCGATTTCGTTCAAAATCGATATTTAGAGCTCCCTGCGATCACAAAATAAGAAACTGTTACCAAAATTTTAAAAAGTCGACGCCATTTTGAAATTCTTTGTTAATTGACCGATTTCGTTCAAAATCGATATTTAGAGCTCCCTGCGATCACAAAATAAGAAACTGTTACCAAAATTTTAAAAAGTCGACGCCATTTTGAAATTCTTTGTTAATTGACCGATTTCGTTCAAAATCGATATTTAGAGCTCCCTGGGATCACAAAATAAGAAACTGTTACCAAAATTTAAAAAAGTTGACGCCATTTTGAAATTCTTTGTTAATTGACCGATTTTGTTCAAAATCGATATTTAGAGCTCCCTGGGATCACAAAATAGGAACCTGTAACCAAAATTTAAAAAAGTCAACGCCATTTTGAAATTCTTTGTTAATTGACCGATTTCGTTCAAAATCGATATTTAGAGCTCCCTGGGATCACAAAATAAGAAACTGTTACCAAAATTTAAAAAAGTTGACGCCATTTTGAAATTCTTTGTTAATTGACCGATTTTGTTCAAAATCGATATTTAGAGCTCCCTGGGATCACAAAATAGGAACCTGTAACCAAAATTTAAAAAAGTTGGCACCATTTATAATTCTTTCTAAATTGACTGATTTCGTTCAAAATCGATATTTAGATCTATCGATCGATATTTAAAGATCGATATTTAAACTAGGCAATCACAACAAAAACAAACTTTACCATCTTGTTGAACAAATAACTATTGTTAATTAAATTGTATCCTCCAGTGCCAGCCCTACCAAAATAGTTATAAATTTTGCTCGCTTCTTAGAAGCTTTGCCTCTGTTTGCTACTCTATGGTATAACACCATGTTAGTAAATCTTTTTTTATATTTATTCTGGTATTCTTCTTTCTTGTATATGGATCCCTCTTGGGTATCCCCATTTCTCTCTGTCTTTGGTACTATCAAGCTAATTTTCTCTCGCGATTTGCACAATAGCATTAGACCAACGCGTCTTCGGTCTACCTACCTGTCCTTCTTTCATCTGTAAAAATCGATACAATATGACCATTTGCATTTCAGTTTTAGGGCATGTCTCAAGGTGTCTGTAGGCTTTGTCTTTTTTCTTATGTCTTCAATTCTCACTTTGAATATTTTTTGCTTAATTTATGCACCTTGCCATCGCCCTTTAGCAAGTCACTATTTCTTTTTATATTCTTTGTCTGGACCCATGTTTGGCTGGCATAGGTAAGGCATGGCAGGATGCATGTATCTATAACGGATCTTTTAAGATGTACTGGGTAAGCTCCTTTCATTCTTTCCTTTTGTGCCCAGTAAAACAAGCATACTCGGGCTACTTTGAGAACCCATTAGCAGCTAACAGCAAGGCCTGGACTCCAATTTTTATATGTGGAAGCTGTATTTCCTCGTTGCGTTTATGAGCAAATAAGAATAGTTAACTACTAAAAAAAATTTATAATTTGGCGCAAACCATCTAAACACCATGATGATTATTATTTCTGCGTTGTGAATATTACCAGAAGAAACAGCAAAAAAAATTGTTCCAAGCGGCTCTATTGTAACTTGCAGTCTGCAATTTGAACGATTCTGACTTCTGGTGATAAATCTGTACCTCAGCCCCAACCCAGTACCTCTAATCTACCATTCTACTCTTAACACATTCAGTAGCTGATGTTGCACTTCCAGCGACTTGGATGCAACAAGGGCGTTAAGTTTCATTTTCTCTGTAGTCATTTGGACTGTTTTCCAGAAAATTTAGGTGACTTTCAAACTAAGATAACTATACCAAAGGGGATAATATCATATGAAAGGGCTGTATTATACATTCTAAAACAGGTTTTATTTATTATTATTATGTAAAATAGTTTTTGATTTATCGCGCAAAATGTAGAAAAAAATATACAATAAGTCAAAAACTGAAAATCTGACATTTTTTTTAAAATTCCAAGCCGAAAATATACTTAAGAATTTATTAATAGGAATCGAGAGTTTATGCACTAGATAGAGTTCGTTCATTCACTGAAATTCCCAGTTCATTTACTGGCAATTTATCCTTTTGTTAAATAAAATAATTTATAATAATTAATACCACGCATTTTTTTGCGTTTTTGATATTTAAATAATTTAAGAGTGTATACCTACTGTGTATAGACACAGATAAAAAAAAATATAAAAATTATATATAGAACGATTCTCATAAATCTTAATTTTAGGTCAAAGTCAGGGTAGTCCTTATTCGTTCATTTACTGGATCTTTTACCCTCCTACGTCAAAATACTAAAAGTCCGCGTAAATTTCGCAGATTGAAATGTCTGCTTGATTAATTGTCAATAGAGGGTCATGACATGTCAAAATTGCTAGTTTGAAGGGGAAATCGTCAATGTCATTCGCATAGGTTTTCCTCTTAAGTTATTTTTGGCGGTTAACATTTCAAAGCCACTCGCTGAAGTCAATCGAAAGACACGTCATTTTGGCCAGTCAGAAACAAGAAAACCTCCACTAGGTACTTTTGAAAATATAAAAAAAAGCTACTACATATACGGTATCTATAACAATCCAAACCTCTGGAACTAAATACTTACTAATATTAGCTTAATTGGTTTTTAAACTAAAACGACGAAATTGACATTCAGCTCTTGGCTATGCCTGTGGTGTGGTGGTAGAATATGCACAGAACTAGAACACACAAAGAATAGAATAGGCTCTTGAGTGTCCAAGCCGAGTAGGTATATACCTAATAGAATAGTCTTCTAAAGCTCCTTTAATCTGAACGATCTCGATTCCACTTTGAAGCACTTTACAGGGCTTAGAGCTAAGTGAAGCAGTATAAATACTAAGGTAATAAATACTACAAGGTATTTTAAGTAGGTAAGTATCATTTAGTAATGAATTTTATAGGTCATGCGGGTCATGCGATAGTAATAACTAATAATGTATTTTTATTTTATCAATTTTAAAAAAGAGAAAGATTTTTAAATGTAGGTTTTTAGGTTAGGTACATCAATTTCGGTGTTTCTATATCTATTTGCGTGATTCCTTTACTTTTGTTATACACCCATAGTAATAGACGTAAAAATGATAACATCAAACTACATAGTATAGATACAGAGTTCTATAGTTTCGTTATAGTGAGATGTTTTGTAAATGTCTAAGTATAACTTTATACTCCTCAACCTTGCGGTTGACAAACTACTGAATAGTTTGTCAACTGCATAAAATCCACCATGATCCAAACTCCATAACCGCTTATCGTTCCTCCCTGTGTTGGGGACAATACGCAGAGAAACTTTCGGCTTTATAAAATAACGAAAGCCTAGGCACGCGCTGGCTCTCTCTCTAGTAAGCCTTACTATAAATTTACTAAAACAAACCTTAACACACGACCCTAGTCCTAACAAACACTGGAAAACACCTTCATTAGTTCCTAGGAGCTTTAACAACTACTCCGTACCTATTCATCACTCGTTAGATACTAAACGCGAGCCCGGAGGCTGCGAAACAATCTACGAAGCTCCTCCAAAGCTCACAATACAGTAGCTATCGACTATTCAATCAATGCCTCGAGGACGTCAATTGTTTACTCGGCTCTTCAGTACAACGCTATTCCCAATATCTGTTTCACGCAGAAACTTACCATGTAGTATAAGACAACATTGGCGCCGATTCTGTTGTGTTTCACTAAACTAGAGTAAGTATCTGCATATTTTCTTTTTAATATGTTTAATATTATAGGATAGAACATGAATTTTTCATTTAAAGACTCTTTTAGCGCACTCTACAAATTCAGCGACAAACTCTGAGATATGCAGGCTCACGAGGGAGTCCAAAAGGTATCCTTATTTAGTACGTAGCCAACCGCACATTATCCAAACAGGCAAAACTATAATTTCCCCTAGCGTTTTTTTTTTCTGCGTAAAATGAAACTATAAACTAAGAGCTGCTGAACTCACGTGGAGTTTCGAATTCAAGACTAATTTCAAAAGCAAATCTAGCAATACCAACGAACTAAATAATAGATATACCAACGGAGTCATTTTTCTATCATCTAAATCTAGAAATACCAGCGAACTATAAATAGAAATACCAACATGTACCTATAGATCTATTGCCTACTCAATCAATGTTTCAACGTCGTCAGTTGTTTACTTGGCTGCTCTTAGCCAATACGAGGGTATTTGCGATATCCGTTTCACTCGAGATCTCGCCAAATATACCTTGTGTTAGTCTAGGCATTAGCTCCACACTTCAACGGATATACCAAAGTTTTCTTCCGTTAGCATCAAGTTATAATAACATCTGGTTTTCTACACTAGAAAAAGCTTCAACTTTTCTCTTTGCATCGTATTCCTCATTGTTGAGGCGTGATCCTTTCCATTAATGATAACGTTAGGAGTTTTCTTGATATAATAATGTGTTGGGTTCCCAGATCGTTACACATACGACTCAACTGAGAGAACAGTAATGACTCTTAGATTTTTATTGATAATAATTATTATTTAACACATCGCTAACTTCATAAAGTCAAAGAGTCGAATAAGTAAGGAGTTATTTTACAAGTCCTAAGCAATTATTATATGCATAGCATTCTGAACTCAGTAGATTTAATTTCTTAATCTTATTACAGCGAAATATTGTGAGAGGATTTAAGAGAATGCATAAATAAGTTGTTACTTAAAATACACGTTTGAGCTGCCTTGATGTTGCCTTATCATCATACAATGATTGTTTTACAATACCTCCTATTGTCGTGGGATTAACATAATATTTATTTTAACATGATTTAATATTGAACAGTCACAGTCAGTAGGTATTACGTATTGGAAGTAAACTGTATTAAATATTTTTTATGAAACTTTTAGATTTAGGTATACTGTAGGTTTGAGCCCGTGTAACTTTAAATCATTATTTTTACGGAAATCTGACAAACCACAGACACAGTTCCATCCATCCATCCATCCATCAGCCTGTAAGCGTCCACTGCTGGACATAGGCCTTTCCAAGAGCGCACACAACACACACAGTTAGTTAATGATAATTAACAGAGCCTTAACCCGTAGGTACCTACCTAACATTAGTGCTTAATCTAAGTTGTAGAGCGTGTCTGCAAAATTTCATTAACTCAATGAAATTTTGCAAAAATAAAAAAATATGTAGGTATGTAGAGGACTACATACCTACATATTTTTTTATTTGGTTTTTATATTGGTTTTTACTGAGAGTATAATAATCAAGAGTGTAAGGCCACATCATGGCAAATAAAATAGAATATTTTACAGCCTAAATGGAAATGGCGTTGCTTATATTGCAGTTACTATTCTATATATAACACCACATAGCTTGTGTAAAAAGTAACCTTACAGATCTTGTTCTCTATCTTTTTATAAAAGATGCTTTATCCTGCAAATTGCACCATAAAACGCGATGATGCAAGATTCTTGTCTAAACACAGAGTACCCTAAGATTAAGCTCCGCGCTGCGGTTTATTCAAACATCGGTTTCATTACAGGCGATTAAGTTAACGACTGATGGTCCAAACGTTTGAAATAATCTAGTAATTCTAGTGCGGATATAAACGATCCGGTGTCTTTGCAGCACGCCCACCCGCCGCTCGCCCATGATCAGTGCTAAAGCGCCATTAGGGCCGTGGTCTAAATCACAGGATTTTGGCGACAAAACCTCTCTTTAATCTTCGAAAACAGACTATTTGCTACTCTTACGCTTTTATAACTTCCTGGTTATTTTTACAGGCGATGAAATTAACGACTAATGGTCCAAACGCTTGTAATAATCTGGTAATTCTAGTGCGGATATAAACGATTCGGTGTCTTGGCAACACGCTCACCCGCCGCTCGCCCATGATCAGTGCCAAAGCGCAATTAGGGCCGTGGTCTAAATCACAGGATTTTTGCGGAAAAACCTCTCTTTAATCTTCGGAGACAGACTATTTGCTATTCTTACCCTTTTATCACCTCCTGGTTTTTATTCGCAAATTAAGCTAGGTCAACTTTTACTTCCCTAATCTCTCTTCAATTCCTTTGAACCACAGTGTTAGTAAGATTTAAAAACATATAAGTAGAAAATGTTCCTGGAGCCCTAATCTCAAATTTCCTTTATATTTGACTAAGCAGTTAGTAGATTATGCTCTGGACTTCGTCCGTGTGGATTTAGAAATCCTATTAGAATTTTTTTTTTCGAGAAAAAGTAGCCTACTCGAGGATTCCAGCTAAATCAGTACCGATTTTCGTCAAAATTAGTTAAACGGATTGAGCCGAGAAGGCAGACAGACAGACACACTTTTACATTTACAATATAAGTATGGTTACTCTTTCTCTGCGTCGTATCCCTCATCATTGAGGGGCGTGATCTCTTTTCATTAATCACATTAATGGCTTTTCTTGGGATAGTAATGGATAAGTTAGAATTACTTTTTTACTTACCTACGACCTTTCGTATTCCTATACCCCACAAATAGTCCATCTTTTGAGACTTCTTACTTTTATATACTTACTTAAAATTCTTGCTGTTCAGGTAAGTAGATAGGTAGCTATTTGAAATTTTAGGATTTTCAAGAAATATTCGATGGTGACAATGCCGTTTTTTAAAACACTGAAGCCGAATTCCATGAATTCCAATGGATATCATTATTCCATTGACTGGTCAGCGAGCAAGATAGTGGCATTGATGTGATACCCGTCAGTATCAACGACACCGGCGCATTGAATATTTATACATCTTTCATTCCCTCTCAATGCCAGCATGAATCAAAAAAACTGGTTGCGGCTTTTTGAATAAAGCACGAGGATTATCCTGCTACGTCTAGGTACTTCGAGAAAAAATGGTTTTTTTATCAAAAAAGATGTAGAACTTGTGAATATAATCAAATTTTAATCAAGTTATATAACTTTATGCGAATGTTCATGGGCGGCGGTAATCACTTAACACCAGGTGACCCGCCTGCTCGTTTGCTCGCTACTTTTTATAAAACAAAAAAACATAATGTAAATGTTCAGTTTGGGTAGAGTCTATTTCATAAGTTTAAAGTTAAATATCTAAATCATCATAATATCCAAAAATATCATTGAAAATCGTGTAATTTACTAGTTACAGTTACATTTCTTACCTGCATCCTTCGGCTAATCCATTAATTCCTTCATGAGATACTTTTGTTAATTTCTAAATTTAATATAATAAAAAGCATAATAAAGGAGCTATAATAGTATAGAATAGAGTATATTTTTATTCGAGTAAACTTTTAAAAGTGCTTTTCAAAATAATGGTGGTACCTAAACTTTATATGATTTATTAGGAATAGGTACGTCAAGTCGATTCTGCTGACGGCTGCAGTTTTCCTCAAGATGAATTGCTTTATATACGCAAGCACGCGTCTTGCGCCGCCTTGTAGAGATAGGCTATGTGGCGCAAAAAAAATATCTAAAGTATGCCTTTTAATCATCAACTCCATATTTATGAGGCCCTCGCTCGCTTGGCGACATTCTTCACTGTACAGCGCCGAAGTACGCCTGTGGAAACTTATAATTACATTGAAAAATGAAGCAATAAAAAATATTTTTATGGCTTATGATCACTTGTGATTTGTTACGAAACTGACAAGACGAATTATACAGGAGAGTAGCCTTTATAATAATTAATTAATTGCAAAACTGACTGAAGAAGGAAGCTATATCAATTTAATGCTCATTAATTTGGGCTACTATCGTACCGCGACTCGCAATAAGGCATTATCAAGATTTGCACCCATACGTAGGTAGTAGGTAAATACTAAATTCATTCAGTGAGTAGGTAGGTACCTGTGTACGTTCGTGTGTGTACGAAGTTCAAAAAATCTTTCTTAGCGAGGCTCTACCTAAAAAGGAAGATATTATAATTGATTTTATTAACCCCCGACCCAAAAAGAGGGGTGTTATAAGTTTAATGTGTCTGTGTATCTGTGTATCTGTCTGTGGCATCGTAGCTCCTAAACTAATGAACCGATTTCAATTTAGTTTTTTTGTTTGAAAGGTGGCTTGATCGAGAGTGTTCTTAGCTATAATCCAAGAAAATATAGCCGTTTGAAAGTTATCAGCTCTTTTCAAGTTACTGTTACCATTTACTGTTCACTTGTTGGGGGTGTTATAAATTTTTAGTTTACCCTTGTCTTCCCAGCGACTGTTTAAAGTGGTGGTTTTAAACCAGAATATTAATCGCAACCTTTTATAAAAGAAATTACATCAGTTAGGGTATCTCGCCCATGTAATAGATTGTACCATCGTAAAATCAATTCGGCATTTAGAAAACAACTCGTTCCTCGTGTCAAGGTTTTGAACGTAACAATTTTTAATTGTATGTTAAAGCTTCGCATTCCGGAACAGAGAACAGGTCTACGAATTTTTCTCGTTTACCATTCTGGTTAGTGACGCGACAGGTCGAGCCAACTCGTTATCAGTATCGATTCTTCACTGTAACTAGCTACCAGTTATTCGTATTCGAATGCCCATCGAGATAAACGTAAGCCTGCATCAATGAACTCAAGTCGGCGGATGACACCCGAGTCAAGTTACAACGAAGACGACTCGTGTCTGAGGACTTAGAGATAAGCCCCTAGTCGAGAACACTTCTACAGTGCTACAGTATTCTCGTCTTGCTATTTTCGAATAATTCATGTAAATATACCTATGTAGTAGATAACAATTGGTAACCATGTTTGTTGAAAAACATTGCAACGTCGCGTCGTTTAAAAATTTAATTTAATTGTTCTTTTATTAAAATATGAAGGATTTTTTAAATGATAAGAAAAGCTTGCGAATGAGTTGCCTTACCAGCTTTGGTAGTTCTTGTAAATTTAAGTGATATGTGAAATGGTTATGATAAAAATAATACCTGGCCGAGTTTGTTACGGGCTTCTTCTCAGACCAAAGCGTGTTTGGAACCTTCCTGGCTTTAATTTTTAGTTCACGTAATTAATTATCACCATTACATCATTACCTTACAAATCACACAATTATTGACAATCAAAAAGTGTACAATGGTAACCAATTTGAATAAAATTGATTTGATTTGTTTTATCAAACGCACTTGAATCGATTCAACAGAAAGATCGAGAGCGAGCCTTAGACATCTTCACTTAACATCACTAATTCTAGTGATAGGATGTGTTGTAAAAATAAATCCAATATGACGAATAGTATCACCAAGTGTGTTGTATGAAAAAGGAATAAATACATTTTGAACTTAAAAAATTACCTACTAGTAGGTAATATCGTTATCATTTCAGCTGATCGATTGCGAAAAAGCTATATCAATCATAGCTATATTTTCAATTGTTTTTATTGGCTGAATGTATGAAATGGTATTCTTGCTGACAGTGTATTTTAGACAATATGGAAAGAGTGGCAGTCAGTCAAACATGATTGTGATCGTCACATCACACTGTAACTGTAAAATTATGAAAATCGACTCCTGAGTCCTGAACCTTGATTTTGAAATCGACGTTTTTGATAGAGCTAATGAACGTATTTCAAAAATGTACCTACATGCATATGTATTAACTTCGAGTAGCCATTTAGTGATAGCACTGATCTAATGATTAGTTTTGAGTTTTTTATTTATTTATTTATTATTATAAGGTACGCCCACAGCATGTTCACAAAACACTTAAAAATACAATAGTATAGTCTTATTCAGTGTGACACACCACTTACGGGCACACACAACTTATGCAGGTAACACAATGTAATATACATGACCTATCGCATAATATTAGTATATAATAAATTTGGAAAAATTACATAGCTCCGAAGTATAATAAAACAAAAACAAGATAATATTAACAAATATTACCTAAAAATAATGACTGAATTTACTTATTTCTAAATATTTGTTATCAGTTTTTAATTATTAACTACGCAATTAAATGTGATTGAAATAACTACAAAATTAATAAAATTAATAACTTTTTATAAAAGTTTATTAATTTCAGTGTCCCTAGAGTCGCATGTTGCGTGGTAACACTACTAAAGGCTAAAGGCAAAAAATTCGAACGAACCAATTTATCTGTACATGCAAACACGTTTACATACGAGTTTTTCTAGCCCTGCAGCGATGCGTAAGCGCTGGCTCGCCGAACTAGAAATAGCCCTTGTTATCTCTTACAGCACAAAATTCGCTTTAAATTCTTTTTCGCTATAATTAGTAGCGAATGATAAACGTAGCAGATCGTGCATGATCTCTAATTTTCTAAAAAAAAATAAGTAAGTGATTGTAATGTTTCCAACAAGTTTAAATATGTATTGCACGCTCTCTAAACACTTATCTACATAAAATTATGTATATTAATAGTGTATTTCTTTTATTATAATATTATTATGGACTAGCTCATGCCCGCGACTTCATCCGCGTGGACTACAAAAATTTCAAACCCCCATTATTCCCCCCTTAGGGGTTGAATTTTCAAAAAGCCTTTCTTAACCAACCAGTATTTTTTGGCAATGACTCCTGCATGCCTGAGAGTTCTCCATAATGTTCTCAAAGGTGAGGGAAGTCTACCAATCCACATTATAGCCTTACAAACCCTTCTCATTTTGAGAGGAGACCCGTGATCACTAGTGATCCAGCGAAGAATGAATGATGAATGAATGAATATTGAATATACTTTTATTGTAAACCACAAAATTAATACAGAAAAAACACATACAAGACAAAATAAAAGAAAGGCAGGTAGGTACAATTTGGCGGCCCTATCGATCTCTTCCAGGCGCCAACCAAAATGGTGCAAAAGACATAGATAGCTATGGATATTTGAGGATAATTATATGATGTGAATTTCAATTATGTATATCGGACGCTACGCTAATGATTTCCGTATACGGCCGATTAGTTTTACAAAACAGTTAGTGGGTGGCCAATAGTGATAATATATTGGAGGCCAAACAGAATTATGTATCTACGTGGAGGGAGCTAACACCCACTCGGGGTATACGTCTTGTCTGAAGTGATTCATGTGACAGGACCAACGCGACTGGACGTGCGTGAAGGGGGTTTAATAAGCGGTTATGCATTCATCTTGAAAAGGTGTATTTTGACAGCCATCTGTTAGATTTTAGAAGCATTCAGCGTAACAATTTATTCAGAAGATAATAAATTCATCATCATCCTCATCAACTTATGACCGGTGCACTACTAAGCACAGGTCTCACCTATAATGAGAAAGATTAGGCCACGGTCCATCATGCTGACCCAGTGCGGATTGGCAGACTTCACACTCCTTTGCGCTTTTAAGCAATTACCTACTCGTTTCACGGTGAGAAAACCTGTAACCCTGAAAGTTACCCAAAATATTTTATAAACGTTGTGTGAAGTCTGGCTAGCGTGGTGGATTATGAACTCAACCATAATATTACTCTCAGTAGCAGGCAATCGATGATTTGAGGTGAAGATAATGACACGCTTTCGAAGTTCCATCCTCCATTATACTCATATTGGTTATAGTAATGCGTGTTTCTAAAATAAGAATTTGTCATAATTCGAGTAGGCCCATATCTATAATTCCATCAAACCAATTTCTAAAATAATGAACTCGTATCTCCTAAAGTGGTACAATAATACGATGTGACCGTCAAAGAGGCTTAGAGGGATTAAATCTTGAAATTGATACTCGGAGATTTTGATAGAGTACTATTTCCGTCATCTCAGTCAATTAATTTGTGATATTTACACAGTGATTTATTAAAGTTTTCTTTTAGTGTCATGCTTTGCTTGATAGTTTCTACCTTGTGTTGCTGCTAAGATAACCGATTGCACAGATGAATTGCACATTGAATTCCTATAGTTGTATGTACTTATTTATTTAACAACTAGTATATAGGTTGACCGAAACCTGGCCCGTGCTGCACCAAAATGTCGTAAAATGCTTCAACATTCTAGCTTGTAAATCCTTCGAGAGTCCTGCTCCTCACTCCAGTCCACAGTAGATACGTACGAAAGCGCAGAGGACGCTCCGGAATACCAACTTTTATTAAATTTCTCAGCTCTTGGATGTCGCGTCTTAATAAAACATACCACATTTTGTTCTGAAGATAAGAATTTTTACTATGTTTTCAATTGTTCTAGTTGTCACTTTGAACAAACAGTCTCTGTTTTAATTAATTTTAAAGTTTTTATTTACCGAAGCACAATAGTAGGTACCTATTCGTTATACCTGTAAATTTTTTCTAGTGATAAAAGCACACTTAGAGATCTCTTGACTTTCTGCAAAGTTTAATAGGTAGCTACTTATTTAAAATTGCTAAAACCACCAACCTCGAAAAATCAGTCAGTTGAAAACTTAATTAACTAGTTAGTGCACGTTCATTAATGCAAATAAAATTCATGATTTTTACTTGCGCTCTTAATTGATTTATGTATACAGAAAATGGAATATAACGGTATATTTATTTTCATAAAGCAAATTTAAATTTAGTCAAGCGAATGCAGAAATTAGTATGGCGCACTAAAATGTTAAGAGTGGAATTGGACATAATTTCTGAAAAATGTTCCTAAAGTCCATTTTTTTTTTTAAACTGATAAAGATTTGATTGAAAGATTTGATTGTTTGATTGAAAGACCCGTCTAATAATTTTTTTAAAGAGCAACCGCTATGATTTTTGCTGCTTCTTCTCAATAGGAAGAGCAATCCTAATTTTTAACCAGTGGTACATTCATTTAACTATTCAAAAGCACAGGTAAGAATTTTATTTTTAAAATCAGTTCCTATTCTATTCTGTTATTTAACTAACAAACAATTTCTAGTTTGATTTACATAAATTAGGAGGTAAAATTGGCTTTCTGAGCGTGTAGCTAGTAGCTACGGCCCAACGCAGCGTTGTCGTGTGGCAAACCGAATATTTTGTTAAGTTCTCATTGAAAATTGAAAATAGCCGACTGAAAGTGTGGAAAATTTTACTGTTTTAGAAAATTGTGAGTAAAGTCTTACTTAATAGTAGGTATAAATATTAAAGTTTGGATGTTTGTTACTCCTTTACGCTACAACAACTGAACCAACCGATTTGCCTGCAATTTGGAGTGAAGATAGCCTACTCTGAATTATTTTGTATAAAATTATAAATAAATAAATAAGCCTTTTGTTCTTCAATAAATATAGCAAAACACTTAATAAAATAATTGTATCGCGTGGACGAAATGGCACGAAAAGGCTAGTTTACACTAAAATAAACTAAATACTCACTAAGTGCAATTTAATGAATAGTAATTAGAGCTATGGCTCGATCCTAGTGCTACATAGTTATTAGGACATAGGACAAGCCGAGAGCTCACTCACTCCAGTTCACTCTGGCCTGACTTTTCAACCACTAGCAAAAATGCACTTGATTTAATTACCTAAATATAAATAAACAATAATATAAAAAATATCGTTTGTATTCTGTATAGTCAAGTAGTCGGTTAAAACAAAGTATGAGACGTTTTAAACAAAGCGGTTGGTATGGTAGAGTTCTAAATTAAAAACGTCCTGAAAGTCCTCGTCTAAACTGTATTATTAATTGAGTTTACTCTGTAAATGTAGTTAATGAAGTTTATAATTACGTTTCAGATTTTGTTTTACAAAATAATTTGTAGAATAAATTGAGTTAACTTTATCCTTTCGGTCTGCTAATTGTAAAACACTGTTAATTTAAGGCTAGGCAGTGCCTGTAGTAAGTAATTATATTTTTTAATTTAAATCTTACTTCGGCCTATGCTAGTTAAATACTTTAAAATTAGATTACTTTCATAATAATTTATATACTTTTTGTTTTAGCATAAAATACAGTCCTGTTATAATATCTCAAAAGCGTTAGTCTGAAAGTTTGACTAACTTTTGTCACGAGTGTGCTCTCGTTTAACTTAAGCTATAATATTTCGTATTCTACTCAACTTATTTTAGATCTACAAGTACTATAACTGACTTTTATATGGGAACTCCTTGCCGTTTCACTCAAATATACCCACCGGTTTATGTGCAAACTGTGTTAGTAGACTTTCATTAAGAAGTTAGATGTTTGCAAATCAGTTTTTTTCTGCATAGTGTGAGTTCTATGTTCGTACCGAAATCTCTTTTTGTACATAATCTTACGTTTCAAAAAATTCCTACCCACGCCTTTACCCTAGTCTTTTTATGTTCTCTTTAAGAGGGGTCTCTCCATCACTCGCTTGATACAAACGTAGTTCCAATTTCATTTGAATATTAAGCAACCAAAGTCCATGAAATTTTGCATACATATTCTAGAAACTAATATCTATGTCTGTGGTTTTCCAGATTTCTGTTAAAATATTCGGTTTCAATGTTACGCGGTCTTAAAAATTTACACACAAATCTTTGAGCCCCTGTAATTTTAAAACTAAGTACATATTTTTAGAAAAATCTAAAACACCACAGACACAGATATTAGTTTCTAGAATATGTCTGCAAAATTTCATGGTCTTTGGTGGCTTAATATTCAAATGAAATTCGAACTACGATTGTATGAAGCGAGTGACGGAGAGAGCCCTGTTAAACGATGTACCTATAGCCAGCTATAGGGACTAAACAAACATTGTCCTTTAGCATTCGGCCAACGTTTGCCCTGATGACGCAAGTGCGGTGTTCACGTACTCCTAATCCATTATCTTCGGGGTCACTTACCGTTTCAAGTTGCAGAATGACATATTGACATTTTATGTAACAATGATATCGCATCGCTTTCGAAACTTTCGCCATCAATTAGAGGCTACCGTTTTCAGTTCTTTCTCTACTCACGTTTCTGTTGCGCAAGTCGTTATGGAGATTGTTTTTACTATCTTACCATTGTTCAGTAGACTACATCAGAGCATGTGTGTACGCACGAGTTATGTTTCATAAATCATCGCTACCAGTCACGAATCTATTGACTATTCTCGTCTGTAATCCATACTTAATATTATATTATAATATATATATTATAAATGCGAAAGTGTGTCTGTCTGTCCGTCCGTCCGTCTGTCTGTCTGAAAAGCCTGAAATTATGTTCAATGCCTGTTCACTAGTCTAGTTACCTCGTTATATCTGGCTTTGAAGATAAGAGACGCCGGTAAAGTTTGACAGTTTGGTTCAGTAACATAATGTTACGATTCCGTACCGACATCACTTTTGCGCTAATCTGCAAACCATTTTAGTAAATGGAGGCCTAGAGATAGTAAACCGAAATTTATTTTGTATTTGTGCGTAGCATTGAGCACATTAGTGATCGTAGTTAAGGACCATTTAATATTACTAAGGTTACTTAACCAGAACACAAACAGATTTTTGCCCAAACAGCTTTCCTTATAGGTAAGATTGACAGTCGTCCTATATGAAATGGATGGCGATGGCAATAATACGCATGCATCAATATGATTACACGCGCGTTGCCTTTGCTGGCCAAGTACATCCAGTAAAAATACAAACTTTGTTATTGGATATATCGATAAAAACTATAAGTACCTAAGTAAGTAATTGTTTTTTTATAATATAACATTTTCGATTGTCCATTTTATGCCCAGTCCGGCATTATCCTGCAAATAACTCAATTTGTACTGCGAAATGCACGGGATTAACTCTCGTTTAGTGGCATAGAAAACCTGATTTCAGATGTGATATTGGTTCAGACAGATATAGCATTTATACTACTTTGTAATAGGAGTGGCTTTCCCGTGAATACAATTTATTATCTGTACTTACTTGAGCGTTAACTACTCTATTATGGTTGGTAATAAGCCTCTTATCTACAGTTTTAATTAGCTGCTGTAAATTGGTGCGGTTTTTACTTAGGCGTTGTTTTTGGATCAGTATATTTTATTAATAGGAAAGTATTAAATAGTAGTTTTTTATACTTACAATTAGTATATAATACTGAAACTTGTTACATGCCATTGTAACTGTCATTTTTAAAAAAATATGTATACAAATGAACTGCTTTGCATTCAACGGCTGAAAAGCGTTGATTGAATTCCGACTCAATTATCCGATACTTGCATTATAGACTCGATCAAAAGAATAATCGGCAAATTAATTAATATTGCAATGAATTGGGAATGAACTATCCTATAAAAAATTAAAGTCTCTCGCACGAGAGTCTCGTATATTATGTAGCGTTTAAAGCTTACGACGAAAAGAAAAAGTTGTAGTGTGGTTAGCCTCATCTACAACTTTTTGTTCCCAAATAAAACATCTTTATAATAATAACTAGAGATCGCCCATGCCTTCATTCCCAAAATAGTTTCATAAAATCCGGCCTTATAGCTTATCTACACTGTAATAGAAATATCTGTGCTTTCAACTTTCTATAGGTCCAAGGGTTTGTATTGGACAGTGAGGGAGTCAGAATTTTCTTTTTATTTGGATACCTACCATCCTTACTTGGATACCATCACGATTTTTCCTTCACTGAAAAATTGAGATTGGACAATTTTATTTCTAAGTATCCACGCTTATACAATATTTATGAAACAGGTATAGTTACGCACTAGGTATATTATCAACAACAAAAGAGCTTTTAGCCGCAATACTACCGCAGAAGTCGGGCGTGTATTGACTCGCGAAACCGGTGCCTTATAAAATATTAATATAAATTCCGTAATATTTGCACATAATATAGTATATAAAATACATTAGCACATCTCGTAGTCCTGGCACATAATATTTATTATGCTAAATTTTAATGTAAGTACCTATATCTTTCGGGATAAACCATTAAGTTACAGGAACATTCGTATGCGGACCTCTCGAATATTTGGTTTCAATACGTACTTCTTACTGAAATACTACTACTTTAATTACTAAATCATTATAAGTCGGTAAATGTCTATGAAAAGCTTTCTTTGGTTCAAAAGTATCATCTAAACACAAGTACAAAGTCTGGTGTTGGTTTCAGAATTGAGTAATGTATCTTCTAAATTCTGATAGAAGGCTAAAACTTAAAAGAGATAGTTTTTAGTGATTTTAAATTTTATTTTATAGAGCTTTTGATCAAAAGTTAATTAGTTTTAATATATGTTCTCATTTAATACGTACAAATTAACAGACGGGTCTATTAATTTGTTTCGATTCACCCGTTAAAAGGCGTTGATTGCATTCGGGTTCAATAGTCGGTATTGACGTGCATTCGAGGCAGCTATTGAAAGAATGAAAACGTGTCTGAAGTGTGACTGGCGGGAAATTGAATTTCGTTCATTCATAGGTTCGTTCAGTTTAAAACAAAAAGTTTGGTAGAAATCAAATTACAAGCTCTAAACAACCACATAGACTAACCCTTTTATTTTTGGGTTCTTATAATTTTAATAAACTATTTTTTTAATCATTGGTTTTGCAATCACAGTCTAGAAGTACCTATAAGTATTTAGAATGAATTTTGATTTATCGACATACATTTTTTGACTTTAAACTGAAAAAATAGATACCTATTAGAAGAATGAATATTAAAACACGAATCAGAGTCCAGTTGCATGATAGATGTTTTAATTTACATTGTGATTATCGTTGTTAAACTTTGAAACGCAAAGAAAATTACACAAGTCGGTACTCATATCTCAATGAATGCTGTCTTCTTTTCAGAGACGGGGAGCACGGATAAGAGCAATGGTATGAAGGAACCGGGATCCCCTGAGGAATTGGTAAGTGAATTTTTGTTTTGTCCATTTGATAAATAGATGGCCTATTTGGTTCTTTTTGACTAAGCTTTGATACTAATTAAATATTGTTAGAAAAGTTAGGCTTCTCAAACAATATAATCATTGAGTATATATTTGTATTCGACTAGGCCTGATTAGTTTCCACTCTAGAGGAAAAGCTATGACAATTTATATTAGGGTAGATTTAAAAAGGTAAGTAGACATATTTTATTATGACTTGTAAATTCTAACACTATTGACGTCCAGTTCCGTACGTAACGTAACGTAATCCGTTTCAAGAATTTCCATAATATAACAAGAATTTAACTTCATAAGTGGTATGTCAGTGAGGGCTTGATCAGAATATTTAGGTGACTAAAAACTAACGTTTGATAAAAGTTAGATGATTCCTGAGATGTTGCCAATTGAAATTCCATCAGATACATCATTCATTCAATCGTTCAATTCTTCGCCGATAAAGCAATTACGAGTACATAATATGTAATTGTTTAAAACGCACATAGCTGCAAAAGTTAGAGGCCTGGGGTCAAATCCCGATCCCCCAACTAGGAGATTGACGTCCTAGCCCCTAGGAATTAGTCACCATATTGGACACATGGAAAATAGCATAGTCTTTAGGATATTATTAGCTATTAAACATGAATACTTAATATTCAGAAGAAGTTAAGCAATGGATAGCCTTCATTTCGGAAAGGTTTATCCCGTGCCCGCATAAGATAAGGTACTGTATCGTAATCCCATCGGTAATGTTCCACACTGCTCGATTGATCTTCGGGGAAATTCTCCGAGGTAACAGGAATTTGGAAATCAAAAGCTTTTGTGAGAGAATTGCTTCACGGGAGTCTGATTGGCTTATATTTCTATTTCTTTTCGCTTTGCATAGTAGGTACGCCTTTTGTATACAGCTAAAAGAGATGAATATAAGTGTAGTTTCATACAGCCTTGGACTTTGGTTGAAATATCTTTATATTTATTTACCTACCTACTATATAATAAAATCGAATTCAACTCATAGGAACATATCATATACATATTAATCAACCTCAATATATTGGAAGTAACTATGTATTTTCAAGCTGCCACTAAAACATTAATGTTGACGTTTTAATTTACTATTTATAGATGCTATTTATTGACTGACAGATTAATTATGAGTCTGGGGAACTTTAATTGTTTAAACGTCAATACAAAAGTTATATACTTGAAAATGAAATTTCTAATTGAAACTTGAAAGTTGTTAAGGAAATTAATACAAGTTCGCAAGTGTTAAATATGAAAAGGCTTTTGGCGTGATTTTTCACACGCTACCAGTGAAATATTGTATCTCTAATTCCAATGCCATGCCATGAAGCCATGTTGGACACGTTCCCGTCGAGTGTTGTGTGTCTTGAGCTTTATTGTATGCAGACCTCAATAGTTAGCATTATAGGTATTGGCATTCCTAAGACGATTTGCGGATGATGGATGGCAATTGATTCGTCGTTGTGCTCGCGTTAAATCGTCATGCTGGCTGCATGCCGGGTTGACATTATCGGAAATTAATCGCAGTTGCTTTGGATAGTTATCTCTCCATACCACGTCTGTACAATATGTTATCTCATATCAGTCTGTTATTAATAGGTAAGCTGGTCAGCTGGTAGTTAGTCATTTTAACACGTTCTGCCCATAAGTAGAGAACTATAAACGAAAATGATCGAGTAACTAAACTATTGAATATTATGTTTTTCACATAAATAATAGATTTTTAGTTCTATTTATTTGTTTGAACTTGAGTGTTATATAATAATTTTCATCTTTGAAAATTTATACAACTACTTAATCTACGCACTGTTATTTTGTCACAGAAATAACTTTTCGTTTCCATTCCACTTTGTCCACGTCCCTTGGTCCCTTTGATTTTTCGGGATTAAAAGTAGCCTATGTCCGTTTTCGGGATGCAACCTACAGCTGTACCAAATTTTGTCACGATCGATTAAGCGGTTGGGCCTTGAATAAGTATAATAGGTATATATGCAATGTAGCAAATGTATTGCTCTAGCCCAGTTAACTTTTCCATTTCCCTAATGTTATCATCAATACAACAGACACGGGCGTCGATTACGCCTATATCTACGAGTAGGTATTTCGATGACCCTCCGATGATAAATGACCGACCTAAATGTTGGTTGTATTGGAGTTTAATTGTTATTGTTGACTGTTGGTATCACTGACTGAAATTGATGACACCTAATCTGATATACTGACACCGTAGATGTTGTAGCTTTTTTATTGATTTACTCTGAAACATAATATGTATCACTTTCTTAGAATTTTATATGCATAGTACTTAAATTAATATCACTATCCCTCACTATCCATAATTATTATAAATGCAAAAGAGTGTTTATTTTTTGGTTTGGTCCTTCGATGTAATTTTTTTACATGGATAGGTATAAAATCCAAGTTCCAAATGGAATCGAAACAGCAATGAACAGTGAAATGTGCATACATTTTCAATGAACCAGAGTTCAGGGAGACTGCTTTAGGGTGAATATTGTGCTTCCATTGTTAATGTATACGGTACAACACAATGAAATGCAGTTTGTAGCAAACATTTGATGTTTGGAAACTGTCCATTTGACGGTATGTTTATTCAAACGTTACGGGATGCGGGATGCCTTAATTTGAATTGTAAGCAATAGCTATTTATTAGCTTACACCTTTTCCATATTCCTCCTACATCAATATTTCTTACGTTCTTGTTCTATTCCCACTGGGCACATGTGCCGCGATAGCCCGCGAACGCCGCGAAATAATACTTGTAAGAACAGTAAAGAGGACATCATATTTTTTGTGTAGAAAATAGGCGCGAATCGCAGGTGAAAACGTTTGAAGAATTTCCCATGGAAGGTGTGGATTAGTGTCGGTATATGTACATAATATAAGTCGTTGTTATAACCCATTGATGTAGGAATCTACTGTGTGTACTGATCTAATAAAAATCTAGCTACTTTTAGTAACTAGATTTTGCAACGAAAATGTTTATCTCTTGAGGAAAATGATATTACGTTAAGGCGAATTTTGTTACGTTTTATAATTCTGCGACTTCGTCCATTCTCTATAATTTTCTTTGTTGATTTATGACTAGGTAGCCTGCAGGAAATTGTTTACTGGACACTTAAATTGTCTTTAGCGGCTGTAAATAGGACGATTACGTTCAAATTGAATACTCGAGATCAAAGGGTGTGACGTTATTAGACGCTAAAAGACAGAATGGAATCATCCAGTTTGACTTCTAATTGGTAACGCAACAACTACCTATACTTATATATGAAACGATTTAAGGCATAGCATACATATCAACTTGGAAAGCGATCGCTACCGTATCGCCTTTCGCCTCGCCGTCAACCACGCGTCAACCTAATGCAAAACTGGATCAGCAGAGTTGATACGATCCCTTTCCGGCTTGGTATGTGTGCTATGACCTTTTTACTATGTACTAAAGGTAAAGTTTGAGGCACACGACCGCGACACGTTACTTCAATCCATTCCGTTTTTATACGTCGCCCGTCAGCCCTTAATAATACTTACTATATTGATGCCGCTTATACCTAGTAGACATAGACCCCAGTCCATTGAACAGATACTCTTTATCTTACGGGCTTAACCGGGAATAGAATCTGGGATATTTTGTTTGTGATACGTGCGATCGTATCGCTACACCGGAAAGGTCTAAAAAAAGTAATAGCTGCCATTTGGACGATGTCCAAAAGTTGTATAGCGTCTCATAAATTGAGAACACTGGACATGGTCGTTTGATCTTACCTTTGATATATGGAATATCTACGTACCTATTTAAGGTTAAGTGGTGATTTTCGTTTAAAAATATAGGAAGTAAGCGATAATTAGGAGTGAAGCGATGCGTAGGATAACCAGCATAACCAACATAGCTCAACGGGTCGCGAAGCTGAAATGGCATGGCCAGGGCAAATAGTTAGGAGAACCGATAGATGCTGGAGTTCCAAAATGCTAGGAAAGTACCTAGTACCAGAAAGTGCTACGTTGGCAGAACCCTACCAGGGGGACATTATCAAACGAGTCGCAGGGAGCCGCTAAATTCAGGCGACCATGCAAAAAATCACGCCAATCCATAGCCCCGTTGTGACGTGATTGAAGGACAAACCCAAAAAATCAATAAACCAATAAAGAAAACACACTTTCGTATAATTTATATGGCTATTGACTGTTATATAGGTACGCGTAGCATGAAGTTCACACTCCGCTTCTTAAAATCTGAACAAATTGAAAATAGCTCTTACAATAGCTTATTTGACCAATCGCACTATAATTTTATTACGAAACATTAAAATTAATGACACATGAAACCAATTTTGACCCACGCGGTAAAAAATAAACCCCTTGGCGGAACAAGTAAAAGCTTTATCGTAAAAATACACTGGCGACTTTTTGTCTCGTTGAATTGAGAACCTCTGCCTTCAGAATATCACTATTTACTATACAATAATGTATTTGAGTTCTACGAGAGTCCCACTCTATATGGTCTGCTTCAATCGATCTCCTCCAGATGTTGGTGAGTCGTCCAGGTCTCCTTCGACTGGCAGGCTGCCACTGGAGCAGCGTTTCCCTTCCTCGTCGCAAAATATGCCTGACTCATCGCCAACTCCTCAGAGCTACGAGTATTTCCTTGTATATTCACGCTGGATTGAGGTTTTTAAAAATCCTGTGGAAATTCTTTCGTTTTCCGGAATAAATATTGCTTCGTTGCGGCGTGATTGGAGGACAAACCTACTAATAACACATTTTCGCATTTCTATTTGATTATTAGTACCTAGTAGAATTTTATATGTCGGTGTATGTCTTTAGTGTAGGTTAACTCTAGGCTCTGAGTAAACATCGTAACGGTCTTTGCGACCCCGATAGTGTCACACGCGCTAAACACAGAGATGTTGACTGATACCTGAGGGCATTAGGCCTACTTTTTACGCGGCTGGCTTGTTATGTGCTATACCACAGTTAGAAGAATTATATCCCGCTATAGCAGCCTAAAAATAGCGAGCCCTACATAGCACAGAACGTATTAATTATCTACAGGCAATAACGGTACGGCCATCGACGTCGTGGGTGTTTTTGTTTTCGTTTTTCTAAGAACCTATGACCGTATAGTATCTATTCTATGACATGATGAGAGAGGAGATGAAGCCCGTGAGTTCTACGTGACGTGAATCCCGTGGGAATTACTTGAATTTTCCGAGGAATTTTATCCTTTGTCCATTTCCAGGATGAAGTTTCTATCTCTGTTTGAAATAGATGATGTCCGTGACTTCATCCACATAGGTAGTCATAGATTTTGAAAAAATCCCGTAGGGACTCTTTAATTTTCCGGGACAAAAGATAGCCTATGCCCGTTCCCGGGATGCAAGTTATTTTTATACCAAATTCACATAAATTGTAATAAATCCTTAAAGTTATTTTAACTAGCTCTTTAAAATCAATCACTCTATGATGACCTACAAAACAGCTTCGTGATGAGTTGTCCCCCTTTATCAGCTGTCAGAATAATTTGACAGTAATGAGGACTACGTCGTAATATCGACAACCTTCAAAATGTGTAACTTTTTTATCGTCTGACTTCATTAACCTGTTCCGGTTTTCCCCCTATCGTTTCCTGCTACTATTATTAACTAAGTATGTAGCAACCTTAACAACCGTTATGTATAGGTAAAAGTGACATTGTACTTTTTAACCAATTCCCGTTAGAAAATCTTCCTATGTAAGTATAGGTACGGTGTAATTAATTTCATTAAACCTTTTTTTTATTTGAAAAAAAATATTATGGTAGTCGTAATAGTAAAATAGTTACCCGCCTTCGTATTTCCTACCTATTTTAATGGGCCAAGATAGCTTGTGATTTCAATTGTTTAACACTCAGATTTTATCTTTAATTTGAATTGTAAGCCTTTCCTAGCCTATTGGTTTTCCTTTGAAATGTTACCCGTTGTTACCTCCTCAAACATCCGTCGGCCCGTATTCTATTCAAGTTCCAACCCTTTTTACGTTAATTGTAGTACCGTCAGTACCGATTGAAATTCAGAAGTTTCTGTAACGAAATCACCAGAAAATTGTTGATCTTTATCATTTACTTACACTTTATTTCTTCGTTTAGTGAAGAAAATTCAATATTAAAATGTGAAATGAAATGGGATGAAATAATGGGATGAATAAATTAATCATAAAAAGGAAAGACGTAAAAGTAACACAATCTACATTTAAAGGCATCGTGCGTGTATTAGTGTATCTATTATTCCAGAGCTAAAGCGCAGCGCCGCACACCTTCTGCAGGAAAACGTGGGCCGAGCTTCGCAGTATAATTACGTTTATACAGTACCTTGTCTTAAAGCTGTTTTACGCCAGAGCAAAGCAGTACGACATTGAGGCTTGCCAAAGGTTCTGCAATAATTTAAGATGTAGCAAAAATCTGTCGTACCGTAATATTCCGGTTTTACAGCACGATGTTGTCTATGCCTAAATAAACTGCCGCATGCTGCTAACCCCCCGTCCACACACTGCCCTACTCGCGCAATTAATCGCGACACCGCCGGACGCTTGCCTTTGCAACGTCGAAACTGTGGCAGCGTGCGCGCTATTGCATACTTATCGACAAAATAGGGAGCGATGGGCATTAACGAGGAACATGCGAGTAACGCGGCCACACTACGTCATGCTACGTCTCTGCCTCCGTTCCTCGCTTCTTCCCATGCCACACGGGCAGTGTGTGGACGGGA
Organism: Maniola jurtina; assembly: GCF_905333055.1. Classification (NCBI taxonomy): domain Eukaryota; kingdom Metazoa; phylum Arthropoda; class Insecta; order Lepidoptera; family Nymphalidae; genus Maniola; species Maniola jurtina. Next base: position 5,616,833 of record NC_060044.1, read on the forward strand.
GGTTGGACTTAAAATTAATGTTTTTTTTTCTAGGTTTTATTGAATATACCTAATAGGTATTTTGCCATCGTACCACAATGCCCATAGCACATTATTTTAGGCCTAAAAATGATATATTTCCAAGTGATTTCTTTAGGCATTTTTAGCAGGTAAAATAAACATATTTTTGTGATATTTAGAGCCAAAAAATATGATTATTGCTATTCATTATTACAGAACAGATTTTATTTCTCATGAACTATAAAGGTGACCAAATAAATTAATTGGAGACGAATCTCGCCAGCTGGAATCCATTGGGTAGATGTTTATTATGTAATCAATATCAAAATAGGTTAACCAATTGACCGCTAACGACACCAGACGCCGCCATCGCCCGGTACATCAAGCGAATCAATAAACTCTTGGAATCTCGATCATCAATCAAACGCGAGTGGACCCTTTGAGCCCATAAAAACTCATGACACAATGTAGTGTACATATTTATGAAGCTTCCGAATGATCTGCTACTGATGGCCCTCCATTCATCAGTTGAAGCCGCTTTCGACAGATACGCGAAAGAACTTAACTTGTTCCTTCATTACTTTGGAGATTAGGTTGGGTAGAGAATGCGTAACTAAAATGTTTCTTATCGCCTACAATACAAACGACAGACGTCTGATAATTTCAAAGAGTTAATTATGCGTAGCAAGACTAAAGAAAGGTCGCGTAAGATCCTTTAAGTTTCTAAATAAAATACTGTAGGTACACGTGTAAATAGTCTTCTAAGACTCTATAGAGATATTTTACAGCACGATTTTATCGAGACATCCAATAATGTTCTAGACTAATCTGAGGTTCCAGTATTCAAAATTTAAATTCGAAATATTTCTTTCATGTAGGACATCTTATAGCTCATTTATGAAGTTATTAATAAGAATGTCACCGTTTCGTAAAGATGATTCTACTGAAAAGAGCCGGTAAGTTACTCTTTCCAAAAGACTCTTCATTTGCATATGAATTGAGATACGAAAGTCTCTGAACGGCACAAAACCATCCACACGATTGCACATATTAAGTGAAGGACAGGCTTTACAGTGTATCAATGTACGAGAAACAAGAGTAAATTAAAAATTTATAACACCCTCGACAAGTGAAGGTTACAGTAACTAGAAAAGAGCTTATAACTTTCAAACGGCTGAACCGATTTTCTTGGATTATAGCCTCGATCAAGCCACCTTTCAAACAAAAAAAAAAACTACATACTTAAATTAAAATCGGTTCATTAGTTTAGGAGCTACGATGCCACAGACAGATACACAGGTTCACACGTCAAAATTAAAACACCCCTCTTTGGGTCGGGGGTTAATAAACCATTACACCTACAGCCCACTATCTTGTTCGTAATGAGGCGGATTGTGAAGTGCAACTTTGTAACAAATTCCCCGGTGGATTTTATCCGATTAAAACTATAATTGGTGTAAATGGCGTGCGAAAGTAGAGATGCGTGAAGCGCCGCTCGCGTGTCCAGACAAAATTGAAGAATTCACCCGGCAACCTGAATTTTATACGCTACTGTCTGGAAGCTGATGTGTCGGCATTCAAATTGCCCTGTCACTAATTAAAGAGAGCACGCAACGATGGTATTTCGTACCATTACTGACGTTTTGTTGGCGAAGAATCTGTGCTTGAGGGTTTGTTAAACACAACGCGTGATGGTTACGTTTGCATCTCGGCTTCTAGAAGTTGCAGGTGAAACAATGGGAACTCTATCTATAAAGGCGTCCGTTTTTCCCTTTCTTCCTTGCATTTTCAACTGCAGTCGACCTTCGCCGTTGAATTAAATTTATGGAACAACTACATATTTCAAATAACTTGTGCTCTATGAAACCGCCAAAAATAGTACAACACTTGATATCAAGTTGTAAGTAAAAACGAACTTGCAGCCTGCAAAAATATTTCTGCTGAATGAATACTAGTGCGTAGTACTAAAAGACGTCGTTGTGCTATGCAGTGTGATATAAGGTGCGCTTTTCAATAGTTCTCTTTTCTACAAATCGTACATGTATTCTAGGGTTCAGTTTGACAGCTACAGGGTAAGGATGGCAATCACCTCTAATTGGTTAACGCTCTCTTGCTATTGGCTAAAATACAATGTTCCAAAAAGATTATCATTTCTCTCTCTCTCTCTCTCATTGCGTCGTCCAGTGTGACGTCCAGTCGTGCTGATACAAGGTTACTCGTCGCTGTCGTCCCGCGTTGTGTCTGTCTAAGGCTTTATAATTTGGTCGGTTATATCTTAAGAAAATATCAAGGTAATCAAATTATATGAGGACGAGGTAAATGTAGGGCAATTATTATTATCATTCGTTTTTGTGTCATAATATAAACTTGTCTTTTGTGTTTCGGATGTTATGACTTGTAATTACATAAAATTACTTTTACTATCCGTTGTTTCTTTCAATTCGATTCGTTTATTGCCACATTGAAAAGGTGTTAATCGATTTTATTTATCAAAGTAAGTAAAGTATCTCATATTCTAAAGCTGACTGACTGACTGACTGATCTATCTACGCACAGCTCAAACCACTGGACGAATCGGGCTGAAATTTGACATTGAACAAGTAAAACATGATGTGCCTACCTAAAAATCTGCAAATTTTAACAAGTAAAATATGGATACTTTAGAACAAATCCCTTCAAATTAATGGGCTGTCGTCGAACAAATATTTCATTATAGAGAATAACAGGTTTATACCTACCTTCATAATTAAACCCTTCCTTTATGAAATACGAGTCTGGACTCTGGACCCTAAAGTATTAATTGTTATCTTAGAAGGGAATACCTTAAATGGGTACTAACATTCAAAGGTCTTGGGTAATTAATTAACTTATATCTACTCTGCTTATAAGTAAATAATAGTAAACTAATGAAAATATAATATGTTGTGTTAATTTAAAGGTGAATTTCAGCATTTTCTTCTTCCCTTTCTAATGAATACTTGAAATGAAATATGTTTTATGTACACTACAATTTCCGTTTATTGTGAAATTTCAGTTTTTAACCCCCGACCCAAAAAGAGGGGTATTATAAGTTTGACGTTTGTATATGTGTATCTGTCTGTGGCATCGTAGCTCCTAAACTAATGAACCGATTTTAATTAGTTTTTTTTTTTGTTTGAAAGGTGGCTTGATCGAGAGTGTTCTTAGCTATAATTCAAGAAAATCGGTTCAGCTGTTTGAAAGTTATCAGCTCTTTTCTAGTTACTGTAACCTTCACTTGTCGGAGGTGTTATAAATTTTTAATTTACACTTGTTATGTAAATTGTCAGAAATCTAAGGCTCAGCGTACGCTGAAATGCGGACGATGTAGTCCAGAGCAGAGCAGATTTTGTAATGCATGAACGTACACAGCTGCTATGGGGGGCAGGCATGACGTGCTGCTCTGCGTCGCGTCGTTGTTGTAGTCGCGTTGTAATGCTGGCACAGAATTCATCGACGTCACGTCAACTCAGAAACGTCTATTCTTTGTACCTAATAACTAGAACGAGTCTGTGCCACTCAGCTGCGCCGCTGCATATGCTTGCGGCCTAAAATTCTGCCTTCACTGTGTTCACACTGTAATTGTGCAGTTGACCGTGACCGTCTGATTAAGTCTTACTTAAGTATCTGTTTTAGGTATAATTATTATTTATCATGAATTTAGAAAATAGCACGCTATATGGTTTGCAGTGGGATCAACTCCAAAGAAGCCGGATTCAAATACTTGTTATGCCCTAAACTCAACTTAGGTATATTTGAATATGAAACGGGAATTAGAAATAACGAAACTTGAGCAAATGTTTGCTTTGACATTGTGATTTTTCCTATTACTCAGGTATGTGCGCGCAAACACGGATTGTTTGGCTATCACGTGATGTATGCAGGCTGTTACGGCGGGATTTGGTTAACGCTTTTGAAGCAAACATTTGGTTTTTGGGTAAAGACGAAATAATATGCTGCATATAAATAATTTTACAGCTCATTTATCTATTTATTTTTTCAGAGTTAGGTCGTTTCATATGTAAAATATAACAGTAAATGAAAAGATGACATCGAATAAAATAAAGGAAATATTTTATTGTTCAATTAATATCTATTAAACAGTCATAAAAATAGTTTACATAGTGGAATGTGCATCGCCCACCTATGTAAAAACATATACTAGTTACCTATATTGATAAAATTTAAAAAAAAAGATTGAAGGGGACAAAAAATTACATAGCCCACAAAAAAGGTATTAAAAAGCTCCAGATAGGCAAAGCCCATACCTACATGCGTATTTTAAATAGTAAAGATAAATTCGTACGTTTACGCTTGTAATGAGTGACAGCAAAGACTACATAGATATAAGATACCAACTAGCGCGATGTTAACGCACCTTTGGGTAAAACGACACCTACAAGCGTGCTTCTAAATTATTATCGGTCTATAGAAGTCATTGAGCTTATAAGGAACAGTTCAATACTCATTTCAGTACTCTTAAATTATAAGGACATTAGCACCGGATTTAAAGTAGGTAGATACCTACGTACATAATAATTTCCTCACTTGATACTATTCATCAAGGCTTTTCGTTGTAAAATAAACCTTATTTCAATAACCTTAGAAGTAATGGTAGGTATATTAGATGGTTGCTGAGTGCTCAGACAGTTTGATTTGGTGCAGATGTTTTGGCAAGCCACCAAGTGACGAAGTTCGAGACAAGGTCGCGGTTACAGTGCCATAAAATGTAGAAGTATCTCTACAATTTTATTATGGTTTGATATTAGGATATATAGGATATTCTTCAGACTCTACTTTTGCATATTTTTTAAGATATAACTTTTCCACAATACTATGTTTCAAAATTATTTATAATATTTTATGTTAAGTTTAAGTATTAGTAATATAGTATGGTAGATTTTGTAGGTTTGGTAGTTTTTGACGGTTTGGTAGTTTTTGATCAGTAGCACTATGATTGCTTTTTTTTTGCAGAATTCGAGAAATCTAGTAGGTATTATAATTTATAAACGTAGCCTATATCCGTCTCTGGAGATCAACCTCAGATCTCTGTACTTATCAAATTTCCTTATAATCAGTTAAACGAATGGATTGTGAAAAGATAATATTATACCTACTGTGAGATAGACAGATATTAGCTTAGGTATAGATATCAGCCTGAATCGATTATGACGGTTATTTTGCTAACACATGCTTATATACACGTAGGTAGATGTTACTGTGCTAGTTACACAGTAGGTAACTCGACGACTAGGTACCAAGAAAATTGACTTCTCTTTTATTCTAGACTTTAAAAAACATGAATGGCTGATTCAGCGGATGTCGTCGAGCGAAAGAAAATAGGAAATATACGCGAAGTTATTATATGCGAAGAGTATTACGAATATAGAACTTCAGTCGCGCCAGACCCTGCGCTGCGCGTGCGCCGCCGGTAGCAGAAAACTTACAAAATCGAGATAAAAACGTGTGTTATTGTGTAAAATAAATATAATTATTTACTAATAAACAACCAAATAACGCGGTATCAGTAAAGTGAAGGAAAAATACAAATTGTTTGAGTTCAAAACAAAGGATAGGAAATAACGAATAAAACATTAAACCGTAATTAATTGAATACTACCGTATTTTTTGGAATAAAATCGTAAGTAATCCTTGATTGATATATGAGATTTATCGTTCATAACACGATTTATGCGTAATGCTTCTGATTCATGAAAATGCAGGCAATATCCATAATGATTTGGCAAATTACTTTATTGGAACCATTTGGCAAAATACAATAGTTGTGCGTGATATAGTAAACCTTGAATAGACTAGAAGTTTAGGACGTTAACCTTAATTTAAACTAAATGAGGAAAGCATTGTAAAATTAAAGAAACTTAAAATAAAGATAAATATACACATCCCGTAGTATCTATTAGATACAGAAAGAATTTTATAAAATCTTGTATTGTACAAACACGAACGACAGTAAAAGACGGTTCAATATTATTATTGAACGTTACTGTGACGTGGAAGAACATGTTTATAAAACAGCCATAGTTATTGTCATAACATCTCTACAGTATGATGACATGGTGCTCAATATTTGAGACTTCTTGATACAAATTAAAATATAGACAAATCCAATACTGACATTCTAACAGTACCTACTGCATACCTAGGTATTCAATATATGGTGACTTCAATATGACCACCAAGGTATAAAAAAATCAATTGCTGAATTTCTGTCACTATCCTCTACTTATTTTGGTAACAGTGGTAATCTCTCTGTTTCGTATTCTTCATTGCTGAGGGCCATGTCACGACACTTCTAATTATCTCATAATGGTAGGGGGCTTTGGAATAATAATAATGGTTAGTAACAAAATTATTAGATACCTAGGTCCTAGATATATCTCCAATAAATGATAAGGAAGCTTAGTCTAGAGGGATCTGACCTATGTCACTGTATACAGAAAATGCATTGGCAAGGTTATTGAATAATTTATTCTATGAATCATTTCAGTTCAGACTTCAGACAGTAAATCATTATTTACTACCCATATTATAAATGCGAAAGTGTTTGTTTGTCTGTTTGTTTGTTGGTTTCTCCTTCAATCACGCCGCAACGGAGCCATGAATTGACATGGGCTTTTGCTAGTCTAAAGTTAAAGAGTGAAATCAAAGAGTTCCCATGGGGTTTTTGGAAACTTAAATCCACGCAGACGAAGTCCCGAGCATCAGCTGGTTTCGTCAAAAATGTATGGATTTCAAATAATTTTTAAAACTCTGTTGTTTTTAAAAGGATGATGTTGTTGCATTCAGTGACCTGGATTGTTTCACGAGCGAGAAGTCGACGAATTTAGAGTTTGAGCCAACGAGCCAAATATTTGGTACTGTTTTTATTTATCGCAAAATCGAATTAACTGTTTGCACAGCGTAATGAATGTTTAAACTTCCACCGTATTTTATCTGTGCAAGTATTTTCCTTTTACATTTAAATCAAGAGCTGTTGACGGTTAGACTCCTCCTTTTCCTGCTTGTATGACAGCGACAGAATTGCAATTTTTCTTTAGTTCACAAAAATTTTAGACAAATATAAAATTTTAGAGTTAGAATTGCAATTAAATTTCTCCAATTCATAATCTATTGTCCCTGTTTTCTTATTTTGTGTGCAATAAAGTTTATTATCTATCTATCTATCTATCTATTTTAAAATCATACGAGACAAATTGAATTTCTCTAACTCGAGTTTTGTCTGCCGACTGCTCATAGCGAAATAATTAGTAAAGAAAATCTCAAAATATTGGATACAATGAATTTAAAAAAAATTATAAGCTTTCGAAAGATGTACCTAAAGCTGTAATCAAAAACTCTTAAATTAATATTATCTGGAAAAAAAGAACTCCGTGCCTTTCATTCATAATCATCTCGTAATAACAAGGGTACCGCAACAACTTCCATTACGTGGAGCCGTACCTAACCAATGATTTTCTTAAGACGTCACTTACTAATATAAGTAACGTGCCCGTGAGCATCTTAAATAAATCCGGCGCAGACACAACAAGCTGCCCTTAAATGTCAAGACTGTAACAAAACCGCTAAGGCCGATCACTCACGTAAGACTTTAAACAGACTGCCTCCATCCTACACGCGTTGCGACGATCGCTTGGCGAGCTGAATAAACTTTTATTTATTTATTTATTTATACACGATCAAGTTTACCATCAAGTTTGCTGTGGATTTGAAATGGCGCCCAGTTAATTGATAGCCATACCTACACCGTCAATGACATAATTTAGAGCCAAACATTGTCAAGCTTACCGGACACCGGTTTAAGTCTGCTGCAAATTGATCAGTAAACTTGATCGTGTATGACCTGCAACGTTACTATTAAAATATAAACAATTGCGAGAACTAGAAATTTAACAGTATGAAACAGTGAAACTACTTCCAAAACTCTAGATTTCGTATTATTGCTCTCATAGATTTTCTAAAAGAACTTGACTTTAAAAAGTCATTGGTCTACTTAGCATGTCTCAACGCGATGTAACATATTATTTTATGGAAAAACAACTGTTTTTTGTTCCTTAAGTAATAACTTAAGAAAAAATATTGAATGATTAGATAACAAATGTTGATCAATTTATTTAAATAATACGCACGTAGATATGGAATTACCTAATTTTCTTTGATTATTCCTTTCTTCCTTCTATTCTATCTATTTCCATTTTTATTGTTTTCCATACATTTCCTAGGGCTAATTTTCAGTTAGTACGACAAAAAGGTCTTAAGTGTGTGCTTACTTGTATTCAGTGTCATTGCTCCCAACGCAATATGAAGAGTTCGCGATCTCACTAGAGCAATATGTCAAAGTTCAATGCAAACAACGAAAGATATTCGTCTAATAAAGTTGTGAATCTTTTGTAGTATTCTGAAGTATACTTATTAATTATTATATTTTTGGTGAATTTTAAAATAATATTACTAAAGATTTCATCCACATGTAAATAAAATACCGAAATTTCGGACTTTTGGTGAATATTCTGTAATCTTTGAAGGCAAAATATTTCTGGCTGTTTAGTTTATTGCCTTTGACTTGACCGATAGATCTTTGATTTTTGATTTCAGTTACGGATGTTGCCTGTGAGGACACAAAGATGGAATAGTCATTATAATAATATGTGTGTTACTGTACCAATGCGCGAAAATTTAAATCCCAACGATAGAGCTAGAATTTTCGTTTTCAGTTTTTGTATGACAAGCAAACTATATTTCACTTACCAACGTCCCACGTGACGTTTAGAAATAAAAATACTGAGTACATATGCTGTACCTGTCATCGTGTGTGAAACATTTTACACGGATCTCTGCAAAGGTTGTTTTGCTCCAAATTATAGGGTACCGTACCCGAAGGGTGAAAATGGCACCCTATTATAAACTTCCGCTGTCCGTCCGTTCATCTGTCGGTCCGTCTGTCTGCCTGTCAGCGGCCAGTATCTGATGAACCGTAATAGGTAGAGAGGTGAAATTTTCACACAATGGGTAGAAACTATTTAATTGCCGTTATAATAAAAATTATAAAAATTTCAAAATGGCTGCCACGCAAATTAAAAAACATTAAAAGTACATAATCTTGTACGATGGCACGAAACCCTTCGTGTGTGAGTCCGACTCGCTCTTGACCCGTGTTTTTTAAAATTGTTCCCTCGTGTCAACGTCATGTTTGAAAATGTTTTGAAGCGTTAAAATCCAGTATCAAAATACGACCCATGTGGTCCCGGACAGGTGCTGAGAAGGATGATAAGGGTCGAGCTCCCGAGCACCGTTGGGCTAATTACCCTTCGGATCCCCGTACAGTTGCTCGGACTTCAGGTACTTACAGAAATCATTATCATGCTACGGTGCAAATTACGTTTAGTATAGGTATAATTAATTGAAGACGAATCAATCACGATTTTAGCTAAAGTATAAACCATCATCGTTATTATCATCGTCAACCGATAGATGCCCACTGCAGACTCTGGTCTGGACCATCGGTCTCTTGTAGGGACTTCTAACGCGACGCTCTTGCGCCTCCTGATTCAACGGCTTCAGGCGTTTATGTACTTATTTATCTTAGGTCCTTAAGATCTATCGGTTTTTCCAACTATGTACTCTACCCATTTCCACTTCAGCTTCATAATAAAATAAAATATTATGATAAAAAATATTTCTTCAGTGGTCTTTAGAAATAGATGGGTACTGGGTAGGTACGTATATTTAAACATCTATGTCTCGCTATAAGTGACTTAAAATTACGTTACAATAATGAAAGCAATTATAGCCTAGATAGGTACGATAAAAATGCGCATCAATATAAGCCAGCCACGCAATCGTTTTCAAATTGCAGATTGAAATTAAATCCGTCCATACGCCCACACGTCTCGTCTGCGTTACATCATTCCCTTTGACACTGTGGACATAAACATTGTAATCCATCAACAATATTTACATTAGTAACAATGGAGTGCGGACGTATAATAAATGGACTGAGATGGAGTGCTTATTCTTTCGCTTTGAATGATTCGAACACACCGTCCGTCTGTTCAGACGATTGCGGTAGTGAGGAACAAAGTGCAGTGAATGATAATTATTCAGAAGACGATAGCAATTCCGCTTTTATCAACAAGGAGTTAAACGAGTGCTCGAAACTTAATCGCTACGTTAACCCCCCATTCATCGACGACGAAGTTTTAAAAGGGGAGATAAGTGAGGGCGCGGACGTTGAAGAACTAATGAAGAATGAGGCGAAAAAGTTCGAGGATTATAAGTTTTGCGAGGCAGTTAACGACTTCGACATTGAGTTGGAATCTGGCGAGGCGGTCCCTATAGTTTACCTTTCGACAACTCGCGCGGCCAAACTGCAGAGGGCTCTCCGACTAGCTGGACATAAAAAGGTCAGTTTATATACTTCTAGATGATGCCCGCGACTTCGTCCGCATCAGATTTTTTAAGTCTTTGATTTTCTGGGATAAAATGTTGCCTATGTCAATTTCCGAGACGCAAGCTAAGTACCTCTGTATCAAATTTCATATATAAATCGGTTAAACGGATAGATCTTTAAAAATCCCGTGGGAACTCTTTGATTTTCCGGGATAAAAAGTAGCCTACGTCCTTTCCCGGGATGTAAGCTAACTCTGTACCTTTCATTAAAATCGGTTTAACTGTTGGGCCGTGAAATGCCAAAGACAGACAGACAGACAGACATAGATTAGATTAGATTAAATTATTTATTAATTGCAAAATTGTATGTACAATGAGTCTTAAAATTATAAAAGTCCAATTACGATCTGCCATGCAATGGCGCGCAATTTTTCAGTAGTACATTTTTATAGTTAAGTATAATGTCAAACAATACCGGCTAGAAATAACAGACATACAGATAGACAGACAGACAGACACACTTTCGCATTTATAAATTAGTATGGATTCACACAGATATGGATAGATACAAGTACGCTAGATAAGGCCTGCTGCCAATGCCATAAAGAATACACTTATTTTGTGCCAGTTCAACCGAACCAAGCGAACCGAGAATTAAAATTGACACTTTGTGTCAAATGGTCTTCGTGTTGACTCTATGTTGGCATTTGTTACATCACGAAAATTCAGTTCCGAGTACCTACGCTTAGATGACGCTTACTGCTGCTATTGGCTCTATAATTGCGATAGTCAAATTGGTTCAAAAACATGTCGGCAATAGTAAGTCCAGCGTACTTAGGTATATTAGTAGAAGTCAGTGTTCATTCCCATCTATTTTTTTTGGGAGAAAAGGAATCCTAATTAAGTCTCGGACATTTTGCTTTTTATCGTCCTTCATTCTTCATTAGTTTTTCTCAGTTGCAGGCTAATTGGAGCTTAGGATGAAATTATTCTTGCGCAGATGTGTATAGTATTCTACATACTAAGTACACATAGTATATTATTTATTATACTAAAATGTTACCTATTAAAACAGAATTATTACTTTCCATTCCTAAACATTGGTAACTTCGCCTGTTGGTACTATCTTATAAATAAAATATTTTTATTTTTTTATTTAATACGTTTCGTTTTATTTACGTCTTCCAAGTCCTGAGCAAAGTCTTTATAGATCTCAGTTTCAGAGCGGCTATTTATTAGAAAACTCATGAAGTTTAAATTAATATTATGTACCAAATTATTCAAAGTACTGCCATTCAAAAAAACTTCGTAAAAGAACAAAACTTTTAAGTTTAGCAAGTTTATATTGCAAATAAAGTTTATTGTAAGCTTTTATTATCATCGCAAAGTTCTATGAGCTGTAAAGTTCAGAGTAAGTAGTTATTGTAACTTTCTTTAAGTACGAACTAAGGAGAGTTGAACAGAACAGCAATGTCTTAAAAATAATTCATTTACTTTGAAAGGATTTGCTCGGTCTTTCATTCGTTCAATACGTTCGCTTTAATGCTTAAACAAAGATTTTTTTTTCCAATGGAATGCAGCGAGGTGAAACTTCGTTTTCGTTTGTTTTTAAGCCATAAAGTTATTGTAAAGTTGTTAACATATTATGCTATACATGAATGAATATAGTAAGAGTTGTTATACATGTGGTAGCTTTGATCTAAAAAATGTTTCGTAGAACCAGATATAACTTGACCTCAAAACCAAAACTGATGTCAAAATATAATTTTTACTATAATCATGAACTATGAAAATTCTAACGCTTGAGAGAGAAAAGAATTAAGTTCAAAAATATACAACGGCTGTAATTTTTTTTTTTCACCGTTAATAGGTAGTTTTGCATTTGGATACCTTTTTATTCGAACAATTTGTTTACGTTTCAAATAGGAAACATACGTGTAACGTAATCCGCTGTAATGTAACTCCATCGTGTTACGAATTATGCCACAGCTGTAGCAAGAGCCTACCTATACAAATTACTGAATTAATAGGTGATTTTGCTAAACTAAAATAAGTTTTATTACCATTTGAAAAGGTGCATTGTAACGGTAAATATAAGTTTGTTTTACTACCATACAGTAGTGGGTTTTAAGCGAAAATAGTTTTTATTGCAAAGCTTTACGGTTGGTGATAATAGCAAAAGCTTTTTTGTACAGACTTAGTCATCCATGATACTGCATTATACAAGAACTTATACTGTCATTTCCCTGGTAGGTTGAATTGAATTGAATCTTCTAAAGTTTTATACTATTGATATTAACAAAAAGCATGTAAATAGTGTCTTCTGTACTTAGCTAACAATATCTAATAATAATGTCCTCCTATTAGAATTTCGTCAACGGCCCATCTCCATAGAGATTTTAACCAATAGTTAAACTTAGTTTAGTTAAATTAAATATTATAGTGCACAATTAGTGGGAGCGCAAACACAGGTGCACTCTCTATTCCTTCGCACTTATTGCCCTATGGAACTGGAGAGAGATTACATATTCTGTAACTAACTTATAATGTCATCATCCTTCATCTATATAGTGCTAGCCAGTGGACCAAGGTATTTTCGGGAGAGCTTAAGCACATCCCACATCCCCCGCCATTCATATTCATCCACTTCCCTCCATCTTTCCACACAAGCCATGCCGCCAAGCGATTTATCTTTCCGGTGCGATACCGTGTATAAACCAAAGGTTAGTCCGCTGCCATCTTAGAATGCATCATCACTTACCACCAGGTGAGATGGCAGTCAAGAGAGAACTTTTATATGAATGAAAAAAAAAACTCTACGGTTGCCGAGACACAGTTTCCACTTCAGAGCGGGTCTTCCCCAGCGGCCATCGATTCTGAGATAAAAGTGACCTGTCCCCAGACCTGTTGAGCACAGCGTTGAGTGACTTAATTTGTGAAGAAGGACAGAATGTCAAGTCCACCTAGATTAATATTAAGAGACATTTATTCTCATTCATCAACGCCTAGTCACAACTGCTAGAGCAAGTCATTTTATATTCTCTTTGCAGTTTGCTGTGCTATTAGAAATTCGCTAACGGCAAAATGTTCGAAATTGCTTACGTTTGAGCGAGCTTTCTACCATGGAAACTGACACCTTTATCGTTTCATATAGGTATACGTTTTCGTATAGGTATACGTAGGCTTTTAAGTTTAAAAAAATTGGTATGCCTCCTAAATATAAAAATAATACCTATTGTAAAAGCAAAAATTAGTCCGTCGGTCTGTCTATTACCTTTACACTGCCCAACAACTGAACCGATCTTGAATAGGCATAGAGATAGCTAGAGGATGTTTATGGGTGTCTTGCCATTTAAAGAAAAAATATTACAAAACCGATTTTGATGCAGTACTCTGCTATTATAGCACGTTTTACAGTTGTAGGCCACGAGAGGGCTCTGTAATTGTGAGTTTTTTGTATGTTACACCTGTGTAAATGTTTTGTCTAATGACGTTACACCAGACGACGACACCGAGAAGAGATTTTAAAATAGAACAACGATATTTCCCAATAGTCTAGTTTTCTCAAGGAAATATCAATTCTAGCTGTCATTTAGCTTTGTAGGTCGCGACACAGAAGTCGGTGGGAACTGGGAACAATACTTGGAGATGCACACACCGAGAATAAAAATGAATTTTCTAACCCCCGATGCGCTATGGATTCAGTGCCGTTGGCTGTAATAGGATATCTGGTTTCAATTTAGTTCGCTCAATGTGACTTTATATTACATTTTTTAGATTTTATAGAGGTTTATTTAGAGAAGTGACTCTCTTTTTAGTTTAAAAAAATATTTTCTCACTTTTTACTATGTAGAAAAGGTCAATATCATCAATCTGTTGCCGGAGCACTGCTGAGTCTCCTTTCAGAATGAGAACGGTTTCGGCTACAGTCCTTCACGCTGGCAAATTGCGGCAAACTTCATACACTTTTTAGAACATTATGGAGAACACCCAGGCATGCACGCATGTAACTTTGAAACGGAATATTTTGAAACGCAAACCTGGAAAACTATATTCCTGGATCGTACCTACAAAATTTTATTGATATTGATTGGTTAGTACTCAAATGAGAGTCACTGGAGGAAGTAGCGGGCAAAAGCTAGTAGGTACGCCAGACTGGCGAGATCTAAAATGGTCTCGTTAGTGCATCGCAAATAAAACGCATAGGCGAAATGGAGCTAAAATGGTACAGTTGAGTAGCCCTTCCGTCCCACTCTATATTAGTACTTCATTCCTATTTTAGACGCGGATGAAATATCACCGCAGTAAAACCCTAGTCAGACACATCGCGTGACGACAGCGAACACTAAGGCAGCCATTAGACGGTTTTGATATAAGTTTTGGTATAGTCACTGCTGTAACTGACGAATAACTTAGGTAATAGTGCAATAACACTTATGTTTCTATGACAAATATATGGATAATACTCTGCTCTAAGATTCATTCAATTCATTTGTGTTTGACGGAATTTATTTTTCAAGTTTAGTTCAGTTTTCAAGATTAGATTTAACGCGTACCAGCAGCTCCTAGAGATTTGTAACATAAAGGAAGTAGGTAAATGAAGCACGTCATGTTCGGAATACGACAAACTTATAACGACTACGCTTCTATGATCCACTTGTCACTAGCGTAATACATCGCTGCTACGCGTTATGTATGACCAGAGCTTAAATTATATGTACTACCTATAGAAATGGAGTATCATGTTACGTAGGTACATAAAATACATTAGTTTCTCTCGCATAAAGTCATTGAATACATTTTCATGGCGTAATTTTCCGGTTCACAATAAAATAAAATGATTGTCTTCTATTCATATTCTAATATATTCGTTCTTAGACTTAATTGATCTTCACAAAAAATAATGCATGCACTCTATCAAATAACGTCGGTGCCGACTTTTCTTTATAATGGCCAATTTTGAATAATTGGACTAAAAATTGTAGAAGTGTCTCGTTAAAACTAAAAATATAATTGCGAGAGATTAGTTCTAGTTGTTTCTCGGGTTTCATTAAGTTTGTGTGTAGGTACAAATGTACCTAGCTACTTCATTCCGCGAAAGGCGTGCGGCGCGACCGCGCTGCCGCCGCTATGCCAAAATATTTTTATGTTGAGTTGAGTCTTTTTGTGTAGAGTTGAGCCTTTTTGTGTTGAGTTGAGCCTTTTTTTAATTTTTATGTTTTTAAACAAAGGATAGAACAATGAAACTAGATCTAAAACAACTTTGTCGTAAAGTAAATATACTTACGACGTATCTAGGAATAAATGTCTAAAAATATTAATGTAATAAATACTTCGAGAAATTATATTTTTATAGCGAATCTAGTCATGCTAAATAGGACAGCTGAGTCTTGGCGCAAAGGAAACCCTTCTGAGAATTATCTTTGAAGTGTTAGTGATAAAAAGAAACGAGCATATTACGCTTGTTTGTAAAAGTCACATGGTACGTTGTTAGTGATTTGTTTTTGATATATGAATTTTTCAAGTTTAAAAGCTTGATTTTGAATGTAAAATCAAATGATGTGAAATGGAGATATACTACTGTTGCTCCGAAAAATCAAAGAATTTCCATGGGATTTTCAATAACCCAAATCCACGAGAACGAAGTCGCGGGCATCATATAATAGGAATAAAGTATTCTCAAAATTACTTGATAGTTACTATACTCCAAAATTCCTAAAATTCGTAGTCAAGTTTTAGTCTTCATAGCTTAAATTTTAGGAAATAGGTTTTAGTTGGATAATATCTTTAGAGTTGCGGGAGCAAAAGTTATTGGGGTACTCTGTAACTACTTTGATACTGTTAGAATTTCGCGTATCCATTGATACGCGTAACTTTGTCTTATCTACGTAATATAACTTTCTCCTTTGACAATAAGCTAAATCTTGGGTAAACCTACAACTTTTAAAATTGTAAAATTTTATGAAATATTTTCTTAACATCCGGTTTAAGAATACTGATAGTAAAAATAAATATTTTAATGGAATTATTTATACAGCTGGATGCCTGCGACTTCGTTCGCTTGGAATTAGATTTTTAATAATTCTATGGAAACTCTTTGATTTTTCGGTATAACAAGTGTACCTGTAGGTACGAATTTACAACACCCCCGACAAGTGAGGGTTACAGTTAGAAAAGAACTGATAACTTTCAAACGGCTGAACCGATTTTCTTGGATTATAGCTAAGAACACTCTCGATCAAGCCACCTTTCAAATAAAAAAAAAACTAAATTAAAATCAGTTCATTCGTTTAGGAGTTACGATGGCACAGACAGATACACAGATACACAGATATACACGTCAAACTTATAACACTCCTCTTTTTGGGTCGGGAGTTAAAAAGGGATTATGGATGTCTATTTGAAAGGGCAAATTCATAAGAGCATCTCAATTTTTTTGGTCTTTAGATACCGATGATCTATTAGTAGGTATGAAAATATTGACGACACAGATTTGCTCCAAAATGAAACTAGAGCTGATGCAAATTTTGATGAGGTGATTTATAAAAGCTGAAAGTTTTAATAAACCATCATAAGTTGACCTCATTCCACCCTCCTTTTCAACTGATCCGCACGCAAGCAAGTACTTTTACCCTCACCACCTGGGTCTGCATCTGCTGCACTTCGACTGCCCGTTGTGCTAGATCCTTTTTTCTATGCAAACTGCGGAACTAACTCCCTTGGGCAATGTTCCCACTAGATTACAACATGAGGTTATCCAAGAGGCGGACCAACAAAGTCCTGAAAGGCCGACAACGTATTGGCGGTTACTCTGGTGATGCAAATATTCATAGGTGGCAGTATAAACTTAACATAAGGTGACCCGCTTGCTTCTTTGCTCACTATTTATATTTAAAAAAAAATTTTTGATCACCCATGAGTATGGCAATCTAAAATCATAGCGTAGTGAATTCATCATGAAGCATGGTTCTAGTTTTCCATAGTCATGTTAAGGTACGACAAATCACGCGCAAATTAAATATCTCTAATGGTTTTAAAATTTATAGGCAATACTTGTATGCAGGAGATCGCATAAAAATGTCCTGTTATCATCAGCAGTCATCGATATGCGAGCACGTATTGGTTATGCGCCTGATCGCTTGCTGGTCATGTCGGATTGCCGTCCCATCGCACTATGAGAGTGAGGAAATAGTGAACATGTGTCTGAAGACAGATTTTTACACTACACTATTTCCTTGGTAGTCTCCTTGAAATTGGCTGCTGTGGCCGAAATTCAGTCAGGAGAACATTATATTTCATACACGTAATAAGTATAGTGTGTGTAAGTACGCATTCAGTGTGTTATCCTGCCACGCGGTAACATGGCTGTGTGTGTTTCAAGCACCTCATCAAAATGGTCCATCAGCTCTCGGTACAAAAGCTTACTAAGGCATCTGTTTATACTCAATCCATCAATGACACGAGAAAATTCGGAGTCCTTGAGGCCATCTCGTGGGAAATGTGGATGAGCTAAAGTGTGATAAAGTGGCTTGATAAGACGGATTCACCTTTTAGCGACTATTTGCTTCATGATTCAGTTTGTTACAAGTAGTATGAAGGTTATATTATTGTTGAAAATTGTTTATTACTATTTTTGTTAGGGTTTCATAGTAAAACCAGGAACTCTTATCATTATCATCATCATCATCATCATCATCATTATATTAAACCCATCGCCGGCCCACTACCGAGCACAGGTCCCCTCTCAAAATGAGAAGCGTTAATCTGTGTGAATAAGGGTCAATGGTCAAATAATTTTACGAGATGGACTCAGGGGCTCCGATTGTGGTGTGAGGTTTGTCATGATGATGATGACAAGAAATAAGAATCAATTTCGACACCAAACTTTGGTTGTGAGGCTGAAATTCGCATCGCATTCTTCCGAAAATATTTTGTGAGCATATTGAAATATTGAGCGATTCATCTAAAGCGATACACAGCCTCGAGGGATCTCTTTGTGTCAAAAGCTGCCAAGCCTGAAATGAGGTTAGGTACTCACGATGTACGCTAACCGCAAGCATTTGTTTTTGGTAAATTAACCCGTGCTTGTTGCTTTCACTTTTTTTTTAAATTGTTACTCTCTGTCAAAGAGTAAAATGTTGTATATTTATTTTACTCGTATTTTTATACGACTCAACTGCCCAAAAAACTCGTTACATATCGTTACACATTGTAGAATCGTTACATCATCCCGAATGACACTGGCCTTTCTATTTACTTTCCACTATAGGATAGTCTCTAAACTGAACTAAATTGACATTTGTTTGTTCTAAATCTAGTGCTATCCTTTTCTTTGAAGTGTATTATGAAAGAGATGCAATATATTTAGACCCGACATTTTATTTATTTTAAGTATTTTATTTTTATTTGTACCAGAAAGTTGTAACAATATAAATAAAGAAAAAGTGAACAGGGAAGCACTTATCTCTATAAGAGATCTCTACCAGTGACCCTTGGCAGTGCGAGAGGTTGTAAAGGGAGTAGAATAGGTACAGCAAAGATAGACAGTAATTATGAAAAAAAAAATAGTAGATAGGTATTATTTTAATTTAGTTTAGAGATTGCGTACAACAGAATTGGCCACAATGGCTGTTAATAATCCTAAGAGAATATTAAGCCCGCTAATAACATTCATCAGCAAACAATAATGTACCAGTGTCAAAGCCACAAAACCACAAATCACCAACTCCGTATCACACATGTGTTTTGTTCCTAAACCGAAGGGGCATTAACGGATCAGTTTGAGCTGGATATTCGATTTTAGCCGGCATACGCTTAGTGTTCATGACAGACCTACAGTGCCATACATTTAGTACTTCATAGCGTACGAGAATTGGAGGAAATGTTTAGATTTGAATCCAATTTTGTATTCAGATCTGTAGTACGTCCATAGGAACAGTGTAGTACTTAAGTATTTGAAAGGAGTCTTTTGCGCATCAGGATTCGTATGCAGTAGGTACTTCCGAACAAAATGTCTTGATTTTCAGAGTGGGCTAAGTTAGGAAACAATCAGCATATGCAGTAGGCATCAAGCATGGCATGAGCGTTGATATTTTGAGCATGATAATATTATTGATTGTTTTGAGCGCTAAAACATCAGGCGTTTGGGTGAATAGGAGAAGTGTAACAGAGCAAACAGTGTTGGATAGCCGGACGCGAGAAAGTTCCAGATTAGCTAAAGGCGGGGCAATCCACCCTACTTATTGAGGAAACGGCAAAATAATGAAAAGTTTCCTCCACAATCCACATAATCAAAAAGCTTTCTCTACATAAATAAACAGCCAAATTCGTATTCACACGCAAAATTAAAAATTTGGCAGTGATAAATAAAAGTTAATAACCAAGAAAGGGACCTTTAATGACTTTAGGATGAGAATTTTATTTAAAAAAAATAGAACATTCTTGTCTCGAAAAATTAAAGTTGCCTGTATCTGTAGAAAACAAATTACTTGAAAACAGACAAACTCTAAATAATGAGGGTCCAACATCAATCTAATGCCTTTTGGTGCCATCCAATTATCTTTTTAGGGTTCCGTACCTCAAAAAGAAAAACGGAACCCTTATAGGATCACTTTGTTTTCTGTCTGTCTGTGTGTCTGTCTGTCTGTCCGTCCGTTTTTTTTTCTTACTCTAGCATGTTGGGTTATTATTGCCTTGAACTCATTGATTAGACTACGAATGTATTATAAACTATTCTTTTTCATCTTAAAAAAGAAAGAAATTAGGGGTCATCAAAATTATCAGTTTTAGGCCATTTTTACTACGGGGTCTATTTCAAAAACTGACTTTTTTATATTATGTACCATATTGTACTGTATTTAAACAACAAATACTGCAAACAACGATTCGTAAAGTAGTAAGGCTGTGACCAAAATGTAATAATCTACAGAACTCAAAAGAGCGAGACCCGAATCTCACTTGGCCGGTTTTCTTCAACGTCGCTACCATTCCGGCACAGCGTAATTAATTTTTGCTCATTTACAAGTCGTTTTCCAAGAATCGGTTCAAATGGCGCGACTAAATTATTACAGAACAATTTCTTTTTCGTTATATCAGTCTGTAGATTCCTAGTAGATATTAAATTATTGTTTCTCTTTTCTGTTTCAGGTACGTTAGTTTATCACTCTTGAGACTTATTGAAGATATTTTGGATTTGGGTTATTGGCAGAATCTAAACATGTTCATGGTATGTACCTAATAACCGTTTTAACATTAGGATCTTCTTCTTTCTGTAACGGAGGTCGCTTTTCGGTCCTGGTTTATATAGCTACCTATTAATGGGAATATATCAAAAACCAACCAAATAGGCAGTGTCTTTGCAGAATACAATAGAAAGCTTAATAAAAGTCCAGTAAAAGAAAACCTAAGAGTCCCTACACAACTCACTAGTATTGGGTCTAGCGTTGCATTTTCGCGCGACGTTTGCTTTGCGTTACGTTCGATAAACGCCTACCCTGAAGAAACGCTTGTGTGAAGCGGCTCTTGCAGCGTTTTATTGACTAGTTGATCCTGTAACTTCAGTCTTGTTGATTTAGGATTTTGAAATCCCGTGGGAACTCTTTGTTTTCCCGGGATAAAAAGTAGCCTATGTGCTAATTTAGGATATTATTATCTATCTCCATTCCAAATTTCAGCCAAATTAGTCTATTAGTTTTTGCGTGAAGGAGTAACAAACATACGCGCACACACATAAACATAAACTTTCGCCTTTATAATATTATAAATGTGATAAATTCAGACCATAAACAACCTATAATTTATTCATCAATATTAAAGGAAGCAAGACATTCGTTTGCAATAATACCCATATAATTTACTTTGACTTGCAAAATTAAAGTGATCTATCACGTTCGAAAGAGGTCAGGGGCCTGGCTGCTGGAAATATAGTTAGGCGCTTAGGATAATGTATGTAAATAAGACCATGATTTAGTTTGACACCGAATAAAATTACTTAATAATAGTGTGATTTGGTAGTATTACTTACAACTTATGTATTGTATGGATAGATTTAAAAATCAGTATATTATGAGTCAGCCAGACTTCCATAAGCAGTCTTTTATAAGCAGTAATATGATGTAGTGTTTTCGTTTCGTGCTGAGCTTCTGATCGCTTCCGAGCGTGTCCCATAGTTTCTAACACAGGTTTCAAAGTTACACGGATGCAAAGATTTGTTTGATTTGTTTGAGCCCGCGTAACTTTATAACTTCATTTACTTTAGTCTCGCCAACCATAGAAACAGATATTAGTTTCTAACCGTAGCCCCAAGATTTTATTACGTTTAGTTGGTTTGTATTTAAATAAGAAACAAATTTCGTTTGTATGGGGCGCGCTTCAATACACGTTTGCTCTTAATAATGTGATATTCGGGGATATGTACCTACCTATTTGTTTTCATTAACTTTTCACATAACCTCTAACTGATTTGCATTTATAAAGAAACTTGCCTACCCTAGATGATTATTTGTGAAATGGCTCTAGGTATTCTAATTTTATCTCTATCTGTGGATAATATTAATTCTTTACCTATGTTAAAATAAATCTATTTACTTAGTTTACAAATAATTAGAAATTTATCGTTCAAAATAGGCTATTCCAGAATGCAAAGCAAAGTTTAATTGAAAAGCGTTAGATAACGACTTGGGTCGGCAAAGTTTGCGTTCATAGTCATACGTCTTTCTTCTTAGCCCCACTAAGTTTCGTGCTGACATAATTAGCAAACTTAGTGAGACAGCATTTCGTTTTTTAACCCCCGACCCAAAAAGAGGGGTGTTATAAGTTTGACGTGTGTATCTGTGTATCTGTGTGTCTGTGTATCTGTGTATCTGTCTGTGGCACCGTAGCGCCTAAACTAATGAACCGATTTTAATTTAGTTTTTTTTGTTTGAAAGGTGGCTTGATCGAGAGTGTTCTTAGCTATAATCCAAGAAAATCGGTTCAGCCGTTTGAAAGTTATCAGCTCTTTTCTAGTTACTGTAACCTTCACTTGTCGGGGGTGTTATAAATTTTTAATTTACACTTGTACTCTGATTCTTTTATGGGTCTCCTCATTTTACGTTCAATTTTCAAAGGAAGTAACTTTCTATGGGAATTGCAATATAATCCATAAGTTAATATAACCGATTTTTAAAGGCCCATCCGTTCAACTGATGTGGACGAAATTTGATACAAAGATAGCTTGCATCATCGCATGGAGACGAGCATAGGATACTTTTTATCCCGAAAAATCGATTCTTCATTTATCACTCTTTAACTACATTTTACATCACGTGCTTCAAAAATACCTACGGCACTGTGTTTTTGTAGTGGAATTTAAAATTCAAATAAATACATAAATAATAAAAACAATAGATTTTTTTATTTCCCGAAAAATCTAAATATATTAAAAGAAAATCTGGCTGACTGATCTAACAACGCATAGCTCAAACTACTGA
Organism: Maniola jurtina; assembly: GCF_905333055.1. Classification (NCBI taxonomy): domain Eukaryota; kingdom Metazoa; phylum Arthropoda; class Insecta; order Lepidoptera; family Nymphalidae; genus Maniola; species Maniola jurtina. Next base: position 5,639,728 of record NC_060044.1, read on the forward strand.
ACGGATCAGGCAATTAGCATGCAGAAGCTACTCCTATTATGACATAGACATTCACTAAGAAAGAAATTTTGAAAACTCAACCCTAAAATAGGGAGTAAATAGATTGAAGTTTATGTAGTAGTCACCTAGTTCAAGTAATAATTTTAATCAAAGTATTACGCAGAAGCAGTACCTTTAACAAAAATATTTTAATCTATTTTTCTCCAACCAATGTAAATTTACTAAATTGGAAAACGCCTTTAGATTAATTTATTTAAAAAAATCTTTACCTCCAATTAACCACTTAGATAATAGTGTAAGATTTTTCTTATACATATAAATTTAGTAAGTGCCTACGCATATTTTTTTATACTTAAATCCTTCACAAAATATATTGATGTAAAACCACAGATATTCAAAATAACCTATACGTTATAAATAGGTATGATGTATACGTAAATAGGTATGATGTGCACTTAATGTTTTTACCTACCTATTTCACGAAAATAATTGCTTGCAGTAAAGTATCACAAAATTTCATTAATTCCCGTCTTTGTGACGAAAATGAAGCAGTTTTGCTCAAAGCAATTTTCAGGAAGTTGATATTAAAAATTCTTTTACCTATGCATGCAGTAACATTGCATATGCAACACAATCAGTAGTGCCTAAATTGAAGTGATTTTTTCCAAGAAGTCTTTGAGTTGAATATTGAAAGATAGTAGTAGTATTGAAGTAGATTGTAGAACGTACTCATTATAGGTGCATTTTATATTGTATTTTGCGTGTAGAGAAGACAAAACTGCATTTTATTTATTAATTGTATTTTATGTGATTTTTTTTAAATACATAACAATTTTTTTAACATGGATCTACATTTTAATAAAACGTAGATCCATGTTAAAAATATATAAATATTAAGCATCATCGTCATCATTGTCAGCGGAAAGACGTCCACTCCTGAACAAAGATATCTTGTAGGGAATCCCACACTTTACGGTCTTGCGCCGGCCGCCAGGATCCATATCCGTATATGAATATGAATGTGTATTGTGTAAATAAAGCGAATAACATAAACATGGTAAACTCTTGACTTTATATACTACCTACCTACGAGTACGTGTAAACTTGTTACTTATTAGAAGTTCTCAGAATTTCATCATCCTCGATTACTAATAAGTAATAACACTCATGCATATGCGAGGGTTAAATAATGTTTGCGCAAATATTTGGTGTTTCACATACCTTCTCCCATATTACGCTAAGAGCGATTAAAATTACTTCATTAAGATGTTTTTAAATCACTAAATACTCGTATAACAGAGGTAAATACACAAACTTGGTCAGCCTTTATCAGTTTTGTCCAGCAGTTTCATTACGATTTTTTTTTTAATATAATTATATGAATAGCGAGTAAACCTGCTGATGTTAAGTGATTATTGCTGCCTATGAACATTTGCAGGGACTACCTATGCGTTGCCGGCTTTTTAGGAATTTGTTGATCTGCCCCTTGCATACCTAAATCGTCATCGAAATCTAGTAGGAACACCACCGAAGGGAATTGGTTTCACAATTTGCATGTGCGTGGAAACAAAATGTTGCACAGCGGGTCGTAGAGTACACCAGGCATCCAGGTGGCGAAGATGGCATTTTCGCAACAGCATGGCTGATGAGCAAAGTCAAAGTAAAGTAAAGATGTCAGCCGTAGTGCCGATACCTAAGTTTATCCGACTTTGTTTTTTTTTTTTATTCCCTATGGGCAAGCGCTTGACCACAATCACACCTGATGGAAAGTGATGATGTGGTCTAAGATGGGACGCGTTTACCTAGAAGGTGCCTATTCACTCTTGTTTTAAAGATACCCGGATTGTAATTGGTAGGAAACACAGATCGCGGGAGAGTATTAACTAATATTTAATTGTAATCCGAAGAAAGCATACAAGAAAATTTTACGTTTTCAACTTGAATAAAACCATCCACCTCTGGTATTCAAGATAGTTATTATCTTATAGATGAAGTACTTATATACATGATTGGAGAACGTAAAGTTTAATTGAAAAGCTTCTTCACGCTTAGTTTGTGCGACAAAGTTTCCATTACATACATCTTCCTTTACAAACTTAATTAACGAACTTATAGCTTGCCATTTTCCACTTTAATGCCTTGTTTAAACAAGAATATTGTACAAGATATCGCGCACAAAGTTATTATGCCTATATTATGGCATATCAAATGGTGTGGATATATAGCAGTGTCCAGACTACCTCTAATTCTACAAACTAATTCCTTTGACACAGCATCATACTGGAAAACATAGCCGCTTTGAAGCTAAACTTTGACGTTACGAATTTGCCTATAGCATAGATGAAGCCTATAAAAGGAACGTTTGTGAGCTATTTCAAACTAGGTAATTTATTTAATCTTCCTAACTTAATCTTCCATGACAGTAAATGCAATAGATACTTTGCTATTTCTAGACTCTGTTTTTAAAACCACCAAAGCTAGGGAATAAAAAATTCTATTCAAAATATCGTGGACAAAAATCAGCACCGGTTCAGCAAATGTCAGATTTTAATTAGACTGTCACCTTGACTGTCACCCGTTTTTGTTCGCGTCATACAAAGTACGGAGAGAGCAAATATGGCAGTGGCAATTTCGCTAAAATTTCGCAACGGGGGACAGTTCGAAATGCTCCAGTTTTCCGTGGAATGAAATGTCAAGATGGGAAACACGATGCCTCGAAATGCCAGGTGGATACCTCAAAGACCCCCATTTCTCAACTAAAAACGAATTGATCTGGGGTTTTCTTTTCCTGCATTCTCTTGAGAATTTTTATCTTTGATCATTTAGTAACTAAATCATCAAAGATAAGCTAAATTACATTGTAATGATTACAATGTAATTTAGTTAGGTACGTAATATTATTGATGGCAGTCAGAGGTAAGTGTGAAAATACTCGTAAATATACCTTTTTAGTATCTTCGCTTCTAATATCTGCTGACTTACAATCTTTTTCCACTGGGTAAAATCTTAATGCGAATGAATTTAGATACAGGGGTGAGCGCAAAAATAAAGATATTTTGTTTACCAAGAATATGATTGCAACTCAAAAAGTTACGATGTTTTTCCTTGCAAGTGTCAAGTGCATATTATATGCAAGCATGTTGCATGTAGTTACGAGAAACATAAGATGCCCTAATAGTGCTTTTAACTCAGGAAGTCAAATTTATATTGGCTTGACATAGGGGATCGTACACTACATCAAATATTTACATAAACATAATTACCCCACGAATATGTATGAGACAAATCGAGAATATAGCCCGTAGCATTGCTGTGAACATGAATGTACCTACTTCATAATAACTTTGCGTCTCCCAGGATCTGCTAAATGACTGAACGCATGTGTGGAATACACAATATTGCTAACAGTTTTACCTGTAGCTATTTAGTTATTTATGTAGTTTATTTTATATAGCTGATGCCCGCAGCTTCGCCCGCGTGGATTGGTCAGATCCCCTGCAGCATCAGGATTGAAGAGTTGGACTCCAAATTTTTTATGAAACAATGTCGCAAAGTTCCTCTATCGATTAAAAAAGAAATGACGCAAATCGGTTCAGAAATCTCGGAGATTTCGGTGTACATAGGTAGAAAAACACAACTGCCTTTTTGAAAGTCGGTTAAAAAGTAGCCTATGTTACTCCCTGGTCAATTCTCTACTTGTCTGTGAATATCCCGTCAAAATCGGTTCAGCCGTTCCCAAGATTAGCCTTTTCAAACAGACAGACAGACAGACAGACAGACAGACAGACAGACAGACAGACAGACAGACAGACAGACAGACAGACAGACAGACAGAAAGACAAAAATTTTAAAAACGTGTGATTCAGTTATAGTATCGTTCAAATAATCATATGACTTTAATATGCGGTAGTTATTTCGAAATAACAGACAGACACTCCAATTTTATTTATTAGTATAGATAAAACATAGTGTATTATAAAATCCATAAAATTTTTATCAAGTTTTTTGTTACAACTGGTCAAAGATACAATATTCAATAAATTATATAAAAAACAATGTCAGTTTTAAAACTACAGAACACCTTCGTAACAACGTTGTCAAAAAGTCCATCCCCTGGTTGCCCCTGGGCCAAAGGTGCCTATAAAGTTGGCAGACACGTCGAATGGCGATGAACAACCTTTAGACCAGGTAGGCCCCAGAGCTCGGAAATAATAAAATCTATATACAAGTGTAAATTAAAAATTTATAACACCCCTGACAAATGAAGGTTACAGTAACTAGAAAAGAGCTGATAACTTTCAAACGGCTGAACCGATTTTCTTGGATTGTAGCTAAGAACACTCTCGATCAAGCCACCTTTCAAACAAAAAAAAACTAAATTAAAATCGGTTCATTCGTTTTGGAGCTACGATGCCACAGACAGATACACAGATACAGCGATACACACGTCAAACTTATAACACCCCTCTTTTTGGGTCGGGGGTAAAAAATATAAAGTTATAAGCTGACTTAAAGAATCAAATCTGTCGAGTACAAGGTGCAGGATGCGATATGCACGTAGTTGTACCATACAGATATTTTGTATGTTTAGGCGGATTATAGCGAATTAAGCTTGTAGTTCCTTGTATATCATGTAGTTTCGCAAAGTAATGTCTGCTTCTATCCAAATTTGATAAACTGACATAATTATTATCAACAAATAACTACCAATTTATGTCGTTTTAAGTATTCCGTATGGGTTATGAAATCAAAATACAGTTTTCGTCTAAAAGAAAAATATTTCCAATTGTGTGGGCCAGATTTTGAATAAGGAAAAATAGCAGTAAAAATAGCAAAACCAATACACCTAGTACAAATTGAATAAACAAGTTTGGCTGCATATTTTATCGCTCACTCGCGTAGGTACAGCCCAGTTTTTAGCGCAATCAAAAGTTCTTGCTGTTTTTTACGGGCTTTACTTTCTGAAAAAAGACGAGAAAAATTAGGGCTCTGTCTTTATACACGCTTTATATGAACTTTGCTTGTATCATCGTAATATTGTTAGGTAATCTAATGACTTATTACCTATAGACCAACAATATTACCTACTAGACTTAGTAACTAGTATCAATTTTAAAGTTTTACAAACATTTAAGGCCGATTCACACCAAGCACGTACACGTGACACGTGCGTAGTAACGCGCGTGAATCCGTAGACATAACTGCACGCATTACGTCTACGCGAATTACGTCTACGGCTTATTTATTATTAAAGTGAAAAGAAATTCTTACGATATCTAACGTCACTCTAACTACATAGATTATAGTGTGGGGCTTGCACACCAATGTGACACCTTCAAGCGTGCTTCATAAATGGCGGCCCTTTACTAGGGTTGTGTTTTAGCTTTTAAAAATATAATTTATTAACAAATAGCTAAGCCCAGGATAAACGCGCCGCATAATGTGGATTCGCCATTGTGCTGCCTCGGCCAAAGAATGGTCATGATTGCCTCGGCCAATGTATAAGTTCACACAAGCCGCACTGCCGTGCAAAAACAAGCTTTATTGCGAGGCTGCCTCATTTAGTCTGAACCTAGCTATCTACATAGAGCAGATTTTGTATCGTGTTACAGATTGTGTTTTCGATTGCCACTGTTGACAAGATAATTATTGGCCAATTAATATTAATTATGAGTGTGACCTAAATTTGAAATTCATGAATATTGGAGTTTTTCATTCTATTTTCACAGAACTGTTAGTTGATTCGGCGTTGAAAAATTTTGTTATTTTAGTATCCATCCATACCTACTTAATGTTATGCCTACGTCCTAAAAATGTGTCTATCAGTCTGCCTGATAGCTTTTTACGGCCAATCCGTTTATCCGATTGGTACACGATAATTTGCGTGTCGGGGACAGACATAGGATACTTTTATCCCGGAAAATCAAAGAGTTCTCACGGGCTTTTCCATAGATCTTTAGATCTAAATCTTGGCGAATGAAATCACGAGAATCATTTACTATTGACTCTAGCTATAAAGCCTCAGACAGATAGATAGAAACACTTTATTGCACACAAAAACACATGTAAAGGATAACAACACAGTAAGAAGAAAACAGAAAAAAAAAATCAATTGTGTGCAAAGGCGGCCTTATTGCTTGGAGCAATCTCTACCAGGCAACCTTTAAAAAAGCTCAGCTATAAAGCTCTAGCTACAGGTAATTCTAACTTCCCATGCTTTTTGGTGATAACTCAAAAACTACTTTTTGGGGCTATTCGCTTTTTATCATAAGGACAGTAGGTTATATTATGAAGCTTTAAATAAATAATTAATGGACTTTAGTTAGTCATTCCCAAGTAACAGGAAGAAGGTTATATGTACGTGATATAATTACTACTCCTTTACAATTCAATAGGATAAGACGCGGTTGTGCTGATAATTCTCAAAGGGAATTCTGCATAATAGACGGAAGCCTTCGACAAGTACCCGCTTGCTAAAGCCCGCTTGCTTCACAAGAGAAAATTACACCAATTACAGCATGTAAGTTTTAATTAATTTGCAAAATGGTTAAAGTTATGAGTAGACGGAACGTAGGCCTTATAGTCATTGAACATAGGTCTTTCTTAGTGAACGCCAACAGACCCTGTCCTTAGCCTTCCTCTTTCAGTCAACTAGTAGCGGCTATGTCAACAGGCCATCGCGTCTCCACTCTATTAGAGTATTTTTAACTCCAACTACCATCGCCCCTAATACCAGTAACCGTAACGCCACCATAAACAATTTCACCCTCACCACCTGGGTGCCGGGGCACATGCAAATTGTGGAATCAACTCTCATTGGCGGTGCTCCCACAAGACAAAATGGGGTTATTCAAGGGACGTACCAACAAATTCCTGAGAGGCCGGCAACGTATCGGCGGTTCCTCTGGTGCTGCAAATGTTCATGGTCAGCGGTATCACTTAACATCAGGTGACCCGCCTGGTCGTTTGCTCGCTATCTTTTAATAAAAAAAAAAGTATGGTGCGTGCACGGGATTGAACGCCTGACCTTCCGAATAGGAGACGGACATCTTAACCACTAGGCTATCGCAGCTGTTCGAATAGCTTGAAGGTTCCACGTCACACTTAAGACTATGGCTATTTGACAAATCGCAAAAATGCTGTACTTTGAAGTGAATTGTTTATTTTTCTAAAGCATTAACAGCTATTAAATACATGCAATTAAAAACTTCAGTTTGTGAAGATTATAAGTACTTCTTTTAATTTTGTATACATTATCCCAATAAATAAAAAAAAACAAGTTGAAAACATTGCTGTTCGCAACTTGTTCTGTAAAAATTTTCTTTAACATCTTGACACTTTGAAGCCAACCTCCAGAAAATGATATGTTTAGGTTTAGCAATCAATTTTAATTGTTAGTTTTATACTAAATGTTTTTCATTTCTTAAATAATTTAAAACTAACCAAAAAACTTCCTGTGCTATTTATTTTCTTGCAGGCGCTCTATGGAATTCAGTGTCCACTGGACTCTCATGACGGGCGGACTGCGCGCGTCATTTCGTCGCAAAATATTATTTAAAATGAATTTAAGCTTATTATTTTTGAATGAAAGTTGTGTTTATAATCGTTGAAAAATAAAATAGGGATTTTTTCATTTCTAAATGAAGCCTGCTTATATACTAAATTTTATTCTAAAGTTACGGTTTTACCAGGTAAATACTCGGAGGTTGTCATAGATTATGATGACAGATAGTAAGTGTTCTAAATAGGTATTATACCTATGTTTTCTAGGAGATAGCGCGCCTCGTCCCGGGTGCCGTGTTCCGAAATGGATTTCGTAGTAGTGCAAGTTTGGTGCAAGCCCCACATGACGGAGGGGTATGCGTCAGGCATTTCCTGTGTACAAAAAAAAAGACCTATATTTCGGATCCATATTTCATCACTGACAATATGCACTATTCAAAGACTGGTCTTCAAGCATTGAGGAATTTTGGACGAGAGACATCTCGAAGATTCCCGAAGGCTGCCTGAGTTAGATTTGTCGGCTAGCTAGCTTTTTTCGAAATTGGACTTACTTAGCTGGATTGTGTGTTAGAGCTTTCTTATGAGATATTATATGTACATAATATAACCATGGGTCTCATAAGAAAGCTCAGATTCATGCTGCGGGCAATGGGGAGAGCCTAAAGGTTGGAACGCCATTTCGGGGGCCGTGTTTCCTGCCATATATACCTTAGATACCTGAAAGCCAAGAGTGAATAGGCATCTTCTAGGTAAGCGTGCTCCTACTTGGACCTCATCACTGCTTTCTTTAAAGCATGATTGTCGTCAAGCGCAAGCGCAAAGATTCAGGCGGCGCAAACCCGTAGCATGTGGAAGACCCTATTAAAGACCTATATTCACTGTGGACGTCTGTCGGTTGATGTTGATGATTATGTCTTTAGTGCAAGTAGTTCAGTAGTTTCAGAGTTTATCGATAACAAATAAACAAACCTTTCCTCTTCATAATATATGTACTTATTAGCGCAACCTTGGAAAAAATCTCGTGGAAACTCTTTGATTTTCTGAGATAAATGTCATTTTACCTGGCAGCGCTAATAAATTATATCACTGATAATAATTCATAACCGTTAAACCTAAGAGTCAAAATCTCGTTTTTCTAGTCGAGTTCCGTAGGCTCTTTGAATCCACCACATTATTATCCCAAGAAAACCTACCATTAGATGTAGGAATAATGGTAAGAGGTCACAACCCTCAGCAATAAAGAATACGATGCGGAGAGAGATGTCAGTCTCTAGGTCTTTAAATGTATCCATGCAAAAAACCACGTCGACTGGTTGCTCCGTTGCAGTGTGATTAAATATTAAACCAACAAACACACTTTCGCATTTGAAATATGGCCAGTGATTATAAGAAACAGTTTAAATCTCTCTCTGCTCTCTGAGAGACGTTAGGCAAAGTGAACACGAATTATGACACTTCTGTGTTCTTATACAAGCTTAGGTCTCTCAATTTTGTCAATTAATGTCAAATCTGGCATTCCAGCTTTCTCAAATCAAAACCTAGTAAGCGGCTTAAATTCAAAAGAATAGAATAGTCTACAACGCTGGTCCAATGCGGAATGGCATACTTCACACACCTTTGAGAACATGGAAAACTTGCAGGTATGCAGGTTTCCTCACGATGTTTTCCTTCGCCGTTAAAGCAAGTGATATTAAATTGCTTAAAACGCACATAACTGAAAAGTTAGTAGAACGTGATTCCAGGATCGAACCCCCGACCTTCGATTAGGAGGCGGACGTTCTAACCACTAGGCTATGACAGTTTTTAAATTAAAGGGGTTTAAATATTTTAGTGTGAAGACTTGCCTACACATTTATTCATTACATTGCATCATTTTCTTTTTTAGGGTTCCGTACCTCAAAATGAAAAACGGAGCTCTTAAAGGATCACTTTGTTGTCTGTCCGTTTGTCCGTCCGTCCGTAAAGAAAACCTATACAGTACTTCCCGTTGATCTAGAATCACGAAATTTGTTTTCAGATTTATTCCTTTACTTGGGCTATGAGAGTTGAGACCTATCTACCTGCCCATAATTCTAGGTTAACGGGAAATACCCTATAGGTTTTCTTGACAGACACGACAGACGGACAGACGGACAGAAAGACAGAGGTCAAAGCGACTTACTAGCTTTTAATTTTACTTTAATGTGGGTGTCCTTACAATACAACGGGACATACTATGAAAGTTAGGCTTATGACATAAAACGATTTTCGGAAAAATGACATTTACTTTGTTTTGATATGGGGCGGTCGATATAATTAGGTACTAGGGTAAAGGCTCGAGTAAATGAACAGATTGGACGTTTTTACATGTATTAAGAGCTGGAATAAAAAACCGGCTGATATACCTTTTTTAAATATTTTCTTACAAATTCTTACACTGTTTTCAATTTCAATTTCAAAACCGTGTTCCGTTCAAACCGTTCAAAAGTGCGTGTGCGTCCATGTGTGTGTGTGTGTGTGTGAGGGTGTGTGAGTATATACTTGTCTGTATGTTTGTACGAGTGTTTGTGAGTGTGGTATTGCGTTGTATAACCACATGAGTAGCGAACAGAGTCAAAGCTTCATACAAGCGCGCTACGATAGGTACACTACTACAAGCTTGAGGCGCGTGTGTGCGTGAGCACAGGCGCTACGTCGCGTACGGAGAGAAATCGGTTTATACCGGCTCGGCCTGTGCTCAAGCTCAGGGGCTGCAGTACACGTCGCGCGTCGTGTTTTCATTTAATTTAATGTTAATGATAATAATTTAAATAGTGTTATAAATCTATTTTTTTGAACTGTCATAGATTTTGTTCAAAATCAATATCTGAGGATCCCTAGGATCACAAAACAGGAAATTGTTACCAAAATTTAAAACAGTTGGCGCCATTTTGAAATTCTTTGTTAATTGACCGATTCCGTTCAAAATCGATATTTAGAGCTCCCTGGGATCACAAAATAAGAAACTGTTACCAAAATTTAAAAAAGTCGACGCCATTTTGAAATTCTTTGTTAATTGACCGATTTCGTTCAAAATCGATATTTAGAGCTCCCTGGGATCACAAAATAAGAAACTGTTACCAAAATTTAAAAAAGTTGACGCCATTTTGTAATTCTTTGTCAATTCACCGATTTCGTTCAAAATCGATATTTAGAGCTCCCTGGGATCACAAAACAGGAAACTGTTATCAAAATTTAAAAAAGTCGACGCCATTTTGAAATTCTTTGTTAATTGACCGATTTCGTTCAAAATCGATATTTAGAGCTCCCTGGGATCACAAAATAAGAAACTGTTACCAAAATTTAAAAAAGTCGACGCCATTTTGAAATTCTTTGTTAATTGACCAATTTCGTTCAAAATCGATATTTAGAGCTCCCTGGGATCACAAAATAAGAAACTGTTACCAAAATTTAAAAAAGTCGACGACATTTTGTAATTCTTTGTCAATTCACCGATTTCGTTCAAAATCGATATTTAGAGCTCCCTGGGATCACAAAACAAGAAACTGTTATCAAAATTTAAAAAAGTCGACGCCATTTTGAAATTCTTTGTTAATTGACCGATTTCGTTCAAAATCGATATTTAGAGCTCCCTGGGATCACAAAATAAGAAACTGTTACCAAAATTTAAAAAAGTTGACGCCATTTTGAAATTCTTTGTTAATTGACCAATTTCGTTCAAAATCGATATTTAGAGCTCCCTGGGATCACAAAATAAGAAACTGTTACCAAAATTTAAAAAAGTCGACGCCATTTTGAAATTCTTTGTTAATTGACCGATTTCGTACAAAATCGATATTTAGAGCTCCCTGGCATCACAAAATAAGAAACTGTTACCAAAATTTAAAAAAGTCGACGCCATTTTGAAATTCTTTGTTAATTGACCGATTTCGTATAAAATCGATATTTAGAGCTCCCTGGGATCACAAAATAAGAAACTGTTACCAAAATTTAAAAAAGTCGACGCCATTTTGAAATTCTTTGTTAATTGACCGATTTCGTTCAAAATCGATATTTAAAGCTCCCTGGGATCACAAAAAAGGAAACTGTTACCAAAATTTAAAAAAGTCGACGCCATTTTGAAATTCTTTGTTAATTGACCGATTTCGTTCAAAATCGATATTTAGAGCTCCCTGGGATCAAAATAGGAAACTGTTACCAAAATTTAAAAAGTTGGCACCATTTATAATTCTTTGTAAAGTGACTGATTTCGTTCAAAATCGATATTTAGATCTATCGATCGATATTTAAACTAAGCAATCACAACAAAAAACAAACTTTGCCATCTTGTTGAACAAATACCTATTGTTTATTAAATTGTATCCTTCTGTGCCAACCCTACCAAAATAGTTATAAATTTTGTTCGCTTCTTAGAAGCTTTGCCTCTGTTCGCTACTCTGTGGTATAACACCATGTTAGTAAATCTTAGTATATTTTTAACCGACTTCAAAAAAAGGAAGAGGTTCTGAATTCCTCGGTAACTTTTTTTTTTAATGTATGTTCTCCGATTACTCAAAGACGCCTGGACCGATTTGGATTTTTTTTTGTTTGATAGGGTATACTTCGCAGGTGGTCCCATATAAATTCGATGAAGATCTGATGAATATCTTCCGAGATGGAGAACGGAACTCCTCAATGGATAAGAGTAAATTGCTCGCGATCAGTGTAATATCTTAGTAAACAGTAGGGTTTTAACTGGGTATGGCATATTATAGTACAGTGGGGCCACTAGAAATTGTGAAATAAAAAATTTTCAAAAGAAAAATAAAACCGACTTCAAAAACCACAATCACTAAAATTATTTTTACTTTTTAGTGTTTGTGGTTTTTGAAGTCGGTTTAATTTTTCTTTAGATTTTTTTTAAATATTTATTCTGGTATTCTTCTTTCTTGGATAAAGATCCCTCTTGGGTATCCCCATTTCTCTCTGTCTTTGGTACTATCAAGCTAATTTTCTCTCGCGATTTGCACAATAGCATTAGACCAACGCGTCTTCGGTCTACCTATTTTTCTTTTACCTGCTGGACCTGGCCAAGGGGAGATTTTTCCTGTCCTTCTTTCATCTGTAAAAATCGATACAATATGACCATTTGCATTTCAGTTTTAGGGCATGTCTCAAGGTGTCTGTAGGCTTTGTCTTTTTTCTTATGTCTTCAATTCTCACTTTGAATATTTTTTCCTTAAGTTATGCACCTTGCCATCGCCCTTTAGCAAGTCACTATTTCTTTTTATATTCTTTGTCTGGACCCATGTTTGGCTGGCATAGGTGAGGCATGGCAGGATGCATGTATCTGTAACGGATCTTTTAAGATGTACTGGGTAAGCTCCTTTCATTCTTTCCTTTTGTGCCCAGTACTTGTTCGAACTGATGTTAATCCGTCTGTCTACTTCCTCTTCTGCACTTGTAACGCTGAATGAGACTTGTTTTTTAAGATACATTTAGGAGCATAGGTATTGTAGTTCCAATACTTAATTGTATTTATTTGCCTGTTACTATAAATATGGCGGCTGATTGAATGAGGCCGATTGTTGTACCTCTGCGAAACTGTTCAAAAATAGTAAACTGAAGTAAGTAGGTACTACTTACAAAATTATGTCGCTTTTCATTGATAAATATGGATTTCGAAAATTTGACCACATTTCCAAATTTCGCGATATATAAAGTGGCTTCCGATTCCGAATCATTTCACTGGCATACAAAATTCAACTTTTTTGTTTTATTAGGTTTTGAAACTGTTTCTTACTAATTTGACGTCGCTGATTTCAGATCTACTTTAATTTTTTACACAGCAGCTCTAGTTTTTGAGATACAGGTACCCCCATATTTTGCACTATACTCACACTTTGTATGTTCACACTTTATTAAGATCACACAAGTAATTTCCAAAATTTATCGAGGTGAACATCAAGAAGAACATCTGCAAGTTATTCCAATCATTTTTGTACCATTTGGTGGCGAGTACGTATTAAAGAATGTCGTGCAAGTGTGTCTAACTTTGTAAAACAAGCATACTCGGGCTACTTTGAGAACCCATTAGCAGCTAACAGCAAGGCCTGGACTCCAAATTTTTATATGTGCGTTTATGAGCAAATAAGAATAGACCCTACTTTTACTAAAAATAGTCTTATAATTTGGCGCGAACCATCTAAACACCATGATGATTATTATTTCTGCATTGTGAATATAACCAGAAGAAACAGCAAAAAAATTGTTCCAAGCGACTCTATTGTAACTTGCAGTCTACAATTAGAACGATTCTGACTTCTGGTGATAAATCTGTACCTCAGCCCCAACCCAGTACCTCCAATCTACTTCAAGAACTTTCAGAAGGTAGTGACGATGTTTTACATCTCAACTTAGACTATTCAATCAAAATGATTTGGACCACTTAATGAGAGATCTTAGATTGTCTAAAAAGCATCAGAACATGTGGCTTCTCGACTCAAAGGAACAAATCTGATAACATGTGTTACGGTATATTATTCTCACTACTCTCAAAACTTTCAGCAGCTGATGTTGCACTTCCAGCGACTTGGGTGCAACATGGGCATTAAGTTTCATTTTCTCTGTAATCATTTAGACTGTTTTCCAGAAAATTTAGGTGACTTTCAACCTAAGATAACTATACCAAAGGGGATAATATCATATGAAAGGGCTCTATTATACATTCTAAAACAGGTTTTATTTATTATTATTATGTAAAATAGTGTTTGATTTATCGCGCAAAATGTAGAAAAAAATATACAATAAGTCAAAAACTGTGAAAATCTGTCAATTATTTTTGAATTCCAAGCCGAAAATATATTTAAGAATTTATTTATTAATAGGAATCGAGAGTTTATGCACTAGATAGAGTTCGTTCATTCACTGAAATTCCCAGTTCATTTTCTGGCAATTTATCCTTTTCTTAAATAAAATAATTAATAATAATTAATACCACGCATTTTATTTGATTTTTTGATATTTAAATAATTTAAGAGTGTTTACCTACTGTGTACAGACACACAAAATATAAAAATTAGTTATAGAACGATTCTCATATACCTTAATTTTAGGTCAATGTCAGGGTAGTCCTTATTCGTTCATGTACTGGATCTTTTACCCTCCTACGTCAAAATACTAAAAGTCCGCGTAAATTTCGCAGATTGAAATGTCTGCTTGATTAATTGTCAATAGAGGGTCATGACATGTCAAAATTGCTAGTTTGAAGGTGAAATCGTCTATGTCATTCGCAATGGTTTTCCTCTTAAGAGGGCTCTCTCCGTCACTCGTTTCCACTCGTTTCATACAATCGTAGTTCCAATTTCATTTGAATACTAAGCAATCTAAGTCCATGAAATTTTGCAGACATAATATTCTAGAAACTAATATCTATGTCTGTGGTTTTCCAGATTTCTGTTAAAATATTCGGTTTCAAAGTTACGCGGTCTTAAAATTTTCATACAAATCTTGGAGCCCCTGTAATTTTAAAACTACATATTTTTAGAAAAATCTAAAACACCACAGACACAGATATTAGTTTCTAGAATATGTCTGCAAAATTTCATGGACTTTGGTTGCTTAATATTCAAATGAAATTGGAACTACGATTGTATGAAACAAGTGACGGAGAGAGCCCTGTTAAACAAATCGATCATACTGTCACGATACACAAGTGAGGTGCAATAGAGTAGGTACAGTATGTTGACGGGGAATGAGATGTCGTTGAGATAAATCACAGGCATTATGGTGAGACTCGATTTATTGGAGTTAATCTTGAGTAACACAGCCTATTATGGACGGGTACTGAAGTATTAACTCTACTTATTAAACCAGCACTCGGTATTTGCACAATCTTTCTTTTATCATCATCATCATTATCACCCTGTGGATGTCCACTGTTGGATATTTGCCTTCCCTAAAGAGCGTCACCACACCCGGTCCTCAGCCTTCCTCATCCAGCCACTTCCCGCCAGCCGCTTTACATAATCTTTGTTAAATTTTACAAAATGTTTAACTGTTTATTGAGGTTTAAGCAGCTTACTTAATTAGCTAAAGATTCTCGGCAATAGGTGGTTTTGCAAAATGTATTAATTAACCATACTTAGATACTAGATACCCAGTTACAGAATACGATATATAATTAGAAATAAAATACAAGACGTACGATTATGTACTTCTGATAGTGTAAACCTCTATGAATAATAAATAGGTAGGTATCCGAATGCACTAATACTGCAAATTATTATGTTAATGACGATGACTTTTGGCAAAACATCTTATTAGGTCTAACTTGGAATCTTTCAAAAATAATTTTTAGGTAGCTCGTATGTAACTCACCCAAAGTCAGGGTTCAAAGTTAGAAAATAAAGCAACGTAAGTAAACCCTTACAGACATTTCACTAAATTTCAATTTGTGACGAGTATTTTATGACCGCCCGCGTTACTAGAAAACCGGTCAAATGAGAGTCGGAGTCGCACACGAAGGATTCCGTACAAGATAGGTAATATTATAAAACTATGTTTTTAACATAAAACTTTTTGAATGTTTTTAATTTGCCTGGCGACCATTGTGAAATTCGCTATCTTAGTTTATTTGTTGTAATAGCGGCAATATAAGTACACACAGATCTACTCTCAACTCAAGGTCTGCCGTAGTCGAAATTCCTCGAACACGTACGAAGCGATTTGCTTCCTCTTTTCTAATCCGAACCGCCAGGATGTGGAACGCCCTTTCGGCATCAATTTTCCCTTCCACCTATAATATGGGTGTCTTCAAGTCAAGTCGAGTGAATAGGCAACTAGGCAAGCGCGCTCTATCTTAGGCTGCATCATCACTTGCTAGCGAGTCTGATTGCAGCCAAGCGCTAGTCTATATAATTAAAAAAAAAAACTATCGTATTTATTACGGTTCATTCATAAGATACAGCCCGCTGATACGGACGGAGGCTTAGGGAAAAATAGGGTCCCGTTTGCACCGTCCGGGTACGGAATCCTAATAACATTACGAGGGGACACGTTGGCAAATTTTTAAATATTCGTCCTTAGTTTTCCCACAATATTTATGACCCTTATTTTCGCTTAGCTGCGAATTTATACGGAGTTGAATGACTTTTATAGTAGAAATTTTTGTTGAGATCTACTCTATATTTAAGCATATTATATGAATCAAATATTGTCCTTCAATCACGCCAAAACGGAGCATTAGATCGACGGGATTTTTTGCACGGGTATAGTAAAAGAACTAGAGAGTGACATAAGCTACTTTTTATCCCAGAAAAAGCCCAGGAAATCAAACAGTTCTGCAAACGTGATTTTAAAAACCTAAATCCCAAGTGAACGAAAGCACATAAATATAGCTTCAACTCCATTAATTTTGGCGCTACTAGAACTTGAAAAACGCCTTGATATTAAACTTCGTGCGGAGAAAGTCATGGGTAAGCAATTCTGCCATCCTTTTGTTACAAAGCGCTAACCCCAAAAACTATGTAGTTGTAATTAATGCCAAAAAAACGTAGGGATTTTAAAAATTGATGCTTCTAGAATATGTAGTTTATTACTTAAATACCAAGGTTTCTAGTTTTTTATTACTTATCGTAATGTTTAGAACTATCAGTTTTTCAAAATTCCTATCTTATTTGGCGATAGCTTAAACATTCTTTTTGAGGTTAGCCATTTTTTAGCACAAGAACTGGAGTTTTTTACTTGGAGTTTTTTTAATATATAACGGACGCAAAACAAGATAGTAATCTAGGCCTTATAATCTCTTAGCTAAGTATTACAGTCAAAGTGCCTAATAATAATCGTAAACGTTACAAGAAGCAATATTAAGCATAGTTATGCCATTATTCTTGCTATAAAATGTTTTATGGTGTTAAATAATTACAATATGAGTTCAAGTTAAGATTCAAGACAACTATATTACTCGTAATTGGTCTGGGTAGCTTGTTGGAAATAAAGTGGAATGATTCTGTTTATACCAGTTAGGATTAGGTATATTTTATGTATATTTTAAAACATCTTTTTTTATAGTGATTTTATGTAGGAGCGAGTATTTGTGTATTCAATTTTCTAAAGCTTTTCTAAAGATACCTCATATTATATCGAAATCTGTTCAGACATTACAAGTTATATTGGAATAAAGAAACTTAATTAAGTAGGTACATACCTAAATGCTTTTTTGGACAGTCGTGAAAAATAAAAGGACGCATATTTAGATAGGTATTATAAATAAAAGGTGGCATTTTTTACATATTAAGAACTATGTATATTGTATATGTTTGTGTAAAACATTTCTTAGGTGTTAAAGAAAAGTATCAAATCCAGGATGCGTGCGCGTTTGTTTCGAAATAATATATCAAACTTAACTCGGGATTATCTCAAGCTCTGACTAAGAAGATATATTCGGAGCTCAAATCAGGGTATTTACTGGCTTGGCATAACACTGTCAATACGCCTTGAAGAGCAAATGCTCAAGATATATCCAAATTTTATTTATTTTGGCTCGATAGTGAAATCTTAGGTTTGGGATCTAGGTAATCTAGCTTCAAGTCCACAAATCTGCGGATGCGGAAGCGAAACACTTTGGTTTTGTGACGTTGTCAAAGGAGTGTGTCATAATTTCCAATTAATCGATATCCATATTTAATATTTATTATATGCGAAAGTGGATCTGTCTGTATACTAACTGTTCACAGTTCAACATTGTAACCGATTTTGACAAAAGGTACAGAACTAGCTTACACCCCGGGGACAGACATAAGCTACTTTTTATCCCGGTAAATGAAAGAGTTCCCACGGGATTCTAAAAGGCCCATCTGAAAAACTGATTTATATCTTTGGTACAGATGTAGCCTGCATCCCCGAAATTGACATAGGTATATCCCGGAAAAACAAAGAGGGATTCTAACGGGATTTTTAAGAAACCTAAATCGTCGCGGATGAAGTCTGGGTGTCATTTAGTATTATAAAGCTTGTTCTTTGTTGGGATTCTCAACCAAACTCCAGATATTTGAGATCAAAGTGGTCAGATGAAGAAAATGTATGGACCTAATAGGTATAATATAGGCAACTGATTAGACTACCAAGTCCTTTGACAATAATGATACTCAAAAGGTTGGCAATGTGCTTGAATATAGGTTCATTTCATGTATTATACGGTTATTGAATACACTTCATTAAGTTTACACCATAGTGACTGATTAAAGGCGAGAGCAACTCCTATGAATGTAATCAAAGAGGTGTATAATCTACTTGAACGTACGTATAATTTTAATATGGCTTGATCGTGATCCGAGTAGGTGATAGCAGAATTTGTTCTAAGAAATAAACTTAGATATTTTGCGTACCACCTTCCAATACTACTGTCAGGATGTTTTAAAGATATTTAAGACTAGTGACCCAGTCTGTCTTCGGCTAGTTTATTACAATTTTCGTAGGGATTTCTAATTTTTTTGAAGATAAAATATAGCCTATGTAACTCAGGAATAATGTAAAATCTAAATCGGTTCAGTAGTTCCACAGATTACTTTCTACAAACAAACTTTGCTTTACCTCTTTATAATATTAATATAGAAAAGTAACCTTTGAAACTTGTCCTTCAATCACGCTGCAATGAAACAACGGATTGACCTGATTTTTCATATGGATGTAGATTGTAGATACTTTTAGTTTTAGGTATAAGAGTGAGCGAGGGATTTCTGAAAATCTAAATCAACGCGGACGAAGTTACGGGCATCAGCTATAGTAGCCTATATGTGTGATGTATTGTATCCTATTTGTTTCTTGCAAGCCATTAAACGTTAGATAAGCAACGAATGTGGCCACTAATGACAATTCAATAGTGCTTCAGCAAGCACTAATACCGCGATAAAATGCTGTTTCAGATTAATTAATCTAGATAAATTATTTCGCATCATAAAAATAGACGAACAGACGAAAAATACGTATAGAATGTTGTTTAGGGGAGTATATAATATACGAGTACATAGAGAAAAATGAAAAGTTAAATTTTTGAATTATTTGATTATTTGGTGCCACAAGAAACCCAATAATATACACGGCACATTTTAGTAGTCTTACGAAAGCAAACCAGTTATGGGAAAATCGGTCAAGTGAAGAAATAACACTTTTTGATTTTTAAATTTTCATGGCGGCAATTTTTGAAATTTTTAGTATTTGTTGTTACCTAATGGCCATCATGAAATTTCGTGAAATGGCATTCTGTGAAAGTTTCAGGTCTCTACCTATTATGGTTCACGAGATATAAGACAGACGGACGGACGAACGGACGGATGGACGGACGGACGGACAGCGGAGGCTTAGTAGGTAATAGGGTACCCTTTGGATATGGAACGCTGACAGTTACGCTAGCTACGCTTAGAAGCTATAGGACTTGGAGACTTCCGCCGCGCGTTGGGTGTGCTGAGGGCTTTAATTCGGTGAAATCGTTATACAATTTACTACGCTGTTACTAACTGACTACACCTGTTCACTGCTATAACTTGCAATTAACACTACGGGTGTGGGAACTATAATAACACTGAGTTTATATGCGAAATACTGAGAGTGCCTCAGAGAGAATAGTTGTGGTAGATTTATTGAACAATTAAACTACCAGTAATCTTTAGTACCTAGCTTCTTTTGATTGTAGCTACATAAACAATCATACAGCGATTGGATGTCTGACTTTGCTCATTTATACTGCGTTTGTAAGTTAATTATATTTCAGTTCATCATCACCATCATCATCACGTAGATAGACGTCCATTGTAGACATATCTTATAGAGACGTCCACAATCCACACGCCACGGCCTTTCATCGCGTCGCCTGCATCTCTTTGGCGACACTTTTTAACTCCCGACCCAAAAAGAGGGGTGTTATAAGTTTGACGTGTGTATCTGTGTATCTGTCTGTGGCATTGTAGCTCCTAAACTAATGAACCGATTTTAATTTAGGTTCTTTTTTGTTTGAAAGGTGGCTTGATCGAGAATTAAAGAAAATCGGATCAGCCGTTTGAAAGTTATCAGCTCTTTTCTAGTTACTGTGACCTTCACTTATCGGTGGTGTTATATTAATTTACACTTGTGATAGCATCTATTCACCTAATGGGGGGTCTGCCAATGCTGTGTTTTCCGTTGAGAGGTCGCCATTCTAGCATCTTAGATACAAGTTATTCTAACAAATTGTGTCGTATATTACCTACTTAGAGATATGTATTTGTTTCACCAAAATAGAGTTCGTAAGCGCGATGAAGGGCCGCGCAATTTAATTTGAATGAAATACCTCATGCCACAGAGCACTTTTTATCAACGCTATAAAAATCACTTTCCTTTTCATATGACAATATTTGGTTGTCGCGTCACGTGTAGGTACGCAAATTCATGACTTTCCGACTTTCCATACAAAATAGAGTTATTTTCACGCGAACGTTTCATACTAGGAATTCCATTTCATAAAATATGTCATGATACTCATATAATGTTCCTTGATATGTATCTGTTGTGTATGTTTGTATTTTATATTTATCAAGCTTAATTCGCTATAAACCGCCAAAACAGACAAATCTGCATATATCTGTGGGCCGATTTGAAAGTATCTATTTAAAATAAATCCTCACTTTTCGCTGATTTTCTCGTAGGTTTTACAGAATATTGTTAAAATTAGTATTCAATACTGCCAGACACTTCCTACCTGCGATAATTTCCGCCAGACACGCTTTAAATCTCGCAAAAAATTACATAGTTTGTCTTACTTATAGTCTGAGTCGTAATTTTTTTATCATGCTACCTTGGAAATAAAAATCAGCACTCAGACATAAGAAAAGTGGTACAAGCTAGCAAATATGCGTAGGTAAGTAAACTGCACACTAGCGTCACTGCTGCATACCACACATTTCGTTTCTCAGAAAATAAGGTAGGTCTGGCGGCAGTGGGATCTTGGACTATTAGTAGCCGCGTTGAACACGTTACCCTCGCTTGTCGCTTCCGCCTCGCTTCGTGTCTACCCAAGCCTTAAGAAAGAAATGCTGATGGAGTACTTGTAAATTGTAAGCCTATATGCTTTAAAAATTTGAAAGTATCTAAATGTTTTTCAAAGCTTTAAACCAATACTATTAGTGTCAAAGATTAAAGCGACAAGGGCCAAGGGGTATAAAATCCTTTTAAAGCGGCATTTACTATTCTCCGTTATCCAAGACTATGCTGAGTTTGGGGCTTTGAAACCAGCGGGACAGTCATTACTTGTTCTTAAATAACACTTTCTGAATGTTATCTTTAACACAAAGTCTAACACTGACATCAATGCTGAAAATTGGTACAATACTTATTCCTAGCATAAATATTTTTTATAAACTTTTTTTACAGTATCAAATTCACACAGTCATGTAATTAAATAATTATGAATTAACCCGACCCTTGTAAAATAAAATATATGCTAGGGCATTATAATTTAACGGGAAGCCAGTGTAATAATAATCCAAGCAAATGTAATTTTTTTTCTATTGGAATAAATAAGTATAATTGTCCGAAAAGTGCCCAAAATTCATTACACATCACCTCATTCTGTCTCTAGATGTGTCAAAGCCCAATTGTATAAGAGAAAAAGAAAAACTAGAAAGTACCTTGGAAACTACCAAATTACTAACATCCAACATGCAGTTTTGGCGGTGTAACGAATGTACGCATAGGCCCGTCTTCATTTTATTCCCGCTTGTTTCAAAGCCGCAAGCTAAGTGGTTTCAGAGACGTCTGCTTTCCATAAAGTTCCTGATAAGGGTGAAGGGCTATCGAGGACGACTCACTGACATTTTTGAGATTTTTCGAATTCCTAATAGCGAGAGGCATAAAGATAGGATGTGGATTCTAATGTCCATTTGGTGCCTAAGTAAAAGGTTTTGTCCAAGTATTTTGCATAAATAACGCTACTATTTCACATTGTTACTTTCCTCATTCTATGGGGATTCCATTCCATAAGTACCTTACTAGAAATTGACACTTTTATTGTCTGTCATTACTAAGAGTTCAGAGAGTTCATGACTTTCTCAACCATTTATTCGTAATCAAAGGTCACAAACATTGAATTATTACGTACTAACGTAATATATTGTGCCTGCTTACTTACCTTCGTCTAGGACTTCGTCTGTGATGGCGTTTGCTGGCGCGCGTGCTGTGCTTGTTTGGAGTGTTTTTTTTTGTTAAGAGTGGCTGGTTTTTGTGTTAGTTGGTGTTTTTTGGTGGTGGAACTGACTGGGAAGCGCTCTAAAGGTGCGCCGCGCGTATGTCGGCGGGCGCCGGCGCAAACGGAGTCCATACTTGTATAAATTCAATAACTTGAAAATATCTACAAACTTGACATTGGCTAATCAGAGTAAAGCCAGATTTAAAGAAAAAAAAAATACCTTCGTCTACCAATCCACACTTGGTCAGCGTGATGGACTATGTCCTAAGACTTCTCATTCTGAGAGGAGATCCGTGCTCAGTAGTGAGCCAGCAATGGGCTATGATAATGGACGTACTATAACGTAGTGGTTACTATATGAATTTTCTAGCTCACCCGTTCCACCTTCGCATGGCAATGTTGTCTATGTGTTATGAATTTACTTATAGCTAAATAAATCGTGTGAAATGTTCTAAGTACATAAGAAAATTGTAAAGTCCACTTTGAAGTTTAGAAGTTATAAGCGAGTCAACAGATATACAACATTGACACTTTGTTTTATAATAGTTCCGTTACGAGTAGTCTTGTAGATAATTTTAGAAAAAATGAACAAAGAGTAACGTTATTTCATGAATTAGGTAAGTATCTATTATAGATCTATTATTATCATAGATTTTTATGGACACTATAAAAACTGAAAAGAAATAGGTACTTTTAAGATTTAGCGTCATTTATTAAATAATTTTAATTATTTTCTACTATTAAGTTCTAGCCACGATTATTATTTAAAAGTCACAGGATAAATTCTATGTATTATATCGTTCATGTGTTTAACATTTCTTTGAAAAAAAAAAATATCATCAAGTGGGCCTAATGTTTTAATAGGCACGCCTTTTAATTTTTTGCTCATAGACAGACAGACTCATTAGGTTTGAAGAATTGTGAGAAAACAAAAAATACGTTAAAAGCACATATATGGGTATACCGAGAAAGGGTCCCTTCGCGTAACATTGATGTATGTTAACAGTTTTTATTCGTCTTAAAGGTTACACCGTACACATGTTACTATTTGTATGTGCCAAGTACATAATAAGTCAATGATGTGTTACTATAGGTAATTATATTAACTAAGTAATGTAAATAAAAATTTATAACACCCCCAACAAGTGAAGGTTACAGTAACTAGAAAAGAGCTGATAACTATCAAACGGCTGAGCCGATTTTTTTGGATTATAGCTAAGAACACTCTCGATTAAGCTTTCAAACAAAAAAAAACTAAATTAAAATCGGTTCATTAGTTTAGGAGCTTCGATGCCACAGACATCTACACAGATACACACGTCAAACTTATAACACCCCTCTTTTTGGGTCGGGGGTTAAAAATAATAATTGTCGTCAAGCGCAAGCCTATCTTGCAAAACAAAAAAAAAAAAAAACAATTTCGTCATTTGTGTGGTCCTACACTTACAGTCTACACGTTTACTGTAAAATATTTATTAAGTACCTCCATAAACTACATATACCTATATAGAAAAATCTTTTTTGAATTAGGTAGGTAAGTACTACTTTGAAATTCATGTCGCAATGCGAAACTAAGGCAAGGACAAAATTTCTTTGTTCTCTACTTGGTTCAAAGCTTACGTGCTAATATCTACAAAAGCTTCAGTCGCTATTAGGTATGTAAATTTCCCTAAATATTACACTCTACAAATTTGGAGTTATGACGAGCTACATCACCGTCAAAGCCTTAAAGCTAGAACAAACAATACGCGAGACGACGGTAACGTGTCCAATGCAGCTGTATAAAAGCGATCACACTGTGAAGCGCATGTTGGTGCCACCGTCCTGCAATCGTGAGGCATCGGTTTTACGCACTTCCGTTTGACGTTCTAGAGGCCAGAACGAAGCAATAAATGTGCGTTTTTGAAACAAACTATGCTACTATCAAAAAACAATCAGGGGGCACGGCAGTGCCCCCGCCAAGACGAGCCAAACGGCGGCCGGGGCGCTACGTACCTTTTTCTCGAAGTGTTTCGCCGTATTTTCGACCCGTCATAACTTCGGTCTGGATGACGCTAGAAAGCTGAAATTTTCAGTATAAGGTGTCCTCAGCAAATTTACTAAATATACTAAATATCAAATATCTAGCTTTTATGGTTACAGATTTATTGATACCTAAAATACGCAGATTTCGTCCCTCACTGATGATCATCAAAACCTCTACTCAAAACCTCTAAGGTACTTCCCGAAGTCCTAGAAGACTGAAATTTGGTATGTAGACTAGAAATTGACTACAAACTACAGGAAAATTAAGAAATTGGAAATGCCCCCCCTCTACGCCTCTTACGGGTGAAGCAAATCTGTAAAATCTGTCGCTAGAAAGCTGATATTTTCAGGATAAGATGTCCTGGGCAGATTTATTAAACGCATGGAGTATCAATTGTCTAGCTTTTATAGTTTCAGATTTATTGACAGTCAAAACTTCTAGTCTGTAATTCTAGGGTACTTCCCGAAGTCCTAGAAGACTGAAATTTGGTGTGTACACTAGAAATTGCATACAAACTACAGGAAAATTAAGAAATTTAAAAATTTCCCCCTCCACTCCCACGTATGGGGGAAGCAAATTATTTGTAAAGTCTATCGCTAGAATGCTGATATTTTCAGGATAATATGTCCTTGACAGACTTATCAAACGTGCCAAGTATCAATTGTCTACCTGTTATGGTTTCAGATTTATTGCCATTCAAAACCCCTCTAGTCAAAAGTTCTAAAATACTTCCCTAAGTCCTAGAAGACTGAAATTTGGTATGTAGGCTAGGGATTTCATTAAAACAACAGGAAAATAAACTTTTCCCAGTCTGTACATTTAAAAAATGTGTTTCCTGAAGTCCTAAAAGACTGAAATTTGATATATCTGCTTTAAAATTGAGTTGCAAGATTCCACCCAAACAAACATAGTTACATACATTGCAAGAATAAAAGCTTTTAAAAAAAGAGGTAACGATAGAGAGCGGGCCATGAAAATGATGTAGGTACCTACAAAAAATAGATCCAAAAAAAAAATCTAGGGCACCTGCCAAAAAGAAATGAAATCCCACCAAAAACATTTCATGTAAAATGTTGCCAAGACTCACAAGTTCATAATGCTTTCACTGTTAAAAAGTGATGAGATCTCTAGTAGAGCCAAGCCCCTAGCTGAGCTTAGAATTGCGCTGCCCATGGGACCTATCCCAAGTCCAAAGTATATAGCTCTTAAATGCTCTTGAGTATATCACATTTATAACAATAAAGAACAAATAACTCTACTTACAAGCTCTGATTTTACAAACCCTAAATCTTGATTAAAAAAGTACGGCTTGGCCGTTTAATGTTCGTGAAAGCATTACATGGCATAACATATTATATTAAGGTCATAAGGAATAGTTTGTTCGACAATTACTAATTTTTATTATACTTCATGATTGTCGCACAAGCTATTCCGGGCTTAAATGTCATATCAGATAAAAGTACCACGAACATTAAACGGCCAAGCCGTCCTTTTTTAACCAAGATTTAGGGTTTGTAAAATCAGAGCTTGTAAGTAGAGTTATTTGTTCTTTATTGTTATAAATGTGATATACTCAAGAGCATTTAAGAGCTATATACTTTGGACTTGGGATAGGTCCCATGGGCAGCGCAATTCTAAGCTCAGCTAGGGGCTTGGCTCTACTAGAGATCTCATCACTTTTTAACAGTGAAAGCATTATGAACTTGTGAGTCTTGGCAACATTTTACATGAAATGTTTTTGGTGGGATAAAATTTTTGGAAACTGTAACTATTCACATAATAAAAACATACAGAAAAATTTACTACCGTTTCAGATTGCGAAAATTTATTCATATTTATTCCAATCGTGGTTCTTTTTCGTGCGAAATTTATGTAAAATGCTCAAAAATGATGAAACATCAAAGTTATCGTAATTTATAGTTTTCAAATAAAAAGCTTCCAAAGGTCGCAAAAGTTTTAATATTTCATTATCCATGCTTACGCTACGTCGACTGTGACTTTATGACGTCCAGTTAAGGTCGCGTCGCGTGTTGTGTGTTTCATGCCTTATTTTGCTAACACCCCTAATGAAGGCAGTAACTATAAGAGCCTCACAAATTGCGCCTAATTCTTTCATGTTTACGGGTCATTAGAGACTGTATGCTTACACTTTCACGCTATTGCCTTGAGAGCCTCTTGTAAAGTTTTTTGATAAAGATAATATACTTAAAAAGTGAAGGTAGTGTAACCTTTGATGCGACATCTATCGTCGATTGTGCTAGTAAAGCAACATTAATCCAAATCGGTTTTAATCGTGTTTTAACTAAATAGCTGACTAAATTCTGAAGAGTCAAATTCGCGCCATAGGTAATGATGCAGCAGTGGCATTTTTCATTTTACATACTGAGCTTAGAATAGGGAAGAAGTTTGATGAATTGAATTACTATACAATCCACCCTTTTTCTCTACATTAACTTAATAATAGCAACTGGTTAGCAAACATAATGTACCAAGGTCTGTATTTTTGCAAAAACTCTGTTAGTTATTCAAAGTTACTTTAAAGGAAAATTAATAAGAAATTATTCTTAATTAGGATTTTGTGCTTCACACGAAATAATATTTTAAAGACACTCTTAAATTAGGCCTTCAAAAGACGTCGAAAACTCAGCGAGTTAAGACCTAGCCCTCGCCAAAGGGTTCACTTTGGAGTAAACAAAACCGAACTTGTTTTGCTTCTTCGAAACTTTCTTATACAGTTTGTATTGACAAAGGGGCATAAATAGAAAGTTACCTCAACTGATTTAGCAACGTGTATTTTTAAATGAAGCCTGAAAAGTCGTTTCGTAAAAGTTAGGTGCTTTATTTTATTTAGAAAATGCTGTAACTTGTAAGTACATAATATAATCAAGTCTATGGCCTCGATTCTGCTTAAAGAATTCAAGTTCTTAGCTTAATGGAAACAAGTTTAATGCTAAACTAGCGACCGGGGCGGCTTCGCACGGTAGAGGAACGATTCCCAGTTATAATACCATATTATTAAGTATGCTTAAATAACTTTAATGATTTACGCACCGCACGCCATAGAAGTTCTCACATGGGACAATTTTTTCGACTTTATTCACAAACTAGCTGATGCCCGCAGCTTCGCCCGCGTGGATTGGTCAGATCCCTGCAGCATCAGGATTGAGGAGTTGGACTCCAAATTTTTTATGAAACAATGTCGCGAAGTTCCTCTATCGATTAAAAAAGAAATGACGCAAATCGGTTCAGAAATCTCGGAGATTTCGGTGTACATAGGTAGAAAAACACAACTCCCTTTTTGAAAGTCGGTTAAAAAAGTAGCCTATTTTACTCCCTGGTCAATTCTCTACTTGTCTGTGAAAACCCCGTCAAAATCGGTCCAGCCGTTCCGAAGATTAGCCTTTTCAAACAGACAGACAGACAGACAGACAGACAGACAAAAATTTTAAAAACGTGTGATTCAGTGTTGGCATCGTTCAAATAACCATATGAGGTTAATATGAGGTAGTTATTTCGAAATTACAGACAGACACTCCAATTTTATTTATTAGTATAGATTATCATCATACCAGTAGCTTTTTTTTCGAATAATATTCATAAATTAAGTATAGGAATTTAATTCATCTTTTTATTTGTGAAAACCGTATGAAAATCCATATAGTAGTTTCTGAGATAAGCTCGAACAAACACGAACTCAGCGTGGCGAGAGACTTTATAATATTATGTACATAGTAGGTACATAATATTCCATTATGTTCGGTTTCTAAGTTACGCGGTCTTAAAAATTCACATACAAATCTTTGAGCCCCTGTAATTTTGAAACTACATATTTTTAGAAAAATCTAAAACACCACAGGCACAGATATTAGTTTCTAGATATGTCTGCAAAATTTTATGGACTTTGGTTGCTTAATATTCAAATGAAATTGGAACTACGATTGTATGGAGTAAGTGACGGAGAGAGCCCTGTTAATGGTTTAAGTCCGTCGGAGAATTTTAAAAATAAATCAAAACTGTAATTAAGATCTCGGAGGCCGTTTAAAATTAACTTCGAATTCAAACAATACAACAGCAATCCGAACTTTGAATACGCTTGAAGTGATTCTAAAGTGAGGCAGCAGTATTTTAGCCATGATATCGTAAAAGATAAAAAATTTAATTTAGACAACCCTGTTCAAGGGTTTACGAGAAAATCCAGCACTCGGTCGGCTATAAACCAAATTTTACGATCAGTCATAATATCGAAGCTGATTCGCACCGATTAAGTAAGAATTTTCTTTATTTGTTGCGGCCATCTTAACTTATAGGTATTGAAATAAATCACTAATCGTTATCACCGGTTATATCTACCACTTTTACATAAACTTACTACATACAACTTTTTGATATGTGGATATTTTGGCATAGGTAGTAGTAGCTACTGATATACTATGTTAGTAGTTGCTTACTACTTTCTTGATTTCTGTGGTTCAGTGAACACCAAAAGCTATCACTTTTGCCTGTACGTCCGCCATTTGGTTTCAATCGACTTTTCGTGAGTTTGCAGGTCTTTACATGCTTCGTCCATCCAGCGATAGGTACTTACTACTTAGGGCATCTGATAGAACCGAACTTTAACATATTGGCCAACCCGCGGCGTTATTTTCAACGATTGAAAAGCAAATCATAATAAATCTAAATTTAAAAACCCCCGACACAAAAACCTCTATAAGAAAACTAGAAAAGAGATGATAACTTTTATACGGCTGAACCGATTTTCTTCGATTATGGCTAAGAACACTCTCGATCAAGCCACCTTTCAAACAAAAGAAACTTAATTAAAATCGGTTCATTCGTTTAGGAGCTACGATGCCACAAACAGATACACACGTCAAACTTATAACACCCCTCTATCTGGGTCGGGGGTTAAAAATAGTACTTCGCTACTTTTGTGTAAGAGTTTCTTTGCAAAGACAAACAAAGAACGTAGAACGCAGAATTCGAACACTAGGTCGTCAGATTTACTTAACTAGGTAACTACAAGTATATAACATCATATTACATAATCTAGGTACGGAGTTGAATGGTTCATTCGTTAATTTCACGCCCGGCATTTGCATTTCAAACTACATAACTAAGTTAGACCTCTGCGTTGAATCGTCCTTTACATAATGTGAGACAATATGGGGGTCCGACAAAATGAGGGCACTTTACTCAGAGGTCGTCCTACTTCTTACCTTTCCTAATGTCGTATAACATTTTCAAGTGACATTTTCATCTGCAATCATTGTTGGACTCGAATACTTGAGATACTTAAAGCATTCTTAAAACTAATTGCATTTTGTGGAGTATTTTTATTACAATCAAGGTTTACACAGTTACTGGTGACTCAACTTATTTATTTCTTGCAGAAAGTGATAGAGGAGCTAAGATACAGTAAATTTTGTCCCCTAAGTATAGATATTATATACCTATATCTGAAAATTGATAACCTCCGAGATTTTAAGATTGAACTTTAAGTTTTCAGCAAATGGACTGTATCCACAATATTTGCCGAGATAAAGAGTCAGCTAAAGTCCAAAACTATTTTACAAGGTAAAATTATAATAACGTCTGTATTTCTCCTACGCTGATGTCGGTCACGTATGTCGGTCACACGTACTATTTCAACTGCGACGCGGTCTATTTTGTCAGCTAAGAGCGCGGCCGACATCAGCGTGCTAGAAATTCATACCTGGAGAAAAGATGCCTGACTGTGGGATACAAGCTACCTCTGTACCACATAAATGATGCCCACAGCTTTGTCCAGTTACATTTGCGTTTTTAAAATCATGTGGGTACTACCAAATCAGATGCAAAGCTGTATCCAGTACCAAATTTCGCGGATGGGCCGTAAAAAGCTAGCAGACAGACAGACACCTATACTTTGCCTTTATAATATTAGTATGAAGTATGGATGTAGCCTCACTAAGAAGGATTTTGAGAAATTCCAACGTAACAACATAAATCCACGCAGACGAAGCCGTTTACAAAGCTAGTAGTAATAAGCTTATAAGAATTCCCACAATGCAGTGACATAAAAACGTATCAGGAATGTCTTTGTCGTGTTTTTATTTTTTGGATAATAAATCTCTATTTTATAAAACTAACCTAATCTTCCTTCTATTACAGGTAAATGTCCCTTCAATCGACGCCGCGGGTAATGTACAATTTAATCTAACACCGAACCAACAGGTGTTGATTGGTGAATCCCTTTGTCCGTACAATACGGCCCACCTCACGCGAACTCGATTTATACGATGGTCCTGAAATTTACGACCGGTGTAAATAAAGAGATGCCAAAAATACCACGGGGAATTCAGCTACGTTTCTCTTTTAGTGGTGACTGAGACCGCCAAGTGATTTAGCGTCCAGTGTAGCAAATTAATATTAATAATAGTCATGGTCCTGACTACCTACTGTTTTTTATATAAGATAAAATTCTTCTTTTAAACCGCGAAAGTCTGGTAGTTTGATTGGGGACGTCTACATTGTCCACCCGACGTATTGTGCCTGCCATATACTTGGCATTACGTGTATTAACATATGACTCCAAATGCCAAAGGTGTCCCTGAGTTTAGCCGTTTTATTTTTAAGAATTTCCTCATTATAGCCAATCACCAAATATCAAACAGAGACGATCCACGTACCATCATATACTTAGCTTAAACTACGTATACACGTAACGTAACAACAACGTCTGCATTAGCATCAGTTTTTAAAATTATGTACGATTTTCCGGGATAAAAAGTCGCCCATATCCGTTTTCGGTATACAAACTATCTCTGTTGCTAATAGATGATGCCCACGACTGCTTAGGTGTCAACTAAGGTTTTGCAAAAATCCCGGGGGAATTCTGATTTTCCAGGACAAAAGGTTACTTATGTCCTTTTCCGGGATGCAAGCTATCTTTGTACGGAATTTTGTCAAAATTGATTAAACGGATTGGCCGTGAAGAACGAACAGACAGAAAGATATACCTTACTTTCGCATTTATATATTCGTATGTAGTATTGGCTTGACAACAATCCTGCTTGACAAAAAGCTTGGTGGAAAGCATTAACGAGTTCTAAGTTGGATCATGCAGTCTAGAATGCTTATTCACATGTGCCTGAAGTTACGCGTAGCAGGATACAGTAGGTACGTTTGGTGGAAGGGTGTTCCACAGTGACACTAGCTGTCACTAGTTTTTGGTTCTCACCAAAAACGTATCCATACCTAGGTAGCAAAAAGATAGTGCTCTATTTCTTAAGTTTGTGCTTTCCATGATAGAAATCATCAACTCGAAACATTCTATGAAAAGTTCGTGTATACTCTGTTGAACTTTGCTCACTTCACGAAACTTTAGCAAACAAGTTGTAGGTAGATTTGTAAAAGTCTAGAAGTGTACATAGTTAATGTAGTTGCTGGATGAACATCTATACATTCTACAAGTAAACACCAGACTATATTATAAACTAGCTGTGCCCGCGACTTCGTTCGCGTGGAATCAGCGCGCTTTATATAGCCACGGACGCTCAGGCGCGAGGCGTGTAGTACGTACTCTGTACGTTAAAAATGTTCGCCGTGTTTCTTTAAATTGACATAACTTTTTTATTTATGAACCGATTGACATGAAATAAACACTAAATATTAAGTGAAGATTACTACAATATATTAGTGAAAACCGTATCTAAATCGAATAAGCCGTTTTTGATATTAGCGTGCACAAACACACAGACAAACAGACAAATAGACAAAAAAAAATTAATTACAATTTCGGGTTCGGCATCGATATAATAACAACCCCTGCTACTTTTTTTTATATATTTCCATTGTACAGACACCACTTTTCTACAATTTTATTATATGTATATAGATCACATAAAATGCTATTTTTACACATTCACATCAGCTATATTCTAAGCAATAAAAGACAATAGCAGCGCCAACAAACTTATAATAACCTACTTTATGCATCGATAAAGCCCTAGATATCTCGCGTAGCACCCTTTTCTCGATAACGTATTCTCGAGCATACAATCGTCTACAATCTACATAGTCATGATTACAATATTCAATGTCAACCCTTTTCTGTGCCCGCTATGGTCTCTTTTACGATTCGCCTTGCGTATTTATCTGATATAGGATCAGGTGTGGGTGCTTGTAGCTCGCTCGTACTATTCAATTTGCACAAAGTGAGGACACCTTTGAATACGCTCACCACAATAAACGCGGACGCTTTGGAGTTTGACGTGCCAAGATCACATATTTTCCGTATGAGTTTGCATGATATGACGCTTTTTGGTAACTTGATGCCTGCTTTTATCATCATTATCAACCTACATAGATCTCTTGTAGAGACTTCCACCGCACCCGTGGTCTTGCGTCACCTAAATTCAGCGGCTCCCTGCAACTCGTTTGATGTCCACTGTCAACCTAAGATCTTCCAACGCTGCGTTTTCCGAGATCGCCATTCTCGGTTTAACGGATGGGCCGTGAACAGTCAATAGACAGACACACTTTCGCATCTATACTAATAAATAAAATTGGAGTGTCTGTCTGTAATTTCGAAATAACTACCACATATTAAGGTAATATGGTTATTTGAACGATACCATAACTGAATCACACATTTTTAAAATTTTTGTCTGTCTGTCTGTCTGTCTGTCTGTCTGTTTGAAAAGGCTAATCTTCGGAACGGCTGAACCAATTTTAACGGGATTTTCACACACAAGTAGAGGATTGACCAGGGTGTAACATAGGCTACTTTTTATCCGACTTTCAAGAAGGGAGTTGTGTTTTTCTACCTATGTACACCGAAATCTCCGAAATTTGTGAACCGATTTGCGTCATTTCTTTTTTAATCGATAGAGGAACTTTGTGACATTGTTTCATACAAAATTTGGATTCCAACTCCTCAATCCTGATGCTGCAGGGAATCTGACCAATCCACGCGGGCGAAGCTGCGGGCATCAGCTAGTTTCTAATAATATTCGTACAGATTAGTAACTGTAGGTGCCTATAATGTTGCATTTGGTAGAGTGCGTAACTGTTTAGTTTCTCACCGGTTTTCTTTCAATAACATCTGCTTTCCAAATCCGTGATACTGTACTTACCAACAAAAAAACAGACATTTTACAAAACAGCCGGTAAAGTGCGCCTTGCTTGAAATAAAAATGATTTGTATTTGTACATGATTGTTATACAAAACGTGTTTGGAATACACACACAATAGATCTCATTTGCAACTTCCGAAATAGTAGTTTGTTCTGTGTGGTTTTCTCTTTCCGGAGATTAACATAACAACAGGCGTAAACAATCAGCCCGAAAGCATTTTTTAATACAAACAAATATCAACTTCCAATGCTCGTGTTTTTAAAACATTATTTCGAACTTCCTCCTCTTTGCTTTGATATGCGAATCATACTGCGTGGTTCAAATTCTGAATTGTGCAAAAACAGAACTCTTTGCGTGCAGTCAATCGTAATGAGTCCGCAAAGCCATACCTAATATACCTACATAGCTAATTGTGATTTGTGAAAAATAATTTTAATCAACATTTAGCCGTGATAACAACCTGTTAGCGGCTCGGATTCACACGGGTATAGCTTGAGAGGATTCTATATAGGTAGGATATTCTACTATACTCGTAGGTAGGTATACTTATTCTTTTCCTGTAACTAACTTTAGCATTGCACGCTATGAAAGCTCTCAGATGGCTCAGACTTAATGCACAATTATAATCACACCAGTAGCATGCTTTTGCAAAATGTTTAATTATAATTAATTATAGCTTAAGTAATTAATTTTCTTAGATGGGTAATCCCTCTTCCTATTGGTAAAAATAGTATGAAAATCCGTGCAGTAGTTTCTGAGATTACATAGCCTGAACAAACATGAGCTCAGTGCGGCAGGGGTTTGTTGTAGGTGTAGAGATAGTGATATTGTTAGTAGATTAGAATTAGCTTTTAGATGCTTGTAAATTACAAACTTTCAGTACGTACTTTACAGTTACAACACATGACATAACACAATAATAGTGACTTAGTTTATTTAGTAAACATAGATCGTGAACCTACTTTGAGATGCCGAAATTAACATTTTAATGGGACTCGTCTCCAGACGTCGGATGTAACAGATAAGACATGAGATAAGCGGGTTCCAGCGTAAAAACATTCACAGATAGCTTTAGCTTCCGAGCGCTCATTAGAAAGCAAACAAACGAGGGTGCGACTAGACCTATTCAACACTCAAGTGGGCAATTGTGTATGGACCTTGCAACTCCTCGCATTCCTTTGTCATAGTTTTTTTCTTCGAATTTGTGCATTTAGTAGGGAAGAGGTGGGGTAGGGGTGGTCCTGAGCTTTCATTGTGAACTGTGAAGTCAGCCTGTGGCATTAGTCTACTCAATTCAGTAGCTTCAAGCCCGCCGAAAGGGGCGGTTGTGCGTTCTAACGTAACCGCACCGGTCGAATACGTTTCCGTGTAACGAAAAGTGAAGTTTGTTACTTATAATAATAGTTTTTAGTCATTTAAAATCTATGTACTTCGGTGATATGGGATAACATCAATATGACTGGAAACCTGATTTTCCATAATTATCAATCCTGTACCAATTTCACTTAATGTGTTATCAAAACTAGTTTTGTGTGTTATTAACTCAAGCTTGTTTAGAAGCGATTGATAAGAGAGATAAAGAAATGATATAGGCAGCATTCGTTCAAGAGAAAACTTGCTAAGAAATCAACCGGCAGTTGCAAGACCGGATTTTTGAATAAATAACACGTTGTAAATATTTCGCGTCTTATCACGCTGATCTATAACTTCTATACCGCCTACGGTAGCTAAATTTAAATATTTAACGGACACTTAATTTTTCCCCAGAGGTTGCAAACTTTTTCCCGAGGTGTAAATTGTAATATTATTCAAAAAATTGGATCATTATTACGTATAACGTTAACCTAGTAAAAGTTATAATGACAGAAACTAAAAGTTTTCATTATTAATTGGATTTTTCGCTCAACGGAATGTGAGTTTAAAAGTGGTAAAACAGGGTGCATTTTTGTTTGCTCGTGGCTGAAATCTAAGAATGAGCAGGTAGATATAAAGAATGTATTCATACGGCCTCCACGTGTGACTGCTTGAATTTTTTTGGTGTAAGTTTGACCCGAAGTTTTTTATTTACATCCTACTTAACATAGTTTTCAACCGAATGTTTGGCCGACATGGGTAGAGCCAAACATGCTTTTTAAAAAACGATGGAAAAAGAAATCCCGTATACTATATAGCTATATGAATGCAATGGTATATTGTGTCTATATTCGTATAAACAAATAGAAAAGGAATTAAAATAACGGATCCATCTCGATTGGATTCTCTTCGACATTTTCATATTCCGTTTGTAATTTTTTATAAGCCTTTTTCTTTGTTGGTCATCTGTTACGTTTCATAGTTTGCCCTTTTATTAACAGGGCTCTTCTCCGTCACTCGTTTCCACTCGTTTCATACAATCGTAGTTCCAATTTCATTTGAATATTAAGCAACCAAAGTCCATGAAATTTTGCAGACATATTCTAGAAACTAATATCTGTGTCTGTGGTGTTTTAGATTTTTAACCCCCGACCCAAAAAGAGGGGTGTTATAAGTTTGACGTGTGTATCTGTGTATCTGTCTGTGGCATCGTAGCGCCTAAACGAATGAACCGATTTTAATTTACTTTTTTTTGTTGGAAAGGTGGCTTGATCGAGAGTGTTCTTAGCTATAATCCAAAAAATTGGTTCAGCCGTTTAAAAGTTATCAGCTATTTTCTAGTTTTCTTGTAGAAAAGAAGGTTAGATAACCGTTAGGTTCATAATATTCAAGTATCAATTGACAAATGTCAAGTTGTCATGATGGACGTTGCCTAGATATACATAATTATTTATTTGAAAATGATTTGTCGGGGGTGTTGAAAATTTTTAATTTACACTTGTTCTAAAAATATGTAGTTTTAAAATTACAGGGGCTCAAAGATTAGTATGAAAATTTTTAAGACCGCGTAACTTTGAAACCGAATATTTTAACAGAAATCTGGAAAACCACAGACATAGATATTAGTTTCTAGAATATGTCTGCAAAATTTCATGGACTTTGGTTGCTTAATATTCAAATGAAATTGGAACTACGATTGTATGAAACGAGTGACGGAGAGAGCCCTCTTAACTGACAAAGCGATGACTTTGTAGCCATAACAATACTATTTTTAATAGTCCATAGAGACATTAAATTAAGGAAATTGTTATTAATTGGTACCTATTTTGGTCTCACTTATTAAATCTAGAATAAATTAATGTAATTAAGTCTGAAAATAATATTCCCTCGTCCTTAATAGGATTACCTTGAGAGCTCTTGTAAATTTTATTTATAGTGTAACATTATTATTAGCAACATTATTCTTATTTATAAGTAAAGTTAGAATCAACAGTGAAAGACCTAATCCTATCAGCTTTTCGTCTAATTAAAATTACGTTCCCTTCCAGTTGTCCATAAAAATTCCCAACGGACATAATATTATTATTTTCACAAAACAATGAGTACAGTGTACCTACCTTTCTACTTCTTAAACTCAAAAATTCGACACGTCATTTTCCCCTTAAAACCTTTTGGCGTCTATTGTAATCTGTTGTATCAACAAATTCTACCATAATGGCTCAATTATCTAAAAAGGGTTTACGATCTCTGAGAATTTCTAAATGGCGATAACGGCCAAGTAGGCCAACCTCGCGATAAGAAAGAATGTCATTTTGTTAACCTATGAAATAATCCTCCCATTGTACCTACCTATTCCTTGGATGCTTGTTTCAGAATCGTTTTAATCTTTTTAAAATACAACTCTTTTGTCCACTACAGCAAAGCTAAAAAGAACTTATGATTTTAGCAATATGTGTATGAACGTATGTTTGTATTTATGTCTGTTCAACCCTAGCGCGTACTAAGCCGATTTTGATGACCGAGGGTCTGGGTGATATAAGCTACATTTTATACAAACAATATATTATGACAGATACTTACATCAAAAATCCGGGGGTCTTTGAAACTTTTTTTGCTATTAGTATCGTTAAATTGTTTTTATTTTTTATTTAGCATCACATTTGTAGTTGAGATTTGAGACTTCATTGTAGCAGTAATTCAAACGTTTTCGGTAAACCGTACCTCAACAACATGTACCCAATTAGTTCCGCACAGTGGCTATTTTATCAGTATTTTGTTGACATTGGGCTTATCTTTGATGCGAAAAATTAGGTTACCTACCGATATCAACAGGTAATTTAGGTTATTTACTTTTTAGTTAACTAAAATGACTGAAAAAAGGCAAAAGGTAGGTACGGTACATAAACCACCATATAAAAGCCAGTACTAAAACGGTTTTTTTTTAAATTAAAAGAAAAATCTATTAGGTTCTTTAAAATACATATAATGAATCATCATTAAAATGCGTTTTGATAAGATTGAAGAAATATGTAAACATCTGTGAATTAAATTGCTTTTACTCGTTTTTAAAAGTCGCAAGCCTATCTTGCGCTTGGTAGCCATTGATTGCAATTTATTGCCAACTAACTTTACATCAAAACATTCATATTAGTATAAAGGATTAGACACACACAACGCGCTATGGCGGCGATTTTCGAAGAAAATTTTTCCATCTCGACTCTTAGTAGGTTACATTTTATTAACCTCATCCAATGAGCAACGTTCTCATTTTATTTTACTCGTTTAAATGCTACTAGGATGACTTTGACAGCATCTGGATAAAATTCTTCATTCACAGCTTCGTAAGGGTTAGCTAGAGCTGTCAAGGTCCTTTTATTAGCATTTTGCTGTCCTGTTTCATAAAAACCGATTAAATGCAAAAGTAGTTTTTAGGTTATCGCCAAAAACATGAGAATTTTCTGATATTTCTAAAAAGAAAGTATCCTTTTCATTCATGAACATCATAGGATCAGACGAAAAACTGTCTAAAAACCTTGGTCCTCGTAGCATTTATTATATTTTAGAAATGTCATTTTTTGAAAATTTCCACTTTTTAAAAATTGAATGTGTTACGAAATACAACAGATGAACAAGATCTAAGTGCGCGCACTGACCAGAATGAAAATTAACTGTATACAAGCGTTCATAATAATTCACATGCGCGCGCCATCGCAGTGTGAGTTACATTATTTCTCTGTTCCGTGTACATCAAATCGTGCACACGTAGTCGCGCCTTCGGTGTGGCATCCTGCCGTGCAGTTACCGTCACAATTTGTGTGAGTCCAAGCCTGCAACCGGTATTTCTTGAGAGATTAATACACCATGATAGTTAAGTGGCATCAGTATATCTACTGGGTGGTTCGCTTGATTTACACGTAGCCACTTACTTAGATAATGGTCTGACTTTATGTTTCTATGTTAAAGTTTTCCAATAACCGTGTAAGTTTTTCATGAGTTCACCGTATAATTTAGAAACTAAGCACGAAGAATATTATGAAATATTATGTTGCTTTGTGTTTCTATAGAACTGGAGGAACCGTGATATTATAACATAATAACGACTAATATAGCCAATAATAAAAATGCTAGGTAGTTACTTGAATAATAATCTATATGTAATTGCAATTTGTAAGTGCCACTTGTGCGATCTACAATGTTCTGCGCAGACCACTTATCACATAGCTTTGACTAGGGTTTAACTAATTCAGCTGCTAAATTTCTTGCTGATTCTTCTCAGTAGGAACTGATTCCGAGCAGTGGTAAATTCTTTTGACGATTCAAGAGTACTTATAAAAGTTTATTTGAACAAAAATCTATTCTATAAAACCCAAACTAAAAAATTTAAATCTTTTTGAAATCTAAATAAAAATAGGATGTCTGCTAAGAAGAACTAGTCTTAGCAGATAGGTATCTTATTTTTAATGTACCTACCTATATAATTAACTATATTAATTATATTTTAACAAAATATTCCTTTCTTGATTTTCTAAAGAGCGAAGACATGCAAAAGCGACAAGAAAAATAGCAAAATAAAACGTGTCTCAAATGTTTTGTATCAGAATATACTGTAGTCGTTCCAGTTGAAATCTTAAGTTGTAAGCGTAGGCTTTCATAGCGTAGACATAAAAAAATATGGGCTCTTGTTCTTTCGCTCGAAAGGGAAATAATTAAAGAATACATCTCGTATGTGTTTTGCAAAAATATATAAATATAAGCTTTTAAAATACTAAGGGAGTCTTTCATACTGAAGACAATAATTTACAACGAGTCTTTTATTCTAAGTTGTTCTTATATTTGATGTATTTGACAAAGATTTTTTTGTTTACCTACTCTACCTACTAATCCATCTACTAATATTTTAATAAGACTCAGCAGGACCTGGACCTGGAAAAACTGCTGTTATTTGGTGGTAATTTTGTAGGTCAGATTTTATAGCTGAATAAGGTCACTAAAGAAGAATTTTTACCCGAGTACAAATAAAATATAGATACTGTTAACGTTGAAAGTGCTGTGGGGCGCCGCTACACTATTCCTCTCTAATGTACAAAATGGAACAGCCACGTCGACAACACGGCAGCTATTAAATTTAAAGGAGGTTAAGGCTTGGGCAGATACAAAGTGCAACGATAACTTCGTGCGACGGCAGGTAGCACAGCAGAACGTCTACTGAATATGTGTCTGATTTGTGATATAAAATATAAATCAATAGCGAAAATATAAATCGTCTTTATGTCCCTGTGAATTTCGAAAAATACTATATTATGCATCCTCATCAATTATATTTTATCGTCTTCAAAATATCAGCTTTATAGGTGCAGAGGTCTGGACTGGGCATTGATGTGTCAGTCAGTAAGTCAGGCCATTGCTTTTTCTTGTATAAGGTATTTTTATTGATAATGAACTGAGCGAGAAATTCTCTTTTGTCCGAGCAAATATGGTGTTTCCTAAAATACCTACCTATTAGATTCGAGCGCCACTTTTCCGCTTGATTTGTAACTGGATTTATGAAGCACGTCACATTGCTGAGTGCTATGGCAGCAGTGTGACTTCTATAAGTACACTCCTTAGTTAAAACGTAATGTGAGCGTCATGGGAATCCCAATCGCCGATGATAATTAATTAGGCCGGTTGCTCGTCTTTATGTCATCTATCTGGAAAACCATATCTGTTTGGATGTGCTTATAAAATATTAGATGACACGCTGCACTTTGTCATTTTGTTTTCTTATAGGTTTATAATATCACCTTTATTTGCACCCTAAATAATAATATGTAAGCCCACCCATAGCGAGCAAAAGCGAGGAGCTCACTAATAAAGGGTTTTTGTAACCAAAGTTATTTCTACGCGAAGATCATAGTGATTTTGCAAAAGTCCTAATAATAAAATTATTATGTGTCGTAAGTAGGTACGAGTAGATATGTTTAGTAAGTTTTAGATCAAACTATTTGAAATAATGTTGTGAATAGTGTTCAGGGACTTCAGAGACTTGTCAAAGCGAAGTTGCTCACAGATCCAGCGTATTTTAATGAAGGCAGTGATATGCTGCCCACTTTAGAGTTTACCTCGTGAGTTCCGTAGGGAATATGAAACTATTCTATTTCCCTTAGTCTGTAAAGTTTCACATTGTTTATTAAAGTTTCGATGGTACAACCTATTCTTCCTAAGCTGACTGAGTAACGGTCACTAATTATTAACAAAATCAATCTATTTGTAACCTGTTATAAGTTAC
Organism: Maniola jurtina; assembly: GCF_905333055.1. Taxonomy (NCBI): domain Eukaryota; kingdom Metazoa; phylum Arthropoda; class Insecta; order Lepidoptera; family Nymphalidae; genus Maniola; species Maniola jurtina. The sequence continues at coordinate 5,681,170 of NC_060044.1, forward strand.
TTACCATCGTTCTTTTTGTCTCTTTAGTCTCTGAGCTTCCGTGGATGGAGACGATCAGACAGACAGATAGACAGATAGACGGATGGGTAGGCGGACGAAAATAGCGAAACTAAAAAACAGATTTTAAACCTTTAAGCGACAAATAAAACCAAACTTATGAACCTTTATTCTAGTCTAAGCACTGGGAAAACATTTCTCAAAAATGTTTTCTACGATTTGTTTATCTTAGCTAAGGAAACATAGACTATTTGTCCAAATACTCACTACGAATACAATTTTATTGCAACCAAAGATGCAATAAAATAACCACACATTTTATTTTATTTCTTCGTCTCAGTATTTCTGTTCTTAAATTCTGTTATATTTGTTTTTGTGTACTTTTCTAGTGTAACATTTTATTCTGTCTTTTGTGTGCTAAAACAAAATTACTACCCATTATTATGAATGCTATAGTGTGTGTCGTTTCATGGTTTGCCTTTAAATTACGCCTCAACGGAGCAACGGATAGACGGGACTTCTTGCATGGGATGCAATGAAAGACTTGAAGAGGCTTGATATATAGGCTACTTTTGCTCCAGAAAAATCAGAGTTCACAAGTTCACATGGAGTTTTTAAAACGTACATCCATGTAGACGAACTCGCGAGCATCAGCTAGTACAATATGTAAATAATATACATAGTAGATACCAGCAATATACTCGTATTATCAAAATATAATAATATACTTATATGTAATCATATTATTTTGTTATTCTCTCTAAGTATGACGATAAGTTACGGTAGTAATACTGTTAATGTAAGTAGGTACCTTTATACCTGTAGGTAGGTATAATATACCTCAATTATATTACACACTACCACTAGCTGCTGAACTCATTAATTTTTATCAGGTGTGATTTTAATGAAGCCCTAGTTAGTAACAGAACAAAAATATTTAAATTTGTAACTAAGTACTACGTTGGAAATTTTATTTATTTGATTGTTTAGTGCTTAACTTTCCAAGTTCGTTATACGTAATGAGGCAGATTAATTTTAACATAGGATCTTGCACATCAGATGTAGAATAAGTTCTACTAGTTCTACTTCTGTATCCAAGTTCCAGCGAATAAACTATTATTATTATTTGACATTTAAAACCTGAATTTGTTTCGAAATGTTTGGTATAATTTTTCAAGAATCCTGAAAAATATAAGTACACATCAGATAAAATAATAAAGTAGGTACCTGTTTTCTGTTTGCATTCTAAATAAAATACAACCTTCTTACCTTCTTATCAAATATCAATATATCAGACCCTGAAGACTTTCTATTGTTACGACTTAGTTTTCTAAAGGTATAACAAAGCCTCCTTTTCCAAGGTTCCCAGGAGAAACAGAATCTTATCAAATTTACATAAAGGGTGGGACCTCTACTTAGGTCCATATATTTGCGTTGTCAAGTCAAGAATTACCGCATAAAGTTTATTACCCATTTTATAGAGGCACTTGCGTGTTCTTATTCTTAGGTTTGTGGACCAAGATTGGTCATAAAGGTAGTTTTTTTTTTAATATTGCATCATTTAAAAGCATTGATATAACACACAGGGTCAATAGCTGTGTTCAAAGATTTACATTGTGCAAAATATTATATTTTTTTTGTATTGTTTCTATTACTGTAATAATAAAGATAAAATATAAACAGACATTCACTGCGTAAGACTGGCAACTCAAATGAGAGTCTTATTCAAAATAAATCAATAAATCAAAGTCTTATTCAAAATATGCATATCCCACAGTACACTTTATGACTCTCAATTGTGGGATATTTTTAACCCCCGACCCAAAAAGAGGGGTGTTATAAGTTTGACGTGTGTATCTGTGTATCTGTGTGTCTGTGTATCTGTGTATCTGTGTATCTGTGTATCTGTGTGTCTGTGTATCTGTGTATCTGTCTGTGGCATCGTAGCGCCCAAACGAATGAACCGATTTTAATTTAGTTTTTTTTTGTTTGAAAGGTGGCTTGATCGAGAGTGTTCTTAGCTATAATCTAAAAAAATTGGTTCAGCCGTTTAAGAGTTATCAGCTCTTTTCTAGTTTTCTTGTTAGAAGAAGGTTAGATAACCGTTAGGTTCATAATATTATGTCAATAGACAAATGTCAAGCTGTCAAGATGGACATTGCCTAAATACATAATTATTTATTTGAAAATGATGTTTTGGAAAACTAAAATACTTTGGATCGTCGGGGGTGTTATAAATTTTTAATTTACACTTGTATAAGATAATGATGTAAAGGCCAGTATTGAAAGAAAATGTGTACTATGGATTTAGTTTGTTCTATTTTAAAACATGGGTCACTATTGTGTACCATTTGTACGAATATTCTGATCATATTCTGATACGATGGTAAGTTTGTGTTAGAACCATCGATGTTTAGAACTCGATAATCCAGGGTCTGGGTCTATATATAACTAAGTAAACTGAGGAAATATCGTTCTCCTTCGACTTAACCAATCAAATTTCTATCACCGTCTTACATTACTAGAGAGAGCACTATAGTAGCAGAGTTAGCGCAGATTTTCGCTCGTAAAAAGATACTTGTTCAATGAAGGCTTTTCAATTTTTGCAATATCGTATTAACTTAACAAATTGTTTAATAATGCATCAACTAAAGAGATTAGATACTAAAACTAGAATAGTTATTTAAAAAAAATAGCCTTCTCTTTTTATTAAGGCACAGTATAACAAAAAACGTACTTAAATCATACAATGTTCTTTCTTAAAAGAAAATATATTTTTGTGTAGGTAAGTATTTGATTAAACAATCACGCAGCTATCTCTTGGGATTCTCAAGATAATTGCTTGGAATTGATAATCCCAATAATACTATAATAGAAGGTCCATGTTTTAAACTACCTTAAATCATTTTCGACAGACCTAATCGAATTAAGGGAACCAATGGAGAATGATATAATAGATAATTTGATTTAATTGAAATTGACTTTGCTAGAATGACTGTAAACTTGGCTTTTACATCGTTATTATCAATATTAGCAAATATTGAGGGATGCTTTGTTCAAACTTCAAATGAGCCTTTTGAACTTGTTATTGCTTGTTAATTGGACCAATTTGTTATTTGTCAGAGCGAGAATTTTGTTTGATCAGACATGGGGGATGAATTTTCGAGTTTGATTTGAGTAAGCGAAATGTAGGGGTACCCATAACTTCAAGAGTTTGTTGGTATCAAACAAAATAAGCATATTCTACGAAATGCCACAACCGTCTTTACATACGAAAGTATGTAAAGACGGCTGATTATAATTTTATTTATGTACTTAATAGGTAAGTATATTACGCTATGTAGGTACCTACCTACGGACTGAGCTTTCTTTAAGCTGGAAAAACCCGACATAATATTCGTACCTAGGTCGGAAAAATTTGACACATAGCGTGCCGTGCGTCAGATCGAGGCACGTCTTCACTTGAGCTGCTCTGCACTTGACCTTTGGTAAACACAAAGCTTGGTCCGAGGTCTTGGAGTATCCGAATTCTGTTGGGTACCCTGTCCTTGAAAAGAGGAAAGAGAACATATTATTACATAATGTATAAGTATTCAGAAGTATATAATTATTGTGATACTTAGTAGATAGTGAAATATGGTTGTACATGGCGTCAGGTAAAACGCGCTCTGAACAACAGTGCGAAGGATGTTCCTACGCATGGGTACTCATCACTATACTGTCAAAAAGCGCGGGTCCAAAAGTCGAAAAGGTTGACTGAATAACCAATAGCGCGGCAGAACAAACATATTACCAATAAATCACCCAATACGCCAGCACATTCAATATTTTTTATCTGACGTCAACTATCCGAAATTGTTACTTGGAATAAGCGGATCCGAGTCAATATCTTGATAGAATTTCGATTGGGTCAATTCGTATAATATTTTCTCGAGACGAGAGGCTTTGAGCACGAATTGTTGCCACTTGAGAAAACATAATAGCAACCGTACTTACCGCAATCCATTCATCAGCATATTTTACTTTTCGCCGTCTGCTTAGGATGTATATTTAGGGTTGCCAACACACAAAATATTGTTAAAGCCTACCTATAAATGTATAAGTAGGTATATCCTCATGTATTACTAAATCTATACCCATATCGAAACTGATAATAATGCGAAAGTCAGTCTGCGGCTTTTCACGACCCATCTGTTTAACCGATTTTGATGAAATTTGGTAACTACAGAGTTTGCATCCAGGGAAGGTAAGGACATAAGCTACTTTTGGTACCTACCTATCGGAAATCAAAGAGCTTCCACGGGATTTTTAAAAACTTAAATCCACGCGGACGAAGCCGTAGCCATCATCTATTTGGTACACAAAGCAAAACAAATCGGTAAGCAGGCAACACAACGAAGCATTATGTGTGTGCATAACTCGTTTACTTATTATTTTACACCTATCTCTCTTTAATGAATTGTCGGTCTCTTTTCACCATACCTACGTGCAATAATTACAAATTACATATTTCGCTGATTTCCCCACAGCAGGCACTAGGTAGTATTGCCGCTTACCCACGCTGATAGAATCCGATCGTCGAAGCACAATTATGTCAGAGTAAAATGGCCTTAAACCACCTTGAGATAACGTCTAAAATTCACGACTTTAATTAGCAGTTTTCACTTGCAGTGCTGGCTGTAGATATGTGGACGAATTTAAGCTTTAAAACAAGTCAGTTAAGGTCTATTCATCACTGAAATGTTTCGAACCCACAAAACGATAAATTATGCGGTGTAGGTATACCTATAGATTACAGAATGGCAATATCAAGTTGATGTCCCATTTTTTAAATCTACCCTACCTATTTTATAAATTATTGTCAAATAGAACTTGAGCACGCGGATTAATAGATCCTTGTAGTGAATTCATTTATGGTGTATTGTGTTATTTTTCACACTGAATAACTACTGAACTTCTCACCACCATGGAACATTTATTTATCTTTGTTTAAAAAGCAGAGATTGTTATTTGAGCGGAATATTTCGATAACCGAAATCGATGATATCGGTAAGTAAACAAATATAACCTACTCGTATTGAAATTATGTTTATGGTTTTACTTATGTGCATTTAGTATTTTCTAAATGTTAGCGTAATGTTTTTAGTCCATTTAATACTTTTAATCAGACGCATTATAATATAACAATGTAACCAATATACTAAATACTAGTTGATGCCCGCGACTTCATTCCCGTGTATATAGGTTATTAAAAATCCCGTGGAACTCATTAATTTTCCGGGATAAAAAGTAACCTATGTATTAATCCAGGATATAATCATTTACAGATGAATACCGTGCGCTTGTGGGTCTGTCACTACGGAGAAACGGGGCATGTAGACAATTGTTGACCTGGGCCCAAACCATCAGCTTATAAGATGGAGTCACATCACCACCAAGAAATCGTTGCAATGCATAGCGTGGATTCCTTTTTAAAAATTTGGTTGACAGCGACCAAGCACAATGTAGTTCTACAAACTGTGCGGAAGCATTTGCGTGCGGCCGGAATACATTACGAAGAAAATATTACGAATGGTTTGCACCAGGACCATAGACTTTCATTTTGCAATGAAATATATAAACTTTGACTGATGTAATTACGTTGTTATTTTTAATAATGAAAAATCTTTTGAGTCGGACAAGGATGGACGTAAAATACTATAATAATAGAACAACAGGTAAACGATATATTATACTTTGAATAAAGTGGTAACTTCAACCTGGGAGTCTCTGCGGGGCAGCATAGACTTGCTGGAATATGGTTACTAACATGACGAGTCGATTACAAAAAGTAATAGCTTACGAGGGTGGCCTACCTTTATACATTATTAAATAAAGTATAGGTAATTAATTTAATTCTATTTGTGAGTGATGTTATTGTTATTGCAGTGAGAAGTTATAATTGATTTTGATTTCTAACTAAGTAATTAACATGTTGATTCATCTCACAAACCTAAAAGTAACCCAAAACGTAAATAAAACATTACGTTCATACTTGACCGACTTTTAGCATACTTCACATCGATATTGGTTTTAAATTACTATAGGAGTAATAGGAGTAGATAAAGTATGTCAATTTTTTTTCCTCTTTTGTATACCTTCTGTTAACTTGATGTGTTAATTTTTTGACAAGCGTCTTAATTATTAAATAAAGTATAGGTAATTAATTTAATTCTATTTGTGAGTGATGTTATTGTTATTGCAGTTAGAAGTTATAATTGATTTTGATTTCTAACTAAGTAATTAACATGTTGATTCATCTCACAAACCTAAAAGTAACCCAAAACGTAAATAAAACATTACGTTCATACTTGACCGACTTTTAGCATACTTCACATCGATATTGGTTTTAAATTACTATAGGAGTAATAGGAGTAGATAAAGTATGTCAATTTTTTTTCCTCTTTTGTATACCTTCTGTTAACTTGATGTGTTAATTTTTTGACAAGCGTCTTATTTATTTCTTGCTTATTATAATAATTTATGAACTGCACAAAAGACAAATAAATAACTTCTAAAATAGAAAAGTGTTATTATTTTTGTTTTTTCTTGCTTATAATTATATTGTTTGAAAGTATGATAATTTTGACTGTATAAAGAAGACAAAATAAATAATTGCAAAAATAAAAAAGCAATCCCCCACTAGGATTAGAACTCACGCCATATTTAAGAACTTCAACACTATTACCACTCGGCCATCAGAACTATGTTGACGAATGTGAAATTTGCAACCCTATACGACTGGTAAGGTTATCTAGAAGTGTGAGTGAGTGTAGTAAGTGTGAGTGTATCTATTATCGGATAGCATCGGGTCGTATCTTTGTGTGTTATACATACGCGCGCATTAGTATGCTCTGCCAAGCGAATTATTTTTCCGAGTGTACCTACAGAGATAGTGTGCATCTTGGAGACGGATATAGACTATTTTTTATCTTGAAGGAAAGTCAAGATTTAAAAAAAAAATCTATGCGGACGAAGTCGTGGACCTCATCTAGGCCTAAATCAGTCCCAAAAATGCCAATTGACGTATCTAATTATATTTTTAACCCCCGACCCAAAAAAGGGGTGTTATAAGTTTGATGTATGTATCTGTGTGTCTGTCTGTGGCATCGTAGCTCCTAAACTAATGAACCGATTTTAATTTAATTTTTATTTTGTTTGAAAGGTGGCTTGATCGAGAGTGTTCTTAGCTATAATCCAAGAAAATCGGTTCAGCCGTTTGAAAGTTATCAGCTCTTTTCTAGTTACTGTAACCTTCACATGTCGGGGGTGCTATAAATTTTTTAATTTACACTTCTTAGAGAAGTAGGTTGGCAGAATGTAATTTCATGTGAATCAACTTATGTCGTAAGTCCCAAAATAATTATAATGTCGAAACAATAACTACTACGTTATATGTATCTTATAAGAAAATTGTTTATGCGAAAGTTTATTCATGTTATCTTCACAGAGTTAGTTTGGCCGAAGTTGGTGCTATGTGCTTGATTATGTTGTTATGAAGATTTACGGCTGCTTGAGCAAATAAATTCCCTGTCCACGAACATTAACTTGATTTATGTGTACTTTATTGTCCAAGGATCCTTGAAATAAACTCTGTAATCGAAGACCCTAAAGCGAGATAGCTAATAGGTGCTACTAGTATAGATACACATTTTTTATTAGAGAATTATCTGATCAGATACTGTACACTATAGATTTCATTTTCTGTTTAACTACAATATAAAGTTGAAAACTAAAACCCAACTGTAATCATCTTAATAAACGCTGAAACGCTACTTATAGTAAAATTGTTTTTCTGTCGCTTGGTTTATTTTAATGTACTTAATATATGTATATATTATGTAACATATGTAAATAAATGTAGTACATTTATTTTCATGAACTCAGAATTTTTTCCTCTTTAATTTGACATCCCACTCGATACAGTAGCAAAAAAAATTTTTTGAGACCCCCACTTTTTTTGATGTAACATCCGTTAGGTCAATTTTTTTGTATAAAATGTAGCCTATGTCACTCGGACGTTTACAACGAATCAATTGACACCTTATTCATTAAAATCGGCCCAGTAGTTTAGGCGCTACGGTGGAACAGAATCTGGATACAAACATACATACATATAATATACATACATACTTACATACATACATAGACTGCTAAAATCATAACCCTTCCTTTTGGCTTTGCCGCAGTCGGGTAAAAATAATCATCATCATCACCCTCTCAACACTTCGCTTCGCTGGCACTGAATGATAAAGGATTAGGTCATAGTTCCCCACGCTGGCCAAGTGCGAATTGGCAAGTAGGTAATTAAGTAAAATGGGGCCCGCTAAAAACTCTGCGTTCCACATTTAAAGGATAAAATAATTAATTACTACGTTAGGAAATTCCCATTATTTATTTGTAGAAATTTATTTTTTAAGTTAGTTAGGTAAGTATAATATTTGCACGTTGCGTTATAACCTAATTAACTAGGTACACTTTAGGTGATTTCACTTGGAAAATATTAATGGTAGTTAAAAATGTTCAGTGCACTGGCTGTTTTTTTATTTCACTTTTTACTCGACTTATTATTTTTAAAATTGCAAAACTGCCAACTGAACTCCGCATAGGTATGTAATATGTATTTATATATAATTGTTATCGAAAACTATTATTTCTAAGCACTTCCTAGATTATAAATCTGGTTTGAATCATTCCACATAAATAGTCAAAGGTCTCCCTTCTACATATCTCCGTACAAAGGTATGTATCTATATACAACTCACTATTTTTTAGCCCCCGACCCAAAAAGAGGGGTATTATAAGTTTGACGTGTGTATCTGTGTATCTGTCTGTGGCATCGTAGCTCCTAAACTAATGAACCGATTTTAATTAGTTTTTTTTTTTTTGAAAGGTGGCTTGATCGAGAGTGTTATTAGCTATAATCTAAGAAAATCGGTTCAGCCGTTTGAAAGTTATCAACTCTTTTCTAGTTACTGTAACCTTCACTTGTCGGGGGTGTTATAAATTTTTAATTTACACTTGTGTGACTTTGTCGTGTTGGCCTCCATTATTGTATTCAACGTGTTACATCAATGTTCAAGATTTTCGGGGAATCCAAAACCGCAAGCGATAGTAATATAAGCAGGCTCATGTAAATTCATTATAATTAGTCAGTTTCAAGTCAAGAGACACAATAAGAGCTCACCTCAAACTTCTGGGCCAAGTCTCAGTCAACATACCTATGTACATTCACCTCTGAGACGATAAATTGACTAGCGGGGAAAAATTCGATACTCAACGTCGGAAACGGCAACATAATAAAATCTCGTATACTCGTATATAATATGTATATATTTATTGCTAATTTCGTAGCTCTACAGCTACGAAAACCACAGTTCGATGGCAGATAGCTACAAGTATAATACATACTCGTATATCTACACTTCTACAAACTAATATAAAGAGTTGTTTGTAAGTTTAGGGATCTATTCGTTTTCAAAATTAGATACATAGTTATACTTAGATACGTTATATGAACGAGTGTATAAGCTATAAATTATGTATAATATTGCAGAGGAAATCCCGGGCAAGAGCTTGTATATACCTTAGTATGTAGTAAAAATTTAATACCCACCAGAATACTTGAACTCAACTGTAGGTATTTGACCCGAATTTCAAGCGGTCAATATCAAATATAAAAACTAGGAGAATGGACTAAGCGGAATCCAGAATTTACTCTGTACATCCACTATTTTGTTTCTTACATGTTTCTCTTTTAATGTAGGAAATCTGAAAACGTTTTCGATTCGGAACTAGTAAGACTATAAAACAAAACTTTAAAATAATACTTGGCACTTTGCTACAACTTAAAACATACGAGATATCAGTTTAAAACAAAGGAGCTTCGGCTTTCAAGGTAGAAATAATAAAATTCTGTTTTTTTACCTACAAGATTTTATCCTAAAATATAGGTATTTGTGATATATTGGCCAAGGCTAGATACTGGCATTTCTGATCGCATTTTAGACGAAGTTTTGCTGTACAAAATTGCCTTTGGCAGCTTTATTTTGTCTTCATTTATGTCTTTTGAAGTTAGGCAAACCATTAGGTACATAATTTCATAGGTAGGTTCGTTTTTAAAATCGGCTTCTTGGGTCTTTTTGTATTTTTTATAATATCATTTTATTTGTTCTTTGTTGGCTGAATAAAGGATAATTTATTATTTATTTAAAAATTCCTGACACTACCACATATTTTTATTTTGCTGTGAAAAGGCTGTGACCTGAAAACCAATATGTAAAAAATAGTTAAGAAATAACTCTTTCAAGGGTAGATAATTAGGTATATATATGTTACGGGCAACGTGATTAATTGGGCATTATTAATAAGGACCGGCCATTATTAATAATTCCCAAGAGCGATGGACAAAGTGATTAATTTATCACTTTGACCGGCACTTATTAATAATGTCCGACGGCTCGTGGTCCATGTAATAAGTCAGTGTTTGAGATACCTTGAATTTATCACTTGGACCGGGCAGTATGAATGATTCCCTACTTGTAGCCGGACAATGTGATAAATTGGACCGCGGCCGTTGGCAGGGGCGCGTACATGCGGGGTGAGGGCCTTAGGTTAGGTTAGGTTAGGTTAGGTAAGGTTAGGTTAGCTCCTCTTCCATTGGCAGAGGAGGCTTGAATCACCCACTTCTGGTCATAAGATTATCGAAGCTATCCATCCCATCCTCGAGGATTGGACGAAGAGGAAGCATGGAGCACTCAAGTTCCGTTCCACCTGGTACAGGTTCTCACGGGGCACGGGTGCTTTGAAGATACCTGTGCAGGGTGGCGCGAAGAGAGCCCACAGAGGAATGCCACCAGTGTGGTAGTGTCTCAGACACAGCACAACATACGCTGGCTGAGTGCCCGGTGTGGGCGGAGCCTCGCCAGTCACTGGTGGATATTATGGGGCAGGACTTCTCATTGCCCGCCGTGACTAAACCCATGGTGGATAGTGAGAGGGCCTGGCAAGCGATGGTCTCCTTCAGCGAGGGAGTAATGACGCAGAAGGAGGCAGCGGAGCGGCTGAGAGAGGAAGCCGAAAGCTCTCATCCCATGTGCCGCAAGAGAATCGGGCGCAGGCGAGCTGCACACGACCGTCGCTTGCCCCCTTGAGTAGGGCCTCCGGGTAATAGACACGGGGAGTCTGTTACCCGGGGGAGAGTAGGTCCTCGAGTTGGAAGGCAAGCCCTTGTTTCCGGCGAGCCTTAAACGGTGTTGGGGCCCCTTTTAGTCCCAGAGCTGGGCCTGCCTTGGCGGGCGCCGTTAGCTGGGTCGCAGTTGAATACGTTCGTGTCTCTGTGCCCAGCAACAACGATTGACACGGTAAGCCGTGGGATTTTAGTCGGTAAGAGTCCGACATAATCACCGCGCCTCCCCGAGCACGGTGGTATCCATGAGTATTTTCCCACGTATAACAAAAAAGCTTAGGTTAGGTTAGGTTCTTTCATTAAATAAACAAAAACACTACAGTTCACCTATTTTATTACTTTGCCCAAGATAGGGTGGGCATTATTCATAACGGCCGGGAAAAGTGATTAATCATGCCGTTTTAATCACATTGCCAAATTGAGTCGGGCATTATTAATACAGACCGGCCATTATTAATAGTGCCCGGACTTATCAAATTGCCCGTAACATATACACTTGATAAAACTCTTTTCTGAATCAATAAATTATAACACACACGGGGAACTTTAGAAACTGGAAGCTCTTTATGTTAATTTATGATGCAAAACTAATATACCTGACTTCCGTTCAACGGAATACTACCTTTACAAACTTAAGTACAAGTTCTATTCATAAAACTACCACTTAAGTATGCGAAGGCCTTAATTGAAACCTTTAGCTGTGGTTATGAAAAGGTTACTGGAATATTAAGCAAATTTACGAACATGTGGCTCAAAACGGGGTAAGTTATTTAGATTTAATAATGTGAGTACTTTACTCCTTTTTGGCGAAATATTGAGCAGTGGAATTGTAATTTTACCTTTACCTATGAATATTACTGTATAATAAATGAAATACCGTTTGTATTGTAACGAGACTCGTTATTCTAAAGTATTTTGGCGTTTATCCAGCGGAACTCAATCTCTGTTTACTTTTTGACTGAAAATAATTATGTTAACAGGGCTGTCTCCGTCACTTACTCCATACAATCGTAGTTCCCATTTCATTTGAATATTAAGCAACCAAAGTCCATGAAATTTTGCAGACATAGTCTAGAAACTAATATCTGTGTCTGTGGTGTTTTAGATTTTTCTAAAAATATGTAGTTTTAAAATTACAGGGGCTCAAAGATGTGTATTTTTCTTTAAAAAAAGGCCCAACTTTGTGCTCGTTTTTCTAGACAACGAAGCAATTTAATGAAATTTGGAAAAACCACAGACCTAGAAAATTTAATGAATATTATGTAGTAAAAAAAATATCGTTATATATTTTATATTGTTATAATTATGTTGGAACTACGAAAAGCAGAAATTACACCCAAAAATCTTGAAAATTTCGTGCTGTCTCGATTTGTGCAAGCGGGGTGGCGAGGTGCGGGGGATGACGGGGAAACTGACAGTCTAAACGTGGTCTAAACACACGGGCCACATTTAGACTGCACCCGACTCCAAACTTGTCGATAGGTAACTAACTGAATACACTGGTGCATTTCAACTTGCGTTAGACGTATGCGTTACCTACTCAGACATACGCCTATAGCTAATAATATTATGTCTCATGTTCGCTGGCAATAGCGCATGCATCAAACCGTGCAAGTTGCAACTCTCTTGGAACCTCTTCCTCACGCAATACGCACAGCTTTAATATTATAATTTTTGACAGTGTATACTATAATGCCATATCAGGTCACTCTCTGATTTATTGCTAACAATTTACTTCCAAATGCAAAGAAATCTATGTGTGTTGAATTCACACTGCCCAGTACCAGGAACTTAAATGACATAAATTCATTGATAAATATTCATATGTTGATATCAAATAAAGAAGAACCCTGTGTTTCTCGGTTAGATGCAAAGCTTCTATGGAACACCCATATATCAACACTTGATGGTAAACTCAGCTCTGCTGCTTACGCTGTTAGAAAGATTCGACAGGTACTGACGTGGAAACTGCAGAAATTGTATATTTTGCCTATTTTCACTGTATTATGTCTTACGGAATCTTGCTATGAGATAAAGCGGTAGATATTGAGAAAAAAATGTATTACAAAAAAGGACAGGTCGTGCAATTTATAATTTAAAACCGCGCGCTGCCATACAAGAAAAATATAAGGAAATAGGTACCTATTCTTATAGTAGCTTCTAAATATATTTACAACTAGCTGATGCCCGCAGCTTCGCTCGCGTGGATTTAGGTTTTTAAAAATCCCGTGGGATCCTTTCATTTCCCAGAACAAAAGTTGCCTCTCCGTAAAAGCCCGTCCCTGGGATACAACTTGTTTCTGTACCACTCAAATCCCGAGAGATCACCAGGATTTAGGAATGCAATTTCTCACAGCATCAAGGTTGAGGACTTGGGTCCTCGAGGTCACCGACAAAGTGTTTACTTGGTAAAGATACATTCAATATCAATTAATATAATCGACACTTTATAAATCCCATTGCTTTAGTAGTCAGGTCCCCTACAATATCAGGATTGAGGAGTTGCAATCCAAATTTTTTATGGAACAATGTCGCAAACTTCCTTTATCGATTAAATTTTTTTAAATTTTCATGGTTTTGAGTCAACGGGAAGTACCCTATAGATTTTCTTGAAGTTTACCTAAAAGTTTACAGGAATAAAAAATTATCATTCTATTCCATTCCACTTCATTCTATTCCAGTCTGTTCAAAGATAAATAGATAAAAAAAATATTTGTCACCGAAACAATAATTTACGATACATCAACCAATATCAATTTTACTGATGACAATCTGACTATTACCAAAGTGAACGACTACTATAATATCTATTATATACGACTAACATAATACGTATTATAAATTGTGTGCCGTTTGCATTCTCACTAAGTTTGTTTTATTTGGTTAAATTTTCTGGAATTTATATTGTTATGACGTTTAATTGGCAAACAGTCTGCTTATTGGCTGAAATTCAAAAATTCAGCCATTCACAACGAAGAAAAGATATTAATAATGATTGATGAAGCTTTCTGTAATCGAAAACAAAATATTTGACATTAATTTTAATGTCACAGTGATTTCCGAGTAGGGTTGCCACAGGCCCCGTATTTTTAAATTAATTATGAAAGTTATTATGAAAATAAAATACGGGGCAAATAAAACTAAATATTTTTAGGGTTCCGTACCTCAAAAGCAAAAAGGAACTGTTATAGGATCACTTCGTTGTCTGTCTGTGTGTCCGTCTGTCTGTCTTTCCGTCTGTCCGTCTGTCCATCTGTTCGTATCTCCGTCTCTTCGTCTGTCATGTGTTCTTGAACAAATATTAGTATTTTCAATTTTCAAAGTAAGATAACTACATAAATTAAATGGGTTATCATATGAAAGGGCTTTACCTGTACATTCTAAAACAGATTTTTATTTATTTTTATGCATATTTTTTTTAATGCATAACAGTTTTGATTTCTTGTGTAAAATGTCGAAAAAAAATACCCGAATACGGAACCCTCGGTGCGTGAGTCTGACTCGCACTTGGCCGGTTTTTTACAAATTCAGCCGGGCTGGCTGGCGAAACCATACACTAACATTATGTCCAGTAGAAAGAATACATATTTTCCTTGTGCGACAATGCGTAGAATAATACCTGCGTAGCCGAAACCCACTCGATTTTGATCATGGCCGTAGCCAAAGAGGCGGAGGTTGGTTTTAGGATCTAAGCCTTTTTTTATACAAGTTAGCCCTTGACTTTAATCTCTCCTAGTGGTAATAGTGCAGTCTAATTTCTTGGCCGGTAGGGTCATACTAACCATTTAACTAGCCATGACCCAAGCCTCCCACCAGACTAGAAATTTAGAAATGGCCACTGTGCCTGGGACACCGTTTCGTTTCTGGGGTGCAAGTTACCTCTGAATAGTAAGTATCAAAATTTTGGTAAAGAAGTATCTTGCTATGGCTAAACTCGTTTCCCTTTCACTTATTTTTTTTCTGTATTGAACCAAAAACACTTACGCTCACTGCGCTGCGCTTTTTCATTGTTGTATTTTATCTCACTGTCAAATTGAAAGGCGAAATTCAACTAACCAGGTAATTAGCCCATAAAGTTGAGCGAACGTTTTTTTCCTTATGACAGGATTCAGTTCCGGCCCTGATAAAACCTCTCCCGAAATCAATTCCTGGCTACGGCCATGGATTGTTCCTGTGAAGATATACTGATACTGTGATACCTACCTATTGATACCTATTGATACTGTGAAGGTGGAATAACAAGTTAAATGTAATTTTAAGTTAACATGCAAAGACTGTATGCATGAAATGTATAACATTTTGTTTTACAAAATGAAGAGTTTTTAAAAGCTATTTAAATAAATAAATAATCTTTTATTTAAAACCACATTGCAAACACAGTTCACCAATCAAGACACGGCAACATACAGAGAAAAAATACAAAACTTACAAATAAACTGAAATATCTTAATAGGCTTTCAGAGAGAACCACCGCCTATTTCTTCAAATACAATAATAAACAATACAATAATAAATAAAAAACAATGTCTCCCGTAAACAAATCTAAACCCCGTATTTTTGATGGTGGTAGCCTGTAAATCAAAAAGAGGCAGGTGGCAACCCTACTTCCCAGAATAATTGCCGAGTAATGAAAAATTGTTTTCATTACTCGGCAGGCCTACTGCCAAAGTTTGACAGAAAGTGTGGCGGTAGTTGTGACCTCTGATTGGCCGACTCTCTTTCACTATTTGCTAAAATTGATGATCGCAATAACAATTTTTTCTTTTTTGTAATCGAAAACAGAACACGGACGTCAAACAGGTTGACTAATTGCAATCATTTCTGACCGGCTAACATTGTTCCGCTAGTGGCTCAAACTCACTGTCACAGCAAGAACATGGTAAGTTCAGCCAATCACAGCAATTTGAATTGGTTATCACAAATGTACCGATCTAGGAACCGAGAATGCACGAACCAGGGCAGATAGAGATAAGAACAATAATATCATACGTAGGAAATCGACGAGGGATCGTTGACAAGTATCCTCTTAACAGGGCTCTCTCCGTCACTTACTCCATACAATCATAGTTCCAATTTCATTTGAATATTAAGCAACCAAAGTCCATGAAATTTTGCAGACATATCCTAGAAAATAATATCTGTATCTGTGGTGTTTTAGATTTTTCTAAAAATATGTAGTTTTAAAATTACAGGGGCTCAAAGATTTGTATGTGAATTTTTAAGACCGCGTAACTTTGAAACCGAATATTTCAACAGAAATCTGGAAAACCACAGGCATAGATATTAGTTTCTAGAATATGTCTGCAAAATTTCGTGGACTTTGGTTGCTTTATATTCAAATGAAATTGGAACTACGTTTGTATGGAGCGAGTGACGGAGAAACCCCTTTTAAGTCGTGAGATATCGTTGATCACTCGATCATAAACATATTATTCGACAGAATCGAAGTTATAATTTCATGATACGGTTGTTTTATCACCGCATTCGTTCCTTTGTTACATGACTATCCAAAAAAAAGCCATGGTAGGTCCATGGCTTTTTTAGGGTTCATATATTATTATAGTATTTACATATGTGTTTCTTTATCCACCATAACTTCTAAATGACTGAACAGATTTGGATGTATGGGGTATCGTTAGAATCCTTACATCATCTCGATCCTCGAGTAACACTCGCTATAATTTTTGAATTCAAATGTGAAATATTATTTTGCTTTTTATTTGGTTTTTTGGCAGGGCAGAAATGAAATGTACACCAACACAAAAAAGAGAACACAAGAAAATATTTTCGGATTATTTTACTATTACTATCTATCTATCTATTACTATCTATTATTATCTATCTATCTATCTGTTACTTGAAGTAGGTTTATTAGAATACTATTTCTATACAGTATAGGTAGTATTTATCTATTGCAATAAGTAAACCCAAAAATATCTTCAAAAGATAATATTCGTGCAAGCTGAACTCTGTACTGACTACTGTATCATACAAATAGTTTTAGTCTTTAAAGAGTTTTCTCATGTAGGCATGGTTTTCGAATTTTCAACGGGGAAACACAAAACGTTTTGCCCGGCTTCACCAGGCAATTAGCGTACGAGTAGATGCTCTAAACGTACCTTCCTAATTTGATTCCACGACAAGTAGTGAGATCTGGTTTTGAATGAGGCTTTGAAAATTAAATTCCGCTCCAATTGAGCCTAGAACATTTCAACTGATTTTTAATAGCTGTTAATCGGTTTTATGGTTTATCGATATTGTCGGTATATGGTGATTTAGTCACAGCTAATTGATTGGAGTGAAAAATGAAAAATAAAATCCGCAAAAGGCAGAGTTATAAGTTTGACGGATGAATTTTTTAAGTGGCAAATCAATCTTTTGTCCAAATAAATAAAAGGAAAAGGTGACTGACTGACTGATTTATAAATGGCAATTAATTATTATTTAAATATAGGTACCAAGCCTACTTACTACCTACGAAATACTTGATGGCTAGACTAGAACCTAAAACTGTCGCAAACATACTGTGTAAGTAGTCAGATGTTATCTAGATGGTACAGAGTATAAACCTACTGTGATATTTTGCTATAATCTAACAGCTAAAAGTAAACCAAATCTTTTTACTTATAGTAAACATTACTTAAAAGGTAAATAATTACGTCTACATCTCGCAGAAATGCCTAAGAAGCGCCCATAGGCCCTTGTTACCGCAAACTGACAATAAAAACATTTTACGAATGAAAAAACCCAGGAAAAACCAAACTCCAGAATTTGTAAAGCGCCAAATCACTTCGCTCACGCGTTTCTCTGTTTCATCATCATCATCACCATCACCTCTGGATGTCCACAGCTGGACATAGGCCTTCCCTAAAGAGCGCTACCACACCCGGTCCTCAGCCTTCCTCATCCAGCCACTTCCCGCCAGCCGCAAACTAATTTCAACTAACTAATTTCTCTGTAAACTAATTTAGTGTCTGCTGTTTCTTCTCGTTTGAGATGTCATACGTATAAAGGTGGGTGTTCCGGTTATTTTTAACCCCCGACCCAAAAAGAGGGGTGTTATAAGTTTGTCGTGTGTATATGTGTTTCTGTGTATTCTGTGTGTGGCATCGTAGCTCCTAAACGAATGAACCGATTTTAATTTAGTTTTTTTTTTGTTTGAAAGGTGGCTTGATCGAGCGAGATTGTTCTTAGCTATAATCCAAGAAAATCGGTTCAGCCGTTTGAAAGTTATCAGCTCTTTTCTAGTTTTCTTATAGAGGTTTTTGTGTCGGGGGTTTATTATATTTTGAGTTATATTAATAACTGCTTGTCTTGTCTGCTGTGTTTCGAGCGCGTTGTCAGAATTCGTTGACCCACATTCGTAGAAGGCAGACTTGGATGTTCTCTTCTATTTTCGGTTACATAAATGTATTTTTACGTGCTGGCTAGTTATTTGATAGCAGATGCTTTGACAAAACTTTTTAGCTATCAGCTTTTTACAGAGTAAAAAATTATTAAGTAACATAATTATATTTTTTAAAGTTACTTAATGTCAACATGTTATTTAGAGTGGTGATAGCCAAGTGGTTAAGTTGTCGTTTTCCTATTTGGGAGGTCGGAGGAGTTACATGCGTTTTGAGCAATTAAATATCACTAGGTTAAACGGTGAAGAAAACCATGTGAGAAAACCTGTCTGAGAGAGTTCTTCCTATGGTGAAGTCTGTCAATTCGCAGTTGGCGAACGTGTTGGACTATGGACAAACTCTTCCGAGAGGAGCCCCGTACTCAGTAGTGAGCCGACAATCGGTTGATAATGATGATAATGATTGTTTTAGTTAAGTAACTATGTTCGAATCTTATAATAACTAATACTTAGGGTTAAGTACTCTATAAGGGTTATAACTCTATTTGAATAAATCGTAGCTTTGAATAAAACAGACTTAACATGAAGTGTGACTAATGCATTTATAAAGAAGATATTTTTGAAACTTTTATTTGAAAAATGTTTGTCCATTTTCAATATCGTATGTCAATTAGTCTTCAGTGAGATTTTATCAGTTTTCCGTCGATGACTGCTATCGGAATAGTTAACGGCAATTAGCACCTATCCAATCGCTTTTGTTTTGAACGAGTTTATTCATAGGTATATATTTTGTATTCATTTCTTCTTTTTATGGTTCCATCTTTCCGATGAAAAAAAATATCGGCTATAGTCAGACTCGCGCACCGAGGGTTCCGTACTCGGATATTTTTACCGACATTGTGCACGATAAATCAAAAACTATTATGCATAACAATAAATAAAAATCTATTTTAGAATGTAAAGGTAAAGCCCTTTCATATGATACCCCACTTGGTACCTATAGTTGGTATTGGTTGATATACCTACTTTGAAAATTGAAACACATTTAAATTTTTTTGTGATGTAACAATAAATTCCCGGTTTTCGGTTTTTTCCTTTACTTGTGCTATAAGACCTACCTACCTCCCAAATTTCATGATTCTAGGTCAACGGGAAGAGGTTTTCTTGACAGAGATGACAGACAACAAAGTGATCCTATAAGGGTTCCGTTTTTCCTTTTGAGGTGCGGAACCCTAAAAAGTGTTATTTCTTGTACGATGTCACGGAACCCGTCATGTGCGAGTCCAACTCGCGCTTCACCGGTTTTTGGAGTAGGTAGTATACAGTATAACTAATTTTACTGAGCTACCTTTGAAATTTCACAGAAGTAGACATTGACCACTTTACTTGTAGGTAGGTCATTATTTATTGAAAACGCCGACAGGTTTCTAACAAAGAAAATCTCAGTAATCTACAGAAAGTTGGCTTTTATTACAAAGTGTCATATTTTAGACGTTTACTTACAAGTCTTTAACATCAGCTTAGAAATTTCTTTCTAAGATACATTTTTATTAACTGACTTAGTAAATAGAAAATGTTAAATTGGCTCTTCTTTAGTTCTATTGTTGTCTAATATTGATTCATATATTTTTTTTTCCACAAAGCATTTTAAAAATAAGGTAGAATTTGCGCCAATATTACGTTACTTTTCGAGATCCCAATGGGAATCCATAACAATGACAATTTCTTCTCGAAGATGAGTAGGTACCTAATACAGAAAATGAAAATATGTACAAAATTTTCCTCAACAAGACGTTTTACAATAGGCATATCCATAGTAATATTACAACTTAGAAAGTGTGTCCGTCTGTCTGCTTGCTTTTCACGGCCTATCAGTGTAACTGTTTTTAAAGAAAATTGTACTGTACGTACTTACTACCACTTTTATAAGTCGCATCGGCAAAATTCGTGTAAAAGTGCAATCTAACACCGACTAAAACTGAATATAAACCAATGAAAAATATACCTCATTGCTTGCCGTTAAGATTGTAAACACAAGAACAGAACAGATCTCGCCCCTAATAATTCGCGCGTAGGTACTAAACATGGCGCGTAGGCAACAATCAGTAGCGGACGGACGCGCGCTTTGATTGGCAGAGATATTTTCGCGCCATTGAGTTCTGCGCAGGTACATTGGCTTAACTTATAAAAGTGGCAAGTACTGTACAGAGAGAGCGAATAGAGCGATATAGGCTACTTTTCGTCCCGAAAAATCAAAGATTTCCCACGGGATCACGTGGACGAAGTCGTGGGCATCATTTAGGTATAATTGTAGGAGGGCATAGATTGGTTTTTAATCCAGTAGATTAAAGAGTTCCCGCGAAATTTTAAAAATTAAATCCACGCGGACGAAGACACGAGCATCATCTAGTTGATAATAACTCAATTATCATAAATGTGAACATATTTTAACTCGCCCCTCTGGCAATATCAAAAATTCGCTGCTTACGTAAACAGACAGAAATTTCCATTCATAAAATATACCGAGATGATACGAGTAGGTAAATACCTGAGATTAAATTCTGTGCCGTTTCGACGGCAACTCGCGTCTGCTTCCATTATGCGTTATGCCACAGAATATATAGTGGGTTATGCGCTGTGATTTTATTCGGGCAAAAAATTTGGTTTTTCTCTTATTCACCTTCTAACCTAGCTTCATCATACATTTTGTTAAAAATATAATATTGTGAAACCACAAAATTGCCTACGGATTTGGAGTAGCTTATATCGCTATCTATCCGTCCAGACATGCCCATGAGCCATTCGTCGCGTCGTTTAATCGATATTTGCCCACTGCTGAAATAGGTCTGTCACAAGAATACATACACAGAACGTGGTCTTGTGCCAGTTTTTCCAGCAACTTCCATCAACTCTCTTGATATCACCTGTCCAACTAGTGAGAAGAGACCTCTCAACGATGTTTTTAACCCCCGATTCAAAAAGAGGGGTGTTATAAGTTTGACGTGTGTATCTGTGTATCTGTCTGTGGCATCGTAGCTCCTAAACTAATGAACCGATTTTAATTGAGTTTTTTTGTTTGAAAGGTGGTTTGAAAGTTATCAGCTCTTTTCTAGTTTCCTTATAGAGGTTTTTGTGTCGGGGATTTTTTTAATTTTGAGTAATAACTCAAAATTTGAAAAATCCCCGACACTTGAAAGTTATCAGCTCTTTTCTAGTTACTGTAATCTTCACTTGTCGGGGGTGTTATAAATTTTTAATTTACATTTGTTTCCTATAAAGGTCACCATTCCAGAGCCTTGGTAGTCTAGGAACTCCAAGCAACGTTTTCATCCCTTCATTGCTTCTTGAAATTCGGGAATGCTTAGCCACCTTGGTTCTATTACGGTTCGCCTCATTTCTCCAACTAAAATTGAATTTTTTAGTTCTCTTTTAATTTACAGCGCTGTGTGCGAAAATCACTTTAATTTTCCGCTGGAATATACCAGTTTTAATGGGCTTCCGCGGAAAAGATAATTGAATACATTACGTCCAAACGACATAATTGGTTCCTTTTTAATTAATTTACTTTACAGCAAATTTAATGAGGGCGGCGCGCGCGGCGGCGTAGACTATTTTTGTCAGCTTCCCAAATCTGGTGTTTGCTATTTGGATAATTAGTTATTAACCGTGGCTAAGGCTAACTAGAATTTATTAAAAGTATTTTAATATAAAAATATCAAGCTTGTTCAAGCTGTCACGTCTAATTAAATAGCCCAGTCAAGAATCGAAATCCAAGTCCCTTCTTACCTAGATTATATAACTGTGTCAATAAGTATTTTAAAACCATCATGGTTTTATCAAAAAGTAGCTTTTTGACGTCTTCATAGATTTATGTTTTTAAATCCTATTACAGTCCTACATTTTCACCTATCTTTCACCTACATAGGTATTTTCAAATACCTATATAGTTTAAGAACTTAGAATGAATAAATGATATATCTATTGTATGAGTTTGTGTTTCTACAAATCTCAAGTTTGAATGAGGGTAATAGGTATTTAGCGTCAAGAATAATAATTATCGAAGAAAAAACTGCCGAATTTATAAAATGAGTAGGGATTTATGTCATTTTTGTTTCTATCATTATCGTAAGTAAGGTGTTTCTGCATTTTATGAAGGATACGAATGTTTGGCCATAACAATGAAATCCCGCACGAGATTATTATTTTACTACGTGAGCTCCTTACGCGCGTCCTTTGTTGCTCTGGTTGCTCTTTTTGGGGTTTTATCGGCAGATTAAATGGAAAAAATTGTATGCATCTTTTATATTTTATGGAAACTTTCGCAAGTGTTTCGTTATTTAAGTACATATATCATCGGCGGTCTACTTGTTTTTATGGTTGCCATACCAGGGTCACTTTTCCATATTCTTTTATAATTTTACCCACAGTACGGGGGCGCGTGTTTGTGTTTGTGTTACCACGTTCCCATTTCTAAAAACTACCGGATTAACTTTCATGCTTTGCATTAAAGCTATACCTACATCCACTCAAGTAAATTCATCGAAATGCTTTACTACATAGATACCTTTCACTAAATGTAGACACCAAATTAAAAAGATTTTAAAAACACTTGTCGCGATACAGATTGAAGCTGAAATTGCCCAAACAAGTGTAAATTAAAAAAAAATTATAACACCCCCGACAAGTGAAGGTTACAGTAACTAGAAAAGAGCTGATAACTTTCAAACGGTGGAACCGATTTTCTTGGATTATAGCTAAGAACACTCTCGATCAAGCCACCTTTCAAACAAAAAATAAATAAATTAAAATCCGTTCATTAGTTTAGGACTACGATGCCACAGACAGATACACAGATACACACGTCAAACTTATAACACCCCTTTTTGGGTTGGGGGTTAATAAAAAGAATACTTTCAAAAGTAGGTTTAAAAATGGATTCCGTGACTTGACCTACCTTCTTTATTCAGACGTCATTCGTTCGGAATCACGAAGGTGTGATAAAGTGAAAGAGTAACTTTTCCTTCCGGATGGCAGCAAACGTTAAAATCTGGGTGGTAACCCTGATTTGCGAAAAATTCACTCATATTTTCCTTTTGTTGCGGTGAGATTTGTTAGTAGACATATAATATTATAGCCTTTATTATGAGGCGAAGGCATAAGGGGCAACGCACAGTAGCAGAGTTCGTAGAGCCGAGGAGTGGCTTCCTACCTGAAACATTTCAAACTGTGTTGTTAGTGTGTTATTAGATAGGGTAAAGTATATATAAAAAGCTAAGTTTACAGAAAAGAAAAATTGCATAGAAATATTTATCGTATTCTATTCAGTGTTAATACATTTTGCTCTGTCACTGTTTGCTATGCCAAAGTTTATTTCGCAATTAAGCAAACTCATTGAAATAAGCATTGTGCTTCAGTTGAATTCACTTGGTTCTCGCTAGAATTGTATGCCTGGCTTAACTGGGTGTAATCAAATTACAACATGGAAACAAAAGCCAAAAATACATTCAGGATTTTATATTTCGATCCTGTAGCGGTAGGAGAAAGAACCTCATACCATATTTTGCTGTTTGTAATTTGTGTGCGAAACGTTAGTATGTATTTATGAATACATATATCTAACCGAGAAACTGGTTAGCACTTTATACTATGTGAATTTCTATGAATGTTAACACTAATTTTAAACTAATCTAAGCTTGTGTAAAATTACAATGTTGAAAATCAACATTTAAACAATACATTTTGGAGAGTCATCGAGTTTTTGACTAGTTCTTGAAAAACTTACCAGATGGCATATCAATAAGTTAGCACATAACAAACGAAGCAATCTAATGGAGACTGATTAATCTTCAGATAAATATAATCTTTTATTTCTTTTATCAGCTGTTGATGAAAGCCTCAGGAGAAATCCTGCAATGCCGAACTTACGAACCCGCAGTTGGAGCAATGCTTTTAATGCTTTTAAAAGTTGGACATAAATAGGCTTTTATCACTCTTGTTTTTTACTGGCAGTTTCAAGAGTCTTTGTTTTATTATTTACAAGCTTTTATTAAGCTTGCTCTGTTTGTATGCTGTCTTTTCAATCGTCATCATCATTATCAACCGTTAGACGTTCACTCCTGGACAAAGGTAGATCTCTTGTAGGGACTACAATGGGCCACGCTCTGACGATGTCTGTCTTCGTAGGGGTCTGACAGAGCTGCTCTATCCGGTGCGAGATCGCCATCCTAACACCTTCGGAGTGGGACCTCAGCGTCTATAGGTTTTTCGAAATATGTGCCATGCCATGCCTATTGTCATTTCAGCTACGCAATCTGTTGTGCTAAGTCAGTTACTCTAGTTCTCGAGACTATACGGATCTCCTAATTTCTGATTTGATCACTTAAGAAATTCAAGCATAGCTGTCTTTCCGATAATAAAGTATGTATATGCAATTGATATTTTAGTCATTTCCAAGTTTGTTATTGACAATTAAATATATCTTTATGTTGTTTAATGGATTATTATGGTGCCTATTGAGCTGAGTTGAAGGTGGAAGTGTGAAGTGAACTTTGGTACTCCCTAATAGTTAAGGATGAGACGGTCGAATTTGTGCTCATGTCAAAAATAATAAAAATAATGGACATTGATAATGATAATTTGATGATGATCATCGATATTTTTTTTATCTTTTTTAATATTTACTGGGAATATAATAAGTCGTTTCTTAAAATAACAAATGAATCATTTAAGCAGCCTATAAAACTTGAATTTTCCAAAAGTTTTTAACCCCCGACCCAAAAAGAGGGATGTTATAAGTTTGACGTGTATCTGCCTGTGGCATCGTAGCGCCTAAACGAATGAACCGATTTTAATTTAGTTTTTTTGTTTGAAAGGTGGCTTGATCGAGAGAATCGAAGAAAATCGGTTCAGCCGTTTGAAAGTTATCAAGCCCTTTTCTAGTTTTCTTATAGAGGTTTTTGTGTCGGAGGTTTTTAAGATTTTGAGTTATAACTTATTTTTTACTCTCTTTACCACTAAACAAAACAAAGCCACGAAGATAAATAAGCCAGGGTACTAAAGATATTAAGGAGAAGCTTGCAACGTTGAGCTAGAAACAATGCACCATAAGTCCTCGTAGCGAACGGAACTTTAATATCTGTGTAAGAACGCCGGAAAGCAATGCTAAGCCATCATATTGTGTAATATACATATTACATACGCTTAGTAGTACCTATTTATCTTGTAAATTAGACTTGCTAGGACAAACGACGAGAATAAAGAACAAGATGAAGCGATGATAAATTAACCTAACACGTATTATATTAACTTTTTAGCGTTTTTAGCATTTAAATATCATCTGTTTTAACGGTGAAGGAAATTATTCTGAGGAAACCTGAGAGTTCTTCATAATGTTCTCAAAAGTGTGTGAAATCTACCAATCCACACTTGGTCAGCGTGGTAGTATATGGCCCAAACCCTTCTCATTCCGAGACTGTAGTGAGTCGGCGATGGGTTAATGATGATGATGAAAGGATAAAAAGAATATTGAAAGATTAAAATGCTCTTTCTTACTTTGGTATTATAGGTTTCCAGACATATTAAATCATAATTAATCGTATTTGTGAAGTTTTTACATAACACCAAAAATGTGAGTGATAGTAGTAATAAGCAATCTGTGACTGAGTGAAAATGCTAGCTTGTGTGTGTCAACCAACGGAGACAGCGTTATTGTTTAAAGGAGGACCACCAGTCACTATGGGACCACTCGGATCTGGCGGTAAAATGCGTCAAAACGCAAGTGATGTTATGAAATCGATTAGTATATTTCCAAGTTCTGAGCACAAAATAAACGAAGAAACCAAAGAGGACTCGCCTTCAGTAACCCCTATGCCTATTTATGTGGATTCGTCAGGGAATTTGTTAAATTTAAGAAAGATAGAACGAAAAGCGAAATCAACGAAAATTCTTGTGAACCCCGTCTGTACGGACAGTGTTAGCGACGATAGCAACACGTCAAAGCCAGCTAGTACAAAATGGAATGGAAAGAAAAAAAGACTCAAAATAGCGTTTGTAAAAAATGAAAATAAAGACGACTTTAATTCAGAGCACAACGCAATTAGCCGTGACGAGGCTAAAGAGGATAAAAAGTCAATATCGTGTTTTAAAATCAAAAGCCGGGAAGATAAATCACGTACTAACGAAGACAGAAACTCAGGCCGCGAGAACTGTACGAATGAAAATGCGAGTAATTCAATGAACTCAGAAAAACCCGATCTCATTAGACATTCTAGAAAAAATAGTAGAGATACTTTAATAGATGAAGGCACAATGACTGACGCATCTCTACAGGCTGACCAGTTTCCCAGGAAGATCGACACTGCCACCGTCGTTAAAGAGAGCGAGGTAAGTTATAGTTTTAAGTTGAAGATCTACATTCTTATGTGATGCTCGAACAAAATGTCTTTTTTGTACCTAATCGCACGTTTAATAGATAACTGCATAGAGATTTCAATTTTCAGAGTAGGGAACCATAGATTCTTTAAAACTTAAAATCTTAAAAAATACTATCCGTTAGTAGACGTTAGGAAAATAAACAGCCTTTTACAATTTCTTTCCAATCTACTATATATTTTGATAGAAAATATAACAAATAGGTAATAATCGAACATAAAAGTAGGACAATTCTGCCGAACCCGATGATTTACCCGATGGTAAAATAACAATATACTTAATTACTTAGGCAGTTTCATTGTTTGGCTAATATCGGTAAATTAAAATGAAAATTCGATTGGTTTTGGATATAAAACAATCATTAGACGTCTAATTTAACTTAAAATTCTGTTCATTGTTAGTATTTGAGTCGCCTCCGTTGTGCGGGTCAATCTGTATGCTAATGAACCTTCGAAACATCCTGGAATTGTATTCGTCTTTGTCTTCGCTTCTCTTCTTATTACTTTTTCGTCTGGACAATGACAGCCTATTTATTACGTACAAAGCGATAGAAGCGCTTATTTAATTTGTCTGCATATTTATCAAGTAGGTACCTATGTAGGAATCTGCGACTCAAAATTGGAAGTATGTTACGCAAAAATGGATACAACCCACATAATAAATAATTATATAGTTAATTTTAGGTACTAATAAATAAAATTGGAGTGTCTGTCTGTAATTTCGAAATAACTACCGCATATTAAAGTCATATGGTTATTTGAACGATACTATAACTGAATCACACGTTTTTAAAATTTTTGTCTGTCTGTCTGTCTGTCTGTCTGTCTGTCTGTTTGAAAAGGCTAATCTTGGGAACGGTTGAACCGATTTTGACGGGATTTTCACAGACAAGCAGAGAATTGACCAGGGAGTAACATAGGCTACTTTTTTAACCGACTTTCAAAAAGGGAGTTGTGTTTTTCTACCTGAATCTCCGAGATTTCTGAACCGATTTGCGTCATTTCTTTTTTAATCGGTAGAGGAACTTTGCGACATTGTTTGGGATCTGACCAATCCACGCGGGCGAAGCTGCGGGCATCAGCTAGTTTATCATAAAGTTTAAACTTTATAAAAAAATATCAAAAACCCTCTGTGAACAAGATACCTACTTTTCGAGTAACAATGTCCAATTGATTATTATTATATTGTTATTTACTTACATAATCATCACAATTGGATGTTTCTAGGGTTCCATACCTCAAAAGGAAAAACGGAACCCTTATAGGATCACTTTGTTGTCTGTCTGTCTGTCTGTCCGTCCGTCGTGTCTGTCAAGAAACCTATTGGGTACTTCCCGTTGACCTAGAATCATGAAATTTGGTAGGTAGGTCTTATAGCACAAGTACAGGAATAAAGCTGAAAACCGCGAATTTGTGGTTACATCATTAAAAAAGAAATTAAAATGTGTTTCAATTTTCAAAGTAAGATAACGATACCAAGTGTGGTATCATATTACCTGTTCATTCTAAAACAGATATTTATTTATTTTTATGTAAAATAGTTTTTGATTTATTGTGCAAAATATTGAAAAAATACCCGAGTACGGAACCCTCAGTGCGCGAGTCTGACTCGCACTTGGCCGGTTTTTTTTTCTTGGAGAAGTTAGTACGAGTATCCTATACTTTCGAGCAATTCTATTCCAACGTAATTAGTTTCCCGGAAACGAGCGGTTCGATTTACTTAGATGCAATTTTGTAGGATATCATTTTACTTTCTTAGTTTATCAAGATGGTTATTTTCCATAAGTTTTTTTTTTGGGGATTTAAGAAATATACTAATCAAAAAATTGCCGGCTGAAACTTGGCCGCGCCTTGGTGTCAACTAATACATATTTTATTATGGAAAGCCCTTCATTGTATAAAATGTCTTTTGCTTTACCTTTTTCACACTTCTTTACTAAGCTCATGCTCTATTAGGTAATCTATAATCATTTATATCTTCTGTACACTATTTTGAATACAAAAAGGATCTAGACATCTTTTAAGGTAATAAACATGTTTTTCTATGAAAACGAAAAGCTTTCAAAGGGCATGCTTACAGTAAGTAATAATAAACCCATTGAACATAAAATATCGACGCGTCTAGGTAGAATGCGACCTCGTCCCACTTAGGGGTAAGCAGTATACTAAAGAAAATGCAATGTCACCTCTCTTAAAAATCGCCGTGAAATGAACGAGTCGTACACTATCGCCTCTTATGCATGCTCATGAAACTAATGGTTCTTTCAAATGAAAAGCATCCGTAAATGATAGTGGTGAAGTTTATACTCTTTATGTTATGGCTTGTAGAAAGAAGTGTAGAAGACAATGTGTATCCCATCTTGGGTATTCAGTAGAGTTAGTTCATTCTGGTAGAATAAGTATGAGATTCAATCATTTAACATCTTGCCAACTTTGATAGAATTTGAGTTTCGAATTTAACGTCAAAGTAAAATTAATGTCTGAAGCCAGCGCTCCAAGCGAAAAGCTTGCGAAAATGAAAATTGGTGATACTGAATGCATGGTTGTACTTGAAGGACCATTAGGTCTATTTTTCTTTGATTTTATAGTATTTCGATGCTCGAATTCTATCCAAGTTCATGGGCTGATGTAAAATTTCAACTAACCCAACAGTATTCACATATTATTTAAGTATACACAAGCATCAGAGTAATAGTTAAAAACTTTATAAAAATTAATTATGAAATAACCGCTTCAATGTTTGTTTTTCGGTTTCATGTTAAAATATTATATTTTATCGAATAGAATTTCAAATCTAAAACCATCTCTAACTTTATTCATGAATATGAATTTTATTCATGAAAATGTTTTGATGAATGAAATGTCTGTTTTCTAAAGCAAACTTAAAGTTTTTGAAAAACTTTTATAACGATCAAATATTATTTGACGTCGAATAACATTGAAGAGCTCTCCAATTGCCATACATCAATAAGCCCTTGTTTTTAAGTCTATCCTGTATTTTATTCTTCGTCATAGTATTAAGCAAAAAAAATGTTTAAATAAATAAATCAATAAATTGACGAATAATAAGGAAACAGATATACCTAGGGGTACCCAGTACGCGTTGAGAAGTCAGTAAATATATGTACTTATCGCAATCTTGATACCACTGTGAAATGAATCAAAGTTTTATTAATAATTCAGTGCTAAACACAGTGTTAGCAATTCAACATATAAACTATGTGGCATGTTAAGCCATATTTCCACATTTTCTAGTTAATAATACGATAATATAATATGTACGAAAATATATGTACGAGGTGCCTACAACACATATTTATTGTAATTCATCTTCTTTGTGTGAAGTTAGTTAAAACACCCACACCGAACTCAACCACAACAGTGAAACAAAGCTTTAATAATGACTCAGTGCTAAACATAGCATTAGCAACCCGACACAAACTTTGCGCGCTAAGCCGCAGCTATCCAAATCAAGTAAAAGCACTACTCCACTCGCAAAGCTTTGTGATTACCCGGACTAGAGTCGCTTTGCAAAAAGGGCATCGTTTATTATGCCTGCTTTATCATCTAGTGTGAGATGCATTTTTATGTTTTGATCCGAAATTACTGGTATTTGATACAAAAATATAGGTTTTCCATTTGGACAAACAGCAAGAGTACTTTCATGCTTTGACCTCATAGTTCAATCCTCTCTTTTTCGCTCTCCCATCCAACTTTACACTTGGATGAATTCATCCAAGACTTTTCTGCGCTATATAAAACTAAAGAAGTTTGTTGACGGAACTCATGGTTTTACTTTTGTTACATTATTTATTACTAGATAACGCCCGTGACTTTGTCCGCATGAATTTTTTTTAATAATTGGGACCTCTTTTATTTTGCGGGATAAAAAGTGACCTCTGTCCGGCTCCAAGGTACAGTCTATCTCTATCAATATCAAAATCAGTTAATTGAATGCGCCGTGAAAAGATACACAAACAGCAAAGACAGACACGCTTCGCACTTATAATACCTATTTATTAAGGCTATCCTTGCCAACGATCCCCCGTCGATTTCCTACGTATGATATTATTGTTCTTATCTCTATCTGCCCTGGTTCGTGCATTCTCGGTTCCTAGATCGGTACATTTGTGATAACCAAATTTCAAATTGCTGTGATTGGCTGAATTTACCATGTTCTTGCTGCGACAGTGAGTTTGAGCCACTAGCGGAACAATGTTAGCCGGTCAGAAATGATTGCAATTAGTCAACCTGTTTGACGTCCGTGTTCTGTTTTCGATTACAAAAAAGAAAAAATTGTTGTTGCAATCATCAATTTTAGCAAATAGTGAAAGAGAGTCGGCCAATCAGAGGTCACAACTACCGTCACACTTTCTGTCACACTATGGCAGTAGGCATGCCGAGTAATGAAAACAATTTTTCATTCTGTCTAGGTCGAAGTAGGGTTGCCACCTGGCTCTTTTTGATTTACAGGCTACCACCATCAAAAATACGGGGTTTAGATTTGAAGAAATTTGAAAATTTGAAGTATTTGAAGAAATAGGCGGTGGTTCTCTCTGAAATGCATGGAAAGCCTATTTAGATATTTCAGTTTATTTGTAAGTTTTGTATTGTTTCTCTGTATGTTGCCGTGTCTTGATTGGTGAACTGTGTTTGCAATGTGGTTTGAAATAAAAGATTTATTTATTTAAATAGCTTTTAAAACTCTTAGTGTTGTAAAGCAAAATGTTATACATTTCATGCATACAATCTTCTCATTTCAACTTAAAATTACATTTAATTTGTAATTCCACCTTCACAGTATCAATACTATGGCCGTAGCCAGGAATCGATTGCGGGAGAGGTTTTATTAGGGCCGGAACTGAATCCTGTCATGAGGAAAAAAACATTCGCTCAACTTTATGGGCTAATTACCTGGTTAGTGGAATTTCGCCTTTCAATTTGACAGTGAGATAAAATACAACAATAAAAAAGCGCGAGCGCAGTGAGCGTAAGTGTTTTTGGTTCAATACAGAAAAAATTAAAGTGAAAGGGAAACGAGTTTAGCCATAGCAAGATTTTATTTTTAAAGCTTCCTATCCATACTAATATTACGAATACGACAGTATATCTATTTGCCTATCTATTTGTTACCCTTTCACGGCCCATCTTCTTTACCAAAATTTTGGTACTTACTATTCAGAGGTAACTTGCATCCCAGACATTTTTTTTAGGCGGCTTTTTAGCCCGGAAAATCCCCCACGGAATTTTTAAAAATCTAAATTCATGCAAACGAAATTGCGGGGTTTACACCAAGTAATAGAAATTCAAAGCGCGAGTGAAGTGAGCGCGAAATGTTTGATATATTTCCAAAAAAAAATTGGTAAGCAAATGCAAGAAATAGTGTAAGTATTATTTTAGGCTTAGGTTTTTGACGGCTTCCCAGGCGCAGTCGCCATTTCAAAATTTCTGGTCTGGTGGGAGGCTTCGGTCATGGCTAGTTATATGGTTAGTATGGCCCTAACGGCCAAGAAATTAGACTGCATCATCACTTACCACTAGAAAAGATTAAAGTCACGGGCTAACTTGTATAAAAAAAGGCTTACATCCTCAAACCAAGCCCCGCCGCCTTGGCTACGACCAATATCGAGTGGGTTTTGGCTACGCATTGCCGCAAAAGGAAAATATTCTTTCTACTGGACATAACGTCAGTGTTTGATTTCGCCAGCCAGCTCCTGCTGAATTTGTAAAAAACCGGCCAAGTGCGAGTCAGACCCACGCACCGAGGGTTCCGTATTCGGGTATTTTTTCCGACATTTTACTCGAGAAATCAAAAACTGTTATGCATTAAAAAAATATGCATAAAAATAAATAAAAATCTGTTTTAGAATGAACAGGTAAAGCCCTTTCATATGATAACCCACTTGATATATGTAGTTATCTTACTTTGAAAATTGAAAATACTAATATTTGTTCATGAACACATGACAGACGGATAGAAGGACAAATGGACAGACGGACAGACGGAAAGACTGACAGACTGACAGACAACGAAGTGATCCTATAAGAGTTCTTTTTTGCTTTTGAGTTACGGAACCCTAAAAATATTTAGTTTTATTTGCCCCGTATTTTATTTTCATAATTACAGGTTTCTGTATCCTGAAATACGGGGTAACCAGTAAAATACGGGGCCTCTGGCAACCCTATTCGGAAAACACTGTCACATTCAAGTTAATGTCAAATATTTTGTTTTCAATTACAGAAAGCTGCATCAATCATTATTACAATATTTTCTTTGTTGTGATTGGCTGAATTTTTGAGTTTCAGCCAATAAACAGACTGTTTGCCAATTAAACGTCATAACAATATAAATGCCAGAAAGTTTAACCAAATAAAACAAACTTAATGAGAACCTAGTGAGAATGCAAACGGCACACAATTTATAATACATATTATGTTAGTCGTATATAATAGATATTATAGTAGTCGTTCACTTTGGTAATAGTCAGATTGTCATCAGTAAAATTGATATTGGTCGATGTATCGTAAATTATTGTTTCGGTGACAAATATTTTTATTATCTATTTATCTTTGAACAGAATGGAATAGAATAAAATGGAATGGAATACAATGATAAATTTTTATTCCTGTAAACTTTTAGGTAAACTTCAAAGTGTTTTTGGATGGTCAGAAAAATTTACCACTGGTTCGGAATGCCGTTCCTACGTTTTCTAGGGTTTCGTACCTCAAAATGAAAAACGGAACTCTTATAGGATCACTTTGTTGTCTATCTCTCTGTCTGTCGTGTGTGTCAAGAAAACCTCTAGGGTACTTCCCGTTGACTCAAAACCATGAAATTTGGCAGGTAACCTAAAATTATTTTGCTTTGCATTTGGAAGTAAATTGTTAGCAATAAATCAGAGAGTGACCTGTGATATGGCATTACATACAGTATACATTGTCAAAAATTATAATATTAAAGCTGTGCGTATTGCGTGAGGAATAGGTTGCAAGAGAGTTGCAACTTGCAGGGTTTGATGCATGCGCTATTGCCAGCAAACATGAGACATATTTTTATCTACAGGCAACGTCTGAGTAGGTAACGCATACGTCTAACGCAAGTTGAAATGTACCAGTGTATTTAGTTAGACCTATCGACAAGTTTGGAGTTGGGTGCAGTCTAAATGTGGCCCGTGTGTTTAGACTGTCAGTTTCTGTCAGTTTCACGTGTCGTCCCCCGCACTTCACCACCCCGCTTGCACAAATCGAGACAGCACGAAATTTTCAAGATTTCTGGGTGTAATTTCTGGTTTTCGTAGTTCCCACATAATTATAACAATATAATTTATATAACGATAATTTTTTTACTACATAATATTCATTAAATTTTCTAGGTCTGTGGTTTTTCCAAATTTCATTAAATTGCTTCGTTGTCTAGAAAAACGAGCACAAAGTTGGGCCTTTTTTTAAAGAAAAATACAAATCTTTGAGCCCCTGTAATTTTAAAACTACATATTTTTAGAAAAATCTAAAACACCACAGACACAGATATTAGTTTCTAGACTATGTCTGCAAAATTTCATGGACTTTGGTTGCTTAATATTCAAATGAAATGGGAACTACGATTGTATGGAGTAAGTGACGGAGACAGCCCTGTTAATATTGATTAGTCATAACTTCAACGTTAATTATTCTGACGATGGTCCAACTTTACGGATTTTAGTAAAGTTCTTAAAGCTTTTGTAGATATGTGTATTTTCATTGACCTTATTCGTCAGACTTAAAAATAGCTTCGTTGTGAAAGATCCCCCGCAAATGCTAATGCGTTAAAATGGAAAATAACTGAGTTTTAAAAGTCGTGGAAAACAAACGAAAACTTTTAATTATAAAATAAAAAGCTTCGATTTGCGTCCAACTTTTACAAGGGCTCTACTGGTCTTTTATTTAATTAAGCAAACATTAATTTCTTTTAAAAGTTTAGTTGATTGTTGAGTTGTGACACTTTTAGTAGGTACTTTTGTTCCATGGAAAATATTGTGAAAGAAAATCTATTATTTTGAGTTGTTTTCGTACTGTTTATTTTTACAGTCTTCATCGTCAGTCAAATCCTCGGAAACCGAATTTTTTGCTTCAGCGACTTTTCAAAAGTTGCTTATGTAACCTTTTCCGACAAAGATCTTTTTCTACAAGAAAAATAAACGCAAATACGTACTATGTAAGTAGGGAAATAAAAAGTCAACTTTTTACGTTTTAAGGTAGGGACATATTATTACGTTACACACAGGACAGGATTAGTATTGTGAGAAGTGTAGTGACGATTTCAATAATTGTGTCAGGTCAGATGAGGATAAAATTCAATAAAAATATAAATATTTGCTGAGCATAAATTATTGTTATTGTTTATTTAAATTATAACACCAACAATTATTAATAACCGCAATGCCCACTAAAGTCAGTATATTTCACAGGATTTTACGATGGAAAATAAGTAAGGATTTTTTATAGTAGGTAAAACGAAATGATTGCGCATACCATTTGCCAGGATTAACAAGTGCCTACTCGTAGTGTAATTACCGATCTCATTTTGATATTTATCGATTTTCAATATTGCTTATTAAGCATTCGGAATGTCTAGTATTTAACGAGTACATTGAGTGAATTTTGCATGAAATTAATTTAGTTTTCAGTAACCGTATTTGCATTTTTCCGTTGCTTTGAGTTAGTAAGTAATTAATACTTATGCCTACCTTGGCTAGGTATAAGTATCAATTACTCACTATTAATAATATCCTCTTATTTATTTGAATGCAAAAGAACTTTTCTGTTACCTACGTTGTGTTTATTATTCATAATATTATTTATTACCAAAAATTATTTTCCATTATATTTCCGCATCCATTTATTTTCAAAATAAAACACCTAATTAAAATGAAAGTTATATTCGATTTAATTCAACTGGCTAAAAATTAAAAATTTCATTATATACAACAGTTCCAAGCATCGTAGATTAAATTAGTTGAGCTCTAATCAGTTATGAACTTGTCTTGCAGCCGGGCGGGAGCCTCGGCTTTGTGCCAGGTAGGTAGGTAATAATATTGAAAATTAAAATTCATTTTATTTATTTAACAGAAGGTTTAAATTAAATACAGGTCAGGTAACTGACTTTATTTAAGCCGATATATTCCTTTGTTACGGATTAGGTTGATTTAGTTTAATAACTGTGGTAATCTGGTTGAAGACATCACTCTTAGCGTAGGTAAAATTTAGAGTTCGAAGCTTTTTCAATTTTTTTAATCGGCAACAAGTTAGCCCTTGCCTGCGATGTCACTTGGTGGTGATGATTCAGTCTACGATAGCGGGCTAACTTGGAAGGGGTATGGTAGTTTTTAGGGTCCCCTACCCGATGGGTGCCATCGGAACCTACTAAGACTCCACTGTCTGTCCATTCGTTCGTCTGTCAGCGGGCTGTGTCAAGAGTTGAAATTTTTACACATGTGTATTTCTATTGCCGCTATAACAACAAATAATAAAAATTTAAAAATAGCTGCCATGAAAAAAAAAATTAAGTCTTATTTCTTGTACGATGGTATGGAACCCTTCGTATGTAAGTCCGACTCGCACTTTCTACTCAGTATCGTATTATTATAAAACGCTGAACTCTTTAATCTATGCTAGTAGGTGATAGTTAGCCACAACTAAAACCTTCCATCGACAATTATTTACTGTAATACCTACCTATGCTTTTATTTTCGACCAAAGACCTACTTAATAATAATTGTTGTCAGGCAAAAAAATTGCATTTTTTCCCCCAATCACAACGGTAATTATAATGCAAACATAAGCCATAAAGGTAATTTTAATTAAAATGTTAATGGACCTATCGTATCGGTTGGCATAAGTTTGAAATGAGCTTCGTTACGATGGGAACTGAATTTTAAACTATACAGCGACAGATTTCATTTTGACTTCTTTCGTATATAATATATTAATAATTTAGTGTGCTTTTAAATAAAGTATTCAATTTAAATTAAATATGCAAAGTGGACTAATTTATATAAGTGTTGCTCATGATAATTAGGTATAATCATATAAAATGATATGTTGTCAAATATTTATCAACTTTAAAGAAGAGTATCGAACTAAATCACTTAATTTGCATCGAATCTCTATAGGTATTAGGTAGGTAGGTATACCATTAAAAATTGGATTCGTTTTCTGTTTATTTGTTAGTGCGAGCATTACGCAAAAACCACTGTACGGAAACAGATATTTTCCTAGTATTAACTCTCACTAAAATATAATATAAACTTTATAAAATAGGTTGAAACTATATCCAATCTGAAGTTGCAACATGGCGGTTTACACAGGTCATAGACTAAAGATTAAATGCACAAGTTTAGCTGAGATATAATGTATTTTATATAGATAATATATTTTATAGGTACAATGCGCGATCATACGCCTAGTATTCCGATTGAACTAGATACGTACTACGTACCTATTATTGCGCTACGCTACACTACGCAGACAGTAGGTAAGTTTTAACCAAGGTTCACAAATGGGTTCTGGCGGGATTTTTAGAAAACTAATTTCACACTAACCTATCCCCATACAAATATTATAAGGATATAGGATTTACTTTACATACTTATTACCATCCACAGTTAAAAAGTCAAAATCAAGGGCAAAAACAACCTTTCGAATAATAGATTTTACTTGTCCACATTTTTGTTTTGTCTCCTATTTCACATTAACATTCAGGACATGTTTGTTCAGGTCTAAAAAGCACACTCGATGAGGGTATGGCTATAACAATTTGGCCCTCTAATGCCAAGTTTGAAATCGGTTTAATGTTCTGAATAAGTAAGTATACAGGACAGGATGTCAGGATGTACGACACTTGAAATAACTTAGACCTCTTAGACTTAGAAAAAATTGAATAATAAATGTTATAACTAGCATGACACTATGACTTTGCCCCTGGGCAACTTACGAGTAAGCGGTGATCGCATGATAGAACGAATTTCAAAAAAAAAATGTGCTTAAAAGGAAATTTTCGCAAACTACAGTGTCTAAATTCCAATAACCGGCTCACTTTCATTTCCCAAATAGCTTTCTTATCGTTAAACAATAAATCTGTCGGTTTATCCTCCCAAGCAATCTCTACGTAGAATTAATGATTTATATAAATATACATTATAATTTATTTTTTTGCACCGTAGACAGGGGAAAGAGGTTTTTTCAACTATATAAATATACTACTAGATGAAGTCCGCGACTTCGTCCGCGTGGATTTAGGTTTTTTAAAATCCCGTGGGAACTCTAGTATTTTCCGGCATACAAAGTAGCCTATGTCCTTATTTTATATAATATTATATTAGTTACCTAACTGCTTGAGAAATAAATACTCAAAAAAAAAGTAGTAGGCAATCTTTGTATTTTCTTTAACGCTTTTCTAATAATTTCATAGTATTATTACAGATTTCATTAAAAAAAAATGATTATACAGCACTGAGTTCCGTCCCACGTTTTCATACCATAGGCAAAGTAACCTTAAATACAAGTTAAGTGAAGATTATTTTCTATGGCCCAAATGGCACCATTATGCGCAACAATGACAAAAGTAAAAGTCTAAAGACATTTTCCGCTAAAAGTAGAGGGTCATAAATTGCTGTAGACCCGTATTATGGTTTCCGTAATTGCTACCGACAAAGGCTTTATTTTGACTGCCACGTTTCGCGACTCGAAGGGCGGCCCTAGGGCTATATATTTTCTAGAATTCTTGACCTCATTACGAATTGGTCTCACATAGATCTGTTGGCTTACCCTGTGTCTCAGTGGCTTTGTTATAGTTGTAGATGTAGGTACACTACGACAAGCGGTAACAGGTACTACCTTATGATGGCCAAACCATACATACCTATTACATATCTATCGCAGTATTTTACCAAGTTGCATTACTTATGATAACCTTGGTTAGTTACCGAAGTTAACTAACAAATTAGTACTTTAAATTATAGTCAAACCGGCCGGCTAATAATGCCCAGCAAAAATTAGTCGAACTAAATAACACAGTCACTGAGGTAAGAAATAGGTCTGCTGAAAATGGATGTAATGCAATGCCTTGATTATATAGTTCGGTTTGTTCATTTACGGGTATGTTTGAGTTAACCTACGATTACTTGAAATGAACCATGGCCATAACTTTCTCATTGACCTCATGACCTCATTGACCTCAATATTAAAATTACCTACTTCTGATGATAATAAGCTTCATGTTCTTGTATCATTTTCGGTAAGCTTTCAAAAACAATATTGTCCAGTTTTTGTGTAATGCTAAGGGTTTGCCAGTAATAAAAATCGCAGAATTCAGTTGTCATTGCCATGCCAATGTTAGTTTCTGCAATTTCTAGTTCCTAAGACAAAGTTAAAATTTAACTTGTTGCAAGTGGAACAATGCAAGTGGCTTACCAGAGCTAACTTCTGCAAGTTTTATTACACTTGGCAATCTAAAGTAAATCCATACTTTTCATTTTTAGAATATTATCAATTCCAAGATAAAATCTGTTGTAATTTGTAACTAATTAAGTCTGGTATAACAACGATGTAACTCTCGATCATTGAGAGTTAGAGGATATACCTAACTATACCACTTAGATAT
The DNA here is from genome assembly GCF_905333055.1 of Maniola jurtina. Classification (NCBI taxonomy): domain Eukaryota; kingdom Metazoa; phylum Arthropoda; class Insecta; order Lepidoptera; family Nymphalidae; genus Maniola; species Maniola jurtina. The sequence continues at coordinate 5,720,808 of NC_060044.1, forward strand.
GACTTATTCTAATCTGGTTTAATAGCCTAATGAACGGTTGAAAAATGAACGGTTTTGCGGTTGATTCGGAGTTGAGTACAAGAACTTACCAATTTCTTAGGTTTAGTAAAGGAGAAAAAAATAGAAAATTTTTGATTTTCCCTCTTTATTGGCCTTTACGTTTCGCTTCGGTGTGACTCTAATTTTTAAATCTAGGTTGTAGAGCCTTTTATTTGAAATTCTCTCTGCGGCACTTGACTTTTTCACGAGTCGCCTTAGCTCGGGAAGACAAAGGGGGAAGTAATAATGTCAACCAAAAGAATAGGGGCAGAACAAAACAGGGTGGAGAGGTGTGCCAGGGTTAAGCTATTGTTGCGTTGGAAAAAGACGCGGGACCCACACGTTCCAAGTGCGAACTAAGTGGTTTTATACAACAACTAGCCGATGCCCGCGACTTCGCCCGCGTGGATTTAGGTTTTCTGAAATCCCGTGGGAACTCTTTAATTTTCCGGGATAAAAAGTAGCCTATGTGCTAATCCAGGATATTATCTATCTCCATTCTAAATTTCAGCCAAATCCGTTCAGTAGTTTTTGCGTGAAGGAGTAACAAACATACACACACACACACACACACACACATACAAACTTTCGCCTTTATAATATTAGTGTGATTGTTAAGGTATGAAATAAAAACATTAGCTAAAAAGTAAAAAGTAAAAACATATTGTTTGAAACTAACGACCCGCCCCGGCTCCGCAGGGGTGCAATGTACATACTAATGCGGTGTCAGAATTTTTTTATATTTCAAAAGAATAAGACAGCATTTTCGATAAAAGCTCTCAAGCGGCATGATTTCGTCCGAAATCTTAACAGAGCTCTCTCCGTCACTTACTCCATACAATCGTAGTTCCCATTTCATTTGAATATTAAGCAACCAAAGTCCATGAAATTTTGCAGACATAGTCTAGAAACTAATATCCGTGTCTGTGGTGTTTTAGATTTTTCTAAAAATATGTAGTTTTAAAATTACAGGGGCTCAAAGATTTGTATTTTTCTTTAAAAAAAGGCCCAACTTTGTGCTCGTTTTTCTAGACAACGAAGCAATTTAATGAAATTTGGAAAAACCACAGACCTAGAAAATTTAATGAATATTATGTAGTAAAAAAATTATCGTTATATATTTTATATTGTTATAATTATGTGGGAACTACGAAAACCAGAAATTACACCCAGAAATCTTGAAAATTTCGTGCTGTCTCGATTTGTGCAAGCGGGGTGGTGAAGTGCGGGGGACGACACGTGAAACTGACAGAAACTGACAGTCTAAACACACGGGCCACATTTAGACTGCACCCGACTCCAAACTTGTCGATAGGTCTAACTAAATACACTGGTACATTTCAACTTGCGTTAGACGTATGCGTTACCTACTCAGACGTTGCCTGTAGATAAAAATATGTCTCATGTTTGCTGGCAATAGCGCATGCATCAAACCCTGCAAGTTGCAACTCTCTTGCAACCTATTCCTTACGCAATACGCACAGCTTTAATATTATAATTTTTGACAATGTATATGTGGGCGTGTTTGCTTTATAAAATTATTATATAGAATCTTCTTTAATAATAACCTCTTTCGGTCTAAGATTTTATTCATATATAGAACCTCCTTGTTTAAAAACCTCCACGATCCTAGCGCCGCCTAGTGAGTTTCCTGAAGATCTCTTTTTCATACTGAATTGGCGCCAATACTATAGAATTATTGTCCTAATAGAATTTATAAGTTGATAACTATGACCTTCTGTTGTTTGTTTTGATATTAATTAAATATCTTATTATTCTTAAGATATTTAATATGTTATTTAACTAGATAATTATTTAATTAAGAAATATAGAAAATGTTAATTGACTCCATTTTCGACAAATCACGTTTCGTTGGCCACGCCAGAGGGCGTATCTCGGCGGGAAAAGCTAATTTTTAAAAAGAAGAATGGAAGACTAGACATGTTTCTGAATACTTAATTTTATTAATGTGATTTTAAAGGCTAGAGTGTAAATAATTATCATTGTAACTTGAATTAATGTTTGTTATGATCTATGAATTACAATAATGGCTTTATATTCTGGGATTGTCGCGGACATATACTATATGTAATGCCATATCACAGGTCACTCTCTGATTTATTGCTAACAATTTACTTCCAAATGCAAAGAAATCTAAGTGTGTTGAATTGACACTGCCCAATACCAGGACCTTAAATGACATAAATTCATTGATAAATAATCATATGTTGAAAATAAAGGAGAACCCCGTGTTTCTCGGTATAATGTTAGATGCAAAGCTTCTATGGAACACCCACATATCAACACTTGATGGTAAACTCAGCTCTGCTGCTTACACTGTTAGAAAAATTCGACAGGTACTGACGTGGAAACTGCAAAAATTGTATATTTTGCCTATTTTCACTGTATTATGTCTTACGAACTCTTGCTATGAGATAAAGCGGTAGATATTGAGAAAAAAATGAATTACAGAAAAGGACAGGACGTGCAATTTATAATTTAAAACCGCGCGCTGCCATACAATAAAAATATAAGGAAATAAGTACCTTATCTATTATCTTATAGTAGCTTCTAAATATATTTACAACTAGCTAATGCCCGCAGCTTCGCTCGCGTGGATTTAGGTTTTTAAAAATCCCGATCCTTTCATTTCCCATAACAAAAGTTGCCTCTCCGTAATAGCCCGTCCTCGGGATGCAACTTGTTTCTGTATCACGTAAGAATATTTAAACGGATGATCCTTTTCAAATCTCGAGGGATCACCAGGATTTAGGAATGCAATTTCTTACAGCATCAGGGTTGAGGTCAACGACAAAGTGTTTACTTGGTATAGATACCTTCAATATCAATTAGTAATCGACACTTTTTAAATCCCATTAGCTTTAGTAGTCAGGTCCCCTGCAACATCAGGATTGAGGAGTTGGAATCCAAATTTTTTATTGAACAATGTCGCAAACTTTCTTTATCGATTAAAAAAACTACCCAAAATTACGCAGTTAGGTTACCTGCCAAATTTCATGGTTTTGAGTCAACGGGAAGTACCCTAGAGGTTTTCTTGACACACACGACAGACAGACAGATAGACAACAAAGTGATCCTATAAGAGTTCCGTTTTTCATTTTGAGGTACGAAACCCTAGAAAACGTAGGAACGGCATTCCGAACCAGTGGTAAATTTTTCTGACCATCCAAAAACACTTTGAAGTTTACCTAAAAGTTTACAGGAATAAAAATTTATCATTGTATTCCATTCCATTTCATTCTATTCCATTCTGTTCAAAGATAAATAGATAATAAAAATATTTGTCACCGAAACAATAATTTACGATACATCAACCAATATCAATTTTACTGATGACAATCTGACTATTACCAAAGTGAACGACTACTATAATATCTATTATATACGACTAACATAATATGTATTATAAATTGTGTGCCGTTTGCATTCTCACTAGGTTCTCATTAAGTTTGTTTTATTTGGTTAAACATTCTGGCATTTATATTGTTATGACGTTTAATTGGCAAACAGTCTGTTTATTGGCTGAAACTCAAAAATTCAGCCAATCACAACAAAGAAAATATTGTAATAATGATTGATGCAGCTTTCTGTAATTGAAAACAAAATATTTGACATTAACTTGAATGTGACAGTGTTTTCCGAATAGGGTTGCCAGAGGCCCCGTATTTTACTGATTACCCCGTATTTCAGGATACAGAAACCTGTAATTATGAAAATAAAATACGGGGCAAATAAAACTAAATATTTTTAGGGTTCCGTAACTCAAAAGCAAAAAAGAACTCTTATAGGATCACTTCGTTGTCCGTCAGTCTGTCAGTCTTTCCGTCTGTCCGTCTGTCCATCTGTCCTTCTATCCGTCTGTCATGTGTTTATGAACAAATATTGGTATTTTCAATTTTCAAAGTAAGATAACTACATATATCAAGTGGGTTATCATATGAAAGGGCTTTACCTGTTCATTCTAAAACAGATTTTTCTTTATTTTTATGCATATTTTTTTAATGCATAACAGTTTTTGATTTCTCGAGTAAAATGTCGGAAAAAATACCCGAATACGGAACCCTCGGTGCGTGGGTCTGACTCGCACTTGGCCGGTTTTTTACAAATTCAGCAGGAACTGGCTGGCGAAATCAAACACTGACGTTATGTCCAGTAGAAAGAATATTTTCCTTTTGCGGCAATGCGTAGCCGAAACCCACTCGATATTGATCATGGTCGTAGCCAAGGCGGCGGGGCTTGGTTTGAGGATGTAAGCCTTTTTTTATACAAGTTAGCCCGTGACTTTAATCTTTTCTAGTGGTAAGTGAAGATGCAGTCTAATTTATTGGCCGTTAGGGCCATACTAACCATATAACTAGCCATGACCGAAACCTCCCACCAGACCAGAAATTTAGAAATGGCGATTGCGCCTGGCCAGCCGTCAAAAACCTAAGCCTAAAATAATACTTACACTATTTCTTGCATTTGCTTACCAATTTTTTTTTGGAAATATATCAAACATTTCGCGCTCACTTCACTCGCGCTTTGAATTTCTATTACTTGGTGTAAACCCCGCAATTTCGTTTGCATGAATTTATATTTTTAAAAATTCCGTGGGGGATTTTCCGGGCTAAAAAGCCGCCTAAAAAAAATGTCTGGGATGCAAGTTACCTCTGAATAGTAAGTACCAAAATTTTGGTAAAGAAGATGGGCCGTGAAAGGGTAACAAATAGATAGGCAAATAGATATACTGTCGTATTCGTAATATTAGTATGGATAGGAAGCTTTAAAAATAAAATCTTGCTATGGCTAAACTCGTCTCCCTTTCACTTTAATTTTTTCTGTATTGAACCAAAAACACTTGCGCTCGCGCTTTTTTATTGTTGTATTTTATCTCACTGTCAAATTGAAAGGCGAAATTCCACTAACCAGGTAATTAGCCCATAAAGTTGAGCGAATTTTTTTTTCCTCATGCCAGGATTCAGTTCCGGCCCTGATAAAACCTCTCCCGCAATCGATTCCTGGCTACGGCCATAGTATTGATACTGTGAAGGTGGAATTACAAATTAAATGTAATTTTAAGTTAAAATGAAAAGATTGTATGCATGAAATGTATAACATTTTGCTTTACAAAACTAAGAGTTTTTAAAAGCTATTTAAATAAATAAATCTTTTATTTAAAACCACATTGCAAACACAGTTCACCAATCAAGACACGGCAACATACAGAGAAAAAATACAAAACTTACAAATTAACTGAAATATCTAAATAGGCTTTCCATGCATTTCAGAGAGAACCATTCAAATTTCTTTAAATCTAAACCCCGTATTTTTGATGGTGGTAGCCTGTAAATCAAAAAGAGGCAGGTGGCAACCCTACTTACTTCCTAGACAGAATGAAAAATTGTTTTCATTACTCGGTATGCCTACTGCCATAGTGTGACAGAAAGTGTGACGGTAGTTGTGACCTCTGATTGGCCGACTCTCTTTCACTATTTGCTAAAATTGATGATTGCAACAACAATTTTTTCTTTTTTGTAATCGAAAACAGAACACGGACGTCAAACAGGTTGACTAATTGCAATCATTTCTGACCGGCTAACATTGTTCCGCTAGTGGCTCAAACTCACTGTCGCAGCAAGAACATGGTAAATTCAGCCAATCACAGCAATTTGAATTGGTTATCACAAATGTACCGATCTAGGAACCGAGAATGCACGAACCAGGGCAGATAGAGATAAGAACAATAATATCATACGTAGGAAATCGACGGGGGATCGTTGACAAGGATAGCCTTAAACAATTATCGTTATATTGAACAAATTTTTACTAAATTGCTTTTGAATCGTCAAGTTCTTAAAACCACTGAGACTAGACGCTAAGCCACGGTTCGCTTGCCAGTGACGAAATTTGTGATATGTATCTTCACTCATTACTGTACCTACTGTCAGTGTAAAATTATTTAGAAATTTCCTTTGAGTGTAAGGTAAAAACACTATCTTAAAAAAACACTGACTGGTTCAATCGATGTTACAGTATTTAATTTTAGGCTGCCTTTCTTATAAACTGGACTCATAAATAAAATTTACAACAAACATTTTGAACTAAAAGTAATAAAAAGAAATGCCCAATAAACCTAAAAATGAATTAGCCATAATCCTGCAGAAGGCTGTAAATTGCTCTGAACTGCCAAGTATTTATTGCAGGCTTTTTACCAAATTAAGCCGGGAAGCAATTCGTTATTGTTTTAAAATTCCCTTCATTCGATAAGCTTAAGAACTAACGCAAACGACCGAAGTTTTGTTTGAGACTGATTTGTATCCGATAACGGCCGTATTAAAACGGTGTCCAATTTTTCACCCACTCAACTACTAGAGGATGCCCACGACTTCGTCCGCGTGGATTTACGTTTTTAAAGATCCGTGGAAACTGTTTGATTTTCCGGGATAAAAAATTGACTATGACAATTACATGGAAGCAAGCTACCTCGATTCCAAATTTCATACAAATCGGTTAAGCGGATGGACGTTTAGGAATCCCCTGGGAACTCTTTGATTTTCCGGGATAAAAAGCCTACGTCTGTCTCCGGGATATACGCTACGGCTGTGCCAAATTTCGTCAAAATCGGTTAAACTGTTGGGCTGTGAAAAGGTAGCAGACAGACAGACAAACAGACACACTTTCGCATTTATGATATTAGTATACGTTGTGGATCACGTTTATTCACGTTATGTTTAGTTCTTTTCTCCATCAAAAATGGACATAGGCCTCTTGTCTTCTACAACTTGTCTTGGGCCTGAATCCAGCGGCTCTAACTACTAACTAGGTTAAATTAATAAAAAATCCTGTAAGACGTGATTATTTCATTTACCACACCTACAGTTTATCAATTTTAAAATATATCATTCAAAACGTTGTATTCAAACTTTTGATTTCACGGAAAACCCTTTTATATGTATTATGAAACAACAGAGCGTGTAAGAATGCCGTAAAAAGTGAATTAAAAGTACCTATTGAGAATTACAAAGTGGAGTAAAAATATAGAGTAACAAGTCGGTCAAGGTGACTATGGTTATGATGAAGGTTATGATATTATGTAGAGGACAAATTAATGTCGTAGCCATTTAACATTATTACACTACAGACTGTTAAGAGTCCGCTTTATCGAAGCGATATCGATGGGTGGAGCCTAAAATAGTGCTGTTTCCACAGATGACGGAAACAATGTTACCTGTGCCTCTAGCCGCTTTTCGCTCCGAGAAAGGCCAAGTGAATAGCTTATAATACAAGATTTTTTTAGTCAAAAACGGCAAAGTGAAACGGCAAGAAAAACGGTGAAAATTGCGAATCGACCTTTGGAATTACGCCTATTTTTGGCAAAGGAAAACATTAGGTATTTCACACAAAGTAAAGACATTTAAAATTATTATGAAGTTTCTTATATAGATCAAAGACAGCAAAAAATAGAATAATAGGCATAATACGTTGCTTCGGAAAAGCGCGTAAGAAGTGTACCTTGAAGTTTCTCTAGCGCTCTTCATACAAACATAGTTTTGGTTCTCATTTAAGTACTAACCAATCAAACACATTTTGTAGAAACGTTCTAAAAACGAATACATCTGTGTTTCGTTTGCCAGAAAACACCTACAAGTAGTTTTGAAGTTATATACGGGTTTACAAATGTCAAGGATATAAACTTTGAAACTAAATATTTTAACCGAAACATGCCAACCTGAAAATCCGCAAACCACATACGCAGACACCTATTAGTTTTTAGAACGTATCTTCAAAATTTCATTTGAATGGTTAATATTATTTATCCTTAAAAGTGCCCACACACTTGAACTGAACTGCAGCTCAACTGCGCGTCGCGGCAGCGCCCCGCACGATATTCTCTCCAGCCGCGACGCGCGGCAGTGACGCGCTACGCGGTACGCGCGTCGCGGCTGGTGAGAATATCGTGCGGGGCGCTGCCGCGACTCGCAATTCAGCTGCAGTTCAGTTCGAGTGCGTGGGCACCTTAATGCTTGGACTGATTTGGTTGTAAGTATGGGGTATCGTTAGAATCCTTCTATTATTCGGAGTGTCAATGGCTATAGTAAAAATTCAATATATTCAATTTTGATTTTTTAATCACGACTTGTTCAATACATTTGTATAAATAAATAAAGTGGTTTTTATTACACCGCTGTCAAAACCATAAAGTAGACCATCCATTACTGCACGTGACCGCACAGTTTGTCCCTTTAATCTTAAAACTTTCTTTAAAGCCCTAATGTAAGTCTTGCAGTTTACAATTGTGTGAAAAACTAACTAGACTTCGTAATAAAATTTTGTACCACTGCCGCTATCGAATTTTTGACACTGCACTCAGAACTTAACGCTAAAAAATTCATTATTCTCCCTACAAGAGCCTTATCCAATTTATAAATCATGCGGCGGGCTGTACCAACTTGGTTCTGGTTTGGGAAATTTTTAAAAGGTGAACTGTAATGCATGTTTCACGAATGAAAATTGAATGAGGGGATTTGATTTGAATTATCTATGACTTTCGAAATAATGTATACAGGCTTTCATCTTAACTGTTCAATAAATGGCTTGTTTGTTTTTGGTAGGTTTTTTAACTGTTAAGAAACCCCCGATTTTTGAATCACTCAAGAAGAAATGTAGCTTTTCTTTCAATTTCACTTATTTGTACATTGGTCTCTGAATAAAATGTCTGTAACATAACAATAAAATATTTGAACATTTTACATGCACTGAATCAAAATGTGCTTTTTCGTATTTATCCTAGACTCGTAACCCGCTCCGACTTTGTGCGGGTAGCTTTAAAGGAACTGTTCTATATTATAATACATTGTTTTCATATAAAGTTAACTATTTACGAAGCGCATACCACGAAAGCAAATAAATGAATTGAATTGAATTGAAGCTCTCAGATGAGACGATTCTTTCCGATTTAATTCACAATTATTATTTTACGGCATACCGGTAGCTTAACTTCGAATAATATTCATAAATTATAGCTTATAACTTTTTTAAATAATCCCTTTTTCTATTGGTAAAAACTGTAAGAAAATCCGTACAGGCATACCGGTAGCTTTAGTTTCGAATAATATTCATAAATTATAGCCTATACCTTTTTTAAATAATTCCTTTTTCTAAAAACGGTAAAAACTGTATGAAAATCCGTAATCAGTAGTTTGTGAGATTAGCCCGAACAAACGCGAACTCGGCGCAGAGTTTAATTTTTAAATATGTAGTGATGATAAAGGCTGTTTCTTATATACGAATCCACATTTATCAAGCTGCGTTGGTAGCTACTATCTACTGTATGAATATTTTAAAACCATGCTGGCAACCCTGCGACCTTGGCTAACAAACTACGTATTGCTTTTTCATTGTTCTTTATTGATTTTTTTCTTATGTTGTTGTGTTCCACCCTTAACAATTTACACTAAAATAGACAAAGGTGGGGTAATTTTGTATACTCGTTAACTAGATATACCTACATAATATAGGTAATAGGTATGTAGGTATAATAAGCTATAAGATAAAGCACAAGGGAAATATCCGAAAACCATAAAGTAGTTATAGCACATTAAAATTTGCGATTACAAAATTATATTTAGGTACAGTTAGAGATAATTTAAGTAATACAAAATATAGCAACACAATATGTATCTTTCCAATTTTCGGAACCTTCGGTGCGTGAATCCGACTCGCACTTGGCTAGTTTTATTCATTTGTAGGTAGCTTTAATTTTATTATTGTTGATAAGTACAAAAGGTGTTTGTTGGCAAAATTTCATCAAGAATTTGACATAAGTTATTCGGGATAAAATATTACGAAGCGAGAATAACGGGACGTGCCGTGTAATTAGAAGCTCTTATAAATACCTAAACGCCCACGAAACTACATATTTTATGTGAGTTCTAACTCATAAGCGATAAAGGTTATATTCAAACGTACCATTTTCAGGGTTCAGTATTAGGAAGAAATGAACTGATTTTTTTGGAAAAAGTTTAAAATGTGACAAATAGGACGCAAGCGATAAAAGTGTAGCTTGCGAATATGTCAGATTTTACAAGTGTGAATTAAAAATGTGAACCTCGACAAGTGAAGGTTACAGTAACTAGAAAAGAGCTGATAACTTTCAAACGGCTAAACCGATTTTCTTGGATTATAGCTAAGAACACTCTCGATCAAGCCACCTTTCAAACAAAAAAAAACTAAATTAAAATCGGTTCATTAGTTTAGGAGCTACGATGCCACAGACAGATACACAGAGACACACGTCAAACTTATAACACCCCTCTTTTTGGGTCGGGGGTTAAAAATTACTTTACTCTCTTCTGGTATTATAGTGGATACGTAAGGTTACCTACTTATTGTTCTTTTTGCCTCGTAAGCAAATGGTTTTGATGCTAAAGCTAACTTTACAAGAAACAGTTTTAAATACTTAAACCATAAATAAATAGGCAGGTAAAGCTTAATTTTATACGGAATCTTAGGCATACATCATACTCTCTGCCACCTTACAAATTTTTGGTCGTTACTCGTTTTATACGCAGCTAGGAAAATTAATTGACAAAGTTTGCTTCGTCGACACGTAACACGACGTTCTAAATATTCATTACAACGTAAATTTACCGGTCTTGTAATAAGAAAACCAACCATTTTATTCAAACACTAGTGGACGCCCACTGTTTCGCTCGGTAAAAATATAAGTCCTTTTTGTTCCCAATTTAATTTTCTAATATCCTCATAATTAATTGCAAAACAAACCCGTGGGAATTCCATAAAACTGAACTTTTCTTTTTAAAATTGTGTTAAAAAGTAAAATGCACTTTATTGTACCTACACCATAAAAAAAAAAGATTCCGACGAATTGAGAACCTCCTCCTTTTTTGGAAGTCGGTTAAAAAGATGTGTGTGGTGCATGCGTTATACCCACAAATGGATTTCAATACGGCAAGTAGCTTTATTGCTAAAATAGCACTCTCTTCCAGACAACCCAGAAGAAAGCGGAAGGCATGTATCGAATTTTAAACTGGGTTGAAATTAATTATTATTAAACGTTTTTTTTTCTAAATGAAACCTATACTAAAATGAAAGGAGTACTAGAGTGCATTTTTACAAGGCACCACAACCACATAGTACCAATAGGCCATCTGAATAAATTATAGAGAATCTTATATTTTTTGTTCTGTGGAATTTCTTAAGAAATCTTTCATTTGGAAGAATCTTTGGACCTAAGCTACTTCATTGCAGATTGGCAGGATTAATAGTGCTCAAGCAGCTCAGTTGGAATGGAACTTTACTTAAGTACTTTTTATTTTAAGACGATTTAACTTTTTCCTATTACAGAGTGATATCGCTATTTAAATCACCTATTATATATTTTGTACGTATTATTTTTTTGGTTTTAAAGGGCATTAAAGTATTTTTGCATAAGCTACCTACCGTGTGCTAAGTTATATAATAAAATAATAACAATGGATGCGATTTGCGGAAAAATATAATAATTATTATTTATGTATCTATTAAGTACCTTAATAATAATTAATATAAGGTATTTAACGAATTTAACCATGTTCAGTAGAGTTTAAGTAGGCTTATATTTATTGTAGGCGTCTATTCATTAAACATTCTCAAGGGTATACCACCTACCTACTACCTCTGTTATTAAAACATTTCAGTTTCAAAACTCATCATAATTTTGTTTTCGTAGGATACCCACCTTAAAATTTTGAACATATTTCTCGTAAATATCATAAACTAGACTAACAAACCCATGGGAACTCTTTGATTTTCCGGAATAAAAAAAAGGCTTTTTCCTTCCTCTTCCTCTGGCCTTCCTTGGATGCACACCGGGCTATCTCTATACCAAATTTCATCGTAATCGGCTAAATGGATGGACAGACAGGCAGAGAGACACTTTCATAATATTCAAGACATTTTATAATATTAGGTACATATTTATTAAGTAGATATGGATAACTTATGAGAGTGCTCAGTCTAGGTACTTTGCAAATTGCAATGTCTCTTTTTTTGTGATTTTAAAGGTAATAAACAAACTGACAAACATTAATTTTTATGTATAAGAAGTTAATCCCTTTATAGTACGAACCTTTAGGTTTTCAAATAATATATTATTTAAAATTGAAAAATAAAAATGGAAAAAGCCATTTCTGCTGATCATTCTTTCTTGACGTCTCAAGATATTGATGAGACGTAATATTTTTTCTTGCGTGTCAGCGCTGCCCGGTAACGTAAATGGAATGAACATAAATGATAGGAAACAGTCTTTTTGAATAGGAAAAACTTCAAGAACTTAAACACGGCTAGTATATTTGAAAATCTCTCGAATAATTCTCAGGAGTATCTAAATCCATACTTAATAGAGTATTTATTATACGAGTAGGTCTATGACTTAACATTATAAATGCAAAAGTGTGTCTGTCCGTCTGTCTGCTACCTTTTTACGGCCCAGCAGTTTAATCGATTTTGATGTTTGGTTCAGAGTTAGCTTACATCCCGGGAAAGGACATGGCTACTTTAATCACGGAAAATCAAAGAGTTCTTACGGGATTTTTTAAATACCTAAACCCACGCAGACGAAGTCGCGGGCATCATCTAGTTCTATAAGTACTAATATTATAAAGAGGTAAAGTTTGTAAATTTGTTTGTAAAAAAAATCTCTGGAACTGTTGAACCTATTTACTACTAACTACATATTTTGAAAATTCTCCACCAGTAGAAAGCTATAAGAACATTATTTCTGAGTGACTGATTTTTGAATTGGCATTGATCTGGTATTGCGGAAGGCTTCGGTTTTGTAACTAATTATCACCCTACCGTAAACGCTATGACACCAAGCGACAGTCTTGCATGAATCTTCATCCAAGGTTACAAGTTTGAAGCCACGTAGAAAACTTAGGGGAAGCTCTAATAAAACCGCCATATGTACTCCTTCCAGGTTAGACCGCTTTCATCTAGACTATACATCATCACTTATTAGAATACCAATTACCAGGTGAGATCGCAGTCAGAACTTCTTGTATCTGAATTAAAAATTAAAAAGAACGTATCGTAGGGTAGGGAGTTGCATAATGTGTTTCCACCATTATCATTATGGTATATCACATTAAACCGCCAACCAAGTGAATAAAAGCTCTATTTTTCATCAGCCTGCCTCACCCAGTTTTTCAAAATATAATGGCTGATATGCTTACTTACCTGTAAGGTTGACTTACAAATAAATTCAGTGACAAGTGTAAATTAAAAATTTATAACACCCCCGACGATCCAAAGTATTTGAATTTTCCAAAACATCATTTTCAAATAAATAATTATGTATTTAGGCAACGTCCATCTTGACAGCTTGACATTTGTCTATTGACATAATATTATGAACCTAACGGTTATCTAACCTTCTTTATCACAAGAAAACTAGAAAAGAGCTGATAACTCTTAAACGGCTGAACCAATTTTTTTGGATTATAGCTAAGAACACTCTCGATCAAGCCACCTTTCAAACAAAAAAAACTAAATTAAAATCGGTTCATTCGTTTAGGCGCTACGATGCCACAGACAGATACACAGATACACAGATACACAGATACACAGATACACAGATACACAGACACACAGATACACAGATACACAGATACACACGTCAAACTTATAACACCCCTCTTTTTGGGTCGGGGGTTAATAAAATGGTACATGCATTGACAAGGCTTAATAACGATTGCAAAATATTTATATTCAAGACCTCTTGAAGAACAAAGATAGTTATTCTAAAATAAAACTTAACACCTAAGCTATATGTCTAAAAATTTGAGTATTTTGAAATAAGGACCATTGTGAGACCAATGTGCCTTGCCGCACCTACGTTGTGATTTATTCGCTTTTTGGTGTGGTCCATTTTCAGTAAATAAGCGATTATGTATTACTAGCTGATACCCACGACTTCGTTCGCGTGGATGTAGGTTTTTAAAATTCCCGTGGGAACTCTTTGATTTTCCGGGATAAAAAGTAGCCTATGTGCTAATCCAGGGTATAATCTATCTCCATTCTAAATTTCAGCCCAATCCGTCCAGTAGTTTTTGCGTGAAGGAGTAACAAACATACACACACACACACACACACACACACACACACACACACACACACACACACACACACACACACACACACACACACACACACACACACACACACACACACACACACACACACACACACACACACACACACACACACACACACACACACACACACACACACACACACACACACACACACACACACACACACACACACACACACACACACACACACACACACACACACACACACACACACACACACACACACACACACACACACACACACACACACACACACACACACACACACACACACACACACACACACACACACACACACACACACACACACACACACACACACACACACACACACACACACACACACACACACACACACACACACACACACACACACACACACACACACACACACACACACACACACACACACACACACACACACACACACACACACACACACACACACACACACACACACACACACACACACACACACACACACACACACACACACACACACACACACACACACACACACACACACACACACACACACACACACACACACACACACACACACACACACACACACACACACACACACACACACACACACACACACACACACACACACACACACACACACACACACACACACACACACACACACACACACACACACACACACACACACACACACACACACACACACACACACACACACACACACACACACACACACACACACACACACACACACACACACACACACACACACACACACACACACACACACACACACACACACACACACACACACACACACACACACACACACACACACACACACACACACACACACACACACACACACACACACACACACACACACACACACTTTCTCCTTTATAATATTATTAGTGTGATAAGTGTGATTCTCTAGGTAACATCTAATATCCAATTATTGCTTTACCACCCTTAAGTTGAATGTCGTATCTACATCTTATGACTGCAAGTTCAATTTTTTTTACTCACTATACCTAAGCACATGCTTGACCACAATCACACCTGATGGAAAGTAATGATGTGGCCCAAGGTCTATTTTCGCTTACATGACCTAATTATTACGATCTTGTTATAATAATGATTTACCTACTGGAAGTTGTTAAAAATGGTTAAGTATTTTTGTGTTTGACTATACATCCATACACAATATAATATATAATCTATTCATGTTTTCATGTTAATCATTTATGAAATAGGGATAGCTCACAGAAATCAAACAATGTATGTATGTAAGGCTAGGGTCTTCAAATATCACCTTCTGTAAAATTTTAGATAGATTTTGGTTTAACTTACATATAAGAATGTGCATATTTTGTGTTCAGAAATAGATTTTATAATTTCTGGGAAAAGTCGGATCTGTGATTTGGGCAAAGCTTGGCCTTTATATATTTCATTTCTAGTCTATTTCGATCAGACCGCCTTTTGTACCTACATTTTAAGTTTTTTTTTTTGTAACCTGTCATTTGTGTTTTGTGACGCAATAAAGTGTATGCATACATACATACATACATACATATTTTCATATTAATATCATCTACCTACGCGTAGGATTACGAAAGTCCCCACGTAAGCTTAGCAGCTAACGACCGTGCCCATTATTTAATCCCATGAAAGAAAGTACCACACATATTTTATTTAATTGTTGAATATCCGGCATGGTTGCAATTTTTATATCATTTTTTTGTAATTTGTTTTAACAACTCGCGCACAACCTGTTGTAGGTTGATGGTACTGGTAACAGAAACCTTTACGCAAGTGTCAACAGTAACTGTACAATATAATAATGAAATAAGAACATTATTTATTATGTAAAAGATTTTTTCCTAAATATACTATATGTTTTAACGCTATTAACTTTTATCTTACAGCTAGCATAACCTTGTCATAAGGGCGAGCACACACGGAGCATGTTTTATTTAACGCTCGCTAGAATCCCTTAGCTCCTTCGTTTACACTCTTGTATGCGGAATAGCTTTAATTACATCTGAAACGGCCTTTTACATAATGTACCTATATACTTCACTCGACCTTTTATTAAATTTTGCGTTTATTTTGTGACTTGAATTACTCGTTCACAACGGTTATTTATGTTTTGCTTTGTTCGTATGTTAATTTAATAAAATGAAATTGTTTATTGTTGAAGCTGCCTACGTCCTTTTATAAACACTCACCTAAGTAGGTATGTGTAAAATTTCATACATCGTTTTCTTTAGTGCTCTTATAAAACGTTTACGTAATAGTTTGTCTCTTTTTATTTTTATTAGCTCATTCACGCAAAGATGTTATAAATCTTCAGATAGGCAAAGCTCATACTAATCTGTTTTCAACCTCCGACCCAAAAAGAGGGGTGTTATAAGTTTAACGTGTGTATCGGTGTATCTGTGTATCTGTCTATGGCATCGTAGCGCCTAAACGAATGAACCGATTTTAATTTAGTTTTTTTTTTTTGTTTGAAAGGTGGGTTGATCGAGTGTTCTTAGCTATCATCTAAGAAAATCGGTTCAGCCGTTTGAAAGTTATCAGCTTTTTTCTAGTTACTGTAACCTTCACTTGTCGGGGAGTGTTATAAATTTTTAATTTACACTTGTGAAAAGAGAAGACAATTTCGTTCCACAAGCGTACACATATTATAACATAATATCTAATACATGACACTTATGCGTAGTGACACAAACTAAGTTTACGACAGGATGCGATGACGACCGGGGTGGGGCCGCCTCGCACACCCGTGACCCGTGAGTCATACCCCGTCTCATACCCCAATTGCCATCTCAACCTGTCGCGTACTATACATACTTAGGTACTCTATTAGCGCGTTATAGCGCGTCGACTTCAGGACGAAGTTGGGAACGCCCTATAATAGTAGTCTCCTATACCTCGTTGCCAACTTCGTCCTACGGTACATTTTCAACTCAATTTAGTTTTTAACCCCCGACCCAAAAAGAGGGGTGTTATAAGTTTGACGTGTGTATCTGTGTATCTGTGTGTCTATGTATCTGTGTATCTGTGTATCTGTGTATCAGTGTATCTGTGTATCTGTCTGTGGCATCGTAGCGCCTAAACGAATGAACCGATTTTAATTTAGTTTTTTTTGTTTGAAAGGTGGCTTGATCGAGAGTGTTCTTAGCTATAATCTAAAAAAATTGGTTCAGCCGTTTAAGAGTTATCAGCTCTTTTCTAGTTTTTTTGTAAAAAAGAAGGTTAGATAACCCTTAGGTTCATAATATTATGTCAATAGACAAATGTCAATCTGTCAAGATGGACGTTGCCTAAATACATAATTATTTATTTGAAAATGATGTTTTGGAAATTTCAGATACTTTGGATCGTCGGGGGTATTATAAATTTTTAATTTACACTTGTATAGAGTTATGACAGCTATCAATTAGAAGGAAAAGTTAATTGTTTACGAAAGTTCAAAGGCAATGTGGATGACAGATTTGGTCATGGCACCTGTTGGAGAGCGTAAAATATCTTGATGCCAGCATCAATTAATTAGTTATTAACTATATTAACTTTGACTAAACAAAATGTAGGTAGAGACCTGTTTTACTTATACATTTTTGAAAATAAACTAGAAATTTTGATCAATCTGCAACTGGCATCGGCTTTGAACACGTGTTTAAACATTTTTAAGGAGGTATCTGTAGCTTTAGTTGACCAAAGTTTTGATTAAAGTTACAAAGTAGTATTTAAGAGTCACTATGCTTTCGAAATGCTAAAATTTATGTCTCGTAATTTTTAGGGTTCCGTACCAATAAGTGCCAACAGGACTCTATTATTAAGACTCCGCAGTCCGTCCATCCGTCCGTCTGCCACGATAAAAATAAAAACTGTTATTTTTTGAACGAAGGTACGGAATCCTTCGTGTGCGAGTCCGATTCGCACTTGACCGATTTTCCTTTTTTTATGTAATGACCACCATTTTTTGAAGAAAGCTCATAGGGGTCAAAAGGTGCGCAAACCCGGTGCGAATATCTATCTGTCTGTAGTCTGTATCGCTACGTATAATATGATGGTGGCTGTATCGTATAATATGTCACACACACAAGCATACGAATTTTTCTTCACTTTTTAAAATCCAATTATATTGAGCTATATCCAATAATAATAATTATGAGCTATATCCAATAATGAGCTTTGCCAAAAAGGAGTTTTAGACTAATATCTTTGGTCCGTCCATTTAAAATATTTAAAAACTCATTTGTCAAATTCGGAAGGTAGGTAGGTCACGACGTGACTTCGAGTGGCGCAAACCACAAATAGCTCCGGAGTGAGTTTAGAGTCTGAGGCGTCAGTTCTACTCTAGCGAGCAATTAATTTGTCTCAGCGTACCTACCTTTGAAGTGGCAGCTGCTCTCAAAGTGGTTAGCAAATTTTCAACTGTGGTAAACATATGGAATGGACGCTAATTGACCCTAAAACTTTGACAAACTCTAATGACTCGAGCGACGCTGCAATTTGAGAACTTTACTTGAGCATCGAGCATGCAATTTGGTATTAAAATCAAAGATGTATTAACGTCATTTTATAAGTGATAGATAGGACAAATTCAGAAGCTACGAAAAAGGAGCCATCCGAGCTCTTCTAATGTCAATCGGATCTCCAATGCAAAAGTGTCAAGTTCATTTTCGATAACTACTACCCTTATTAAATAGTATTGTATCAACCACACTACTTTTTACATAAATCCTTGCGAATTTGAGATATAAAATAAGAACAATCTAGCCGTACTCCTAAATACGAGTGGGCATAGCTAGATAATAAATGCGAATTAGATGTCTTGAAAGCAAGCGTAGGAGTTGTAATTGATCCCAATTTAAATGGCATTCCATCTTAGGAAGATCCCACATCGCTTTAATTTAATTAATTGAACCAAATCAAATCATTTTGGTTTGATTGCTTTGTAAAGTAAGTCGTCAAGAGTCTCCCCTACGGTAATGAAGCTACCATCTGTTCGGAAAGATAAGTTAGAGGGTTCCGTATCTCCAGAATAAAAGGAACCCTTAAAGGATCACTTCGTTGTCGGTCAAAACCCGTCAAAAAAATCAAACCTAAAATGTACCTACTTCCCGTTGACCTATAGAATCATGTAATTTGGCACTGTAGCACAAGTAAAGGGAAATATCCGAAAACCGTGAATTGGTGGTTACCCGGTTACATTACAAAAAAGTGTTATTTTTTCTACGATAGTACGGAACCCTTCGTGTGCGAGTCCGGCTCGCACTTGGCCGGTTTTTTGTTGAGTAAAATAAGTAATAAGCAACAAATTACATTCGAAATTTTAGTTAATTGGAGTTTGTGTAAAATATGGCTGGAAGAATATCGTGATAGGGCTAATCACTAGTTAAGTAGTTACCGATAATGTTACACTTAAATGCGAACATGTTTGTTTGTTGGTTTGTTATTCAATCATGCCGCAACGGAGCAACGCGAACGGATCGACGTGATTTTCTGAATCGATATTGTTAAAGACAAAAAGAGGAACACTTTTTATACCGGAAAACCATCCACCCACCATAGTTCTGTTCTAAATTTTACAGTACTATTACTAGCCTTTTAGAACCTAAAAAAATATAACTTACATGTATTTCATTGGTATTTAAGTTTTCAGATCTATGTAAATACCTACTAATTATTGTAAAGACATTTAATTCTTTTGTGGGGTGATAAGTACTTTTTAATTCGAATAATAACATCTGCAGAGACCTTTATAACGGCAATAAAACCTCGTTATGGAATTCTTTAGCAAGCGTTAACGAGATACCTTAAGGCACATTAAGATCTTCTCAACTCGCAATGAAATGGTGGCTTTTTAATTACATTAATGTTACTTTAATTAAAATGTCTTGTACGTTATAGGGCATTAAAAAATCTACTTATAAAATGATTGAGGATTAATTTACGTTGATTAGGGAGCTTTACCGCGAAAGCGACTTTGTGAAAGATGACTCTATTTTTTTTTTTCAACTAAAAAGAAAAGAAATTGGTAAATCTGCTCATAAAATAAATTAGGTGTAAGTTATCTTATTTAAGTAAGTTTTTTGTAGGCACGCTCTTAAAACTAATATCTGTGTTTGTGGTGTGGTAGGTCATAAATCATAATATTCAACTTCAAGATAGGTGTATACCTATTAAGAATCACGTGATCGTGATCGGAAGACACTTAGCTTATATGGAAATATGGAGTAAGAGCCCGCGAGGGCAAGACTTTCGTTATTTTATAAAAGCTGAAAGTTTCTCTGCGTATTGTCCACAACACAAGGAAGAACGATCAGTGACTATAAAGTTTGGATCATGGTGACTTTGGGAGATAACAGGTAACACAGGTGTAAAAAAATCTTACTTCAAAGTATAAGTAAAGTGTATTTTTTTAATATTTTCTGCCACATGCAACCTCCTGCCAGAAGAACACAAGCTATCGGTTCAAATCGGTTAAATAGATGGGCCGTGAAATGGTAGCAAACAGACAAATATAAATAAAGACAGACACACTTTCGCTGTTTTCGCTATTAAGATATTGATACGGTTTTATATGGATTACTTACTGCCGCATTTTGCAACCAATTTGATTCTGCTTCTGCGAGATGTTTCTTTTTTATTGTGTATCATAATCATAATCATATTCTTTATATGCTTGAGTACAGGTACGAAAGGTGACTATAAAATAACGATCAAAATAAAATCCTGATATCAACCCTATTCAAAATTATTATTAAAAATGTACTCGTGTGAAAGTATCGCCTCTATAAAATTGAACCGATAAACAACAAACCTTTTATTTGCATTCTCATACAAAATGATGTCGCATGTGAGACCGTAATTCAAAGGCACCGCGCCTGCATTATTTTGTCGTTAACCTATTTCTCTTTCTTTACATTATACACCTACATAGTCTGTACTCACCTACTTTATGGTCAACTTTCATAAAGCCTGACTTTTCCTAATGTCTTAGCGCTATAGTGGAATTTTACGTGAATAAAAATAATTAATATAATAATATTATTATACGCTTGAATTTTATACTTACTAATCACACTATCACACTAATAATTATTTCTAAAGGCGAAAGTTTGTGTGTATGTGTGTGTGTGTGTATGTTTGTTACTCCTTCACGCAAAAAATACTAGACGGTTTTTGGCTGAAATTTGTAATGGAGATAGATAATATCCTGGATTAGCACATAGGCTACTTTTTATCCCGGAAAATGAAAGAGTTCCCACGGGATTTCATGACAATCCTAAATCCACGTGGACGAAGTTGCGGGCATCAGCTAGGAATATTACAAATAAATAATTAATAATATCTAGTATGGAGGTGATGCCTTGTGGTTAAGACATCGGCTGCTTATTCGGAGGGTCAGGGGTTCGATCCCGAGCACGCATCTTCGAATCGATCAAAACCATCTTTGAATTATTGCCTTTCTAATGAAACCGGTTTGGGGCACATATGGTTCCAAAGTCTATAACGGGCACAGGCAGAAACATTTTTTGTGTAAGTATTAGGATTGCATAATTCAGGCCTTTCAAATTGCTTAGCATGGGTAGGTCCTCTGGGAGCTACAAATCTCAATTGGACTTTGCTTATCAAACCATTGTCCATGCGACCCGTCGTCTCATCTGCTAATGGAATGTTCCATACATTATTCCAGGCTGGCGTAGATTGGTTCAGCGTTTATGAAAAATTCATCAGTTAAGCAACGTTGACATTAATCGATAACTAAAGGGATGGACGTGTCGGCACTAATTTATTCCATTACTCACACTTCGTGCCATTCGTGCCTCATAGAGTATGCTAAGACTTTGTTCCTATCCTATACCTATTCGATAAGTGGAAAATAATTGTTCTATAGGTTTGTATAATGGTTCAGTTTGAAAAATAGAGTATCAGACTACTAAGTCACTTGAGCAGAATTTAAAAGGAACTGGTATAAAAAGTCTCAATAGCCAAAAATAGCCTTTGAATAATCAAAGCTGCCAAGAGGAAATAACAATAATAATACATACCAACAAATCTATCTAAATATATAAAAAGAAAAATCTTCACTGAACGACTCGACTCGTCAACGCCCAATTCAAGCCTTTCGGCCCTTTTTTTTTTTTATTACGGCCTGAAATTTTGCAGGGAGTTTCGCTTTATAATGTAGACAAGGAATAAGGCTCAGGTTTTTGTAGACTAATCCCCCGGGATCGAATCTAGTTTACATGTAATTTCCGACCTTGATTTACCTACCTCCAATTTGCCTTAGGATATACCGTGCTTAGGTGTAAGACACGCTGTTTCTTAAAGAATTTCTTACCTTCAATTTAAGAGTATCTTTTAGGCAAGCGTGTTCCCATCTTAGACTGCATCATCACTTGCCAGCACGTCTGAATGCAGCCAAGTGCCAGTCTTTAAATTAAAAAATAAGTATTAAACAAAGTAAACCTGTACTGCAATTTGTACTGCTTCTGTTCCGTCCTAGATTTCGGCTATAAATTGCTCAGATGCATGCGCTTAACATTCATTATTTACGCCGACCTCGGCCATATGCGACATAACATGTGGTCCCACATATTTTTGAGTTACATATTCTCGACAATACGTTACTGGAACGGACGCTATCAACAAGTGTCCGGATTTACATAAATTCGGCGACCGACAATCTTAATTCTTCCGTTTTATGGCGCCGAGGAGAAAAGCTGGTGAACTTGTGACCCACTAGTATAAATCGCAAACGCCATTTATAGGCATAATCTTGAATTCGATATTACCTACTTGCTTTTTATCGAATATCTTCATCCCTGTACCTTTTCTTGTGTACTATCACTATAGTTCCTACATCTACACATATAATACGATTTTAGTCTTCATTCCGTGTACGCATGGCTAGATTTGTTTGAATTTTTTTAATTTTATATTCACTATAGGCAAGCGCTTGACCACAATCACACCTGATGGAAAGTGATAATGTAGCCTATAAATGGGACACGTTTACCTCGGAGATGCCTATTCTCTCTTATTTAAAGTAGATCCTTCCGAGGCTTGTGGAGGATAGGTACTCTTACAATTCAAGTGTCTAAACTTTTGAGGTACCTATCCTAAAATAAGAGTCAATAAGCTTCTTCCTGTCACCGCGTCCCGTATTAGCTAACATCATCACTTTCTACCAGGACTTTAGTAAGGTCAAGCGTGTTCCTAAAAAGGTTAAAAAAAATTACGGCACTAGTGCAATAATTTTTCTTTGCCTAGGCAGGTAATCGAGGTATGAGGCGGGGGGACGCCCCGTACATCAGTACGTCACCCACCGGGATTGTACAGGTATGCGGGGCGTCACCACCCCGATTGCCATGTCGACCTGTCGCGAACTATACCTACGTGTCAGAAATTAGAAGTAGGTAATAGACGGATTTCAGTGAATTTAAATTCTACTTCTTAGTAAGAAATGGAGACCAAAAACCGCTTTATATAAATAGGATCAACGTTGAAACAATAGTAGCACTGAATTGTAGAAAGCAAAGCCAACATTTTAGCTTTCAGGCTATCGTTGTCCCACACTCATATTTCCAGCTTCCACTAATCCCGAACGAATGTGCACTTCGTGCAAGCAAAGACAGATGGCATATTTTGAATCAGAGGTCGGGAAAGCGTATAAGGATTGTGCTAAAAGTATTTTCAACTCGTGGATTTAGCTATGTGGGAAATTATTTTACTTTTGATCGTAGAGTATTTTGTTTGAATCTTTATTTGTAACCGTAATAATTAAAACCTGTTGTTTGTGACCCTTAATGCCTATTTGCTTATTAGTCGACGACTTGAAAAATACAAATTACATTTTTGAATTGTATGTAATTGTATGTTAAATTGCAAGTTAAAAAAAACTTGGTTGATGAAACAATTAGTCACTAATTAATTAAATGATTTGCGAACACCTACGAGTATTTTGTGCCAAGTCCGTATAGCTTTATATTGTCGTCGCCTCTTGGAAAGGGATTGTAATATTCTTGGTACGAAATCACTTTAATTTATTTATATCAAATTAAGTCCATTGTTAGGTTCTTTGAAAGAGAAATTACTGAAAAACATAGTCAATTACTTAACTAATATCAATCACCAAGTTTTTCGAAATTGTTTTAACTGAGATTAGATTTGTCTTTTTTATAACATAATGATTTTCATAAACTTTTCGAATACCATTAGCTATATCAGACGAAAATGTTTGGACTGTTATAACTTGGAAAACTGAATAATTCATAATAATGGACAGGTTTATTAAGAGAAAAATGAATTCAATTTCGGAGTTATTTCAATAAACTTTATTAATTTATTCTGTACCTTAGTCATCAATTAATGGATTTTTGTGGTGGTTAATTGTTGAGATACTTTTCTTACTGTCTACGTTTTTTCTCTGTTAATAAAGAGCTTAGTATAAGCCTTGTTGATTTTAAAAAATGTTGGTTATTTATTTTAGTAAGCTTAATAAATAAAGCACACTAACCTTCAGTATTATACTATACCATCAAAAATACAGCGAAGAATCCCAAGTCTAAAACTCTTCTTTAAATCTCTTCTTTTGTCTTCTTTTTCTTGCCCGTATCCAGCGCCATAATCTTCTATCTTGGGTTCCTAATAATATCCTGGATTAGCACATAGGTTACTTTTTATCCCGGAAAATCAAAGAGTTCCCACGGGATTTCAAAAAACCTTAATCCACGCGGGCAAAGTCGCGGGCATCGGCTAGTATTTAGTAAGTACCTTTTATACTGAGATCTCATAGCTTCTTCGCATTGTATGCCTGCAGTACTATTTAATGAATATATTTTAAAGTACTTTTTTATTGAAAATCTTAAAGCTAGCCTTTTTTAATTACTGCACAAACATGGCCGCGTGAAATGGTGCCAAAAATACTGACTGCATTTCCGCGCTAGACAGTCAGCTGCAGTGAAATGTCTAGTAATTTTTTTTTGCATTTAGACTCCATGGCCCTAGGGTCACCACTTGCCGGAACAAAAGTATAATTTTCGATAAGAGAGGCATACTTACACCGCTTACCGGTTTCAGCCAAAAGTAATTTTAAAGTGTAATATCTTTTGTCCACAGTTGGGGGAAGGGGTGGAGCTGACGCTGGGCGAACTGCGGGCGATGGCGCTCCGACAGCAGCAGCAGATCGACACCCAGCACCAGCTGCTGTGCGCCAAGGAGCAGCGGCTGCGGTACTTGAAGCAGCAGGAGGCAAGGCAACATCAGGTTAAATGCTTTTTTTAATAAAAATTGCTAGCAAAAGGGCAGGCGGGTCGCCTGATGTTAAGTGATTACCGCCGCCCATGAACATTGGTAGCTACCTGGTACCTGAGGAAACCTGGTACCTGGTTGGTACCTGAGGAAATGCTAATGCATTACCGGCCTTCATGGAATTTGTTGGTCCGCCCCTTGAATAACCCCATACTGTAATCTAGTGGAAACACCGACGAAGGAAGTTGATTCCAGTTTGCATGTGCGTGAAATGTGTGAAATACCCGTGTCTACTGTGTGTTAGTCATGGTACTCGTATGTCAGTTCTAGAGCTTTGAAAAACAGAGGAATATAAGAATAATACTTACTTGAAATCAAGTTTTAAAATAAGTCGAATTACTGCCACTGTATCTAAAGGTATAAAAAACTAACCCGCCCCGGCTTCGCACGGGTGGACATTTATTTTTCGGGATAAAATATAGCCTATACGGATTCGGAAGAATCCCTCTAAGTAATGGTAAAAGAAATTTTGAAATCGGTCCAGTAGTTTTTGAGCCTATTCAATACAAACATACAAAAATACAAAGTTTTCCTCTTTATAATATTAGTATAGATATGCACTAATATTTATAGAACTCGCAGAGAGAAATATCAGGGGTTTTGTATTTTTACTGAAAAAAAAAAGAAGCAAACGAAAACTAGTCTCTACCCTCTCCGCTGGGAATTCGAAACAAAGCAGAAATACTAAGAGTAGGTACGGATTTTCAATTTTGATTACTCTTGGGAGTCATCCCATTACTCTGGCGTCTCGAATCAGAGTCATTTGCTAACTTAGATGAGGGCTACGAGGGAAGTTGTGATAATCACATTGCGATAGTCGCAATTGTTGTAACTGACCTCATTTATGGTATTCTTGCTGCAGCAGTGCCTTTTATATAATAGTGAAAGAGTGACATTGGTGACAGCAAATGAGATGTGATTGCGATATTAACTCTGTGTCAAACTTAGTACTAGGCCTACAATTTTGAGGCTTTTATTGAGGTTTGAGGCTTGTAGGCCTCTCATGTTGTGCTTTACATACTTATTCTGTTTATAGAAAGTTACAATTTTTATCGGTCATAATTATATCGGTCGGTTAGTCACCTGTTCCTTTTTTTAATGAACATAAGGCAGTAGACATCTTGAAGTTGACTTAAATTCTCCTTATCGCTCAACTGATCGTAGACATAAGTACGACAACTTTATCAGTGCAACGGTGGTTTTGAACCGTCGTCGCGTCTTGTCGATTTTTCCGATTTGAGTCCACTTCTTCACAGTTATTTACGGTTGATTTTTTCGGATATCAGTCCTGTACTTGGCCGTTGAGCTATTGAAACTGTTGGATAAACAATGTTTCATCAATTTTCTCAATGTCAGATTTCTCTTTATGCCTGTCCATTTCGCCGTGGATTACAATTTGAGCGAGGTTGTTTCTCATATAATATAGTGTGTAGTCTTAGTAATATAGTGTGCAATTTATATTTAGCTCCTATTGTTTGATTTTTAAGTAGTTATATACTGGGTATACCTATGTCTAATTTTAACCCCCGACCCAAAAAGAGGGGTGTTATAAGATTGAGGTGTAGTGTATCGGTGTATCTGTGTCTCTGTCTGTGGCACTGTAGTTCCTAAAATAATGAACCGATTTTAATTTAGTTTTTTTTTGTTTGAAAGGTGTCTTGATCGAGACTGTTCTTAGCTATAATCCAAGAAAATCGGTTCAGGCGTTTGAAAGTTATCATCAGCTGTTTTCTAGTTACTGTAACCTTCACTTGTTGGGGGTGTTATAAATTTTTAATTTACACTTGTTCTATAAATTAACTTAATTTCTATTGCTGTAGTTCTATATATAGAAGAACGAATCTTTTTTTTTTACTTTTATAAAAACTATTTTAATCTAAGTTCTTTACCAAATAGAGAGATTACAAAAACAGCGAAGTAAGTGTTAAGTTGGTATTGATTTTGGGTCAGACTTAAATCACTATAATATGTAAAATGATATATTTTCCTTTATTTTTCGCCATAATATTTAGTTAGGCTTAGTTTACAGGACCAATAACGCTTGCCATCTGGTCTGCGAATTTCAAATAAGTCAATATAAAATCGCTCAGTAACTTTATTGCTCAAAGACGCCTTTATAGCAAAAAATATCAGATCCAATTGAATATTTTAGGCAAACCAATTTAAATAAAGTCCTATTTGTAAAAAAAGTTTTTTTTTGCCAAATATAAACCAATTATTCATTTTTTTAAACAAATTTAAGGGTTTCATACATTTTCCTACTATTGTAGAAATAGTTAATTAGAGTAAAGTGTATTTTCAAAAGATTCCAACATATTTTTGTACTTTTGTTGTTTTATTTGGAATATAATTTTTTCATGAAGGTAATAAAAATAATACTATCAATAAAAAAATTGCTCTAATTCCATAAAACGAAATGTATTTTCGGGACTCAAATAAGAAATGTCGTTTATATGTACTCTAGAAATACATTTGCTAAAATAATTTCAGCCGAATATTCGTGTCGAATTTCGGAAATAACAATGGCTTATCCAGCTAGGATTGGCGCCCAAAGCGGTTTAGAAATTAAACTCTAATATTGTTAGCTCGTATTTGTCGGTATCGATGCAAAAGATGATATGAATTTTGTTTATTGTACCTATATTAAATCTTTGAAAAGAGCTACCGCCGCGTTTCTTGCTGGTTCTTCTCGGTAGGAAAGGCATTCCGAACCAGTGGTAGATGCTTTTGACGATTCAAAAGAACTTGTAAAAGTCTAATTGAATAAAAATATGGTGAATTTTGAATTTTTATTTGGCTTGTAAGTAATGTTCGAGAGAAGATAAATTGCGACTACTTTCGTAAACTATCCGACCAACTAGTGTAGCGCCGAATTAAAGAAGATCGCGCACAGGAGGTATAAAAGCCGCCTGAGTCGAAGTCGATCCTGGGCACGCTGGTTAACTGAACCTCTAATTAGTTTTCTTCGTTTTAGGGTTTCATACCTCAAAAAGAAAAAAAAGGAACCCTCATGTTTGACAGGTAGGTAGGTTCAAGTAAAGTAAAAAAAATCTGCAAACAGTCAGACAATCAGTTTCACTCTTTACATTTACATATAGATTGGTAGCTATATAAACAGTACATTATGAGCACAAGAAAGAGACAATAAAAAATAAAATACAAGTAAAAAACCATTGATAACATTACACCCTTTTACATGCCTCAGATAACCCCTTTTGCTGTGCCACAAACGAGACACAGGAACAAAATGAATCGTGTAACTGAAGCTAATCCATATTAACGACCTACCCGCACAACAGAGAGGAATGTCGGCATATCCTACTCCTTGCCACGTTTCATTATTCCTTTGACGTCATGCATTACAGTTTTTTGAAAAAAGTTGCACACATCCGCATAGGGAATACAGTTTTCCAGTTTTTATAATAGGGGCTATTCTTCGTAGTATGGTTAAGAGTCCACTTTTTATAATGTTATTAGTTGTTACTATCAATAAAAATTAATCTGATTGGTCTGCTTAACACGTCATTACTTACTCTAGCATCTCTAACATTATGTATTCCTTAGAAAGTCCTTAGGAATCCATACATTCAAAAAAAAGAAACCACAAAATATAAATAATGTTAAACCCGAAAAGGGAACTTCCGTAGTAATGAAAATTTAAGCCCCGTGAAGGAATGCTTATAATCCTATCAACAATGCATAAACGTAAGGGTAGGATTATGTTTTCTAATAGCATAATATATCTTAAGATGATCCACCGTTTATGACGTCGTGAGTCCTTTGGCGGTCGACACCAGTAAAAGGTTCTTATGCCCTAGTCACATAGAATGCCCGTTGGAAACGACACGTAACGATCAACTCCAAAGAGCCTATAAAAGTTGTAATACAAAAAAACATGAAGGTGTTTATATAGCGGAGTGGGACGTTATCGCCTATCCTTTAAGCACAGTTTAAGTTAACCGTAGATATAAGTATACCAGTTTGCATTTAAATCCTTTCAAAGAAAGACAGATTTTTTATAATGCTTCCTCCGATTAAAAGTTAAGTGTACAGAGATCGTAGAGTTATCGTTTTATTATACGTACCTATTAGAATTTAGATAGGTTCTTGTGACCTCAGAATTCAGATTACCTATCTTCGAACCTTAGCACATATACATACAAAAATGTCACCCGTAAGAGGAGATCACTGATTTTTTCAAAGAAATCTAACAATTCTTGATTAACTCGTAAATATCCAAATGAATGAAGATAATATGAGGAGTAAATTACATTTCACAGTACACCGATTCCTCTTTCTTGACTGATGAACCAAGAAAGCCAATTACGGTGAAAAAACAATTCATTCCGAAAATATCAAATAATATTCTACTGTGACCAAATGAAAAAAGGCCTTATGATCTAGAGAGTAAGGCGCATTTCGAAAAATGTTTATCTGCTGTCTTTTTCACTTTATAATTTATTATTTAACTTTCATCAATTTGTCTCATGCCTTATGTTAAACTAGTGGCCCTAGGCTTAACTCGGGTGACTGAAAATACTTTCTTAGTGATGGTCTACATCGAGACCCAGCGGTTTGAAGGGTACAATTTTTATTCTTTTTAACCGACTTCAAAAAAGGAGGTTCGTAATTAGAATCTATGTTTTTTGTATGTTTGTTACGCAATTACTCCGCCATATTTTATGGACTGATTTTGATGATTTTTTTTTGGTATTCGTACTTCAGAGGTGGTCCCATTTCAATTTGGTGAAGATCTGATGAATATCTTCGGAGATGGAGAACAGAATTCCTCAATGGATAAGAGTAAATTGCCCGCGATCATAGTAGCTTAGTTACAGTAGGTTTTTGAACAGGCCTAGCATATTTTAATAAATCAACAAGATTTACGAAAATTAATGTAACAACGTACATTCTCTTTTGAAAACAGGAACAAAGAAGTTATACGGCAGAAAGCCTTCGTTCACAATTTCATTTCTGCTGCGAAATTTAACATTTGCAAGTTAAGTCTAATAGAAATTATAATGAAAAATTCAAAATGACTGTGTAATTTTTACCTCCATTCATATACATATGATTCATTTTTGTTTTATATTTTGTTTTTGTGTATTTGATCAAAGTCCGCTAAGTATTTTTTTTTTGTTGTTTGTTGAATTAGCTTTTTAGAGTTTGTTGAATAAAGCGTACTTCAACTTTGCCCAGTTTAAATTAGTCAGTATGACATCCTACCGTGTATTTAAATAAACTTAACATATTGTGTGTATTTAAGTCTTTATAAGTCTCTAACGCCGTATATTACAAAAAATGTAGCAAAAATCGTCAGCTATTTTACAAGCACTGCACAGCATTCGTGGTACAAAACAGACTGCTACATATTGCTTATGGCTGCAAAATGGCTATGGCTTATGGCTTTCCAGCGTAAAACAGCTTTTAAGCTCCTGCTATACCTAAAGGTATCGTATGAATCTATCCTTCGTGATACTTTTAGGGTCCCGTACCTCAAAAAGAAATACGGAACCCTTATAGGATCACTTTGTTGTCTGTCTGTCTGTCCGTCCGTCCGACCGTCGTGTCTGTCAAGAAAACCTATAGGGTACTTCCCGATGACCTAGAATCATAAAATTTGGCAGTTAGGTAGGTCTTATAACATAAATAAAGGAATAAATCCGAAAACCGTGAATTTGTGGTTAGGTACATCATCAAAAAAAGATTAAAATGTGTTTAAATCAAAGTAAGATATCTAAACCAAGTGGAGTATCATATGAAAGGGCTTTACGTGTACATTCTAAAACAGATTTTTTTTTATTTTTATACATAATGGTTTTTGATTTATCGTGCAAAATGTCGAAAAAAATATCCGAGTTCGGAACCCTCGCTGCGCAAGTTCCACTCGCACTTGACCGGTTTTTTTAATGATACTCCTAGTTTTATTTAAACTTTAGATTCTAGTTTCTATGATATCTATCTATATCCTAGATTTTATGTGTATTCTGTAAGATTTCGGCCTCCTATCAAGAGGTCGGGGGTTCGATCCCGGACATGCATCTCTAACCTGTCGGAGTTATGTGCGTTCTAAGCAATTAAATATCACTTGATTTAACGTTGAAGAAAAACATCGTGAGGAAACCTGAGTTTCCCATAACGTTCTCAATAAGGTTTGTGAAATCTGCCAATCCGCACTTAGCCAGCGTGGTGGACTTTGCTAAGGCCATTATCATTTTGAGAGGAGACCCAATACTCAGTAGTGAGCCGGCGATGGGTTGATCATGATGATGATCATGATGATCTAAGCAAAGTCTTCATTAAGTATAACATCTTTTAAATAAAAGATCAATTGCGAGTCAAAATTCGTTCAAATTTTCTACGACTGAAGTTGATTATAAATTAATGTTAATCATTCAGAAGGTTCCGATGACCTCCATTTTAAAGTTTGAAATTTGTTATTAGGTCATTTAAAAGCTCCTTTAAGTTTATTAGGAAGTACCTATTTAAGTACGAGCTTTACATTTTAAAGTTGTTTATTGACGAGGGAGACTTGAATGAATTAATTATTGAAAGTTGCTTATTTTTAACAAGATAAAACGAAGAAATTATGGCTCAACCCTACAAAGACAATTAGACAATTACTTAGCGTCTCATTGGTCGAGTCTAGTAGTAGCATGTTCAACTGCGGATAACAAGGTCTCGAGTTCGACTTCCGGGTCGGGTCAAAAATAATTAAATATTAAGTTTTTTTCCCAAGAATTTCTCAGTAGGTACCTACTAGCTTGGCGGCATTTTACCGCATGCCTCGGAGAATACGTAAAGCCGTCGGTCCTGCACCTGATCTCTCTCCGGTCGTGTCGGATTACCGTCCCATAGGATTATGAGAGTGAGGAAATAGAAGTGCACCTGTGTTTGCGCACACATTTGAGCTCTATAATATCATCCGTGCATCTTATGGCTAGACAATATAAGATTTGTAACTCTAACTCTTATTTATTCTAGAATTACAAATCTGATCAATGACACGCAGACACACAGACAGATAGAAAAACAGTAGAGTTACCAATAATAGCTCCATTTTACCCGTTGGGTTCTACGGATTACCATGGATTACTATAGTTGCTATATATCTCGCGCTCTAATTAAATAATTGATTGTTGCCATTAGTTTTCAAATTAAATCTCTCGATAAACCTCTATGCGTTGTAACCTGTGTTCCTCGCGTAAGTTTTGGGTGCACATTTCATTTATCCATTAAAAATATTTCAATAATACCTGCTTTTCTGAGTGATGCTTACAGAGGAAATTTTTACAAAGCTGAAAAATATTATTCGCTGTAGACTTTAATAAATCCAGCCTGGAGCCGGACGCTGTTAGGCTAATGAAGCTCTAATGCGATATTTATCGCTCCCGAAAAAAATCAGCGCACCTTATGCCTTTAATTTTATTTAAAAAAATTACAAACCGATAAATGACAAACTTTTTGGGACATTTTTTATTTATTTTCAACACTTTATCTAAACTGTAAGTAAATGTAAATAGATATCAATATCTATTTACATTTACTTACTTATATAACACACGTTGGCGCGACTGAGTGAGAGGTGCAGCCTAAACCAGTGGAAGAATTAATATTCCTTGGGGCACTCAAGAAATGTTTTCCTGTAAAAGGGTGCACTAAGAAGGGGTTTAACTAAGACGAAATTCCAAAACAATCTTTAAAAAACTAACTCCATGAAAAAACGCCCCTGGAAATATTGTCAAACGATAATATCATGATAAACATCTGCGCTAGTTACAAAAATTAAACTACAAATTGCAACGCGGTTATTCTTCTGTATGAAAATCCAAATAAGTGCAATAAAATAACAAAACAGTAGGACTTCCAACACAAAAAAAAATATTCCTTTTGTGTATTCGAAAATATTGAACGTGGAATAGTAAAATTTCTATCCTTTAGCATGTTGCAAATATTCACACGGAATAAACACAGCTATTTTTTTTTAATTATTACCGTAGAATGATTACAATTTTGTTTTGCAGCAAGCACAGCGAAAAACGACGGTTTAAATTAATGGCGTGCCGTTTCAATTTCTTCTTCTTCTTCTGCTATTATTCTATACTAACATTTAAAGAGGTATTTGTTCGATTGTGAGTTTGTATGTTGGAGGTAATCTTCGCAACTAATAACTCTATTCTGAAATAATCTGATATATACGATAGTAAGAAAGACGTTTGTACTTTGTAAATTTTAGACCGCAGTGGTGTGCGAGCCGAATTGCACTTTATTGGATCATAACTAGAGTCGCTATTTATTTGAACGTCTTTGCAGATTCAGCTTCT
Organism: Maniola jurtina; assembly: GCF_905333055.1. Taxonomy (NCBI): domain Eukaryota; kingdom Metazoa; phylum Arthropoda; class Insecta; order Lepidoptera; family Nymphalidae; genus Maniola; species Maniola jurtina. The sequence continues at coordinate 5,754,649 of NC_060044.1, forward strand.
GTACCTGTAAGTATCCTGTGTTCTAATACCAATATTTTTGTTGTAGGTTGCAGTAGAAGGCGAGCGGTTGCGGAGGCTACGCGAGAGGGTCGAAGCGCAAGAGCAGAAGTTGAGGAGGCTAAGAGCTTTAAGAGGGCAGCTTGATAGGAACAAGCAGGCGAATATTGCTCTAAGTAAGTAGACAAAAACACCTTTACCAATAGAGGAATCAATCACTTTGACACTAACGTTTACTAAGAAAACGCTGCAAATCTGGAAGTTCCCACTTACACGTGAGAATTCTTAAAATTGCTTTTCAAAAATAAAATAAAATCAGCACTGTTGTTTTTGAAATCTATGTCTTGTGCATTTTATAAGCGAGGCGTGTCTTTATTCGTTTCTATAGGCATCTATCTACCATTCATCCGATTGCGATGAAACTTTTTACAGTTGTTGTTGGGACTTGCAGCAAGGCTTTTGACACAATATTATCAATCTGCAATAGTTGGCGCGGGAATCGTTCATATAAAAAGTTAATTAATTTTTATAAAACCTCAAATATTACAGGTACATACTAGTGTACCACTTCGCCTGTGCAATCGATCGGTCGTTTGTTGCCGTCCACTTAATAATAAACGCTTAGCACACTGAATAATAAACGTAAACCCAGTGAAAACCTACTTAGTATCGATTTTATTCGCTGACATTTACTAGAACATGTTGCTATTGTGACCTTCTTAATATTTTAGACTGATAAGCCATGACTGATTACTAAATAAGTGCCATCACGCGCTTAAAAACTAAAAAACTAATCCCTAAACTAAAAAATAACATAGCTTCCTGTTTCTTAAAAGCCGTTAACTACAAAAAGTAATTTTTGAGCCTATATCACCAAAAACCGTTGGGATTTTCCAAGACCAATATTTCTAAAAAAGAATACCTATAAGATCCAGATTTTGAGTTAGTTTTTAGTAAGATACTTCGTAGCAGTTTTTTTTAAACATCCGTTTTTGGCGATAGCCCAAAAATTTTTGGAACCATTTTTTTTAAACAGGTCTCGTCAGCGCTGACCACAGCGTTTCTTCGATGCGCCCTTGCGGCCGGCTCTTGCTGCTGACGCTACACGCACCCTTGGAATTCAAAATTTTGTTGATCGCTTCTTGCTTTTGAAACTCTTATGCTTTTTGCTGAGTCACATAATAGTTCTACGAACAACCCCTACGAACACCTTAAAAAATCTATGTATCTACAACAATGGAAAATATTACTAAGTGGAATTTTTCAAGTTCGTCCGTTACGTAAAATAATTAAAAATTCAAAGTGTTATTTTGGGACTCATAAAGCTCACCTGGGGCACTGTCAGCTGTCACACAAAATATTTTACTGCCCTATTTACGCACCGGACTTTTGCCCGAAACTTAATTAAAATTAGTGACAATAAAACCGAAGAGAATTGCGAGAGAAACCCAACTACAAAGGGTTCCGTGAATTTCGCAAAAAAAATCGTATTCGCTGTGATTTCACCACATGTTTAGGTTATTCTATATTTCTGCTTCCCCTCTACCTTGTAGACTCATATTCAAAAATCACTAAATAGACTTTTTTATTATAAAATCTATTAATACGTGTTGAACCATTAAATGTTGAGAGTTAAAATAAAAGGACATCTTTACCTCCTTTACCTAAATTAACTTTTGACGTCTCGTTTAAAAGTTTTTTGTTTTTTGTTGACATTTCTTTGAATCCGTAGCTCCATCGTTTTATTCCAAATGAAATTTATACCGTCGTCTGTTTTTACTGTTAATTATTCCAATCTAGATTTGGCACGTCACCAATGACGTGTACCTAATACCTATAGACTATTGGTTGAGGTAACTAGGCAGAAGGTAGGCATTTTTACGTAGGTATATGTAACATCACATAATATTATAAAGAAGAAAGTTTGTATGTGTGTGTGTGTGTGTGTGTGTGTGTGTATGTTTGTTACTCCTTCACGCAAAAACTACTGGACGGATTGGGCTGAAATTTAGAATGGAGATAGATTATACCCTGGATTAGCACATAGGCTACATTTTATCCCGGAAAATCAAAGAGTTCCCACGGCAATTTTAAAAAACCTACATCCACGCGAACGAAGTCGCGGGCATCAGCTAGTTAACCATAAAATTGCTACATCTAGGTGGAATGTCAATTGCGCATCGTAAAACCAGAACAGAGTGAACTAGAGTGATGGAACTCTTGGTTTGATCCTGAATCGACGATCTGACGAATATCAGGCTATGGGTGACGTGAAATCAAGGAAAAATAACCTTTTCATAGCCTGCCTAGCGTCAAATGTTGGTAACATTTGACGCATGCCAGTGATGTCGAAGCCGCGACGTTTTGTTACAAGTTCCCGTGAACGTGATAAAACCACAATAGGTATATTTTCGCTTATTGCGGCTAAAAACCGTCCAAAAAATATTTGAGTCTAGAAAAACTGATGTTTCTTAAAAGTTCGCTACGTTAGGACCAAATTAAAAAACTAACTAGCGTGTAAAATGTCTTTGTCGGATATTGACAGGTATCCTAAGAATTTTGTATTTAAAAAAAAATCTAGAACAAAGTTCAGTGCGTATTTCTACTGTATTGCGTACTTGTTTCAGGTATGTATTTGTATATTCATTGTTTTGAATTTTGTGAACCAGACTATCGCCGAACTAAAATATGTAGGTAGTTTCATTTTTACGCTTCGAGCTTTTAAGAGCTTCTGAAAGTTAAAAATAATAAAATACGAGACACAAATCTGGTTTAAACTAAAAGTGTTTTGAACAGACTAATCCCAAGTCAGAAGTACAGTTTTGCCTCAATTAGTGTTTTATTTCACTCAGTATTTCTACAAAAAAGTTTTACTTTTAAAATTAAAATCCGAGTAGGTTGGTAGTTGGTAGGTACTACTAAAATATTGTTAACTAGATATGTTTATGAAAGATAAATATTGTACACTAAATAGTTTAAGTATAGATTTAATGTAATTTGTAACATTTCCGTGAGAACCTTTATTTTCCTGGGATAATCGAGTAGCGTGGATCACTATGAATAGTCCTAGCCTGCTTGCGAAGTGCGAAAACCAGGAAAATTGGTTTAGCTGGTTCTAAGCCGAAGCTCGGACAAACAGACAGACATAAAACGCAAAACTGTGTGTTTTGGTAAATAGCCATAAATAAATAGCAGTTATTTCAAAATTATATACAAACACTTTGATTTTATTTAGGTAATTGACTTTTTTTGTGTAGAATGTAGATGGTATTGCTTAAATCTTATAGGCATTTAAGCTTTATATTGGGCCATTGTTTACGATTGGATTTGAACAGTTTTATATAAATTTGAAAGCACTCCCGAATATATCGTTTTATTTACGTTCGGAACGGCATCCAATTACTTAAAAGAAAACTTTGTTCAACGAATAAGTATCATTCGCTCGATGAGTGTGCTTAAGAGGGAAATAAAATAAAGCTTTGTACGATGGCAACGATTAGGAGAACACGTTTTATATAAGAAGTTTATGTGGTATGGTTACAGAGCTTTCGGCAATTAGCGTCAATCCTCTGGGGTAATTCCCAGTTCTCATTATTCCAAACCAGTAATCTATTAACATTATTAGTAGGTTATTATATAAAAGCAGCGTATCTCCATGAAGAAATGATTTTGAGAAATTCCTACGTGGTCTTTAGTAAATGAAGTCAATATTAATCAAAATGGGTACCATTGTGCACTTTTTGACAGTGATAATTAAATACGTAAACTTAAAACCAGCGCCGGTTCCAAATGCGCCCTTCCAAAGCAATGATATGGCAACGACCATGAGTCACCTACATAAAAAAACCGGCCAAGTGCGAGTCAGATTTCGAATTTATTCCTGTACTTGTGCTATAAGACCTACCTACCTACCTTTCATGATTCTAAGTCAACGGGAAGTACCCTATAGGTTTCTTAACAGACACGACGGACAGACAGACAGACAGACAACAAAGACATCCTATAAGGGTTCCGTTTTTCCTTTTGAGGTACGGAACCCTAATAAATGTTTTCATTTTCAAGGGAACCTATGTTTTTATGGGTAAATATATTATGACAATTAATAGACATTTCTCGTACCATTCTTCGAGTGACACGGTACCAGTCACGCAGCAAGTTGTGAAAAATCAATAACATTGATGGTTTCAGTCGCGTGTTCGGTGTTTATAGTTTCATGTTGATTGTTAGTAACTTATGCGGTCGTGCTTCCAAGCCGTGCCTTATTTTAGTACCAATCTCGCGGGTCAATAGTATTGATCCGCGAGTTGAATGACGTTGGGCCTGAGTTTTATTGCTATTTGAGCAATAAATATCGATCAAAAAAGCGAAATAGCAACACAACGCGTGTTCATAAAATAATATTTGAGTGTGAATAAAATTGAACGTAATCCATATTTAAAAAAAAACACGTCCATGTTGATCATGACTAACATTTCCCTTTCCCATCCAACCACCCAACGACAATACACACGACAATTAGTGCAACCGGTGGGATTTGAACCGCAGGCCTTTTGGGTTTCAGTCCACTCCTATAACCATTGAGCTATTGCGGCTATACTAATATTATAAATGCGATAGTTTGTCTGTCTATTTGTTTGCTTTTCATGGCCCAACCGTTTGAGGAAATTTTGTAGAGATAGTTTGCATTCTAGGGATGAACATATTAATGTAGGATATTTTGTGTCCCGGAAAATTAGAGTTCCCACGAGATTTTTAAAAGCCTAATTCCACGTGGACTAAGTCGTGAATATCATCTATTTGCTCGCCGTTGTACAGTGATAGCTTGCATCTCGCATACGCATATAGGCTACTTTTTATTCTGGAAAATCGAAGAGTTCCCTTGGAGTGCTTAAAATCTAAATCCACGCGGAAAAAGTTACGGGCATCAACTAGTAATAATATAATTTATCAGCCAAGTATCTCAGTAAAAATTAGCTGAAATTCTAAAAATCTTTACTTAGTTTCTTAGTAACATTAAGGAGGTACCTAATAAGTTTGAGTTACTTACCTAATAACTCAGCGGTTTGAGGTGTAGGTACGTTCATTATTTTAGTCAGTCAGTAATTTCTCCTTACATAATTACAACAAGATGATGCCCGCGACTTCATCCCCATGGATAGGTTTTTGAAAATCCCGTGAGAACACTTAATTTTCTGGGACAAAAAATAGGCTATGTCCTTCCCCGGGATCACTAAGCTATAGGTTCGCATAATAAATTAAGTAAACGCGTGGGCTGTGAATGCTAGCAGGCCGACAAATAGACATACTTTCGCATCACACTAATATTATAAAGGCGAAAGTTTGTATGTGTGTGTGTGTGTGTGTGTGTGTATGTTTGTTACTCCTTCACGCAAAAACTACTGGACGGATTTGGCTGAAATTTGGAATGGAGATAGATAATATCCTGGATTAGCACATAGGCTACTTTTTATCCCGGAAAATCGAAGAGTTCCTACGGGATTTCGAAAAACCTAAATCCGCGCGGGCGAAGTCGCGGGCGTCGGCTAGTTGATAATATTAGTATGGATAATAGGGCCACTGAGAATTAAAATAATCAATAGGCCTACATAACAGGGCTTGTAGATTCTTTAAGTTGTACGAGAGTGATTAAAGAAAGTTAAATGAAATTGAGGAACTGTAAACTTGGTTTCATCTCAGTCCCAACTCTCACATTTAGTTTCTGGGAGCCTCTCCTTATAAAATGTTGCATTACATTAAACTGCAACCGTGCAGTACGAAAGTAGGTACCTACTGGTTAGAAAATCTATTTCGTCTAAGACGTGAGCTTTTACTTAACGAAGTTTCGAAGGAAGTGGAAGGAAAATACGTTTATTCCGATGGAAAACAGTTTATACACTTCTAAGCTGGAAGTAAAATACGGATTGAAGCTTAAATTACTTGTTCAGGTAAGTAAATGTAGACAGTTGTAGTGTAACGCCATGTTTGCCGTGAGTTTGCACCAAAAACATTTTTAACATGTGAATGTTTGACAGGTCGTTGTGTGTGACGAATCTCTTTAGTTACGTTACGTTTTCGCACAACAGAAAAACGGGTAAATTCTTTGACAGATTTCAAGATTTCCATGAAATGCCAAGCAAGTTCCTCTTCGATAAACTTCTTATTAAAATAATATGACAACTGACAATGCAAACACAGTTTGATACAGTTTTAGGCAAAGACTTACAAGACCAACAGTGACAGATTAACGGTGTTACAAAAAATGAAACGTAAATGTGTGCGTGAAATAGAGTTGTCCTGACTTTAGCATTTGTATTATCGATAGTCTTACTGGCGAAATCATAGGACACTAATGAGTTAGTTTAACGAAGTGAAGTAAAAAACATCTTATAATCTTAAAAAATCAAATACATTTCAAATACACAAATAGTAACAAAGCTAAAGCTAGGTAACAGATTATTATTTATTAATGAAATGACTTTAATATTTTATATAAATAATTTATTAATGAATTCTGAGATACTTATAGTTATTTTAACCCCTTATAACATTTTTTATTGATATTTCGATAGAAAACTATTAAAAGACGTTTTAAAAAAATCTTTTTTTGAGAAATAGAGCAATTTTTGGGATTTTCATATAAATTACCGGAATTTGTTGGTTTTCCACCTTTTTTTTTTTTAAAGGGTGCAAGTAAATTTAATTTGATTAATTACAATAACACTCTGATATAATGTCTAAGTGACAAGTTAATAAAAATAAATAGTATATATGGCGCTCAATTCATAGCTAATGACCTCCCCGATAAGCACTTAAATACAGTAATGTACGGGTTACCCTTAACCCTGTATATGAAATCTAAGTCACGCTAAATAAAATAAAAATTAGTGAAAATATTTATTTCGTTCTTTTCTTTTATTGGAAAGTACCTAGTGTTTTATATTGTATTTTACATACATCACATTAAACCTATCACATCAAACCTACCGGTAGACACGATTATCGACTATCGATACTTGTGACGTCATTACTTTGTCAATCCCTATCGTAAACAAACTTTTTTAAATTTTACACAAAATATCCAAAAATTCTTCATTTAGCAATGTAATTTGATGATAAGTCTTAAGGGAAACCTATCATCTAAGCTTCCAATAGCTATTTTGCCTAATTTTCAAACAACAAATGATGAAATAATGATTATAAACAATTAGTATAAATAATCAGTAATTACCTGTGAAACGTGTATTTACGCGGATTATAACGTCTTGTAACGTCACATTCGCTCACTGAACAAGACACCATGGTGGCAAGACATAGATTTTACGTTTTAATCGTAAAATTATTTAGTAAATGCAAAAAATCACCTCGACTTGGAACAGGCCGAACTCATAAGGACCGATACTCACGTAAACAATGACTTATCGGCATCTTGTTTCGCTATCTCGCTTTCGCTCGCGGCAGTGTGTCTTATCTAACTACTCTCGCTCCCTCACTTTGTCAGTCTTTGAGCGAAGCGAAAATTGTATGTCTATGGTTTTAGGTGGATGGCGTGTCAAAAATAAATGGTTAAATATATATATATCTATGGGTTAAATTGACTTTTTACGTGAGTCCTAACGTGGGAGCCCTTGCTTATAAAATGCTTTTTGATTGATTTTAAGCTTGACTTTTCCATCTAAGGTCTAAATTCTAGGTACTTAATATTAAGTTTTTACTTAAGGTTAGACCTTTCTGTTAATAGATACGAAAATCAACTCTTAATTATTTCCTTGTCATGAAAAAAAAACTAATTACGTACACCAAGAGCGGAAACTTATGCAAAAAACGTATCTTTTGTTTTCTACAGGGTAAGGAAGAACCATAAATAATTTTCCTCGATATCTTAACGTTTTAAGATCATTTTTCATGTTACCCGCTGTGCGCGTGAAATCCCATTTGTTTTTACTTGTAGTAGTTGTACTTCATTTTGCGTCAGTTAGAATAGAATAGAATATAATTAAATTTATTCAGTTTATTTAGTTATGTGACGTTTTGATAGTTAATCCACGGGGAAGTCCTAACATTTCTGAGTAAAAGTATCTATAGAATCCGTACGAAGCTCCATTTTATTTCGTAAATAAATTGGCAGGCTTCTGGCTTAATATTGTAGACATAAATTTCCTTAGGAGGTATGTAGATTATTTTAATCAAGATTATAGTTCTTATAACTTACACTATGATAATATAACACTAGTATTTTATAAGCATTTTGTTAATATAATTATCTCATTTACCTACGAATTAAAAACACACTGCTTAGTGCTGAAACATGGCTTATTGCTATCAAATTGGTAAATGAGTTTACGATAAAATGTGCTTTTTTGCAAGACAGTTATGCTCACGCATGACTTCAATTATTTATTATTTTGCCCGATGGAAAGAAATGTAAGTTGTAACATGCTTGCTTAGAAAATCCCTATTCACTCTTGCTTGTAAGACAGTCAAGTTATGTAAGTTGGCAGGATAGACGAACGCTGAAGCCTGGAAGGCCGTTTCGTAAGTTAGCGGTTTGTACTAATATTCTGTTAACGTATAACTCAATCTGATGAATTTTTAACTAATTTAGATTCTATTTTTGAACGACATGAAATAGCTGTTAAAACCTTATCGCCTTCAGTGACATCGTTCCATTTTAGTGTCCTTTCAGACGTGCTACAATCACAACCACAACACAGCGGCAAAAAATGCCCTGGACATGAAAATGTATGAAAACGCTTAACGCACAACGACTTGAAATGTCCACAATTTGCAGCTTCTTTCAATGGTTGTCTCGCACGTGTGGTTACTGATGATATCGCTGAGTACCATTCTTTGTAATTATTATTATTAGTGCCTGAGACCAGCAACTTCAGGAGGCTACAGCGCGACTGCACACATAAGGTGAACGCACACTTATCCGAGCCGAACGCATCGAAAGAGTCGAACGAAACGAATTTTAGAATTCTCTATATGAAATCTACTTCCAATTCAAACGATTCGACGCAGGGAAGTGTGCGTTTCATGAGATTTCATATACAGGATTCTGAAATTCGATTCGTTCGGCTCATTCGGCTCGGATAAGTGTGCGTTCACCTTTACTTACGATTTCTAGCGCAGTAGAGTTATTATGGTGTGGCACGCCTGAACACACACTTAGGGCAGGAAATATAGACCAATTTAAATGGGTCGCGATACGTTCGCATCGAACTGCCTGCGGGCTACGATATTTGACGCCCTGGGGCCGGGGGCGCAAACGACTCTTTGTTTCTATCGGCTTTTTATTCATTGCGATTTCGAGTTTATTATGGATATTGTATCGCAATCTGTAAGTCTTGAATATTTTATTCTGTCAATATTTAAAACCCGGATTAAGTAATAACATTTTAGGCAAGTTTGGACTTGCCTTTGTACAAGTTTAAATTAACTTTTAAACGTTCGGATTTTGCTTTGGAAACGCAATTATTGAAGTTACTTTTAAAAACTCTCTGAAGTAAATACATAAAACGTTTGTGAAAATGCTAATATTATATTATGAATGTGTAAGTTTGAATGTTTGTTACACAATTACGCCACAACGACTGAACCGATTTGACTATTTGGAATTGAGATAGCTTATACCTACTCTGATTACCTACGCTACTTTTCGTCCCGGAAAGAGTTCCAGCGGGATTTTTGAAATACCTCTATCCAGCCGGATGAAGTCGCAGGTGGTGAAGTTATCTGGTATGAATTAAAAAAAAAAACATTGAATTAACATTGTTAATTCAAATGTTAATATGTTTTAGATTTACATAATGTTACCGTTGTTATAGAAAGTTAATTTTTATTGAAATCATAATCTTCTATTGTTATTAAAGTTCTTTTAAATAAATAATTTACAAGAGAAAATACAATTGCATTGGATAAAGCGGTTTTCATTTAATCAATCTATCTATTCAGTGTCAGGGTTCAAAGAGGCCGTTTCAGATAAACCCTCTTTATTGTCTTCTGTAATTGAAAGGTCGGAGGTATTTCCCTTGGAGCGCTGAAATTGGTCGCATCTGGCCGATTTTACTGTGAAATGACATTTTTTTTTGCTTCGGATTGCCTTTTATTGAATTGTTGTGTGTGGGGTATCGATCAATGTAAGAAATTACTGTAGGAGGTCAACAGTCATTTCGTACAAAACTATCGATTCAAAAATATATGTCATATAGGACCACTTGCGTCTCATGCTAATTCACTCATTTTTAGGCATTCGTGTAAGAAATGGAGCATCCTTATAGGATCAAGTTTATTTGTAAAAAATTGTAAAAATGAACTTCTCTTTCTTCCAGCTAGTGACTTAGAGTCAATACGAGCGCTATTCAATGAGAAGGAAAAGGAATTGTCTGTGGCTGTGGCGAAGGTGGAAGAGCTGACGAGGCAGCTGGAAGAGTTGAGAAGAGGCAGAGTCCAGCCCGCGCCGCCTTCCGCTCACGAGCTTGATAAGCTTAGAAGAGAACTTATGGTAAGTGGAAAGCTTGATAGCTTTATCTGGAGTTAGTTATATTATGATTATTAATGAACGAACGTACATACCGAAGACCTGAGTGCTTGTTCGAGTCGTTCGTTAGGCCCAGTAACCATCAAAGCGGAGAGCAGACCAATCAGATTCTTGAGAAATTAGATAAAATGATTACGTCATCTTTTAGAAATCTGATTGGTCGGATGAAATTTATCACGAATGAGAACCTTACGTTTGCCCTGGGGATGACCCAGGGAGACCCTGGGGACATGAAGTCATAGTGCTAAAAAAACTTACGAGACATTTCACTGCGATTAATAGCCTCATCTGGTGGCAGAAGGGCTGGCTCATTTTTTGCGCGACGGATCAGCCTGGCTGTCCAGCGCGGGAATGCAGCCAGTATTCTTGGCACCATTCCACGCGAGCATGATTTGTGTAGTAATTAGATGAGGCTAGCTTTAAGTTTTATTTAAATAAAATGAATTTAAGAAGTAAACATGCAAATTGCACGTACAAATAATATGAGTGAAATTGAAAACGCTGCGAGCTACTCGTATATTGTCAATTTAAATCGAGGTCTATCTTGTTTGTAAAATGAGAACATACAACATGTTGGTACGTGGGACGGCTATTTTATATGGCGATAAAGGATTCAACAAAACGTAAGGCTGGCCACACATTGACCACTATTATCGCCTGAGCGTCTAGCTACTTTAGCAGCCATGGCTTATAAAAAAAAATAACAGTGTAGTTCTAGCTAGTTACTACGGTGGACCATGACCATGGGTTTGGCCATAGTCCACTTCGCTGGTATCATAAGCATTCTTACTTTTAGATATCAAAAGCACACTTATTTTTAGATTTTTTTTTAATCTTGTGTAAATATAAGTCTAAAATTAATTGTGGAATTTTATTAGGTTCAAAAGATTACGCTCATTCCCACAAACGTCTTTCGGATTTTAACAGCGGAGTACAGAAGTCGCGAGCCTTCTTACGATTTAGATTTTGCCTACTGTACATATCGCCGATTTTTTATTACTTAGAAAGTTTTGTCTCAGATGAAAAAGTCAATGGGCGGTCAGCCTAACGTATGAATCAAAGTGAGGCGTAGGTTTCCATTTTAAATTAATGCTTAAACAATTTAACCCTTTGAAAATATTCTAACCAATTGTATTATCTATTTGGCCATGAATAAATAGATTAGCAAAATCATTTAAAGGAATTTAATCCTATACATTATATTTGGCTGAACGCACAAAGGATTTAGGAAATTCTGTGAACCGAACACATTCCGCCGAATTTTGCGGATAATATCGATGACATGTTACTTTTAGGCCCGAAAGACACAAAAAACGCGACGTATATGCGCCCAACGTGGCTACTTAGAGTTGTAATACAAGGAGTTCTATGAAGAAGAAGGCCGCGTGGCTGCTACAGTTGCGTGCTGAGTTTAACGTGTTTCTTACAAGTTCTTGTAGGTACTTACCTACATGGCTATATTACAGACCTTACACGCATATACGCGCATTCTAGATGACATCCTGCTGTGCTATCGCAAATCGCTGCTTTGTGTCGGTTTTTTTGGGCTTTTAAAAAAACTATACCTATTTTGTAAGCACGGATTAAAAGATTCAAGGAATATGTCCTTTAAACAAATCTCTAATGCCATCGGTTTAGGCAGTGCGTTTTCTGTCAATCACTCAGTCATGTTTCTGTTTTATAATAATACTAGAGGATGCCCGCAGTTTTACCCGTGTGGATACCGGTTTTTTAAAAATCCCGTAGGAACTGTTCGATTTTCCGGGATAAAAGTAGCCATGTCCATCCCCGGGATGCAAGTTATCTCTGTAAAAAATTTCAACAAAACTGGTCAAACGGATGGACCGTGAAAAGCTAGCAGAAGATAGCATAATATAACTACTAACTAGGTATTATTTACTACGTGTTACGTTGTTTAAAATGAGGTCATGAAATTGACTTTGGTATCGCATGCTATATTTATCAGTACAAAGAATCATGACCAGTACGTCGATACTTGCATAGCTGTCTGCGGCGAGCACCGCGCCAAGTAGGTTGCGGGCAACCACTCGCATGCACTTGATACACATCGTGAATTCTTAATTACACGTTGACAAGGAACAACAAGCTAATTCTGCTATATTGTAGTAATGCGGAGTGGAGTGGAGTAGAGCAGTGAAAAGTTCCAAGGGTTTCCATTGAAAAAGAGCGGGGTGGAGTGGCGGAGAGCTGAGTTGAGCAGACTAGAGCTGCATTGAGCCGTATTCTGATTAGTCAAATTTATCTAACCTACCCACCGCGCCGCACCCTTCCGCTACCCTCCGCTCGGCACTACAGCCTGCTCGACTCCGTTCTGTCCGGCTCGGGGCCGCGTGTTCTTATATTTTACTTGGAAGTCTGCTCCGCTCCATTAAGCAGTTTCCACCGATGCAGAGTGGAAATGTCACTGTGATTAGCCAACACGACCGTCCGAATTTCACTCCGCCTAGCTCCGCGTCAGTGGAAGTGCACCCTACCACCAAACAGATCTCGGAAGGCACAAACTATTTATGAAAGTGAAATGAAAAAAAACTTTATTTCATGTTAGTCAACTTATGGCGCTTATGACTAGTCTAGATTTAACAACGATGTTTCACTCACGACACCGAAGTATACTCAGGACTTCGGGGGTTTGTGTTGGCAGTGCCCACGGACTGGGAGTAGGTATAGTGCTTTTGGGAGTTAAAATCCAAAGTTAAGGTTTTGTGAAGTTCGGTAAAAATATTGTCAATTCAATGAATAAAATAAAATATTTTAAACGAATACTATACGAAAGTGAAGTTAAATAGATCTTACCTACTTAGCTATTTAAAAGTATCTAAAGAAGTAGCTCGAAAGTAGCGAAATTCAGTCCAATAAACAAGCCATCCTTTCAAATAATGCTATTGGACATTTATTCTCATCCTGTTTGCTGCGCTATTTCTAGTTTTCTAGGAAGCTTCCATTTATCCCTAACTTTGTTTACTAAATAACTAGGTATTTATATACCTAATACCGATACCTACCTAATATTTCCGGAAATACATGCGATCTGAGAGTCCACCACACTATTTTTTTTAAAAGATTTCTTCCATTAGATAATTAAAGGAAAATATATACTCCCTCAGCATTGAGGAACCTGAAGCAGAAAGAAAGATGATAGGTCAGAACTTGAGAATCATTGAAAATATCAATTCATGAGTGGGACTAAAGGTTTGGACATACGTATATAAATAGTTTAACGTAGACACTATAACTATTACAACTTCTAACGCGACTCGTTGGAGGTTTTCGTCGTGCTGCAGTGTCATTGCGTATTGTGTGCCCGAGCCTTGAAATTGAAAGTGACTATTTTTAAGATAAAACAATAATAACAATAATAAAGCAATCTATCTGTAATCTGTCGATATGTTAGCAACGTTGTTATTTACCGAAAATTGTATCGTCTTTTAACAAGTAACAACGTTGACTAGTAACTTATCGACAGATACTCGTATACTCGTAAATTTATAATTTCGGTTGTTAAACTATTAAAATTGTAAAAAGAAATAAAGAAGTCGAGGTTGTAAGTAAGTATCCTATTCTAAAATAACTTACTACTCTACTCCATGTCCGTAACGAAGTGGGTACAATCGACCTTATTACGAATTTAAGACATCCTAACCTAATTTACCCGGCATATTGGAGCTTATGAGATAAAGTCCAATCATCTGCAAAATCACATTACTTGAAAGGCCTGGCTATATCAAACGCGCGACGGCCAGCAATCTAAGCACAGTCGGAAACAACGGGTTTTCGCAGCTGCTTCTTCGACAGAGCGTTGCTGAGAAAATCTGCGAGAGTGTCACACTGATTGTAATGAGGCTGTAGAACCTGTGGCAAATCGTTACACTGAACGCGTCTTCAATTTCTAATACAATTGTTCTTTAATCTTTGATGAAAACAGTATGACAATATTATGGGTATCAAAAACTGTCCACAAAGTTGTTCATTTCCGTCGCGCCTCGCTGTCGCCCCACGTTGTGTCTGACCAAGCCTTTAGATCTTAACTGCGTCCTAGGACATGACGGCCGACTAATTTCGCTTGTGTCCCGCTGCCAACGTTTGATTCAGATTCTAATTTGACAATTTAGTTATAAGTACAGCGTCGTGCGCGCTACATCCAATTTCACTGACCTTCCATACAACGTGGGTGACTTATAAACAAACGGTCAAAACAGTTTGTGTTCCAAGTTCTGACTGTTATACCAAGTGTTTGTGCAGTGCTCGTATGAATCTGTGTTTGTGTTTTAACGTGGACATAGCGGTTTTTGATTGGTATTGTTTTTTTTATTCAACTAAGTATAAATTACCTATTCTTTACTACGATTTCACCTGGTGTGATGATGCAGCTAAGATGGAAGCGGGCTAACATGAAATCGGTTTGTGATTCTATATTCTCTTTAGACATAGATGTAAGGTTTTCTAAATTAGGTAAATTAGCATGAAATCATTAGGTGCACAGAGCACTTTTAATTTTAAACAAGAAGTTTTGCCGTGGATTTAGATTCAATTAGCTTAAGAGATAGGTACTTTTAATTCCAGAATAAGTACCTTTATTCTTCGGCCCTTTTCCTATAGGTAGGTATCCAATAAAAATCCAGTCGATCCGTATGTCCGTGGAACTATGACGAACTAACATCTAGTCCGTCTGTCTGTCTGTGGTTCACAGCGATTTTAAAGATTTTAATTATTAAAAAAAGCACAGTAGGATGGCAGGTACCTACTTATTTAAATTTAAAAATAATAATTCAGGTTAACTCTTGAAAATGGAAAGCGACAACCGAAAAAAATGTGGTTCACGCTTTCGAGTGATACCTATACCTAGTCGTTGAATAGATAATAATATTTTAAAAATTTTAAGGCTTTTAATTTTTGAAAAAAAAAAACTAAGAAAGAAGCTTTTAAGAAATAATGACCGTCGAAGTTTTTAGCAATTAGTATGACTACCGGTACCCTGCCTTCACCGTAATTTAAAAATAATAACGCTTGTACACCAGTTTTTTTTAATATGAATTAATTAAATATAACCCATTAAAATAACTAAAAAATTCACGGTTAGATTATAAAATAGATGTTTAAAAATGGTTGAGTAGGAAATAACGTTATTTTAAGAAATTGTGATGACATTTTCTTTGTCTCTTGCTGTTAGAAAATAAATTAAAATTTAATTCAACAGTGAAAAGGAAAGGTCCACGAAGTAACAATTTCGGTAAAGCTCCTGCCTAAGTGATGATAAATATTAATTAGCGTAGCTTATTAAAGCTATTTTGTATGTTTTTGAATTAATAAGAAACGTAGTAATAAAAAAAAATATTTGTATCAACATACAAAATTAGATGTAATAATAAAAATAATTGTCAATTCTATAAAATGAACTTAAAACGTATAACTAAAAAAAAAGAAATATTAAATTATTAAATACCAAATTATAGTAGGTAATAATATACCTAGGTGATCAAAGTGAAGCTCAAATATGGAATATGCATAATAATTATACCTACTCACCTAAAAGTAGAATCGAATCATCTAGGAATTATTTATTACCTGAAAATTAGTATAGTAGCTGAGCGGCCAGTATTTCCTATTTAAATATAGATGTATTTGTATTTACTAGGTACTTACTTAGTTTATCTACTAATTTTGGTAGAACTTCGTGGATTAATCAAGATTGATTGATTGATTGAAGTTCTACCAAAAACCTAAAAATCTATAAAAAGGTTCAAAACAGATGATCCACGCGGGCGAAGCCGCGGGCGTCATCTAGCTCTTAATAATTAAAGCTTTGGCTTAGTGTTAATCACGATCTTCAACGTTAGGCAGGTATCTAATTTCATCTTTGTCTACTTTGCCAATTTACGAAATACCTCCGGGATGAAATTTGTCGAGAGAATTCCCGTCTTGAGAGGCTTCGATAAAAAATGCCCCAATTGTATTTTAGAGTTTCTTCGCTTTGAAAAATCAGGCTCTTATTTTATTTGAATACTCTTCGTTCAGTCTGTAGTTTTTTCAAGGCATAATTAGTAATATTTGAGACTGCTCAATTTAAAGCCTTACTTTGAACTAGATGATGCCCGCGGATACACCTGAGTTTCGATTTTATCAAAATCTCGCGGGAACTCTGATTTTCCGGGGGGAAAACTACTATGTCCGGATGCAAGCTACCCCTGTGCTGTCAAAATCGGTTAAACGAAATGGCCATGATAAGCTATAACAGGCAAACAGGTAAATACACACTTATGGATTATATCCATCATTTTCATTACCTGTTATCTCCCAAAGCCACGATGATCCAAACTTCATAGTCGCCGATCGTTCGTCGCTGTGTTTGGGACAAAACGCAGAGAAACTTTCAGCTTTTATAAAATAACGAAGGTCTGGCACGCGCTGGCTCTATAATATTATAGACATGCCAAAAAATCTATCGTAGATTTTTTTAAGGAATTCATTACGTCATACGATCTACTCGTACAACAATCCTAAAGTTTGATACGTACGATAAAGAAATTACAGCAAGAAGATTAGTAGGTACTGATAAAAGTAGTATGCTTATGATTAATTTATTGAATTTAGTACCTATTAGAGCTAGAGGATGCCCGCGACTTCGTCCGCGTGGATTTAGGTTTTTAAAGATCCCGTGGGAACTGTTAATTTTCCGGGATAAAACGCCTGTCAACACAGGGACAACAAAATGTCAATACAGGGACGCAAGCTACCTCGGTACCAAATTTCATACAAATCGGTTAAGTGGATGGTTTTTAGGAATCCCGTGGGAACTCTTTGATTTTCCGGGATAAAAAGTAGCCTATATCCGTCCCAGGGATATAAGCTAACCTTGTACCAAATTTCGTCAGAATCGGTTAAACTGTTGGGCCGTGAAAAGGTAGCAGGCAGACAGACAGACACAGACAGACAGACAGACAGACACACTTTCGCATTTATAATATCAGTATGGATTCAACCACTACCTACAATAATAAAATTGATGATGCGCAATATTGTTTTGTGCAATTCATCCATTTCATTATTGCTATGACTATATCGTTAATTCGTACGATCATTGGGGCATAATTGCTATTACGTAGCGATTTCTGATCGCCATTAATACAAGTGATTTTGGCGTGTGAGAGTGCAATCAGAAATGAAAATTCAATATCGGAATCGCTACGCTTGACATTGCATTGTATTAATGCATCGCCATCCGATCGAACCGATATGCGAAATTGACTGAACTAAATTGAAGAGTCTATAAAATATGCATTTGCGAACCTTGCTAGTTGGTATGCCGAATATCAGGTTACATCTGGTTACATTTATAAAGAGATTTATCCCCAGAGGAATAAGATCCGAAATGAGGAGATCCGCAGGAGAACCAAGGTCACTGTCATAGCCTAAACTATTAGCAAGCTGAAGTGGCAGTGGGCAGGCCATGCCTGTCGTAGAGGCGATGGCCGTTGAAGGCGGAAAGTCCTGGAGTGGAGACCGCGTTTCAGCAAGCGTAGCGTCATAGCGTCGTCGTCGGTCCATCGTGCTGGACGCCGCCGTCCAGCACGATGGATGGCTGGCGGGAAGTGGCTGGCTAAGGACCGTGTGTGGTGGCGCTCTATAGGGAAAGGCCTATGTCCAACAGTGGACGTCCACAGGCTGATGATGATATTTATAAAGTCTTCTTTTCCTTTTTAATTCATACCACTCGAGGATAATGTAGCTAAAACTATATCTATCAGTGAAAGAATTTTCAGGATCGCATCATTTCCGAAGATTACCCCCTACAAACTTTATATCTTTAAAATAATATTCATGTAGATACAAATTTTATACCCGACAGTTGGTATTCGAATCCACATCTTGTTTACTTAGTGTCGTTACAGAAACCTACCATCTTTTCGTATCAAAAAAGTTTTTTATTTTAATTTTCCGATTAATTGTTATCTGAACTAATGGCAGATTCACTTGATTTAAAAGCACTTGTAAAAGTTTTTTTGAACAAAAATATTTCAATATCTATTTTAATACGATCAAACGCAGGCGGGACCAACTAAGATTACCCCCATAAATAACTGCACCTGCAGCACCAGAGGACTGCCAATGCATTACCGGCTTTTGAGAAATTTGTTTATCCGCCCCTTGAATAGCCCCGTATTGTAGTTTTGAGAGAACACTGCTGTGTTTGGACGCTGATTCCACAATTAATTAATAATTGCATACTAATTATTGCATTATTAATATTGCATTGGGAAGGTACCAATTATTGGCGTCACTCAGAAAAGCAGGTATTATTTAAATATTTTTATCGAATAATTGGAATGTCCTCTCAAAACCATCACAAAAAACACCAGGTTTAATGTGTAGAGGTTATCCGAGAGTTTTAATCTAAACAAACTAATGCCAAAATAAATAATTTAATTAGAGCGTGATTGCTATCACAACATCTAATTATCCAGTTCACAACCCAAATACCGAAAATATGCGATATCGCTCCGAATCTCAGAAGGAGACTGAACTAAAACCTTCAAAACACCCGTATTTATGCAAGTTCAATCTTGTTGGCCTCCTAGTAACAGATTGTATGACATCGAATGAGCCAAATATCGATTTTACCAAACTACCTTCATCAGCTAAATTAATAATTTTATATTATTTTTGACAACTCAAATCAACTTTTTAAAAATAACCTTACAGTTCGGCCGTCCTGAATTTAACACGCCCTCGTGTTTCTAAATAATCTTGTCATGTCAGTCGCGGGCTTCCTTGCCCTAAGTCAAATCCAAATCATGGGCTATCCTACCCTCCGTCAAATCATTAAAACCTACCCCTGAACTGCCGAACTCTCAGTTTTAATATCAAGTCAACAATAAATCCAAACGACTAACTTCTCATTCGATGTATACAAAATCTGAACCACTCATTGCAAATTACTTTCCAATTCACAAAAGACTAAATTATTTAAAAAAAAACTAAAAATTTTAATCACCAAATCAAACTTAATAAAAATTTTAATCAAATGTGGGTTGTTTACAAAAAGATACCAAAGCGAAATTAAGAAAACGTGAGACACATCCCGCTTCTGAATTATTGGCGTCACTCAGAAAAGCAGGTATTATTTAAATATTTTTATCGAATTATTGGAATGTCCTCTCCAAAACCAACACAAAAAAACACAAGTTTAATGTGCAAGGTTATCCGAGAGTTTTAATCTAAACAAACTAATGCCAAAATAAATAATTTAATTAGAGCGTGATTGCTATCACAACATCTAATTATCCAGTTCACAACCCAAATACCGAAAATCTCCGAATCTCAGAAGGAGACTGAACTAAAACCTTCAAAACACCCGTATTTATGCAAGTTCAATCTTGTTGGCCTCCTAGTAACAGATTGTATGACATCGAATGAGCCAAATATCGATTTTACCAAACTACCTTCATCAGCTAAATTAATAATTTTATATTATTTTTGACAACTCAAATCAACTTTTTAAA
Organism: Maniola jurtina; assembly: GCF_905333055.1. Lineage (NCBI taxonomy): Eukaryota > Metazoa > Arthropoda > Insecta > Lepidoptera > Nymphalidae > Maniola > Maniola jurtina. Next base: position 5,774,704 of record NC_060044.1, read on the forward strand.
AATAACCTTACAGTTCGGCCGTCCTGAATTTAACACGCCCTCGTGTTTCTAAATAATCTTGTCATGTCAGTCGCGGGCTTCCTTGCCCTAAGTCAAATCCAAATCATGGGCTATCCTACCCTCCGTCAAATCATTAAAACCTACCCCTGAACTGCCGAACTCTCAGTTTTAATATCAAGTCAACAATAAATCCAAACGACTAACTTCTCATTCGATGTATACAAAATCTGAACCACTCATTGCAAATTACTTTCCAATTCACAAAAGACTAAATTATTTAAAAAAAAACTAAAAATTTTAATCACCAAATCAAACTTAATAAAAATTTTAATCAAATGTGGGTTGTTTACAAAAAGATACCAAAGCGAAATTAAGAAAACGTGAGACACATCCCGCTTCTGAATTATTGGCGTCACTCAGAAAAGCAGGTATTATTTAAATATTTTTATCGAATTATTGGAATGTCCTCTCCAAAACCAACACAAAAAAACACAAGTTTAATGTGCAAGGTTATCCGAGAGTTTTAATCTAAACAAACTAATGCCAAAATAAATAATTTAATTAGAGCGTGATTGCTATCACAACATCTAATTATCCAGTTCACAACCCAAATACCGAAAATCTCCGAATCTCAGAAGGAGACTGAACTAAAACCTTCAAAACACCCGTATTTATGCAAGTTCAATCTTGTTGGCCTCCTAGTAACAGATTGTATGACATCGAATGAGCCAAATATCGATTTTACCAAACTACCTTCATCAGCTAAATTAATAATTTTATATTATTTTTGACAACTCAAATCAACTTTTTAAAAATAACCTTACACAATTTATGTTAAAACCATTATTACATAAGCTACACGTAGGTTACTATACGCGACAGGCCGAGATGGCAATTGGGATAGGGAGGCCCCGCATATCTGCACAGCCCCCGCGCTAACCCGCTGCGGGTGATTATTATTATTATTTTCGGCCGTAATTGGAAAATGTTTACAGATACCCAGTAGGTAAACATGACATGGGCACCAAATGATCTAATGTCAGCCCAATTTATGTACCTACCCGCAATTTATCTGTCTAGCAATCCATTCACGACGTGAATCAGTTCCATGAGAATGATTTTTTCCATGTCAACGATTTTCTCTCCAGTAATGGTCGATTTGGTATTTTTTGGCGTACAAGGATACTTGTAATATGAATTGAAAAACTTAATACGATTGACGTGACCTGTTTCGTGTGGTTTACCGGAAAATTGGCCCAATTTACTTTGATACTACGACGCAAAAAGCTTCCTATTAGGTAAAGCAGGCTACTCATACACCGTCCTGCCGCAGGGGCAATCTAAGTCGCAGTGGCGAAAGGGGCAATTTTTTTCTACGCACATAACTGCCATTCAATGTGAGAGTAAAAGTCTAAAGGAAATCACGTCGTGTGCCCAGAATACTCCAGTATTATCAAAACCCGATATTTTTCCAATTGCACTACACACACGACTACCATGCGCAGGCTGACCTAACTCTGACTCTGACCTAGCTCCCAAGATCATCCCTGATCTAGGGAGCCAGGAAAGTCTTACACTTCTGCCACCTTGCTGCAGGAACAATGTAGGCTCCATTTTGCCTAGGTACTGTAACTGTGTATGGTCTGACTTCAAATGAAAAATACATAATTACATAACAACGAAAGAAGCAATTCAGAGACAAATTCTTAGATAGCCCCTGCGGAAGGCGCGTGAATAGCCCGCTTTATAACGCCGCAAAAAACTTTCTATTATAGGTAAGTAAATAATTTCCCCGAAAGATGGAATTGGTACATTTGACGTAACAACATAATATGTAGGCATTTATGTCTATTTTTTCCTTCCTTCCCAAACTTTTAATGATACATCTTACATCTTACATCCTTCCTTACCTTCATTCCTTCCTTAATTGTCCATACCTTCCTATTACCTCTTGTCAACTTTTTTTACCTCTAGGTAGCAAAATCTTAACAAGTTTTGGTAGGGAAAAGATACTTAACAAAATATAAATCACGAAAAGAAATATTTTGAAAATTCAACTCTCTACTGTTATTTTACGGTTCACGAGATATAGCCCAGCAGTCTGTCAGCGGTGACAGACAGATAGACGGACAGACAGCGGAGACTTAGTAATAGGGTCTCGTTGCACTTCGGATACGACATCCTAAAAAGTGCTTAAGTATTCCAAAAATCGCTGAAATTCTTGGTCCGCAGAGTATTTTAAAAACATGTTCACATTTTTAAGATAAAACAATCTTCGATAAGTCGGAGACTACATAAAAAAAAAAATTAGACATCTTAAACTGGTCCAGTCCAGAATAGCAGCAGCCCCTGGAATGTCTCACTCGGAATTCATTATTAATTTATTTAATAGGTAGGTATATCTATCTCTCTCTCTCTCTATAGTCGTATTCCTTCCTCATTACTGAGAGTCGTGCCCCCTTGCTATTAATCCTATAATGCAATCCTATAATGGTAGGAGTTCTCTTGGGATAAAACTGCGGTGGGTTGCCAGATCCTTCCGCATACAACCCGACTAAGAGAACATTTCGACTCATAGGTTAATAATTTACAGTTAAGTATTATCGGATGTTATACCCATAATTTTTTTTTTTTTTTTTGCTAAAGTTATTATTTATTTTATTTCCAGTACCGGAATAAGTTAAACGAACAGCAAAATGGCAGACTATCGGCGCAGAGAGCGGCCCTTGGTGCAAGGCAAGAGGAAATGCGGAGCATAGACCGAAGGGTGTCCGAGTTGCAGGCAAGGCTGCTGAGGAAACGGGCGCTCAACCGACAGCTTGCGGCCGCGCATCGACAACCCCAACAAAGGTAAGCTGTAATATCTCCTCCCAGCCCTACTTCCCGACCTTCTTTGGTTCCGTACCTCATCCATACTAATACTATAAATGCGAAAATGTGTCTGTCTGTCTGTCTGCTACGTTGTCACGGCTCAACCGCTGAACCGATTTTAATGAAATTTGGTACAGACTTAGGATACATCCCGAAGAAGGACAAAGGCTACTTTTCATCCTACAAAATCAAAGAGGTTCTACGGGATTTAAAAAAACCGATATCCACCCGGGCGAAGCCGCGGGCATCCTCAAGTAGGAAATAAAACATACTCGATTTTCAACATTGACATTTTCAACATATTCCCTAAAATTGAGGAGATGCTACTTGCTGGCAGCCTTTGTTTTACAACTACGCCCCCGCTGTCAATATTATTCAAGTGCCAAAAGATCCTTGTCGTACTCGTATTTTTTTGTTTAATATTTGAATCTGTAGAGTGAGCTAGAAGCGACCGTCCAACAAAGGTCCAACATCTTAGAAGAATTCTCCATCAAAATAAAACTTAATAAGCCACTTTGAACGTCTTCAAGAAAATGCATTATTTACCTACCTATCCGTTTCTTACCTACCTACTCAGTTGTGTTATTTCCTTTATACTTCTATTTTACAAAGAAAAGAGATTTCAACATTTATTACTTATCTTGAAGTTGTAATTACTTTCCAAGTTCCTGTTGAATGTTTCACAGTTATTTATCGTTAAAAGTCGCGTTAATTTAACTTTATTACACTTACTCTGGGCCTGTTTTTGTCGTACTACCTAAATAAATAATAATTGTTTGTTTAATAAACATGGCTAAGCAGATTATCATCACTGTCATGATCAACCAGATCATCCCACCGCCGGCCCACTACTGAGAACGGGCCCTGGTCGACTTCACGCATCTTTTAGAACACTATGGAGAACTCTCAGGCATGCAGGTTTCCTCATGACGTATCCCTTCACCGTTAAATCAAGTGATATTTAATTGCTTAAAACGCACGTAACTCCGAAAAGTTAGAGGTACGTGCCCAAGATTGTACCCCCGACCTTCCGAGTAGAAGGCCGACGTCTTAACCACTAGGCTATCCCCGCTTAGCCAAAAAAAAAGTACAAAATCTACTCTTATACCTACAGATTTGAAAATAATAACATTGAGGTTTTTGAAAAAGTGTGGGTAGGTAGATAATAGTGACTATTTTGTTTGTACCTACTCAAATTCGTCATGAAATGAAGTGATCTGAAATCCATTCCATTCAGTTTTAACAATGCAACAATAAGAAAAATATGCCACAATTTTTCTTATACAAAATTATGTCAGTAATTTCAGATTCCATTTCGAGAAGAAATTAATAAGGTACACACATAGGTAGGTACGAACAAAATAATGGTTCACTATTATCTACCTACCCACATTTTTTCTAAAACCTCAACGTATAGGATGCGTATAGGCTACTTATTTCTGATTGACTTTTCATTTCTAAGTTTATGTAGTACGTAAATAAGCAGTGTGTCCACTCTTAATCTTGAAATGAATTTTAAACCTTGGCCATATTTTCCTGTTTGTAAGTTCAGTTACAAAATAAATGTACCTACTTACCTATTTAAGATACCAACGTAAAACGATTTATGTAAAGCATGTCGGGGAAATTTAATTGAAATTCCGCCGATAAGAAGCCGAGGGTAGCGAAGGAGGGCGATTATTCGATTTTTGTGAAAAATATTAAAAGTGATCGTAACTACCAATTTATAAAATGTCTATCGCGTAAAAAATGTGTTTTAAATGATTAAGGATAGGAATCGGAAAGGTGTGATTGAAAGCTGGTTGGAGCTCTTTATTTTCTAAAAAATCCTTTATGTTTGACAGTGAAACAGTAGTTAGGACTTAGGAAGTACCTACTTGAAATCTAGATACTTTACTGTTTTCATTATAAATATAGACTTTACTTTTTTTTTAGATATTCACTGTTTTCCTTCTTCCTCAGCGTCATATTCATCCTTACTGTAGACCGTATCCCTTCCATTTATTATTATATAATTTTGGGAGTTTTCTTGGGGTAATACGGTGGACTTTCAGATCTTCAGCATGCCTACGTGTCTGTCATAGATATAATACATTCTGATTTTGAGGTCTATCTTAGTTCCATAATAGTGATAATAACTAGGGCTGACAGGTTAACTTGTTCTCCAAGCACGGCGGCAAGTAGAGGACAAATTCGGATCACCCATCAAATAACCGACTTCGATCAACGTTGCTTAAAGTGCGCCATCACAATCGATTTATGTTCACTGTCACAACTAGAACAGAAGCTTTTTAACGGATTTCCTAAAAGGAGAAGGTTCTCAATGCGGTGCATTCAATCAATCAATTAATCAATCATTTATTTGCTGTAAATGTAGGTTTACAAAGGTCTTAAAATTAATTACAGAGTATCTCCACATTTGCCATGCAATGGCGTTACAAATATATTTTACCTAAATGATAAATACAAACAAACCTCATTATATTGTCGACAATACTACTACTAATTTCAGATTTGTTCAGATAGGTACATACTTTCTACTACTTTCTTACTACTACCGTTTATCGAGATGCAATTTTTCCTACAACGTTTTGTCAAAGACCTTTTGTCTTCAACGTCCATCAGTCTTCCAACAGACGTGAAAAATAGCAATAACTAAATTTGAGCCCAAACTGTTTACAGAACGAACAACCCAACGCCGATGCAGCAGCTCCCCAACTACCCGGCCGGCAACAACGCAGCGAACAGCCAACCAAAGAACCAGCAGGCGAGAGGGAACGTAGCCGCGGTGGAACCGTACAACCATGTTCCACACGCGCAGAGCCTTCATAACACTAACTTCCAAGTAAGTGAACATAAAGGCTTATTATTTAATCAATAGGAAACGCATTCTTTTCTGGGTGAGAACGATTTCTTAAACGCTGTTATTGGACGACATTTTCATTTATATTTTATGTAGGTAGGTATATCCAACACGGCATATAGAATTTTTAATACAAGCAATTGTATAAAGATTGACAGCACCGAACACGCTTCGGAACTGCCCGCTGCTGTTACGCATTCGCGCACCGTCGTGTGGCGTGCTTCATATTATACTTCCTTGGACCTATTACAAATCATACTAAAAAAAATATATTATAAGCGTTCAGTGAGGCTTAGTTCAGTATTGTGCATTGTCTAGCACCACTAATTATTAGGTAGGTAGTAGGTGTAGTATATTGTAATGTGGTGCGGGTATTTTACAAACTAATATTGTAGCTGTCATTTGATTTAAGCAGTCTATAGTAAACCGTTGTTGCGACTCGGCGTTTTACTTTGATGTATTACAGTAGGCACCTAAATAGCTCGGCTACCCAACTAATTCGTAAAACTCTTCCTTGAACTCATATTCAATACTAATAATAGATGTTATCTTTTTACAGGCCATGAAGCAAAACGTTATTCAAAACAACGTGCCATTAAAACAGCTGACACAAAGTGACAATATTCAGAGTCATCTAATACAACAGGAAGCTCATTTCTTGCAACAGAAACAGATGATGAATCCCTTGTATAACGGTAACTACCCTCACATGCCAGCGAACGTACAAGATAGTCAGTACCAAGGGCAATATACTAATAAACATGAGGGTAGCGCATTTAGTCATGTTCAACAAGGTATTACGAACGCGTATGACCAGAAACAAATGTTTGATCATATGAATAAATATTCTGAGTATCCGAAACAACCTCAATACAGCCCAAATAGTACAAGCAGTTCAAATAGTAACCAAACTGGTAAAGAACAGAAAATAAATGAGCAAGAATTTCCTCCAGAATTTGCAGCAAGCAAATCTGATCCGAAATATCAAACTTTACCATATAACACTAAATTCCCAAATGCTAATGGTAAACTAAAACAACCTGAAGTCAATGGTAAAGCAACCGAGCAAGATAGTAAGAATCAAAATGCAACGAACGTGAATCACATGACGGTACACTCGACGCCTCTCTCGGTTGTGAACAAAAGTTTGGCGACGCCCTTGAGTCAGAACGAAGCAACATATCAACAGGAACATACATATCAGCTGCAAAAATCAGACTCTTCTAGTAGATGTAATCAAGAGGGCAAGGAAAACCATGCATATCCACAAAATTCTAGATTAAGTCACACCAGTAGTCAAAATAATGATGGGTCTCGAAATAGCGGAAAGACTCAACAGAGTAGTGCTAAAGGCAGCTCTCCAAGTTTACTATCGAGTACAACATCAACTAGCAGTTCTATAGGATTTGGGGTAAGACAACTGTCGTATAAAAATCATTCGTAAATCAGTTTTTCATTGCACTGTACCATTATCGCTTATATTATCATGATATAGCTATTTACACCTTCATTTGTATATATCGCCATCAATCATTCATTAATCATTACAGAAACCCGTATCGAGTGTAGCACCTACATCGGTTCAGGTCTCGAGTGGCAAACCATCACCCATATATCAGACATCTTCAACAAAAATTCAACCAGTTCAACCACAAACTGTCCAGACTCAAAGCATAACCGTATCAAATCATGTAACTAGTAACGTGGTTAATTCCCAACCCCAGATTGTTAGAAACACGGCGTCAGGGTTATCTACAGGCACTTCGAGTTCAAACTTCAATGGCCAGAATGCATCATCACAAAGCATCTTGCTATCCCCACCACAAAGCGCCAGTACACCTTTATCTACGCCAGATGTTAGTGGAACAGACAAATCACCTAAACCAGCATTACCTCCTAAACCCACTATCAAGGTAAGTTTTTATAAGATTTTTGTTAATCACTTGCTGATACAATACAGAACATCTGGCGCTAGTGGCGCACTAACTTGTGCCGTGATTATTTACGTTTAAAAATTGTACAACATAGAATTGGTGAAGTAATTGTTCTGATTTCGGTTATAAAGTGGTTAACTCGTATCATAAAGTGTTTGCAACCTTGGATAATCGTTGGATGCGATGATCTTGTTCGAAATACTTACCTCCGATGACGAATGTATTATCCGTTTGTAAACATGAAAATTCAATGAGAAAGACTTGTTTAGGAGTGTTTATAAAACCTTTCCGTGGTATTCAGTGACTTACTCAGTGACTTAAAAAGCTATTAGTGCTTAAATAATTGAATTAATTCGTAAATAGTTGTGAAAATTTTGAGTGACTATATTTTTTCAATTTGTGGGTGATCAGAAAATCGTTATATAGACCAAGTCAAACAAGTTGATTTTTTTCGTCACATTAAGTACTTGAACTCATAGCGCAGTTTGCGAATGATCAACTTGTAGTTACACATTATCACGGATCCCGGTTCGATCCCCACCGAAATTTATGAAACTGAACATTTATTCTATTTTTCTCTTTTTAATTTTTGGAAAGACTTTTATTTTATATTTTTTCTTTTTTACAATATTTTTAAAATTCCTATGTAATGGAGTGCCACGGTTGTAGACAAAATCATTTAGGACCTGGTAATTTTCTTAGCTGTCATCTCTGCAGGGGCCAGTATCATTTTGAGTGTCTCAGATTAAATGAAAGTCAATTCAAAGCTCAGTGTGGAATATTCGTCTTCATGGTCATGCCCCGCGTGCGCGAACGTAGGCAGACGTACCAGATCAAATCTGAATACGCCAGTTCGACAAAGTCTAGTTCTGTCGCTTGAAGAATCCTTGGACACGTCGTGCGAATCCTCGAACACGGATAATATACCACCGTCACACAGTCAACAACAGCAGACTGTCAAAGCGAACGACAAGGACAGTGACATAACTATGAAAAAAATTAGCGACCTCTTTGACATAAAGTTAAACACGGTGCTTAAGGTTCACATGGAGGGTTTCCGTTCCGCGTTAAGGGAGGATGTAAAGATGCTAGTACGAAGTGAACTGGACGTAGCGATCCAAAGCCTCAAAGACGACTTTTCCCGTACTACAGATTTCATTTGTGCGGAACAAAAAACCTTAAAAGATGCCCTGGACAATAAAACCAAGCTGATTTGTGACCTAGAGGCAGAAAATACTCAATTGCGTAACGAGGTACAAAAAATGAACTCTCGTCTGACTTCCATGGAAAAAATATCTCGCAGCCACAACCTTGAACTACATACAGGCTGTTCCGGAAACTAAGAATGAGAATGTTGTGGCTCTGTTCAATAAACTTTGTGAAATAGTGAACGTCCCATTGGACCCCCTGCACATACATGCATGTCGCAGAATTGCGAAACACAATCCCTCGTCAAACAGACCTCGAACCATCTTAGTCACACTGTCATCTTCTTTACTAAGGGACAAGATTATCTCCGCTGTGCATAGATATAATAAAAAACACCCAAAAGAAACCATTAATTCAAGTCTCTTCGGATTTAGTGGAGAGACGCGCAACATATATGTTGCAGAACATCTGTCACCCGAACAAAAACTACTCCATGCAACTGCGCGCAAGGTCTCGAAAGATAAGAATTATATGTACGTTTGGGTGAAATTCGGAAACATTTACATGCGGAAAAATGATTCTACGGCTGCCATTCTCATAAAAAACGAAGATACTCTCAATAATCTCAAATAATTTGTTTTACTTTAAAATATACAGTTCATTTGCTAAGTAATTTTTGTAACAATTTATAATGTTAATTTACTACCAAAATGTTAATCGAATTAGGTCTAAAACATCCGAACTCTATCTGAACATCCTGAACAGTGACTATGATGCCATATGTTTGACGGAAACCAACTTAAACCCCGGAATATTTGATCACGAAATCTTTGATAATCGATATAATGTTTTCCGTAGAGATCGCGATTCTTCTTGTATTACTAAGAAAGATGGTGGGGGTGTTGCTATAGCAATAAGAAAGAGCTTTAGGGTTATTCGTCAAACATCATGGGATAGTAATATAGAAGACCTATGGCTAAGCATTATCTGTAATAGCAATGGAAATGTCAATATTATTAATATATGTGTGTGCTACTTACCTCCTGACCTTCCTTCAAAAGAAATCGAATCCTTTTATAATTCTTGTATAACTACGATTACACGTAGTAATGACTCGCAACAATTCTTACTTATAGGTGACTTCAACACTCCTGCTATTGCCTGGACATTAAATAACAGTACATCCGGTCTTACACCGACTCTCTCCCTAGACAATAGGAAATCACAATTATTACTCGATATGCTTGAAGTATGTGGACTCAACCAGTTCAATCACGATCATAATAGTAATAATCGTTGTCTGGATCTTGTTCTGTCAACCATATCTTCTTTAAATGTACATGAACCTAATGCTGTAAGTCGGATTGACAAGCATCACCCACCTTTATCCATAGAATTAGAAACTAATATTACCTCTCCATCGGGAATCAAACGTAAGAAGCCACAAAAATATAATTTTTACAAATGCGACTACGAAAATACCAAAAAATACTTAAAAAATATAAACTGGACAAATGCCTTATCTTCGAGCGACGTTGATGTTAATACTCAAATTTTTTATGATCTTATAAATGAAATAATAAGCAAAACTACTCCTATGGTAACGGATGATTCTCATCAATATCCAATTTGGTATAACAATGCTTTGAAACGTTGCCTAAAAGAAAAACACAAATATCATAAAAAATATAAAAAGTTTGGAAACCCGCGGGACTATGACACATTTGATCTTCTTCGCCTCAGGTGTAAACGCCTAATGGATGCATGTTATACGAAATTTTTGGACTCAATTGAGAGCTCACTTATCAAAAATACCAAAGCGTTTTATGGCTACATCAATAGCAAAAAAGGCTCCCAAACCAACTCGATCCCTCAGACTATTAATTACGGCAACGTGTCATCATCGGATAGTGAAGAAATTTGTGATTTATTTGCAAATTATTTCAGCTCTGTTTTTGACAATTTTGCGGACGTTGATACAAGCTTATATCCACCGATTCTCACCAGCAAAGAAACCACTATATGCAACATCCAGGTCACTGCTGCGGACATATATCTTCGACTCAAAAAACTGGACTCAAATAAAGGAGCCGGACCGGACAAAATTCCACCGCTGTTTATCAAAACCTGTGCCAGTGAACTTTGTGTCCCGTTGAGTATCATCTATAACTTATCGCTTCAATCAGGTGTTTTCCCAAAATTGTGGAAAACAGCTTATATTATACCTATCTTTAAATCCGGAGACCGGTCACGATGTGAAAATTATCGTCCCATTAGTATATTATCCTGTTTTTCAAAAATCCTGGAGTCAGTAGTATATGATAGTATTTACCATCACGTTTTTCCTGTCATAACACCCAAACAGCATGGCTTCGTTAAGAATCGTTCCACTACCACTAATTTATTAGAGTACAAAAATTTTATTTGCAGGACATTTGCTAGACAAGGTCAAACAGATACAATTTACACCGATTTCTCCAAGGCATTTGATAAGGTCAATCATACAATTCTTTGTCATAAATTAGGCGCTTATGGCATTTGTGGTAACCTTTTACGCTGGGTACAATCTTACTTACTTAAGAGATCACAACTGGTAGCCATTAAAGGACATCTATCGTCGCCAGCCATTATCACCTCGGGTGTCCCTCAAGGCTCTCTCTTAGGCCCACTCTTCTTTAACCTATTTGTCAACGATCTTGCAGACAAATTAAATTGTGAGATTCAAATTCAAATTCAAATTCAAAATGTTTTTATTCAATTAGACTTTTACAAGTTCTTTCGAATCGTCAAAAGCATCTACCACTGGTTCGGAATGCCTTTCCTACCGAGAAGAACCAGCAAGAAACTCGAGAGTCTGTTTTATGCTGACGACCTTAAAATTTTCAAATCAATTGACAGTGTAAATGATGCTCTATGTCTTCAAGAAGACTTGAATGCTGTTGCAGACTGGTGCACCTATAATCATATGAGTCTTAATATTGATAAATGTTTTGTGGTCAGTTTTACTCAAAGGAAATCCAAAAAGATTACATTTAATTACTCTTTGAAAAGCCAAACTCTCACTAGAAAGACATCGGCAAAGGATCTGGGTGTCATATTCGATGATAAATTGACGTTTAGAGACCATTACGAATATATAATTGCCAAATGTAACAAATTGGTTGGATTCATCTTAAGATCGACGAAGAATTTTAAAAAGCCTTCTAGTTCGATACATCTTTACCAAGCCATGGTTCGGAGTATAATGGAATATAACTCTGTAATATGGTCTCCGTACTACGCAGTTCACTGTGATCGCTTAGAAAGCGTACAAAGGAAATTCATACGAATCTTATCTTTTCGCTATCACTTCGGCCATAGACGCACACCTTACCATGACAGACTAAAACACTTTGGGTTGAAAACTCTAGAATTTCGTCGGAAGTATTACCATTTGATATCTTTACATAGGATTATTCACTCCAAAATAGATTCTCCCGTATTACTATCTTTGATTAATATTAATTTTAATGTCCGATTAAGAAACCCTAGACCTTTTGTCCTTAATGTTTACAAGAATAATACTTCCTTCTATAATCCAGTTGTTCGTATGTGTCGCCTGTATAATGATCTTTTCACATTAAATCATAATATTGACATTTTTAACAATAATTTTAATAAATTTAAAAGAGAAATTCATCAACTTTTTTCGTAACATTCTTCTTTCATCTTTATTTTTTAAATACTGTTCGTATATATATAAGATTTAATTTCTATGCATATTTGTCATTTAAATACTTAATCTCATGTAGTAACCACTTTATATTGTAAATATTATTGTAAATTTTTTTAAGCCTTCATGTTAAAAATTCTGTGTATATCTTGTGTAATGTATATTTTATTTAGGTATAGTATTGCTGTGTACACCTATTAGGGGTTGTCACTTAGATTAGGATCTTTTGTTTTTATGTTTGGACCATTTTTAGTTACAACCTGTTGTGTGTACCTTTGAATAAATAAATAAATAAATAAATACAGAATCACAAAATATCATAACATTCAAATGATTTTCAAATTTTAGACTCCACCGAGACAATCAGTGAACCATGATGTTGGGTACAATCAAACGACGGAGACAATGAACGTGCCCACGGCATCTATGCCCGATTCGTCAAATGATAGCGAAGCGCAAAATCTGAAAGAATTAAGCAATGGTAACGATATGATAATCAAGGCTCGCCCATTGACGATTAGAAAACCTCCTATAAGCGAACAACCAAAGCTTAGAAACGTGAATAATACAAAAAATTCCATAAACGTCAGCATAAACCGACGTATAGAAATGCCACCAGCTTTCTTGTTCCCAGAGATGGATCACTTGAACCTCGATTCAGCTCCAAGTGAAATGCAAAATGGCCAGAAAGAGAAAACGAAGGCAAAAGATGAAGTTGATAGGTCATTGAATAACAACATATCGTTAAATTCCAATGAGAAACAGGAGGACAGTAAAGATGTTGTTTCTGATATGACAGAGCAAATAAGTTCTGTAGATTTGAACGGTCAGGATTCTCAGAGATCTGAGAATGTTCTGAGGCGGTCAAAGAAAGGCAATTTGAAGCAAGGAGGAAAGGCTCCGCTGGCGAGGCGAGTGAGCTTCGATCCCCTCGCCTTGCTTTTAGACGCAAGTTTAGAGGGTGAATTAGAGCTTGTGAAGAAGACAGCAACTCAGGTAAAAAACTTATTATTTTTCTGGAACATCAATAGTATTACTCTGTTGGTATACGTATTAACTATATAGACATTCGATACGTCCAAAATGTGTACTATCCTCTAACAAAGTTCTTTGCGGAAAGAGAATGGAAGGAATTTACCGTCTCTTTCATGTCCATATTAAATGAAAGGTGTATGAAAGTTGACTTGAAAAGTTCAGACATTTGTTCGTTTATAGGCAAGCGCTTGACCACAATCACCCCTGATGGGAAGTGATGGTGTGGCCTAAGAAGGGACACGTTTACCTAGAAGATGCCTATTCACTCTTGTTTTAAAGATACCCGGATTGTATTCGTTTGTTTATACAATCGAATAGGCAATTCGCCAAAGAACTAAAGTGACCGACATAGCTTTGAAGGCTAGCACGATGAAGTGGCAGTGGACTGGTTAGTCTGTTGATGGATAGATTGGATCGAAAGAGTCTTGAGTGGAGACTGCGTCTTGGCAAACAGGATATCTGGAGGGTAGCTGGCATTGATTGGATGCAGAATGGCAAAGACAAAGCACTTTAGGACTAGTTAAAAGAGGTCTATGTCCAACAGTGGATGCATATTAGTTGATGGTGAGGAGTAGGCAAATAAATTTTTACGAGCAATTCTTGTTTTAGGTACAAAATGCAAGCGCTGCCAATGATGAGGGTATAACTGCTCTCCACAACGCCATTTGCGCCGGGCACTTTGAAATAGTCAAGTAAGATTTATTTTCTTCTAAATAAAGGAAAAGCTGACTGACTGACTGATTTATCAACACACAGGTCAAACTACTGGACTGATCAGGCTGGAATATGGCGTGCAGATAGCTATTATGACGTATAGATGTCCGCTAAGAAAAGATTTTTGAAATTTAAACCCAAAAAGAGGTTTGAATTTTGTGTAGCCCACGCTGACATACATATATGATTTCATAATGAAATCATATACGTACGTACATGTTCATACGATAGACACTAAAGAAATTTTTTATGAATTACAGGTTTCTGGTAGAATTAGGTTGCGACGTTAACGCACAAGATTCAGATGGTTGGACGCCACTGCATTGCGCTGCGTCGTGCAACAATCTTCCGATGGTGCGATTCCTTGTCGATAATGGTAAGTTAGAATTAACTATAAGTATTGGGATTTGGGTTGCCTGTCCATTGAAGTGGAGACGTCTTAAGCGGACCGATAACAATCAAAATATTAAAGATGACTATAAATTTATTACGTTATCAGCTATTAATAATAATGTGACTGGCGTGGTGAACATATCTACGCTACAGTGGACAAGCGTCCTTAGAGCGATTACGCACTCATCCGATCCGAGTTCGTGAAAATACGAATATAAAAAACTCGGACCAAAATCCGATATTGCGTACGCACTCATCCGATCTCTGATCCAAATCCAAGCTATTCAGGCAACTTTGACATATCTATCATTATATATATATATCATTATATTATATTATATTATGTCGAATTTGTATCCGAGGCACATCCAAGATATTCTCACGGATGACAGAGAACTCGGATGACAGAAGCCGGAGCTAGTGCGTAAGCTACCAGAGAAATAGTACTAGGACTGCTTCGGAACGTATTTTCACGGATTCGAATGGGATGCAGTGCGTAATCGCCCTTTGGCTGCCTCCAAATTGAAGGAGTTTCTAAAATTGTTTTTCTTTAATTTCCAGGCGCTTGCATATTTGCCACAACACTGTCAGATCACGAAACAGCAGCAGAAAAATGCGAGGAGGACGAGGAAGGTTTTGACGGATGTTCCGAATACCTCTATAGTAAGTTCTATTAGATTTTAATTTTAAAAATTAGCTAGCTCAAACAAATTAGTGACAGTTTCAAAAATCAAGTACCTTAACTGATCGCCCACATTGAAGGTCGTACCAATAAGTTGAAAGCTACGTTGCATTTCTTACATCTCTTGGACTGATTTGAAAATTGATTGATGAATAAAAAAACCACCCGATCCAAGGGAAGCTGGACTCTATTTTGCTCACTCATATGGTCAACAATACGCACTGTCAAGTCAATGAGGAGCTGCTCTTCACTCGTTTCTCTTTTTACTATTTATGTTCCCATCCGACACGTCCGTTCAGAAGCTTCATCTTGATAACCGTGGTGAAATATGATGTGGTGAAATGATGACTAATCTTATCTGACAAATTTTCCAGGTGTTCAAGAAAAACTCGGCATTATGAACAATGGATTAGTCTACGCCGTTTTCTCGTACACCGCCGCGCGAAGCGACGAGCTATCGTTCGAGATGGGCGCGAGACTACAAGTGCTGAGGAAGGGAGACGACAACGAGCGGGAGTGGTGGTGGTGCAGAGACGACTCGGGGAACGAGGGTTACGTGCCTAGGAACTTGCTGGGGGTGAGTATCATGTGTGGCTACATGGGAGCGAGACAGCTATAGTTGACGATAGGTGCGAGACTAAGGGTGAGATCTATAGAGCGCGCTCTGCCTTTGCTTAGACTTAAGACAGAGTTAAAACGAGACAGAGCTATATCTCTCACATAAATCTGTCTCGTTTTAACTCAAGCTTAAGTCAGAGCAAAGTCAAAGTGCGCTTTATAGATTTCAGCCTAAGTGCTGAGGAAGGGAGACGACAACGAGCGGGATCGATGTTGGTATAGAGATGACATGGGGAACGAGGGTTACGTGCCCAGAAACTTGCTGGTGGTGAGTACCATAAGGAGCTATACAGTGAACGATACCAATGGTTTTCCTTCGAGATAGGCAGGAGAATGCAAGTGCTGAGCAAAG
Source organism: Maniola jurtina (assembly GCF_905333055.1). Lineage (NCBI taxonomy): Eukaryota > Metazoa > Arthropoda > Insecta > Lepidoptera > Nymphalidae > Maniola > Maniola jurtina. The sequence continues at coordinate 5,791,027 of NC_060044.1, forward strand.
GAGATCATGGCAAGAAGGACATGACAATGATTAGCTGCACGAGATTCGAGTGAGGCCGCAAGTCTTGGGGAAATGGGTCCATCTGCCTGCCATCCAACTTTATTCTTAAGCCCATCTTACTTGATACTTCAAGAAATAGTGTAATTAAATAAATTCATACCGCATATTTTATTTGTTACAGTTATATCCAAGAGTAACCCCACAGCAAGAATGAGAAAAACAACGGCTTAAATTATAAATCTATCATATTGTAAATACAATACTGGGTAATTCTTATTTTTTATGTATTTATATCACTGTAATCTAAAAATAGACTATTGTATACAATTTTAAAATATTTAAAATATTTTGTAAATATTTAAATACCTAAGCTAATAAAGTTCAAAACGAATGAGATTATATTGTACATTTTATAAATACCCCGAGTCATCGTTGTAATTAATTGGTAATGAATTTGTATTATTCTTAGGGTTTCTGAAAATATTGTGAAATATTATTATAAATTGACAATACAAAATAATATTACAAAGAAGTGACTTCATTATTTATTTGAAATTCCTTTTAAAACACAATTAAGTAGGTAGGATTCATTGTTGTGGATTGAGGCTGAGATTTTGCTTGAACCAAAACGACACAGAAACGCCAGCGACGAAGCAAAGGCCAAAGGGTGCTTATAATTCTCAGCTTCAGACTATTCGTGAATATTACCACGTAATGTTCTTATGATGCGTGTGTGTGCACGGTCTATATGCGCCTGCGCATGTGTGTATCCGCCTTAAGCTAAGAGTAGTATTAGATAATAAAATTAGAGGTCTAAATTTTTAGTCATTTGGTTCAATAAAGACAGATATGACCAAGTTGTGCTGACTACCTGTAAAAAGATTCATTCGATTAAATTAGGCGAGATCTATTTCTTGTTATTCCTAGCAATCCTAACTTAACAATCGAACTTACCTTAGAAAACATTACAAGTGTTAGATCAGAAAATCCTAAAGCAGAAAGATGAAATGGCTTTTGAGCTCTGAAAAACGATAACGTTAATAAATTTTTAAAATAATAATGAAGAGATTTATAACTGAGTAAAAACTCCAAATAATATTATTTGGAGTTTTTACACTCGGTTATAAAGTTGCCTTCAAACTACGGAAATATAATATCACACTAATATTATAAAGGCGAAAGTTTGTATGTGTGTGTGTGTGCGTGTGTGTATGTTTGTTACTCCTTCACGCAAAAACTACTGGACGGATTTGGCTGAAATTCGGAATGGAGATAGATAATATCCTGGATTAGCACATAGGCTACTTTTTATCCCGGAAAACCAAAGAGTTCCCACGGGATTTCGAAAAAACTAAATCCACGCGGACGAAGTCGCGGGCGTCAGCTAGTAATATATAAATATCGCTCACCCTATTTTTAAATTTCACTGTTCACACTTAGATGTAATATTATGTGAGCGATTATATATTATACCTATTATATTCCGTAGTTTGAAATTACCAGTTATAAAATATTTGTAATGCCGACAGGTTAGCCTTTCTGGTATAAATAAATGAAGAATAGTATAAATTTAATAAACTTAGTAAAAGTCGTCCTAATAATGTAGATTTTAGGCCAACTGCTGAATTTAGGGTAGATAATTTATCAAAAGATTAGGTAAGTCTGTGCTTACCTGACAATTATTATAGCAATGTATTTTCTGAATTTGTAACTTCTCTCGTACCACGGGCTCTGATACGCTGCATATGCTATGCCCGAGCTCTGAAATTTCAGAGTATATTATTTAGAGTTTTTCAGAAACATGCTAAGTCAGTCCTTTCACCAAACCATACCTAAGTTATCTAATTTAGAAATAATAAACCATATCATGACGTGCCACTTATAAGAAAGACTGCGGAGTTTATTAAATGCATCAGTGAGATAAGTATGATGATGAAGATGGAGTCCTTTTATTCCTTCATGGAACTTAGGGATGTAGCAATTATTTTCCATGTCTTCCTATCTTTGCCTTGACATCAAGTAAATAAGTTAGTATACTTAATTGAAACATAGTTCATTTTAAGGTTTTTTATGCAAGTGCTTATCTATTCAGGAAATACTTAGAAAAATAATTCAGTGTAGAAACTTACAGTATCAGCGATGACCTGGCCAGGCACTGCTAAAGTAAATATCTCCACTAACACACCCACTGAGGCCATTAGGTCACCCAGAATTGGGGCTACACCACATTTTGAGATCTGAAACTGTGTGGTGTGAGGTGTAGAACCTACACTTCTTCAGGAAATATACAAGGTAATTGAAGAATTTACAATTTTTTTTTGAGGAATCTTCGTCAAACGATCTTTCTTGATTCTTCCCATCTGGGTTATGTAACATGAAAAATCGAGTGGAGGTATAGCAAGCGATAGTTCGAGATGGCAATGGAAATGGAATGACCCCTTGCACACCCGTACAGTCTCCGCTCTAATCCTTTATGGGATAGCGCGGGTGACGTGCGGGTGTATGGGGTGGCCCCGCACCTCATTCCTCGATTGCCATCTCGATCTGTCGCGTAGATACTATAGATAGATATAGTTTTTCCCTCAAAAATATTAGAACGTAACTTTAAGCGCCGTTATTTCTCTAAACTGCCTTTTCTGACTTCCTGCCATCTCAATGGACGAACTTGAGTTATAAAACAAGGCTGTTAAGGTCTATTTTATTTTAACACTGAAGTATCTCTATAAGTAAAGAAAGCCTTACCACGGCAGTAAATAAATAGCAGCAAATAATCACCGATGACAAATAAACTTGAGAAAAAATTATCTCCTTAAAAATTTTGTTTAGTCGTCCCGCGAGACTGGAAACAATACATAAATGACATAATGTGTTCATAATAATATGTTAAGGTGTATGTACAACTGCGTAGGTTCCTGTGGAAGTGGAGTGATGCGGTATGGATGTGATGACGTGATGCGAGAGCTCAGTGATTCGTCAACTTGTAATAACTGCCACCCCTCCCGCACCGCTCCACTACCGCAAGAGGCAAGAGCCTAAAGTCATAGAAAGAAACCCAAAGGTCTAATTTTAGCTTCAATCTTTAAATACTGACATTTCCTATATATTTATTTTTATAGAAATTATAAACGCAAAATTATCAAGTCCTTTTTGCTTACCTTAGTAACATTTGATGCGTTTTCACAATCATTTTAATGTCTTCACAGTTATCGTCCCCATAAAAATCTAAATCTTTCAAGTTAGTGCCCTTTAGGCTTAGCAAGTCGATTTGAACCAAACTTAATAACGCAGCTATAGAGAACGATAGATGTAAAAGCATGTAATCACACGGCGTGTATATGCACATTTGGGCTAGGCTGCCTAGAATGAAAATAATACGTAAAGTTAGATTTTTATAGGTTAGTTATATCGTCATTGGTCTGTACTATGGGCGAATATATTCTGTTTCTATTATATAACAGAAAAATGGCGTATTCGCCCTTTCTACAAACCAGTGACGATATATTTAGGGTGCATTGGGGTAATTTGTACGGTTGGTACAGCTGATCAGTGATCACACAGCAATGCACCATATTTAAATGCTTTGTATAACACACCTTAAACACAAAATTTTAAAGGGAAAACTAAATAAAAACTCGTAGGTAATATTCGCAATAAATTACTACTACAGAGGCTTGTTGAGCACAGATGACAACCGTGCCCAACAAAAAAAGCTGAACTGTGACAAAGACAAAAAAAAGTGTTTTTTTTTTTTGAATTATATAGACTAGCGCTTGGCTGCAATCAGACCTGCTAGCAAGTGATGATGCAGCCTAAGATGGAGCGCGCTTGCCTAGAAGTTGCCTATTCACTCTTGACTTGAAGGCACCCATATTATAGGTGGAAGGGAAAACTGACGCCGGAAGGGCGTTCCATATCCTAGCGGTTCGAATTAGGAAAGAATTGTCATTATCACTCTTCAGAGCTTTTCCATTCACTTGCTTGCTCTAACAAGGTAGGTATTATTATTTTGATGTCGATTCCACCTCAAGGTTCTTTGTCTAAGACCTTTACCTTCCTATTTTCCAAAGATTCATTAACGAAAATTTTATTATTCAAGAAATACTTACACGTGACTACTTGGTATGCTACTGCTATCGAATATGTTAAATGAGAATCTACATGACTGAAGAAATACATCTCTAATAGCAATTTGTACTCAGTCCTGGATTGTATGTAACATCCGTATATTGTAACTACCAAAGGAACGACTGCGAAAAACGTGATCGATACCGTCATAGCTCCAAACATAACTGAAAATAAGTTAAACAGCTTTATTTTACTCATATGAAAGTGATCGATAGATTTTTAGGGTTTTTGAGGTCAAAGGAAAACGGAATCGTTATAGGATCACTTTGTTGTCTGTCGTGTCTGTCAAGAAAACCTACCTATAGGATATTTCCCGTTGATCTAGAATCATGGGCAGGTAGATAGGTCTTATAGCATTTACAAAGGATAAAATCCGAAAACCGTGAATTTGTGGTTATATCACACAAAAAAATTAAAATGCGTAAAAAAATGCGTTATAAAAAAATTTAAATTTCGTGAACACGAAAAATTTAATTTACTGAATCACATATAGATGGCGCAGACCATAAATTAACTTGCAGAGTTTTTCATAAAATTATGTGTATCTTGTACGATGGTACGGAACCCTTCGTGTGCGAGTCCGACTCACACTTGATTGGTTTTTTTGGGTTCCGTACCTCAAAAGGAAAAACGGAACTCTTATAGGATCACTTTGTTTTCAGTGCCCTTGACTGCGATCGTATACTTGGTGGCAAGTAATTATATGATGGAAGCGGGCTAACCTAGAAGGGGTATCTTCTTATCAGTCTTATCGTCTTATCAGTTTCAAGAAATTTTTAATTTGTTCCAGTCCAAAATCGAACCCGGAACCTCCCACTATAAGGCCATACAGAAGATTCTCCGCTCTTACATTGAGGGAATTGGAACCCCGGAGTTCACATACCTATCTAACTATACTGCTATAATTTTACTGTCCTAGCAAATAATTTCTTGTGCAGCCATAACAATAAGTTTAGTAAAATTACTTATTTGAACTCATAATTCCGCTAGATTTTTGTGACTGCCTAAAATCTAAGTATTATAACATTATTGGGGGACAAACCATTATTCCAGATTTTTAAACGACGAATCCAAAAGTGCATTTCCACATTTTTCTTATTATTTTCATAATCGAACTTCCACAATCCGCCGATTTCGAAGATCAGCTGTTTTATTTCATTTCGTTTGATTGCCATCACGATAAGCTTGACCCAGTCTGCAAATTACTGACGAAGCTTAACCAAAGACCTTAATTACTATACCATTTAGGTACATTACTATAGCAATTGCAGTTGTACTTATAATTTAATTCTGGGGCGCAATCGTTGTACCAGTTTTGGTGGTTTGGCAAATCACCATTCTACAACACTCTCTATGAATAGCATGCATGGAGAGTGAAGAAACACCGGAACAAGAATATAGCGACGAATACAGAACTCAAATACAGCGGTGTATATCTGCCTAACCAGAAGCTAAGCATTGGTTCTCCAGCAACATTTCCCGAAGTCCTCGCCAACCTGCGTGGCCTGCTTGGATTTTGGAGTGAGCTCGTCTGGCGCTGGCTGATGATGCAGCCGGGAATCAAACGCTTGAATCAAGAAGCTCCCTGCGACGTGTTACCTGTTCGGTCTGCCAACGCGGCGCTTCTGATGCGAGGTCGCCATTACAGCCTTGGAACTACGACATCGGTTCTTCGATAGCGATATCATACTTCATACTATAATATTATAAAGGCGAAAGTTTGTGTGTATGTGTGTGTATGTTTGTTACTCCTTCATGCAAAAATCACTGGATGGATTTGGCTGAAATTCGGAATGGAGATAGATAATATCCTGGATTAGCACATAGGCTACTTTTTATCCCGGAAATCAAAGAGTTCCCACGGGATTTCGAAAAACCTAAATCCACGCGGACGAAGTCGCGGGCGTCATCTAGTCATCAATATATTCGGGGTAACTTACTTTGTATTACGACTAAAATACTGGGTATAGCATTCACGATGTCTAAAAAGCTTGCACCCACTTCTTTTCTCTTTACAACGTACAAAATCTGACCAACAAACATAAAGAGAAACATGCCGGTAAAAAGTATTAATCTTCCATGTTTCCTTATAAACGGTGTGTCAATGTCGTCAAATATACCAACACCAACTATTTGTAGCATTTTTATTTGACGCCTAAATGTGCCGACAAATGTTGGGGATATTTTGTTTAAACTAGACATATTGAACCAAGGTTAGCCTTGTATCAGGCGAGACTTCTGATTAAAATACTAAAGTACACTATTGATCTTAGCATTTTATAGTATGAGTCTCAGTACTTCCCGAGTTTGTAGTATCAGCAAAACAACGAACTTTTTCGAAACATTTCGCTCTAATAATGAAGTCTATGTAATTTGCGAGCAGGAGCTCGCTCTAGCAAATCCTCTATTTGAAAGGTTTTGAGTTCGCTGCCAAAGTGGTGACAAGCTTGTGGTTAAGACATCCACCTCTCATTTGGAAGTTCGAGGTTCGATCCCGGGCATAAATAAGTATCACTTGCATTAATGATTGTTTGGTTAACCATGAGTGAACACTGCATGCCCGAGAGTTCTCCATAATGTTCTCAAATATTTGTGAAATCTGCCAATCCGCGCTGGGCAAGCGTGGCTGACTACAGCCTAAAACTAAATGGCGTACTATGGCCTAAACCCTTCTCATTAAGAAAGGAAACCAGAGCCCAGTAATCGGCCCGCAATGTATTTATCATGATAAATTGCCCTTTTGCACGCAAAAATTAAATGAATAGGTACAAGTACTAACCTACCTACTATGAATTTGAAAGAATGAAGAAAGCTTTGATAAATTTTGAAATGAAGTTCGACAATTGTTTTTTGCTGCCACCCTCATGAAGAAATATAAATATTCAATGTCCAAATTACACTAATATTGTATTATTAGTGAATCCACTTAATCGTTGACCTATAGCCAAAAGGCTTTTCTGGGCAGTAAAAATATACTTATTGCATTATTGAAACCTAAGTTATTATTAGAGAAAATTATTCAGTAATTTTGCATCAAAATTCATAGCTCGCTATTATTTCATACTAGAGGATGCCCGCGACTTCGTCCGCGTGGATATAGGTTTTTAAAGATCCCGTGGGAACTGTTTGATTTTCCGGGATAAAATGCCTGTCAATTACAGGAATGCAAGCTACCTCGGTACCAAATTTCATACAAATCAGTTAAGCGGATGGGTTTTTAGGAATCCCGTGGGAACTCTTAGATTTTCCGGGATAAAAAGTAGCCTATGTCCGTCCCCGGGATATCAGCTAACCCTGTACCAAATTTCGTCAGAATCGGTTAGACTGTTGGGCCGTGAAAAGGTAGCAGACAGACAGATAGACACACTTTCGCATTTATAATATTAGTATGGATTATCATGAAGTAAAAATTTTAAAAATATGTATAGGTATAACGCATAACTGGGTAGGCTCCTGCGGTAGTGGATCGGTGCGGGAGAGGTGACAGTTGTCATAAGTTAACGAATCACCGAGCTCTCGCGTTATGTTATCCCACCAATTACGCACCACTCCACGAACACTATTGCAGGAACCTACTCAGTTATGCGTTGAACCTATAGTTGCCCTGTAAAGGCTCAATTTACCTTGAAAGAGGATGGAATGGAAGCGAATTTTCGTAACGAAATTGTACATTGAATAATGAGTTTTATGTAAATTGAGTTAACGTACAAACTAGATCGAGTAAAAAAAACCGGCCATTCCGTACTCGGGTATTTTTACCGACTTTACTTTGCACAAATTTTGATAATATTCGAGTAGTTATAGCGTCAAAGTAAAATGGACCTAAAGGTTCTTAGTTTAAAGTCAAAAATTCAGTACCATTGATTTAATTTCGCAACATTTCCGCTTGGAGCGCTGGCTGTAAATATATGTACAAACTTGAGCATTAAAACAAGGCAGTTAAGGGCCATTTTGCTTTAACACTCAAATTCTATCAACATTGGTGGGAAATAAAATCTTGTCGAGTTTCGATATTCGAGCACAGTTTTTTACAGCAGTTGCAGATGCGCCGGCCACAGATCAAGATATACTACAGCTAGAAAAAAAAACAAATATTTGTAATAAAATTTATTATCTAATTATTATTTGTTTACATTTCACCGTCGTCGGAGTCCTCGATGTCCGCTAGGGCCTGCTTGGCGAGGTTCTCGGCCTCCGCGGCGACCTCGCGCGGCACGAGCTGGTGTCTCCCGTTCGTGTCCTTCGATACCCACGACATTTCCAGTTCGAATTGTTTGTCTTTCAGCTCGTCGTGCACTACATAAATACTGAAATAGACATGTGTAAATTAAAAATTTATAACACCCCCGACAAGTGAAGGTTACAGTAACTAGAAAAGAGCTGATAACTTACAAACAGCTGAACCGATTTTCTTGGATTATAGCTAAGAACACTCTCGATCAAGCCACCTTTCAAACAAAAGAAAACTAAATTAAAATCGGTTCATTAGGTTCGGTTTAGGAGCTACGATGCCACAGACAGATACACAGATACACACGTCAAACTTATAACACCCCTCTTTTTGGGTCAGGATTAATAAAAGAAACGCTTAGGCTGAGATCTATAGAGTGCACTTTGACTTTGCTCAGACTTAAGACACTGTTAAAACGAGACAGAGTTATACCGCTGGCATAAATTTCAAACTTACTATCACCAACCCATCGCCAGCCCACTATTCAGCCAGGGTTTAGGCCATTGTCTGTCACGCTGGCCCATTGTAGATTGACAGACTTCACACACCTTTGACAACATTATGGAGAACTCTCAGGCATGCAGGTTTCCTCACGACGTTTTCCTTCGCCGTTAAAGCTAGTGATTAAGTGGTTATTGGTGTTCCAACACTGTTGTAAACAAAATGTCCCCTATAGAAAGATAGGTGCCAAAAAACTTGCAAACTTGTAGTTTTACGCATGAGTTTTGCTTGTAGTAAGCATTTTGCAGACTCACACTTATGAACTATTTAGTCTGACCTTCAAAATTTTTTGTCAATAATGCTACTGCTATTATTGACAAGTATCTTTCACATTTTGAATATAACTTACATTCTAGCAGCTTCTTTCACTAATTCCTTCACTGTCATATCTGCAAGCTTCAACTTTTCAATTTCTGTTTTCGCAGCTTGTTTCGCCTTCCCAACAGCACACCCAAAGTATGACTGGAATAAACACAACAATTTGGATTATTAAATAGTCAGCAGAATTATACTATTACTAGCTGATGCCCGCGACTTCGTCCACGTGGATTTACGTTTTTCAAAATCCCGCGGGAACTTTTTGATTTTCCGGGATAAAAAGTAGCCTATGTGTTAATCCAGGGTATAATCTATTTCCATTACAAATTTCAGCCAAAAGCGTCCAGTAGTTTTTGCGTGGTTGAGCAACAAACATCCACACTTTGACATTTATAATAGTAGGATCACTGAGTATACGGGTTGTGAAGCTGAAGTGGTAATGGGAACACATATAATTCGAAAAACCGATAGATGTTGGGGTCCTAATGTGCTAGAATGATGACCTCATTGCACCAGAAAGCGCAGCATTCGAAGACCTCGCGCACTAGGTGGACAGACAGTATCAAACAAGCTGCAGGGAGCTTCTGGATTCAGGCAGTGCGGCATAACTTTGGTGTGTGGTAACCCTACAAGAGATCTATATCCAGCTAGATAATGATGATAAGGAGTCTATCTGAAGCATAAGATATAGTAGTAAAGTGATGATAATCTCATTGATGACACTCATGTGATTAAAAATCCAATGGAAACTCTATTTTCGAGGACAATAAGTATGCCCATCCCCAGGATAAAAGCTACCTCTGTAAATTTCCTCAAAAAATTTAAAAAGACTTTGTAAAGCTAGAAGAACAGATAGACCAACATGCACACTTTCACATTTATAATATTAGTATTATGTTGGTATTATATTATTATGGTAATTTACTAATATTATAAACACAAAAGTGTTGTGTGTATGGATGGATGTTTGTTACTCTTTCTATTGTACAGATTTGACTGAAATTTGGAATGGAGATAGATTATACCCAGGATTAACATAAGGCTACTTTTTGTCCTGGGGAATCAATGAGTTCCCACAGGATTTTTAAAAACCTGTATTCATGGGAAGGAAGTCACAGGCATCAGCTAGTGTTAAATGAATGATAGAAGTATGTGTATTCTAATATTATAGCATAGTACTATTTACAATATGTATTATAAGCTTATTATTACTTACAAATGAAACACCACTGGGTTCAAGCATATACATCTGAGGTCCTTCATACTCCGACCAGGTGCCCATGATGACAGAGCAGCCGTACGGACGGACGGCACTGTAGAGTGTGTACGCATGCATGTACATGGAAACACGCTCATTGAGGTATTTGAGGGGGACTTGGATTCCGTACTGAGATCTGTAGTTGGACGCTTCCGATCTTGCTGTTTCTACAATCTGTCTCGCATCTGAGATGAGGCCAGCTACTGCCTGTAATTACAGATAATTTTTCATTAATATAACATCAGCTTACTACAAGAATTCCTTAATTGCAAAAAATCATCTAAAACAGCTGTTTTATTTTGAACTTTTTATTGATAGATGATGATGAACAAAAATAAAATGTAGACATAAGCAAAACCTGGAGGTATTCTCTTTCAGTTAATCTTTGGTAATGGGGACAACTGACAAGGTGATAGAAATGGGTGAATTTTTAACATAATTATTGAATTGATAATAATTGATGAACATAATAGTTGACAAGCTTAATTTATTTAAAACAGTCAAACCTTGTGATTTTAGGTGCCAGTTGTGAGTCTATTGTTTAAATTTATAGAGCGCACTAAAATTTAATCTTGAAATTTAATTCTTTGTCCTTTTTACTAATATGATCAAGAAAAAGATATAAGATACTCTAAAGTGGTTTGAATATTTTAGTATGAAGAATCGTTTGCCTACTGCTACTGCCTTTGAATCTTCAAAGCTAGTTTAGAGAAAAACATCAGAATCAATGCCAATGTATAGTTGAGATTTTCATTTGATTCAACAGCAGAAGTAATAATAATGTACAAATACTAAATCTTTAGACAAGTACATACCATGCCAACATGTTCATCAGCATGAAAAATTCTCTTATTAGCACCAGGTTCATACAGTTTTGATGTTACAAGCTTTTCCACGGCAAATACCACACCATCCTTCCCTCTTAAACCGATGACGGTGCCAGAGTTCTCTACAGCCTTTGCAGCGTATTCGACTTGAAAAACACGGCCGTCGGGAGAAAATTGAGATGCAGAAAGATCATACTGAAAATGAAACAATCTGTCATGAATAAGCAATTTTGAAAAACAATATACCAACCCATTACAATTTTCTACTTGAAATTACTTTGGTAGGTATTACAAAAACATCACTCATTTACGTGCAATAACAGTTAAACGTGATTTAATAACAGAATATTCACCAAAAATACAAGAAAACTGAACACTTGCTAGTGAAATTTACAAGTTAAAAAGTGAACACTTACACCTGTTCCGATTGAACTCATAGTGGTATCAGGTAAATAAAGGTTTTTCTAAAGTAACTTCAAATTCTTAAAGTATAACAATATTCATAAATGCTGTAATAAAGTCACTTTTAATAAATTGCATTCAACGTTTTGTAAAGCGGCGAATAATGACAAATGAGAAAGATTTGACAAGCGCAAGCCGCAATGACAAGCAAATCTGCTCATCACAGATAATAAAATAAGCTTAATAAAAAAAAACGTCAACGATGTAGGTACAGATAAAAAATAATCTCGACTCTACAACGTACCTATAAAGGTCCTAGAAAGGAAGTTAATCACAATTTTTTACTATTGTATTTTCTGCATGTCCATTGAAAATAATAATTGAGTGTACTTAAACATCTACATATTGTAGGTAAGTTTCCATTTTAGATGCAAATCAACTTTTTGGTTTAAAACCTTCTTCAAAAGATTTTACAGTTATCCAATAGATGGCGCTACAACATTTTTTAATTTACCGGTTACCCCAAGGGTTACCCGGTAAGCAATAACAGGCTGCGTTCGGTGACTCGGCTCAATTTATTTCGGGGCGGTTGGTTCCCGGTCCATAGTTCGGGGAAACAGAGTGGACACTAGAAGCAACCTTTGGTTCAGACCGGCACAATCGAGAGGAAAGAATGAGAACTCGCTATAGTAACAATCCGCAGTCTCCGAGCTGTGTTGGGTACTCACCTAACCCAGCTCGGAGACTGACTGGCTGACTTTAGGCTTCGTAGTGTGTAATAATAATAGGTACCATTTGATATTAAGTAATTACCTAAACAAATCATACATTTAAAATCGGCAACCATACTCACGCAATAGCTGGATAGAGAACCAGTAAGCGGAAAAACTGCAAAGCTTCAACAAACAGTATCTCAGCTAAAATGTGAAATGGAAAAAAATATATTTTGAAATCATTTTCAAATGAAAATGATTCAAAATAGCAATAACCGCTAACCCTCTCCGGTTAGATGAGTGCAGACGCAAGATGTAGTAGTAATTTTAGTAATTTTCAAGTTGGTACACATTCAGCTTTTGGCAATTACAATCCTTACCTGCCTTTAAAAGTATTTTTACAATGGAAATAGAAAAATTTGAAATATCCGGGGGTTAAATAATTGCCCCATTTCACCGTAGTCTACGGAGAGTAATGAAATGAAAAGTTCGCTTTTCATGACACATAGATTATTCTTAGTGGCCTCTTTTATCCACAATGTATGTGAATTCCTATATAAAATTTTATAGTTTACTCTATGAGTTCAGTTCTAAAGTTTAATTCCGATACTGAGTAGGTAGATACCTACTAAGTATATCTAGTGCACGACAGGTTGAGATGGCAACCTGTCGCGCGTCAGGCAAATGGAGTTCCCCCGCCTCATACCCCTATTGCGATCCTGACCTGTCGCGTAATATAGGTATTACCTTGGTATTACCTATTTATTTTACCTGTATATTGACAAAAAGTTCAGGCACAAGGCCGAACGGCGAACGCTGAAACATTTTAGTGTCGCTCCGACGAGCACTTTCAGGCCTGGCCCTTGAGCGTTGTGTGGATTTCGCGATAATAAAGCTCTTGCAGGTTTTTCGGCGTTTACGGGTGGGCGGGGAAAACGTGTAAACAGGGAAGCCCGTAAATTCTTTTGACATGGTAATCTTCTTTTGCTTCTTGAAACGGCGTAGTGCTTTTCTGATGTATACCAAAGTAAATCCAAACTATGTAGTCTGTGTACTTACCTATGTAAAGGCAAGATTTCAATGTACTTAGGTCATACATTTAGGTACTATTTCAAAGTACCTAAATACACCTTAGCAAGTTATTTTTTGAAGAAAAGGAAAAAAGACGGAAATTTTTATAATTTCTAAAGTTCCTCTGGTCTGGTGGGAGGCTACGGCCGTGGCTAGTTACCATCCTATCGGCAAGGCCATACCGTCAAGCGATTTAGTGTTCCGGTACGTTGCCGTGTAGAAATTAAAGGAATATGGGTTCAATAAAACTGCCATACACTTACCAGGTTAGCCCGCTACCATTTTAGACTGCATTATCACTTACCACCAGGTGAGCAGTCAAGGGTTAAAGTCAATTTTTATTATTTAAATTAAAAAAACACATTAGGATTAAATTGTTACCTATAATACCCATAGCATTCCGAACGACGCGATGTGTATCGCTATTACAATCCGGCGCGCTCGAAACTCAATCCCATAACGATCCTTTGGTCCAACTTACAATATCGCTTTTCATTGAAAATGGAAACTTAGCCCCGTATTGGGTAAATCTTTTCAGATCTGGGGGAAATAATTGGATCGGTTGAAGGAAAGCAATTACATCCGGCAAGAGCAATTCCGATTTACTCAACGATTTCGATAAAGTCCCTAGTATCAAATCAATTTATCCTCAACATGGATACCTGCTTTTTGTTTCATAAATTGCTTTTTTTCCACATCCCATACATCGAAGCGGTAAAGAAAAGATAACGAAATCTTCAGAGTAATTAAGTACTTATCTAAGTAAGTAACACAATGATAAACAAAGTGATTAACCCCTTTTTTTTAAAGGTTGGGTATCTAGTCTCTACTTATTAATGATTCTTGTACTAAGCAGCATTTTAGATCTACTTTTTTCACTCTATATATTATTATGTTTTCAAAAAAAAAAACCTTAAAAAATCAATTATTTGAAAACAGATTCGTTTGTTACTGGTTAGTTCAAATTGGTCAACGCCCACAAACTTTTTAGGCTACCCAAAGGGTGACAACGGAACTCTATTGATTCCACTCTGCTGTCTGTCTGTGTGTCTGTCTGTCTGCGTGTCACTGCTCGTAGACGAAATGAATTACAAACCTGAAATTTAGGTGTTCGGGAAAATATCGAGGCCGAACTGGACCAGTTTTTGTCTTTTATGTAACAGAGAGAGTCCTTAGATATTAACTTCTCTCCGCTGATAGCGTATAGGTCCCATGTAGGTACCTACCTAAGTACAACATTTTATCGGTGCGCAGTTTAGTACTTTGGTAATATAAAATTTTTCAATCCAAAGCAATCTTCCGTACCATCACAGTGCGCGATGGCTTGAGGAAATTGTAGTCGAAGCTTTTCTGAAACTTGAGCATTACCCCGCTAACTTTTTCCTCGTAACGCACATGATGCTATTGCCACTAATGGAGAAACTGTGGCTTACGAAGTTTTGCTAAGAGAAAAAAGTACTCTGGGATTAAGTAGATAAGTAGGTAGGTAAGTATAATTATCTAATTTAACGACTCCCATTTCGGTTTTACTAACTTTTTCTCCCTCAATAACTCGGATGTTTTATAAAGGTTACCACCAGGCCCCAATTAGCAAAAAAGTTATGTTTTTGCACTTGGAAATTACCTGTCAGTTGTACGTAAGATCTGCACGTTGAATGATTTTAGCCATCCGAGCTTATTCTAGCAGCCTAGAACTTTAAAAGGGCGGCCAGGTCATCACCGAAGCAATTATGAGAGGTGTAAAGTTTGCATAAATTATTAATATTCATTAATTTATATTAATGACAATAAGCAAGACTCCTCAGTAGGTGGGCACTGTATCAGTAGATCTTATTACAATTTACTGAGTTTTATTTAAAAGTAACAATTTCTTTTTAAGAAATAAAAGGGCGGTGCTATAAAATGTGTTGACTTCAGAACAGAGTAGGGGAAGACTAACTTCGCCATTCATTTACAAAGTAAACCCCAAGTTGAACCCTCGAAACTCATTAAAAGTAAATCCGCGTGCATTTTCCAAAGACGTTGAATTAAAGCTTCTTTAAAGAAATTTACTTGAAACTGCAGGCGCGCGCCTCATTTGCCACCATTGAGACATAGCCCCTATAGTCCAGAGCTTTCCATTTGAATAAAATAATATTGAAACGCTGTGAAACCACTTTGAAAAACTCTATTGTTTTCCGATTCCAAGAGGCTCAAAATAGGAGTTTATAGAAAGATCGGAGGGAGGCCTTAATCAAACATTAGAAACATGGGAAAGTGTTGGTAAAAAATATTTAGGTATTGAAACATTTAAACAGCCAGATTATTTTGAAATGAAATAACCTTTCAGAAGCTAGTCGTAGGTATAGCACGCGACAGGTCGAGATGGCAATCGGGGTATGAGATGGGGGGACGCCCCGCACACCCGCACGGCACCCGCGCTCTCCCGCACCGGTGCCGGCTGCCATCTCGAACAATCGTGAACCAAGTCCATACCTAACTATGTTTGAAAAATTATTCTTCGTCGTACTTTTTCAACCGATAAGATCTCGGTCAGAAATCGTGTAATTTCCACACAATAACATCAATTGTCTTGCGATGGTCCAGCTCCTAACAGTAAAATAATATTATTTTAGCATAAATATAAATACTAGGTACGAGAAAGGCATAATTTACAATTCAGTTTGATTCCAGCCATCATTGTAATATAACCGAAATATAGCCGAATTCGATATTTCGGCGAAGCTAAGTCATCAGTCAATAAATACCCACTCCAATTCTGTTGATGAAAGCACTGTTCAAACTGCTCGCTCTCAGGTATTTAAGGCGGTATACCAACACAGATTTCAATAATTTACCGAAAAGCAATATCTGTAATCCTCTGATAGTAGGTATCTTACAAGGGTCTGTTTATTTAATACCGTCGTGTAGCTTCGATAAGAGATGCTATTGTATGACTATGATGATTTATTGTACAGGGATAAATGGATCACGTTCAGAATAATGTGTGTACCTACCTATAGTCAACTAAGTATTATTAACTTTAATATTATTTTGTACAGAACATACCTACTTATTGAGGGAAATTTTCAACACTAAACATAATTTTGTATCGCTTTTCTTCCAAATCGATGCGTATGCAACCTAAGTAGATACGGTACATATTATTACAATTCCCCTAAAAATCCATACTGTTTACCACTCTTCTTAATGAAAAAATATGTTAGATGCTACTTCGAATGAGAAGAAAAACAAAAAATCTAACATTAATAATAATTAAATATAAAATTATTACGTAAGTAATCATTTTTTTTTTGAGTAAGTTACTGTATCTCCTTTTTACTGTACCTAAGGTATCACGAGGCTATCGCCACTTTTATTTTATATACATCACAAAAGTACAAATAAACATTTTCAAGTCCGTTTACTTCAGAATTGGAGTCCACACTGAGTAAATATCCCTGTAATTGTGTTGTCTAAAAACGCAAGATAAATTTTTGGGGCAGGCCGGGTCCCGCATACGAAATGAGGCGCGGGATTATTATTTGCTTAGCTGACATCCTAATTAACGTGACTTCTTTTTTAGGGTTCCGTATCTCCAGAGAAAAAAGGAATCCTTATAGGATCACAGCTTTGGCTGTCTGTCTGTCGATACTCGATATATCTATCAAGACTCGTCAAGGGAATCAAAACCTATAGAATACGTCACGTTGACCTAGAAACATGAAGTGGACCAACAAATTCATAAAAGACCAGCAATGGATTGCAGGTTCCTCTGGTGCTGCAAATGTTCATGAGCGACGGTAATATCTTAACATCAGGTGATCCGCCTGCACGTTTGGTGACTATTTTTAGTTTAAAAAAGTGGCAGGAAGACCTTGTCTTATAGCACAAGTAAAGGGAAAAATCCGAAAAACGTGAATTTGTGGGTACATCCCAAAAAAAGTGTTTGGGTATTTTTGTAACCTCCGTGTTTGAATCCGACTCACACTTGACCGGTTTTTCTTTGTCCTCTAAAATGAGGGATAAAATGGAATGACGCAACAGCTATTTCATTTTCAAGTGCTAATAGGATGACCTTGATAGCTCCAGCTAACTTCACCCCAAATGAAAATATTACGGTACGGTAATATTACGAAGTTGTGAGCAGCATTAACATATTTTGGAGTGGATTTTGTTGTTGAACTTGAAACGCTTTTCTAGTCGAAAGGTCCGGATCTCAACTGTTAAAAGTATAAAAAATAATTTAATCTTATCTGTCTATCTTGTCTGTCTATCTGTTCGTTACCTATGGTTTCGTGCATTGTTCATCCGATCGAGTTGAAACTTTTGTTTCGTTTCGTCCTAAGTGTCTGATAAAAATCAACGTGTTGCATAGCAATGTATGCTGATCATTAGCTAGTATTTATAAGCCTAGGATCTCTTGCCAAGTTACTAGTTATTGAACTAGTATTATTACGCAGCTAAGTACCTCTAATACCTATTACTTCGTCTTCGCACATTCCACAGTTTCGAGACCAACTCTAACTTTGATGGCGACAAACCCCGCGTCCACGCTTAACTTTTTTAACCCTCGACCCAAAAAGAGGGGTGTTATAAGTTTGACGTATGTATCTGTGTATCTGTGTACCTGTCTGTGGCATCGTAGCTCCTAAACTAATGAACCGATTTTAATTTAGTTTTTTTTGTTTGAAAGGTGTCTTGATCCATAGTGTTCTTAGCTATAATCCAAAAAAATCGGTTCAGCCGTTTGAAAGTTATCAGCTCTTTACTAGTTACTGTAACCTTCACTTGTCGGGGGTGTTATAAATTTTTAATTTACACTTGTTCAGTTAGGTAAGTATAATAATTATTATATTGAAAATTCCACAGTAAGGAATTACACGTTATTATACGATATAAAGCTCACATTTTCATGCTTTAACTGTGAGTCGAGTCGGAATGGAGTCGGCGTCGATTATGTGCGGATAGGTATGTGTGAAGATATTTATAATCTCCTAATTTAACGTATCTGCCTAAACCACCAGTGTACTTTCTGGGTAAACCTTCTTGAAGAAGGTACAATGAATCATTGGAAATTGTCAAAAATATAAAATTAATTTCTGCAATAATTTCGATACAACAATAAAATAAGAAAGTATTATTTTAAGACGAACTGACTGCAAACTTTACGAACAATTAAATCGCTTGGATATCAAAAGGAGAAGCCGGACAAAGTTTGAGCGCAAAAGTCTTAAAACTTAAAAGTGGATACTTAACTCTTAAATTCAGGTAGAGCGACAAATTATTTAGTTGTTTTAGTTTTGTCAGTTTTATTATAGTCAGCATTTCATCCAAGTCTATTCCACCTGCAGCTAGTCTCATGTATAAGGATTTCCACTCCCGATACTCCATACAAGCGAATTGATTTAGGTAATTAATAATTATCTATTACTACTACCGGCGCTCCGACCTGCCTGTATACGATTATCCACATTTAGCAATCTTGTACCTATCTATTGCTTGTGTCCAGTGGCTCTCCGTGGGTACAACATCCAGTAAATACAAAACCGTTTGTCTACCCCATCAAATTTGTAGATCGATGATCTACCCGATGTGGATCGACACTCTAACCCTGTACGCACTGGAATAGGGTCGTCATTTTAGCATTTTGAAAACCCAATCTTATTTTCAGAATCTTTTCAATAATACCAAGTAATACTTTTTTTTCAAACTAAGCATGTTCAGTTTCTGCTTTATTTTCACCAAAGACTTCAGTAATAGGTACCTAATGCCCAGTGTAACTCAAAATTGCCTTTATCGTCATCACCATCAACCAATAAACTGCTGGACATAGACCGTCTCTTGTAGGGACTTTCTCATGCCACGGTCTTGCACCGTCGGAATCCAGTGGCTCCCTGAGACTCATTTGACGTTGTCTGTTCAACTATTGGGGGGTCTCCAACTTTGTGAGATCGCCATTTTAGTGCCTTAAGACACCAACGTCAGTTAGTTTTTCGAACTATGTGCCCGGCCCATTGCCACTTCAGCTTCGCAATCATTTTAGCCATGTCGTTTACTCTGCCCTCATCCTGATTTGATCACGTAGAGAAACTTCAAGCATAGCTGTCCCCATCGCCTGCTGAATGACTCTGAACTTTCTTACGAGAAAATTGCCTTAGCGATGAATAAATTTGTAATATTGGAGCTGAAATCAATGAGGTAGCTATAAAATTTAAAGTAAGAATCGCATCCATTGCAGATAAAAGGGGCCACTAAGAATAATCTATGTGTCATGAAATGCGAACTTTTCTTTTCATTACTCTCCGTAGACTGCGGTGAAATGGGGCAATTTTCGATCGGATATTTGTTACTGTTTGAAAGCGTCGTAAGGAAATACGACTGCCTATATCAAAGCTGGTAATTTAACAGTCTTAGAAACTTTTAAATTCATTCATTATTATATTATATCCATTATTTTTCTTCTTTAAAAAGTTTTGTTTACCAGGGATTTCGTTCGTGTGGATTTAATTTATTCCAAATCCCTTGGGGTCACTTTGACTGTTTGGGTTGTAAAGTATCATCAAAAAATTAAAACTAGGTGCTGTACACCGTTTACTTCGTTGTACTTGTATTTTGTATATTAAATAACATTGCGAAGATTAACACGTTCACAGAAATATTTGAATATGTTTAAAGAGAATTTTGATCGCTTTACGAGCAATTTAACTGCGAACGCAATAAAATATCCATTAATTTTCAAGATGGCCATTTTCCACTTCGCTGAGCAACGTTTAAATTTTAGGGGAGGTATTTCCACGCTTGTACGTGATTTTTTGTACATTCGTGATAAAAAGTGTATTTGGTGAAAGAGATTTCCAATCAAACGATTTAAATTATGATACCACTTATACACTTCACTCGTTTCTTTCATAATCAATTTAATGTAAAATCTTTTATATGAATTTCTGATGAAGGGAACTTTTCATTAGGTAGGTACCTATTAATAATAAAAAACTATTCAAAAGAAATCAAACATAAGACAGATATGAGGAGATCTGTAAAAGAACCAAATAGGTAGGTATTCCGTGTTGAACAGTTCTAAGAGTCATCGAAATATAAAGAAAATATAAAAATATGACAATGGGCGGAGCATAACAAAGACGTTGGGGGTCTTCAATTGTGCTACTACAGAAATGTTAACTTTACGCCGGAAAATGTAGCGTTGGACCCTGTACAAGGTAGGCGAAACATATTTAAAGAAAGTCGTATCATGAAAGCCGCTGGACGAAAGCAACGCAAGATCGTGTTCTGAGAAAATCCTTGTAACAGGAAATCCTTGCAAAAAATTTAATTTTATTAAGTGGGTATAAAAATAGATTGCAATAGAAATAATAAACAAATGAAATATAGCCGGAAACACTCAAGAAGAGTAGTTTCCCAGAAAACTAATATCACTGTTTGCCAAACAGTTCGCTTTTCGTGAATTGGGGTGACAGCCAAGAGTATTATCACTACTAGAGTGGACATTTTTTTTTTATTGAAGTTTTTGTATGGTGACTACGACTACGTGCCCCTACCCTAGGCCCTAATGCGTACTAGAATTTATGTCAGGGACTACAAACACATTTCGGCTCACTTTAAATAAGTACACTACTAGGAAGTCTACATACTGTAGAATGTGTAACCGGTAACGTTCGTTGACCTCTAGTACCAGTCAGGTGTTTTGTTATAAATACAGGATTTTTTTGCGTTTCTTTGTGGTACCTTATTAGTTTTCATCAGTGCTATCACTCGTTTTCGTTTTTACTAGCGTTCTGGTTACAATGTTATTTTATATTAACTAAATTTGTAAGGAAGAAAATTAAGGAATTATTTTAATTTGGGGTACCTATAAGCTGTCTGACTCCGTCTTAAGAGATAAAGAGGTTAAATAATTTAATTACTATCAAAACTCTCGAAAACTATCATAGTTTCAGAGTTAACTCGTACCTACGGGCGTGGTACAATGCTGTCTCTTATCACGAAGGCGCAACGTTATTAAATAAACAGCCACCCTTGCCTTGTGCTACTATCTGAGGATTACAGCAACAGCTATAATATATCTAGCAAATTATCGAAATCCGTATTTATATACAGATTGCATTATACCTGAAAGCATTTGGAATAGTAATATGATAATCTATTGAAGGCTATGTAGTAGAATATGAAGGTCGCTTATACTAATTCAGCAAAAAAAAAGTTTCTAATATATGCTAGGCTGAAAGCCTAATGAAATGAACTTATTTAATTTTATGTATAGGGCAACTTGTGTCATGATTTGAGGTAATATTATGTATCTCTATACCACCAGTTCGGAAAGCAGATTCTATTGCTTCACATTTCATATTAGTGGTCAGTCCAGACTCCTGCATCAGCAGGCATATGAATTTTTATGTAAGTACCACAGTAATAACTCCAAATTTAAAAAAACCCCAAAAAAACCTTTATAAGAAAACTAGAAAAGAGCTGATAACTTTCAAATGGCTGAACCGATTTTCTTCCATTATAGCTCTCGATCAAGCTACCTTTATAAAAAAAAACTAAATTAAAATTGGTTCATTCGTTTAGGAGCTACCATGCCACAGACAGATACACAGATTCACAGATACACACGTCAAACTTATAATACTACTCTTTTTGGGTCGGGGGTTAAAAATATTTTTAACTCAAACGTACTTTCTCGTAAAAACAAAAAGTTTTCTCAAAAAGAATTATGCAGCATTCAATCTTGGTTTATTTAAACAGTTGCTTCGGAATACAGTAGCAATCCTTCAATAGTGGCAAATGAGGCGCTCGCCTGCAGTTTTAAGGAAATTTCTTTTTAAGAAGGTTTAATTCAACGTCTTTAGAAAATACACTTGGATTTACATTTAATGGGTTTCAAGGGTTCAACTTGGGGTTTACTTTGTAAATGGATGGTAGAGCTGGTCCTTGGTTGCTGGATGCTTAGAAATTATAGTGCTTTTATAAATTGTCTAAATTTTAAAAACTACGTAGGTACGTAGTTACTTTATACCGATCATTACACTATTAATCATATTCCTAATAGGTATTATAATGAGGTAAAGTTTGTGAGTTTATTTGTAGGAAGTAAACAAGTAATCTCTGGAACTACTCAAATTCAAATTCAAAATATTTTTATCCAATTAGACTTTTACAAGTACGTTTGAATTGTCAAGAGAATCTACCACTGATTCGGAATACCTTTCCTACAGAGAAGAACCAGCAAGAAACTCGGCGGTTGCTTACCTACTGAAGCTATTTTGAAAATTCTTTCACCAAGAGAAAGCTACATTCTTCCTGAGTGACATACGAACCCGCACCCGTACGAAGCAGAGGCGGGTCGCTAGTAATTAATAATTTAAATGCTATCTATCTACTATAATCTATTGTTAATATAATAAGTATTTTTAATATAATAAGTATTTTTAATATAAATAGTATAGGTAAATTGAGCGGGAAAAGGACAACGCTTTACACACCTACTCGTGATGTTACTAGGCGTACCGTAACGATAGAGCGCTGGGGAGTGAGTGTCGCTTCTTTAAGTAGTAATTAGTATTCTTTAATATTGGTTTACATGTGTGGGTACATACCTACCTACTATCATTCAAAGAGGTGCTACTGAATTTTTACAAAACTGAAGTTTATGTGATCGAAGTGGCGGCCATCATCTAATGGCATAAAATACATAAAAATTAAATTAAAAATTTAAAAAACCCCCGACACATAAACCTCTAAAAAGTATAAAAATAATAGGTAAGTATGTATGGGCCCTTTAAGAATAGTATAAATAGTAAAGTTTTTATCCAAGCGTTCGTTGCGTCGAGGGACCGCTATCTATCATAAACTATGAAAGTCATCTGTTGTTGAAAGAATAGTCTTTAGCGGTCCCCCGACGCAACGAACGCTTGGATAAAAACTTTACTATTTATACTATTCTTAAAGGGCCCATACATACTTACCTATTATTTTTATACTTTTTAGAGGTTTATGTGTCGGGGGTTTTTTAAATTTTTAATTTAATTTTTATTTCACGCTTTTTAAACTTTTATGCATAAATTACCGTTTATTTGTGCCATTCTAAAACCCAATTTCTATAATAATATAAATCCAATAAGGCAGCTAATATCTCTTCAAAAGTAACATCAATGTTATGTTAATTATACGTTATAATACGTTAAAAATATTTTTGACCGAACATCACTAAATCAAGAATTATCTGAATGACTCACATAGTTTAACATGACCAAAACGAAATATCTGTTTCTAACATTTCGTTGCTTTAAAAATGTACCCATTTTACGTAGTCGTATAATAGTTCGCTTTTTTTAAGATATACGATTAAATTGAAATCGACTTTCACCCGATGAAATAAGGAATAAAGTGGCTTGTATGTCATTTTGTTTGTTATTGCATGTCAAATTTTTATTTGACATAACTTTCAAAAACCGGTCAAGTGCGAGTGTGACAAACATGAAGAGTTCCGTACAAGTTTTTTTTTTATGTAATGACAATTCAGTTGTCGGATTTTTCTCTTTACTTGGGCCACAGGAGTAGAGTGCTTGGGCTATAAGATATTGCTACCTGCCTTTCATGATTCTAGGTAAACGGGAAGTATCCAATTTAAAAGTTTTGATTCTCTTGAAAGATGCAACAGACGGACACACAGACAGACGACGAAGTGGTGAAGGAAAACACCGTCAGGAAACCTGCATGCTTGAGAGTTGACCATAATGCTCCCTCAAAGGTGCGTGAGGTCTGCCAATACGTGCTTGGCCAGTGTGGTAGCTTCTCATTCTGAGAGGAGACTTGTGCTCAGTAGTGAGCCGGCGATGGGGTGATCCTGATGATGATGAATTTTAAATGTATTTTGTCAAAGTAAATAAGCTGAGTTCAAGCAGATAAAAGAAGGTGCGCCTAATGCATCATCCAAACCTGCGCGATAAAGCGACTACGAAGCGGGAACCTCAGCCGCGCGGAGGGTCATCGCCTTCTACGATATTTAATGGTGCCATGCACACCTACGCGACTACAACAGTCGAGGCTACATCTTTTTTTTCTCTACAGATACCTACTGAACCCTAAAAATAGTTTGACTATGGTTTGGGTTTGGGTTGATTGTTCGTGGCCTTTGGTTGACTGTTGTATATTATAATTGAATTGCTGTTTTCTCGTTTAACTGTGATTATAATATTTTATAAATTAGAAACTCCGCGCCTACGATCCAAAGTATCGGAGTTTTCCAAAACATTATTTTCAAATAAATAATTATGTATCTAGGCAACGTCCATCTTATTGACATTTGTCAATTGACATAATTATGAACCTCTGTTACAATAGTGAAAGATCCCAGGGCCACCAGCCGTCACGTATTTTCTGACGAACGAAATGTGGACGATTGAGTAGTGTTAGTATGTACTAAGAACGCATGCCTACAGACATGCTAGCTTGCTTAGACGGCCAATTTTCAGGTATCAGGTAATCAAAGTACATAAAAACATTACTTAACTCACGTAAATTCTCCAATTTTTTTAATTTTTAGCTGATTTTTTTAATGTTAATAATTAATTGACATAAGTAAACTATAAGAGAGTGAGAGAGAAGTCAATATATCCTAATACATGTCTCACTCAGTCTCATGCGCGTAGATAATGCCCTCGCGCTCAAACTCACAGAGGCATTAAAATTGAATTTAGGGGATGATTGGCCCTCTGGATCGGTCTGTCTTCTTGTAAAAGGTTTTAAAATAGTTGGCTGGTGGACATATATAAAAATGGAGCATCAGAATTTACGTGCAGTTAAGTAATTACTTATTTTGGGAGCTTTAAAGCGTCTGCAAAGCAATACGGCCGACGCGGGAAGTGTCTGGGAGTATTGGCGACTTATTTTTAAGGATATTGCCTAAAATATACGTAAAAATCAGCTTGGAGAATTTACGTGAGGTAAGTAATGTTTTTATGTACCTTGATTATCAGATACCTGAAAATTGGCGGTCTAAGCAAGCTAGCAGGTAGGCTAGGCATGCCTTCTTAGTACTTACTAACACTACTCAATCGTACATGTTTCCTTTGTCAGAAAATACGTAACTTCTGGGGGCCCTGGGATAAAAGTAATAAGAAAACCAGAAAAGAGCTGATAACTTCCAAACGGCTGAACCAATTTTTTTGGATTATAGCTAAGAACACTCTCGATCAAGCCACCTTTCAAACAAAAAAAACTAAATTAAAATCGGTTCATTCGTTTAGGCGCTACGAGGCCACAGACAGATACACAGATACACAGATACACAGATACACAGATACACAGATACACAGATACACAGATACACAGATACACACGTCAAACTTATAACACCCCTCTTTTTGGGTCGGGGGTTAAAAAGTAGGTAAAAGTACTCGCTATTCGCTCCAAGTTTCGAATGGCCTCGAGCATTTGGTTCCCTCTCGCCCCTCTACACCTCGACATTAATTTACTTTAATTTTTACCGCCATCTAGTGGCGGTAAACTGTACTACGGCTACAGGTCAACCAAGTTAACAACCTCAACATTGGCGAAAAAAGAAACGACATAGCACCGATGCGCTTAGCTTTTTAGGGTTCCGTGCCTCAAAAGGAAAAACGGAACCCTTCTGGGAACACTTTGTTGTCTGACCGTCTGTCTATCTGTTTGTGTGTCCGTTTGTCGTGTCTGTCAAGAAAATCCATAGGGTACTTCCCGTAGATCTAAAATCATGAAATTGGGCTGGTAGGTAGGTCTTATAGTACAAGTATAAAGGAATAAATCCGAAAACCTTGAATTTGAGGTTACATCACAAAAAAAATATTCATTCAAAATTCCAAATTTCATGATTCTAGGTCGACAGGAAGTACCCCATAGGTTTTTTTGACAGACACGACGGACGGACGGACAGATAGACAACAAAGTGATCCTTTATGGGTTCCGTTTTTTCTTAACCCTAAAAATAGATAAAAAACTTAAAAACCACCAACACTAAATAGTAAAAGCAATTTAATTTACCATCCAAAAAATGATACTATAGAACTACATTTTACTCTAATATGTTCGATAAAAATTAAATTATTTTTTATTTTTTAGTATTGGTGGGGGTTTTTTTTTATTATGCATAATAGTGATTGATTTATTATGCAAAATTGAAAAAAATACCCGAATACGGGACCCTCCGGTGCGCGAGTCTGACTCGCACTCGGTTGGTTTTTTTTCCATAGAGCAAAAGCGTGTTAGAAGCGGCAATGGAGAAAATTTAATGTGTGTTGATATCGTAAAAGACCTGAATTAATATTTTTTATTCAATTATAAATTAGCACTTGTTTGCTATCTCACCTGGTAAATAGCAGTAGGTAGTAAGTGACGATGTGAAGCGTACTTTGACTTTACTAAGACTACATTCAGAGTCAATATTGAATCGTGCTATAATGCATAAAATTTAAGAAAGTGCTTGCCATTTAAGTTTTATCCGTCAATTGATATTTGAAAAAACCGGCCAAGTGTGAGTCAGACTCACGCACTTAGGGTTCCGTACTCGGGTATTTATTCCAACATTTTGCACGATATATCAAAAACTGTTATTCATAAAAATATGTTTTATAATTATTGGCGTCACTCAGAAAAACAGGTATTATTTAAATATTTTTATCGAATTATTGGAATGTCCTCTTCAAAACCAACACAAAAAAACACAAGTTTAATGTGTAAGGTTATCCGAGAGTTTTAATCTAAACAAACTAATGCCAAAATAAATAATTTAATTAGAGCGTGATTGCTATCACAACATCTAATTATTCAGTTCACAATCCAAATACCGAAAATATGCGATATCGCTCCGAATCTCAGAAGGAGACTAAACTAAAACCTTCGAAACACCCGTATTTATGCAAGTTCAATCTTGTTGGCCTCCTAGCAACAGATTGCATGACATCGAATGAGCGAAATATCGATTTTATCAAACTACCTGCATTAGATAAATTAATAATTTTATATTATTTTTGACAACTCAAATCAATTTTTAAAAATAACCTTACAGTTCGGCCGTCCTGAATTTAACACGTCCTCGTGTTTCTAATCAATCTTGTCATGTCAGTCGCGGGCTTCCTTGCCCATAGTCAAATGAAAATCGTGGGCTATCCTGCCCTCCGTCAAATCATTAAAACCTACCCTTGAACTGCCGAACTCTCAGTTTTAATATCCAGTCAACAATAAATCCAAAAGACTAACTTCTCATTCGATGTATACAAAATCTGAACCACTTATTGCAAATTACTTTCCACTTCACAAAAGACTAAATTATTAAAAAAAAAACTAAAAATTTTAATCACCAAATCAAACTCAATAAAAATTTTAATAAAATGTGGGTTGTTTACAAAAAGATACCAAAGCGAAATTAAGACAACGTGAGACACGTCCCGCTTCTGAATTATTGGCGTCACTCAGAAAAACAGGTATTATTTAAATATTTTTATCGAATTATTGGAATGTCCTCTTCAAAACCAACACAAAAAAACACAAGTTTAATGTGTAAGGTTATCCGAGAGTTTTAATCTAAACAAACTAATGCAAAAATAAATAATTTAATTAGAGCGTGATTGCTATCACAACATCTAATTATTCAGTTCACAATCCAAATACCGAAAATATGCGATATCGCTCCGAATCTCAGAAGGAGACTAAACTAAAACCTTCGAAACACCCGTATTTATGCAAGTTCAATCTTGTTGGCCTCCTAGCAACAGATTGCATGACATCGAATGAGCGAAATATCGATTTTATCAAACTACCTGCATTAGATAAATTAATAATTTTATATTATTTTTGACAACTCAAATCAATTTTTAAAAATAACCTTACATAATGTACAGGTAAAGCCCTTTCATATGATACCCCACTTGGTATAGTTACCTTAATTTGAAAATCAAAGCACATTTAATTTTTTTTCAAACGATGTAACCAAATTCGGGGTTTTCAGATTTATTCCTGTACTTGTGCTATAAGACCTACCTACCTGCCAAGTTTCATGTCTCTAGGTCAACGGGAAGTACCCTATAGGTTTCTTGACAGACACGACGGACAGACGGACAGACGGACAGATGGACAGACAGACAACAAAGAGATCCTATAAGGGTTCCGTTTTTCCTTTTAAGGTCCGCAACCCTAAAAAGGGTAAAGGATAATAATATGTAAACCAGTGTCCTACCCGTTCAGAGTTCAGACCTGAGCCAATTTGGAAATTGTAAAATACTGACTTGAGTGGTGATTGTGAATACTGACAATAGGTATATAAATAAGATCATGTTAACAAACTGGATTAATTGAATTTATACACAAGGATTGTTGGTGAGAAATAAAAATGGTTTTGTAGGGGTAATAAAAAGTATATATTTTTTATATTAAATTTATGAATGAATAAAATATATGAAAATAGAATATGTTTGGTATTATAAAAGTGAGGCAGTATTAGTGATTTTCATCAGTTTATTTTAACACAGAAAATTATTTAACTTGTTACTGAAAATTAAATCTGATTCAAAAAATTAATCAGTGATTTAGATATTTTTATTTTATTTTTAAATTTCACTCATAACTTTGACCACAGTGCCGAGTGAGAGTGCAGATTGTGAGTTATGAATAAATTTACAAAATACCTACACTTAAAAGAATTCAGAAGTCAATTTAGATGTGAAAGCCCTAAGGGCAACAATAATTTAGATAATTTTATAAGTTATTAAAATGTTCGCGTAGAAGCTTATCAAGAGTTTTGATCTTTTAAATATCCTAACTGCAATATTAATTTGATCAGAATGCACTTGATTTTGCAATCACTTAATCAAAATGGCGACCTTAACACAAAAGCGTTTAATAGTCATTCAGTCTCGAGTCGGAACGAGACTGGCTTAAAAATTATTATAATTTTTTTTTTTTATAATTTAAACTTTAATTATTACATTTTAATATTACTTTTAATTTACGTAATTTAATTTGTGTAGAATTAATTATGCACATATAATTACTGTCTGAAATAAAATATTTTTATTTATTTATTTATTTAAAAACCGTCATGCAGCCGTATTTGTACAAATTGATTGAAGATGGCTGCCCGGAAGAGATCGTGTGACGTCGAATGGGTCAAATATCTGTTTCATTACTTTTATTTTAAAACTAGCTGATGCCCGCAGCTTCGCCCGCGTGGATTGGTCAGATCCCCTGCAGCATCAGGATTGAGGAGTTGGACTCCAAATTTTTTATGAAACAATGTCGCAAAGTTCCTCTATCGATTAAAAAAGAAATGACGCAAATCGGTTCAGAAATCTCGGAGATTTCGGTGTACATAGGTAGAAAAACACAACTCCCTTTTTGAAAGTCGGTTAAAAAAGTAGTCTATTTTACGCCCTGGTCAATCCTCTACTTGCCTGTGAAAGTCCCGTCAAAATCGGTTCAGCCGTTCCAAAGCCTTTTCAAACAGACAGACAGACAGACAGACAGACAGACAGACAGACAAAAATTTTAAAAACGTGTGATTCAGTTATGGTATCGTTCAAATAACCATATGAGCTTAATATGAGGTAGTTATTTCGAAATTACAGACAGACACTCCAATTTTATTTATTAGTATAGATATAGATAATTCTTGAGAAATAAATTTTGAAAAGCTAACAAACTGAAACAAAACTTTCCTGGCTTCTTCACGCCTCGTGAAATAACTCCTCGTTTGTTTGCAAGTAGGTAGGTAATAAATATATCGATTAAATTACAAAATCACCAAAGATGTATAGATAGATCCAATAAGAAAAAAACCGGTCAAGTGCGAGTCGGGGATAATATTAATCAAAACTATGTAATGTATTTACAGGTTTCCCTAAAATTTGCCTTAATAAGTAGGGCTATATATTTCGACATAATACTATGTACTATATACTAAGTACTAACTATTTCTGAAACCGGTAAAGAAGTTTTGCTTTAAATAAAAGTTGAAAAAACTATAACCCGACTACGGAAAAATGAGACAACTTGAACTCGACTTGGTACAAGTAAAATAAACTAAAAAGAAAGAAACAAGATAGGTGCTTAGTGCATCGTCTTGAGTAAGATTCAATACATCCATCTGGCCGATTTTTTTCGTATGAAATATAGCCTATGCCACCCGGGCCTTTACAACGAATCGATTGACACCTCATTCATCAAAATCGGCCCAATAGTTTAGGCGCTACGGTGGAACACACAGAATCTGGATACAAACATACATACATACATACATACATACATACATACATACATACATACATACATACATACATACATACACTGCTAAAATCATAACCCTTCCTTTCGGCTTTGCCATAGTCGGGTAAAAAACGCTCAAGGTATTCTGTCTTTTTTATTTATTTGCCGCCTCTGCCACTTTCATAAGCTGCCGCGAAAACTCTGCGTCATCACTACATAGTATAAAACAAAGTCGCGTCTGTCAGTCCCTACGTATGCTTAGATTTGCAAACGCTGGCTATGAGATAGGTCAAAAAAAGGGTTCCGTTTTTCCTTTTGAGGTACGTAACCCTAAAAATTTATGCCATCAAGAAATAATTAGTATTTTCAAATTTCAAAGGTAACTATTTATAACAAGTGGGGTATCATAATATTGTGAAAGGGCTTTACTACGTATATATTTTTATGCACAATAGTTTTTGATTTATCGTGTAAAATTTCGAAAAAATACCTGAGTACAGAACCCTCGGGGCGTGAGTAAACTACAACTAAAATAATAAAAGTAAACAAAGAATCTGTTGTTAGTAACCTACCTATGTACCTATCGTACAATTTGCAATATTATGAAGGTATATCGTACACGACAAATCGAGATGGCAATCGGGGTGGAGACACCCCGCACACCCGCACAGTCCCCGTGCTAGCGAGCGGTGCGGGCGAGCGCAGGTGTGCGGGGCGTCCCCCCGCCTCATATTCCAATTGCCATCTCGACCTATCGCGAACTTTAGTCGGCGATAGGTCGAGGTAGGTAATTATAACTAGCATCTAATTATAATAATCTAATTATAATTATATATAGTACGCGACAGGTCGACATGGCAATCGGGATGGGGACGTCCCACTCACCCGCACAGCCCTCGCGCTAACCCGGTGCGGGATAGCGCGGGTGATGTGCGGCTCATTATCCGATTGCCATGTCAACCTGTCGCGTACTATGGGGTGCTATTATAGGTACCTCTACCTACTTATAAATAAGTTTTGACCACTATTGTAATCTGTGTCGGTAGGTAGGTAGGTACTTAGTACTTACCTACTTACAGTATTTTGCCCAGCTGCTTACATGAATGACGCAACAAGGAATGGTGTGTGTTTATTCATTCATATTATAAAGAAGTAAAGTTTGTATGAAGTAATCTCTGGAACTACTGATCCAATTTTGAAAATTCTTTCATCAGTAGAAAGCTACCATTATTCCTGAGTGACATAGGCTGTACTTATTTATTTTCAAAAAAGCCGTAGGTACGAAGCCGGGGGCGAGGCCGTTTATAGTAAGTAGTAGTACCTAGTTAGTCAGGAGTTTCAATGTTCCACTATGGGTGACGAGGTTTCGGATTCAATTCCAGGGATCGGGCCAAAAAATAGTGTGCCGCACAATATTTTTATGTAATAATAGGTATATGGGAAGATAAGTAGGTACTTACGCGATTTTCATGCTTTCAATCTTTTGTAGTTGGGATCGTTTTAGTCGAGATATTTTCGGCATCCTGATATTTGACTATGATACCTTCGTACCTACCTAACACAATTTAAAACAACGAAATAACTAAAAAACACTTCTAAGTACCTATTTACTATGGAGTTCACTAAATGGATGATAAAAGTTTCTTAAAACTAAAACAAATCATCCTTATTCAATAATTTATAAATAATAATTTCGCTACAATAAGATCACACAAAAAATATTTTTCGTAAATCGAGAGCGATTGGCGGGAAAAATTGCGCACATCCACCACGTCTGAAGAGCGCCTGCCGTATGCGTCGCGTCTCCCGCGCAGGGCAGACTAGGATTATTTGACCCAAATGTGAATTTTTCATAAAGAATGTCGAAATAGAATAAAATACGTTTCGAAAGTGTATCATATATATATTCCCTATTATTAAATGTAAGATTTACTTTCGTGGTTGCACAGGTAAAGAAGTTGATACACGATCTTAAATGAAGCTACTATTGTATCAGATTCGTGTATTTATCGTAATAAACGATTATTTAAATAAATAACTCTAAATAACTAAAGACCATTAACCAAACTATTGTACATATTTTTTTGAAAATTTTGTGATGTCATTTGTAGGACTAGATAGGTGTTGAATAACAATACTTTCAAAGGAATAATGTCGGCAGGCCCTTAAGAATTTTGACGACACAATTTAAAGATTGACAAGAGTCATCATATTTGACGTGCGAATACGTGGCGTGGTGATGGTAAAGTTTGCCCATAAATCTTATGTAAGGGTTGGATTATATGATACCTCCTTTAGAAAGTAATAATAAAATTAATTAATCATTTGGGATAGGAGCGACACAGTACAAAATAAGAATAAATTATAAGCAACAAACAGAGATAACACAACAATTATTTTGAGATTAGGTAGGTAGGTATCATGCCTTTCAACAGGGAAGAACAATTAACATTTTTGTCTTGTTCTTCCAGACAGAGAGAAGTTCTTGTACGGAGAGAAATTTTTCTCCTCCTGAGAGAAAAATAATACCCCTGCTTTTCATGCGGCATCACTTGATAGAGTGCCGCTGCTGATCCTTCCACCAGACCAGACCAGAGCCAAAAGTCCTGGAAGGTCATCAAAAAATAATATTACGTCTGTCTGTCTGTTTGTCTGTAACCATTTCACGGCTCATACTTTTGGTTGATTTCGACAAAAAATGGTATAGAGTAATCATGCATCCTGAAGGCGGACCTAACATAGGAAAATTAAAGAGTTCTCACGGGATTTATTAAAACCTAAATCTACGTGGACGAAGTCGTGGCCATCATCTTGTTTCATATAATATCCACATGTAATAAGTACATATACCTACCTAGCAACTAGGGTTAAGTATTGACAGTCTCGTCAACTGACGAGGCAGCTCAGTGATGGATGAAGTGCCGAGTGAAGTGTAAATGGACTCTATTACGAGTAATAGAGTCCATTTAGACCTTTTAAGCTGTCAACACATTGCTATTACCTACCTGGCGCAGTGGTAAGTGCTGTGGTCTTATTAGCGGGAGGTCCCGGGTTCGATTCCCGGCAGAAGAAATTCGGAATGTTACAATTTCTAAATTTTTACTGGTGTCGCCTGGTGGGAGGCTTCGGCACTGACTAGTGACCACACTAGCGGCAAAGAAATGCCGCCAAGCAATTTAGCGTAGCGGCCGTGTAGAAACCAATGGGGTATGGGTTCAATAAAAACTGCCATACCCCTTCCCGGTTAGCCCGCTTCCATCTTAGCCTGCATCATAACTAACCAACAGGTGATATTAGTGTTGAGGGCTAACTTGTATCTGATTTTAAAAAAAAAGTAACCTACCTGAGAATTCTCCATGATGTTCTTAAAGAGATATTCCTTTTCAACTTACTGATAGAGTTACCCGAGTCGCAAACGAATTCTTAAGACCACGTCCGCGAAATTAGAGCGTAACTAGGGATTACGTAAAGTCCTCGAAGCTATTTATCGATGTGACAATATGGAGTCGGACTATATTGTAATAATATTTTTAACCCCCGACCCAAAAAGAGGGGTGTTATAAGTTTGACGTGTGTATCTGTGTATCTGTGTGTCTGTGTATCTGTGTATCTGTCTGTGGCATCGTAGCGCCTAAACGAATGAACCGATTTTAATTTAGTTTTTTTTGTTTGAAAGGTGGCTTGATCGAGAGTGTTCTTAGCTATAATCCAAAAAAATTGGTTCAGCCGTTTAAGAGTTATCAGCTCTTTTCTAGTTTTCTTGTAGAAAAGAAGGTTAGATAACCGTTAGGTTCATAATATTATGTCAATTGACAATTATGTCAAGCTGTCAAGATGGACGTTGCCTAAATACACAATTATTTATTTGAAAATGATGTTTTGGAAATCTCAGATACTTTAGATAGTAGGCGCGGAATAGTTTACTTGTCGGGGGTGTTATAAATTTTTAATTTACACTTGTTATCGATACGAGTGCGCGATACAGAACAAAATAATGTAGTGTGGTGTGGTGTGGTCACTGTGGTCTGCGGTGTGGTGTGGTGTGGTGTGGTAGGTCTCAAGCAAAACAAGGTTGTGCTGTGCTTTGCTTGTGACTTATCACACTCTATTGCCGGTCCACTGCCGATCGATGGGTTTCCTCTAAGAATGAGAAGGGGTTAGGCCTTACTCCACCACGCTGGCCAAGTGTGGCTTGGCAGATTTCACACATCTTTAACTACTTCTGTATTAAGTGTCCAAAAAGTGCATAACACCATTTTTTTTATTTGATAAGCTTACCAAATCAATAATTTAACCAATCAATTCAAATTCAATCAATGAAAAAATAGGTAAAAGTAGGTATTCAACTGAATATTGTCATCTAATCTAATCGTCTAAGTTTTACAAAGTAAATATATACGTTCCTGTAACTGCTCTAGTATTTACTTAACACTTTACTTACTAGTAATAGGTACAATACGCGTTGGCTTGACAATCGAAATTTTGAAACCGGTTATGAAAACACTAAAAGTTTTCATATTACCGGTGTCTTTTTTTGCCCAAAGAGGTATTCCATACCCTTACAACGTTTGATTTCATACAAAAATTGTATTTGAAGCCTCTCAGAAAGTTAGGCATTAGTCGCGAAGTTTTTCCTCCTAACGTAA
Source organism: Maniola jurtina (assembly GCF_905333055.1). Classification (NCBI taxonomy): domain Eukaryota; kingdom Metazoa; phylum Arthropoda; class Insecta; order Lepidoptera; family Nymphalidae; genus Maniola; species Maniola jurtina. Next base: position 5,826,354 of record NC_060044.1, read on the forward strand.
CTACATAGTTGGAATGCCCTTCAACTAATGGAAAAACTGGTCCTTAGTTTTGCTAAAAGAAAAACCTATAGGTATAAAAGAGGTATAAGTAGTACACTCCGTTACAATTTACTTGTGGTAATACAAGTGTTAATTAAAAATTTATAACACCCCCGACAAGTGAAGGTTGCGGTAAATAGAATAGAGCTGATTGATAACTTTCAAACGGCTGTACCGATTTTCTTGGATTATAGCTAAGAACACTCTCGATCAAGCCACCTTTCAACCAAAAAAACTAAATTAAAATCGGTCCATTTGTTTAGGAGCACAGACAGATACACAGATACACACGTCAAACTTATAACACCACTCTTTTTGGGTCGGGGGATAATAAAACGATAGTTAAAATTGTCTCAGATAAATAATCTCACTGTTGTGTACTGTTGTCTTGTTCTTGAAGTAAAAATGAAAAATGTGTTTGGACGCACTGGCAACGGCATATACATAGTACATAGTGAATGAAATGCAAGGAACTTGGGAAATAAAGGGGCGGTAGAACGCTTTCCGAGACAAAGGTGGGGGCTTATTGCAAATTCCTGCGCTCACCTTCCCGAGCTATTAAGCTTCCTTCGCGATACTGTGCAATATTTTAATGTTACCAAAATCTCTCGGGTCTAAGGGTTGCTGTGTTGCGAAATAAGATTATCCTTCGGGCTTTTAGCACACTGTACTCGTACGTAAGACGATTTAGAGACGTTAGCGATGTTATGGCAAAACAGGTTATCCTGTTGCTGTTCGTTTACTCAAAGCTAAGTCTAACATTGTAGCTTGTAGCCCTGGTTGTTAGACACCTCCATTTGTCGAGTAGCGAGTTATGGTTCATATAAATGAGGAACTGGTGAGAGGGTGAAATTAAATTTTACGGGAGGAGCAAAAAACCGAATGAAAGTATTAAAACTTTACTGTAATTGTATTGTTGTATTGTTCGAAAAGGATACTCATAGCGGTAAAGTAGGTAAAAAGTAAGTACCTATGTACATATTTCTCATTGCAGAGACTAGAAGAAATAAAAGTAAAAAAAGTTTTGTTTTCACGCGTATTTTGAAGTCCGATCCGTAGGGGCCTTTTCTTTTTATTGTACGTTATAAACCACAAAATATAACTCATCCCAGCTTACGTCATTGTACAAAAGGCTTTGAATAAATATATTTATATGAAGTACGGAATGTTTGCAATCAAAAAAAGTGGTCCCCCGCGGCATGTTGCGGTAGGTACAGAGTTTTCATTAAACACAGCAACGTTTTGTGTCCAAAAAATGCCTCCAACCCGCAGGCATCTCGCATATAAGGAATGTCACTGCGAAATTAGTTCATAAAATAAATTTTCTCTCGTCCTAAGCCACCCTTTTGAACGCAAACCCAAGAGCACGTTTTTTTTTAACTAAACGGTACACGTTATTCATTGTTTTTATTTAGAATTATTATTATTTTAGAATATTTTACTTTTACTTTACTTTAACAGGGCTCTCTCCGTCACTTGCTCCATACAATCGTAGTTCCAATTTCATTTGAATATTAAGCAACCAAAGTCCATGAAATTTTGCAGACATATTCTGAAAACTAATATCCGTGTCTGTGGTGTTTTAGATTTTTCTAAAAATATGTAGTTTTGAAATTACAGGGGCTCAAAGATTTGTATGTGAATTTTTAAGACCGCGTAACTTTGAAACCGAATATTTTAACAGAAATCTGGAAAACCACAGACATAGATATTAGTTTCTAGAATATGCATGCAAAATTTCATGGACTTTGGTTGCTTAATATTCAAATGAAATTGGAACAGCGTTTGTATGGAGCAAGTGACGGAGACATCTCGCTTAAAATTGTGTAACTAGCTGGCAGGTTACGTAAAATTTCACGTAGGTACTTGTAGGGCTAAGAAATAAAATATTTCACGGATAACCCCAGAGGTGAAAAGGTAAGGTAGTTTTTCTGCAATATCACTGCTTCATGCTAAGCATGACCTCATGATGTCAGCTATCAAGGTTTCCCAGATTATAAATATAGGTAGGTATATGATGATACATTAAACATACTTTCAGCTTGTATTAAACACTTCATAAAAGTTAAACTATAGACTGCTAAAAATGTTTCCAGAAAAATAGTCAAACATCTCTTATTACTCGTAGGTATATTAACGCCATAAACTGTTGAAGCTAAAGTATTGTCATGGTAAATCGTAGCCTTTATTAAAAAAGCAATGTACAATATTGGTCCGAGGCTCGCGATTTATCACGGCCCAACACGTTTTTATTAGGATTCAATAAACGGCACGTGGTATCAACGCTGTAACAGAGTTAGGGCCGCATTACGTACGAATAACAGAGGACACTTACGAAAATTGCTTACACAGAAAACTAATATCAGTGTTTGCCAGCTTGCCGCGATTCGATGTGGTCCAATCGATCGGTGGAAGCGATGAGTTACCATCTAAAACATCCATACTAATCTTATGCAAAATTACTTGTTTGTTAGTTTTTTTCAATCATTTTTTATGGAAATAATTATTAAAGACATGAGAGATGGGCTACTTTTTAATTCCCGGAAATTATAGAGTTCCCATATGTATTTCAAAAACTAGATGATGCTAGATGATGCCCTTGGCATCATTTACCATCATATAGGTAGCCGTGCTAGCTTTGGAGGTACCTTGGCTTGGTAGCTTTTACATGATCCTATTACTTACTCGTACTTACAAATATAACACCCCACGTTAAGGTACAAGGAGACACCCCTGAAGAAATACCCCAGGCAAGCTTTCTAGGTTAAGAACTAATTCCCCACAGGTCAATCGGCCGACGGCCCTTAGCGCGACCCTGGCCTTCACCTTCACTTGTCCGAGTTTTGCCTCTCTGATGGACCCGGAGGCTTGGACTCTCTTGGTGGGACAGAAACATTTTGGTTAGGGCATATAGTAAATATAAGTACACTGGACCTACCATTTTTATCATCACGAGGTGAGATCGTGGTAACCCCGTTAGCGATAAATAAAATCTCTTCCGCTTATGCTTTGTCACCCATATTGCGAGTCTGCCCGCCTTATTGCACGTGGGATTGGCAGACAGACTTGGTGGGGATTGACCATTCATGACTCTTTTATTAGTTTCAACTATCATAGTTTGTAGCCGAGCGGTATTTTCTTCGATCACAATAAAGCCGTTTATTTGTAATGGAATACTATGTAGATACATACTTAGGTTATGTTCTCTTTTTCATAATATCTTTGGATGAGCCAATCTCAAAACCAAAGTAATAATGTAATGTATGCTATTGAAAAGTAATGTATGCTATTGCTTTAATATTAAAGCAATAGCATACATTAAATTATTATTTATTTTATTAATGTAAGGAGTCGTCCTTTAAAGGCCACTTCATATTAAAAATTAAACAACATTTAAAATAAATCTCCTTATTCTCATGAGGTTTTTCATGCCTTCTATGTAAGGGAAGGTGTCTGAATATTTTAAATACAGTAGGTATTTGAAATATTCAGATATTTGATTGGATTCGACACTCAAACGTGCGGTCACCAACAAACAAAACCATCATACAAAATGATATTATTTTATAATTAGTAATTTCTCCCACGACTGCAGATAATAATTTAACTAGATACATACGATTAAGTAGTTTACAGCATAATGATAAAAAATATGAAAATGATTTCGATTGCATTTCATTATAATTTACTTTATTTTTTCAGCGAGTTGTGTTTTGTGTTTACTTTGTGTTTATTACCATTATCGCCAACACAAAGAGAACTCCAACAATACCCCCCCAGCGTTTCATAGTCGGGTAAAAAGGGACTTCGAGGGAAGTTGGTTACTTTAGTTGGGTTTATTCTCAAACTTCCGCACTGTCCGTTGTTCAAAGCGCTTACTCTAATATGAGGATTTTAATTAAGTTCACTTTAATTACTTGGCGCTTTTGTCTCCACACTATGCGCTTAATATTTTAAAGACTACGCAGTTTCGGTGCTGATGCAAATTAACAAGGAGCTTTGTTCACATTACTGGTTTGTGATTGTTTACATTATGCTATATGTACAATATACATATCTATACTAATAAATAAAATTGGAGTGTCTGTCTGTAATTTCGAAATAACTACCTCATATTAAGCTCATATGGTTATTTGAACGATACCAACACTGAATCACACGTTTTTAAAACTTTTGTCTGTCTGTCTGTCTGTCTGTCTGTCTGTTTGAAAAGGCTAATCTTCGGAACGGCTGGACCGATTTTGACGGGGTTTTCACAGACAAGTAGAAAATTGACCAGGGAGTAACATAGGCTACTTTTTTAACCGACTTTCAAAAAGGGAGTTGTGTTTTTCTACCTATGTACACCGAAATCTCCGAGATTTCTGAACCGATTTGCGTCATTTCTTTTTTAATCGATAAAGGAACTTCGCGACATTGTTTCATAAAAAAATTGGAGTCCAACTCCTCAATACTGATGCTGCAGGGGATCTGACCAATCCACGCGGGCGAAGCTGCGGGCATCAGCTAGTTAAATAATAAATGATGCTCACGCTTACTTACTGGCTGGTGATAAACTAGCTTTGTTGCTGACTGTACGTAGAATATACATAAAAATTGATGTCACGATTTCTTTATATAGCTAAACTCTTTTACTGATACCTGAAACAAATTCTATCTTCATCACATCACGTGTCTTGTAACCCTGCAGTTGCAGCATTAACCTGCTTTATCCGTTCAAAAATCTTAACGTAGCAGGTAAAATATTCACGCTCCTCCAAACCAGCTCTATTATATAAAACAGCGAGGTGCTTTAATCCTGTAAAATGGAGATTTGTTGCCTGCGGCTCTCGTCCATACTTCTTTCTTTATGTTAGTTACCCTCTAGAAAATTTATTCAGTTTCCCCTTAAATAATATTGAAGTCGTATCTCAAGTTGAAATTGCGGCGGTTGTTAAATTTCGTGAAGTTTTCCTTTATGAAAAAGTATTACAGGTTACTTACTAATAAGAATATTTTACGAGATCAAAGTCTGTTGCGTACTTCTTTGTTTTTAACCCCCGACCCAAAAAGAGGGGTGTTATAAGTTTGACGTGTGTATTTGTGTATCTGTGTATCTGTCTGTGGCATCGTAGCGCCTAAACGAATGAACCGATTTTAATTTACTTTTTTTTGTTTGAAAGGTGGCTTGATCGAGAGTGTTCTTAGCTATAATCCAAAAAAATTGGTTCAGCCGTTTAAAAGTTATCAGCTATTTTCTAGTTTTCTTGTAGAAAAGAAGGTTAGATAACCCTTAGGTTCATAATATTCAAGTGTCAATTGACAAATGTCAAGTTGTCAAGATGGACGTTGCCTAGATATACATAATTATTTATTTGAAAATGATTTGTCGGGGGTGTTGAAAATTTTTAATTTACACTTGTTATAAAGTCAAATGAGATAAGGCGAATTGTCAGTCGTGTTACTGTATAGCACAGCCTATAGTAGGTACATAGAGATCGTCGTTTCAGTCTGATTTCCCAGGGTTGTTGAAAATATTTGAAGAAAAGTGCATTAAAATGGGGTGTATATTTTTCGAAGCCAAGGAGCAAAGTTTAATCTCGGACAGAAGGCAATAAAATAAGGGCGCGAATTTTGTGAGAAGTCGTCGCCTAACCTGCCAGTCGCAGACAGCTATTGATAGGGTTCCACAGTTGGACTCTATAGAGTTGATATTACATGCCTTTTTAGGGTTCCGTAGCCAAATGGCAAAAACCCTAAAAAGGGACCCCTTATGGATTCGTCATGTCTGTTTGTCTGTCTGTCCGTCCGTATGTCACAGCCACTTTTTTCCGTAACTATAAGAACTATACTGTTGAAACTTGGTAAGTAGATGTATTCTGTGAACCGCATTAAGATTTTCACACAAAAATAGAAAAAAAACCGAAACTCAAAAAATTATAAAATTTTTTGAGTTTCGGTTTTTTTTCTATTATAATATTTTTCTTTATAAGATAGGTCTTCAAAAATGATATTGAGGTTTATAATATAATTTTTTTCAAAACTGAACAGTTTGCGCGAGAGACACTTTGTAAAATTGTACCAAAATGTGCCCCCCCAGTAACTTTTAAAATAAGAGAATGATAAAACTAACAAAAAATATATGATGTACATTACCATACAAACCTCCACCGAAAATTGGTTTGAACGAGATTTAGTAAGTAATTTTTTTAATACGTCATAAATCGTAAACTGCAATTTACCTTTCGTTATAGTGTTTATTTATCAATAACTCAATTTAAAAAAAATACACTATTATCAAAGTTACAACGAACTACAAGAACTTTTATATGATGTTACTTGCTAATAGGAAACCCTTCATGGGCGAGTCCGACTCGCACTTGGCCGCTTTTTCTGATCTGATATTGTCAAAACTTATTTTATATGGAATGGTGAAAAAGTAATTGCTCTAAGGCACTACATAATACCACTCCAGGTACAAAAGACCTTTAAATACATAGCGATTTTAAGATAATTAGTATTTAATAAATTTTTCTTATTTATTCAGTCAAATGTAACCGTAAGTATCTATCTATTACATACAATTTTCAGGAGTTAGGATTATGTTAGACTCGATCTCGTTAAACGATGTGTAAATAATACAATATCCTCAAACCAACCACTTTTGCACTCTTACTTTAACACACCTACTATTTTTCCCTGTTCCTGGTTTTTATTTATTTGTGAATGTAAAACCAACTCTATACAATTTATTGGAACCGTTATTCACTGTCATAAATTTGAATAGAATCGATTGCTGTCTGCGCCTCCGGGAAAGTTAGATTTCCCCCAGGATTTCCACGACACCTGACCGGATGTAAAATATATTCACAATTTTTTCCATTTTGAACACATGCGACATGATTTTAATATCAAAAACAGCTACGTACCTTACCTACCTTATCTCCAGACAATTTATAGGATCACTTCGTTGACTGTCTGCCTGCCTGCCTGTCAAGACCCGGCCTTGATTACCTATCATACCTATAGGGTTCTTCCAAGGTACAAGCTTCCTTTGACCTAGAATCATGAAAGGCAGGTAGCAATGTCTCTTAGCACAAGTAAAGGGGAAAATTCGAAAACCGTGAATGATATCACAAAAAATTTAAAAGTGTTATTTCTTGTACGATGCTACGGAGCCCTTCATGTGCAAGTTTGACTCGCACTTAACCAGTTTTTATATTTGCATTTTCTATTATTCTATAAATAAGGTATTTCTTCGATTTGCTTATTCAGAACAATTACGAAACGCATTTTTCAGTAGTGTAGACACGTTTTATATTATAACGATGTAGAATTATGTGCCCTGTCCGTAGCAAAAGTTTTATAAAAAGTTTCATTGATCTGGACGCACCTTAAGGCAAAAAATACGTTGTTTCTGCGGCTGAGTATCCGGAATCCGTAATAAGAGAGGCTTATGGCGAATAACATCTGGGCTTGGATGGTAAACACTTTCCGCGCGGGGTTTACGTACAAAATATATTTGTGGTACAAGGATTTCTCATATCATAACATTTTGTCGCGTTTTATGATTCCCATTGTTTTACTTTTTTATGTGATTACGTCTGGGGCCAAATAAATATGGTATGGTATACGAGTTTTTTAGAAATTCCTGGTTAAGTCATGGTTTTTAGTGTATCGTAGCTTGAAATGAAAAAAATTAACCCTTAAAGGATCACTTCGTCTATCTGAACTCTGTGAAATCTTTTTTCTCAGGAATGTGAAGAGGTATGGAGTTGAAATTAATATGAAAAAATACTCAAGTCTACAATCCTCTGGAGCTGTGAAAAATCAGACTTGTAAGTCAATTCAATCAAAAGATACAGCCGCTTATGCCACATATTTGACACTCGCAAGGACATCAAAACCTAACCTTGACCTTACCTACCTAGAATCATAAAATTTGGCAAGAAGGAATAAAATTCAAAACCTATAAATTAGTGGAAAGATCACCTTAAAGTTTGCGTTTACAAACTTATATTTGCGTTTGGATATAATTTTATAGCAACGAAATAAGTAGTTGCTCGCATCCATCGTGCTTCAAGTCTCCGGTCTCTCCTATTTATGCACAATACAATACGCAGTTACGATATAATATATGTACCTACATACTTTTATTCTCATCAAGGCAGAGTAAAAATACTTCATATTACGTTCATTTATTCAGCTTAACCTATATAAAAAAAAACAATATCATATATATATATATATCTTACGACATGTAAATAACTCCACCGCTATTGCTCTATAAATTGTTATTTGATATACTTTTATATTAATATTTAGGTCGGATATTTATACCCTCGGAAACATCTCTATATACATTCCACTCACGTTTTACGTCTGGGGAGTCTAATTCTACTCCTAATTTCGCACCTTATTGTCTGGGAACGGCAAGGAAATGGGGAATTTTTCATAAGAATTCACGACCACGCTTTTGGGGGCTCCAACTAGCGGATGGGGCTTGTAATATTACCAAATCAATGGAATGTTTGGTGAACTTTTATTATGTTTCTGTTCTACGTCGCCATTTTAGCACCTTATCAAAAAATTGATGATATAACTGATGAAATGAAACTGTGGGAACGGGTACTGTGGGAACTCTCTCTAACTCTCACTCTATCTCCCTCTCTATCTCTCTCTCTGACTTTTATAAAAGAGAAGCTGTCTGATAAGACTCATTTAAATATTATGGACAAAATTTAATACACACTGCGCAGGCATTGAGGTGCGTTTCAACGACATATGCAATCGTATCACTTTTTGTCATTAGGTCCACATCTCACCGGGATCTCGATTTTAAACGTTCTTCAAGAAGAATGGTAGAGTCTCAGATGAAGTATATATGAGATATTATAGTTACAATACAGTCCAACATGAAATAAAATAATGACTGAATTTGAAGATTCACTTCAAAACTCACGATATATACCATCTTTGATACGTTAATATTGTATTATTATTTTAATTAGGTTATTATAATAATAATAATTATTTATTGATACTTATACATATTATACGACAAGGTATGATGCCACAGTATTTAAAAGTATTCATCTACATTATCCACTGATTCAAATATCACAACGTTTAAGAGACACTGAATAAAAGTTAATAACCACACGGAAATTCCGCGTTTATTTTTCATAGCACACGTCTTGAAAATTTTTCCCACAAAATAAAAAAGTGAAGGATTCTCTATTACGCTCGGCTTTCAGAAAATGAAGTAGGCAAAATATCTGAGACATTTGTCAGTCGATTACCTGAGAGGGAGCCACCCCGATAATATCCCAAACACGGGTCCCTACAACGTCTTATTCTTCTTGTGAATATGAAATTTTTCTCTTCGACTTTTGTCGATATTTTTGGGACGATACAAATGATTCAGATTTCAGACAGCTTCAGGCATACCCAAGTATATTTCAGCCTATATCTAAATGTGAGTCTATCTTCCAATCTCCTTTTGAATCAGTAAATATAACTTTCGTATTTACTGGAGACAGAAATAGCATAATTTTTGCATAAGGTTTTTACAGTAGTTGGCTATATTTTATACACAGATATTAGTTTCTAGAATATGTCTGCAAAATTTCATGGACTTTGGTTGCTTAGTATTCAAATGAAATTGGAACTACGATTGTATGAAACAAGTGACGGAGAGAGCCCTGTTAAGCATGGGACACATTTAATGTCTTGGTTCCAAGTTTATACAAAATAAAAATTAGGTATGTAGGCAGCCGTTAGATACTTAATACAAACAACTTAAAAAATTATTTATACCAAAATGTTCGCCCATAAATTCATAAATCATAATGTTATTTGATTTAATTCTGGGAAGTTAAGCAAAGAATTTTAATAAGAAAGAAATTGTGCAGCGGTTGTGGTGAGCCAAAGCGTTCCGAACTCCTAACAATACTCATTATATTCCTGCTATGTCTAAGTTTCAGAAAAACCGCCTTTGATGTTTAACATAACGACCTTTTAAATTATTCATTTCTTTAAATAATGATCAAATTATTTCTGAATAAAAGCGACTGCATGTTGCAGTTAGCTTCGGACGAATGCTAGTTTATTCATTTAAAATAACTCGGATTATAACTCGGAACATAATCTTTTAGTTTTTTATCTTACTAGATTTTAAATATTCTTGTAGGTACGACATAGAACAGAATAGAATAGAATAGATTTTTTATTCTTTTGAATAGTCAAAATAATATACCTTATACTTACTAATCTTATTTAGGTATGTATAATAATGTTAGTTACTAACTAAATGTGTGCATATTATATCAGGCTGTTTTCCACAGGGACTACCCATACCATAAGTAGAATGAAGGTTTTAAGCCATCCACAGGTCGATGTGGCCGGATGCGAACTATACTTGGGTTTGGGATGTATTAAAACACCGAAACGTCTAATCCTCCCAGATTATTTCAATAGGGAGAACCTGTATCACCCACTAGGTAGTTATTAACCCTTGTATGTCCCAAGGGTATAAATCTACGTGTATGGTAAATATGATTATAATAACAATCTTGCTACACTATTTACTTGCGTCTTAGTTTGCTTGGCATAGGTGTAGTAATTAAATTAATATTTGGATAGAACATGATTAGGTATATATATTACAAAACGGTGAAAAAAACATAATTTTCAGTGCACTTTGCCGAGTTATATTTCAAGCAAACCCCTATTTGTATAACATAAAAAAAAAAATATATAATACTAGATCATGTCCGCGACTTCATCCGCGTAGATTAAGGTTTTTAAAATTCCAGTAGAAAGTTTTTGATTTTTTGGTATGAGAAAAAGCCTATGTCAGTGTTCGGGATGGAAGCTATCTCTGAACCTATGAAATCCGTTAAAAGTCATGTCATATTATATACACTAACTCATCTGAATACGATCCCTAGGTACGAAGATATTATGTCCTCAACTAAACGTAAAATATTATTTGTGTAATATCAACATATTAGATAGAGAACCAACCTAGTATTTGAAAATAGGCGTATAAATCATATATCGAATCCGAAGAAGTCGAAACAAATTGTTCGGAAGAATTTCTCAGCAGGTACGTAAGTATAATAAAAGGCCTTACGCGCGGTCTCCTGAGCCGAGCGAATGTTTTACTAAATTGACGTTGAACACGGGATCATGCGTTCTTTTGATATGGTAATCCGGCCTTACCCATCGGCAATAATCGATTATTAGACAAAAACCCTCCGAATATCTACTACAGTGACTTGAGAATTCTTTATGATCGAAATGGCTCAATTTATACGATACTTTTGAACAGAGCATTTTCCTGAAGTGGTAGTTAAAGTAAAGTGAAACGTTATCTTAATTTTAATCTTCTATCTTCTAGAGTTATACCTTGAGATTGTAGGATTTTAAATGAGTATTAATTTTTATTGATACTTACACCAGTTTACGGTTAATTTCTAAATTTGGTTGTCTTCTTGAAAGCATTTCTTTTTATTTGATGACAAGTTAGCCCTTGACTGCGATCTTACCTATTGGTGCAGCCAGGTAATATGATTGTTCCCTTTCCTCTGCCAGGATTCGAACCCGGGACCTTTCACTTATAAAACTACAACCTCACCACTGTGTCAGGGAGGTTATCAAAGCATTCATCATCACCATTATCATCATCGTCAACCGATAGATGCCCACTGCTGGACATAGGTCTCTTGTAAAAATTTCCACACGCCACGGTCTTCATCATCATCATCAGCCTGTGGACATCCACTGTAGGACATAGGCCTTCCTGGCCTTCCCTATATAGCGCTACCACACCCGGTCCTCAGCCTTCCTCATCCAGCCACTTCCAGCCAGCCGCTTTATATCGTCGGTCCATCGTGCTGGAGGGCGTCCCACACTATGCTTGCTTAAACGCGGTCTCCACTCAAGGACTTTCCGGCTCCAACGGCCATCGCCTCTACGACACGCATGGCCTGCCCACTGCCACTTCAGCTTGCTAATAGCAGCTCTCTGCAACTTGTTTAATGTCGTCTGTCCGTCTAGTTGAGGGTCTTCCAACACTACCATTTCCGATGTAAGGTCACCATTCTAGCACCTTGGGACCCCAACGTCTATCGGTTTTTCAAGCTATGTATCCTGCCCCTTGCCACTGCAGCTTTGCAACCTGCTGGGCTATGTCTACACCTGCTGGGCTATACTCTGGTCCAGTCAGGGGATCCATAATACGTCTTCACTGGCAACACACATTATTCGAAGACTTTTGTCTTTAAGCACTGATGAATTTTGAACGAGAAAACCTCTCGAAGCTTCTCGAACGCTGACTTGCATTCGGCGGCTAACTCGAACCTTTTGAAATCAAAAAATTATCCTGGAATAAAAATCTTTGTTAGTGAATTCATGATAATATGTAAAGGTTTCAATTTTACCTACGTATACCTCGTTATTTTACACTGAAGAGTTTATAGATAAGTACTCTCGAATCAATATCCACTCAGCTTGACCAAGCTAAGCCAAAGATAACTATTAAAATATTCAGATTTCACTTTGCACTAGATCGGAAACTTTATCTGCGAGTGTCAAAACCTAGCGGTGCCCGAGGCGATCTTATCTTATCTATCCAACGAGTACCTACCAGGGTCTATAATATTAATACAACTGCAGTATCAGAAGGGAGATGTAATTTATAGTTTTTGTAGCGTTCATTTACGGAATAAAGAAATTGACTCAGGTAGTTTTTTTATAGGCTTGCCTTTGATGACAATCACGTCAATCATGACAATGAGGAGGTTAGCGCACTTGCCTAGAGATGCCTGTTCACTCTTGCTTTGAAGGTACTCATGGCATCTAAGCGTGGTGACTGGTGATTTTAAGGCTTTTAAAAACAACCCTTAAAGTTTAAAAGTTTAAGGGTATCTGGCAGGGGGTTGCCACGATACTAGTATCTGGCAATGCATGACGTGAAATTCGGAAGAAATAATATAAAAAAATTGAGTTTATACTTTGTCGTAAGATTTTTTACACCTTTGTTATCTCTCAAAGCCACCATGATTCATACTTCATAGTCGCTGATCGTTTCTCACTGTGTTGGGCACAATACGCAGAGAAACTTTCAGCTTTTATAAAATAACGAATGTCTGGCACGCGCTGGCTCTGTCATGTTTTATAAATTGGATAATAAGTAAGATTTTAGAGTTCTGCAAATCTGTAATACTGATGCTTAATTGATTGCTTGGTTGATCATCGGGATCAACTAATTTTGTTTGTGTAGAGATTCAAGATAAAGTAATAATACATAGGCAATTATGTTTCTAGTTTAAAAAATAAAAATGTTTTACCGAAATGCCGACTAAATAAACAAACTATATCTTTACCTAAAGCTATAACCAAATTTTAATAAATAATAACTGTCTGCGAAGTTCAATTTATTATAGTGGTAACATAAATTGTATCATAGTGCTTGTTTCACCACAAATATGAGCAACAAACTCCAATAAATTAGAAAGGGTAGTTGACTTGGGAAGGTAAAATGTGAAAATTGGCACCTTGGCAATTTACCCCAAAACTTTGTACGAAACAGAAAGGCTGTTCGACTTTAATTACATTAATTTTACTACAACGTAGTTACGAAGTTATTTTGTTGAAAGTGCGAAAGTTTCGAATTTGTTGTTTATTATTACCATTAATGTATTTTAAGGTACACTGCTTTTGAGGCCTGAATAATATTTGTTTATTAGTTACTAGCTGACGCCCGCGACTTCATCCGCGTGGTTTTAGGTTTTTCGAAATCCCGTGGGAACTCTTTGGTTTTCCGGGATAAAAAGTAGCCTATGTGCTAATCCAGGATATTATCTATCTCTGTTCCGGATTTCAGCAAAATCCGTCCAGTAGTTTTTCGTGAAGGGGTAACAAACATACACACACACACACACACACACATACAAACTTTCGCCTTTATAATATTAGTGTGATCAGCTAGCCCCTGGATTCAGGCAACGCAAAACCGTGGCATGTGGAAGTTCCCACGAGAGACCTACCTATGTCCAGCACTGGACGTCTTTCAGTTGATGATGATGATAATAAAGAGTTTACTTTCATTCTACCGTCTTTCACTTAATAGGTACCTATTGTGAGTTTACTTTATGATTATTCAAATTCAAATTCAAATCTTTTTTATTCAAGTAAACTTTTACAAGTGCTTTCGAATCGTCAAAATAATCTACCACTGGTTCGGAATGCTGTTCCTACCGAGAAGAACCAGCAAGAAACTCGGCGGTTGCTCTTTTCAAATATACAATTTACAATAATATGCCATACTGTATACAAGCAATTGCAGCGCCGTGTATTGCTGGAGCGAATCAAATCCAAGCTTTTTTGTCATTTACATAATCTTCGATTGTATAATAAGTTTTTTTCAGGAGCATACTTTTAATAGATTTAGATAGATTATATCCGTGACTATCTGAAATTATTTCATAAATTCTAATATTTAACCATGGGACTCCCATGGGTAATGATTTCAAATGTAGACTCTCTCATGATGGGAAAGTCTACACTTGAAATCATTTAAAAACATCGAAATGCTTAGAATTTTTAAGTACAAATGGCGGATTCTATAGCACGATCGCGTCGGACTGAATGAGCCGGTTCAGTGTTCAAGAACTGAACGAAAACGACAGGTCACTGACTGTTTGGTAATTATTATTTAAGCGGCAACTCCAGCTGTCGTTTGTCGTCTGACAGGTGACAGTGTCACTGTCAAATGGATTCATCCTTTTTCGATTGGAGCGGCCGCGACTCGCCGCCCTTTCTCGCCATATAATTGTTAATTTAATTTCGGTTAGAGTTCAATACCACATTCCACCACACCCACTAAACACACTAAAGTGCCTCAAGCAAGAAGAAGAAGAATCGGGCCCGATATTCGCCGGCAACGAAGAGCACGAGGTACCTGCATGCACTCACTATACACCGGTTTATTAGAGATTTTGGGGTTTATGGGGAGCTCCGCGAACCGCGGCCGAAACACTGACTACTGGAGAGGCTGTCAGAATTCAAATGGCGTCTCAGACGGATGTGACTTTTCTTTTTGCAGCCCAACGTCTGAAGAGCGGTGACGAAGGGTTTGAGGCTGTGGTTGGAGGAATAATTATGGAAAGTTATTATATTCTGCTGGTGAGCAAATATTTTCTATTGTTTGAATTTTTTAGAGATGGCCGTCAATACGGAGAGAATAATGAAACAGATATTGTAACCCTTAAACTTTATTATATGTTGGGTGTCTGGCAGAGAGTTGCCATGATACCGTGTCTGGCAATACATGATGTGATTTCTATTAAATACTATGTTGAAGAAATATTAAAAAAAAACCGGCCAATCGGAAACCGGCCATGTCGGAAAAGTTACCACTGGTATCTTTTCCGACATTTTGCACGATAAATCAAAAACTATTACGCATAAAAATAAATAAAAAATACCCCACTTAATATCTTTGAAAATTGAAACATGTTTTAATTTTTTTTTCTGTGATGTAACCACAAATTCACGGTTTTCGGATTTATTCCTTTACTTGTGCTAGATAAGAGCTACCTACCTGCCTTTCATGATTCTAGGTCAATGGGAAGTACTCTATAAGTTGTCTTGACGGACGGACGGACGAACGGACAGACAGACCGACAGACAGACAGACTGACAACAAAGTGATCCTATAAGGGTTCCGTTTTTCCTTTTGAGGTACGCAACCCTAAAACCAACAATTAGGTAACTAACCTAAAAGTAGTAGTACTAGTACATAACAAAGTAAGTTGTATAGTAACATAAATACGCTGTAGGCACTTATTCTTCAGACGTTTCTTGAGTGCAAAAAATAAAGTAACCTCCGCTTGCGATTCCTTCAGATTTACCTTTGCTTTTCTTTTTTTTCCTTTCAGTTGCTGTTGACTAACGTCTACGTTTTCATTATGGCCGAGATGGTTACTGTGGGGAGCTTAATGTCTCTTAACTTTTGATTTTTATTATTTGCAATTAAAAAACAGTAGCAACTGCTGTAAAAAGTGAAGTGTAAAAAGTGGTAGTACTATAACCGTAGTAGCAGTAATAAGGTCTGGATTCATCCAACACAATAAAACAAGGAAACAAAGAATGGTTATCGTAAATAAAATTAATGAGTAGCCTGTACTCGGCATGTAGGAATTTTGTAAAAAAATCCACACAAATGAGGGAAATTATAAAAAAATAACGAATGAATTTATAAAACAATAACGAATGAAGTTGCGGGGATAAACCACGAAAGTTAGTCCAAAAACTAGAATCTGACCAATATTTTAAACATGTAATATAACTAGCTGACGCCCGCGACTTCGTCCGCGTGGATTTACGTTTTTCAAAATCCCGCGGGAACTCTTTGATTATCCGGGATAAAAAGTAGTGTATGTGTTAATCCAGTGTATAATCTATCTCCATTCCGAACAGCCAAATCCGTACAGTAGTTTTTGCGTGATTGATCAACAAACATCCAAACATCCACACTTTCACATTTATAATATTTTTAGGATTAGGATTACGTTTAGGATAGGATTAGGATTAGGCTTTAGGTTGAGAGCTTTTGTTGGACATCAAGCTTGACATATCAAATATTGACAGAATAACATGTGATAGGTGTAATAGGTAGGTATACTTCTTTAATCGATTTGGAAATCTACTTTACTTATTTTATTTTGCATTCTCTCTAATGTAAGATTTATTTAATATATCTGTATATCTGTATATTTTAAATGTAAATAATAATAAATAAAAAAAAAAAATAATAATAATAATTTGAAAGTCTTGGAAAGTCCTCGGTATATTATTTTCATCACAAAGAACGGATGAATGCATAAGTGTGTGCAAATATAAAACATGTTGCAGACCTTATAATACAGTCTGGATGTGAAATTTTTCTCGTTTTAGAATCTTCATCTTTTGTCCTGTTAAAACAAAAACGCCACATCTTATGCATCGCCGTCGGGCATTCACGAAAATTTTGGATTTTAAAAATAAATGTGAAGCCCCCAGCTAAGTATAGCTGTACCTTTGCAAATGACGACATTTTTGCACGCAGATGACAAAAGTTTAAAAAGTTGAATTGGAAAACGTACCTATATTTATTTATCTATTTTTTATTCAGATGCAAGTTAGGTGTTTAGTTTAATCTCACCTGCCCGGCTAGCATGGGCAGTAGATAAAAATTATATCCCCCGATTATATCCACTGATGTCATACAAATCAGTGGATATAATCGGGGATATAATTTTTATCTACTGCCCATACTAGCCGGGCTGGTGGTAAGTGATGATGCAGTCTAAGATGGAAGCGGGCTAACCTGGAAGGGGTCTGGTAGTTTTCATTAACCGACTCACTACTTTACTTAGGTACCTACTACTAGGTTACTTAGGTACCTAAGTATAGAAAAAAGGAACTTTTTCTTATAGGCTCACTTCTTTGCCTGCACGTCTGTCTACCTGCCCGCTAGCCAGCCAGACTGCTCATCCATCCAGTTTTTCTTTGGGGCAAGAAACACGCAATCATTATTAGGACGGTTCTGTGCTAGATACGTTAAGATACGTACATAGGTACATATCTACTAGAAGTACTAGATAGGTACGTGCTACATTTTTGTACCCATAATATTTTCGATAGAAACCTTATCTAAATAATGAAGGAAACCATCATCCAGGGACGCTGAAAGAAGCATCTCTGATCGAAAATTCCGTTATCCGCAGAGGGAATCGACTAGTACAAATGGTTGTACGGCAAGCAACAGATAAAATCGCATACAAACGACATAACTCTTATTTCCATAGCAATAGAGACGGTTCTTTAACCTGATGGGATATCACTTGTTACCATTCGTATGTGTGAACTGAACTCCGCAAGTTTACCGTCGTAGCATCAAGCGCTACACTTCACCAAACTGCATGTGATTGGATTCCGTATAAAAGTTTACGTATAAAGAGCATAGTTTACGTTCCTGATACGAGCCAGAAATTGTTTAAGTTCGTTATTCATATTGTTAAATCCTTTGAGGCAAACAATGTTTGGAGTATTAATACCTAATGGTTTCTGTCTCTGGATTCATAAGCATCTTGTTGTATCCTCGGGATAATCTATACTAGTATTATGATTGCGAAAGTGTGTTGGTTTGTCTGTCTGACTGCCACCTTTTCAAGGCTTATCTTTTTAACCGCACATACAGAGATACCTTGCGACCCGGAGATGGACGTAGAGGTAGAGTTACCATGGGATTTTCTAAAACCTTAATTCACGCGGTTGATGAAATTGGCATCGTCTAGTATTTAGATATTATTCGGAAAATATCAAGTCATATTACGGTAAGAGTAGAGTGTAAAGTATATGGCAAGTAAGTAGGTAATATCTGTACAAAATTTCACGACTCCATCTAGGCTAAATTATTCCACTAAATTATATTCAAACGACCTCGTATAAAAAATTATAGAGAGAATTTATTAGCAAAGCTTCTTAAAAGAAAAGCGTGTTTGCCTCTGGGAAGTTGAATATTGAATAAGCTCTTGTTGAAGGAGAAAAGATTTCTTCCTAAATTCCCACGGGATCATGTTAGAAAAGATCGAGAATTTAATCTTGGAAAGGTACTACGTAACGTAATTTTGATGTAACGTATTGCTTGATATTATTTTGCTCAAGGAATGTAATGTTATATTCATTTATGATTGACCTATGAAACCAAAAATATCATAAATGAGTGTCATAAAGGTTTCAGGTCATATTACAGACATAGTGCGAATTAGCAGACTCCACACAACTTTGAAAACATCATGGAAAAGTATCAGGGATGCATGTTTCCATACGATGTTTTCCAATATCAATAAGTATAAATGAGCATGATATTTAATTGTTTAAAACGCACATATAACTCCGAAAATTGAAAGGTGCATTTGTCAGCCCGGGATTGAAGCCCCGGACCCCAGAATAGAAGGTCGACGTATCACCCCTTCGCGCGCGTACGCGTGGATAATTTAATAGATAAAAGCCAAAAAATGCAGCGCGTGAAACCGCCGACGTCAAGGAGTCAGTATGAACACATTCATATACTCATTGTTCTTTGTATTAAAATTTCTACGAGGCGAATTGCCAGAATACAAAACTTCTTCGCTGTTTATTATTTCTATTGAAAAGGAATATAGGTATTGTAACCCCATGAGCAACCCCTTGTTCAGGACGAATTCAATTTCGGATTGACAATTACCGTGACAAATGTTGCCTTTAGTCTAAACAAACGCGATCACCAAAACGGGGTAAGAGTTGTTTCCCTTCGCACGTGCAAATCGGATTTGTCTAATTTATTGCTCTGTCTGGAGGCATTGCGAGATGCTACGGTTACTTAGCTCTCGACACCTTACTGGCAACGCAGACATTCGATAATACAGTCTCAAGAATATTAAAAATTTATCCATTCTTTCTGTGTAGTGCACCTAGTAAAAGTAATGACGAAGTAGGGTGGTTATCCTTAACAATTATACCTCAGAAGTAATAAAAGTTCTCTTTTCTCCGTACGCGCGGTAGAAATTGGTCGACTCTTGCGTACGTGTCCCGCATATTATGTGAGTACCTGGGTTTTTCCTTTTATTGGTCTTCTTTTTATTTTCATTTAGCTAACATAGGCTCACGCCTGCTGTTTTTTAGAACAGACAGAAAACCTTTAATGCGATTAGGTTTGGGTGTACCACTGTAGGCCTCGAGGCAATGTGCGATCCCGTTCTCGTCAATCTCAGCTTTGCTCTTATTCGATTACTTTTTCTATATCATTTTTAGTGTTGTATACACCAAAACCGGTATGGCGGTGTAAGAAAAATACCTATATTTCACGTTATTTTTGTGAAATTTAATAAAACAGTATCTTAAACTAGAAACCAGATATCACTTACTATTTCTCAAAGATTTACTAATACCAAAGTATTTGATAATTGATTTACGGTGTCGTATGTCTGCGCTCATCCTTACAGTAATAATAGGATTCCTAGGAGGATTTAAATTGAATCCCTCTGCAGCTCTCCAAATGTATTTAAGTCGAACTGAAGTCGCGATGGAAAATGTTTTGATACTCTATACTCTATTCAGTTGCACGCTACACTCCCAACTCCCAACGCCGCTTTCCAAAGATTAATTCAAGCGACAATTTGCTAAATTGCGATACTGCTCTTTTACTTCTATTTAACGTTGAAAAGTACAGATTTTATGGATTTACAATACTTATTCTACTAAGTGTTTAACAGGGCTCTCTCCGTCACTCGCTTCATACAATCGTAGTTCCAATTTCATTTGAATATTAAGCAACCAAACTCCATGAAATTTTGCAGACATATTCTAGAAACTAATATCTGTGTCTGTGGTGTTTTAGATTTTTCTAAAAATATGTAGTTTTAAAATTACAGGGGCTCAAAGATTTGTATGTAAATTAAGACCGCGTAACTTTGAAACCGAATATTTTAACAGAAATCTGGAAACCACAGACATAGATATTAGTTTCTAGAATATGTCTGCAAAATTTCATGGACTTTGGTTGCTTAATATTCAAATGAAATTGGAACTACGTTTGTATGAAGCGAGTGACGGAGAGACCCCTCTTAATGAAATGTATTTATGTGCCAAATAGTAATTGCTATGTATATATTTATTTATTTATGTACAACTAAAACTACCAATACAAAGAAAAAGACGTGCACGTATATCTACTGGAGGGAACAACATATATATTGAAAATTTTAATTTGAGGATGCATTAATCGATAGAGAAACCAAAACATATTTTAAAATCTTTGTCCGTCTGTGTCAACTTCACGCTGAAACTGTTGAACGGATTTGAATACAACTTGGCATACTTATGTGGGTCATCATAATATAGGTACCTATTTAATATGCTTAGTGTTAATCCCAAAAAACAATAGGGTTCGTTCAGGATTGACGATTCAAATTCAGTGCAATTCAATACGGGTTCCATTAATTATTATAATCATCAGAACATTTTACGAGGAAATTTTTTATTATGTACTTATTGTAAATAATATAACTAGGTTACAAATTCATATTTAGGTATCTATTGAATAGGTAAGCCTACCCGTGCATTTAAAAAAATGTATCTGGATTTGGCTTCGCTTCTACGCTTTGTTTTAACAAAAAATAAAACAAGAATAAAGGTATATTTCATTTACCCTGCAACAATGTATCAAGGGAAGACAAGGGTGAAAAAGGGCAAGGACGAAATGAAAATAAACGTTGAACGATCGTTCAGACCCTTCAGTTGGGGCTGACATGAAAAATAAAGCCAATATTCTCTATAAAGATGAGATGTTGTGAATTAAACGGGTTATTTTTAAGACACGTGTTTATTTATTAGACTTTATTGCCCTCCTAAGTTTTTTCGTTTCCAATTTGGAGGAGACTCGCCCAAAATTAGGAAGACTGGAGTCCATTCTTCCATTCTTGCCGATTTTTTCCCTACCAAACTAGACTCCTATTACGGGGAAGGAGCAATAATACGTATGGTTACAATGCCTCGCTGCGGTGCGCGGTGGTCTCGATGAGGTTTTAGATTTAATTTATTTTAATTTTAATTTAACACATATTTTAGTTTTAATTTAGATTTAAGTTAATTTTATAGAATTAATTATTTACTAAATGTTATAACACTTATTTGATTTGATAATATACATATATAATGTTATTATACCTACAGTGAAACTGAATCAAAGTATAGCTAAAAATCTTTAGACATAGAAGAACCAAGGTATTTTACATGTAGGTTCTATTCGCAACACTCCACTAAGAAAGGATATTCAGAATTTCACCAGAGCGAAATCCGGGTCAAAAAAGCCAATTTAAATTTCTTGTGTCAAACAATGTGATTACAATATTATGTACATATTTGCACACCGTAGTCGTAATCCAATAAAAAATCCATGTCAAGCGAACATTGCGAAGTAAAAATTATAAAAAAATTAAATTTTTCCTGCAATATCAGAATATCAGGAAATTTTTACCGTATTTCAGGTCTTTCATTTACCCTATAACAGTAGGTAATTTCTGTGCAAATGTCTCAATTAACACAGAAAAGCCCGATAAAGGCGACGGGAATAAATTGGTGCCAATTTAGTGCCTACGATTTACTGAACTCAAATCACTCTACATCCTGCCGGACCGAGTCGACGTAGTTATTACAGACGATTAGCACGACCTTTTATTCGTAATTCGTGACCCCGTTGCCTAATTATTATGGCTTGAGCCATATTTCTTTAAGACGGAAAAAATTGAGGTTTGTTCTTTTCGTTTTGGAATTATAAGCTCTGCTAACCTCAAGAAAATGCTTAGAGAAGCATACTGGAGGTTTTTATTTTCGTTTTGGATTCAAAAGCTCTATTTTCTTATTAGTGACTCAGGAAATTGTGAGGAGGTATACAATAATTGGGTTTTGTATAGAGATTGGAGGAAATTCATTTGCCCAATATTGGGACCACTTAGGTCTTAGGTCATAAGAAATTAGATCAGTGATTCAATGAGTAAAATTGTGCAAAAAGTAACTTAATATGACGCAAGTACAATAACAGAATATTATGTTTGCGTGACATCGATAGAGACCATCACAAAATGCAGTTTACTGTTTATAGGAGTAAACACAGCCTCAAGTGCCCATTCTATGCGTCGTCAGGCCATAATGGGCGAGTACAAATGGCGCCATTTATCGTAAAACTGACATTAAAACAGGGTAACACATCGTTCCAGAAGAACACATCTCTATGTCTATTGACCAATATTGGAGAAGGGATCACAAGAGTAGGTATAGTGTCATAATACGATTTTGAAAAAAGTTTTTTAAAAACACGATATTTTTAGGGTTCCGTACCCAAATGTGCCAACGGGACCTATTACTCAACCTCCGCTGTCCTAAAACCTTAAAATGCTTTTTTTGACAGTATACTTAAATCAAACCTCAGAATTAACTCCCTCGTACCCATAGGAATGTAATATAAATGTGAAAGTGTGTTTGTGTGTCATTGGTTTGCCCTTCAATCAGGTCGCACTGGAACAGCGAATTTTTTTCTGGAACGTGTTTTTTTGCAAAGGCTACTTTTTATCCCGCAAAATAAAAGAGTTCCCGCGGAATTTTTGAAAACCTAAATCCACGAGGACAAAATCGTAGGCATCAGTTAGTATTTAATAAAACTGGAACAAATCAGACTGAGAACCATAAAAAAACAATACGAACACCGCAAAAAAAACCCGGTCCTCATCTACAACCATTAGCACGTAGTAGGGCTCTGCATAAAACATTAAAATGTCGCGAAACGGCGCCTGCATTATTATTAACGGGCCGTTCTGTATCAACAATTTTCAATTATTTCACACTCTTATGAGTACCAGGTGTATTTTTTATTTTTATTTCGTGTCTTCGAAAACTCGAAAGTGGATTGAATTTTTGTGGTTTTTTAGGTTGTTTTAATGTAGACTACGGATGACGGAAGTACAGGGTCACGAAACATCCTCAATTCAAAAGCTGAAACAGAGACGAGACGCATACAACCACGAACGCGGCGTATTCGCTGTGATAACAGAGGCAATTAGATTATACGACGAAACCAAAGTAGTTTCTTTTTTAGGGTTCCGTACCTCATAAGGAAAAACGGAACCCTCATAGGATCACTTTGTTGTCTGTCTGTCTGTCCATCTGTCTGTCTGTTGAGTCTGTCAAGAGAACCTATAGGGTACTCCCCGTTGATGTAGAATCACCAAAGGCGTCATCATCATATTATGTAGGTGAAAAATCCAAGAACCGTGAATTTATGGGTTACATCTCCGAAAAAATTAAAATGTCATCATGAACAAATAAATTAGTAATTTCAATTTTTAAACTAAGATAACTAAGTATACTAAGTGGGGTATCATATGAAAGGGCTTTACCAGTACATTCCGCAGTTGGCCGGTTTTTTAGTCTGATAGGTACCAGTTAGCCCTTGACTGCGATCTCACCTGCTAGAGGTAAAGTGACGAAGCAGTCTAAGATAGAAGAATCCCATACCTACCGGAATGCTAAGTGGCTTGGTGGCTTTGCCGGTAGTCGCTTTCTTTCGAGGAAACTTTCTTTCCTTCTGTGGTGGTGATTCGTGGCGGTATTCATACGAGACCATTTCACCATTCCAGTTACCACAGCGTATCCATCAGGTTTAATACCACAATAATCAAGTTCTATTAAATAACTAGAAGGATTTTCCTTTCGTTTTATTTTTATTGTTATGCTCATTTCTATAACATGAGTAAGGGAAAATAAGTTCAACAAATATGAAAAACGTAGTGCGAACGTCAGCACCAACAGCTGCTCGTAAACTAAAAGAATTTATGTTTGGACCCTTAGTACGGTTTCGTCTTGCCCAAAATAATTCCTAATAAGCA
Source organism: Maniola jurtina (assembly GCF_905333055.1). Classification (NCBI taxonomy): domain Eukaryota; kingdom Metazoa; phylum Arthropoda; class Insecta; order Lepidoptera; family Nymphalidae; genus Maniola; species Maniola jurtina. The sequence continues at coordinate 5,850,845 of NC_060044.1, forward strand.
AAACCTAAAATACAGTAGGTATGAAGTTCATGAAGCGAACGTGTTGGTAGAAACGAAAGAACTTGAATATAATGAATAAGTTTGGATTCAAGTGATTGGTAACAGCATCGTTCGGACATCAGCGCTGACATGGTTGTGGCTCCGTGTAATGGCAGGTACTTGTAGGTACATTACTGTGACCGGAGTTGATGTGCAGCACATTGTATCTAGTGGCCCCCAGCGAATCACTTGGGATCATCTGAGTGGGAGGTCCAATTTTTTCGATGCTGGTTGCCATTCACGACACTTCAACATCTATCGGTAAATAAGCCCATTGTCGATTATTATTCTTCTTCTTCTTCTAAGGGTTTACTTGTTGGTGATTTGATTACGTAGAGATACTCCAAGCATGTCTCTCTTTCTTAAGCATCATCCAAACCAATCACAGACCATGTTTTGTCATGATGCACTGTTCAATGACTTACGTTTCGTGCTAGTTTATAATAAAAGCCATTCCAACAATATAAAGCTCGTCAATTAACCGCGAAATGAAAGCCCAATTAACCCAAGTATTAGGTAAGATTGGCGCCGAAAAAGAAACATTTTCTCAATTCGGTCACGCCCCATAGTAATGAAGTGAGGCGTTTGTCACCGTAACAACCGCTGCGAACGCACTTGAAATCACGATTAGGAGGAAAATTTACTACCTTTGAGGGCTTGTAATTATTTATCGTTAGAAATAGGTCATGGAGTTAACGTAAAATGTGCTTAGTATTCTAAATATCTGTGTAACTTTCTATATTATGATTTTATTTTTATACTATGTAGGTGACGCCTGATGATTCTGATTCTTTTAAAATACTTTGATTTTCCGGGACCAAAGTGGCCTATCCCCAGGATATACCATACGAATATAGGTACAGAACAGTAAAGTTATCCAAGATAAGATAAGATTCAAATTTGAAATCATTTGCAATTATTGCGTAAGTAAAAAATTGAAACAAAATTCACGCTTCAAAAATCTCATCTTGCATTTACCAAATGCAAACGTAACCGCACAAAGAAAAATCCAACAAAATCTCCTTTAGCAAATTGTATTCGAAATATCCAAAACGTGAGATGAAAGCTAGCTACCCGAATTTAGATGATGCAACTATAGGTCGTTCTTTTTTAGTGAGAGACCCTCGAGAAATGTTGGCACGCTATTTTGAGACATTACTTAATTACTCACAGATAATTATGATATTTATCACAAATTGGTGTGAATAAAATGTGTACCTATCATTATAATCTTGAAATACGAGTAGATGTTCTTAAATATTATCATTAACTAGCTTATTCCCGTGGCTTCAACCTCGTGGATTACACAAATTTCAAACCCCTATTTTATCCCCTTAGGGGTTGAATTTTCAATAATTCTTTCTTAGGAAGTGTCTACGTCATAACAGCTGTCTGCATGCCAAATTTTCGCCCGATCCGTCTAGTAGTTTGAGATGTGCATTGATAGATCAGTTCGTCAGTCACCTTTTCCTTTTTAACCGACTTCAAAAAAGGCGGAGGTTCTCAATTCGTCGGAATCTTTTTTTATATGTTTAAATTATCACTGAGACCAAGCAACTGATCTGTGAGATCACGTTCAGAAAATAAAACTTGTCGCTTTAACGCGCCTAGGTAGAATTATAGTAAAGAATGTAACCCAACAATGTTGTTTGTTGCAGCAATTGTATATGTAATTAGATCAATTTTGTAATCAGGAACTCGACGAACACATTAGGCCAATGTCTCAGAATACATAATAATATAGGTGCAGGCACTAATGTGTACTAGAGCCATAACAATATCAATTATTCATCAATTATTGAAATGAGAACAGCTGATATTGGATAAAGATTTGCAGATATTATATCAAACAGATCAAAAAACCAATTTGGAGAAACATTCGTTTTGAAATTAATTTGATGACTTTATCCGAAAATGTGATGAAATGTGTACGATTGTTGCATTTAAGCCGGGAACAATTTCGGTAATCGGTCCATGTCAGTGCACAAAAGCAATATCGCCAATGAAAACTATTCGTTAAGCAGCCTTTGTAAGAGCATTGGAATATTGTGCCGAGGATTGGGAAAATGTTGATGGAAATTTTTTGAACAATATAACTGAGATAATTTTATGAATAACGAAAGCTCTTGGAAAACACATAATAATTATTATTATTGAGTGTTGACGCATGTTTTTGTAGCCTGCAGCTATAATAACTAGGTTTTTCAAAAGGCTAATTCAACGAATCAATAAAATCAACAGCATAGTCATATATTTTTGGGTCATGTATTTTACAACTATTCCATCATCAGCCTCATTGATCTAGTGGTTATTATCTTTGCATGTTCTATTTCTGGGTAGGGCCAAAAATAGATTAGATTAGGGTAGGTTTCTAACCCCCGCCCCAAAAGGGGCGTTATAAGTTTGACGTGTATGTGTATCTGTCTGTGGCATCGCAGCTCCTAAACTAATGAACCGATTTTAATTTAGTTTTTTTTGTTTGAAAGGTGACTTGCTCGAGAGTGTTCTTAGCTATAATCCAAGAAAATCGGTTCAGCCGTTTGAAAGTTATCAATTCTTTTCTAGTTACTGTAACCTTCACTTGTCGGGGATGTCATAAATTTTAATTTACACTTGTGTCAATAGTTTTTCAATAGGTTGCCTGGAGTTAAGAAGTCTGCGCTGTTTCACGTCCATGCCTGTCCTGTGCCTGGCACACACCTTTATTTGCGCACACAATAGAGAACGATACCCAATAATGCGCAGATGATCATAGTTAGACACCTTGCTTAAAATCCATCAATTCTTTGGACCGCTTCAAGGGTATAAAGAATCCCACATACTGTAGTAAAACATAACCTTTTCTTTTCTGTTGCGCTGTTGGGTAATAAAGTATGTGGACTGGGCTTGCCTATTATATTGTATCAAGAACGTTGTATAATTCAATAAAATATCATTAAACAAGTTCTTGGTTGTAATCTACATAATGTATTGGAGAATTGCATGAGACCTCTTAGTTCGATGAGGAAAAATATTTAAAGAAAACATACTTCAACGTTCTTGAGAGTCGGGAACTTCTTGAGCTTGTAACATGTTCAAGTTGCAAACTTGTTTATTTTGTTTAAAAGAATAATTTGGATTGCAAGCTTGCAAGTTTACTCTTTGGATGCTATGTTACTCATATTTTAAAACGATTTGTGTATAATATTTGTAATATTATACGTATTTCTTAAATAGAAAATAATAATAATTACCTAATGTTTAACATATATTTTATTAAAAGGTAATAAATGGTGTAGACAGTTTCTTCTCAACATTACTCGTAGCATTTGCATTAATAGTAGTTACAATAACTATTCGGAAAAAATATTCATCAAACAACAATATTTATTACTAACATCCTGAGTAAAAAATGAAAACGTCTAATCGGTGTACTGTAAACTCGAACAATATTGTACCTGTTAGAGATTCTTACTCTAGCCAAGCAATGATTGTTACGATTTATACTGGGTTCCCACGGTACATGGTTCTGCAAGTTATCACGCACGACTGAAGACCACGGACAGCCTCGCACCGCGCACAAGGCTCTGACGACGACGACGACTTGTCTGCGCTACCACGGACGATACTCTTCCCATGCTGGTCCGCGTCTGCCCGCAATACCACGCACCGTGGGAATCCAGTATTACAGTGCACCTGAACGTTTAAAATGTTTAGCAGTTTTCTATTACAAACACCTTTACACTGATAAAAATGAAATAATACCTACACTCGTTTGTTGCAAATCTTGTGTTATGAACCAAGAGTATAATCTTAGCTGGTGCGGTTGAAGTTAGCCAAAGTTCCAGGAAAGTTTCTAGTCGTGATTGTAAGTAAATATTGCGCTATGCTTCTCTACGATAACTTGACATAAAGTTGAAATATAATGGTTGTGTAGGAAGAATTTCCCTTGATTTAGAACGTTTCCACTGCAACAGTGAATTATTATTGTATTGATCCTTAAAATAAGTGAGCATAAAGAATATTAATGATTTTTTTAAACGGGAAAAGTTTCTACAGAAACTACGGTATATGAAAATATGCATGCAGAGACAACAATATCGTCGAAAATGTGCAAATTAAATTCAATTACTATGCAAATAAACTAATGAACGTTGACACCGCTACGTTTTGTTAATATTATATTTATAATTGGACTTTTTGTTTCTGGTTTGCATTTAACCAGTATTTTGTTATTTAAATTGGACAAGAGTACAATTTGAATAAAAAAAAATCTCGCATCCTTTCATATTGGAACTTTATAACCAGTACGGTGTCATTTAGTATGGAGATAAAGTATATAACTTAAAAAGGTACACCTGGCTCTGTTCAAACCCTTTACGTACTTATTATAGTTAATTACTGACACGGGTGTAGAAGTTACATATCTTCTAGACTTGTACTAGTTTTTACTTGTATTAATGCTTGAATGTTTAATTTGTAGTAGCGTACCGGGTACGCTACTACAAATTATTATACCCGATATTATTATGGTAGCGAGCTAGTATTACGGGCAGTGATAGACTAGTGGTTAGGCCGTCGGCCTTCTTTACGGGAGGTCGGGGGTTCGATCCTGGATCCGAGCAATTAAATATTACTTTCTTTTACGGCGAAGGAAAACATTGTGAGGAAACCTGCATGCCTTAAAGTTTTCCATAATGACTTTTGAGAACAAAGGCGTGTGAAGTCTGCCAATCCGAACTGAGCCAGCGTGACGGACTATGGCCTAATCCTTTCTCATTCTGAGGAAAGACCTGTGCTCAATAGTGTGCCGACGAAAGGAGTTATGATTATATTAATATGCCGTGTAAGGTAAGCTAGTTGCTAAAATCTAAGAGAATATTAAATTTTCTTTCGTATAATTTCTAATAACTGTAGCTACGCGAATGAGCTGGGAGGTCGTTGACTCACTTTGCTACGTCTTTTAAGACGTAGACCCTAGCTTTGTGGACTTTCTGTTTCGGGCAGGTACATGAATTTAATTGACAATTTAGCAACGTCTACTAACTAGGAAACTTATTTAAATATTATTTCAAAGCTTTCTAACAAAAATTTAAAATCACAATTAGAAAGTAGAATAAAACTATATTTAATTTAGTTTGTACATATGAATTGTTTATGTGAAAACCGGATCACTCCAGCCAGCCGAGCTCACTCCAAACTCCAAGCAGGCCACCCAGGTCAGCGAGGAGATTAGGAAGAGTTCCTGAGGAGTCAGGGTAGGTATGTTGGGTAGATACATCAATTCCAGCATCACATTTCCAGAGAGTCGATTTCTCGCCAGTCATTATTTTAGACTAGCATTATTCTAACATAATTCCAAGGTAATACATAACTTTGCATTTTTCCAATATTCCGAAGAGTCGTCGACCTTTCTCTACGGTTTCAAGATGCAGAACGTAACTCTTTAAGTCCGCAATTTATTTTGCATCTACGTGAGGGTTGGACCCGAAAGCGACCGTACTCTACTCTATGATCAATATCTACTGTACAAAATATCTTGATTGTAAGAAGACTGTAACAATTTCGTCTATTTAGATTCGAATTATTGTACACTAGCTGATGCCCGCGACTTCGTTCGCGTGGATGTAGGTTTTTTAAAATTCCCTTGGGAACTCTTTCCCAAGGGAAACTTTATTTTCCGGGATAAAAAGTAGCCTATGTGCTAATCCAGGGTATAATCTATCTCCGTTCTAAATTTCAGCCCAATCCGTCCAGTAGTTTTTGCGTGAAGGAGTAACAAACACACACACACACACACACACACACACACACACACACACACACACACACACACACACACACACACACACACACACACACACACACACACACACACACACACACACACATACAAACTTTCTCCTTTATAATATTAGTGTGATTATGAAAAAAATATTGCAAACTAGACGATGCCCATGACTAAATCCGCGTAAATTTTGAAAATTCCATGGGAACTCTTTGATTTTCCGGGATAAAAGTAGTTTATGCCCGTCTCCAGGATGCAAATCGTCTCTTTAGCAACCAGATGATGCTCGCAACTTCATCCATGTGGATCAAGATTTTTAAAATCCTGTGGTAATTCTTTGATTTTCCTGGATAAAAGTAGCCTACGTCATTCCTCGAGATGCGAGCTGTTTGCACCAAATTTTGTCAAAATCAATTTGACATCAGCTTCGAAAAGGTAACTGAAAGACAGGCACACTTTCGCACATATGTATAATCTAATATTAACGTGGATTGTGTGAGCATCATTTTTTGTATAGGCATATAATTCATTCTTCCTTAAGTTGCGATAGGTAACCGTTTTACTGAATTAAAATTTTGTAAAATTATTACTAGAAGTTTAAAATTTCTTGCAGTAAGGTAGCCTGCACTTTTCTTAGTCGATTGCAGAAATAGAGCAATTCCCTGGGATAAAGAAGTTAACGTTTTACACTGCATAATTGCATATTACTTAACATAAAATGTCCCTCATTAGCAACCAGTTAAGGAGTAATTAACATAGAAAAGGACTTGGTAATTTCTTTAGATAGTTACCGCAAAGTCTTAAGAAATTAAATATAAATTATGATAATATCATTTTTATAAGTATCTTATTCATTAAATATTTAGCTAAGAGTAAAAATGTCAGGCAATTACTAACTATTTTATTTTGTAACAAATTGAATTTTGAAAATGTATTGCTGAGTCCGATGCCCGGTGTTCAATTATTCAAAATTTTCAGATTTTCAAAATTTTGCATTTGGCCTACCAATCTGCACGTGGCCAGAGTGGCGGTCTATGGCCTAAAGTCTCACTCTGTGAAAAAGACCCGTTCTCAGTAGTAGGCCGGCCGGCTGAACATGATAAAAATATTTTTTTTTTCACTGCCTGGAACCGCAAATAAGAATGTTAACTTAAAAGAAAGTCACAATAAAATAAAAAGCGTGAAAAATGCTATTTTGCGAACAATGAATAAAGCTTCTCATTTGTCTTGGAACGGCGCGGGGGAAATTCTGTTGAGTTATCTAAGAAAAACCTGAGAAATTACTTAAAAAGTCAGACCGAGCCACGGTTTATTATTCTTTGTTACAATAGCATAATATAATCAAAGTGAATGGGGTTTGTACATTGATTAAAGAAAATTTTAAAACAGAATTTTGAATCATTCATATCTTTTAAGACGATTTTTATGTTTGGAAAAATTATTGCTGGTAATGAATTACTTATGATTGCGTTTCGTTAACAGATACTATAAAAAAATTTAAAACTAAAAAGCCGGTCAAGTGCGAGTCAGACTCGCGCACCGAGGGTTCCGTACTCGGGTATTTTTTCGACATTTTGCACGATAAATCAAAAACTGTTTTAAGAATATAGGTACAGGTAAAATCTTTTCATATGATACCCCATTTGGTATAATTAACTCACTCTGAAAATTGAAAATACTAATTATCATTTGTTCGTGAACACATTTTAAATATTTTTTGTGATATTACCACAAATTCTCGGTTTTCGGATTTTCCCCCTTTACTTGTGCTATAAGACCTACGTAGTTACCTACCTGCCAAATTTCATGATTCTAGTCAACGGGAAGTAGGTACCCTATAGGTTTTTTTGACAGTCACGACAGACGAATAGACAGATGGACAGACAGACAGACCGACGGGACCCTAACAATGAACAAAACGAAATGCTAGATGCAGTATAAGGGCTAAGAGCAGACGGTTCATAATGCCGCTCTCAACAAGAGAGCTGACCGCTGCTACTTGGATAGCTTAATATTTAAGTGCTTGGCACAATTTAAAAGAAAATTAACTAAAATCTCTGAAACTGAGACACGCTATGCATAATGGTATACATGATTTTGCATAATCAATTTTTCTTTATTTGATTCTGAACAGTTTTGTATACCTAGTTTGAGTTAAACTGAATAGGTTTATACAGCGATACAATAATCGATATCATTTATTGAATAGGTTGTGGCTAGGAAGAATACTCAAATGTGTCTAGACAGGATATTATGCTTATGTTCCAGCACTTTTAATACCATAAGTAGGTAAGTACTAGTATGTAAATACAAACGAATACTTTTCAAATCAAGTCAAATCAAAACTTATTAGTTATTAGTTAGTTAGATAGCTGAGCCGGTTGCTTCGTCGTAATTTTTTTTTGTAAGGAATCAATCATTCATCAATGTATAGCCTCCATGTGTAAGAGCAAAAGCCCTCCTTGCCTCCAAGAGGCTTACAACTTTGATTTTGGGAAATTCTTACATACTTACCTAAAAAAATATTATATTAAATATATTTTGCGGAAAGTTGAAAATTTCAAGACTTGGACCACCTTTGAGATTTACTCATTCAACCTCTTACCACGGTAATATTATCTATTCAGTATTCTAACTCGGCCGTTTCTTTGAAATAAATACCTACAGCTGCGCGGTACGTAAACATGCGGTAGGGCTGCCCGCCTCCAGCAGTTTAATTACATTTGCCTACTTTGTGTTTCCATCTAGTTTTGTGATTGTAAATATACTTTTTTATATAAACAAATAAAATACTTTGTGAATTGCATAGGAAATGTTCAACAAAATGCGTGTTGTTTTTTGATTGGTAGATTTAATTAAAAACTATGTTTATGATTGAATAACAAATCGGTCTTATACATTTGAGACCGAAAAATATTTGCGCCTCGACTGAGACGTAGGAAATTAAACGAACGTTAGGAATTATTAAATTTTAAAGTTTAAAAAATCCCCATTCTAGTATAAAGCTTTTAATCAAAAATTGTTTTGGGTGACATGGACAAGATGGAGAAAATGGAATATCTTTTCCTTGGTTATAGATACCTGCAGTTACTTTACAATTTATATACATGGTTTTAAATGAAGTTCGGAATATTTTCTCCATTTTTTGCATATTTTTCATAAAATAATCGCTGGGTACAATCAAAAAAGTTTGCGAATTAATCTTATTGTAGTCCCGGTACCTGAAATACCGACATTCTGAGCTGAAATTGTGGCTTCTTTGATCGGGTTTCACATACAACGAAAAAATCGCGTGGTAATTGTTAGAAAAACAAAACACCGCCCGTTCGTCACTGTGGCACAGTCGCGACTGTCTGCGTGTCGAGCGCCTGCCGACATCGAGGTGCGTAGGTATAGCTTGCATTTCGCCCGTTTGTATGAAGTTGGAATACTGTATACATACCATTACCGTGCTCTTACTGTTGGGCAGTGAATGAAAACTCATTTAAGCTCGGAATTGCCCTTTAAAAAGTACAGTACATTTTATATTATGGACTATTTCATACCTACGGCGATAATTTCTATATCGTTAGTTATTGCATCTTGATCATTTTTATTTCTTAATAAAATTAACTATATCAATTTTGGAATGTTTTACGCCTGAAGAAGCTAGTAACAAACTCAGTATCAAATCTATATTAATGATATTCGTATAACTATAATCAAATCCATAAGCCCAACTATTTTTTTTAATTTTTACTAAACAAGTTTTTCTTTACATGCATTTTAAGCAATTTTTAACTAAATTTTACTTTTCGGAGTTAATATTTGCGTTTTAAGTAATTAAATATTACTTGCTTTAGCGGTGAAGTAAAACAACGTCAGGAAACCTGCATGCCTGAGAGTTCACGATCCAAGCTTGACCAGGGTGATCAAATAGGGAGCGGAAGTCCTAACCTCAAAGGTTTCCTCAGGATGTTTTCCTTCACCGCTAAAATAATAATTTAATTGCTTAAAACGCACATATTAACTCCGAAAAGTAAGATGTGCGTGCCCGGGTTGAACTCCTGACCTCCCGTACAGGAGACGGACGTTTTAACCACTACGCTGTCACGGCTCTTCTGTAAAAACTGAAATTTTAAAAACCCCCGACACAAAAACCTCTATAAGAAAACTAGAAAAGAGCTGATAAATTTCAAATGGCTGAACTGATTTTCTTCGATTATACCTGAGAACACTCTCGATCAAGCCCGCTATCAAACAAAAAAAAAAACTAAATTAAAATCGGTTCATTAGTTTAGGAGCTACGATGCCACAGACAGATACACAGATACACACGTCAAACTTATAACACCCTTTTTTTGGATCGGGGGTTGAAAAAGTTGGAAATCTGTTGGTAGAAACTGGGATGGTATGAAATTGGGTTGGCATCCGGTCCGAACAATTGTATCGATGCAGACAGTAGGTACGAGAGTACGCGATGCCTCGTAAAATGGAACGGGCGATAGCGTTCGTCGCACTTGAGGGTCGTTGAGACCCTTCCCGGGCTTCAGTGCCCATCTATTTTTAATCCCTTTGCATTTAGATTTTTAGTGGTCTGCGATTTTTATGGCTCTGAAAAAGAAACTGAATAATATAAAACAATGACCAGAAACACTTTTCCTTTAATTATACTATTACCAGTAATTGATGCTCGTACCTTAATTAATTAAGAGCCTTGATAGCTAAACGGTTAAGGAGCGGACTGAATTCCGAAAGGTCGGCGGTTCAAACCTCACCCGTTGTCCTAGCACAAGCTTTACGCTTAATTGGAGGGGTAAGGGAGTGTTAGTCATGATAGATTTAAAAAAAAAATTGTCTATAATGTGGAATTTCATATTTTTAGCAGTTACCAAATATTCTTATTTTATTCTCACAATAATTTTATAATCCTCATTTTCTTATAGGCATTTCCAAAGTTTCATATGCGTAAAATATTATGATTATAGTACAGGGCAGTCACCAATTAATTAATTTCACTCACACTGTGTGTTGAGAAGTCAAACTAAGAATTAAAAAAAAAGTATTTACGACCATCGATCGACTTGTGGACGACATGAGTTGAAATGATTTCTAACAGGGTTAGGTACAACGGCAAGTTTTTTGTCTTTACGGATTTAAAAATTCAAAACCAAAGTAGACAGTGTAGTCTACGGAGAATTTTAGTATCCATTCGATATGAATAGCACCCTGTGCGCTCATACTGCTGAGTAACATGGCTCATCCGATGTATTAGTTGATAACAGTAGGTATCCTGTAATCGATCTACATGTATGAAGGAATATCCTCGCCGTCGCCGGACATTGACTGGCTCGTCAATATTTTATGAGTTTGTTCACTCGCTGAAAGTGAAGATTTTCTCTAAGAGAATCGAATATTTTGAATAAAAGTCGTTTGGTACGAGGCGCTGCAATAAGTAGATAGAAGTGGCGAGTAGCAGAAAAGTGAAGCTGACGATAAGGGGCACTATTGTATAGATAGATAAATATATATTTTCTTTGTGCATGAAACATTTACATCACAAATTCAAGTTTACAAATAGGTAAGTAGGTAAATCTTTAAATTATTAAGTAAGCTGAATAATTTGAAGTGGTTATTTGTTCCACGATATGTCGTGGAACAAATAAAGTTCCCCACTTAGCACGAAGATGGGCAGCACTGGTTTTCAGGAGAAACCTTAAATGTTCATAGACGTGTTCTCGACAGTATCGTTTCCATAATCAAGTAAGTAATAGACAAAGGATGCGGCGTGACCACTGTGGCAACGGATGTGTATGAAGAATTATGTGTCTTTATAATGTACTAGCGACCCGCCCCGGCTTCGCACGGGTGGACATTTATTTTTTCTATTTTCCAGGATAAAATATAGCCTATACGGATTCGGAAGAATCCCTCTAAGTAATGGTAAAAGAAATTTTGAAATCGGTCCAGTAGTTTTTGAGCCTATTCAATACAAACATATAAAAATACAAAGGTTTCCTCTTTATAATATTAGTATAGATGGAAAACTCACGAAGCCTGCATTGTATTATACAGCACCGATGTATTGTTATTTGGGCATCGGTGCTTTTTAACCCCCGATCCAAAGAGAGGGGTGTTATAAGTTTGACGTGTGTATCTGTGTATCTGTCAGTGGCATCGTAGCTCCTAAACTAATGAACCGATTTTAATTAAGTTTTTTTTTGTTAGAAAGGTGGCTTGATCGAGGGTGTTCTTAGCAATAATCCAAGAAAACCGGTTTGAAAGTTATCAGCTCTTTCCTAGTTATTGCAACCTTCACTTGTCGGGGGTGTTGTAAATTTTTAATTTACACTTGTTAGAGAGTGTGCTTAGGAACTTCAAAACCTTAAGTTCCTGTTTCACTTTTCTAACATAGATAGAAAACTTTCTTACAAACAACGCAGTTTTCATAGCTATTTCTGATTGAATCTCTAAGGTAAGGTGTGGAATATAAGTACATACATCCGGTGTCCGTGTTTCCTGCCACGTTCAACTTTAAAGTAAGAGTGAATACGCAACTTCTAGGTAAGATCCAACTTACTTTTTATCCCGGAAAAATATCTTTATCCTAGGGAAAACTTTGTAAATAAGTTTTTCTTATAAACATAGAAATGATATTTTTCATTTGGATACCTTATAATAAATTCATAAACGTAATGAAATGTAAGGTCATAATATTATTAAAATATTGATGAGAAAGTCAACGTCCGATATCAATGTGATACCACTTAGCCAGATTGCCAAATAGGTACTATTGTATGCAAATACATCCATCAGATTATGCTTTAGCAAAAAGCACATCATGCGTCATTACAATTGGAACATGAAACTATAAAAGTTATAAAAGTCTAGCTATTAACAATAATTATATATTATCATGTCTGAGAGGTCTGAATCAATAATCTACCACAACTTTTTTGGGAAAATTCAATTTTAAGTCCAAAAATAGCGTATTTATAAGCCTCATACTAAAAGTCTAGTATAGAGAGTAACCACATTTTAAAGATGTAATCATATTTAACATCTGAGTCACTATTTTTGGATATAAAAGGTTATGATTTCTATTACAACTTTTTAGGTCCAAAAATTATGGACTTCATCCAGCCAAGATTCTTGGTGCAAATCATTCCATGTTTTTATCAAGTATTCACTTAATTATCCAGCCAACTGCTATTGACTGATTAAAAAAGTGGGTGGATTAGGATCATATCCTAAATTGGCTTGAGTACAAGTACAAAAGGTGGTGCAAAGAGTAAAATTAGTCCAATGTATTCGACCATTTCTGGCATGCAAATATAATGTTCTTATATGTATATTTAAGTAGGCATAGTGGCACGTACTACGTTGTGGTCAAGGTCAATTTGATGGGGGTTTAATAAGGGCCAAATTTTTAAATTATGTGAGTTTTTTTGGTCCGACTTGACGGGGTAATCCATCAGTGTGCAATATAAACAAGTGTAAATTAAAAATTTATAACACCCCCGACAAGTGAAGGTTACAGTAATTAGAAAAGAGCTGATAACTTTTAAACGGCTGAACCGATTTTCTTGGATTATAGCTAAGAACACTCTCGATCAAGCCACCTTTCAAACAAAAAAAACTAAATTAAAATCGGTTCATTAGTTTAGGCGCTACGGTGCCACAGACAGATACACAGATACACACGTCAAACTTATAACACCCCTCTTTTTGGGTCGGGGGTTAAAAAATAGGAATATCTTATTTACGAAACAATGCAATAACAACACTCTGAGTTCGAATCCACCGTTTCATAGTTCCACGTTAGTGTCCATTATACAAAATGGAAGCACGGGATTTCAAGTTCATTAGACCCGCATCTCGTTAGCGCATAGTCGAGTGCTTTTCCAATATTGGTCTACTGGACAATTCATAGTGCTAACATATTAATACGAATTGCTATAAGCGGTGATTTTGACTTAATTTATTGGTTATGGTTTAAACTTTTTTTGAGTAACAGGCGTAGTTTGTGTTACTGTATAAAAGTTTCAAGCGGTTCTGCATAAAAGCGCGTTACAGCGTGTTCGCTCGGGTAGGATTTTAGAGTTCTGGTGGATTTAGATATTCAAAAATCCCGTGGGAACTCTTTGATTTCTCCAAGATGACAATCAAGTTATCTCTGGTACAAGTTCTTCTACGGGATGCAAGTTATCTCAATACTATACCGAACTACGTCAAAATATGGTTAAACGGAAGGACTGTGAAAGGTAATAGATATAAACATTTTCGCATTTATATTACTATGGAAGTATTACCATTGCATGATGAGGCTTTTACGCGGACTAAGGATTGACTTCATACATCTTTGAAAATATATCAGTAGAGAACTCTCAAACATGAAGGTTTCCTTACAATGTATTTCTTTACCGTCAAAGCGATATTAAGTTAATAAGTTTACGTAAGCGAAGATAAAGTGATATTGCACATCACTTCGAAAAGTTAGAAACGAATCGAATTAAGGTTTAAGTATGGTAGGTAATGTTTGTGTAATGTAACATATTAAATGTTACATTACACAAACCTAATAAATTTTATCTACATTCTTAATCGACAACAATCGAATCTCATAGAAAATTTTCCCATTGTTATACCATAACTTACGCAGGGAAAGATATTTCAAGTATTTTGTATTCAATTACGTACAATGTACCTAAATAGCATATCCTAGAGGGAGTTTAATGAGAATATTTACGTTGTTCACGAGCCGCGGGTCAAAGTAGCCTCAAGTTGGAGCCTATAACATTCTGAACCACGTTTGTTATCTCACAAGAAAATTGAAGCTCCTAACATTGTCATTGTAATGAAATTCTTGATGGATATGAGCGCTTTGTACTGTACGATTCGACATAGGAATCGAAAGCTTAGCTTGAAGCCTTCCAGGTTAGCCCGCTTTCATCTTAGACTGCATCATAATTCATCACTTACCACTAGGTGAGACTATTAACTGGCGTAGATAACATTTTATAGGCAGATGGATGTAAATAAGCGTCCAGTTCACGTTGATCCAATACGTTCGGCAAGTGTTAGTCACGTGTGAATTCTGTAAATGTGTGTACTGAAAAAGCAATCTCACGCGACAAAATAATACACTTAGGTAAATACTCCAAGTAGGTCTGTAGCCTAAGAAAAAGGTTTTACATCTCATTCACGTTGATAGAATTCGAGCTTTAGTGAAATAGATAAAACGAAATGGACCTTAAAAAAATTGTTTTAGAGCTCAAGTTCGTTTATTCGTTTCCAAACAGAATCTTAGCGAAATCTAAATATATTTTTGATTGTAAATCAAGAACCTTATTAAGTTCCTTTTTATTTGCAATTAGACCCTGAAATTCTATCCCGCTGGTGAGGTGTAAAATGTCATGCTAAGTACTAACCGCACTGTACCTACATAAACTTTATGGGCGAACGTAAGTATACAAAGGGCTTTTTAAATCGCATCGGATGGTACGAAAGAGCTCTTATTCCACCCCGCAATATCTTAATTTGTTGTAAGCTTAATTATTTATAATCGAGGGTAATTTTAATTCTGATCCTAATTCGCAAAGTTATAATTAAAAAATATTAATTATAAACTTTTAAACAGTACTTTTACTTAGTTTCTTTTTAGTGAATTAATTTTTTCGAAGTCCTGGCCGAATACTGGATGTTTCGAAAAGGCAGATTGGCATAATGTAGCACCGAATAGGCGTTAGCAGTTTCTAGTGTCGGTCACAGACAAAGATATTTTTAACCCCCGACCCAAAAAGAGGGGTGTTATAAGTGTGTGTATCTGTGTATCTGTCTGTGGCATCGTAGCTCCTAAACTAATGAATCGATTTTAATTTAGTTTTTTGTTTTTGAAAGGTGGCTTGATCAAGCTTTGAAAGGTAGCTATAATCCAAGAAAATTGGTTTAGCCGTTTGAAAGTTATCAGCTCTTTTCTAGTTACTGTTACCTTCACTTGTCGGGGGTGTTATAAATTTTTAATTTTTTCCACTTGTAGGCCACTGCAATAAGTAGCTAAACATCTAGAAAATTGTGTATTTTTTTTTTTCAGTGATGTCATTGTATTCTAGTTCATTAAAACTGGTTTTTCAAAAATAATTTAAAAAATCTATTTTTCAGTGATGTCATTGTATAATTATTCTAGTCATTAAAACTGGTTTTTCAAAAATAATCCAAAAATCTAGCAGATTGTAGAGATTTGTATTGGTTCATAAAATTTTAATTAAAATTTGTTAGGTCCACGCATCTGCACGCGTAAAGTCAGGGGAGTGTAATATTAAATCGGGACGGAAGAGCTCTCCAGTCCGAGGGCCGGTCATTTGACCATCAAAGTACCGACGTATGAAATACACGAGTGCTTTCAATGTCCTATTTGAAATATAAAATCGCAAAATTGACTTCCGCTTGACTCCAAAGGTAGCTCCGATTTTTATTTATAACATGACTAGCTGATGCCCACGACTTCGTCCGCGTAGATTTAGGTTTTTCGAAATCCCGTGGGAACTCTTTGGTTTTTCGGGATAAAAAGTAGCCTATGTGCTAATCCAGGATATTATCTATCTCCATTCCGAATTTCAGCCAAATCCGTCCAGTAGTTTTTGCGTGAAGGAGTAACAAACATACACACACACACACACACACACACACACACGCACACACGCATACACACACATACAAACTTTCGCCTTTATAATATTAGTGTGATTCCCGCGACTTCATTAAAATTTAGGTTTTTTAAATCCCGCGTGAGCTCTTTGGTTTTCTGGAATATTCTTATATTTAGAAAATTGACCGAGATGCAAGCTAACTCATCACACCTTTCATCAAAATCGGTTAAAAGGACTGGCCGTGAAAAGCTAGCAGGAATGATAGCATGGAATAATCATGATAGATGCTAGCATGGAATAATCATCATCATCATCATTGTCAATCCATCGTCGACGAGCTACTGAATACGGGTTTTCTCGCAGAATGAAAAGTTTGGCCATTAGTCTACCACGCTCTGGCCCAGTGCAGATGAGCAGATTTCACACTCCTTTGAGAATATTATGGAGAACTATTTGGCATGCTGGTTTTCCCACGATATTTTCCTTCATCATTCAAGCAACTGATACTTAGTTGTCTAATTAAAGTAAATTTTATCGCCTAAGGCCTATAGGTACCCTTCTCATTCTGAGAGGAAACCCGTACTCAGTAGTGGACTGACGCGGATAGGTTGAGATGATGATGATAAAATACTTACTTGTGAAAGAAGTTATTTCTAGTCATTACAAAATATTTTTAAAGAAATCCCCAATAGATTAAAATGAAACCTTTTCGCTGATTGAATCGCTTTTACGCCAAAAAGTCTCTGCACAACCACGTTTACTTAGTTAGAAGCATCGATATACTCAACCAAGTACACGTCTCTCGTTTGCTCGATAGACAGTGGACTTTGCAAAGTAAAAGATAATTGAATTTCACCGTAGTTAGTAGAATAAAAGTCGTTTATCTCCTCCCCTATACCTGCAGCCAGGGCTGTGTAAACTAATCGCCAAATTAAGTAATTACTCTGCCGGTGAAAATCAATGTGTAGAAAATTTAATTCGTCTGCCAGACAACGTTGGGGGCGGATTTTGAATGTTTTTAGGGGAAACTCGATAGATTTATGTTGTTTCAGCTGCCCCAAAAGAAATTTAGGTATTCTGTTAATGAAGAATTATTATACTTAATTAGTTGTTGGGTATAATACCCAATAATTGCCCCAAAATTTCGTTGAGCTTGGAGGAATATGCACAATTTTCTGTCTGCTGTGTAATTTTACTTTCCTTTACTTTTACGTGTAATAGTTTTTGCTATCAGCACATTCCTACCAGTTTTAAATTTTCTCAATTATTTTTAATTAAGTACTACGCACCTAGATTATAAATGCTAAAGTGTGTATGTTTGTAGATTAGAGCATCACGACGCAAACGGATTAACGTGATGTTTTGCATGGTTATAGTTAAAACCTGAGTAGTGATATTGACTACTTTTTATCCCAAAAAATCCAAGATTTCCCACGGAATCGAAATTTATTCATTAAAAAAATAAGGAAAAACCTTAATCCACGCGTCGGAAGTCGTGGGCATCAGTTTGTTTAAAATTAAATTACAAATTCGGTCGATAAATTAAAATTTATTTCATGGTATTTATTATACTTAATTTTGTCACAATTTTCGTATATTAATCCAGTTAAACAAAATTTACTGTATCTTAATACATTGGAGGGCTATATTGAACAAAAACATCGCTGAAAAATTTCATTAGGCTCCAGCGGCACAAAAACAACGGCCCTTTGTCCCACACATTGACTGAGATTGATTGTCAGTCGGTGTGTGCTAAACGAGTTGCACGACAAAATAAGAGCAAATGTTCGCAACCCCTGTCCTCATCTGTCAGGGATCACGACCCGCTTTATGGAACTCAGCTGCTACCATATTGATGTCACTATCGAATATCGATCTAATGATTTCTTACTTTTGACCTTGGTTTATGAAGGTTGTAGCACATTGTAGCCTAGTTGTGACAATGTTGAGCAATCGATTACGATTATTAAGCAGCGGTGTAGCAAGTTGGTAACTGGATGGGTGACCGAGTTTAGAGGTCCGAATTTGGTTTTTCGTTTCCTCCGTGCCTCGTAGAGCATGTTAAGTAGTTGGTTCTGGTTATTATCGTTAACATTTGAAATAACTGTTGAAACCTTATGAGTCGAAATCTCATTCTATTAGTCAAATTGTATGCAGAAGTATCTGGGAACATTACTATTCCAAGAAAACGCCTACCATTATATTATGATTAAAAAAGGGGGAGACCCTCAACAATGAGGAATATGACCCGAAGGGAATGGTGTAGCATTTTGAGTAAAATATTACTTGAGTGATACACAATTCCGCTATAATTCGATTGTAAATAAATCCTGAAAATGTAAAGAATTTTAGTCTCCTCATTTTCCTATTATATTTCGCTGAAAAAGATGGGGCGATACTTTGAAAGCTACCAATTTAGTTTATTCAAGGTTGTCATGACTTGTACATATTCAGAACCTTTCAGAACTAAGAAATTGACAAGTAAAAGTTGTGCAGAATGCCTACAAAGCGAACAGCGAGCTAACAATCTCTCGGGGGAAGCGTCATCAAACGTAAGACGTATTTACTTAAAACGATATCATTAAGGTTCTTGCTTATTTCTAAGATAACAAGCATTGTTGAAAGTCTCTTGAGCTTTCGACCCTTTCTCTCTTTGACAAGTCACCCGTGAAGATTGCTTGGATCTCTGCGACTGCCCCTTCACTCGAAACAACTTATCGTCAAGATAGGATTAATTGAGGAAATGCCGTAGATAACGATAAAATTATAACTGACTACTTCTTTGACATCGATTGTTACGAGTAAGTTTTCGAAATTGAGCTGGAAATAATTTTTGAAGTAAAAACTCCTTTAACTTTCAAATTATATTGGGCCGTGGGCCATCCCAAAAGGATTAGGCGCGTTGAACATTTTGGTAGGTACGGGTAAAAAAATGCTTATTTTTGGTTATGGAAAATTAATTTCAATTATTTTATGATTCGATAACTTACCAATCACGCTGTTCAAAACAAAACTAACTCTAGAACTGGAAGAATTTAAAAATAGATGATGTCATACAATTCGGAAACAATTTTATCTTATCTTGAATGTTGTGAACGAAACGGTCCCCTTATGAGGGGATAAACAATCTTACAGAACAGAAAATTATTAAAACAAACAACGTTCATAACAAAACAACTCAACCAATGTCGCAAACTTAAACTTTGTCACAACAAAATGTCGTGATGCGATTCAGATAGGAGAATTTATAGCACTCTATTATACAGCTTTAGAATGAATTCTGCGTTGTCACGATGAAGTTTCTAATTAATGAAAGGGACCCTCGGTATTAAAACGCATAATTATTAGTCGAGTTGATAAGGCATGCTCTGTGGTGAATACGAAAACAGTATAAAATATACATTTTAGGCATCTATTTATCATCTATTAGGCAACTGTTGAATAAACAGAAGTAGGTAATTGTAAGTGTAATTTTTGATGAGGTGAGTGTTAAAATCCATATCCATACTAATATTATAAATGCGAAAGTGAGTCTGTCTGTCTGTCTGCTCCCTTTACACGGTCCAACAGCTTAACCGATTCTGACGTTTGGTATAGAGTTAGCTTATATCCCGGGGACGGACATAGGCTACTTTTTATCCCGGAAAATTCAAGAATTCCCACGGTATTCCTCATCCCATCCGCTTAACCGATTTGTATGTTTGGTACCGAGGTAGCTTGCGTCCCTGTAATTGACATAGGCATTTTATCCCGGAAAATGAAACAGTTCCCAAGGGATCTTTAAAAACCTAAATCCACGCGTACGAAGTCGCGGGCATCCTCTAGTTTGACATAAAGATAAAGAGTAAATAGGTTCCGGAATGGCAACGCCACATTATTTAGCATTGGAAAATACCACAAAAAAAGAGGGATGACACCAAGAAGGTCACAAGGAGAGCTACTGAAGAGAAGCAATACGAGATAGTAATTTGTTAGAAGAGATCCATGCCCAAGCATAGAGATGACGATGCAGCAACGTCTCTTTGAGCCATTTAATTATGACGTTAACAAAATAAGGACTAACTTGTTTCGTATTGTTATTTGAAAATAGTCTCTGTTTGCGTACACTAGCTAACCAGGTACTAAGAGTTGGAAATTGGAATAGTGCCTCTACAAAACAAGTCATTAAATTGTTCATTGCGTGGACTATATAGCGACGTCTCTCTGATTAACTAGAACAAGAGTAAACACGCCTCATATTATTTGAAAATAATCTCTATTTACGCACACTAGTAAACTAATACTACGAGTAGGAATAGGACTAAGCGAAGCAATATATATATATATTTTTAATTGAGACACACAGTATAAAAACTAAACAATAGGTAACACAAACACAAAGCACATACACCACAACAGTCTCCAACGAAAAGTTTACACATATTAAAACACACAATAGCCGGGTATAAAAAGGTAGTACAGAAAATAGGTACCTAATTACATAAAAATTAAAACAAAAAGAAAAACAAAAGCGAAACAAAACTGACTAGTGAAGCTAGTCAGTTTTGGATGTAATGTCTCTAACTGCAGATTTATATTTATGAAGAGAAAGATGAAAAATATCTTTATTTGAGAATAGCTGATTGAATTGGTTATAATATGAAATGCACTGCATAACGTCTCTAGTTGTGTTCTGATATTATTTAGCTATTGTCTTCGAAGTGCAACTGTTTATTCTATATACCGCACAGAACTACAGTATTTGTGTTGCTCAGTCCAAGGTGTGTCAACATCTCATGCAGTGAACGCATCTAACCGAATTATTCCACTACGTTAGAACCTACAGTCTTTGCACACCTATTGCATATTTAATAGTACCTACCCAGAAATTCAATAAACTTATGCATAAAGGAATATTGAATATTCACGATTTATAAAGAATATAAATAGATTATCTACCTTATTTGACATTCAAAAAAAAAATAGGTAATTTTATTTCATGTCGTACAACTAGTAGCTCTTAATGTGTGATGTCTGTGACTCTCATCTTCTTAGAATATTTATTCTGAAAACCGGCGCTTCCAAAATCAATGCCTATCTTGATTGATATAAAATTATTAAAATAACAGATAGAAGAAAAATTAGAGCTGAAAGAATATAATAAAATTCATCAACGCCATGGTTTTGCAATGAAAAAGTAGAGTGGATTACATTTTAGTTCAGTGGGACATTTTTATACCAATTACATGAAACAACGAATTGAAATAGAGTACAGTACTTCATAATACACCAAGCAACTGAATGTCATAGAAATAATGTTTCTATTTCTGAAACCTAATGGACTATTGCTATACAAATCAGAAACTACGCACTTGACACAACAATCGCGTATACAAAAGTATCATCATGAACTCTGGGCTCCACGCTTAGGCTTTTAGTTATCCATTAAAATTTATATGAGTAATAACATTTGCCTACTCGCCTTAGAGAGTAAATCTAGACCACTGTAATGGTGCAATTTAAAATGGTTAAACAAATTAATGGTTAAAGATTAAGTTAAAAGTTTGAGAAAGAATACTAACCTACTGTACGTATATTTACACAAAGTTTTTAAGATAAATATTATATGTATCTTGGCAAAACAATAATGTATACAGTGAAATATATTCTTATACCAGAAAGGCCAGATACAATATGCATGTTCATATTAAATGTACCTACTTAATTTTAACTTATTCTAATCTCTCTTATTTAAAGCGAACAAGGTTAAAGTAGTGATATTCAATTGGTACAATCGTCTTTTAAATGTTATAAATATACTTTAATCCATTATCTTATTGCATAAATTGAATTGTATTACAAGTGTAAATTAAAAATTTATAACATCCCCGACAAGTGAAGGTACAGTAACTAGAAAAGAGCTGATAACTTTCAAACGGCTGAACCGATTTTCTTCTATCATAGAGCTAAGAACACTCTCGATCAAGCCACCATTGAAACAAAGAAAACTAAATTAAAATCGGTTCATTAGTTTAGGAGTTACGATGCCACAGACAGACACACAGATACACAGATACAAACGTCAAACTTATAACACCCCTCTTTTTGGGTCGGGGGTTAAAAAAAATCAAGGGTAGTTAGTGTCACTTGCTTTAAAAATGAAATGGAATATTGAAATAAAATATTCATTTTATCTAGGGCAACTTGTGCCCCCTTTGATAATAATATTCTGAATTTATTCTGAATTTTTTATTATATCTGAATTTATTTTTATTGTGTAATTTAATTTAGTTAGTGTAATTTAATTTAATTAGTGTAATTTAATTTAATTAGTGTAATTGGACTCAAAAGGTCCGTTCTAATTAAATAATTAATTAAATAAATAAATAATAAATAAATAATTATGTCTAGACTCTACTACTGGTTCGGAAAGCAGCTTCTACTGAGAAAAGCCAGCAAGTAGCTCAGCAGTTGTTTTTAGTAAAAAAGTTATAAGTAACAGAGTTGTTTTCAGAAACAGTCAATCAAGAGATTTTATGGAAATAAACGCTATAGTAAATTATCGCTTATTCTATTCGCGTAAAGTCTGAAATAAGTTACTAAATTTGCATAACTGATTGTTACCCATTGCTCAATCAAGGAGCTCATAATGAAATTAACTAATTGAGCGAACCTTCCATCGTTTGTTCTAGCTCGCTAACTTGCTAGCGTTAAACTAACTAAACAACGGAGCTACGTGTATCGAGAAAATCTAATAAGCAATAATAAGGCGATTCTGTGGGATCGCTGGTTTTAATTTCGCCGAACCTAAGTTTGCCTCGCCTCCAATTATGTGGTTACGTTGTGGTTAGCCAAGTTTGCTATCGATAAATTTACTCTGGATAGTTTATTAGGTTTCCAAACTTGTTTGAACTACCTATCGTCTTATATTGTCTGCTAGCTTTTGCTCGCCGCTTCGTCCGTGAGGATTTTAAGAAATCCCGTAGCGACCCTTAGATTTTCCAGGATAAAAAGTAGTCAGACATGGGATTAGTTACCTTAATTTTTTTAAGATTAAGTTTTTTTCAGGAACAAAACCTACAGTTTTTCTCCCAAAACGAATATACCAAATATGCTCACACAATATTGTGAGGTTCTAATGTTAAGAAGAGTAGCCATAACAAGATAAGACAATTCGCGGATCTCGCTCCTTCATGTCAGCCATTATTGATAGAGCCCTGATGACGGCCTCTTTTTGCACCCCACTGAAATGGATATATACAAGTACGCTGGAAAAGGTAACAAAACAAAATGACTGTTATTTCTTGTGTCAATTTAAAGCCCTATAGCTGACACTATTTTGAGAGATATCTAATCAAGTCATCACGTTCGATTGAGTTGACTAAAGTGAGTGAGCTCTCGGTTTGATCGGATGGTTCGGAATCCAAATGTGTCAAATATTAGGTATTTGAGCAAAACTATTGAAAAAGTCTACAATGGTACCCAATTTGAATGATTTGATTTGACTGACTTTGAGCACTAGGAGTGAAATGAATCAAAGTCTAATATTTTTGTCACACTGAAACGACGACGGCTCATGTCATGTCACATACTATTCATATTCCATAGTCGTTCCATAGCCTACTGCATTTGACGTCTGTCTGAGCCTCGAGATTTTGTTACAGCTGTCGTGAACTATGGTTCCAATCCGAGTACGCTCACATGATTCTCTCTACAGCTATCAGCGCCAAAATGGCGCAAATCAAGTTGCTTCAAAAATAGGTCGGTAATCGCAGGTCCAGCGTATATTAATAGAGGTCAGTGGTACACCCCCACTTGACCCTTCGCACAAAAAGAGGAATCCCTACTAGACCTTTGTGGATACTAAAGATTTATTTCTTTGATGGTCGCAATTGTTTGAGATAAAGGTCAAGTACACATACCTATTGCGTCTATTGTGAAATGGGATTTCGTTGTTCGATTTTACGTAGATAAAGTAACATTTTTAGGAGTTTAAATATTAATATTAGAATTATACAATACTATGGTCTACTGCCTCTATCTCTCGCTCTGCCTCATATTAATTACGTAAACATACGAGTATATAAATCTAAAGCTACGAGGGTTCCAAATGCGCCCCATGCGCTGTGGCACATCATGATATACTTGATTCATAAACTAGGTCTTAGCAGATATTACATATCGAATGGACATATATGTTATGATGTGCACGGACATTATAGCATGGACACGGAACAAAGTAGCATCAAAGCAGCTCTTAAAAACATACATATTAATGTGTAAATCAATTCTGAGCTCTAGTTTGAAAAATTTAGTATTAGGTACTAATTAATTTATGTATGAGAAACTAAATTAATTACTTGCCTCCTAACTTCAAAGACCCGTCAGTTTATTACAGCCAGCTAAGTATTGTTGACACCGCTTTGAATCCACCGAAATTAGACGTGTAATAATTATGAGGCACTAAGCTCTGTGTAAACCACTAATGACTTCCATTTCATTTCCACTAGAAGCGGGAATTTTGGGTTAACTCAAGTTTTAAATTTTAATAAGATTCGCATGAACCTTTGATATTTTGATTTAATTAAGTAAAATTTCAAAGACCGAAATCAGGCCGGTTTTTGACATCTTTACCTAACCATGGATCAAAAAAGGGCTAATTAAAATAGAAACGGATAAATCGACTCTTGTTAACTAACTAGCGACCGCTCGCGACTTTGCTCAGTAAAATACTAGCTAATGACCGCGACTTCATCCGCGTGGATTTTGGTTTTTAAAAATCACATGGAAACTCTTTGATTTTCCGGGATAAAAGTAGCCTATGCCACTCTCCACGTCTTTAACTAAACTTACCTATGTAATAAAATCACGTAGAGCCAGGACTCCATTGCGACGTGATTGAAGGACAAACTTACAAACTAACACACTTCCGTATATTTATATATAGGTAAGTACTGACGTTCTTTTTATTCCCTATGCTGTGCCAATTTCGAAAAACTCGGCCATATTCCTCGTCTATATTATAAAGCGAATATCAGTGGTTCAAATTTTCAGCTTACTAGATCCAAGGGTTTGGGCTGGGCATTGATGAGTCAGTCAGTGAGTGAGTCAGGACTTTTATTTTTGTTTATATCGAAAATATATTATGTACATTGAGTTAAGTACCTACTGATGACACAGTTTCCAATAAATCAAGCTTCTTCAAACGATTCAAGAGTAGAACCTATATCTATAGGTACCACTTCATTGTATCTAAAATAAACTGAATAGAATGAAACCGCAAGCATTCCTTACGGAACGGATGCGGTCAATCTCGCTGCTCTAAACAAATTACCAAAGGAAGAACAAATCAAGGACAAAATGTCCTTTCAAAGATTGATTCGCGCGCTGTACCGTACCGATAGTTCGCAAATTATCCCAGTTATCTGAGACGGAATCTTAATAATGTTGTTCGCACACTTTAGATGAATCGCAAGAGTCGTACGCACCACAAAACCGTACGTAACGTGACTGATAATACCAAGCAACGCGTGTTTATCAGATTACGCCAAAGTGACCTCTTCTCACGTACAATGGACGGCCACGCCCAAGTGCGGAAAAAACCCAGGAAGAGAAAGAAGACCTATGTTAAAGGCAGCAAACTGTATTTATTTAGCTAGCCGTTCAGCTCATGAGAGAATACTGATGACGTCATGTTCAGTAATTTGATAATTGACATCATCAGAGCAACCAAAAACAATGAGCTTCTTTAAGAATTATATTTATCTGCCTTTTTAATTCTATTTCAAAGATTAGTAGAAAGAGGAATACACTGCGGCGTTCTTCCCTCTTGTTTGCGCAGTATTCAAACTGTACATAGGCACGCAGTGAAAAATGCGTTCGGTGCGAGCGGCTCTTGCAGTTGAAGTCTGCGATCACCTTTAGGTAATACTGACTGACGTTGCATTGTGTACTTACTTGGCGCGTTCCATAAACTCGAATCAATCGTTTAGTAGTCTGGCGCTGCTACAATGGCTACAAATTCTGAAAGTATTTTCACATAAATCACACTAATGTTAGAAAGGCAAAAGTTTGTGTGTGTGTGTGTGTGCGTGCGTGCGTGCGTGCGTGCGTCCGTAATAAGCTAAGGTTTCCGTCCTATAAGACAGGGTACATATTATGCCGTCGCGTCGTCATTGCTGTAGTCAACCAATGTATGTCTACAGTTGGACATAACTCTCTAGTACTTGGGGACTTCTAGATCCGCGATGTCGTCCGTTCACCTAATGCTACGCTAACCGGTCTTACTTTTTCACTTACATTTCATTCTTTCGTAGTAAAATAAGATTAATTTTTAGTCATTCAAACATAGAAATTAGCCTGCAAAAGTACGCATAAAAGGTATGCTATTTGCGTCGAATTGAATTTGTTCCCAATATAAAGCTCGTAGTCTTATTTTACTTTGTCCACAATGTAGAGAGTTTCAATACAGGAAACCGTTTTATTTGCTCCACTAAGCACTTGGATGACATTTTTCTTTTCGTTTTAATGTGTTGCATACTCGGCTTACATTCCGACCATGCTACATTCAATGGATGCTCGATTCATTCAATAGTAATGTTTTCTATTAACGCTACTTGATATATTTAAATAAATAAATGACAATGAATGAGAACTATACCGTATATTTTAAGTCCGTGATACCTGTTCAAAAAATTGCTTTTATCCATATGGTATTTTATCAAACGATTATGGGAAGGTTATGTTAAAAAGTGTGTGATGTGATGGTATTATGATTTATTTGATGTATTGGTAATTTCAGGATTTATGCATCACTATACTACTATAAAGGTTTGGAAAAGTAAACCCAGCATCCCTATTCTGTACCTAAGGAACTATGAATTTAGTTACGGAAAGTTAAAAAAATATATAAAAGACAAACTTTGTTATTGGCACCAACCGAAATGAAATCATAAATACCTACTAAATCTCGGTGACAAACAACAATCTAGGCATTGTACTTATCACCGAATAATAAAATCTGGATGATACGCACATATTATTATAGCGATACTTACACTTATTTGTCAGAAAATTTTCATGGATCTGCAAGGATCTGTGACGCCAACGTTGAGTTACGAATAAAACTAAGTGCTTATAATAAAATTATGGAAAAAGAGTTAAGTACACTACTGGAGCATTAAATAGCGTCCACGAGTTCACAGTCAAAAAATCTTAAGAAGTTTTACAATTTAAACGCTTGCCAAGCACTCCTCAAAGCAAACGTTCTGAATGGGAATAATGGAGAATACTCGACGGGCCATGGCCATGGAAATGAGTGCTTATTTCTGTTTTTATATTTCATTATTGGCCCTCTCATCTCATATTGCACTCCATTCGGATTCATATAGAGGCCGCCATAAAAGATTGAAACGTGAGAGGGGCATTTCAATGGAGTAATTGCAAGTGCACTTTTTTTAATTCAATTCCTGTCGGCTTTGGTAAAGCCGGAATGCACTTCATTGATATCGCTATAAAGTAATGAGTTTTTTTTTTCAATTGTGCATAACTTATAATAATCATGACTGTTTTCTTTACATTGCAACCCTTACGCACAACGTTGCTGGTTACATTATGAATAGAACTGTGGAATAGGGAAAACATTCGCAAATGCAAATGTGCTGGATATTCACTAACCGATTAGGGATGCGGAAATGGCGTATCGCTTCAGAAAACGCAGTTTTGAAAGAACGATAAACAACCACGAGTTAGGCGCTGAAGGCTGCTGAACACAAGCGGGATACGATATTGTTAGGATCCTTGAAGAGACCACGTACAGCAATGAATGACTACGACAAAAGGAAGAGGTTAGTCAAGATCGTAAAACCTGCCATAGCGGAAAAATCTGTAATAAATCCAGGAGGCATATTTTCGGTACTAATAATGTGAGTAAATCAGTAGCAATTTTCGGATGCATCGAAAAATGCTGATGACGTCAGCAGAATTCGACGCTGACATGTTTTTTCGATACCGCATTTTATGGATTATCCGATACTCTTTGCCTCACTTTCCATATCAATAGGTCTAAAAATGGGATTGTGACCCTGATGCTCCTTGCGAATGACATCGTGGTATAAAAAACCTTAAACTGCCACAAGCTTCCAAAACATTTACGTTTATCGAAAACATTATCCATCCATACTAATATTATAAATGCGAAAGTGTGTCTGTCTGCTACGCTTTCACGGCCCAACCGCTGAACCGATTTTGATGAAATTTGGTACAGACATGGGATACATCCCGGGGAAGGACATAGGCTACTTTTTATCCCGGAAAATCAAAGAGTTCCTACGGGATTTTAAAAAACCGTAATCCACGCGGGCGAAGCCGCGGGCATCCTCTAGTTTCGTATAATTTCAAAATTTTTGAACTTAAGTATGTTTACTCTAGCTAGCTAAATAATAATAACGCAGCGATTAAATTAACTTCCGACTAACGACTCATCATAAATTTCCAGATTGCTGTATTTTTTCGGGAGATGGGGAAGAAAATGAGCAATTACACGGCGCGGCGGTAGCTCGTCTGACTAATGAAATTTAGAATATAAGGACTAAATGAAAACGGAAATGATTAGAGACTTCATGTTTAATACAAAACCGTGGCTTTTTCATAAATACAGTATTGTAAAATCTACAAGAATACATTAGCTAGGTGTGTTTAAATAGTCTATCACGATCCACCCATCACCGGCCTATTATAAAGCGTGGGTCTCCTCTCAGAATCAAGAAGGGTTAGGCCATAGTCTGCCACGTTGTGGGGTATCATATTATGAAAGGGCTTTACCTGTATATTCTAAAATATTCAGATTTTTATTTATTTTTATGCATAAAAGTTTTTGTCCTATCGTGCAAAATGTCGGATAAAATACTCGAGTACGGAACCCTTGGTGCGCGAGTCTGACTCGCACTTGACCGGTTTTTATTCCGATACAAGTTAGCCTTTGACTGTAATCTCGCCTGATGGTAAGTGATGATGCAGTCTAAGATGGAAGAGCGTTAAACAGGAAGGCGTGTGGCAGTTTTTATTAAACCCATACCCTGCTTTCTACACGGCATCGTATCGAAACGCTGAATCGCTTAGCGGCACGGCTTTGCCGGAGCGTGGTAAGTAGCCACGGCCAAAGCCTCCCACCAGACAAACACGATATAGTTGTACACTTAGCTTTAAAAAAATAATAGAAAAATTAAAGCATTGTAAGTCTATTCCATTGATTTTTGTTCTTCACATCTCCATGCTTTAGCTAGGACTAGAATTCAGGCGCTCGGAAAATCATACTCAAATAGAATTTACGGTAATGTAATTTATTTTAATATACCACCGTTTACTTAATCCTTTGAGTCTAGATTGTCTTATCTAGGTATATCAATAAAACCCGAATTTGAATTTCAAAATAAATTTTACATCTCTCAAAATTATTTAAGTTAATTAAATAAATCTTCAAAATGCACTTAGTGCTTACGGTACATCAACCTCTGCGCTTGTACAGCTTTAGTTTAAAAATATTTTTATTTATATTACCTAACAAACCAAAATTTAAACATTTTTATCAGACTCTATTATTGAGCCTCCGCTTTCCATCCGTACGTATGTCGGTCAGCGGGGCATATCTAGTGAACCTAGAGTTGATATTTTCACAGAATATATATTTCTATTGCCACTTTATCATCAAATAATGAAAATTTCAAAGTGGCCGCATTTTTAGTTCCTTGGTACGGAAATCTTTGTGAGCAAGTCAAACTCGCACATGGCCGACATTTTAAATATGTTTTTGTTCCTATTTGGAAACTGGGCAAACTAAGTAACTTATTGACAACATAATTGAAATAAGCCAACCATCACTTTCAATTCGTTCAATATTAATGAAAATCTCTATACATACACACAAATATTAAATGACGTATCGGCTGGCAAATGAATTTGGAGACCCCTTGCTGTGGCAATCAATCATATTGCCGCTGATACTAGAACATAGCCTAGAAAGTCCAGTAACAAAGTTAAGGTGGCGATATAAACAACAGAGCTATGTAGAAGTCTGTCTGTCTATGCTTAGTATTACTAACGGGTCAATTGAAGAAACGATCTTGATCTTTTCTGGGTATGATTCTCAACAACAGCTACTTCTATTATGTCAGTGATAACGAGAGCATTTTATTAGTTTATAATTTTCATAACTGATTTTTTTTATTAAGTTCTTGGCATTTACATAATGTCAATGATGAGGACTCATGGTGATGGACAAAGTAGCTAAAGAGAGAGCAGTTGACTTTAGGGGAAAGTATTGGTTGCGCAACAATAGGAAATGGGCTAACAGGTATCGTGAATGGCGCTACTGATAAAGCTGATAGAATTGAAGTTGAAGCTAAATAAGTCTCTAATTATATCAATTCTCAGTACATACCTACATATAAAGAATTGACTACCAATTTTCTCCAGTCACAGACACTTAAAGAAGAAGAATGGAATTGAAATAGATTTACATTGGTGAATCCGTCTAACTCTAGAAGCTCATATGTAAATTTTTCACCTTGTATTTTATGTGTGTGTTTTTATTCGCCTTGTAAAGTTGAATTACGTGCTTAGGCTGTGGTAAATTTTGTCGCGTTCTAGATGCACTTTACTTTATCTCACCCAGAGAGTGGCAATTGGAATCAATCTGCAAGTTGCCGAGGGCCACAATTAATTATTTCCTTTTGCTATTGCCGGCATGACAACAAGCTAATTCTATATTTTTAACCCCCGACGCAAAAAGATGGGTGTTATAAGTTTGACGTATGTACCTATCTGTGTATCTGTGTATTTAGTTTTTTTTGTTTGAAAGGTGGCTTGATCGAGAGTGTTCTTAGCTATAATAATCTAAGAAAACGATCGAAAGCTATCAGCTCTTTTCTAGTTACTGTAATCTTCACTTGTCGGGGGTTTTATAAATTTTTAATTTACGCTTGTAGGCGTTTATTACTGCGGGTACGGTAACATTTGTACCTAACACTGTGTTTATTAGACATACACTGTCTTAGATGTAAAGGTGCTTACATAATGCACAGGTTTCTGGTGCCGACAGGTCGGTGTGGGTCGGTATCGCTCGTGTGGGACTGCTAGTTTTTTTATGCTCTGAGTGCTACAAGTATCTGTAATATTGAGTGGCTACTGGCTACAAGCCTCTACGTCTACAAACGCCTTGAATAATAAACCGATATCTCTTGGAACCCCTTGAACAGGTAGCTTTTGTTGAACTACATTAACTTATCAAAGAATGATTAGACTTAATATGACATAAAGCTGCCTTTGTGCCTTACAAACTCACCAGACCATAATAATTTCTTAGTCTAACGCTGGGTCAGCAAGCCACCCTAATTTGTGAATCTCGTTATAAATATTTAGGCTTACAGCGAATTAAGAAATTGTAGGATCAAGTTCGACGGCAAAACAGGCTTATAATGCGGCGTTACCCAGCAAGAATTTCATTACGATGACAATGTCGGGAACTTCAATTTTCTTGTGAGAAAACGAGCGTGGCTGAGATTGTTTCAAGCTCCAACTTGAGGCCACTTTGACCCGCGGCCCGTGAACAACGCTAACATTCTCATTAAACTTCAGCCAGAAAACGCGATGTTACAAAATACACGACGTAACAGCTGCCGAGAACATTTTTGTCGACTTGTAAAAGAAAACACTTTTTGGACGTTTTTGTCTACAATTTTTATATTGTAAACCTGTGGTTGATTGTAATGGTGAGTTAGTTATTATTGTATAACTTTTTTCGGTACTAAGCACTTCTTGCGTATAAATAAATGGCAATCATACTCACGATTTTTAGCAAATGGTCACTTCAAACATGTTTTATATTATTTTTGCTTTCATACTCCTAATTTGTGATAATGAGATTGCCACGTTGATTTAAAACAAACGGTTTGACTAAAAAAAACATCATTTTCCGAAGTTTGGAAACAAAAACTTGGTATTTCAATAATTTTCGTATACCTAAATGTAGGAAATTTTACAAGCCAAGAGTAAAAAACTAGCATGTATATATTCAAATATTCCAGCTTCAGAATAAGGTTTTGCACATATCCATGGTGCTATCGTTGAAATAACTGAGGTTGCTTGCAATTGTTATCTACGAAGTTTACGAATTGACTTAATAGCACTGTGCGTAGCAATTCGAATTATGTTAGAGCCATGAATTGTCCAGTAGACCAATATTGGAAAAGCACTCGACTATGCGCTAACGAGATGCGGGTCTAATGAACTTGAAATCCCGTGCTTCCATTTTGTATAATGGACACTAACGTGGAACTATGAAAGCAGTAAATTGTCTTTGTATGAAAGACTGGATTTGAATTCTAATTGTTACTGCATTGTTTGACAAGATTAAATTTTGCTTTGAATATAGCTATAGCGATAGCTTTCTATTGTTGGATTTCTGTATAATTCTGATTGAGTTGTAACTACTTTTTGACTAGGTATTCGTCTACCTATCCTACTAATACTTATTATAAACGCGAAAGTTTGTATATATGTTTGTTACTCTTTCACGCAAAAACTACTGGAAGGATTTGGCTAAAATTTGCAATGGAGATAGATTGTACCCTGGATTAACACATAAGCTAATTTTTATCCCGGAAAATCAATGAGTTCCCACGGGATTATTAAAAACCTAGTGTATTATTTGCCAGTTTAATAAAAACACACTCAATAAAATGAAAATGTAAGGGTCTGGGAGTTACTCCATTATCATCCCAAGAAAACCTCTGCCATTACACGTGCCATAATAATTTATGGAAAACCTTATTACTGGAAAAGCATCACAACCAACAAATGATTTCTAAGCAAAAGATGCTAATAATAAATTGATTCCACAACTTTAAAGTCAATATGATGATAACAATTACTTAAGTGAAATCTCATTTCGCTGTTCCTGTTAAAACATACTATGTCAAGTGTTTACCATCTAACAAACATCCAAATTGCTTTAGGACTATTACGTTAGCTATTGCGTGATTGACACAAATCCAAACATGCATATTTTTATTATTAGTGGAATATTTTGTCGAAAGCAGGGCGGCGCTTGATTAAATTGCCTCGTTATTTTTAACTGTTTCCATCTTCCAAAGTTCCAATATCAGCTTTCATGCCGTTTTTGTCCGTAAATAAAATTGACATTTCACCATCCAATTTCACATTGGTGGGCAAAAAACCGTATTACTTTTTGTAGCTCCGTGTTCCATCGACAGCGATGACGCATAGTTGATGTGCTTTTCGTAACAGCGTAATCCGATGTATTTGCGGACAACGGCAGATATTTGGTAATCGGACTAAGCGAGCGTATCCACAAAATATATTCGGGCATTGACTGGCGCGCCAATATTTTACAAGTTATATTTATATATATATATATATATATATATATATATATATATATATATATATATATATATATATGGTGCATAAAATGCGTAGTATTTTTGTTAATCTAAGTTTTTATCTAATACTTAGATGTTGAAATGCGTCGTAAATCGTGACTCGTGTATGCGATTTATTTACTTACCTTTTTTGGGTCGTGACTTTAAAAGACTTTGGCAAAAATACGTTGATTTTGCGATATCTGATATTCTAGCTACAACTACAAACTTACAACCATTTAGGTACAACAATGCATTTTGGCCTAAGTAGGCTGTCACCACTGTGTAGCCTCCCCAATCTGTACATACCTATAAAAAGACTTCTAAGTCCTAAGTGTTAGAAACTTGATAAACATAATACATATTTGAAAGTAGGTTCGTTTTATGTCGTCACTCAATAAGAAAGGAATTTTAGATAACTATACCATCCTCAAAGGGGATTTAAATAGTTGTCGTTTTTTAAGTAATATCCATGAAAATTGGTATTTACTATTTAGGCTTTCGTTTAAAACTGAAGATGTAGTTTCAGAATTTTTGGAAGTTCCACTCCATCACCGATTTTCAACAATTCCACTCGAGCAAAGCCAGGGCGTGTCGGCTAGTTGTGTATAGAACTTGTAAACAAAAATCGAATGATTGATCACAAAACATTTTCAAATGATATACGTTGTCGTACATTCATAAATCAGTAGTAACAAACCATTGAGATTTGGCCGAAAACCGGCCACAGACATGTCCCGCCCAATAAATTAATCCATTCATTTCAATTCCGAGTGTCATCTAGGAAGATTACGTGACGTTTTAATAGGGAGTAGTTAGGGAACTGATGGCAGACAGGAATAAAATTATTAACTCGCATCCCAGAATAAAT
The DNA here is from genome assembly GCF_905333055.1 of Maniola jurtina. Lineage (NCBI taxonomy): Eukaryota > Metazoa > Arthropoda > Insecta > Lepidoptera > Nymphalidae > Maniola > Maniola jurtina. The sequence goes on from NC_060044.1 coordinate 5,885,567, forward strand.
TTAATTTCATTAAAAAAAATCTGACTTCAATAACCACAAACACTAATAATTCAAAATACTAATTTAATTTAAATACAGAATACGTTATGGAGGTATACAAGAGTTAGAGTAGTTTTGTAACAGATAATATTTTTTGGAGCCGGCGACAATTATTATAATAAGTAATTGTTATAAATTATGATACATAATAATTATATATGATATATTATATATAAAAATTATAATAATCTATACTTCACTATATTTTTTGTATCTCTTGGCATCGACTGCAAAAAAAATATTGAAATCGGTTCAGATTTGACGGAGTTATGGAGAAATACCACCAAAATAGCTGAGGTCCTCTTCCTTTTGTTAAAATCGGTTAGAAATAATTAGTGAAGCTTTAATTATTTAAATAATCCACTTCAACTTATGCTATTATGCTATATGCTATGCTATATTATGCGTCAGACACTTTTTACAAGAATCTTTGACAAATAATCCATATTATAACTAATTACATCTCATCGCTAAACTCTTATTTCTTTAGTATATCTCAATTTTAAGGATTTCACCTCTGGCAACGGTAAATGGTTTTTGGTACATAATATAGTATCGCGAACAACAAACATAATATTTATAATATCAGCTAGATTGTCAGTTGCCACCAACTCTCTAGCTATAAACAGGTCACCATTAGCATATGAACGCTCGGGTCACGCTGAAGGATTACGTGTTAATGGTATCTAAGATGTTAATATCTCATGAAGAGTTAAGCTCGTGTGTCAGTAATGGATTATTCAAGACGTGGTCGAGGTACAAATCGGTCTCGAGGCACGGCACGTACTAATTGAATTTTGATAGCTATGTAGGTTTAGTTACTACTCGGCCATTCCAGCTCTCTGGGAAGTTTCTTCAATCATTCCGCTCTGATTATTTTGTATTGAGCAAAATAGACTATGTCGGCAAGATTTAAAGGGAAACGTGTCACTTGTGCTTATTGAATTTCTTAGAGAGTAAATTCTTTACATTTTCTGTTCATGATATAAAGTCCAGATAGCCTTTGAATTCAATTTACGTAGCTGGATTAAAATAAGCGGTGTCTTTACCTGGTCATAACCACTTTTAACCTACTCGTTTATCTATATTCCGCAATAGGTTGAGATTGCAATCGGGGTAAGAGGCGAGGGGACGCCCCGCTCACTCACACGTCACCCGCATTTACCCGCACTGGGTTAGTTCCCTCCCCGATTGCCATTTCAGCCTGTCGCGTACTACATGCATCATTACCTACTCATATTACAAATGCGAAAGTGTGTTGGTTGATTTGTCTTTCAATCACGCAGGAACATTGGATTGATATGATATCTCTATGCCGAAGAATCAAAAGCTTCCCACGGGATTAAAAAAAAAAACCATGTGGATGAACTGCGGACATTAGCTAGTGCTATAATAATTATAATGCCACGCGAAGTAAGCACGGACACACGTCAAACTTATAACACCCCTCTTTTTGGGTCGAGGGTTAAAAATTAAAACCAATCAATAACATAAAACACGCTGTATTAGCACTTTTATAGGTACACATAAGGATAAATATTAACACCCTGGAAAGGTTTCAATAACCTTCCAGTGCAACGAACTCTATCGTTGAATTTTACGACAATGCGTTTTCTGCATCGATATTGACTCCAACCATAATGTACTAACAATACAAAACCATCCTAACACCCTAAGAGATACTCGAACTTATTTAATCTTGTCTGACAACCTTGAGGGGTTCTTAATATAAATTACAATGAAGAAGGTCAAACGACCAAAGGGTCTTCCGTTATCGGCGCTTTACGTGCCGCTATTTTCATATTTTCTATATGGAAACCTTTTTCGCGTACAATGGAACGCTTATCTTATAGTGCGACTAAAGTAGGGGACTCTGGTAAAAGCTGTGATATTGAATAAAGGATGCTTCATTCCGGAACGCAAACTTGTCTGTACGTAAAGTGGTAACAAGCGCAGCCAAAGCTTTTCCAAAGAAAATTCAGACTTAAAATATACCTAATTATTAAAGCCTTTAAGGATTATACTTAATTTCTAAATTTAACATCGAATCAAATAAAATTTAACGTTAATTTCCCGTCAAGTTAATCTAAGGAATGAGTACAAACTTCACATAGGTAGCTACCTACTTATAATTTGAATTCCTCAAGTAAGTCTTACTTCACAAGAAGTATGTTCTAATTGCTTCTGTTACTCTGACGCAAAATGAGCATGTAATATAAAATGTGCTCGACTTTTTAAAGGGCTATTTTGAGCGTAAATGACTTTTCATTCACTGGCCAGCGGTAAGAGGTTGAATGAGTAAATCTCCGAGTCGGTCCAAGCGGTTCAGTTACTCGGAATGTGCACTAAGTAGTATTTTTTTGTACAAGGACACAAAGTATCTAGAAACGTAGAACTTCAAAAGAACTTGCCCTTACGTTTTATAGGTAGCAAAGTGTTTTTTTTAAGTTTTGTTATAAAGAGATGTTGCAAATTGTATCTAAAAGTGTATGCAATTTACAAGAGCATGTGTGTAGATATTTAGATCGGGGTCACTTAGAAGTTACATAGAGAGATTTATTTTTACAGTAAACTGGATGTTACCCGCGACTACTTCCGCGTAGATTTGAAAATTTCGTGAGCGCGTGGATTTAGAAATCCCGTGGGAACTATTTGAATTTCCGGGTCAAAAATAAACCTATGTTCCGTCTCCAAAACGCGCTATCTCTGTACAAAATTTCATCAAAACCTGTTTAGGGAATACGTCGTGAAAAGGTAATATACCGACAGACAAACTTTTACATTTATAATTTTAGAGCCTATATTATAGCCTAGCGATAGCTCAACGGTTGAGGAGCGGACTGACTTCCGAAAGGTCGGCGGTTCAAACCCCTGCCGTTGCACTATTGTATACCTACTCCTAGCACAAGCTTTACGCTTAATTGGAGGAGGTAAGCATGGCTAATATTCTTTTAAAAAAATTGTATGGATTTTATGCCACTAATTCTCAATTAGTGTTAGTCTTTCTCGGTGTCACGCCGATGGCATTTCTGAAATTCCTTTTTTACAGATCGGGTATTTTTCGCATGGATATAGAGATATTAAAGACCTGGAAAGTGAAAAATACTACTTTTATTCCGGAAAATTAGAGTTCCCACGGGATTTTTAAAAACTTAAATACACACTGATGAAGTGACGGGCATCAGCTTATGAATTAGGTCAAACGCCAAAATGTTAAGCTGTCGAAGTAGCCACGGTCAGCTCTCGCGTCAAGTGCGGCATTATGAACCGTCTGCACTCGGCCTCACTCAAAGTCCAATTGAAATTTAAGAAACAACCTGTATTTCAAATTGCGAATTTTGAAATCTCGATGATATAATTCAAAAAATCGGTTCATGCGTTTAGGAGCTACGATACCACAGATACACATACCTACACACGTCAAACTTATAACACCCCTCTTTCTGGTCGGGACTCGGGAGTTAAAAAATAAAAGTCGCGCTAAAAATACCTACTTACATTTTTTTAATTTATCGAGCATGCACATTGCACAGGCTTCGTGCCTTAAAATATTAGACCGCCTCAGAACCAAAATAATGTATAGTATATTTCAAGGAGCTACAACAAAAATATTCTTGGCAAAAAGTATATACGAGTAGATTTACCTACTTATCGTATTGTACCGAGAATATGATTACCTAATAATAATTGCGGTGACGACGACGCGAGCTAAATATAAATAATATTGATCTAAAAAAGTGACAGTAAAATTGCCTCCACGTAAACATAATTGCGATTTTTATATGAACAAACAAATAAAAAGTTTAAAAAAGAACAAAAGAAAAGTTATTATTGTACCTATAGACAATAGACATTGTTGTTTCCAAAAAAACTAAGTAGGTACCTAATGATTTTTTATTTTAAAAGATTTTTAATTAAATCTGAACTCCAAGTAAATGGAGATGTATGCAAAAGCTAGTGTAGGTAATTAAATACGAATAAAAATAGCTAGAGGGTTTGACTCCGTATAATATTTAGGCAACGGTCGGAGCATCACGAGAAAAAAAGCATTAATAATTCAACAAAGGCGTGCACGTTCCATCTTTCTCACATTGAATAAATATTTGAAGAGAAATACTCATTTAACCTCATTTCGCAAATTAACAGCGTAGATTACATTCAGCAGAACGAAGAGTTGTCGTAATATTTTTAGAGGCTGTGATGCCCTGCAACTTTTTTTTAACCTCCAACCCAAAAAAGAGGGTTGTTATATTACGTTTGACGTCTGTGGCATCGTAGCTCCTAAACTAATGAACCGATTTTAATTTAGTTTTTTTTTTGTTCGGAAGGTGGCTTGATCGAGAGTGTTCTTAGCTACAATCCAAGAAAATCGGTTTAGCCGTTTGAAAGTTATCAGCCCTTTTCTAGTTACTGTAACCTTCAATTGTCGGGGGTGTTATAAATTTTTAATTTACACTTGTTAACATAATTATTATGGATAGCAATGATGAGATCTAGGTTGAAGTGCGCTTGCCTAGAAGATGCCCATTTACTCTTGCCTTGAGGGGTCTCAAAAGTTTCACGCGGTAGCAAACACGGACGCCCGTGCCATCAGATACGGTTGAACAAAAACATTTCGTGTGAGATTAGATGACGACAACATAAGGATGGAACGTTCACAGGTTCTCATTATTACTTTTAAATTTTTTTTTAGTTCCAAACTGCTGTTTTGATGGCCGATGAACAACATCTGCCCCTCCACAAAGATGACATCTCTTCTGCATTAGAATATATTATTCAACGTAAAATCCATGCAAAATAAATTGTTCATTTCTTTGTAATAATATTTTTGCTTAATTACTATTTTATCTTGGTCGGCTGTAGCTCTGAATTTTCAAGAATTTTACTTCATTTGTACAATAACCTGAAATTTACATAAAGATACCCCATGCTTACGTATTTTCTCACAGAGCCATATTTTTTTGCGTTTATATCTTCAATATATCGTCGTATAGACTCTTGCATTACATTATGTCAACAGTGGTCTTAATGTTTCAATGTCTAAGCATAATATTTTATGGTGCATGGAATCCATCAATTTAAGCATATAAGCATGACGTGGCTGTAAATTCATGTTTCTAAAACTTGAACATGACATTCATCAAAAACGAATGGTACGCTGATCCGATGTCTGTGGATAGTATTCTTTATTGCTGAGGTTTGTGACTTCTTCTTCTTAGTCGTAACATTCTTGGCAGAGTGGTGGTGGTCATCACAAAGTGGGGGACAGGTGATTTGCCCCTCACGGGCATTCGCCACTTCTCCTTGCTAGTCGACAAGTCTGGTGATCTCGTGCAAGGGACCACCCAATTCCTCACCAATCTGGTACCTTCCGAGTAGAGGGCTATGAGTGTGTCTGTCCATTAATCAATACTCTATTATTCCAAGAAAGACAAGGATTTTTTTGGGATAATAATGCGATGGGCTCTCAGATTCTTCTATATCACCTCACAGTAAAAAGTCAATGCACCGGTATCTAATTTAAAAAGTTTATTTAAACTTTAAAATATATGTGACGATTGGCGTTGAGTGTTGACTGGACATTTTCACCATAGATTTATATGGCGAAGGCGTTAGTAGGCGTGACTGAATCAGACATTTTCACCATATATGGCGAAGGCGTTAGTAGGCGTCCCTGTGTAAGTGCGCTCCGTTATCTGTGTCTACTTATAATATTGAAACGTTTCTTCCACTCTCCACTTCTGTACAAACTGTTTAAAAATACCTAGAAAAAAAAAACATTTTTGAATGTTTTCTGACGCTGTCGTCTGCCCACATTTACCAAGAACATCCTGATTTTCGATTCGTCTGCGCCCGTATTTCGCAAGTCAAACATGGACGAGGACGCAAATATTTTCCTGGCGCGGATAGCTGTTGACATGAGCGGGAATTCGGTTTTGGAATCAGTTTGATTTGACGAGTTTCTGGCTTAGACTATCTTCAATTTTCAAATAGTCAAAAGAGTGTTTGTCGTACTTAAATTATGTAACAACATTAAAAATATTGGTTTCAAAGTAAATGTATTGATAAGTTTATTTTATTTTTCAGAACAGTAGATTCAAAAACACCTAGCTTAGCTTGATTAACTGACTGATCTATTGTATCTACAGTTTGAACTACTGAATGGATTGGGCTGATATTTAGAGCATTATGGCGTGGACATCTATTAAAAAAGGTTTTTGTGAATTCAACTTCTAAGGGGTGTAAAATAATAATAACTAAGTAGATAAATGAAATGAAACTAAACTCATTTGAACATAAAAAGTTTGGATTCCAATGTTATGCTTAATTTATTACAACATAACTAAGCTAATCTAAACCTATTAGGTAGGTATATAACACGGACTAACACTGTTTAGTTTAATCAAGACCAGTTAATTGCCTTCACTAGCCCCCACTGAATAAACTTGAGCACCAATTCAATTAATGCCAAAATATCAACAATAGCTGTTTTCAGTAATTATGTTTACACTTTGAACTCCGCAACGATGTCTTTACCTAATTTACTTGTACATAGCTTTATGTCCGATATAATTATTTTATTCAAGTGAACGTCCCTTTCTAAAAATTATTATTATATATACGAAATGTTTTGTATTATTTGATAATATAGTAAAATATTATTTCACAGCAAAACCATACTAATATTTTAGATGCGGTAGCGTGTCTGTCTGTCTGTGTCTGCTAGTTTTTCACGACCATCGAGCTCAACCGATTTTGACGAAAGGAACAACGAATATGAATATGTAGGTACCTATAATGTATAAGTTAGTTTTTATCCCGAGACATCAAAGAGTCTCTACCTAAATCTAAGCGAACGAAGTCGCGGGCATCATATTCTAATGTCCCGGCCAAAAACGCGACGTTCAACGCCGTTTCTCGTTAAACGTAGATGTTGTCAACGTACAACGGCATTCACAATGCCGTTTGGCGTTATTCGATTTTAACCCCAATTCAATTGGCACTAGACGTTAACCATTTAAGTGTAGCCGTTCAGTTTAACGCGTTGATTATGGCGTTGTTGGACATTGGCGATAACCTTAATATAGCTGCAACATAATTTGGAATCCGACGCAGGAAGAGATCTTTGTATAATTATGATACAGCCAGTGTATGATACTGAGTACTGCCATTGTCTCAAGAGCTGTCTGTCTCGAATCAAGTGTCATGTTTTTTATCGCTTTTATTTCTTTCGCCTCTCCGCATGCAATTCGTGCAGTACAAAAAGTAAAAAGAATCCGGCAGATTAAGTGCAAAGAGATTTTTGGTTCTTTGTAGTCTGAAGTTTCGTGTTTTGCGGAAAAATTTCCAACTGAAAAACTCTTGAAGATACTGCGTTTTGTGTTTTACATTTGATATGTAAAGTTGAAACTGTAGCAGTAAGTACTTAAGCAAACTGTTGAGAAAGGTAGTTTCTTTTAGGTATTTGTAACCTTAAATATCAAAATATACTCGCTTTTTTAAAGTGAAAACTTCTAGACATGTTAGGCGTTTTTAGAATTTTTCCACCCCTTCATGTGAGGCTGTAATCGTCATGTGGTCTTGTAAACCGATGGAATCCACACTAGCGGTCCTTCCCACTCGTTTCACGTTGTTAGTCTAGTTTCTAAAGTCTAGGTGTATCTGGCAACACTGCGTTTTCGGATACAATCACTCTTTCCCAAAACATTAGGATTCCAATGTTTATAATTGAGTTAATGTAGATTTGGGAGATTGTAGTTTATAATAAACCTAAATAATTGTCCTGATCCTGTACAACTTTTAATTCAAATATATGGTTAAACAAAAAATTTTAAGTGTGATAAGGAAGGAAGTATAAAAATTGTAGTAAGTATCAGCAAGAACATAAAATGTATGTACGAGTACCTACCAAGTCATCAAAGGACGCCATGATGATTTCAAAAAGCTTTGTTACCTCGAAACGTTCCCGCCCTATTCTAAAAAATGGCGGCACTAAAAACATACAGGGGAATCCAGATTTTATAGTCACTGAGATTACCTAATAGAGCATCTCAACCCATTACCGGCTCACTACAGAGCACGGGTTTCCTCTCAGAGTGAGATTAATAGAAATAAATACAAGATAATAAATTTATCACAGGCGGCCTTATTGCTAAAACAGCGATCTCTTGCAAGCAGCTTAGTAATTCTCGAAAGTAAACAAGCTTTACAAAATAATTCGTTATAGTCTAGGGAAATTAAACAATGTAGTAAGTACCTACCTATTTCGAAAAAAAAATCTTGAAAGCTAGATCTTGTATATGACCTAAAAATAGCTCTTAGGCATCGTAACACAAGGCATAGAGCAAGGATAATAATACTCTTCATACTGTGGCACTAGTATATAATATTTTTTTACGGCCTTGGATATAACTCCTTTAAGGCCTTTCTTAAAAAATTACAAATTCTATAAATATGTACAAAATTGCTAATAACTAATTATTCTAAAGTTATTACAGTTTTTTAGCAGGAACCACAGAGCAGAAGCCTGCGCTGTGATGGACTGCAGTACTGCAACAGCTGTTGCTGCATGGCAGAAAAACACAACGAATGGACTTCGTCTGCGATGGCGTTTGCTGGCGCGCGTGCTGTGCTTGTTTGGAGAGTTTTTTTTTTGTTAAGAGTGGCTGGTTTTTGTGTTAGTTGGTGTTTTTTGGTGGTGGAACTGACTGGGAAGCGCTCTAAAGGGGCGCCGCGCGTATGTCGGCGGGCGCCGGCGCAGACGGAGTCCATACTTGTATAAATTCAATAACTTGAAAATATCACAAACTTGACATTGGCTAATCAGAGTAAAGCCAGATTTGAGGAAAAAAAAATACAACGAATACCATTTTGCAGGCCTAATTTTCAAACTCGCAACACCCTCTATCTAGCAAAATGTCATGGTGCATACAAAATTTTAATAGCCTGCCCTGATTACAGCTACACTAAAACTGAGCCAGGTAATAGACTTCCACCCGTAGTTGTAAAGTACGCACTAGAAGCAGCGAGTGTGCTTAGCCAGTTACGCCTAGACGAGAGAGGGGTGCGCATTCAACCAATGACGTCATTCTAACTAGTTAGACCCAGGAGCACCCTTCAGTGTTATTCAGCTGCTAAATTAATGTTGAGTTTATTAAATCCTACACAATTAAAATTTTAGAAGGGTTTTTATTTGTGTGCAGGAAACATAACAGGCTTATAAGTAAATTACTTAATTCTTTTACTAATTATTCAATCATAGAGTAGTTTGTATTTTTTGAAAATAATCATGAAAACAAAGCTACCAAATTCAACTGCACTTCGACACTGCCCCTATTATCAGAGAATGCCATCAGAGTGCTTCAATTTCCACTTTCCATCATCAGAAAAACTCAATGGTACTACATATAATCATCTATTGGCATCTAAATTACACGTGTTTGCATTCCAACTCAATGCTGACATTATTATTCGAAATCAGTTGGGTATCAGTTTCGGTAGAATGACAATGTACAAACAGATCAAACTAATAAAAAGCAACTACAACTAAGACTAAAAATTACTGGAACTATTCAAATATGGTTTGCTGCCTAGGAAATACGTCCATGGAATATGTCTAGGAAATGGTCGGCCATGTTACTCTTGCTTTGAAGCTTTAAACTACACACAAGAGTAGAGCAGGTACTACAAAACAAAGCATTGAAAAAATGAACATGTTAACAATCAAGACATGTACCTACATTATCGATCATAGGCCGCGATAAAACCTGTGAGTTTTACTCACGTAAGCAGCTTACGTAATTATTGACAGCAAATTTACTAATATAAATGTATTTATTAGAGTGTTTACATTAGTTTTATCGTAAAATAATCATGTAAGTAAAACTTACTAACACTTACATGATTATTTATTTACTTACTTGATTATTTACTTACGTGAGTAAAACTTACAGATGTGTATCTGCGGCTGAGTATGAACTACGAACGGTCGGTTTTAGATACCTACGCCATCGTCCCTCACGTAGATGCAAAAGTAAATTGCGTACTTGAAAAGTTAGGTTGTGCATCTTGAAGACGTAACGATCAGGAAAGCTGTAGGTACATAACAACTGCTGCAATTCAAGTTCGATACTTGTTACTGTCTATCGAGCATGATTTCAGACGGAACAAAATATTGTTTTTGGTAAATTATAGTTTTCAATAATAGTGATAGCGTCATAGTATAGTAGTCATAGCCATCAGTTAGCATCGAAGCAGACTTTCACGTTGACCTGAAGAGAATCTGAAGAGGTCTCTACAAGTTAATATTTTGAAACAGACACGCATGCAGCCACGCAATTTTACTTACCTATATGGAAATCTTGAGTATCGTTTTGAGGGTACCTTCTTTAAAAGTATCTACTGCATCCAAAAAGAAACAAAAGCCACGTAGCACTAGTGTAAATTTATAACACCCCCGACAAGTGAAGGTTACAGTAACTAGAAAAGAGCTGATAACTTTCAAACGGCTGAACCGAGTTTCTTGGATTATAGCTAAGAACACTCTCGATCAAGCCACCTTTCAAACAAAAAAAAATAAATAAATTAAAATGGGTTCATTAGTTTAGGAGCTACGATGCCACAGATACACACGTCAAACTTATAACACCCCTCTTTTTTGGTCGGGGGTCAAAAATTACGGTGCTTACTATCAAGACATTTGTTGTATCGATCATAGAGCACGGATGGCTCGTTTTGGGTCTATCCGAAAGTCACGTAGATGCAAAAATAAATTACGGTCTAGAGGATTTACGTTCTGCATCTTAAAGACAGTACCCCTAGTACGAGTTTGTACAACTCGAAAGTCGAAAACTTAAGAGTTCTCGTGAGTTTCGATATCCTGTTATCGTCAGAGTAACGTTCGCTAGGAGTGCTGACTCTGTTATTTATCTCTACTCTATTATTCGAAAATCTTAAAAACACATATTATTACTAGGGACTTTAGGCGGATGAAAATTTTGTTTGTGAATACAAATTTGATAATTGAAAAAACAATTGATAATTTTGTTTGTAAGTACAAATAAAATGTTCATCAATTTTATTATTAAACATTAAATATTTTATGACTTGATTATGATTAATCCTAACAATATAGTAAGCTAAATAACAGAATAAAAATAACTTTAGCAGAAAAACTTAATGGTTATAGACAGTTGTTGGTACCATCGTACCAGTTTAATTAAGTCAGTAAATCCAATTGTCGTTTACACAGGCTTTTCGGCACTTTATTTAAGTACTTTTAATATAATAACAACTCATTACGTGATATAACAGTGAAATACACAAGAGCTGTTGAGAATAGCTTAAAATATGTTATATTGTACTCTAGATAACTCAAGAGGATTCCCTCTGAGATATCCAGTGAGTTCTGACTAAATTAGTTATGTTCATTGTACCTTTATCAAAATGAAATGTTCATTTACAAAGCCAGGGTCTACGTTCAACGAAGCAGAGTTGAAGTAGATGACCTTTTGACCTTCATGTACCTAGTAGCTACGCGGTTCACGGGCATCAGAATTATACAGGGAGAATATAAATTATTCCCTCAAGTTTCGCATTTAATTAATTATTATTTACCTTGAATTATTATTATTAGAATTATTTTATGGTAATACCAATCAACCGCTAGAAGATGAGCAGTATTAATGGTATTTAGTATTTTTTATAAGTGTTAAAATCATTAGATTTTAAAATGATTCATTCTTACCAAAAAAGAGTCTCATTTTATTATGACGTAAGATTTTTACACCTTTATTACCTGTTATCTCCCAAAGTCACCATGAACTTCATAGTCGCTGATCGTTCCTCCTTGTGTTGGGGACGATACGCTGAGAAACTTTCAGCTTTGATAAAATAACGGAGGTCTGGCAAGCGCTGTCTCCCACTCTATAAAGAAAATAAAATTAATAAAGTCATTAGCATTTCTGTTTAGCGCCCTATGTCTTCTCCATTAATCATAATGTTAATTTAAGTAGAGATAAGAAATCAAAAAAGTTCAGTAGGTACTTTATAATGCCTTTTTATAAAATTTCCTTACGACGTCATTTGAAATCGTGGAAAATCTAGATGAAATAAGAAGTAGGATTAAATTATTGGATGAACTTAATCTTTAAGCTACGAGTATGAGCTCGAGTGAAAAATTTCGCTGGGAGCTTCACGAGGTATTAAATTTCAATTTTAGAGGATCATCACGAATATTCCCAACTCTTGGTAATACCTACCTGGTACAGAAAAAAGTTTTAGTTTAAAATGGATATACTTTATATTGAATTAAAGTTGATTAAGGCAGCTTAATAATAATTATTAAAACGGTGTTTCTTTACGGAGTGATTGTTGATACTTTGTTTTGTGTATATTATTATAAATAAATTATGTCCGAGACGTCATCCGCGTGGATTTTGGTTTCTTGAAAATCCCGTTTTCCTGTACTAAAGTTCATCAAAATTGGATGGGCCATGAAAAGATAACAGACAGACAGATAGACACACACACAAACACCCACATATACTCATACAATATCCACACAGATACATACACACTTTCATAATAATTACTTAAATATTCCGCTGCTGTCATGCATCGTATAATTACCTACTTAAAATTGTACGAATTTTCGCACTCATATGAAATACATTCCGGTTAATTTGAATACACCCTAATTGTTCAAATTAGTAACGTTAATTAACAACTGCAGTCAATAATTATAGAGAGGAATACAAAAAATAAATAAGAATAGCTGCTATTCTTCACAGTTTATTGAAATCGACAATAATAAAATTTATTTTTATATAAAAACCAGTTTAGACTTCGATAACAATGACCTCAATTACAACTTTATCATTAAAATGGTGTAGCGGTGTCAACGTTCATTAGTTTATTTGCATATCAATTGGATCCAATTTGTTCGTATTCGCCGGCATTGTTACGTTCGGCATACAATTTTTTATCTTTTACGTTGAAACAATTTTCAGTTTTATTCAGTTTCTGCATATAGCGGCACGGCCTCGATATATTCGGTTGAATATTTCATCTCTCTATGTGATGTTGGATGCTGAGCGGTAAGTAGATGTCTGACTTTCTTGTACGAGGTAATAACAAAAAGGTGTATTTTCTACAAAAAAAAATCGACAGTTAAGTTGATATTTCAATGGAAATGATTAAAACTAAGTTAATTGTAAGATATTTATGATGTGGTTCATGACATGATGATGACTCCGAATTCATGTAACTTACGCCACAAAAATGTTGTAAGTATGATATTAATTGAAAAGATGGCGAACAAAGCGAAGTAACTGCGTGAAATATAATTTTACAAAAGGAGCGAAAAACCAAGTCAAAGCTGTCAAAACTTGAATTGTACCGTTTTAATCGAAATCATGAACTTTGGACTAAATTTTAACGTTGTTTTAGGCTGGTTAGCTTCAAAATTATTTTAGATTTACATTCAGTAATCAAAATCACTAAACTCAAGCTTAGTACAGTTTAGGTCGTTTGGCTTGGAAAAGATTTCAAAGTATTCAGATTTGAGTGGGCCAAAAACGTATTTGATCAGAAGCGTAATTACATCGTTTTGTTCGCCATTTCTTCAATTAGAAGATGAGCTTTGAGCGTAAAATATTAATTTTGGGCTGGGCTTATTGCAATTGACGATTGATGTCACCTACTTACCTCCATGCGACCCGACCTAGGAACTTCGCTTGAACTTCGGCCAACTTTAACTTGTGCACTGAGGAATGGGACCATTATGCCGGTGACTGATTTGTTATTTATTGCTCACTCGTGACTGCGCCGTAAGTACCTGTTATGTGACTGCATTATGTACAAGCCATAACTTCATTAATCGGTATTAAAGCGACATCCGTACTTTGTAGAACTTCCTAACTTTGTAATATCTTCTAGTCCCAAGAGCTGTGCCGAAAGTGTTTTGAGGTTATATAATACTAGATGATGCCCACGACTCCGTCCGCGTGGATTTACGTTTATTTAAAAATCCGGTGGGAACTCTTTGTTTTTCTGGGATAAAAAGTTCTCTGTACTCATATAAATCGGTTTAACGGATAGATTCTTAAGAGTCCCGTAGGAATTCTTTGATTTTCTGGCATAAAAAGTAGCCTATGTCCGTCCCCGGGATGTAAGCTAACTCTTTACCAAATTTCATCAAAATCGGTTCAGCGGCTGAGCCGTGAAAACGTAGCAGACAGACAGACACACTTTCGCATTTATAATATTAGTATGGAAGTATGGATAACTATTATCTAACTAGCTATTATTTCTTATTAATTTAGGTACCTAATAGAATGGTTATTTTGATATCGAACTGTGATAGTTTGGTTTCATAGCTGGGCAAATGTTGTTTTCATCTGACTGTATTTTCATTACCAAATGTCATCAACCGTTGCAACGTATATTTTGTCAATCAATGTTGCAATTTATTTTAGACTAAAAACCCGTTATTCGAGGTAAATAACATACAATATCGGTACAACTGAAGAAATGGGTAGAAAACGATCTTGAAGACCATTTTACTCCGACAATAAAGTGGTTTGGCGTTCGAAATCTATCAACGTTGTCGACATACACAAACTTGTACTAAACCTATAGTGAGGTACCAGGTGCCCCAAAGCTGATTTCATCTAAAATTTTATATTACTTTAAATAGATGAAATGAACTTTAAAAGCAATTCCAATACACGATTTCAAGAGTAAATACAGGCCTTAGAATTTCTTAGCAACACAGGTTTTCCTTACAATATTTTTCTTTACCGCGAAGCTGTTATAAAATTTTAAGTAAGCACTTGGCTAAGGCACAGGCCTTAAGAGGGCTCTCTCCGTCACTCGTTTCCACTCGTTTCATACAATCGTAGTTCCAATTTCATTTGAATATTAAGCAACCAAAGTCCATGAAAATTTGCACATATATTCTAGAAACTAATATCTATGTCTGTGGTTTTCCAGATTTCTGTTAAAATATTCGGTTTCAAAGTTACGCGGTCTTAAAATTTTCATACAAATCTTTGAGCCCCTGTAATTTTAAAACTACATATTTTTAGAAAAATCTAAAACACCACAGACACAGATATTAGTTTCTAGAATATATCTGCAAAATTTCATGGACTTTGGTTGCTTAACATTCAAATGAAATTGGAACTACGATTGTATGAAACGAGTGGAAACGAGTGACGGATAGAGCCCTGTTAAGAAATGTACAAGCAACAAAAGAAGCATTCTACTTGTACTAATAAAATTTTATGAAAGTTGAGAAGAAGCCAATAGTATTATGATAGCAAAAAGTAGGTATTCTCATATCATTTTTGTTGCATTTATTTTTATAAGACATTGTTGATGCCCGCGACTTTACCCGCGTCGATTTAAGTTTTTAAAAATACCTCGGGAACTCTTTGCTATGTCACTCTTTAGCCCTTTGTCTGTACACACTATCGCATTTATAATATGGGTAGTGAATAGTTATGGGTATTGATATTAACTCGTTATATACAGTTATGTGAAAGTTGTAGGTACCTACTGCATCGTAGCAACAATGAACGCTTTCTGAAATTATGTCGGAAAATATTCATTGCCGTTCTGTGTAGGTAGATATTATGTAACACTTCAGGTTGCTTGGAAACATTGTTAATAATTTTCCATCATCGCAGAACGTTTACATTTTAGTCTATATAGAATAGCACCTGGAAGAACATGCACCTGTGCTATAACTAGTAATTCATAGAAAAGTTTTCACACTAATATTATAAAGGAGAAAGTTTGTATGTGTGTGTGTGTGTGTGTTTGTTACTCCTTCACGCAAAAACTGCTGAGCGGATTGGGCTGAAAAAAGAATGGAGATAAATTGTACCCTGGATTAGCACATAGGCTACTTTTTATCCCGAAAAATCAAAGATTTCCCACGGGAATTTTAAAAAACCTACATCCACGCGAACGAAGTCGCGGGCATCAGCTAGTATCTCAATATAGGTATACATAAATTGAAAAGGTGACTGAGTAATCTATCAACGCACAGCTCAAACTGCAGATATTTTTAATGACGTAGATATGAGTCAAGAAAGGATTTTTGAAAATTCAACCCCTAAGGAGATTTAAATAGGGGTTTGGTAGTGCACGCGAACGAAATCGCAAGCATAAGCCCATGTGTAGGTATAATATTATATATGTACCATATTCGAGCAAAATAAAATGATTATGTTTATAACGATGACGACTATAATGATGATGATGATTTACCAAATTACGTTGTTACTCTGTCCTCAGTTTAAGGATCTAGATTCCAGAACAATCCATTAGGTACAGTAGTAAATTTTTATTCTAATCTGGATTTTAAATGCGATCGAAGTGGTTGTTTCGGTGACAAATGCCTCACTTTATTACAACGGGGCGTGATCGGATTGAGAAAACATTTCTTTTTCGGCGCCTTTCTTAATAGGCTGGTTAATTACTATTTAATTTAGTGACTTTACATACAAAAACGTCTCACTATATGCCTTATTTTTAATACGTGTTTTTCTTAGATTTAAAAGAAGAAAAGCTTATAGTATTTTTAATAACTTATTTATCACCATCATCATCTTCTCAATCCATCACCGTCCCACTACTGAGTACGGGTCTCCTCTCTGTAGGAAGAAGATTTAGGCCATAGACCACCACGCTGGCCAAGTGCGGATTAGTAGACTTCACACACCGAAGCCGAGAACTTTTCAAAATGCTCTCAGTGCTTCTAAAGAAAAGGCTTACATCAACTAACCACATGAGTACAGCCGGGAATTTGTAATATTTATAAATAAACAAATTTTTTTTACTTTACTACAAAATAGAGTCATTGATTCCGTAATGAATGAATTTAATGAATAAATGAATTTATTTTAGTAAATCTTAGCTGTCTTAACTTTTTAGCTCTGGCACCGACAACTCCATTTCACCCTTCCAGGCTAATATAGTACGAAGGAATTTATGTGCTCCTTACAACGGCGTGTTACGCTGTTTACACTGTCGATTTAACGATATATAGCGTCGTTGGTCCTCAGACATAACGGGTGGACGACGCATAGAATGGGCTCTTGGGGTTGTGTGTATTTCGGATAAGCTGTAGTCTTTGGCAGTGCCCCTTGTTGGGATCTACAAAGCTTAGCCTTGATATGTTGTTAGCGCCACAAGTTGGCCTACATGCAATAAATCCATGCTAATATTATAAATGTAAAATTATGTCTGTCTATCTGCTAGTTTTTCACAGCCCAACTGTTACCAATTTTGACGAAATTTTATACAGAGATAGCTTAATCCCTGGAAAGGACCCAATCTCTTTTTGCCCCAGAAAATAACAGAGTTCCCACGGGATTTAAAAAACTTTATCCATGTGTACGAATTCTTCATTCTGATACGAATGCTGTTAACATTCTGATACTTCATCAGTTTTCACTTCATCAGGAGGCAGGGGCTCACACTAAAGTTTGTAAACACTGTTTAGTTAAGATAATAAAGATTTATTTATTTATACTTACCTGAATCCCATTTAACTCTAAATTTATAACATAACTAAATCTATAACATTTATAACTCAAATTATAACTTTTATAGCTCATATTATAATTTTATAACTTTTTCTTATTTTTTCATATTATAACATTGAGTGTAACTGCACGCAGTTACACTCAAAGTTATGAGCGCTTTGTCAGTCATTATGATAGAGGTATGACACTGGAAAAGTAGCTTCCTGAAGTAGTGAACTAAAAATTTTTAAATTTTAGTTAAAAAAAATCATTAGTACAGCTTACTTTATTAAAATCTTCCTAGTATTTTCTTAGTAACAAGTACTTAAATTTTAGACAGCAAAAGATATAGGTAAGAAAATAATTATATGTAAATAAAAAATAAAATAGCTAAATAGCGAAATAGTTATCGCGTATTGAACACAAAATCAAAAACAAGCAACACTGTGTAGCAGACTTAAGGACCTAACTCTACACTTCTTTCCTTCACCTTTTGCTCAATATCGAACGTAATAAAAATTCATAAGGAGGATCTTAATATTAAAAGAATTCGTACAGTATTTTTTCCACAGTACATTAAAGGTCACTCAAAGTCCTGATTTACTGCCGACGTGTATCAAAAACAGGAGCAAGTGGTAGCTAAATGAAAATAAAAAGAGGAAAAATAAAAGGGAAAGCCAAGGTCTATGCGGGACACGTACGCAGGAGTCGGCCGATTTCTACGTCACGTACGGAGAAAAGAGAACTTTTATTACTTCCGCGGCGTAATTGTTATGGAGAACCACCTCCATCGCTTATTACTTAACTTTGCTATCACTTAAGCAGCCTTAATGAAGTTGCGTAAAAAGTTCTAACTGTATAAAGAGTTAGTAAGTTAAATAAAGGTTGTAATTTTTCTGTTTTTTATTCAACACTTCTGTAGACTTATGCCACCATGTTTTGAAGCATGCTCGTAGCTCGTGTCATATCACCTTAAATTGTGTAAACACCACCCCAATAGCAGTAGTTATCTAATGCCGCTACGCGCATGCATGATACACACATAGGCGTATACAATATTGTTTGACGGTTGTCTTCACTATTGTTTTAAGAGCTTCGCCCATCTGAAGTTTGTAATATTTTTTTTAGTTTAACCTAAGTACAGTACTTGATTAAGTCTAGAACGAGATGGCAATCGGGGTATGAGGCGGGGGGACACCCCGCACACCCGCACGTCATTCACGCTATCCTGCACCGGTGCATAATATTTAGCAGCTTAAATAACAGTACTGAAACAATAATGGTTTGGTCAAGTAAATGCCAAATTGTTTTTGCTTTAAACATTGCTATCGACAAGAATAGGTTAATCTAGTGGAAAGCGTTAGGGAGTCCAATGGGCATAGCGCAAGAGTGCGCCGAGAGTTCCCGGAGCCTTGTGCTGAGGATGGCCATCGAAGGGATTTTAGTGGGTATAAATCCCACATAATCCGATATTCCCCCAAAGAAGTCAAGAAGTAGATTTGGCTACCGTCAAAAAAAAAGGCTCTTATAACAAGGTAGTATGTATTAATGATCCAGTTATTAACGTCTAATATTCAAGTAGGGTAGGTAGTGCAAAGCTAATAGATCAATAACTGGCTGCTAGTCATTACGTATGCCGTGCGGTGTAAGTCACGCTTGACCTCACCTCAACTCTTGATTGAGCAATTTTCCCGACAACCACTCTTTAAGCGATAACTTACTTAGATTAACACGTTATACTACGCCACTGTAACCTAGCACGCTATGTTTTCTTTTAGAGTTTTCCAATTCATAAATACACACTCTTTTGGAAATGCCATAATTCTGCAATTTATGTCACTTTAATATTTAATTAATGGGTCCTCATAAGATAGTATTGTACCTACACAAACATCTCTAAAATAAATTCGATAATTTTCAAAAAAATCAGTTAAATATATGTAACCTAAGTGTTATTTCAAATGAAAACTGCTTTAGGCGCCTTGGGCGATTTTGAGATGGGACTTCAAGATTTGCGTCACCGTCCACCGATATGCTCGGAGTGCCGATAGATGTAAAAACTAAACTAATGTTAATGATTTTAATATACAAATTATGAAATTCAAATTTTTTATACTTACTACAGTTAATTTGAAAGTACAAAACAACCACTGTTTGTTTCATAGTTTAGTTTCTACTTTATTTGATTTAAATACCCTTTTAAGGTAAATTCTCACTTCAAAGGTACATCAAGTGGGTCATATCGATCATAAAGAATCCTCTTAAGTCACTGTAGATATTTGAAGGACTTTTGCTTATTTAATAATCGATTATTGCCGAAGGGTAGGGCCGGATTACCATATCAAAAGAACGCATGATCCCATGTTCCACGTCAATTTCGTAAAACATTCGCTCGGCTCAAGAGACCAACGTAAGGCCTTTATTTTATTGGAAAATGGAAAATTGCTAGAAATACACCATTTTCAATATAGAATGTAACGGCTTTACGTACGTAGGTATTTAGTCGACAAGTTTCGAACCCATCCGGGCTCCTTCTTCATAGGGACTCAGCTAAATACGTGAGTAAAGCCGTTGTTACATTCTATACTTAACGAGACGAGATTGGAAATGAATTTTTTGGTAGTTGAATTTTATTATAGTTACCAAATAATAGTACAATAGATCTTTACAGCAAATTATAGGTAGGTTAGAATATAATTTTTTGGTAGTAAACTTTATCTAATACTAGAAGAAATCTTTGTCCTGAACTTAAGAAATTTTCTATGATAGTACCTACTGCCGATAGCTTGATTATTAATTTTGAATAATTTCATTATCTGCCATCATTATTAATTTACGTTAATGTTCCTGAAAGACATAATGTAATATTTTAAATTAATATTATACTCAGCCAATACAATGTATTAACATAAGAAAGTACAAAGACGGCGACAAACAGAGACACTTAAGACAGCAATTAAGGCGTCTTGCAGATGGCTCGTCGACTCGTCATCCGGAACGACTTTGAATAGCGAGAACTTGAAGTTTGTCATTCGCTACGAAATAATTTAATCTTCATTTAAAGGAATGAATAATTTAAAAGGTCGCTGTTATAACGCCTGCTCTAGACTTGCTCGCAAATCGTGTAAATATTCGCGGGAGATAATCGCTTGCAGCGTCTAGGTATCAGGGCCGTAGAAGACATGATGCTTTTAGTAACAGCGATTGACGATTTAGATGCTTTTCAGAAGCTCAATGCTACGTTTGAAAGCTCAACTTTTCACACACACAATCTGCAGTCGCAGCGATTCCTAATCGCCGAAACACGATACAGCATCGAACGATTTCAATACAGCGCGGTGTCGGCGCGTGAACGCAGCAATTAGGCATCATTCGCACGAGAGCTTTTTTAACGTCTGTTAAAAAAACGTTCAAATACAACAAATGCATTTCCAAGTATCTGTTCACACGTCAACGCTTTTTTAA
Source organism: Maniola jurtina (assembly GCF_905333055.1). NCBI lineage: Eukaryota > Metazoa > Arthropoda > Insecta > Lepidoptera > Nymphalidae > Maniola > Maniola jurtina. The sequence goes on from NC_060044.1 coordinate 5,906,608, forward strand.
CGCGCACTTTGTATTTACCTTTGTAGGGCTTACCTAGTCAAAACGCGACGCAGTATTGAAACAATAGCTAAAACGCGAGATTTCAAAACAGCGACCGAACGTAGAAAGCTGTCCTAAATGCGATGTAGTATCGATATATTCGCAAAATTACTGATCGCCGATGCTAAATTATTATATGAGCTAGAGACTAGGGACCTCACACATAGATAAATAGATACATTATTCCCCTGTGCTTCAGATTGCTGGACCAAGTCATACTTATTATAATACGTAATTATCTACACTTCTAAACTAATATTATAAAGCCTTTCTCATAGATTTTGGCATCAAAAAAGCGTTGTAAAGCCGTGTCCATTGTGTTTGGGCTGTGCAGTTCGCGAGATCCTCGCTGGTTTTTATGGGGCAGACGCGCGCGAATGTGGTTTGGGCTTAACAGCAAAGACGGCCATACTGAAACTTAGACAAGCAAGAATATAATGAGTATAGTTACGAGTTCAGAACGCTTTGACTCGCCACGGACCGCTCCGCAATTTCTTTCCTATTAAAATTCTTTGCTAAACTTCCGAGAATTTAATCGGATATCACGTACAAGAACCGCAATTTAATATATTATGCTGGAGGATCAAATACGTGGCGTGGTATTTAAAAAATCTATTTAAGGAGCAAACTCGTAAGAGCCATAATACTTTGCTGCCACTGAGGGTTTTATATCTGTACCTCTAATTTTGGTATCTAAGTATCTGCTAGCTTTCACGGCCTATCCGTCTAACTGATTTGACTCGCGCACCGAGGGTTCCGTACTCGGGTATTTTTTCAACATTTTGCACGATAAATCAAAAACTTTTATGCATCAAAATAAATAAAAATCTGTTTTAGAATGTACAGCTAAAACCCTTTCGTACGATATCCCACTTGGTATAGTAATCTTTGAAAATTGAAACACATTTAAATTTTTTTTGTGATGTAACCACAAATTCACGGTGTTCGGATTTTTTCCTTTACTTGCACTATAAGACCTACCTACCTGCCAAATTTCATGATTCTAGGTCAACAGGCAGTACGCAGTACTGTACAGTTTTCTTGACAGACACTACAGACGGACAAACGGAAAGGCGGACGGACGAAAAGACGGTCAGACGGACAGACAGACAACAAAGTGATCCTTTCACTTAGGCTAGTTTAGTAGGTAGGTATAGGTTTTCGCTTGAAGGCAAAAAAGACCAATGTATTAAAGAAAACCGTCAGGAAAATTAGTATTCATAAGCATAGCAAGACGTTGTAGGGAACCGTGTTTGGGAGAAAATCGGGGTGGCTCCCTCTTATGTCTCAGGTAATCGACTGACAAATGTCTCAAATATTTTACTTACTTCATTTCGCGTCGTAATACATATTCTTTCACTTTTATTTTGGAGAGGTGTAGTATGGAAATTGGATTTGAGTGGCTGAGGAGGATTGCATCACTAATATAATTCTTAGCACAGTGGATACCTATTTCTTATTCATGTTTTAGTATTCAAGACGAATTTAACCCTGAAATTCACGTTATTGTGATCTCTTATGCTAGCACCAGTTGGTACGTTTGACCAAAAGTAATTGGTTCAATGTAGTAGTTAGTAATATCCATATTTCTTTATAGATTGAACATTTTTTAAAACACATTTTACAGCAGAACATTTTTTAAAAATAAGTAGATACTATAAGTACACTTTTTGATTGTCAATTGTTGGTGTAATAATGGTGATATATAATTACGTAAACTTAAAAGTAAAGCTACATAGGTTCTAAATGGGCTCTGGTCTAATAAGAAGCCCACAACAAACTCGGCTGGGTATTCGTACTATCATCACCATGTGACACAACATCAGTCAAAGGCCGTAAGTCATTTAGCACCTTAATGATCATATTCGCGTGGCACGGTTATGTACATGCGTTAGGTGTGTGTGGCGTGTTATAGAAAAAGGCCATAAGTGTGATAGGCTTTTGATGTAATTAATAGTTTCGCAGAATTGCTACTCGAATTCTGAGGCCGACCGTACAATACATCTCAAGCCGATCGTCATATAAAAACAACAACATACAAGGAAGCTTCAGAGACAAAACATTTTTCAGCTGTAACCTCGTGTTTACTGCGGAGTGTTTACCATCCAAGCCCCAGATGTTATTCGCCATAAGCTTCTCTTATTAGGGATTCTGTATGCTCAACCGCAAGAACAAAGTAGGTATTTTTGTTTCCGTGACATTATTAATATTTTCTCTTATGTTGTAGTATCATCAGGATTTGCGAGAGTTATTTGTATGGTGTTGTGTTAAAATATCACGGCAGGATTTTCTTTACTTTTCTTATATATATTATGATAGAAGATTAAAGTTATGCTTATTCGTGCGATTTTTTAAAGAGCTGTTTTTACAGTAACTTAGTCTATCAATTAGACAGAAAAAAGAAAAGACATGAATTTGACCTGCAGCTTGCTGAAGAAATGCGCCGGGCTGCAATTTTTTTTAATTTATTATTAACATTAGCCATGTTAATCATGGCTAATATTCCCCTTTTCCCTCCTATTTAGTGTTAAGTTTGTGCTAGGAGTAGGTACGACAAAGTTTACCGACTTTTCGGATTTCAGTCCGTTCCTTTATCCGTTGAGCTATTGAGGCTTTCCATAATATTCGACGATTTTTGCGTCGAATATAATAGAAATAGTTTTTTTTAAATAAAGCCCATAAAGCCATACTGCTTTGAAAAAATAGTAAAACAAGATATTATCTGTATCGAAGTGAGAAGATAGTACACTAAACCGAGATGTTATTGTAACAGTACCGTACCATATTCTCCCTACAAGGTTTTCAAACCAATTAGACTCAACAATACAGCCGGGTGAGGCCATGAATAATTTAACTTACTAATGCCTTGTGTGATACATAACCAATATCCACTTAGCACAAAGCGAAGTCTAGATAAAGGATGGCTTAGTCTACATCCTGTACTGTACAATAGCCACTATAATAATAACGGGTTACATACGGATTAACGCTAAATTCGCCATTGATTCCCAGAAGTAGCTTTGCTATAAAAATTGAAGTAAATTTGTATCATTGTCATCATGTCTCCTCCCAGAATGAGATAGATGGTTAACCCTGCTGGCCAATTGCGTACTGGCAACACAACCTTTAACAACATTATGGAGAATTCTTGGACAAGCAAATGTTCTCACGAAGTTTTCTTTCACCTTTTTGCTTAAGGTGAAAGCGACGGGCCTGCTCTAATGAAATTAGCTCTAGTATCGACTAATGTGTCAGAATTAGTCGATAGGCTATCGTTGTCAACGATCCCCCGTCGATTTCCTACGTATGATATTATTGTTCTTATCTCTATCTGCCCTGGTTCGTGCATTCTCGGTTCCTAGATCGGTACATTTGTGATAACCAATTGAAATTGCTGTGATTGGCTGAATTTACCATGTTCTTGCTGCGACAGTGAGTTTTAGCCACTAGCGGAACAATGTTAGCCGGTCAGAAATGATTGCAATTAGTCAACCTGTTTGACGTCCGTGTTCTGTTTTCGATTACAAAAAGAAAAAATTGTTGTTGCAATCATCAATTTTAGCAAATAGTGAAAGAGAGTCGGCCAATCAGAGGTCACAACTACCGTCACACTTTCTGTCACACTATGGCAGTAGGCATACCGAGTAATGAAAACAATTTTTAAATTCTGTCTAGGAAGTAGTAGGGTTGCCACCTGCCTCTTTTTGATTTACAGGCTACCACCATCAAAAATACGGGGTTTAGATTTGAAGAAATTTGAAAATTTGAAGTATTTAAAGAAATAGGCGGTGGTTCTCTCTGAAATGCATGGAAAGCCTATTTAGATATTTTAGTTTATTTGTAAGTTTTGTATTTTTTCTCCGTATGTTGCCGTGTCTTGATTAGTGAACTGTGTTTGCAATGTGGTTTTAAATAAAAGATTTATTTATTTAAATAGCTTTTAAAAACTCTTAAGTTTTGTAAAGCAAAATGTTATACATTTCATGCATACAATCTTTTCATTTTAACTTAAAATTACATTTAATTTGTAATTCCACCTTCACAGTATCAATACTATGGCCGTAGCCAGGAATCGATTGCGGGAGAGGTTTTATCAGGGCCGGAACTGAATCCTGTCATGAGGAAAAAAACATTCGCTCAACTTTATGGGCTAATTACCTGGTTAGTGAAATTTCACCTTTCAATTTGTCAGTGAGATAAAATACAACAATAAAAAAGCGCGAGCGCAGTGAGCGTAAGTGTTTTTGGTTCAATACAGAAAAAATTAAAGTGAAAGGGAAACGAGTTTAGCCATAGCAAGATTATATTTTTAAAGCTTCCTATCCATACTAATATTACGAATACGACAGTATATCTATTTGCCTATCTACCCTTTCACGGCCCATCTTCTTTACCAAAATTTTGGTACTTACTATTCAGAGGTAACTTGCATCCCAGACATTTTTTTTTAGGCGGCTTTTTAGCCTGGAAAATCCCCCACGGAATTTTTTAAAATCTAAATTCATGCAAACGAAATTGCGGAGTTTACACCAAGTAATACAAATTCAAAGCGCGAGTGAAGTGAGCGCGAAATGTTTGATATATTTCCAAAAAAAATTGGTAAGCAAATGCAAGAAATAGTGTAAGTATTATTTTAGGCTTAGGTTTTTGACGGATTCCCAGGCGCAGTCGCCATTTCTAAATTTCTGGTCTGATGGGAGGCTTCGGTCATGGCTAGTTATATGGTTACTATGGCCCTAACGGCCAAGAAATTAGACTGCATCATCACTTACCACTAGAAAAGATTAAAGTCACGGGCTAACTTGTATAAAAAAAGGCTTACATCCTCAAACCAAGCCCCGCTGCCTTGGCTACGACCATGATCAATATCGAGTGGGTTTCGGCTACGCATTGCCGCAAAAGGAAAATATTCTTTCTACTGGACATAACGTCAGTGTTTGATTTCGCCAGCCAGGTTTCTGTATCCCGAAATACGGGGTAACCAGTAAAATACGGGGCCTCTGGCAACCCTATTCGGAAAACACTGTCACATTCAAGTTAATGTCAAATATTTTGTTTTCAATTACAGAAAGCTGCATCAATCATTATTACAATATTTTCTTTGTTGTGATTGGCTGAATTTTTGAGTTTGAGCCAATAAACAGACTGTTTGCCAATTAAACGTCATAACAATATAAATGCCAGAAAGTTTAACCAAATAAAACAAACTTAATGAGAACCTAGTGAGAATGCAAACGGCACACAATTTATAATACATATTATGTTAGTCGTATATAATAGATATTATAGTAGTCGTTCACTTTGGTAATAGTCAGATTGTCATCAGTAAAATTGATATTGGTTGATGTATCGTAAATTATTGTTTCGGTGACAAATATTTTTATTATCTATTTATCTTTGAACAGAATGGAATAGAATGAAATGGAATGGAATACAATGATAAATTTTTATTCCTGTAAACTTTTAGGTAAACTTCAAAGTGTTTTTGGATGGTCAGACAAATTTACCACTGGTTCGGAATGCCGTTCCTACGTTTTCTAGGGTTTCGTACCTCAAAATGAAAAACGGAACTCTTATAGGATCACTTTGTTGTCTATCTGTCTGTCTGTCGTGTGTGTCAAGAAAACCTCTAGGGTACCCGTTGACTCAAAACCATGAAATTTGGCAGGTAACCTAACTGCGTAATTTTGGGTAGTTTTTTTAATCGATAAAGAAAGTTTGCGACATTGTTCAATAAAAAATTTGGATTCCAACTCCTCAATCCTGATGTTGCAGGGGACCTGACTACTAAAGCTAATGGGATTTAAAAAGTGTCGATTATTAATTGATATTGAAGGTATAGGATGCTGTAAGAAATTGCATTCCTAAATCCTGGTGATCCCTCGGGATTTGAAAAGGATCATCCGTTTAAATATTCTTACGTGATACAGAAACAAGTTGCATCCCGGGGACGGGCTATTACGGAGAGGCAACTTTTGTTCTGGGAAATGAAAGGATCGGGATTTTTAAAAACCTAAATCCACGCGAGCGAAGCTGTGGGCATTAGCTAGTTGTAAATATATTTAAAAGCTACTATAAGATAATAGATAAGGTACTTATTTCCTTATATTTTTATTGTATGGCAGCGCGCGGTTTTAAATTATAAATTGCACGTCCTGTCCTTTTCTGTAATACATTTTTTTTTCAATATCTACCGCTTTATCTCATAGCAAGAGTCCGTAAGACATAATACAGTGAAAATAGGCAAAATATAAAATTTTTGCAGTTTCCACGTCAGTACCTGTCGAATTTTTCTAACAGTGTAAGCAGCAGAGCTGAGTTTACCATCAAGTGTTGATATGTGGGTGTTCCATAGAAGCTTTGCATCTAACATTATACCGAGAAACACGGGGTTCTCCTTTATTTTCAACATATGATTATTTATCAATGAAATTATGTCATTTAAGGTCCTGGTATTGGGCAGTGTGAATTCAACACACTTAGATTTCTTTGCATTTGGAAGTAAATTGTTAGCAATAAATCAGAGAGTGACCTGTGATATGGCATTACATATAGTATACATTGTCAAAAATTATAATATTAAAGCTGTGCGTATTGCGTGAGGAATAGGTTGCAAGAGAGTTGCAACTTGCAGGGTTTGATGCATGCGCTATTGCCAGCAAACATGAGACATATTTTTATCTACAGGCAACGTCTGAGTAGGTAACGCATACGTCTAACGCAAGTTGAAATGTACCAGTGTATTTAGTTAGACCTATCGACAAGTTTGGAGTTGGGTGCAGTCTAAATGTGGCCCGTGTGTTTAGACTGTCAGTTTCTGTCAGTTTCACGTGTCGTCCCCCGCACTTCACCACCCCGCTTGCACAAATCGAGACAGCACGAAATTTTCAAGATTTCTGGGTGTAATTTCTGGTTTTCGTAGTTCCCACACAATTATAACAATATAAAATATATAACGATAATTTTTTTACTACATAATATTCATTAAATTTTCTAGGTCTGTGGTTTTTCCAAATTTCATTAAATTGCTCCATTGTCTAGAAAAACGAGCACAAAGTTGGGCCTTTTTTTAAAGAAAAATACAAATCTTTGAGCCCCTGTAATTTTAAAACTACATATTATTAGAAAAATCTAAAACACCACAGACACAGATATTAGTTTCTAGACTATGTCTGCAAAATTTCATGGACTTTGGTTGCTTAATATTCAAATGAAATGGGAACTACGATTGTATGGAGTAAGTGATGGAGAGAGTCCTGTTAATTTCTTAACCTGGACCCTTTCAAGTAAAGATTTTTATATAAACCTGTGAGGATGATACTGCCATTGTCGTAATTGAAAATGCCATAAGCCTACGTTGTCGTATTAGTTTAAAAAATGCGAAAAACCAAATTAAATTTGAATTTCGCGGGCAGGCCAGTCTTATGCCCCTTAAAACGCACATAAGTAATTCTAGAAAGAGGTGCGTACCCTGGATCGAACCCCAGATCCTTCAACTTGGAAGTCAAAGTCTTCTCTAACTTTAGTTACCGCTTCATTTTTTGGCACGTCCTTTGGTACTTTTAGTTTCATAAGATAGGATGTAGGGTACACATTACGAATGTAATCGTTTGCACTGCATTTCTAAGACAGTCACAGTACTAGATATTAAGTATTCTGTGATAGCAATTAGCCGTTGTCTTATTCTCAATAGGTGTGAGACAATTTCGGAGATTCCTTTTACAAAAATAGAGAGTAGAAAAATTTAATTCCTCTATGGTTGGTCCATAAGCCTTTTAACTTATTACAAGTACATAGCTTACAATGAATAAGTACAGAAAAATGTTGCGTTAGAGAAATCTTCAAAAAAAACATAGCTATCAACTTCATAAAAAAAGGTGAATAAATATTTTACGTCCAGTCAGGTGTATAGTGGAAATCCTGGGGGAAATCTAACTTTCCCGGAGGCAAAAAAAGCAATCGACTCGATCCAAAGTTATGTCAGAAAATAACGTATCTATAGGGTAGGTAGGTAAACGAGATGCATTATTTTCTACAGGTAAAAAATACGAATATTCAGGTACGTAAAATTAGCTTGGGTGAATAAATAGGTCCCCTTTCAATATCGTTTACATTGTTCATAGATCAATTTAACGCTTTTTGTCACTAAGTTTTCAATTACTGTACAATTTGGTACAGATGTCTCAGAATACACACCAACTACATACTATGTTGAATAAAAGATTTGACTTTTTCCACTTTTTATATTTAGTTCATTCTAACGTCACTTTTGAAGCAAATGAACTATTTCACTAGGTGTAGGTGCTGACGGGTCTCTTTATTGACCCGCTGAGTCAAATCGAATCTTATTTTGTGACCTGAAATACACTACACTATATTGAAACCGAAAATATATTACGTAGAGTATTTTACAGCTCGTTCACACAGGCTGCGTAAGCGTAGACGTAGCGCGTACTATTGCGTTATAAGTTGTAATTTAAGGAACTGTATGAAACATGGCATACTGCTAGCGTGGCGTGAACGTTCACGTAGACGTAATGCGTGCAGTTACGTTTACGGGTTCACGCGCGTCGCTACGCACGTGTCACGTATACGTGCTGCATACGCAATTGGTATGAATCGGCCAAGTGTAGTATGCGTATACAAAATGACTTTTTGAATCACAACGCGTGGCATGATGTGGTATTTTCTTCGCCGACCTGGGCGATCTGCAAGTGGTACGATAATAGAGTAAGATCTGGGGAGCAGCGATCTTGCATGGACATTAGCAAAGTGCAAAAACGCAGGAAGAGAAGCTAATGCCAACATTTTTGTAGCATTTACCTACTCTTGCATTCACTAAAACATCTTCAAATTCTGCACAGTATGTAGGTATAGGAGAGACGGTATTCGTATTTTGAAAACAGCGTTTTATTCAATTCCCCAAAGGAACTGGCGCAACGAAATTACACCGGTTTAACACTTCCACGGGATACTTTATCGAATGTATTTGAAACTGGAAATTCACTCACTATTTCAGTTTTACTACAATTTCAAGTAATATTAGGAAGAGCATTTTCTAGCAGGTAAATAAAATTTTGTTAAAACTTTTAGAGAGAGAGCCAGCGAGAGCCAGACCTTGGTTATGTTATAAAAGCTGAAAGTTTATCTGCGTGTTGTCCCCAACACAGGGACAAAGGACCTGCGACTATGAAGAATGGCATATGGTGACTTTGGGAGATAACAGGTTAAAAAGGTGTAAAAATTTAGTCAAAATTACGTAATTTAGTGCATAGTCGTGGCAACACCCTACCAGACACCTTTGAAGTTTAAAAGTTTAAGGGTGTCTTGTATTATCTTAAAGAAGAAAATTTTCATACACTGATGTATATCCAAAACCCATTCTCTGAAATATTAATTACACCTTCTCCCTAAGGGGTCTTTACGACAATTCTAATTAGATGTTTACATTACAAATTCTTAACCAACCGTTATTCGAAGCTATTGTTATTTTCGAAATAATTTTTGGTTAATTAATATGGATCCCTTTCATATAGAATTTTGACTAATTCGGAATATCTTGAATTTCTGTGTGAAAACTTCGTGGTATAATTATCACTAATTAGCTACAAGTTTATTATTATAGGTATTATAATATTAATATAACGTATTGAATAATATGATGTATAAACTCACTGAGCCGATCTCCGCACTTAGACGATTCCGTCTGTTATTAAAGTAGGTACCTCTCCCCGCCGGAGTAGGCTATCCTAGCTCACTTCGAAAGTCTAGCAGCCCACCCAGGTAGCAAAGTACCTACTTCTTGAAGAAAACCTGGGCAGCCCAAGCAGATAGATCTCGCGTTTATTGCGTTGTTTGCAACGGATAAAGAACAGTTTTTGAATCAGATGACTTTCCATCAACTGTGATATATTAGGTATACCTATTATGTTATGTAACAAATTCAAATTCAAATTCAAATCATTTTTATTCAAGTAAACTTTTACAAGTGCTTTCGAATCGTCAAAATAATCTACCACTGGTTCGGAATGCTGTTCCTACCGAGAAGAACCACCAAGAAACTCGGCGGTTGCTCTTTGACAGAGCAGACTATACAACAACAGACTATATTATTAAAATAACTTATCGTTATCACCTTCTAATTGATTAATCGTTGCTAATTCAGTTACCAAATGGTAACAAGGTCGGCAACCTTACAAATTGAAGGATTAAGGAAGCGAAATTAAAACCAGCGAGCCCGCAAAATCACCCAAATTATCGCTTATTAGATTATCCCGATACACGTAGCTTCATTGTTTAGTCAATTTACCGCTGGCAAGTTAGCGGGATAGGGAATGCTGGAACATTCACTCAATTAGTTAATTTTGTTAAATATCCTTGATTGAGCAACGGACGGCAATCAGCCATGCAAATTTTGCCCGTCATTTCAGACTACGCGGATGGAATTTTACTATAGAGGGAATTTGCGTTGTGGAATCCGATCGAGTTGTCTTTGCGTATTAAATCCCAGCGTTTTTAGTGAGCAAAAACTTTACTGCGAATGGAATTTCACTAGGACGGAATTTACATTAGCAACCGAGGAGATTTTGCCAACTGGATGGTTTTTGTAAAATTTTTGCTAAACATTAAAACATGATAATGCTAAGTTAATCTGGAGGTAATATTTGTTAGTTTGCAACTAAGAACTAAATACTTTCTGAAAATACTTTCACTGATAGACAGCTACATTACCCCCAAGTGCTATTTACACAATCCGGACAGAGTCGCGGTCAAGAGTTTATATGTAATATTATAAATAATGTAAGAAAAAATAGGTATATTTAATTTTACCTTTGTTCAGAATAGTATTTTAATTTCTACTTAAAAGGGTCTTCATTTTACTTAAAGCAAAATTTCATAAAAAAATTACCTAATTATAGCAACCGTAGCAAGTAAACTACGCGTAGGTATTTACCAACTTAAATAAAATTTCAAGCAAACGATTAGAATTTTCATTACATTTGGCTCTATCCCGTAAACTCATGTCGTAACAGTAAATTCTATCAGGTATTTAGTATCTAGTGAGTAAGTAATGCAGCTCAACTATTCGAGTTACGAAGTACCTCAACATCGATAACACCAGGCAAAATTTATTGAAACTATCGGTGAACAGTTTCAATGCACTTGGCTATTTAATTATTACTGAATAGGGAGTTTAAAGCGCCTAAACTATAAAGCACGTACCTGTTAAGGGAGAAGTATCAAAGTCTGACCTACATTGACTTAATAGCAATTTCATAGCAGGGTTTTTCTGTTAATCCTTGACCTGTGGTTTAACCTGACCAAACTGAGCTAATTTAGAAAGTGGGGGAATGAATCGAATGCGAATAAGACCACAGCGCTCATCGCTACGTCAAAGAGTTTGTCAAAAAGTCTTCGCTCGTATCGAATTTTAGAAAATCGGTGAGGGGGTGTAACTTCCAAAAATCCGTTCTTAGTGAGTGCCTAAGTTATAAAAGGAACCTACTGTCAAAATTTCATGTTTCTAATCCCAGCAGGTGCTAGCAGTTTAGGCTGTGCGTTGATATATGTCAGGGCTTTGAATTTTATATTAAGTACTAGAGGATGCCCGCGGCTTCGCCCGCGTGGATTTAGGTTTAGCATATAACATATATTATGCTTGAAACGTGCTAGTATGTTTCAAGTTCCGAAGAAAATTTTAAAATAACTCCGCACTACTAAAACTGTTCTCCGGTTGTTCTTGCTTGTCCGATCAAGTAACAGAAGGGTTGGCAAACACTGATGTTTGGGGCGGATCAACTTTCTGCAAATGTTCATGGGTAATAACTAATTTACCCGCCTACTCGTTTGCTCACTATTCATAAAAAAAGTGCTATCATAGCATTTAAAAAAAAGTTTCTGTACTATGAATAAAGCGAGTAATTCGCTCAAAAGAAAATTAAAAAATATATAAACACTACCTAGCAACGCGCAGTAATTTGGTTTGCCCTACTCATCTGGTATTAATGCAGCAATTCTAAATCTTTCTATGAAAATATTCTATTTAAATTCAGATATAACCTCCGTGAAAATACCTTCACGGTAAAAGATATAATGCGTCTGACAGAAGAGAATGTGTTTTATGGTTAAACTAAAATTGCATTTCGAATCGTTTCATTTCCGTTGAATACAGAAGCTGTCAAAATCAAAGCTTTGCTGATTGCAAGCCATGCGAGCGGATAATTATTACATTTACCCTATCCCTAGATTTGATAAGTGTCATGTTCAATGTAAATAATATGATCAGCGAGCCGTTTTAAAGCCGATTGCCGATTGAGTAATTTGAGTTTTGAACAATTGCAATCAGCCATCTATTAAACTTCATAACCAGCTAATTGCATTTCAAAAGAGCTACATATGTATTAGGTTCATTTATTGTTTGATATAATATGCATTATCTGAATACACTTTATGGTACACTTGATGAACGAATTCGGAATTCACCACGGAGGATTCCTTATCAACTCAGTCGTAATAATTATGTATCTTAATACCGAGTGCCGTTGAGCTGTCATGATATGCTAGAGTCATTATCATAATGTCAACTCATTGGTTCTCCTCTTAGAATGAGAAAGATATATGCCATAGACACGCACTCTTAGTCGAGTCCTATGTGGAAGCATCTAGGATTGCACGTGTTATTATCACAAGAAAATCCCACATTATACTAACATTATTACATTCACACTAATATTATTATAATTAATGCGAAAGCGTGTCTGTCTGTCTGTTACATTTTCACGGCCGAAAGGTAGCTTGCATTCCGAAAACAGATAGGTATACCTAGGTTACTTTTTGTCCCAGAAAGTGATGATGTAGTCTAAGACGGAAGCGGGTTATCTTGGAAGGGGTATGGCAGTGTTATTAAACGCATAACTACCCCAGATAAATGGAGAGAGTCAAAACCCTCAGTAAAAAGAAAGAAGTGGTCTGCATCTCTAATAGTTTCAAACTCAATGCCGAGGGCCCCTTTCATTAATTAGAAACTTCATTGTGACAACGCAGAATTCATTTTAAGGCTGTATAATAGAGTGTTATAAATTCTCTTATCTGCATCGCATCACGTTTTATTGTGACAAAGTTTTGGTAAGGCGACATTGGTTGAGTTTTGTTAAGGACATTGTTTGCTTTGTTAATGTATTGTATTGTGAGATTTACATTGTTTTGCTTTTCATGAAAAAGATTTAGGTTTCTGTTATACCTACCTGTATGCCTTGTTGACTGTTGTATATCTATAATACCTCGTTTACCTCTTTTGGTTAATTTGTCCTCGAGGATAAAAATGTCAACATAAAAAGTGCCTATAGCTTTTTTGTAAAATGTAGGGCTGTTTAATTATATTCATCATCAGCCTGTGGACGTCCACTGTTGGACATAGGCCTTCCCTAATGAGCGCCACCACACCCGGTCCTCAGTCTTCCTCATCCAGCCACTTCCCGCCAGCTGCTTTATATCGTCGGTCCATCATGCTGGAGGGCGTCCCATATTACGCTTGCTTAAACGCGGTCTTCACTCAAGGGCTTTCCGGCTCCAACGGCCATCGCCTCTACGACAGGCACGACCTGCCTACTGTCACTTCAGCTTACTGATAGTTTGGTTTAATTATATTATCATACTATTATTGAAGTTGGCAGTTCAAAATTTGATTCTGTGGCGATTCGTCAATTTAATCCTATCTCGAAGATAAGGCTGTTTATTTTCAAGGGCCAGTCGCCGAGATCCATGCAATCTTCACGGGTGACTTGTCAAAGCGAAAAGGGTCGAAAGCTCAGGAGACTTTCAACAATACTTGTTATCTGAAATACGAGTAAGTAAGAATCTAATGACAACGTTTTGAGTGAGTGCTTTTCATATTTCGATCTAATTATACTGTTCTATCAAAAGCGTATTCTTTGTTCTGTGTTATTCACACACGAAATGTTCATTTGCTATTCTGTTTATAGAGAACTAGCCGATGATTTAGGTTTTTAAAATCCTGTGGGAACTCTTTGATTTTCCGGGATGAAAAGTAACCTATGCCACTTTCCAACTATGCTGTGTGAACGTTTTTACGAGATGATTTTTTGTCTCTATATATGCCAGGCAAAGTGATATGTGCTCTATCTTATAAATTGTAACACCTAAAGTCAGAAGAGTCGAAGTTGAGTTCAATAAAGCGATTCCTTGTCTGTGACAGATGAGGACAGGGGTTGCGAACTTATTTTGCTCTTATTTTGTCGTGCAACTCGTTTAGCACACACCAACTGACAATCAATCTCAGTCAATATGTAAAGGGGTCGTTGTTTCTGAACTATAGAGACCTAATGAAATTTTTCAGTTCAGTTTTCATCCAATACACTGTGTTGGAAATTGGAATATAGCAAAACTGGTTATGCTATGTCAATACAGTACGAGAATTGGTAGGTAACGAAAGAATAAAATGCTGTACAAACGTTTTTTCGCGATGATTTTTTTATCTCACTGTTTCTGATTTTTATTTGATATTGTAGTGATAATACACTTTTTATTTTCTTTTTTTAGCTATTTTTATATGCCTAGGTACCTAGTAACTGAGCTAACAATTAAAAAAAATCTTGATACGTTAGTAACAGACATTTCTTTATAAATGACCTTTGCTTAGTTAATGTTACCTATATTACAATGTTCATAGTTAATTTTAGCATAATAATTAATAGGTAATATTTCCGTCCAACAATTTAGTTATATTTCCAGTTCATTGGCTGACCTATATTTTGACTTTCTATTGTTAATGACAGAATAATGAATTTAACTATAATAATATTTTACTATAATAATGTAAGCTCTTCTATACAATGAAAACCCAAAATGTAGGTATGCACTTGTTCAAACACGTGTGGTCGTAATATCAGAGGTGGGTTTGGCACACATTTTTTTACTCTTACTTTATGCGGGAACATTCAAAGTTTCGGTTTTAAAGTGCTTTGTAATGGATACAAAGTAGCTTTACCATAACAAAAGGTTGGCTAAAAACTGTTTGATAAAAAATATAAAACCCTCTTTAATAATATCACACTAATATTATAAAGGCGAAAGTTTGTATGTGTGTGTGTGTGTGTGTGTATGTGTGTGTATGTTTGTTACTCCTTCACGTAAAAACTACGGGACGGATTTGGCTGAAATTTGGAATGGAGATAGATAATATCCTGGATTAGCACATAGGCTACTTTTTAACCCGGAAAATCAAAGAGTTCCCACGGGATTTCGAAAAACCTAAATCCACGCGGGCGAAGTCGCGGGCATCGGCTAGTGCAAGCATAAGTTCAAGAGTTTTTGAGAGAGACAAGATTGGTATAGATCGTTAGCCCTTGCTGCAATCACACGTGGTGATGATGCAGTCTAAAATAGAAGAGGGCTAACTTACCTTCCAAATATGGCAGTTTTTTTTATTAAATCCTTGCCCTTCATCAGTTTCTCCATGGCATCGAAGTGGAAAGTCAAATTGCTTAGCAGCACGGCTTTGCCAGTAGGGTAGAACTAGCCCCACACCAGACCAAACCAGAAACAGTTACGAAATTAAAATTTCCCTAACTGCTTCTGCCGAGAATCGAACCCGGGACCTCGCTCTTATAATATCACAGTGCTCACCACTGTGCCAGGGAAGTCATCACAGATACCTACTTATACAAATATTTTAAACAATTTTCCTGTATGTATACTTACTAGTGCTTAATTTAAATTGTCATTTGGACTACATCAAAAGAATGGAGCGAAGCACCTTTGAGTCAAACGGGAGGCAATTCTGCGATTTTATTTTTCAAATGGAACATTGAAAGCCCTCGTGTATTTCATACGTCAGAACTTTGATGGCCAAATGACCGGCCCTCGGGCTGGAGAGCTCTTCCGTTCCGGATTAATATTACACTCCCCTGACTTTGCACGTAGCTTTAAATAAAATAATGTCATGAAAAAGTAGTAATTGAATCTATCATCAAAATCTTACTTAATCATACTATTCACACTAATATTATAAAGGCAAAAGTTTGTGTGTATGTGTGTGTGTGTACGTTTGTTACTCTTTCACGCAAAAACTACTGGACGGATTTGGCTGAAATTAGGAATGGAGGTAGATAATATCCTGGATTAGCACATAGGCAACTTTTTATGCCGGAAAATCAAAAAGTTCCCACGGGATTTCGAAAAACCTAAATCCACGCGGGCGAAATCGCGGGCATTGGCTAGTGTTATATTCGAAAGTTAGGATCTTTGTCATTCTTTCTTTTTTATATTCTCTAATTTATATTTTATGTTTTCTGATTGAATTATTTTATTTATAACGTTCAAAAAGTATACATTTGTACTTACTTTGCATAATACATTTGAATTTGAATTGAATTTGAAAAATTTTCACACAATACCTGATTTGGCTGAAATTTGGGACCGTGATAGTTTTTATCACATCTTTATCCTGAAGATCAAGGAGTTCACACTGGATTTTTTAAAACCTAGAAATTTACGTGAACGAAATCGCGGGAATCATGTAGTATTTTATAAATATAAGTTCCTATCCTTCCTTCCGTCGTTCATAACGTGTTTAAAGCCGTCGTCCCAAATCCCCACAATGGTCCGATGTTTTCGGTAACAATGCGTTGCCATCGTTCACTTGCTGCAGTTTGTTCAGGTGCTTTCGACTTTCACGCTGCTAGAATTTTTCGCTTCAGAATTTTTAGTACCGAACTGACGGTTTTATGAGATAAGAATGAAATTCAGACGTGCATGGAATTCGGTGCTCGATGTTTTAGGAGGTGTCACTGTTATTTTGTACGTAAAATGTATTAACATTTGAGATTGTAAGGACTATCTCTTTCTCTATCTCATTGCTGCAAGATAGAGATAAGTTTTACAGAAGGTACCTAAAAGCACCCTAATTACGCAAATTCTCAAAACTGGAAAAGTGTGTGATTAAAACATGCTCATGATGGTGTATGGTTGACGTTATTTTAATTTTTTAGTTCTGAGAAATGCTCTTGCCCGCTTGCATCTATATTTAGTTCTTACATCTTCTGGAGATTTACGAGCAGATTATGCTAAATTTAAATAAAAAATCTCGAAAAATCGGTTATCCTAAGTATCACAATTTAAGGAAATGTTAAAAGAATATTTTAAAATTTGTTAAACTCTGTAGCTGTTTTAAAAAGAAACCAACGTAGAGCTTATTGTTTCATGAAATATAAATTTTCTCATAACCTGAGCTAAGCACATTCTAAGAGCTCGCTTGACACATAATTCTCGTAACAAGAATGTTTAAAATTTTCATAGCGTGGTACCTAGTACAAAATTTATCATGGAATAGGTACTTAAAGACAATTTTTGCAGATATTTCTTGGGTATGGTAACTTAAATAATATAATGTTTATTTAAAACAATATTTGAATGCGAATACGGTTTCGTTAAGGGTATGGGTCGTCGGTACTCGGTACATATATATTTTTCTAGTACAAACGTTTTTTCTAAATGATCAAGTATTTTTAACAGCAAATAGGGCATCGATAACATAGAAAATGTTTTTCAAAAGTGACTAGGTACCTACTACATAGTTATATAATATGATTTTTATTTCAAAAAACTGACTGAAAAATTCCTACAAAGTAGGAATTTTCTTTGAATAGTATTGAAGTCAGGCGAGCGTAACAATTTCGTTTTGATTCGATTTCTAGTTTCTTTTTATGTTCGTAACTACCTATGTAACTTATTAATCGCCTGATCTGTAATTGGTCCTAAGAATTTGCAGTTACAACAAATATAATTATTATACAGTCATATTTGTTTTTGTATAAATCGTAAACCAACTTAATAATCATTGAATCATATATTTGTCACGATTAAACAATTTTATTTAAACTACCTACATAATATTATATTTGTTAACCAGTAAAATTAATTCTGTTTGCTTTTATCGAATCTCCGCTAAACCCATATCATATAGCTTTGGATTGATCAAATAACTGAGTTATTTGCATTATTTACATTATTATAATATTCAATAATTGTAATGCATGTATAATTTCATTATCACATGCGTGTATTAAATAATTTCAGGTAGAGCTACAATTTATAAGGTACTTTAATAGTTATTATGTAATTTATTTTAGTCTACCAATCCACATTGGGCCAGCGTGGCAGACTAGGGCCTAAACCTTCTCACTCTGAGAAGTGACCCGTGCTCAGTAGTGAGCCGACAAATGGTTGATCATGACGATGAATAAGCTACGAACTTTTACTTACTTAGGCAGATAAAGAACTACATTTCTATATTTAGAAATCACAAGTATTAAAGCAAAGAAATAAAACCCTAGTGTACTAACTTTAATTAGATGCTATTTGAGAGTAAATAATTTAATTATTTTAGGCAAAACTAGCAAAGAGAAGGAATGAAACGATGTACAAAA
The DNA here is from genome assembly GCF_905333055.1 of Maniola jurtina. NCBI lineage: Eukaryota > Metazoa > Arthropoda > Insecta > Lepidoptera > Nymphalidae > Maniola > Maniola jurtina. The sequence continues at coordinate 5,925,093 of NC_060044.1, forward strand.
TTAACACTCTTTATATTTTTCAATGATTCATTGGATTGGTTTATCAACGAGTTAAAATGGGTACACAACAATTACACAGTTAAGATGAGTTTCCACGGAAATTATTAGGTACATTATTAGGTATACATAACACAATTTATAACAATCAAATACAGAGAGATACAGTAAGAATACTTATCTTTATTCGAGGAGGCTCGTTGCACAAAAAACTAACTACTCTCACCCCAACAGTGGTTTATATAGGTTACTATCTTTCTTTGTTCCCTCTACATTTTCCTTATACCAAGCTGACAACATAACACAATATTCTGTTCATAGTAAACAATTAGGCTGAATTACTAACAATTATATGTTTCCAGGCACTAGTTAACATTAATATTAATAATTGAAACCATTATCAAGTTAATACAATATTTAGTTTAAAGTTATTTATCAAAAGTACACACAAGTCATAAGTCAATTGAGGTATTTTAATTCACAATTATAGTACAGCATTACACAAAATTATTCTTAAAGATCATAAGATATTATTCTAATAATTAACAAATAGTTTTCTCTATTTAAAACATTATTATAATTTAATTAAGTAGCAATGACGTGTAACTTGAAAGCTTCTGTCGGAACTCTATAATAGTCAACTGTTCTATTCTTGAATCACATTATTTTCTTGAAACATAAATTAACTACACATTACATCACAAAATTAATAATTATTTATTCTAATAATGTCTACACTTTTCTCTGTTTTTCAATTATACATATTTTAGTAACAAAAATAAAAGAGTATAGCTAATCTTGATAATCAGCCTATTACCATCATAATAAGTACGAATACAAGATAAACAAGTGTTGCCACCCCTTTTTACAATTATTGCTACCTAATTTAATAGTAAACAGTGTTTACATACTTCAATAATTAACTATTCCTCATAAATCACAGAATAAATTTCTTATTTTAAAATAATAATCTATCACGGCCAAACTGACCGTGCTTCGCTCTCGAAGCATAACGACAAAAAAAAAACAACTTTTCACATAAGGACAATAATAACTCATGACACAGTGAAAAATCAACATGTCTGTGGCTACCATTTACTCCTTACTTTCAATGTGTGTGAAATCCAAAATCACTCCACCATTAATTCCAATAAAAAAAAATTGACAAGTTTTTATTTCTTACCACAGTACATATGTGATACTCCATGGCCTTAAACACCATTGGTTTTCAAGCAGCACCAGAAAATAGCCATGAATACCATTGGTTTTTGAAGCACCACTAAATAATAAACTTCCTTTAAAAATCCTTTAACACCATTCGTTTTATAGCAACATTTTATAATATCCTTTTAACACGAGTGGTTTTAAAGCTATAGCATTTATTTTTTTACTAAAAATTACAATCTATCACTGGTCATCGACATACTTTTTTATTCACTACTTTCAATATAATCTTCAACCAAGACATTTTGATCTATCCATTCACCAGGCCAACGTCTTAACTTTTCCTTGGCAATTATAATATCCTTTAAACTTCCTTTCCCTTTTAAAGAAAATCGATCATTTTCCAAAATATTGATAATTTCATATGGACCTTTGAATTTGGCTCTTAATTTATCATGCCGTCTGTGATCCTGATTTACATAGACTACGTCCCCAATGTTATATACTATATTATCTCGCCTGGATAAATCAAAACGCTTTTTAAAATCACTAGCTACATTGACTAGTCGTTGGTGAGCTAGTAAACGCTCAGCACGAACATCTACTAATTCTTTTTGTACATCATTACCATTATCAGTCACATCATTCAATCGAGCCTGTATGCAAGGTATATTACCATTAAGCCCAACCAATAAACGAATAGGAGCAAAACCAGTAGATTTTTGTATAGTTGAATTGAGTGATAATTGAACTTTCCATAAACCGTTTGGCCAATCTGACGTATTACATGACGTAGTTAACATATCTATTATAGTTTTGACATACCTCTCTATTTGACCGTTAGCACGTGGAGTGCCAGTAGTTATCATATGATGTTCAACTTGCCAACTTCTAAACAATGTTTGTAATAGTTTACATGAAAAGTTTGTACCGCGATCTGTAATGACTAGTGAAGGGGTGCTAAATAGAGTTAACGATTCTCGCACATTATTGACCATTTCATCACCACCCATTGACTTCAATGGTTTTAAAATACAATACTTTGTGAAACCATCTATAATCATAAGAATGTATTTATAGCCGGCACTAGATTGTTGAAAAGGACCCGTACAATCTAAATGTACCGTATGGAAAGGTATAGGAGTTTTTTTCTATTGGGTATAACATGCCTTGTTTGGGCCCTGTATGTGATTTACGCTCTGTGCAAACTAAACAATGAGAAAGATACTTTTTAATAAAACTTGTTAGTCCTGGAAACCAAAAAGACTCAGAAAGTTTTTGAAAGGTTTTATCATAACCTACATGACAATTTTCATCGTGAAATAAACGTAAAATGCTTAATCTGCTGCCTTTGGGAACATACAACCTTGCCCTACCATCGGAGTTAGTTTTGTAGTATAATAAATTATTTTTAACTAAGTATTGGTTAGTATCCAATTCGCCCGCCTGTACTTTTTCAATCAATGACTGAGTTTCATCATCCTTTTGTTGTGCGATTTCTAACCATGAGTTAGTTGGTATTAATACATTAATGATCTCCTTAGATTCTGGATTGAAAATCTCAGTTGTTGATGTAGATAATTTAAGTCGGAACCCCGTAACCTTATCTGATCCTATCGTACCAATTACGACGAAAAAAGAACCTAAATTATCTACATAAACAAGTAAAAATTTAAGATGTCGTACAGCTTTAGTTATGGCTCTTTGAAAGACAGATGGGCCATTGCAAATTCCAAAAGGCATTTTCACAAATTCGAAATGCCCATCTGGCGTGACAAATCCAGTATACTTAACAGAGTCTGGTGCAATAGGTATTTGGTAGAACCCGTTTTTCATATCGATTGAAATAAAATATTTTGATTTACCTAGCTTATCTATCTGATCCTCGATAAGGGGCAAAGGAAATTATTTTATTTAGGGCTCTATAATCTACGCACATTCTATCATTTCCGTCCTTTTTTTTTCACTAATAATATGGGACTCGCATAGTCCGATGTACTCTCCTGAATTATATTGTTATTTAACAAATCCTTTATTATTTCTTTAACCTTTTCTCGTTCCACTGCAGCTAACCGATACGGGCGGTAATTGATTACTTCATCTTTTTTTTATCTAATTTTTAATTCTCCCGTTCTGACGGTACTCAAATTACCGTTAGACGGTATAATGGACGGATATTTCGTAAAAATTTTTAAAATACTTTCCCTTAGATTAGAATCAAGATGTTGGATCCTATCAGATAATTGGGATAAACTGTTATTACCGCATTGATATTCTAGTAAATTAACTTCTTGTTGAATTACACGAATCTCTGTATTTCGAATTAATCTACTTCCATTTGAATCTGTAACAATGGCTACGTCCGGATGTAACACCGCATTGCGCCTTATTATACAATCATATTTGAAATCATTATTTTTTTACGACGTAAATATCTAACTCGAGACAAATTTCCTCAAATTTAACAGGAACTGTTATTTTCCCCTCTACGTTTATTTTTCCGTTACCTATACCATCAATAGTAAAAAAACAAGGCGATATATTACAATCAAGGCACTTGGCAATTGAATATTTAATGATACTACAACTAGCCCCCGTGTCAAGTAAACAGTTAATCGTGTAGTTATTGATCGTAATCTCAGTTAATTGTCATAGTTGTTTAGCAGCAGTTTCCTTATCGATCCGTTTTTTGTGAAAGCAAAAATCAATGGAATGACCCTCCTTGCTACAAAATACACAGTAAAGATTTTTAGTCTTTTTTACAACTTCTTTACCGTCTGAAGAAGAAGAAAGAAAAGTTATTAATTCCGACGTGTTAGTAACGGAAGTATTATGGCAAGTTATTTTAATATTTGGTTCCCGAATTCCCCCACACACAAGCTCAATTAATTGATTTTCAGAAAAATTAATCTTACAACTCTGTAAAAGTCTTAACTTTTCTCTTGCATAATCACAATACGAATCACTTGAATCCGACGAATACAATACAGCCTTTGATAATTTTTCCGAAAGATTTTTCTTTTCAGGATATAATGCAATAATATCTTTGCTAAAATTCTCCCAATTTCTACCTTGTTCGGGCTCCCATGACTCAAACCAAGATAAAGCAGACCCTCGGAGGGCCTTACCTGCTTTAGCTGCTTTTTGAATACTGCTCCATCCAAGCTCGGTGCCGAGTAACTCGATGCTTTTGCACCAGGTCTCAGCCCCGTTGTCGCTTTTCTCAGGATCAAAAATAGGCAGCGCGATGTCATCGCTGCGTTGATTGGATGTTAACGAGTCACGTATACTCTTCAAGATTTCTTGCAGCTGCTCGTGGTTGAGATTCATTGTCCCTCGTTTTTTCAAGACCTGTGTAACAAAAATGCTATTAGGTTTCCATTGCCATAAATAATTCGTATCCCACTTCTGATATTAAATAATTTCAGGTAGAGCTACAATTTATAAGGTACTTTAATAGTTATTATGTAATTTATTTTAGTCTACCAATCCACATTGGGCCAGCGTGGCAGACTAGGGCCTAAACCTTCTCACTCTGAGAAGTGACCCGTGCTCAGTAGTGAGCCGACAAATGGTTGATCATGACGATGAATAAGCTACGAACTTTTACTTACTTAGGCAGATAAAGAACTACATTTCTATATTTAGAAATCACAAGTATTAAAGCAAAGAAATAAAACCCTAGTGTACTAACTTTAATTAGATGCTATTTGAGAGTAAATAATTTAATTATTTTAGGCAAAACTAGCAAAGAGAAGGAATGAAACGATGTACAAAATTAACACTCTTTATATTTTTCAATGATTCATTGGATTGGTTTATCAACGAGTTAAAATGGGTACACAACAATTACACAGTTAAGATGAGTTTCCACGGAAATTATTAGGTACATTATTAGGTATACATAACACAATTTATAACAATCAAATACAGAGAGATACAGTAAGAATACTTATCTTTATTCGAGGAGGCTCGTTGCACAAAAAACTAACTACTCTCACCCCAACAGTGGTTTATATAGGTTACTATCTTTCTTTGTTCCCTCTACATTTTCCTTATACCAAGCTGACAACATAACACAATATTCTGTTCATAGTAAACAATTAGGCTGAATTACTAACAATTATATGTTTCCAGGCACTAGTTAACATTAATATTAATAATTGAAACCATTATCAAGTTAATACAATATTTAGTTTAAAGTTATTTATCAAAAGTACACACAAGTCATAAGTCAATTGAGGTATTTTAATTCACAATTATAGTACAGCATTACACAAAATTATTCTTAAAGATCATAAGATATTATTCTAATAATTAACAAATAGTTTTCTCTATTTAAAACATTATTATAATTTAATTAAGTAGCAATGACGTGTAACTTGAAAGCTTCTGTCGGAACTCTATAATAGTCAACTGTTCTATTCTTGAATCACATTATTTTCTTGAAACATAAATTAACTACACATTACATCACAAAATTAATAATTATTTATTCTAATAATGTCTACACTTTTCTCTGTTTTTCAATTATACATATTTTAGTAACAAAAATAAAAAAGTATAGCTAATCTTGATAATCAGCCTATTACCATCATAATAAGTACGAATACAAGATAAACAAGTGTTGCCACCCCTTTTTACAATTATTGCTACCTAATTTAATAGTAAACAGTGTTTACATACTTCAATAATTAACTATTCCTCATAAATCACAGAATAAATTTCTTATTTTAAAATAATAATCTATCACGTGCATTGAATACGAGTTACAGCACTGTGTTGAATTACCTTGATAAATAGTCCACTATATATTATACGATTTAATTTGACTTAAGCGGGGTCTCTCCGTCACTCACTCCATACAAACGTAGTTCCGACTTCATTTGAATACCGATATTAGGCACAGATATTAGTTTCTAGAATATGTTTGCAAAATTTTATGGACTTATGTTGCTTAATATTAAAATGAAATTGGAACTACGATTGTATGGAGTAAGTGACGGAGAGAGCCTGTCAAACACTGTATGTTTTCTATACATTTGTTTAAATAATAAATAGCAGTGGCACTTAGGGATTTTCTTAAAAAGACAATGTTATCCAAAATCCATTCAGCATTTTTAAAAATTAGCGGTTTTAAACATGGCCTCGTAGTCATAACTGAAAATAATCCATATCCTTAATTTATATAATTTATTTAAAGTGACAGTGTATATAAACTGTTCTGGCTATAGTTGTATTAGTATTCCATAATACCATTATATTCCGAGAGAACAAAGCACTCCTGGGTATCTATAAAACAAAATTGCGGGTACCATAATATCTTAAAATTAAAAGTTTGTAAAATTAAATTATGTCCATTGTAATATTTTAAAATAGCAAGTCTTTATAATGAGTAGGTACCACATTTATGTATAAAACTAGCTGTGCCCGCGACTTCGTTCGCGTGGAATAGTGACTTTTCGGGCAGCATATTTTGAATTACATATAGGTACCGTCGTTTGCGCGAGGCGTGTAGTACGTACTCAGTACGTTAAAAATGTTTGCCGTGATTCTTTAAATTGACATAACTTTTTTATTTATGAACCGATTGACATGAAATAAACATTAAATGTTAAGTGAAGCTTACTACAATATATTAATGAAAACCGTATCTAAATCGAATAAGCCGTTTCTGATATTAGCGTGCACAAACACACAGACAAACAGACAAACAGACAAAAAAAATTAATTACAATTTCGGGTTCGGCATCGATATAATAACAACCCCTGCTACTTTTTTTTATATATTTCCATTGTACAGACACAACTTTTCTACAATTTTATTATATATATAGATTATTAAATTTAAACTACTAAATACAGCAGACGTACAAATCTTATAGGATACAAAACTCAAAGCTCTTTGATTTTATAAAAGAGTGGTTCTCAAGCGGAATAAATATGTGCGCTAACAAGATCTTTTTGGAATACAGTTGAGACTCTTGAAGCAACTGTCGAGCGTAGGTAGTGGCTACATCTAGTACCGCTGGAGTCCAATTAGTTGGGTTTTCATATAACCACTCCTGCGGACACGGCTGACGGGGACCTGAAGGCAAAAGAAATATACGAACTAACATTCGTGCGTAGTATTGCCTGCTTCAGCGTTTTGAGTAGGCTCATACTTATATTAATGTTATCTTTTTTTTAAAGCAACAACTGTTTTAATTGTGCTGTCTTTATGCAGTTTTATGTGCCATCATTCAAGGAATTGGCGGGACATTGTGGCTAACTGCTCACAGACTGACTCTTTAGCACCTAGCTAAAATCTTTGGACCTAGAAAATTGGAATTTGCCTTTGTTATGTTCCTACTTGTGTGTAAGGTTCGTCGTCAACCTATCGCCGAACCACTACTGAGAACGGTCTCGTCTTAGAAGATCTCTTCTTAGAATGAGAAGAGTTTATTTAGGGCATAGTCCGTTACGTTTCCGTTACTCTTATTAGAGTTTCGATGTTCCGGAGTAAAGAGGCTAGTATGTTTGCTGAGCGAAGCCGCGTGCTGTCGCTAGTATTACCTATTAAAGAAAACGATAAATTCAATTAAAAACACGTGAAATGAAGTTTTTAAAGGATGTCGGTGTTCCTGTCGATTAGTAGATATAAGATGCTAAGTTTACGATTGTGTCGCAACTTGATCGTGCAGCTTATAATTAAACTCCGTTTAGATTCCAGTCGACTTTACAGTAGTTTGAGCTGTGAGAAACTCTTGACGGTTGTTTGTAGTTTGCGGAGACAACTAATCGATGTTCTACCAATTAATAATTCAATTGTTTTTTTTTTTCTGTAAAAGTTAGGAAATTGCACAACCCAGCAAGAAATCAGGGCCGATGGAGCTGCCAAAGGTATATTTTTCAGTAAGTACGCAAAATGCCATTGATGTCAGCAGCAAAGGGCGCGCCGCAAAAAGCGTAAGCAGGTTCATGTCAGGGTCGTTGACGATATCAGCTCTATGCGCCGAATGCAGTGAAATATTATTGTGACCTCAAACGCATTTTCTGTAGAAAGAACTGCAGTCCTGTCGTGACCACGACTCTGCGACTGAGGTAAAATATCGGCAGTTAGATAAAACAAATTAATCGTGGTATCTACCCGTTATTCATAATATAAAACATTAAAGAAAAGGAACAATAAGAAGGGCAGATTCACTTAATAACTCAAGGGCACTTTATAAAAATTTATTTGGAAAATGAGTTTATTTTTATGAATAAACTTACCTTATCTGAAAACCCTAGTTTGCAAAGTAAGTAATTGTGGCTCTACGCTATATTAGAGATGTTTACGCTATTATGACAAATAACCGATATACAAAGCCGTCTTATCCATAACAAAGCCCCAAGTTAGCGATTGTGCTCCAACTTGAGTAGTGAGCACTCGGCTTATAATTAAACTTTGGTCACGGGTCAAATCCTAGCCGACTTCCAAGTTAATGAAGATAGAACTTTGTGTGTTTGTTTAACACTAACTGCTCGTTGCCTTAGTGACTAGATATTAATGTATAGCTATTTATTCTCCTTGCCCGAAATATGATAGTAGACGGAGTACACTAATTCATACCCCATACTTAATATTATAAATGCGAAAGTGTTTCTGTCTGTCTGCTACGTTTTCACGGCTCAACCGCTGAACTGATTTTAATGAAATCTGGTACAGAGTTAGATTGCGTCCCGAGGACGGACAGGCTACTTTTTATCCCGGAAAATCAAAGTGTTCCTACGGGATTCTTATGGGTCTATCCGTTTAACCGATTTATATGAAATTTGGTACAGAGGTAGCTTACGCCCGGAAATTAACTTCGACAACTTTTTATCCCGGAAAAGCAAAGAGTTCTCAACTGATTTTTAAAAACCTAAATCGGATGCGTACGGAGTCGCGGACATCACCTCGTTATATTACAAGATGCCACCTGACACGCCACGCTACGCTTATCACTCATCATCATCACCATCATCAGCTGATAGATGCCCATTGCTGAATACAAGCCTTCACAAAAGCGCGCCATCAGCCTTTCTTATCAAACCGCTTTCCACCATCTTCTTCAGATCATCAACTCATCGCGACGGACTGGAGGTCGTCGCATTTGCAGGTAGGTACGCGGTCTCCACTCTAGAATATGTCTGCCCCATCGGCCGTCGGCTCTGTGACAGACATGGCCTGCCCACTGCCACTTCAGCTTGCTAATCCTTTGAGTTACGTCGGTCGCTTTTGTTCTTCTGCGAATTTCCTCGTTGGTACCGGATTTTATCCCTGAGAGTTCCCTGAGAGACCCAACATAGTTCGCTCCATAGCGCGCTATGCTACTTTTAATTGGTGAACGAGGCCAACTGTCAGTGTCCAAGTTTCGGCTCCATATGTCATTACAGGTGGGACCAGGGAGCTCGGAATTAGCTTGGCTTGGTGGGACATACCTACTCACTAAAGATTTTAAATCTGACGTAGCTTTATGTATACCTACCCCACAGGAAGAATTAAATTATTTCTTCCGAGCGTAATTTCCGGTCATAAAATATTTCATTGGATGAATCACGAACCGAAATTAAATATTTACAGTCACTTATTGACTTATCCCTGTTTGCGTCAGTGTATTAACATTTTAAACCACAAATTCACCCATAGCTATTCTTCGGAAGCCAGGAAATTGAACATAACGTGCCGATTAATATTTCACCAAATCCCCAATGATTTAACATAATATAGAAGAATAACGCAGATTGAACCGTATTGCCCAGAATTTATAGAACAATTTTGTTTGCAGTAAACCTAAAAGAGATAAAGGATTATTCAAACAGCGGGTTAATTTATTTGCTCATCAAAGTATGTTACTAAGCTTGCCAAAGATATAAAAGTAAGAATCAATAACTCACATAACACCATAAAACACGCAACATTATTAAGTATAAGTAGCTACTCTCATTGATACTCGTGTCTACTCCTGCTTAGCTCCTTCTGAACAGAATTCGATCAATTTCTCACTAGTCACTTGAAGAGTCGCTTGAAGAAGGTATATGCTTAGTTTTTGGCACCCACATGGAGTTAGGGCAGATCAGCTACTTTAGAATATAGAGTACCTATTCTTAGATACTAGCTGAGCTGTCCTGATAACGGAGTTATTGTTTATTACTTTCATATTTTTTCGAAGAGAAGTCACAGCATCTAGGACTTTATACTTATTAGGTAGTCAAAATTCCAGAAAATATTTACGTTTCCCTTCATAGCATTATAATAAGTTAAATGAATTGTAATCAACATTCCATTCCAATTAGTTGACACCTTTACACCCTTAAACGACGTTATCTTAATTAAATTTGTACTAAAATGATGCATAACAACATACGAGGTAACACGCAAACATAATTCTGCTGGGTGTGTCCGTGATTTAAATGACCACTGCGTTCACACCTCTTATAGTGATACATTTTATTCCAAACGACTACAACACGACTTGTCGTACCGTGCTGCCATCTTAGGAAAGAACATAGATTATCTTCTTGTATCCCCCTTCCTTATTTTAGCCTACCACAGGGTTTTTAAATACCATAATCCACGCGGACGAAAGGGCACCATCTAGTATTTTCATAATTCTAGTAAAAACGATTTCAACGAAACCTGGTACAGAGATAATTTGCGTCTCGATAACGGCTATTTTGATTTTCCAGGATACTTTTATTCTGGAAAATCAAAGAGTTCCCATGTGATTTTTAACAAACCTAAATCGTGGTCATCATTTACTGCAAATATAAAACAGGTGTACCAACGTCCGATTCTGACTGATTATTGCTTGCAGTTATAAATCAATGAGTGCTGGAAACTACAACTCAAAAAGCGTAAAATGCGATGATATACTGTGATAAAAACTGACACTACTCTTGAAAGAGTTCTCAGGAAAAGTTTCTTGTAATCCATACCCACCGTTTTCTAAGTCTCTATTCAAAATCAATATTACCAAACCACTCATTTAGTAATTATAAGATTATATCATTCGCTTTTCATAATATATTGCAGTAATTTTTATTTATTGTAAAAGTAAGCATTTACGCTCAACACGACAAAATATCGTTGAATGTAAAAGCTCCTTCTGCCAAAATTTATTAAATGGACGGTGTAGCGTTTTTCGTCACAGGCTTGATTGTTGTTGTAATCCATTTGAGTGTTTGCTTGTAATAAATAATTACCTATTAACTCTCATTCTTGTTTTTAAAAAACAAAACGTGTTTTTATCATTACAAATAGAATATAGTATCCACTTATTGCAGGACGAGACAGAAATAAACAGAGCATAAAGCTATGCACTGAAATAGACAAGATAAGTATAGACACTCCTAATAGATAGACTGGTGGACAGAGGACATCAAGCGAATCGCAGGAAGCCGTTGGATTCAGGCGGCCCAAGATCATGGCGTGTAAAAGTCCCTACTAGAGTTAGCCACCTGATTATATAATGAGGCAATGAACTTTTTTCGGTTGATGACAACGACGTACCTATGGAAATTCAATATAATAACAATAGGTAATTTATTAAGTGAAACAAAAAAAGTTGTACCTATAACATTTTATTTTTGTCTGAAAAATTCTCTTTTTTTGTATCGGTTCTATTTCATCTCCACTTGGGACTATTGATAGTGTTGGCAATTCAGATGGCTCCACTTAATACCCCAACTATTCATGTACTCGATGAAACAAAGGAGAATCCATCGGGAATTGCCACAGAGCGTGAAATTGCCAAAAAAACTCCGAAATCCATCACGAATCAAATGACACTTTCAAATTGTAAAGCTAACTGAAGAACGAATTGGGTGGACTCGCAAAACAATTAACGGGAGCAGGCGATGCGAAAAATTGGAATAATCAACGGATGCCGGTCGGAATAACGTTTAAAAATTTAATAAATGTAATTTTTGAAAGCATCCCGAATTTAAACAATTCTGCGCTTTTCCGGCAGAACGATGACCCAGTCACACTACCCACATACCGTATTCGTCCGAAAATATCGCATATTTTTTCAATTTTCCCAGTGGGGCACTTAAAACAAAACTTTCAATAGGAATTTTTAAGTAAAGCGATAGCTGCAGATATGAGATATTATATTGTTTAGTATATTAAATAAAACATTAAAAGATTCACATAATATGGCAGAAGATTTTCCATATGATAGGTATATTTTCCATGTTTAACAAATGCATCATCATTATTCCATTACTAGCTGATACCCACGACTTCGTTCGCGTGGATGTAGGTTTTTAAAATTCCCGTGGGAACTCTTTGATTTTCCGGGATAAAAAGTAGCCTATGTGCTAATCCAGGGTATAATCCATCTCCATTCTCAGCCCACTCCGTCCAGTAGTTTTTGTGTGAAGGAGTAACAAACATACATACACACACACACACACACACACACACACACACACACACACATACAAACTTTCTCCTTTATAATATTAGTGTGAAGTGTGATTAATTATCAACAATTAAGTACGTTTCTAGTAATTAAGGTAATGACCTACTATGAGACATTAACATTCTAGATATTTAAATAAAAAGAATTGTCCTGAATTGATCTACTTACCTAAACCGATGGGGTTAGATTAGAACCTCGAAATTTCGACAGTAGGATCCTGCTTTTATAACGTGTGCACTCACTCACTAAGAAAGAATTTTGGATTTTCGTGAAATGGGGGATGAACGTTTCATTAATAAGTAGGGTTTGTATGCAAGTAAGCCCATGATTTTTCAAGTTATATCGATGAAACATTTATATTCAGGCTTTCGGTTAAAAATTACGAAGTAGGTAGGTACGTGGATCAGTTCACTGATTTTCGAAATTCTCACTCGAGTGAAGCCAGGACAGGCCATAGTTTAATATAATAAAGCTATAAAATAACTAAAAAAATCATATTGATTTCGGTATTTGTACGCTCATATCTATCTAAAATGGTCGTCCAATTTATAGCACTTTAATCTCTTTGATGAATCCATGTTGACGGATTATGCGCTTTGAAAGCGCACAAAACAATTTATTTGTCACCCTTTTGTTAGTTGGGAGCGCTTATTAACAGTTTAATCGTTTAAATGGAGTATTCTCATCTCAGTAAGTCTCTGAAGGATCCAAAGGATATCTACATTTAACGCGCAAAATAAATCCTTTACGCTCTTGATGTTTTGTTAATTGAGTAATTTTCTATTCATACAATAGACCCTGTGTATAATACTCTCTTGAGGGGCTTACGAAGTTTCTGTTTTGTATGATAAAAGCCGTTTAATTTTATAGTGCCTAAAATTAATAATTATTATTGTGAACCTATACATAGGCAAGTAATATACCTACCCACTAAATTCATCGAAATACACACGAACTCATACACAGATGCACATAGACACGCTTTACAGAATTAAAGCACAATATTGAAGTTAGTTAAAGTTAAAAAATTAGTAATAACCTAGATCACACACTTAGGTATGATGCCTGCGAAATTGATCTGTGGTTTTAAATTTTTTTGGTTTCTAAGATATTTTTCCGAGATAAAAAGTAACATACCTAAGATTATACATTTTTTTGTTTGTACATACAGTAGGTTATGTACACTATTTCCAGAATGCAAGCTATTTATTGTTGATTCAAAATTTCGCCAGTTTCAGTTCAACTTCAGTTACTGAGCCGTAAAAATGTTAGACAGTAGATTTTATTTTTTTCAAAAAACTTTGAAAAACTTGAAAGAATTTTGAACCAAGTTTAAAACTTTCCAAATCATTGATTAAATTACACACACAAGTAATCTTAGGCAATACAAAAAGGAATATAGCACAGAAGCGCCCTATGGTTCGCCAGAGGCTAAAAACATTAGCATATTGCGGGTCGGCTCATAATCATCACTTGCTAAGGAAAATTAGCCCCTAAGGTGCACTAGTCGTCAACTACCACCACTTTATTATCCCTCAAACGTGCTCTCATGCTAATTCAGCCCCTTAGAGGTACACTGGTCTCATCAGAGTATTTCCCGAAAATTAATACAGTAGGTAGGTAATTTTATGGTGCTTATGAAAAATGAATAATGATCATGGTAGTTCGTGGAAGCAAAATTCTTTAGTACCTACTTCCTTAGTACTTACTTTGTTTCAAAAATATCTGAATATATTACTCTTATAGTCAGATGGCAAAATTCAAAAGACTGACTCGATAAGCGCTATGATCATTTAATTTTTCATAGCGGGTTCGCTCATCATCAGGTTAGGCTTCATTCAAGCGCTAACAAAAACTTTATTCTCCTGGTGAGAATAGGGCTTGATATTTTTTGCGTAAAGAACCAACCTGGCTGTAACCGAGGAAATGCAGCCAGTATTTTTGGCACCAGTACACGTGGGCATGATTTATACAGTAATTACATTAGGCTGGCTACAATTGGATGAGTAAGACAGAATGTACAAAACGCGCGAGAGTAGAAGAGATAGCGCTCTACAAATACCTTATCCTAATCTACCCTACCCTAGTGTGGTAGATTTAAGCCTTCACTTTCGATAGGTACTGTTTACATAATATGATGAGTTGGTTATAAATTTTACTCACATTAAAAAAAAAACATTCTTCCTTCTGCAGTTCTGTCTGCCTGTTCCATTTTCAAAATAAGCTAAACACTGACATTGCATTAATTTTAAGGCGATTAGTTCACTCTGTTTGAGGTTTCAGGAGACAAAAGGTCTGACAACTTTTTGTCTGTAAATCGGCTTAGCGATTTAGCGAGAGAAATGCAGAGTTTCTGCCTGCAGTGATATCTACCCCTTTCTAACTTTTGATTTCTAATCATTTTGTACAAAACAAACATAATAATAATATGAATATTAGGCATGTTGACATGACTTTTCCTCTTTTAGGTATAGTTAGTTTATGCGGTGAGGAGAAATTTAAACAGACGAACTTTTTTTAACAATACTTGTAAACTATTGAGCCACTCAGGTTTATATCTAGTATTCCTTAAACTGTGTCTTAAGTATGTCTTGTCTGAGCAAAGTCAAAGTACAGTTTAGTCATTACAGTAAATTACTAGAATAAGGAGTTTTAAACTAAAATAATCGGCTTATAAATTCAGTACATTAAGAATATAAAATATATTTAAGGAAACGCCAGCGGCAATTTATCTATCTTCTAGCTTATATTACCGCAAAAAGGAAAACTGACTGGCGTATAAATTCAAGAATTTTGAGATTATATTAGGTTCTCTCCTAATTGGTAGGATATTCAAAAATGCCATCCGAGAGAAGCTGGGGTTCTCAGCTAGTCTAGTTAGTGTTAGCATTTAAGATCGCACGAGTAAAGATACGGATCTTCTCATGTGATAAGATGCTAAATTTCATTGAGCTTTAAAAACCTTGTTATCTCAAAATGAACTCATCAAAGCAAACATCGCGATTAGAATCTTTGTGTACGAGAATAAAATTTGTCGTCAGATGCTCGCCTGTTTGATCAACAGATTAAAAAGTCAGCGAATGTGGCGAGGAAATGGTGCATTTCGATGTTGAGAAACTTTTATACGAAGAGAATGCGAACATCTAAAAGTGCATACATACTACCTATTTTCTAAGGTATAACTTTAAATTGTCTTTTGTACGAGTGATGCATTCTTACGAGTATCTTGAAATGGTCGGGTGATATCTACAGAATGGTCGTAAATAAACTTTGTCTGTAGCGCATGGTAGGCATCAACCCTGGTACTTATCTATCGGGGGCAGCCAAGCGGCATCGGACTTTTAGCACTACCTATATTACCATAACTGTACTCTTACCTAATTTATCGAAATCGTTAAGAAGATACATTAAAGTCCATTGCTGGGCATATTACATCTTCTTTAATGGCCGCCACTACACCTGGTCACAGCCTTACTCATCCAGCTAAGTACTTCTCGCCATCCTGTATGACGTTTACGAGTATTACGTCGCTCCAACAACAACATGCTAAATAAAGCCCTATACAGCACACTCACTTACACACGGTTTCCCGTTTCCGTTCTTTCTGATGACTCCAACGGCCGTTGTTCCTACTACTTAGGTACAATGAGTATGGCCTAGCCAGTATCCATTGCCACTATAACTTGTTAGGTTTTGGTTACATAAGTTATCTTCGTTGTCTTGCTTCTTTTGATTTTAGACCTTAGGGAGACTCCTAACACAGCCCTCTCCATGCTGAGTGAGGAACTGTACGTTAGTATGTATTCTAAAAATGAAATACACGTGATTATAAGTAGGTATATACTGAAATTAAAAACAAGCAAAGCAAAACTTTCATAGCTACAGTGAGATAAACAAGGATATAAAAATGGATAGAGCAAGTTTATACCAAGATTGTTTTCATGTTTGCACCGTATATTGTGTGAATAGTGCACGTAACTGTGTCAGGTGGATTTAATTTTTTACTTGGCTCTTAGCCAAGTTTGCTCAATTTTACTGTTAAAGCCTGAACTGGAAACTCGAAAGGTCTGTGGTCACAGTCTTATTTGGTAGCTCTACTTGAATGTTTTTGAAAAAAAAAAATCTTTTTATAAGTAATCTTGGCTCAGTGTACGTGATTATAATCTAGTTGAAAAAACGTATGACGCGCGACAGTGCGATTTGCCAATACAAATCAAAAACTAGTTTTTTTTTTTCAAATTAATTATGCCACTATTAAGTACTAACAGCTCACCTAATGGTGACGATGCAGTTTAAGAAAGAAGCAAGCTAACTTGGAATGAGTTTGATAGTTTAGTTAAATCCATTTGGGATCCACACAACAGGAACGCTATACTTAAATCGCTTGGCAGCATGTCTTGGTATGAAAACTAACCATAGCTTCAGCTATGGTTAGTTAACACACAAAAATAATGTGTAAATGAATCGAAGATATTTATTGTTTTTTGGTAGGTACAGCTGATGTTGTACCTATCTTAGTTTACAAATTAGTACCTACAGCTCAAAAATGCAGCCAATCTCAGTACTGTAATATGTAGGTTGCTTACGCGATGAATTTGAACAAAAGGTGATACAAAATTATTTAGGTTAGATTAAGAAATATCTGTAAGGCAATAGCTTATAAGATTTTATTATAATTAATGTTAGTCCATAGGAGTCGATCATAAGCCTGCACAGAATAAACACGTCTACTAAAACGCCGTCGTCAATCTTTTAATCCACCAAAACAGTTTAATATTTCAGTACAAATAAAAGCAGATAGTTTCCCAAAAATAATGATCATAAACGCTTCCATACAGCAACTGTTGCGGGCCTGGGGCGAAATTTGCATTTGGAAAATATTATTAGTTGTATGCTCACTAATTTGACCGAATTTGGTTAATGCGCTGCAATTTACGAACCAGCATTGAATTTGGTTTGATTTTTGATAATTTTTCTCAAACTTTCGTGATATGGGTTGATATGGATTATATAGAGTAAGGTATAAATACATATAGATAAATAAATTATTAATTAAATGTATTAATTAATTCATAAATTAAATGTTAAGTCAAAGAGTACCCACGGGATTTTTAAAATCTAAATCCACGCGATAGAAGTGACAGGTATCAGCTAGTACACGCATAAAGAAGTTGAAAACATACGAACAGTCGTTAATATTTAAAACAGAAATACGAAACGTGTATGACGATGCAATGTTTTTCATGAAAGAATAAATTCCCGAAAATCCCTATGCGGTTTTCAGAAAGGCTTTACGGACCAACATCCGCTCTTACGTGTAATCCCCGGATTAAGTGGGAACAAGCGAAAATATTATAAATTGTCCACTTTAAAAAGTTTAAACTATCCGCTGTGATTTATAAAATAAAATATTATTGTTGTTGGTGAATTTTATCACGATTTATTCGTTCGGACTTTCAAAATTAACACAGTTGTGAAAACAATACAATTTTACAGACATTTTATACTTTTGGTATTTAAAAATAGGATATAAAAATAATTGTCATAGTTACTTACTTGATCTTTAGTAAATCAGATGTTTGTATATTTTTTTTCCGGTCTCAACTATAACTCTAGCAATCTTAATGGAAGCTTAAATACTGTACCTACTAATTATAAAGCTTAAAATATAATACACATTTTCTATATTTTTTTATGTATTTACTAATTTAAAAATTGAAAAAAAAAAATATGGCTTTGGTGTAAATAATACTTATAAACTCGTTTGAGTTTTCCGTGCACTAGTGCTATATCAGTTACACTGCAGTAGTTAATTTTATATTTACGAAGACGATATATTTTTACCGGTAAACAAAAGGGTCCTCGCAGGATTCATAGAAAAATCCATTCAGATGAAGTCGCAGGCTAAGCAGTCGAAGCTAGAAATTGAAAAGTTAGAAAATTTTGGAAGAAGATCTTATCAAATGACAACTATAGCATTATTCTGTACTTTTTGTGAAATTTCCAGGTACGTACTTATGTGTTACATAACCGATGCAGTCTGAATCTTAAATAAAATTAAATATTGCCAAGTAAACTATTGCGCAAGATATGGGTATACACACTAGAGTACTAGACCCTAGTAAGTCCCCTTTTGTTTTAAACCTGTGCGCAACATGGCTTCTTTTTCCCCACACGCAGATTCCATTGTTCAGAGCTACTTAAAAACTAATCCAACCTAGTGCCACTAAACAAGTGCACTACAAGCCTGACATTCTCTCATTGGTTGTTGAGACTGCTGAGGGCTCCCTTGCTCACATCACACATTGTTCTACATGACTAGAGACTCCCTAGCCTTTATAATAGATCCCTGTTCATTCCTTTATGGCGCACGCCGCGCCGCCATGATTGTATTTGCTAACCTAACAGAAAATTCTAGAGTAGGTACTGTAGGCAGTGTTCTTTGAAACGGTTTTAATATTAAGTTCCTTTGAATCCAGATGTTAGAAGTAATTTTTCATTATGTCTCAGTAAAATAATAATATGTATGCCTAATATTATGTGTTTAATAAAGGTTTATAGCTCGTTCACAGAGGCTGCGTAAGCGTAGACGTAGCGCGTACCATTGCGTTGTAATGTATGGAACTGTATGAAACATGGCATACCGCTTGCGTGGCGTGAACGTTCACGTAGACGTAATGCGTGCAGTTACATCTACGGGTTCACGCGCGTCACTACGCACGTGTCACGTGTACGTGCTGCATACGAAATTGGTGTGAATCAGCCTATATTAATTTTTATTTACAACTCTGTTGGTTTGTTACGTTTTCGCATCCACTGAGTTAAATTCAGCCAATCACAGCAATTGACACTGTAAAAGTATAATAATATTACATGGTATGTACCTACTTTACTTCCTATACTTACTATATAATATTATACTTTCGTATTCGACCAGCAGAATAAAATCGAAAAGAGAATTCGTGCCCTGAAATAAAAATACATGTATGTATTTAAGAAATGAGAGGCGCAAAATATATAAACTGACACATGTCGATTCACATTAAACGACATTGTATGTAAATAAATAAATAAATACCCGACCACCAATTTCCGTAAAACGATACGAGGCTATTTACAACAGGGGCTTAAAACCGCAAAAGTTTCATAGCTGTCTGTAAAAATACCAGACAAGAATACAATTTTCTTTACAAAAAACATTTTTTATTGTAAACTCACCTTTATATTAAAGTCATAAGAGTATGTATAAAGTTAATTGTAATTTACCTCGTGCGTCTTGCATCGGCTGCCATTTTTGTTAATTGATATCCAGGCTCCATGACTGCAACTTGATATGACTTTGAAAGGGTTGACGCTGCTATTCTTCGCTTTCTGACCAATCAGAGAGCTTTGTGTCGTGTTATTCGACCCTTATTCTTTTGTTTCTAGTGCGTATGTGTATATTATGTATAAGTATAGAGCTAATTTATAACAAAGAAACTTTTGTTATAGAATGCAGCTGCAGCTAAGCTTTAGACAATGAAACTAATAACATACCTAAGCAAAGTTCTATATTGTGAAAGGAATCTGGGCTGAGTTATTTTTCTAAAACTATTTTTCTAAATGAATAAAAGTTCAGCTCAAATATTTGAATCTAGAAAGCTTAAATGTTGCACATGTCCTTTAAAATGTAGACCAGATTAGTAGATATCTAAGGCCGGATTTTTCGAAATTCCCCCGAGAGCAAAGCCGTGTTCAGTTGCTAGCAATTTAAATAAAACAAGCCAGAAATTCGAACTCTATAAAAATATACTAATTATTCCATTAGTATGCTCTTTTTTCAAATCGTCAAAAACGTTACAAAGAGACTAAGTAAATATAAAATGAATAATAAACCTTGAATTTCTTATTTACTTCAGCTTGAATTATTATTTCTTATTTACGTCAGCATGAAATATTTTAATTAATCAATTCTGAAATATTGTGAACACAATTATTCACTTTTGTCGCGACACTAATTGCCTATTTACTTACGAAAAACAAGACCGAATCTGTATCGGGTTTATGTCAGTGGAGTATCTCTGTAAATATCTTATGATAAATCTTGAAGCAGTAAGTTAAACAGGTACCTGATTTGCCAATCGTCCTTGCTGTACGCTGGTAAAACAACTATCGCTCTTAGCAAAAAGGATACCTTATTCCGGGTTTGTTTGAGTAGCTTTACTTCTAGACAAGGAGTGAAAGGACATTGGCAAATACATTAGCGTCTTATTCCGTAGATCGAGACTTAGATTAGTCTCTCTATTATCCAATCCATATGCGCCCTCTGCTGAATATTATTATAGACCTTTTCAAAAGCGTGTCACCAAACACGGTCCTCCACCTTGCTTATCCATCAGCTTTCCGCTACCTTCTTCAGGTCATCGTTTAGCAGGCTTACTCTGCGCTGACCAGTAGACAGTCTCCACTTCAGAACACGTCTGCCCCATCGGCCGTCGGTTCTGCAACATACATGGACTTCCCACTGCCCACTTCCCACTTCTCACTTCCATATTCTGCTTAGAAACTTATCACACATAGTTTTAAAACGTCACATTACAGCTATGTACCTACTATGTATAAGACCCCACACCTCGTACTCGCTTCGAGATTTTTTTCGTTACAGGGCCTGAAATAAAAATACCTAACCTTACTCAAAACTTTTGTCATCCTTACTCCCGGCAAAATCTTCAGTGTCTGAAAGCTTGTAGTCTCCATCTCAATTATTAAAAACCGGTAAAATACGAGTCGGACTCGCAAACAAAGGGTTCCGTACCATCGCACAATAACATTTTTTAATAAAAAAAAATTGTGATGTTACCTCAAATTCATGGTTTTCAGATTTTTTTACTTGTGCTGTATAAGACATTGCTACCTGCCAAATTTCATGATTCTAGGTTAACGGAATGTATCCTATTCTGATTCCCTCACGGGTCGTAACAGACACGACAGATAGCCTTCGAAGTGATCCTATCATCATCATGATCAACCCATCGCCAGCTCACTACAGAGCACGAGTCTCCTCTCAGAGTGAGAAGGGTGAAGTGACCCTATAAGGGTTCGTTTTTTCCTTTTGAAGTAGGTACGGATCACTAAGAATGACGAAATTATATTAATTCACTTACTGTGATAAAATATTCAGCTGAAACCAATCATGATTACCTAATCAATGAAACCATCGTAGCAATTCGACTACGCCACTTGCCACATTCATTTAATCCATTGCTTATAGCTTGTGCCTTAGATACTCGCTATCTACGAGTAGTGTCTAGGTTTACAACTTACCTTGACTCGGTATCTATACAACATACCTTTGTGCTTAGTTTAGGACGCGTTATAACGTAATACATCAATTGATTGCTAATCTAAAAAAAGATTGTAAAGCAACGTTGCTACGCGGTCACCACTCAAGGACTTTCCGGCTCCAACGGCCATCGCCTCTACGACAGGCATGGCCTGCCCACTGCCTGTAGTGTGGGACGCCCTCCAGCACGATGGACGTGCTGGACGATATAAAGCGGCTCGCGGGAAGTGGCTGGATGAGGAAGGCTGAGGACCGGGTGTGGTGGCGCTTTTTAGGGAAGACCTATGTCCAGCAGTGGAAGTCCACAGGCTGATGATGATGATGATGATGATGAAAGCAACGTTGACTCCAGGCGTTGACTGGATGGGAGACAGACTTTGGAGGTCCTTTAGCGTTTTCGTTTCCTCCGTGCCTTGAAGAGCACATCCTTAAGCCGTCCGTGTTTGTCCCATTATTATCACTAACATCAGATACTATGATTTATTGTAAATTAACCTAAGAATCGAAATTTTGCTCTCTTATTAATAAATCAATCATATCTATAATAATAATTAATCTAACGAGAGATAAATTTATCCTTAGTCGTACTTAGTCGAATTTAAGTGGAGGGATCTGGGAACCAAGAGAACTCCTAACATTACATATTAATTGGTTTAAAGAATTTATGACCCTAAGATATAACGAATACAACTATAATAAAGAACTAAGAAGATACAAGTTATAGGTACTACAACTTTATACCTTATATACAATGATATTGTTCATATATTCCCAACAACATAGACTAAACTTATAAAGGAACAGTGAGCCGGATGTGTAATAATATAGTACATTTTATTTCCCCTAGTGCCGCATCGACGTTCAGGTAAAGCCGGAATTACCATGAACATGGGCCTAGTTCATTTAGAGAAGACGGGAGCAAACATGGAGTTTAAATTATCTTTTCCTCTAGATATGCCATCAGTTTTATTAAATGGAATATGAGAATAAGAAGTTTTTTCACTAAACAAGCTTCAA
Source organism: Maniola jurtina (assembly GCF_905333055.1). Taxonomy (NCBI): domain Eukaryota; kingdom Metazoa; phylum Arthropoda; class Insecta; order Lepidoptera; family Nymphalidae; genus Maniola; species Maniola jurtina. The sequence goes on from NC_060044.1 coordinate 5,948,025, forward strand.
TAATCTAGGTCAGGTATTTATATCTGAAGATAGGTAGACATATAGCTATCATACATTTGTATTCTTTAAAGTTCAGGAGAGGTCCATCTTAACTTGGATCTGCCATTGTTACACTGTTGAATCTGTTAGGTAATATTACCTTTTTTAGAAGCCCTTATTTTATTTATGGTGTCTAAATATAGTCAAACTACTTGTGAAGGTAATCATTGAAAAAATTGTAACGAGCAGGGTTTAACCTTCAAATACTGAAAGAGGTTACTGTACATCTTTAATGATTTAAATAGACGTAGCTAATGCATTTTATCCATACAGAAAACCTTACTAGCTGATGCCCACGTTTTCGTTCACGTTGATTTAGGTTTTTGTAAATCCCGAGCTTCCTATTGGCTTTGCCGCAGTCGGGTAAAAATGAAACTTTCCCGGAAGTTCTAGGAATTTTGTAAGTCTAGTTTGGCTAGCACATCCAGCGATGTTATCTAACTTTTATCTACAGAAATGTGGTCTCGCCTTGGGACTTGTCCCGACGCCGTAATTACGGGTATACACCCTCCCCGCAAATAGAAACAAAACCGCACATTCGCATATGTAAATAGAGGGGATCACGGCCGAATTGCGGTAGGCAGAGAGCTCATAGCAAAAACTTATACTGAATATATTATTATGGCCCTGCCAAAGAGAAACGTACTCTTTTTATTCTATTACATATTACATACTAGCTGATGCCCGTGATTTCGCATAGATTTAGATTTTTTTTATCCCGCGGGACCTCTTTGATTTTCTGGTATGAAAATTATTATCAAGCTTGCAAGTCTGCAAAAAATATGTTGATACGTTGCTCCGTTGCGACGTGATTGAAGGACTAACCAAAAACAGACTCGCGCACCGAAGGTTCTGTACTCGGGTATTTTTTTGACATTTTGCACGATAAATCAAAATTAAATAAAAAGCATATTAATAAATAAATAATAAATGCATAAAAATAAATAAAAATCTGCTTAAGAATGTACAGGTGAAGCCATTTCATATGATACCCCACTTGGTATAGTTATCTTACTTTGAAAATTGAAAATACCTATTTGTTCATGAACACATTTTTTTTTTTGTAATATAACCACAAATTCACGATTTTCACAAAAAAGTTACTTCTTTTTTTTAATCTTAATTTTTATGGGACTTTTGTAAAGTTACTTCTTAGGCTGGCCAGAAATATGCTAAGTTCGATGAGCTATTAAAATGAAGAAGCGATAGTGTTTGTGAGTTTCACTTTCACCCATAGACTTCGCTTCACAACGTTGCATATCTCTTGTGCAAAAACAGCATTAGGTTGTGTGATTTTCACAGCCAAGTTATGTTTGTATAGATGTCGCTGGTATATTGTCAAATTACTGGATATTACAATTTCACTAGTGATATTATAATTAAACGTTAGATTGTCAATCGACTTCATTTCTCACAATTTTTCAGCTAGGTGGACTCTCCAACTACAATATTTGCACGAGCAAAAATAATGAAAGTGTTGTGTGTTATTGGATGGAATGTCTTGGGCCTATTTGCAATACAAACATATTTGGATATTATTATTTGTGGATATTATGTCTATACTCATCTCCCCTATGAAAAGCAATAAATAGTATGTACTTAGCTAGTGTAATATCATATTTTAGTTTTTTTTTTTATGAAACGTTATACTAAATTGCTTCTGGCTCCGTTTAAATTAAAAATGTTTTTGTTTTGCAATGACCTTTTTTCTATACTTAGATAATTGTAATTTTTAATACAAATGGATTTTTTCTTCAGGATGATTTGCACAGTATTTTGATTTAATTGGTTTTAATTGGTTTGACTTTAATTTTAAAAGATGGGATGATTTAATTTATTCTTATCGTTATAAAAACATACAATTTTAAATAAAAATATGATAGCTATACTTATCTTAAGTAACTCATTTTTTTTGTATATTTCGTTTTCAAATACCTAACATATTTTACTATGGCAGTAATGTAGCCATGTGATAGATATTTAGATAAATAATATAAAAGATAAAATAAAAGATTTTATTTAATTACTATCTGAAAGCTATGTATGTATAGGAAAACTTTGCTCTCACGGTTACATAAAACGAACAATCTGAAAAGACGACAAGAAGTCCCTTTTAGTCCTAAATTCATTGCGATTTTAATACAAAGAAAGCTTTCACGTTCCTTGTGTTTACTTAACGGCAACCTGGCGCGATGTGGTCGCCGAGGAATCCGTAATCAGTATAGAAGTATATACAATAAGGTGTTCGTTTTGTATAATCTAGACTGGCGTTTAAATTATTTATTTTGTAACTTTTAGGTTAAAATATATAGAATAATGCAAGACGGGCTATAAATGTATCCTATGATAATAATGCTAGTAAAATATCATATAATAATGATCGTATCATATAATATTGTATGTTCTCATGTAAGTGAATTCTTAATTCATATTAAGAATAAAGTTTATTTAATCGTAACCGTATCTACGTAAAAGAAACTACTTAAAATGCTAACTTAAAGTTGGTCAACCTTTAAAATGTTTTATTTAGGTATCAAATGTGTTTAACAAGGTATCCAACTAATATTTTAAATGCTAAAGTGTGTTAGCGTACTGATTAATCGTTCAATTACGCTGCAACGGAGCAACGGATAGACTTGATTTTTTGCTTGGATATACTTAATGATGTGGAAAGTGGCAAAGGCTACTTTTTATCCCGAAAAATTAAAAAGTTGCTATAGGATTCTTAAGAACCTAAATATACTGGACGAAGTCGTGGGCAAAGTAGTTGATGAATTTTCGTCATTAAATTTTATCATATCCAATTTACATAATACTTTATTTCATTTTCACACATTTCATGAACGCTGTCCATGACTCCGTAGAATGCCACAACTATAAATTTTGCCGGTAACTGAATTTATCAACTCAAAAGCCGTCAAGCGCTAACAAACGCCCGTTTGCATCGTCTAACTAACTCCTCTACATTTTAATATTTAACAAGGGACTACAAATTATTTATTCATACTATAGGAAAATCACAGAAATTAGAATAGGTATAGAAACGGCAAAGGACTATGAGATTGTGACCGCATACATATTTTGTAAAACATCATTGTGAGTTATTGTAAAATCCGTTTTATATTTATGTAAAAACTAACTTTTGAGTTTAATTTTCGTGTCTTTGGATGCTAAAGACTAGAATTTATTTCTGTTAGAGTGAGTTACTCAAAATAGCATGTTTTCTCAGTATTAAAGCATAGAACGCCAGAAGGATCTCTTGCTACGACGCAATAAAGTGCAATTCACCTCGCACAGCGCAGTTCTATCTATTGCGTAAGCACTTATCTCTTATCTTTCTCTCTATTCCACTCCGCCACTCTCTTTATATCATTTTCTCTCTATGAGGAGAAATAGAAATACAAAGATTTTTTTATTCAAATAATCTTTTACAAGTACTTTCGGATCGTCAAATGCATCTATTACTGGTTCACAAAGCCTTTCCTACTGAGAAAAACCAGCAAGAAACTCGGTGGTTGTTCTTTTCAAAGATTCAAGAGATATAAGAATTATGCGAGAGCTGTCGGAGGTACGGCTCGCCACGCCGCGCCGCGCCATATTTTTCACAGCATTTCTATTAAGTATTATTTAGAATTCTGTGGACAAAACAAACAGCCCGCAGTGTTGTAAACTAACCACAGCAAACTAAACAAAATAACCGATGAACCGGCAATAATTTCAACTAGTTATACTACTTCATTAATAAACAATATCAGCCGCTTACCTAAACGTCGGTTGGAAGTCAAACAACGCAAAACGCTGGAGTGAAAACTAATATTTACACTGAAATTCGTTCCGATTCATTTAAAATAAAGTTTGATTTTTGACCTTTGTACAAATAGGCTTTCAATGTTTGCAGGTGAATTGAATATTTCAAATGCATTTTACGTTTGATAATGCTTTGTATTTTATGTTAGATAGTACTGAAAATCAGGCCATTTTTACTTTCAATGTATCGAATACTACTGATCGAATTTTATGCAATGTAGTAATTATAATGTTTCCTTGTATTAGTATACCTACCATGTTAGGGCTAACGCATATACACGCATCAGTTACCCACGATTTTATCAATTTTTTGCATGCTAGAAGCAACGATTGAACAGCTGTAAACTCAGTAAATATGATCTGTATTGGATGTTACACAGCTACAGTCACTGAACTAAATTACAACCCATAGAAAGGCGTCTGTAAGCAAAAACGCGTATTACGAGTATGATGCTCTTAAAATTATTAGGTAGGTACCTACTAGCCGATGCCCGCGACTTAGGTTTTTCGAAATCCCAGGGAAACTCTTATCCCAGGATAAAAAGTAGCCTATGTGCTCCAGGATATTATCTATCTCCATTCCAAATTTCAGCCAAATCCGTCCAGTATTTTTTGCGTGAAGGAGTAACAGACATACACACACACACACATACACAAAAACTTTCGCCTTTATAATATTAGTGTGATGAACTAGACAACAAGTTGTAAGCAAAAACAAATTGCAACCAGAGTTGAACTACCAGCAGAGTTGTTGGCGACAATATGTTTCAGGCACATATTCTTATCTCAATCACAGCGATTTGGTAAGTATGTAGATATCTGTCAACGCTAACGAACTAGTCGCCAAAACACAAAGCAGCCGTCAGAGCAATCAAAAGGATAAAGGCAAACTAAAGGCTTAATTTCAGTGCCAAAATCGACCGTATTTAGTGACCCGTTCTTTGACTACCAGTAGAGTCGTTAGCGACAATACGTTTTACTACGCACATATTGTTCTTAATGCTAGTTGTAGCGATTTAGTGAGGATCTGTCTACACTTAAAATAAACACGTCATTTCATTTCATTTATTTGCATAGATTGAGGAGAACAATAGATGTTATGCTTATGGATACACTAACTACAATCTGCCATGGAGTGGTATGCAAAATCTTCTTATAATATATTATAATAACTTCTTAAAAGTCATCAAAACGCGAAATAGTTCGTAGAGCAATCTTTAAAAAAGCTTAACTTCAGTACCACGATCGACCGTATTTAGTCAAAAAATGCCGTGAGGCATGGATGCAATCGCAAAATCGCAAATCATAGATGCCAGGGTTTGTGTGTGTGTGTGTGGGACTTTATCACATGTAACATGCATTATTATATGCATGTTGTATCATGCAAATTAGTCTACAGCCCAAGAAACCTCGACAATAAACCATAAACATAACCCATGATATATTTTATTAAGTAAACAACGAAACCGCGGTGTTCTTCGCCCCAAAAAATACACAGACCATAAATAAGATCATAACAAACATTTGGACAACCCTATATCGAGCCAGTCACGTGCGAGTTAAATGATCTGAAACGGGAAGCAATAAACCTACAGTTTTGTCGTTTATCAATTTACGATCAGATAATATCCTTGCACTAAAACCTTAACGTGAGAAAGTAATAGTGAGCTAGTTACTTATTGAAGTAAAATATAGATTAAATACAAAGCAGAGTAAACGCTACTTAGAGGAAACATCAACTAAAGGCCGATTCATACCAAGCACGTACACGTGACACGTGCGTAGTGACGCACCTAAACCCCTATCACACAAGGTTACGTTTATGTCCACGCCTTACGCAAGTGGTGTGCCATGTTTCATACAGTTCCATACATTACAACGCAATGGTACGCGCTACGTCTACGCTTACGCAACCTGTGTGAACGAGCTATAAAACAGAGTAAAAGCGGTAGAGGTAGAGTAGAGACATCATCATTATCATCGTTAGCCTGTCTTCGTCCACAGCTGGACATCATCGGCCGTACCTAATGAACTGTCGTTCAATAGGGACGGCCGATGATGTCCAGCTGTGATGGCGATGATGATGAAGCTGGATGAGGAAAGCTGAGGATATGGTGTCCCATATCCTCAGCTTTCCTCATCCAACTACTTACCGCCACTCTCTTTGTATCATCGGCCCATCGTGCTGGAGGGCGCCAAACACTACACTTACTTGAACAAGGTCTCCACTCCACTCAAACGGCCATCGCCATTACGACCTGTAGGTATGGCGTGCTCACTGCCACTTTGGCTTACTTATGATTTGAGCTGTCAGTGACTTAAGTGCTCCTGCGAACTGTTGTAAACACAAATTAAATTGACGCGACCCAACAATTACTAAAAGTGTAAATTAAAAATTTATAACACCCCCGACAAGTAAAGGTTACAATAATAACTAGAAAAGAGCTGCTAACTTTCAAACGACTGAACCGATTTTCTTGGATTATAGCTAAGAACATTCTCGATCAAGCCACTTTTCAAACAAAAAAAAACGAAATTAAAATCGGTTCATTAGTTTAGGAGCTACGATGCCACAGACAGATACACACGTCAAACTTATAACACCCTTCTTTTTGGGTCGGAGGTTAAAAAGACTATTAAAAGTACGCAGGTATTAGAAACAATTTCAGTCCTATTTTTATTAAATATCATATTAAGTATATTAGTTAGAAGTTGAGAGAAATCTTTAAATAACAAAGCGTAAAAAAGATTGTATAAATATTGCTACAAAATCTTTTTCATCTCCAATGTTAATAAAAGACGACTAATAAAATTATATTTCAAAGTATTACATTTTCCATCAAAAGAAAATCGCAAATATTTTACCTACGCAATAAAATTAAAATAAAGAATGGCGATTCAGTACAAAGAGAGTAGGCTTAATCGTATTTCTGGCAAAATCCCTAGTCGGATTTCATCCGCTTGTTTTTCTGTATCGAATTTTGCTCGATTTATTAAAGGTTTTTCTTTTGGATCTACTTAAAAATCAATCCGGTCTCGAGGCTCGTTTCAATCAATCACAGTCCGATTGAAAATTCAATCGCAATAAAGATGACTGAAGAAGGATTACGTGACTATATTACGGGATATCTTAAAACAGTTTGAGCGAAATAACCTTTTTTATTATTTTTATTGGGATTCAATTTGTTCACTTTAAATTGATTATAGCGAAGTACGTAGGAAATATTTTAGGAGTATTGGATTGACGAATGAAGATTGATATAGTTATATTATGTATAAGGGTAAACCCGCACTGCGGAATTTCACCGCACGGTTTTCCCGCAGAACTCTTGACAATGGAAATTGATGCAGCCATATGATGCACATTCCTACGTTTAAACATACGGATTACGGGAGAAATTTGCACTGTGAATTTTTATAGTGTGGATTTACTCTTACAAGCCATGATTACATGGATGGGCGTTTAGTATGTCGCTCTGCCGTAAATTTCTGTTGAGCATTGCGTGATTTTTTCCAACAGAATTCGATAATATGTGGAAATTGTATGAAGCTGCACTCACTTAATTTTCATGTGTCACAGAATTCTGCGTGAAAATCACACGGCAAAATTTCGCAGTGTGAACTTACCCTCACAAGTCACACACGCTTTAATACCTACTTGAATTTGTGTATCGGCCTGCCGTACAATTTCTGTCCCGTATTGTGTGTTTAGCTAAAAGTCGTGACTGTCTAGTGGTTAGGACGTCCGCCGCTTATTCGGGAGGTCGGGGATTCGATTCCGGGTACGCACCTCTAACTTTTCGAAGTTACGTGCATCAAGAATATTAATACCACTTGCTTTAATGTTGAAGGAAAACATCGTGCGAAAACCTGCATGCCCGAAAGTTCTACATTATGTTCTCAAAGGCGTGTGAAGTCTGCCAATCCGCACATGGCCAGCGTGGTGGACTATGACCAAACACTTTTCATACTTAGAGTAGAACCGTGCTCTGTAGTGAGCCGGCGATGACTTGATCATGATGATGATTGTATTCAAATTCAAATTCAAAATATTTTTATTCAATTAGACTTTTACAAGTTCTTTCGAATCTATCGAAGTATATTTCAGGCTATAGCTTTTTGATATGATACCGGACTTCTACCGGCTAAAAATCCCTCCTTTTTGCAAGCAATAATGTTCTCGGTCAGGCATATTTTCTCTTACATTCTTTTCCTTTCTTTCAATCATGGCTTCCATATATTTCTGGATTCCTTCCTTGTCTCTTGCAACATTGTGCTTACGAGGCTCTCCACCCCAAACTCGCCTCGCAGCGCATCCACGACTTTTCTTCCTTCCCCCTTAAGGGACACCAGAACAATGTATGTACTGCGTCGTCATCTATTTGGTATGATACCGAGTAGAAGCCAATTAGGACAAGACATAATAGGCCTACAAGACTGCATACCTAGTTGCGCTTCATTTAGAGACAGCTTCTGAATTCTATAAATTGCAATCCATCTTGAACTGGCATCAGTTGCGATTGTAGTCAAAGGTAAACCTGTTAACAACAAAAACATTATCTATGTAGGATCAACAACAAGTAATGGTGTACATTGAACTTAGAAAATATCCTATGAAAGAGGCTATGAAGTAAAACATTTTACGAAAAGATGAAATCAATATTTTTATATATAATTGCCGAGGCAAGAGTTATGACTGTGCGAAGTTTTTATCAGTTCGTCTTCATTCTCATATTTTCTACGTCATTTTTATCGGATTAATGTGCATACGCTTCAAAGATTTCTCAGTTAGTACCTATCTAGCTGCTCTGGTTATTTTGGTGACATTATTGTTTACTAACAGATGTCTACGATTTTGTACACGTGGATTTAGGTTTTTGAAAATTCCGTAGGAACTCTTTGATTTCCTTTGATAAAACGTAGCCTATAGGTCTTTAATATATCCATACAAAAAATACGTCACCGCACTGCGGCGTGATTGACAAGTAAACACACTTTCGCATTTGTAAAATTAGTATGATGCATGGCTATAACATACCAGACAACGACCCTCGATATCGCAATCAGAGCAAATCCGCCATTTATACAAAAATCTTACATAATAATTATTATACACAAGTATGAATGTTAGTTATGTTTTGTATAAACTAATAATAAACACGTAAAATGACTTCAAGCACAAGTTTTAAATATCTATTTCCTTAAATCGTAAGTTTATTGGTGTATGAGACCGATACTGAATAAAATGGACAGTTAGAAATAGTCAAATTACTGCTATGTACAAGCATGTGACTATGAATGAATAAATGAATGAATATACTTTTATTTTACACCACAAAATTAGTACAGATCGACTATGTAACCCGATTCGCTGAGAGCCTGCAAAGTTTTTGTTAGGTTTGACAATAGCATTCTTATCATTATCATAGTACTTAACAGGGCTCTCTCCGTCACTTGCTCCATACAAAATTTCATGGACTTTGGTTGCTTAATATTCAAATGAAATTGGAACTACGTTTGTATGAAGCGAGTGACCGACAGACCCCTCTTGAGTTACAAGTCAGGCATAGCATAGTTACGCGTTTTACGAGAAATAAATCTTTGATATATTTAAACTCATAATTCGTAACCATGCTGCGAAATTGGTAGCCTTTCTACAATTTTTCTTCCGTGCAAAGTCGGACGAAAATAATCGCAGTGTAAAGTAGAATGGAAACATACTGAGTACGATACGTATCTACTCGAAAGCGCGTGCAACTCTCTCGTGTAGTGCACACGATAGCCATCTTAGCCCGATATGCAGTTAATAATGTAACGCGATAAATAATGCAGGTGGAATACCACTCAACTCCTACGAATTTCGAGGACGCGCACATGTTGAGACAAGACATTCGTCTCTTCCTTCACACAAAATACACTGGTAGAGCCGAAGCGCAGAGTGTTTCTTGATAATTTCTCAAACGAAGCTTATAATAATTAATAATAATTTACTAGCAGAAGCGCGTGGGAAGCCAGGCGTGCTTTATGTGGCACGCATCCTCCGAGTTTTGTTTTCGTCAAATAGATTCGACTCCACACCATCTGTAGATAGACATCGGTTTTTGGGTGCTTTTCTTGTCAAAGTTGATGCTAATTGCGACCTTTCGAAACTTAGTATTATCATACGAGTAGATTATTACAATTTACCTATTTATTACAATAAGACCGATGGACAAAAGAAGTGAAGTACAGAAATCTTTAAAAGAGACATGATAATAAATCATAATCTCGTAATCTTCAGGTCATAAATCGATTGAAACAACTGACTGTTGCTTTTTTTAAATATTATCCACTCTGTTGCAATTTTTATTGGTTGGAGAATTCGCATTATAACAAAATAGAGATCACGAACACAGTAATTTTATAATATTGTCTCACGACTATTTTGTCTATAGTGCGCACACGCATTTAATTGTTAAGTATTAAACGCAATGCACTTCCTAAACATTAAGTAATGGTTGTATTAGAAATTGAATTAAGATAAATGGCCGTGTGGGTATATTGTTAGGGGCCTTTCTCTGTGGCACTTAGAGTTATGGGGACTTCCTAATATTTATGAATTGATTAAGACATTAATTATGCAAAATATTATTAGTTTAAATAGGTATAGCTATTGCTAGAGGCTTTGATGATGATAAAGTACCTGACAATCAAATAGTAGGTGAGGTCGAAGGTTCCGTCTGACAAGTTATAGTGAGTTGGAATCGCTAAATCTTCTAACTTTTTCCGCAAATGATGTGATCAGCAGAAATAATTACAGCACATCCAATGCTGCTGATTGCTATTTGCTTTCGCGCTTCCTACAGATTTTGCGGGCTGTGGGTATTACTACCGTTTCCGCAGCGCAAATCTCTTTTAGAATTATTTCTGTGCGTTTGGATCCTTTTGAATTCTGTGTTTAGAATGATAAATAACTTTCGATTTACCAAAAAAAAAACACGTCAAAACGGTTAATCAAAGCGAAAATTACAGTCCAGTAGAATTCCTAAAAATTCCAATAATTAAAATAAAAACATCAATTAACATTTTGCTGCAATAAAGCCATATTTTATATCTTCAATCTTCAAAAATGGAAAATTTCTTTTCATGATTTATGTAAGAGCGGGATCTATTGTTTCAGTTCGGAGTCCATTCCCCGATTTGCATATCAAAGCTCTTCAAGGAATGTCTAATAGAAGTTTTTGCATTCGTAACGAACCGCGGGAATCAATGAGAGTTAAATGAAGCGAGTTTGAGTCGCGGAGAGCTCAAACTTAGGGAGTCTAAAATGTGAGTCAGTAACATTTTAAGTAGTCACTGTGGTCTAAAATTCAAGTCAGTAAATTTCATACTGGTAGGGTAGGTATTATTGATATCAGCTGTATCTCTAAATGTCATAAAACAGAGTATCTTAGTTTGTTTGTGTATTGAAACTGACTGACTGACATATCAACTTATCGTTACCGTAAATGTCATCATCAGCTGATGAGTAGGTCACATTATTGTAATAAGAATGAACTGTAAAAACATAGGGTCGGAATTTCGTTCTCTTAGTCTAGTTATATACGGCAGTAGGTATCTGGGAATCCATCGCATTATTACACTAAGAAAACTCCTACCATTATGTGATTAATGAAAAGTGGTCATGACTCTCAGCAATGAGGAAAACGGCGCATATATAGAGAGAGAGTTCAAACACTTGTTTTTCCCATATTTTTATACGCTGCAAAGACATGGACTTTACGACTAGTGGGTAAGAAGAAGATTGATGCTCTGGAGATGTGGTGCTGGAGGTGTATGTTAGCTTATAGACCAAATTTCGTACCAAGCAACGTCTCTATTCTCCAAGAACTCGGCATGAAACAACGACTTTCGGTGTTAGTACAGAGTTGCATATTAAAATTCTATGGACACGTCTCCCGGCGGCATGAGAGTAGCTCCATCGAGCGTCTTGTCGTGCAGGGCAAGGTGGAGGGAACCAGAGTTCGAGGAAGGTCGCCCATGCGATGGACTGGCCAAATTAAGTCTGCTGTGGGCGGTCCCTTGCATGAGTGTACCAGACTGTCGGCTAGCAGGGAGATGTGGCGAATGCTCGTGAGGTATATAACATCTGCCCGCAAAGACGTTGCTTCGTGATGACCACGACAGTTCTGCTAAGAGTGTTATAATGAAGAAAAAGAACAGAGAGAGAGAGAGATGTGAGTAGGTACATACGTGAGATGTAGGTAAGTCCACCCATACCAGGACGAATCATCTAGTTGTATTGACAAAACTTGTAATAAACAGAATAGTTTTAATATTCTTGACTTTTATTTGCCAGATAACAATACACATAAAATAAGTAGCAGGATAATGCACTTATTGGCACAACACAGCGTCGTAATAATTATTTTTGTGAGCGACAATTTACTTTCAATCACAACTGGGTCATTTGGCCGAGATGAATATTCCATTTATGTCTGTAACAGTTTCAAAATATGCTTTTGAAGCCAACTAAAATTTAATAAACACTGAATAATTTAATTTAGTGCACAACTCGTGCGTGGATGATGGCCAATAAAGGCGATTTTATGGTGTTTTTATTATGATGCATAAACGTGAATCACCTATAATGGGCCTAGCGAACGAGAAAAATTATGCCCACCGCTTCGGCAAATATGAAATTGTGCAATTTTAAAATATTTCATACTGACTTTTGCTTGCGGCTTGACACGCAAATGCAAATTTAATTTAGTGCAAATTTTTAACTAGTGATGTAGTTAAAGATTCTCTCTGGGTAGAGTTTGTATTAGACATAAATAATACTAGAAACCTGTTGAAAAATTGAATTGTTCTTATCAATTAACATAATGCTGAATCGGAGACTTATATTTGGTCATCCATGACTCTTTATTTATAAGGATAGATTAATGTAATTGGTGTTAAGGCTCATTAGCGATCAAATTAAAAATTCTTTCTTTCTGTTTTATCGTCAAGAATTGATTAAAGGTTAGATGATTTGACGGTAACATGATAGTAATATCTAATCACAAATACCACAGAAGGGGAACCAAACAACCAGACATTACGTCGGTAAAGCTGTGTATTAACAGTGAGTTGTTATATTGCTAGAGTAGCATTGTCCGAAAGCCGCGATAGCCCAGTGGTTAAGATGTCCACCTCCTGTTGGGCCCGTACATCTAACTTGGTGGGGCTAAGTGCATCACTTGCACCACTTTTTAACTTGCATCACTGTTGTATCACTTGCTTTAACGGTGAAGGAAAACATCGTGAAGAAACCTGCAGCCTGAGAGTCCTCCATAATGTTATCAAAGGTCACTGCCAATTCGCACTTATCCAACGTGGTGAACAATGGCCAAACACTTTGCATTTTAAGAGACCCGTACTCAGTAGCTGGCGATGGCTGATTATGTTGTGACAAAATATAAAGCGATCGGAGTCAAACATTTAACTTGAATACTTATACACATCTCTATAGTCAAAGTCAAAGTCATTTACTTAAATTGGCTACTATAGTACACTTTCTGATTGTCAAACAATGATGTAGTGGTGATAACTTAAAACTAAAGCTACGAGGGTTCCAAACGCGCTCTATCCAGGTCAGATGTAAGTTTCTCTTTTGATCTTTTCATATATATATTTTATAAACATGGCTGTTCCATGGTCTAACTCACTGATTATTATTGTTATTTACTGAGGCTTCCAGCCATGAAGTAGCCAGTTCCCTTATAAGACAGATTTATTCGCCTGCCCTCGGGTCTTCGCCCACGTTTACCTAGAAATGATTTGACAAGACAAGGTTTTAGGAGTAACAAGTCTGTTTACGACTACCGTACAAATAATATTAATTAAGGTGTTGGCAGTTTTACGTCTGCTTCTAGCTGTATATTACAAGCGTAGTATTTCACTTATGAGTATGACAAGATAGTTGTCTTCATTAAAATTTGATGGTAGATATTAGGCACGTTATTCTAAAAGTGCATGTTGCCAGTGATGATATACCTACTTATTGATCCGAGACATTGTCGCTAACTATGAGCCCTCAATCCTCATACGAAAGCTGAGTTACTTAGGGGGCGCTAGATAAAACTATGCTTGGAGTTTCTCTACCTGATCAAATCAGAAATGAGGGTATCTGTAGGAGAACCAGAATAACCGACATAGCTAAACGAGTTGCAAAGGTTGTACAATGCGCAGCACACATAGTTCGAAAATCAATGATATTGTTGGTTCCAAGTTGCTGAAGCCGCTGGATTCAGGCGGCGCAAGACTATACAACATCCCTACAGACCTATGAAAAACAAAGACCTGTCGAAGCAATAAAATTAATCGAAAGTATCTAATAAAAGAAAGGAAATACTACACCATAATACCTTTTAGTAATATCAATTTAAAACCATCAGCGGTAGCTGAGGCTCGATAAATATCGTGGCGCTTCCTTCAAACCTCACGGTAATGGTGGACCGTCATTTGTTTTTATATTCCCTTTATATACGCCGCAAGATATTAGAACAAAGCTGAACATTTCCTGTTATTCGGTTTCAGTACCAACTTATTCTTGTTATGGCTGGGTATACACGTTCGAATACAATTTTTAACCGACTTTTAAAATGAGAAGGTTTTCTTCATTCGACGCTTATGTTTTTTTTGTAAAAATAATTTAATTTTAAAAGCTCTTGTTGAAAACTCATGCTGACCTCCCAACTTAAATTACACTAAATTTCAACAGTTATTCAAGGGGCGGATCAACAAATTCTTGAAAAGCTGGCAATGCATTGACTGGAACTATGGTGCTGCAAATGCTCGTGGGCGGTGGTAATGACTCGCTTATTCGTTATCTCGCTATTTATATATTACTAGTTTATGCTCGCGACTTCTTCCACGTGGACTAAACAAATTTCAAACTTCATTTAATCCATTAGGGGTTGGATTTTCAAAAATTCTTTCTTAGCAGGTGTTTTCGTCATAAAATCTGCATGCCGCACAGATTGCATTGGCTCTGAGGTCAAATAAGAATATCTTCGTGATACGGGACCAAATTATGAAAAGCTATTTCTAAAATCGTATTAGATTTGAAACAATATTATGCGTATAAGTACACAATTTTTTTAAATAGGTATTCAAACAATGCAAACTTTAATGTCGTGCGTTATGATGTAACCTTCCCAAATAATGTTAAGCTCCAATCAATACAACTTACATACCTACTTACGTCTTACGAGTATAAGTCTTAGTAGATAATATCAACAAAGTCATTTTTATAAATATAATCGTACAAGAACTCACAAGGTATAAATTACAAATACTTATCTCCACTTTGAACGAAGATTGTATGGGATTGTATAATTACAAAGTATTAAAAATTATGTCGCAAAATAATAGGTTGTCGTCGCGTGAGTACTGAGCCTTAATATAATATGTCGTGCGTGCGACGTTTAAGCATGCAACACACAGAAATCGGGTGGGGATATTCTATAGGATGTATTAAATCTAAAGCCTAAAACACGTAAAACGGGAACTGTCATCAGGATGGCCTATAATGAACGATTTGTAAAGGTAGCGGTTTACACCACAACAAAGACCCGAGAAAGAGTCACTTGAGAGTTTTTCTCACCGTAAAATAAACTGTACAGAAACCCATAAGACAAAATGTCGGTCGCGCGTATCTATACTAATAAATAAAATTGGAGTGTCTGTCTGTAATTTCGAAATAACTACCTCATATTAAGCTCATATGGTTATATGAACGATACCAACACTGAATCACACGTTTTTAAAATTTTTGTCTGTCTGTCTGTCTGTCTGTTTGAAAAGGCTAATCTTCGGAACGGCTGAACCGATTTTAACGGGATTTTCACATACAAGTAGAGGATTGACCAGGGTGTAACATAGGCTACTTTTTTAACCGACTTTCAAGAAGGGAGTTGTGTTTTTCTACCTATGTACACCGAAATCTCCGAGATTTCTGAACCGATTTCCGTCATTTCTTTTTTAATCGATAGAGGAACTTTGCGACATTGTTTCATAAAGGATTCCAACTCCTCAATCCTGATGCTGCAGGGGATCTGACCAATCCACGCGGGCGAAGCTGCGGGCATCGGCTAGTCTGTCTATACTATAGACAAGAAACCGTATGAAATACTTACTACGTCAACGCAGTATGTCCGATGGCGCGCGATTTCAACTTGTCCTTAGCAGTCTGATGCGTTCTCATTCTTTGAATTTCGGAATTATTATTATAAGAGTCGCGTCGTGTTGATTTCATATAACTTGTATTGATACTAAGTTCAGCGTTGTTATGGTACGGTCTGTTCCAGAATTATATATGCGCATTACTGGCGCATCATTTTTCAAATCTATGGACTAGCGCTTGGCTGCAATCAGACCTGCTAGCAAGTGATGGTGCAGCCTAAAATGGAGCGAAGTTGTCTATTCACTCTTGACTTGATCTTTATCCCAAATTGCTCCCGCCTCGGCTTCTGTGTGATTAGTGCCTAAACCGAAAGTACCATTACTTCCTGTGTTTGTCCCGGGTACAAATAATTCCACTTAGTGCGGTCACCTTTGTATCCCGACAATCATTGGGCACCGGTACACGTAATGCTAATGAATGATAAGGCTTCAAGGAAACCATAAGATGGGTAACGGTTGCCACATTCAGATAATGGGTAGGACTAATAATATCATTTAGGGGCTGATGTACAAAATGGTATAATTGCATGAAACAAAATTTTACATGAGAAGCAAAAAATTGTATGAAAGCTTTTGAAACTTTACTGTAATTGCTACGTCTTGATTGAAATCACGACTATGGACGGCTGTTTTGCTGTGACATGAGTTCATATTTGTATTCACTTGTTTCAATGTTTTTCAATTAAAACATTTTGCACAATAGTTGCCCGAAAATGATGGAACATTTTACTAGCTTCTTTCAAATTGAGAAGGATTTAGTTCAACAGGCTGACCATGTGGATTGGTAGACAATAATTGAGAGTATAAAAATGGTGCCTTTATTCGACAGTAAGCAAATTTTTTACTAAACTATTAATTAAAAGGTCTATTTAACTAAAGTAAAAATAAATAATACTTTTTAACTTCAAAATCGGAATTAATTGCCACTTTATTATCCCTATGACTATAAAGTAGATATGTACTTACCTAACTATTAACCCTTAACCACCCAATGTTGGCCACAGAGACCGCTTGAGTTTCATTAAAATCATGGCATGTAATACATATTTAATAAGAAAAAATTAAAAAATAAATAAAGTTAAAACATTGAAATAAAAACAAAGCCACGAAACAGGTAGCTTCATTATAATTTATAGCACGAAATTTTATTAAACAAATAAAAATAAAAATTTCATCAACCTGAAAACATTAAATCAATTCCGGCAAACGTTATAAAAGTGGGGCCACACACGATCAAAGGAGGAGAATAAATGAACTGCAATAAAAGTTCTGTTTTTAGGAATAGCATTCGATTCCTCTGTTTTCCACCGTTGTGATAATAAATATATCAACGGGGTAATGCGTTCGCCTTGCTGGACGATTCTTAGAACCATCACTTTATTAGATAGTAGGCGGGCATTCAGACCTTTAAATAGATTACTTGGTACTTTATATTGTTAACCTATTTAATATACATAATTTTCCTATCATTATTACTAGCGACCACCCACAGTTTCGCTCGGCAAAAAAATAATAATATTATCTTCTTAATTCTAAGTATGGATTATTCTTTAATTAGATAGGTAACTATTTTTAACCCCCGACCCAAAAAGAGGGGTGTTATAAGTTTGACGTGTGTATCTGTGTATCTGTGTATCTGTCTGTGGCATCGTAGCTCCTAAACTAATGAACCGATTTTAATTTAGTTTTTTTTTGTTTGAAAGGTGGCTTGATAGAGAGTGTGCTTAGATATAATTCAAGAAAATCGGTTCAGCCGTTTGAAAGTTATCATCTCTTTTCTAGTTACTGTAACCTTCACTTGTCGGGGGTGTTATCAATTTTTAATTTACACTTGTCTCTAAAGTATTCTATTTTCTAAAGTTTCAGTATTATTATAATACTAAAACCTTCATCCTATACCTGTAGGTACTGGAATCAGGGCTATTTCGGTAATTTTTTTTTGAGACCGTAACATTTTCGTGTGAATAGGAGTGGTCGTGATTAATTTATGTGGAAAACCTACATTTACATACAACAAAAGAGTCTTTACATGGTCCAGCTATAAATTTTACTTGACGTTTCCACGGGACTTTTTGTCTGTTCGAGAAACGATAGTACCTGCGAATCCGTTTACATTATCTTCGACCGAATTCTCAAATCAATCCGATTTTAAATATTATAGTGTGCAGATACCTATCTACCTTAAGAAAATATTATTTTCTTGAAACTGAAGGTGTCTGAACATTCATTAGCTATTCAATAAAATTCATTGCAAACATATCATAGCTGATGTTATTTATATTTTATCCAAAATCACGTCTGGTATGACCAACGGTGTGTGATATTTATTTTTAATCCATTAAAGGTTTTCTATGAAAAATCATTTTAATATCCCTTAGTGAAGCAGCAATGTAGATCCAATGTCAAATGAGCTGGGTGGCTATCATTCATCGTTGAACAATGAGCTAGCAAATCAGCATGTAGGGTAGTCATTCGCTAATCAGTGATCCTCACTCATTTGACATAGGTTTACCAAGAAATATTATTTTCATATCGCTCATTAGTTATGGTATCAACTTGGGTGGCATGTTTGAGAACGTAATTTTCTGCCCTACAACGATACAACAACACAAATGAAGAAAGTGAATAAAAAATAACAAATTGCAATTTACTCCGATCCGATCTGATTAAATTGAATCGGTTTATACGTAATCCGGTTTAGTCGAGTAGTCGTCTAATTACAATGGAAACAAAGTCGTAGGCGACAGGAAATAAGGTCCACTGTCCCCACCCCCGGGCGCGCTGAGATTAATTCACTGAATAAATAAAAGTCAGCGGATTAGGCCAAAGTCGTTTCCTCCCTCTTAAGCTGACCTCGCGTGCTTTTGTGGAAAAATGCCCTGCACATAAATAAAATCTGTACGAATCAAAGCCTGCCCAATGAATAATTCGGTAAGACTAACGAACTGGCTAATGCTTACTTAGATGTTAATGATAAGCTCTTATCAGGGCTGAACTATAATATTGGGAGTGCTTTAACATTACGAAAAGAAATCTGTGTTACGTTTTGTATAAGGATTTATTAACATGTACGGTCGACGTCGAAAGTCCATACATAGCTTAAAGGCTAAAACCGTGCAGCAAGCAATGCTTTGAATCACTCGCATGCTCACTCACACAAATAAATATTAACTGTCAATAATATTATCAACCTTAAGTAAACTACATAAGGTTCAAACGATTTCAGTTCAATACTTCCATAAAATGTCTACAATATCAACCTTAAGACAATAACCATTAAGTTTAAAATATTTCTATTCCTACTCGACCTATCTACTGACTTTAAGTGATTGTTTATTTCATAACTCTGCGTATACTCACTCTCAGTGTCGTAGTAACATAGTCGGCACACAATGCATTAGCTCCAAATGATCTAGGTTCGAATCTCTTATTGCATTTTGTTAGTTTTTAATAAAATTACTTTTTGTTTATATAATTATTGTTTATTGATATTACAAAAAGAGTAAATAAGAAAAAAACACTTTTTACTAGATAATCGACTTTATTGTAATTTTTTCATTGTTATCTTTTTACATTTGCTAAAAAGTAATAAATAGATAGTATTAGCTATTTTTTTCAATCTATTTTAAAGGTTATAGCTTAAGTAATCGTTTTCATAAAGAAAAGAAAATTGAAGCTAAACCTTACAAAAACTAGTAATCATTCGGCGGCGCTGCTTTTGTTGTCTGTTAATTGTAGTAAGATATATTATTAAAATAATATAAGTTAAGAAAAGAAAATACTTTATGTTCTATGTTTAAAGACTTAAAAAGTAAAATGGATATAACTTTGTAAGTAAATTGTTTTAGTGTTTAATATAACCTCCACTATTTTCAATAACAGCAAGCAAGCGCCACCGCATGGATCAGTCTATATTGAAACAGATATCCGTTCTTCTAATATTCTCCCACAGTTCCATATAGTGAGCCTCTAATTCCTCTGCAGTCCTCTCATTTCGCATATCCCGTCTGGTGATCTTGCTGGCCAGGGAATAATAGTTATGTCTGGGTTTTCATTAAGCCAATCACGCACTATATGTGCTCGATGGACAGGACAGTTATCATGCACAAATAATAGTTGTGGCATATCAACAACTGGATACACACACCACACAGTCGGCAACATGCTGTCACGTAACACTTCCATATAATGTGCAGCTGTGGGGCGCCCTGCAATTGACACTAGTTCACCAGGTGCAGCGGCACTCATCCAACCCCACATATTGACAGATATCCGTCCAGATTCCATGTTTGGGACACCATTTTCATATTGTTCGACCATAGATCTCCGCTGTGAATCATTATATAACGTGGGTGGCCACTTCGCGGTCTAGATGTTAAATTACCTTCTTCTTCGTGGCGCGACACCCAACGCTTTTCGGTGATCCACTAAAAACCAAACAGTGAGATTAATATAACACCAAATAAAACAACACTTTAACCTACTAAGTATCTTGTCTAAATTTTATGGATATTCCTTCGATCACTTATTCGAGTATTCGAGTATTATTTACTCACAAAACTTTATGTAATGCTATGTTTTTGATCACAATTTCTTAACCTAATACACGTTATCTAACAATAAAAACAATACTCACGGTGAAATCAGTTTCATTGCAAGTTTGAAATATATTGTATCCGAGATTATGTATCAACAATACACATTAGCCTGCATTATTCTTGAAGACAAGTAAAATAAAACGTTTTCAAGACTCAAGAAACAACATGAATTAAAATTGTAGCCTTTGCAAGTAACGACTGTCAAAATCTTTTGTCCGTCGGTACTCAGTGACCATATTTTATCTAACTTCGTAACTGCGATTTTTTAAACTACCCACTTAAGCTATTATTAGTCTAAACGTATCACTCAAAAAATAAAAACAGAAAAAAAGCTTACTCGGACCTGAGATTCGAACCAGATACCGACACGTTTGCAGTCCGGGTACCCCCGCGCTGCGCCATTCAACTCTTTACTTTATAATTGAAATTCTTAGATGTTACTCAGCAGAGGCGGCTCGTGAGATTTGTTCATGGGTGTTCACAAAAAAAAAATCTTGCTTACTACTACTAAATACTCACTATGCTATGTTGCTGTCAAGTTCGCACTGCCATCTTGATATGTATCTGCCATTCTTTTGTCACTATTACTTAACTGTCAATGTCAATGAACTTATATTAATTTACCCAATGACCTCTGTGTAGTACGGTTTTACGATTGAATTTGATTTATTACTTTACCTACTGAAATCGCAAACTAATACTGAACTCATAGCCCGATGTCAAATTGATATTTGAAGAACCGTGATTTTTCGGTCAGTGTCATGGAACAGTTATTAATCCAAAACACAACACTACAACACACTAATTAGGTAGGTACCTTTAGGCACCACAAAAAACTACACAATCTATTAATCGTCTTAAAATATATCGATTTTCATCAACGCGTTCATTAAATTCTTTAATAGATTTTCGATAAGCAGAATCGAGCGCCTTACGAATATCTTGCCGCCCGATGGATGCCAATTGCACTTCATTTAACATATGTAATCGAGACTGTGAATGTTTCTTTACTTTAATTGATAGATGCGCTAAATCATCAACACCTGTTTCAGTCCATACAGACTCACCAGTACCGCTGACGCCAGATCCAAACACAAGACACGGGAAACAAAATAATTTGTTGGTATCTTTACAACCGCACAACCACGGTGTTTTAATATATTGTTCAGGTTTAAAAACACGCGTGTAAGTTTTAGTTTTTGCACTACATTTTTGAGTTAGTTGAATTGCAGGCCGTGGTGGCCCCTTGGCCTTTAGTTCGAGGCGTACCTCTAAAGTCTTTTCACAGTTTTTTATAAAAGACACACTGGTTTATTCCATTTTAACAATAAATAACAACAACAACAACAACAAAAAAAAACGCAAATAAACAATTTTTCTTATAATTAAACGCTATCTAGATACTCGTACAGTGATTAAGTAACAGCCGTCTTCGCGCGCAAAGTGACTATGAGGTCAGAGATGACCCTATGCCGGGCGTTTCAGTTTTCACAGATGTTTACATAAAATAGGCAACGCCGCATTATTGACCGTTCGGTATGATCCTTGAGGTTTGTTTTTCTAAACTGCGAACTCTGCGAACTGGCAACGTTGCAGGAGCGGCGCACCACATTCAGCTAATTTCTCGTACAAAATCTTTTGTTTCACGTGTCGGAGCATGCTGAGCTTTCCCTTTCGCACCCCTTGAGTTCAGTATTGTTTCTTGTATGGAGATTTATTTCATAGGAGCGATGTTGCTGGCGCTCCACTCAGTAGTCGGTACAAGTTTGCCCAAGTATTTAAAAAGGTACTAATTATACTCGTATACATTATATTAGTAGGTAAGTAAAAGAATGTGTTACGATAACCAATTAAGTAGAAATAATAAATTGACTTAAAAAAATATTTTGATACTTGTAAAATTTTGTGGGAGTTCACTGCACCAGCGCTCCTTAGAAAGAGCCGCCGGTGTTACTCAGGCTTACAAATTGAATGACTTGTATAATATTACAGTGCAAGTGTGTGCGTGACAGACTGCATGCAAGGTAACTTGTTTACTTATTCTATATGGACTTTTGACGTCGACTGTACATACCTCTGACTTTTGGATATTTTATTGATCTTACATTAGCTAGATTTAATGTAAAAATTACCATCCAATATTACAGCTAATTAAATATAACTAATTCAGGCGAAAAGATATAACGACAGTAAAGCCTATCTGTTCATATAATCCTTTTGAGTTAGAATGTTAGAAAAAAGGTAACATCGTTGTAATTAGAAGTGCAGGCCCCACGAGAGCGCTATTGTACCTAACATGCTTACCTCTATGAAAATCCCGCTTAAAGTTAATATTTTATGTTGTAGTATAAGAGACAGATGTAAATTTCGCAGGTGTGAAATACATAAAAATAAGGTTCTAATAGAGACAAGGTAAGGCGTAGGGTGCGGGCCAACAGAGTCTTGAGTATAACCATTAGATTTGACTGCAGCTATTATAGCTGGTACAGACAGGTCAAGTGAAGACGACCTTCTCGTTCACTCGTTTCCTCACTCGCTCGTCCGCTATCGTTCATTAGTCTTCGCTTGCCCTCATTTCGTTCTATCTGAGTCCCGAAGTTCTGTGAATCGTTGCTTCAAAGTTTCAACTGGTATAGATTATAGAAGCCATGCAGTAGTGGTTCACATAAGCTTACAGATTATTCGTACCATGCAGTGCCAGTTAAAAGGACTTACTTGCAAATTCGTTCTGTAAATAGGCAGTAATATTACTCAGTCAGCATTTCATGAAACTTTTACGTTTTTTGTTGAATATTGTACACAAAATATCTTCTTCCGTACTTAATTAATTTTTAGATTAGACCTATATGTAACGACACGTGTGTTAAAAATATGAATGAACTAACAAGAATAATAATTAATTGTGGTCTTATATTTTTCCGTGCCAGCGTAATATAATATGTAAGTATTCACCACGTCTCTAATCTACCCACAGTCTCTGGGACTATCATATTTTATATGAAATGCACTAAGCACGGTAAGCTTACAATCTCTACCCATGTTACGCAAATCTCCGTTAATATTTACTCATAGCTAATATTTAATGCGTACAGTTCAAAGAGTAAGTGTGTACAACAGGCGATGTGGGATTTAACATTATAATTTATACGCTTTGGAAACTTAATTTTACGGTTACTTAATTAATTATGCTCATCGTTATCATAATCAACCAGCATATCACTGTTTCACTACTGAGCACGGGTTTCCTCTCAGAATGACTCTTACTTAGTATCTAATCCTGTAAAAATGTTTTTGTAGAAAGTATGCAGCCCGTTTTTACTTAACTCCTTATTGGTCTCTTTCGACTGGCTATAGCCCAGGCTCTTTCGTAGAATAAAATTAAAGACTCGAGATCTTTTTATATATAATTCTATCAGGGTCCTTTAGACCCCGAACATCTACAAGGGTTGATAAGGGTTGAGAATGTCACCAACACAATGAAAACACCGTGTCTGTTTCATTCTTTACACAATAATCCTTTTTACGTAACTCCTATCGCGAGCCTTGGTTTTTTACTCATTAGGGAGTAGAGGAGAAGAATACCGGATTAAAAAAAAGTTTTTTAAAAATTCCACAACATCCGACACAGCGACAGCGTCATTAAGTTTTTAGCTTATGGCATGTATGTTGAAACAATGGCGCTCTCATTTTGCACGTTAACTTTTAATTATTCAAAATGTTTTGAATCGTCAGTTGTAAATTGAAATAGGTGTGGCCAAGTTGGCTAAGTAACGATAACACAAATCAATTGATTGGCAACGTTGCGTCGGAGCTTACTGGATGGATGACTGAATTTGGAAATCCAAATCTTGGCCTATTCCTAAAATCTAATAAGTAATATAGCTAAAATCTAACTACTAAAAACTAATACTTATATTATAAATGCGAAAATGTGTCTGGCTGTCTGTCTGCTAGTTTTTCATGGCCCGTCCGTTCAATATATTGTGATGAAATTTGGTACAAAGTTAGCTTACATCCCGGGGACAGATATAGGCTACTTTTGTCCCGGACAATCAAAGAATTCCCACGAGACTTATACCATCCCACAAAACTTATATCCACGTAGATAAAGACGTGACCATCATCACAAATGGCACAAAGATAGCTTGCAATAGGCTACTTATTGACTCGGAAACTTGAAGAGTTCCCATGAGATTCTTAAAAACTTATATCCACGTAGTCGAGTCATCTATTTTCATCGTCTATACAGATAGCTTGTATCCTGGAGAAGAGCATAGGTTACTTTTTTTTATCAAAGAGCCCCCATGGAATTCCTAAGCAAATAAATCCACGCGGACGAAGTCACGGGCATCATGTAATATTAAAATTAATCTAAATGAATAAATTGTTAAACTTAAGTCGTAGGTGGTAAGGTACTCTAGTAAAATAATAATATGTTATAATAGCACCACGTAGTACGACGGAGAAGAGGAGATAGACAACAAAAAAATATTCGCTAAGCGAAGTTTCGCTTATTTATTTATTTTTCTATTAATTTTCGCTCTCAAGCAAGAATGCGATTTCTGATTGAGATTTGGTCAATAAAATAATACCGCAAGCTCTAGTTATTTGTAAAATTTATAGCTACTTTAGCGAGTAGTAAATCAACTTTAAATGAAGTGGCTAGATTTAATAATAAAGCTGATATAATTTTCTCGGAATTAGTAGCAAGCGAAAATTGGCGCACATCAAATGATGTTATTACCGTGCTACATGATAGCGAGTGTAATTCCTATATATTTTAGAGTAGTGAGCGGCAAATTGTTGTGACGTGGTCTGTCGGCACGCAGTCGTATCGCGGTGGTCTAGCCATTGCATTAACACAAATTTCATTAGGGCTTTAGCGATCGCTTGCAAGTTCTAGAAATTTCGTGAAAATTCTTTGGTTTTCCGGGATAAAAGTAGCAGTGTGAATAACGTGAAGTAAATTCATCTCGTCAAATTCAACCCGAGCAAGGCTGAGAGATTATAACATGGGGTTATTCAAGGGGCGGACCAACAAATTCCTGAAAGGCGGCAACGCATTGGCGGTTACTCTGATGCTGCAAATGTTCATGAGCGGCGGTAATCACTTGTCACATCAGGCGACCCACTTGGTCGTTTGCTTGCTATTTTTAGGGTTCCGTACCTAAATATGAATACTGAGCAAAAGCGCACATAACGTCATAATGGTGTTAATCTGTGTCTGGTGGGAGGCTTCGGCCGTGGTTAGTTACCACCCTACCGGCAAAGCCGTGCCGCCAAGCGATTTAGCGTTCCAGTACGATGTCGTGTAGAAACCAAAGGAGTATGGGTTTAATGAAAACTGCCATACCCCTTCCAGGTTAGCCCGCTTCTATCTTAGACTACTTCATCACTTACAACTAGTGTTGTTATGGATATCCATATCCGTAACCGAAACTATCGGATATCCGAAATAAAAGAATATCCGTAACCGTAACTGAACCCGTAATAAAAGTTTTGGATAGTTTCGGATAGGGCGGAGTCTAACTAAATACTACACTCGTACGAATTAACTGTGCACTCCGCTGGAATGCGACACCTTCATCAGTTCACATTTTACAGTTCCTTAAAAAATTAATATCCGTAACCGAAACTATCGGATAATCCGAAATAATTTAATATCCATAACCGTAACCGACACCGATATTATTTTTTACCAATATCCATATCCATATCCGGATCCGAAATTATATATCCATAACATCCCTACTTACAACCGGGTGAGATTGCAGTCAAGGGCGAACTTGCATCTGAAAGCTCGCGCGGCCGCCCAAGAGTAGGTACATATTTTGGTAAATAATGATAATGAAGTGCGAATCAAAAGCGCTACTCGACCTCCCTTTACCTTTAAGATAATTAAATAATATTTGAGATGCTAAGTTCTAGTTCAAATTATAAAGCGAAACATCTCAATTGGTATGCCACTGATATTAATAATATTAGTATAAAAATAACTGACTGTAAAAAGCGACTGACTGACTAACTGATATTAATAATATTAGTATAAAAATTCTTATGAATAAAATGCCTAACTTTTCAAATAAAAAGATAGGTAGGTACACGAAAAGCGTCATGTTACGTAAAAATAAGCAACAATAAAGAAAAGACAAAAATTGTACCTTTCAGGTAAAAGTAAACTAACGAAATGAATTTATTATGTTTACAAAGAAAAATATCATTGTTTGTAAGACAAATCTACGAAGGTTCCATTAAATTAATGTTTCTAGAAAAACTGAAACAAGACCCGAACTTCTTGTAGTAAATGTTAGTATTTCATTACTTAGACGGTAGACCTCGAAACAAGGAGAAGGTATCTAAATACCTACCTATATAACAAGACATAAGGTACCTGGGTACATAACAGGACAGGATACAATAAAATGTCTTCTTTAATTTTAAGATGCATCCACACTCTACATAAGAAACGCGTCTTTTCAAAAAGCGGCTAATTCCAAAAAATGGTGTTTGAGTTATCGCTAAACAATGTGGAAGGTTTAAAAAAATATTTTTGTAAGGAAGAAAGAATAAATTCTACATGAGACCAAGGTTTAGTTAGAGTCAGTTTTAAGTTTTTTCCAAGATACATTATATTTTTATGTTGAACCTAAAAACCTTTTTGAAGAACCAAATCAAGCAAACTTTTTAGACACATACAATTTTTTTGTAATATCTATAAACTAACTTCCTTACTCATAAACTAACTTACTTAGTTTTTGCGGTTAGCTGCTTTTGCAGAAAAAGCACGGTGATTTGCGTTCTTTTGTAATCAGCGAAAATACTCATGTCAGTTGTGTAACATCTTCACAAAATATGTAAGTGGAAAAATATTAACGCGTGCCGTGTACAGCGTTCAACACACAAAATTTTATTGATGTGGACAAAGCTTTGTTGTTTTTAAAAACAAAACTCATTAAATATAAAGACTAAATTATTAACAAGACCGTTTTTAGCGACTAGCTTTCATGTTAAGTAAAAAATTCTACACAAAAAAAAAATATTATCTCAATTCAATTCATCAAACGACATTCATTACTAGGTTTCAAAAGGCAAAAGGAAATATAGAAAAATAGACCTTAGTTTCATATTTATCTTTATTTTAATCTATCCATTCTATCTTATATTTTATTGAAACAAGAAAAAATGATTTTTTTTCGAATATTTTGCTTTATTTAGCACGCTTTACAAAGATTACCCGTAGGCCTAGTTACTATCCAAATTTTAAATGCGAAAGTCCCAACGAAGCAATGCATCAATTTGATTTTTCGCATAAGTTTCGTTAAAGATATAGAGAGTAACATAGGGTACTTTTTATCACGGAAAATCAAAGAGTAGGAACTCTGGAATATTTAAAAAAAAATTTCAAAAGAAAAATAAAACCGACTTCAAAAACCAAAAACACTAAAAAGTAGAAAATAATTTGTGTTTAGCTACACATGTAATGTACCTAGGTATGAAGTCGAGCGAGCATATTAAAACAAAATTAGAAATCCAAGAGTGAAGCTCGCCCGACTTCATACCTAGGTACATTACATGTGTAGCTAAACACAAATTATTTTCTACTTTTTAGTGTTTTTGGTTTTTGAAGTCGGTTTTATTTTTCTTTTGAAAATTTTTTATTTCACAATTTTTAGTGGCCCCACTGTACTATAATATGCTATGCCCAGTTAAAACCCTACTGTTTACTAAGCTATTACAGTGATCGCGAGCAATTTGCTCTTATCCATTGAGGAGTTCTGTTCTCCATCTCCGAAGATATTCATCAGATCTTCACCAAATTTATATGGGACCACCTGCACAGTATACCCTTTCAAACAAAAAAAAATTTTCCAAATCGGTCCAGGGGTCTTTGAGTAATCGGGGAACATACATAAAAAAAAAAAAAAAAAAGATCCCGACGAATTGAGAACCTCCTCCTTTTTTGGAAGTCGGTTAAAAATCTAACTCCACGCGGACGAAGTCGTGGGCGTCAATTAGTTCACTATAAGATACTAACTATGTAGGCTCACTCACTCACTTGTGTATAGTTCCCCACTCCCCAGTAACACAGATTTTTCAATTCAGACAGGTTCGTAGGAGACAGACATACCGATTAAAATATTTACCGATAATTAGTAGGTAGCTACACCTAAACTCTAAAGTGACCAAGAATATTTTTGATAACAAGTGTAAATTAAAAATGTATAACACCCCAATAAAACTTAAAGCTAGCCTTATCTAATTACTATACAAATCATGCCCGCGTGGAATGGTGCCAAGAATACTGGCTGCATTTCCGCGTTGGACAGCCAGGCTGATCCGTTGCGCAAAAAATGAGCACCCCCGACAAGTGAAGGTTACATTTACTAGAAAAGAGCTGATAACTTTCAAACGACTGAACCGATTTTCTTGGATTATATGAGCTAAGAACACTCTCGATCAAGCCACCTTTCAAAAAAAAAACTAAATTAAAATCTATCAATAAAACAAACGTATAGATATCTCTGAGAGTAGATGGTTTTCTTCTTATTTAGCTACAACTACATAAGGATACGATCAAAGAACCGAACCGATCATAAAACGCACGTCGCTCGGTAGACAAGCCTCTTCAATCAATCACAGACTAATCGAAAATTCCGACTCAATAACCGAAGATGGCGATCGAGAGCTTATGTGTCTCATTACTAGATATTACCCGGATCAATACAAGAGCACAAGAATATCCCTATTTCTGTTCGATCAAAGGCAACTCGAATCGAATAAATTAAAGCATCTTAGGGTTTTCACTCACTAGTCAGTAGTTACTAATTCAGTTCTACAACTATTTGGCGCTAACTACCTCTATCATACTATCACAGGACAGATAAATGAATACAATTTTTACGAGCTACAGCTCCTTTTAACTTCAACTTGATGTCCAGTGTCATACTAATTTTGACAGCTTCATAGTGCATAGTAGTAACTAGTTCAATTCTATAACCATTTGACGCTAATTACGTGGAACTCTATGAGGAACTACCACAAGATGGATCATTCCAGACATTTTTTTTTACCGCTTGCAACTCATTTTTGCTTACAGTGTTATAATAATTGTAACATCTTCAAAGAGTGCGTGTCAGTGAATGAGCATACAATTTATTCAGGTACAGATGAACAAGAGTGAGGGAACTCTCGGTTTGACTCTGAATCCACGATATGTCAAATATTAGGTAGGCTATGGTGATGTAAAATTATAGAAAAATAGAGCTACATTAGTACTACCAGCATCAAATAGAATATTAGATGCTTGCCAATGAAGTCGAAACCTTGATGTTTTGTTAGAAGTTCTCTAACTGTCGTGAAGTACCGCAGGTAGTACAGTCGACAATATTTAAAAAAAAAAGATTATTAGCCATGCTAATCATGACTAATACTCCCCTTTCCCCTCCAACTAAGCGTAAAGCTTGTGGCAGGAGTGGGTACGACAATAGTGCAACGGGTGGGGTTTGAACCGCCGACCTTCCGGAATTCAGTCCGCTCCTCAACCGTTGAGCTATCGAGGCTCTAAATTAATGATACAATAAAGCATGTGGAATACGCCTGCTCGAAATAACCATAATAATTTTATCATTTCAAGTGTATCGTCTAGACTTCGTCGTTAAAGTATTTGGTACTTCATGGTGCGCGAGAACCCTTAAGGTGCTCACGCACTCGAACTGCACTGCAGCGGAACTGCGCGTCGCGTCAGCGCCCCGCACGATATTCACTCCAGCCGCGCCGCGCGGTAGTGACGTACGCGCGTCGCAGCTGGAGAGAATATCGTACGGGGCGCTGAGGCGAGGCGCAGTTCCGCTGCAGTGCAGTTTAAGTGCGTGGGCACCTTTAATGTAACGATCGCATTTACAGAACAGGATTGTCTTTCACGATGCGGATTGAAAACTTTATGTTCCATTTCGCGATTGCAAACGTAGAAATATATCGCACTAATCCAATGTTCAAAAGTGCTAAGTAAACATTGTAAACAGGTACTTCTTTATCGCACTCAATACATCTCGTTGGAAAGACTTGGAATGAATGTACCTACCTCCATTTAGGTGTCGTTATTTGCATTGCATTGTGTAATTTACGATTGATTTCTTAATAGCGTTTGAATGCTTCACCTACGCCTATTGCGGATGACCGATAAACAGTAACAAAAAAATACAGATTAACACTTTCACGCAAATAAAAAAAATACATCCATAAGAATCGGTGGATTGTATCCTACATTTCCTGTCTCAGTTGAAGGATATAAGTACCACTAGCCGATGCCCGCGACTTCGCCCGCGCGGATTTTGGTGTTTCGAAATCCCGTGGGGACTCTTTGATTTTCCGGGATAAAAAGTAGCCTATGTGCTAATCCAGGATATTGTCTATCTCCAAAACAAATTTCAGCCAAATCTGTCCAGTAGATCTTGCGTGAAGGAGTAACAAACATCGCATGTGTTTATGTGTGTACACACACACACAAACACATATACACACAAACTTTCGCCTTTATAATATTAGTGTGAAGTGTGATGATACCCTGACGCAACATAATGAATATGAATACTTAATATCTAAAACTCTACAACGATTGTGAAATTAATTAATTGTAGTGCTACAAGCCTATGTATTTTTTAATAAAGTATAAGTATACGAAATCGTGTTTAATATAAATATTAGTAGGGACATACATCTTTCAAAAAAAAAGATTATGTATTTTTACAAAGAATTCATAAGTAGGTAGGTAATTGCAAGCTGCACAAGCACATACATAATATTATGAATATAATAGAGCCAACAAAAAAGAATAAAAATCAAAAATCCTACCTATTTTCTAGTTACGTATCGTATTCCAAAAAGTTAGATAGATAGTCCAAAAAAAGAGTGCTTTAGAAAACAAGAGATTCGTAGATAGATGACAAATAAAATATACGCACACCTCGTATTACTTAAGGTATTAGTAAGAGAAATACGATTCGTATAACGCCCCGTGGATGTTTCTGGAAGATATTCCTCTAATACGAGTAATTCGCGGTATCGAGGGTGCGAGCTGGAAGGAACACGGGGTGACATTTTATTGAATAACGACCCCCGGCGTGCGCGGTTGAGAAAGATAAGCAGCTACCAACTCCTCTACCTTTTGTCCGATACTAGTTTGATTCCCGGGGTTTGTTTGTAAGGGAAATTATAATACAATCCATGATGGTGCCAATTCTGAAGTCTTTCTCTAAATTAACTTTAGATAGAAAGGAGGAGGTCCTTTTAATATTGCTCAAAAAGGACGGAACATGAATTTTACATTTAAAGACTCTTAAATTTTAGTGCACGCTCCAAGCAATAGGCTCGCGACTGCCAGCTAAAGTTATGAGGTTTCATAGCTCTAAATTAAATTTTAAACTGTCAAACCGTGTCTGTCCTTTTCATATTACGTTAGTAAGAAGAGGATGCGAATAGTTCTTTATAATTATAAAATTAAAAATACCATCGGAACTATTTGATTTTCCAGGATAAAAGTAGTCTATGTTTCGTATCCAAGATGCAAGCTATCTCTGTACCAAATAGATGACTCCTGGGCCTTCGTCTACGTTGATTTAGGTTTTTAAAAACCCGTGGGAATTATTTGATTTTCTGGGATAAATAGTAGCATAAGTTTGTATGCAGGATGCAAGCTATTTACCTATGTATCAAACAGATGACTTCTGCGACTTTTTCCACATGGATTTGAGTTGTCGAAATCCCGTGGGAACTTTTTGATTTTCTGAGACAAAAAACAGCATAATAATATCACAGATAACATTTTCGTCCCGCGTAAGCAGGCTACGAGCTGTGTCTTCGTACCCGTCGGAACGTGAAAAGGTAGCAAAAAGACAGACAGTTTTGCGCCTATTATATTGGTATGGATTGTATGAAATTGAAGAAGACTGAATACCAACTGGATCTATCTATGAATAAATTCTAAATTAGGAAAAAAAAAAATTGGATGTCTGTAAAGTCGGTTTACTGACGATAGTTGAACGTGACAACAAAGGCCGATTGTGCTTCTTTGTCGCTCCTTCCGCGCTCTCGCTTGCACTTCAAGCCTTCCATATAAGGCTCATGCGGCGTTACCTCAGAGCGAGGTAACGCCGCATGAGTCATGTTATTTCGTGCGTGCAGCCGGCTCTATCGAATTATAAGACGTTGTCACGTCAAAAATAGATAAGTAGGTCCCTAATTATTTTAGTAAGGCCCAAGAAATTGAACGGACAGCCTATAAATTATAACTTATAACATTAATTTATTCCGGGCCTAAATAATTTTAAATGAGTAATATAGAATACAAAATGGTGGTCACTAGGTGTGTTGGACATTAGTACGTGTCAGGAACAGTTAGTTCGACGCCATTGACCGAAAATGTTTCGTTTATTATTTTGATTAAATGAATATTTAAGAGGGCTCTCTCCGTCACTCGTTTCATACAATCGTAGTTCCAATTTCATTTGAATATTAAGCAACCAAAGTCCATGAAATTTTACAGACATATTCTAGAAACTAATATGTATGTCTGTGGTTTTCCAGATTTCTGTTAAAATATTCGGTTTCAAAGTTACGCGGTCTTAAAAATTTTCATACAAATCTTTGAGCCCCTGTAATTTTAAAACTACATATTTTTAGAAAAATCTAAAACACCACAGACACAGATATTAGTTTCTAGAATATGTCTGCAAAATTTCATGGATTTTGGTTGCTTAATATTCAAATGAAATTGGAACTACGATTGTATGAAACGAGTGGAAACGAGTGACGGAGAGAGCCCTCTTAATGGCTACTTTTGTTATTAATTTGGCGTATTTATAACTGCTATCTATTGATTTATATATTTCTTTTCGGTAATTTTCAACCTGGAATTACATTTAAAATTGTTGTCAATCCGTTTATAAGTTACGAGCTGATGTCCGCGTTGTTTTAAGTTTTTAAAACCTCGTGAGAGCTCATTTGATTTTAAGGAATCGAAATTATAGTGTACTAGCTGCTGCCCGCGACTGCGTTCTGATTTTCCGGGATAAAAAGTAGCTTACGTGCTAATCCAGAGAATAATCTATCTCCATTCTAAATTTCAGCCCAATCCGTCCAGTAGTTTTAGCGTGAAGGAGTAACAAACATACACACACACACACACACACACATACAAACTTTCGCCTTTATAATATTAGTGTGATGTCACTCTTTAGATCTTCATCTAAATAAATCCGGTGTTTGAGGACTAGTCAAATCAGTATCTTTTTATCAAACGTCAAAACACGCGCTTGATGCGAGCTTCTATGAAAATACTGGCATGTGACGTCACAATGATTTGACGTGCACTTTTAGTTTAATCAATAATTTAAAATAATTATGACACTTAAAACTAACAAAGGAAACAAAAAATCCATGTTTTGCGTATTTTAGAAGACTTTCTATCTAAAAATCACTGAGAAATAATTTATTTTTGACACAGGCAAATACCGTATACATGCCTAAAATTACTTCGACCCGTTGCTCCGTTGCGGCATGATTGAATGATAAACCAACAAAAAAACTCATTTTTGCATAGATATTTATATTAATCGGTATAGTTAGTGCTATCGAGTAACATAATACTAACTTTTGATTATGACTAATCCATATGAGCTTTTTTATTCCCGCGAATATCTACAGAGCTATCTTTTCAGAGATAAAAGATCCTACATCCTTGTCTATAAGTTGTGTTAATGTGTAGAAATCGGAGGTATAAAAAAAGAAACATATTCGCGTACTTACGAATTTAAATTAGTTACCTACTAGATTTTAGTTATTAACGCGGTTAATTCACTCAATTTGGTACAAGACATTTTCAATTTCCGACATGATGCATAAAATATTTTTTACTGAACAACTAACTTAATGCCTCCAATAACCTATTCAAATTAGGCATTTCAACGAATTAAGGGATGACTACATCTGAAAGGGCTGACACTCATCAATTTAGACTATTGTCGTACCCACTCCTGGAACATGTTTTACGCTTAGTTGGAGGACAAGATAGATATCTAACTAGTTACGACTTGCGGCTTTGTTCGCGTGAATTTTCTGGTTTTCTACAATAGATCCCAGATATTTGCTGAGTTTGAAGTAAAATCACAGTCATGCGCTACTGTTCCTTAAAAATCATCTCGCGGTTTCGTCGCTTGCATGCTATCCGATATGCTAGAAGTATCTACCTAAGTACCTTTATCTATAGTTCTTTATTTATATTTAGGGTTTTGTACCCGAAAGGTGCCATGGGACGCTATTACTAAGCCTCCGCTATCCGTCCGTCCGTCCGTCCGTCTGTTAGTGGGCTGTATCTAGTGAGTTCAAATTTTCAAAAAACCGCCATGAGATTTAAAAAAAACTAAAAAGCGTTATTTCTTGTACGATTACGAGTCCGACTCGCACTGGATCGATTGTTTCAGCATCTGCATGAAAATTTAAAAAAAAAAAACACTCAGATTTACTATCAACATTAATGCTAGATAGCATTAAATATTCATAGGGCAACAAGTCTCTCTCTCTTTCTCTCTCTTTATCTCTCTTTGTGCGTTCCTCGGTGCTGAGAGTCGTGACTCCTTTCCATGATCACGCCATAATGGTGCATTCCCAGATCCTTCTACATAAGGGGAAAAAGGGACCTATAGAGCTATAATAGTTATTATAAGTACTAGTAATTTTAGAGGTTCAGTGAATACTAATCATAATCATAGCGAGGAAGTGCGCATTAGCATCATTTAAATAATTATAATCTTCCGCTCCGTCGAGTCGACACAAAAGAAGAATTTACATATTTCTTTATGCAAAGTCTATTGTCCCAGAAAATTAGATATTGAGAAAGCTTAATCGTTAAGACTAAATTGCTTTGAAATAAGAATCTTGAGGGTATGCGCAAATCGTGTAATATGAAATGGGTTCTGTATTTTGACGTGAGTTCAAATAAAGCTAATTAATTTAACTTGATTGCTTATTTGATAAATTCGTTTCCTTCCCAAAGGACACCAATTTTATTCAAAGACAGTCAAGTCGTACTTATTATGGTTTTAAGCTCCATTTGTGATGTAAAAACAGTTCGTGTATAAAGAGCTGTCCATTTTGTCACAAAATACAGAATCAAATGAGTAAATTTATTGAGAGATTTATTTTTATAGAAAATCATAAAGAAGATTTTTTATTTATTAACCTATTGCAAAGTAACTGCAAAAGCTTTGCAAGATATTCTTATATTCAACGAAATTTTTATTTTAATAACTTAAGTGCATATTAAAAGGTTTAATTTGAATGGTAAATATGAACCCTAAAATGGATCAATTGCTTTAAAAAAATTAACGAATTTTGTTTTGCTTTTGTATGGGAGTCACAAGTTGATTATGTGATCTAATAAACATTTAAACGTATAACACATTGGAACTAAGTATGTTTTTTCGTTTTATGTTTTATGTTTTTTGTATTTAACTTTAGCGTTATGGCTTGTGATACTCAACTCATCACAATAATTCCATTCTAGAAAAGTGAACCTTTGAAACAAAGATTACTGGAAAACAAACTCAATTAGGGTTGATTTTATAGAGATGAAATCAACCCTAATTGAGAAATAATAAGAATTGAAATGGCATATATTTGAAAATAACATGTTCGTAGAAACTCCCGCTCCTCTATTACACTAATATTAAACAGTCATAAAGCATATTAATGTGGGACAATTTAGACCGAATCAAATTTTATTTATCCGCACCACAATTTCCTCTCGTCAAGCGGCGGCCACCCGGCGGCGTTTAGTATAATGAGAAAACGACGAAATCAACGCGGACTGAATTAGACCTAAGTACTGCAGGGCTTACATGTGACGGATTTTTTAAAAATCATTTATTTTTTAATCAAAAATCCCTACTTAATATAATATATATTCCATTCTATTCCATCAGCCTGTATGTGTGCACAACTGGACATAGGCTTTTCCAAGAGCGCTCCACCAAATACGGTCCTCCGCCTTCCTCATCCACCCGCTCCCCATCATCTTCTCCAGGTCATCGTTACAGCGGGCTGGAGGTCATCTCCCACTGAGCTTACGGGTACGCGGTCTCCACTCCAGATCATGGCTGTCGGTTCTGCGACAGACAGATAATACATATGTCTATAAAATAAATGTGAAAGTGTCTCTGTCTAAGCTAGTAGACAGCTTTTCAAACCCCGTTTAAGCAATTTTGACAGGTACAGCTTGCATTCCGAAAACGGACATATTATGATACTTTTAGTCCCAAAAAATCAAAAAGTTCCCTCAGGATTAAAAAAAAAAACAAAATTTACGCGGATAAAATCGCGGGCATCATCTAGTAATGACATAAAAATGTCTTTGTATGATGTATTTTAGTGTGTATTCCCGTTGAAAGCAAGGCGTATATCAGACTACAGTAAACGGCCAAGCCGTACTTTTTTAACCAAGATGTAGAGTTTGTAGAATCAGAGCTTGTAAGTAGAGTTATTTGTTATTTATTGTTATAAATGTGATATAGTCAAGAGCATTTAAGAGCTTATATACTATAGACTTGGTAGGTCCCATGGCCAGCACAAATCTAAGCTCAGCTAGGGGCTTGGCTCTACTAGAGATCTCATAACTTTTTAACAGTGAAAACATTATGAACTTGTGAGTCTTGGTGGGATGCTTTTGACGTAAAACGACGCCGTGTCGTCCTAATATTTCGTCCGTATAATTTACCTAGGTATGTGTAAAACTGCCCATGTAAATGCGCAAGGTTATAAAGTGTTTGTCTTTTCAGTCTTTTACCCCATTATATTGTAGACAAAATATATTTCAATAAAAACGAAATTGCTTAGTGTATTTATAAAAGATAGTAAAAAATTAACACAAAAAATATTGTTATTAATTAAGAAATTCAAAGCCTAATTAGGGGCAGGCAAAGTTGTAATGAGGCACACTAAAATTGTAAAGGTGCCTTAATTAAACTCAATAACAAGCTATCGGTTGGAAACATACAAAGGTAGGTAATTAATTACTCCCAGTTATTCGTTCTTCATATGTACAATAATGGCTGTTTTACGACATTGATTAATTTGAATGACCCTCCAATTGATAGCACTAATTATACTACACTTAGACGCACCCCTTTTTAATTTGCTTCCTCTGTTAAATCGTCCGTATCTTTAAACTAATAAAACTGCTGTTAGTAAAGTTTACTTCAATTGGGGCGTTTATCTACGAGTAGGTATATCAAAATGGAAGGGAATTAAATAATAAAAATCTTATTATGTTTATGATTAATAATAAAACTCTCAATAAATATTTACTCGTACTAAACGCTCTTTTCATGAAACAAAATATAAATAATTAAGTAACCTAATTATTATATTATTTTCTATCATATACCTATCCAATATCCTTCACTATCCCATGACTGAGCAATGGTCTCATTTCGATTTCTTTATAACTCCCTACTTCGTTTACCTAAATAAACAGTTATACATAATTATAATATATTATTCATTAAGTAGGTAATTCTTTCACGAAAAAATCAATATATTTTTGGGACATGTAAGCCAATGCGAAACCCAACTGCACTTGAAGATGAAACGTTGCGTTAGCGCCACGTACAATTAAAATCATGATCAGTATCTGTTCGTTGAAGTCCACCCTTAAGTTTCAGAATGTCACCCGACATTGAGTTAGAAGACCATAGAATAGCATACCTTATTTATCAACGCGTCGAAAACCACCCTTGTCTAATTATGTCCACCTGTCTGGCGCAATACGAACGCTGTAATCTTATAAGTAAGAGGTCCTAGGTATTGATTTCCAGCTGGGTCAATTTGTAAATTGAATATTCCTAAATTGGCTCTAATATAACAACTCTCTGTCCCCCGACGAAAATAATTGTTGACGGGGTACGACGAACGACACCAAATGTTGAGAGGTTTCTTAAACAATAACGACGCCTCGGAGTAAGCTGGAACTTGGAAACGTTACAGCAATTGTACTGCGCCGGTTAAAATGAGACCGTTTTGTGTTGAAAGCTTGTGCTTTAATTATTTTTGGAAGATGCTTTTTTGTATTAAACGTAAGAGCCATTAAAATTTGTTAAAACGATGTCTTTTTGATTGTTGTAATTTCATTTTTATTGTAACAGTAGCAGCTTCGCTGGGTGAAAATATAAATCCTCTTTATTCACTAACTAAAAAATCCGGCCTTATTCCTTATCTACAGTATAAAGGAAACTATGTAATGTGCAAAATTTTAGGTCCCAGCTAGCAGCATCATCATCAGCCTATGGAAATCTACTATTGAACATAGGCGTCCCCTAATAAGTGCCACCACACCCGGTTCTCAGCTTTTCTCATCCGGTCATTTCTTATATCGTCCACGTCGGCCCCGCGTGCTGAAACGCGTCTCACACTACGCTTATTTATACACGGTTATCTTTTCAGATTCAACCGCCATCACCCCTACCACTTCAGCGTGTTAATGGTTGCTATGTCGGTGACCTTGGTTCTGCTGCGGATCTTCTCATGTCAAATCTATCCCTCAATTAAACTGCTAACAAAGCTTTTTCCATAGCTCGCTGAGCGACATTGAATTTGTGGATGAGATCGTTAATCAGTGTCCAAATAGTGTTAGCCAATCAGAGATCATCCCTATCATAACACTGTTGGTACCAAACTTTGTTCTTAGGCTTGTACTGTAGGTATAAATAAAACTGACATTCTTACCATGCTCGAATGGATAAATTTAAGTGCCTCAAAAAGCATAAAAAGTATTCATCATAGTATAATCTTATCAACGAGCTTTTAGAATAACAATACAAAAAATTAATTGATGCGCCTACGCGTTCATTAATCTTCAACACCGATTTGTCACTGGATGAGTGACATCGAGCAATTAGTGACCACCCAAGAACTAGTAAAAAACTACGATAACGCTACCTGCTATACTTAATCGTAGGAATATTAATAACCTGTGGTATATAAATACCAAGATATCCTTGCAACGTTTATTTCTTGTGAGTTGTTCTTCTTATGAAGTGAGTTGTTCCACACAAACGTGTCAATCGAACTTTCAATGATTTATTTAAATCAAACTGGATATCTTGATTGCAAATCAAATGATGAGAGCTATTCATCATTTCTCAGACCTAGAGATTTTTAAACATATGACTCTAATGTAAAAAAATGTTAGTTCAATGATGAAAAGAGGTCATAAAATCCAAATTGAACAGATTATTTTGATTCTGATCATATTTTTCACAGTCTGAGAAAACTTCAACCCGTTAAAAGCCGCTAAGAGCCTAATCTAGTAACACTGAATAGGAAGCTCAGAGTAATATCTCATCGTTTAATCTTATTCTTTTGTTTTACGCCAAAGAAAAAAGTCCCACAAAGAAACGGAATACAAGATAAACGCTATATCTTAAAAGAAGTCGTACAAACTTTCGAGATTGTGTCAAAGCGGAAAACTAGCGTTACAAAGGGAAAAAAGCTTACAAAAGTACAACGCAAATCCTTTATATCCAGAGCAGATGTTATCTGTAATCGGGAATAATATCCCATGAGCGATTTTCTTAATTTCGTGAGGCGAATCAAGAGATCGATACGCCCCGATCTTTAGTTACCGATAGCGTTATGAGGGGTCTCTCCGTCACTCGCTCCATACAAACGTAGTTCGTCTCTCATTGGTATACTAACCAATCATACTCAATGGAATTTTGTAGAAACGTTCCGGGAACTATGCCTGTAGTTTTTAGAAAGATCTAAAGCACCACAGGCACAGATATTACTTTCTAGAATATGTCTGCAAAATTTCATAGACTTTGGTTGCTTAATATTCAAATGAAATTAGGACTACGATTGTATGGAGTAAGTGACGGAGAGAGCCCTGTTATGGCC
Organism: Maniola jurtina; assembly: GCF_905333055.1. NCBI lineage: Eukaryota > Metazoa > Arthropoda > Insecta > Lepidoptera > Nymphalidae > Maniola > Maniola jurtina. Next base: position 5,988,626 of record NC_060044.1, read on the forward strand.
GACGCCGGCTTGCAAACACCGATCTTTCTTTCGATCACGACCCTGTGTGGTATTCGTGTCTGGATGTCAATTGGCAATAAGCTTTCGAACTTTTCCGAGATGCGAGCTCTCTTTATTGGTCTTCGTATTGTAAATGTCTGATGCGATAAATGCGTGAGCGTCGTAAATAATGCGTTCAACGTCCCTAACGTAAGTACTGATTAAAAAGTAGATCTTGTATTGATTCTTTTTACTACTACATATTTCTATTATTATAGTAATGTGCGTGACTTGAGAATTAATTAATAGAATACATTGTAGCCCCAGATAACGTTTAGAGACGACAGTTCTCCTACATACGCCTCATTTCTGAATTGAACACGTAGTGAAACTCCAAGCATTGCTCTTTCCATCGCCCACTGAGTGACTTTGAGCTTTCTTATGAGACCCATAGTTAGCGACTATATTGTCTCGGATCTACATTATGTAATCACTGTCTACACGCAGTTCGAAAATTTCAAGCCGTGCGAGAAGACATCTCGAAGCTGCTTCGCCATTTTTAACCCCCGACCAAAAAGAGGGGTGTTATAAGTTTGACGTGTGTATCTGTGTATCTGTCTGTGGCATCGTAACTCCTAAACTAATGAACCGATTTTAATTTAGTTTTTTTTGTTTGATAGGTGGCTTGATCGAGAGTGTTCTTAGCTACAATCCAAGAAAATCGGTTCAGCCGTTTGAAAGTTATCAGCTCTTTTCTAGTTACTGTAACCTTCACTTGTCGGGGGTGTTATAAATTTTTAATTTGCACTTGTTCATTAAAAAGTTAATGAATTACTTACAATTTGTGTTCCATTACAGACAATAAGTTTCATTTCGTACTTTTTGAATAGCTACTTGCCTATTATTCTTGTAGAATAAAATGGCCAAAGGCTTTTGGCGTGGGCCGACTGGTTCGACCCTCACAATCGTCAAGGACGAATCAATAACGTGATACAATAAGATTCAATCTAGGATTATAACGATAACTAACGTTCATTACTAAGAAATGCCTTGTCGCTTTAATGTTAAAAAATACATATCATAAAGTCAGGAGTACAGTGCCTACTTAAATGTATTAACATAGCTGAGGAGCAAGTGAGGGCAATGTGGCATCAACAATTTCTTATCTTGTAACGAAGGCTTGGTTATAGTTAATGACCTGGGAAATGACAGGATACTTTTCATCCCGGAAAATCAAAGATGTACCGCAGGATTTAAAAACCTGAAACTACATGGACGAAGCTATGGGCATCAGCTAGTTCATATTATTATTATTATGTTTAATTTATCTTGTGTGTGCACTTAATGTTTTCATACTATAACTTTTTATACATAACTTTTTATTTAACTAGTATAAACTCCATACTTCAAAGCTTACTGCTGTTGTTTATATTTTTCCGTGAGCCTAAGCAAAAACACAGCGAACAGTCGTGCAATTCAAGTGCATGGAAATCCAGTACAAAAAAGACTGGGGAGAGTTGGCCAATCAGCTTTGAGCTTTCTAAGCTTAAGGGGAGGTATAGCACGCGTGACATCCATTGCACTATTTAATTTCAACGGAAAAATCTCGAATTTTTACGCCTAGATTCGAGTATTATAAATAAGATCCAAAAAAAATCTATTAACAAAAACTACTCTTCACTGGTTTCTATTTCCTGCTTCTTCAGACTACCTATCATGGCCAAAATCGTGTGTATCGTTATCGTTGCCAATGAATGTCTAAAAGCTTTATAAAAAACGTATTTCGAATAGATTTTTATACTACACTAGAGGATGCCCGCGACTTCGTCCGCGTGGATTTAGGTTTTTAAAGATCCCGTGGGAACTGTTTGATTTTCCGGGATAAAAAGTTGCCTATGTCAATTACAAGGGCGTAAGCTACCTCGGTAGGTACCAAATTTCATACAAATCGGTTAATCGGATGGGTTTTTGGGAATCCCGTGGGAACTCTTTGATTTTCCGGGATAAAAAGTAGCCGCCCCCGGGATATAAGCTAACCCTGTACCAAATTTTGTCAAAATCGGTTAAACTGCTGGGCCGTGAAAAGGTAGCAGACAGACAGACAGACACACTTTCGCATAATATTATAGTATGGATGAGCCACCTACATATCGTACGTCAGTCCGAGATCCACAAATGCGCGTTCTGTATTGTATGTAGCGTGTACGTTAATAAAACTTTTGTTCAGAATTATCGCGTAAGCTACTTCCTTTTCAAAGAACATGAAAGCGAGAAACAAATTGCAACATGCATTCATACTTTAAACATTTGCTGCGAGCAATTCCCAAACTGAGAATGTACACGACAGTTGACTGCATTTCCATCCGTCTAAGCAAGAATAGAGCAAACAGCCGTGCTATTCCAATGAAATCCTATATAGGTAAAAAGAACTGGGGACAGTCAGCCAATCAGCTTTCAGCTGAAAGTTTATACGAGGATAGAGGGGAAAGGGGGATTAACGCACGTGTCATATCGCAGAGAACTAGCTAACAGTTTTAAATTGAATCCTTGTTTTCTTTGGGACGAATGAAATATATTTTTAGAAAAAGCTGAATTCCTAACTGAAAATTCGCTCTGCACGGTCTATGTATGCCGCTAGTAGCTATGAATGGGTTTTTTAAATTGGATTATATCCAATTTTTTGGTTAGTTTTCTTTCCTGGATATTATTCCGAACTCTGAAAACTGCTCTAATTTTGCAGAAACTTCTTTAAAATATTTAAGTAAATTTTACTATCGTTTGATTAAACCACACATAAACCTACTATGTACATATATCTGGGTAATATTATATAAATGGAAAAGTGTGTGGATCTGTCTGCTACCTTTTAACGACCTATCTGCTTAATTAATTTTGACGAATTTTGTAAAAATATAGATTGCATCTCTACTCGGTGAATGGCATAGACTACATTTTCCCCTTATATCTAAAAAAATCAAAGAGTTCCCATGGAATTTAAAAAACTTAAATACACAGATAGAATCATCTTCATCCACGAGATGAAGTGAGTGTATAATTTATTATAAATACATAGCTAGTAATTATATAGTTTTTAAGTTCAGTTTAATAAACGTAAAAGAAAAAGCCGTTTAGTAAAACTGAACGAAGAAACTTAAGAATCGTGTACACTTACCGAGTGCTTGTCAAAATGCGGTCCCTACTAAAACGACCAGTTTTCTGGAAACTAGTCTTAAAGCTATAAGGTTTATTAAAAAGCATATCAGTTTTTTGCCATTTTCTCTTTTTTCTTAGTTGAAAATTATTTCCAAAGCGATAGTGAAGTCTTGACTCATTGAGCCTTGAGTTGGTCCGCAAGAAGTACTTTAAATATATTTTTCGTTTAATTTTATTGATCGCTTTTACAAAGATCTAGTTATCAGTGTCTATTCAGTATAAACTAGATGATGCTCGTGACTTCATCCTCATGGATTTAAGGCCGATTCACACCAATTGCGTACACGTGACACGTGCGTAGTGACGCGCGTAAACCCCTAACACACCGGGTCACGCATACGTCCACGCTTTACGCAAGCGGTGTGCCATGTTTCAAACAGTTCCATACATTGGTACGCAACGGTATACACTACGTCTACGCTTCGCAATGCTCACGCAACCTGTGTGAACGAGCTATTAGGTTTTTAAAAGCTTTGAGGACTTTTCTTCTGTACCAGTTTTTGTCAAAATCGTTTGATGGACCATAATATAACAGACAAACAGACAGGTACTTCCACATTTATAATATTACAATGGATTCCGCATAAAATGAACTCTAAAGTAGAATACGTTACAGTTACGGACAGTATAAATAAAGTAATCAATACAGCAATTAAAATTAACATTCCGCGGAGCAATTACCATCCCGCGATAAATGTCAATGGCTGACATTGTCAAAGGGGCCGTGCTTAATAATTTCAACTAGTCCGAGAGACAACAGCTAAAAATTACACTTGGGCCGGGCACTCACAAAAATAAAATATACACAACTTACACTGGTGAGTGCTATGGCTGTATTATTTTGAAGGCCTGCAAGCGAATCCCAGCAGGCTGAATTAGGAAAAACGCTGATCTAGTGTAACCGTGGTGATTCGCTAACTCACTGTTCAACGATGGATGATGGCCACCGAGCTAATTTGACATATTTTTTAATCCATTGAAGGTTTTCTATGAATAATCATTGTAGTATCACTCAGTGAAGCAGCAATATAGAGCCAACTAAAAACTCCAATAAAAACTGACCTAGTGGGAGGCTTTAGCCGTGCCTACAGGCAATTTGCTACGGCCAAGCAATTTACCATTATAAGTAGTTATGCATATTCAGAAGTGATATTTATCATTTTAGTATCGTACATTCCCACTAGATAGTTCAACTGCATCTAAATCCTTTTAAGAGTTGAACTGCAGGGCCTAGTATTGTGTAATTTTGTGTAGTCTCATAGGAGATCAAGCCTCCGTCTCTCAGTAGCTGTCATTTTGAAAATGGGGCCACCCGCAGTTATCCTCGGAGCTGCCGTGACAAGCGGAGGATTGTAATTGTGGGGATATACGAGTTACATGCAAACAATGACTAACAGACCATGCACACTGTACAATCCACACTATAATAATAATTATTATAAATGCGAAAGTGTGTCTGTCTGTCTGTCTATCTGCTAGCTTTTCACGACCCAACAGTTTGACCGATTCTGATGTTTAGTACAGAGTTAACTTAGGTACATCCCGAGGGGTACATGCCATAATATTTTTTTTTAAATTCCGATACAAGTTAGCCCTTGAGTGCGATTTCACCTTGTGGTAAATGATGATGCAACCTAAGATGGAAGCGGGCTAACTTGGAAGGGGTACCTATGGCAGATTAATTAAACTCATACCCCTGATCGGTTTCTACGCGGCATCGCACCGGAACCCAAATCGCTTGGCGGCTGTTATATACCGCTAGGGTGGTAATTAGCCACGGCCAAAGTACAAATATTTTCTCAGCAATGAATTCGAGCTTTTGACATAATTTGTATTGGATATCTGTCAAATTTATTTCAAAAAAGTTATTTCGCGATAAAAAAAGTTTTTTTACGGGTGCATGTAATTTAGCCGTGCGTATGACAGGTACTTAGCAGCAGCGTGGATATCTTCTATAATATAAAAATGAATCGCAAAATGTGTTGGTAAGCGCATAACTCAACAACGCCTGGACCAATTTGGCCAAATCTTTTTTTAAAATGTTCGTTGAAGTTCAAGGATGGTTTTTACGGCGAGAAAAATTAGAATTATTGCTGGAAAAACCCTAAAAATAGCCCTTTTCTTTTTCCCATACAAATGATTTCTAACTAAAACGTAGTCAATTTGAGCTTTATTGCTATGGTATAAAGTTCATATTAAATTACAAGCACTCACTGTTGTCTAAGCAATGTAGGTGTGTTCCTAACGTCAACGGTTCTGTTCAGGAGAATTTTTTAAAATACGTAGGCACAAAAACTGCCACATTACAAATCTTTTTGACAGGACGAAGTCTGTCGGGTCAGCTAGTTGTCAATACAAATAAGACGTACTTACTAAAAACTTGATTTACACTAACTGAGATATACTATCAGTAGAACGTAGTTTAATAAAAAGCAAAGCCTCCCATGCTAACGAGGTATTGTCGGTCTCTTGTGCTCCGTCGTCAGCGGTGGGATGGAACTTCGTAAAGTTTTTAGTCGGTAGGAGTCCGACATAACCACCTTGCTCCCACGTGGCCGGTGGTATCCGTGATGGATTTTCCTCACGAGAAAAAAAAGGTTTCCTAGGAAAGCAGTGCCAGCCATAGGGGTTTTGGGAGTGGGCTTGTTTGCCTTTCACTTTAATTAAAAGTTAAAAAAAAAGTTCGTCATTGAAAAAGGAAATTATTTCTGTACACGTTTTAATTTTAATTAAAGTTTTTAAAGTGTGAAACTTAAATAAGTAGGCACCCAGTAAAAACGCGAGTTCGAGATTCTTGTTTCCCCGTTACTCATAATGTTTCACCAACAATGTAACCCTTATAAAACTATTCTCATCATAGAAAGTTTTGTTCGCTCTTAAACCCTCAAAACTTAAAATTACTTTGGAAGTTATCAAATGCCACCGGGTAATGTATTTTGTTGGTTTTACCGCTTTTGGTACCAAATAAAAATATCGCAGATGATTTTGTGTAAGAATTTTGATTTTATTGCAAAGTAGTTTTGATCCTGAGGTCCTCATGAGTTTACTTAGATGCAAAATAATATGTTTGTGGCAATATTTCTAAATAATAAAAATAATGTATTTAGAAGTAATCGATGCGCAAAAAATAAATAGACTCACGAAACATTAGATAATTGTGTGGTTATTGAAATAAAACTATTGCAAATGACCCAGTTACCTTGCTCGCTAATTTATAACGATTATTTTTAGTAGATCAGCTTATCAATTTTAAAAACCTTTATTTTTTAGGGTTTGTCATTCATATTATCAAATCAACAAAACGCTAATAAAAACCTAACAAAAGAAAAAACATAGCATATTACAAACGAAGTAGAGAGCAGATTACGGTTTTTGCGAGATTGGATTGGAATACGAAATGCACTTTAGCTACGAATGTGTTATCATGACATCAGTTTATACCTAGCACTCATTGTGTGTTTTCAATTTTGAAAGAAGTAAAGTTGAACAAGTTTTTGAAGATTGTTATTGCCTTATAAATGTTATGAAATTGTAATAAGTTCATATTTTGTGTTTACGCGCACCACGCAAAAGTGAATCGGTTAAAATCACAGGTTAAAATGAACCATTCGCTGTCATTTAAGTCCACGAGTACGAAAGCATATAAATTCAAAAGTGTTGCCTACATTCGGACGAAGTAACGGGCATCAGCTAGTACCTACTTTTGCTTTTCTTACGGGAGCCACTAGATTACCCTGGGATTTTCACCAGGTACATATATATGTAAGGGAGAAATTAAAGACGTAATGCCGATTTAGAGGCTACTTTAATACTAATCTTATATGCGACGCACCGTCGCCACCGTTACAAAAATGCTTACGTTAAACAAATCTAATCGAGAACGGATGGCCGAGCCATAACTCCTCCATCCCTAAGAGGAAAATTATCGGAGGGATCGTTTTTAGAGTCATTCCGATGATTTTTCTTAAATAATGAACATTTTGGCGATTTCAGCCAGACATAACATAAGAACACAAAAATACTTAAAACTACAAAACCTGATGTCAGGTATCCTAAAATTACACTGAATTTACTGTCCTTTTGATCGTTTAAAACACTTTCAACAACAGCACTATGTTTTAATGAAAAGGCCATGTATTTCACTTCATCTAAACTAATTTCTTCCATATTAACTACACTTGCACCGGATAGAGTCGCGTTTGCTTTTAACTGAGGGAGTGTAATAATTGGAATTCTCTTGATATTATCTGATTCTACAATAGTGCGATGGTGGAGGCGAATTCCATAAATTTCTAGCTCACACGGTTCGTCGATTGTGATCAGGTAAGTGCCAAATACAAGTTGTTTGCTGACCTCATGGCCGCATCGCTTCGTCAATATCGTCCTCAGTCTACTATAGAGGAGCCAGCTATTTGGGTTGATTTGCTGAACCTTAATCTTTTCGATCTGGACCTGATGCTGCTTGCAGGAAATAAGGTCATCTTCGAATTTCATAAGCTGCTCTATACAGGTGAGTTCATAATACAGCGCTCGGTTGTCTGCAGTACACAGGAACTGATTGCCGGTAGAAAATGACTGGCATGGTTTTACAAGCGGTAAGTATTTGATTCCTTTCGCCAAAAGGTAAGGATATTTGGGAATGATAGCTAGGGTTTTATTTTCGGATTCGTGAAAAATGGGTAATGAATATACTTTAAAATAATTATATGTTGAGTTATCAGTTATTGGTATTTCCATTATAAATGTAATCTGATTATTTTTAATAAATGACTTTACACAAATGATTTCCTCAATTTTAAATAAATTGGTTTCCGTTGGTGGGTACACCAAGCTTTCAGAGTTGGAAATTACATTTAAATGATACAATAATTCTGTAGAGTTCACAATTGACTGATGCAAAATAGAGATTTTACTTAACGCTAATGCTGTTTCAATTTCACTCAGTCTAACAAAGATAGTACGAAAACTACTTGTAAATACACTAAATAATCCTGTAAGATAAGTTATGAAAATCCAATTGTTTTGTTTGGCAGCTAAATCTTGGAGTAATGTTTCAACCTTTGTTAAACGGTTATGAAAATGAACAGAGTTCACATTCATTGCTTCAGTTACATTAATAAAACTATCAAACATTTTAGAGACAATTGTCAATTTCTTTGATATAATAATTTGGTTGCGATTTAATTTAGAAGTAAGTTCGTCGTACTTAACTGCGTCATCATGATCCAGGTTACCAGTTATCACTTTTATAATTGAACCCAAAGGATTTATCAAACCTCTCTTAGAACGTTTCTGTGGAACTAATTGTCTATATTTTTCTATAGTTATGTCGCGGGTAAAGTCTGTATGCATTTTAATACTCGCTAGTTCTTGGGAATATGATGCGTTCCAATCGATGATACTGCACATCCGTTGGTAGGTTGTAAGTACGCTATTTAGATCGTTGGACATTTGTTCCAAATTTATAAGCTTAACTATAGTCCAATGGTCGGTTTGCATGTATGCTTGACCTTCCTTGACAGGGAAAATACCTGGGTTTTCTTCAAGATTTTGCAGATGAAGGGCCTGCGACTGCATCGCTACTAGCAGGACACAGCAGAACCTGCGGAGGACGTTTGATGTTTTTAATTGGGGTTTTGGTGACCCTTTCTCCTACTTTTATGGGTAAAATATTTCCCGTAGAACGTCCTAGGACTTTTGCTTTGATATATCTTGGTTTATCTTTACTTTTACGCTTATTAACATCCTTGGCAAAAACAACGTTTCCTTTAGAAAACTCGATATTAGCTTCACCACCTTTCTTTTCCCTAACCCTTTTCTTTATGGCTACCATTTTATCCGTTAGATATTTGTATAATACTCTAGTTCGTTTTGCATGATCTTTAACCATTTTTTGAAAATACTGTTTTTCTAATTCTATGCGGTATGGGCTACTTGTATCAGTGTGTCCAAAAACAACTTCAAATGGAGTAAGTTCAGTAACAGAGTGAATGGAATGATTGTATGCCATAACTGAATAGGTCATCACCGATGCCGCGTCGGTAAATCGCTTTTCATATTTGGCTAATCGGTATATTTCAATTATAGTAGAGTGGAAGCGCTCTATTAAGCCCATTGAATTAGGGTTGTTAGGCGTGCCAATGTGAAGTTCAATTTTGTGTAAGCTTAAAAATTCTTTCATCAATTCATTGTTAAATTCAGTACCGGAATCAGAGCTAATTTTTTTAGGTATGCCATAAAATGAGAAGTACTTCATCAAAGCACGGACCACCTCAGGGGTAGATTTGTTTTGAACTTCAATAGCCTGACCTAGTTTGCTGAATGCGTCAATCAGAGTCAAATAAGTCTTTCCCTCAATGCTAAAAAGATCAATGAATAATTCCTGAAACGGGGCATCTTGGGTTTGTGTTAGCTGTAAAATAGGTTTAATGGGCTTTCTATCATATTTCATTTTCCGACATGCTTCACAACTATTTATAACTGCCGTAACTGATTCTTGCATTCTTTCCCAGTAATAATTTCTACGAAGCCTAACTAAGGTCTCCTTAATGCCACGATGGCATGTTTTTCCCTCATGGTATTTATTTATTATAGCTCTCTGTTCTCCTTCATCTTCAACATATACTACTCGTTCTGTGCATTCATAAAAATTTACCAGGCCTTCTTCAAAAAGCTGTATTATTAAATTACTAAATAGCCTACGATGTGCCTGTTCTTCGAAATAGATGAAGTACTTTATTTTTGGTTTTATATGCTTTATCAAAAACTCCTTTACTAATTCAGGGTTGTCTGTTGGTAAGAAAACTTCTAAGACCTTCTGTTTATCACGTGAGAGATCGCTTACCTGCATTTCGTTTTTAAACCACGAAAAAACTAGAATTTGATTAGGTTTAGTATCTATGGCCTCATTCAAAATCGGTATCCCGGATGACTCTGGATTTATAGCTGAATGGATGGTATCTGTTTTACTAGATTCTGACCGCACCGGGTAATCATTTACATTTTTATCATTAAATTCTATAGAACTAGCGGTCGCTGTTCGACTCAAATCTGATATAGTTACTGTCGATGAATCACTGTGACTTAATTTTTCATCTACGTTTACTATTAATGACGGATTTTCTTTGTCTGAATCTAATACATTAATTTTTATTCTGGATAGAGCATCAGCATTGCTATTTTGTTTACCATTTTTGTATATTAATTCAAAGTCAAAGTCTTGTAAGCGTAACCTCCAGCGGGTTAATTTGCTGCTGGGGTCTTTCAATGATTGGAGCCAAACTAGGGGACGATGATCAGTGTAGATGTAAAATTTGCGACCATACAAATACGGTCTAAAGTGCTTTACAGCCCAAACGATTGCAAGCAATTCCCTTTCGATCACGCTGTAACGCGATTCTGTGTCGCTTAGGGTACGGCTTGCATAAGCTATGGGTTTATCACTTCCAGGTTGTCCTTGTGACAGTACTGCGCCTATAGCTACGTTCGACGCATCGGTTGTAAGTATAAAGGGTTTGTCATAGTCGGGGTATTGTAAAAGGGGGGCGTGCGTCAAAAGTTCCTTACATTGGTTAAATGCGTTGATGTATTCCTGATTTATTATAACTCGATTACGTTTCTTTAAGCAATTCGTTAATGGTTTGGTGATTTTAGCAAAATCTTTAATAAATCGTCGGTAGTACCCTACCAGTCCCAAGAAACTCTTAATCTCAGTCGTTGTTTTAGGTAGTGGATAATTTAGTACGGCATGAATTTTATCGTTATTAGGTTTGAGTCCCTCTTTTGTAATTGTATGTCCAAGGTAGAGAACTTCTTTTCTTAAAAATTCTGATTTGTCAAGTTGAATTTTCATGTTGCTTGCTCTGAGTCTATCAAAAACAGTCCGTAAGTTATATATCATGTCGTCAAGACTATTTCCGTAAATTATAATGTCATCTAAATATACCATGCAGTGTAGTCCTTGTAATCCACGCAAGACGTTATCCATCGTTCTCTGAAATGTGGCTGGGGCGGTTTTAAGCCCAAATGGCATTCTCAGAAATTCGAAATGCCCATTTTGTGTAGAGAAAGCTGTCTTTTGTCTGTCCTTCTCGTCAACTTCTATTTGGTGGTATCCACTAGCTAAGTCAAGCGTAGTGAAATAAGTACTCTTTCCCAACTTATCAAAAAGATCATTTATGTTAGGCAGGGGATATTTATCATCCAAGGTTATGTCGTTAAGTTTTCTATAGTCTATTACCATTCTGTATTTGACCTCTCCTGATGCATCCATCTTTTTGGGCACGAGGTGTACGGGTGCACACCACGGAGAATGGGATTCTTGAATTACGTTTTCATTCAGTAACTTATCGACTTGTCTATTAATTTCATTTTGAACAAATGGGGATTGTCGGTATGGTTTGACATAAATTGGGTCCTCATTCTTAGTCCTGATTTTATGTTTTATCAAGTTAGTAAAGGTTAACGGTATTTTGTCACAGTAAAATATATCCTTATACTCATGACATAATCTGTAAATTTTTTCTCGTTCTTCCTCATTGGTGTGATCAAGTCTAAGTTTGTTCAAATTTTCTGATAACAATTGGTCCACCTCCAATTCACTTATATCACTCACACAATTAACCTCACACTCTACATTTTCATACTTTACTACCTCAAATGGAGCTGTAATTTTAAGGGTCATATTTTTATCAAGTGTGTTTTGAATAACTGTTTTTGCATAACCATTCACACATCTTACTAACGCGGTTGGCATTCTTACACCCTTACAAAATTCAGTAAAATTAAGAATAGCATCACCCGAATATTGATTCGTTGGTAATGATACTTTACATTCAGAGCGCGCTGGTAAATCGAGAATGTACTCGGTATCGTTATATACAATAGGAATTGTCACTGTTTTAGTCTTTAATTCTTTATGTTTCAAATCAATTACCGCTTCTAGCTGCGTTAAGAGATCATTGCCTATCAAACCATCGTACTTTGGGTCTACACTGTACACGTAGAATTTTTGAGATTTGTTGCAATTAAATGTTGGCATTAAGGGAATCTGAATTACTTCGTTATGTGAACTGGATGCATGTGTACTTGTCACAGTGAATGGTTCATGGTAAGTATATGCATAGAAATATGAGTTCGCGATACTGGGGCTCACAAAGGATCTTGTACTTCCCGTATCTATCATGAATTTACCATTAATTTCAGGGATATATATGTAGGGTAACTTTAGTTTCGTGTCACAATTTATCTCTATCCTTTCTCTATTTCCTTCGAGGCTGCTATGCAAAAATTTTCTTCATTATTTTCTTCAAGGTCAGTGGGCTTGCTGTTGGAAACTGGTTCGTCTGTCTGTTCGTTCGCATATTCACATTCTATATTATAGTCCGGGTAACACATTAACTGTGGGTCATAAACATTATCTTGATCGTCATAGTCATAACCATAATAATCGTCATAAGGTAAGTTGTCTTCCTCGTTAGTCATAGTTAATTCGTTTAACTTAAAACCTTGTTGCATTTTAGGCTGTGATGTCCTCATGGATACGTCGTTAGTTGGTTGTTGGGGTTGTGGTGGTTTATACCCAAATTGCTGCGGGGGTTTGTACCCAAATTGTTGTGGGGGTCGGTACCCAAACTGTTGTGGAGGCCTGTACCCGAATTGTTGTGGAGGCCTGTACCCGAATTGTTGTGGAGGCCTGTACCCAAATTGTTGTTGAGGCCTATACCCAAATTGTTGTGGGGACATGTACCCAAGTTTATGTGGGGGCCTAATCCCAAATTGTTGTGGCTGAAAACCTAATTGGGGTCTATAACCCATGACTGGTTTTGGTGGCTGACCTTGACCTTGCATTTGAGGCATCTTCATTTGAGTGTTATTAAAATTGAATTTGGAATGAGATGGTAGTTGGGGTTTGTAACCAAACGGTTGGGCGATCGCTGGCCTTGAACCCGAACTCGTAAATTGGTTATTACCATGCATACGATTACGCGTCTTGTACTGTTCCGTGAAGTTCACTTCCTCGAGCACCATACTCAAGGCCGTTTCTAAGGAAGTGGGTGCCTTTAGTCTAATAACTCGAACCATATGTTCGGGAAGATTATACAGAAACACGTTAAGAGCTGTGTTATTATATATAATTGCCTTGGAACGTTTCATCTCCAAGTCGTCGCATGCATTTACTTTGGACATCAATAACGAACGCACAGTTTGGATTCTATTACAAAAGTCGAGGAAACTTTCACCCGGATAAATTTTTAATGACTCTAACTCAACACTTATGCAAGCTTCGCTACGCGGGTCTCCAAAATGCTGTATTAACAAATCTTTTAATGCGGACCACGTAACAATGTCCTCCCGTTCGGAGAGAAGCGCAGCTGCATCATCTTTCAAGCGACTCGTTATAACATTAAAAACGTAAAGATTTTGTTCATCACTCCCCTTAAACCGATCAATCACATATTGACATTTTCGCAAATAAAGATTTAATTGTCTTTTATCACCACCAAACAAAGGGATTAATTGCACAATTTCTTTAGGTACCGATGAGACTGCCGCTGTTTCCATGATGATAGAGTAATGAAATGTTCAGAGGATGCAACTGGCTTTCGTATAAACACTTTTACTTACAAGTATAATCACACATTTAACACAGTAGAACACACAATAAAAACACAATGTAAAAATAAAATAAAATTATAGCATTAGAAATTAAATTTGTATAAGTTATAAAATATAGAGTAAAAGTGTAGTGTACTACAATAAGATAAGTTTAAAACTTATGTATTTTTTTTCAAATAATAAAACTTAATGAATTAAGTGTATTCAATTCCTTTTAACTTACAATTATATATTTTCAACAATTTTTAAAAAAAATTATTTCATTTAAATGAAGTCTCTATGTACGTAAGTGCTCTGTGCACATTCATATTCTTAGAATAGAGATAAGACCGCATAAGTCCATCCGGTGATATCAGGCGTTACAATACAATGTTATAGTGAGCAAGGTTTGATCTCTACAATAACAACTACTTATAATAATTATTAATATGAAAAGTACGGGAAATTGGAACAAGGATTGGCGAAAAGTTTCACTCACCCCCTCACCGCTACTCCCATTGCTTTTCCTTGGCTTGACCGACGCAAAAGAATTTTAAATTTTGAGGTTCGTTTTGGATTTTCCTAAACCACGTAAACTACGGATTTTTTTCCGGAAAATCCTCACCAGGCTGCGCCACTTTTGCTTTTCTTACGGGAGCCACTAGATTACCCTGGGATTTTCACCAGGTACATATATATGTAAGGGAGAAATTAAAGACGTAATGCCGATTTAGAGGCTACTTTAATACTAATCTTATATGCGACGCACCGTCGCCACCGTTACAAAAATGCTTACGTTAAACAAATCTAATCGAGAACGGATGGCCGAGCCATAACTACCTACTTATTTGATAAAGTATCATGCGTGTTTTTAACCCCCGACCCAAAAAGAGGGTTGTTATAAGTTTGATGTGTGTATCTGTGTATCTGTCTGTGGCATCGTAGCTCCTAAACTAATGAACCGATTTTAATTTAGTTTTTTTTTTATTGAAAGGTGGCTTGATCGAGAGTGTTCTTAGCTATAATCCAAGCAAATCGGTTCGGCCGTTTGAAAGTTATCAGCTCTTTTCTAGTTACTGTAACTTTCACTTGTCGGGGGTGTTATTTTTATTTTACACTTCTATAAGAATGTGCTAGCGTATCTTCATGCGTCACAATCACTGAAATGGGCATGCACATAGTGCGCTGGAAGAGATATGCTTACAAAATGATTGTTATTTTTTGTGCCAATTCGTAGCGTCCACCGATTGCATCGGGAGTTAAAATTGGCACTTCAAATGGTTTTCGTATTGACGATATAATAACCGATGTCTCATAATTAGTTTCGAGTATACACACACAGTCCTTGAGTGGAGACTGCGTATAAGCAAGCGTAGTGTGGGACGCCCTCCAGCACGATGGACTGACGATATAAAGCGGCTGCTGGGAAGTGGATGAGGAAGGCTGAGTACCGGCTGTGGCGCTCTTAAGAGAAGGCCTATGTCCAACAGTGGACGTCCACAGGCTGATGATGATAATGATGCACACACGACGCTCACTGCTGCTTGGCAACAGCAGATTGGCAATCACAGGTCCAGCAAACTTTTATTCGTAGAGATCAGTGATTTTCTTTTGTGAGAATAGAGCTCTACGAGGGCTTTACGTTGTCACGAATTGTCAGCTCGAATAAACACCCTATGAAACACCCAAATCGGCTCCGCAGCTGGCACTGACACTAGGGCGAGGTTTTTACGCCAGAGATTTGCATGAAGAAAATACTGGGGTATATAACGAATAAATAAATGAAATGTACCCCTTCCCTTACCCCTGTCTTCTGTACAAATACACTGGCTGCCTGAAAAAATAATGATTTACGAGTCGAGGAGTAGGTAGTGTAGGTTGCAGATTGTTTAAAGTGAAGAACCTAAATATTTTAATAATTAAGTCATCTTATAGTTCTGTAGGTTCGAACATACGGGTTACCTGGGAGAGATCACTCTAGTGATAAGGTCGCCCTTTGTATTTGTATAAGTGTATCATTTATTATTGTCTTTGCATTTTTGTACAATAAAGTTGTTTAAATAAATAAATAAGTATGTACCTATTGTATCCGTGTTTTTTTTTTTTTGAGTAATCTAGAAGTATAAAAATATGGCAGAGGTATTCTCAAATTGAAAATTTTCGAGACTAGTCGGGCTTACATCGATTAAATACGTGAATATAGTCGAAACAACCTTTACTTATAATGGAAATCACTCACGACAGTTTAAATCACATCACACTAATATTATAAAGGCGAAAGTTTGTATGTGTGTGTGTGTGTGTGTGTGTGTGTGTGTATGTTTGTTACTCCTTCACGCAAAAACCACTGGACGGATTTGGCTGAAATTTGGAATGGAGCTAGATAATATCCTGGATTAGCACATAGGCTACTTTTTATCTCGGAAAACCAAAGAGTTCCCACGGGATTTGAAAACCCTAAATCCACGCGGACGAAGTCGCGGGCGTCAGCTAGTATAAAATAAAAAAACGATTATTACAAACAGCGAAAACTTAGCAACTAAGTTAAAGATATGCTTAATCCATCCTTTTTGTCTACGTGTACGGGAACATATTGAAGATACAGAATAGATTGCGAGCTTGACGCGCCCGTGCGTTGTCAGCCTGAATAAACTTCCAAATCGATTCCGCAGCTGAAACTGACGTCCCAGGATACGAACACGCTCAGCTCTGAGATTTGCATTCAAGAATGTAGATTGGATTGAATAAATAAATGAAAAATCCCCTTTTTTACACGCTTTATACTGTAAGCTTCGCCTGTAGCTTTAGAACGATGTAAGGTTTATCAACTTTTTACATACTTTTTTATTACCAATTTGAAACACAACTAGTTTTTTTTATTATTTATAGACTAGCGCTTGGCTGCAATCAGACCTGCTGGCAAGTGATGATGCAGCCTAAGATGAAGCGCACTTGTCTATGCCTATTCACTCTTGATATGAAGGTACCCATAGACATACATAGCTTACGTAGATCACAATACAAAATTACGGTTGAGTTCACAATACACAATTGAGCTGGTATGAGGATGAAGTTGAGAGAAGGCGTCGTCCTCAACCGCTATCGAATTTGGACTTAATTGATTAGTCTGAAAAAGGGTGATGTTATATGATGATCTTCTTTATCTAAGAACACTTTTTTGACTTAATGTATAACTATACGAATATATACAAACACAGACATAAGTACCAGTATAGCAGACTATAATATTATGTGAGCCCTATGAATATGATATCTTGGACGGGGACTCCATAAAATCTATGGGACCGTATACTGTAAGAAGCCATGAAAGTATGTTTTCTTTCCGTGGGTGTTAATAATTATTTGGGTAAATATTATGCTTTTAGCGACGCCGCTGAATATCGATCAAGCAGCTGGCCGCAAGGCCGAGTAATTCGATACACATTGGAATGTGGACATAAATAAAATCACTTAGTGGCAGAGTGGTATCCCGGGGAGAAAATCTACGGCTCACGACAACTATTCTACTATCGCGTCGGTTTGTCTGATGTGGCAGGATCAACAACTTCTATGTAGTACTACCACTGACCTCTACTAATAGAAGTACGCTGGACCTGTCATTGCCGATCTGTTATTTAAGCAACTTGATTTTCGCCATTTAGGTACTGGTAACGTCATGTAAAAGTACTCGGAACTAAATGTTAGTGATGACACATCTGTCAACGTTGTATCAACCTGAATCCTGAATCATCATGAATGAGGAAAGCTGCATCAACATACCTGAGACTTCTTCATAATGTTCCCAAAAAGATGTGTACTTAAAGTCTGCCAATCCGCAATTCTGAGAAGAGACTCAGAGTGAGGTGGCTCAGTAGTGGGCTGGCGATGAGTTGATCACGATGATGATTTTAGACAAAAGTATAAAGTTAACAAGGCGGGAAGGGGATTCTGGCACCAGCAAGGTGAGTAGATTCAATAACAGTGATTATTGAGAATTTTTAAGCCTTCCCTTCTTATTCTTTTCCGTAAAAAAGCGACAGCAACATTTGCGAATGACATCTAACTCTGTCAGCGTTCGCCGTGCCAAAGTTTGTAGTTCATTATAAAATTTCTAGGCCAGCTGATGTTTTAAGACTGCAAAGTAAAAATTTGACTTCTACTGAGATACAATAATGAGTTACATAGCTAATTTATTTAGCTAAGGTATTGTCGTCTAGCAGTATAACTAATATTTTTATAATAATAACTACCTACTCGTATTAATGTCGATAATTTTTAGTTTTACATACCTAGTAGGTAATACAAGACATCAATTGTAATTCGTCCGACCATGAACTTGTAATTATACTGGAATGAGAAATCAAGTCCTATCCGATTTCACGAAAGTACCTAAATGTATCGAAAATAATAGGTAAAGGTGACTACTTTTTTAATGACGTCGCAGTATTTCTGATTTCGTGTGGAATGGTAGAGACAACTGGTTTATAGTGTTCAGCCATTATTCAACATCTACAACAACGTTTGGCACCGCGACAATATTGAATAAAGAATGAAGATAATTTATCAACAAAATGCTAGAATAGTCGGCAATAAAACCCGAAATACAAAGGCCCTGACGCTTTTACGGTCGATTTTCAATTGTGAAAATTCGTAGGAATAAAATAGGGCGTGAAATTGTACCGCGGATAGCTAGAATTTGTTTGCAAAAGCCGCTCTGTGAAATTTAGATGTGATACTTCCTTCCCTCTTATATGTAGTGGGGTACAATAGTGCTCTATTTATCTTGGTAAGCGACAGTTTGTGGCACTCCTTGAATTTGCTTTGCGGGAAAATAAACAAGTCCATGAGATAGTTAAATATTCATAAAAATAAAATTATTACGAATTGCGACAAATATTTTTTCCAAAATACATACTAGGAAGTTAAAAAAGGTGCCAAACTAAACGATTTACTAACTTACATATTATAAACAACAATAGTGTTCCTTATTAGGAAAACTGAACATAACACAAAATATTTCACACAGTTTCTGAATATTAAACATGACTACGAGTTAGCTAATTCATTAAAATAAAATTCCGTGTAAAATTGTACGACGAATACCTACACTTTTCATAAATAATACAAAGTAGAAAGTATAAAATACCAAATAAAATTTTATTATTGTCAAACTGGTTCCTCAAGCGGTTTATTAACTTACATTAAAAACAGTAGTTTCCCTATCTTATTAACAAAACTGCACATAACGTATAATGTTTCTCATAATTTGTGAATATTCGTAGAAATGGAAATAGAGTGTGAAACAGTTTCACAAATAGATTGAGTTTGTTTGCGAAAAGTGCTCAAAATTCAAATTCAATATCAATTTTCTGTTATAGTGGGTTCCAGTTATTTTCTATTGCGAGTCTAAAATGTAAGGCTTGGTTATTTTCACATTTTTACAACATTATGAACTTCGGATGCAAATGGTGAGGAAAGTGAGAATGTGTCTACGCATGGATGGATACCTATGTGCTTTTCCACGGCGCAGGAAGTGAAAGGTTAACTGACGAACCAATAGTGCGGCAGTACGGACACCCCCGACGTCGCACCTCATTTTCTACCGTTAAATTAATGCTTCCATGCTCAATATAAATAAATAAAAATAGAATAAATATTATAAATGAGAATGTGTGTATGTATGTCTGTCTATCAAGCAGACTATCTTCCTATACAAACAGACAAACATATAGTTTTTCTGTTTGTCAGTTGCTAGTTTTTCACAGCCCTTCTGTTCACCCGAGTTTAACGTGTACAAAATTAGCTTGCATTCCGCGGATGCACATAGGCAACTTTTTCTCTCTGAAAATTGAAGATTTCCTACATACGGGCTTCTTAAGAAAAAAAATCCACGCTAGCGAAGTCGAGGGCATAAACTAGTAGTAATTCAAAATCACAATTATTTTTCCTAACATCATTTGTAAAATGTGAAAGTTTGGACGTTTGCATGTTTGTTGCCTTTAACACCACAATGACTGAATTCATTCGGCTGAAATTTTGGCATAGGGTTTCCCCTTGGCTTCTTTTTATTTTATACCCTGAATTAACACTTAGGTCACTTTTTATTCTGAAACCTGATTCCTAAGTAGGATCCACGCGGACAAAGTCGCGGGCATCATCTAGTCTGTCATAATTTTTTCAGTTGCCGCCGTCTACATAATCGTTTCAGTAAACAATTTCGTTCTTGTATTTATCCAACCTACAAAGAAAAGCAGTTATCCAAGCAAACAAAGCTGCGAGGATAAACCTGGAGCTAAGAAAAACCTCATTTTAATACAGCCTCAAGCATACAAATTATAGGAAACGCGTTACTACGAAATCCACTTAGAATCTTCAGAATACAGATGCACTTTGATAAATAGCCGTAGTTTCTTCCAAACAAAGTGGCTTAAATGTCTTTCCCACAGCGAACGCTTATTGAATAAATAAACAGGACATAGAGTGGGACAGGACCGCTTAGATGTGATGTCACTTAATAAGTCAATGCTTATTCGTATTTATTAACCCCCGACCCAAAAAGAGGGGTGTTATAAGTTTGACGTGTGTATCTGTGTGTCTGTCTGTGGCATCGTAGCTCTTAAATTAATGAACCGATTTTAATTTAGTTTTTTTGTATGAAAGGTGGCTTGATCGAGAGTGTCCTTAGTTATAATCCAAGAAAATCGGTTCAGCCGTTCGAAAGTGATCAGTTCTTTTCTAGTTACTGTAAGTTCACTTGTCGGGGGTGTTATAAATTTTTAATTTACACTTGTCTCAGTTTAAGATGCATTAATTAAGAAAAACCCTTTTTCCACGAGAAAAAAAGGAACCCGTATAGGATCACTTGTTGTCTGTCTGTCTGGCTAGTTTGTCAAGACCCATCAAGCCGGTCTAGGTAATCAAAACCTATATGGTATCTACTTCCCTTTGACCTAGAATCATGAAAGGCAGGTAGCAATGTCTTATAAAAAATATATGTATATTAATGAATAGAAAAATCCAAAAACTGTGAAATTGTGGTAACATCATAAAAAAAAAATACTTAATATTTTTTTGTAAATCCTTCGTGTGCGATTCCAACTCGCTCTTGACTGAATTTTATTGTATGATGGAAAAGCAAGAAACCCTTAAATACAATTTTGTCTGTCCGTCCATCCGTGTTACAGGCGGAGGCGGCAGTGCTACAATGGATGTGAGTTGTAACATATAGGTACGAGTACCCATGGGGTTGGTATGGTACAGCCTTTTTACCTTACATAATAACTATACTAGTAGTAACTATATACCTTGTAGTAAACAGGCGTGTATGATATTTAACTATTGCTAAAGTGCTGAATTGTACAAAGTTTTTCACCTTCCCTGGTGATTTTCCGTACCAGCTGAGGTACGATAGTAATATTTAAGCTACATTTTTCTTACCAACTCTGTTCTTATATGGTAAGGTAAGATAATAATATTTATGCTACATTTTTCTTACCAATTCTGTTCTTATAAGGTAAGGTATGAACTGAATACATAAATAAGGTTTATTATCCTTATACCTTATTTGTCTACTCACAGCTTTTACATAGTAGATAAGTAGATACGTCAATGGTAAATCATTATTAAAATATAAAATTCATCTTTTATCGCCGATAAGGATCTACAACGACTAATGCATACGTTTTCAACATATTTTATTCATAAGTAACTGTGGTTTTTACATAATATTATTATATTTCCTATCATGTCACGTTTCAGTTCTAACAGAGTTGCTACATATTTGTCATCATAATACCAGAATATGTATTCAACCGAAGTGCTTAGTCCAACTCATTTCTACAAATATTTATTGATTCTAATTAATTTGTATATTCAACCTTATGTCGACTGGATAGAGTTGAGTAAGAATGTATTTATTAAGTTTGCGTAGGAATCAAAATGTTCTCACGTCCTTGCTAGTGGCGCCGCATGGTGGCGGGTCGTAACAACTCCCTCTATGGCTGAGCTTCCTCGTTACAGCATAAAACAATGTTCATAAAGAATATTTATCATACGTAACTTTTTTTGTTGAAATATGACGTTGCCTATATTTGTATCGGGGCTTGTTTAATGTTACGAGTTTGCTTACGGTAGTAACGGAACAGCTTGTTGTAAGTAAGATTCCTTTTTGCTGTTATATGTGTTATTAAATCAAAGGCACTGAAGAAATATCATAGATATGTAAGAAATATAGAGTCCTCAGAGGCTTTGGATGAAACAAAATCTAATTTCGTATAGAATTTATGTCGCTTTAGTTGTAGTATGCATGATAATAGATATTTATTTACTGTGTTGCCTTAGCATACAATATACATGATTTTCTGGTATTTTACTAACGTAGTATCACGTACTTTTGTATAAAATTTGTGTAATCTGTTTTATTAAAAACATATAAGGGTGGGAAATAAATTAAAAAATCAGCGCATTAATATTATAGGCCTGGGAGTTCTTTTCATAATGTCTTTAAAGGATGTCCAGTTTCCCAACCAGCGTGGTGAACTGTGGTCTAAACATTCCTCATTCCGAGAGGAGACTTGTATTCAGTAGTAATATGTCGGCGATGAGTTGAGATGATGATGATGATGATGTCTAAGAAAACATATTTAAAATCATTGCATTAAAATTACACGGAAAAGCAATTAAACCCCTAAATAGGTTATTTTTAACAAATTCTTATTTAAGGAATGCTAATATTAGCAGTCAAAATCTTCCTTTGTCTATTTAAATATTTGTTTGATGCCTTGGTTTGATCACGTATAAGATTTCAATAATACCTAATTATGAGCTTTTTTATTAAGTACTAGAAAGATTTCATAATTTCCTGAGGAAGGTTGCCCATGTGGCGCCGGGGCGAGTCAGCCACTAAATGATAAAAAATCGATATGAAAACCGGTTTAGTTCTAAAAAACATCCTTAATTCAAAAACGAATCGTTTATATAACACTATTTATAATATCCATAGCCTTAAAAAACAAACGCAACCGTCAAATATTAATAACACTTACGCAACCCGGTTTATTCGAAGCGACAGGCATTAAATAAGTCGTCGCCAGGTCTGATGTTGCGATTATCATCCCGGCGTATCTCCGCTAACAATGAGAGACAACCTGTTAAATGTTCACATCTTAATATCCGAGGGTTATGTCTGCACAGCATGACGCACGGCCCAACAACCGTAATTATTTTTCATCCAAGCGACACCTCTTGGAAACTTTGGGGGCACTCGGAATTTAAGGATGTATTTATCAACGTGTTACTTTGGGAAGTAAGCAATTTTTATCAATCTCATCTAAATGTATACAGACTGACGTTATTAGCTTTTATAGGCCCCTTAATATGCATTATTTTTGTTAGTAAATTAAACCTTACCAATTTATTAATTGGGCCACAAACCATCGTCAAGGAACTCCACGGACACGTACGAAGCGATTTGCCTCCTCGTTTCTAATTCAAATTGCTAAGATATGAAACACCATTCCAATATCAGTTTTCCCTTCCACTTTTAGGTAGGCATAGGTACCTTCAAGTCAAGAGTGAATAGGCATCTTTAAGGCAAGCGCTGCTAGGCTGCATCATCACTTGCAAGCAGCACTGATTGTAATTTGCAGCCAAGCGCTAGTCTATAAATTGGTAACACGGATTTAATAGTGCGGAAGTAATTTGATTCAGTTGAAGGCATTCACTTGACTAAGTATAGGTACCTCATGTAATTTATAATAAAATATCATTTCCCGAACTAAACCAATCGGCAATTTCAGCATTCATACCCAAAAATGTAAATAAGTTTCCAACTACAACTGCTTAGGTAAGAAAGTTTTAGGACTTTTGAATTCTTGAAGTTAAAACATTATAAGAAATAGGGCATCACTTGAATCTTTTGGAACTAATATTCATGAGGCAATTAGGTGTTTTTTGTAATGGTTATAAACGTAGTTGAGAATTTAGGTGCAAACACGCGATACCTTACTTAGAGCTGAATACAAAATACTTTGAGGACTTCACCACTTATTAGACATTATCTATTTTTTTTGTTTGTCTGTCATCAAAGGGGCCCAATCCTTGCAAAGCTTTATTGATTCATGCAGTCGCTCATAGCTTCAAAATAAATCGATGATAAAATATAACAAATCGAAATAAAGCTCCAAGCTTTAACGAAAGTATATTCCAGCAATTTGCCACAAGTATCAAAGTGGCTTATTAGATAAGTTAGACTTAGACCTTGAGATCCCCATTTTAATGAAAAAAGGTCTTTGGCCGCTGGGACATCACAAGGTTACATTGCGAGAAACTTTTTGTAACATAATATCGTATCACATGTCTTCCCTTTCCTTTAACTTTAATAGAACATATCGATAGCCTTTTAAATTCCCCGTACCTGTCCCACAGTATCGAGACGACATTGACAGGTCCTCAAGTTTAACGTAATTTAACCGGGCGGCGACGTCACGTCGATGCGCGTAAAAAGTCAACCTTTACGACGGTCGAGTGAACAAAACAAAACAAGTAAGACATGTCAATGCCCACGCCTTTGGTACAGTAACCTGATACAAGCAGACGGATACATTTAACACCAGCGAGAGGTTTGCAAGCGGTCGGATCGCGTGAGATCAGGGCATTAAGAGCAGCGATGAGCGATGCGCGTTCGAACGACACCGATTCCGCTCACGTAGCTTTATGTGCACTAGTTGATGCTCGGGGTTTTGTTTGCATGGGGAATATACCAATAAATTTTCTGTGGGCAATATAGGGAAATCAGGACATCAATCTGGTGCGAGAACTTGAGTCGCGCCTAACTAAACGGATATAAAGATATTGTAAGGCACTTGCATGATAAATGAATTGGAAACTAGTTCAACAGTTTGAGCTTAGTCAGTACGATACATAATATATCTCGCGGTCTTTGGGATGGTTTGTCAAAGAAAAAGCGAGTTCTCGAGCGAGTTATGCTTGGGGTTTTCTATAATAATTTTAAGAGAAGTTAGTAACGCACTCCAAACAAACGCAGTTTGTTTTCCTTTTCAATATTGACCAATCAAACTCAATAAAATATTATAAACAATTTGTAGAAATCGTGTCTATAAAATTTTATTTAGTTTGATTGGTTAATTTTTAAATGAGAATCAGACTACGTTTGTATTGAGAGTGATGTACAGCGCGCTAAGGAAATTTCTCTTAAAAGGTTCTGTTCTATCATAAATGGTTAGTAACTCATCAACTTATCATACCGGTAGACATTTGAATTATTTATTGTTTGATTAAAATCTTAATACTTCATAAAATCACTTTACGCACAAACTATATTCTGTATGTACAAGTATCGTGTAATCTTAAAGGCTACTAGACGTCAAGCGTTTTGTCCGCTCTCCGATAGTAAGTCGATAGATAATAATTTATTGTGCAATTATCAAGTAATCCGATTGAAATATATTCTCGGGCCCGTGAAAGATCTACATGATAAATTTATTGGGTGCCAATATTTATAACTTTATGCATATTAGCTTACAGATGCGCGTATTAAAACTATTTCATGACAAATCTTTATTTATGTTTGTGAATCTCAAATGGTTGAAGCACATATTGTTAAAAAAAATCATATTTTCACCATTACGTCAATCATCATTATATTCTCAAGTTATCATCAGCCCAATACTGAGCACAGGTCAAGTGACTGAGCAGAGCTTAAGAGGGCTCTCTCCGTCACTCGTTTCATACAATCGTAGTTCCAATTTCATTTGAATATTAAGCAACCAAAGTCCATGAAATTTTGCAGACATATTCTAGAAACTAATATCTATGTCTGTGGTTTTCCAGATTTCTGTTAAAATATTCGGTTTCAAAGTTACGCGGTCTTTAAAATTTACATACAAATCTTTGAGCCCCTGTAATTTTAAAACTACATATTTTTAGAAAAATCTAAAACACCACAGACACATATATTAGTTTCTAGAATATGTCTGCAAAATTTCAGGGACTTTGGTTGCTTAATATTCAAATGAAATTGGAACTACAATTGTATGAAACGAGTGGAAACGAGTGACGGAGAGAGCCCTGTTAAGCCATAGTCCGACAAGCTGGTTCAACACGGATTGGCCGTTTTCCCACAGCTTTGAGTTTGAGATCACTACAGAAAATTATCAGGCTTATAGGTTTCCTCGTCAGTGACTTTTATGCAACACACATAATGCCGAAAAGTTAGATGTATGCGCTGTATTGAGCCCCGGACCCTCCCGGACCCAGACCTTCACTAGGCTATCACCGCTCCGCTTATACATAAAAATAATAGATGACAGTAAAAGATTGCATTTCTTGCTTACTTTATAGTCCGGTCTTGGACGACGACGAGTAAATTATAAAGAGATATAGATTCCCCCACTGTGAGCTCTACCTTATCATCCCATCCGCTCGCCCGTGTCATGAAAGGAGATACTTTAATATCCGATTCATTGTTCTGTTACAAATTTGTCAGTGATCTTTACATTAAACTTTTTCCCTTTCAAAACTCGAGATGCTCATAATCCCTCAGTCGGCCTTCACTTGTAAGTAAATATTCTAACAGACCACACAAATAAAAACACATGATATCTTTTTAGTGTTCTGGCATGAAATACTTGTAGACTCTCAACACTTGCGTGAGTGTCAATCCACATCACCAAAAGCGGATTTTTATAAGGGCTTTTTGGGTTGCAGCCCAGACTACATCCGCGCCCATTTAGGTTTTCTAAATCCCATAGGAACTCTTTGATTTTCCGGGATAAAAAGTCACCAATGTGTTAATCCAGGGTATAATCTATCTCCATTCTAAATTTCAGCCAAATCAGTTCAGTAGTTTTTGCGCGAAAGAGTACCAAACATAC
This sequence comes from Maniola jurtina, assembly GCF_905333055.1. NCBI lineage: Eukaryota > Metazoa > Arthropoda > Insecta > Lepidoptera > Nymphalidae > Maniola > Maniola jurtina. The sequence goes on from NC_060044.1 coordinate 6,015,307, forward strand.
ACATGATCACACAAACTTTTATCTTTATAATATTATAATGATAGTGTGATGAGTAGTGTGATTAATCATTTCGATTCCGACTGTAATACAGCTCTTCCAGCTTACCTATTATATCTAGTGTGAATTGATATCAAAGTAAGATCAAATATTTATAACCATCTCGATTCCGATTGTAATTCGCCGTATCTATCAATGGAACGCATCACGGAACACCGAAGCCCCGACTCACGGCTGACCAAATTATAATAAACATTAGACGTCTCCTTGTTTAAGCATATACGTAAGCATTATTACACTCCACGGGATACGTATGACGTATCGGCGGCGGCGGTTTCCTGTTTCCCTTTTGTGGGTTAATCTAACATCGACGTGTGGACATACGAGTTTGTCTCAGTCATTGTTGGTGTTCGTGGAATGTAACGAAATCTCGCTAACTAAACGATTATACGCGTAACGGGTTAAGGGCCGGAAGTACCTGATCACAGCTGTTGTAATGGATTAACACTTTATGAAAACTACATAGGTACATATTTTTTTAATATTTATTAATTCTATTTTAAATAATAGTAATATTTTTTTAATTTTTTATTTATTAATTTACAAACTAATTTATACATTTTTTTGTATGTATTAGAGTATGGGGTAAGCCCACTGCATTTCACCCCGCATTTTTTCGTATTTCTGTAGAAATTGTATGAATCCGTTAGCACGGCTCCATACAATTTGCATATATTATGACAGAATTCTGTGGATAAAATCGCGACGTGAAAATTTACAGTGCGCGCTTACCTTTACTATTTAGAATGACTAAAATAGAGGAGATTGCAGTAATCGAGTTTATACATATTCAATTTTCATACACCCTGGTCAAAATTACACAAGTCAAGATATCAAGCAAGCAACCGCTGGATACTACCAACACAAGACTATCGAAATCTGTTTAATAAACGACCTATGTTCAGCGGTGGACATCTGTAAGATAAGATAATGACAAAAACTGTTATAATTATCTCCTGTCATGTAAAATCATTAACAAAATTTGATAACTTCCTAAAAGATCATTGCTCAATATCATTTAAAGTTACCCAAAAAAAGAGTCACATAAGTTAAGAGTAGAAAATTGTATTGTCATAAAACATTACTAACAAGTGTAAATTAAAAATTTATAACACCCCCGACAAGTGAAGGTTACAGTAACTAGAAAAGAGCTGATAACTTTCAAACGGTTGAACCGATTTTCTTGGATTATAGCTAAGAACACTCTCGATCAAGCCACCTTTCAAACAAAAAAAAAACTAAATTAAAATCGGTTCATTAGTTTAGGAGCTACGATGCCACAGCCAAATACACAGATGCACACGTCAAACTTATAACACCCCTCTTTTTGGGTCGGGGGTTAAAGATACGTCGAATCAAAGAAAGAACTTACACTTAAGAAAATATTATGCAGTGTGATATTTCACGTCCTAATTGTATTGTGAGTCTTGTACTATGTTATGACTTATGGGTCATCATGTTGTGGATATAGCATCAGTTAGACAGAATAATTTATAAGGTTTTTGAAACATCATTTTGACCTTCATACTATGAAGGTCAAAACCAGCTGGTTTCACTATGAAGTTCATAGTGAAACCAGCTGGTTTTTTATTATTCCGTTAAGTATAAGTTAGACCTTAACTGCAATCGGGGATGATGACTATTAGTCACTAGTTATTAGGTAGTTATAGTCATTAGTTAGGGACTGAGTGATCTTAAAAATATTATGAAGATTGCTTACCCATTCACTTTTATTTTTAAAAAACTCTTTTTTTTTGAATTAAAATACGAACATCCCACAGCTACCTTTTATAAAATGGTGGCCATAAAAATAAGTTAACATAAGATAGAGATTTATTTCGTGCAAAACTCAGAGGCACAGCAATTACCTATTATAATTATTAATACCCTGTCACGCGAGTGAAGCCCGCGGCGAGTCATAATGTTCCACCGCCGATGAGCAGACTGCAGAAAGCAGTCAGAATCCCCGATAATTTGAGATAATTTACGTAATTTCTCACAATTTTCATTCGAAGTGCATGTTATGCTCAAGTTAACTTCATTATATGTTTTTGAGAATACGCTCCCGATCCTATGTTTTATGTCCGGAGGCGAAATTAGGATATTTTGCGAAACCTTCCATGTTTTTACAGAAATTATAATATTGATTTACGAAGAATGTTAATTGTAATATTACTTGGCGTAATATGAGAAACCTAGAAAGATAAATGTATCAGTTAGTCTATAATGATTTAGCTATCTGATTTACAATCGCATATAGCTATATTATGTCGGTGGTGCGGTTATATAGCATAGAAATTACAAAGTAACATAAGAACAATTTCCTGAATATTGTAATTTCTGTTAGCATGACCAAGTCCCGCGCGCGTAAAGCTTTCCGCAAAGAGCTAGTAACTACACTTTCCATATTTCGTTATTTATTAATGTAATGTGATAGGGATGATGACTAACTACTAGTCAAATCAGTGACTTTTTATCAAACGTCAAAACGCTCACTTAGTACGAGCTTGCATGAAATACACAAATGTGACGTCATAAACATTTGATATAATTTGCCGTACTTTTTTGGTTAAATCGATAACTTAAAACGGTTAGCAAACTTAAAACTAACATCGGACATGGATTCCATGAATTTTGGAAGGTTTCCTCGACATCGATCTTCATAACCTAAAATTCGACTTCCATTACGTCTTTCATATCCTCGAAATCAACTTTCATTTCCTAGACATCGAAAGTCGTTATCACAACATCAACCTTTGTTACTCCAACATCCACTATCGTCACCTCGAAGTTGACTTTCATATCCTCGACATCGGACTTCGTTTTCTCGACTGTCGACATCGACATTCGTGAGATCGACGTTGACGTTCGTAACCTCAAAGTTGAGCTTTAAAATACTCTAGAGTATGCCGCAAAGAAAACCCCAGCTAATATACCTACTGAGTCAAAAAGATAGCTATTGATTGAAACGTTTAACAATGTAAATATTTACAAGTACATATGTAGGTAGTTATATTATCATAAAAGTCAACAAGTATGGCGTTATACGTTAATGTATTTTCATTAGCATTTGTCTTTTACATACGCGAAATTATAAAACGCCGCTTCGTGCATGGCTGCTATAAATAAGCATACCAATTAAAAAACCTTATTTAAATGCGTGCTTAATTTACAATAGTAGTTTCATTTTACCTGAAAAGAAACGAAGTTGTAAAAGGTTGTTTACAAGTGTTTTATGCATACTCATTCAAGATGAACTAATGATATCAGTGTCCGTATATTGGCTAACAAAATCATTTAAAGAGCAATCTGGTTCACGAATCGCTTCACGTCACGCAAAGGGCGCAAAGTAATTACGCCCGGGGGCCTCACTATGTGATTCCAATCACTGGACCGATATATTTACAAGAACTTCATGATTTGTAAAATCGAATAAGTATTTATTGTAACTTTTATTATGCACATTGCATTTTTTTTGGACAGGTTGCGCTCGGCATTGTGCGAGATCTGATAATTTCTGCTGGAAATAAAATTCGATACAGTCAATGAAACAACGTGCTAACTTAGAAAGGGGTAACAGTTTTGGCAATCAGTGAGGTGCCATAGGTACTTAAGCTAAGGCTACTATTTAGATTAAAACATTTTTTTGTCTGGTGGGGGGCTTCGGCCGTAGCTAGTTGCCATTCTACCAGCAAAGTCGTGCCATCAAGCAATTTAGCGTTCCGGGACAGTGCCACGTAGTAATAATAAGGAGTAAGGCCTTAATAAACATCTTTGACTACATCATTTGCATTTATAAGTATAGATAATACCTAAACAGGTGGTTGAAACTCAAAACAACAAATAAAACATAAAATTTAGCTCTAATAATAGCGCGAACATTCTCCCAGTTGTAAGTCTTGTAACTTGTAAGTATTGGTGGATCTATATGTTTAGATAGTCCACCCAACGGCGTACCTCGCAAAGTTCATCAGATAATGACTACATTTGTTGCGTGTGAAACTAGAATTCCATTTTGCACGAAGCAACATTTTCGCGTAAGCATCAAAGGCAAAATGGCGAATACTCTTAAATCGAGCCGACTCGATAAATCATGGTGCAAGAGTAAGAGACAATAATAAACCACAACAAAAATAATTAATTAATGCAAGGTTTCACCAAACGCTAGCAAAAATGAAGACAGGTGATGGCTGAATTGATAAGGTGCAAAAAAAAACGCAAAAAAATTAACAAATCCTGAATTTACAACAGTTCAATATTGCAAATAAAACATCTGACTGACACTACAGGTCAACGAACGTTACGTAAATAGGCCACTAGGAGTCAATGCCGCGTCGTAGGTGGGACATTGACCCGAGTTTTGCACGCTATACATTGCGGGTTTGAAAAACACTAAAATTGCAAAATAAGGCAAATGGTTAGTTGTATTGGATTGTGTTTAGGTAGGTATAATAATATTATAAGGTTTTGCTAGCGTTCTGGTTACACCTTTGTTTAAACTTATAGAAATACTATTTAAAAGAACTTTGCTCCTACAATGTCAAGTTTATAAACGCGATGCTACTTTCCAGGGTTACGAAGATTACCCGGTATTGTATGTATATTGTGCAGATATAAGTAGGTATAGGAATGTCGAATCATACCATTTGCTTTTCCAATCGAAATGAAAAATTTACGCATGTCATTTAACTATAGGTATTTATGCAAAAGATCACGTCGATCACTTGCTTCGTTAGTGGTTAGGGCGTGGTTGAAGGACAAATCAATAATTTCAATAAACCAACAAACACACTTTCATATTTATAATATGGGTACCTAGTGACAGGTAATGATTTCCACCGCTTTCCGTTAGTTGGTATTTTTTTTTTTGTTAATTTTGTTTGCCAAACCATCTAGTTTTTATCAAGCTTTTAACCAAATCATGTAAAATGTTACCGCCAGCTCTGGCGCTATTCGTTTAAAACATTCTAACGCTTCATTTTACAGATCCAACCCTCCGATGCCGTCTTCGTACCTAAAGTACTTTCTTAACAGCTCTTTTGTAATAAATCTCAGGGAATGTTGCGTTACAACCGCAATAATACGAATCAGATTAAGGCGAGGCTATATTACCTTTTGTTTATCACCCGCTCTGCTCTCTTTCGAGCAATTAATGTCAGAGAGGTACCCACGCTAATTGTAAGGAGTAATGACGAACATTGCAATGAGAACTCCATTACAGATGAGCGGTACCCAGTAATGAATACGCGATTTCAATTTCAAACAGAGATAATGAAAGGGTTTATTAAAAAGCTATGAAGCTGTGTATTTCTTATATGTCTACCTTTAGCAATCTTAGTTTTACTGTACTAGATTATAATGGACGAGAAGAAAATGATAGGTTAGAATGAATCCTATATCAAGCGATACGATCGAGAGAGGAAGTGGATTCAAATAAGAATGTCTTTAACACTAAACCAAGCATAAGGCCTAAGGCAATAATTCTATTTACATTTATGCTAAAACTAGATGATACTTTATCCGCGTGGATTTGGGTTTTCATAAATCTTGTAGGAAGTGTTTACGAATTTTCTAAAAAGTATTCTATAACCGTCTTCAGGATGTAAGCTATAGCTATACCAAGGAGATAGTGCCCACAACTTAGTCCGTGCGCGTTTAGGTTTTTTAAAAATTCCATGAGTACTATTTGATTATCCGGGATGAAAAGAAGCCCATGTCCTTAGCCAGGATGCAACTATCTATGTACCAAATGTCGTCAAAATCAGATTCTTGCATAAAAAGCTAGCAGACAGAAAAACCGACACACTTTCGCATTTTCGAATAAATGAAGTATGAGGATTTTGAATAGGTAGTTCTGGATAAAAATGACCGTCGGAATATTGTGGCAAAGAAGTTTAGTAGAGTAAGAGATCAAAAATTCAAAATTTCAAGTCAATCAATTTTAGTCCGCTTTCATCAAAGACTGCATCACCACTTACCACCTGGTATGATTGCAGTCAAGGAATACAAGGGCACCTTGTAACCGAATACAGATCGAAAGTTTTGTCAATTAAAGTAAAAATGATCGGACTGAAAAGATGTCACACTATTTTTATACCTAATAAGGTATAAGTAGTTAAAATTTTATGAAACTAGTGATCTCTATTCTGACGCCTATTAACTGGGTTTATCACGGAATCGCGTCGTAAAAATTAGAAGGAAGGGCTAAATAGATGGCCAGTAAAAGCGTATATTAGTTCAAGAATTACGTGCATGGCATTTTTACGACACCGACTTCCAAAAACATTCGCTAGTAGGCGAACGAACGGCAAATAAATAACCTTTAAAACTATCTCGTTCACGTTCCAATATAGGCTTGTGAATTTAACTTTGATGTAGTCTACTGTAATCGATATACATATTATTATTTTTAAACTTACTTAGTAAATGGAATAGAAACATCTTGTTTTTTAGCTAACCCGGTCTTTACCCAAACCTTGATTTGTCTCCCGGATGATCAAAGATTTCCCAAGGATTTTTTCGAAAAATCTTTACGTGGATGAAGTCGTGGGTATCATTAAGATTGCATCCCGGAGAAGAATATGAGAGAGACCAATTTTTATCCCGCAAAATCAAAGAGTTCATGCGGGATTATTGAAAAAAACTTTATTTGTGTGTTTATTTATGTGTTACTTATTACTCCCAGTACTTTTAGTAATATTTTCATTTTCATTACCTAGAGGCGTTGAGTTACTGAATGGATAGACAAAAAGTAGTGTAGTGAATCCAAAAAGTTTTGAATACAGTCCAACACTATTTCGGTCGTCGAATGCTGATCTCTAACTCTTGTTTTGTTTTGCTCTGCAAAAGCTCGCAGATGGAATGGCGATTGACTACAGGCGCTTTGGATTAACCATTTTTGGAAAACGTTTTTTTGGTGCAAGGCAACAATTCACTAAGAAAAATATCACACTAAAATTATAAAGGCGAAAGTTTGTATGTGTGTGTGTATGTGTTACTCTTTTATGTTTGTTACTCTTTCACGCAAAAACACAGACAGATTTGGCTGAAAAAAATGGAGATAAAATATACCCCGGATTAACACATAGGCTACTTTTCATCCCGGAAAATAAAAGAGTTCCCACGGGATTTGAAAACCTATATCCACGTAAAGGAAGTCGCGGGCATCAACTAGTTATTAATATAATCATAGTCACTAAGATAATATATGTATTACACATATATTACACACTTATACAAAATGTATTCGTCATTATCACAACATAGTTTTTAGGATTTCATTGAAGACTATAAGTTACTAGATAATATCAGCGAGTTCGTCCACGTCGACTAGGTTTTTTCAAAATTCCATGGGAACTCTTTGCTTTTCCAGGATAAAAGTAGCCTATATCCATCTTCGGGATGCAAGCTTCCCTGTAGCAAATAGATGATGGCCACGGCTTCTTCCACGTGGATTTGGATTTTTCAGAAATCCTGTGAAAGCTCTTTGATTTTCCGGAAAAAAAAGTAACCCATGTCCGTCCCTAGAATGCATACTAACTCTGTAACAAATTTCAACAAAGGATAGGCCGTGAAAAGCTAGCAAACAGGCAGACAGACATATTTTTATTGTATAGTACAAGTATGGATTAAATGTTATAATCTTACTAAAAATAAAAAAGTAAATAATAAAATAGCGGTAATATTTGAGTGGTATGTTTGAAAGTTTGTTTATACGTATCCTCTTTAGGAATTCACAGTGCTTCAAGTACCTACTTCATACTCGAGTGAGTGCAAATGTTTTTGACCCCAAAAGTTAAATATTTAATCTCAATGCTAACATCAAAATTTGCATAAATAATACAGTGGCTTTTGTGATAATTTTTGTATTACTAATACTATTTACGCAGAGGTCATTCGCCTTAAACATTGAGAATTTATATGTATTTCTAATAACTGTTGAATTTCTCCGGCAATAGATTACGGGGAGGCGTTGAGTTACTGAATGGACGTAGACAACAAATAGTACAGTGATTCCAAAGAGTTTTGAATACTCTCCAACACTATTTTGGTCTTCAAATCCTGATCTTTAGCTCTTATTTTATTTTGTTCTGCATTGGCTCGCAGATGGAATGTCAATTCACTATAGGTGCTTCAGATAAAGGAAATTGTTGGAATGCATTTCTTGGGCATAATGATTTGTATAGCTTCAAACTAAAGGTACTAAAACTTTTGGATTTCCTAACTGAAAATATTTAAGTACGAATAAGAAAAGTTACCTATGCCATGGACCGGCGATATAAAGAGAAAAGTCTGAAGAACTGGTGCTGATTAAGGAAGGCCTTTGTCCAACAGTGGACATCTACAGGCTGATGATGAAGTAACGGTAGATTTAGTTAAATATACAAAAATCTGTTTGAATACTTCCTACATCCATATTCTTTATACGTTAACGGCTGAAATTCTTAATCATATCTGTAATCTGTCGCTAAGTTTCTTATTGTTCCTTTTCAAAAAAGATAAATCATTTTTTTCCAAATAACAACGTGGCTAAGTAACCTTTCCACAGGTACAGATAGGATTGATTATTAATTTTGGCCGTTTTTTTCCGTGTGAAAATATTTTATGCTAGACTATTCATCAATTCAGTAAAAGTCTCTTGTCTCAACTTGCACACATTTTTAAGCTGAAAAACTGAAAAGCTTCAGCCGAAAATCGACGTTTAAAAACTGAAAAAAGGAATCAATCAATACCTCACGAACTAGCGCACTTTTGTTACGGCAAATCTTTTTTCTTCTAAACAGTGGGTCTAGAAATTCCGAAATTTGGTGCAGCTTTAATAAAATCGCACGTTCCACCGTACGTTCTCTTAAATCCGCATAAAGCTATGGATATACATATTTCTGTAGTCACGTTTTTTACAACCGCTACCAGATGGTTTGTTGCACACTCGTTTGTTAAAATTATTAATATTAAAAGGTTCATGTTTTTTTTTAAAGAATATTAGTCATTTTAATCATGACTAACATTCCCCTTTCCCCTCCAACTAAGCGTAAAGCTTGTGCCAGGATTGGGTGCGACAATAGTGCAACGGGTGAGGATTGAAGCGCTGACCTTTCGGATTTCAGTCCGTTCCTATAACCATTGAGCTATTGAGGCTTGAATGGCGACCTCACATTAGAAAGCATTCATTCCAGAACGCAATCTCAACTTCAAATCCTACTTCTGATGGATCCATAGGATAGGAGTAGAAATGAGTTGGTCCATAAAATAGTAGTCCACCTTGTAGGTCTAGGTTCATTTTACACCAATTTATAAAATATACATTTAAACCGCAATAAAACGTTATCACTTATCATTAAGTACAATTATTTTTGTTTTGTCAACCATGTTGGGTTTATCATAAAGCTACCTATGACAAAATCAACAACATCTCATATCTACATTGAATGACGAACATTCATACAAACAAAATAATACACAAACATAAAAGTTGCTCAAGTCAGTTAATACGAGTAATTAAAAAAAATTAAAAGTACGACTCCCCTGCCATATTAAAAGTCAAAGTCATAGTCATTTTTTCAATTTGGGTACTATTGTACACTTTCTGATTGTCAAATTCATATTGAATTATTTTTCAAAAAATGTATGGCCAGTGTCACTTGGAATAATTATAGGAATTTAATGCTACTTCAAACATCCAAATCTGTTCAGGCATTTAAAAGTTACGGTGGAATTAAAAACACATAAAATGCTTACATAAACCTAGAATTCATTACACTCCTTTTTTCTGGGCAGTCGTGTTAAAAGTAATCCATACTAATATTGTAAGTGTGTCTGTCTGTCTGCTACCTTTTCACGGCCTAACAGCTCGATTCTGACGAAAGGTACAGTGTTAGCTTATATCCCGGGGACGCAGATAGGCTACTTTTTATCCCGGAAAATCAAAGCGTTCCCACGGGATCTTTAAAAACCTAAATCCACGCGTACGAAGTCGCGGGCATCCTCTAGTACTGTATATAGTTACAATTATTTTCTCATGTCATAATGAACTTTATATTGTATCACTTGTACGATCTCACCGGATACCGATGATAATATCCTGTCTTGAGGCTGATATTCTCGTTGCTACTGTATCTGGGCAAAACGTGCCTTGTGTGGATAAGCAGTTAATCAAAATCATGGCGCACCCATATAAGGTGCTGCACATCATTTCTGACGTTTTATGCTGCTTGCTACTCAAGCTAAAGATTTACTACGTGATGATTAAAAGTTATAATAACAGCAAACGACTTTTCTTTTATTTACTTTTTAACTTAATTATGTACATATACGTATTCATATACTCAGCTCTAACTTTTTGGAGCTATGTGCGTTATCACTTGCTTTAACGCTGAAGGAAAACTTCGTGAGGAAGTGAGAGTGGTCTAAAAAGGTGCGTGAAGTAGGTATTCAAGTATTTATTTGCTCAAAAAACATGGTTACAGGATTTTATCAAAGAACAATGTCAAGTCTGCCAATCCACACTTGTCCAGCGTGAACTTGCCTATTTATGGCCTAAAATCTTTTAATTCTGAGAGGAGTCCCGAGCTCAGTACTGGACTGGCGATGGGTTGCGATTATGATGATGATAAAGCTTATAATACCTACGTAGCAGTTCTTTGTTTTTATTTAATGATTAGCGTTTGGTTCCAATCAGACCAGAGTTGAGAGTTCCCTTAATGGAAAACTAGAGGATGCCCGCGACTTCGTCCGCGTGGATTTAGGTTTTGAAGATCCCGTGGGAACTGTTTGATTTTCCGGGATAAAATGCCTATGGTCAATTACAGGGACGCAAGCTAGCTCAGTACCAAACATACAAATCGGTTCAGCGGATGGTTTTTTAGGAATCCCGTGGGAACTTTTTGATTTTCCGGGATAAAAAGTAGCTTATGTCCTTCCCCGGGATATAAGCTACGTCAGAATCGGTTTAACTGTTGGGCCCTGAAAAGGTAGCAGACAGACAGACAGAAACACTTTCGCATTTATAATATTAAGTATGGGTATGGATTTTGGTCGAACGGGGAAAAAAGTAATCGTTTGGATTCATCCTGGCGAGTGGAGAATAATCGTTAACAGAAAGCCGCTCGCAGGCCGGTATCTAGGCGCACAGACGCGGGTGTATCTCAATAATGAATGCATTGTCCGTCACTACGTACCGATTGCACTGACGACTATTTTTACTCGAACCTGTCCACGTCTGTCATGAATAAAATGTAATGAAGTGGCTTTGTCGTTGAAATATTAACTTCTCATATGGTATTAAACTTGATGATACCCGCGACTTCGTCCGATAAGAACAAGAATAAAACTGTTTGATAAAAATCTAGTGTGAATGAGTCTCTAGATTACCTACTAATTAGGTAACTATAAAAAAAAGCTACCGATATTTTTTTTAATTAATACTTAATTTTTACATTTGCTTTTTGCAGCTTTGTTTTTCATTTTTCATATACCTAAATAATATTATTATCTACACTAATATCATAAATGCAATAAGTGAACTAGTACCAACTCCATGCAGTTTCTCTTGATATTAAACATTAAATCTTAGCATGAAGACATTAAGCATATGGTAATTGGAAATGAGTGAGAAGACTCTCCATAGTTTCCCCGTGCGCTGGGCCGCCATCATGAATGAAGACACATTTGCCAACGACGGCAAATCCAGCGGAGTTATTTGATTTATTCCGTGAGCGGAATTGAAAATTTGCATCGGGAACCTTTTAAGCATGAGACACACACAATCCGTGACGACAGCGTGGCAACATGTCTAAGACGCCTCCTAGGGCTGTTTTATACCGGAGCAAGAATACCTATATAGGGACACGTGCATAGTGCGGACTGCACCCATGACTGATGCTCATTCAGTGAGTTGGGGCATGGTTTGGTAGTGAAATTTCTCAAGCAGTCCCAAGCAATGTCTAGCAGAAACTTGTGCTAACTACACATAACGCACCTTTTAACTGATTCCAGTGAAATAAACAGTGAAAGGAAAAAAAATTTTTGGAGTTAATTCAGTCCGTCTGTTAATATTGATCACTAAAATTATACAACATGCAGTATACTACAAAACGGCAGTCTATTTCATGCTGAGATAACAGCTGACTTAGATTTGTAATATTACATCACTTTTAATGTAGTTGTATAAACTGTATAAAGGCGTTTTATACTGTTAAATGTATGTATGTGTGTTGTATTCGTCGCTTACTACAGTGTGTTTCATAATTTTGTACTATGATGTTATGTATGATGTACAAGAGCGCGCGCGTTTAGTGTGACGCCCTGCCGTACAGTTTCCATCACACTTTGTGTTTATTTCAGCCTTTTATTTATAAGATCTAATCAAGTTGCTGCCAAATGTATATTACAGATATTGTATTAGATAAACTTGTACATGTACCAAGATTTATCGTTCCGTAGGGCTTGACTTATAGTTGTTGTATTAGTTCATGAGTTTCTGAACTAATTTTTCACTCTCGCCGAGTTATGATGGATGAAAGCAGGGGGCAGTAAATTTTCGTTACAAGTCGAGAATTAAGTAAAGCATTGAATTAAGAATCTTCATAATATTAAATTGTAACTCACTTTACGCAATATGCACCAAGGGAAACACACCATATACCTACAATCTAAGGAATCTACTCTAACTCCAGTATTGCCACGGAATTTAAAATCTAGACCTCGGGTTCAACTTTAAATCACATTGTTATAATATCAGTCAGTCAGTTTATTAGAAAGGGTCACGACCCGAAGTGAAAAGAACCTATGGCACACAGAGAGAGAAAGATAATTACTAAAGTAGAATGTTTCATGCTCCATATTTTTAATTTTGAGCCCTAACGATGTTCTAACGCTAGTTATTCAGTAATTTTACTATTACGCTTTTATTAAAAAGTAAACTTTTGTGATAAAATCAGAGTGGATTTTTCATAAACTAAAACTTAATTTGTTACGAATCCGGTGTGGTTAAATATTCGGCCATAAAATAGGTTTGCTTTTCATAATATTATTTACTTACGTATTCTCGCGTCGATATTACGATATTTTACGTAGTTAGGGTTGATTTATACTAGCATCGAATTCACATAGCCTAATATTGCTTTCTATCTGTACCACGTAAAACACAAACTTTTTGTCCAGATTTTATTTCATTTTATTTCTCGTTTAAATTGGTGCTTTGTATTTGGAGATAGAGGTCAATATGCTATGCTAAATTTTAGATATTCGCTTCGATTCGCTGCTAGTATAAATCGACCCTTAGCAAACTGTTATTATAATATGGTGCTGTAAATATTAATTTAATCATTTTATTCATTTTCTAGCGAGATTTTCAAAAAATATTTTAAAAACATACCTAAGAAGGATATCTAACTTCCTAGGCATAAAATTTAATTTTTTACACATTATTTCATCACTACTACTAGGCTACTTAAGCTACTTTTTATCCCGGAAAAATCAAAGAGTTTGAGGATAAATCCACCCACACGATGTCCCGGGTATAATCAAGTAATTAATATTCTTAGCTTAAAGCTGGGACACACCAAACGCGTATGCAGCACGTAAGCGTAGACGTAGCGCGTATCATGACGTTGTTATGTATGGAACTGTATGAGATATGACATACCGCTTGCGTGACGTGAACGTTCGCGTAGACGTAATGCGTGCTGTCATGTCTATGGATTCACGGGCGTCACTACGCGCGTGGTCACGTGTACGTGCTTGGTGTGAATCGGCCTTTACAGTTTGACAAGCTGCAAAACAAATTACCAAAAACATAATAATCATCTTAAAATCATTTCAATTTCATTGAAATTTTAATTGTAATTTTATTTAAGTTTATTATTTTATTATTCTCATTTCATTGTTTTGAAACAATTGTACATTTCTATTTATTTAGGTTTATGTTTCGAATAGGTCCAAATTGCCTTAAATAAATGACTATTTATTTATCATTTACTAGAGGATTACGCGTTAATTTCGATTTTTTAAAATCCCATAGGAACTCTTTGATTTTCCGGGATAAAAAGTAGCCTATGTCCTTCCCCGGGTTGTATCCCAAGTCCGTACCAAATTTCATTAAAATCGGTTCAGCAGTTGAGCCGTGAAAACGTAGCAGACAGACAGACAGATATACTTTCGCATTTGTAATATTAGTATGATCCCAATACATAACATTATTTGGTACATTTCCGTCAAAGATTGTAAAAGGCTTTTTAGGCAATTACGGAGTAAACCACTTTCCCGGGAATCGATCTATCGACGTAACCGACGTCGTGATGTCGCGTCGCGTCGCTGGAACAATCTTGCAATTTGTAGAATATTTGGAATAGTCTCGTCTGCGCCCACCAACGAACCACCGAACATACGGACCTTGCGACTACAAAGCCTTTATTCGCTTTTGAAAATTAAAACTTCTTGGCACGTAAAAACTTCAAAATCGTGTCACCGACAGGCGATTGCTAAGTCTAGTTGTAAGTTTTTCCAAATTTTTGTCATATTACAATATTATTTCCAATCGGAATTTGCCTACATTTTATTCTTGAAATATTGTTTCGGGTGATAATCCGGTAGTCTGATTGCCAATTTTTTTAGTGTTATAATATTGATGTAGGGAAAAAAAATCACGCGACAACTTGTTGTTTCAAGCTAGTACAAAATAAAATGTGATCAAAAATATACCTATCTTGGTCATAAGAAGCTTGATAAAAATGCATGAGTCATGCATTAGCAATCTAAAAGCTGCTTATCTCTTGTGTTCGTGTGTATGCATTCGGATTACCGCAAAAAATGCTTTCTCAACTACTTATCTGTGTGTCGCGGGTGGTCTCAAGCTCAGACATTTCAATAATGACGGTTTCCTGGCGCAATGTGGCCGCTCTTTACGGGCGGGACGGGAAAAAATGAATTGCAGGAATCGGTTTAAACACAATAAAAGCCAAAGTCGAGCAAATATGCTTAGACTAGATTCTATTACTTCGTTGAAATTGGTTGTGTAATCGTATTGTATCTATGTAGACGGGAGTCGTAAACATTATTGCTTTGAAATGATAAACATGCCGACTATGGGTGCTATCGGGTATCCCAGGTAGTTTAAATTCTGATCTTCAAAAACGCCGCTTTGAAAATAATAAAATCAATGAATAAAATATATAAGGCCACGCTACTAGCTAATGCGAGCGACTTCGTCCGCGCGAATTTCATTTACTAAAAATCGCGTTATTAAAAATTTTCAGGGATTAAAAGTAACAAGTATGGTTACTTACATACGTAAGTCCTTGTCTGAACTACTTTAATATTATATCGATGCAAAAAATGAACGGATGAACGCGAACGTGATTTTTTTATGGATTGATTGAAAGACAAACAAACAAAAAACTCGCTTTCGTATTTGTGATACGGGTAGTAGAAGGCTAAAATGATTCGAAACCTAAATCGATATTTTGAATCAAGAAATTGTGTTGTTACAGTAGGTAAATTGCAAAAAGTTAGTTAATACTTAAGAGGTAGGTACCTGCTACGTGATAACAGAGCTTGGTTCCGATCCACGGACCTCTAAGTTATTGGCCCAGCACGCTTCCACTGCGCCACTCTGCTTTTAGGAGACACCTTTAAACTATCAACTATTGACAACCGTATCAAAATTACTAAATAGTGCGCAGTAAAATATCACAGTAAAATATTAAGTCATATTAGCAGAGCGTGGTTTCGATCCACGGACCTCTGGGTTATGGGCCCAGCACGCTTCCACTGCGCCACTCTGCTTGTGCTAGACTTTCGCCAAATTACCTACCAGATCAAACTTATTTTTTATGAGAAAATAGAGTTTTATGAGAAACAAAACTACAGTGCAAAAAAACAATCTGTTGACAAAATGTGCCCCTCAAGCGCCCCGGAAAATCTATATTTTCAAACGTAACTGTAAAAAAAAATATGTGGAAAAAAAACTGTGGTCGATTTTGCGATTTTTTTATCATTAGAAAAACTCTAGCTTGTTAAAGAAAGTTTTATTATATTTTTAATATTCAATCTGCGGTAGATAACAGCCGCAATTTCTGAGGACTCATTGGACCATGAAATTGACAGATGTACAAAATAATAACAAAGTTACTATAGACCTTAAACAAAAGCTACCTCGTACATAATTATATTTGCCACTGATATTCTATTTCAAACAACCCTTTTGTTATTCAAATAACAATGCCGAAATTATTTTTGTGAAAGGATCAATTAGCTTTCTTTGTCTCCTTCTAAATTCTTCTTCAGTGGGTGTGTTTAAACTTATCTTTTACTTTTTTTTCAAGCATTTTCTTTTTGTCAAGTGAGCCAGCAGAATGGCCGATTGATAGGAGATGGCCTAAAAAGACGGCATTTTCAGTGGAAACCAAATATTACAAAGGCGAAAGTTTGTGTGTGTGTGTGTGTGTGTGTTTGTTACTCCTTCACGCAAAAACCACTGGACGGATTTGGCTGAAATTCGGAATGTAGATAGATAATATCTTGGATTAGCACATAGGCTACTTTTCATCCCGAAAATTCAAAGGTTTCCCACGGAATTTTGAAAAACCTGAATCCACGCAGACGAAGTTGCGGGCGTCAGCTAGTTATGAAATATAATGTCAAGGTGCATGTGCCTGAGCACCCTCACCACCGGCGAGCACACAATATCTAAACACTAAGAATTAACTTCTATAGCCGTGTGATGGACTAATCAAAAGAGCGTAACAGTAAAGTAAAATACGTGAGCGCACAATCCTGTGTAATAAGTACTAACGGAAATAATAAGAAAACGTAACGCTTTGGGGTGCCTCAGCATCCCAGGTAGGCTTCTAGGGGTAAGATGGAGCTCGCTTGCCTTGAAGGTAATGAAAGTGGAGGTGAAAACCGATACCGGAAGGGCGTTCCATAATATGGTACCGGTTCGAATTAGAAACGAAATTATTTATCTATAAATAACTGTTTTCATAGCCCCAATTATGGTCAACATTTACAAATTATAACATAAACCAGAATCTAACAAGCTATTTCAATATTTATGCACATAAAATATTTAACTCATAAAATAGAGTGATCTAATTTGTTGATTAGTGCATAAATAACTCCAATTTACACAATGAATTTAATATTCAGCTTTGTAATATGATACTCTATCTCAATTAATATATATTTCATAAACATTGTACTGTCTAAACTATGACTGTGTGTATGACTGTATAAATATTTAATCTGACTATATGAGAACATATTATGTAGCTTAGCATATACAGACTCACAAGTTCTTCTACATTCAAGGAAAATCTTACATATTATACAGCAAAAGGAGTGAGGTAAGGCAGACGCCCATTTCTTATCTGAGACTGATTTTTATCCAACAAGTCCAACTTTATCTATACCAAAGCAAACTGGCGTCTATATTGCACTCATATATTTTATCGTTTAGCCTGTTAACATTTGGATCAAGTCTTCAATGTTCTGTGGCAATATTGTTGCTGAATATAATGGGACCAACTTTATCGATTTTCTACGATAACTAGATGACTTAATTATGGATGTGTGGGATGGACTTTGGCTGGATGAGGAAGGATGAGAACTGGGTGTGGTGGCGCTCATTAAAGAAGACCTATATGTGTCCTATATCCGAGAATGGAAGTCAAGCGTCGTTGATGATGAATCCATGTTACTTACAATCAGGAATCAATTATAATACAAAAATCTTTACATTTTAATTCGTTTGCACAATTTTATTTATCACAAAAGCGTAAGCATCAAAGCTTCTTTGCATTGAAAAAGGGAAGCATAATTCTCAGATTCCATTTCACAACTCACTTCCCGTCAAAAATATTACACGTGCGATTATTTTGGCGTCTCAAATAAATCATGGCCGATTTTATTCACAATTTAGCAACATAAGCGGTCTTGTCGACGTCGGAATCAAATTGCACTACATCATGAATAATAACCAATATTTTGTTTGTATATTCCATGTAGCGACTTGTGAGCGATTTACGTGTAATTTTTTTAAGAGGAGTGTTTCTCGACTGCGCCCCATACCAACGAAGTTTTGTTCTTATTTGAACTGTAAATACTAAGAATTCACACACACACACACTCAATTAAATTTTGTAGAATGCTCTTCAAATTAATATCTATGTCTGTGGTTTCTCAGATATCATTGCAACTATTACGTTTTTCAATATTACAGGTCTTAAAGATAAAAAATAAGGACACACATACCATGTTACTTTCTTCTTCTTTTTGTTTCTAAAATATAATTTCATTTTAATTATACCAATTAGAAAATAACAACGGTTTTAAAAATCTGAGACAAAATACTTAGATACATAGAGAATACTTATAATCACTTTCATAAAGAGTCTCGATTTTATATCAGCAACTTGAGCAATCGGTATACACATCTCTTCCGCTGATTTTCTACTATTTTTAGGGTTCCGTACCTCAAAAGGAAAAACGGAACCCTTATAGAATCACTTTGTTGTCCGTCCGTCCGTCTGTCCGTCCGCCCGCCCAACAGCCACTCGCACTTGGCCGTTTTTTTTCGATAAAAAAGCCGTGAGATACTATGTTCTCTCACTGATTGTGCTTGGGCTGCAATAAAGTACAGATCGTTTTGAGCCTAAACACAGTTTCAAGTTAGTTTCTCGTAAAATATCTAAAAATATGAATCCAAGCCATCTTTTTTCTTAGTAAGACATGAAAGGAAGTTTTTAGTACCAAACAAAAATTTTATAGCAAATCCATGATTTTTTCCCCCAAAATAGATCAAAAGCTTTTCTATAACTGAGGTTTTTAGTTTTATGTGATGGTCTTTTACTACTTAGCTGATGCCCGCGGCTTCATCCGCGTGTACTTATGTTTTAAAAGTCCCGTAAGAACTCTTTGATTTTCCGGGATAAAAAGGTAGCCTATGCCATATCCAGGTCTTTAACCATGGAACCAAAAAATCCCATCCATCCATTGCTCCGTTGCGACGTGATTGGAGGACAATCCAACTAACACACTTTTGCATTTATTATAATATGAGTAGTGGTAATCTATACTAATATTATAAAGAGGAAACCTTTGTATTTTTGTATTTGATTGTTTGTATTGAATAGGCTCAAAAACTACTGGACCGATTTCAAAATTTCTTTTACCATTACTTAGAGGGATTCTTCCGAATCCGTATAGGCTATATTTTATCCCGGAAAATAGATAGGATTTTTCGTGGTAGTGTCCACCCGTGCGAAGCCGGGGCGGGTCGCTAGTAATTAATATGACGCTTTATTAAACGCTGATGATACGTAATGGGCAAGCATTTTGGCAAGTTAGCAAAAAATAATTCAATTGCAGACTATCAAAGAAATAGTCCTTCAAGTGGAATTTTTACACGGGGCATAGGTAATAGACAAAACATAACGAGAAGTTTGCATAGCTCTCCGCTGACGAAGTAACGGGTATTAGGTGTTCCAATAAGAATGGGAAGAATGATGTTGGCGACGCATGCTCAACATATCATGGACTGAACATCGAACCAACGTCTCAATACTTAACAAACTTAAGATAAAGATGAGGCTAGCTAACATCTGTCTGCGGAGGACCCTTGAGTACTTCGGTCACATCGCAAGGAAGAACGCCAGCAATATTGAAAAACTCATGGTCACTGGTAAGATCGAAGGAAAGAGACCCCGCGGACGTAGCCCGAGACGTTGGTCAGACCAAATAAAAGAAGCGGTCAACACACCCATCTGTGATGCAATCCATGCGGCAAAAAACAGAGTGCAATGGAAAAACATCGTAGCAAGGATTGCGTCAAAGGGGAGCCACGATCCTCAAAATTGAGGAAGCGACGCAGGAAGGAAGAATGGGAAGGTTTAATACCGGATAAATGCAAGCTGTGTTAATTAACAGTAAGTAGAAATGCAAACTGTTACCGACTTGAGTTTATGAATCCTGTTAGTGCTTTTATAACCCAAA
This sequence comes from Maniola jurtina, assembly GCF_905333055.1. NCBI lineage: Eukaryota > Metazoa > Arthropoda > Insecta > Lepidoptera > Nymphalidae > Maniola > Maniola jurtina. The sequence continues at coordinate 6,035,356 of NC_060044.1, forward strand.
GCGGTGAGAAATGAGAATGTATGCCTATTTGATGTTTATTTTTTTAATACATACCTAGTAGGAGTTCTAGTTTCAAAAAGATAAATATTTTTCGGTTTAGTAACAAAAAAAGCATTATAAAAATCTGATATAAACTTTATGTAATATACCAAATAGAACAAAATATTATATGTATTAGCAGAGCGTGGTTTCGATCCACGGACCTCTGGGTTATGGGCCCAGCACGCTTCCACTGCGCCACTCTGCTTGTACTAGACCCTTTCAAACTACCAATAACAACAAAATTTCTATTTCTTTTCACATTATTATACAGCCCAAGTCACAAAAGATGGTGAGAAGTGATAACCTTAGCTCCCAGTTAGAAAGGCGTGAGAGACGTGTCAAAAGCAATGATTAATAAAAAGTAAGTAAAAATAATGCAAAATAGTTGTCATATTAGCAGAGCGTGGTTTCGATCCACGGACCTCTGGGTTATGGGCCCAGCACGCTTCCACTGCGCCACTCTGCTTGTATTAGACCCTTTCAAACTACCAATGGCAACAAAATTTCTATTTTTTTTTTTTTTTTTTTCAAATTATCATACAGCCAAAGTCACAAAACATGATGAGAACCTTATCTTCCAGTTAACTTTAGGAAGGCGTGAGAGGCGTGTTGTCAAAAGCAATGATTAGTAAAAAGCATAGATATGTAAAAAAGTAAGTAAAAATAATGCAAAATAGTTATGATACTAGCAGAGCATGGTTGCGATCCACGGACCTCTGGGTTATGGGCCCAGCACGCTTCCACTGCGCCACTCTGCTTGTACTAGATAGACCCTTTCAAACTACAAATAGTGACAAAATTTCTATTTCTTTTCAAATTATTATACAGCCCAAGTCACAAAAGATGGTGATAAGTGATAACCTTAGCTCCCAGTTAGGAAGGCGTGAGAGACGTGTCAAAAGAATGTTTAGTAAAGAGTAAGTAAAAATAATGCAAAGTAGTTGTGATATTAGCAGAGCGTGGTTTCGATCCACGGACCTCTGGGTTATGGGCCCAGCACGCTTCCACTGCGCCACTCTGCTTGTATTAGACCCCTTCAAACTACCAATGGCGACAAAATTTCTATTTATTTTCACATACACATTTTATACAGCCCAAGTCAAAAAAAATGGTGAGAACCATATCTTCCAGTTAGCTTTAGGAAGGCGTGAGAAGCGTGTTGTCAAAAGCAATGGTTAGTGAAAAGTAAGTTATTACTACTAACTAACTAACTAACTAAAAATTCTTTAACCACAACTAATAGTATTGCCTACATAGACGCATTTGTATTGCAAAAGTATTGCATCATATTATCAGTAGCATAAATTATTGAGCTGCTATCACGTGCCAATAAAAATATTATTTAAGGTGTGTAAAAATATGATAAGTATCAGTTTAACAAAAACACTTTGCTAATTTTTATAGCCTTACCATAAAAACTTTAAGAGTTGCACTTTTAATACATATGAAAAGCAAAAAGTCTGCTTCTGATATTTTTTTAGGAGTTAACTTCACTTTACTGGTACAATAAAGAGTACTAGATGATGCCCCCGACTTCATCCGCGTGGATTTTTTTTTTAATGCAAAGAGTTCCCTCTTTAATTTCCCAGGATAAAAATCTCCGTGATGTAAACTAACTCTATGCCAAATTTCATCAAAATTGGTTAACCTCTTGGGCCGTAAAAAGCTAGCAGACAAACAGACAGATAGACACACTTTCGCATTTATAATATTAGTGTGGATTGAATCAAACCAAATGAAAGTAACCCCTGGTAACGAGCTGCCATTTTTTGAAACAGGCCCGCAGTTGGCAAAACTGGGCAAACCTCGCGTGCCCGCACCAATATAATATATGCATGTGTCAGACGACACACACAAGCGTACGATTTTGTCTTCACTTTATAAAATACAAATTCTATGAGCTTTGCCTATTTGTAGTCTTATAATATCTTTGAACAAACTCCATAATAAAGTTTTTTCTTGCCCAGTTCTTATCTAATCCAAATCTCACAAGTTTCATCCCCGGAAACAGGTTTCCAGAGGTCGCAAACCCGGATCCAAAATCGTATTACAAAAGTTCAGTGAAGTAATTTAGTTTTTCTTACAGAACGGATTAAAGTGTGGTAGTCGGGGCCATAAATCTGTGGATTAAACTAACCCAACGGAGATTGCAATCTGCCGTCCGCAAGCCATCGATAATTGTAACGATATAGATAATCGAGGAAACGGAGGAGAAAAACGTTAAGGATGGTTTAGATAAAAATGTAATTGAATTTAAAGTTGAATTGAACCTATGCACTTTTTCCTTTTCTTATTCTAAGAGGAGACCTATGCTCAATAGTGAGCTCCCGATGGATTGGTCATGACTCATGAAGATGATTGATGATAATAAAAAAATACCCTGAGTTTGTTATGGGCTCTTTTCAGATCTGGCAGCGTTTAGACCCCTGGTAGTGTTTATTTTAAGTTTATGTAATTAATTATAACATTTCATCAATTGACATCAAAAAGTGTATCCAATTTGAATAAATGATTTGACTTTGATGCTGATGATTTTTTTTACAAGTTAAAAGGCTCTTGATTACTACTGTTATAAATGCGAAAGTGTGTTCCTTTGTTGGTTTGTCCTTCAATCACATTGTAACGGAGAAACGAGTCGATGTGAATGTGTCATAGATAAGCTACTTTTTATCCTGAAAATGTAATTATTAGTAATTAAAGAATTAAGTCTCCACAGGACTTGTCATCTAGTACTTTAATAATAAAAATTAATGAGACCATGAAACCTGTTTAGATAATATGTTAAAAGTAAGATTCGTAGACATGTAGATAATAATACACATTATCTAATACGGCTATAAAAACTGTTCAGCTAACAGGTGTACCCTTTTTAAGGACTCCACGTAGGTACTTACATTATGTCTTTAATATTAAGAGCAAAGTCTAGACAGATAAATTATATAAGTAAGTACAATATTTTTATACCACTGAAACCGCCTTAACTATGAAAAGAGATTTTCAGTGTGTAAGGTAATATAAAAAATAGAACCTAGGTGAACATTTCTCAAGTTAAAAAAAAAGATTCCGACGAAGTGAGAACCACCTCCTTTTTTTGAAGTCGGTTAAAAAAGTAAGTAAGATATTTAATTAAAATTCTCAAGATAAAAATACACAACATATATTTGGACGTTTCAAAAATATGAAATATCATTTGACTCCCGTTGAAGGAGACTGCAAACAAAACAAAATGCATAAAACCATAAAATACGCTCCTTAAAACTGTTTGAGTGCTGTTCGTAAATTCAATTGCCATATTGAAATAAATTGCTTGTAATCTTATACCCAAACAGCCGGAAAACAACCGAATGAGCAATATCAAGTTACACCCAAGAATGGTCTCACTTTTGGTTTTTTTTGTTAGCTCTGTCAAACGATTTCTTTAGAAATTTGAGCATATAGACAACCGATAATATCTCTGAACCCGAACTGAATACAACCTTTGTTTGTGCTCATAAATTATTAGCCAACACACAAAACCGACTAATTAATTTAAATGGTAAATTGATATTATGATTGTCAGAAGAAACATTTTACGATTCTGTATTCTGTATGGAAGTCAATTACTGGTATTAGTTACATTAATTACGATATTTTACAGCTGCAATTTAGTTTTATTGCCATTGGAGCATTTTATATTTGAGAACTGAAACACCGTACCGGCGTATCGTAAAGGAATTATTACGGTATCCCTTAATATCACGTTATAAAACGCTAGCCAAAGTAAAACACAAGTTTGGATAGATTTAGTTTATAACTGTGTTTTTCTGTAATAAAAAAGAGAACAAACAAAAAGGCATCATTTTGTATTCAAATTCAGTTCTATTTCATTTCAAATACCGTCTTTAAGTCTCTATCGTGAGACCTAAAGACGCCTACTGCAAGTGGGTTGTGGTTAATACTGATTATCCTAAATTTTCGGTTCATAAAGATACACCTTAGGGCCGATGCACACAGACAGCATGGAGTGGAGTCGAGCATCTTTGATAACAAATTAAACTCAATTTCGTGTAGGTACGTTGACATACCGTGTTTACTGAGAGCAAAACCTGCAGGAAGTACGGTGTTCGCCTGAACTTTCGCGCAACTATACCAAAGTCAATAAAGCTTAGTTTGGATTGTTCTATGCAAAAAAGTTGCCGCGCCTCTGCTCTACCGGTGTGACGCAAACATACTTCTCTATTCAATGAAAAATATTTTCACATATTAAAATACGTTTCACCTTTTTTTTAACTCCCGACCCAAAAAGAGGGGTGTTATAAGTTTGGCGTGTGTATCTGTGTATCTGTCTGTGGCATCGTAGCTCCTAAACGAATGAACAGATTTTAATTTAGTTTTTTTTTTTTTTTTTGAAAGGTGGCTTGATCGAGAGTGTTCTTAGCTATAATCGAAGAAAATCGGTTCAGCCGTTTGAAAGTTATCAGCTCTTTTCTAGTTTTCTTATAGAGGTTTTTGTGTCGGGGTTTTTTTAAATTTTGGGTTATAGATATATTTTAGGAAAATAATAATATGAAATATCCTCTGAAAAGAACGATAATATAATTCCCGATATAATCTTCGAGCTAAAATTTCATACTCAAAACAGAGGCTGCTTATTGCCGGCTCGCAAATATTTAAATAAAAAAACTTCGAAATCTTTGAATAAGGTAAACCGTGGGCGTTCCGACAATGAGCACGTCACAAAGTGCCCTTTGAGCTGTCAGCGTCTTGAAGGAAGCGGGGCAATTATATTGAAAACTCCCGCAATGCTATCTTTTAGAAAAATAATACTGGTCCTGGGTCCTGCGTTAACTGACGTAAGGAGCTTATTAGCACGCCTGCCGTGACGGACAGTAGGCCCTTCTTTTGTTTCATCTCACAATAAATCAGCTTTACAACGTTTCGTTTTTTGTATGCAACAGATTTATCTTTTTTTGTCCATTTTTATTACTTTGTAATCAAGGTCAAGCTGATGAGCAGCAATCAACGTGTTTGCAAAACTGGAAACTCTGCCGGCTAAGAGCTTCAAATGCCCAATTAGTGCGACAAGCTTTCTCGTGCCTTTTTTTCGATTAAAGCACTGTCCATACAATGCGTTACCAAAGTCGCGATAGAGATAATAATATTGTATTATTATATACCGATATATGACATATGTATATATGTAACAGAAAAAGCTGACTGACTGGCTGACTGATCTAATCAATGCACAGCTCAAACTACTACTATATATTACATATATATATACTACTATATAATTTGTTATACTACTAGTATAACAAATTATAAATAAGTAATACTAAGGCCGCGGCCTATAGGTACTTAAGTTTTACTTACGTAAGGAGTTTACTTAGTTAATTAACCACTTTTAAATGACACTTACAAGAGTGTTTACATTAGTTTTTCGTAAGTTAATCATGTAAGCTACTTACCTGAGTAAAACTTACTGGCCTTAAATAATAATGCCAAAAAGCATTGCCAGATGAAAGATATGGTATAGTCGGTACTAAAATTCAGACAAGATTCAGACCCAGTCATAAAAATTGTATATACAAAAATTCTAAATAGTTACGTCTCTCTCACATAACTTTATTATAATATTATATACTTGGCAGATATTGTGAAAACACTATCCAATTAATCGTAGCGCTGAAGGACATGACATAGATATCGCATAGTCGTAAAGTAAGAATCACAACAAGTGACTAGTATAATATGATGAGTCAGTGAAGCCATCAACGTTGAAATGCTTTCGAACGCGATTGGCCGGCCCGGAGTAGGAGGCATACAAATCCGACGTAAACCCATTACGATATCAAATTACCCTCTACGCCCAAACCACGGATTGTGTGACTAATTGGTATTAAAGGTGCTGTTATGTCTTAATTAAATTAAACTCATAATTCCCCAGAACTCTGTTGCGGTCCAGGAATTTTAGTACGTTACAAATTTCATACAATAGAGCAATTTCTGAGGCGAATGGGAAATAGTACGTTAATTAAGGGTGTTACACAAGAGATTAAGCTTTAACCGGTCTCGAGTAAGGCCCGCTGAGCAGTATTTTCAAAGTGCTAAGCTTCTTTCATGTAAGCTCGCTTGTGAAAATAAACAGGACAAAATTGCGCTACTTGACGGCTGACGGCTGTTGTATTATGTTTCCACGCAATTTGGAGTTCATTTGCATATTTTACTTTATATTCAAACCAACTGATGCCCGCGACTCGTCCGTGTGAATTTAGATATTTAAAAGTCCCGTGGAAACTCTTTAACTTCTCCTAATAACAAGTTTAAATTAAAAATTTATAACAGCCCCGACATGTGTAATAACTAGAAAAGAGCTGATAACTTTCAAACGGCTGAACCGATTTTCTTGGATTATAGCTAAGAACACTCTCGATCAAGCCACCTTTAAAGCAAAAAAAAAATTAAAATCGGTTCATTAGTTTAGGAGCTACGATGCCACAGACAGATACACAGATTCACGGATACACACGTCAAACTTATAACATCCCTCTTTTTGGGTCGGGGGCTAAAAAGCCTTGTCACCTGTTTCGTTGCGGTATGATTGAATGAAAAACCAACAATTAAACACACTTTCGCATTTAAAAATGTGAAATGATGGGTAGTAAAGTAGATATTAAACGATATTAGAGTAATATCAATAGGTGTACCTGCCTATTAATATTAGATAATTGCAGATTCTAATTTATTATGGTAGACGTTGTGGTTCCAAGATGATTACATCAATGTGGTTCCAAGGTCCTTACACCAGAAATCGCAGCATTACCACTGCCCTTCTACTCGAACGAAGAGAGTTCGAGTAGACGGACCCTCTCCGTCTACTCGAACCGACGACGACGCGACGACATCAAACTGGTCGCAAAGAACCGCTGGTTTCAGGCCGTGGCGTGTGGAAGTTGCTACAAGAGGCCTATGCCCAGTCATGTATATGTATGTCTATCGGATGATGATAAATATCATGAAATTCTAGTTAAGTGTTACATTTCCGACGGTTAGTTTAATCATCGATTGAAATGGCAAGCTAAATAAATAATAAGTTTATTTTAATTAAAAAAATGTGAACACTAAAACATGGCGTGACTCTCATTTACATTTTTGTTATGTCTTGATTACCATCGGAAATGCCTGATAGCCATCGTTAGCTCTATTAATTAGTTTTGCTTCATATTAGCTCATTACTCATAATGTAAAGTTGCTCAGACTGCTTTTTAAATTGAATTTTTAAACTGAATAGAATTTAAAAACCAACCTTATCGAATTATTGTACAAATCATGCCCGCGTGGATGTCAAGAATATTTGTTGATTTTCCACGATGGACAGCCAGACTGATTCTTTACCCAAAAAATTTGCCAATCTTTCTGTCACCAGATGACTACAGGTGCACCTGTACAATAGAATTAGTCACACCAATTCAGTTTGTCACAACTGAAAAATAAGTTAATTATGTCTGACATGAAAAATTTTGTTTAAATCATGGTCTCTGTAAAAAAAAATAACTCTGCTTACTCGCAGAAAAAGTAATACTGTGTTAACACCAAAATGATACTGTTAGTCATAAACAGGGATAGTTTGCTAACACGATCGCGGGAAGCCGGGGAAATAAGAATTTCTTCGACCGTTAAATTTACGACTTGTCCCAAGGAAAGCCTTGTCTCCCACCCGAGATCTCTTTTTATAATTTATTTGGTTTGTTACGACCGCACGTCCTTGTTGCTTCCATGAAAATAATGTGTGTGTTCGCGGAGTGATGGTAGAAATTTTCTTCATGGAAACAAATGTAGCCCTGTAAATTATACGATAGGTAAACGGCCTGATTTTCCTCAGCTGCCCCAAATATAAGCAAGTGGTCTCTCACAGAAACGTGTGAACGACGCACTATGTGCGGCGCACATGAAATTGTTTGGTCACAATAAAAAACTAGTACTTAACTCAAAAAATATTTTTTTCAGTTTTCGCCAAAAACGTGAGAATTTAGAAAAACTCATACTCCTAAGTTTTGGTCCTACATAGCATACTCTTTGACAACAACGGTTTACGTAACATATATTTTAGAAATATCAGGTTTTCACAATTTCCATTTTGGCAAACAATTTATTTTAAAATTAAAATGAATATAATTAAAACACTTTTGGGGCTAGCCGCTTTTTAGCAAACGAACATCGAACATAGACCTAACATGTTAAATGATTATGCAAACACCTCCAACCGATTTCTCCACAAAACCTATTTTGTGCCTAATTTTATTGAAAATGTTATCTTGCCGTCGTCGTTATTGGTTTGCTTCGGTGGTTACAAGACCAATAACCGCGTTTGGGAAGGAACTACAGAATGCCTGACCCAGTTTAAGGCCGAATTCATTGCTCTTTGGTAAACCTATGTTGAAAGGAGCAAAATGGCCAATCAGCTGGATGCCTACGAACTGAATTTAAGAGGGAAGTAAATAAGTAACTCATCATCTTCGTTTCAACCGTTTGAGTTCGGACATAGATCTCTTGAACGGTAGTGTGCTGTTTGTATCAATGACTTCTATTGTCTTCAATATCATTTGGTTGAAATTTCAGTGACTCGTTTGGTGTTATCTGTCCAGTAATTATTATCTAGGTATAGAAATAGAAAAAGAAAGATTTATATTCAAACTAGCCGATGCCCGCGACTTCGCCCGCATGGATTTAGGTTTTCAAAATCCCGTGGGAACTCTTTGATTTTCCGGGATAAAAATTAGCCTATGTGCTAACCCAGGATATTATCTATCTCCATTTCAAATTTCAGCCAAATCCATCTAGTAGTTTTTGCGTAAAGGAGTAACAAACATACACACACACACACAAACTTTCGCCTTTATAATATTAGTGTGATAAACTTTTACAAGTACTAAGAACCGTCAAATGCATCGACCACCACTCGTTCGGAATGCCTTTCTTATACAAAATCTCCGAGCTGATTATCAGGAGCATACTTTTAATAGATAAGTTAAATTTGGTAAGGGCAGGTCTAAAATAATTGATCAATGCTGGTACCGCTTTTCTGGTCCAAAAAATCTATTTAATACTTTAAGAAAAGAAGATGACTAACTTATATAAACGCACAACTCAAAGTAAAGCTAGAGACGTAACATAATCCACCACTAAGATTTGACTTCCAACTGGATCTTCAAAAAATCTAAATCTACTCAACAAAATAACAAGAAACACACACTAGGAAAGCATTTTTAAAAAAATTACCTGAACAAAGCCAGGGTACTTCATCTAATTGATAAATTATTTAAAGAAATAACAGTTTTGGTCCATACATACATACATAGACTGCTAAAATCATAACCCTTCCTTTCGGCTTTGCCGTAGTCGGGTAAAAAGTGACACCTGACTTTGCGATTGGCAACGGGAGGAAGTAAGGGTACCCACAAAAGATGACAATCTTTGTCACAATCACGTGGTCACGTCCCATCTTTTCGGTTGGGGACTATGCTCACGGTGTGTGAAATTTATGGAAATTGCATTTCCGCATTATGTCCGACTGGAGGGTGAGGCATTACGAGCGCTTTGTGGAAATATGACAACGCAATCCTAGGACATCATTTCATATAAGTGATGGGAATACATACACCATTAGTGTAAAATTAATATACGTTTGCCTACTAGAACTACATTAATGTAAGCTTATACTAAATTGCAGATATAGTGAAAAAAACCGGGCAAGTTCAAGTAGAACTCACGTGGAGAGGGTTCCGTACGATTAACATGACTATAAGACTGTACGCACAATATTAAGAGCCTTGCCATGCCATTTTAAGACCATTGATTTTTTTATAGATAATATTTACTTATTTTGTAACCAAAGTACTTACCTAATCATTTACCTAATGGAAAAACTTTTCTCAAAATATCTCTCAAAAAACACATCAAAAGTTATTTCTTTCACTTTAGGTAAAGATAGGTAACAGTACGTATAGAACTTAAGTTTCTTACAAAGTAATGTGTTTTATGAGTCAAACAATGTACTTATTCAGAAACAAAAAACCCAATGTTCATTATTTTCTTTTTCGCGAAGTAACAAGTTCCTTTTAGAATAGAATATGTCCCAGAACTTAGGAAACTTATCAAAGACATGGATGTTTAATTATAACCGCAACAAAATGTACCTTTTTGTGGTTAAACTGATAATATTAAACACTAAAATACCATCAGTACAAAGTTCATTTTTTAGTACTCAAAAATTGAAAATGTAAGTCACATAATTTACCTACTAACATCGGGCATGCCGTATCCAAAACGCGCTATTACTATTAGTAAATAACTAGGTACATACATCAATAGTAACCTCTGATCATGACATCAATATTATGATTATAAAATCGGCCCCTAATATTCTATTTTGCATATAAAAGTAGGTATGTTATTTCATACATAAACTATTTCTAGATAATTAAGGCAAAGTCTATAAAGTAAAGTATTAGGTAGGTACGCTATTGTAAGAAAAGTAATTACTTACCTTAAACTTTAAAAAGTTTGGTTTACTTATTTTTATTGCGAGAGGAAAGTTAGCTACTTAGCTACCTACTTGTTAAAATTTTACAAAGAACGCGAACCGCTTTGGATCCAAATAAAAAAATTAAAACAACGCTCCTTGCAATCTCTTTAAACTTATAACGGAATCATAAACACAAAGATCCTTTAAGGTTCAGTCTTGAGTAATAAAAGGAAACTCATTTAAGTTAGCCAAGGATACTCTGGCAAGTTATACTATGGAAGGCCAGTGAAGTTTAAACTGTTTCCTAGAGATCAGGGTTCGGTGTTGGTATTATATAAGCCTTTACCTAATCGTCAATACAACTTAACCAAACTTTGCTAACAAAGTTGGGCCGCAATTTCTTCAAAGTTTTCTATTATTAGGTATTTCAAATATTTTGAGACATGCATAAAGCATGACATAAAAAATTAAACACGTTAAATGTAAATATTTATTTGTGTGTATGTGTATGTGTGTGCGTGCCTGTGTAATTTCAGTTTTCAGTTATTTTCGCGTAGTGCGTTTTTCAGTTATTTATTACCTATATTTGTGAATATCTGATCTAGCTTATAAAATATTCTAAATATGTATTGAAATAGGTCATGCTTATGCCTATATTTAATTTTAATTATCTTAATTATTTTTAGGGTATATTAGAAAAAGGCCTGAAGGGCCTAACATCTGTTTCTCAGGTACCCATAAGTACCTATTTACCATAAAATGAGAAAACGATAAGGAAAGCACAAAAGGATACAACACTATCCTCTTCATTAAAACTAAATTATCAGTATCATGTAAAAAATCTCACAAACTTTTTAAATACACTGAAGCCATTTTAGTACCACTAAAGTTTAGATACAAAAACATACATCAACACATAGCAAGCAATATTCCACTCTATTTCTTCGGCATAGGTTTGAAAATAGGATGATAGAGAACTTCTTGGCGAAGCTGGTCAAACTTATCCAGACCAGACTAGCAAAGTTCTAATCGAAGTAACGACGCGCGCTCATCGCCTTTGTACCAGAAACTCTTATATCTTCAAACAATGGTAAGTTGGCGGTGAAACTCCGTAAAGTTCGGAACATGAGAAGTTCATTTTTACGGTTGTGAATACTGACCTGTATTGTGTCTATGTAGGTAATGTTAGGTACTAGGTACATAGTTTTATTTCAAAGCATGTTGTAAATGAAAAAGGAATTTTTAATGAATAGGTATGTAATTAGTTTTTGTTTCTTGTTGATTCTTAATATAGACAGTTTTAATATTATAACTTCATGATTTTTCTATGTACTATTTAACAATAGCACCTAAATTATTTCACTGGCACAGAATAACAATATTATCCTATCATCCATACTAAAATTATAAATGCGAAAGTGTGTCTGTCTGTCTGCCTGTCCCTTTCACGCTACCTTTTCACGGCCCAACAATATAACCGATTTTGGCGAAATTTGGTACAGGGTCAGCTTATATTCCGGGGACAGACATGGGCTATTTTTTATCCCGGAAAATCAAAGAGTTCCCACGGGATTCCTAAAGACCCATACGCTTAACCGATTTGTATGAAAGGTACCGAAGTAACTTGCGTCCCTGTAATTGACATAGGCAACTTTTTATACCGGAAAATCAAACAGTTCCCACGGGATCTTTAAAACCTAAATCCACGCGAACGAAGTCGCGGGCATCCTCAAGTACAAAATAATATAATATCCGATATAATAATATGATAGACACATCTGCTTTTGTAACACATTCAGTTGAAGTTATCTATTTGCATTTGTAATTGCAGAATTTTAAAATGCAAATTGCCATTTTTATAGTCATCCTTTTAAACGGCACAACTTATCTACGAATATTACCACGACAATGGTGCTTTAAAAAACCATGTAAAATGCATTAGTTTCTGTTATCTCTAAATGCAAAAACAACAAAACAATTTGGAAACTTTACAAGCTTGGCAATGTTAATAGTTTAGTTAACTCTGTTTTATTTGCCAATAAATACAAACATTGTTAACAATAGAACAAAGTTTCACTTAAGAAGCGAAACAAATTGCAAAAAAGCACTGTAAAAAATTGCAAATAGAAAAGCTCCCGTTGGTTAACGGGACGTTCGCAAAACTAAGCTTTAACTATTGTATACGTTTTGCAAAAAGGCATAATACAAGCAGACCTTTTCTCAAGGCGAACGACTAAAAACCAAAGACAACCTGTTTTGTTTTAACTATGCGCATAAAAAATGCAAAAGTCATCCCAGTAAAACAATAATGGTATAAAAAATGTTAAATAAGGAGATGGCTGTGTCCTTCCCTTAGTGTTACGGTTCCATCTTTTCAGCTGTACGTTTAATGTACAGAGTAAAATAAAATAGATAATACTTGGGTAAATTATTATTATTGTGCCGTAAAAATATTATATTAATTGTTTTGCCCCTATTTTGTTCAGTATTTTATTAACAGTAGTTAGTTATGTTTTTTAACTCCCGACCCAAAAAGAGGGGTGTTATAAGTTTGACGTGTGTATCTATGTATCTGTGTAACTGTGTGTCTGTGTATCTGTGTATCTGTCTGTGGCACCGTAGCGCCTAAACTAATGAACCGATTTTAATTTAGTTTTTTTTTGTTTGAAAGGTGGCTTGATCGAGAGTGTTCTTAGCTATAATCCAAGAAAATCGGTTCAGCCGTTTGAAAGTTATCAGCTCTTTTCTAGTTACTGTAACCTTCACTTGTCGGGGGTGTTATAAATTTTTAATTTACACTTGTTTAGTCGTACCTTTGGATATAAAACAAAATGTTAATTAAATTACTTAACTTATATTTTTATAGGAATTTGTCTACGTGATCAAATCAGCAATGAGGAGATCCATCCGCCATAAGACCGGAGTAAGCGACATAGCTCAGTGAGTTGCGACTTGCGAAGCTGAAATGGCAATGGGCAGGGTACGTAAGATCGAAAAATTGATATATGTTGGGATTCCAAGGTGCTTGAATGGCAACCATGCACCGGAAAGCGCAGAAAGATCCCCCTCCCCACCCATGGTGGTCAGACGATATCAAGCCGCTGGGTGCTGGCGCGGCGGCGCGGTAGCGTATAGATGTAAGACCGTAGCCGTAAAAGTCCCTACAAGAGATCCTTGTCCAGCGGTGGACGTCTATCGGTTGACGATAATGACGATGATAAAGGAGAATTTTACAAGCAAGTAGCTTTTTCTTTTTAGTTAAATAAAAAATAAAATAACTAAAGTGCCCACACACGGAAAGGTTAGTGCACTACAATTATCAATTTAACCAAAAAATCACATAGGGCAATGACTTCAAAATCTGTTTAAGCTTTAAGCCATGAGAAGGCTCTATGCTTTGTCGAAAGTTGGCTCAAAATACAATACCAAAACTTACAAAGGAAACGCAGACAATCATCACAAAAAAAGTGACTTTTGTGGGTACTTCAGCCTAAATACGTTCTATACGTAGCATACTAATTAAAACGCAGTCATACTACAGTATATGAAAAACCTACACATTATGATTAGCTTTTTGCAGCTTCTGTCATTTCAGACGTCTGTGCCTGCATAGTTGAAAGAACGAGTAAAATAAAAACGCCGAGACTGAAGAAATAAACGAAAGTATGCATTATTATGATGACGATTCCAGACAGGGATGCTGTTGAGAATCCTTGTCATGAGATTTTTTGACTGTATTTGTCATTTTCTATTATCTTTATTCTGTCTCTAGCGCAAGGATGAGAACGCCATATTATTTGCTCACCAAAAGCCGACACGTACCTATTTTCTTCATCTGGATTAGCACATAGGCTACTTTTTATCCCGGAAAATTAAAGAGTTCCCACGGAATTTTTAAAAACCTACATCTACGCGAACGAAGTAGCGGGCATCAGCTAGTGTTACATCAAAAAGTGGGGGTCTCCAAAAAAATTTTTTTTGGTGTATCGAGTGGAAAGAGAAGAAAATTCTGAGTTCATGAATGTGAATGTACTAACTAAAACATTAAAATCTACCAAGCGACAGCTAACAATTTTATTATAATCTTTCAGCATTTAAGTCGGGTTTTAGTTTTGAACTTTATCTTGTTTAAATAAAATATTGTGGAAACCAAAGATTGAAAATCTATACTGGAAGCGGCACTACGTAGGTACATACCTATATGGACCATTATTATATTCTCATCATGGGGGTCACTGCCGATCACAAATTGATCACGCGCGGGTGACATGCCTTGGTGACGTGAAACGGCCATATTGTGATACGCTATACTGATTAAACTAATATTCCAGAATATATTATGTCATTCAAAGATTTATTAAATGCTTGCTGATGCCCGTGACTTCATCTGTGACTTAGAGTTTTTAAATACGTTAGGTCTATCTTTGTGCTTAGCTTATATTGTAACTGTATCCTAAAAAAAATCACGTCAATCCCTTGCTTAGTTGCGGTGTAATTAGACGACAAACCAACAAACATAATACCCTCGGATTTATAGTGCAATCAATATTGCAATATTGATGAATATTGAATCTACCTAATCTGAATAAAATTGCTCAAGTGCGAGTCGGACTCGTAAACGAAGGGTTCCCTACCATCGTAGGTACAAGAGATTCTTTTCATCACTTTTTTTTCATGGCGACCATTTTATAATTATTATTATTTGTCGTTATAGCGGCAATAGAATAGATTTTGTGAACATTTCAACAGCGATTACGGTTCATGAGATACACTGAAGGACAGACGGACGGACGGACGGACAGCGGAGGCAGTGATATAGGGTCCCGTTGGTAACCTTCGGGTACAAATCTCGAGTCACGGTAATATTATTATTCATAATATTACCGTGCCCGAGTGGAGTAGGATAGAAGAAACAAAGAAGGTAATTAGTAGAACAAAGGGTCGATGCACGTTGTAGGCCTCCCTGGCGCAGCGTTAAGCGCTGTGCTATTATTAGTGTGAGGTCCCGGGTTCGATTCCCGACAGGGGTTAGGAATTTCATAATTTCTAAATCTCTGGTCTGGTCTAGTGGGAGGCTTCGGCCGTGGCTAGTTACCACCCTACCGGTAAAGCCGTGTGGAAAGCGATTAAGCGTTCCGGTACGATGCCGTGTAGAAACCATAGGGGTGAGGGTTTTATAAAAACTGCCATATCACTTCCAGGTTAGCCCGCTTCCATCTTCAACTGCGTAATCACTTAACACCAGGTGGAATTGCAGACAAGGGCTAAAATGTATTTGAATATTTTTAAGGATTTATCGCTTTACCATACGTCAGTCTACGATAAAACGTAAAGCGTAAAGTAAGTATAATATTCAAATGAGCGTATACAACTATGTAAGTATAAATTATTAATATACGACATATAAAAGTACTTATTCTTGAATAATTTTCTCTTTGTTTCTTTGAAGAGAATTCTTAACATCTCCAACATAATAACAGGCTAATTATCTCTCAAACAAGCCGTAATAAAAAATGTAAAACAATCGGATTTGAGAAAGGCAATTTGTTCCAAAGGACAAGCTAATTAGCAGTAAGAGAGCGAACTAACGTTAACAGGGCTCTCTCCGTCACTCGTTTCATACAATCGTAGTTCCAATTTCATTTGAATATTAAACAACCAAAGTCCATGAAATTTTGCAGACATATTCTAGAAACTAATATCTGTGTCTGTGGTTTTCCAGATTTCTGTTAAAATATTCGGTTTCAAAGTTACGCGGTCTTAAAAATTTTCATACAAATCTTTAAGCCTCTGTAATTTTAAAACTACATATTTTTAGAAAAATCTAAAACACCACAGACACAGATATTAGAGTCTAGAATATGTCTGCAAAATTTCAGGGACTTTGGTTGCTTAATATTCAAATGAAATTGGAACTACGATTGTATGAAACGAGTGACGGAGAGAGCCCTCTTAAGAGATTAAAATACTTAATCCTACAGGGTTACTAGAAAATTGTATTGTAGTTTAAGTGGACTGCTAACTATGTTTTGTTGAAGATTTTTTTATTCAGATAAAAGTAAGCCTTTGACTGCAATCTCACGTGGTGGTTAGTGATGTAAGTATGGTTAACCTGGAAGGGATATGGCAGTTTTCTTTAAACCCAAACTCGTTTGGTATTTACACGTTACGTAGACCTAGGTTGAAAAAAATGATATTTTTAGTAAAAATCGAATAATATCACCAACATTAGCATCATCATCAACCCAGCGACAGCTCACTACTGAGCACAGATCTCATCGCATCACCGACGGAATGGGAAGGCTGGGTTTGGCCATAGTCTACCACGCTGGTCTTAAGTGCGTATTGGCAGACTTAACACTCCTTTCTGAGGCATACAGGTTTCCTCACCATGATCACCGTTATAGCAAGTGAAAGCCACTAGGTATATTTATATCTTACCAAAATTTATCAAAATCATTACTTATGAAAATTTACAAGTTCTATTTATTTTATTTTAGCTGTTCGTTTTTTGCAATTGGAAGTTCGAAAGCATAATAATAATAATTAATAATAAAAAAAAATATAATAATAAGTTTTGGTAATTTAACATTATTAGGTAAGTTCATTAAATTTCAATTCCTAACAAACATTTAATTCATTTTCGTTTCTAATTTTATTATTATTATTTTTAGTTTTAACTTAGTAGGTGTAAGTAAATAAAAATGTTTGTAAATATTGAGTTATTTATAGAATTCAATAAAAATATATTTTATATAAAGTCTAATTAAGTTTTTATTTAGATTTAAGTATATTTTATAGAATTTATTAGTAATTGTTTAATAATAAATATTGTTAATATTGTTTTACTTTTTTATATTAAGAAATACCATAAACTTTAACTGACCAACTTTATTTAAAAGCAAGCGAATTCGAGGGCAAAAACAAGTTTAAACAATAGATATAATCTGAAAAACAGGAAACAAGGAGATGCTCTATTAAAAATATCTGTATCTGAGCTACACTTTAACTAAAGTGTCCGAGTGGAGTACGATAGAAGAAACAAGGAAGTTAATTAGTAGTTGGAGGGTTCGTTCGCAACATGTAGCTGAAGAACTGGTGGCAATTTCAGCATCACACTTCACACTAATATTATAAGGGCGAAAGTTTGTGTGTATGTGTGTGTATGTTTGTTACTCTTTCACGCAAAAACCACTAGACGGATTTGGCTGAAATTTGGAATGGAGATAGATTATACGCTGGATACTTTTACATAGGCTACTTTTTATTCTGGAAATCAAAGAGTTCCCGCGGGATTTTGAAAAACGTAAATCCACACGGACAAAGTCGCGGGCATCAGGTAGTAATAATTTAAATTTATTTTATTTTATTCCATTACATAGCCCTTGATTGCAATATCACCTGATGGTAAATGATGATAAACGGACTAACTTGGAAGGGGCTTGGCAGTTTTTATTAAACCCGGTATGGGTTCCTACTAAGTATACGGTTAGTGGTACTGGCCATTGCCAAGTTTTCTTGCAGAAGTGAACTCTGGTAAGTTACACTCACGCAAGAAATTACGGGAGATGCATTTAATGGAAAAACTTGCAGAAACTGACAGTAACAGTTTAGCTAGCTAAAAAAACTTGCCAGTGGATACTTGACCTTAATATAACAAGTTCATCATTGTAACAGCTTTGAGCGAGTTTTGAACCTGGAGTCCAAAGGCTGGAGGCTGGAGCATGGTCAAATCGAATGTCTTCGAGTCGAGTCTTCTCAATTCCGTGGTTATATTTTTCGAGAAGTTCTTGAACGCAGTACTAAAACAGAGGAGATTTTGTAAGTCATGTCTACACTAGTCGTGAAAGAAGTCCCAGGTTCGGGTAAATATTTAATAAATAACACAGTGGTCCTTTTCGGTAGAAAGATCATTTCGAATCCAGTGGTAGGTAGTTGATTCGTTTGACGATTCAAAAGTATTTTGTGTAAAAAATCCTTCTTTATTTTCTATATCTAAGAATAGAAGTTGATCTAATTCGTTTTTGAATTCAAAACTTCACTATCATCAACTTCTGCCACAGAAACTAATCATTTACAAAAATCTACCACCAGCTCCTTCACTATAGCAGAAACTTTAAAGACTACTTACTAGCTGCGTTAGCATCGAGTAAAAGCAACGACGAAAAAATTACGACCATGAGTGTAGTTAGCTGGTTTAATATATTTTTCTTTGTATGCAGCGAAGTGAATAGACAGAACCATTGTTTGGGGAAGAACATGGCAGTTAATAAGAAGGTTTTTAAGTAGTCTTGAAAAATTTTAAGATTATGATGATACTAATTTGGTTGTACACAATCTTTAACAGAGCTCTCTCCGTCACTTACTCCATACAATCGTAGTTCCCATTTCATTTGAATATTAAGCAACCAAAGTCCATGAAATTTTGCAGACATAGTCTAGAAACTAATATCTGTGTCTGTGGTGTTTTAGATTTTTCTAAAAATATGTAGTTTTAAAATTACAGGGGTTCAAAGATTTGTATTTTTCTTTAAAAAAAGGCCCAACTTTGTGCTCGTTTTTCTAGACAACGAAGCAATTTAATGAAATTTGGAAAAACCACAGACCTAGAAAATTTAATGAATATCATGCAGTAAAAAAATTATCGTTATATATTTTATATTGTTATAATTATGTTGGAACTACGAAAACCAGAAATTACACCCAGAAATCTTGAAAATTTCGTGCTGTCTCGATTTCTGCAAGAGGGGTGGTGAGGTGCGGGGGACGACCAACCCCCGACGGTGACGGGGGGCGGAACTGACAGTCTAAACTGGTCGAAACACACGGGCCACATTTAAACTACACCCGACTCTAAACTTGTCGATAGGTCTAACTAAATACACTGGTACATTTCAACTTGCGTTAGACGTATGCGTTACCTACTCAGACGTTGCCTGTAGATAAAAATATGTCTCATGTTTGCTGGCAATAGCGCATGCATCAAACCCTGCAAGTTGCACCTATTCCTCACGCAATACGCACAGCTTTAATATTATAATTTTTGACAATGTATACTATATGTAATGCCATATCACAGGTCACTCTCTGATTTATTGCTAACAATTTACTTCCAAATCAATTCCAAATGCAAAGAAATCTAAGTGTGTTCAATTCACACTGCCCAATACCAGGACCTTAAATGACATAAATTCATTGATTAATAATCATATGTTGAAAATAAAGGAGAACCCCGTGTTTCTCGGTATAACGTTAGATGCAAAGCTTCTATGGAACACCCACATATCAACACTTGATGGTAAACTCAACTCTGCTGCTTACACTGTTAGAAAAATTCGACAGGTACTGACGTGGAAACTGCAAAAATTGTATATTTTGCCTATATTCACTGTATTATGTCTTACGGACTCTTGCTATGAGATAAAGCGATAGATATTGAGAAAAAAATGTATTACAGAACAGGACGTGCAATTTATAATTTAAAACCGCGCGCTGCCATACAATAAAAAGATAAGGAAATAAGTACCTTATTTATTATCTTATAGTAGCTTTTAAATATATTTACAACTAGCTAATGCCCACAGCTTTGGTCGCGTGGATTTAGGTTTTGAAAATCCCGATCCTTTCATTTCCCAGAACAAAAGTTGCCTCTCCGTAATAGCCCGTCCCCGGGATGCAACTTGTTTTTGTATCACGTAAGAACATTTAAACGGATGATCCTTTTCAAATCCCGAGGGATCACCAGGATTTAGGAATGCAATTTCTTACAGCATCAGGGTTGAGGTCAACGACAAAGTATTTACTTGGTATAGATACCTTCAATATCAATTAATAATCAACACTTTTTAAATCCCATTAGCTTTAGTAGTCAGGTCCCCTGCAACATCAGGATTGAAGAGTTGGAATCCAAATTTTTTATTGAACAATGTCGCAAACTTTCTTTATCGATTAAAAAAACTAGCCAAAATTACGCAGTTAGGTTACCTGCCAAATTTCATGGTTTTGAGTCAACGGGAAGTACCCTAGAGGTTTTCTTGACACACTCGACAGACAGAGAGATAGACAACAAAGTGATCCTATAAGAGTTCTGTTTTTCGTTTTGAGGTACGAAACCCTAGAAACGTAGGAACGGCATTCCGAACCAGTGGTAAATTTTTCTGACCATTCAAAAACACTTTGAAGTTTACCTAAAAGTTTACAGGAATAAAAATTAATCATTGTATTCCATTCCATTTCATTCTATTCCATTCTGTTCAAAGATAAATAGATTATAAAAATATTTGTCACCGAAACAATACCTAATTTACGATACATCAACCAATATCAATTTTACTGATGACAATTTGACTATTACCAAAGTGAACGACTACTATAATATCTATTATATACGACTAACATAATATGTATTATAAATTGTGTGCCGTTTGCATTCTCACTAAGTTCTCATTAAGTTTGTTTTATTTGGTTAAACTTTCTGGCATTTATATTGTTATGACGTTTAATTGGCAAACAGTCTGTTTATTGGCTGAAACTCAAAAATTCAGCCAATCACAACAAATAAAATATTTTAATAATGATTGATGCAGCTTTCTGTAATCGAAAACAAAATATTTGACATTAACTTGAATGTGACAGTGATTTCCGAGTAGGGTTGCCAGAGGCCCCGTATTTTACTGGTTACTGGTTGGTATTTCAGGATACAGAAACCCGTAATTATGAAAATAAAATATGAGGCAAATAAAACTAAATATTTTTAGGGTTCCGTACCTCAAAAGCAAAAAGGAAATAGGATCAATTCGCTGTCTGTCTGTCTGTCCGTCTGTCTGTCTTTCCGTCTGTCCGTCTGTCTGTCTGTCCATCTGTCCGTCTGTCCGTCTCTTCGTCTGTCATGTGTTCATGAACAAATATTAGTATTTTCAATTTTCAAAGTAACTAAATATTAAATCAAGTGGGTCAATTAAGTATGAAATTAAATATGAAAGGACTTTACCAGTACATGCTAAGACAGATTTTTATTTATTTTTATGCATATTTTTTTTAATGCATAACAGTTTTGATTTCTTGTGTAAAATGTCGAAAAAAAATACCCGAATACGGAACCCTCGGTGCGTGAGTCTGACTCGCACTTGGCCGGTTTTTTACAAATTCAGCCGGGCTGGCTTGCGAAACCAAACGCTGACGTTATGTCCAGTAGAAAGAATACATATTTTCCTTGTGCGACAATGCGTAGAATAATACCTGCGTAGCCGAAACCCACTCGATTTTGATCATGGCCGTAGCCAAAGAGGCGGAGGTTGGTTTTAGGATCTAAGCCTTTTTTTATACAAGTTAGCCCTTGACTTTAATCTCTCCTAGTGGTAATAGTGCAGTCTCATTTCTTGGCCGGTAGGGCCATACTAACCATATAACTAGCCATGACCCAAGCCTCCCACCAGACTAGAAATTTAGAAATGGCTACTGCGTCTGGGAGACCGTCAAAAACCTAAACCTAAAATAATACTTACACTATTTCTTGCATTTGCTTACCAATTTTTTTTTGGAAATATATCAAACATTTCGCGCTCGCTTCACTCGCGTTTTGAATTTGTATTACTTGGTGTATGCCCCGCAATTTCGTCTGCATGAATTTAGGTTTTTAAAAATTCCGTGGGGGATTTTCCGGGATAAAAAGCTTATGTTCGTTTCTGGGGTGCAAGTTACCTCTGAATAGTAAGTATCAAAATTTTGGTAAAGAAGTATCTTGCTATGGCTAAACTCGTTTCCCTTTCACTTATTTTTTTCTGTATTGAACCAAAAACACTTACGCTCACTGCGCTGCGCTTTTTCATTGTTGTATTTTATTCCACTATCCAATTGAAAGGCGAAATTCAACTAACCAGGTAATTAGCCCATAAAGTTGAGCGAACGTATTTTTCCTCATGACAGGATTCAGTTCCGGCCCTGATAAAACCTCTCCCGAAATCAATTCCTGGCTACGGCCATGGTATTGATACTTTGAAGGTGGAATTACAAGTTAAATGTAATTTTAAGTTAACATGCATTTTGTTTTACAAAATGAAGAGTTTTTAAAAGCTATTGAAATAAATAAATAATCTTTTATTTAAAACCACATTGCAAACACAGTTCACCGATCAAGACCCGGCAACATACAGAGAAAAAATACAAAACATACAAATAAACTGAAATATCTAAATAAGCTTTCAGAGAGAACCACCGCCTATTTCTTCAAATACAATAATAAACAATACAATAATACAACAATATATAAGAAACAATGTCTCCCGTAAACAAATCTAAACCCCGTATTTTTGATGGTGGTAGCCTGTA
Source organism: Maniola jurtina (assembly GCF_905333055.1). Lineage (NCBI taxonomy): Eukaryota > Metazoa > Arthropoda > Insecta > Lepidoptera > Nymphalidae > Maniola > Maniola jurtina. Next base: position 6,058,229 of record NC_060044.1, read on the forward strand.
AATCTAAAAGAGGCAGGTGGCAACCCTACACCTACCCTACACCTAGACAGAATGAAAAATTTGTTTTCATTACTCGGCAGGCCTACTGCCAAAGTTTGACAGAAAGTGTGGCGGTAGTTGTGACCTCTGATTGGCCGACTCTCTTTCACTATTTGCTAAAATTGATGATTGCAACAACAATTTTTGCTTTTTTGTAATCGAAAACAGAACACGGACGTCAAACAGGTTGACTAATTGCAATCATTTCTGACCGGCTAACATTGTTCCGCTAGTGGCTCAAACTCACTGTCGCAGCAAGAACATGGTAAATTCAGCCAATCACAGCAATTTGAATTGGATATCACAAATGTACCGATCTAGGAACCGAGAATGCACGAACCAGGGCAGATAGAGATAAGAACAATAATATCATACGTAGGAAATCGACGGGGGCTTGTTGACAAGTATCCTCTTAACTAAGTAAACTTTAGACAGGCGTAAATGTAATGCTAGATTCCCGGAGCGCTAACCCGCACCTGTTAGCGCGGTGGCTGTGCGGGTGTGCGAAGCGTTCCCAGCCCGATTGCCATCTCGACCTGTCGCGTACTCGTTACTATAGTTAAAATTGATTTAGTAACTTCACACTATATCACACTAATATTGTAAAGTAGAAAGTTTGTATGTGTGTGTGTGTGTGTGTATGTTTGTTACTCCTTCACGCAAAAACTACTGGACGGATTGGGCTGAAATTTAGAATGGAGATAGATTATATCCTGGATTAGCACATAGGCTACTTTTTATCCAGGAAAATCAAAGAGTTCCCACGGGAATTACAAAAAACCTACATCCACGCGAACGAAGTCTCGGGCATCAGCTAGTCAAGTATAACAATGACTATGATACCTAGGTTGGTTTAGTCAGATTTAGTTGTAGTAATTTACTAGTTTGTAATTATGCTTTAGAAATACATGGAGTTAATTTGTTGTTCGGCTAAGTAGTTCGCAACTAACGGGTAACTGGTAAGTAACTACGGTAGTGTACTATTACAAGTACGCTACCGGCTACTAACTAATTGTAGCCACGAGTGTAGTTAGGTTCTTTAATGTATTTTCCCGGCTCGTAGCTAAACTTTAGAGGAAGTGAATAGAACAATCGCTAAGAAAAACAAGCAACTTGATTACTTGTTGTAAGAACCGACCTGTAACTAACAGGAAGTAGTTAAGAGAGTTTTTAACCCCCGACCCAAATAGAGGGGTGTTATAAGTTTGACGTGTGTATCTGTGTAGCTGTCTGTGGCATCTTAGCTCCTAAAGTAATGAACCGATTTTAATTTAGTTTTTTTTTCCTTCACTTGTCGGGGGTGTTATAAATTTTTAATTTACACTTGTAGCATTGTAAATGTTACATAAAGGTGCGTCCGGAGTAAAATATAACATAGGTACCTAATAAGTACGTTACAGAGCATGATTGTATGAATGACTTCATGAAGTGTGGATAAATAACAATGTTAAAAAAAAATGGACGTGATATTAAGGAACGAAAGTGATTCCCGCGACTTCGTCCGCGTGGATTTAAATTTTGTAAAGATCGCGCGGATTGGATTTTTTCAAAATCTTTTTTTGTCTACGCTATAGAGAGAAGCTACCTGCAAAACATGTTTTTAGAAATCAACCGGTTGTGCGTAATTGTCGTCAAGGTATAATTTTATTCAATCAATCATTCGATCAGCCTGTTTGCGTCCACTGCTGTACGTAGGCCTTTCCAAGAGCGCGCCACCACACAATATGATCCTCCGCTTAGTTTTTATTGTAATACATATTTTGAGTGCAATTTCATAAATTATTTACTTACAAATAATCAATTTAATTTTAAATTAAGTTAAACGCACCAAACTTTAAGGAAAATTTAAAACAGAAAAAAAAAGGTTATAAACGGTTCGGATCGCAACAGCACTTTGTAGGGAAAATTCAAGTGCAATTATTTAGAAAGAAAAGAAGTTAATTAGTCTAGGAACAGCCAACTAACAGTCGAAAGCAGGTCCGCATACCTGCTTTTTTAATTTTATGTATTTAACTACATTTTAAATCTATTTTTAAACCATCCATTGAACTTAGTAATTTAACAAGAAGCGTTTTTTGAAAAGAACACTGTTCGATCTGGATCTGAACAGATTTAAAAGCGGTGTGTGTGTAGAAAAATCTCGAAATGCAACTAACAAGGAAGTTAATTAGTAGTTGTAAGAACCGGGTAACAACTGGAGAATGTATTGGCAACTAACGCTAACAACATGTAGAAGTAAATATGAGGTAATTTCGGCAATCGAACGAACTGTCATGTTGCTTTCTTTTGAAATGTTGGTAAAACCATTTTTATCCCAAACTTTTATCGACTATAAAAATAGAGTCACTTTTTTATATCCTTACTTATTATTACTTATACTTTAGTTTCTACACGGCATTGTACCGAAACGCTAAACCACTTGGCGGCACGGCTTTGCCAGTAGGGTGGTAACCAGCCACAGCCGAAGCCTCCCACCAGAAGGCAGAGGACGTCTATCGCTTGATATTGATGATGATGATGATTAAAATAATGTACTTATCTAATAATAATCCGTCTATAGTATATTCTAAGTTATGCTCTGTTCATAGGACGGTAAAAATATTGTATACCTACCCAGTAGCAACTGTGCGAATCGCCCGATAACTTAGATTAAGCAAGATTAAACTCCGTTGACTCAGGTGTACCAACGTTTAAGACTGTTTGCATTATTACTCATGATTAGTCAGTTGCAAGCCTTATCTATACAGATTAAGTAAAATATGGGGTATGATTCTAGATTGTTGTCAGATTACAACATGGAAACATTCTTACTTGCTGGTATTAAGTATTTAAAGCAATTCATAATAATAACTGTTCCTACTAGCTACCTACATAAGTTACTTCATCGTTTTCGATATAGGTACAAGGGATTCTTATAGTTTCATCTGTCTGTCTGTCTGTCAGCAATTACAGCTACTTCAAAAATAAACTGTAAAAGCTGTACCTAAAGTTAAATGCAGCTACAGAGGTAGGTAGGTATCATCTCGATGTTTTTCTTCACCATTAAACTAAGTGATATTTAGTTTAGGTTAGGTATGATAGTTAGGCTGCATACAACATACATACTACATACATACAAAAGTTAGAGGTGCGTACCCAGGCTCGAACCTGACCCCCCAATAGAAATCAGACGTCTTAAAACCATTGTTCTATCATCGCTTTTTGCGTGCGAATGAGTACCTACTCAAACGTACCAAGCTTTTTTTTAAAAATCTTTATTTATTTCTAAGAACTTGTAAACAATGTGTAGGTATATATGTCAGTCCTATCGTACTTAAACCTAGATTAACATAATTAACAATTGACTTAATAAAATTTTATATTACCTACTACTAATCTATATTCTAGCTCTAACTTAAATATTTTATATAATACCTAATCTATTTTTCGTGCTTGTTATATTAAGGTTAAATAGAATTTTAGCCGAAACGGAATCCGATCGAAATACTATTTTTGAATCCAACTTCATAGCTTTTAATATTTATTTGTGATAATAGCACAAACACAGTAGGTACACCGTACTTAAAACTGTTCTAAAAATTATGAGATATGACTTATAATACTCGACATAGGTAGATACATACACCGACATGAACATAAAAGTTTCCACTGCGCGTTATTCGCGACGATCTCCCAAAGCCTTGACCCTAAAATGCTGTCGTCTTTACGAGGCCGTAAACCTTTCATCGTTGTCTACAATTGAGAATGCTTGTCTATAAACTACCGACACAACCAAATATTAACCTGGAACGGTTTATGAACAATTACGCGAAGAAAAAGTTCTATGAAAAGTTATATTTTAACCTTAAAAAAAGAGGAGACCTTTGTTTGACCCCTATGCCTGTCTGTAGGTCTATAAAATTAGGTAAGTATATGCTTGGTGTGACATCGTAACCCTCAATTGGATGGACTGATTTAAAATTTAAATACGTTAATAAAAGGTAGGTTTCGTATGAAAAAGTTTAAGAGTGTCTGGCTGAGGGTTGCCACGATACAAAGTATCTGGGAATGCATTACGTGATTTCTCATACTATACCGAAGAAAACATAAAATAAATAAGACTTTATTACTTTGGTGTAAGATTTTTTACATCTTTATCACCTGTTATCTCCCAAAGCACCATGAACCAAACTTCATAGTCGCCAATCATTCCTCCCTGTGTTAGGAACTTCACGCAGAGAAATTTTCAGCTTCTATAAAATAACGGAGGTCTGGTACACGCGCAATAATATGTTATAGCCCTCTACTAAATAACTACCTATCTAAAGTGCCCCTAAAATACAGATTTTATAACGCAGATTACAATTAAATGATTAGTATACTTACCTATTATCTAACCCATAGTCAATGAGTGAGAAAATCTTGACCCAAAAACATAAAACGCGCATCAAACAAAATTGATTCTACGAATCTGGCTGACCTATTATTAAAACATTAACAAGTTTTTGGCCAGTCTTCAAGAGGACAAAGGCGGTATTTCCGCAGGCCAAGCAAAAAATGTTCAAAGTATCAATTTTCGATCGACGACGTAGGTCCGATAGAGCATCCTTTCCGTAAAATTGTGTGCAGCCGTCCAGGCTTGTCTAGACAAAGTCTGCGAGATTAAAGATGAGATGAATACAAGCTGGGACGAGGAAAGAAAACGAAAAATGCCTTTTCGTAGAGAGGCTTGTTCTGTCACGTACACTGAAGTCTTATTTAATCCTTTTGCGCAAGGTTTTATAAAAGCTTTTCCTCTTGCAAATATATTATTATCCCTTGTATTAAGTATAACAAAGACTACACAGTTTTATCTCAAAAAGTGTTAAAAATGAATCCCCTAAAACTTTGTTATTTTATTATAAATGGAATTCTGTTGTCGATGTACCTAAATCTTTTTGATAATATTAATCAAGACATAAAAATTCATAAAGCTCCTCATAACAAAATGGCATTATTGTTGATACGACAACCATTAATATTATTAATATGGCTTCACGACGTGAGAACCATAAACTTGAACAAACGAGAGAGGCGGGATACTTTTTACCGCCCGAACTCCCATAAAAACGTGAGCCCTGAATTAGCTCGATTCTTTGTCACCCCTTTTGAACAACCCTAAAATTTCTACTACCACCGTCTTTGTCTAACAATAACCACCACATTCCCATCCGTTAAACTGCATCAAGGAAAAACAACGTAAAACCACCCGAGATGAAACGAGATAGAATAAAATATATGCACTAGTAGAGAGGACAGAGAGAGCCGCATACGTAGTAGTATGGACGCACACTTTGTAGTGAGAGTGAAGGAGAGGAGGGGAACCCTCGTGCCAGAGCGAGAAAGACATAAAAATTAACTATCAGAGGGGAGAGGAACAGAGCTTCTTCAGGCGGGGTGGTTAGTCCGCTTTCGACCGCGCTCGCGGTAGCGTCGGCTCTCGTGAAATGTTCCAAGGCGAACGATTCAACTTGTGAAAATAAATTTTCTTGTGCATTTACGTTATTGATATCGTAATTTTGTTCCGTTTGAGTTTTGATCATTGCATCGCTGCGATCTAAGAAGAAAGGATTGTATTTTAGAGAAGAAAATACGAAAAACTTTGTCATACAAATTATCATGTTCAACGTGCTACCAAACTTACGCATTGAATAAAGTTTGGTATTATCGGCTGAAAACTTTATTATGTCGATATCGCTTGGATTTATGTGCCGGTTATGATAACAGAGGAACTTTACTAGGACGTTGTTATAAAACATAGAGATACCAAAGAAGATGTGTGCCAAAATGTTATTATATAATTTTTCCTTGTTTTCCGCGATCGTTACCTGGATTGGAGTGCTTGCTGAGGAGGAAGTGTCATCTCCTTTGAGAGTTGCCCAATGTAGAGCAACATGTTTACAAAAGGTAAGTTCTATTCTATATCCTATCCTATCTAAGCATGTAGCTTACATTAAAACAATCATTTTGCATTTTAATTTTAATCAAACCAAAGATGTCATCAGTCAGTACTTCATCACCGACAATATTGATATTATTATTAATGCTGAGGAGGAAGTGTCATCTCCTTTGAGAGTTGCCCAATGTAGAGCAACATGTTTACAAAAGGTAAGTTTTTTTCTATATCCTATCCTATGTAAGCATGTGGCCTACATTAAAACAATCATTTTGCATTTTAATTCGAATCAAACCAAAGATGTCATCAGTCAGTACTTCATCACCGACAATATTGATATTATTATTAATAATAGAGCCTCTCTATTAGACCATAATCAACACTAATTTGTAAACTTAATTTTATAATTTCTTTGGTCTTCAATAAATACGAATCCCACTTCTGAAATTAGATAGGTAAGTTTAAGTAGGTATAGCTACATAAGTAGTATCAGAAGTGGGATTCATACCCATCCTCAAACAGGACCTACCTACTGTATGTGGACACTTTTGTAAAATTTTCATATTGTAGATCAGCATTTTTCAGTTTTTATTTGTACTGAAAAATATTTTTCGCCTATTGCTTTCTGAGTTTCATTATTCTTATAACATCAGGGGGCACGGCAGTGCCCCCGCCAAGACGAGCCAAACGGCGGCCGGGGCGCTACGTAGTACCTTTTTCTCGAAGTGTTTCGCCGTATTTTCGACCCGTCATAACTTCGGTCTGGATGACGCTAGAAAGCTGAAATTTTCAGTATAAGGTGTCCTCAGCAAATTTACCAAATATACTAAGTATCAAATATCTAGCTTTTATGGTTACAGATTTATTGATACCTAAAATACGCCGTTTTCGTCCCTCACTGATGATCATCACAATTCATAGTCTGTAATTCTAGGGTACTTCCAGAAGTCCTAGAAGGCTGAAATTTGGTATGTAGACTAGAAATTGCATACAAACTACAGGAAAATTAAGAAATTGGCAATGCCCCCCCTCTACGCCTCTTATGAGTAAAGCAAATCTGTAAATTCTGTCGCTAGAATTCTGATATTTTCAGGATAAGATGTCCTTGGCAAATTGATTAAACTCATTGAGTATCAATTGTCTAGCTTTTATAGTTTCAGATTTATTGACAGTCAAAACTTCTAGTCTGTAATTCTAGGGTACTTCCCGAAGTCCTAGAAGGCTGAAATTTGGTATGTAGACTAGAAATTGCATACAAACTACAGGAAAATTAAGAAATTGGCAATGCCCTCCCTCTACGCCTCTTATGAGTAAAGCAAATCTGTAAATTCTGTCGCTAGAATTCTGATATTTTCAGGATAAGATGTCCTTGGCAAATTAATTAAACTTATTGAGTATCAATTGTCTAGCTTTTACAGTTTCAGATTTATTGACAGTCAAAACTTCTAGTCTGTAATTCTAGGGTACTTCCCGAAGTCCTAGAAGGCTGAAATTTGGTGTGTAGACTAGAAATTGCATACAAACTACAGGAAAATTAAGAAATTGGCAATGCCCCCCCTCTACGCCTCTTATGAGTAAAATAAATCTGTAAATTCTGTCGCTAGAATGCTGATATTTTCAGGAGAAGATGTCTTTGGCAGATTGATTAAACGCATTGAGTATCAATTGTCTAGCTTTTATAGTTTCAGATTTATTGACAGTCAAAACTTCTAGTCTGTAATTCTAGGGTAATTCCCGAAGTCCTAGAAGGCTGAAATTTGGTGTGTAGACTAGAAATTGCATACAAACTACAGAAAAATTGAGAAATTGGAATTTTCCCCACTCTACGCCTCTTATGAGAAAAGCAAATCTGTAAATTCTGTCGCTAGAATGCTGATATTTTCAGGATAAGATGTCCTTGGCAAATTGATTAAACGCATTGAGTATCAATTGTCTAGCTTTTATAGTTTCAGATTTATTGACAGTCAAAACTTCTAGTCTGTTATTCTAGGGTACTTCCCGAAGTCCTAGAAGACTGAAATTTGGCATTAAGTACAAATTTCAAGAATAATGAACAACAGATAAATTAAGAAATCGGGTCCCTCTTCATCCCCTCGTATATGAGATGCATATCTGTAAAATTTGTTGCTCGAATACTAAAGTTTACATGATAAGATGTCCGTGGCAGATTTATCAAACGTACCAAGTATCTGTGTTTCCTGAAGTCCTAAAAGACTGAAATTTGGTATATCTGCTTCAAAATTGAGTTGCAAGATTCCACCCGAACAAATATACTTACATACGAGTACATTGCAAATTGAATAAAAGCTTTTAAAAAAAGAGGTAACGATAGAGAGTGGGCCATGAAAATGATGTACCTACAAGAAATAGATCCAAAAAAAATTTAGGGCACCTGCCAAAAAGAAATGAAATCCCACCAAAAACATTTCATGTAAAAAGTTAGCCAAGACTCACAAGTTCATAATGCTTTCACTGTTAAAAAGTTATGAGATCTCTAGTAGAGCCAAGCCCCTAGCTGATCTTAGATTTGTGCTGGCCATGGGACCTATCCCAAGTCCAAAGTAATATAGCTCTTAAATGTTCTTGACTATATCACATTTATAACAATAAATAACAAATCACTCTACTTACAAGCTCTGATTCTACAAACCCTATATCTTGGTAAAAAAAGTACGGCTTGGCCGTTTAATGTTCGTAAAACTATTACATGACATAACATATTAAACGTTAAAAGTTATTAAACGGCCAAACCGTACTTTTTTTACCAAGATATAGGGTTTGTAGAATCAGAGCTTGTAAGTAGAGTGATTTGTTATTTATTGTTATAAATGTGATATAGTCAAGAACATTTAAGAGCTATATTACTTTGGACTTGGGATAGGTCCCATGGCCAGCACAAATCTAAGATCAGCTAGGGGCTTGGCTCTACTAGAGATCTCATAACTTTTTAACAGTGAAAGCATTATGAACTTGTGAGTCTTGGCTAACTTTTTACATGAAATGTTTTTGGTGGGATTAGTGTTTTCTATTTCGTCTTTTAGTTTAGTACCTACCTATTGAATGTATAAATAACCTTTCTAGTTTCTTGCTTCTTTTATGTACCTAGATCTATTTACCGCTAAGCCATACTTTTCATATGTGTTGACAGAATACCTACCTAATCTATTTTTGGTACTATCTATCTAATCTATGGTCTTATTTCATTATATTCACTGTTTTATTTTACCTTACCAACAATTTGCGATCTACTTTATTACGTCTGAGTAGATACATCTCGGATAAAAAAAATCATATCTATAAGTATCTACCTGACTTTTTTAAATAAAAAGAGTAGGCACCTATCTACAAGCAAAATCTCTAGATTTTAGCGCCAGATTTGAACTGTAATGTAACAGTCAATCTGTTAGTCTCCTTTTATAGATACGAATTACGTATAAACCGTTACATTCTGGGGTTCCGTACGAAAATAATATAGGATGCATTTTGCACGTTGCATGCAACTCTGCACGATGCACCCCTGTACCGCAGATAGGTAGATTGTTCATTTGTCCCTCAATCAATCACCGTATGCGCCTACCTACCAACTCGAAACCTCCGACGGCTCGCAAATAAATTTAACCGAACACGAGCTTCGTAAGTGCAATATAAATGGCAAAGTATTTTTATAGCAGTGAAGCTTTTATGAATACAGAATTATTATATTGGTGATTTGGCGTATCTTTATAACTTATTTGTCAGAACGTAAAATTTAAATTAGGCAGGTAGGTAGGTTGGTTGGTAAAAATATTCGAGAACTCTTGAAAATTGAAACTCTCCAGATCAGGGCATTATCAACTTAAACAGGACTAAGATCATCTCATGATAATAGGTTTAAATAACTATATTATGTTTGTGTAGGTAGATATGTATGTACATAAGTATTTGTCCTAATAGAAGATTAGGACTATGGAATAAGGCGACTTGAAAAACCTATGGTGACCCTATAGTAACTGTTAGTATAGTAATAGTAACTGACCCTATAGTACAGTTCCTGTGGTAACCATTTTCAAATGTCTAATTTGCCATACTCAGAAGAACTGCTATATCAATCTCCTTCACCTTCCGCTAGTATCTACCTTCCTGGTTATGGTGGAGGAGGTCTTTGATAATGAGCTGTTAGCTCATCAAAAACCGGCCAAGTGCGAGTCAGACTCGCGCACCGAGGGTTCCATACTTGGGTATTTTCCCGACATTTTACACGATAAATCAAAAACTACTAAGCATAAAATTAAATAAAAATCTGTTTTTAAATGTACATGTAAAGCCCTTACATACAACACCTCACTTGGTATAGTTATCTTACTTTGAAAATTGAAAATACCTACCTACTATTTATTTGTTAATTAAACACGTTTTAATTTTTTCGGTGATGCAACTCAAATTCACGGTTTTCGGATTTTTTCCTTTACTTTTGCTATAAGACCTACCTTCCTGCCAAATTTCATGATTCTAGGTCAGCGGGAAGTACCTACCTAGGTAGGTGGCCTATAGGTTTTTGACAGACGGACAGACAATGAAGAGATCCTATGAGGTTTTCTTTTTCCTTTTGAGGTACAGAACCCTAAAAACTACCATAACTACTTATCAACTTTCAGCTTGTTATCGAAAATCTTCTCAAAAATTTCAGCCTGGGAACTTAAAATTCATACATTGTTAATCACCATCTGAACTGTGGGTAGTCTACAGTTCACCATAATAATATGCAAGACAGAAGAATCACCATTCAAACTGTACCTTCTACCAACTTTCAGCTTATCATCAAAAAACTTCTCTTTCTGCAGACCTTGGGCCATCGCCAAAAATTTGTGTTCTAAAATGTAAGTGTAATTTTGACATCACCAACCACTACAATGGATAATATTATTTTTGACTATTATAGTTGTAAGTTGAATAAATGAATTTTGGCATTGTCTCACAGTTTGCAAATATAGTTGGTATGTCTATTAGACCTTGTATCCCAAATCTCAGACCCCTTGAAATATGGCAATTTTTGTTAGTTTTGTCAAGTGAAATCATTATAATATCTTCAGTGTAAATTGTCCTCATAATATCTACTTCTTAATATATAATGAATATATCACTAGGAGCCGGAGATAATTCACATCAGCAAACGGATAACACATCAGCATATGGACTTCCATTAGGTACTGGATAAAGACTTTGCTAATAAGCGCCTTTCTTGTCTTCGCTTTATCCGTCAAACAACCAACAATACTGATATAATTGTACTTAATGTAGTAAAAAAATATGAGATATTTCACCCCGGTAAATACCTTTATCTGGTGACAGAAGAGCTGGTTCATTGCGCAAAGGATCAGCCTGGTTGTCCAGTGCAAAAATGCAGCCAGTATTTTTGGCATACTCTTGTACACCACGCAGGTATGATTTGTACAGTAATTAGAAAAGACTAGTTTTAAGTTTTACTGTAACATTTTCAATTAAAAAAGTAACAGAGTTAAACTGTATGGTATAGCAACAATAATAGCTGCACTATGTGTGACTAAGAAGGCAAGGCGATGAAGTCTTAGTAATTATAATAAAACCACTGTCACGTTCTTGCTCTTTCCTTTTGAATAACCAGCGAAAACCTTTGCGACCGTCCATGAATAAATTTGTAGCTCCCTTGTATCACATTGTATTTTATCAGGTGGCAGTAAATAGAGAGATACTATAGAAGTCCTTTTAAAGGTTTGCGTGGGCGAGGTCGCGGGCGGCTGCTAGTCATATAAAAGGGATAGTCAGTAACTACAAATTACATTTATGGAGGCACAGTTCCAATACAGATAACCGGGCAACCTGTTCGGAACGATTCAAATAAATAGCATAACCCGTTTAGATAAATCGTATCTGTAAATATTGGTAGATATAAATTGTGCTCGGTTATCGCTTACAGGAACACCGATACACATTTCTAAGTTACGTAATTGCGTTTCCTTCTCGAGATAGTTTCATGGTAAGTTTTCGGTATGAGTTTGGCAGGTTTGATAATACAATTCAAGAACTGAATTCCCTAAGTGGATTTTAAAACTATTAAATTCACTTCTAACTTGACATAGATTAGTTTTCAGCTGAAGTTAAGGCGTACCGGAGACGAGATTTTTTTACTTTGATTTAGAAAATATATGGTATGTATTATAATTATATTTTCTATTACCTCCTTACCCTCCTTATTCCTCCTCCTCCTCTATTCTCCTTATTTCTATTACCCTCTTACATCAATGGTCCTTACCGTATACGCCGCAGGGCGCTTGTATGACATGGTTTGCTAGCCCTGGACTTATAGCCCCCGGCTGGGCATCTATGTGTTTAAGTTCTTAAGGTGGATGCGACGGGTCTGCCTGCGAAATTCAAATTTAATTTGGTTTTTCGCAATTTGTAAACTAATACGACAAAGTAGGTTTATATAAAAATCTTTACTTGAAAGGGTCCAGTTTAAGAAATTAGCTCTAGTATTTACTATATCTCACAAATTAGTACCACCTCATTGGTTTATATACAAGATTTTTATATAAATCTGTGAGGATGACACTGCCATTGGCGCAATTAAAATGACATAAGTCTACGTTGTCGTATTAGTTTACAAATTGCGAAAAACCAAATTAAATTTGAATTTCGTTGGCAGACCCGTCTCATGCCCCTTAATCTCTCCCAGTCCTTGTAGAGTCAAGCCAAGATATATACATACGTATCACTTTTTTCACTTCACTTTATCAATATCACTTCAGTGACAAAGCCATTTTTACATTTTTCTAATTATTTCTATGTTGAGTTGCAAATTGCAATAAAGCTTTATACTATTACTAGTCTACTACTACTTACGTGTTCTAGTGACTACCATTACTCAAAAATTTGTACCCTGAGAATAGTTATTTATTTTATTGTTGTACTTATTAGGTACATTTTGTAAACAGTGTAAATTAAAAATTTACAACACCCCCGACAAGTGAAGGTTACACTAACTAGAAAAGAGCTAATAACTTTCAAACGGCTGAACTGATTTTCTTGGATTATAGCTAAGAACACTCTCGATCAAGCCACCTTTCAAACAAAAAAAACTAAATTAACATCGGATCATTAGTTTAGGAGCTATGATGTCACAGACAGATACACACGTCAAACTTATAACACCCCTCTTTTTGGGTCGGGGGTTAAAAAGTATCGTACTGTACTGTCAGTATCAATATGATAGACAACAAGGTTTTGACAAGGGGCTGTTTGTTTAGTACGTAATGCCTTACCCGCCCTTCCCTTATTAGTAAATTACTCTCTATTTCTTAGAGTACGATGCTATCATTGGCTTCCCCTAATATAAAACGCCTTAAATTATTATCTAATTAATTAAGCAAATGAATAATTACTTAATTGATACGTATTTTCAATACAAAATGGAGTTAATTTTATTAAATAAATTACTTGAGTAGGTAGTTTAATACTTTTGAAAAATTATATTTATTTTAAGTTGTATTGCATCTATTTTATCTTAGACGCCAGTGTATAAGTAGCTTAAAATGTATAGAAATCTTGATTTTTTTTAGTACAAATGATTACAAAATGTCAAGCGTGCCTGAAAGCTATTCTCATTTTCCTTGTCATAGCAGAAACCAAATAATAAAAAAACACCCCTATTATTTTATTTTATACTCTACTAAATTTATATCTTTCAGCTTCCAACATAGAGATTAATGTTTTATTCTATCGGCTTAGTAAGAATCTTGATTGAGTTTTAATTAACTTTTAAAATTTTACGATGGGTCTTACCCAACAGAGTTTTTATGTCCTTGTTCAGTCGTAACTTAAATTTTTATATTTTTTTCTTTAAACCGTAGCAAGTATACCTACACGAAATTATTTATTTAAATATATTGATAAGATTTGTGATAGAAGAAATAAGTATGTAAAATCTAGATAGGCTATATCATATTGATCAATGATTTTATTGTCATAATAATTTGTTTAGGTACTTATTGAATGAATAATAATAATCATTGACCATTTTTTACTTACCTAGCAAATTTTATTTAAGTAGTTTTATGTTGTAAGAATAATTTGTAGATTTTTAATATTAAACCGCATTGTTCACAATCGCTTAGTTATGTTATAATACTGAGTAGGTAGGAACTTAACTAAGAACGACACGCTAACTCTGAAAAGTTAGAGGTGCGTGCCCGGGATTGAACTCCCAACCTCCCGAATTGGAGGCAGACGTTTTAACCACTAGCCTATCACGGCTCTTATTATCACTCACCGAAAGAAAATTTAACAGGACCTGAACCCGTACGTTTATAAAATCAAACACAAAATGGGCTCCATTCGAATAAGGCTTTTGAATCGTCACATGTCAGTCAGTTTATATCAATCTACCACCGGCACCGGTTCAAATGGTTATTCCTGTTGACAAGAACTTGATAGAAGCTTTGTAACGGTTCCTTTATAATGTAAATGACTTTTATTTAAAGATTTTTTATTGTAACATTCGTTATGAAATGCTTGATGACAACCAGGTTTGATTTGCTTATATTAAGTGTCCTTTATTGAGCTGTTTATACAAGACTAGCTGACGCCCGCGACTTCGTCCGCGTGGATTTAGGTTTTTCGAAATCCCGTGGGAACTCTTTGGTTTTCCGGGATAAAAAGTAGCCTATGTGCTAATCCAGGATATTATCTATCTCCATTCCGAATTTCAGCCAAATCCGTCCAGTAGTTTTTGCGTGAAGGAGTAACAAACACACACACACACACACACACACACACACACACACACACACACACACACACACACACACACACACACACACATACAAACTTTCGCCTTTATAATATTAGTGTGATATTATTTTGGACATAATTATGAATATTATTGAAATAATCCATTTATAACTTGGTTATGAGAAGCACGTCTTTGAATAACTTAAAGGAGTTTTCAAAAGCTGATCTGCTACCGTTTTGAACTGCTAATTTCGCAAAGTAAAAAGCTATAACAAAGTTATAAAAATTGGTGAAAATTCTAGAAAAATATAGAATAAGTATTTTATATTTACTCACAAAAATAATACACCATCCAAATGATCTTTCATGGACATGTTTCCCATGACACTATTGCTGATACCGCTCTGAATTGCTAGTCAGTCGTTGAGCGAAAAAAGCTCTACTTTTGGGTCTTTTGAAGAAAGGTTTTATATCTGAAGACTATGGAACTAGAGTATCAAATTTAGGTGCCGCAATAATGTAGTCCTCACTAATGACAGAGCAAAACTGCACTCAAGCAAATAATTTCTTGAGTTTGTAACTGTTCTTTACTTAACCTAACATAGCCCCTATAATTTAAAATCTGATTCAGTACTTTAACCTTTCCTACGCGAGATATACCTTATAGTTTTTAGGCTTCCGTACCACAAAAGGAAAAACTGAACCCTTATAGGATCACTTTGTTGTCTGTTTGTCCGTCCGTCTGTCCGTCGCGTCGTGTTGGTCAAGAAAACCTATAGGGCACTTCCTGCGTGTTTATTCTAAAAAGATCTTTATTTATTTTTTAGCATAGTAATTTTTCATTTCTCGTGCAAAATGTCGGGAAAAAACTCGAGTACGGAACCCTCAGTGCGCGAGTCTGACTCGCACTTGGCCGGTTTTTATGGTGTAAAAGTCGACGCAGTTGTATCTACGCGAAGCCAAATAGCGGGTCTGTTCGGGTCGCTGTCTTAAAATTGCAAAGCAGAATCCTGATGGTATCTCTTGAGTGACTGCAGAAGCCTCTCTCGATTCCGCATGGCGGGCTACCATTCTCTTGTCGGAATTACTTTGATGCATTCTAGATACGCGCTTGAGAGAAAGTTTTTCTACGAATGGTTGTATTGACAATGACCAATGACCGTGGCAATATGGCATACATAGTCGGACAAGTAGCATTGATACTTGATATTTCGTATCATAAATATTAAATTTTAACTATCCATAATCTTATCCATACCTTTATACGGATCATATCATATCGCATGTGTAAGAGTGTACATTCTTTTAGCACTGCTCTTCTACTAATAAGTACTAATAAGCACTAGTTAGTAATTAGTAAGGATTCTTACTAGTACTTATTAATATTATTGTAGACTAGCTGATGCCCGCAGCTTCGCCCGCGTGGATTGGTCAGATCCCCTGCAGCATCAGGATTGAGGAGTTGGACTCCAAATTTTTTATGAAACAATTTCGCAAAGTTCCTCTATCGATTAAAAAAGAAATGACGCAAATCGGTTCAGAAATCTCGGAGATTTCGGTGTACATAGGTAGAAAAACACAACTCCCTTTTTAAAAGTCGGTTAAAAAAGTAGCCTATTTTACGCCCTGGTCAATCCTCTACTTGCCTGTGAAAGTCCCGTCAAAATCGGTTCAGCCGTTCCAAAGATTAGCCTTTTCAAACAGACAGACAGACAGACAGACAGACAGACAGACAGACAGACAGACAGACAGACAAAAATTTTAAAAACGTGTGATTCAGTTATGGTATCGTTCAAATAACCATATGAGCTTAATATGAGGTAGTTATTTCGAAATTACAAACAGACACTCCAATTTTATTTATTAGTATAGATGCGAAAAAAATGTTTGTTTGTCCTTCGCATTCGGTCCTTATCATGTCGGAACTCGGAATAGAGCAACGGATCAACGTGTTTTTTTACTCTGGTATTTTCCCGTCATTTTGCAAGATAAATCAAAAACTATTATGCTTAAAAATACATAAAAATCTGTTTTAGAATGAACAAGTAAAGCCCTTTCATATGATACCCCACTTGGTATAGTTATCTTACTTTACATAATAGTTATTAGTATACATAATAGTTTTTGATTTATCTTGTACCCGAAAAAAATACCCGAATTGTTAAAAATACCCGAGTACGGAACCCTCGGTGCACGAGTCTGACTCGCACCTGGCCGGTTTTTTTAAAGGTTATCTATTGAAACAAGATAACGTGTTTCTTTTTGACTCTGTAACATTGTTATCAAACAACGCTCCATCCAGCTAGCCTATCCTAGAAAATGAGAGCTTAAAATTTTGAGTTGCAATGCAAATTCAAAGCATAATATTGTATCAAGTGCGTAGGTGCAGGTCAGATACGTGAGGTCATCAAGCACAAAGCTATAAACGATAAAAATCCAAATAGCTAAATTAACTTAAATTACGCACTAAAGAGGTACAATAGGTTAATTTAGATGGCATTTTCTAAGAGCCCTTTGATAAGAATCTACATTCAATGGTGCGTTAAAATGTATTAAAGGGTAAAGACGTAAACATTTTTATGTAGCAAATAAAAAGACTTTTCACAATCGAAATAGCTTTCGTGCATTGTTTTGTTTAAAAGCTCTTGGGGACACGCATATTTTAACCCTATTAAAATTTTACTATTAGGTACTTTTAGTGTAGGAGGTATTGCTGGGTTTCAACTACCAAACCTCTTACCATAATATACTTATACCCATACTATTAATATAACATAATATATCCGTTATATATCCGGCCTGTAATATATCCATTTAACTGATTTCGACGAAATTTGGTACACCGATAGTTTGCATCGCGGAGGTGAACATAGGTTACTTTTTATCCCCAAATATCTAAGATTTCTCTCGAATAAAAAACCCAATTCCACGAGGACAAAGTCGCGGCCATAATCTTGTATAATACACACATAGAAACCTTATACTTACGCTTCAACCAAAACTCTACAAGAGCGACAGAGTAAGCAGTCTCACTTAGATACGTGTCTGAACTAACGTTGATTGAAACTTAACAATACAATTTAGTCCGTTTTTTTCTGGGGTTTTCTTACATGCTATCGATACAGCCGATCTATTAAACATCGTATTTGGTAAATCACAAACAATAGCGCCCATATCATGCACATCATAACGCATTTCAAACATCGCCATCTGGTGATAATCCCAAGTATTTGCTACGATCACGCACACTTTTTTTTGCTGTTTATTTTTTGCGTAACGCCTTTGCTTTCAACCTTGATCTACACGTCCCGGTTGCTTTCCGGTTCAGTTCTTCACTAATGAAACGTTAGTGTATCGTGCATGTGAAAACCATGAGCTTGCTGTTATAAGTTTTGTAGAAACGATGGCATTTCAAATCTTTTATTTTATAATTTTA
This sequence comes from Maniola jurtina, assembly GCF_905333055.1. NCBI lineage: Eukaryota > Metazoa > Arthropoda > Insecta > Lepidoptera > Nymphalidae > Maniola > Maniola jurtina. The sequence continues at coordinate 6,076,363 of NC_060044.1, forward strand.
TATTCTCTAGTAAATTATTGCTATATTAGTTTTATAAACTAGATGCTCCAGTTCAAGTTCGTATTTTTATTTAACCGGACTATTAACTCGAGTTGTAACTTTTTCGTTTCGCTGCTACAAGCTTAGTTAGTTAGTAAAGTGCTGTATCACACAGATCTATAAAATATACGAACTTGTGTTCGAGTTCATTTTGTATGAAAACGGAGATAAATCGGTGTGAAACCGGAGTCTGTAGTCCTAACCTTAATGGTAGTTACCGGTTTTTGTTCAATCTACCTGCTTCTAAGATTAAACACAATGAGCTTGGCATTAGGTTTTTTATTCTATTTTGAAGGGACGCGCGTGATGTTTCCAGGGGCGGAAGGATAGGCACCTTTTATTCTCGCTATTAGTGCGCCGTCAGGAAATACACAAATTATCTTTGGATCTTTAAGAGCTTGAAGAATGGATGTACGATAATGTAGGTAAGGAATTTCAGTGTTGCCTTATTATAGAGATAAATCACTAGCTCAGATACATCAGTATTTTTAACCCCCGACCCAAAAAGAGGGGTGTTATAAGTTTGACGAGTGTATCTGTGTATCTGTCTGTGGCACCGTAGCTCCTAAACTAATGAACCGATTTCAATTTAGTTTTTTTTTTGTTTTTTTTTTTGTTCATAGCTATCCAAGAAAATCGGTTCAGCCGTTTGAAAGTTATCACCTCTTTTCTAGTTACTGTAATCTTCACTTGCGGGGGTGTTATAAATTTTTAATTTACACTTGTTGGTAGTAAAATATTTCCTTTAATGAAAGCATATCACAACCATGTCAATGTTAGCAAATTATGTAGGTATGACATTCCCGCTTGGATGAATTAAACATGACCGAAATGCTAGAATCCAGAGATGTAATATGAATAACTAAAAAAGAGACATAGCGGAAAAGGGCTGTTGAAGAACCTTTTTTGAAAGGTTGGCGGGAGAAGGGAAGGAAGAAACATGGTAGGAATCGATGAACAGCGTCAAAAGGGATGAGTGTAAAAGTTTTACTACAGAACATGGGATAAAGAATATAAGTATCATTTTGATTAAAAATCATTCCGGGCATGCGCCTCTAACTTTTCAGAGTTAGGTATACCTACATGCCTTTTAAACAATTGAATATCGCTAGCTTTTTTAAGGTAAAGAAAAATATCGTGAGGAAACCTGCATGCCTGAGAGTTCTCCATACTGTTGTCAAAAAGGTGTTCCAATCCGCACTTGGCCATCATGGTAGAGATATCCATGCTCACAGGCCGGTGATGAGTTGATGATGATTGATGATGAAGCAAGGGGTTTCGTATCATATTATCTTACAACATAAACAACGCTACTAAGCGATTAAATACATATTGAACATAATATTAAGAATTCTGTGATAAAAATGTAGAGCTGTTCCTAATGGTTATTACTATCGTTTATTTCATTTAATTAGCTTCCATTTTGAGTAATTAATTTGATTTCTCTTTGATAAAAGTTCTGTTACTTAATTCATAAGTGGTACAATCAATCTTGCTGTGTGCTTTGCTGCGATTGGAGAGATAATAGTAATAGGCTTGGTGTACACTCATAAATCATTCTAGGGCTATATATTTTTTTTATTTATCCTTAAAAACTTTGCACAGAGACAAGAGGTTCCCTTAATAGTATTCAAGGAATTTTTTGTGTGTTTAGAGCCTGGATAGCTCAACAGTTGAGGAGCGGACTAAATTCCGAAATGTCGGCGGTTCAAACCCCACCCGTTGCACTACTTAACATCAGGTGACCCGCCTGCTCGTTTGCTTGCAATTTTTATTTTTTTAAACTCATAGCAGCAATAGCTTTTAGACGTACCTACTACGTTCCTAGTACACATTTTATGTACATCTGTGGCCCTTAAAATATTCATTTAGGCAAGACGGAAAAAAGACCGAAACCAAAAAATGTGGGACCACATTGTGTTATTGTTGTACGTTGTCGCTAGAAACTATTTTTTCTATTGTACGCATTGTCACTGTGCCCTTTTTAAATATGTCGGGTCGTATTTTCCTTTTCTGCTTTCTAGGGTTCCGCGTTCAAATGTTTGCCTGCTCTTTATATTGCTAAAAACTTCGTTATTATTCACGCAAGTATTAATAAACGCGATGGTAGCGGGGCGGCTGCAAATGCAATATTATGAAGGTCTTGCAGGTCCTTGAAGTTGTACCTACTACAACTTCTAGAAGTCGCATTATGCACATTGCTGTCGCACGTTGCATTTGACCAAGCTTTAGGTTTAGGTATTTGTATAAACTAGCTAACCTGCCATCACTTCGGTGGAGTTTCTAAAAATCCTGAAACACGATGTATTTTTTATTTTTCAGCGAAATCCCAAATATTAATTTTCAAGGATATATCTTGAAAAACTACGACTTTACATACAAACTTTCATTCTTTGAAATATTTTATCATACCTACTACATTAACTACAAAAGAAATCTACTTACCTACTTACGTTCAAGTTTCTTAGCATAACGCTTTAGCCTGTGCGTTTGATAACTCAGACAGTTAGTCAGAACAAATCTTTTTGTATGTATGTAAATATAATTTGTTAATTTTACTGTCAGTTACTTTTTACCAAAATAGCGGTTAAAAAAATAACAAGTAGGTAAGTAATAATAGGTACGAGTAGGTAAGTTCACCACTTTTACGTCTAGGGATGAAAATATAAAGAAACTAAAAAACATAGACCAATTAAAATGTTTTGCTTTGATCCTTTTTCGTACCTATGTCCGAGTTAGGCCATAGAACAAAATTAAACCACCCAAGTTCTTTTCACGCTTGACTTGTTTTTATCTTATTTTTTAAAAGCGTGCCTCCGTGGATGAGTATGCGGACTTTTGTGTACATGTGATGAATTTTAAATTGAGGTACAGTCAGCAGTAAAAATAAGTAATGTTATGTTAACTGCCTAGGAGGATTTCAGTGTAATGAACCATTTTAAGCTAAAAAAAAAGTGCAGATAAGGGAATACCTACCTGACTATCACCTAACTAGTACCTAAGTACTACCTAACAAACTGAGAGAAGAAATTAGATTAAAATTAAATTGAATAAGTTTAGTAGACGTCCATAAGATATCTATGTTTTGCAATACTTTTTGAAGTACATACCTACATAATATGTTGCACATATTTTTATTAAGTATCTTAAGTATCACAACTAAATATTTTTTAAGTAAAAATTGAGTGCATATAAAAGAGCTGATTAAAAATAGAAGCTCCAAAAATATGACCAACTTATATTCTTGTTTAGTAAACTTACCTACTTATCTCTCTATGTTTTGTATTAGATTTATCGCATGCTGACTGTACCTACCCCGTAAGTTTCAAAACACAGATTATTATGGTTAGCCTTTTAAAGTTCATAAGTGACTTGTCATGTAAAATATAAACTATGTATTTGGAGGTGAAAAGGTTTCAAGTAACTTTCAAGTTTCTATTCTTCGGCTACTTTGTTATTCAAGTTATTCTTTTGTGCTTTCCATTCTAGAGCCCTAGTTAATAACTGAAGCCCGCTGCATAATTTTTTACTCAATATGATATCGAATAAGGTCTAAATAATAACAGATGAACGTTAATGTTTTTATTTTAGAGTTTTAATATAATAAGTAAACTTAAAATCAGTCAAGTACGGGTAGGACTCGTACACGAAGGGTTCCGTACAATCGTACAAGAAATAACTACTTTTAGTTTTTTTTTAATTTTCATAGCGGCCATTTTGAAAGTTTATTATTTGTTGTTATAGCGGCCATAGAAATATAGGCACACGTCCACGAATTAATTTTAATTAAACTTTTGTAGTCCCATAGAGCAATAATAACAATTATTATTGGCTATTACAAGAAAGAAAATGTGATTATTATAAAACTGGAAGCAAGCCAATGAAAAACAACTGAACTGAACACTAAAAGATGTTTAATAGGACACATAAATCTTATCAAACTATTAAATTATGCAGATCCTCTTATAAGACTAATAGCCATTTAACCTTCAAACAAAAATGTAACAAAAAGTACAGCCGTAAAGAACTGGCTAGCCAAAATTGATCGCACAACAAAATTGCGATTAGAAAAGGAGCGTTCCGATATCTTCTTACGGTCCCTTCCGTACCTTCGATCTGAGCATCATAGTCTTAGAGACGGTATCCTAATTTCATATACGAAAGTTACTGTATCGTAGACAAGTGTTACCTACTTAAAAATTTATAACACCCCCGAAAAGTGAAGGTTAGAGTAACTAGAAAAGAGCTGATAACTTTCAAACGGATTATAGCTAAAAACACTCTCGATCAAGCCACCTTTCAAACAAAAAAAACTAAATTAAAATCGGTTCATTAGTTTAGGAGCTATGATACCCAAGACAGATACACAGATACACACAAACAAACTTATAACACCCCTCTTTTTGGGGTTAAAAAACCAGCCTATATTACAAGAAGAGTTGTAACGACTGACTGATCTATACCACACCTACACCGCTGGGGTTATAAACTTGAAATTTTGTCAGTAAGTAGGTTCCTTTTAGTTAGTTAGTTAGTAGGGTAAAAATGCATATACGAAGAAGTTATTTTTGTAAACACCCTTGAAGAGGGGATGAAATGTTGTATTAAAAGTCCCTCATTTTTCATATTAAATACAAATATTTATTTATTTCAAAAAGTTGTTATAATATAAGATAGGTCTTCCCATTGATAAAATTTTATTATTTAGGTCCCCTTAATTTTTCCCTTTAGCTTCTTAGCCTATTTTTCTCCGCTCTACCTACGAGATGAGTAAAATTTTTAGTTTGAAGTCAAGTCAAATAAAAAATCACCTCAAGGTTCGGATGCACGTCCGCGCTTCAAAAAAATAAACGAGAGAGTCCAAACCGAAATGACCTGCGTTTTTGTTCACGATTTGTTTTCGTTTTTGTTACGTTTGAGTTCATTTGGAAGTAGCCATGTCTGTTGGTTACTGAATTAACTTAAATTGCCTTCCCTTTTTGTGTATAAGAGTATTTCTTTGTGCTCGTTTTGTGGTCATAACTTAACAGTTGGTGCCGGTTAAAAAAAACTGGTTCACTGGACATATTAGAAATTTAAACAAAATTTCGTGAAAGGGTGAACCATTTTAAGGCAATAAACAGTTTTTATGCTAACCACACCAAACTTTAAAAAACAAATTTTTAATATCCCAAAAAGATCCACACACCGCTTTACTAAAAGCTTTATCTTAAGGAATTTCTATTGAACTTTTTTAGATATTATCTCTAAGCCGGAAACTGGCCTAATGCAACGGTTGAGATTTTTAAAGTATTACTCATATCAATAGATAATAATACCTATGGTTGATTCTCAAATTGATAATTCAATGAGTTAGAAATACTAATCGTTGGAAATCGAGAATTCCTAACATGTAGGTACATATTGCATCTTTTAACTAATTTATACTTGAGTACTAGAACTTAACGATATTTTTCATACTGTTAGTTATGTTCCATAAGATCTGATAAGTTCACATTTAACATTATACTTACAGAAATTATAGAAAATATTTTCCGAAGCTTCCCAAAAAATTACTGATTCAGCTCATGTGCTGAATTCGTGGGTCGAAAAATATTGTTATTGTCACGTATTTAGACATTTTTGGCCTTCAACCGCCTCATTTTTATTTATTTTATTATCACGGTGATGGTTCATTGTTTCTCAGAAGTTGATATTTTTCTTAAGACTGAAATAATGTTAAACGAAAAGATGAAGAATCTTAAAATGGTATGGTTGAGTCTATTTCCTTAAATTACTCTTTAAAGTATAAATCTAGTGAAATGTTGGTATTTGTTGTAATAAATAAGTGCATTGATACTGTGTAGAGCTTATTGGTTGTCTTTTTCAACGTAAACTTTGGACAAAACTTGCATAAATCAAGACGGCGTCCGCGGACCGCGACCACGTCATAAAATCGCGACACCGTAATTTATGGAAAAGGCAAGCGTATCTTCCAGCTTACCTCATGAGGGGTGGCTTATCCGACAAGGCAGTCGTAATAGAGCCGTAGACGAGAGCGGACGATTAATGATTCATGACCCCTCGTAGCGTAGTGTCATCAATATTATTCTGTTTGTATCCCGCGCCTGGCCCACCCTCGCCCGCGCCCCGTTCATACATAAATAAACGCGACACGTCGTCTTCTCTGATTACATCGCACCGAAGTAGTGAGAAATAGTGTAGTCGGATGCTGAGCCCGTCTTTTGTTCAATATATTCTCCAGAGACGCCGAATGAATAGTTAACACTGTGTGCTCAGCGCATGTATACGGTTTCGGATTTCTCCTAAAGATTGTTGATAACGTAGGTGATGGAATTTATTTGTCTCGTAGTAATAAGCTGATGTTACAATCGGATTTGGTGTGAAGGAGTAACAAGTCGGTCCGTATCGACATCTCTTTGGCATCATCGTTCGTCTATTGCAACTCATCAGGATTTATATCGTGTAATGAAAAAATGTCTGTTGTGCACAAAGATTTTCTTTATCTACTCGAAACCATCCTGAGGACCCATTAAAAAAATAGATTAAGTAATTTACAATCACAACTGAAAATTAAGCAAAAACTTTAAAATCAAGCAAATCAAGCAAATAAAATAAATTACACCTCAAGTATTTTAATGTTAAAAAATATTATAATGTCTTAATCATTCTCAAGTGTGATTTATACAAAATTTATTTCCATATTTCGATCAGATATTTATTATTTATGTTCACTTAAAATGCCTTTAAAAGAAATTTAAACGAGGTGATATTTTAATCCAAATGTGACGTTAACATTACTTATAGGATACAGTTAGCGATTGGGAGGTTCACAATAAAAAAACACGTCGTTACTGGAAATTACATGACGTACAGTTAGTTCAAAGCCTAAAATAGTATCTCATGGCACGCGATAGAGCGATAAAGCCCGTACCTTTTATAATACCAAAGCATTACTAAACCCTGTATTCAAGAGATATATCTTGGAATGATTTTGGACGGTTTTGTCGACTTAATAATTTATAATTTTGTCACCGGAATATTGACGATTTAAAAATATTGGTGCACCGAAAATATTTGGTTTGATCGCAGAATTTGCGTTTCAAGTTCTTTTTTTTGGATAACAGGTATGCGCTTGACCACAATGTCGTCTTATTACAAAGCTGAGATTTTATTTTTGTGTCATATCAAAGATAAAACCTGCATGAGAATTGGGCGATGACTTTGTTTAAACATTCTTCGCTTAACAAAAATAAATACTGTGTTTAGTCTATACATATAATAAAATTGTAGAAAAGTGGTGTCTGTACAATGGAAATATATAAAAAAAAGTAGCAGGGGTTGTTATTATATCGATGCCGAACCCGAAATTGTAATTTTTTTTTTGTCTGTTTGTCTGTGTGTTTGTGCACGCTAATATCAGAAACGGCTTATTCGATTTAGATACGGTTTTCACTAATATATTGTAGTAAGCTTCACTTAATATTTAATGTTTATTTCATGTCAATCGGTTCATAAATAAAAAAGTTATGCCAATTTAAAGAATCACGGCGAACGATGGCCATACTTCAAATATCGTATACAGAGAAGCATTACTGTAAAGTAAATTTTTAGCTACCCAAACGACGGTATATGTAATTCAAAATATGCTGCCCGAAAAGTCACTATTCCACGCGAACGAAGTCGCGGGCACAGCTAGTATAACATAAAGATGCAGTTTTTTAGAGGTCCAAATAACTGAAAATAACATAACAGCTATTTATGGCATATATTTAGAATAAGATGGTTTGCTTCGAAGGTTCTATGTATTATCATCGTCATTGTTGTTGTCTCAACCAGGCATCCACTACTGGACGAAAGCCTCTTGCAAGGATTTGCGCAGTCTTGTATTTGTGTCCTGTAAGTAGCTCTCAGATCTATCTGTATTATTATTTATTTAAAAAAGTTTGGAAATGTCGACGTAAACCGTATAAGTAAATAGCCTCTGGGGATGCAGCTGTCTTTTGTCATAAGAGAAATTAAAATAATTATTCTTATGAAACGTTTATAAAAAACAGCCTTTTAAAATAATGCAGTCTTCGGGCGGAAGATAGTTAAAAATTTCAATTCACCAGGTTATTCAATTTCATTATCAACTAGCTGATGCCCGCAGCTTCGCCCGCGTGGATTGGTCAGATCCCCTGCAGCATCAGGATTGAGGAGTTGGACTCAAAATTTTTTATGAAACAATGTCGCAAAGTTCCTCTATCGATTAAAAAAGAAATGACGCAAATCGGTTCAGAAATCTCGGAGATTTCGGTGTACATAGGTAGAAAAACACAACTCCCTTTTTAAAAGTCGGTTAAAAAAGTAGCCTATTTTACGCCCTGGTCAATCCTCTACTTGCCTGTGAAAGTCCCGTCAAAATCGGTTCAGCCGTTCTAAAGATTAGCCTTTTCAAACAGACAGACAGACAGACAGACAGACAGACAGACAAAAATTTTAAAAACGTGTGATTCAGTTATGGTATCGTTCAAATAACCATATGAGCTTAATATGAGGTAGTTATTTCGAAATTACAGACAGACACTCCAATTTTATTTATTAGTATAGATTAAGTGCCTACTTACTTGTTGTACTAATTCTAACTACTACTCCTAAATTCCTAACTGAGGGAGTGCATCTATGTGAGAAGTAGATACAGAGATTGTTAAATACGCAAATTTTAATTTGGGTAATTTTTCTACCTGCTCGATGACGCTCATAAACCAATAAAAAGAGTTCCATGCACATCCGTACCTTCTCGTGTCGTCTTGAACCATTATTTAATAATACGAAATTTATTTCCTCCATTCAATTTCGACGGAAGACATGTCCTGATAAATGATGGCTCTGCTACTGCTACATAACTTCGCTTTTAATCCTCAACAGTGAGCACCATTGTACCGTCTGATATTTGACACCACCGTTACTGGAACACGTTCACTGGTTTAATATGAAATTAATTCTAAAAGGCGGCCCATCAGTAACATGGGTATTAATGAAGTTTACGGGAAAAATGCCATGGCAGGTACATTTTCTACATTCCGTATAGGAATAATTTCATGAGATTAGTTTCTTTTTCTCGTGCCAACCTTTTCGATGGAGGTTGGCACTTGGCGGGTATAAGCTGCATACTCCTTAATAAGGTGAAAAAGACTTTTCTTAGTCCGAGAATCTTAGTCGAGACTTTATCGCTGATTCGGAAAGCAGAATATTAATAGTTAAAGTACCTAATTAATTCTTTGGACGGATGACCTGAAGAAGGTAGCGGGGAGCGGGTGGATGAGGAAGGCGGAGGACCGTGTATGGTGGCGCGCTCTTGGAAAGGCCTATGTCCAGCAATGGGCGCGTATAAGATGATGGAATGGAAAAAATAGTTCTAATTTCTGACATTTACGAACGAAAATTGGAGCTCGTAGTCTTTATTTTTCACGAGGATACAAAACCTATCACCACCAATACCACCGCACACCAACAATAGCTGAGTTTTAGAAACAGAATAATAAGTACCGCCTCCTAAATTTGATGCCTGCTAAAACTGAATGCATTTGGACCCTATGTTTTAAATTCGACAGAAGTCTTGGCCTGATAAATGATGTATTTGCTACTGATACACTATTTCGCTTTTAAAACTAAACACCCATTGTGTTGGTCCCATTTTTGATACCACTGTCTCTGCGACACCTACGTTGGGGTAAAGGTGAACACAGATAAAAGACAGTTTGGAATTTTGATTCAGTGTGAGAACAAATCATAATAAAAATGAACTCTATTGCACACAAGCCAAAACACAAGAAAAGTTAACTCAAAACTTTGTATGTAAAGACTCATTATTTACATAAAACAAAATCTACAAGCAATCTTCGGTTAGATGAGAATGATAAACGTTGAAGTAAAAAAATAGAAAAATAGCGTTGGTTTCTAAGCAGAAGTAATATTTCACATCAATGATAGACTAACTAATGTGTGATAGTTTGTATCAAAATGTTTGCCAACAATTAGAGACCCATGGCCAGAAGACATGGACGTTATGGGTCAGATTACGAAGTTTGGCCCCGGCGTATCCGTTAATGTGTGCACGGCCTTAATAACGAATTAATGGACCTCTCCTCTTTATCTTGGCTGACGATCAATCAAGCACGCACGCTATCTAATGGTAGGTCATTCTCCTTATCGTTTATGGGGACGTTTTAATACTAATAAAATCTACGACTTTATCAAATCGGGGTTTGACCATCACATTGTTCTGAGTGTCGCGGTCGTCTGATTTATGAGACTTGTTTTGTAACTTTAAAAAAATGGTCAAGTGCGAGTTGAACTCGTACACTGAGGGTTCTGTTTCATTGAAGACGTACCTAACACTATGAACTTTTTAAGTTTTTTTTAATTTAATGGTGGCCATTTTGGAATTCACCATCTTGGCTTTTTATTATTTGTTGTTAAAGCGGCAACAGGTAGAGACTTTAAATTTGTACACCCTGTAAAAATGTAAACTCTCTACCTATTACGTTTTATGAGATACAGTCCGCTGACAGACGGACGCATAAACGTTTAGTAATAGGTCGCGTTGGCACCGTTCGGTTACGGAATCCTAAAAATGGCTTTCTCTCAATTTAGTAACTTGAAAAAACTGGTCAAATGTGAGTTAAACTTTTTTTTTTTTTTTTTTTTTTTTTATTCACTATAGGCAAGCGCTTGACCACAATCACACCTGATGGAAAGTGATGATGTGGTCTAAGATGGGACGCGTTTACCTAGAAGGTGCCTATTCACTCTTGTTTTAAAGATACCCGGATTGTAATTGGTAGGAAACACAGATCGCGGGAGAGTATTCCAAACCTTAGCCATGCGTATGAGGAATGAAGACGCAAAACGTTTCGTGCGTGTAGATGGAATGTCGACGACATAAGGATGGAAACTTGTACATGGAGGGTTCTGTCTCATTGAAGACATACGTCTAACACTATGAACTTTTAGGTTTTTTCAATTTGCATGGTGGCCATTTTGATATTCACCATCTTGGCTTTTTATTATTAAATAAATAGAAATACTAAAAATAAAAATTTTAACTCTCTACCTATTATGTTTTATGTTATATATAGCCCGCTGACGGACTGACGGACGGACAGCGGAGGCTAGTAATAGGTCCCGTTGGCACCCTTCGGTTACGGAATCCTAAAAATGGCTTTCCGTCAATCTGTGTCCAACTTGATTTGATTGGAATGTGACTTGGAGTGTTAAATCTTTTATCAATTTCAATAAATTATCTTAAATACTGATAATAAAACTCTTTCAATGTTAGATGATTAAAATTGAATCTTAAACCGTGCCTTATCTTGGCAGGTCTGACTTACAAAAATACATAAAAATTGTATAAGTAAATTTTAGTAGGTATTATTCTCTTAACATGGGCAAAACTCGGACCTTTAAAGCTTGCGTGGGGACATGGGTCAAACATGTAGATTGTAGGGGTTTCGTAAGAGTATCTCTTCTAAATGATTTTGAGATAGATAACACAATATCCGTATCTTATCCGTAAGTAAACTTTGACATAAACTTAACTAGATCTGTGGGATGCAATTGACGATAAATATCTATCAATAATTGTTTTTGTCTGCGTATAGATATAGGTTTTTATAAATCCCGTGGGAACTCTTTGATCTTGCAGGATGTCTCGAACTCTCTAGGTCATAAACCAACAAAAAAATACTTTCGTATGTAAGTACATATTAACTAACTACCTAGTAAGATTAACAAATTAGGTATTGCAGTAACTGTACGAGTAGGTATAAAGTATAGGATGTTTTCCTTTTTTGCCGTCGAATTTTGTAGAAACAATCACTTCACTAGCTCATTAGTTAGTATTTTTAACCCCCGACCCAAAAAGAGGGGTGTTATAAGTTTGGCGTGTGTATCCTGTGTGTGTGATGCCTAAGGCATTGTAGCTCCTAAACTAATGAACCGATTTTAATTTAGTTTTTTTTTGTTTGAAAGGTGGTTCTTAGCTATAATTCAAGAAAATCGGTTCAGCCGTTTGAAAGTTATCAGCTCTTTTCCAGTTACTGTAACATTCACTCGTCGGGGGTGTTATAAATTTTTAATTTACACTTGTCAATATAATGTAGAGCACAAATTACTTACATTTTATTTTAAAAGTAGATTGGTATTACATAATGATGTCAACAATGATATTTTCTATCTAAGCTATACGACTAATATAAAGGTTCGTTAAGCTCCGATCAGGAAATTTCAAAAGCATTATATTACGAAAACATGGGCTAAAGTAACAATTTTGTGAGCGGGGCGGCATTTTGATTACATATTTAATACTCTAGTAAACTATTTAATATCATTTCAGAGTTGATTGGGATTCGATTAAAAGCAGCTGCCCTGGACTAAGCCCTGGACGACGGAGTAGAGATAGCTGTTTTAATGCTCGTAAATTTTGTTTTGAGAGCCGAGTGCTCGATCAACTAATCGGTCTCGTTTGAATGTTCGGCTAACTTCGTAACTGAAATTTCCGAACAAATAATTACGCCTCGCTGCAGCCCAAGCGCAATCAGAGCGACCACGGTTAACTCGCGGCTTTCTCTTGGCTTTTTTATCTATAAACTGGTGTAAAATCTGTGAGTGAGGTACCTATCACACTGTTTATGCTTGTGCTATTGGTAAACTCGAGTAAAATGCGAACGATTTTGAATTTAATAATTTATTTTACAATCGAAGCGAGTGGGGTTAAATAATTTGTAATCCGTACTAATAATATAAATGTGAAAGTGTGTCTTTTTATCTGTCTGCTAGCCTTTTACGGTCCATCCGTTAAGCCGATTTTGATGACGGTACAGAGATAGCTTACAAGCCGGTATAGGGTAGTTTAAGTCCCTAAAATAAAAGAGATCCGATGGTATTTAAAAAAATCAAAATATTTGATGACAAAGTATACCAGGACAAAAAAAAGTACTCTGTAGGTACCTACTTGGTACCTACAGAGATAGTTTGCGTCCTGGAGATAAACATAGAATACTTTTTATCCCAGAAAATCAAAGAGTTCCCACGGGATTTTAAAAAACCTAAATGGGATGAAGTCGTGGGCATCATTTAGTACAACAAGAAAGGCAAATTCTATAAAGAAAACAAATAATCCATCTGTTTGTTAGTAATAAAGATTCCTAATTACCACGCATATGAATAAAGATGATAATTTTATGGAAAATAAACTTCACATGTAGCTACCTACGTATACTCCATAATGTGGGTAATTTAAAAAGCTTTAAAATATGAGTGTTGGGTAAGGTAAAACGAGCTTCACGCATCGGCAATTTAGTAATTTTAAACAAAGCACAGTAGGACGTCCGTGGATAGGCGGGGCTAAGTGCGTATACGCAACATGCCAGTTGATAATAATAAAGGGGTGGGCAAATGAACATAAGTGGGGAGACTTCATTTTCTGACCAATTAATCATCCCGCATCTAGAACGGCATAAAACAAAAACACGATTCCCGTACGAGGCGGGCGTTTAATTTTATACAAAGCAAATAAGGTGTCAAAATTTATTGTCCCCGTTAAATTCCTTTTCTTAGACGCCCCAAATCTTTTTATCTCCGCATTAATCTTTTTAAACCCATAAAAACAAATCTTTGGATCTTACCAAATATTTTGTACGAAATTGATGGGGGACCTTCACTTATCGAGCTCTCAAATCTGACGATCAAAATTCCTAGAGGTGTCGATACAGAGCGAAGCTATGTCACACACTTGAATGATCGTTATTTTAATTTACAATCACTTACTTTCTAACCTTTTATGAGAGCGGAGTACCAACTTGAACGTCTTATGAATTCAAATGTAATTTGTACGAGACGTGAACCGAGGCGCTACAAGTAATGAGTTTTAAAAGTTTAATACGAGCGTATTATGCCACGTCTTTAGAAGTAACCGTTTTTATAGGGTCTCCGCCTTCCTAGAAGTTCCAATAATAGCTCAAGTAGGTATATATCACTACTGTACAGCCACTTAAAGTGTGAACGATCATAGGGGATTGCGTGGGTTGTGACACAGTTGGTATTCTCTATACAAAAACACGAGGCACCCTGTTGTTTTAGAGGGAAAAAATAATGAAATATGCCTCTTTATAGCCTTTTTTATGTTAAACGCTGAGAGTTTTAAGTGTTGTATTTAAAATGAAGACGGCAGTAAAGATCAAAATTTAGGTGCGTTGTTTTTAAATTGAAAAGGTAAATTTTGTAAAATAAAAGTTTGATGGTGTTTGCATATGTAATTCTTTTGATATTTATTATGCCATCGGTCATAAAAATTATATCATTTGCTATAACGCAATTTGAAATCGGAACATAAACCCAAGACATCATCAACTCGACTCGGGCTTTTGGTTACAGGGCAATATTGGAAAATTTTATTGTACTTATTCAACATTTTTAGCATATCAGTTCCAAAACTAAGTTAATCTAAATTCTAAACCTAAGTAACGACCAATTTTGTATGCCAAACCGAACTCGTCGTCTTTTCGAAAAAAAAAACTAATCTACCATTGAGGCTTTGTCATGTAGAGCTATGGTATAGCCTTCAAAATGGTCCTTCTAATGCTAGTTAGGATCCTTAGACATTCGGTACCTGCTTACTAACTATTATTATTAATAGGAAGGTACTTTTCAGGGCTTGCTTAAATGACTCCCTTTTAAAATGCAAAGTTCTACTATAATTAACTATCGTGATAATTTGACTTACCAGCTTTCTACCAAGAAGTTCTATTTATTATCTATTCATTCGTATAAATCGTTTTAAATTAGTGTTTCGTTCCCTGAAAGTTATTTTTCCAAGCGGCAGCAATAATATATCCAAATTAGAAATTTGGTTTCATCTGAGTAAACAAGTAGACAGTCAATGTTAATAGTGTGACAAAAATACCGATGAGAGAGCTCGACGATGTTTCGAAGACTACTGTCATGGCCAATAACACATATCAATGTAGCGTGCATTTGGCCATGCCACTCCACAAACTTATTCTGGTACCGCCAACTAGCTAGGAGCTATAGCTACAATTAGTTATTATTGTATTGTAGACTACTCAGAGTACAGAAAGCTCTTCATTGATTAAATTGTAAGTCGGGCGAAACGTTAATTTGATTCTATGGACTGATCAGATATTCCGCAATTGTTAAAACCATACGATGATTGCTGATTCTGCAACGTAATTAAATAGTCGTTACAGAATCACCTAAATAATTATGTAAATAATAAAAGATTTGATAATGCCGGTATCCATATTGGTTTTAAATACCAAATAAAGTTATATGTTAAAAATTCATTATAACGAAAGTATATTAGGACAACAATTACCTACTAACAGTATGTTCGAAAATAAAAACGCTTGACAGGTGATAGAATCACAATAGACTGTCCCGAAGCGCGAAGGAAGAAAGTTTTGGATATTCTGAAAGTGCTTCTATATACATAAGTAGGTAAATAATATCCAGGTATGATATCTAAATTGTACCTATGTATGTTACAGGAGTAAAAACCATATTCAATGTTTGATAGAAAATTATTTGCATAGTGCCATTTTTCGCTAGGTTATTAAATCCCTTTTTATCTGTTGTGGGTCTCTTAAGAGTTCGCTAAGGTCACTTTTTATGATAATCACGTTTTGTTTCAAAAATAACGATGCAATAAAATGGGATCCCACGCATTCAAACAAGAACAAAACTTTAAATTAGTTTTTTGGCGTTCGGGCACTTATAAATAGGCCGAAAAAACTTTATGATGTCACTATAACGTGTGGAGTCATTTAAATGGTAACAGAAAGAGTAAAGACGATGAGAATTTATTATAAATCGAAACTGGTCAGCGTAATTTTAATTAGAAACTCCTGACATACGTATAATGAGGGAAAATAAAGTTTTTGTATCTCCCTAATATATAATAGACGTAAATCAAACATATGAATAAACTTTACAACTATTTACTCAAACATTTAATTATCCGTGGCTATACCAATAATTCACCCATTTCATTGCTGTTTAGTCGCGAAGCATAGACAGGTTTATTATCTTCCGTTGGTTATTTTAACGAAGTCAAGATACAACTGAAATAAAAGCGGGATATGTCGGTACATTTTTTGTTCATCGAACACACCATTTAAGTCACAATCGTAAATTTTATTGAAATGTCGCAACAGCGATCGCCGCACGAGATGTCTTGTCTCCGGGGACGAATTTATGCGTAATTCGTAAACAAATTGACGTATTCGTGAACGTCCTTTGAAGGGGACTCCCGCTCCATGATTTGACACGTCTTTTGAGGCTTTTTTAAATATTTACGAGACAACTTGCGCTCGGTGAGATGGTTGAGTCGAATTTGTCTGATTTTATATGCTGTTATTTTTATCTCGGAGGAAATACACGTTTCACTGTGGGCTATTTACATATTACGAGTTTTTTTACTCGAGAATACTATTACCAACTGTGAAGCAAAACAATGTTGAACAAAAAAACTGGACCAGTAATAAAATTTTCGTTACAATTTCTTGAACACTTTTTCTTTTAGTGGATTTAATTAAAGGTGTATCGTGGGTGGATAAAACACAATTTAAAAGGGCAGACGCAGTCATTCGTATAAATGACTCACCACAGTAGATTTTACGTATTGTTCGCAAGTTTAAAGGCGACACCTCAATGCATTGTCGGATTCATATGGCTTCTTAAGTCGTAAAAATATCACGTTACACAATAGCTGCTGATATCTTTTCATTTGAAATTAACCCTCTATTTCTCCCATTGTTACAATTTACTTGTAATTTATACTAAGCGCGATTGTTGCACAAAGCGTGTGTTATTTTACGTCTCTTCTTGGAACAAAACACCAGGACCTCCAACATAGCGGCTTACAAATACAAAAAACACCATCGATTTTGCATTATAATCTATATCCATACTAATATTATAAATGCGAAAGTGTGTCTGTCTGTATGTCTGCTACCTTTTCACGGCCCAAGAGTTAAACCGATTTTGACGACGTACAGGGTTAGCTTATATCCCGGGGGCAACTTTCTATTCCGGAAAATCAAACAGTTCCCACGGGATCTTTAAAAACCTAAATCCACGCGGACGAAGTCGCGGGCATCCTCTAGTTATAAATAAAAAATCAATTGCCGTATGTATGAAAGATTATGTCTTGAGAACGGTTCAACCGATTTGGCAGACTTTTTTATTGTGTTCGTAATTTTCTTTGATACAAGGTTGGTATGAAATCCGTGCGAAGTTGGGGAAGGTCATCAGTCTGAAATAAAAGAAGTAAAATCAAGAAAACTCGTTGAACAAATCCAGCTAATTATGATACATTTTAGATAATTAACTACGTAATTCAATTTAAAATACCTATTTACCAATTAACTTACTCGAAACAAGCAAACCTGTATTTTCTCAATAAGTAAAATATTAAAGATAAAGGACATATTAAACCGTCCAAGATCTCATAATGGAGTAGACACCGTTAAATAAGTATTGAATAGCGTTCCGAGGCATAAAATACTGCTTATTCACGTAGCATGGTACTGCCATAACATGAAGATTTTAGATTCTTAACATGGTTAAGACTTTCTAGTTTTGAATAGCGCTCTGAGAGGTATAAATTTTCTACTACATAATACTTTATGCAGGTATAAATAACTGCTTAGTCCCGTAGCATGGTACTGCCATAACATGAAGATTTTAGATTCTTAACATGGTAAAGACTTCTATTTCTAAAAATTTCTGAGCTTGAAATAAATGGATAAGTAATACTTTTACACCTATACCATAACTAATGTTATAGGGAAGTATAAAATTAAATCAATAGTGATTATTAAAACACAATTAGATGCTTTATACTCAGCAGTCTCTGAGAATCCAATGAATCTTAATTTGATATTAAAATATTGTCCAATAAACCTTTTAATTTGTATTCGATTCAGTCACTAGTAACAGCCGTAGTGTCGTAAACACGCTCGAAGTTGGATGCCTGCGGCGTGAATACCACAGGGTCCCAACAAGACTTCCTGCTGGTAAGTGTTGCCATCTAAACGGCTATTAGCTCCACTTTATGCGAGCTACGCCGGGCGTCTTTACATGTTTATGTATAATTGACTCTTAAATATTGT
Source organism: Maniola jurtina (assembly GCF_905333055.1). Lineage (NCBI taxonomy): Eukaryota > Metazoa > Arthropoda > Insecta > Lepidoptera > Nymphalidae > Maniola > Maniola jurtina. The sequence continues at coordinate 6,094,578 of NC_060044.1, forward strand.
TCTTTCGGCCGTTAATCGTGTTAATCGGACATATTTATTGGAGACCAAGCTCACTGATGCGGCGTAAGCGGGTGCGGAAAGTGAAGCGGACGAAACTCTATAAATATAACGCAACGCGACGTTTGCACTGAACGACTTGAGAGTATGTCTGTAATTCAACAATTTAATGCCACTACTATTACATTGAAGGGCGCTTCATGTACGGAATCTGAATGAAGTTCAAGTTATTCCCTTATACTGACTTCGTTTATCAATTTCATGTTACTTTGTTTACATAGGCTGCTTCCACAGGGCTATGGTTATAATTATATCTTCTGCATTCTGATGTAACCGTAATTAATTTAAATGCTTTTCTATTTTAGAATTTTTCAAGTAGATACCTAATTATACTTACCTTATATTTAATACATATTTATATTTAAGCTAAGAAAATGACTTTGTTGCTATTACGGCTTTCTTTGTCAAGTTATCACACGCATGGCAAATTCAAAATATCAATTATTTTCAGGATTTATTAGTGGAATTTCATTCGGTTTCAATTTCTCAATACGAAGAATTACATAGTCATGTTAGGTACTTACTTAGGTACTAATGATGGACTAGGTTATTTAAAAATCCCGCGGGATCTCTATAATAGCCTATAGTCTATACCTATATAATCTGTCTCCATTCCAAACAGCCAAACCGTCCTTTCAAAGCAAAAAGTCTTCACTCAACTTCAAACTTACACATTTACATATCCATTAGGAATAGGATGAGGATTCCCGCTATTTCTATGTTCATGTAACAGTTCTCTCTCAATAACAACCACTCTCGTCAAAGGATAAGGCCCAATACATATCCGTTTGTTGTTAATTAAGGACTCGTGACCAATGTTTATGGTTGGCAATAGTCACAACAATAATACGTCTTGAGCACTCCGTTTCCTTTCCAAGCTTGAGATAACTTATCTGATATCGCCACTGGTATCTGGGCAATCGGATTGTCGTCCGTTACGATGTTGTTCCTTTTGCTAGACGAACAAACCATTGTCGTTGAGATAGACAGATTTTGAGTGGAAAAAACTGGCGTTGGACTTCAGATTCGCAACCCGTGTTGGTTACTTTGGTCCATCAAACATTTCTTATTTAACATGTAGAGCAAGATAAAGTTGAAAACTAAAACCCGATTGCAATCGTCTTAATAAACGCTGAAATATTATAGGAAAATTGTTTTTCTTTCGCTTGGTATATTTTAATGTTGTAGTAGATTTATATTTATGAACTCAGAATTTTCTTCTCTTTCATTTGAAATCCCACTCAATACAAAAGCAAAGAAAATTTTTTGGTTACCCCTACGTTTTTGATGTAACATGCGTTAGGTCATTTTTTCGTATAAAATAAAGCCTAATGTCACCCGGATCTACAACGCGACCCGGGCTTACAACGAATCAATTGACATATCATTCATCAAAATCGGCCCAGTAGTTTAGGTGCTGCGGTGGAACACACAGAATCTGGATACAAACATACATAGGTACATAGACTGCTAAAATCATAACCCTTCCTTTTGGCTTTGCACCAGTCGGGTAAAAAATCGGAACGTAGCTCTCTCCATTACCCGTTAAGGGACTTTGAGCTTTCTTATGACTAGCACTTAGTTAGGTATAGCCATCATGTTTCGGATCCGTATGTCATCATTTAGATAGCTGACAATAATTAATTCTTCACAATAATTAATTAGTTCACACCTTTGTTGTTAAAAAACATGGTTCTGCTTGATTCGCATCGAATGGATCAAATGGCTTTCATCAACTTCTATTGGCGGCCATTTTCGTTATCGTGTAGAATTTACACGACTTAGATTTGCTTAACTGTCAGTCAGTAATTAAGTCTAGCTACAGAACACGAGGAGTTGCCTCTCGTTTTTTTACTTCTGATGACCTTAATGAAGTTTAAACAGAATTTTGAACGCAATTTTTACATGTTTTCAATTGCAAATTCGGTAGTGTCCAAGTTCAAGAAAGCATGTTTTTTTTAAGTATTTATTTGCACCAAACATGTGGGTTCCCTCGCTTACATCGTTTTGCATTCCGCCAGCTGTGTTTGTTCATTGTCTGTTCTCTTTAAAAAGGTTTTTTATTTCAGTCCCTTTGCCCAGGACTTTATGTGACGTTTAGTTCAGAATGAATTAATTATTTTCATTGTTGCGCAGCATTGCATAAATTATGTGGAGGTTTTATTTTAATTAAGGACTTAAATTGCTGGATTCAGTATGAGCAGGTACCTACGTTTGTTTTAGGTTTAATTTGACCGGCTTACAATGATTTACTTTATTAATCTTTCTGTTGTACGCCACGTCGGGCAAATAGGGGCTTTATTAAAAAGGTTGGAGTTTTATCCAAATTGATGGCCTCCATTACGTTTTACGTCCAGTGCCGGATGATCAAAGTGCCCAGTTGACCAGTTTAGAACAAGCTCCGTAATTTGTCGCCTAATTCGAAACACATATAGCTACTCTAAATACGACAAGCTTAATATATCTTAACGTAGAACGTAGAGTTTTAGGCAAGTTTGTGTGTTGGTTATGTTTATAGTGAGTGGGTCAAAACATGGTCAAAACTAAGTCTTTATAATTAACTTTAAATCAGGTTAATAACCATACGTGTGGGCACTAACGTGATTATTTTAGTTTTTTTTTTAACCAATTTTAACGATATTTGGCACAGAGTTAGCTTGCATCTCGAGGACGGATATAAAAGTTTCAAAAAATTAAAGTTTCATCAAACATGAAGTCACGGGCATCAATTTTTTTGGTACAGAGATAGCTTGCAACCTGGAGACGGACATGGATGATTTTTTACATTACGGAAAATCAAAGATAGATAGTTAGACAACTTTATTGCACACAAAACACGAAATGACCAAGACAAAACAAAGAAACTAAAAACTAAAAACAATTGTATGCCAAGGCGGCCTTATTGCTCAGAGTAATCTGCACTAGGCATCCTTTGGTGGAAGGAGAAACTAGGTGTGGATAATACTTACACGCAACACACAGAATCTTATTCAAAATTCAAAGAGTTCCCACGGGATTTTTGTAAATCGTAAGTCCACGCAGTTGAAGTCGCCGACATCATCTAGTATCTACCTAATACCTATCCATATAAATTATTTAATAGCTTGTACACAAACTGTGTAGTCATGGATCTGGTATAAATAAATAGCCAGCCATTATGCTCATCACGCTCTAGAGAAATGCGTGCTTCGCATATTTCCTTGCGACTACAAGTTATAACTACTAATAATTTTCTATCACTAACCAACATTCCGTTCACAGCTAGGTCTGATATGTGTAGCTATAAACATGAACTTTCTGTTTCTACTATATTTATCTGGATCTAGATCATCGGATTAATTGAATTTAATTTATTTATCTATATGACAAATATTATAATATGTATTTACATAGGTCCTTCGACTTGTCTAGACGCTGCACATTTCTCTATATAAACAAAATGCTATAAGTAGTAATAGATAATCGTTTAAGTAATATTTTTCACGTTACAATTACTTAATATGCCTATTTGATCAGTCATAAAAAGTTTATCTGATAAATAGAACCTAATTGTTTAATTTTTATGAGAACAAAATAATTCTAAACACTAGGTATTATTAATCCCCGCATAAAGCATTATTAGAAAAAAAAATGTAAGCAAGTAAGTACTTACTTCTCGAGTACCTTTGTGACTTATACAGTAGGTAGGTACCTACCTACTCATGCACATCGTAAAGAAATTATCTTTTGATGACAAAATAAAATTTGATTGAATATCTTGAACTTTCTAATTGTCATAGGTGCAAAAACAGTTCCTAGCCTTAGATAACGGTACTCGAAGTTCGATGACCTCGTATCACGGCTGTGAATGAGCAACATGGCAACAATTGTCATTACATAGTATAATGATCGGTCGACCGTACCTACACGAAGTTATGGCTCGTAACGACTTCCTAAGTACTTGCAATGCATGCATGTTAATTATTTGCCGATAAACTGGCAACTCCGTGCACCAGTGCGAACTTTTTGTATTGTTCTTAAATGATAGTAGAGTAAAAGTGGTGATAGCATAATGGTTAAGACGGGGTTCGATCCCGGACACGCACCCTTAACTTCTCGTAGTTGTGTGCGTTTTTAGCAATTAGGTATATGCCACTTGATTGAAGGAAAACGTGAGGAAACTTGCATGCCTGAGAGATTTCTCCCTATTGAGCTTAAACGTAAGTGAAGTCTGCCAATCGGCGGACTATGGCCTAATAAACGCTTCTTATTCTGAGAAGAATTTGGTGCTCAGTACTCGGCCCTCAAAGATATAACCTCCTTTGGAATACCCTATTATTACGATTCTAATATACATTTTTTGTTATAGGTACATACATATTTCTATGGACAACTTCCCTAACACAAACGGTGAACAAGGTAACCACACGATAATATGAACCATTATTGCTAAATGGCATAAATTTGTCACGACACAATCGATTGTAAATTGCTTTAGTATTGTAGTCAGCTTGTACCGAAAGCATTCGCAAACATATCTTCGTCGATATCCGTACCGTTCTTTTGATACTGAACGGAAATAGACGTAATTGAAATTGGGTACGACAATGTCGCACGAATCCACAAAATAAAATGGCCGCCTCCTATCCTGATGCCAACCGCCACGTTCTAGGATCATTTCAATAAAAGTTATTGTATTGAAAGCTGACAATGGGTGGCACAGGAAGTGATGCGAGCTCGTGTATTGAAGCAAGTGGACTGTTTATAATTTGTACATTGTGCGCGGAATGGAACGCGACCGGCCATTGTGGCGAGCGCGTGTTGGATACGCTTTTTTCTAAATGACTTTTGCAACTGAATGGCGAGGCCGTGGGGTATTTAAGATATTGATTTATAGGCGGATATTAGCTATGTTAGTGTGATATTTTACACTTTTAATTGGTTATAATTTATAAATGTATCATGAAAGTATATTTTTCTTTGGCCATTTGCGACTTTATATCTTAAAACACGCCGACCGCGGACGGAGTGGAGTGGCGGTGAGGCGTGTTTAGCGAATTAACATTAGGCTTATTGTTCCTTAGGTTTAGGTATCATACTCGTAGACTTTAGCCTGCTTCTATACATCATTTGAAAATTTATCTTCTGTAACTTTATTTAAGGAAAATGTCTGGAGTCCAAACATGAGTTGTTTGCTTTCAATTAACAATGCAAGACAAAAACATGCCATAAATCATATGATACTTATAATAATAAATATTATTAAAGCGCGAAATAAATAGGACAAAAATTGTCCCCTTTGATATTAACCATTATTATTACTAGAATATGACCGAAAAGATTACTATCAGTTTCGGAAGTAGCTCCCGCTGTTCGAAGCTTGCTAATGAATTGAAATACGAAATATACCGAGGTCAAACGGGTTACGCTAACATAGCCTTGTCGTGTACTCTGGTACCTTATACCAGTAATGTACCTTGGGAAAACATTGCACGAGAAACCAGTATTAGCTTCCCGCTTGTTATAAGTTGTCAATGGACACGAAGCGATAATTATCTGTTCTAAAATACGTATGGCATCCCAACAGTATTTTCAATTTTGACTAGGATATTATTATCATTAAATATAGAAAAGATAGACAAATACAAAAGTCAAAAAATTATGATCCTCTTAGGGCGTACCATTATAGCCGTGAATATATCCAAAACCCTCCAAACAGCTGAGAACTCGTAAACTGTGAACTCGATGAACCGTTTGAACGATTGTCGAGTAGTGGTAATAGATACAACGAATTAATCTATGGCACTAATTTATCGGTTACTACATAACCTACCTCATTTGTCACATTAAATGCGATTTACTAGCTAATGGTCGCGACTTCTTTCCCGTGGATATAGGTTTTTAAAAATCCCGTGGGACCTCATTAATTTTCTGAGATAAACAGTAGCTTATGTGTTAATCCAGGGTAAAATCTATCTCCATTGCAAATTTCAGCCAAATCTGTCAAGTATTTTTTTGTGAGTGAAAGAGTAACAAAGATCCATACATCCATCCATACATACAAACTTTCGCGTTTATGATATTAGTAGGATCAAACAGGATGCATAAGAAAAAATATAGACATTCGGATTGCTTTATTGAGACCGCCATCTGACCTTTGCAACCACTCAAGGGCGATCATTAGATGACTTGCGATAACGTTCAGTACGCTCGAGCAAAATTGCTGGCGCACGTGGGTAATCTGTTTGCTATTTCACCTAACATTATGTGAGAAAGAGATCCCCTTCCCTCTACCATCCGCACGGAGTTGAATGTTTTGGGTGAGAGGAATCTTTCGAGGCTCATAGCTTTAAAATCAATATTTTTGTCACAGTTGTAGGTACAATTAGTAAACCTAGATAATGACGAGACAAATTGATACAATACTTAGTTTTGAGCGTCATTCCATACTATCCATATCCATACTAATATTATAAATGCGAAAGTTTGTCTATCTGCTACTTTTTAACAGCCCAACAGTTTAACCGATTCTGGCGAAAATTGGTGCAGAGTTAGCTTATATCCCGGGGATCTGACGAAAATTGGTACAAAATTAGCTTATATCCCAGAGACGGACATAGGCTACTTTTTAACCCGGAAAATCAAACAGTTCCCGTGGGATTCCTAAAGACCCACTCGCTTAACCGATTTGTATGATATTTGGTACCGAGGTAGCTTGCGTCCCGGTAATTGACATTGCCAACTTTTTATTCCGGAAAATCAAGCAGTTCCCACGGGATCTTTAAAAACCTAAACCCACGCGTACGAAGTCGCGGGCATCATCTAGTATCAAATAATGTAGTAATCGCCCTCCTACGTTTGTATGAAGAAAGCACCGAAATGCACCTTAAAGATTTCGTATATTTATTATATATATTGTTATAGTACCTTTAAGCAGATTGTAAAACATTCAATATTTGATAATTAATAATAAAACAAGTGTAAATTAAAAATTTTCAACACCCCCGACAAATCATTTTCAAATAAATAATTATGTATATTTAGGCAACGTCCATCTTGACAGCTTGACATTTGTCAATTGACACTTGAATATTATGAACCTAACGGTTATGTAACCTTCTTTTCTACAAGAAAACTAGAAAAGAGCTGATAACTCTTAAACGGCTGAACCAAATTTTTTGGATTATAGCTAAGAACACTCTCGATCAAGCCACCTTTCAAACAAAAAAAACTAAATTAAAATCGGTTCATTCGTTTAGGCGCTACGATGCCACAGACAGATACACAGATACACACGTCAAACTTATAACACCCCTCTTTTTGGGTCGGGGGTTAAAAAAACCTATTTCATAGTGTGTCATCTATCTTGATTACAACTTGAGTCAATTATACTACAGCTACAAAGTAAATGCATACTTCTCTCTAGTCGTACTCGTACTCCAGGGTCGTGATCGTCGTGATAATGATGATGCTCCCTGTCGTTTGTATTGTCCTTGATAGTAAAGATACGCGTCTCTATTTAAACTGAGTAGAGAGTAAACCTTTATAAGCATTGAAGTTTGAATGCAATATTCTTAGTAGACTGTAATTTTTTACTTGCTTACCAAGAAAAATATTGTATCTAACATTTTTATAGATAAAGTCTGCTTAACCAAAGATAACAATTTTGTAGCGTTTTTAGAAACCTAGAACATTATGGAAAACACTATCTTCAACGGGATTTTGATAGATAGCAAGATTAATATGGATTGGACCAATCAATATAACAGTTTAAAATGTGGAATCTGATAGAGAATGAAAATCGCGGGGCATCAATAAAATTATTTTGAAACAAATTTTTAGCCACCATTTCGCAATACAATAGCTTTCACAAGTTATACCTACCTACTCTACCTACATTATAATGTATAGCTTATTAAGCTGTATGGCCTTAAAATTCTAAAAAGTTGCTTTAGTAATTTGATAGGTAAGGCATTAAGCCCTCTCTTATTTTTAACTTGATTCATTAATTTTAACTAAGCTATATTTTATTATTTCTATTACTCACCAAGAATCAAGATATTTGGTTTCACATGCAAATATCCATTTTTGATTAAAATTATCTTTATCGAATTCCAGTTATAGTATAAATTTACATAAAATGGGACATTATTGAAGCCAATAAACACCTGATACTATGAAACAAATCAACTTCACCATAACAAAATGGCCTTCAAACCAATATGTAAACGGCAGCGCGGTTAAATAAAAATCGATAGTTCAATTTAAATTGGTAATAAATTCTATATCTGATAAAACCAACATACCCCCTAGTGAGCTTAACACTAAACTGTTTATTACGATTTTATTACGGGTTGTGAACTTTAATAAAAAACTTCCATTGCTATTTTAGTCACGTGAATTGTTAGGACAAATAGAGACATCCTAGTTATGAATATATTTTGGATAAGATACTATATTTTAACGTTTAAACTATCGTGATTTCCATTATAAATATAGGTTGTTACGGCTATAATCACGTATTAAGTCGATGTAAGCCCGACTAGTTTGCCCGATGTTGTTGATGATAGTCTGATATAAACACCCTAACAGAATGTTACTTAGTGAATTAATATTAAATTAACTGCAATAATTACTGTAGATGCTCAAAGCGTTAAATATTTCGCAAGCGCCAAGTTTCCTTCCATTACAAGTATTCTGCGCTTTAGTACTCATCTGTTGTACATAGTTACGTCACCGACGCAACCATTTGTCAAGCTCGGCTGCATTTTAGAAGCTTTGTCTTAGCAAGCTCGAAACTATACTAATTTTCAGTACCTACCTAAAAGGTATGAAAATCATTTTTACTCACTTCGATAAAGGTTGCGTATTCGACCCGTATGTATGTACAATGCACCTATGTATTTATAGCCGCGCTTATCTCCAAGATCAATGAACCGATTTTGATATTTTTTCACCATCGTAATTTACATACTTTCACGAAGGTTTTAGTGGGTACATACTTAGTATAAATACACCTAGATGTAATTCTTATGTATGAATTAATACATATACTACCTACACTGATTTCTCACTTTTCTTGACTTGAAGGTTCACATATTTTAAAGTGTTACCTATATTGAACAAAGTTCATACTCTAGTACTCGACGAACGGGACCAACTTCAGAATGCTGTTGGCTCTTTCAATGAGTGCATTCAAACATATGAGGACGCTCTTAAAAAGATTTCTACATTGGAGGATGAATTGAGCAGAGCTCAAATAACAATTGAGGACCTTCAGTCTCAAATACAAACTTATGAAACTCGAGCTACCTACAGTTTGTATGATGAACTGCTTGCTTCATCCTCTACACCACCGGTGTTGACTATTGATTTGACTTGTGACAGCCCTTCCCCAAGCAGTAATAAGCCACTTAAAAATTCTAATTTAAATCTATATAGCCATAAAAAATTGAAAAAATATATTAAAATTAGCAGAATAATTAAAAAAACCAAAAATTTGATAAAATTGCAAAACGCCCATACTAAAAACATAGCATTGCGTAAGGAACGTTCACATCTGTTAAACAAACTTAAATCTTATTGTTCAACTATAAGAGACATTCAAGAAACATATGACTTGAATGTTCAATGCCTAAATGAGAAAATTTCAAATTTGAATGATTCTTTAAAATATATTTCTGATAAGTATGAGCAGTCACAAAAACAGATCCATGATCAAATACTGGTGGCTGACGAGTTGTTGGCCCTAGGTGCACACAACATGGCTCGTTTTGAGTCATTAACAAGTAAATGTCAATGTACTCAAGGTGTGGCTATGGTTGACAATCATAGTAATAGTATATTGCTTACGGACAATTTGGATACTAGTCCGGGGCAATGTACACCAAGTAATGTAGAAATGCCTTCATCTTTGGATGCAAATCTTTCTTTGAAACCTAAGAGACAAACTATAATCATATCGGATAAGTTAGGTAGTGAGTTTGGATCCCTTTTGAGCTACCATGTTCAACACTCAGTGATTAATAGATGTTCACCGGGGGCTAGATTGGACTACTTAATTGATAGTTTAAAGGAAGAAAATTTGGACAGCAACACAAACATTATTATATTGTTTGGGGACGGTTTAAGGGTCAAAAATTATGACATATCAAAATGTTTTGGAAAATTACTGGAATTACATTCCAAGACGAACTGTAAATTTATTATGTGTGCTTTTCCTTACTCTAGCACACTAAGTAAAAAACAAAACAATTATATATATAGATTGAACTTAAAACTGTATAACTTGACAAACTGTCATAGTGACACTTTATTTTACTTTGATACAAATAAGTTTACTTCTAAGTTTCAATTGATCGGTGATAGTATGTATCTTCCGAGAAAATGTAAGACAAGGATAGCGTCACTATTAGCATATAATTTAAAGGAGCCAGTTACAAGTGTTGTAACTAAGTCTTTTGACACTTTTACAAACTGTACTTCTAGTACTAATATTCTTTGTATTGACTCGAGTACTTCTAGTACTAATATTTCTATTATTGACTCAAGCAATAGTTTATGTACTATTAGGGACCCTATTGCTTGTTTAAACTAGATAGTAAGACAACGGAGGAGCTCTGTAAAATGAATACTGTACATCAAAACATACAGAGCCTCACCGGCAAAGATAGCCAAAATTTAAAACTAAGTAGTGATACAACAGACAAGCACTGTATTATTAATCTTGTACACCAAAATATACAGGGCTTGTCTGGAAAAGAATATGAAATTGAACTTTTTATAAAAAAATTAGATATTGATATTCTATGCCTTACTGAGCATTGGCTCAATAGTTATCAATTAATTGTCAATCTTGGAAATTATTCATTGTCAAGTGCGTTCACAAGAAAGAAGGCTATTCGCGGAGGATCTATGATAATAACCCGCAACAACATTAATTACAAGGAACGAAAAGACATTCTTAATCTTTCGGTCGAACGCACTATTGAGCTGTCCTGTGTTGAGCTGGAGCGATATATTATAGTTTGCGCATACCGACCTCCTTCAGGTGACTTTTCTCTGTTTGAGGACGTCATGGAGGAGGCACTGAGGCGGATATGTAGGTCATCAAAAAAATTATTGATTTGTGGAGACTTTAATATTGATATTTTACTTCACACCTCCTTTACAGATAGATTACTTAACTTATTTAAAAGTTTTAATTTAGAAAACATTTTTGTTGAGCCCACACGTGTAACTGCAACTTCAGCTACTTGTATTGATAACATTTTTGGTGATTGTAAAATTATTAAAAAATCCATTATCACCAATCTTAGATCCGACCACTGTGGACAAATGATATCTGTTCCCAGCTGTCAACTAAATACAATAAAAGTAGTAAAGTATAGGCCAGTCACTACTAAAAAAGTAAAGCAATTCAAACATAATATTTTATTCACCTTACCTTCACTTGACCTTACACAGGGTGGTCCGGATGAACTGTATAATGCTTTTTTTAACTTAATAAATTCCCAATTTAACTCTATTTTTAAAATCATAGAAAAAAGATTGTTTAAAAATCTTAAATTTAGTGAGTGGGCTACTGTTGGCATTTATAAAAGTAGGAATAAGCTGTTTGACTTGTATGCAGAAAAGCAATATAATTTTACTCCAGCCTTTGTTCAATATGTAAGAAATTATTCAAAATTATTTAGAAATGTTTGCATACAAGCTAAGTCAATTCACATAAAACGAAAAATTATTAATTCAGATAATAAAATAAAAGCAGCTTGGGAAATCATCACAGATGAAACTGGGAAACATAAAATGGAAAATAATAATAAATTGGAACTTAAAATTAACAATCACATTACTGACTCTGACATAGAAATTGCAAAGACATTTGAGGACTTTTTCCGAAACATCCCAGTTACCACTACTAGTTCCCTTAACTCGTCGCCAACAGAAGCCTATAATCTTCTTAGGGGCAATGTTTCTGAGTGCAGTGTACTATTTAAGTTTGAACAAATTACCCCACATGATATTATTAAGGTATTCAAATCTTTACAGTACAAAAAAACAGGAGACTTATGGGGGATATCAGTAAAAGTAATCAGCAATATTATTGATATTGTTGCTCCATATCTTGCTCTAATTTTTAATAAGTCCGTAGAGTCAGGATCCTTTCCAGATCTTATGAAATACAGTAAATTGATTCCTCTTTTCAAATCGGGCAGTAAAAGTGACCCAAATAATTACAGGCCAATTTCGATTTTGCCGACTTTTAGCAAGATATTTGAAAAAATTATGCTCAACCAACTGCTCTTGCACTTTAACTTGAATAAATTACTTCACTCGGAGCAGTATGGTTTTACTAAAGGACGATCAACAATCGATGCGGGCGCAATGCTTTTAAAGCATATATTCGATGCGTGGGAGAACTCACAGAATGCCGTTGGAATTTTCTGTGATTTGTCTAAAGCATTCGACTGCGTTGAGCACGAGACTCTCTTAGCTAAATTGAGCTATTATGGAGTCAAAGACACTGCGCTTAGTCTTATTGCGTCTTATCTCAGTGATCGTATACAAACAGTATGTGTAAATGATGTGAAGTCATCCGGATCAGCCTCATTAATGGGTGTTCCTCAAGGCTCTATCCTAGGTCCCTTCATGTTCTTGGTATATATAAACGATCTACCATATTTTGTCCAAAATACTTGCGATATTGTACTATTTGCTGATGATACGTCTTTGATTTTTAAATTAGATAGAAATGAGAATAATTATGACGATGTAAATAGAGCCATATCGCAGGTCACTCACTGGTTTACTGTTAATAATTTGCTTTTAAATGCAAAGAAAACCAAGTGTGTCGAATTCGCACTGCCCAGTACCAAGACGACAAATAACATAAAATTAATGATAAATAATGATATGTTGAAAGTAGAGGAGACCACCGTGTTCCTGGGGATAACTTTAGATGCAAAGCTTCAATGGAACGCCCATATATCAACACTTGCTGGCAAACTCAGCTCTGCTGCTTACGCTGTTAGAAAGATTCGACAGATAACTGACGTGGAAACTGCAAAAATTGTATATTTTGCCTATTTTCACAGTATTATGTCTTACGGAATCTTGCTATGGGGTAAAGCGGCAGATATTGGAAAAATTTTCGTTTTACAAAAAAGGGCAATACGCGCAATTTATAATTTAAAACCGCGCGATTCCCTACGAGAGAAATTTAAGGAAATAGGTATTCTTACAGTAGCTTCTCAATACATTTACAATAATATAATTTTTGTACGACAAAATATCCTCAGCTACAAAAAAATCGGTGATTTCCATGACAGGCCAACTAGAAATCGTAATAAGCTCGCAACTCCTACGCTCCGCCTCAGAAAAGTGGGAAAGTCATTTGTGGGAATGAGTGTAATATTTTATAATAAAATTCCACAGTCAATATTAGACTTGCCTTTACCAAAGTTTAAAAAATCCATTAAAAGTATGCTCCTGGCAAAAGCATATTACACAATCGAAGATTATGTAAATGATAAAAAAGCATGGATTTGACTCGCTCCAGCAATGCGCGGGTCTGCAATTGCTTGTATAGTATAGAATATTATTGTAAATTGCACAATTGAAAAGAGCAACCGCCGAGTTTCTTGCTGGTTCTTCTCGGTAGGAACGGCATTCCGAACCAGTGGTAAATTATTTGACGATTCAAAAGCACTTGTAAAAGTTTATTTGAATAAAAATCTATTCTATTCTATTCTATTCTATATTAATTTTTATTTAAAATATTTTATCAATTTGTTATTTTGGGCTTTACTTAAACTGCCTTTATCGATAGCTGCCGCAATTCATTTGCGTGATTCTTGATTGAATTGGAAAATGTACTCTTGTAGTAGTACTATTACCATTTTTATTGAAATTTTTGCAATTTTACATTCCCCGTTCAAGTCTAAATTCTTTTAATTTTACAAAGTTTATCGTTTATGCCAGAACTTGGTCGTGGATTTAATCATGACCTCAGATAGCAGCCATTTGTCAAGTTGAACTGCATTTAGTCTTATCTAAGGATGCGGAATTTAGATTGCATCGTATCTGTTGAATACTGACTCGACGCTGAGTATTCGAGGCGGAATAAACTCATTGGAAATAAAAATGTCAGATGTTAGATAATGGACTAAGAGCCAGCACCCGCCAGACCTTCGTTATTTTATAAAAGCTGTAATTAATCAAAAGCCCTGCCAAAAGCCTTGAAAGTTTAGAAGTATAAAACTGTCTGGCAGGGGTTTGGCAATGCATGCCGTGATTTCTATTACTATTCCGAAGAAAAAAATAGACTTTGTAGTTTGACGTAAGATTTTTTACACCTTTATTACCTGTTATCTCCCAAAGCCACCATGATCCAAACTTCATAGTCGCTGATTGTTCCTTCCTGTGTTGATCAATACGCAGAGAAACTTTCAGCTTTTATAAAATAACGAAGGTTTGGCACGCGCTGGCTCTCTCTCTATGACTTAAAGCTGCATATTCAGATACATGCCAAGTTTACAATTTAGCTCTTTTATCTTCTCGTATTGTATCTTCGATAATTTCAGATGACTTGAACTAAACTTTGAATAAAATGAACCATACTAATTTCTGAAATACTATATTGGACACCATAATGTGCCAGCGTTCAAATTAAGTAGGTACTGTTTATTTTTATTGCTTTGTTCTTACGCAAGAAATAAATGCATGTAAATACTCGTACTAAATACAAGCAACCGAGACAATTTGAGTTTCAACACGAACGTTTATACTGGCAAAGCCGGCAAAGTAGCTCAGATAAGTAGGCAAGTAGTACTAAGTAGCAGTCCACAGTTTACTAAGGCTATTGTTTTTGCTATGTACTATATAGTGTTTCTTGAAGTGGCTAGTCGGACTCGGTAACTATGTTAATACTACTTTTTGCTTCACATTCTCAAGGAGGCTATTCAAAACCCTTGGAGTTTAAATAACCTAGAGATATTTCTTTTCGCTTGCACTCTCAAGAGATTATTATATTATTCTTTAAGTGTCGTCTGTGAAAGTTAAATTATATTTATTAATGGTGTATTTTAAATATTTAATTTGAAACTGAATACAGACTAAGCTGAAGAAAAAAATTGTGGTAGGCACAGAAATCAGGCCGGCAAAAACATTGTTTTTTCTTTTTTCCATCCAATATCGATAAAAGTCCTATTTATATTTTTTTGTTTTTGTAACTATACGCCATAAGTACCTACTGCAATGGAATTTTTCATTACAATCTTACGACTTTACAAAATCAAAAGCTTCTCTCCAATCCAATTTACTTTCATCAAAGTGAACCTAATGGTGTTTTTTGGCTCAGATATTTTAATTAGAAAGTACACAAATAAGAGTCTATTACGTGTACAAACGGACGTCAGTGCGGGCGTGACCATGCGACAATGCGTCAGGTATCAGCTCAGGGTTGTCAAAAGGGAGTCCCGAAATCCATCACAAAACAAATTTTTCTTAGTTAGCATAAAAGATAAATCACAGAAAAATTCTCTCGATAATTTTTCTCGAGAGAATTCTCGGTGTAACAACGCGATTTGCTTGGCGCTTCAGACTTTCTGGAATTAGGTTTTTCACTCGTATCATTTCACTGTCAGTTCGCGGTAATCATGTAGGTATAGTTAGTGGGTCTATTACAGTAAGAAGCTATAGTTGTTTACCTTCTAAGCAAACTAAGGAAAACTAATGTATACCCACTTGAAGCACCATTTCATGTATTGCAAGACCAAAATTACGGCTGGATGGAAAATTAATTTTTGATAGTGCTATTGCTGAGTAGGTAGGTACTTACTGAAATTTACACAATAGGTATGCTATAAATAAATAATAATTAAGTAATCAAAATATTCTATTTAGATCTTTACTAAAATTATTTGGTATGTCAATTGTTATACTATATTCCGATTTTCTTTTAGTCTTTCGTTTACAATCAACTCGGATAATTTGACAACCCTATGTCATACGGTGGCCTCTTTTCTAAGTAAATTGGATACCGATCGAAGCGTAACGATTTTATCTAACGAAAAAAAAATGTAACCCTTCCTTTGATATCTTTACGTAATTTTGTGTACACAATAGAGCCTCCTCGCTCGTCTTATCTCCCGATCGCACAAATGAAAAAATTTTACGAGTTGATTAAAAAGAACTTGTGTTGGTATAATTTATGTTTTTTGTATGTCAAAAACGTTTTGTTGTTAATTGTTTGAGACAAAGAATTCCGACACTTCAAGAATTTCTTCTCATAGTTCCATTATTTATAGTTCAAGGAAAGGAAGATCTTTGCACAGGAATAATTTCTATAGCTACTGTACTTATTTTTAAATGTCTTTATCACACTAATGATAGTGTAAAAATAAGTATAGATGGTACTAAACTTATATGGTTTGTTATACTTGATCTTGAGCCACAGAGATATATTTTATTCCGGGCACGAAAAGGCTTCTTAAGGTAGGTACCTATTCTAAAAACCCAAATCAATCCATACGAAGTTGCGGGTAAAGTACCTAGTTAATTAGGTATAAAGACAGACCCGACCCGATTGACTATAGCAGAAATATCACAACCGTGTGGGTAAATTGAATAAAAGTTGAAAAGCGGTTGAATACTAAATATAAATAACACAGCATTGGACGAATCGTCTTTCATTACTGCTACAGATACGACTACCAAATGAGGATTAATAAGGAATGCATGTTGGAAAGCAAAGGAAACTTTCTATTGACTCATCAATGCCATTATGTCTGAACGTAAGTAGAGGCTTACAATTCATACGTCTATCTCTTTCAATTAAGCCCAGATTTATGGCAATTTTCTTAACTTTGAATACTACCGCTGTTTGATATCAAACAGCGGTCGAACATTACCAGGAAATGTTCTCAACTATGAAGGTCCAGTGATCAACTTTTGCAAAACAAACATAATAATATGCTAAAATAAGAAAACTGCTGTAACTTTAAAACTTGAAAGGGGACTTAAATTCAAAAGACTGCAAGTTCTTGAATCCACTAGGCAGGTACTACTAAGCAGTCCTACCACTTTACTTTTTTTAAAGGGAAAAGAGTTAAAGTTAACATTAAAAAGGCAGAATAGAAAATTTATTGGAGAAAAAGAAGAAATGAATATAGAAACGCAGATAGTAGATAATCATCCTCCACTCCAAAACACGTAAACCCCAGAAGTCAAAGTTTCTCCAATAGACACACTTAGCCTGCCCACTCCCCTTCAGGTTGCTAATCTTGTCTGCTGCTGTTTGTTTGCTGTGGCCTGTGGGCTATGTCAGCAACTTTGGATGTTCTAGAGACTTCCTCGTTGTCTCGCTGTCTGGATGTAATCGGTCGATACAATATCCCAAATTAGTCAAGCACACTTTATTGCATATAAAAAAAAACCAAGACAAAACAAACTTTAAATAAAACAATTGTGTGCAAAGGCGGCCTTATTGCTCCACCAGGCAACCTTTGGTGCAAGGAGAGACTAGGTATGTTGGATAGTACTTGGATACTAGTTGTAATAGGAGGTATCTATTATTCTAGAACCTCGATAAAATAGACATTATAAAGTTTATACGACACACTAAGCGCTTGTTTTAAAACGACAAAGTTTCCCTAATGGCCAAAAACTCAGAGTCAAGAAGCCAGATGCCGCAGACAGTTGGCAACAACTGGTACCGAGTTGCTTTATAAAAAGTTCGCTCTTAAAACATAGCTGTAAATCAATAGAAAACTTCAGAGGAAGCGTGAGGCGGAAATTTACGGTGACGGCTCATTTCGGCGTCGTCTTGCGTCTTTGTTGTATATTTGGGAAATAATGAGATTAAGTACCGACTTGAATATAACAAAACTGGTATTGATTGTGAGATTGATCAGAAGAAGCGATTCCAAACTGAGCTACTTACAATATGATTGATTAGAAAATGGGTGTTGAAATTTTGTGTAGTCCACGTGAAAAAAGTCGCGGGAATATGTTTGTTATAATAATATTCTCGTACGTGTATTGAAAAAAACTTAA
Source organism: Maniola jurtina (assembly GCF_905333055.1). NCBI lineage: Eukaryota > Metazoa > Arthropoda > Insecta > Lepidoptera > Nymphalidae > Maniola > Maniola jurtina. The sequence continues at coordinate 6,112,671 of NC_060044.1, forward strand.
AAATATTTAATCGACGCAAGTTTTATATTTAGCGAGGTAAAAATTGCTTAATTGCCTCAGGCGACAAAAGGGCTAACTCGTTTTTTTCGCAAACAATTACCTAGCATTCTTGGGATCATTCCACGCATGCATGACTTGTATGATAATTTGCTTGGGCCTGGACTAGCAGTTAAATTAAGACACATTAATTAATCTAGTGTTGTTGTAAGTAAAGTTATGCTAATTTTGTAAATTACAGGACAAAATAAAAACTAAAAAAGGGTCTCTTATAAAAGCTAAGAATAAGATGTAGCCTTACAAAGACGTTAACATTATAATCTCGATTTCTAAATTAATCAAATGTTTTTATATAAATAGGGTAACCTGATGGTAAGTGATTATCGCCATTAATGAAAATTTTCGGTCTCTTCTAGAAAATCAGCCAATCCATTACGGTTCTACGTTTTGAGTTTATCCATCATCTTCTTTGTAACCACCTACCAAACCTTATGCTCTTGGGTTCCTCGAGACCTAGGTATCCACTCTGAACGGGACCTTAGCTTGATCCGGCAGACAGTCGGCTGCAGCGCTGGTTTTCAGACATGACCTCTAGTGAAAACCCGGGCTGATTGGAAGCGCAATACCTACCTACATTATAATGCTACAGTGTTATATCTATATTCATCTCTATCTATCTATCTATCTATTTATCTGCTAGGATATCCCAAACGCCGCACAGCATAATCCTGTATATTATTAAAATTAGGTGTAGTATACAGACACAGTGTATGTTTAGTAGTTTTCATATAATTATGTAAAGAAACACTAAACAGGTCGTGAGAAAGCCAATGAATTATAAATTTCCGATAACATAGTTACAAGGTGACCGATGTAAATTTCCCCGCTATCTCCACAACCTTATCTAAACCGAAGTAAGTGCACTAAAGTCGGGAGCTAAACAACTCGTACGAAGTTAATTTATAGCCAATTACGTTCCTGTAAGCCAGACCTGACATGCAGAGTGCAAGCCACAATGCGAAGTTGGGTACTTTAAGCAAGGTAATATAAGTAAATAATCCTGGCTCTACCTAACCAAGTGCTTAGTAACTTTCTAATTATTATTACTGTGTGAGTGCTTGCTGATAGTAAAACTTTATCTAGCTGATACATTTTAAATTTCGAGAGATTGCCAATACAAACACTCTCATTACATAAAATTTAACTGTTAAATAAAATTTATCTGGAGGTTGTGAAACAGTCAGTGTGTGTGTGTCACTTAGTATAGTAAACTTTAGCAGCGCTCAGCTCGACTGAGGCTTGTGATTTTCCTCGGTCGAGGCACGTCTACTTATACCGACCGCTCCGCCGCGCAGTGCAATGCCTCGCGAGGCTAGCGCACTTTAAAGGAAACCAAATATGAAATAATAAACCTTTAGAAAACAATAATAGGTGTAAAGTTAGAAGATATGATTTGGCGGCTCAACCACGCTTAACAATCATGATTTTTCTAGACACCTAATAAAATAATGAATTCTTAAAATGGTAAAGTATTCTTTAGCTAATGTTGAAAAATATAGCTAGGTGTAGATGCAAGGTAGGCGTATTAGAATGTGAGCCTTCGGTCACTTTTGTGGTGACTTGAAGTTAATTCAAATACCATGCATGTTCTTTTACTAAAGTAGTGCAGGTGGTCATCGAAATAGATAAGCAAAAGTCAATAATGCTGTCGAGGCCACTGACTTTGATAACAAAAGGTAAAACTTTTAAGTAAACAGCTTTTAATACTGTTAAGATAAGAGGCGCTATCTATGCTGTGCGAGTCAGTAGAACTAAAGGCTGTTTTACGCCCGAGCAACAACATGTGACATTGCAGCATGTTACAAATGGAAATATTAATTTATCAGCTGTAGTCTTATTCCGAGACGATATTGTGTGATATTGAGCTGAAAAGCGGAAAATTTTTGCTGCATATTTAATTATTGTATTATGGTCGGTTCGTTGTAGCATGGTTTAGACGTCCGTCTCTTATTGGAGAGGTCAGGGGTTCGATCCCAGGCAAGCGACTCTAACTTTTCGGAGTTTTGAGTTTAACGGTGAAAGAAAGCATCATGAGGAAACCTGCATGTCTGCGAGATCCCCAAGTGTTCTTCACACAAAGTCTGCCAAACCGCACTTGGCCAGCGTGGTGGACTCAAACCCTTCTAATCCTGAGAGGATACCTATACTCAGTAGTGAGCTGGTGGCGAGTTGATCATGATGGTGATGAAATTATTGGCCGTGTGGCATGCCGCAATGTCACATAATGTTGCTTTGAGTCTGGCGTAAGTGAAGCTTAATACGAGTACTTCATAATATTACCTCTACGGTCTATCGCTCTTTCTTTTTACATTTTAGTTAATCGTATCATGCAATAGAAGTGATCAGGGTGAGTACTTGACCCGGATACAGGTTTCACAACAGAAAACTCACGCCAACTCCGCCAGTAGGTAGATACTTTTATGGTATTTTCTACTGAGAAGAGTCGGCATTATCGGCAACAAAAAAAATACATTTCAACGCTGATTATGTCAGCTATTTTAGGGATTGGCAGAAGGAAAAATGTATGTAATAGTTACACAAAAAGGCACATAACCTTCCTATTCTCCCTATTTTATTTTCCCCGTTCCCCGGTAGAATAAGACGTACAAGGGAAGGGTAGGTACGATGAGGCAAATTGCACATACTTGTTCTAGTCGCGCTCTTGTCATGTACGAGTAGCTAACTGAACACGAGGTGGAGTCACAATTAGCGGCAAGGACTGCTGCATAAAGTGTCTGATGTATGCCCATTTTTACATTTCACAAGATGGCCGTGTTAAGGTATAGCATATTTTCGCCATATACACACTTCATCATCATTACCATCTTCAATCGATAGACGTCTTCTGCTGAATATAGGTCTCTTGTAGGGACTTCCACATGCCACGGTCTTGCGCCGCCTGAATTCAGCGGCTCCCTGCAACTCGCTTGATGTCGTCCGTCCAGATCCGTCCAGCAGTCTAGTGGGGGGTCTTCAAACGCTGTGCTTTTCGCTGCAAGGTCGCCATTCTATAGCACCAGTAACCGGCCGAGCTTTCAGTTGCTCACAAGATGGTGTAAGTATTATGTACATAAGCCGTAAAGCCTAGTGGTTAAAACGCCCGCTCCTATTCGGGAGGTCGGGCGTACGTTCCTGGGCACGCACCTCTAACTTTTCGGAGTAATGAATGTACAATGTCTAAGGAAAACTTCTGTGGAAACTTTCAGCTTTCTAGGCCCAAGGATTTGGGCTGGGAGTAGATAAGTCAGTCAGTGAGGACTTTTATTTTTACTGTACCTGCATTAAGATCCTTAGTATGATGCATCATGTCATATTCATTTACTGCATAGATATGTACGTATTCATGACAATATGTAGGTATAATCATCTTCATAGTTCAGATATGTATTAAAAGTAATGTTTTTATTCCAAAGCAGAAGCGCGAAAGTATCCCCGTGTACGACAGTTTATGATTTCATACATATGCAGATTACATCTTAATCCAGTTGAGAGTTTCTAAGCAAGTCATTTACATTTTGAACTGCGGTGCTTCGCCTTAAAAGCCGTACTACGGTCTGAGCTAGGAGGGATTACCTCACTTCGCTCCTCTCTCCTGTAGCCCTAGTACAAGTGTGCATATTTCGAAAACTTTGATGGTTTTCGTTAATTTCGATGTTACAACAAAATACTATGAAGAAGCCACTAGGAGTAAAATAGACCTACTCATTTCAAATGACAAAACTTCGGTCGTCGTGAGATGTTTAATCTAGTCTGTCGGAGCACTAATATAATTATAATGCGTACATTTTGAGAACTCTCTCGCCATTTTGGCTCTATGAGATGTCAAAAGTACAATTTTAGTCCTTAATCTAAACCCAGGTAAACTGTATTTTGAACATGACAGTTGACGCATAGAGCAAAAATGGCGAGTGTGAACTTAAAGTTTATGCAATATTATGTAGTTAGAATGAATGAAGAAGAACTCGTAGTTTTCGAATACTATAAATCCTTGTACTAGGGGTACTGTTTGCCCTCGGGGAACGAAAGGCCTTTATGGTGTTTGTGTCCCACTCGTGTAATTCTTTCAGCCTGTTTGTCTTGGATTAAACGCATGTCTTTGCTTTTAACGCTACTGTTTGCTCGCTCGCCTATATAAATATTAGTGAGAGAATGCGGCCATATACTTTCTCGGTTATGAACCCTTTAATTGCTCTTCTTATTTTATACTTTTGAAATACTGCCGTGATAAAATTAAGCCGCCTCGATCGTAAACGTGCTCGTAAAAAATGTACGCTCCAGATTATACTCTGTATATCGCGTATACATAGAATATTACGTCTAAGTGAGTCTGTTTGTTTTACTGTGCATAGATTTTATGCATCTGAAAGTTTAGATTTTTTAAGTTTTAAAGTAATAGGCGTAGGTTATTATATATTTGAGATCGTTTATTACTACAAAATAAAGCTCTCTAAGTTTTAACAAAATTCTGGTGAAAAATAAAATCTATTGAGATTACGAGTATTAACGATAATCACAAACTATAAAATTAGTTTTTGAAAACTATACTATTAGTTTTTAAAAACTATAAAATTAGTTTTTAAATTTCGATGTAATAATATATTATGAGGTAAACCTACGGGTTAAGGTGCTAAAAAAATATGCCAAAAATAATAAAAAATTGCACTTGTAGTGCAAAAAGCAAAATATAGATTATAAAAATAATGATCCATTCTAAGCAATATTATAAATGCAAAGTCTGTACATATGACTCTCTGTCTAGCCCATTTTTTAGACCAATTGACGAGATAGCTTGCATCCCGGAATGAATACAGGTAATTATTTATCGCGGAAAATGAAACAGTTCCCAATTGAGATGTTTAATAACCTAGGCTGAACGAAAACCGAAGCTGCGGGCATCACTTAGTATTTATTCAATTAACTCAGTTCAATATTACATTATTAAGAAGTCACGGGATGTAACGAGTTTCAAAAATAAAAATAAACTCCGACATCATTGGAATTATGAAGCTCATTTTGATATGGGTCGCGTATCGTTTCTCATCGATTTCGATCAAGGAAATGCCTCCCAAGATCGATATAAGTGCTTCGTGCAACTGTACTGTATGAGTGTCTACCTAATATAATACATTCGGCTTATAATATTATCATTGTTCACGTTTTAGATAGATTGGCCATTGATATGGAAAGCCAAAGATAAACAGATAGAAATATACACAGTAGACACAAATATTATAAATGCGAAAGTGTGTCTGTCTGTCTGCTGGCTTTTCACGGTCCATCTGTTTAACGGGCTTTAAAGAAATTAAGTACTGATATAGCATAGCTTACATCCCAGGGAAGGCCATTGGTAATTTTGTATTATATTCCCTGGAAAATCAAAGAGTTTCCACGGGATTAAAAAAAATCCACGAGGATGAAATTCATCTATTTGGTACAGAAATAGCTTGCATCTTGGAGACGGACATTGGCTACTTTTTATCCCAGAAAATCAAAGAGTTCCCACGGGATTAAAAACCAGTCAAGTCAACGGAAACCTATAGGATACAGGTTTTGACCCTCTTGACGGGTATTGACAGACAAGACAAGACAGACTTAGTGATCCTATAAGCCTAAGGGTTCTTTTTTTTTCTCTAAAAAACGAAATCCACACAGACAAGGTTGTGGCCTTCATCTATATCTTATAAAATTTTGAAGGTGCGGCAGGACAACTCTCATTTGGTCGGTTTTTGTAATCTTTATCTTGCAATAAGCGCAATTTCTTGGCCTGTCTATAAATTTTCCTAGTAGCCTCGGGGCAGATCTTAGGATTTGTATATCAATAGGATAGGCGCAGTAGCTACTAACGGAAATCACAAATAAGGTGTATTGAATAAGTCTTGAAGCATGACACCGTTCGGTTGCAAGCTAGCTGTACATAATAACTTGCTGCCTGGAACTGATTTCAACTGTTTATGTAATTTGTGTAATGATAGCTTGGAACAATGAGTGTAAACTAGGCAGGTTGTCGTTTCTTAGGCCGTATAACATTACTTTTATGTATCAAGAAAAACTCTCATGCTTTAATTAATTTTTTTTAAAAAGAAGATTACAGTCCCCCGACCCAAAAAGAGGGGTGTTATAAGTTTGACGTGTGTATCTGCGTATCTGTGTATCTGTCTGTGGCATCGTAGCTCCTAAACTAATGAACCGATTTTAATTTAGTTTTTTTTTTTTGTTTGAAAGGTGGCTTGATCGAGAGTGTTCTTAGCTATAATTCAAGAAAATCGGTTCAGCCGTTTGAAAGTTATCAGCTCTTTTCTAGTTACTGTAACCTTTACTTGTCGGGGGTGTTATAAATTTTTAATTTACACTTGTCTTATTAACTTTGGGTTTTGAATGATTTGACAATAATTAATTAGTCTGACCTCACACATAGACAGTGGTTTAGTAAGGCGCGGTCTACAAAATAAATGGATGAGTGTGGATGAGGACGGTAGTAGACACGACTCCATCATGGCAATCGAATGGCATGGCATCATGATTCTAGGTCAACGGGAAGTACCCTATAGATTTTCTTGACAGAATCGATGGACGGACGGATGGACAGACAGACAGACAACAAAGTGATCCCATAAGGGTTCCATTTTTCCTTTTGAGGTACGGAACCCTAAAAACCCTACAGAGGACTAAACGCAATGGCTTCTTTTTATGTCCGTAGGTGATTGTAAGGAACCCTAAGAAAAAGTATCAACGGATTTGCCTTATTAACAAGTTTGTTATAAAGTTCAAGTACAACGTTAGTAAAGTCACAGATTTACGGTAGTACCTACTTACCAAATAATAAATACCATACGCATGATCGTTGAATTTGAACCGATATAAATAAATCGAATCAAATCTAAGCTTTCATGGAACCGTAAGCAGAATAAACGACGTGTCACAGCTTAAATCAGATACATAGAGGAACACAACCATTTCGATGTCGTCTTTACGCCTTGGAGCTAAGCTGTGAACGCACAGGGTGTTCTGTGCGCGCCATTGTAATTCGAACAATGTGCATGTTGTCACAGCAACATGATATACTTGCACTAAGTAGTCTTGATGCTTTCGATATTTAGTTTTAAAAGCTATGATAACGTTTTCTCAATCGATTGTATATTAATACTTTCAAATAAATAGTGAAAATATGATGTATAAAGCGAATAATCGACTAAAAGAAAATAGTTGTATGATACGTCCCTCCACTCGATTTCTTCTCTAATAAAAATCTTTCTTTCTTAGCTGTGGTTTCTGAACGGTACGTCGTTGGTCAAAATATTAGTGATTATCTATACTAACAAATAAAATTGGAGTGTCTGTCTGTAATATCGAAATAACTACCGCATATTAAGGTCATATGGTTATTTGAACGATACTATAACTGAATCACACGTTTTTAAAATTTTTGTCTGTCTGTCTGTCTGTCTGTTTGAAAAGGCTAATCTTCGGAACGGCTGAACCGATTTTGACGGGATTTTCACAGACAAGTAGAGAATTGACCAGGGAGTAACATAGGCTACTTTTTTAACCGACCTTCAAAAAGGGAGTTGTGTTTTTCTACCTATGTACACCAAAATCTCCGAGATTTCTGAACCGATTTGCGTCATTTCTTTTTTAATCGATAGAGGAACTTTGCGACATTGTTTCATAAAAAATTTGGATTCCAACTCCTCAATCCTGATGCTGCAGGGGATCTGACCAATCCACGCGGGCGAAGCTGCAGGCATCAGCTAGTATGTATATTATATAATAGGTCGCATAGGTAGGCGATAATAGGTCGCATTTTTCAATCAAAATCGCAAGGTTTTGAATTTACGATACAGAAACATTTATATCCATACAAATACGTAATATAATATAATATCTAACCTATGTTTTGAAAGCAAAGTATCACTATGTAAATGGAATCTACATTGAAAATAGTGATGCTATCAAAATAAAGGTACTCCTAATAGGTATTAGCCCATTACTTCATTCGTGTCGATTTAGTTATTATTTTTAAATACCGTGCGAACTCTTTGATTTCTGGAGATAAAAAGTAGCCTAAGTTACTCTCCGCTTTAACAATACTCATGCAAGTAACTATTCATTTCATTCTACTTCTTTCATTTCTAGTTATATGGACATAATGCTAGAGAACCTCCAGTGTGAATTTAAAGCTACCTATACGTGCTAGAAAGGCCCAATTGTATAGAGTGGCCGTGGATAATTTTCGCATTGCGGCCATCGGATTCGGTGTCGATAACGCTTCGTAACGGTCTTCGTATCTTGCTGCATTCTACATATTTCCTTTAGGCTTGCAACGTGATTGCATTGACGGTATCTTGAATAAGATATGATATTCAATGTACGGTGCACCTACTTGAATTAGGATCCAGAGATTGAATGGGACCTACTTTCGACCTAGGAGTTATCTCTTGCGAGAGGAATTCAATTTAATATTTTGTGTAAATTCAATAACTTTACCGTGGCGTATATAAAGAATTATCTGCGCCAATTTTTGATGAAACCCAGGACACGTAGGCGAGTTCGTATATTGGACAAAAACTAAGTACCTACCAAATCAGTAGGTCCAAAGAGGAAATGCGGCCAACTTGCTGAATACCATCCGGCGTCGAACAATTTTCGTTTTAATTCTTTTTATTTTTTCATTTTAATTATTAATTAAGAATTACCTACTATAATTTAATTTAAATTTATTGTTAAGATTATAAAATAAAGTGTAGGTAAATAATAACTCTTGCTAAGTACAAGAGTTATCATTTGCATTTATCTTACCTACCTATTTTCTTTTTATTATGAACTTTTATTAAGTCTAAGTAAATTTTAGTAAGAATAGTCTTTATTGATTATTATTATTTTGCTATGAAAACAATATGTGCTATTCTTAGTTGTAGGTATTCTTTTTTGTTTTCTAGTAGTCGTACCAACCTATCTGTATCATAGGTATTTTGCTGCAATAAACCATGATCTAATCAAACCAAAATTGATAAGTAAACAATCATTTCTTTGGCAAATTATTTATTTAAAAAGTCGCAACTGTCATTAACAAAATTCAAAGAAATTAATCATTCAATATATTAAAACAACCGATTCATTAGCAATGAAGAATTTCATTCGGGTGTAATCAGATATGACTTTTGAAATCAAAGATCTGCTCACCGGTCAAACAATCAAAGATTTGATTGATTATCCCAATTGAAATACGCTTCGTTAGGGGCCGCATCCATGCGCACATCTGTCGTATGGTCCACAGAACTTCTGAGACTCACAAAAAGCGACGAGGCCAGCTAAAGGGAGAAAGCTGTATTGCATCTTAGTATAAGTCAAAGCGAGAAGGAGCTAGAATAAATTAATCCCTAACGGGGGTACAACTGTCCTTCAACTTCGATGGATTCGGAAGATTTATGTTCGGTTCGAAAAAACTTACATTAATAGGAATTTATAAATAAGCTATATTTAATGTAGAGTTTTCAGAGCTTTAAAATTATAAAGGAATAGCTGAGATTCGCGACTTTGTTGGCGTTGAAATAATTTGTTTTCCTGTATAAATAGGAGTAAGATATTTTTCCAAAATTTAATAGAGACTAGTGTAAAATCAATGCATGTCTCCACATGCTAAATATAAAATACCTCCAATTCAATCCATCAGTCTGTAGGTATGCGTCCACTACTAGACATAGACCTTTTTAAGAGCTCGACACCAAACACGATTTTCCACCTACCTCATCCACCTTCTGGTAGTCGGTCTGGCGTCTAGAGGTCATCACTCGTCTTACACTGCGCTTATCCTATCGACCATAGAGGTCCTGCGACAGACATAACCTGACCTGCCCACTGGGTACCTCTGCATCTTGCTAATGCCTAGTCCGTTGCTTTTATTCTTCTCCAATAATTAATTATTCTCATAATGAATTTTATCCCTGATATTATAGATACCATGGACTATAAATTTCATAATCGGCCTATGAAAAAGTTACAATCAAGCAGTCAAACGGAAAAGCACACTCTCGCATTTGTATTAGGAACATTAGTATTGGTTTGTCTCAACGCTTTAAAGCCATTAAGTTTATTTTAAACAGTTCCGAGGAATTCTTCACAGATTTTCTAGCAGTAATAATAGTTTTCGGGTAATCCCTTAGTTGATGATCTGTTGAATGAGATTTGTGTGAAGATTTTCGTTATAATTTTAATATTATTGTGGCCATTAATGATACTGATAGGAAATAGTCCCAACAACTTATTCAGACATTATTGAATTCATGTGTCAAGTACTCTGTAGTCTAAACATAGGTAGGTAATTACTTACCTTTTTTGTCATCATATTGATATAAACCCATTGCAGGCTGACTCCTGAGCATGGGTCCCATGGGTTTGTCTAATATGTTTTATTGAAAATGTTATATAAACTTAAAGTTAGCCTTATCTAATTACAATACAAATACATGCACGTGTGGAATGGCGCCAATGGTACCTACATGTTAAAGTTATATTATGAACAACGAAATTCATTCGATTTTGTACTCTGTTCTGATTTAATTTCACGAACGGCAATCTGCTGTGGGTTTGACGTTGATTCTGAAATGCGAGTCCATAACCACTTAACGTAAAGCCAGTTTTCTTATTGGAAATGTATGCTATTGTCTCCGGCGAGATATAAAATACCGATATGACCCAACGACGTCTTCGTTGCAAGAAATATTCAGGGGATACAACCCACACTTTTAATAGCGGTTACATCATTTCCACACAATGAGAGCCCCGTCCACACCCATTCTCTGTCCGTATGATTTGAAATTATAGCACCGTTTTATTTGCTCTCGGCGCATTTATATGCGGTCGCCCAGTCGCACATTGTGCCCAGATATTATATGTTTAGGCACTTACACCAAAGATATTCAAACTTTCTGTATTTCAAAGCCTCATTAACTCGATGGTTTATGAGTATGACTGGTTCGAACAGCTCAACATTAATTGATTGGAGAGAAAAGTGCATCTTATGTTTGACGTGCTAAATATGGCTATAACATGTTTCTATCCTTACTAATATTATAAATGCAAAAGTGTGTCTATCTGTTACCTTTTCATGGCGATCCACTTTACCGATTTTGAGGAAATTTGGTACAGGTACAGCTTTCATCTAGAGACAGGTGTAGACTATACTTTTATCCCGGAAAATTAAAGAGTACCTACGGGATTTTTAGAAACCTAAATCCACGCGGATATAGTAGGGTGCATCATTTATTCGAAATAAAATTTAAATTATACGTAAAATAAAGCGTTATAGGTATATATTAATTTCTATGGCATAGAACCATTATTTTGGTAGGTACCTGGTACATATTAAAAACACCCAATGACCCTTCTACCTAAGTAAGTCTCTTTGATCACACAAAGTGACGACTGGGACGAAAAGCGAATTGTCGCCTTCTCACATGTGTATGAACTTGCGATCGTGTGGGAGGTAGAATGAAACTGTAATTTAAACCCTGATTGTGTTCCCATTTAATTTATTAACCCCCGACCCAAAATGAGGGGTGTTATAAGTTTGCCGTGTGTATCTGTGTATATGTCTGTGGCATCGTAGCTCTTAAACTAATGAACCAATTTTAATTTAGTTTTATTGTTTGAAAGGTGGCTCGATCGAGAGTGTTCTTAGCTATAATCCAAGAAAATCGTTTCAGCCGTTTGAAGTTATCAGCTCTTTTCTAGTTACTGTATCACATTTGTCGGGGGTATTATAAATTTTTAATTTACACTTGTATGACTTTTAATCCAATTTTGACGACCGACGCAATGCAGCGAAATATTCACTGGACCAGTTCGTTTCGTTAACTCATGGTGAGGTAGAGTTCTGTCCCAAATTAGGTCATGACGTCATATTATACTAATTTTTTTTTACTAAAGAATGGGTAAGTACCACCACATTCCAAACCTTACTTACTATTTAACGATATCCGGTACGAAGGTACGTATGAATCGATTTAAAGTAGGTGGCTCTATAAGCGAGGCACCTTAGATACTTAAACAACACAATAACCATCTATCAGATAAACCGGAGCGCGGTGTCTGAACAGCTCCACTGATCAAATTAGTGGAACCGGCCGAATAAACTTTGATCGCTTTCAAATAACGTTGGAATAAGGAAAATTCGTCAACAACAGATTAGTTTATTAAGTTATTTAATATCAAAGTGGTTTTGTTTTGATTTATGATCATAGATGGGTAATTTAAGCATTTTATCTAATTGACGTTTCTGTAACGGATAAAATGATCTCAGAGCCAAAACGGTTACCTATCAGTCGATTTAATTGCATACGTGAAATTGAAACTATAGTCAACTAAAAATCAATTGAGATCTCACTTTTATCAAAGTTGTGATAAAATATAAGTTATATTATGTACTTGGTTCATCATAATCATGATCAACCCGTGCCGACCAACTACTGAGAATAGGTCTCCTCTCAGATAAAAATAGCTTACGCCATAGTCCGCCACGCTGGCCTATTGCGGCTTTGCATACTTTTCATACCTTTGGAGGAGAATTCCCAGGCATGCAAGTTTCCTCACGATATTTTCCTTCACCGTTAAAGCAAGTAATACGCACGTAACTCCGAAAAGTTAGGGGTCCGGGATGGAACCTTGTACCCCTTGACTAGGAGGCCGATGGTTTAACCACTAGGCTATCCCTGCTAATTTATTTCATTTATTTCCATACATAAATGCATAATTCCTATAAAAAAAGCAAGTGGTTATTTATTACACCGAAGGTGGCAATCAAGTCATTGTGGACCTTAGCGCATGCCCATTATCCTTATATTACTAAAATAGATTTTTAGAACGTAAGGCAATTTGAGAATAGCTTGATACTGTCGTAATTACATAGGACGGTTGGAACGGTAATAGTTATAAAAACTAAATGATGCTTTAATGTTCTATCAATAAAGTAAATTGGCAGGATAAGAAAATGGGTCAACATTCCGCCGAGTCGGCGGTAGAGGGGAAAAAATACTCGTTATATTGAAATTATGTTCAATTAATAACGCATTATGTTACTGCAGTTAATTTTCAAGGACACGTTTTTTAATGACAAGAGAATTCAACTTTCTTTCTTTCTGTGATTCTTTTTTTTTAATAAAGAATATTAGCCATGCTAATCATGACTAATATTCCCCTTTCCCCTCCAATTGAGCGTAAAGCTTGTGAAAGGAGTTGGTACGACAATAGTGCAACGGGTGGGGTTTGAACCGCCGACCTATCGGAATTCAGTCCGCTCTTCAAGCTTGAGCTATCGAGGCTTCTGTCTTTGTAGTAGTAGGTATCCCTAATTTCTGAGGGTAAACCACATAATGGCAGTCTGGATAATCATGAGGTGGGTCCCCAGATTTATCCACATAATACAACTCACTAAGAGAACTAAATTTCGTGAACGGAGGAAACGAAAAGGCCAAATTTGGACCTCCATAGTCGGTCACCCATCCAGTTATCGACTAAGATTAATGTTGATTAACAGTCACAATCGACTGATATGCGTGACTACAACGAGGCTACTCGTCCCTTTCGAGTTTAGATGCAATATAAACTTAACAAACTTTCACTGACCATTTAGCTATTGTTGGTAATAAATAATAATTTAATATTATATTGCATTTCAAAAATTCAACTAAGTAGGTAGGTACCTACTAACGTAATTGAGATTTCTAGATTTTCGAATTGTTTAACCTACTTCTCCCTCACCTAAGTATACCTACTTAGTACCTACATAAATAAATATAATTTTACTACTCTTTTTTATATCCAACATTTACTTGAAGCTTTCTGTAGTTCTGTAATTAAGATCTTATAAATGAACTCACAATATTCTGTAGCACGTCATGCTGCAATAAATTCTATTGTTTAGAGATAGAGTTATAGTACACCAAGCTACATATTGCTTTCTTTACGAGGGGTCTCTCCGTCACTCGCTTCATACAAACGTAGTTCCAATTTCATTTGAATATTAAGCAACCAAAGTCCATGAAATTTTGCAGACATATTCTAGAAACTAATATCTCTGTCTGTGGTTTTCCAGATTTCTGTTAAAATATTCGGTTTCAAAGTTACGCGGTCTTAAAAATTTACATACCAATCTTTGAGCCCCTGTAATTTTAAAACTACATATTTTTAGAAAAATCTAAAACACCACAGACACAGATATTAGTTTCTTAAATATGTCCGCAAAATTTCATGGACTTTGATTGCTTAATATTCAAATGAAATTGGAACTACGATTGTATAAAGCGAGTGACGGAGAGAGCCCTGTTAAGTTAATATGAAAGACGAATCATTATGGACATACATATTTTTATACGAAGTGCCTGATCAATTTCTTCTCACGTATCTTGCATTCTATCGATTGTCATTTTTATTAGCGTAGTCACTAGTCACAATAAAATATTGTAAAGGTGTTTCAATCTCTTCATGAGTGCGAAAGAAATTCATTTGTACCCAATTGCAGACACATTAAACATTTAAGGAGGCTAATAGTTTGCGGTTTAGAGAATTTGTACAAAAACAGATCTCAGCCGGGATGGTTTATTGAATTTTTCTATAATCTACGCAAACCGCGATGTTCAACTTCAGATTGTACTACTTATTTTGCACGTATTATACAAAAATATCCTTCATCCGTCTGAGCCAAAAAGGATGAAAACAAAACATACTTAATTGAAAAAAGGTCTAAGCTAAATTGAAACTATATTTTTATCTTACCCAATAAGGTATCACGAGTTATTTTATAGGTCCTGTTTGCGACAAGATAAAATTGTTAGGATCTGTCAAACCAGTGGAAAAACGTCGTTATAAGAAAAAGTATGGCATACAATAACGTTGAGAGCACTGTGCCTTGTATATACTCGGCAATAAACGCCGTACAAGTTCATATTTCATGAAAAATTCATACCGTGGCTGCGCCCTAATGATGGTGGTGCCATCTTTATTGCCGGCGGGATATATCTTTCATTAATCGTTTATTCCGAATGTTGACACACACATTTTATATCACTGTTGCGGTTGCATGAAAATCGAAATGTTATTTTTTGCTGGTTATAAATCCATACTAATATTATAAATGCGAAAGTTTGTCTGTCTGTCTGTCTGCTACCTTTTCACGGTCTGTTTAACTGATTCTGACGAAATTTATAGTACAGGGTTAGCTTATATCCCGGGGACGGACATAGGCTACTTTTTATCCCGGAAAATCAAAGAGTTCCCACGGGAGTCCCAAAAACCCATCCGCTTAACCGATTTGTATGTTTTGTACCGTCCCTTGCGCCCCTGTAATTGACATAGGCAACTTTTTATCCCGGAAAATCAAACAGTTCCCACGGGATCTTTAAAAACCTAAATGCACGCGGATGAAGTCGCGGGCATTCTTCCAGTAATAAATAAATAAAGAAATTACGTTTATTTTAGACGTTACCATCCATAGATCGTTAGTATGTTAGTAACAATATTTAATTGATTACAAAGTTAGTATTGTTAGTTTATTAAATTGGTACAATTACTTATACCTACTCGTCCAATAGCTACCTGCACATAGTGGTATAGTATGAGGCAGTCAGGCCTAGCAGCAATTACCTTTAGGATGCCATTGTCGCTGGTACGTAAGCGTTACAAGAGAGACGCTGCTTTTTTACGCATTAAGACAAATAAGTCGTTTGTGTGTGCGTCTGCAAACATTTTAGAGGCGCTACAGCGCCACGGCAGCCTCAACAACATCCTAAAAGCGTTGTTATATTGTTATTGTTGTAATTCTTGGTAGGAAAGACTTTCCAAA
This sequence comes from Maniola jurtina, assembly GCF_905333055.1. Taxonomy (NCBI): domain Eukaryota; kingdom Metazoa; phylum Arthropoda; class Insecta; order Lepidoptera; family Nymphalidae; genus Maniola; species Maniola jurtina. The sequence continues at coordinate 6,128,563 of NC_060044.1, forward strand.
CCAGTAATAGATGCGTTTACGGAATCAAAAGTATTGAATAAACAATCTTTCTATTCTATTTAAATTCTCATAATCTCTCTATTTTTGTGCTATAGAATAATTTGTGTGCATAGTTACTAAGATATCGATTTCCATGGGATAATCCAAATAGATCCAGCGTCAGTTCTCCTCCCCTCCAATTATAATATGGGTATCTTCAAGTCAAGAGTAAATAGGTATCTTCTACGCAAGCGCGCTCCATCTTAGGCTGCAGCATCACTTGCCACCAGGTCTGATTGCAGCCAACCGCTAGTATATAAATATAAAAAAAAGGTTTTTAAAGTTTTGTGTCTTTTATTTTAGAAGAAAGAACTTGAACAGAAAATAGCCAGCGTAGAAGTTAATAGCACCGTATCCGAAAGGTAAAGTTACCTTATTTGTTTCGCTCCCAAACATACTTATCGGAGTTCCGTTCATTTTTGTCTTCCATATCCAATAACCTAGTTTCAAGTAAGAACACGGTGGATGCTGGAAATTGAATTTCTACTTGTAAAAACGGTCTGGTAATAGAGTTTACCTTCAGATCAAATAAAATAACAACTAACATGAGAAAGATATTGCACACGTTAGAGAGTTCCTCTTACGTACATGCTTGCGGAATTAAGTATTTCTCAGTAGAATTTGCTTTCCGAACCGGTATTAGTCTTGAATTAAATCTACCTAGTCAGACTAAATTAATTTACCTAGTAAAGCCCAAAACCTTCAAGGTGGTTTACTTATGTAGCACTTAATACTTTTTCATGAAAACATAGTTGTGCCTGCATATTATAAACCATTTTGAGTTTCCTTCTAGATATTTACAAAATGCTAACTCTATTTACTACATAAAAAAGTAACATTCACTCCTCCTGCCAAGGTTGACCATATTATTCTGAATTTAAATTAACAGCGAGACCTACTTTTTTTAAAATTTATAGACCATCTGACAAGTGATTTTTCCTAGAAAATTTCTATTCACTCTTGACTTGAAAGCCTCAATTTTCAAATTTGAATTTCAAGTTAAATTTTACACTGCATCATATTATTCCTAAATTAAAATGCCGAATAACAAATTTAAATGTAATTTTAAAGGAAAATAGCACCCTAATACATTTATAATTTCATTTGCATTTAGATTATAAAATTATCATTTTGAATACCGTCGAGTCTAGCATCATTTAAAGCTATTGTAATCAAACAAAGGTACTGTTTAACGAACACGTTGGAAGTAAAAGGCTAAAATTAAGTCACTTTTAGCTTTATATGTTTATTGCATATAAAATTTCATATATTCAATTCAGTACACCTTTTGAGTTGTACCTAAGCATTGAAATAAATTGAGAGATTGTTGGTTATACTTAACTTGAAATTTTTCCTCCTGTAGCAGATTTAGAGCTTGAACATTTATGATTCTTTCCAAACATTTCGTATCTCTACTAAAGGATATTAATCCATACACATATCTAGTTTATCTAAAAGAACATCATAATGCTCTTAAAATAAAGCTAAGGAATTTATAAGAAGTTGTATACACAATTTGTAGATCGTAAATAAACTTTTTTGAATAAGAACTATCTTTTACTTTAGTTAACTTTGCCTCCACATTCTTTCCTTTTGTTTGGCTGTTCGTCGCGGTCGTTTTTCTCCTGAGAAAATTACATTTTTCTCGCCATTTGGCGCGCTAACTTAGATTGTATTTTATCTTTATGTGTAATCATAATTCATGCTGTTTTGCTCTTTTCTCTGAAGAATATCACTAGGTGTTTAAGATCCCCACTCCCATCTCCGTTCTCTGTAACTGTCGTACTTACTATTGTTTATTAAACTCCGTTAGATCGCTACATTTGATATCGTTCATGTGATGGAACTCCGAGATTTTACTTCGACTGAGATAAAGATATTGCCTCTCTTTTATTTTGTTAGATAACCTTGCGACATTGGACGACTGCCATGCCGTATTTTAAATAGAGTAAAATGAGAAACGTTTGTGTACCATCCCAATGCATTATTATATAACGTACGATGGATAATAAAAGGTTTCTTGTTTTGAAATCGTTTACTTTGTAGACCTTTCGTGTGACCTGAGTAGCGTCCGCTAACGTACAAACAAAATGATAAATGAAGATCATCGGTAGTTATGGTTACATAAACGCTGATGGATTGATTGTAGGCGGCCGTGTGTGCCTATCAATCGATTAGTTCCTGCCCAAGCCGAGCCCCAGGCCCCGCTTATAAACGATTATGTTTAATGGCCTTCGAAACTTTAAGTGTTGGCTTATGATATCCTATCGTTTAAGCGTAGTCCTTTTTTCGACACTAATAGATGACTTGGAGTAATAACTTTGACGGGACCGTTATAAGCCCCGTTGTTACACCAAATATTTTCGGTGATTATATAATTCAAAAGTCGACAAGTAGCTTTCGCTCTCGACAATCCATTTTTCTTCAGCTTTCTATACGGCGTCCGAAGTCAAATGCGAGAGATTAATTAAATAATATTCAATAAGCGTTGTTTGATTTACAAAAGAGTAATCTGTGGCGGCATCTAACACAAATACGAACCACTCGTCGACCTGATTTCAATCACCATTCATTATTCACTCACTTCCTTTGCATTCGCCGAAGTGTATTCGCCCGTTGTGTTTTGTTTAACTTTCATATTTCAAACTCCTCGGGAAAGTCGGGCGATACAATGCTTGAAGTAATTGAATTGGTTAAAAGTTCTTGGATTATTTGAGGAGCGGCTAGATTGGTTTGCATTTCTTAAAACGGGGTTGACTTTTGAGCCCGTTAGATAATTTCATTTCCATTCGAGAAGCCACTTTGATGTGCATGTTTCTCAATAGCAATTTAGACAGCGTAATATGATTTATGACTCATTGGGTAAATAAAGTAAGATTTTCTGTAACAAACACGAGGCGAAGCACTCTCGCGTCCATTTTTTGTTGCCATTAGTTGACGTGAAATAACACTTCAGCGTTGTATCGTGATCCAAAAAAATAAATTGTGTGAAAAATTACGATGATTACATCTAATAATGGAAGTCCGAGTTGTTTGATGGCCACTGTCAGATTGGCATCATTAGCCGCAATGATGGTGACCTAGAGAGAAAGAGAGAGAAATAGAATTTATTACTCTACCTATTGCGTGAACATTTGATGTAAATTGTTTTGTATTTTTTTGCTCCCTTCGATATGAGGAATATGTACGACTCATAAAAAGAAAAGTTGTAGCAAATGATATTTTTACATACTGAAAAGCTTTAAAGTTATCTTATTAATAAATAACTTATTTTATTGCATTTTAATATCAGACAGCTTTAAAAGTAATGAGACGTTTCGCTATCGCTACAGATACCAAATCCATTAACAGATATTACTTAGTATAGTGTAAAATAATATGCATAAGTGTACAGGCACTTATCTATGAGATTGCAACCGCTAAAGACTATGTAAAGCTTGCAATGTTTTTTTTAAGATCGGACTAAATAAACATTCCCTTTTTATCAAACTTCATTGATTACCGCTCGATTACCGTGTCTGTTAATAAAAGATAAAGTACCTGTTCTTTTTTATGGATAGTACTTAAAATTTAAAAACATGTAGAGTATATTTTATTCTCTTTTTATTCGCAACATAAGCGAAAATAATAATAACACGAAGCGGGTACGTGTTATTGAAAAATTAAGTAAGTACAAAGCAAATATACCAGTGCATAATTTAAAACATAATTGCAAAAACCACTTTGCAATTGCTTTTACGGTTCATCAACTTTGCAACAAAGAAACAACGCGAATAAAAAGTAAATTCAATTTTATTTTTAATCTTCAAAAAATCTCGTCAATCATGATGACCTTAACTTTTGACAACCCTTCGTCACGAAGGATTTGACATGTTCGTGCCACTGTATGCATCCGTTCATTCCGAGAGCTGTCCCTTTTGCCATATCATGCAATTAAAATGGACCCACAATCAACAGTAGATGCCGTCACTTTATCAAATACATTAACTGAGCACTCCGACGTTTTGTTTTTTCATTTTGTTCACATAAAACCTTCTCCTGACTTAGATAAGCATAATGCGTTGGCTTCTGGGGAATAATTAAAAGTCCATTTTTACATTTACGTCGATTATTACAGTGCGATGCGCTAATTAAGAATTCGAATGTTCATTACGATTCCAAAAAAGGTCTTCGTATCGGGCATATATCATTACAAAAAACCGGTCCATTGCATGTCGAATTACAGGCAAAAAGTTTTGTAGCCTCTTTTGTGGTGGAGATTTTGTGCATTCATTTTGTTTTGTTTGAACAAGGTTTATAATAATAACTTGTTTTTTTAAAATGCTAGTGTAACTTACCTATTATTTTGTTATGCTATCATAGTGATAATAGCATTTACTTAGATTATTTATAATATCTATTATTAATCTTTCACACACATCATTATTAATCATTCATATGAGATCTGGCAAATAAAGCAATGCCGAATTTATACTGCTTGTGAATTGTAATATTCCAAGCATTCCAAACTAATAACGATTGTATCTGTTAGCCTAACACTGGTTTTGAAATAATATCTAAGATTTGTGTTCTTCATTTAAAAACTACCTAAGGTTGTGATTTTAATAGTCACAATAAAAAAGGTACAATAGAAAAAAAGGTAAAATACCCTCTTTTTTAAGAAAAACGGATGTCGAAAATCGAGTTTCTCGTTGGAATTCATATTTCAGAGAAAAAATGTGAACCCTTGAAGGATCTTTTATGCCTTACTGCGCATTTAATGATCCGGTTCTCTCATGAAGACGGCCGAAGACCTAAAGAATAGGCCGTTTTATGTAAGAATGAATTTTCATCCTCCTGAGCAGGATAAAACCGCAGAATGGAGCTAAAGGCTAACTTTAGTAGCGCGTTGTGGTTAGAACCACTCCTAGTTGCGAAATTATATCCTCTAGACTGCTCGTACTACTGTGTGTTGCGTCAGTTTATTGCCGTCTGTCTGTTTGTTTACATTTCAGAATGAACTCCGTTCCTTCATTATTTTATTTAGCTAAAGAGAATGTGCGCGTTAAAGCTGCATTTATGTTTTACTTACACACTCGTTTATTTTTATGTGTATGTGATAATAATCGGTTGTAAAATACTTTCTATAATTTGCATACCGCTTAGCAAAAATGGTTTTAGGTTTTTAACATCCTTTTTGGAATTGATTTGAATTTTAACGGATTAATATTGCAGACTAAATTACTTACTCGAGTTATTTGTTTTGATAAATCTACTTGCTAATAAATATAATAATTGTTATTTTAAGTTAACTTTTCCTTACATTTATTATTATTAGTTAAAAAGTTAGGGCAAGTGTACCACCAGATAAGATCGCATTCTAAAATGGAAGCCGGCAAATATAGAAGAGGTATGGCAGTTTTGTATTCCCCATACCTACCCCTAATCGGTTTTTACGCGGCGTGCATCGTACGTACCGGAACGCTAAATTTCTTGGCGTGACAGCTATAACTATAGTAGTGGTAAATTAACTAACCACTTTTAAACAAAGAAGCAGAAACATTTTTCTTCTCATACTTAGATTGTTGAAGGCCAGGTTCTTAAATTACCATTACTATCACATTATGCCTCCTGCCTATATTCATGAGTGACAGATGCGTGATTGTATAACAAACAAGCTCTATTCGTGTGAGACTGTGCAGTCCATCTGTTTTGTGTATCATTTATCTGTTAACTTCTTTGTTATATAAATCTTAACCAAACGCTCATCAACTCAGTTTTATTAGGTATTTTGTGGTTTTATTATTTGCCTGTACCGATTTTTTGCCGTCTCTATTTTACTTTATTAATATGATGACTTTCGTAAACTTTACACGCACACGAAGGGTCCATACCGTTTGCAATATTATAGCTTTTTAATTTTTTTGCATGGCGGTCAATCTGAAATTTTTATTATTTGTTGTTCTAGCGGCAATAAAAATACATGAAAATTTCAACTCTCTGGTACCTATTACGGTTACGGTACGGTACGGTATTAGAGCCCGCTGACAGACAGACGGATGGACAGAAGGACAAACAGCGGAGGCTTAGAAGCAGGGTCCAGCTGGCATCCTTCGTTACGGAATCCTAAAACGATTCGGATGACATGTCTGGTCCACGTTGCACACGGACATGTTCAAGCTGTGACGAAAATTACACACGGCCATGTTAAAAAAGAAGGGTATTCCAAACGACGCTATTACAATCATACGTCGCTATTGGCATGCGTGGATCGCCATATCTTATTTTGTTTTAAGTGTAAGTATAAATTCAAGTTTACTTATCAACTTTTTTTGTTCACAGTTCGCAGCACCTCGGCCTGGCGGGGAGTCGTCGTGTTTGCAGGGCCCCGACTGTTTTATGGTGAGGATGCCACATTTTTTTGCTATAGTGGGTACTGTTTAGAAATTAATAATTTATAGTAATGATTAATTTTCATATAAATCACTGTTTTATTTTAAATTACGATATTATTATGAATTCTTAAATCTTATTTTATGCAGACATTTTTTAAAGACCAAATAGCCTTTTTATCACATAGGTAGATACTTTATAAATGGCTGGTAAAATTTATTATTTTACTAAATTTTATCGTAACTAACATCATAGAATTTGAACGTCCAGTAACAAAAAATAAACGTTAACAACTGTATTAAAATAAGCTTGTTAATATAATATTTGTTTATTGAAAACTAGACATTGATGTATCCGTCCTTATAAGTCAATGGGTCTAAGTAGGTACACCATACAATTAAAAACAACATAACATTCCCATTAAATTATAAAGCACATAACTGTTGTGTAGAACACTAGCTCAAAACCTAACAGTAATAACAAGCTGTCGTAAAGACTCGCACTGAACCGTGAAACCATAAAGTACTAATGAAATTACAGCTCAAAATCAATAAACTTCCCACTTGAAAGGAGCCGCGGATTCCAGACGACAGGACATTTTGTCAATACCGGTAATTAATAACCACAGCTCATAATTATTAAAGCTTACAGAGCCGGGTGGGAGTCAAGTTAACGTCAACCCAACTAATGAGTGTTTGGGATGACAAATGCTGCATTTGAGTTGCTCGCTAAACAAATTTGTCTAGAACCGTCAGTTGTTAAGATTTGTTTGATCATTGTTATGTAGTTGTCATATAGTTTTTTTTTATAACAAGAATTAGGTACATTATTGAAATTTTCACTATTTATATTGAATAGAGGATGCCCGCGACTTCGTCCGCGTGGATGTAGGTTTTTGAAGATCCCGTGGGAACTGTTTGGTTTTCCGAGATAATAGGTTGTCTATGGTCAGTAACATGGACACAAGCTACCTCGGTACCAAATTTCATACAAATCGGTTGAGCGGATGGGTCTTTAGGAATCCCGTGGGAACTCTTTGATTTTCCGGGATAATAAGTAGCCTATGTCCGTCCCCAGGATATAAGCTAACTCTGTACCAAATTTTGTCAGAATCGGTTAATGAAACTGTTGGGCCGTGTAAAGGTAGCAGACAGACAGACAGACAGGCACGCACTTTCGCATTTATAATATTAGTATGGATTTATGGCTTCCTAATCTGACACTATACAGATTTTTACAGTTGATATTATTTACGACTGCCTAATTAGACACTATACAATGGCCACTTAAAATTTGTCCAACCATTAGGTTGTATTGGATAAAGTTTGATATTAATTTATTTATTATTTTTTTACGTGACTAATTATTTTTGTTGCAGTGTTGGGAAAACTGTGAACTTCTTCAATCAAACTACCAAGTTTGGGGTGCAGTGTGCGACGAAAAAGATATTTGTGTAAGTTCTCTATGACTCAATTCATTTTTATTAGTTTTAAAAGATGCCTATTACATATTTCTGGCAGGTCAGCCAGCGTCAACTTTTCTTGGGTGGATTTCTGAAAATTCCTTCTCGTGGGGTTCTACGTTGTTGAGGAAACCGATACTTACTTGCAAAGTCTCAAAATATAGACCCAGCTGTTTGAGATTACCTTGATAATAGTAACAGTTTATACTTTTAATGTGTCATTATCATCAACCTCCTCGGATGAGATGGGTATCTTCAATGGGATGGGTTCTGGGATGGGTTCGGCCATCGTCCGCCACGCTGGCCAAGTGTGGATTGGCAGATTTATGTGTGCTTATAGATATTAATAAATGTTTTATTTGTTACAGTTCCCTGGCTGCAAAGTAGCTTGTGAATTCCACACGGATGCCGCACGAGCATCTCAAACTCAACCGGTCATCCACACAAAAGGCGAAGGAGTTATGAGGGTCAGCGGGGCTTTAGCCCGCTGGCCTCCACCGGCATCTCGCCCCGCGCCTTTAGTCTACGTCGTGATGAGGCGTGCAGCTGAAGGTCCCTGGCGACAGATCATACAAACCCAAGCGTTAGCTACAAGAGTCCCTTCTAACAACGAGGGTGCTCTGCTTCGAGTACTAGTCGTTGACCCACAGGGACTGGTCACAATTTACAGTCCAGACGAAACATGGGACGCACATGACACAAACACATCCAACCACGACGAGCACAGATGGATTCTCAAAGAAATATCACTCATCCATCAGAAAGTTCTTGTCATAGGTGAGATTGCCTGGGAACCGAGAATCACACGCGGCGTATATCTCGTAACGTGGGAAGTCGATGGAGGTGGTCTCAAGGGAAATCTGTTCACCGACTCCACTAGAGTTACGCTGTCTCTATGGCCGGATACAATATATCACATTCAAGTAGAATTAGTCTCTAGAACTCCAGGAGTAGATAATGAGAAATCTGAAACTATGACCATAGACACGAGCCGTGCTCAACGCGTTTCGACGGAAAGCGTTCAGGATGTTGAAGTAAGTGAAGGAGATCGGCTGATGTCCGTTTTGGTTAGTTCAATGAGAGGCGAGCGGGTATCCGAACGTGCTCCAGATTCAGAATTAGTATTAGGTTGCCTATCAGCTATGGTTGCTTTTGGGTTAGCAGTACTTGCCGCCATTGTATGGAGGCGGAGACGGCGAGGCACCTTTCCAGGGACCAACGTGTATGTTGGATCTTCTTCTGTGCTAAAGAGAAAGTTAGTTGAAGACTTCATACCAGCACCGCACTGTTTTCAACCTGTGCTTGCTCCAGAAACGCCTACCAATGGAACCGCTTCAAGGGATGTTGTTGTGTGACGTCATAGTTTTGACATGCTGTCGTTTGAAGACCGCGTTTTCAGTTCCTAAAATTGTTGGACGAAATTTTCGCATGTACGATCGCTTTCAGGAAAGTGCAGTGAACAAATGGATTTAAGAATGTGATACAATTATATAAGATGAGCCAGTGAACATGGCGATAGGTTTCTTTAAGAACTTTATTTCGTGATTTGTGTTATATTATCTGATGAACTCTCGAAGTCATTGTGTATGCTATAAAGAAATTACCTATACTTAAATGATTTTCGGTCTGTAGATTTAGGCAAATTGAAAATTGAAAAATGTACTTATAAGTGTATTTATGATTCACAGTAAGATAAACACCAGAAAACTTAGCATTGTAAATATTATGACGACATGATAAACCATAATTTTCTAAATTTAATTATTTTGAATGTACTGTACATATTATATTATTCTGTGTTTTAAGGAGCCATCTCTATCAATTTACGATAAGGTATTTTATCCTACTCAAGTATTTCCAGTACTATTTTTTTCATTAGTTTATAATAATCTAGAAGTGTTTCATAGAAACCAATCAGAAAAAATTGCCACTTAACTTTTATTTCTACAATTGGAAACACTTTATATAGACATATAAATTAATAAAAATATTTTTACAGCTAGTCCTTATGATTGTTTAGTTGTAGCTACTAGGTACATTATATTTTATAATCTAATTGCGAATCTTACTTATTCTAGGAACTTACGACTTCTTCAGCAATAAAAAGTACATGTATGTATTTGTAAATATTTGAAGCATTTATTGTAAAAACTGACAGAGAGGTTATATTTTTCTTGGGCGTAAACATGCGTATAAATACATATTTCTAAATGTTATGAAGTGGAATGGTTGAATTGACGGTATTTTTATTGGAAATCTACATGGGTTCTGTTTATTGATTAGGTGTTAGTCAAGCGAACATAAAATTACTACCTTGTAAATTATTGTTAAATCATGGTGTAGTCGAATTTGTTTGGAGTTGATGTTTAGCTTTAAACAATGTAACTAAACAACTTTAGTTTCTTGTAGGGCATAACATAAGAAGGCCAAAATGACTTTGTGCTCTCAACAAATATATTTTGGTTTTTGATGACCAAATTTGAAAATAGTATAAGTTAAGTGCTTAGTTAAATTTATTTATTTTTTGTGATTAATTTCGTACCTTCACTCGAATTTGTAAATAAATATTACTTGCTATATCGACGCAGCTAAACTTTAACGAGTATGAATAAATATGTCTGCCAAATTATGATGAGTTTTATTTTCTGAATCGTGAACTACAAAAATACGTAAGTATCTAAATATTATGAAATATCAATACATACCTACTTCAGATATTTACCTACAGTACCTAATGTTTATTTGCTCTGTACAAAGTCTAGTCTTTGCTCCACAATATAAATGTTTAACTATTTACAGGTAATATCTAACTGATCCTAGCTGTTTCGCTCAGCTAGAAATTTTAAAAATCCTTTTTGGTTTATGAAGAAAATCGTTATGCGAAGTCTCCAGTTTCTAGACTCGTTTATAGCCCAATGATATTAGATTATGCATATAAAGTAAAAACTTAAAAGTTCGACACTTGCATCACATTTATAGAGCGCTATCTCTTCTACTATCGTACGTTTTGTATCTTACTCATTATTGAGCACGATTTTTATACGCCATGAAGTGTCATGTCTATGGTATACCGTCATTCATTCTTTTAGTATTATGTTTAAATTACAATAAAACGAATACAAATTATATTAAAACAAAAGACTTCAGCGAAAACTAATTTGTATGGATTTCATGCACGGTCGAGTTCAATAAAAGCAATAATTCCAAGAAAGCTCTTAAATAAATATGAACCCACAGATTGAATGCGATTCAAAAGGCTCATTGGACGGCTCGTGATTTGGCTGAGTCTCGGATGAAACGGTACCATTGTCTAGGGATTAACGTCAACGAAATTGTTGTCAACAAACGCCCGATCAAACAAAAAGATTTGCGCGTCATGGGCCCCTCAGAACCCTTCATTTAATTCATTGTGACAAACTCAGCCGAAAAAATTTAAAAAAGAACTCAAACTGTAAGTAAAGATTAGATAGATTTGGCTAAAACATCGGCACCATCAAAGGCGATAACAAGAAAAATATAAAACGAAATCTTTTTAAATTCGGAGTCTGGCTCATTAAGTAGAGAATTTCATTAACCTAATCGTGTTAAAAGCTACCAGTGTGCCTAGTGGGAGATTTTTAACCTATTCGATCGCGTAAAAGTTAACTGCGTTTTGTATGGAATTGAAACAGCACCATCTTCTTGTCACTAGATGGCGCTGTTTCAATTTCATACAAAACGCAGTTAACTTTTACGCGATCGAATAGGTTAAAAAACTCCGACTAGGCACACAGGTAGGTACGTGACAATTATAAAAAGGTTATTCCGACATGCAAATGTGAAGGAGGTCCCTATGTAAATTACTTGTAAATGGAAGGTAGAAGCAGTATTGAAACTATAGGAATAGACTGTATTCGTGTTCGTTTCATCATAAATCAAGAGTCGAGATTAGATATGGGGCTTTTTGTTTTCACGTCGTTAGCATCGGGATCCGAATGTTATATTTCTTTGGGGCACTTTAGATAATGCTCATTAGGTTGGACTTCTAGTTTTCTCATAAGTTTTCATTAAAATAATGTGGTTTTGTATTTTTTTCATACATAAAAAACCTTTTATTGAATAAGAAACTAAACCATTACAAGATTCAAATCCTTGAATATTGGATCAGATTTAATCATTATTAAAATATGCAACGGAAACACTAATAATATGCTAGATTTTTAACATATTTTTAATTAAACTAAGTAAATTTTTGTTTATCGAATTATCAGTAATTTTGCGAAAAAAAAAAATATTTTGGTTTGGCTCATTGATTTATTCACAATGAAACAACAGGACTTCATTACATCTATTACTTTAAAATATCGCATCATTATTTTACAAGAGTTTTAGAGAGTTAGTTTACAAGATAGGTCCTGTCACTTAATTTTGGTTATTGTATAAATACATATAATACTTATATCAGTATTCTTTGGACATCCATTCCAAATATCCAACGTCTATGCATTAGATTCATTCAGAAAGCAACAAATATAAGAGAAATTGAAGTAGTATTCATGTCCAAATGTGATTTAGTTTACAAATGTATGATTATTGTACGATGGAGCAATTCATTTTAGTTACCCATTTTATTCTTGGCCCGCGGTTCCAGTATAAAGCATAGGCCCATAAATAACACGGAAAATAGAAGGTGAACGCTTCCACGAGTATCCTTTTGGGAACGGCCAAAGCATTCTTTTAAGATTTATTACAAAACTTGAACACATTTCTTATTCCTTATGTTCTTTGCGTCCGATAGAGTCTTAATTTTGGTAATTTTTTTTCCATATTCTTCAATGATATTATGTAAAAAAAAATTGATACGTTACATACCTACGTAGGTGTCTTGGGTTACATTTGTAGAGCACCATCTCTTCTACTCTTGTGCGATTTGTGTCTTGTGTCTTACGCATTACCGAGCACAAATCTTATATGCCATGTAATAATGGTGTAATGTCATTGATGTTCTTGTACTTTTTCATCACGTAAGTACAGAGTAGGGACAATATTACTGGTATTTTACAGAGATTCGACAAAGCCGACCAGACAGAGCAATGGTGCGGTAAGTGCAGGCGAAGGAGCGATTCGATATCTATCGTGAAAGGTTATCGTTACCACGATATCAAAAGCGTTGGACTACTGTATCTCTTTATACTGTGGCGTAAGTATACAAACAAAAAATGAAGACTTGTAAAAAGTTAAAATAGCATGGCAATTAAAATCAACAGAACCTGAAATTTTAAAATGAAGATATTGATTAATGGGAAATCCAATTTTCCATGCAAAACTCAATTGCATAATCAGATATCAATTCCGAAGTCATTTCTCAGCTATTCCCTTCGGATCGTACCTAAATATAATTTAGGTCATCATAAAATCCATTTGATTCGGGCTTGAATATTGAAATTAATCTGTAGCTATTATTAATTGCCAAGGGGCTCATAAGAAAGCTCTAAAGTACTTGGAGTTTCTCTACCTGATCAAATTGGAAGTGAGCTTCGATATTAACTGACGTAGCTCAACGGGTTGATAAGCTGAAGTAACAAAGGCCAGGGCACACAGTTCGAAAAACGATAGACGTTGGGGTGCCAAGGTGTCAGAATGGCAACCTCGTACCCAGTGACGTGCACAGGATTCGTACCCAGGGTAGCCATTAGTATAGGTAGAGGTATCTATTTAATGGAAGGTCATTAAGAAATGAGCACTGAGCTACTTCAACCTGGGTAAGCAGTGTTTTTATGCCTCTATGACCTACACGCCACAGCTCGTACCGGAAGGTAAAGTGTTGGCAGACACCCTACTAAGTGAACAAATGACATCAAACGAGATAATGAATATGTAGATACATAATATCTATTTCTTCCATGTGTATTTTTGTCACACTAATATTATAAAGGAGAAAGTTTGTATGTGTGTGTGTGTGTATGTTTGTTACTCCTTCACGCAAAAACTACTGGACGGATTGTCTGATAGATTATACCCTGGATTAGCACACAGGGCTACTTTTTATCCCGGAAAATCAAAAAGTTCCCACGGGAATTTTAAAAAACCTACATCCACGCGAACGAAGTCGCGGGTATCAGCTAGTATTTCTATAAATACAAAAAAAATGTACTAACACAAAAGCGTATTATTGTATTTTTGCAAAAACTCGTAACACAACTCAAAATGATTTAAAAGACTTAGCAAAATAGTGTTTCCCTTTCTAGATAGTTGCCTCCATAGATATGAAATTGGATTTCTGTGGTTGCCTCTTACGGCAGTGAAAATATTATGAAACAAATCTGATTCGCAACAAGATAACCGTTACCCACACTGGGAGCTAAGGATTACCCGATTACGAAGCTCGTCCGAGATAAGACTCGGATATAAAACGCAATCGATATATTTTATGTCAATTTTATCTTAATTGCTAGTGCATGGCAGTATAGAACGGCCTTACTTGTTAACGTTAGTCGATTGCCTGAGAAATAATCTAAACTGCTAGGTATCGGTTACGAAATGTGCCAAGAGAATGGTCCTATATTGCTAAAACAGTTCTGTCTGAAGGCGTATGCCATATAATATGATTCACTAGATGATGCCCGCGACTTCGTCCGCGTGGATTTAGGTTATTCGAAATCCCGTGGGAACTCTTTGATTTTCCGGGATAAAAAGTAGCCTGTGCTAATCCTGATTATTATCTATTTCCATTCCAAATAGCCGAATCCGTCCAGTAGTTTTGGCGTGAAGGTGTAACAAACATACACACACACATACACAAACTTTCGCCTTTATAATATTAGTGTGATAGTGTGATTTACCTAGCTTCATTTTTTGTATTTTTTTTTTAAATAATATTAGCCATGCTAATCATGACTACTACTCCCCTTTCCCCTCCAATTAAGCGTAAAGCTTGTGCCAGGAGTGGGTACGACAACAGTGCAACGGGTGGGGTTTGAACCGCCAACCATTCGGAAGTTAGTCCGCTCCTCAACCGTTGAGCTATCGAGGCTCTAAGTTTGTGTCGGGGGTTTTTTAAATTTTGAGTTATTCACAATAGTATAATAATAATTTTTTTTTCTCTCTCGTCTGGCTTTTACAATAATTAGCCAATGTCAAGTTTGTAGTTATTTGTAACAAGTTAGCTAAACTATACAAGTATGGACCCCGTCTGTGTCGGCGCTCGCCGACATACGCACGGCACCCCCTTAGAGCGCTTTCCAGTCAGTTTTAACAAAAAAAACACTCCAAAAAGTCACAACACGCGCGCCAGCAAACGCCACCACAGACGAAGTCCTAATAATAATTATACGCTGCAACAGGTTCAGAACTTAGAGATGATGATAATATGAAGTTATCTTTAATAAGTATAACTCAGATTGAACGACGGAAATTCATGTTACGCAATTACTATAAGAAATAACGACTGTCATGAAACATTTTCCAGTGACAAGGTAACATTGGACGCAGATTAGTAGTGTTGAATTGGGGATTCTGTATCAAAATTGGTGGGGATTTTGGATCACTCTCGCTACGCTCGCTCGCTTCGCTCGCCGTGATCCAAAATCGCCACCAATTTTGATACAGAATTCCCCAATTCTAAACTACTGTCCTCAACAACACATTAAATAAATGGAGTGTAGCTAAATCCAAGCAAAAATTAATCAACTATCCGTATTTTGAACAAACTATTCACATGGTTTAAGAACGAAATATTCATTCTATTTGCACGAGCAAATAACTAGATAGGTACTAAGAAACCTTGAATTTTAAAATTACTCTTCAAATGTAATATTTTTACAACATGAAAAACAACTATTTGGCTATAACAACCTACACCAAATATTGTGTTTTCAATACGAGTATAATCAGTAAATTAAATAAAAGAAGCAGGTATATGGAAGTTAAACAAGCATATTTAATCATCTAAAACTTTATTATTCATACACCACTTTTTTAAACAAGTTACATTTTTCAGCGCACAGATGGTCGGATGATAAACACAACTATATATGTCAGAATGTGAATTATACAACTCATACAATGTTAATAAACGAGGACATCCTTTATCTTCTAAATTATGTACGTTAGGATTACTTAATATATCTTTTAACCATAACTGCTTTTCAAGGCCTTTACAATAAATATCATTATTTTTTAAAATATCTATTAGATGGTATTTATAGGTCTCGTAAGGCACGATTCCCTCGCTCCATAATATTTTTCTATTCTTTTCAATCCATTTAACTTGTTTCTTTTCTGTGTCTGTTAGCCATTCATAGGGATATGGCGGTTTTATTAACAAAACTTGAACTCGATCACTATACACTATAGCAATCTCTTTAGGCAGAAAGTAATTTTGATCATTTTTAAAACCTTGAACGTCCACAATAATTTTCATGATAGTTTTCGAACAATGTTACTCAGCGGCCTATACTCCACAAGACGATCGTTTATGATTAAACAGTAAGCGCTGGTATTGCTTGGAATTTCCTGAGACGTTTCTATTTCCAGACGAACATCAACTGGACCAGTTTTTAAATTTTCATTTTGTCTGGAACAATCTATGACAAATAAAGGCGCTATTTCTTTAAATGTATGAAGATCAAGCAGTGGATCAATAGGAAGGTTGTAAAACGACTGACGAAACTTGGTGTACATGTCGTATAATATACTGTATTTATTTTCCTCAAACTTGAGATTTAAAGCATCATACGGATAATAGTGGGAATTCAGGAATAATGTGACATTGGTTAATGTACAATGATCGAATATTGTGCTGTCTCTGTTTTTAACGTTTTTTCTATTAGTTTGCAAACCAAATATAACATATCGAGGTTTTTCTAATTGAGAAGCAGTCTTTAACGCCCATGAATGTTTGGTAGTTTTTGGCAATAATGGATATTCATACAAATCCCAATTTCTAAATGCTATTTGTACGGGATTATCTTTTTCTAATTTCCTTAAAAGTATTAATCTTTGCTGATCTGATACTTTAATATGTGGTACTCGCCATTGGATTCTCTGTATATCAATGTCTACAATATCATCGCTACCCATGACAACACTATTTATGTTAGTACTACCTCTGTTAAGTATGAGTTCATGTTTACAGTTTATTATTATTTTATTGTAGTCTTCAGCAAAACCTAAAATCTTATTTAAGGGTATCAAAGCATTAAAATTTCCATTTTGATTTTTAAATCCGTCTATATTCCAACCCCAAGCAGCAGCCGCTTTACTGTCACCGCTATTCATTGAAATGAAAGATTTTATGGTTGTAGTTATTCCAGCATTTCTAATACGATCGATTTCAACACCATTCATTTCGTATCGGATATCTTGAAAAAGAAATGCAATTGCATTATTACTGAAGTCAACACTTTTCTTTTGAACTTTGCCAGCTTGATCTTTATGAGTCACCGAAACTTTTCCTTCAATGTAAATGGAACTGGCTGATGGTAACACGTAAATATCTTGCTGGTGAATAGGTATCCGAATTTCATCATTTTCATTGAAACTGTTATTGTATGGATTATATGTATGAACCTCATAACTCTCGATAGAGTTATCGAATTCAGGTAATTCGTTGATCTGAAGGAGGCTCATACTTTGAAGCCGAGGGCTTTAAGAAATTGTTTATTACTCTGATGAATTTTTTTATATACTCTAACACGTCTTCTTTGTTTTACACTTTCCTTGGTAATAACTTTCTTAATAGTTGGGTTATACTCTTTATAATAATTACTTTTGTTAAATACGATCATTTTGACTTTTTCAAATGAAGACACAAAACAATAGTTTCGCCCTTAAAATTTATATTATTGCCTTCCAAATCCAAAATTTTTATTGTTATTGATGAAATTATCTTTCTTTTGACCGGAAAATATATCACATTACTTGGAGATTCTATAAATCTATGACCTGGAGGAATGTTTGGCACAAACTCATAAATAATATGTGAAGGAGAACCGTTAGTGTACGAACTCTGTACAAGATCACATTCGATCCTTATGACAGACAGTGGTAGAATGTTAACGGATTCTGTAGATTCATGCCATTTATTTGCTTTTAGTTTTTCGTTAGAAAAACCTAGCATAGGTCCAATACTATTTTCTGAATTAAAGTTTATAGTTTCAGTACAGTACAAAGAGCATGTCATTGTATTGATGTTAGATTTTATTTGTAATTCACAATTTTCAACTCTTTCTTTTAGGTATTCATACAAATCTTGTAAATCGTAAGCACCTGGTTGAATAAGAATTCTTTTTTTCTCTTCTCCATATTCAAACACATTATTATTATAGTCTACATTTGGAATTGAATTAAATGCAGAAAAATATACTAAGCCACACTCATATTCGTCTTCCAAAATAAGAGGAGGGGCGTAAAATGATTCTAGAATAGATTTTTCACCCACGATCGTGAGTGTAATAGACATGATGGTTAAATGAGCTTACATATTTTTGTATCATCTATTTATTTTCAATTTTTATTCCAAAAATTAATAAGAAATTTGATACATAGATGGCCACAGTTATAAGAATTAGATCCTTGATAATTGTCATAATTATAATTAATATTCGCTCCCACATATTTTACAAATTCTTTAGGCGGTTTCAAATTACCATAACTATCAAAGTATTCAATGTAATTATTTATTTTTGCATAGGCTACCCAATGAGTTCCAGGATTTTCAGAGCTATCTAAGTTGATGATACCACACTCTTTTTTAAAAGGATATTTTGGAAGTTCATTTCTCATAAATACACCTCTGAAATAAGGAATATTTTTTGAAATTTTTAGAATATCCAAGTTACTTAGAGCACGATTAGGTAGCCGCCGAATCAGTTTTTTTCCTTTGCTGTGTATATTCCCAAACCATTACCATAGGGCTTTATAAATAATCCTTTTCCGATACACAATGTTTCCATCTTCTCGTTATGTCTCTTTAGTTCTTGAAATTTTTTTTTCATTAAATTAATAGCATTGACTGCTTTCACTATACTAGCAGTACCACCCGCTAAGCTGCCCGCGGCAGACAATCCTGCAAATATGGGGACTAGTGGCAAAACCCCACCTGTCTTTGGTATGGGTATTATACGCGGTACATTAACTGAAGATGTCGCTGCTAATTCCTTAGCAGCAGCAAGAGCTAATTCGATTGCAGCTTTTTTGCATTTAGGTTTCAATTTATGGATATGTTTTTTCGCGCGAGATACAATATCCTTAAAGCTTTTCTTAAAACCAGCACCAGAATTACTTGTTTTCAAATTGTTAGATTTTCTTCTCAAAGTCATTTTACGCTTGGATGGTTGTTTCTCCATTTTTAATAAAAGAGAACTCTGCTCAGTATCGTAGATAATAAGAGACTGAAAGTTGTTAACATAAAATGTGTTTATAAAAGATTTAGTTTATCTATCCAACTGTTTTCACTAGGCGGCAGACCTAACCATTTGACATATAATTTATTTCCTTTTGTTTTTAAAACCTTTTCAATAAGATATATATCAGGATGTTTTGTTTTTTGTAATTCTTCAGTATAGAATGATCCTAAAATAGGTCGCTGTCTTGCATCTTTTAGAAGGTAAGTAATTGGATGCGTGTTTTGAACTTGAGCTATATTAAAAATTTCAGTTGACCAGTTGGGAGTATATCCTTTGTCAAAAGTTCCTTTGTATTTGCTTATTCTTACATAATCTCCAATTTTGAATTTTGAACGTTTCTGCGATGGTGCTGATAATTGTAGTAGTCTGTATCTTTTTAGTATATTTTGTTTATTCTTTTCATTAACTTTATCTGGAGCTGTACCAATTGTTCTGTGAAATGTGGAGTTATATTTTTTCATGATGTGCTCGAGGGTTCCATCATTCCATTTGTAATTCCCTTGCAAGCTAAATTGCTTGTACATTTTAGTTTTCAACGTTCTTATAAATCTTTCTACTATTGACGCCTTTTTAGTGGAATAAGTGGAATAATGATTTATACCGTATTTTTGTAATAATTTTTTGAAACAACTATTATAAAATTCTGTTCCTAAATCAGTTTGTAGATTTTTGGGAACACGACCTTTTTCTAGTAACTTACTAAATGCTTCAGTCACAGTTTCTTTATTTTTAAGTTTAAGCGGATATGCCCATGCATACTTTGAAAAAGCATCGATGACTGTTAAAATATATTTATATTGTGAATTATCTTTTGAGAATGATTGCATATCAACTAAATCGGCCTGCCATACATCATCAATGTCTTTAAGTATAACATGTCTTCGAGGAAAATTTTTCCTAACATTTTTATGTATTTCATTTACTACACTATCTTTGCTCATTTTTTGAATTTACGACTTACACCTTCTATATTCCTTTTTAGACTATTTATTTCTGATTTTAACTGCAACAATGTTTCCTCTACTGTTTTTAATCGTATATAGAGCCCATCTAAGAATTTGTCAACATATAGTTTAGTAGCACAGTCGTTTGGGTCAATGGGTGTACCAACATGTTTGATGATTTTATGTTGAGCATCAAAGATATTTTCTAAGGCAGAGCTATCCATTTTCAGTTTCTTGTGTACATGATGACCAAACTTGTTGACATTCATGTTCAACAGTGTTTATAGAACTAAGCAAAAATGTAACCAGGTTTTATTTTTATATACTTATTTTATTATACCAGCTTCTTTAAGTTCTTCAATTATTGATATAATCTCATTGTCATGACTAGTGTTGCCAGCATCTTTTGAAGCAATTAAAATTTTCAATCTATCTACTAACTCATTCGGATCATCCCAGTATATGAAATCTGTATTTTTTTTCAAAGTTTTAAGAGTTGGCATAAAACCACCTTGTTTTTTTTCTTTTAATTCACTATCAGTAAAGAGAGGTTTCACAATTTTAGTATATTTTGTCCCTTTATCGCCTTTAATCTGATTCGTAGGGTTATAATCTCTCCTATGTGCACTAGTATTGCATAAAATATCTTTATATACTAATTTATCTTGATCAGATACAATCTTTACATCTGGTTTACTCTGAAATAATAATTCTGCCAAACCTGGGGTTACTTCATAGGATCTATTTCCTATTTTAGCCATCATATTTTTGCTATGAGCATCACCATCTGAAAATGTTACTTTTGTATTTCCAATCATTAAATTACTATTTTCATTACGTACACCAAAAGGTACATTCAAATTATAGATTTCATTGCTTTTTTCAGGCGTTGGAGATGGAGTATAGAATTCTTCGATTTCTTCAAAATTTTGGGTAGAAGTTATTGGTTTTGGTGTTACATAATTTTTATCATCATTTTCTATGTTTTTAATTTTATCAGAAGTTGAAGGTGAACATGTATCTGGTAAATCATGGTGACTATTGTTTTTATTTTCTTTTTTTTGCAATACTATGGATTCTAATGGATCCGTTATGGATTTAAAAAGTTTGCGCCTTTTTAGTTCTAAATCATCTTCTTCTTCACGCATTTGTTTTGCTTTCTTTTTGATGGTTTCAATTGATTTAATTAATTGTTTCTTTACAACGGCTTCCATTTTTAAATTAAATATGGGTAGGTATTCTTACCAGTGCTCTCATTTGACTGACTAAATTTGTGTCTCGTATGTGGTATATAATTGTAAAATTGTTAGTCGAATTTCACGAATATGTCAAATGTTTTTCTGTACCGACCGTTATTTAGTTCGCAATCTTTGTTGATTGATAAAAACATAAACGGATCTTTCCAAATACTTGCACACAATTGTTTAAAGACATGCCAGCTCATATCAGAATTAACATGTTCCTTATATATATGTTTTAAGTTTATATCATCTTGCTTGAAAATAATTAAAAAGTTAACATTGTCACGTATTAATTGCTTAGGAATTTTTGAATATGTTTGGGTCAAGTAAAAGCAATCAATTTGTTTGTGTCTGCCCATCGAAAAATAATTTCGAATATTAACTTGATTTTCACAAGTCACGTCGTCAAAAATGAAAATAGAATTTCTTAAGGCTTCAGTTGGCGAAATAACTTCTTCACTATTTTTGAACATAATAAATTTAACATCTGGAGTATTTTGAAAAACTTTTTGTAGGAAACAATATTTAGATTGAAAAGTGGACTTTGAGTAAATATAAACATTTTGGAATTTAAGTCCATTTTCGTGCAATAATAAGTTTATCATAATATTTGTTTTCCCACAGTTGGAGGGTCCGCAAATTATGCATCGAATTGTGTTTGGTAGAAGTTTACTATGTCGGCTAAAGCATGGTGGTGGTGTTTCAACATCTATATAATTTATTTTTAATGATTCAGCCTGTTTTATCAACTTCATATTACTGATTGATGATAATTTTAAAAATGCAACTTATTAAATAACTTCATATTATTGCTAGTTGATTTAAATTTTAAGGTATTGCTTGTAGGTATCACATTCGTGTTTCACTTCGCACTTGTCTAGCGCACTATTATTTGTCGATGATTATATTAAAATGTAGGTATACATTTTAATTTAAACCTTGTGATAATAGTATGAAATTGAAATTCGTAAGAACTTAATATTAAACAGGTTCTAACATGTCGCTAGAGATTGCATAATGCGGACGAATGTCATACAAGTATATACAATTGTTTTGAAAACTTGACTCCATAGATTTGTTACTAAACAATTTTCATTCCCAGATCTTCTCACGCAAGGAACTCACTCGCTTCTGGTTAGTGAAAAAAATTACTTATATAATATTTTGACTGTATTCTTTTCTATTTTAGAATTTGTTTATTGATATTTTTATAAATGTTGTTTTATTGTTATATTTATAAAATTTTGTATTTTGTTACAGCATCATGTCGGACTTTTATTTCACGGATGACGAAAGAAACACAAGTATGAATAATCCATTTTATGGAGCTCAAGACTTGGATGCTATTTTAGAAAGAGAAGAAGAGAATAGATTGAAAGCTTTACGTGAGCAAAAAAATAATGAAACACTTGAAAATAACACCAGTTTGAAAACCATAAAAAAGAAAAATAAATTGTCTTTAAAAAAGAAGCTTCCAAAAATAGATCATGTGATTTCACCAGCTCCAGATTCATCTTTTGTTATACGGAAAAATAAAGCAAAGGGAAGCCACATTATAAAAATTGAAATACTTGAAATTGATAGTAAAGAACAGGAGAACAGTGCAAAGACTAATTTGAGTGTACAGTACATAGTGAGTGATAATTATGACAATATGATGGATGCTACAGAAGATTTAATTAATAGGATTATACAAAAGCTAAGTGTACCTGAATAGTTAAATTTAATATTATTTTATTGTTATTTTGCGATTGTAAAAATAAAAAGCATAAATGAGTTCTAATTAAAGTATAAAGTATATTTTATATTTTCATATCATGCAAGTAAGTTGTAGTCCGAATATTTTCCATTAAGTAGTAAGTTTTTATAATACGTTAATCTTATGTTAAGTACTAAGTTTATGAAGTAATGTAAATAATTGGTTGAATTAATAAAGGGAATATAAAATATGTTGTGATTTTATTTGAAATAAAACACTGTGGTAAACTTAATCAAATTTATTAAATGCTAAATTACCATTAAAACTAATATTAAAATTAGACACATAAAAATTTGTAAAATACATAGGTACTTAGCATAATATTTTTACTAAAGAATCGTGCTGTAATGCCCCCAAGGCAAAGTTTTAAAATCATTTTCCATTATTTGCCTTTTATTATCATCACTATTTAATACTAATTTATTAATTTTCTGAGTAAAAACCTGATGATTTTTTGATCGTATGACAAACATATCATCTCTTATATTTTCATTGCAAAATAAGGCTTTCTTATATTTCTCAAAGTTTAATTTTTTTGTCACAGGCTTCGTGATACCCTTTGCTTTACTGATAGTTTTTTTCTCAGAAAGTAAACAATATAATTTTGCGCGTAAACCAACAAATTTAGAAATGATTTCTCCTCCCATTTCGTCTTTAAAATATCCAGGTATTTTCATATTAGCTTTCGGCATATTAAAAATATTATCATCTTCAAAATTGCTAGTATCAAAATAATGAATGTTATCTTTCATATCTTCATAAAAATCATCAGTTTTTACAAGATATAGTAAACTATCAGTATCCGTATAACATAACTGAACATTATTTCCATAGATTCTTTTTATGACCGAATAATGAAAATGATACAAATGCGTTTTCGACAGTTCAAGAATCGTGAATCCAATATATATTGGTCGATCTAAGACAATTTTTGTTTTTTTCAATTGAATAGCTACTAAGTTTTCAGAAAAAATTGATAAACTGTGAAAATGTGGTGCACTAATATATTTTTCCGCTCCATTCAATTTATTAGTATTATTTGTAGTATCTCTCCAAACGTTTACTAGTTTTACGTCAACCTGCTTCCTTTTGTTTTCTATCGTTTTTCCAAAAATAGAATTATTCTGCTTTTTAAAAAAGTCTTTCTCAAAATCAGACTTGGCATTTTGTCTGAGACTTGTGTTTAAAAAAATATAAGGCTCTAAAAAGTTGTCCTGATAAAAAGATAGCACTCTGTATATTTTTAAAAGCAATAAACCATTCTTTAAGCATTCTTGCAAGTGCATATAATGAATAACAAAACGATGTTTATTATATAAATTTGCCACCAATTTTTTGCTTTGATTTTGAGCAGGAGAATATTTTTCCGCAGCAAATGGTAGGTCTGAATGAGCATCATGAATATTATCCGGATAACATAAATCTACCTCGAGAATATATCCACACTGACTTTTTTTAGAAATGTTCCTTACATCAAAATTTTTAATTTCATTTTCATTTAAAAATTTAAAGTCACGCATTGGCATTTTTTGCATCATAGCAAAACCGTAAAGGTTGACACAGTCTAAATAAATTAAGTACGTACTTGACTCATTTTTATTGTAGGATGGTAAATATTTATTGTTTGCTTCAGCATATCTCAATGAACACTGGGCTAAACCACCTCGAATACCTTTTTCTAACATCTGATACATATCCACATCAGAAATCAAATCAAGCTCAACTTTAGTATATAACAACATTGCGTCCCAACTTAAAGATGGAGATGATACATAATAGCAGGGGTCTAAATTATAATAGTCTAAACTCATATTTCTGAACTTTTCAAAAACGTCGCATAGTAATAAGACATCGCATTGTAAGTATAAATCTGTATACTCTCCTAAGTTTTTTATACCAAAAGTTTTCCATATTTTTAAAGCGTGTTCGTAATCCTCAATGGAAATATTTTCACCTGTGAGTTTATTAAAAAAAATCGAATGTTTTGGTAACTTTGTTTCATTATATTTCTCCCATGCATCCATATAATCATAACAATAGACACCCTTTTTACAGGCCAAATTTAATAAGTGTTCATCCTTAATAAATACACGCATATGCTGAAAATCATTCGGATGAAGACTCTTTGCCAGTTTATCCAAACCCGAACTCAAAAAATTAAATGAATCGATAAACTTCAGTTGAGCAGCATTTGTTTTATCAATAGGTAAAAATTTTGTGAATGATATATATTTTTCTTTAGATTTTGGTATCAAGCTCGTTTTTCCGGTAATTTCTGATAATTCTTTAATAAATAAGTGGCAATCATAACCACTCAAGTTATGAAAAATGATCGGTATAAACGTACATTTTTTTGCATTTATGTTACAAGTGTTGTGAGCAGGGCCTCGGTATTTACCTGTAAAATGGTCATGATCCTTTACTATTATATCATATTTTTTAAACATTGTTTTACAGATGCAGCAAATTTTTGCTTCATTATATGAAGTCAACTCTTCGGTAGTAAGAGGAAACATTGGATTATTTGTATTTAAAATACCGTGCAATCTTTTTACATCTCGCGTAATGCTTTCAACAAATTTTTTACCACAGTTTGGTCCGCGATAGCTTACAAAGTCATTAAGCTCAGGTTTAGAATGGCAACATATGTAATAAGCGAAACAAGATGGTTCATGTGTTTGTATATCTTCAGTATAAAGAGATTTATTTTCGTTTGAATATTTACAAAGCAAGCTCTCAAAATCGCCATATATCACGATAGGAATTCTTTGAGTTCTCTCATAGTTTGAAAAATGCAACTTACTACCATCTTCTGGAAGTACAGTTTGTCTTTTAGCACAATCGTGATTGTGTAGTTTTTGTTCATTTGCGAAATATAAAAAACATTCATCACATAAAAATATTTTAGACTTGTGTTTTGTTAATTGCCTTCGCACAAGTCGGCCAAAGTCTTTAATCAAACAGTAATGGGCTTTGTCATTTTTAGTAATATATAATAAATTAACATGGGTAAGTTTTCGAGCTAAAGTCACATACAAAGGACCTGTAACTGTATTATTGGCTTCTAACCCATAAACATTTACACTAATAGTTGGATTGTTCTTCTCAAAGGTTTTAATATCTTCAATTCCCGGAGGAAATGTCATATTTCTTATGTCAAAAAGCAATGAATAATGAGGATATGATGAAACTCTATTGGAATTAAGTTTTGTAGGATACATTTTAGCAGCAATGCACCATAAAAAGCAACAATCATCGAAATTATGAATATTTAGACATGATTTTGTATTTCTTATATGTGATGGTAATGCCAAATATGATCCACCTTTCAGAGGATTATATTTATTAATATTTATCTCCAAATGACTGATAGAATCAATTGTCCAACCAGATTCTGACTGTTCGAATTCTGCGCATTTGCAAGTTAACTTTTGAGCACATTGTAATAAAAAATTATCAATATCAGTACTTTGGACTATAATACCATATTTAGTACTGAAAGATTTAATAGACTTTTCAAAATTTTTTGGTAAAATATACGAAACAAATAACTCAAAATTTACTTTAATGGCAGTGTGTTTCTTTAGAGATATATTTATGATCTCGCGTGTGGTTTTAAATATTTGTGAAAAAAAACTCTCTGGAACTAAAGTTGTAGAGGTCGGATTTACTTTGTAACTGACTATTCTGTTTCTAAAAGCCGTTTTTATAATTTGCACATTCTCATATCTAGATTGAAATAAACTATTAGATTTATGAGTATTTGTTCTGTTATGTGACGATATAGATGTTTTAACATAAAGGTTACACTCTTTGCAGAAAAACATTTTCAATTTCATAGAATTGCTTATCTTGTTTATCTATTTAGTATCTAGTTTCTCAGTTCTGGTTTTAATATTCTGCGTATAAAAAATCGGTAAGGAAATACAGCTAAATAATAAATCAAGCTATTGGCTAATAAACAGTAAACAGTTATTAATAGAATGGAAGTAATGCGATGTTTCGATATCAACATTCAAACATGTCAAGTATCTAGTTTGTATGGTTCTAGTTTCTCAGTTCTAGATTTTAAATTTTGGATAGTTATGAGATGACTGTATTAAAATAAAGTAATCTAGTTATTTTCAGACAATGTGCAGACTTAGTAAGAGTATAAGGGCTGTAAGTATCACGTTATTAATATCCCAACTTCAAATCTTTCGATATGAACATTTAGACATTTTTATTTAATTTTATATGGTTCTAGTTTCATATGGTTCTAGTTTTTATGTTTCTAGTTTCATATGGTCTAGGCTTTGTATGGTCTAGGTTTTGTATGGTCTAGGCTTTGTATGATCTAGGCTTTGTATGGTCTAGGCTTTGTATGGTTTAGGCTTTGTAATTTCTGTAAAAAAACACGTTAATTTAATTTTATATGGTTCTAGTTTCATATGGTTCTAGTTTTTATATTTCTAGTTTCATATGGTCTAGGCTTTGTATGGTCTAGGTTTTGTATGGTCTAGGCTTTGTATGATCTAGGCTTTGTATGGTCTAGGCTTTGTATGGTTTAGGCTTTGTAATTTCTGTAAAAAAAACACGTTAAAAAATATTTACAGGCACAAACATAAAGATAGTAATTTAATTGTCATACTTATTATATACAATATGTTGCAGATGAAATATTTTTTGAATTTATTTATGAAAATAATTTCTAAGATTTACAAAATTTAATTTACAAAATTTATCTTAGAAATTATTTTCATTTGCAGGGTATAAAATGGGCTGAATATTTTTTAGTTCAGCCTTACTATCATCAATTAATTTGGTGAGGGACTTCCATACCACCGAATTTAAATCAGTTGCAAGTTTTAGTGTGCAGATGGCATGCTTCCAACGCTCATTGTTCGCGAGTTTCTCCACTTCTTCAGAGTTGTAGACGCGCAGCTCGAAGTAGTAGCTGCCTTTCTTCGATGGGTCTGATTGGGATGTATACCCCGACGCAACGCGCCGACTGAGAAAACTTCTCAATTTCGCAGCGCGCACTGGCTTGCTAGTAGATTCATCCTGAAATTGAAAAATATTCAATTTAGTATCATCTGCGATAATTTCAACTCTCTACCTATTATGGTTCATGAGATAAAGCCCGCTGACAGACAGACGTCCGGGCGGACAGCGGTAGCTTAGTAATAGGATCCCACTGGTACCCTTCGGATATGATCCCTAACAAAATAATAACTTTAACAAACTATATTCATAAATTTATATACAGACCAATTGCCTAACAACATTCTTATTGGGAAGTCTTTTAAAAGCTTTAATCCAATAAAATATAAATAAGACAACTCACCTCAGATTCGGTAATAAACCTCCTCCGCTTAACAGATGGACTCGTAGGTGTATTTGGAGACGTTTCGGGTTCAGATTCCGATCCGCTCGATTCGAACGGATTCTTCGGAGCAGAAGAAGTCACCTCCTTTTTCTTGATCGTCTTCTTCCGCTTCACCTCACGTTTCTTCTTAAGAGACTTCGATGTTGATGGGGGCTGCACCAAAGCGATGGGGTCTTCGTCTTCGTCAAATGGATTGATGAAAGATGAAGAGGCCCTGAAAAACAATTTAAGTAACTATCAACATGAAAACTCCAAATAAAAATTCAATAGGTACCTAGTTGCTTAATTCAAAAATAAACATATAAAATAAAAATACTTACATACTTTATTTCGACTGTTGTTGTCGTCGTATCCAAAACTCGGAAAGAAAGGAATGGTGACGCTTAGGATCGACCTATTTATACGCTCGAATTCTAAAACCTCTTTCATAATAAACGAAATGGATTGAAATAAATTAGATTTAAACATTTGCGCATGTAACTTTAAACACTAAATCATCACAACATAAAACTTATATTTGCGAAAGTAATCAGACTAGATTTATACATTCGTATGAACACTGTCTTACGTATAAATTATTGCCGCATCAGCTATAGGTGTTCGATTTTGAAGCATGGAAGACGCTGTTGTTTATAGTTACGCAGTGAATTGAGATCTAACCGTAAAAGGAATGGTATGCGTCGGACTCGCGATAGTTAAAATGTTAAAAGGTTATACATTTTACTACTTTCCATAGGTAGGTATAAAATTTGTGAAAGGTCTAATAATATTTGCTCCTATTTGATGCTTCAATCTTCTTCCTTGCGAATTTGATTTAAAACTTGAGTGGAAATCCTTTAATTTTCGACGTCAAAAAATATCCTGGATCCGTCTCCAAGATGTGAATTGTCTGTGTATCAAATTTCGGCAAGATTCAGCCGTTAGTCTTTAGTTTAGACAGACGCCTTTTTGCATCACTAATCATACTTATTATAAATGCTAAAGTGTGTCTGTTTGTTTGTTTATTGGTTCGTCCTTCAATCACGTCGCAACGGAGCAACGAATCGACATGATTTTTCGTGGGTATAGTAAAAGAACTGGAGAGATATAGACAACTTTTTATCTCGGAAAATCATAGAGTTCCCGCAGGATTTAAAAACCTAAATCCATGCAGATGAAGTCGTGGGGGCATCAGTGAATTTATTATATTAGTACGCATTGTACGTATTTTTTTCGTCCATTAATCTCTATTTATCAAAGTATTTATAACAATCGAAATATATTTAAATAGCGGGAAATGTGTCTAAATTCATCATTAAAGAATTAATTTTCGATAAATAATAATGTATGATAAGCTTGCACACCTTACTAGAAATCTGCTATAATATATTTTTACTAATAAATCTTTATCCAAAATTCATTGTTTGTAGATCAGAATGGAGTTAATATATCCTAAATATCCTCGCTATGCAACTCAAATCGCAAGATTGCGAAGTTTTGATACCTGGCCTCAAGATTTAAATCAAAAACCTCAAGAAATGGCTGATGCTGGTTTTTTTTATACAGGAGATAGTGATCGCGTGATTTGTTACTTTTGTGATGGCAGGCTCAAAGACTGGGGCATCGAAGATCATCCATGGTCGGAGCACGCACGCTGGTTTCCGTCCTGTCCCTATGTTTTACTTGTGAAGGGTGAAACATACCTACAAAGTGATAGCAAAGATGTTTGTGGTGCATCAAAAGTATCTGAACAATTTGTAAATAACAATATAATAAGTTCTTTTGCAGACAGAAACATATTATGTGTTGAAAATATTAAAGAAACACTTTGCTGCAAAATTTGTCTTGTAGAAGAAGTAGCTGCGTGTTATATACCATGTGGTCATGCTATAACGTGTACTAAATGTGCTTTATCGTTGGATAAAATGTTATGTCCGATATGTGGAAAAGCAATCGTTAATGTAATACGAATATATTTCTGATGAGCTATAAACATTTAAAGAGTCTACCTTTATCCAACCTATTATAAGTATGCGCAAGCCTCGAATCAATCGATCGAAATTCATACTAATGAATACAGCAATGCCGGATCAAGCAGAAACACGATCAATATACAAAAATAATTTGAGCGCAACAAATCAAATGGTTAACTATGCGAGAGCAAACTTTTAGACGTAAAATTATCATGCATATGGGCTCGTTCGCATTTCTTATGAATGCCGCAGTCTCGTCGAACTCATCGTATTATATCATCCACTGTGCGGTGCGGGCGTATGATATAGGATCCGCAATAACTAGTCATTGAGGATTTTGTCTCACTGTTGATAGTGATTAATTGTTGCTTGGATTTAGGAATACTCCATTTATTTAATGTGTTGTTGTGGACAGTAGCCTACATTGGGGATCCTGTATCAAAATTCATGGGGATTTTGTATCACGGTGAGCGTAGCGAACGAGCGTTAGCGAGAGTGATCCAAAATCCCCATGGATTTTGATACAGGATCCCCAATTCAACACTACTCAGATTCAACAGAGAAATAAGCAAGGGAGTTATCAGGAAAACGCTAGCGGCTTGTGTACATTTCATCCTTTTATTTATTTTAATTTAACTAAGAATTTTCTTTTCTGCAATGAGATATAAAATAAATATTTGGCTCTAGT
Source organism: Maniola jurtina (assembly GCF_905333055.1). NCBI lineage: Eukaryota > Metazoa > Arthropoda > Insecta > Lepidoptera > Nymphalidae > Maniola > Maniola jurtina. The sequence goes on from NC_060044.1 coordinate 6,159,775, forward strand.
TTTACAGTTATTTATAATATTTAAAACCCCTGCTGGAGGAGGAGTTATTTATTGCTTAGGGATAAAGCAGTTTTCTAACGGTGAGAGAATCAATAAAATCAGTTTAAATTTTTTATATTTACTACTGGACTTTGCTTATATTGCGTTCCAGTACGATGCCGTGTAGAAACCAAGCAGGGGTAAAGGTTTAATGAAACTGCCATACCCCTTCCAAGCTAGCCCACTTCCATCTTAGACTGCATCATCACTTACTATCAGGTGAGATCGCAGTCAATGGCTAACTTGTAAGTATCGGAATAAAAAAATAAAAACTTGTAGGTTGTTCTGGTATGTTGAGAAAGGATACCAGACCGGAGTTTTATGTACGGATATTGGCTCCGCAGATTCGGCTTCGGTTAGGCTTGATGTGAGGTAATCATCGTTGTAGCCGTCTTTGCACGGTGCACAGCGTGATTTACCGTAGGCATCAAGCTCAGGCTAGTGTCAATGCAACTTTATATGATGGCCCTTAGTTGGAGTTGCCGTACCTATAGGATTCCGGAGGTCGAACAGGATCACGGCCGTTTTTCCCAGATGGGAAAGTGGACAAGACCGTTGAGATCAACGGTCTTGTCCACTTGTCCAGTCAAAAGCCACGCAAATTCCGTGGCGGAATGTAATATTATTGGTTACCACGCTTATAAGGTATATTATGTAAGTTGGTACACCAAAACAAATTCAAAATATACCCAGTGTATCTTTTAAACGCATTCAATAAACCCTTCAAGCAGCCCACGTATCAACGTCTTGCACAGAGCCGGATTGAACAATTACAGTAATTACTTGAAGACAAATATTTACCAGTATTTACAAGGTGATGTTTAGCGATCGCCCACACGCTGACAGCCCGCTATTACCTGCGCCGGCGCATGGCTCCCTCGGGGATCCACTTGATAGCGAGATTAAACTTCGTGAAAGTAATTAGGCGCTTTTCTGCTAGCAAGTACAATATTGTTTGCATTATTGCAAACAATATTGTACTACTAATTCTTGTAGCTAGTTAAAAATATTGGTTAGTACATAATACCAAAACTAGTGTGCAAAAAAGGTGAATCTTCTCTTAATAAGACATTAGAAATAAATATCTGCAGAAGATTTGTTTAGCTCTTTCTGCCATTCATCTATCAGTAAGAACAAAAATTATCAATCTAACAAATACAACCCTGTTTTTACTTTGCTCAAAATATTATAAAGGCGAATGTTTGTGTGTATGTGTGTATGTTTGTTACTCTTTCATGCAAAAACTACTTACTTACTGGACGGATTTGGCTGAAATTTGGAATGGAAATAGATAACATTCTGGATAAACATATCGCTTTATCCCGGAAAACCAATGAGTTCCCACGGGATTTTTCAAAACCTATATCCACGCGAACGAAATCGCTGGCATCAGCTAGTAAGAATATATGAATAAACAATTATCGGTAATAAATGCAACCTGTTTGCAGTCTACTATAATCAATCAAAGATTCTCGGAAGCGTAATATTATCGCGAACGCATAGCTTGTGAGCATCGGTATCAAATTATATCTGATACGCATCTACGGACGAGTAATTATTTAACATCATCGCCTTTATTTACCTTCATAAATCGAAGAAGTTTTTCTATTTTTAGAAGCTTGTTTGCACCTATACTTATAGTGAAGACATTTACTTAGATTGCTTTAGCAATAAGGCGGCCTTTGCACCTCTGTACAGTTTTTTTCTGTATCTTGTATTGTGTTTCTGTAATGTGTGTGTGCAATAAAGACTTAGACTTAATTAAAATATTTACTATGACTGATTAAAATTAATCTACGAGTATAATATAAATCGACTGAACAGTTTTTTATTTTTATTTACTCCAACAATTTCCATTCAATTATGACTATAAAATCTAAAATATACAAATACATTAGTATGGCTGTCCATTACAGGTGCACTTATAATAAACAATAACCTGTCATGCACTAACTTAGAGTTATACAGTTTTTTTTTTAAAAAAAACGGAAAGTGCCTATAACATTTTATTATTAACATATACACTATTTAACTAAAACTAAGTACGTACCTACTTAAACTAAAAAAACATCAAGTAATAATAAAAATATACATTATTACATATTTTTTTCATATATCATTATCGCCAACCGTCGTCGATAGATATGTCCACGGCTGGGCATATTATGTCTTGAAGGAACTGCCACTCACCCTGATCTTGGACACCGGTGCCGCCGCCTGAATCCAGCAGTTCTCTGCGACATGTTGTATATCGTCTGTCAACCTAATCTTCCAACGCTGCGCTTTCAAGTGTGTGGTCGCCATTTCAACACCTTGAAGTAAAAAAAAAACATGTGTAAGTAAGTATATTTAGAAACTTTATCTTCCGTTCATTTAACTTAAATTCCCTAACAGATCAAACCAGGAGTCGAACCCGGGATTACTAAAGCCACAGCGAACTATGCTGTACCAGGAAGGTCGTCAAACCCTAATCCTAAGCTAATTACAATACGAGTCATGTCTGCATGGAATGGAGCCAAGAATGCTGGCTGCATATCCATGCTAAACACTTAGGCTGATTCTATGTACTAGTTATTTGAGGAATCTATAATCTGACTAATAAGTACCTAGGTAAGTATGTTGTATTTAAAAAAAATAACCAAGGGATAAAATAAGAAAGTTTATCTCCAGTTTTACAAAATGGAACTTCCTTTTTAGAGTTCCGTAATCCGTACCCTAAGGGTGCCAACTGGTCCCTATTACTAAGCCTCCGCTGTCCGTCTGTCCGTCTGTATGTCTGTCTGTCTGACACTGTAGAATGGTAACTAACGCAACTACATATTTGGGTCCTCCATCCTTGGAAACTACCCCTATTTTGCTACTAACTACGGCACAGGTCGCATACGATTTCTCTTGACATCTCGCAAGAAATTATGGGAAGCGTCAACCGGTGACCCCGCCGTACAAACGAAGGAAGCACAACTATCGACCCACTATCGACCAAATCTCTGTAATTACACGTCACGCACACAAACTCAACATAAATTCTACGAAACTGGTCACTTAACACCTTCCGATACGCATTTGACACAACGTAGTGATTATATTTTTTTGTTTGACACTTCAATGAAATAATTTAATTTTAAATCGTATCGTAATCGTGCTGTGCAAATTACACAACTTCAAATTGAAGTCTAGGGTTGTCAGAAAATAAATGGGGTAATTTTGCCTAAAAATGAGCAATTTTTTTTTTCATTATATTTAGACAAATTTATATTTTATTTTTGATGACAATCATAATATAACTAAGCGAAAAAGGCTGTTTTGTTAATTAAAAGATTTTAAATTGATATTGAAATTTAACTAAAACAAAACTTATTACTAAATTGTAGTACATTTAATATACCAGTCTCCGTCATAATAGCTGCATGCCAAATTTATCATGAAGTACCTAGGTACCTACGTAATTGGTGTACGTACGTTGGACAGATAAAAACATACGTTTTTATCTGTCCAACGTACTTACCATGTTGTCTTCTATGTTTTTTGTAAATGTATATGTTTGTGTGTGCAATAAAGAAATAAATAAATAGGTAATCAAAATCTTACTACATTAATAATATTATTTAGTTATAGTTAGTCCATGATAGGTTGTTTTGGTAGGCTCCCACCAAAACAACCTTAGCGACGAACGGAGGACTCGTCACGCGTGATGTGGTCAAAGATGGGACGCTATACGGATAGCTAGAATATTTATCTTTATTTAGGTATTTTTTAAGGTCATAAATGTCAGAAAACACAAGACAAATAAAATATGAACCCATTTTGAATAAATAACTTTGAATTTGGCTTAGAGAAAAAAAAAACCGCTACCCAAGAGCCGCTTTGTGTAATTTGGTAAGAGATCTACGATATAGGGATGTAAACTTGCCCGGTGTATAACACCAAAAGTCGTGAATAGTCTACTAACCCTGCGAGATACGCTAAATAAAATCGCTAACTGGTACATACTTGGATTATTATTAAATATTTTTAGTGAATATATTGCGTTTTTATATTTGACTTTTTAACTTTTTTATTTTTAACTGTCAGGATACGATTATATAGTAAACATGGTGATGGGCACCCTGTTAAGCAGAGATTTTCAATAAGGCCAGAGGCCCTATACTGTAATTAATCAAAATTATGTAAAAACAGAGTAGGTAAATTTTAATACGTTGCAATCGATAAATTATTATTTTCTAGCATCGAACATCCATCGATTTGTAACTATCACAATAAAGACTAATCTAATGAGATCTCATTTTTTAATAATCATCGTGAAAGGGAAAAATAGGGAAAAATAGGAAAATAGGCAAATTTTCATATGTGAATGGTATCATTCCATAACGCACACATACTCATCAACTGACAGTTCCCCTGCTTCATTTGACTTTTCGGAGCATACCATCCTGAGTATTTATTCATCCAAGGGGAAGCGTAGACATTGTTCGTGAGCATCGAATCGATGTCAAATTATATCTGATACCCATCTTCGGTGGAGTAATTATATTTTACCAACATCGACTTATTTACATTTAAGTTGATCAATAAATTTGATACCGTGTTGTTGTTTTATATTTTGGTATCTCGTTTTACACCTCTCCGTGTTATTATTAGCTTCCAATCCTCAAAAAGTAATTTATTTTTATCCTTATTCGGGAGCTTTTTGGTAGATTTTTTTCACCTCAGTTCAATTTATTTTGCTAGAAACATTAGGCAGTTGATAATATATTTCCGTAGTCAATAACTATTTTACAGAAGTACAGAAGTAACTAATGTCCTTTATGAAGGCCGCCAAATTGTACTACTATTTTTGATGTATAATGTTTTACTTTTAATGATGGTGCACAATAAAGCATATTTCAATTCAATTTTCAATTTGAAGTGATATTTATATTAGTTACATTTGATCATAAAATCTATTAATTAGTTGGTTAATGGTTTTGTTTTTAAAATTGCAAAATAAAAAGTAATACTCAAGTGCAAGTAGCAAGTGTACCTAGTACAGACCTATAGTTAATAGTGGGCATACTTTGATATGAGTGAAGTTTAGAATTAATAATGGTAGTTCATTCAACGGTCAACAGGTGGCGTTGATCAGACTAATTACGACGGTTACAAACAACCGGTTATAATAATTAGAGATGGGCGTTATGGGCGGTGCCGGCTGGCCGTGTCGAGGCGTGGTCGCTTTTCGGCGATGGCGATTCATGTTTAATTTAACAAGCGATCGAGTGTCGCGAGATCGTGCTAGGGGTTTGATTTACGTGCCTGCCACGTAATTGTGTCGAGAATGACATTTCGTGTGAAACTACACAAAATTGCTAATCGTTTTTTTAAATAAAGTAAATACCTAGTAAAGCGAAAAGTTGTAATTACTGGTCAAGTCACACGAGGGGTTCCGTGCCATCGTATTACATATACCTAACACTATATTATGTACTTTTTATTTATTTCATTTGCATGGCGGCCATTTTGAAATTCGTCATGTTGGTTATTTGTTGTTATACCGACAATAAAAATACACCTACTCTGTGGAAATATTTTCAACTCTACCTAATACGGTTCATGAGATACATCCCGCTGACAAACAGACGGACGGACAGCGAAGGTTTAGTAATAGGGCCCTGTTGGCACCCTTTGGGGATGGAACCCTAAAACTATCTACTTATATTGGAGTAGTCTTTCAATCTGAATGGCGAAAACCGACCGCCATAAAAGCTCGAAAAAGTAAAAGGCCTTGTAATGGCGTCGATACACATAAGCTCAATTAGTTTGCGATGCGCGTGCGCACATCGTTCTTATCCAGTATTCATTGTGCGTGACTGACGTTGGTCAAAAGATACAGTTACGTTCCAAGTAAGTACCTACCTACCAACATTGTGTATTTGGGCCGTTTTAGGGTTCCGTACGCGAAGGGTGCTTACGGGACCCCATAACTAGGCCTCCGCTATCCGTTCGTCCGTCCGTCCGTCTGGCTGTCAACGGGATGTATCTCGTGCCCCGTAGAGAGTTGAAATTTCCACAGAATTTGTATTTTCTATTACCGCTATAACAAACAATAAAAAATTCAAAATGGCCGCCATGAAAATTAAAAAAAAAGGGTTAAGTATTTCTTTTTTCATGGTATGGAATCCTTCATGTGTGTATCCGACTCACACGTAACAGATTTTTATCACCGATACAATTAGTTAATGTCTGGTTTTTAACTGTTTCGAATATATACGATGTCAATATCACTAGGCTAACATCACATGAGTAGATAATATGCTATGATCGCCTGTTTCTTCTTTAATGTGAGGGTAATTAATAGCAATGTAAATGGGAATAAATAGGACACAGCAAGCTTATTTTAACCGAACATATTTTTAAGTTTTGATTTACCAACAGCAATAATATAGTCTACAGTTAATGTAAATTCCGACGGTTTTAGTAAAATTTGCTTAAACTTGAGTGAGTAAAATACGACAAGGGTAGGGGTACTCTACCCAGAGGTAAAGTCGCCGTTTTCTCGGAGACTTTGAGCGACAAATGGCCCAGTTTACACCGCATTTACCGCTAGCAGCTGTACCTAGTAGAATTTGGACGCACAGTGGAAATCACGTCCATAGTCGCGTTAAAATAGAAGTCACCTGAAACAAAGTAGGCAGACGTTTTAACAAATAGAGGGATGAACGAACTCGTCTTTTTTAAAATTCAGATACAAAGTTAGCTCTTGACTGCAATCTCACCTGGTGGTATGTGATGATTCAGTCTAAGATGGAAGCGTGCTAACCTGGAAGGAGTATGGCCGTTTTCATTAAATCCACACACACCCCTTTGGTTTGGCACCCACGGCATGGTACCGGTACGCTACATCGCTTGGCGGCACGGCTTTGACAGTAGGGTGCTAACTAGCCACGGCCAAAGCCTCCCTCCAGACCAGACCAGAAATTTAGAAATTATAAAATTCTAAACCCCTGCCGGGAATCAAACCCAGGACCTCATACTGATACGACCACGGCGCTTACTACTGCGATAGGGAGGTCGTCTTCAACTATCCATGTTTTTTTTAAACTTGACAGCCTTAATAACTCAAAATTTAAAAAACCCACGACAAAAAACCTCTGTAAGAAAACTAGAAAAGAGCTGATAACTTTCAAACGGCTGAACCGATTTTTGTCGATTATAGCTAAGAACACTCTCGATCAAGCCACCTTTCAAATAAAAAAAATTAAATTGAAATCGGTTAATTCGTTTAGGAGCTACGATACCACAGACAGATACACAGATACACAGACACACAGATACACACGTCAAACTTATAACACCCCTCTTTTTGGGTCGGAGGTTAATTATCTTATTAGGTTAGTCTTAAAGTAGCAAGATGCCACTCCAAAAATACCAGTGATCTCAGGCAATGCGATTATGGAAGAAAAGCATTAATAATAAAGATGATCGCATACGAGTGCACTACCCGCACAACGAGCAAATATGCGTTAGGGCCTGCAAGAAGCTAATTTAACGCATTTCATTTTTCAGCTGCAAGATTCAGCCTGTATTTACGGCTCGCCCGATGCTGTTGACGTCATCTCCAAAAATGTGCCAAACAATGTGCCTTTTGCGGCTCTGACGGTTTTTGTACTTCCTACGGTAGTGTGCGGTTTCCTTTAATAAGCGCTTACAATAATTACAGTAATAAAAGGTCCAGTTCCCTTCCCGTCTTAAGTTTTATCCCGTTACGTATGCTTCGACCTTTATCAAGCTATCTTCTAACTTAAACTTGTTCGGCTTCCTGCAATATCGTAACTTGAGAAAAGGCCATCATAGATTGACTAACTTTAGATCATACAGGTCTTGGGTCTCTTTAGCTGCAATACCTATATTTACTACGTGCATGCCTTTTATCTTAGGCACGATTTATACCTACAGATGTGGTACAGACACATATCTTGCCTATACGAACGTGGCGTGAGTACCGCCTCGTCGTGCCTAAAGCGGTGATAGCCTAGTAGTTAAGACGCCGGCCTTCCATTCAAGAGGTAGGGAGTTTGATTCCGGTCACGCACCTCCAACTTTCCAGAGTTGAGTGCATTTTAAGCAAGTAAATATCATTTGATTTAACTGTGAAGAAAAACATCGTGAGGAAACCTGCATTGCCAAAGGTGTGAAATCTGCCAACACGCTCTTAGCCAGCGTGTTAGACTGGCCGAGCCCTTCTCATCCTGACGGAAGACCCATGCTTAGTAATGGGTCCATGATGGGTTGATGATATACTCGTACCTACCTACCTTTAGATCATAAAAAAGCTAAAAATTCAATTTTGATGCCGCAACATTCAATTCAAATATACCAGCATAAAATCCGTGATTCATGTCGGCGTACAAAAGACATACTAATTCACTTGCAGGTCCTATCGCCGGCTTTTTTGTGAAATGTTCGTGAAGTTGTGAGTTTTATTGCCTACGTGACGGGTTACTAGATGGGCCGTAAGCAGCTGCATCTTGTACAGCGAATGTGGAATAAATTAGGTACCTACGTATACACAAAGTTGGTTTGTGTACATTTACGGCTAAAAAACCAGCCAAGTGCCTGTCAGACTCGCGCATCGAGGGTTCCGTACTCGGGTATTTTTTCCGAGATTTTGTGCGATTAAAAAAAAAATCTGTTTTACAGGTATAGGTAGCCCTTTCATATTATGATACCCCACTTGGTAGGTATAGATATCTTCCTACTAATGATTTGTTCATGAAGACTTCTTTTTTGTGATGGAACCACAAATTCAAATTTTTCGGATTTTCTACTTTAATTGTGCTATAAGACCTATAACCCACCTGTCAAATTTCATGATTATTGGTCAACGAGAATAACCCTATAGGTTTTATTGACAGACAGACGGACAGACAAACAGACTGATAGATAGATAGACAGACAGACAGACAATAATGTGAATAAGGGTTCCGTTTTCCTTTTGAGGTACGGATCCCTAAAAACGGACACACACGATGCCTATTGTTTTCGGATAAATGAAATGGACCGGACATCGTTAAAAATCAACTAATTAAGAGGAGTTTTCCTAGCGAGCTCCCCAGCGCTCTCCATACAAATCTAGTTTAGTTCTTATTTGGATATATCCACGCCAAAAATCACGTCAATCTATTTCTCCGTTGCGACGTTGGTGAAGAAACCAACAAACAAACACGCGATCGCATACTTATCTAACTCCAATTTAGTCCATTCTCCAAATGACACAACAATATTCAACCTAATATTTTTTTTGAATAATTCGAGGATGACAAAAAATGAAATTCAAAGAAATAATAATAGATTTATATTGTTACGAAGCTGGACTCTCCTAAGCAAACCAAACTTTGTTATTTACAGAAGAACTTCATTGCGATTCCATTTCAAATTACAGAGTCGACTCATAAATATTTGAATAGCAAAATTTGAATATAAATTAGAATCAATTATCATTAACGCCAAAAGCAAAGATCGGACTTAGATAAAACACATAACTAAATCGCGATTTACATCTCGTCCTGCCCACGTATTTTTCACCATTGTATAATGTGGCCAAGTGTGCTTGATTTTGTAGGAAAATTCTGTGAAGTGTTCTACTTTACAGGGTTTCTTTACTCTAGCTAAAGCTAAATCTTGATAGTAGCTGAAGGATTATTATTAAGTATTATTACCTTTATTTCGAACCAGTGATAAAATTACATGATAGATATGTGTCAAATGTATCTAATAAGTCCTAAAGATTACCTACGATGCACCTAACATAAATATATTTTCTTTGCCATTCCAATACTATGTACTGATTTTTCTTTATTTTTATTTATTAAACTTAAACAATATACAGGGCATTTTTAATTACATTCAGTGCCACAAAAACCACAGTCGGTTTTACCGGGCACTGCGTTAACTTATTATACGAGTACATAGTTATATAATAAATCAGATAAAATACTGTACCTACTGATAAAGTTGTTATATGTCTATTTCAATCAAACCCGTGACTTCGTCCGCGTGGACTACACAAATTTCAAGTCCCTATTTTACCCCCTTAGGGGTTTAATTTTCAAAAATCTATCTTAGCGGATGTCGACGTGCCAAACAGCCCGATTCGTCCAGTAATTTGACCTGTGCGTTGACAGATCTGTGAACCAGTAAGGCAGTCAGTTAATCATCTTTCGTTTTTAACCCCCGACCCAAAAAGAGGGGTGTTATAAGTTTGACGTGTGTATCTGTGTATCTGTGTATCTGTGTATCTGTGTATCTGTTTATCTGTCTGTGGCATCGTAGCGCCTAAACGAATGAACCGATTTTAATTTAGTTTTTTTTTGTTTGAAAGGTGGCTTGATCGAGAGTGTTCTTAGCTATAATCTAAAAAAATTGGTTCAGCCGTTTAAGAGTTATCAGCTCTTTTCTACTTTTCTTGTAGAAAAGAAGGTTAGATAACCGTTAGGTTCATAATATTATGTCAATAGACAAATGTCAAGCTGTCAAGATGGACGTTGTCTAAATACATAATTATTTATTTGAAAATGATGTTTTGGAAAACTCAAATATTTTGGATCGTCGGGGGTGTTATAAATTTTTAATTTACACTTGTACATATTATTTAGATGATGCCCGCGACTACGTCCGTATGAATTAAGGTTTTTTAAGAATGCTGTGTGAACTCTTTGATTTTCTGGGTTAAAAGCAGTAAACGCGTTTACTGCTCAACTATCAGTTTGCTTCTGTTATAGCGTCGTTCTTGTCTCGATTTGGATTCAAGTAACCTGGACACCTTACCATTGCGTAGCTGATGCTATCAATAATTGGCATATCTGTAAACCGGTACACGGTAGATCATTTAATTTTCTTAATAATTTTCTATCGGAGGCCGCCTAAGGCGTTCTATGCCGGTCTAGCTCGATATCGTTTTATGCTTTTTCCTTATAGTGTATAATCAATCTTGCTGTACACTGTACAGCTACTAATACTTAGGCCTAAATACAGGATATGAAATAAATACAGATAATATTATATTAATAAGTTTTTATCTCGCTTACTGCCTCTTATTTCTATGTCTTCTCTCGTTATTCTCTGTCCCGTGGCAATTCTGAAAAATCTGGCTATTTGTCTGCTTCATAAGCGGACCTGTTACGCACAACAGACGGAAACGTTTAAGTGCGGAAACCAGTCCAGAAGGAGGAAGAAGCGGACCTATTAGCCAGCTTTTTAAGTCCAAGGATTTGACGGGCTCATCAACGCCCAGCCCAAATCCTTGGACCTAGAAAGCCGTGCAGACGTTCCCTTTATAATAATTTTAGACAAGGAATAAGTCCAGATTTACATAAGCACGTAGCATTATAGCCGTGGAAGATATGAGGACTTAAAAAAATTGTTTGAAACTCCAATGGGGTAAGTGGTAACCCTGCAATCAGCTGATCGTGAAAATGAACTCTGAAATGAAAACTTCTGTGACCTCGAAATACTGAGAACGTTTGTCAAGTAGTAGAAGCAACGAAAGAAGCTATTCAATCCAATTCCCGAGTACTTATTGGCTTTTAGATGTGGCAACCGGGCGAAAGAATTATGCCACTTGTTATTTGAAATTACGTATAGGTAATTACAAACTATATTTGTCATGTTGCAAGATTGTTTTCAACAAACTCGCTGTTTATTGGAATTAAAGTCTAACAATTAAGTGTAAATTAAAAATTTATAACACCCCCGACAGGTGAAGGTTAAGAACTAGAAAAAAGCTGATAACTTTCAAATGGCTGAACCGATTTTCTTGGATTATAGCTAAGAATACTCTCGATCAAGCCACCTTACAAACAAAAAAAAAACTAAATTAAAATCGGTTCATTAGTTTAGGAGCTACGATGCCACAGACAGATACACAGATACACACGTCAAACTTATAACACCCCTCTTTTTGGGTCGGGGGTTAAAAACTAAATAGTAAAAGATCTAGCTTTTAGACTACTACCGCTACTTCCATTACTATTAATTACATGAATCAATTGCTATTCTATTCATGACAGTAGCAATCAATAGGCACGCATGATGCCTGTAATCTGAATCAGTGGCGGTCATGGTGATTTATAGTCCACCCAACGTCCTAACATTCTTAATACTGGCATTCAATGAAATGTTTTTGCAACACCTATACGATTTTGCTCCTAAGGAAAATACGTAGGTACACGATCCGCAGATAGTAAAGAAAAAAAATCCTCTTAAGTATTTACTTGTCTTAAAAGGTAATAGGTTTCATCTGTTATAATTTATAATTTTGGAAGAAATTGAAATTTTGGAAGACTACCTACCTAAAAATCATTAACTGGCTGATCCACTTGGCTTTGCTCGGGTGAAATTTGATATACCTATATTAAATACCTACGTCCTGCATACGTAATTTAGAGATGATTAATGTTAACTTTATGGTAGGTACTCATGAAAACATACGTACATTGTTACATATACTTACTTATTGTTGTTTTGTCAACAATATGAGCAGGTTTTCATTAGTAGGTAGAGGTACCATAAAGTGAACAATAATTCCATAAAGTGAATAACACAAAAATGTTTCTATCTATGTTCGATATAGGTAGACTTTGAAACCATCCAACCGATGTGCCCCAAACCGGTTTCATTAGAAAGGCAATAATGCGAAGATGGTTTTAGACCACTAAAACAATGCATTAGATACATTGTTTTTTAGCGTAGTAGCACACCCCGGGTATCCGCTAGATACATAATATATTATTGTATACGCAACTATTAATGAATAACATTATGTACCAACATTAGGTTCCGAGTGATACGCGATAAATACATTATGCATCACGCTGATGGGATTAACGCGATTTGAATTGCTTATTACGCTGATTGATATTATGTGACTTTATCCTATCATGAATCTGTAATGAATCAATTTCAGCAGAGACTGTCGTGTATGCATGAAATTAACGGATTTCGTTCTTGAAACAAAAACGATCCATATCATCCATACTAGGTTTATTTCTCTAGAAAACAAAGTTCACTTAGATGTCAAACAATCTAAATAAAAAGTATACCTAATATTATAATAATGAATTATATTAGGTATAACAAATAGATTTTCCAGACAATAGACGAAAGAGGTTAGTGTAGCATCAAACTTTCGAACTGTACTTAACTAGTACAAAATATGGCACTAAACGAAAAAAAAATACACTTTTTAATTTAAAAACTAAAAATTACCAATGATAATGACTACTACGTAATCTTGATTACAAAAAACCCAGATCTTGAAGCTCTGATGCCTCTTGCACGTCGTCTTTTGGTATGATCGAACAGAAATCGAATCCCGGACCTTTTTTTTTTACAAAATGTGACCCATTCCACATCGACGCGACGCTGTAGAGCTCATTACGCAACACATACGCTCAGTATTAGTTTATCTATCGGATCTAATCCAGATATAAGTAGATTGACAGCCATTCTGTTGCGAGCTCAAGCCTCAATGTGATCTCATTTGTTCCATTTATCTCTGTAATTGAATTAGAGATATTGGAAACCTGTTCGAGCTAGAAATTTTTCTTGCATGAAGCAGTATAAATGACCGTATTTTTTAATGCATTGTCTTAGAAGCTTGATTTTTTTACAGTTCTAAGGGACCATAGACACGTATTTGATATTAATTTCTTTGATACCATGTTGAGACCTAAAAACGGGGAAATCCTGAGAAAAAATATCGTGACAGATACTTAAAATAGACGAACAACGAAAAGTAGTTATCGTATAATGGCTTCTATTTTCTAGAAAATCCGTCTAAATCCACAAAAATTGGTTTTATTTTGCAGTGCGCACCTAGGTTTACTAACTTAGGTAAGTTTGCAATGATTTTGTTAGTAATGTGAAAGAGAATATTTTATTACCACCAGACTTAGTAATTATAAAAGAGAATATTTTATTACCAACAGAGGCGTAGGTAGGTCTGTAGTCTGCTGTTACATAAAGTTCGTTAAAAAAATCAATGTATATAATCCAACTAATATTGTTCATTAGTATAGGAGCTACGATGCCACAGACTGATACACAGATACACATGTCAAACTTATAACACCGCTCTTTTTGGATCGGGGGTTAAAAAAAAATAGACGAATGGAGAATAGTGATATTATTCCGGACGAAAAAATATGTCGATTTCGTGAAAGTAGGTACCTAAGTATTTTTTCTTGTGAACAAATATAAACATTTTTGTTCTATGTTCTACTTGAAATTAATTTTAGGGCCTGAGTATTTAGAAATTTTTACGACTATTTTGCTGCTAGAACGCCTTATTTTCTAAAATAAAGGTGAAAATAGTCCGCGGGGACACGTGACGGGGTAACAAAAGATCGGGCAGGTTGTCGCCTCGAAATTGGATAGTAATCGATGCGTGAAGCGTTCTACGGTTCTACCTACGGGCGACGTTCCACGAGTTTTGTTTTGTAGGTGTTTTGTTAAAAATAATAAAGGATTATGTTAATTACATATTATCTTTATAATCTATATTTTCTTTAAATACATATTGATACCCGCGCCTTTAAACTCGTGAATTTCAATTTTTTTAATGCCGTGGGAACTCTTTGATTGTTTGGGACTAAAGTAGTCAGTGTCTTTCTCTAGGATGCAAGCTCTGAACCAAATTTCATTAAAATCGGTATAACGGACGAAAAGCTAGTCAGCATTTATAATTTTAGTACGGAGTAACTAGGTATCTAGGTATGGTTAAAAGCTTATGCAAAACCTTTTTGAATATTACTAGTTTCGTACGTATACAACGTAAACGTAAAACTATGCTATGTTTTATTGATAAGTAAGTTTATTATTCCAAGAAAATCTTCACTATAACTTTATGATTCACGACTTTTAGCAATATGGATTACAATATATTTTTAAAAGACAATATTTTCAATACACAAAACTCTGTTTACACCGAAAGTTTAGATTAGATTTAGACTAGATTTATGTAACCTAGATAAATATTATATTTAAAACGCCACAATATCTACCGGAAGATATGGTTTCAATAAACAATTAACGTTGTATTAATTTTATTTTCTAGAATTAATATACTGGATTTGTTACACCGCCTACTAAATTATTTAAAGAATTAATTATTATAACCAAACCATAGTTCACTCTGACCAAATCGTAACAAGTTATTAAAAAATCGTTTTACAGACATTATGCCAAGTACGACTCATTTGATTATGAGTAACGTTTCCTGAATCGGTGTAGAGATCCTCATATTCACGCTTTACTGTAATTCATTTATGCATAGCCAGGGTCTTTTGCAAAAGTCTTGTAAAATCATCGGTAAGTATAATACATACATCTGTTCGTCATCAGTACGTAAAATAAAATATCTCTGTATCGTATTCTTCATTGCTGAGGGTCATAACTGCATTTCTATAAAGTATAATGGTTGGCAATTTCTTGGGATGGTAGACTTCTAGATCCTTCTGCATACGTCTCCGCTAAGAGAGGGAGATTTCTACTCTTAGATATTTACTGTTATTACAGATGTTAACAGGGCTCTCTCCGTCACTCGTTTCTTACAATCGTAGTTCCAATTTCATTTGAATATTAAGCAACCAAAGTCCATAAAATTTTGCAGACATATTCTAGAAACTAATATCTGTGTCTGTGGTGTTTTAGATTTTTCTAAAAATATGTAGTTTAAAAATTACAGGGGCACAAAGATTTGTATGAAAATTTTTAAGACCGCATAACTTTGAAACCGAATATTTTAACAGAAATCTGGAAACCACAGACATAGATATTAGTTTCTAGAATATTTCTGCAAAATTTCATGGACTTTGGTTGCTTAATATTCAAATGAAATTGGAACTACGATTGTATGAAATGAGTGACGGAGAGAGCCCTCTTAGTGACACAATACCCGTACTCAGTACTTGGCCAGTGATGAGTTGATGATGATGATGATGATGAGATAGATGTAATATTGCGGGCGCAACCGTAAAATTGTCAAAACCAAAACAATGAAATCTGCAGCGAAACTAACCCCTATAGGCAATTTGTGAATATCTTCACTTTATAGCCCGTTTACATTACCCAGACTATATAGATTATTATGATCAGAAACACGAAAACGACTATCATAAATAACATACCCGTCAATCGGTACGTTGCTTAACATAAATCGGGTGGGTTTACGACGCTTGCGGTCAATAAAGCCCCAGTTTTAACATTTGACTAATTTTAATTGATCCCGTTTTTATGCTCAATCGGGCCTATATTTTACTAAGGTGAATTTAATGTTTAAAACCAGTGTAATTTACAATACATTCGTGTTTGAATAATTAAGAACCAGGACTCTTGCTTTGCGTTTAATAAATCCGTTAAATTGATTTTTTGTTTTGAATAGACATTTAGTTTAGCAAAACATTTGGAGCCACCGTGATAACTATTCCGTCATTAGCTACTCATGGATGGACTCACCTATTTTATTAACCCCCGACCCAAAAAAAAGGGTGTTATGAGTTTGACGTGTGTATCGGTGTATTTGTGTATCGTATGGCAACATTCATATTTTGTACCATATACCTACTGAGAAACTAACAAAAAGGATACGCTATTCCTATTTATAGAGGTAAGTACAACTAGAATGTACAAAAGTTATACGCATATGGTTTTATTGCTGGTAACAAATCGGATGACTACTAAGCTTGTGGTCATTAATGGCCGATAACATTGACTAAATTTAATTGACCCGTTTTTACGCTCAATCGAGTCTATATTGAACGTGTACCTATTTATTGCTTAAAACTGGCGTAATTTACAATACAACGAGGCTTCGATGGGCCATAAATAAACAAGGCTTAATATAAAGCTACTTGGCAATTGTTTGATTTTGCTTCATTTGACGCTTGCTTGTGATTCTACCTAGCTATTAGTAATTTTTGGAGTTAGTGACAGAAAACAATTTTATTATATTTAAGCATTTATTAAGAGGAGTAGTCGGGTTTTGGTTTTGAACTTTATCTTTTTACACATAACTAGATCATGCCCGTGATGTCGTCTGCGTGTATTTAGGTTTTTTAACCCCCGACCCAAAAAGAGGGGTGTTATAAGTTTAACGTGTGTGATGTGTATCTGTGTATCTGTCTGTGGCATCGTAGCTCCTAAACTAATGGACCGATTTTAATTTAGTTTTTTTGTTTGAAAGGTGGCTTGATTGAGAGTGTTCTTAGCTATAATCCAAGAAAATCGGTTCAGCCGTTTGAAAGTTATCAGCTCTTTTCTAGTTACTGTAACCTTCACTTGTCGGGGGTGTTATAAATTTCTAATTTACACTTGTGTTTTTAAATATTAGGTATGCGTTGTTCCTAATATTGCGTACCTACATGATATAGCAGGATACTTTCACGGTTCCCAACACGTCAGGTTGGCCGAGTGGTCTAAGGCGCCAGATTTAAGCTCTGGTTCCCGAGAGGGAGCGTGGGTTCGAACCCCACACCTGACAAAATTGGAATCTGAAAGTTTTTTTGCTATTTTTATTAATCTACTGGCTTTTGCCCGTGACTTCGTCCGCGTGCTAATAATAATTTATGCTCTATATCATTTGGGGATAAATGGAAAGTGTAGCTTTCTACTACTGAAAGAGTTTTTAGAATCGGATCATGCATTGTTTCAAAGATTACCTCGTACATCCGAACGTACAAACTTTACCTCTTAATAATATTGGTGTTGCTAATAATAACCGCCATAAATATGTATTAAAAATGCAAAAGTGTGTGTCTGTCTGCTAGCTTTCTTATCGCGGCTTAACCGTTTAACCGATTTTAATGAGGTTTGGTACAGAGGTAGCATGCATTCCGGGAATGGATACACCTAAGCTTCTTTTTGCCCCAGAAAATCAAAGGGATCCCATGAGATTCTTAAATAACTTAATTCCACGTGGACGAACTAGCGGGCACTATCTACCTACTTGGTAGCTACAGAGATTTCTTGCATACCGGGGGTGACAGACATCCCTTGAAGTTTTTAAAAACCTTAATCCACGAAGTTGCTGGCATCATCTAGTAAACCTATAAATGCATTCAATAACTAACCTACATCGCACCGTTTTTATAACCTTCGACAAATTTGAATGCGAGCTCAATCTGTTTTAGCCATTCTTGTAGTACGCATCGCTATTGATAGGTACCTTTCTATTGTGTTTTTACCCGACTACGGCAAAGCCGAAAGGAAGGGTTATGATTTTAGCAGTTTATGTATGTATGTATGTGTGTATGTTTGCACTTGAAAGGTTTTTTATTCAGATATTTTTATATATTTTCTTAGGTCTTTCAATTTAAAACTCTCATAAAACTAAATCAAACATTCGTAGTTTTAATAACATATAAGATTGGTTTGTAGCGGTGACAATTCAATTTCTCATTGGGTTTGACTATTTGTATAGACAATAATGGCTCTTGCGGTTACTGTTTTATTAGTAGTCGTTTGTGTGTATAAGTTTGCCGTATAAATTAAATTTACTCAGCGACAAAATAGGTAATAATCGTCAGTGGTATCGGAAAATAAGCATTTTCATTAAAATCTAAATTCAATCTGAAAGATTCTTTTATGGATTTCAGTTTTATTTAGTTAGGTACCTACTGTGGTTAATTCTGTTGTACTCAATTTCTAAACTTAACTAAAATGACAGTTAAAAATCTAGTGCTATTCATTCCCGCAAGAAACTCGCGAAAGGGATAGGAATATGTCGTTTTAGTTTTAACAGCTCGTTCACACAGGCTGCGTAAGCGTGGCGTTGCGTCCCGTGAACGTTCACGTAGACGTAATGCGTGCAGTTGCGTCTATGGGTTCACGCGCGTCACTACGCACGTGTCACGTGTACGTGCTGCATACGCAATTAGTGTGAATTGGCCTTTAGAGTTCCGTGGCCGAAGCATGCCTACTGGACCCTATTAGTAACGCTCCGCTGTCCACCCGCCGTCCGTCTGTCTGTCAGTGGGCTGCATCTTGTAAACCGTAATACGTAGAAAGTTGAAAAATTTGAAAAGATGAAAAAGTTATTCCTGTCATTTAGTTAATCCTGAACTTACGTGAACTGAGTCGCAGACATCATAATATATAATAATTAATAATAATTGTATGATTAAATTAGACCTCAGTTTACGTAGTTCCATGTCAGAATTCCATTGCCTACAAATTAACTCCTGAAGAATTATACTTTGCCTGGCACTGACAATTCAATCTCTGCATTGCGATAGAATATTAATTGCTATATGAACAATATAATTAATTCTCTTGCGGTTACTGTTTTCGAAATAGAATTGTTTCATTTGATTTGGTTCCTGTTTTGGTCATCACCAATGTGGTTAAAAGCTAAAGCGGTAAAGTAAACTAAAATGACAAAACTAAATGTGTTGCTACCCCTTTTTTAATGCTCCCTAAGGTAAATATTGGCACTAAGATTGGGAGTTGGGACCTGCCAATTTAGTTTAGTTAAGAGATTCTGTACAATAGAATTAACCACATTACTTGCTTTAATCATTCTTAAGAAGTTTTGTAAGTCAATGCGCACTTGATCAAGAGATAAATGATGAAAATATTGAATTTTTTTAATTTTTATCTATATGCCACTCGATTTGTCTTAATTTTTACTTTCTACTGACAGTCCCAAGCCTTTCGAAGTCACATCATTCATCAAACATTAACAGGGCTCTCTCCGTCACTCGTTTCATACAATCATAGTTCCAATTTCATTTGAATATTAAGCAACCAAAGTCCATGAAATTTTGCAGACATATTCTAGAAACTAATATCTGTGTCTGTGGTGTTTTAGATTTTTCTAAAAATATGTAGTTTTAAAATTACAGGGGCTCAAAGATTTGTATGAAAATTTTTAAGACCGCGTAACTTTGAAACCGAATATTTTAACAGAAATCTGGAAAACTACAGACATAAATATTAGTTTCTAGAATATGTCTGCAAAATTTCATGAACTTTGGTTGCTTAATATTCAAATGAAATTGGAACTACGATTGTATGAAACGAGTGACGGAGAGAGCCCTCTTAATGAATTTGCCTGATTCGTATCATGCGGATTCGATAAAGGACCTTGTTAAAATACATGTTACTTGTTTTCGATCAATTAATATCATCTCAAAAATTTAAAAGGTAATTTATTGTATCATTACAACATTTCATATCTTGAAACATGACGGCCAGAGGGACAATTTTAATGAGTTTTACTTCATACAATGTTAATATATTGTTCAACAGAGAGGTGTCTCATGCTAGAGGCGCTAATGTCTCACAAAACGGTCTCGACAAAGCTAGACCTATCGTGTTCTCAACCGACTTCCAAAAAGGAGGAGGTTCTTGATTGCTTTTTTTTCATAGCAAACTGTCATTGTACTCGCTTTTGCTTACTCTATTGCTGATATCACTATATTTATTACATATTCTAATTATTATCGACCGAGCAAAGTGAGGTCTCCAAATCTATACTTGGGTGAATTTGCGTTTATCCGTACGCCCGTCTTAACAAATAATAATTGTCTTTTTACGTGGCACTAACACTGAGTGTTGTGGTAATTTTTGACCGTAAGCGAGGTATAAAATAAGCGGCTTGAATTCACAGCCCACAGGCTTAGTTTGAAGCGAGATTCTTAAAGATTTTTTAATAGCAAAATTACATTAGCGGCGGTATTTGAATATCTTATGATTTTAAAATTTATTTATCCTTTAAATACGCTGTATTTAAAGTAAAGTACAAGTAAAAAAGGTTGATAAAATTATATTATTATGACATATTTATCAGTTCCATTAGGTCTTTTTATAATTAGGTGGGAGCGGTTTTTCGATACCTCTTGAATCATGACTCTATGGTATTTTACTCAATGGTACAACGATGTATTGTATTTTTTCATCGCTTTATTAAATTAAAATTATTATATTTTTATACAATAATAATATATAAAAAGTGGTTGAAAATATCCTGACATCTGGGACCGATATAAATTTGATACCTACACGAGAACAATGGTTAATTAATTCTGTTGTCCTCATTGAAGGAATAATGTGCTATAATAAGCCACAATAATGCGCATTCTTCTATAGGGCTGTCATAACCAGTCAAGAGTTACAAGATATAACAACCCTCTTGGATACAAAATAAAAAACAGGTTCTTTTAATGAATGTGAGGAGATACAATACTATAGACTCTGGCCTCGAAACGCTAGACATTTCTAACATTGCAACAGATTAACCCAACTATCATCGGAGTTATTGATAGATGATAAAAAATAAAAATGTCTTCTTTCAGTGTAAAGCATTCTTTTAAAATTTAAAAATAAATGTAGAACAAAAGTAAAGGTATAAAATAGTGCTGCAAAAATTTTTCCAAGCATGTGGTCCGGTCCATATTATACTTCCACCCAAATCAACGAAAACTATGACACGGAAACACCACAGTTCACGACAGTTAGGGAACTTCTAGCAAAACGTCGGAGCTTCGACGTCACTGGCAAGCGTCAAATGATATGTATTACATTTTGTGTATTAACGTAGGTAGCACTATGGTAGCCCTATTTTTTAACCCCCGACCCAAAAAGAGGGGTGTTATAAGTTTGACGTGTGTATCTGTGTATCTGTCTATGGCATCTTAGCTCCTAAACTAATAAGCCGATTCTAATTTTTTTTTTTTTGTTTGAAAGGTGGCTTGATCGAGAGTGTTCTTTCTTAGCTAGGTATAATCCAAGAAAATCGATTCAGCCGTTTGAAAGTTACTCTTTTCTAGATATTACTGTAACCTTTACTTGTCGAGGGTGTAATAAATTTTTAATTTACTCTTGTTATGATTTCACGTCGCCATAGCCTTACATTTGACGTATCGTGGAGTCAGGATCAAACCGTTCCCTGACTCTAGTTCAGTCTGGTAATACTGACACAGTTTACGTTCAGAATAAAAACAAAAATGTTATAAAAATGACATATTATAAATATTATTAAAATTCCTAAAGCAATACCATTCGTAATAAGAGCGTTTCATAAATAAAGTGTATCAACTTTAAAAATAACAGATGCTACTAATCCGAGCAGTGCAATTGAATGATATGACAAATTCAAAGAGTCATATTTTATGCATACGGCGTGATCCAACGAGTCAATGGACATACGAGTACCATTTCTGATCTACATGAGACTATTTCTCTGAATGTGGCATTTTATTTTACGACCCTTAGATATATTATGTAGGTATATTATTCTTGTTACCGAACTTGTGCAGCGAATTTCAATAATCATTATTTGGGCAGATGCTTTTGTTATGGAGTGGAGACCGCGTACCAGTGTAGGACGACCTCCAGCCTCCAAGCCCGCTGCTGGACCGATAACCTGAAGAAGGTGGCGGAGAGGGTGGATGAGGAAGGTGAAAAAGGTGGTTGGTGGCGCGCTCTTGGAAAGGCCTATGTCCAGCAGTGGATGCATATAGGTTGATGGAGTGGAATGAAAAAAATTTATTATTCTCCCGGGAGTGATTAAATAATCTTTATTATATTCTGTCATTTAATTTGCAAATCCCATTCAAATAATATTTTTTTTAAAATGTTTTAAAAGTCAAATAACAGAAACAACAAAACAAAAACAGAACAAATCAAACAATATAATCTTTCATTCAAAATTCAAAATATTCTTATTCAATTAAACTTTTACAAGTACCTTTGAATCTTCAAGTGCATCTACCACTGGTTCGGAATGCCTTTCCTACCGAGAAGATTGAGTAGTTAGACATACAAACTTTCAAATATATATAATATGGTAGTACGAATTTAATGTAGATTAAATTTACCAAAAATATACTAACATGTTCTTACAGATTAGTAAAACTTTCATCTTAAATTACCAAAGACTGCAAGACACAAAGTTAACATGCAAATACGAGATAAGCCAGCGAACAGCAAACCCCGCTATCGAAGTTTCTTAGTGAAGATATTTGACTTTCAATTGCCTTTGATATAGATTTTCTAATCTCTGATTGTAAAAGGCGAAAGCAAACTTTAGGTTTCGTTGTAAAAGAGGAAAGTTCTAAAATTGTTTTTGTGTTTGAATTCTTATTAGATTGGATGGACCTTTATATTTAAATAGTGATTCAATTAGTAATTTTTTGTGACCAACTTTGTGTCTATGTTACCAAAATATAAGTACTTAAATAATAAATAAAAGAACCTAAGCTTGAAACAGAAATATAATTTACGGTGCCTAAAAGCTTTGTTATCAATTTCATAGAAATTAATTCGTAGAAGTCAAACATGATATAAAAAATCTGTGAAGTTAAAATTCAACTTATACAAGGGTTCTGTATATTTTTTTTTTTCATAAGAACCAGTTATAATAAGCCAGTATATTTATATTTTAGACTATATTAATACCACATACCGTAGTGAAATAACGTGTGTGTTGTGTGTATATTTGAATTCATTAAAGTTTGTTAGTAATGCGCTTGTAGTTATTTACTGTAGACTGCTTTGTGGCAAGTTTGTGGTACGGGAGTGAAGCAAATCCGATATTAGTTCTATCACACGATTTGATTTACATATTAGAGGTATTATTAAAAAAAAAAAACTTTTTCTTTTTTAAAGCTGTTCAATTTTTTTTTCATAACTATAATCTTTCTGCCACATCGCGTAAGCACCTTAATTTAAATCATTAAATGATATACCTATGAATGGCGAGGTAGCATGAACAATATAATTATATCTACACATAAATGGTTTGCTAAAGATTTTTGAACGGATCCATAAAAACGTTGATCCACGTCTAAACGGATGATTCAAAATAAGATAATAATTTTTATTTATCACCGAACAGAAGTTGCACGAACCGTCAATATACGAAATAGAGTTGCAGATACGATTGAAATATGATATTTCTTTACCGCAGCGGTTCCTATGAGTCACTTATCAAAATCATCATTTATCATTGACTATCGCGATCGACGCTTCTGAGCGTCGGCTCGAGAAGTCAATCTTGTTGTATAAATTGAAATATTTCTTTGCTGTGCATGAAGTGAAAATGGGGACGATGAACTCTTTACAAATAGCCGATATGAGTTTTATTTGACGTTCGTTACCGTTTGGTTTGTTTTGTTTGAATCATCATCATGATCAATCCATCGCCGGCTCCCTATGTCATCATCATCATCAGCCTGTGGACGTCCACTGTTGGACATAGGCCTTCCCTAACGAGCGCTACCACACCCGGTCCTCAGCCTTCCTCATCCAGCCACTTCTCGCCAGCCGCTTCATATATAATTTTTTTTAAATTAAAAATGATTAATTGGAAAAATGATTACTTCATTAGAAAATATATTAATTGCCCCTTTTTGTGTCACATAAGTAGGTATATTACTTAGTATGAGAGGAGAATATTGATTACGTACGTATCCATTACGTACGATTGGTAGTGTTTAATTTTATCAAATTAGCTGTTTAAAATAGATATTGTTGTGCCTTACAAAAACAATGTTCGTCATCAAGCTCAATAAAAAGCTAAATAAAAATAAATTTAAAAAGTATAAATTCCATGTAAAACTCTATCACTATCAGTGATATATTTTCGCAAGTAATTCCTATTCCATATAACAATAGAAAATTCACTGCAGCAGTCCATTGTTCGCAATAAGGAATCAAAGAATATCAAAAGATTATAATTTGGCTTCATTCGAGAGCAATAAGTGGCAATAAAGACCCGCTCACGTAGGGTTAAGACGACGAAAGGCACGTATTTTTCGCATTATCGGCTAAAATTATTATAAAAGGTACAGACGTGTGGCTGCCAGTAATTCTGCAGAAACACTTATTGTGAAGTAGCACGTTCAAGCATTGTAGGAATAGAGAAGTTTCAAACAAAGTTGGTTCTATATTGAATTAAAATGTAAACTATAGAAAGTGGTGCTCATGTTGATTAATTAGTACCTATTTTAATAAGTAAATGAATATATATTTATATTGGTCTAAAGGTCACCCACCACACCTATTCACCTTTGGGTGAACCGTGCACACGAACGATCGAACGCTTTGACTTGTACAACATACACGCAAATTATAAAAGCTCGTTCACATAGGCTGCGTAAGCGTAGACGTAGCTCGTACCATTGCGTTATAATGTATGGAACTGTATGAAACATGACACACCGCTTGCGTAAAGCGTGGACGTATGCGTAACCCGGTGTGTTAGGGGATTACGCGCGTCACTACGCACGTGTCACGTGTACGTGCTTGGTGTGAATTGGCCTTAATGCACGTTGTGTGCACGGTTCGACGTGGTTCGACTGCTTGCTCAGGCAAGGATTTAAAATTCGAATTTTCGTTCAAGACGGAAATTAGTGATAATCAACTACAACGTTTTGACGTGTCTATGGTTTATTTTAGCTCTACAAAAGTATTCGAAGCAGTTTTATGAAACTATAATACTGATCTCTAACGATATCGCCCACAGTACTACAGTTTTGAATTGTAATGGTCTTATTTTACATACGTTATTACTCGTCAATTAATATTCAAGACAAAAGTCTTATTTAGGATTCCGTACCCAAGGGATGGACCCTATTACGTCTAAGCCTCCGCTATCCCTCCATCTGTCCGTACGACTGTCTGTCAGTGGGCTGTGGGCATCTCATGAACCATAATAGCTAGACAGTTGAATTTTTCACAGAATGTCTATTTCTATTGCCACTATAACAAAAAAATAAAAAACCAAGATTGCAAATTTCAAAATGGCCAACATGCAAATAAAAATTACATAGACACTATCTCGTACGATGGTACGGAACCCTTTGTGTGGGTTTCCGACTTGTACTTGACTGTTTTTTTTTACATCGATGCGACAAGATCGAATTAACATTTAATGTTCTCTTTTGAACATTAAGGAACGATGATGTAGACACGTCTAAAACTTGTAGGTCATCGTAGAACAATGAGTGTATCGAATGTAATGATTTTTTTTTATTCGTCACGATTTTTTTTTAATTTAAACATGCCTTTTTTTTTTTTTTATACACAGGAAATGCCTAACGCATACCCTTCCGTCAGGGGAAACGGAGGGGTTATGTGGGGCTTGCACCCACTAAAACCTGTGTTTGTTCCTCAACGGACTGGCGGTTGCGCGGGTATTTAAACATGCCTATCAAATAGGTAGGTATATCACAGCACGTTGATACATTAAAAACTAAAGTCCGTTTTTTCTTATTTTGCTCAAAAGATTAACAAATCGGAAAAATACTTAAGCGACGCAATTGGCGTGTCGCTTTAGATCTTCTAGAGTTAGTTTTTCACTCGTATCATGATTTCATAGTTATAGTGCGCCTCTTACACATTTCTGTGAGAAGTTACTTTTTTACCTTTTAAGTAAACTAAGGAAAACTAAAGTAGGTATAGAAAAGATATACTAAATATGTTTTTAAAAACAGGAGTAGCACAAATGCAACGTTTGCTATCAATAGGAACGCTGTCAAACACAAGATTTACTGAGTGAAGTGTAACGATATCACAGCAATTCAATGAGACAATATTGTGAAAAGCCGTGTATCTACTCTCTTCTAGAGCATTTTAAAGATAATACCTATGTATTTAATGACAATAAAGTGTAACACAACATAAAAATGTAAAACTTAGAAACGTAAATAAATTCTCGCTTCAGCTCGAGTTAATATTTATGACCACACAAAACAAAACTAACTCGCATTAGTATTCGATCGCGCTTTAAATTTCAGATTCGCTTTAAACCGCTTTATCAAAAGCAATATCGGGTATGTATTAAACATTAGATACCTACCAACTTTTAAATACGATCGAGGACGAACATTTTACTTTAAAACTTCGGGAGATTCGGAAGATGGGGGATTCTCGAAATTTTTGTGACTAATAAGTGTCGCCGCCCGTCCTGCATACTAAGGAGATACCCGTGCATACCGAGTGGCACCCGAAGTGAATATAAAACGGCCCGTATCTATCCTGAAATCTTCTTCAGACTTTTTTAGGACATAAAAACGTAATTTTATTTCTAATGGCATGCCGCTGTGGAGTACCTTGTACAATTATTTTAACGTCAAGTTTATTCAAAGTGTAGCATTTAAAATGCCATTAGTCTTATAAATGGCGGCGAGATTGCTAAATAGGATGAGCGCTCGACTTAGACCAGAAGGAATTTGATTCGATCCGAGATCGGGCAAAGCACGTTTGACCTTTTGATAAAGGCAATTACAGAAAAGCCTTTGGCCAACAAGGGCTGTAACGGGCTTTGTACAGCTGTCTTTTATAAACTCAAACGTAATCTCTGGGTTCCATCATATCGGGCTTATGCGCTAATTCCGTACCTAAATTACCCGCTTCTACGAAGAGACAATTTGATTTTTAAACAAAAAAACAGACGGTCTATAGTAATTTGGCCTTATCATTTGCGCTGATTACACGTTGGCTCCGACGGAAGGCGATGCTATTAAATTGTCATTAAAGTCACCTCAGTGTCATCTGAAGTTTCCATTTTAGAGGGACAAGTTTTTTGCTATAGTTTTAGCTCGTGACACTGACCTTTATTAATACACGCTAGACTTGCGATTGCCTTCATGCGCTTTGCGATGAGACATCTATCAAGATAGTGTCAACGCGAAGACCATTTGACACAAAGTGATAATTTTAATTCCCGATAGGTACCTACGCTCGGTGGGAGCTTCGAATCGGTACGAAAATAACTGTCATCAATTTTGTATGACACACATCTTCCAGCGTACTTGTGTATATCCATATCAGTGGCTCACGGTAATTCGAATTCTACTGCAACGGATCTGATATCATATCTGAAGGTATCTTTATGACTACGGAATACAGACCAAAATCGTTTGTTTTCTTGAATAAAAAATGTGGGAATGCGTTAATGACACATGATGTAATTTGATGTAAATTGACCGCCGCCTGACGGGAGCGAGCACGCAACATGTCAACTATGAAATTGTTACCCGTAGCTCTCAGGTCTGACTCTCGTAGTTTAATTTTGAAATGATTGATGACTGATGATTGTGATACAAGTAGGTACCTATTTTATAAGGATAATGTACCTTGTGAGACAGTGCTATTTGCTTAGCTGCAGCAAAGATAGACCACATTATTTTCTTTCGTAGAAAAAGATAGGTATAACTTTGTGACTTAGGCTTGTTTCAGCAAGGATTTCTCAACGGTTAGGAAACCAATGCTAATCACTACCACACTACGTTGGTTTTTTGGTATGATAGCTTGTCCTTCAATCAAGCTGCAACGGAGCAACGGATTGTCGTGATTTTTTGCATTGATATAGTTGATGATCTGGAAAGTGATAAAGCCTACTTTTTATCTCGGTAAATCAAAGAGTTCCCACGGAATTTTAAAAACTAAATCCACGCGAACGAAGTTGATGACCAGCTGGTACATACTTACTAATAATTTTCTAAAAAGACTTGAAACTATTGAATTTTAATTTAATCTCGTATCAGATAGCTATTTTGGCTGATTTTATAATAAGTCTCGAGATAAAATTGGCTGATAGCCTTATGGAGCAATGGCGGAGGAAAAATTATTGATGCCTGTCACGGTAATTCTGAAGGCAGGTCAAAGAAATTATCCGACCAGCCCTTTCTTGCGTAATGGCCGATGTGACCGAGATATCTTAATAAGGGGGTACTGATCAAACTTTTCGAGGAAGCCTCAGACTTTGCATAATTGTTAAGTCATAGCATCTTCCCAACATTTTTTCTTATGTTGGCAATTTCATTATTATCATTATTAAGCCCGACTCGCACTTGAGCAATTTTCGAAATAACCATTAAGTATTGTATCTGTTGTTAACTTATTTGAAAGTAAGTAGTTAGTTAGATATTAGATACTAGATACATAAAAAAATTAACGCACAGTTTCATATTATATTTACCTACCTAAGAGAAAACAGAAAACACAGAGAAACCAGTTAGGTCCAGGAACTAAATTTAAACACAAATCTAAATGATAAATAACTTGGTCTTTATCATTCTATAACTGTTTTAGAATTTAGTGGAAAACTTGAATTTAATCTAGCATACCTAAGTCTACAATATTTTCTGTGACAGATTTATTTTCCGTTAAAAACTGGTTGGACGATAATTGTATGCATTCAGGAATCTGTAGGCTTAGTGAGTTCATAAATTTCGAATATGGACACATTATACCGTCAAAGTAATGCGTATCTAAATTATTGGCTTGTTTTAGGGATCCATTTCAGCCATACGTCTACAACAAGCTCAGCCCGGAGTAAAAAATAAACAAACAAACTATTCTTAAAGGACGTTATTGTGTTTCGATGCTCTAAATATACAAACGTTGACGAGATGTGCAAACTCATACCAAGGGAACAGGACCTGCTTGTACAATAAGAGCAAACTTTATCTAGTGCTTTTCAAATTGTAGAAAACCTCTTTGTGCTCGTAGAAATATACTAAATAAGAATTATTTATACATTCGGACACTCGAGGTATACATTTGTAGCATACGAATAAATTAAAAAAGGCCTTTTGTATACAAAGTTCCATTCCGTTAAAAGATGCTATTGTATTCCGAAGTAGTCCCGAAGTAATTTGAATTTTGGAATTTCAATCGGTCCGCCCCTACCGTATCTACGAGCTACGCGTACAAAAATTCAATTTTAGCTAATTTTTAGGGTTCCCTACCTCAAAAGGAAAAAAGGAACCCTTATAGGATCACTTTGTCTGTCTTTCCGTCTGTCCATCTGTCTGACCTGTCTGTCAAGAAAACCTATAGAGTACTTCCTGTTGACTAGAATCATGAAATAGGTAGGTCTTATATCAATAGTAAGGGAAAAATCCGAAAACCGTGAATCTGTAGTTATATCACAAAAAAATCGTGGTCACAAAAAAATAAATTTTCCTACTTTATCACATAAGTATAGATGGTGCAGTCTGTCATTAACTTGCAGTGTTCTACATAAAAGTATATCTTGCACAATGATACGGAACCTTACGTGAGTGACTCCGACTCGCACTTCACCGGTTTTCAATACAATATTTCGGTGTAAGCTTCGTGGTTAAGACGTCGAACTTCAATTCGGGGGTGTCCAAGATTCAATTTCGGTATTATGTGTACCAATGTAATAAGAAAAGGACAGACAACCTAGTTTAGTTTAGAACTGTCGAACTTCGTGACTTTAGGTGCCAGTCGTGAGCCTATTGTTTAAATTTGTAAATTTGTATCTAATTTTCCGTCCTTTCTTAACAATATTAAAAAGAAAAAGATGCAGACACTCTAAATTTAGTTCAGAGAAAAACACGAGAATCGATACCAGTAACTTTGTTATTAAAGTTATTTTAAACACTGTCATAGTAATGAAAAGTTATTGCAAAACGTAATGTTCCCGGAAAATCATTACCTGCTGACAACATCCATAAAGTTGGTTATACTGTTTATTTTGCCATAATAAATATTATAGAGAGGCTGTATATTTTTGATCGCATGATTGATAGCCTTAGATTTACGCCCCTTCAACTTTCTTGCCAGGTTTTATGGTGCCGGTGTAACACCGTTAGTCAATTTAATGATGACATGACATTTTTAAGTTTTTCTCGGCTATAAAAATATAGGTATAGCCAAAACAAATAAATCGCACCCACCAGACCAAATGTTTTTCAACAAAACGAACGCTTTTTTCAGATACTATAACAACCTTTTTTTAATAACTAGGTAGGTACAAAAAATATTATTAGGGGCGAAAAAAAGAAAAGGGAGGGGGGTGCACTAAGAAAGAATTTTTAGAAATCCCATCGGGATCTTTAATATTCAAGATAAGATCCAGGTGGATAAAGTCGCGAGAATAAGCTAGTGTTTAATATTATAAGTATTATTTACTACACCAGCTTTATACAAAAGCTGAAGTTCGATTCTAGGTTAGGTGAAAAACTCGTTGAGTGACACTATTTAATTAATCCTGAAAGAAAACAAAGCATTGCAACAAGAAGAGAAAATAGTTAGGTACCTAACAGCAATAAGAAAATGACTGCTTTCGTAAACAAAAGTCTTTTCTAGAAAAATGTTCAATGCAAAGAATCCATTGTTGATTATTTCACAATTCCCCATATTTTTGCTCGGGGCACAGGCAACTGATTAAAATCTTTTAATCTCGGAGTATTATGATCAGTAAATAGTTTTTAGTTTTATTTTAGAGACAGGTTTTTATCTGTATTTTAGATCTCTAAAAATGGCATGGTTTTGAAAGTATTTTTCGACTTGGATTTTTTTTTAGTGTGACTTTACACTTTAATCAGCAGTCATGCATATTAAAAAGCTTCATTTCGAAATTGATCTTTTTTTTTCTGTTGTTTTAGCTGCAATCAGTCGACAGACTATAAGCAGGTTAGTTCTGTTGACGGTGACTTTACCAGACTGGAGGGCCACTGCCCTCAAGTCTGTATAGTATCGAGCACATTTGCCCGCTTCAGTCGCTTTAGTTTTTTAGCAGTTAATAGGCTGTTTGCCAGTAAATTGGGGTGTCTTTGTAGTCGCTCCTGATGTTTGTCATTATATTGATTGATTTCTTCGATCACAGTTGGCATCTCCAGATATTGGTGTATTTCCGCGTTGCGAGCAAACCACGGAGCGTTGGCAATGTTCCTGAGCATACTGTTCTGGGCTCGTTGTATGACCTGTAGGTGTTTGATTTGCACGCCGTGCCCCAGATCTGAATACCATACAACCAAATGGGTTTTAGTTAAAATTTTGTTGTTCAGGGATAACGAAGACTGTCTTCCCAAGAGCCAGAGTAGGTTTCTAAAGCGATTGTTAAGCTCATCGCGCTTGTGCTTGATATGAACCTTCCAAGTGAGACGTCGGTCCATGTGGAAACCTATTCTCTATACTTTACCAATACCATTATACTAAAACTTTTTCTTACATGCAAATCGTATGACTTCTTGTAAAAACTTTATAAGTGACATATTTGCATGACATTATCAAGACTACGCGATCCAAACTCCCGTTGCATAATAACTGCAATAAAGCATTTTTACAAGTGTGGTTTACGGTACGCTTACGATACCCACACGACATAATATCGGGATAAAAAACTAATACATAAAAATAATTTCGCTTAGTCTGTTAAATAAATCAAACATAAAGTTCAGCCTTATTTAATGACAGGTACATACCAACCGCATAAAGCTTAACCTGATATTACATGCTTTCATTAATTAGATTACTTTCTATAGTAGCATGTAACAGTTATTATTAGCTTAGGATTACTCAGCTCACAAATAATAATAATCGATCAATTACAGATAGGTATCTTTTTAAAAGTACAACTTGTTTAGTTCTCGTGTCAATCTAATTCATTACGGTCACACGGGTCAAGATACCCGTCCCGTATATTTTTTAAACGTCGTCGCGGCAATATCGGATATTATAAACAGCTCATTTCAAAGCTCCCTTAGCGTAATAACAGCAATTCGGTGACGAACGCTCCTGCAAACAAGGTAGCTGAATGGGCTCACTCAATATTGTTATTATGGGCCTGCGCTGTTATTTTTATTTATTTATGTTTATAACATTCGTCAAAAAATACATATTGCACAAATTGCCCA
Source organism: Maniola jurtina (assembly GCF_905333055.1). Taxonomy (NCBI): domain Eukaryota; kingdom Metazoa; phylum Arthropoda; class Insecta; order Lepidoptera; family Nymphalidae; genus Maniola; species Maniola jurtina. The sequence continues at coordinate 6,192,465 of NC_060044.1, forward strand.
TCCGTCTTGAGCTAGCTAGAATCCTAATCCTAATCCTAATCCTAATACATCCTCTAATATTATAAATGCGAAAGTGTGTCTGTCTGTCTGTCTCCTACCTTTTCACGGCCCAACAGTTTAGGCGATTCTGACGAAATTTGGTACAGGGTCAGCTTATATCCCGGGGACAGACATAGGCCCGGAAAATCAAAGAGTTCCCACGGGATTCCTACAAACCCATCAGCTTAACCGATTTGTATGAAATTTGGTACCTAGGTAGCTTATCTCCCTGTAATTGACATAGGCAACTTTTTATTCCGGAAAATCAAACAACTCCCACGGGATCTTTAAAAACATAAATCCACGCGGACGAAGTCGCGGGCATTCTAGTTCATAATAAAAATTACGACACATTTTTTAATTCAAACCTTCCTCCGTCGTCGTCATTTCAACTGATTGAAGTCCACTGCCGGACTCTTGTAGGGATTTCTTGTGCTTTACTTATAGTAATAGCTTGTGCTTATAATATTCAGACCTGAATAGAAGCTTTGCATTATTTCTTTTACTTTATAATGCCAAGCCCTGATATTGGCTAGTTGTATCAATTTTAAAAACATATTTCCGAATCAAATCTTATAAAACTTTATATCCTGTTGCTTTAACACCTACTAGCTGACGCCCGCGACTTCGTCCGCGTGGATGTAGGTTTTTAAAAATTCCCGTGGGAATTCTTTGATTTTCCGGGATAAAAAGTAGCCTATGTGCTAATCCAGGGTATAATCTATCTCCATTCTAAATTTCAGCCCAATCCGTCCAGTAGTTTTTGCGTGAAGGAGTAACAAACATACACACACACACATACAAACTTTCTCCTTTGTAATATTAGTGTGATTTAATACAATGGGTTACCTTATAAAAGCGATCTTGATTCAAAACAGAATCAATCTCATTACAATAACAATCTTTTATTGCGGATATAACAACTAGAACAAGACAATAAAATCTAATGTTTCCACTAAATCAATATTTGGACGGACGGAAAGCGCGTAGTCATGGAATTCAGAATAGACATAGAAGTGGTAGAGACTAGAAACGCACGAGTCAGTCACCGCACAAAAGCCTCCTGAAACTTATGTTGGTAAACAGTATGTAATCTGTGTCTACTGAAAAAAGGACATAATTGAATAGTGTTACAATTCAATTTACGTTGCTTTAGTTTAGATGCTAGAGATAGGTTTTTGAATTAATTTTACGCACCCTGTATGAGCTAATGATGTAAGTCGCTAAAAAGCGGCGACACACTGTCTTGGTATTAACAACAGTATTGTAGACTAGCCGATGCCCGCGACTTCGCCCGCGTGGATTTAGATTTTTTGAAATCCCGTAGGAACTCTTTGATTTTCCGGGATAAAAAGTAGCCTATGTGCTAATCCAGGATATTATCTATCTCCATTCTAAATTTCAGCCAAATCCGTCCAGTAGTTTTTGCGTGAAGGAGTAACAAACATACACACACACACACACACACACACACACACACACACACATACACACACACACACATACAAACCTTCGCCTTTATAATATTAGTGTGATACTATTTCTATTATCCTATTTCGAATTCAATGCACGTACCAGAGGTAGATTTATTTAAAATTGCTCATAAAAGAACATAAAAGGGTGACACTAGTACACCCCGCTGGTTTCTTTATGTTTAATATTATTGGACCAAAATGGGGCCGTGAATCGGATCGAGCATTGTCAAGCAAATGGTAATAGTAATGGTCAGACTCCATGTAGCGCTTGTAAATCATAGAATTGTAGCGAATAGAAGGGGTTTAATGGTTGACATTAGATAATGCGGTACAGATGATATTTTGGCGCAGTTTGTTCATCTGTTTAAATAAATAACATAATGTTAGTTTGTTTTGTATTATTACTTAGGTTTATTTAAGTAGTTATGCTTTTCAATTTTAACTTTTGAACTTACACATATAATATTATATAGGCTTTATTCATAATATTAGTACCTACATATTATAAATGCTTTAACTAGCATTAATACTTAGATACTAGATACACTAAAAAAGTTGTTACTACATACAATAATTATAAAGCTAACCTAAATAACTTTTGATCATTTTTAGATTCACTGAACCATTTTATTAGTAAAAATGATTCAAGTCTCTAACAATAAAACGTAACAGCAATTGATAATATATTTTATGCTCTTAATTTGCCCATACAAAATGTTTATTTAAATGTTTCAAAAACTGGAACTTAATTTAAATGTCCATGCGTATCAAATTATGCATATTTAAAATGATATCTTTCTCGTTTAGAATTTTTCATCAGCCCTTACAATAGGAGGCGTTGATACAAACATTAGTTTTTATAAAGGTTTAATTAAAAATTTTATTTTTATTCAAAGGGATATTATGCTAATTAAGGAGTTCCAGGTATATTAATTCCTTTGTCATCGGGGTGCTTTTTGTATCTTACTCATGTAATTTTAGATAGGGACGAGATAAGAACTGTAACGTCTCTATTATGCTTCTAAATTAGGTGTTCCTAGGACGCTCACATAACCAAATCAGCACCAAAATGGCGGAAATCAATTTAATTCAAAACAGGTTGGCAATCGCACGCCCAGCGCACTCATGTCAGTGTTTCCGATATTTCCAATTTTTATTTTTATTCAGATACAAGTTAGCATTCACCACAAGTGAGTGCAATCTCACCTGGTGGTAAGTGATGATGCAGTCTAAGATAGAAGCGGGCTAACCTGAAAGGGGTATGACAGTGTTCATTAAACCTATACTACTTTGGTTTCTACACGGCATCGTACCGGAAAGCTAAATCGCTTGGCGGCACGGCCTTACCGGTAGGGTGGTAACTAGCCACGGCCGAAGCCTCCTACCAAGGATATATTTCGGCCATGAAAAAGATAGTTCAGATTTTTTTTATAGTCGTTAGAGGTAATCAAGTGGCATTGTAGAAACTAGAAAGGCCTCATTAGGATTCGACTATAACGACAATAATAACAATCAACTGATGTATAAGCCGCAGGTCGATACCGGAAAACTTGCTCCAATCATTGTTACAATCACAAATGTTGTGATTGGCTGAACTCATGGTATTCTTGTTGCAACAATGCATTGTAACCAATAGCACCAATAGATATAAATATCATAAATGTTTTTATTCAAAAGTGCAAGATATTACACACCAATAGTCATAAATCAAATCTATTTTGTATTCTAACTAATAATAGCCAAGCTTACTTCTAGAACTTGTAAGGAAGTGACACAACCATAGATATCGCATGTTGTCCTCTCGAGATATGGCAGTAGTATAATGCAAATGACATACAAATTCTAAGCCTATTGACTATTGATTATTGCACGTCGACAGTAAACAGTCTTCGAGGTGTGAAATTCATTACTGCGCCCTGGAGATAAATTTGTTTAAGCCCACGTTCCATATTATTATGCGCAATTTGTAGATAATAAACCTTTTGTTATCTATAGGCTCATGATGCTCTATGATAAAATAAATAGAAGAAAACGTAAAAAAAAGAAAAAGATTCCGACGAATTGAGAACTTCCTCCTTTTTTTGAAGTCGGTTAAAAATCTTATTTACCGTGGATATTTCGGTATGATATCTAATTTTTAAATGTTCAATAATTTTCATTTCCTTACCAAATTTTTGAAGCCACTAACGTATGTTAGAAATAAATCAACCACTGGTTTAGAATCTAGCTTCTAGGGAGAGGAACCAAAATAAAACTGAAGTTCTCTTTGAAAAAATATATGCTTTTATAATGTTATATAGTTCCTTACGATATTACTTAAATTTGATATTTATATATAAATTGTGATACTAGAGAATGCCCGCGACTTCGTCTGCGTGGATTTAGGTTTTTAAGACAAAATGCCTATGTCAATTACAAAGACGCAAGCTACTTCGGTACCTTTCATACAAATCGGTTAAGCGGATGGAATTTTAGGGATCCCGTGGGAACTCTTTGATTTTCGGGGATAAAAAGTAGCCTATATCCGTCCCCGGGATATAAGCTAACCCTGTACCAAATTTCGTCAGAATCGGTTAAACTGTTGGGCCATGAAAAGATAGCAGACAGACAGACTGACAGACAGACAGACACACTTTCGCATTTATAATATTATAAGTATAGATATATGTGCCTAAATATTTATCTACATTAGATTATGTTAAATTGTATCTATGTTAAAGTTAATATGTATTATACAATACACGAGCAACAGACATTCTGGGGACCCGCATCGGTTAACCGCAGGGATATGCGAACGACATTCGTACATACCACCCAAACGCTTAATAATATTAACGGAATAGCCACGTATGGTGAGAAATGTTTTATTCAGTCCCTTTATACAAGAAAGAGAATACACATTAGCTTGAATGAAAAAAATTGTTGAAGCTTAGAACATTATGTCGTTGTTCATAAAGTTCCAAACTTTTGCTCTTTGTACTCTATGTTTTTATGGCTTGTCTGAGTAAAATAAATATAATGTTAAAATAATAAAATCTATTGATCTTCACCTTTCTTCGTTTTATTCTATTTTCGCATTCTATTTAAACATACCTATAATACAGTGAATCTGATATTTTGAAATGAGTACTGAAACACCAGCTCTGAAGCAGGTGGTAGGTAATAAATTAGTTTAGTAGGTATTATTTAAATATTTTTATCGAATTATTGGAATGTCCTCTCCAAAACCAACACAAAAAAAACACAAGTTTAATGTGTAAGGTTATCCGAGAGTTTTAATCTAAACAAACTAATGCCAAAATAAATAATTTAATTAGAGCGTGATTGCTATCACAACATCTAATTATTCAGTTCACAATCCAAATACCGAAAATATGCGATATCGCTCCGAATCTCAGAAGGAGACTAAACTAAAACCTTCGAAACACCCGTATTTATGCAAGTTCAATCTTGTTGGCCGCCTAGCAACAGATTGTATGACATCGAATGAGCCAAATATCGATTTTACCAAACTACCTTCATCAGCTAAATTAATAATTTTATATTATTTTTGACAACTCAAATCAAATTTTTAAAAATAACCTTACATTACGATCGCGTAATTTGAATTTATAGTGTAATTATAGGTTGTATACATAAATAATATTGCAATTTCAATTATAAACGAGCAGGCTAGATTGTCGAGAAATCGCATGTCTGTGGCAGTAACTACAAATTTTGATAAAAGAAATCGACTGCTCCGCATTTATTAACCGTAATACTATGAGTTAGAGTCTATTTTACTCTGTCACTACAAGTCTAAGTTCTCTTTCATATTTTGCAGACACAAAATACCTACTCTATTCACTAATCTAATATTTTTTAATTACCTAGATATTTTCAAAATAAGATTGCAATAGCTCTTTTTAGAGTTTAAATATTGTTGAAAATCAAGACACTGAATTTCTGAAAAAACATAGGTAGGTACCTTGCAAACTGCATTTGCTTTTAACGGCCAGGCCCAGAACTCATAATAATCAATCTACCTGTAATTTGTCAATAAGTTACTTAGCAACATTATTGAAATTAAAACTTCACTTCGCTTCACCGGCACGCTAATTTCACTTAGTGCTTGGAGTGCCGATAGCTTTGAAAAACTAAAATGAAAGGAAAATGAAAATTTATTTATCTTATTTAAGTAGGTACATGCGTTATGTAGGTAGGTACTAAACTAATGGTTTTAATTTACTAATTATATTAACTAAATTTTAATTTAAAAACCGTTAAGTATAAGTTTCACTTCTGTCGACGGCCCCACTGACTGACAATTTTTAGGGATCCATACTCAAAGGATAAAAACGAAGCCCTACTCTGCTGTGTGTGTGTCCGCCTGTCTGTCCGCGTGTCAGCCTACATGCAAAATCTTAAGCTTCTAAACCAAGCAGCTTAAGTTGTAGGTATCTAGATACTTGGTCAGTCAGCTAATCCTTTTAAATATCCTGTATATAGAAGATAGGATGAGAAAAGCATTATTTTATGCAGTATCCATTTTACTAAATGCATAAATAAAAGCAGCTCATAATAAATTCCTTAATCAGAGCTTTGCGTGATAGGCAAGATTTATAGCCTTGCAAATTGCACGCGATTAAATTACGCTGAAACTTTTGGCACAACTCAATGAGGCCTATTGTTGAGTAAATTAAAAGTAGCTACTAGCTACTCATAAACTGGGAACAAAGGATTTTAAAATGTCTTAATTTGGAATACATTATGTTCGCGGTACTTGTAATTTGTTTCCATAATATTGCATAGTAGGTACCTACTTTATGAATTTTAGCGTTTACGTACTTGGCCATATCGAGATTTTTTTGTTCAGCAATGTATTTTTTTAAAGGCCTGTCGCGTAGAAAACCCGTGTGGATACTCAAACCTAAATCTTTGCGGGGGGAATCGTGGCTATAATTTACAAGTGTAAATTAAAAATTTATAACACCCCCGACAAGGTACAGTAACTAGAAAAGAGCTGATAACTTTCAAACGGCTGAACCGATTTTCTTGGATTATAGCTAAGAACACGAGATCAAGCCACCTTTCAAACAAAAAAACTAAATTAAAACCGGTAGATTAGTTTAGGAGCTACGATGCCACGTCAAACTTATAACACCCCTCTCTTTGGGTCTGGGGTTAAAAATGAAAAGTAATTAGTGTATATCACGGTTTGAGGGGAGATTCTCACCTTATAAGTAGTAGGTATATTTCAATAGAGTATAATATCTCACCTATAAAAACCTCGATAGCTCAACGGTTAAGGAGCGGACTGAAATCCGAAAGGTCAAAATGTGGTTCAACCCACCCGTAGCACTGTTGTCATACTTACTCCTAGCATAGGTACGCATTGTTGGAGGAGAAAGGGGAATATTAGTCATGTTTAACATGGCTAATATTCTTTAAACAAAAAATGGATGTTTTACTTATCATCTTCTTTACCAGTCCCTAAAATGTATACCTTTTCAATATACCTACCACAGAAAAACTTCAATCCCACAAAATTACATTACACATTTGTAGCCACAGAAGTATAGACAATGCCAATACCGAAATCGGCTGAAGCTGACGCACGTCAGTTGCGGTGAACCGATGCGCTGTAGACGTGACGTCACGTGCACGCTCTGCTTTTACCGGCTCTCTGCAGTATTGCCACTGACCTCTACTAATACAAGTACGCTGGACCTGCGATTGCCGACATGTTTTTGAAAAATCTTGATTGCCAGCTGACTACTGACCACGGATCTCCTCTCAGAATGAGAAAGATTTGCCCGTAGTCCACCACGCTGGTCACGTGTGAATTGGCAGGCTTCACACATCTTTGAATATATTATGGAGAACTTTCGGCCATGCAGGTTTCATTATGTTTTCCTTCACCGTTAGTCAGTGATATTTAATTGCTTAAAAGTATACTTAAAACACACATGTGAAGAAGTGCGTGTCCCGGAATCGAACCCCTGACCATCTGAATAGACGCCTACCGACCACTAGGCTATTACTATTTAATGTGAGCGTACTCGGAACTAAATATTAGTGATGAGACAACATAGTGTCAAACGAAGACAAAGTGTCACTTTTAACTCCTGGTATGCTCGGTGGCGCACTTAGAATCGATAAAAAAATATCTAATATTATGCATGGCACACCAGCTCTTCCAGCGTACTTGTATGATGTCCATTTAAGTGAGAACTCCACATTATATTGATAGCAGAGTATAGATTATGGCCGCATTGTATGTGATATTTATAGAAAAGTATTTTTAACTCGTACATTAGACGAGAATTTTTTTAATATCCATTTCACTTTGTTACCTGTAGTACATAATAGGTACTTTGTAGTAGGGATTATGTTACGTAGGATTTGGATACAGTAGAATATTTGCATTTTTTATCCATAGTTCCATATGCCATACTAGATTAAGGTTTCTTGAAACTAGCTGATGCCATTGACTTCGTTCGCGTGGATATAGGTTTTTAGAAATCCCGTGGGAACAATTTGATTCTCCGGGATATAAAGTAGCTCATGAGTTAAACCAAGGTTTAATCTATCTTCATTCCAAATTTCAGCCAAATCCATTCAGTAGTTTTTGCGTGAAAGAGTAACAAACATAAACACACACACACACACACAAACGTACAAACTTTCGCCTTTATAATATTAGTGTGATGCCGTGGGAACTCTTTGATCAAAAGACACTATGTCAGGTCCTTGGATGCAAGCTTTCTCTGAACGGATCAAAAACAGTTAAAACGATGGACCGTGAAAAGCTAGCAGACAATAAAAATAGACACACAGACATACTTTCGTATCTTTAATATTAGTATCAGGATGTGTTAAAATACGCAAGCACGCTGACAGAGAAAGAGAAAGAAATGCAATAAACGACGAATCCGGTGCTGATACGACGACGTCACGTACCTACTTTGTGCAAAGCACTCTTTACGGCAGCTGACCAGAAAATACCTCAATCCAACTGACTGACTGTTGTTCAGTTTATTTCAGAATGAATATGAAAATTGTAATTTTGAATCTATAAATGGGTTTAGAACTAAGGTTTACCACTTACTTAGGCAGGTAAGTATATCTACTTTTAAATATACTTAGTATTCTTTGCTCTCTGCACGTTCGTATGACGTTATTCGCGTGAAAATGATTACGTTAATGGATCCACAGTTTTAACGATCTCCTAGCTCTTCAAATTGGCTATAAAAGAGATAGGTTTTATTTATAACCATTAAGAATGCTTCTTGGCTTGTTTAACATCCTATGCAAAGTTTAATGTTACGACTTTCGGAGCTATATTCTCGAGCATTTCGAATTATTAGCAATTGCTACGTGGATATACTTGGAAAATTAAACAAGAAATTGGATTAAAAACCAATGACCTTATGTAGTATCTACTAAACCTGCGGCACGCCGCGCTGTGTAGGGCGTTTTGATTCCTTTACGTCAATACGTCGCGTCGCGTCGCGTCTCAAAGCCCGGTATCCAAACATGAAAGTATATGCCTCGACTCTATTGGATATAATATAAATGAATGGAACAATGAATGAAATATGCTTTATTCTACACCACCATAATAAAGAATAAGGTGCATTAGGACAAATGCGAAAATGGGTATATCCCCAAAGTTAATTTTTTCTACTAACTAGCGCTTTTTATACTGATAACAGATACAGCCTAAACGCCAGTGGCGTGCGTAGGGTACGAAGTCATGGTAGGCATCAGTAGGTAGATACATTAGGTACAGCTATTTAGTGGTGGGTCATAGTGAAAAATAAACTTTGAGAAATATCAACTAGGGTAAGCAGTAGCTTTATGCCTGTATGATTTGCACACCATTGCTAAACGCCACTTGGTTGAGATCATCTCATAGTTTCTATCGGAATTATCCCAATGCACTATACCTAAAAGTAAAACAATAAACAACAAAAATGAAGTACAATTGGAAGCCTTACCGTTTCGAAGTATAGTGGTTCAGGAAACCCATAACAGAAGATAAATTGAAAATCCGCTGCCGTCCCGTCCGCCGGTTTGCGCGGGACCTTAGGCCTTAGAATGGAGGGCCTAAAAAAGGTTATTTTAGAGCGAAACGCGTCATCCCGCCCAGCCAGTTAAATAAATAACCGCAAAATTCAATTCAACAAACCGTTATAAAATAAGCTCGAGGGTACAAAGTCAAATCGCTTTGCGCGGTTAACCGCAGCGCTCTCTGTCAGGTAAACCGTGTATTTGAAAGTTTACGCTCAGACTCCTAGGTTTCAATACTTCAATATTTCAAATTGTGCATCAGCATTAGGGTTGCTGCATTTAATTTTGGAGGAGAATGAAAGCGATCCCTGAATCGGAGCCCTGAGTAATAAGTAGGTATAAGTGTTGAGTTAAAATTAAAACTTTATTGAGTGGGGCTTTTAAAAATATTTGGGTTTTCTCTCTAAAAGTTCTCACTATCAGTTTGAAGTTAGAAAGTTTGCAGTGTAAGTAATACCTCCGTGTCTCGGAGAGCACGTTAAGCCGTAGGTCCAGTACCGATCATTTTCCGGTCATGTCAGATTGCCGTCCTAACGACTATGAGAGTGAGGGAATAAAGAGGGCAGTATGCAGCTGTGCATGCCCACTAATTATTGTGCTCTAATATCATCTACTCTTTTCAGTCTATAAGTCTTAAGTGTTTTAAGTAAGTTGAGAGTGGTTGCGATGGCCAAAATTTGATCAGGGATCAAACTAGATGATGCCCGCAACTTTATCCGCGTGGATTTTCCGGGATGAAAGGTAGTCTACGTCAGTCACCGGGATGCAAGGTATCTCTGTACCAAAATGCATAAAAATCAGTTAAATGGACAGGCTTTTAAGGATCCCGTGAACGCTCTTCGATTTTCTGAGAACAAAGGGTTGCAAGTTATCGCTGTTCTATGTTTCGTCAAAATCAGTTTTAACTGATGGGTCGTGAAAATCTAGAGGCACAGATAGACAGAGATATTATGTGTTTATTTATCAAACTAATCACACTCACACTAATATTATAAAGGCGAAAGTTTGTGTGTGTGTGTGTGTGTATGTTTGGTACTCCTTCACGCAAAAACTACTGGACGGATTTAGCTGAAATTTAGAATGGAGATAGATAATATCCTGGATTAGCACATAGGCTTCCGGAAAAACAAAGAGTTCCCACGGGATTTCGAAAAACCTAAATCCACGCGGACGAAGTCGCGGGCGTCATCTAGTAGTAATATTTATTAAAATATGGAAGTATGGACTAGTATGGATGTCAAACGAGCGCCAACCCTAATCAGAATGTATATTTTTAACATACTATTTGCTTACCTGTTGATCTTTGGCTGTGAACTTACACTATTCGGTTTTGGTGTAGCGCGTGAAAGCGGACACATTTTCTATTTGCCCGCGTTTCATTTTCAAACGCGTTCACCATTTTATTTGTCACCTGCAAAGCTTCCGGTTTTAATTTAACTTTTTTGTTTTACCTATTAATTAAAGCTAACGCTATAACAGTTGTGTGGTACCATTAAATTCGTGTCCAGAGTTTAGATTATAGAATACTAGTTGATGCCCGCAACTTCGTTCGCGTGGATATAGGTGTTTTAAAAATACCATAGGAACTCTTTAATTTTAATACTTTAATGACAAAAAGTACAAAAAAAATCGTGAAATCCTTTACATAAGTAAATTTCTAAGATGTTAACACAAATTAATTTATGATAATAATTCGCTCTGAACATTTCACAAAGAAATGGCTTCAAAATAACAATAGTATTGATAAAGATCTCTGTATAATAAGACATGAACTAATAAGCTGGTGGAGGGTACTCAAAATGCAACTTCTTGCGCGCATTCTAACATTATTCGTATAAATCAAATCAAATCAAATCAAATCATTTTTATTCAAGTAAACTTTTACAAGTGCTTTCGAATCGTCAAAATAATCTACCACTGTAACTAAAACTGTCCCTAATGAATATACGAAACATTTTTATTAAAAGCTTTTTATCAGTTTGATTTGTTCGTATTCCGTCGAAATTGGTAACAGGTTTTTCGGCTATTTGCATTTGACCGATTAGATTGTGCAATCTCATGTGGTTTGGATGACAATAGATATCATTGCGGTACCACTGTCTCTGGTGAAGGAGGTGGGAGTGAACATTGAAACTTTATGATGGCATATGGCAGGACAGTCAAATTTGGACTCATTCGCTTTGTTTTCATGAATATTTTTCAAAAAATACAATCACAAAAGCCTGATATAAGATGGACAATGGAACTTGAAACGCAAAAACCAGTTCTGTTATATAATTTTAGTTATATAACAGAACTGTTTATATAGTTTTAGTTAACTTAGGTCTAGTTATTTCAGTCACCTTTAAAAATAAATAATCTACTTTCAATCTTATAGGGTTCCGTATTCGTCTTTCTTTTAATCATGCGCCACACGTGCACATACCAAGAGTGTTCACACCAAGCCAAGTCACAACTCACATATTTCTGCCAAGGGTTACCTAATTAATACAAAGAAACTTATTTCAATGACAAAGTCCTTTTCTTGAGTATGAAGATTAAGCGATAACCCTTTTCATTATATACCAAATTATAACACCTTTTACGATTTCTTAATGGTTGCGTAATATTATACCCTACTACACAGTTCTTTGTATGTATATCTCGATGAACAGTCTGTCGCTTCCCAACAAAAAGCAACGTTAAATCATTGTGCGCTATAATATGACTGTGCGTCTTCAAAATCACCCCCGGCTATCCCTAATACCCGACGAAACCAATTTGAATTCAATTTAGCTTTTTTTCGAGCAAGCTTTTGTTGCCTCTCAGTTGTGTTTACCTTATTCGATTTCTGTAATTTCATTCATAACAAACTGGATTTGGGGGTACGGAAAGCCCATCGGGGTTGACAGGGGCGTTTGAAATAATATTCTCTTTGATAAGAGCCGGTTGGTGCGACATAAGTGGTAGGGTCCGTGCAATCTCCATAGATGTTGATGTTAAACGAGATTTGTCAACGTGAAGTGACAAAAACTAATTATGGTTCACAATGATCCGTTTGTGTGGAGGGACGGAAACGTTATGGGGTCTTGTCGATAGTTTCTTATCTTAACTGATTTTTATATTTTCTTGAAAGAAAAATACCTTTTGGATGAGTGTCTCTCCGTACCTAACCTACTTTGAAAAATAAACAATGATTTTACGACAAAATCAAATCCATTTCAGAACTTTGTGCATCACATCATGAGCTATATTTTCATGAATGTAATAAATAAGTGAAAAATAATGTACTGAATAAGTAAATAAGTGAACAACCGAAAAAAATACCTAATCAAAATCCGAACGCAATTAAATAATGAAATTTGATTACTATACTTTGACTATACTAATGTGTACAAAAAACTTAGTAAGTAGGTACTATCTGGCGGTATTATGTAAAGACCAGTAAGTAATAAAATTATTGGTTACACTCATGATTTATCTAATAAATCATTAACGGCACCAATCAAACCAAAATTTAGCTATAAACTTCGAAGGTGTAATTATATCTAATGAAGTTATTAAATGCACTTAAAGTAATTTATATTATGGTGTTCATCAATTTTTTCTCAATAGTCTCTCATACTACGTCTGTATTCTACCACCGTCTCGGATTGCAGATTCTACTGCGTAATTTTACTCTGTCTTAAATATTATAACAATCAACAATTATTATTATTAATCAATAGGTACTAAAATTATAAATTCCCAAGTACGTCTATTTACCTACTCTCTGTTTGGTACAGAATTAGCTTGGCGGCACATATTATCCCGGAGACAGACATAGACTATTTATTACTTTTTGTCCCAAAAAATCAAAAAGGTTCCATGGTATTTAAAAAAAACTTGCGCATAGAGAGATAGATAGACAGATAACTTTATTGCACAGAAAACAAGAAAAAAAACCAAGAGAAAACAAAAACTATAAAATAAAATAAAATCAATTGTATGCAAAGGCGGCCTTATTGCTTGAAGCAATCTTCTCCAGGCAATCTTTGGTGAAAGGAGAGACTAGATGTGTTAGATAGTACTTAATAAATAGAATAGAGACATGATGCAGTTTTATCTAGACCAGAACAGAATTTAATATTTGGGCTAGACAAATTATTTAGACAGATAACATGGTTCTCTGTCGTTACTTATATAATAAATCCAATATCCAAACAAAGTGAACAGGAACATTTCCGTCAATTTGTTCACGTAAGCCCCAGCTGCGAGGGACAAGACAAACAATAACACGGCTCCCCGCGGTTAGTTATTGTCTCGCGGCGATTATCTCTCATCTTTGCATTAATACATTCATGACGGCAACTCTTTGACTATTTTTGACAACTTTCAGCGTTTATTTTTCTTTTATTTCATTCTCACACGCTGCTCGTTCACACAGGCTGCGTAAGCGTAGACGTAGCTCGTACCATTGCGTTGTAATGTATGGAACTGTATAAGACATGGCATAACCGCTTGCGTGGCGTGAACGTTCGCGTAGACGTAATGCGTCTTTTTATCTTTCACATGTTTTGTTGTCATTATATTATCAATTTTAACCGTATGACTAAGTAAATTAAACTGAATTTAGGGTTTTATCAAAAAAATACAGTGAACCTTGGCCACCCTTAGCTCTACTACATTTAAGTTATTCTACTTAAGTCCACAGTTAAGCTTTGCGCTTTACATTATTTTTTTAATGGCCAACCCTAACTGAAATTAAGTCAAAATTCTTTATCAAACAATTAGTACTTATATTATTTATATACTGCTATAATTAATGCCTGTGGTAATTTGTTTTTTTAATCAATGTAGGTAAGGCTCTACACTTTATTTAAATGTGCGCTCAAATTACCCAGCACCACAAAAGAGTACCTACCTAAATAAATAAAAAATACCAAAGTTTATATCCACTACAACAATTAAAATAAATTACGAATAAAACAAAACGAATTTAATCCTTACAAGGCAAAATAACTGTAGAAACGTATATCACAGAACCTGACTTGTGTTCGCGTTGTTCTTTTCTGTAGAACTCCAATGTATCCAACAAATTGGTTTTTTAATTACTCAGGCATTCCTTCTCTTCCTTATTCGTCTAATTTAGAGCTAATCCGACCGTCGAATGCCCCCAGCATTTGCCCCTTTCCATTGTACTCTTTATTATAAAAGCCCCTAATACGAGCCCGTTAGATATAAATTGCGAAGGGTTCCCTGCGATGGAAGTTATTTAATATTAAAAATAAAATGTGAAACGTTTTCCGTCAGCTATTTTAAGCCATAAAAGTAACCCATTATTTTAAGGAAAATTTTTAGCTAAGATTATTATTATAGAGCCATTTTAAAAGGGTAACTTGCTTAGGATGCAGGCATGGTACGAGTAAGAAAATTACATTTGCAGGCATTTTAGAAAGTGCAAATGAATTTCTTTCATTGATGTGCCACTTTAAAATGGGAGGGGGGCGGGGGGCAGGGGGGGGGTATCGGCCAATTTTGCAATAATTGTAATAATAATATTTTCCCCAATTATTTCGGGCAAGCATTTATTAGAACTAGGTATTGCCCACTATTAGTTAAGATAAAAAGACTCAGCGATTATGAAGTTTGGATCATGCTTGATTTGGGTAACGTTGTGGGTGGGAAATAACAGGTAAAAAGGTGTAAAGGTAAAGGTGTAGAAATCACGTCATGCATTGCCAAATACTTAAGAGTCGTGGCAACCCGTTGCCAGACACCCTTAAAGTTTAAAGGTGATAACTTGCATCCTGGCAATGGACATAGTCTATTTTTGATCCCAAAAATCAACTAAATCTACGCGAATGAAGTCGCATCTACATGCCTAGTGGAATATAAAGATTAACACGCCCAAAATATTTTCTTTAACTAATTATTATCTTACTGTAAGATTCTGTCAGGTAATATTTATGAAAACTAGATTAATAGAGTTATTACAAGCTTCGACCAGTATGCTACAAAAATAAATTATACCTTGAGCATCGAAATTCTTAATCTACCTCAAATCCAAATGAACGTTAAGCTAGATGCTATTAAACGCAAACATTATAAATCATATAAAAATAATTGTGTTTTGTTTTGCCCGGGGTCATTGTAATCAAACGAGCTTTTTTATTTGTTATTACTGAATATATTGCTTACGAACTTTGCCCTCGGCTACGCTCGTGATTCTGGTATAACAACTAATGAACCATGCCCGAAAATATCTCAATTATTTTAAATTAGCTAGACTAGTAAAATATTATTAGTTAGAGTAGTGAAATAGTAGTAGTTTTGCATTTTTCATACAACCAACACAGCCAATACCTAATCATGTCAAATGTAGGACCTAATTATATATAAATTAGTTGCTGGTCTTTCTTTGTCCTCTAACAAATGAATTATAATCATCATCGTCAGTGTCAAGCAAAAGACGTCAATTGCTGGGTATAGGTTTCTTGTAGTGACTTCCAACCACCAACTAAAGTAACAACCCAAATAGGTACCTCGATTAAAAGAGCCTTTACGAGAGCTAGAGTAATCCATATCCATACTAATATTATAAATGCGAAAGTGTGTCTGTCTGTCTGTCTGTCTGCTACCTTTTCACGGCCCAAGTTTAACCGATTCTGACGAAATTTGGTACAGGGTCAGTTTATATCCCGGGGAAGGAAATAGTATGTGATCTGAATGGAATGTGTGCGTGAAATAATATGTGTAGTGTGGTGTAGTGAAGGTCCCCATAATAGGCTACTTTTTATCCCGGAAAATGAAACAGTTCCCACGGGATCTTTAAAAACTAAATCCACGCCGACGAAGTTGCAGGCATCCTCTAGTATTAATATAAAATAGTTTTTATTTGAGAATTTTATACAAAACTAAAACAAGAATCATCCTGTTAATGTATGAGCTTTTGAATACTATATGAGCTTAAAAGCGTTTCATTTTTATATTACAAAAGCTTATTCAAAAGCACACTCATAAAATCAAGTAGTTATAGCCAGGTATACTTCAAGTAAACATTTATTTTAAATTTCAACACAAATTAAAACAGTATTACCATGTAACTGTTTGAGATTTTGATCTGATTCGCAAAGACAAGTTGCAAAAGTTCAACAGCTTTACCGGCATAAAGTGGAGCTTAATTAACTATACTCTAATCCGTTATTTTGATTGGCGTTATCCTAAGGCTGATCTATACACATATTTGCACCCAGTATTGGATATTGTTAAGAGGTAAGAGGTTAGGTGAATATTGTTAGTAATAATTTTAACGAACGTTTACCACTAGCATGCCTTGTTAATCGATTACTTTCTTTATCTCGGTTAATTGCCAAAACGGCGTGACCTCTTTCATTAATTACAGAATGGTAGGGGTTTTTTGGGGATAGTAATGCGGTGGGCTACTGTTAGTGGTAATAACTAGGAGTGACGTGCTCTTCTGACTGAGAAGGAAAGGTCAATCACTAAAGGGGTAGATTCTTCCTAAATCAATGGTCACTCATCCAATTATCATCTTGAATCGACGTTGCTTAACCATTATGAGCTGCCGTTATTAGACCAATTGGTTTCCAATATTTTAAATTGAAAGCAGATTTTGATGTAAGTAACTACTTAATTATAAAATATACTAGAGATGGGTGAAAAAGTTTTCTCTTATTAGTGGTTTCCGAATGGTAGATTTAAATTTCATAACTATAACTGTCAACACATTTAACTATTCAAAAGGGCTTATAAAGTCTATAAAAAATATTTCAAGATTAATTTGGATTCACAACAGTGAATTACTTAATCGTATTTTAAAATTTGAGTACCTATATTTTTACAACCGTCTTCTTGTAAAATAAATTGTGTAATCGGTATCTTATAAGCACTTGAGAAACAACTTTAAATAAGTTACATTATCTAAAGTTTAACTACGTTACCAATTTACAGGGCTGCTTAATTAATCCCCAGTTAATCCGACATGCTGATTGACATTATCCGTCGTCTAATCTGTCCACATATCTGCACCCGATATTGGTAACAGCACGCAACTAGTAAATATAAAGGGTATCTAAAGGTCTGGACAAATAATAAGTGCAACTGCTACTATGAATGCAAAAATATAACTTTTAAGGCTTAGCCACAGAAATAATTTTGACAAAAGATACAGAGATAAGTTTTATGCTGGAAAGTGGCAACCATAGCATTCCTACTAAAGATAAAAAGCAAGGAATTTTCGAGGGATTATTTAAAAATATTAGGTAATTCACGTGGCTATTGAGTTGTTGAGTTCAATGGTCCTTCCTTTTACCTAAAAACATATTGTGTTTTACGAGATCCTGAAAACGACTTCCTACTAAATAGGTATTCTCAAGACTAAAAACAAAATGAAGTCTGCTCCTCTCTCATACAAATTAACTGTTTGTAAAGGTCAGTTGCTTGTAAAGATGACCTTTTGTGGTACGTGGGTGTAGGGTCCGTACTAAGAAAACGGATACTAGTACATTTTGGATTTGCTTCACAAACTACGAATTGTAATAATTTGATTGATTTTAACAGTCCACTGGTAAAGCAACTGAATGAATCATCATGATTAATTTGCATTTACTGAGCTGACTGAAAAAAATCCATAAATTATATCTACTTGCAATCTAGGAATAACTCTTATTCGTAACATGTAATAATAAATCCTTAACTAACTACTATCTACTACTAGATAACTCCGGTAAAACAAAAAATATTTAATTACTTAAAACACACTTATTTCCCTCGTCGATCTCCTGAGCGCAGTGGTAAGCGCTGTGGTCTTAATAGTGGGAGGTCCCGGGCACGATTCCCGGTAGGGGTTTGGAATTTTATAATTTCTAAATATCTGGTCTGGTTTGGTGGGTGGCTTCGGCCGTGGTTAGTTACCACCCTACCGACAAAGCCATGCCGCCATGTGATTTAGCGTCCAGGTACGATGCCGTGCAGAAACCAATGGAGTCTGGGTTTAATGAAAACTGCCATATCCCAGGTTACCCCGTTTCCATCTTAGACTACATCATCACTTACCATCAGGTGAGATTGCAGTCAAGGGCTAATTGTATCTGAATAAATAAAAGTGCGTGTCCGAGATTGAACCCCCGAACCGCCGACTAGGATACATTTGCCTTAACTACTAGGTTATCACCGCTTCTCGCACTAGCACTAAGTAGATTTAGACATGTCTGTTTAGTTTAGAGATTAGTTCAACAGAATTAGCCACATAGTACCTAGCGCGGGTTTTAGTTGTAGCTGCTAGAAGTCAAAGGTATGTAGATTTAACAGGATTCCGAAAACGGGTAGTCAGTTAATACTGGGATATCTAAATGTCACCTTATTTTCCTTAACACCAGGTTAATTGGCAATAAATTAAGTGGCGACTTAAAGTCTTTCAGCCCACCCTGCTTATTCCCTGGCATTTAGGTACAAAGTTAATTTAAAGAACAACATTGCTCTAATTACGAACCCGGTTACTTGTCATGTTTACTTCGTTATCGTGGTTTTTTTACTGAACATCTTTCATTTCCTTGGAGGATCCTTTTTAACGCTACTTTATTGTTCATATTTTACGATTTTGGTTTATTGTGTTTTTATTAAAAGGAGGGACTGAGGAAGGTCGCCCTGTAAATTTATTTTTTGACTCTGTTGTTTTTCTATAATAATAATCATTTATAAGTAAATGAATATATATAATGTATCTAAAATATAATAAAAATAGGCCTATAGTGTTAAAAATCAAATTGAAATTGTACTCGGTTTTCCTACAGATCTCCTCATTTCTGATTTGATCACGTAGAGAAACTCCGAGCATAGCTCTGAGCTGACTGACTCAGAACTTTCTTATGAAGCCCTAATTTTAGTAGGTATTTAACCTACTAAAATTTGGATTAGTAGTGATTTGTTATTTTAAGGCATCTTCAATTTAACAAAAAAACCGCCCGCGCAAGTCAGACTCACGCACCGAGGGTTCCGTACTCGGATATTTTTGCACGATAAATCAAAAACTATTAAGCATAAAAATAAAGGTAAAGGCCTTTCATATGACACCCCACTTGGTATAGTTATCTTACTTTGATAATTGAAAAACATTTTAATTTTTTTTTAATTATGTAACCACAAATTCACGGTTTTCGAATTTTTTCCTTTACTTGTGCTATAAAACCTACCTACCTACCTGCCTTTCATGACTCTAGATCAACGGGAAGTACCCTGTAGGTTTTCATGACAGGCACGACAGATGCACAGACAGACAGCCAAACAACAAAGTGATCCTTTAAGGGTTCCGTTTTTCCTTTTGAGGAGCGGAACCCTAAAAATACACATATCGTCAAATTCATTCAGTGAAAGCTAGGTCCTATTGTTGAAAAGCACCAAGAGTTCCAACCCAGCGAACGGCGAGATTAGCTTTTCTCAGAGGCGATGTGTCTTCGCGTTATCTCCGCGCACCTGTCGCTCGGGACTTTGTTCGCTCTTTAATTAGCTCTCATGAACTGAAACGGTTCATTAATTATATCACGACTCTGACAAACTATGTAAAAAGTTGATTTACTTCCAGAATAAACAAATGTGCGTTGTGCTTTATATTTGTACTTTTCAATGGTTATCTAATAAAAACCGACCAAGTGCGAGTCAGACTCGCGCACCGAGGCTACTACTCGGCTATTTCTTCCGACATTTTGCACGATATAATCAAAAACTATCGTGCATAAAAATAAATAAAAATCTGTTTTAGAATGTACCTACAGGTTAAGCCCTTTCATATGATACCCCATTTGGTATAGTTATCTTACTTTGAAAATTGAAACACGTTTTAATTTTTCTTTAAATGATGTAACCACAAATTCGGCGTATATAGGCTATAAGACCTACCTATCTGCCTTTTATGATTATTGGTCAACCCTATAGGTTTCTTGACAGACACGACGGACAGACGGACAGACAGACAGACAACGAAGTGATACTTTAAGGGTTCCGTTTTTCCTTTTGAGGTACGGAACCCTTAAAACGTCGCAAAAAATCCGCATTTTCCTGTTTATTCAGGCATTACCTTATTAGGTAGTAAATAACATGATTCCGTATCCGAAATCATCTTATTTATTACGAAATTATTTAATTTATTATAGCGACAGCTGCAACTTCGATTCCGTTGGGATTTTGGAAAATTCGATAATATCCCTTTTCTACATTATAATAGATGCCTCTGTACAAAATTTTACCAGTCTACGTCCAAAGGTTTGGGCTGGGCATTAATAAGTCAATCGGTGAGTGAATCACCGATTGACTTGAATTCATATTAAAAGAAGCATAGACCATGTACATCCCTATCTAACAGAATAATAGTTACTAGTCAGAACCCAACTACCAGAATACCCAGATCCAAGATATTTTTCCTGACAAGCAAAAACCACTTTCTTTCTCAAAGCTTGTTCCATATCAGATCGATATTATTATCTCTTCAACTACATACAGATTGTCAAAGATTACGATAATTAAATCTTGTAACGTGTTGAAAACTCTTCCATGGTCTATAATCCTTGTTACATACCCGTAACTATCGATATCATAAGCGACATTGCCACAGCGTGTCCGTACGTCAATTTTAATTACGATATTAAAACGATCACTCTAGCATAAAAGTGCTTCATTAAGTCTCACTTCTCCAAAGTTTATTGACGCATCACCATGACTCACCATCAAACACGGTTCACTTCAAGTTGTGAAGTTGATTATTTTCTTACAACTCATCAGCAAATTCAATCACGTCTATAATTAATTAAGTGATACTTAAGACATTGTATAATTAACAAAAGACATTAATTTTATTAATCATATTTGTTGTAGTTGGGAAGTTTCTGATTAGATTGTCATGAATGCAAGTCATTGACTTGTTTTCGCTGCATTTAGAGAGCTTTGAATCAAATCAGAAAATAATAACTTTTATGCAGTTTAAAATAAGATTAGTACTTAGCTAAATATTTTTTGTTTAGTTTAAGAAATATGGGAAATCTGATAGGGTAGTGCAGTTTTAAACTTAAAGCAATTAAATCATAATTATTATCATAATATGATGATAGTAAAATGAAACCAATGAAAAGAAAAAAAAAAAACTAACTATTTAAAATATTTATTTAGTTTAACAATAAAATTGATTTTCAAAATGAAACCACCTGGTTTGAAATAATTAGCTAATAAAGTGGTATAACACCGTATACAAGGCTTCATACACGTAGATCCTGTATATTAAAAGTATGTCGGTATGTGAAGGAAGGAACCACGTTCCAACATCGTTATATCCTATTTATTTGTGTCAGATGATTTATTTTGAAACAAAAATTCACATGAATCATGTTGCCGGCGACAGCTGTTAACAATACAACTTTCGCGTCGTGTGACTGTCTGTTGCCAGAGAGTTGTCATTATACTAGAGCGTGCAATGTCCCGCAAAATAACTTTAACCACGTGGTGTTCTGATACTGATGTTCAAGAACATCAGCTGTTTTTAGTCATTTAGTAAATTGGTGCCAAACGGCACTAAAAGCTTTGTATATTACGCTGTCTAATTAGCATACCTTGACCTCACAAATGTTGGTGCAATTTTGATGTTGTAAGTATTGTTTGCAGAAACTGTCACGCTACGGGTTACTAATTAATTAATTATTACGGACTGGAGATCAGAGATTGAAATAAATTGCAGATGTTCTTAGTTGATTCTTATAATATTGTCACCACAGTAAAAACTGATACAGCAAGAATCACCCTTGCACTGGTTAACGTGTCACTTGCGCCTGAACATCTTTGAGGCATAGTAGTGCGTCTTTCTGTCCACTTTACTGTTTGCCTCATGTTGACTTTTTACCCGACTACGGCAAAGACGGAAGGGTTATGATTTTAGCAGTCTATGTATGTATGTTTGGATTCAGATTGTGTGTGTTCCACCGTAGCGCCTAACCTACTGGGCCGATTTTGATGAATGAAGAATCAATTGATTCGCTGTAAAGGTCCGGGTGACATAGGTAGGTTATATTTTGTACGAAAAAATTGACCTAACGGATGTTATATCAAAAAAAGTGGAGATTTTTAAAACAATTTTTACTATTATATCGAGTGGGATGTCAAATGAAAAAGGAGAAAATCCGAGCTCATGAATATAACTGTACAACATTAAAATATACCAAGCGACAGAAAAACACTTTTACTATAATATTTCAGCGTTTAATAAGACGATCGTAGCTGGGTTTTAATTTTCAACTTTATTTGTCTTTTCTGATTGTTGTTACCTCTAGATCCGCTTTGTCAAGATTGTTTAATTTTATGTCTTTTACGCTTATGTATTATGTTTGCTCCTCCGATTGAAAAACACCTCTTTACCTGCTGGTGTCAGCCTGTAGGCGGCTAGATTAGGGTCCGAGGATACAAGAGAGATTCATAAAGCTGGACTCTGAGTTTAATTAAAGTTACGCCTTTTCAAAACACGTCACATTTGAAACTGCTTTACATCTGAATTCACCATTTACGGTAACCACAGGATATAATAGGTGAACTAGGAATACTAACAAGCAGTATCATAGCGGACTAAGCCATTGGACTAAAATAGTACCTATGAAAATGTTCTTTGTGTTCCTTCTCCGTTAAGGAAAGTGATATTTAATCGATTAAAACGCTCATAACTTTTTAGGCAAGTTAAAGACACCTATCTGGAGTGTAATAAAGTTAAGTATCTTTGTTTTGCATTAATAATGGTCGTAGCACCTCGTAGTGTTATAAATTTTATATTCTCAAAACACTTATGCTTGGCCATTCATATTTTTTGTAATCTCCCACACAATCGCGCTGCGATCAGGTACCAACGACGTCGCGTTTGACGTTGGTAATTCAAAACAATATTATGATGCCTTTTATTTTTTCTGATAAATTATTCATATCATAATCCGAGTGATGGGAGCGATCGTAGTGCTGCGTTCCGTCGACTCATCCGACAGGTCTAATTTAATGCGCGCATTTATTATTGGTAATGGAATTAACTGTGCCCGATTATCATACGATTTGATGGACGCACTATCTCCCGATCGCCGCTACGTGCCGCCCACTGCACTTAAAAAACCCGGTTAAGTGCGAGTCGGGATCCCATACGAAGCGTTCCGTACCATCCTACAAGAAATAGCACTTTTTTTTACTACTTACTATTTTTGATGTGTAATGTTTTATTTTTATGTTTCTTTTTATGATTGAGTACAATAAAGCATACCTACTTCAATTCAATTCAATTTCACTTTATATTTTTTTTAGTTTGCATGGCGGCCAATCCGCCAACCTACCAATTGGCATTTAGTCAGCGTAGTGGATTATGGCCAAACTCTTCTCATTCTGAGATGAGACCCAAGCTTCGTAGGAAGTTATCTGGCGATTGGTTGATGATGATGATGGCATTTCGAAAAAAAGTTATAGCGGCAATATAAATACATACTCTGTGACAACTCTCTGCCTATTATGGTTCATGTTAAAATATACAGCCTGCCGACAGACAGAGACTGACGGTCAGTGGAGTTGGCGGGCTCGGGTACGGAACCCTGAAAACCGACTCAAGCACCACGACGCGGTCATTACGACTAATTATTATTATCTTTATGGTAGCAATCGGCCTGCCTTGTTCGTTTAGCCGTCTCTCGATAAAGCGCTACTTTAAAACGCAATTCCTTTGTCATTTTCTGTCCCCGAAAACTTGTGGCCATCTTTTTTCGGTTGGTATTCGTTTTTTTCTTGTAATAACAGAGCGGCGCCGTGCCTACTCGATTTGATTACGCTTCTTGGGTTGCCTTCATTATTTGCGATGATACGGAGCTTCTTCTCTTTTTTGTTTTAAACTTCTGTAATATCCTGTCGGCGCACTATCTTTATATTATCTATATGAGTAAAATTACATTCATCCGTTATTCTATGACACGAACTTTTTTGTTCTAAGAAAGGAAATAACACTGCAATATTCAATATTACTTTGTTGTTTTATCACCGGGCAGCGGTATTTCATTTTAAATGTACAGCGTTTCGAATGTAGTCACACAAACTACGTTTCTGCAATTATGCCGTTTAAATTAGTGGCTCGTGCTTGTGCAGTCACGTTCTATTTTTTGTACCTTAAGGTTAGCCTAGAGCGGGTTACTTTAGCACGTACAATCAGTCAAATGACTTGCCAAAATAGAATGATTTTCACTGTCTAATGCGCAACGCTCATAGATGGCGTGGAGTGGCGCCGAGATTTCTTTTATTTTTCTTTTTATTCCTTGGCTTCCTTTTACTTCAGCGACCTAACTTAGCCTCGTCCGATTTAAATCGTCGGACCAAGGTCGGACCTCTACTCACGCAGCCACATGCCATTCTCAACTCTACTCTTCTCATAGCCATAGTTGCGCGTCGACTTGTGGCGATGAGAAGATTAGAGTCGAGCTGTCACTAGCTTATCCTAACCCCCATGCTTTCCTATTAAAAAACACACTCGTTTATTTATTGAATATCCACTTAGCACTAATCTTTAAATTATAAGTGGAAGGTCCCAGGTTCGATTCCTGGCAGGCAAAATTTGGGAATTTATAATTTCTGAAGCTTGTTCCATCTTATGGCTGCATCAAGGGCTAACTTGTAATAGAATTATAAAAAACTGTATGTGAAACTTTTTTAAGTAATATCTTGAGGTAATTTATACACTTACCGTAACTCGGGTGAAATAGGTATTTCATTAACTGACAGACTTTTTAGATAGCAAGTAGTTATATAATATTTAAAGTCTTTATATAGGGCCCAAGATGCTTACGAATTGGAATACTTTTTATTTCGGTCTTTGTCAAAAGTTTATCCTACCTACTTCTATTTACAAGGAATTCTAGCGTCGTCGCAAGTGTGAGGAGATTAATCGGCGATCTCAAGCACACGCGCGGGGGTGTTATTTCGGAAAGAATGCCCGGAACGTGCTTCCACGCTGACCCCCGCCGGGTAACAAATACCCGCTCCATGGGACGAATGACGGCCATTCGTTACTCTCCTTTAAATTCGGTTTTGTGTCTCAATTAACGAGGTCGCTTGATAAAAACTTCATTATTTAGTTTCTTTCTTCTCAACATAATTGAATCTGCGAAACGCGACATAAGCAGGTGATTCTAACATAGTACGAACGGGTAAAGATCTTGAATCGTGATATGTACCTACACCTTCATATACATTTACCTAAATTCATAATCATCATCAACATCCAATTTCATCACCGGCCCACTGCTGGAATGGGCCTGCTCCCAGAATGAGAAGATATTAGGTCACTGATCACCACGCTGGTCAGACTTTTGTTCACCGTTAAAGCAAGTGATAGAACATAGGTAGGTACGCCACGTACTTATAACTTTTGGATCTATGTGCGTTTTAAGCAATATTTAAGTTCCTTTTGATTTAACAGTGACGGAGAAGCTGCTTAGAAAACCTGCATGCCTGAAAGTTCTGAAAAGTGTGTGCTACCAGCGTCGTAGACTATGGCCGAATCCCCGTGAATCCTTCTAATTCTGAGAAGAGATCCGTGCTCAGTAGTGTGCTGGAGTTGATAACGATGATGTTTCTTTGTGTACACAAGCGAATAATATACGCAACAACAATTTTGCTCGTATAATATGTTACATAGTCACCCCCTTTCTGCAATTACAATTTGCCAGAAAATAGGATGTCGATGTCGATTTTAAATTCACATGTGCAGGGATGCAAATTTATTTTGAATGGAGGCTCGTTATTTTTGTTTTGGGGGAGGTCTTGTCTATTCACATTTTCGTCAGTGAACGCATTGTCGAGATTCAAGGAAGCAGGAAACCATTACAGCTCCATATGTACGAATTGCAGAAATTTTGGTGATAATGTTCGTACTACGTAGAATGTGTTGTCTACCTATGGAAAAGGAGTTTATATATTTCAAGTAGAGAATTTTATACTTATCTACTTATTTTATTTTTTTCATCATATTTCAAATTTAGTGGTACACTCAATCCTAGGCCACTATTTTTTGAAGCGCGGCTCTTAGCCCGTTTCAAAATGTGCGTATGTAAACCCCGCGAAAATATATATGTAGTCTGTGTATGTGTCTTCACTTTTTAAAATGGTGAACACTGTAGTGTACAAAATAATTAGATACCTATTACTTACATGTTCACTGTGATACGCAATGAACATGGCTACAGCCAGGTACCAGAGGGGCCAGCAAATGCTTTATTAACATTTAAGTACTTAAGTTGCTTTAACGGTGAAGGAATACATCATGAGAAAATCTGTATGCTTGAGAGTACATTAAAAACACTATTTAAGAGGGCTCTCTCCGTCACTCGTTTCATACAATCGTAGTTCCAATTTCATTTGAATATTAAGCAACCAAAGTCCATGAAATTTTGCAGACATATTCTAGAAACTAATATCTATGTCTGTGGTTTTCCAGATTTCTGTTTAAATATTCGGTTTCAAAGTTACGCGGTCCTAAAAATTTTAATACAAATCTTTGAGCTCCTGTAATTTTAAAACTACTTATTTTTAGAAAAATCTAAAACACCACAGACACAGATATTAGTTTCTAGTATATATCTGCAAAATTTCATGGACTTTGGTTGCTTAATATTCAAATGAAATTGGAACTACGATTGTATGAAACGAGTGACGGAGAGAGCCCTGTTAATGAATGCTCCGCATGAAGTAAATCACCAGCTTTTGGTGATTACGTGCGGATGGTGTATTACTTTGCCAGTGTCAAACAAATGAGTAAAAAGTACTTATCTAATTTCTTTTGGTATGACCCTCGTATTTTCACCTTGTGAACTAGCCGTCTACCGAATACCTAGCCTAATGGTACAAGGGTGGGCTGAAAACGGAACGTAATAGGTACAAAACTCTACCATTGAGCAATTGACGCATCTACCCGTTCCATTAGGGCTTCACGGACAAGCTTCACGCTTAGTTGGAGGAGTATAGAGAATATTCGTCCAGTGCAGAGATACGATACGGATACGATTCAATGCGAATTTCGGAATATCGACGTAAAGTTGCCGATGTCTCTCATCAAGTTCCAAGTTTTAATAAAACGCAAACTTATTGAAAAATCCAATTAAAGACCTTACTCGTTCACTTAGGCTGCGTGAGCGTTGCGTAAGCGTAGACGTAGCGCGTACCATTGCGTTGTAATGTATGGAACTGTATGAAACATGGCATACCGCTTGCGTGGCGTGAACGTTCACGTAGACATAATGCATGCAGTTACGTCTACGGGTTCACGCGCGTCACTACGCACGTGTCACGTGTAGGTACGTGCTGCATACGCAATTGGTGTGAATCGGCCATAAATGTAAAAGATTACTTAAAATTTAATGACAAGAAAGCTTGGGAATGAGTTGCTTTAACAGCTTTGATAGGTCTAATATTATAGTTTTAAGTACTTATTTATTGTAAAATGGTGATAGTAAAAATAATACCCGAAAGGCTTAGTTTGTTGTGGGTTTCTTTCCAGACCGTGGCGCGTTTGGGAACCCTTGTACCTACCAACCTTTGGTTTTAGATATCACATCACATTAATTAAACAAATTCAACAATTGGCAGATAGTCATAACATTTTTTGTTAACACTTTATTGTAATATGTACTTACCTTTGATTAAGTAATAAGTATTTTTCAATGTTATACTTTGCAACGCCCTGACGGGGCTTCATGTTGTAATCTATATACATATAATAAAATTGTAGAAAAGTGGTGTCTGTACAATGGAAATATATAAAAAAAAAGTAGCAGGGGTTGTTATTATATCGATGCCGAACCCGAAATTGTAATTAATTTTTTTTTGTCTGTTTGTCTGTTTGTCTGTTTGTCTGTTTGTCTGTTTGTCTGTGTGTTTGTGCACGCTAATCTCAGAAACGGCTTATTCGATTTAGATACGGTTTTCACTAATATATTGTAAGCTTGGCCCATATTAATTATCTATAAACGTGTACAAGTTACTGATTAAATATTTGGCGCCACTCAAATCATAACAAATCATAACATCATATTAGAAGGCGTCATTGATTGGCTGAAGTTGTTCAACATCTGATCGATAAACGTACTGTATATAAAATTCTTATAGTTTTTAGTTGATGAATTGTAGCATAATAAAGGATAATATTTGTAATCAATATATAAGATGAAAACATCTTTATTACTTAGACGATTTGTTAAACGAGCTTGATGATTTGTATATTAGTCACTAAGTTTATTCATTGTACAATTTGGATTGGCCGATAACGATAAGATAAAAAGGGGAGTGGCTAATAAACGTGGAGAGGTTACCTGTAAGAGTGGTTTTAAAACTACGACATTCGAAAATATACTAACGTAAGAGGAACAACATTTATTTGACACAAATGTAAAAGTTAATAAATTTAAATATGAAATAAAAGTGTAATAATTTATCATAAAAATTGTGTTTGTGATTTCGTCAGACCTTACCCAAAAGGTCAGAAGAGGGACATCAAGAAAATATAATATTTTCTTGTCACGCTCACGACTCAGAGAAACAAGTGGAAATATACAGAGGAACGAGAAAGAAGTGGAGGTCTAGTAGACCACAGACATTTTGGAGCACAAGGCCAATATTTGGGCCTCAATATATCAAAGTACCTAGTCATGGCATCAAAGGATTTCTGGATAAACGGGTAGGATCTTTCCATGATTTTATTTTTATTGATACCTATTAATGGTAATTTTTTTTTTATTTGTGTGGGTTTTCGTTTTGTTTGTTCTACATTTAGTTATCATTTTGTTAAAAAGCTTTGCTCCGAGTTGGAATGGAAATTATATAACGTTATGATACCTAGAATTACCCACATGTTTATAATTCATCTTGTATATTGGTTATACAAATGCGATCGACCTTCAAATTGTGGTTTAAATAACATTGAGGTATTTAGAAGGCTTATTTTACAATGAAAAATGAAAAATGTTTATTTACAAAATACAGTCTTGTACAATTTTCCTGTGTCTGGTCACTGGTGGTACCCGCACTAGGTTATCCTGTATCGTGGGTACAATGGAATAGATAGTGAACATAGTGTTAAACAATATAAAAAGTGTGGTTTACTTAATGATGGGCGTTATTGTTACTTTTAAATAGTTTTCAGGATGTATCTACTATGTCCTGCCGGGGTTTTATTTCTCATTAAATGATTTCACAGGTGAATATCTCACGGAACGTGGTATTTCAATCTTCACACTTGTAATCGTGTGCCGAATTAGTTTGGTTAAGAGTTACGATAGGGATTTATTTTCACATAGTGGTTTTGTTTTACGGAAGGTGAATTTCTGGATTTAGGTTCAATCGTTTGCTGCATTCATTGTATAGATAGATGTTTTCCTTTTTCTAGCACACAGTGACGCGATATTATCACACAGCACTCATTGGGCATCTTGAATGTTGTTTTGTGAAATTATTATTTTTTGTAAACCGCTTTGGGATAAGGTAGAAAAAGTTACATGAAATAGCTTTTCGTTTTACGCCTGCCAGTCAAATAATCCGTCTCTACTTGTAATGGTTACTAAGTGATTGGGGATATAAAATGTTAATTGATAAAAATGAAGGTGATCCGTTGTAATAAAGTGATAGTGACCAGGGTTAATAAATTGAGCATTTTGAGAAATATAAATCCTAAAATGGGTGTAAAAGTAGGTTTATCTTATCTGGTTATTCTTTAACTAAATTTAAAATTATGGTAGGTAGGTAGTCAGATAGTTTTAAATACGGGGTGCATAAATAAGTGTTTTTTTTACAAAAGTGAGGAGAAATGTTTTCATTTATCTATTTTTACCACTTGAAACGCGTAATGTTTGAGTTTCAAACATAACTTTGCTGATAACAGCTCACCATGAACAACCCATGGCCGGCCCACTACTGAGCAACAAGTGTCTCCTCACAGAATGAGAAGGGTTTAGGCCGTAGTCTACCACGCTAGATAACAGCTAATTTACTTTTAATACTGGCACAATAATTTGAGTACTACGAGTAGTAGGTAGGTATAGTATATGGGCAGCGGGATTTTTTTTTACCTGTATTCACGCAATTAACTGTGTACTGCCGCATTTAAATGCAATATGATTTTGTTTTTATTGGATTAACATCGCTTGGCGGGTTAAATTCCTGGCAAATGTTCTATTAAAATTAGAGTAAGTTTTTTTTTATGGTAATATACCTACAGTACTGCCCTTAGGGCAGGGCGCGATAATAAGTACCTACTACCAAAATACTATTTTCTTTGTTGTACGAAAGAAATTTTAGGCAAATATCTTTGCACTACGCTCGCGTTTGTGGCATGACATTATCCCAGAGATATATTTAAAAAAAAAATTCACGCTCGCTTGACTCGCTTCGCGATAGTTCAGTTTCGATATGCATTTAGTTAACAAAACTCTCAGGAAACCACGTTTGTTGTGCTCTCGAAATTGATCAGTCTGTTTGATAAAATCGAAATGCGGTGCCTTATAAATTTCGCTTAGGAGCGCCGGTAGTATCTCATGATAATAATATGAATATTGATCATATTTTTTTTTTAGGCTGATTAAGCATTGAAGGTTTTTCGGCTGGTCTGGCATTTCGCCTGATTTTATGTTTTTGCTTATTTAGCGCGTTCAGGAAAGCTTTGACAACGTTTTATAACATGAGTATATATTTTTTTTTGTTTTAGTTACCCAAACAGAAAAAAAAAGCATTAAAGATGTGGGACCGAGGGATAAATCTAGTGTGATTTTTGGTTGGATTATGAAGTTGTAATTAGGGTATTTAAAATAGAAAGATTTCAATTGTAGGAAATGATGTAAAACATATTGAGGATAAGTTGTGTAATAAAGTCGATAATTCACTTGTTGGATGTCACGCGATCTCATTGCGAGGAGGAATCTTTTTCTTGTCTCCTTTTTTTTTAAATACGGTGTTCTGACGGGTTTTTATTTACGTCTTTTTATTATTTTTTAGTTTTTATTTACGGATTATTGAATACTTTCGGTGTTTGATTGGACGGTTAGAGGTTGCAAAAGCAATCGCCCTCTAATTAAATCATTTATTTAGGCATTAGTTCAATTTGGATTAAATCTCGCGAAAAGCCACGGTGGCTGTCTCTCGCGCGTCTTGGAAAGACATTCCTAATGCCTGTTTTTCTGAGGGAGGGATGCATTATCAAGTGAGATGAGCTGCAATGTTTGCGGCTGATTATTTTGGAAAATTTGCAATCGTGGCAAGTGGAGTAAAGTTTGACTAAACTATTTAATGAACTAAGTATATAATGGATTTGGTGAATGGTTATATTATATAACATTTTGATAAATGGATGAATTTGAAGAGTGTATGTATGTGGTTGATGCACATTTGTTTCATATTTTTACTTAAGTTATAAAGTATTACATTTGGTGAGTAGTTATTTATATTTGGTAGGGTAGGTTTGATAAACAGGTAGTTATCTTGATTAATAAGTGAGTTATCATTTTATAAATGCGTACTTTAATGTTTGATGAACTGGTATACTTGATAAATGTGCATATTTTCATACTTCAAAGACAAGTTGTACCTATTAGTTTCTTCAAGCTTTTAGTTGCTGATAATTATATCAACATTCTTTAGAGCGCATGTCCTATGGACGAAATCGTTTATACATACTTTCACTGTTTGAAATGTTACAATCATAAAGATATAGTTATGACTAGAGGGGGTCATAGCTTGTTGCCACTCTTGTACATCCATGTGTCAACTAGGTATTGTTATCAGTATATTTCAGGGAACCTCCGTTCGGGTGAAAGCGATAGCTGTTGGATAAATGCTTGTTGGGTTATCAGAAGACCGTGTAGTCTTCGATGAGGTTACTTGTAAATATTATAGCGAAATAGTAAGTTTAAAAATAGAATGAGGCTAAACTAAAAAAATGAGACAACGATAAAAATAATAACTTAAAGCATTGAAACAGCATAAAGTGAAATAGTAACTTACAAACTATACATACATATTTACGAATTATGTAGATAGATATAGTATTACTGGATTACGTATATCAAATAAGAATACTGTCAGCTCATGTTTTGTTTTCGGCGTGGTAATTTTACGCTTAAAACTCATAAGAGATATCATGAGGTTCGCTTTCTGTAAAAGTTATTAGCTTTAACAGTTAATTGATTTATTACATTATTTATTTATTATACACTCAACAAGTAAAAGTATTTTGTTTTGACAAAATCCAAAGAAGTACCTATTGGATTAATAAGGCAAGGTACGAAGCATTGGCTGGATTTTACAACATTTAAAGTTTCCTGTTCATTTTTATCATTGAGTTAATTTGAGGCGGAAGGATCCTCTTGAAAATTTTTAAGATTAAGTTATTAGTAAGGAAGTATATTTTGCTTAGGTTAGTTTAAAATGTACAGCCGGTAATTTAAAAAAAAAATATATATATATTTAATTTTACATAATAGGTGAAGCTGGTTGATGCACCAAAAATCGAATTATCATAGGAATTTAATTAAGCTAACATTTTTATTTATTATCAACTTCAAATATACAGTAGCAAACTGATTAGTTGGAATACATGCAGTGATTGGAATATTTAAGTTCCGATAGAAGAATCTATATCGTGGCTTGTTCCTTTATGGACAAGAATATTTTTTTTGACTCGTGGGACCACTTACACAAAATATCAACGTTCGGTTTGGAGGTCTTCCATGGCTATTCCTACAGTTCCATGACGTATTGAAGAGGTTAACACTTTGTCGCTCACCACATCAACCAGCACGGCATTTGGGTATGATGGATGGATGTAGATAGGTACACATTTGATGGGGGGGGGTTTAGTGGTTTGTATCAATAGGAACCAGGGGTTGAATGAGGAATGCTGAGGACAGTACGTGTGGTGCTTACTAGGGAAGGTTTATGTTCAACAGTGACCTTATGATGATGACGATGTAGATGACGATGATGATGATGGACGTACGAGGATGAATCTTTTACGAAACGAATAAAGGAAAATCGAACAGATGCAGGTCATTACGGTTAACATATAAAATAATGTATAAAGTACCTACTTTCTTCTAATCTTTATGATCGATCAGCTTGTGATAGAGATCTTGATGTCGTAGAGAATAGAGATGTATCGAACGGAATATTTATTTCATTTTTTTTCCTGCTATTATGTTGATATCGCTTTTCTCTATGAAAAGGAATTAATGATAAACTAATAGGTATCATTCGGCGGCGAGTCGCGACTGTGTCGTTCCCAGGGTCGAATTTGGTAGTTCTGCTTATGTTACTCGAAACGACAAAGTACGCCATATGGTGCATATTATGGCTAAAATAAAATATATAAGTATCATGTGAAATTATAAATCAAAGATTCTTTTTGCATGTAGATATTATATGGTTAAGAGGCACAAGTGACGCAACTACTGTACCCTGGCGTTTGTTTAACATTGTCCATTAGTACTTCAGAATGTGGATTTTGCTAAAAAAAAAAAAAAAGAAAACAATAGGTAATTGTAAGAAATATGGGAAGCGTAATCTGCATTAAAAGAAAAAGTTTGAATTGGAAGCAACCAGGCATAGGATTTTCATACATCCATAATCACGTTCCTTTCAACTCTCTATCTATCACGGTTCACGATACGCCGTTCACGGTTCAGGCCGTGACGCACGTGCAGACGGACAGACGGACGGAGAGCAGAGGTTTAGAAAATAGGGTCTCGTAGGCACCCTTCGAGGGGTACGGAACTGGAGAAAACTAAATTATAATAATGATAATAGTTTTTTTAGGTTACCAAGTAAAATTACTTCTCTTAGGTCGGATTGTATTATGATGGATGCTTATGAAACAAAATTAAATGAACGGTCTACTCAAAGTGTTTTATGTTTGCAGGATCCAAGGATGTTGGAAATGAACAAATGAGGGAAAGGATGACCCAAAACTAGGTATGGGTCAGGGACACAAAGTCCCAAGGAAGGAAAGGACGAAAAAGTAAGCCCCGAGGTTACGGGCTATGGACAAAAAGTCCTATAGGAGGAAGGAGGTGGACCCTAGGATAAGGGTCATTAAAAATTTGGATCTGGAGGGAAATAAGGACAATCATATATGTATCCCGGTAGAAGAGAGACGCGCCAAGGCTCGGAATCCGCGATTTTCCAATAAGAAGGGAAGAAGAAAATATGTGCGTAAAACTATTGCGTTGAAAGTGTATGAAAATGTTTTGTGATTTAAATCGAGAACTGGCGGCGATTAACTTTAAGTTTAAAGAGTTTATTTTATCAAAAGGACAAGAAGTTCACTTACACGTATTCATATTAAGAATCGCTCCCGATTCTAAATATAAATATAGAAGAAAACATAATCTTTAAAGGTATGGTGACTATACAATAATATAAAAAGTCAAAACACGTTATATTCGTTAACAAACTATACCTACATCTAGCTAAGATATCTATGGTGTTTGACACTGTTTGATTAAACTTTAAACTTTGTAAAAGATTTTTCCTCCAGTATGAGTTTCGGCAAGTACATTATGTAGTAGAGCTAGGTAGTTTTCATACCATAATTAGTCCTAGCTTTATGTAATTGTAGCATAATAGGTATGTTCGTTTTGTGTACCATATTTATGAGATTTAGCTTTAAAGTGATGCGTGTATGTACGGACTTTAATAGTATTTTCCTAACAAATAGACATATTTTGAATTTGTATAATTGACTTATATAATATAGTTCATCAGTTTTCTTATATAATTCTTTAGTGGGGAGGAGAGTCTAGTTGGAACAGAACTTTTAACAATTTATTTTGAGATACTTGAAACCCTTTAAAGTAGTTTTTAGTAATTAGTTTTACATGCTCATCCCCAAATCTCTATTGAGTGTTCCTGTAAAATATTGGCTTGTGAGTTATAATTGATACTTCGGACTTTATGCATATACCTACCTTCTTTGATTAAATTGAGGCTTCCTTTAGTTGCTACTGGTCTCGCAATTTTTGATATCTTTATGATTTTTGAAAAATTATTTATAAATTTAGAGTGTCTGCATCTTTTTATTTTAATATTAGCGGAAGAGAACAGAAAAATGAATTTTAGATTAAAGGCTAAATTTGAGTGCTACTGTAGACTGGCAGGTAAAGTTGCGAGGGTAAATAGTTTGGAATTGAATTGAGTTTGTCTGCTATTTTCTAATTATATCGGATGGAAAGGGTTGCTGCGAGTGCTCTAAAATTAAGTTGCAATCATAATCAATACCAATGTAACAATAAAACTGTATATTCTTTCTAGTTAAGGTTAGCAAGAATATTAATTTAATTAATTACTATCTTAATTTTTTTTTTGTTTTGTTGAACTAAGTATTTGTCATTTTGGTTGTGAAGTTTACATGTTACTTAAGTTTTAATTTTTTTTTAAAAGCGATGAGACTCGCTTAAAACAGGATGGCCGAGCTGTAAGCTTGGCCCATATTAATTATCTATAAACGTGTACAAGTTACTGATTAAATATTTGGCGCCACTCAAATCATAACAAATCATAACATCATATTAGAAGGCGTCATTGATTGGCTGAAGTTGTTCAACATCTGATCGATAAACGTACTGTATATAAAATTCTTATAGTTTTTAGTTGATGAATTGTAGCATAATAAAGGATAATATTTGTAATCAATATATAAGATGAAAACATCTTTATTACTTAGACGATTTGTTAAACGAGCTTGATGATTTGTATATTAGTCACTAAGTTTATTCATTGTACAATTTGGATTGGCCGATAACGATAAGATAAAAAGGGGAGTGGCTAATAAACGTGGAGAGGTTACCTGTAAGAGTGGTTTTAAAACTACGACATTCGAAAATATACTAACGTAAGAGGAACAACATTTATTTGACACAAATGTAAAAGTTAATAAATTTAAATATGAAATAAAAGTGTAATAATTTATCATAAAAATTGTCTTTGTGATTTCGTCAGACCTTACCCAAAAATATTGTAGTAAGCTTCACTTAGGATTTAGTGTTTATTTCATGTCAATCGGTTCATAAATAAAAAAGTTATGTCAATTTAAAGAATCACGGCGCCTCGCGCCTGAGCGTCCGTGGCTATATAAAGCGCGAAAAGTCACTATTCCACGCGAACGAAGTCGCGGGCACAGCTAGTATTATAATATTTTTTATGATGTAAGACATGAATGCAAATAAATAAAAAATAGTCAAAAAGCGTAGGTACAATGGTGCTTATTTTACATCACTAGTTTTTACTTTGATCTGATAGGTTTTTTTTATTTCTATTTTTCTAAATCGAATCTTTGAAAAGAGCAATCGCCTTCTTGCTGGTCCTTCTCGGTTTTTACGATTCAAAAGTAAGTGCCTACCTACCTTTAAAAATTATTAGAGTGAACACATATCTATTTCTGGCTCTATTGTTTAAGTAGGTATAATTAATATTATGAATATTGTTACAATCATAATAAACTAGGCATACTTCGCCTAATTAGTAACAAGTCCCGAGATCGAGTCTCGGTTCTGATTCTGAAGACTCCGAAAAATATATTTTGTAATCAAAATACTCGGGTCTCGTTATTCGTAGATATTTTAAAAGACATAATTAATGAATGGCCCCATAACATCACAATCTTAAATAACGTTAATTTGTAAACGATACGTTCGTTATTGCTTCTCTTTATCCTCCAAATTTTCAATACACGAACGACCCATAAATCCGTCAAAATTTTCTTTATAACGTCTTTCTAATTTTTATGAGTCTCCCAGTATCTAGCGTTCTCCAGTGTCTAATGAATTTGTAGCCGAGTCTTAAATAAGTTCTGTCTTCGCGTCAGATGTTTCATATAAATCGCTGACTTAACGACGTCGACACTTAATAAAGTTTATTTTTAGGGTTAAAAGTACCTTAAAAGGAAAAACGGAACCCTATGATCACTTTGTTGTCTGTCTGTCTGTGTACCTGTCCGTCTGTCGTGTCAGTCAAGAAAACCTATAGGGTACTTCCCGTTGACCTAGAATCAGCTAAGTAGGTAGGTCTTATAGCACAAGT
Organism: Maniola jurtina; assembly: GCF_905333055.1. NCBI lineage: Eukaryota > Metazoa > Arthropoda > Insecta > Lepidoptera > Nymphalidae > Maniola > Maniola jurtina. Next base: position 6,230,114 of record NC_060044.1, read on the forward strand.
AAAGGTAGGTCTTGTAGCACATGAATGCTACAAGACCTACCGGTTACATCACAAAAAAATAATTAAAATGTGTTCATCACACTATCACACTAATATTATAAAGGAGAAAGTTTGTATGTGTGTGTGTGTGTGTGTGTGTGTGTGTGTGTGTGTGTGTGTGTGTGTGTGTGTGTGTGTATGTTTGTTACTCCTTCACGCAAAAACTACTGGACGGATTGGGCTGAAATTTAGAATGGCAATAGATTATACCCTGGATTAGCACATAGGCTACTTTTTATCCCGGAAAATCAAAGAGTTCCCACGGGAATTTCAAAAAACCTACATCCACGCGAACGAAGTCGCGGGTATCAGCTAGTGAATAAATAATAATTAGTATTTTCAATTTTCAAAGTAAGATAAATGTACCAAGTGGGGTATTGTATGAAAAGGCTTTACCTGACCATTCTAAAACATATTTTAATTTATTTTTACATGCATTAGTTTTTCATTTATCGTGCAAAATGTAGGAAAAATACCCAAGTACGGAACCCTCGGTGCGCAAGTCTGAGACGCACTTGGACGGTTTTTATAATGGTTTTAATGAAGCTTGATTTGTAACGTGTTTTTTGGTTATTCGCATAATAATCATATTTATTTTTTAATTTGCTTTATGATTTCGAATCGATATTATCTTCTAGTCGTTTTAGGTGTTTTTAAATTGAAAATTATAAAAAAGAGCTTTAAAGAATATCGAGTGACTCATTTAGTAGGTATCTACCTACACTATTTTGTTTTAACAAGTTTGAAATTCGATGACGAGGTTTTAGAACTAATTATTCGTTCATAATTTATTACAGTTTTGAATCCAAAATTGTATAGTATAAGTACCTACTCTCAATCGGTTTCAACAAAATTCGGCATCATGTTCAATATTCTACCTTGATAAGAACGTAAGATATGGGATATCCAATAAAATAGAAAAAAAGAGATTTTCTACGGAATTTTAAAACACCTAAATCCCAGTCGATAAAGCCACGGCAGAAACCTTAACTTTGGTTAATCATCATAGCTCCTCATCCATCATACCCCTTTCAGGTTAGCCCACTTCCATCTTAGACCATCACTTACCAGCCAGGTGAAATTGCAGTTAAGGACTTATTGTATCTGAATAATAAAAAAAATAGCAATACTTAAGTACGTTTTGCTTTTGTAAAGTGCTTTTTATTGCATAATTATTGTATATTTTTACAATTTTATAGAACTTTTGCTTAAATTATAATGATATCCAACAATCCCCTCGCGAGCCGCGTCGGCTGTTATAGACACTGGCATATCGGGCGTACTTCCGGCATGGCACAACAATGGTGGAATAATGACTCATTACTGTTGTATAACCCTTCAAAATTACGCTATTTATGCCACTGTTAGGGAGTATTTACGTAGAAAATTATTATTTTTTATTCACAATGGCCTTATCAATAATCACCCTTCTCATTGAAATAGTATGCGAATAACTCGTACCTCGCATGTTTTAAAAAATATTAATTAGCATGGCAGTACCTAACTATGATCACTATCATAGTTTAATTTTTTTCACATGTTTTTAGGTAAGTAAAAATACTATTAAAATCCATACTTCCATATTTATTATCAACTAATTTTAGGTAAAATTAATGCGAAAAGTCTTTCTGCTCGTTTGACGAAAGATGGCTGAGAAGGGTGCACCCTGGGGATGAAAAGAGGCTGTTTTTTATCCCGAAATTTTTAAAATATCTACGCGAATGAAGTTGCGGACTCTATCCAGTATCGAATCCACAATCAAGCAGTCTTTCAATTCAATTCAATTCAATATTCTTTATTGCTAATATGGGTAAACAGTAGAGATGTTACAAAAACTTTTGCTGGTTCAGCTTGATAGGAACTATTTAGTAGTTAAAATCAAGACTTTTGGTTTGGAACAAACCAATGGTCTGCGAACTATGACGTTATTAAAATAATGATTTTTTTTCTCTCATCTGGATTTACAAAACAATGTAATAGTCTATTAGAAACATTTTTTATGTTTTATTACGATACTAAACTCGTTTTTCCATAATAGCAATCATTTCCAATGTGAACGCATCGCAAGCTGCGCTCGACAGCTCTACACCCGTAACTACCATACTTCCGTGACCAATCGTGACGGATAAGCCTAATTTATCACACCGCTTCAATTTTACAATAAAGTAGATCGCCGACAGCCCACGCTGCTAGAACCGTACGAACAAAACAAGCCGCACGTAAACGCAACGTAATTTTACGTTGGATATGTGGATCGTAGCTGTTTGATGTTTAGCAATACTGGAGTGAACTATAATATATGAGTTTCGGATCCTGAATCGACGATATAATATGTCAGATAAGCTGTGGGTGAGGTGAAATCAAAGGAAAACAGGCGATTCTAGCGATCCTAGCGTTAAATGTAGGAACATTTGAGGCGTGCAAGTGACGTCGAAGCCCCGACGTTTTATTACAAGTTCCATAATAGCTCGTTCACAAAGGCTGCATAACCGTTGCGTAAGCGTAGACGTAGCGCTTACCATTGCGTTGTAACGTATGGAACTGTATGAAACATGGCACACCGCTTGCGTAAAGCGTGGACGTTGCGTAGCCCGGTGTGTTAGGGGTTTACGCGGGTCACTACCCACGAACCATTTTTACGCAATTGGTGTGAATCAGCCTTAACTGTCGTGAACTGTGGCAATACTGAGCGATGAGGTTTCCATTTCCTTTCTTTGGTATGCGCAAAGATAGTCTGAAGATAATGCTAATGTATTCGGCAGCATACATTGATCCCATCGAACTTCATTTAGAAATACGAATAACGTCTGCAACAGCAGTCACATTTATTACATACAATCATATATATGTCATACAGTACATTTCGTTTGATTGTACATTGCAACAGCATTTTTCAGCAACAAAGTCGTGCTGATATGCATCCGCATTTCACTGTTGCCGCTCGTTTTGACCGTAATGTGCGATCAGCATTATCCAGCACATGTGGCTCAAGAGAAAGTTTTGATGATAACATTAACATTTCAGTATTGTAAAAAATACAATGCAGTGTATGTTACGAGTATGACTCGTACGGAATGCGCGGAATGTGGCATTTAGTGTGTGATAACCCTAACTTGCAGGTTGCGTGTGTGACAGAATATTCTATTAGTACCACCTTAGTGCCTCGTCGATTAATCTTTGCGGGTTATTACGGTATAAGCTGGATTAATGATTATTTGTTAAGCGATACCATCGAAGGCGGCGTAAACCTTTTAGTTTCGTTTTATAAACGCTCAGCGATATTGCTTCGTTATAACATAGGATTAGTATACTTCCATAAACATTAGTATATTATGTGACAAGCTATTGTAGCTTCATCCGTAGGTATATGTCAAGGTCGGGGCAGATAAAACGCGAGTCGTCAGCGACGTCTTTCTTTTTTCTATCTGGGTAACATTCCGCACTTAAACATTTCTGTCTATATTGTGCATGCAGTGCCCACTCGTCGGAGTCGTTACTCCAGCCATAGAAACTCGTTTCAAAACTCAAGTAGCCTTGCCCAGATTGCTAAGGGCTTCCCGAACCGAGGCTGGGGATCTCATTTAGCGCTCGCGTTGGTCTGCCACGCCAGTGCACTCTAACAGCCTTGCATCGGGTTTCAGCTACCTCTATGCAGGCCCTGCACAGAGGATGTCGGTGACAAGGCAGCAACGTATAAGGCTTCTATACGCGTACTGTAGTGTGAACGTCTACATAAAGTGCCTTGTATTACATACAACTCTTATAGAAATTGCTGCTGAGCTAAGTACGTACATGTCATCGTTGGCATAATGTAGCGTGCTTTAAATAATAATTACCTGTTACAAACCACACCCGTTCGAATACACGAGCTCAGTGTTACGTTCTGCCTTGCTGCTTCCGTCGCGCATCGCTGCCTTCCCGCTTTGTGTGTGTCCAGGCCTTTATTGTAGCATGAGAATTCCCGTACGCTTCCCACACCCTATTAGCTCTTGTGTAGGTACTTACTGGGTTTTCGCAAATAGAGCTAATGAGAACAACATACGGACAAAAGAAAATTGCTCTAGAGAAGTAGGTACCAACTACCAATAGCTATTAGATCTAATTAAAACTAGCTGTTGCTTCCGATCTCATCAGCATTAAGGCAATAAGTATATTTTTAAAATTCCTGTTTTTGCGTAAAACTAAGATACTTTTCTGAGATAAAAAGAAACATGTGTCAGTTTCTGAGATGCAAACCTGATCTCTAGACGTCAGAATTGGCTCTGTGGGTAAAGCCGTGAAAGGTTTACCAATAGGTACACAGACAGACATGCTCTCGCTTTTATTACAGTAATATAGATAAAGAGATTGAATGATGAGTATCGTAAAAAGTATGTTCATAAAATCAGAAACAACGGAAAATCGTATTATTATTGTAACGTAAACGAAAAAAATACGCGCTCCAAAATAATATAAAGGAATATCACGCAATCAAGGTGGAAAAATACTGTTACGTCTTTCCAATACGGGAAAGAACGAAGTACACAAATAAAACCAGCTGGGAGGTCCCATAAACTTACAAATCGTATATGAAAAAGTCATATTATGCGATACAAAATATTATTAAAGCTACGAAATTATTCGCGTATAATGTTGTTCCGTACATGTTTATCCTTCATAATTCCTTACATTAACACACGGGGCCCATAACCTTCATTGGGCTAGATATAAAGTAACGGATAATACCCGAGCTAGAGAACGCTTTCGTCTATTTATTGCTCTAATAAATATTTACGTCATAATCCTACGTTATGGTGGCCGGAACTCCAAATCCGACCGTTTTAGTCAACATAAAAACAACACCTGGGATCTGATGTATTTTAGTGTTTTAATATTAAAATATCATTCAGTTCAATAACTGAACTCAATGTTTTTTTATTCCACTTTTCGTTTTATGATGAACTGTTTGCATGGGAAATGTATGGGCACCTAGCGGTGGTTTTATTATCGAATATGCAATACATTAGCTTAGTTTGCGTAAGAGGTTTCTAGTTTGATAGAAATAAAAACAAATAAGTAGATACTTATTATATTAGATAATACAAAAAAAAATCTTCTAATTTCTTGGGTGATTTGAAATACGTCAGGATATTGATTCTCCTGCGGGTCTCCTCATTTCAAATCTCATCCCTAAGGAAAGCTCCTTATATAAGGGTTTTTATAGCTTTCTGAATTACTTTGAATAGCGGATGAGGTCCAACTTTCTGCACAATACGTAAGGATGGGAAGGACACACACATTGTTGGTGCATAGGTACGTAATTAAATAAGTACTACATAATCTAATCAGGGGGCACGGCAGTGCCCCACCAAGACGAGCCAAACGGCGGACGGGCACAACGTACTTTTTCTCGAAGTACATCTTTCACGATATACCTACCCACTAGGATTGTCTTTTTCCTAGCTCAAAATACCGCAAAGAAACCTGTATAAAAATATCTCTTAAAATTAAATATCGGTTTTATGTTCATAATTTGTAGCAAAATTTATTGGTTGCTAACGAGTGCCTCTTAGATATGAATTTGACTATTAAGCTAAAAGAAACGCATCCAATCTCTTTTAAATGTATTTTTAATAACAATTTTAGTTTATTACAGGTGCGAAAAAGTTATAGATTAAGGTGCTATATCTTTTGAAAAGAGGGTTGGAACTTTATAAACAAATTATTATTAATAAATAGTTAATTTAACAGAAACAGCTATGTTTCTGCTTTTCGAATAATAACTTTATGCCAAATTAAGATGGGCTAAATGGATAACTTATTATTAATAGGAAGCTGTGATAGCCTAGTGGTTAATAAGTCGGCTTCTTATTCGAGGGGTCTGGGTTTCGATCCGGAGGACGAAGTTCTAATAAAATAAAATGTCACTTGCTTTAATGGTGCCTAAAAGTTTTCTATAATTTAGGTACCTACTCAAAGATGTGTGAAGTCCGCCAATCCGCGCTTTGCCAGCGTGGTGGACTGTGTTTAAGGCCTTCACATTCTAAGAGGAGATCCATGCTCTACTGAGCATGGATCTCCTCTTACTACTCAGTACTACAGTACTGGACCGGCGATGGATTTTGAAATGATTATGAGACGTTTAAGTATTATGTAGGTATATTATATTTCTTTATATTAATATTATTTTATACCTACTGAACCTAACGCTTGATAACCAAATAGTACCTACATATTAGAGTATGTTATTGGTACGGTAAAAAAGGAATGAATTCCATCGCAGTGTGTGGCCAGTCATTTATCATAATAATAAACTGATTCTAATATTGATGCTACTAAACAGAAAATCTATTACGAAACTATTTGTTCATCTGATTGCTTTTGTAACACTAATTAAAATGAAACCAACTACATTTGTCTATGAATAATATTTGAATAGGTAATATTTATTCAAATTGTAATTTAATATTTTTGAAGACAACTAAAACGCCTTTTACCATATCTCAGGGTATGACCATTATAGTACCTAGTACGTTTAAAAAGATTAGTAAGGTTACTAAGATCAGTAAGATACGACGATAATCGTGATCCTATCGGAAAAATAATCGATCAAATTCTATATAAAGATAACGTTAGGTATTGATGTTATTGTTATGTTGATAATCCATACTAATCTTTATATTATATATAAGGCTACATTACTACATTAAAAGTGAAATTGTGTCTGTCTGTCTATCTGCTAGCTTTTTATGGTCCTTGCAATGATATTAGAACATCATTGGGTCCTTGCATATATATATAACCAATTTTGACGTTTGGTATAGAGAACGGGGGAAAAAATGAAAATCCATGCGGGCAAAGCCGCGGGCATCATATACTATTAAGTATTATAAATATTGAGACCGGTATCCTGTGTCACAATATGTATATAATGTGTACTGGTTTAGGGCAGTTGTCAGGCCCATATATCATTAAATTGACACCTTCAGGCTTTACTGTTCATAGCATTGTATCAATATCTAAATCGCAAGGTTGTAACTTGTACTAAATACTACTTATTACTTGTTACACTTACTACTTATTAGTCTCAACTGAACTCCTACCAGAAGCAAATATTATTTACTGACATCAATCGACATTATTAGTGTTTCTCAGACTTGGGCGCGTTTGGAACCCTCGTAGCTTTAGTTTTAAGTTACGTAATTAATTATCCACTATATCGTACAAATTTAACAATTTCAACCATCAAAAGGAGCACAATTGTACCTACTTTGAATAAATGATTTTGTCTTTGAGTTATCTATAGTACAATTATTTTAAAAACAAAGTCGGAAATGATCTGTAAATTACCACGATTTATGGACTGGATACTCAAACCACGTTGTTAGATATCGTTAAAAACATTGAAAGATCGCTCCGATTCAGGTTCTAAGATCTTTATTACCCTATCTAGATTCAATGGTGGTTTTATTTGGATTATAATTAAGAATATCATGATTTATATTTATAGCTAAGATATCTAATGGGTATTTTTTATGGGATACAGGTTTGCGTTTAGCTACGGTCTCTTGATCTCATGTAATGGTATTAGGTATGTAATAATAAGAATCCATAAAGTGGACATTAATTAAGAAGGTAAAGATACCTATGTATTCTCATAATTTTAAATTGTCTAAACTAAATTGATATAGCTACTAGTAACATCATATATTCAACTACATAATATAATGTCCACGACATCGTCCGCATGGATTTAGGATTTTGAAAATCCCGTGGGAACTCTTAGATTATCAGGAATAAGTCACTCTCGAGAGTTTCAATTAGATTCATGCAAAACATCACGTTGATTCATTGGTCGTTGCAGTGGGATCGAACGAACCAATAAACAACGTTTGCATTTACAAATTCACTTTTGCATTTATAATATACTAGAGGATGCCCGCGACTTCGTCCGCGTGAATTTAAGTTTTTAAAGATCCCGTGGGAACTGTTTGATTTTCCGGCATAAAAAGTTGCCTATGTCAATTACAGGGACACAAGCTACCTCGGTACCAAATTTCATGCAAATCGGTTAAGCGGATGGGTTTTTGTGAAGCCCGTGGGAACTCTTTGATTTTTCGGGATAAAAAGTAGCCTATGTCCGTCCCCGGGATATAAGCTAACTCTGTACCAAATTTAGTCAGAAGAAAAGGTAGCAGACAGACAGACACACTTTCTTATTTATAATCTTAGTATGGAAGTATGGATGTAGAATATTTATATAATATGGGCATGGGCAGTAATAAAACGATAATCCGAAATCAATACAAAAATAATGGTTCCTTTCGTCGTCCATTCACATTATGTCAACATTATGTCGTGACACAAAAAGCTACAATTAGCATTTCTAAAGGACAAAGCGCCGATAAATTGTATTCAAATTTCGCGTGACGCCTTCATTCGTTGACAGTGTGACAGCATTGTGACATGTCTCGCCTGCTATACGGGACAGGGGTTATTTAAGGAAACTTCACACTATCAGACTTTTTAATGAGTGAAGGACAAATTATACAAATATTCCGTACGCATTGAGATTAACTAAATCTCTATCGTGGTGGGCAATCATTACCGCAAGCGGCTTTACACCGATAAATTCGATTGTATCTCCGTAACTGTCACTTTGTCAGCCAATCACGGCAGTGATTAGTGTCGCATGAGTCAGAATATACAGTACGAACCAATCATGATGGAGTCACGTGTTTAACAGATGGATGAATTGTTAGAAACGTACCTTCTACCCTTTGTCGTTCACTTTTTTAAAACAAATAAAAATTTGCATACCATGAAAATTAGGCGTCTAGTCTCATTTTCCATAAAACGAGCATGAACTAACATTTTTAACAAAGTATATCTATTTAATCTGAATTAATGTTTTTGTACTAAAGATAAAAATAATCTAAATTAGAATAAAAAAAGTAACCGGATACGTTCTAAGTTTTATTTGAAAAGTGCTCAAGACAGATGTTAGTTAACTTCTGCCAAGGAATGTGGGTTAAAACTCCGGACAAATATTTGTATAGGACATGATATAGGTGTCATCGTCCGAGTTGTTTATCATTTCCAAGTGTTTCCGGACTTCTGTAAAAGAAATCGAAATTTTACTGAACAATATTTATTTAAGTTTGTTCACAATGCAAGGTTATTTGATATTTTTTACTCATAGGTATTTCATATTACCTATTAGATTTACTATAAGTTCTATACATATACTATGGACACTTTTTTGAACGACATGAATACTTCCAAAACATCCGTTCAGATTTGTTTATGTACTAGGATCTTATCTAGATCTAGAAGTCGCGAGCATCATCTAGTAACTAGATAAGGCTCGAGACTTCACCTGAGTTGATATATGTATAGGTTTTCTAAAAATCCCACTGCGATTCTTTGATTTTTAGGCAATCTCCATTCTGATATTTAGATTGGTTCAATCATTGTAGCTTGAAGGAGTAACAAACATCCAAACATCACATTTAGGTATAATAATAATTAATTCACAAAAAGAACGACAAAAACCAGCGGGTAATAAAGTTGGTTAAATCTTTAAATTGAAAATCTAAAACTATGTTATGCTATTCTTTTCAGCTAATATAGTGAAAAGGGTAGCACAGAGTACTACATTTAAATAAATAAATGAGTAAATAAAGCCTTTATTTCCAATCGTTAATTCAATAAATACATAATACATCGTTAATTCATATTATGTATAGTTTAATAGGTACATAATTAGTTCAATGGACCTGCCAATTTACTATGTATCTACAACAGAATCGGCACCATTATCTCTATGAGATCTCCACCAGTGACCTGGTAGTGGGATTTTTATAAGTATTGTACGCCTAAGTCGTACATGTGTGTACACCCTAAGGTTATATAAGTGACACAATGAGTCATCGGTGCCGAAGCGTGACAGAATAAATACATGTTTCTGTGACAACTCCACTTTTGATTGATCGATACCGCAGAAATTTTCACAAGGGTGGATGACTGTCAAAACTAAATTAAAAACTAAACAGAATTAAACTGTTCAGAAGGGCAATATGAATCGTATCGTGACCATTAAAATAAAATTAAAATTGACTCGAATAGAAAAAACATGCAGGTTTCCTCACGATGTTTTCACTATCATTTAATCTTCGTTATAATCGTACAATGATACTCCATAATCTTTTAGTTCTGCTGACGATATTACCGTAACATTACGTTTTCATTAAGCAAATAAAAACAAACACAGCTTCCCTATTATTGGAATGATACCAAAACTTTCTCCCAGAATTAACCCATAATCTATCAATTATTTCGTATCTGAATAATATCGGTGAGGGAAGTGTTCAATGACACGGAAAAATACTTATGAATGACTTTTATACGCTCGACCAACGTGGAAAACAAAATATTACAGATTAGATTTATTACGAGAAAGGAAAGACGGTTTGTATGTAGGGCAGTGTAATATCATTAGATAACTATATCTAAAGTTTTAAGTGTTTGAATAAGATAGTATGGACCTACCAGAGCCACATGGTTACACTAGTGACCCAGCTCTTTAAATGAGAGAAAAAAAAAATAAAAAAATTCATCATTATCATCATTATCAACCGATATACGTTCTCTGCTGGACACGGTCTCTTGTAGGGACTGCCATGGCGTGTGGTCTAGTCTAGTCTAATGGTCTAGTCTAGTGTCAATAATTTCATCCAATTATTACTTTTGCTTAATAAAATAATTATTAATTTAACAGCGATTAGATTTTAAGTTTGATGATCACAAGCTTTTTAGAATTCGTGAAAAAACTTGACTCATTTTTAATGTTAAAATTTCAAATAAGTGCAGTAAAAAAAGAGACTCATCAAAGAGACACAAAAAAAAGCAGTCAGTCGGTCTTGCTCACAGAAGTGAAACTTACACAACAGTTTTTTTTTTAAATTTTCAAATGAAAAATTAAAATTTCACAATTTGCAAATTAAACATTAATTATCGGTATTGGAGTGGCGGGGGTGGCGCTTCCAAAATCAATGATCGGTACTCCAAGCATGTCAGTTTTGTAACCTTGAAATTTTTACTTATCCCAAAATCGCCAAACGTACCTTAAGAAGTTTCCACTTCAAAGAAATTCAACAAGAAATAATAAATGCTGTCTTTCTTTATAATGACTAATTTAACGATACTCGCATAGGAGGATGTAAGAGCGTCATAAAATTAAACAAAACGTCACAACACTTCCTTTAGAAAGCAAAACACGAGCTAACAAAATAATAAACGTCAGCATAAAGACTTGTTTCATAGAAAAGCAAAGTTACAGCAAATAGAACTAAAGGCAGACGGAGGCAACATAAGTTACTTCGCAAATCTTATAAACAACGTCAACGAACTAACATACACGTGGGCGCACGCTTAACGTATAAGTTCAATATAAAATTCGATACGGACTGTCGTAAACACATGGTGCTGGCTTAAGTAGCAACGTGAAAAGAAATAACCAGAATGGATAGAACTCTTGGTCAGCTAACAAGCCTTGCGTTGAATGTACCTACCATGTACCTACGATACTCAGTATGTTATTTTATTTGCTCTCTACTCAGTAAACTCTATTACCCGTGATGTTTTTGATTCTAAGAACTTCGATGTTTGCATTCAGCGTAAGCTTGTGTCAATGTTGTCATAATATTTAACTTTGCGTTTCATTCAATGTGAGAAAGTTTATGTAAGTTTCTGTTTGTTTTACTCTTCATTGGGTTGTATTTTCTTAAATACACAATCATTACCCTTTCAAATTTGTGTTCCATAATCTTTTAAAAATAATCTGCAATAGGTACTTACGTAATGCGTGATTTAAGTAATCTATTATGAACTCTATAAAAATGTCCAAACAGTAACTTTTCAACTCTCTCAATTACTATATCTAAATGTTTAGTACATAGATACTTTAATGAATAAATAAAAAATCAGTTTTAATTAAATAAGAAGTATTCAATTTTCCATATAACTGTACCTACGTACGTTAAGGTACAAAATTACTTTTTTATATAAGTATGGAAATTAACAATGTCATGGTGACAATGATTAATAATAATTAATCGATTAATCAACCGCTTCCTCTTTATGAATCTAAATTGCTTTTCGTCATTTTAATTTACTTTTTATCTTTCGTGAAATCCTATTTACTGAACTCTTAAGAAAAAATAAAGACAATGGAGCAATTTCGAGTAATTTACATCTTTATCGACACTCATTCCCAGCACTAAAGGCTTCTTGGATCGAAACGGCTAATGGACGACGTTATTACCAGCTACCTCAACGAAAAAGTGCATTAGTGTACAGTAAGTAGTACAAAACTATTTGAATAATACAGCTTAAGTAAAGTGCGTCGGGAGTGCTTCTGCCACTTACAATACGATTCGCCTCATTTACTGTAATTACCTCGTTTTATTCACTTCAGCTTTGGGCGGCGATGTTCGGCCCAAATAAACGAGACATATTTTACAACAACCAATATTCAATTTCGAAATTGAACGCTGTGTTTTTAATTAAGTCGGCAGCCATTCCATTGTCTTTAATTTTCGAATTTGCTTTCTATATTCGGGTGTTTTTGAGCATGCATTTCGAACTAGCCAGCTTAAATTGGTCTATTGAAAATAAAAATAAAACCTTTTCTCGGGTGTATTTGCTTGAAAGTTTAGATATTTTAAAATTGGTCTTGAGGTTCTTGTTAGTATCCCCTTCTTTGACTTATCACGGTTTGTTAGGCGCCCCAGGAGTGACTCTAGGGGTATGAAAGGAACCCGATCTTTCTTTTGAATATTGCATTTGACGTCAGTAAGTTTGGCTTATCATAGCTGTGGGACGTGGGGTAAACTCGGTTGATCTTTATCCCTAGAGCAATGTTGATGAATACAAACAATGAAGTACCTATTGTTATCGTCCAACCCCATTTTATGAATTTTTCGTCGTTTCTTCTTACAATGCCGTCGTAACTTTTCCTATTAATTAAGTTACCCAGGAAGGTAAAATGTAATAATAGCCTTAATAGCTCAAAGGCTATAGCAGCAGACTGAAATCCGAAAGATCGGCGGTTCAAAATCCACCCACTCCACGATTGCCGTACCTACTTCTGCACAATTACGCATATATTTTTGAAAAAATGGTTAGTATTCTTTAAAAAAACTGGCTCAAATTAGGTTTCGTTAGGTACCTAGTTAAAAATTTCAATTCAAATTGAGTATATTTTGATGACAACACAAACATAAGGAAGTGTTATAAATAAAGATCAAGTTACAATGAATGCTGGAAACAGTGCTTGTTAAAAATAAGGGACGATAAAAATGCTTTAAATAGGCAATAACTTCAACAAGCTGTCAACATTCGTATCGCAGACGAGTGACAATTTCTCACAAGGTTTCACATTACTGCTTTATGTAGGTAGAGCTGTTAAGAGTCTTGGATATAGTAGGTATAATGAATTTTGGAGTGAGAACTTGCGAATAAATAATTCATTGCATGCATTCAATCCTAGTACCAGGAATATTTTAGCCTAGGTATATCGTAAAGTTCAGCGACAGACAACTGTCGTAAACTTTTATGTTCAAGCACCAAGAGTCATCTCAATTATAATAACAAATTATTGCAAATTTCCAATTTCAAGTGTCATAACGCACAATATGTTAAAACTATGCTTACAATGTTTGTGTTGATTTTATGTTAGCGAGGTCTTTGTATGGGGATTGTAAAAGATGCTAATGGTTTTATTTTGCCGCCTGTAAACTAATGTTTAGTGCAAGAAATATGTTTATAAATATTTATTTATTTTCTATACGACAAACTCAGTGGATTCCTGTTTCAAAGTCACAAGAATTTTAAAACTACAAATGCCATTCATGGGATGTTATAAGTTATTTCTGTTTACACAATGGATTTCACAGGTTAAAATCTAGTAATTGTAGTATTTCGACCGTTTTAGCAAACTGCTCTACTATCAGGCACAATTCACTGAAAGTCATTCATATTGTTCCCAGAATGCTCAATACTCTTTGGAAGTGGCACTAGTAGAAAATAAACCATGAAATCAACTCTGCCTCTAGCGGTCTAGCCTCAGATCCTTTCCTGCTATTAAGGATTGTCTTGAAGCAGTTTAACCATATGCGTGTCTTGCACTCTGTAATTTGCGACAACGCGCAGATTGCTGTTGTGTGATTTAAAGCGACGTACATGTAGGAGACAATTCGAGATATGGGGTAGGATATTATGCTTTGGAATTGATACAATCATATTTTAAGCTGCGTACAGACCGGCCCAACGAACGCCCTACGATGGATATTTATCGTTCGCTAGCGTTGGCTTCCGCACGCTCGTTGGAGTTCGCTAATACGTCCAAATACATTTAGTGCTCGAACGAACGTTCGTTGGCACTTGATTCCGGTTCTTTTCTCTTTCATTCGCAATTTAATCATGGACGACGACGACATCATTATAATTGCTAGTTTTATATACTAACACGATATATAGCAAGAACAAGAAAAAATAAACGATAAGAAATATCCAAGTAATTATCAAATTGGACGTCTACACGCTACGCACTCTTGCTTCAACTGAGCGTTCGTTCGTTGGCCTTCGGCGACCGTCCAAACAGAGTTCGATCAAATGGCTCGATTTCTTTGATGTTACCGCCACGCTTCGGATCGCCGGCACACGCCAACGAGCGATCGTTGGCATTCGCTAAGCCGTCCAGATTGCAGCAACGAAGGTCAACGAAACCCGTTCGTTGGCATTCGTTTGGCCGGTCTGTACGCAGCATTATCCATCGGCCTAAATAGAACCGGGGTTGGAACAGCCGATTGGGTAAAGCTGTTAATACATCGATGTTTACCTGAGTAATGTAGATCATGTACTATTTTTTTTACATTGTACCTTAGTGACCAATTTCTTTTTACTAGTCAAGATCAAGTTAGTAACAGACCGCCATTTTTTGAAGCACACTCGTAGGTGTCAAAAATTGCGCGAACTCCACGCCAATGTCTATGTAGTCTCTGTTGTTATGCGTAAGAATTTATACACACATGCATATGAATGAATTGGTCTTGTCTTTTTAACCCCCGACCCAAAAAGAGGGGTGTTATAAGTTTGACGTGTGTATCTGTGTATCGGTGTATCTGTGTATCTGTCTGTGGCATCGTAGCTCCTAAACTAATGAACCGATTTTAATTTAGTTATTTTTTGTGTGAAAGGTGGCTTGATCGAGAGTGTTCTTAGCTATAATCCAAGAAAATCGGTTCAACCGTTTGAAAGTTATCAGCTCTTTTCTAGTTTCTGTAACCTTCACTTGTCGGGGGTGTTATAAATTTTTAATTTACACTTGTAAAATACAGTTGCATAAAATTTGCCTAATTGGAGTTTTATCTTTAGTAAAGACTAAAATTTTTTAGGGGTATTTTTAGGTTACAGTCTGTGATTGAATTGTTAGTAAAATCCTATTCCAAACATCCATCAGTGCTAAATGGAAATACACAATTCAGCGAATTTACGAAGTTCGGGATTTAATCAATTTTGAAAATATTGATGGGATCAATGTTTTAAAAATGAAAATCTTTATTTGCAGATGAATTTTCAAGAACTTAACGATAAATTTTGTTTAAAGTGCATTTAAGATACGGGATGAATTAGTAAGACAAGTTTTCTGGTATAATTAATTGACAATCACTGTTTATTTTAAGTCGACTTCAATAGCAGGGGTTCCCAAGTTTTATGCGAATTTCTTTTTTTTTTTTGACGACGTTACTCCTGAAATGTATCTATTTTTTAGGCGTATTTTTAGGTTACAGTCTGTGATTGAATTGTTAGTAAAATCCTATGCCAAACATCCATCAGTGCTAAATGGAAATACACAATTCAGCGAATTTATGAAGTTCGGGATTTAATCAATTTTGAAAATATTGATGGGATCATGGTTTTAAAATGAAAACCTTTTTGCAGATGAAATTTCAAGGACTTACTGATGAGTTTTGTTACAGCGCATTTAAGATACGGTATGAATTATTAAGACAAGTTTTTTGTTATAATTAATGGACAATCACTATTTGTTTAAAGCCGACTTCAATAACAGGGGTTCACAAATTTTATGCGAATTTCTTTTTTTTTGACGAAGTTACGCTTAATTTTGATGGAAATAATCCATCAAATCCGAACCATTTACAATATCTTTTCCGTGTAATTGGTGCCATTTTAATTTCTTCAGAAACGGACGACGGATCTTCTTGACGTAGGTATCTATCAGTCGCGATCATATAATGTCGATGAAATCCGTTGTTTTTTTAAACAGTTGATATTACGTTACGATGAAGGACTCCCTCAACAGAAATGTATTCACGTCTTTATTAACATAAAACGGCATAAAACAAGAGCATATGGAAATATATGGAGAAGCGTGTTATTATAGATTTTTGATGTTAACTCAGCTTCAACTGAATGTTAGTGTTTCGCTTCGTTTAATTGCAGCCTTGCGAAGCGCCGAGTACATACCTACCCGAAGCGTTTACTTCGCTTTAGTACTTTAAACTGATATCTTCTTTATGTCATACCATTCTTTTTTCTTTTGCCATGTGAACTTTATTTCGCTGGAAGATTACAGTAATTGGGTTAATTGAAGGTCTTAAGAAGTATTTCTTTAATTTTTTTAACTGTTAAAAAAGAAATAGTTCGCTTTTAAAATGTGACATCATTTCACACAAAATTTTTGCGGTCGTTATTGCATTGCTTTCGTTAACATGTTTTTAGAAATATATAGATAAGTACATAATATTTCTTTAATCTTCGTCGTGTCATTCGATAGAATTACACGCTGGATTAGATTTCTTCTATTGTTTTTCAACATAATAATGTAATTTGTACTACTAGGCAAACATTACTCTAATAATAATGTATTGATCGAAAAAGCGGTGATAGCCTAGACAGCCAAATTGTATCAATCCTCGTGGCTTGAAGGAGTAAAAAAATTACAAACATCCAAATTCCATAATATAATATAGTAAGATAAGAAGTAAAATCTACCTAAAGGATAAGGCAGAAAGTAAAAGACACCAAAAATATAATTACTAAAAAATATAATTTAAAAAATTAAAATTTTGAAGACAACACTGTTTGGAAATTATATTTAGTTAATGATTGTAATTATCAGTTCGTTGGTCCCATGTTGGTCACGAGGTGTTAGCGTCAGTATCACATTCAATTTGCAGTTATCGTTTAGGTAATCTTATAAACAATAAGCATTTGCAGCGCAAAGGGACGGACTAATAGCGGTTTTCGACACAAAAAAATTGGGCAAGTGCGAGTCGGACTCGCATACGAAGGGTTCCGTACTATCATACAAGATATTTTAAAAAATTTATGTGCAACACAGCAAGTTAATGCCAACAGCGCCATCTATAAGTGATTTAGTAAATGAATTTTTTCGTGAACACATTTTAATTTTTTTTGTGATGTCACCACAAATTCTCTGTTTCGGATTTATTCCTTTACTTGTGCTATAAGACCCACCTCCAAATTTCGTGATTCTAGGTCAACGAGAAGTACCCTAGAGGTTTTTTTGACAGACACGACGGACGGACGGATGGACAGGCAGACAGACAAACAGCCAGACAACAAATTGATCCTATATGGGTTCTGCTTCTCTTTTTGAGGTACGGAATCCTAAAAACATTTTTAATTAAAACGTGATTAAATTTTTGATAAATTTCGCAATTTATTAAACGTAAAATGACTGTCCTTATTTATTTTATACTTCGTTATGCAACATAGTATATCTACATTAATGCACTAGTATAAATAAATGGTAAAACAGGAGTAGGTACGGTTGGAGGTTGGAGCCCACATAAAACTTATTTATTATTGTTCGGGCGCGGGCACGCACGTCTATTTTGTGTGCAAATTTATTGTATGCCGATTCGGCATTGTTTCGCAGCAGGGTTTGCAGTTGTGTGTTCAGTCAAATCAGCTTTGTTATAATTAATTGTGTTTTACACTGGTCAGCCGAGTGGTTATATCACACTCTGTTTTTCGGGAAATTTGTACGTTTTAATTGAAGCTTGGGCAGAAAATACATTCTTGACTCGGAAACTAGTTCAAAAAATTGCAAATCCCGTATTTTTTATTGTTCTTCTTCATCTTCTTCTTCTGTCTTAGGTTCCTTCACCCACTCCACTCACTCCAGTCAGCCGATCTCACTTCACCAAGCAAGCCACCCAGGTCGCGAAGGGTTCAGGGAATGTTCCTGTAAAGCCAATGAAACCCGTATTATTTATTATTGCACCGAAAAATATATATAGTAATAATATATTAGTAGATTTTTTTTTTGCTCTAAGGTATATTAATAACGTGTATTTTTATATTAGGTAGCTAAGAATTTTTTATAGATCTCCTATCTTAAACTATATCAGACACTTAGTCTAATAAGTATAATACTATGGTGGTTCCATGGCATTGTGTGTATCTCATCTAAAAATAAACTTATGACGAAGAAAATCTGGCTCCAACTGTCTTAGAATATATTTCAAATAAATTCTAAGCCAAGCTGCATACAATCTTTTAGGAAATAAAGAAGGATGTGCATAGTAAACCTCGCTGATACACCACGGACGTCTCGAAATAAAACAAAAATATAAAATGTGTTGCTATCGGGACTCGGGAGCTTTAAAAACTGCACTACTTCCCGAAAGGGGGTGAGGCAAACCATTTTTGCTATAAAAATGGTTATGGTATTTTAAATGTAATACCTTACTTTCTAGAGTCTAGACTTCGCTCACGACTTCGTCTGCGTCGATTTAGGTTTTTCAAAATCCAGTGGCATTAACCCCGCGACACCTATCTACGCAACGCTCGTTAACCTCTAGCGTCAGTCACATGTTTTATTTGCAATACATTGTAAATCTTACTATCACCTGTCTTCGTTTTAGCTAGAGTTCTAATTATATCCCGTTTGTATATTTTTATATTTACTTGTGTTAGATTCACAATGCATCAACTGTTTCCATCAGTTTATAATTTCCTATATCAACACCCAAACCGAAAGCAATTTTTTGTAAAACTCTAATTAGGTAAATCAAAACATTTCTCCACACCCCAGTTGAAAGGATGTTTTACATTATATTCTTTATCTAGACATTTTGAAGATTCGAGATTCTGCTCGGGTTATAATATTAAGGTCTTCTTTGGTAAATTTTGGAGGTAAATGATATGACATAAAAGAGAGATTGCCACGCAAGATTGCAAAGCGTATTTTTAAGAATAATGACTGTCTTTTAAGAACGGCGTCTTCGCCGCATACAGATATGATGTACCTATTCGGAATATTAATATGGGATTTTGAATATAAACTAAAATGCATACTTTTAAATTGTAGACTTTATAAAACATTTTATATACCTAAGCCTTTATACCTACCTATACGTTTGAATTGTGCTTTAGATCAATGCCCAAAAATCTGACTTTATTTTTTACACTGCAGTTTAAGCACAATCAATGCGACAGCGTCTTAAGATTTCTGTATCGACAAAAGTGGCAAGAAAGCTTTGTCGTAGTTATTGTATTTGGTCTTCTGTAAAGATATAAAATCCTTGAAAATGCTACGGGTTTCGAGATAGCAAAACCAATATTCTGTTTTCTATTATCTAGGTATTTTCCTACGAAGCCATTACAAACACATGTTGGACTTGGAATTGCATTTGGTTCGATATATCGTAAAGTGACAATAGCCAAATGTGTTGTTTCAGAGCAAAGGTGTTTTTGTACGTTTTTCAGCTTTTCCTTGAAATATCGACAAAATACCGTACCTACTCGTAATTTACTGTTCGTATGTAAGGTCGTTCGTATATAATTTTTATTTACTCATATCCGATTTTTTTTTTAGATAGCTGTCAAACACAGACTGACAGACGGACAGATCTGACTTGATGAAACTTTATGGGTTCATAGTATTCTATCTAGTATTCATTTAAAATCTAGTATTTTAGTTTCAAAGTTGCTCTTTAGGTGTGAAGCTTTGTAATTAGATACATAATATTATGTGCAATCTCTATTTATGTACTTATATTGATTATTGATTAGATGTAAGTAATATGGTAATCAAAGGCATTTTGGAAGCCACTCGGCACGTTTGAGTGCATTGAGTGTGGGAGGTCGATTCATTATACAATATTACCATTTTACTCAGTACTATTACAGGTACCTTTTAGGGAATTTAAATATAAGGGATAAGCCACTGAAATCGGTTTTGATTAAATTATCATAATAAAAAATACCGTCTAAAATTCTAAATACAAGAACGTTTTATAACAAATTTATTTATCTCATTTCTTTTCTAAATAATCGCAAGTCCAGCCTAGAATATTAGTAAAGGTATTAGAATATTAGTTATGTATAGATTTTGGATTTGAATTTGGATTTTGGATAGATTCACGTATCAGCAGCCCGAGTATAAAGATCAGCACATCTCTCTTACGACTCTTTCAACTCTTTGTCGATGAAAAACCCGCGAGGCAGAATCGCACTGATTGTAGTCATACCTATAGGACTACAATAATGTGCAATACGGTATTTTCCTATGGCAAAATAAAAAAATTCACAATGATAATTAAATAGAGGGTCTCTCAAAATACGTAAAATCCACGTCCTTTGTTAGTTTTAAGCGTAATAACCATTTTAAACTATCGATTAAACTAAAAGATCACGTCAAATCATTGTGACTTAACATGAAAGTATTTCATATTGATCGCATACCAAGTGCATGTTTTGAAGTTTGATAAAAAGATACTGATTTGACTTGTTGTCAAACACCGGATTGTGAATTTTAATAATTCGTAATGCATCTGGTTCTACAATGCTCTGTGTGAGTATGGAGCTGACAGCTGTACAACTTTCACTGAACAGAACTAAATTTCAATTCAAAATATATAGAATCACTGATCTCTATTAATACTAGTACACTAGACCTGCAATTCCCACTTGTTTTTGAAGTAACTTGATTTTTACCATTTTTGCGCTAATATACCAGCAGTGAGTCCGCGTCATGACGTGAACGTACTAGGACAATTTTAGTGATGTGACATCTTCAACACGAGAGCGCTTCGAATTGGCAAAAAAATAACCGTAATTTTGTATGGCTCACCTCGTCCAGTGTACTTGTCTATGTCTATTACAGTGTATTAAATGAAATTTTATTTCTGACTGTAACATTTAATTATGGAATTTGTAGTTTACGTTAATTAAATTCATAATTCTGCTCTACAGCGTTTCTAATGTAAATGTGACCTCATGCAGCTTAGAAAGACAAGCTTAGGAGCTCACTTAGCTCCCATTAGGCAATCCTTAGGCGGGCTGAGGTTGGCTTCTTAATTACCCATCGCTAGCAGCTGACCGCCAGCAAGTGAGACATTCTGAATGCATGCATCATACGTTTATAGGATTATAGCTTTTAGCACGTTGGGATAAGGCTCATTTGAGCCTCTGACGGGTTAAGGTTTTGGTTGCAAATGAATGGAGATTGTCGTAACGTATATAGCTCTAGGTTTATGTTGAGTAATAGCGTGTCCTATGTTTGCAGTGGCAAGTCAATTCGATATAATTTTATGCATACCTACATAAATGTAGCTCGACTGAGTACTGGAATTAATTTTAAGTGTTAAATCCAGTAAATCTGACCCATAAAGAGACTGTCATCTGTCATTTAGTTTTATCGGTATCCCAACCGATCATCGTCTATTGCTGGATAATAGGTCTCTTATAGGAATATCCACATGTTGCCTGTCTACGGTTTTGTTCTATTCAGATACAAGTTAGCCCTTGACTGCAATCTCATCTGGTGGTAAGTGATGATGCAGTCTGAGATGGAAGCGGGCTAACCTTGAAGGGGTATGGCAGTTTCCATTAAACCCATACTCCTTTTGGTTTTTACACGGCATCGTACCGGAACGCTAAATCGCTTGGAGGCACGGCTTTGTCAGTAAGGCGGTGACTAGCTACGGCCGAAGCCTCCCACTAGGCCAGACCAGATGGTCTAAATTCTAAGCCCTTCTCATTCTGAGAAAAGACCCGGTGAAAAGTTGATAATGACGAACCATAGAAAAACATCAAAAAAACCTACTCGATTTTCTGTAGCTTGCCATAATATTTTACATATTAAATTTCACGCTGCTCTCCCAAGCAAATATCAGAAACGTAGGTAATTATTAAACAGTGTGAATAGAATTTATGCTCTGACTAAATCTCTATGAAATACGACTGGTACCGCGAATGTCAGCCGGGAATACTATTATTATCATCAATGTAAGTGATTTAGTACCATTGTGCGTTTATATTCACTTTTATTGTGAAACAAAAGTTATATTTATTAACCGACCTCCCTGGCGCAGTACTTGAGTTCTGTGGTCTCATTGTGTGGTCCCTGGTTCGATTCACGGCAAGGTTAATTTGAAACTGTCCCCCAGTTGGTCTAGACTCTAGTGGTTAACAAGTTCCACTGCGCAAGATAAGGGCCTGGGTTCGATTACCGGATTGCGTCATTAAAAAATTGAGTTTTTCTGTTAAGATTTTCTCTGTACGACTGTAGTCAATATCTTTGTTTAAGATTCTAAATAATTATAACTCAAAATTTAAAAACCCCCGACACAAAAACGTCTATGAGAAAACTATAAAAGAACTGATAACTTTCAAACGGCTGAACCGATTTTCTTCGATTTTAGCTAAGAACACTCTTGATCAAGCCACCTTTCAAAAAAAAATCTAAATTAAAATCGGTTCTTTCGTTTAGGAGCTAGGATGCCACAGACAGATATACAGATACACACGTCAAACTTATAACACCCCTCTTTTTGGATAGAATGTTAACTGGACTCACGGGATATAATTATTTGGTTCAATTTTATTTTTTATTGATTAAAGTAGAAAAACGATGATTTGCATTTTAATTATTGTGACCGTACTATAGTAATAAACTTTGATTTGCCTCTGAAAAAAAAAAACTATCGACTATTTGCCAGGCCACCAACATGCACGCACTTAATGACTACATAAAACCATGTTATTATTTCGGCAAAAACGTGCACTAGCAATCCGTCCCGGCTTCACACGGGTAGCTCAAATTAAGGATCCAGAGATTGGATTTGGAGTTGTATTTTTTATTATGATTCGATCAAAATCATTTAATCAAATTTATAATTCTGAAATATGATTTAATCTTTGAAGATAAGGCGTTTGTTTTGTATGTAGAACTATCTGAGAGGAACAATTCCACAGAAAAACGATTTCCCCTAAATAGGGAAATCGTTTCTCTGTGGAATTGTTCCTGCGTTGTCAGTTCTAAGCTTTTTCGCCAACTCAATTGACAAAATCTTCATAGTTCGATTTATTTACACTAAGCCATTAAGTAGATATAAATTATGTAATTAAACCTGGGAACATTAGCTTAAAAACCGAGTGAAAATCCGTACTTACAGAATTTTCTGACATACAGACAGACAAACTCTAAGATGTTTTGTTTTGTAATAATTATGTAGTCATTATTACTCGTATATACTTACATCTCGCATCAATCATTTTTTTCCACACCGAGAAGAAAATGAATTATGCTCTAAGTGTACACGGTCTCGGTTGAAAAAATGTGTGAAAAATTGCCTCGATTACCTCTAATGACGGAATGACGCCACGTAGTATATTTTCAGAAGCCTTGGAGCCATCACATAAATTGATATTACTTTGATCTCAGTCATTATTTCACATACAGTTAGGTGCTAACATTGTTTTATCCCTTTTCCCCTCGGCACTTTAAGTCGGGTGTTTATCACAAAGATCCCGAGGATTCTTCTTTCGCAGTACAATTTATAACAGTTTTTAAATATTTTGTAGTGGCCCGAATTCGCCCGGGTTGAACAATTAACTAATTTAATAGCCATCTGGAAAAATGCACCTTTAAATTGTTAAAAAAAACCAGTGAGAAGTGTCAAGAACAGTGTCAAGAAGCGGTTCCGGCGATTAATCTCCACTCACATCTCTCATCGTGTGTGTATAGTACACACCTACGAATTTTGCACTCTTTCTTCATAATATTAATATAGATTTATATATTATATGTATTTAGATATTTTAACTCTTGACTACGATCTCATCCGGTGTTGCACTCTATGACGGAAGCAAACCAACTTTGAGTTACGTACTTAGGCAATTTAGTTAAACCCCAAATCAGTATCTACGCGGCAACGTACCCGAACGCTAAAGTCACTTGTCGGCACGTCTTCGCTGAGAGCATGAGAGAGACTAGTCACTAGACAATAATTATTATTTATATAGGAAAAAAATCACGATAGAATTTATAAATTTTCAGGTCTTAAGCATAAGCCAAGTTTTTATCACATTCTTAGACTTCTTCTTTCGTTCGGAGTGAAATATAAAACATTATTAAAAGCCTATTCAGCGTTGCGCAATACTAACTCTAACTTCTTAACAATAAAAGGTCGTAATATATAACAGTTCATTTAAAATATAAGCCATTACTTTAATCAAAAACCTTAAAGCGCCCTTGTTCAAACCTAATTAGCCCCGAGTGAACCGGCTTCACACCGGGAGCAATACCAATAAACAAGAAGATGAAAGGGCGGCCTATAAAGCCTTTCAAATAAATATTGGATCAGACTAATTATCATAAAAGTAGGTACCTGTTTGCGTTAGTCGCACGTCCATTACCGAATAGCTGCCATTAACAGTGGGACATGATAAAGTCGGAGAGTGCATGCCACCCACGATGTTGGATGCAAGATGGTTGCAAGTAGTCAAACAGGAATCATACCGCTAAAACATCGCAACTATCCCTATCTTATCAGATAGCTCATGAATACATATTGGCGCTAATTGGTTCTGTATTTATTACTTAATGTGCCGACAACCAGTTTTAATAGTAGGGCTACTATGAATTTTGTAATACTCTTAATATATTTGTAGGAAAAATTATAATTCACCACCAAATATAAAAAGATTTAAATGATTCAAGATTTAAAGAGTAGATATTAATATAACTACTGACTTTAAAAAAAGGTAGCTTTTACGGGAATATCAATCAGTCATATTTTGTGCATCAATTTAGGTAAAGGTACCTATTATAAAATCCGTTTATGTAGGTAACCTTCGGTACATATTTTCTAAGTAGGTCGCCTTACGTGTAACAATGTTTAATTTGACTGGACTGAAATAATATTTTAACAGTAGGCAAAACCGCAATAAACCGGATGTACAAAAAAGTTTAATTGTTAAGACAATTTAACATGACAAGATTGCAAAATCAAAGACAGACCGTAATTTAGTAGCTTAGTTATTTAGATTTTGATCGTGAGACGCCTAATTCAGACATAGGTCTATATATTAAGGTAGGTAAGGTAGGTAAGTAGTTTAATCTAAGATTTTGATCTTTTAAAACTAACCATGTACTATGAGGTTTACTTACATGTAGAGTGTAGAAAAGATGATAAGGAAACCTATGTGCAAAACTTTGGTCGTAAATTTAGTCAGAATGTCTGCTTCGTCTCAACCGATCGGAACAATCAGATTATTCTTTCGATACTTGGATTTATTGGACGATTTTCCGTTTTAAAATAAAATTTAAAAAAAAGTGATTTGACTTTACATACACTGAAAAGTACCTATTGAGTTTTTTTAAGGTACTTCAGAACAATTTACTATAATCCCATGAACAAAAAATCAATATTATGTTGTAGGAAGTTTTTGATGTCGGCGCCAAGTTCGTTATCGAATAAGTAGTACCTACCTTTTCTCTTTCTGGCTTGGCGGTGGCTTACTAGGTGTATTGTAATAATTGTATTTAAAGGTTTCTGAAAGTACATTACGACTGTATAAGAATAAGAATAAGAAGTGTTTATTTGCTAGAATATGGTAAAAAAAATATCAAAATCGGTTCATTAGTCTTTCAGATAGTCGCGGGCCGCGGCCATAAGTCCTTACCTACTGGTCAAATATAGGTAGGTATATCCTACTTTTTAAGTTGGTTAGTTCCAATAAAATTCAATTGGATTTACATTATCAAAATATTATAATAGCCATCCAATATTATGTTTTGATAATAATAGCTTTTATGATCAGTTAAGTTGGTAATAGATTTTAGGAGTGTAGATAAAGCGTGGTTGATTGCATAGTAAATTTTTAAACCAACTAAGTTTTTATGGAGTTTATAATGTCTTCACGATAAAATCAATTGCAGATGTAGCTCATCTCAGGAGCTGTGTAATAACAGCTATCAGACAAGTCCGCGGGCAACTTCGTTCCATGACCCTAGAGATGGTAAAGCTGCGTTATATTTTTATTATCAAACTTTTCAAATACATACCATAAAATCTCTCACAAATTTTATGAAGCTGTCAAAATATATAAAACTAACTTATGCTCGTTACTTCGTCCGTGTGGACTATACAAATTTCAAACCCCTATTTCACCGCCTTAGGGGTTGAATTTTCAAAAATCCTTACTTAGTCGATGACTACGACTTAATAGCTATCTGCATGGCAAACAGCACGATCCGTCCTGTAGTTCGAGCTGTTCTTTGATTGATCAGTCAGTCAGTCAGTCAATCAGCATTTCCTGTTATAATTATATAGAGCTTGTCTATTTTGAAATGACGCGCTACTACATAATTTTGTTGACTTAGATGTGTAAATTGTCCTGACTGACTGACTCATCAACACCCAGCCAAAACCCTTTAACCCAGAGTTGTGGCACAGAGGTTCACTTACGTAGATAAGAAATAAAGTAGAGTTTTCCGAAATTCCAATGAGATTGGAAATAAAGAGGATTTATATTTTCAACAAGAAAACCGCAGATAGACGGTCGCTAGATTGTATACCTAAAATAAGTCAACTATTTCTGTTAAATGTTTATGCATTAAAAACTAGCTTTTCCCACGACTCCACATTCTGATTTAGATTTTTAACTTACACAAAGTCCTTCGTTTGGTTTTGTGTCTTAATCGCTTAAATAGTTGAGACGTGTGACAAATGAACAGACACATTTTTGTATTAACAGTAGAGATGAGTGTGTTTTGTTCTTAATCCAAAACTTTTAGAATTCACCATAACTGTTGTAATAAAATCACAGGTCATCAATACTTTGTTGTACCAACAACTGAACTTTTATGAGCCTTTTTGTTGAACATATTTTTATTTTGGGAAGCTCTGTTTATGGCCACTGTTACTTGACACCTAATTACTTAAGTTTTATGTGTCTTCTTGAAACTGATGTGACCGTTTACTTTTATTTTATTGTTGGGATGACCTCCCGCGGGCTTGTTTGCGAAAAGGATAAAAGCGTATTATATGGGTTTTCGCCTTATTTAATAAATTCTAAATAATACAATAATAAAGTCAGATTGATTCTGTTTATCTTTTGACGAATTGGGTTTCCTCTGACTTTGACTGCAGGTCAATATTGCTTTACATTTTACACATATTATTATTACCTATTACTCACCTATTTTTACCCCTTAAAATATTTACGGAAATACCAAAAAGTGGTTATTAATTTTTATATAGAAAAGAACCAGATAGATAACAATTTCATTGCATACAAAGTAGAATACACGAAATATGGAAAACTTATAAATACTTATGTAAAAGCGGCCTTATTGCTTACAGAGCAATTTCCACCAGGCAACCTTTGGCAGCCTTCTAAACTGACGAACATTAAACACTTACTTATATAAAGTTTTAAACCAAACCATACCTACATTGTTAATTTTTAACCCCCGACCCAAAAAGAGGGGTGTTATAAGTTTGACGTGTGTATCTGTGTATCTGTGTGTCTGTGTATCTGTGTATCTGTGTATCTGTCTATCTGTCTGTGGCATCGTAGCGCCTAAACGAATGAACCGATTTTAATTTAGTTTTTTTTTGTTTGAAAGGTGGCTTGATCGAGAGTGTTCTTAGCTATAATCTAAAAAAATTGGTTCAGCCGTTTAAGAGTTATCAGCTCTTTTCTAGTTTTCTTGTAGAAAAGAAGGTTAGATAACCGTTAGGTTCATAATACAAATGTCAAGCTGTCAAGATGGACGTTGCCTAAATACATAATTATTTATTTGAAAATGATGTTTTGGAAAACTCAAATACTTTGGATCGTCGGGGGTGTTATAAATTTTTAATTTACACTTGTATTTATATTATACGTCCTGACACCAAGTGGCTTAACAATCAAACATATAAACAAGTGTAAATTAAAAATTTATAACACCCCCGACTTGGACTATTCCGCGCCTACGATCCAAAGTATCCGAGTATCCGAGTTTTCCAAAACATCATTTTCAAATAAATAATTATGTATCTAGGCAACGTCCATCTTGACAGCTTGACATTTGTCAATTGACATTATATTATGAACCTAACGGTTATCTAACCTTCTTTTCTACAAGAAAACTAGAAAAGAGCTGATAACTCTTAAACGGCTGAACCAATTTTTTTGGATTATAGCTAAGAACACTCTCGATCATGCCACCTTTCAAACAAAAAAAAGTAAATTAAAATCGGTCCATTCGTTTAGGCGCTACGATGCCACAAACAGATACACAGATACACAGACACACAGATACACACTTCAACCTTATAACACCCCTCTTTTTGGGTCGGGGGTTAAAAACAATGAATTCAGTAATTAATCAGTATACAAAAGGCGCATTTCGAGTAAGTAAGTCTTCGTAGGAACTTTACCAGATATTAACAGCCAAGGCTGCCTGATCGATACTTTCGTTTGCACGTTTGCAGGTCAATCAAAATAACTTTGCTTCCCCATGGAAATAACAGTAAACAAAAAGGCCCCTCTGTCAGCAAAATAAGCCATTTGTCGCAAACTCTGAATCCTGTTGAGAGACAAGTAAAGTCGCAATTTTTTATCAAAAAACCACACGATATCCATCGAAATCCACTGGATGGGCGTGAGTGAATAATTTCATCTGATTTATGTATTTCGTCTCTACGGAACCGTCCTGCCTCATTACAGGTTGACGTTGAATGATGATCAGTGTTGAGAGAAAAATACCGTGTTTAACCCTCGCAGTTTATGGTTTAATTTCTATTCGTAAAAAGTGCGTCGAATCGGTGATCGGAATGGATGAGCACACACGGAATGCTTCAACTGGTAGCATTTTAAATTACACACCGGTTTGAACTTACTACGAGCACAGTTTAGCAACCAAACAGTTGAGCGAATAAAATAAACGAATAGTAAAAAAAATAAAAACTCGATTGCTCTTCCATATTTTTTTTTTAAATTTAGAGCCAGTGTCATTCGGAATGATATAGGGATTCAAGCGATACCTCATGCATCGTAATCTGTACAGGCATTTAGAAGCTATGGATCTTATGGGATATAATAAATGGGGGTCATTTTGGCAGCATTAGCCGCAAACCTAAAATTTTTGAAACCCATAGAGCTAGTTCAGACATGGCGGATTCCGCGCGGATGCAAATCGCGCGGTTGAACCGCGCGGATCCTAATTACATTAGCGCCTTACAAATCGTTCATACCTGTCCGCACGGATTGACAATCCGCGCGGCTCAACCGAGAAAATGAATTCGCGCGGTCGCCGCTCGGTTTTATTTACTTGACGTACCTAGAGGGCGTTCAGTTGCTCCGCGGAAGCCGCGCGTATCGGACGGTGACAATGGATCGCTTCGACACCGAGCTATTCATCGATGAGGTGGAAAAAAGACCTGCTTTGTGGAACATCCAATGTGCAGAATATTCTAACAAAACGATTAAAAACGGAGCTTGGCAGGAGCTGGTGGAGATTTTTGGAGAAAATGAGGATTCTTTGGAAAAGAAGGTTCTTTTTGGTCAGTAGACATTTAATTATACATTTTACCAGGGTAGTTTACATGTTTTGTCGTAGACAGTCCACCCCAAATAACTGAAATGTGTATAACGTTGTTTGGCGGTACGTAACGAGCGCGGGAAAACTATCACGTTACCACAGTAACGTATAGCTATTAACTGTAATATGTACAACCCACCAACGCGACGCGCCATCTTGAGTTTAGTTATTTGGCGCGAACTGTAACAATTTTAATTTCATATTTTCGTGTCTTGCCATTCTACACGACCCTCATTCACAAAGTAATTAGCATATTTGTCTCTAATGTTTAATGATGATGGTGTACCCCTTCCTGCATGTAATGTAATAAGATTACTCATTGGCGCAGTATGTAAAGTATCTTCATACTGTATACCATCTCTAGTTCTAACAAAATTGTGTAGCACGCAACAGGCCTTTATTATGTCTTCGGCAAAGTCTATATTCACGTTTATAGGCCTATGAAAAATGCGCCACTTGTTTGCCAGAATTCCGAAAGTGCATTCAATAAAACGTCGAGCTCTTGATAACCTGTAATTAAATTTTTTTTTTTCATATGATAGCCCTTTACCTGCATAGGGTCGCATTACATTTTCGGATAAACCAAACGCTTCATCGCCAACTATGACGTATGGCAATGGTTTAGGATCTGTTTCAGATATTGGTTTAGGTTTTGGTATGTGTAATGACTTTTCTATTAACCTTTTATAAAATGCTGAATTTTTAAAAATTGCAGAATCACTACTTTTTCCGTAAGATCCGATATCTATGAAAGTAAAACAATAGTTACTATCACAAAGTGCCAACAGTACTATGGAAAAAAAAGTTTTGTAATTATAATACAAAGAACCCGAATCTTTGGGTTTTGTAATCCTTATATGCTTGCCATCTATGGCGCCTATGCAATTGGGAAAATTTGCATATTTTTCAAAATCTTTAGCTATTTTCTTCCATATATCTTCGCTGGGTTCAGGCATGACGTTTTTTGTGACTTTTTCCCACAGAGTTTCACATACTTCACGGACAATTCCTGTGATTGTAGATTTGCCAAGACGAAAGTTGTAATGTAGTTCTCCAAAGGAACAACCAGTACCCAGATATCTGAAAAATAAAATATTAATCTGTATCGTTTTGAAAGTCTGCCGGGTCCGCTAGTTAAAGCATAATGAGTGTCTTGAATTACCTAACCGCTACTGTATTTATATTTGTTAAAGATAGTGATTTCTGTTCCAGGTGTATCATTACAAAAAAAATGGAAGAACATCCGTGATGCTTATAATAAGGAATTCAAGAAAGGCAAATCAATTCCTTCTGGTTCTGGTGCATGTAAAGGTTCAAAATACATGTATTTCGACCGGCTTTCTTTTCTTCAGAAGACGATAGAAAACAAAGAAACTATCACAAACATAGATGAAGCCAAAAATGAAGAAATTCGGAACATTGACCAAAAGCTAGATAATTTTGTAAATGCACGTGAAATACAACCGGTACCCAATAAAAGGAAGAAAACTAAAATTACTTCAGAAGAGCGATTGGCTAACATATTAGAAAATAGTATTGAATCAAGAGATAAAATACAAAGACAAATACAAGAAAGTATGTCAAAGCAAGATGATGATGATAAACTTTTTTGCATGTCATTGTATAAAGAGTTAAAGAAAGTTCCAGAAAATAAACGATTGGCTACTAAAATTGAATTGCTCCAGGTAATACAGAAAGGGCAGAAATTACCATCGCCTATTCATATCACGAGCCAGCAAAACACGCCTAATGCAGTATTTTGGCAAAACCAACAATATTCAAACCCACAAGGATATTTCACTGGATATTCTACAATAGTACCAGGAGAGTCTCCATCGCCTTTATCATGCAATAGCACTGACGATTCACAGTCTTCTATAGTACAAAATATATATTCTGACGTATAAAATAAATATCTTACCTTAATGTGATCACGAGTTTTTCTTCTGGGGACACGCTTGACCTCATATGGGTATCATTAGATTCAATTTGTTTACTCATCATTTCTAATAATTCATCAAATGAATTTATCGACATTCTCAAATAATTGAAGAATTTTGGTTCAAAACTTCTTAATTTTGGATATAAAGTCTGAAACTGACCATGAGTAAACCGATCGCGTAATATTGGATGCACCCAATACTGCCGTTTCTTCTTTCTTTCTTTTTTACGGAGCAACAAGTACACACATATTGCTTCTTCGACTTCCATGATTGGACTGTCACCCTATGCGAATAACGGCACTCCGCATGTACATCCGCGCCTGTCTGAACACTTGCGTTTAGAACCGCGCGATTTGCATCCGCGCGGAATCCGCCATGTCTGAACTAGCTCATAGAATGTGTCAAGCACCTGGATTATAATTTATTTGCCATCGCTTTTTAAAACTAAACGTTCTTTTTAAACTAAATATTTTTACGGAAATCTGGCAAACTACAGACATAGACATTATCTGTAGAACATATTTACAAAGATTGGTTAATATTCAGATGAGAACGAAATTACATTTATATGGAGGTGGGGAAAAACCCCAGGGAAACTTCTCTTGTTATATTGTGTTATGACTGTGTCTCTTTGTTTTTGTAAGCAAGCACCTATCGCCTTATAAGGCACTAACAGAGAATGTAATTTTATATGCATTTCGACACAACTTTATGATTATTCGTTGTTTGGTAATTGGTAAATTGTGTAAAGAGGTGATTATTTTTCTTTTTGTATCATTAGTTTGTAAATCAAGTGTAAATTACATTTGTTTTTTGTTAGTACTTCTTATAAGGTGTTAGAGCCTTTACTTTTTCTTCCCATATTACAATCAGAATCTACTTCAATCTTCTTTAATCTCGTAATATTTTTTTCTTGACAACATCTATACTAAACATCCTATACTAATATTATAAGAGGTAAAATTTGTATGTTTGGATGTAGGGGAAAATGTCTGGAGCTATAATGATCCAATTTTGCAAATTCCTTCACTGATATATAGCTACATTATCCCCGAGTTCTATTTCTGCTAAATAAATTATATCACGCGGACGAAATCATAGGCAAAAGCTCACTTAAAAGTTAAGGTGAGGTCTAATTTGGACCACGCTTGCCTAGAAGATACTTATTTACTTTTGTTGCCACTTAACCATCCTTCAATATTTAGGTTAAATACGTGTCAGGAAACACGGACACCGGAACGCGACTTTGTATCGGTGTTAAGTTGGGTAATTTAATATGTAATAATTAATTTTAAAATATTGACATAACAGGTAAATACTATATAGTATATTTATGTATTGAGAATTTTATAACTTAATCTAACGTATGCACACCAGTCCTAAAAGTATACCAGCCTTATAAGGTACCACAGCCAAGCAGTTTACGCAAGAAGAGTATCTCATACACACGAAATAGTCACATTGCCATTGTGTTTAAATTCGCACTGTAAGTATGCATACCACGAACGGCGGTCATTTTGTATAACATTTAAAGTAATACGATGGGACGATACCCAGATGTAGACATACAGATACGAGAGCAATAAGAAATTCTAAGTAGTGCCGCGGGACTCTTTGAATTAAACTAACAATTTTGCCCAGCTTCCCAAGTTGAAAAATGCGATTTTTTGTCGAAATAATTAAGTTTTAAACACTGTATGTCATTGATTTCTTCTCCTGTGGCATTCTTATCTTGAGAAGACCAGTTTTTTGGGCCCCTCGGCCATTCATATCCATTTTGAGGCGTCAAATTTAAATTATGGCGTTTATGATGGAAATAAATGAAGCTGATGAAGAAATGACTTTCTGGCGTAACATTTAAATCCTATAGGCATGTTGCACTCTAGTTAATCAAAATCAAACGTAATTTTGAAAATTGTATGGCATAATCCACTGATCAAGATGTATAATCCTAAAAATAATCCTATTTACCTACTCTTATACCTTTACAGTCTTTCCTACTGCAAGGGGTACGTACAACTTACAACTACAATACACTTGGTATGAATAAGAAAAAACACACACAACAGACACACAAAATCACTATCATTTTTTTTTTCGGTTTTTTAAGTTTTTCGGATACTAATAGGGTATAGCTTTCTAATAAGTTATGTTTTATAACTCTGGTTTAGTAAATGGTTTTATTTATTTCTCAAAGTTTTTGTGTATATTTGGTAGGCTCAGTAGGAAACATAGGTACACCTTATAAGCAGGTTTTGCAACGAATTTTAAGAGTGAATAGAGGAGTCAGGTCAAGAAAAGACTATGACAATGACGATAAAAGATGCAGAAAGTTGGGTTTTTCTACGCGTAAGCAGTAAATATTGGGTCAAAGTAGAATTACTTAACAGCTAAAGCTGGGTAAACAAAATTGAATGTAGAATCGAGGACTACATAGTACATATTATATTTAGTAGCAATGAAACTGTAATCCGCCATTTTGTCCCACTTTGAGTTTGATATAATGTATAAGCACTTTGTCTGAGAATTTCAGAGTTTCTTCCACTAACTTGCAGTTTCATAGTTCATGCGGTACCACTAAGTTTCAGAGCAGAATTGAAGATGTGATAAATTATAAACTAAGCTAGTCTTGAAACCCAAAAATTAAAACTTAACGTTTGATTAATTTTATTTATGCATGCATAATTTGCATTTGTATATGAAAAAAAACCGGCCAACTGTGAGTCAGACTCGCGCACTCAGGGTTCTGTACACGGGTATTTTTTCCGATATTTTGCATTATAAATCAAAAACTATTATGCATAACAATAAATGATCTGTTTTAGAACGTACAGGTAAAGCTGTTTTATATTATTATGATACCCCACTTTGTATAGTTATCTTACTTTGAAATGAGAAACACATTTTAATTTTTTCTGTGATGTAACCATAAATTTACGGTTTTCGGATATATTCCTTTACTTGTGCTATAAGGCCTACCTACCTGCCAAATTTCATGTTTCGAGGTCAACGGGAAGTACCCTATAGATTTTCTTGACAGACACGACGGATGGATGGACGGACGGACAGACAGACAGACAGGCAGACAACAAAGTGATCCTGTAAGGGTTCCGTTTTTCCTTTTGAGATACGGAAACCTAAAAAGCAAGAGGTTGCTATAAAATGGTCTAGTCTACTTACTTAAATTTAGTTTAAATACTTGAAATTTTGTTTATTATGCAGGTAAAGGCAGATACAAGAAAACTGATACAGAAAACAGATACTTAGTCAGAATTAGGTACATCCTCTTATTTGTGTTAGCTAATTGCTTATTATTAATTGGTCGATGCTTAATTAGTCGATATAATTTGCTCGATAACTGCAGAAGAGTGCCTTTCCGTCCGTTATGCTAGCCCCGTAAATTAGGGTTGCCACTTTTTGGGCTTCAAGCAATAGGGTAAAAATGACAGATTACGTTTAAACATTTCTATCGCGACTTATATCAGGGTAACTCTCACAACACAAGTCACGTATTAAATGAGAATATTCGGGCGAGCCTCCGACTTATTTATCATTCCACTCAGTGCTACACCCCATGAATTTTATACAAGATTGAACGATTTAGTGAGTAAAATTGATGAAACATCTATCGAATGATGTCAGAAGCTGATTGAACAATGCGAAATAAATTTTTGTTCGAGCGTATTCGCTTTTACGGAAAGTGGTTTTTCTATGGTTAATTTATGTTTGTTTATTTTCGTTTCTTAAGAGGAGTCTCCCCGTCACTCGCTCCATACAAACGTAGTTCCAATTTAATTTGAATATTAAGCAACCAAAGTCCATGAAATTTTGCAGACATATTCTAGAAACTAATATCTATGCCTGTGGTTTTCCAGATTTCTGTTAAAATATTCGGTTTCAAAGTTATGCGGTCTTAAAAATTTACATACAAATCTTTGAGCCCCTATAATTTTAAAACTACATAATTTTAGAAAAATCTAAAACACCACAGGCATAGATATTAGTTTCTAGAATATGTCTGCAAAATTTCATGGGCTTTGGTTGCTTAATATTCAAATGAAATTGGAACTACGATTGTATGGAGTAAGTGACGGAGAGAGCCCTATTAACAACCGACTTCCTTTTTAACGAAGCATCTTCCAGTGTTTTAAGAGCGTTGAAGCATGAGCTTGGAACACAAGTTTAGGTATTTACCCGAGGTTCATTGTTTGTTTTCGTGAACGGACGTACCCAGCACAGTTTAGTTTATAACAAAGCGTTTTGATCCTAGACGATTTTCAAACAGATTATTTTTTTCAATATTTTTAAGTATGTGGTGTTAGTTTGTCGTTTTTTTCAAAACAATGATGTTTTTTAAAACAGTGTATTATCTTTATAGATTAAGTACGAGTGAATAAAACTTATAATTGTAGTCAGTACTTAATACTAATCTTTTATATACTTGTGTAAGTATAAGAGAGTCAAGAAATTATACAAAATTCAACTTTCCTTATACATATTTACGAAAATATGGTTCCCTTATCATGCACAGTATAAATAGTTACACCTACTATAATAATTTTCACACATATATTTATAAAGGCTAAAATAAATGTGAAATCCGTCTAAAATTTAAACAGTCTTAAATATTTAATTTGCAATATTATCAAATATATAATGCAATGCTAATACTCATAAAGACATTGAGCATTTTTTATTTATTTGTGGTCCTTTACAATCTTTTCAAATTTTATTGTTAGTACTAAATCGTACTTACCGTAAGCGCAAGACAATGGACAGTACAATGAAAGGGATTAACAGGTACAAAAATGCAGATGTTACACTTGAGTAGGTATTTATTCATCAAAAATAAGTGCATTGCTACACGAGTAAGCTAGGGATACAAAAACAAAATAAGATAAAGTTCAAAACTAATAGTACAAAAACCCACCTACTACTTTTAAAGACTTCACCGCAGATGATTGATTTATATTTGAATATGTATAAATCATTATATACATGTATTCGAAATTTTCATAGTAACTGCTATGATTTGATATCAAACTCGATCCATCTATTTCAAGTTTATTTTTTCTCGATATACATTTCTTTTTCATGTCATGTGTAGGTAAACCAATTTCAATATACTTTTTGGGTTTTGTAGGTTATATCTCTTACATTCGTTTTGATTATGATAAGTTCTTTTATGACATATCGGAAAATTTTATGACATATGACAATATAGCCTCTAACACACGGAATGGTAAAGCGAAGCCAAAGAGAGATCTCATTTATCAAAATTTAATGTGCAGTTTGGCAGTAATAAGTGAATCGATGAGCCAATAAACAAACAAATACGCAACACAACACGTGACAGGTTGTGATGGCAATCAGGGTGGGGACGCCCCGCACACCCACACAATCCCTGGACTAATCCGGTGCGGGATAGCGCGGGTGACGTGCGGGTGTGCAGAACGTCCCCCGCCTCATACCTCGATTGCCATCTCGACCTGTCACGTACTATACATAGCTCCCGAAAACTCAGTCCTCTCTTAGTTACATACTATAATATTATAAATGCGAAAGTGTGTCTGTCTGTCTGTCTGCTACGCTTTCACGGCTCAACCGCTGAACCGATTTTGATGAAATTTGGTACCAACTTAGGATATTTTCCGGGAAAGGACATAGGCTACTTTTTATCCCGGAAAAACAAACAGTTCCCCCGGGATAGCACGCTGTGTTTCACGCATTTGTCGTTCAATAACGCCGCAACAGAGCTACGGTTTGACGGCATTTTTTGCACAGACATAATTGAAGACATAACAAGTGATACAGAATACTTTTTTTCCAAAATAAACAAACAGTTCCCAAGGGACAGCACGCTATTTTTCACG
Source organism: Maniola jurtina (assembly GCF_905333055.1). Classification (NCBI taxonomy): domain Eukaryota; kingdom Metazoa; phylum Arthropoda; class Insecta; order Lepidoptera; family Nymphalidae; genus Maniola; species Maniola jurtina. Next base: position 6,267,886 of record NC_060044.1, read on the forward strand.
CATTTGTCCTACAATAACGCCGCAACAGAGCTACGGATTGACGGCATTTTTTTGCGTAAACATAGTTGAAGACCTTGCAAGTGATATATGCTACTTTTTCCAGAAAAAAAACAGTTCCCACGGGATAGCATACTATTTTCTCGTATATTTGTGGTTTAATAACGCCACAACAGAGCTATTTATTAACGTCAATTTTTTGCATTGACATAGTGGAGGATCTAAAAAGTGAAATAAGCAACTTTTCTCTCTAAAAATCAAACAGTTCCTGCAGGATAGCATGCTATCGTTCAGGCATTCGTCATTCATTAACGCCGCTACAGAGTTACGGATGGACGCTTTTTTTGCAAAGACATAGCTGAGAACCTAATAAGTAATAAATGAGACTTTTTCTGCCGAAAAATATGGACACTTCCCGCGGGATAGCATACTATTTTTCACGCATTTGTCGTTCAATAACGCCATAACAGAGCTACGGATTGACAGCATTTTTTGCACAGACATAGTGAAGAATCTAAAAAGTGAAATAAGTTACTTTTCTCTCTAAAAACCAAACAGTTCCTGCAGGATAGCATGCTATCGTTCAGGCATTCGTCATTCAATAACGCCGCAACAGAGTTACGGATGGACGCTTTTTTTGCAAAGACATAGCTGAGAATCTAATCACACTAATATTATAAAGGAGAAAGTTTGTATGTGTGTGTGTATGTTTGTTACTCCTTCACGCAAAAACTACTGGACAGATTGGGGTAAAATTTAGAATGCAGATAGATTATACCATGGATTCGCACACAGGCTACTTTTTATCCCGGAAAATCAAAAAATTCCCACGGGAATTTTAAAAAACCTACATCCAAGTGAACGAATTCGCGGGTATCAGCTAGTCACATCACACTAATATTATAAAGGCGAAAGTTTGTATGTGAGTGTGTGTGTGTGTGTGTGTGTGTGTTTTTGTTACTCCTTCACGCAAAAACTACTAGGCGGATTGGGCTGAAATTTAGAATAGAGATAGATTATACTCTGGTTTAGCATATAGGCTACTTTTTATCCCGGAAAATCAAAGAGTTCCCACGGAATTTTTAAAAAACTACATCCACGCGAACGAAGTCGCGGGCATCAGCTAGTAAGTAATAAATGCAACTTTTTCTCCCGAAAAATATTATATGAACACTTCTCGCGGGATAGCATACTATTTTTCACGCATTTGTCATTCAATAACGCCACAACAGAGCTATGAATTGACGTCATTTTTTTAGGGTTCAAGCAAAAACGGAACCCTTATAGGATCACTTTGTTGTCTGTCTGTCTGTCTTTCCGTCGTGTCTGTCAAGAAACCTATAGGGTACTTCCCGTTGACCTAGAATCATGAAATTTGGCAGGTAGGTAGGTCTTACAGCACAAGTACAGGAATAAATCTGAAAACTGCGAATTAAAAAAAAATGTTTCAATTTTCAAACTAAGGTAACTATACCAAGTGGGGTATCATATGAAAGGACTTTACCTGTACATTCTAAAACAGGTTTTTATTTATTTTTATGCATAATAGTTTTTGACTTATCGTGCAAAATGTTGGAAAAAATAGCCGAGTACGGAACTCTTAGTGCGCGAGTGTAACTCGCACTTGGCCGGTTGTTTTGCATAGACATAGTCGAGGAAAAAGTATTATAGACTACTTTTCCTTTCAAAAAAAACAAATAGTTCGCGCAGGATAGCATGCTAAAACACATGATAAAATAACTTAGGCATTGCATAAAATATTGTAACAAACCTCAATTATTATTAAAACCTTGAATCACGCGAGTGATGCCGCGGGTAATAGCTATTTCAAAAATAAAACCATCATAAAGATCCACGAGGGATGACCACGTGCAAATGATAGTTATTATCCTATTGTTTCAGGTGTTATGGTAGAGTGTACAATGTATACAACCAAAATCTAAATACAAAATACCGTACTAATGCTGTAAAAGACAATAAACTAATGCTATTATGCAAATGAAAAAAAAGAAATCATAATGGAATACAAGAAACCGCGCTAATGCCATAAAAGGACGATGAATCATCAAAATTTCATTTAGCGGCTAGGACAAATAGCAAGGCTATTGGGATATAGCATTGTCAGCCGGTAATAACTGTAAAACTATAAGCCTTTAAGAATATTTGATTCTGAAAAATTATAATTCTAGTCAATAACTAATTATACAAAATTCAACTTTCCGTTTATTTAAAAACATGGTTTTCCTTATCACAAACGGTATAATGAAACCTTAAGTATTGAGTTTTACATATTTATAAAAGCTCTTGAAATAAATGTGAAACCCATGTAAAATTTAAACAGTTAAAAATTTATTTTTTAGAAATTATTAAAAATATAGATCAATGCCACTGCTCTGATAGGCATTGATCTATTCTCTACCGAAATCGCGTTTTACAATTTTTTTCAAATTTTGAAAATTAAATTATTCCCTTTCAATGACAGGGAACAATAGATACCAATGCAGCTATTTGCTCGAGGCAATACTTATTTATTAACTAGCTGATGCCCGCAGCTTCACCCGCGTGGATTTAGGTTTCTAAAAATCCCGTGGGAACTTTTGATTTTCCAGGACAAAAGTAGCCTATCCGTAATAGCCCGTCCCCGGGATGCAACGCATTTCTGTACCACGTAAAAAACATCTAAACGGATGATCCTTTAAAAATCCCGAGGGATCACCAGGATTTAGGAATGCAATTCCTTACAGCATCATATAAACACAATTTAAAAATATACAAAAAGTTTTAATCTATCTTTAAGAAAAAATAGCGAGTATTAAAAATACCTAGTATTGAGAAGTGATAGTCGCACTACAATTTCAGGTAAATTGTAAATAATCCGATAACAATTGCTAAGCAAACAAGCGTTACGTCCGTTCTCGGAGAGGCCTCGGCCGATACTAATTTCCTAGTTCAATTTACTATTGCTTGTTGCACGGTTTTGTAGTGTGTTTCAAGATTATTTTTTGGAAACAAATATTAATTAAATTTAAATATTTTTTTTCTGTTTATATTGCAAATATGTTCTTCTTTAATGAGTACTTAGTTTTATTTATAAATGAAGAAAAATAACCCACCTAAATGACAGTTTTATGTGTCTGTAGTTTTATGAAATGATGACTTTTTTGTTTGAATTTTTATAATGTAAAGAATGCCAAACGAAAGATTTGGTTCTGTCATCTTATTAGTTCAGGACCTTTCCTTTGGTAAATATATCTCTTTGTGAGAATCGACCAAGTAACTTTTGATGTAGTGAACGTCAAAGATGACACGAAATCCAAAATTCAGTAATAGTCTTTTGGTATTTTAGGCAATAAAAGGTAAACTATGAATAAATTGCAAAATGTTGTCTGTCAATTTAATAAAACAGGAAATATTCTACAAAGTAGTATATACATGTTTTACATAAATGCAGTGTTTAATAAAATATAGGGGGGCAAAATGGCTCAAGAATAGCTCATGCCGGTTCAACACTCTTAATTTCGGAGAGATTTTCTTTTCTTTTATTCTCTAACTCTAACTTTTAAATACAAGTTTAAAAGTAAATAACATTACTGTTACGATTGTTGCAGGGCTTCATTAATCGGTCACTATTCCTTTCTCATTTGTAGTTTCAGATCCCTTGAAAAACAAAGGCTCATCCATGATCTACAATATCGATGGTCTTTATGAAAACCACTTGTCGTCCTAAGTGCTTATTGACAGATTTTTAATTAGTGGGGTTTACATAGAGGTCGTTGAGTTTAACAATGGGTGATAGGGACCAGGCGACCAGGGAAAAATAAAAGAAAGAGTTATTACTTACAACATAGAGAGTCTGCATCTGCCCACTGTATTACGCGCAGATATCAGCTCATAGGTACCTACTTCAATAGTTCAACGAGAAAGGAGGATGCACTTTAAAAAACCAGTATTGACTTGTACTAATTGTAGTGTAAGTCGGACCTGAAGGGTCCCATCGTACAAGAAATAACAATTTTTATTCCCACAAATCTCAAACCAATTTATTATTATCGCTCCAACAACTGTTCAACACCGCAAGTTAATGATGGACAGAACCATCTATGATGTGGTTTCATAAACATAAACATATGATTTGGTCGTCAACACTTTAACTTTTTTTGTGATGCAAACACAAATTCACGGTTTCCGGATTTTTTCCTTTACCTATGCTTATTGCTACCTGCCAAATTTCATGATTTTTAGTCAACAGAAAGTACCCGATAGGTTTTGGTTTCCTTGACGAGTCACAGCTTGATAGACACACGGACAGACAACGAAGTGATCCTATAAGAGTCCTTTTTTCCAGAGATGCGGAAGAAAGTAATTAGTAAATTTTAAAAGACAAAGTGCAGAGAGACAAATAAACTGACCGATTTATAAGGAATTATGAGCATCGTTCGTCACCTGTCAAGTGGGTTAGCGTAAATATAAAAGTGAATGATGCTCACGTTGGAGCTGTCAGTGCTCAAGTCTGAGCAATTAATTACAGTTTTAATTGAACCCGTCGAGCCTCTGCGAAACGACTGCCGTAACTTATATATGTATTATGAGCACTAAACATCTAGTTACGCGCTCTGTTCCCTCATGTAAATAGATTTAAGTTGAGCTTTCCATTTAGCTGATTTTCAATTTTCAATTGGTTATAAATTATTATTAGTTATAGTATATGCTTGCTTATGCCCGCGACTTTGTTCGCGTGGACTACACAAAATTCAAACCCCTACTTTACCCCCTTAGAGATTGAATTTTTAAAAATCCTTTCTTAGAGTTGTCTACGTCGTAATAGCTATCTATCTGCATGCCAAATTTCAACCCGATCCGTCCAGTAGTCAGAGTTGTGCGTTGACAGATCAGTCAGTCAGTCAGTCAGCTTTTCCTTTTATGCATTTACATTATAAGGGCTTTTTCAGTGCGACGCGGATTACCTACACGGACGTCCGCGACGGACGGTAAAATGTATGAAACCTCAACAACTCCGCGATGCGGACAGCTTCGCGTCGCTCTGAACGCGCTGTTGAGGTTTCATACATTTTACCGTCCGTCGCGGACGTCCGCGTAGGTCATCCGCGTCGCACTGAAAAGGCCCTAAGGGTGCTTGTCTTGTTTTCGACCAGTCAGATTATTGAAAGACATCGTGATAAAATGACCACATCATCCGATCAACAAGTAGGTAGCAACCACGAAACACGACGGAAGCTCGAATTCGGTCATCTCATTCTTTTACCTAAATATGGATTAACGACCGAGGGTAATTCCGCCATTAGTATAAATACCATCAAATTCACTGAAGTATCCATACTATAATATTATAAATGCGAAAGTGTGTCTGTTTGTCTGTCTTTTAGCTTTTCACGGCGCAACCGTTTAACCGATTTTGTTGAAATTTGGTACAGAGGTAGCTTGCATCTCGGAAACTGACTTAGGCAACTTTTAATTCCCGAAAAATCAAAGAGTTTCCACGAAAACCTTCATCTTACTGATTAGGTATCCCAATGAAAAAACACGGAGGTTATGAACTCAAAAAACTTCAAAAGTTGCACGCTAATTAAAAACCATTACTTTCAGTTTCAATCGCAGCGAGCAGTTTGCACCTCATGCCACTTATTGTAGTTCTCTGATTAGAAAACGAAAATGATCTTTTCTATTATATTAGCAATCTTCTATTTTTATGCACATCAAAATATTGTAGGGCTAGGTAAGTAGTTTCATTATACTCACTAACAAATAGTCATTAATTTAATGTATAAAGAAAAAGGATATAAAAGTAATAGCATTGTTTATTTTTAAAAATTATAAAAGTCACTTGTTCAAGTGCCAGTCATTCGTAAAATATCCTCCACGGGCTATTATTCAAACGTTATCTTTATTATGCTCTCTGTGAAAGAACTTAATTGATGCCACATGTTTTGAAATGTGGTATCGTCTCTGTCATCGGCTGGGACCGCACATGGGACAAAAATGTCAACGGAAAGTATTCATACTAATGTGTATAAAAAGTGTCATATCCTATTTCGGGATCAACCCTAAATAGTTTTATTTCATTGAGCACCTATCTAATTGTGAGGGCGTCTAAGATTTTTACGAGATGTTAATGTAACCACAGCTATACTATTTACGAATATATTTCGAAGACAGCTTAATAATCAAAACCAAAGTTGTACTTACTTACTTTAATGTAAAAATCAAGCAAGGTTCAAGTAACACCTATAACAGCTTAGTCAACAAGAGTAAATTAAAAATTTATAACACTCCCGACAAGTGAAGGTTACAGTAACTAGAATAGAGCTGAAAACTTTCAGACGGCTGAACCGATTATCTTGGATTATAGCTAAAAACACTCTCGATCAAGCCACCTTTCAAACCAAACAAACTAAATTAAAATCGGTTCAGTAGTTTAGGAGCTACGATGCCACAGAGACAGACACAGATACACACGTTAAACACCCAACACCTCTCTTTTTGGGTCGGGGGTTAAATACACGATAGTATATTATAGCCATAGCAAATATTTATTGAACAAATGAGGTAATGATATTATCGAAATTTCGTATTTTGACGGTTTACGAAATAGTTTTCGTTTTTCGATCGAAAGGTTCTCTTGATATGTATCCTACGGCTACATATTAAGAGGTTGACTCTCCTAGAGGCTACATTATGATGGTATTTCCAGAAAGAGACGCACTGGACGTAGAATTATGTTCTGGCTAGGCAAAGTTTGAGAGTGGAGAAGGATCGTGAGCACCATTGAATTGTTTCCCTCGCGAAGAAGAGACTTCGTATACAAAGTTGACTTCCAATCTGCTTTACTGAAGGATACACCTGGAAAAGAAAATTTGAAAGTATAGTAGGAATATCTAAATTAGAGCACATTCCGCATTGTATCTTCGAGAATTGTTTCCAAAAAAAGAGTTGTTAATTTTTTATCACCGAAATTTATACCCCTAGTTAAGGAAGTTCCAAGTGTGAAGGGAATCGAAATAAATCTACCACAGATGCTCCAAGTCATTGGCAGCCCGTAAAAAGTATACTGCGAAAGGGTTATAAAATTTTAACACGTGTACGAAAATAGATATATTAGAAAACCATGTCGGTTATAAAGATCGAGGAATCCAAAGTATATTATTACTAAACCCTATTAACAGGGCTCTCTCCGTCACTCGTTTCATACAGTCCATGAAATTTTGCAGACATATTCTAGAAACTAATATCTGTGTCTGTGGTGTTTTAGATTTTCTAAAAATATGTAGATTTAAAATTACAGGGGCTCAAAGCTTTGTATGAAAATTTTTAAGACCGCGTAACTTTGAAACCGAATATTTTAACAGAAATCTGGAAAACCACAGACATAGATATTAGTTTCTAGAATATGTCTGCAAAATTTCATGGACTTTGGTTGCTTAATATTCAAATGAAATTGGAACTACGATTGTATGAAACGAGTGACGGAGAGAGCCCTCTTAAGGTTCATCATGGCATCTGGCTGAGCTGAATAAAGATTTTTATAGCCATTGTCTTGGTCAAAGATACGTTTAGTTGGAAATGTTCTCAAATTGTATTTACAATTTATTCCTTCATCTTTTACGCCTGCATTCAATAATTCTCTGTTTCAAAATCTGACTTCAGCGTTTTAACCCCCGACCCAAAAAGAGGGGTGTTATAAATTTGACGTGTGTATCTGTGTATCTGCCTGTGGCATCGTAGCTCCTAAACTAATGAACCGAAATTTTAATTTAGTTTTTTTTTGTTTGAAAGGTGGCTTGATTGACAGCATTCTTAGCTATAATCCAAGAAAATCGGTTCAGCCGTTTGAAAGTTATCAACTCTTTTCTAGTTACTGTAACCTTCACTTGTCGGGGGTGTTATATATTTTTAATCTTCCTTGTTTTTAAGCCGAACGAACGCACTTGGTAAATAAATAATTTGACAACTTATACTTATATCGTATGTTGAAGTATGTAAACCCCAGCGCCCTAGTGAAACTCATAGTACCCGTAATTGCCCACGGCGACTTTTTGCAGCAATACAGTCACAAAAAGGTTGCGATACAGTAGCGATGCACGCTGGTCCATACTGCAAATCCAAATATACTTTTTGTAGCGGTACATACAATTTGCTACAAAAGTCGCCGTGGGCGATGGCCCTTTACACTCTAAGTCTAGTGTCAAGAGAGTAGACACTGAATGAACTGTAGTTCATTCTAATAATTATATCAGAAGCTACAAGTTATTACTGGCCACTTTAGTACTTTGTAAATCAAAAGCAAATATGAGTTAATAATAACTACAATTCATATTGGTCGCTCTTTGAATCTACATGTTGTTAGTTATCTTGTTATGTCTACCCGATTTAAATTATAACGATTATTTATACCACAGATTTCTAAATGAGGTGGTAGAAATGATAAATCTGCTGCAGTATTTGCTACCGGGACAACCTATCACCCAATTTCACTCATTAGCTCATATAGATATGCAATATGCATAATTCGAAAGTTAGCTTTATCATCTAACGAACGCTTTTTTTATAGTAACGCTGCTGAATCACTAGTCATCTAAGGCGAAAAGCCGGAGATGACTAGTGATACTTACAGCTCCTATACCTATTATTCAAAGAACCAAAGGCTTACAAATTTTTATGGTGCAACATGCAGTATCGCTCCCTCCCCCCCCCCCCCCCCCACTGCTAAACATGCAGGAAAAGCCAGCCACCAAGCAAGCTATACGCACCACCGCCACGGATTATCCTTTATTATTTCTACATATTTTCTGAATTCTATGATCTTAACGCACAAGTGATATATTAGAGGAATTATCCGACATGTTAAATTTAATTGTGCAATCTAAATTTGTACGTAGCTTGTGCGGAATCGACTTTACGACGTACCTATTTGCATTATAAAGCAAACTGACATATCGTCCAACTGAGTTGTAATTTTGACGTGTAATGGTGCGTCCGACATTATGGACTAAGAGCCAGCGCGTGCCAGACCTCCGTTATTTCATAAAAGCTGAAAGTTCTGCGTATTGTCCCCAACACAGGGAGGGACGATCAAGTGATTATAAGTTTGGATCATGGCTTTGGGAGATAACAGGTAATAAAAATGTAAAAAATTGTTACGTCGAAGTATAAAGTCTAATTCTTTTTATATTTATCTCGAAATAGTACCTGTAATCTTTTAAACTTTAAGTACGTTTGGCGTTGCTATGCTACTAAGTGTCTGGCAATGCATGATGTGATTTCTGATACTAATCCGAGAAAAATATAAAAAGAATTAGACTTTATACTTTGACGTAATAATTTTTAACACCTTTATTACCTGTTATCTCCTAAAGCCACCATAATCCAAACTTCATAGTCGCTGATCGTTTTCCCTGTCCTGGGGACAATACGCAGAGAAACTTTCAACTTTTATAAAATAACGAAGGTCTGGCACGCGCTGGCTCTCTCTCTACTATGACGTATGTCGGGACGAAATTGGATGAAATCATAACGATTTAGGGAGTATTCTATTAAGATACGAGATTTGCTTTATTTCCTGTATGATTAAATGTAATGAAATTTTTGGTCTTCACATAATTTAAAGTAGACCGTCGAGCCATATTCTGAATTCTGAAAGCTTTTCAAAAATCATAAATGTATTAATTTTTTTCATCAACAGGAGTAAGTTATAGTTGTACATTATTTAGTATGTATTGTGGCCTTGTAAATAATTAAATAACAAAAGACGTAGATGCTGTCAGTATGTAGTAAAATTCTATCTTCACAAAACCACTAGGTTCTATTTTCAACACAGAGAAAATTTCTAGAATGTAGTACACATTAAAACATTAGACGTACAGATATCTAGGTTGAGGTTGATATATGGGAGCCTTGTATTGCATTGGCTTGTCTTTGTGAATAACATTTTTATCATCTCTTTGAACATTTTCTAGCGGAACCTTTAACAGATTATCTGAAGAGGCTTTATGTCTGTTATTGAAGGAATCCATGCATGCCGTCGTTATAATAACTGGGTCAGCGCCAGCGATATAAATGTTCCACTGGATGCGGCGCTTCGTAGTAACAATATATTCCAACGAACATCGGCGTCCACACTCATATCAACCGTAACCCGCTTTAGACGCAGACCGTTTTTACGAACATAGATACCTTAACACACTACAGGTACTAAAGCTACCTATAATAATAATTTGCCACACGTTTGCAGCAGAACTGTTGGCCGCTGGGGAAGACGTGTTCTGGAGTGGAGACTGTGTATCAGCAAGCGCAGTGTGGGACGACCTCCAACGCTGGACTGACGACCTCGAGAAGATAGCGGGAAGTGGGTGGATGAGGAAAGAGGATGATCGTGTTTGGCGGCGCGCTCTTGGAAAGCCTATGTCAAGCAGCAGACGCAAACAGGCTGATTGATTCAATAATAATAATTTAGAGTTATCGCGCAAGTTTAATTTTTACAAATGGTCTGCGGAGGAGACACAGATGTTATTATGAATCGCGGCATCTAGTGGAATATTAATATCGCTGGTCAGTGCAGACTGCAGAGAATGGGGCACCTCTTGTTCTCTTGTTCGTTACAAAGAGATAAAGGATTAAAATACGCATTGCTTGTTCCTATTATTGTGATAAAATTTTCTATTTCTATCACTCGCTACTATTGTCTACCTATGTACGAGGTTTTGATTATAATTTTACTATCCATATTATAAATGCGGAAGTTTGTTTATCTGTTCGTTTGTTGGGTTTATCAGTTTATTCGAGCATCAGATTGATGTGATTGTTGGTATGGCTATAGTATAATACCTGGAGAGTGACATAGGCTACTTTTTGTCCCGGAAAATCAAATAGTTCCCACAGGATTTTATTTACGAGCAAGCTTCAAAACATGACGGCCCGTTACCAGTCTACAAAAGTCGTTGACTCTACATTACAAAGTCTGAAGTACATACATATACAGACATTGCGTTATTTGCGACAAAAAAATGTTGCTTGTTAGCTTTCGGCTTTGAAAACATCGCTTCATATTTCTTCATTGAGGGAATTCAAGCATGTCATCATTATAGTATCTAGGTCAGTACTCAGTTTGTTAGGTTAATGCTGTTTTTCTTTTCTTTGAATAGATAGAGCCTGAAATGAACATGTCACCACTGCCTTACAAACGACATTTTAATTTTGGCTTTATTAGATGCAACACTCTCTCGCAGAGTACAGCTGAGGTACAGCGTCTTTCTTGATAACAACACGAACTAAGCTTTATTTTATTTACTTTGAACCACTGGAACATATCCTTTGACTTTCTTCTCTCCCATACTTTGTTATCATAAGTACTTATACCGATTTCAACCGTATCACGAAGCTAACAAGCTAACAAACTAAAAAGCTATCAATTTTTTAGAAATCCATAAGCCCCCGAGTGTTTAATACCTCATAGTAAAAAAAAATGATAGAAACCTCTTTAATAAACTCTTGTAAATAAAATATTAATAATTTTATTTAAAAAATATGAACCAAATCTTAATTCTTGCAGTAGACGTTTATCAATTTTGCGCTTTTGTGCGAGACTTCAGTCTCATTTATTATAACCACTTCAAATACAGTAAGCAATTTATAAAAAAAATACTAATACTTTATTTATTTATTTATTATTATAAGGTACGCCCACAGCATGTTCACAAAACACTTAAAAATACAATAGTATAATAGTCTTATTCAGTGTGACACACCACTTACGGGCACACACAACTCATGCAGGTAACACAATGTAATATACATGACCGATCGCATAATATTAGTACATAATAAATTTGGAAAAATTATATAGCTCCGAAGGATAATAAAATAAAAACAAGATAATATTAACAAATATTACCTAAAAATAATGACTGAATTTACTTATTTCTAAATATTTGTTATCAGTTTATAATTATTAACTACACAATTAAATGTGATTGAATTAACTACAAAATTAATAACTTTGAACACACCTTCTGGTTTAAACTCTTGGGGTTAGTTTTTATATCTGTCAAACAATATTCTTTTATGAAAAAGACTCCGCTTCACTCTGTCTGATTGCGTCGACCCTAAGCTTTTCTTCATTGAAGGATTTCATGCAAGTCATCATTATAATATCTAGGTCAGTAAACTTAATGCTGCTTTTCTTTGATTCGAATAAATTATAGGTAGAACCCAAAATAAACATGTCACCGGTGTCCCTGCAAATGTGAATATAATTTGGCTTTGTGAACTCCACTGTGACGGAAGGAATTTATGCGAGTCATCATTATAAAATCTGGGTCAGTTAACTCTACGGCAAAGGTATATTCCGAAAATGCATGTGTTTTTATGCCATTATGACTGTAACTTTTGATGATCGCAGAACCCTTCACGTTTGAGTCCGGCTTACACTTGGCCGGTTTTTTAATAAGAAAGTAAATAATTACCTTAAGAAAGGCAAAAAATTCTTATAAACTGTGGTTTTGATCATAATGATTTCGTAGAACCTGAAATTCCTAACATTTTAACTGAAATTTATGCGGCCAAAGCTTAGAGGTACCTATAGGTAGACTTTAGAAAGCTATTTTAAGTTTAAATTATCATAATAAAATTTGTGTCAGTTAAGATTGAAAGATATAAAGGCTGAAATACATAATCGTTGTGAAACGCAGATAGGTAGGTATCTATTACCCAAAAAAACATTAGCAAATTTTTTTATCAGAAAACAATTTACTCAAAAAATTATATTTGGGGTCACAGTCAGATAATAGCTTTTATTAAATTTAAAATGATAAGTTTGAAATACAGCCGCCTGTAGCGCTGAGTTAGCTAGCTAAAAATTTTTTACAAAGTCAAAGCTTTTGTGGGCGTCGCTGCCATTGAAGAAAATAATGCGAGTCATCATTATAATCAACATTCTTACACGTAAATAGATAACGGACAAAACGTTTTTGCAAGAATGAAAATAACTAGTCATACAGTAACATAACAAAACCTATTTTGCGTGAGGTTTACTTTTGTAGGATTTTTTGACCTAATTAATTTATATTGAAGACCGTTGAGGGTTAACAATTCGAACATAAAGTTTAAAGGGAGGCGTTAAGTTTTCAAGTAATAAATTACATAATATGACAATATTAGTATTGTCATAAATCTATGACTAGGTATTTTATGTGGACGGTCTACTCGCCGTGTATTACTCCATTGTGAAGATGCTTTAATTTTAGTTCTGGTGTCTAATTCAAACACTATAAAACTATGTTTTATGTGTCCTATGGCACTAACCATGTCAAAGCCATAATAACTGTCCCTAGTAATTTTGTTGAGATTTACTTTTTGAAGCAATGACCTACTTATTATTAAAAATTTTACTGACGCCTGAGATAACTGCAAAATATTGAGTGATCTTTTTTAAACTTAAGAGTGCATCCTTAACTTATTTATATTCTTATTTTGCGTCTTTGTATATTATCCCCAATCTTTCTCCTCTCTTCTTTTTGTCCTTTCGTTCTTTATTCTGTCTTTGAAATCCATATCCAAAAGATTTTTCCTTACTCTCCTTATCCACTATGGAAACAACGTAGTGCGTACGTCGTTCCATGTACTTAATAAAAGTATTTTTAACTCAATAACTTAATATACAACAAAATTTATTTCATGCGTCCCAGCCCTAATATAGTAAAGTAGGGTAAGTGTCCCTTTCATAGAACATATTATTTTGCTATCGCTTAAAGCAATTAATCACTGTTGCCGGTTTCTTCCACTCGTTTCCTATGACATGCCAGTTTCTTCATTAGGTATGTTATATGTATAATATTTTATACCTATTAATTTTTCTTAATTAACTTTGGTTCTGTGCCTACTTGTAATTGCAATAAATTAAGGAATTACAATAAATGATTATCTATTTCTACTAACAGAGAACATTTTCTTAAGATGCTTTGTAACAAGTGTAAATTAAAAATTTATAACGCCCCCGACAAGTGAAGGTTACAGTAACTAGAAAAGAATTGATAACTTTCAAACGGCTGAATCGATTTTTTTGGATTATAGCTAAGAACACTCTCGATCAAGCCACCTTTCAAACAAAAAAAACTAAATTAAAATCGGTTCATTAGTTTAGGCGCTACGGTGCCACAGACAGATACACAGATACACAGACACACAGATACACACGTCAAACTTATAACACCCCTCTTTTTGGGTCGGGGGTTAAAAACCGATTAGGGGTATGAGTCCTATTGAACTACTTTACTCTTTCCAAGTTACCCCGTTTTAATTTTTAGACTACTTCGTTACTTACAAGTTACAACCAAGTGAGATTGCAATCAACGGTTAATTTGTCAAAAAAATTTGTTAAAAAGCCCCCGACACAAAAACCTCTATAAGAAAACTTCTTTCAAACGGCTGAACCGATTTTCTTCGATTATATATATCTAAGAACACTCTCGATCAAGCCACCTTTCAAACAAAAAAACTAAATTAAAATCGGTTAATTTGTTTAGGTGCTATGATGCCACAGACAGATACACAGATACACACGTCAAACTTATAATACCCCTGTTTTTGGGTCGGGGGTTAAAAAAGGTAGATATAGGTATTGCTCTTTCACTGGATATAGAATGGTGCACAGGATGTACAACAAAATAATAGGAATGATTTTTTTATAAATATGAAGGTATTTATTATCATTTTATGTAATAATATACCTACTCTAAGATAACACTAAGATATCTGAATCCATTTGCAGGTGGCTTTTCCCAGCAAAACAGTTATTCTATCATTATGCCCTTGAGCATTCGAGTCCCGGGGGAATGCAGCAAGTCGTCTTAATAGACTTAGATACGATTTGCAGACTGCGTCCCCTCGGGGCGAACTGTCCCCTCCAGTGAATCCACCCAAAAATTAGATTAGCTTATTGTGGTACGACCATTGTCTGCAGGAGACATACCCATCTCGATTTTTTTTAACTTTTATTGAAACCCTAAATTAAATTTCGGTTGAAACCGAAACTATGATAAACTTGCAAAAATATTACTTAGGTATACATATAATGATAGTTTTAAGTGGTGAAAATAAATAAATAAATAAATAAATAAAATAAAAAATATTTTGTAAGCCAAAATAATTTAAAGATGAAATGTTCTTAAAAATCCAAACTAATATTCAAAATGTGAAAATGTGTTCTGACTGCGTGTCTACTAGATTCTGACGAAACTTGGTACAACTTGGTATGTACAGACGGACATAGGCTTCTTTTTGTTCCGGTAAATCGAAGAGTTAATAAAATAATAAAAACCTCAATTTCAGGGTTCTGTACATGATCTTCAATCATATTTTGGGTGTATGAAATATTTATTGAGCCCCATGAAGATTTTGGGTTGGATTTTGGGTTAACATTCTACACTACATACCAAAATTTTAGGTTTGTAACTCATTTAGTCTATGAGCTAGAGACTTGTGACACGCCAACAGACAGGCGGACAGACAGACAGCAGAGTGACATTAATAGGGCTCCGTTTTTACCCTATAAAGACATAAAGTAATAAAAAGCAATAAGCAAATAAGTTAAAATGTGACTCTACTCTTACTTAACGGCTTCTGCTGCAGGAAACTACCAAGAAGGAGGTTTAAAACTTAATAAATTTACTAGCTCAGAACTTAAACATAATTATTATAATGGCGCGGGTATTAACATTAATATTAATATATTCGAGAAACTTACAGTAAATACGCGGGGATATGCTAAACAGAACTACTACTCAAAGAGCTTTATTAAATGTAAATAAACATTAATAAGTTTCTCCCAGCGTTATTACCAATATGCGAATTTCGTGTAACCATTACGACAAATCGGCACGTGCCTCTGACATAAATTTTCACATTATTACTTATTCGGATCAGCCCTAATACTTCTGCAACGATTTTTTGTTGGGCTCCCGTTGTGCATTTAGGTATAAAAGGGATTTAGGCGTAACATATCGCCTCGGTGATGTAGGGAGACAGCGAGAGACGGCTGCAAGATTTTCTGTGAGTCGAATACATAAAATAATTGTATTTGTGGCGTCGACGAGGAAAATGGATCAACCAGGTTATGCAATTCATATAGAATGTACTTTTTTGTTCTGTGTGAAATTAACTAGTTGAGATCGTTAGGATTGCAAAAACGATGTCATATTACCTTACTAATAATAAAATTACAGTCATATAACATACTGTGAATATTATAATTCCATTTAAAGTAGTAAATTTGTCTAGTAGGAGGCTTCAGCTGTGGCTAGTTACCAACTTACTGGCAAAGCCATACCACCAAGTGATGGTAGAAACCGATCAGGAGCAGGGGTTTATTGAAACTTCCATTCCCTTTTCAAGTTAGCCCGCTTCCATCATCACTGCATCATCACTTACCACAAGGTGAGATCGCAGGCAAGGGCTAACTTCTATCGGAATAAAAAAATTAAAAAAGATTTATTTTTATGTTGGAAACTCTCAGGAAATCTGGTCACCAACTCCTGGACTATGACAGCGCGTTGCCTACTGTTTGCCATTATTTGGTATAATGTGGGTGAAATTCAGCTCGTTCCAACTTCAACGTTCAGTAATCTGTGTTATACTTTTATTTATAGCGATGTGGGGTCCGCATTGAAATCCCGGATTATTTGGCTAACAAATTATATCGAATCTGTTAAGAATAGGACGCGCCTGTCAATAAATCACCCAACGGATTTATTGATGAAATGTGACTTTATCGCGCGAAATTAATTCTATACCTCATTGTGTTGGTGTGGTAACATTTGATAATAATAATAACATTTGAGCACAATAGGTGCATAGGTGCCTTATAACCTATGCGCCCTAAGCGCCCCTAAAGGTATGAGTACATGTACAATTTTCTTCCCGAAATATTCTATAGGTAGGGACATTTCCCTATGACGCAGCTTATAAATTATAGTTAGCTGCCATAGACCTATAATACTCTCAACTAAAGTTTTTTTGTGATGAAAAGTTTTAGATGTGGGTAGTATATAATAAAAGTCGCTTCTAGTAGGTATAATTTGTGTACTTTATTTGTGTATAGAGCAAAAGCTTTTTTCTCTATATTTCTATATATCCGATTTTATACAAATTTATTTTACGGGTTTTAGTTGATTAAAATATTAAGTCATTAAGTTAAAGTACGAAGTTTATGAAGTTACAAAAAATGGACTATCACATCACACTTCACACTTCACTAAATAAAGGCGAAAGTTTGTGTGTATGTGCGTGTGTGTGTATGTTTGTTACTCCTTCACGCAAAAACTACTGGAAGGATTTGGCTGGGAATGGAGATAGATAATATCCAGGATTAGCACATAGGTTACTTTTTATCCCGGAAAATCAAAGAGTTCCCACGGGATTTCGAAAAACCTAAATCCACGCGGACGAAGTTGCGGGCGTCATCTAGTAAGACTATAAGCTTTAATAGTCTCTAGCTTCACAAACCCAACCATTTCGCTATCCTGACCAACTAAATAACAACCTACAATTAATAGGCAACTAAAGAAAGTGGCATATCGTAGGAAACAGGTAGAGGCGACCGCAAAGCAAGCAACAGTGATTAATGGCACTACGCGATAACAAATGTCCTACGAAAGGGACACTTACTATCTCTATTAGGCCTAGGACATACTGGACCATACGTAATTTAGCATGACAGTATATTAAACATGTAGGTGTTTGGAATCGAAACATACATACATTTGGGTAAGATAAACATAGGTAGATATACAAAAGAATTATAGGAGAATGTAGAAAAATACGATGACTTCTATAGACATGACCATGATTTCAATTACAGAAATTTTCATGACATCATTATCGTTCTATTCGGTCGTTTGGGAGTTTGATCACGGGCATATATTTCTAAATTTCAAAGTTTTGTGCGTTTAGGTAATTAAATATCTCTTGCAAGGAAAACATTGTGAGAAAACGTGCATGGCTGAGAGTTCTCTATAATGCTCTTAAAGGTGTGTGAAGTCTGCCAATGCGCACTGAGCCAAACGTGGCAGACTATACCTAGCCCAAGCCCTAAACCCTTATCATTCTAAGAGGAGGCATGTCCGTGAAGTGCCGATGAGTTGATCATGATGTGTGACCCATCCCCCATGAGATATTTACGTGGATGAAGTGGTATGAGCTAAAACATTGATCGATTCATCCGTGCAGTCCCGTTGTCCCCGTCAGCTGCGTCCCCGTTAAAGGGGATAGCGGGAATTGCATAAAACTATTAAAAACTTATCCCGGGTACAACGGTATTTGAATAAAATTATTGAAAATCAATCCCGTTTTCCCCGTTCTCTATTCCCGTACAACGAGGACTGCGGTAATCATCACGAGCAAGATTTTTTTTTTAAAGAAAAATTTATACCTCAGCAAAATCAGCTAACGAAGACGTTAAATGAAATATCAGCTTTTAGTGATATACCGTGCAATATCTATAAAACAAAATTATTGCGGATTGTAAACTACAGTACAGTTTTATAGTACTTGCCCAACAGATGTAGGGACATTCAACGCCTCGAGGGACGTGGGGGACGATATAACATTGTTACCGAAGTTCAAGCGAGGCTGAGGGCCGTCGCAAATTGTGACCCTACGGTCACTAGACTATTTACCCGGACAAATTACTCTGCTCAAGGTAAACACTGTACCTACGTTACTTAATAAGCGGAGCGAGCCGTGCCGTGACAGCTTATTTGTTTTTTTTTCGTCCACAGATAAATGAAGGTAAATATCAATTCTTTGTAGCGTTTTATGCGGAGATGTTTCGAGTGAAACGTGGCATGCTTCTTATTGCTAATTGACTTCCAAAAAAAGGCGGAGGTTCTCAATTTGGCATATATTTTTTACACAACTGTCCGAAAAAAAAGAACTGTAATGTTTTCAAGTTTCACATATGGATGTATGTGAGTTTATTTATAATTGCTAAATACCTGGACATATTGATATGTAGATGTATGACGTAAGTATCGTTGAAATCCTTAAATAATCTCAATCCTAAGTAATATTGGGTATAAATTTTTGAAAAAAAAAAGAATTGCAAACGGTGGCTAAATGTAAGACGATTTTTTTACACTCGCTCGTTTTTGACAGGGCAGTCGTGTTTTTCATTTTTTTGTATCAGATTTAAAAAAATGATGAATTATTTATTAGTTTTTAGTTCAGAGCAGAAGGAAAAAGTATCCATTAAGGATATTCTCTTTCTAATAAAATATCAATAAGGAGAATAGCGATAATAATTTGGCGATGTATCACACAATATCAAAGTGAAAGAACCCTTTGCCTTTAGACAAGAGACTTTTAGTTAGATCCGAATTTTTAATATTTATTACTTACTAAATATTTTACAACCATCAGTCAAAGGCACCATTATAAAATCATTCATTAAGTTTCAAGATTTTAACCAACAGTAGTAGGTGTGTATGAAGTCCATTTAGGTACTTTTGCGAAACTCAGCTCATACAAGAACAAAAGGACAATTGCGACAGAGTTATGGATGTCATAACAGAGCAGTATGCACCATTAACAGTGTAAGTTATAGCGTCACTACAATAATCTGTTTTATTATAGAAATGTGCTATAAATCCCAACTGAGAGCCAAATTGATTTAGACTGCCCGCAATAATAATATAATTAGAATACTCTGATGTATCTGTGATGGATCGGTACGATAGTTGCACCCATCATTAAAAATTATGTTTTAACTATATTTATATTTAGAATTATTCTCATATAAGTGAACATTGTTCTTCTGAGAAATAAATTCTTTAAACCTAAACCTATCTGTGGATGGTAGTCTGTTTAGGATCACGTTATCTAGCGCAAAACGATATTTTTGAACCCCATTTTTAAAACAAATGTGCTCGTAGTCTTAGAAAAGTCAATATTTGATTTTTAATGATCTTTACCAGCAAAAATATTATGTCTAATATGTTATACATACTAGTACAATTATATTCTGTTTAATTATGATGATATACATATATCTACTTGCGTAAAAATAGCTAAAGTAACTTTTATGGTATAACTTCCTTGCATAAGTGTACCTGGCTGTCGGTTAGCAGGGAGAAGTGGGGAATGCTCGTTAGGAGCATCGTCAAACATCTCAGGTCATCAAGGACGTCACTTTGTGATGACCACGGCCATTCTGCCAGCAGTGTTACGACGAAGAAAAAAAGAAAAGTATACCTCCATGACCGGACTTCGTCTGTGTTGGTGTTAGCTGGCGGGCGTGCTCTGCCTTATTGCAGTGTTTTTTTTGTTAAAACTGACTGGAAAGCGCTCTAAGGGGGTGCCGTGCGTATGTCGGCGAGTGCAGGCACAGACGGGGTCCATACTTGTATAGTTTAACTAACTTGTTACAAATAACTACAAACTTGACATTGGCTAATCTTTGTAAAGCCAGACGAATGAGAAAAAAAAAACTCCATGACCATCAGTTTTTTTACCGGTAAAGTAACTAATACAACTTAAGTACAAATTAAGGTAGACACCATTTCAGGATTCCAAAATTTTGAAATAGCATTAGCTTTTATCTGCTAGAATTTTCAAAATAAAGAAGAAATCACAGTAAATATCATATTTAATTATTTTTAATTAGCTTTCGGATTTGAGTTACAAATTGAATCGGATAACTGAATAGTTTTAGAGCAACCACAACACTAATTAGAATGCAGTAATGTATGATTGTAGCAGGTGAATGCGGTTGGCTGTTTGAAATGACGCAGTGGATTACACTATTCCGTTATAGCACTGTTAAATTTTAGATAGTTTAACTTATTTATTTGAGATATTTACTTTCATTTCATTATAATTCTTTTAAAATCTATAAGCTTAGGTATATTTTTCATGTTCTTTAGGTTAGGTATAATATTTACCTTACTATACTATAATATTGAGTAGTTTGTATTAAATAAGGAATGATGTCACAGCCTGCATACTACTGGGCATAGATATTCTCTCAGAAATGTATGTATCTCAGGAATATATTATGCTATGCCCACCAGGTTGAGCAGCTGCGGATTGGCAGAATTCACACACTTTTGAAAACATAAAGAACTCTCAGGCTCGCAGGTTTCCTCGCGATGTCTTACTACCTGCTATGATGATCAATCCATTTTCGCCCCACTACTGAGTACGGGTCTCCTCTCAGAATGAGAAGGGTTTAGGCCATAGTCTGCCACGCTGGCCCAATGCGGATTGGCAGACTTCACACACCTTTGAGTACATGGAGAACTCTCAGGCATGCAGGTTTCCTCACGATGTTTTCCTTCACCGTTAAAGCAAGTGATATTTAATTGTTTAAAACGCACATAACTGAAAAGTTAGTGATGCGTGCCCGGGATCGAACCCTCGATCTCCGATTAGGAGGCGGACGTTCTAACCACTAGGCTATCACAGCTTTCACACCTGCTATACTTATAGAAAAATAGCCAGCCTGTTTCCCATTAGAATCGGCTGCCCATTAGAAATTAGCTTTTTCATTTCAAATGGAAATAGAACGACATGATCGAGAGCTGAATGAGATACTGCAGCCAGCCGACCGCTGCGCGGCACAAAAGGGCATTGTTCTTGTTATGTCGAATGTATCGGCTGCGAATGGCAATATCGCCGTGGACTTTATTAGCTATCGGAGGAAATTGTAGACTAAACAAGTACATCGGTTTTCAGTCTTGTTGAACAGTTTTTTATCGCCAATCTCGTAGAATTTTCCTCTCTCTCTCTCTGCATTGTATTATTATTCCTTGCACCACTATCTATGGCCTCATCTATGATGGTATGAGTTTTCTTGGTTATAGAATGCCATGGGCACCCAGATCCTTCCACATACGACTTAACTATGAGAACGATTTTGATTCATAGGTTTAATAATTCAGATGTTAATAGGTAGGTAGGCACGGAATTTTCTGTCAAAAATATTATATTGGATTACTTACTTACGAGATTTTCTTCATGATTTTGTATTGAAGTTTTAATTGAATTAAAACTGCCACACAAAATCATTAAGAATAATAATAAATAATCATTAATAATAATGATATTTGTATAATATCGCAAAATATCGTAGGTACTTACTTAAGTACCAGATTTTGTTATATTGTACAATGTACATACATTTTTCATTGTTATTATACATTTTGCTATAAGTACCTATTATTATATATTTCATTTCGAGTCTTGAGACATTGATTCTAGATTATAACGCTACTAGCAGCTCCGTCACTTACTCCATACAATCGTAGTTGAACTTGATGATTTCTGATTTTGCCAAATATTCACAAAAAGTAAATAGTTCAACAACACTCGGGGAATTTTAGCCAATACGAACTTTATTTATTCGATACACATTCATCTATTTCAACATAACGTATCCACGCAAAAGCCTAGTTGGAACACAGTTTAGTAACCAGTAAAGCTTTTATATTAATCAGGTAAATGCCACTCACGTCGACCGAGCTCGGAAATGCCCTAATTTACTTTCAGCCCAAAATTCCGGTTATTTTAACAAAATTCAAAGCCTAAAATTAACAAACGGGCCATTTTAATTTACAACCTCCAATTTATTCAATTAAATTGTCAATACCGTTATTTATGGAAGCTGAATGTTGAATCAATTTAAACGAGGCTCTAATTTAAGCGTTGGCTAACAGAAAATTATCTTTGAACAAATAACACTCGGTTTTACACTAAAAAATGTGACCATTAGTCAGCTAAGTGCAATGTTCTGCAAGTTTGATGTAAATACTGATCATTATTCTGAGCGGGTCCTTGGTCGTGTTTTCGTTCACTTCAATTAAGTAAGCACTAAAAAACGCTTAATAAAGATGTCGGACTTTTGGTTTACAATAAAAATCCACTTATTATTCTGTGCAAAGCTTAGGACTTCATAGCTAGGCTCATAATTCTAGAGTAGAGTTCTTTCTAGAATTCTAGAATTCTTGTAGAATTCGTAGAGACATTCAAATCATATCTTTTTTTGTGTCCCCATACCTATTTGGCACCTTATTAATTTTATTTATTTTTTTATTTATTATTATTTACATTTAAAATATACAGAGAGTTAATTATATCACATACTTGCCGATGCCCGCGACTTCGCCCGCGTGGATTTAGGTTTTTTGAAATTCCGTTCCCACGGAAATGTTGAGTTTGATTTTCCGGGATAAAAAGTAGCCTATGTGCTAATCCAGGATATTATCTATCTCCATTCTAAATTTCAGCCAAATCCGTTCAGTAGTTTTTGCGTGAAGGAGTAATAAACATACATACACACACACACACACACACACACACACACACACACACACACATATAAACTTTCGCCTTTATAATATTAGTGTGAAGAAGGGCCAGCGCAAATAGATGGATTGGAGTCGAACCGAATCTGTTATGTTAACAATTTAAACTCAGCTTTACTTTATGAACTTTGACAACATATATTTGAAATTGGTATAGTGACAACAAAACACGAAGGATGGTATCTACAGAAAGCGTAATTTAAGTTATTAGCAAGAAAGACAACGGGCCTCGGTTCTATCGGTGTGCGTTGCGCTGAACATATTATATAGTACACGACAGGACGACATGGCAATTGGGGTATGAGGCGGGGAGGACACCCGCACACCCGCACGTCACCTGCGGTATTCCACAACCCATATCGGGTTAGCGCGGAAGTTGTGCGGGTGTTCGGGGCGTCTCCACCCCGATTGCCATGATGACCCGTCGCGAACTTTATCCATCCATACTAATATTATAAATACGAAAGTGTGTCTGTCTATCTGTCTGTCTGTCTGCAACCTTTTCACGGCTCAACAGTTAACCGATTCGGACGGAATTTGGTACAGAGTTAGCTTATATCCCGGGGACGGAAATAGGCTACTTTTTATCCCGAAAAATCAAAGAGTTCCCACGGGATTCCTAAAGACCCCTCCGCTTAACCGATTTGTATGAAATTTGGTACCGAGGGAGCTTGCGTTCCTGTAATTGACATAGGCAACTTTTTATCCCGGAAAATCAAAGAGTTCCCTCGGGATTTCGAAATACCTACATCCACGCGGGCGAAGTCGCGGGCATCGGCTAGTTAAGAATAATTGCGACTATAAACTATGATTTCATGTTATAATCGAAGTCCTTGATTTTAAACAACGCTTTAAATCTGTCACAGCAAAAGCCTATCATTCGTGATCATTCACAGGCATTACAAACGTTTAGTATCGCAGATATTAAACAAAGCTAGCAAGACATTTAACAGGCCAACAGGCGAGGCCCACACAGTTAGGCTCAATTTTAAACAATTACTGCTGAGCGAAGGGTAAATGTTTGTTCGACTTAGGGCCAGTGATTCGCCCACACGCGCGCTTGACAGGTATTCATTACAATCACGATGCACGTGGACCAAGAGCTAGAGACCTTTACGGCTGAACACTAGGGCTTTCGAATACCGATTTTTTTCAATACTGGTATTAATAGCTCGTTCACACAGGCTGCATAAGCGTAGACGTAGCGCGTACTATTGCGTTGTAATGTATGGAACTGTATGAAACATGGCACACCGCTTGCGTAAAGCGTGGATGTATGCATGTTAGGGGTTTACGCGCATCGCTACGCACGTGTCACGTGTATGTGCTTGGTGTGAATCGGCCTTAATACCAGAAAAAAAATTATGGAAAGGTTTGTGAAAGATTTAAAGAAAAAAATTGGTTTTTGAAGAAATGTTTCCGTATAAAGTAAGTAGTAGATACTGAAACAACTCTCAATACTTCAGAGTTTTAGAGTTTTTTGAAGTAAGAACCTCTTTGAGCACGTTGAGCAAGTCTGGGATGGGTCAAAACTTCAAAATCGGGTCACCGACATGCCAATATTAAAAGACCTTGGAGTACCGATACTTGTAAAAAATAAACTAATGTTAATGAATTTTATTTAAAAACTATGAAATTTTAATTTTTGATACCTACTACAGTAATTACTTAATTTAAAAAAAAACGAAATTCAATTAAGTGTCTCAAGATTTTTCGGCCACGAGCTCTCTGGCTATCACGACTGGCCAGGGAATGGAGGATTTTTAATTTTTGAATTTCGTTCACGACTCATAAGTGATTCTCAGTGCCTTCGTTTGCAATTGCATACTTTTTGCTCTATCATGGGTACCTACTGCGATTAAAATTATGATGTCTTTTGCAATGAAGTGGTTATTTTTACCCGGTTTTTTTTTTATAGCAAAGTGCAATAATTATCGTATGTAGTATTTACATACCTAATTATCAAGATTTGAAATTTTGATTTCGCCGCGATTAAAAGCCTCATCTGGTGACAGAAGAGCTGGTTTATATTTTTGTCGCAAATCAATCAGCCTGGCTGTGAAATGGAGCCAGTATTCTTGGCACCATTCCATGCGGGCTCATGCCCGCAAATCATTTTGTACAGCAATTAGATAAGGCTATCTTTATTCATTGTAACGTTTTTAATAATTTCAAGAACAATTCACGCTTGACCAAGAAATTGACTATGCTAGATTATAGGTATACTAGGCTCTTAAGACACTTATCTTACTATGATTTTGGACTTTCCCATACTGTCCCAGTTAAAAAACTCACTGTATTTTACAATTTCTATCTTTACTGAAATGTAAGCGTGAAATTTTCTTTAACGAAGTAGAACAACAACAGCGTTTGCTTTGAAGTTTACTCGCAATTTACGTCAGCGTAATTTCACTTAAGAATACATAGACATTTTATTTCGCGAGCTGTTTACAAAGGGAATTTAAGTGACAAAAGTAAAAGGAATTATCACGTCACAAAGCACTCACGTTATGTACGCAAGTCCAACGCAAATTTTCGCCTACTAAATATACGGAGAGAATACACAAAAGATCGTATATTTTTCGAGTATTTTTACACGACTGCGCAAAAAAGGAGTGTAACGTTTTCAGGGTTCATGTATGTATGTGAGTTTCTTTATTCCACTAAGTATAACTTCTAAACGCTTGAATAGGTTTGAATGTATGGGGTATCCTTATACATCATCCCAAGTGATAATTTCATATTATAATAGTATAATTATAATATCTATAACTTGCATGAAAAAAAAAAACAATACGCAAAACACTTTTCATTAATGCTTTAAAGAAATATATTTATATCCAATAAGAATTATATGCACCATATCAGCTATCACAATTACACCGAAGATAAATTATTATTATTATGCATATTTAGATATACCTACTCGTAAAAGCGACGATAGACTACCACATTATTTTACATTGAAAATACCACAACAAAATCTACTTAATTTATGTGAAATCAATAATATGTTGATAAGCATATTAATGTATTGTTTTATAGCCAATATAATATTTAAATAAACAACGCTTGTTAGTTTTATGACCCTTCTAAAATTAACACTGATTTTCGGGCAGCGAGAGAATAAAACTTAATTAAAGTACCTACTAATGAATTTTTAACACCCTAAATATCTCCCAAAGCCCGCCGGCATTGAAAACTAGCATTTGCCTGCGATTTCCTCCAAGTGAAGTTAGATTCTTAAAAACGCCACATATTGGTCTACCTGGCTTCCCTGGAAAATCCCTTTAACTCTTGTCTTTCCTTTAGAAGTTCCTTTTCCGTTCTGTTTTTTTTTATTCCAATCTTGTCAGAGTTGATATAAACACTTTTATGCGGAAATTCTTATGTTTTTCCTTGCAATACAAAATATATCTTAAAGCTAAGTGTGCACTTAAAAAAAAGAATATTAGCCATGTTTATCTTGACTGATACTCCCCTGTCTCCTCCAACTAAGTGTAAAGCTTGTGCTAAGAATAGGTACGTCAATTATAGTGCAACGGTTGGTGTTTGAACCGCCGACCTTTCGGATTTCAGTCCGCTCTTTTAACCGTTGAGCTATTGAAGCTATTAAATTAATTAGAAAACGAAAACTTGTTATTCGTCCCTCGTCTCGCATTGTTTGCCTAGGCGGAAATATATCTGTGAGTGCATGACAAATGTTGAGACTATGCTCTGAGACGCTTCCATCGCCCACGAATCGCTATCGTTTATCAATCTTCACCCACATGCTGATAGCTCATCTTAGAGTTAATGCAACTGACTGTTTCGTGTTTACTGAGCTACAGAATCATAACAATGAGAAACTACTGTTTGGATTCAAAGCATACTTCCACAATAATACGTAAATGTGAAAGTATGTCTGTCTGTTTTCAAGACCCATCCATTTAACAGATTTCCCGATTTAGTTAGATTTGGTACAAAGTAATTTTGTGCATTCAGGGACAAACACATGGTAAATTTAAGAGTTCCCACAGGATTTTTGCAAACTTAAATCGTCATCATCATTATTATCATCTAATAATATTTACTGACTATCTAAAACCACAAAAAAACTTACAAAAACACCCTACAGTCGAATAGAGAACCTCCTCCTTTTTTTGAAGTCGATTAAAACATCATAACTCGGAAATAATTTAAAATCGATTTTGAAACGACACTGCTTTTACGCAGTAAATTGCATCTAAAACCTTTGCTATGAAATGCAACTATTGGTATTATTAACTGTAACGATTAGGTCTAACCGTTCTCATACCCAACCTTAAAGGTACCCCAAATTACTTATTTAAATAATCTACCAATTTCAACACTCATGCATACAGGATTACTTACATTACCAGTCCCATCAAATATGGAAACGTGTTCCTCTATGAGCCCACGAGATTAACATTCCTTATTCCCCCATCCCCAAGTCGGTCCCCTTAACAGGGCTCTTTCCGTCACTTACTCCATACAATCGTAGTCCCAATTTCATGAAATTTTGCAGACATATTCTAGACACTAATATCTGTGCCTGTGGTGTTTTAGATTTTTCTAAAAATATGTAGTTTTAAAATTACAAGGGATTTTCAAAGATTTGTATGTGAATTTTTAAGACCGCCTAACTTTGAAACCGAATATTTTAACGGAAAACTGGAAAACCACAGGCATAGATATTAGTTCCCGGAACGTTTCTACAAAATTCCATTGAGTATAACTACGTTTGTATGGAGCGAGTAACGGAGAGACCCCTCTTAAAGAAATACAAGGGCTAGACGGCAATACTTCAGAAATTCGATACGCATTTTGTGATTTATTAAAATATCTTAAACATCTTAGTGTTATAAATCGCACTTAGGGGAGATAAAGCTTGCTGGCAGGGCTCGTCTTACTAACAATAAATCATCGTCATTCGGTAGAAAAACGATATTTAGGTGTTAAGTTTTTGTATTTTGATAGTTTACTTATCTAAGACGCTAAGTTGCGAACAAGATTAGAGGTGTTAGTTTTCTTGTTTGGGTTATTCAATTTTAAACCAGACTAAATATCCAAGCACACCAAGAGTTCAAATGTTTCATTTCATTTGAAATTTTGAAAATTGCCTTACGATTTTTTTCTTATTACTTAGTTCAATTAGGTACTCAAATGAACTACAATCTAGCCTATTTTTTAACCCCCGACCCAAAAAGAGGGGTGTTATAAGTTTGACGTGTGTATCTGTATATCTGTGTGTCTGTGTATCTGTGTATCTGTATATCTGTGTATCTGTCTGTGGCATCGTAGCGCCTAAACGAATGAACCGATTTTAATTTAGTTTTTTTTGTTTGAAAGGTGGCTTGATCGAGAGTGTTCTTAGCTATAATCTAAAAAAATTGGTTCAGCCGTTTAAGAGTTATCAGCTCTTTTCTAGTTTTCTTGTAGAAAAGAAGGTTAGATAACCGTTAGGTTCATAATATTATGTCAATAGACAAATGTCAAGCTGTCAAGATGGACGTTGCCTAAATACATAATTATTTATTTGAAAATGATGTTTTGGAAAACTCAAATACATTGGATCGTCGGGGGTGTTATAAATTTTTAATTTACACTTGTTATTAATTTTACGTTAACCTAAACTAAACTCATAATTATTATAAATATGAAAGAGTTTGTTGATTAGCGTTTCAATCCCAGCGGTTTTCAACGATCGGAGTCATTTTTTGCATGAATATAGTTAAAGACATGGACAGAGATATAAACTACTTTTAAGAATTCCCACGGGATTTCTAAAACCTAAATCTACACGGACCAAGCCGCGGGCTGATCAGCTGGTTTTCTTATATATTATACTAAGAAATTGGCGATTGACATATTCTCTTATATGTTTCTTGATTTAAATACAATTTCTTCGAACTTAAAAAAATGAAACGATCCTATTGGTTTTATACACTTATCCCTCGTTTATTTCAGAATATCGTTGGTGAAAAGGCAGCCTGGCTCTCAACTGAGTAGTGTAAAGAAGAACTCTACGAGCATCGTGTTATAACAGAAAATATTTCACAAACTAAAACACGATTTACTTCTACACTTCAGCGTTTGTAATGAACCATCCTTTGCCATACCTTTGTGTTTGCAGAAAATAGTTATAGTTATTCATTATTGAATAATGAAGTCATAACGCTATTTACGCAAATGATTTTAGAAGTGTAGGAACGATTTCAAGAGAATTTTATGGTTGAATTTCGGACGTTGTCCGTTGTCCTATATTTAAGAGGGCTCTCTCCGTCACTCGTTTCATACAATCGTAGTTCCAATTTCATTTGAATATTAAGCAACCAAAGTCCATGAAATTTTGCAGACATATTCTAGAAACTAATATCTATGTCTGTGGTTTTCCAGATTTCTGTTAAAATATTCGGTTTCAAAGTTACGCGGTCTTAAAAAATTTCATACAAATCTTTGAGCCCCTGTAATTTTAAAACTACATATTTTTAGAAAAATCTAAAACACCACAGACACAGATATTAGTTTCTAGAATATGTCTGCAAAATTTCATTTACTTTGGTTGCTTAATATTCAAATGAAATTGGAACTACGATTGTATGAAACGAGTGACGGAGAGAGCCCTGTTAAGTTGCCTTCAAACTACGGAAATATAATATAATATATAAATATCGCTCACTCTACTTTGAAATGTCACTGTTCACACTTAGATGTAATATTATATTATTTATTCTTACTATTCATATTTAGGATGTATAGTGTAAGAGTCAGTGATGTAAATTGATTCTTATTGTTTGTAAAACTTTAAGCATAAGGTGATATGCATTAACTATTCAAAAATATATTTACTCTTTGTTATAAGTATGTTAAATATTACGCCTGAGAGAAGATATTAACAGTAGCTGAGTTTTCTATAAACAAGGGTACGTACAATAGTAATACGCATCGTTGGATATTGTGTTGTAGCACTACTATAGTCATATATTATAGCACTGCACAAGGCATTTGTATAAAAGCGATTACAGGCGGATTTCAATAATGCATTGTGTTGTGGTTTGAACCATGAACTATATAAATGTACATAAATGTATAAATGTCAATAATGAACATGTTTGTTCATGTAAGTATGCAGCCGTTACTGAATATACGTAACTAAACGATACCCGTGACTTCGTTCACATAAGGTTTGATTTTAGGTGTCTTGAACATCCCGTGGGAACTTTTTAATTTTTCAAAACAAAATTAGCCTATGTCCTTCCCCGGGATGCAAGCTTTCTTTGTACCAAATATCGTAAAAATCGGATAAACAGATGGGCTGTAAAAAGTTTGCAGACAGACAGACACACTTTCGCATTTTTAATATTAGCATGGATATGGATTTAAAAAGGTATAGCTCTAGGCATTCTCCTGGTCTTTACCTATAACCATGCAACAAATTACGTCGACCCGTTGTTCCGTTTCGAAGTAATTGAAGGACAAACTCTGAAACAAACACAGGTCTTGCGCATTATATAATATTGGTAGGAATATTTCGATTTGACAAATCTATAACTATACCTACCTAAAGATGGATCGCATTTGTGGGGTTATGCCTTATTCTAAGGGCCCAGTCAAAACAATATCGTTTTGAGGTTTGCAAGACAAATGTAGTCGTGGGCTCGCAACCTACTAGCTTTATTCCGAGGACGAGGCGCTCGGCTAATTATAATTGATAATTCACCACATTTTTTCCTGCATTTTTATTAGCTTTGAATGTAGGACGAGGGCGTGCGGATACAGTACGCCGTGCTCTCACATAATTACGCCCGTATCGCGCAAGCCCGCACCTACTTTGCATATTTTGTTTGCGCAAACATCCACTGTTTGACTGTCGGAATCAAGGATCTTGGTTTCCAACTTACTAGTGAAAGCACAGAGTTGTCATATCACTACAGGCTGCGATCAGCGATGTTCCGCAAAACAGACTGGTTGCTGTTAACAAAACCTAACTATACACGCAGACACAAGTGTAAATTAAAAATTTATAACACCCCCGACAAGTCAAGGTTACAGTAACTAGAAAGAGCTGATAACTTTCAAACGGCAGAACCGATTTTCTTGGATTATAGCTAAGCTACACACTCGATCAAGCTAAAAAGCCTTTCAAACAAAATAAAACTAAATTAAATCGGTTCATTAGTTTAGGAGCTACGATGCCACAGACAGATACACAGATACACACGTCAAACTTATAACACCCCTCTTTTTGGGTCGGGGGTTGAAAATAGTTTATGATTTAGTCTTTTGATAACATAAAACTTCTTACTGATATTAAAAAGGCTAAAATGTGTTTGTTTTCACTTAGTCCTTCAATCAAGTTAGTTTGTTCGTTTGATATTTGAGTTTCCGGTTTTTAATTTTAAAAAATGTGTTTCAGGATTTTTGGAAACTCCATCCCCCCGCTGATTTTCTAAACTCTACTTGGTGAAGCCTGTGCGAGTCAGTTAGTATAGACATAAAATCATTATGGTTTACTTAATGTTTGTTAGTTTAAAGCTTAAATTTTATTACTTGTATCGATCGTAGTATTTTTTTTTGGGCCTGATGAATGAGGTTTGCTGCTCTGTGGTTCTAACTCAATGCTCAAAAGGGACAAATATCTGCAGCCGCAGGTCAATTAAACATGTTCGCTAATGGATTGCTAAAGGTTTTATGGTTGGTTTAGGCAATAAACTGTCCGGATCTAAAAGGTTGGCTATTTGATGCTTAACCCGAAAATAAAGGGGATATAAAGATAATTTTTATGGCATTGTAGAGCACGTGTGGTTTAATTTTGAACCTTTTTCGAAAGTTTTAGTAAAACCCTTGCATATGATACCACACTTGGTATCAATTGAAAGACATTTTAATAATTTTTTTGTGATGTAACCACAAATTCACGGTATTTGGATTTTTTCCGTTACTTGTACTATAAGACCTAAGTATCTATCTAATAAATTTCATGATTCTAGGTCAACAGGAAGTACCCTATAGGTTTTTTTGACAAACACGACGGACGGACAGACAGATAGACAAACAGACAGACAGACAGATAACAAAGTGATCCAATAAGGGTTCCGTTTTTCCTTTTGAGGTACGGAACCCTAAAAAATGGGCGGAAAGCAGTATTACAGCTATTGTGATGCGTTTTAATATACCTTCAAAAGATTTTTGTGTAGTGACAAAAACATAAGATGATTTAGTATATTCTCTTACGAATGTATTGGTCAATCCTGCCCTTTTTACTGCTTTGCCCTTTGACAGACATGAAAAGATTTTTGGCCTTTGTTGAAGCGACTTACTTACCTTTTACTTCAAGTTAAAGACCTCTACATATTACGTCCTTTCAGTAATTTACGTGAATGCTGCGAAATTTAATGATATTCGAATTATGCTGAAGAACCTTTTCAGCAACTAAGAAGGTTTATTTTGAAAACGTAGAAGTTGTAAGTATGAATGAGAGCTAAATCTGACTTATCTAAAACGAATTAATTTATTTAAAACTGTGCCGGTGACCTTTTATAAGGTAACATACTTTTCATGAAACTAATACAAATTAATACATATACAGATTACATATACCTACCATAGCTCAACGGGTTTCGACGCTAAAGTGGCAATAGATAGGGTACATACTCGTAGTTGAGAACTAGTTTTGAATTCCTTTTAATTTTGTGGGTATTTTTTTTATTTTCGCGGGTTTCCTATGAAAAGTTAACAGTCAGACAATTTTACACTTAAAAGTATACCTACGTAAAAAACTAACTATTTATTCAAATCAAACAAAATTAAAACAAAACAAACACCTTATTTAATTATAACAAAACCACAATGACTAACATTCTAAAAAGTAAGGAACTATGTACTTTTTAATAAACGGCAATGTTGAGAAATTCTTTTGCTCAAGATAAGTTTTTCTGTTGCATTAGTGTAGGGTTACCATAATGATTTCACTCGTCAGGGATAGGACCGTTAGATAGATACTTAATTTAACTTACATAAAATCTTATGTAGATAGTTTTTAGGAGCTTCACATAAGTCTATTTTGTACTACACGAGATCGTTGATTCTTGATAAATACTGACATGATTATTAGATGCTTGCGTTATTAAAAGGGGTCTCTCCGTTACTCGCTTCATACAAAAGTAGTTCCAATTTCATTTGAATATTAAGCAACCAAAGTCCATGAAATTTTGCAGACATATTCTAGAAACTAATATCTATGTTTGTGGTTTTCCAGATTTCTGTTAAAATATTCAATTTCTAAGTTACGCGGTTTTAAAAATTTACATACAAATCTTTGGGCCCCTGTAATTTTAAAACTACATATTTTTAGAAAAATCTAAAACACCACAGACACAGATATTAGTTTCTAGAATATGTCTGCAAAATTTCATGGACTTTGGTTGCTTAATATTCAAATTAAATTGGAACTACGATTGTATGAAGCGAGTGACGGAGAGAGCCCTGTTAAGACGTGACTTTTATAAAGATGACGATATTATTTCACCCTAATCAAATAAAAAGAAGCGAAAATAATTGTTGTAAGTTGATTTAATACTAGTAATATATTTATAAATATTCCATTCAATTCCATTATATCAGCCTGTACGCGTCCATTGCTGGAAATAGACCTTTCCGAAAGCGCTACCATACACAGTCTTGCGCTTTCTTCATTCACCTGTTTCCCACCACTTCCTTCAGATCATTTCTATAAATATGTATTTACATAATTTATGTGGTAGTTAGTTTGTAAAAATTGTATACTTCTATGTATTTCAATAAATTGAAACGCATGGTGGTCCTACATTAAAGTCGTGGCCACCGTTTATGGTTCTTTTAACCCCCATTGCAACGTGTAATGCTCAGTGATTTATTATTCGAGTATGTATTACTTACTTTTAAAGGGACTCTAACTTAGGGTAGATAACACATACGAACACGCGCCTTCTGTGACTTTCCACTATTGTCTTATCTGGAGAATTTTATTTTTATTTGAACTGTAGATAGGGGAGGTATTGGAATTTGTAATAAGAGAATATTTGTTTGGGCAGCATTATCTATGCGTGACGTAAATAACGCTACAAAGATTTTTTTAGCTTGGCTTCTACAATTTGTAAATAGGTATTACAAAATCTGGATTTTTCTAAAATTATCAACATGTACGAATCTAAATTGTCTGTATTTTTCCAATTTCGATAAAAACCACATCATACCTACCTGGGATTTGCATTACATAACTGTTTCATCATGACTTTAGGAGGCTCATTCCACATATCCATTTTTACTTATATTTTTCTGTCAATTCGGATATCATAATTTATAGCAAAACCGCAATCAAAATTTAGTATGAAACTTAGTACTAATAAAATAGCAATGCAGTAAATTTCACCCATAACAAATATTTGGCTATCTCCACTTTAGAACAAATAACATGCATGTGCGGTCAATAACAATGGCCGTTACGTACCATTTGCACCCTTATCTGAGCTATGATACGCCTATTATTAAAATCGTAAAACATAAATGCGGAATGCTGTATGTTTTGTTAATAACAAACTGTGGTTTTGGAACTAAAATATTTACCCTCTGCATAAACATAAAATTGTAGTTTTATGTTTATGCAGAGGGTAGATAGGTATATTTACGTATGTTGAGGATTATTGTGAGTTGATAAAGCATGTAACTGTCTAACAATGTAGTATCTATGTTCAAAATTACGAAAAGCATATCTATGGTTTTTGTACCTACATGCTCTTCGCACCATATATCAATGATACTTCTTCATAATTGTATGAAAAAAATAGTTAGTCGCCAAAAAACCAGTTACGAGACACCCGCATTTAGAAATTCCTGAAAATGCTCTAAATAAGAAGATGCTAAGTTACATACCTGTTCTCAGTAATATGGTAGTGATGAGTTTCAGTACAGTTTTTTTTATTCAGATACAAGTTAGCCCTTGACTGCACCTCACCTGTTAGTAAGTGATGATGCAGTCTAAGATGGAAGCGGGCTAACCTGGAAAGGGTATGGCAGTGTTCATTAAACCCATACTCCTTTGGTTTCTACACGGCTTGGCTTTACCGGTAGGATGGTAACTAGCCACGGCTGAAACCTTCCAGACCAGAAAAGAAATTATTGAATTCCAAACCCCTGCCGCGAATTGAACCCACTAATAAGACCTCAACGCTTGCGCCAGGGAGGCAGTGCATGTCTGACGCCCCGTCATTATCATTAAAATTTATACAAGAACTAAAATCCCAGTTATCTCATTCAAATCATCCATAGCCATTGTTGCAACATAAAATTACTGTTCACATTATCAAGAGCGCATTTCCCTGGGGAGAGGACGGCCATTAACGCCAACTGCTAGCATCGGAGCGCCTTACTATCGTAATATATCGTGCACCCGGTACGAATGGATATGCTGACTTATGATTAATATGCTCGCGTTTGCTTCCAGAGTCGTGAATGGATTTCTTGTTTGTTGTTTTAGGCCCCAAATGTGTATCGATGTACCGGTATATTGTGTAGGTAGAGATCGGGAAAATAAATCATTGTACTGCGACTAAATAAGAGGAAAGTTAGAAAGAGGAAATTTGATCTATATACGACAGCTTTCCGAACATTATACGAGATCATACTTTAGAAGATATACTCGCGACCACCCACGCTTTTGCTCCCGTGAATTTTGAAAAAATTGCCCTTATTTCCTATCTACATTATAAAGGGAACCTCTACGCAAAATTTCAGCTTTTTAGATTCAAGAGCGTTGGGCGTTGATGAGTCGGTCAGGGAGTCAGTACTTTTCTTCTTATTGTATTAGATACATTATGATTTGCTATAAAGACCTCATACCAAGAGTGCCCTCACGTCAATATCCTCAGGAGGCGCAAAAGCTACAAAAACTGCAAAGACAATGCATTTTTCAATATTAAAAAATAATGTTGCAAATGATGCTGCCAATGATGCTCGGGATCATGCTGACGTCAACAAATGTCGGTATGTTATATCTACTCTAACTTTACGATGCACCCGATGCTGCTGACATCACTAAAATTATCAGTAGCCAAGTATTGGAAAATGTGAGTGGAGGATCCATCTTTGCGCCTAGTTGCAGTAATTGTATGCGATCTTTACTTAAAGTATAAAAGTTCGAGTACTTTAAGACCCTTTGTTTCAACAACAAGGCTATTACATACCAGTTACCTAATAGACTCTCAATCAGTACAAAAGTTGATAGGTGATGCTGATTGTCAACTATAATATGAAAGAAGATAAATGACACTATGTAAAAGACCCTATATTCTATTTTTAACCCCCGACCGAAAAAGAGGGGTGTTATAAGTTTGACGTGTGTATCTGTGTATCTGTCTGTGGCATCGTAGCTCCTAAACTAATGAACCGATTTTAATATTTTTTTTTTTTGTTTGAAAGGTGGCTTGATCAAGAGTGTTCTTAGCTATAATCCAAGAAAATCGGTACAGCCGTTTAAAAGTTATCAGCTCTTTTCTAGTTATTACTGTAACCTTCACTTGTCAGTTCTAAACAAGTTGAAGTTTGTAATGTTGCACAACATAACATCTTTATAATGGACTAGCTGACGCCCGCGACTTCGTCCGCGTGGATTTAGGTTTTTCGATATCCCGTGGGAACTCTTTGGTTTTCCGGGATAAAAAGTAGCCTATGTGCTAATCCAGGATATTATCTATCTCCATTCCGAATTTCAGCCAAATCCGTCCAGTAGTTTTTGCGTGAAGGAGTAACAAACATACACACACACACACACACATACAAACTTTCGCCTTTATAATATTAGTGTGATTATTCGAAAAACTGATATAAAATGATAAGTTTCCTTTGATTCCCTTATATTGTTTGATATAACATTGTCGACAAAAGCAAAGAGGCAACAGCTGGCCCTAACGACGTCACGCGAGAAAGCAATATATTGGCAAAGACGACATTTCCTATAGGTACCTTTACTGATATTAAATTGGGACATACTCGTACTCAGAATATAAAATAACGCAATGCTGTCACAAAAAACCGTATTTTAATTATTAACGTCATACTCAAATTATAAAATTCAGTTAAAATATACGAGTCTTTTTTAACCCGTACGGCGTACACATTTTGGTTACGTAGGTACATTTTGAGACTTTTCTTACCTCAAAAAACGAGTATTACCTTTTTCATTTTATTATCTTAAATTGATTAACTGCAACTCCTCGATTTGATCCGCCGACCTTTCGAATTTCAGTCCGCACCTTAACCTTTGAGCTATTGAGGCTTTTAATTTGATTGCAGCAAAGCGCTAGTCTTCTATAAATAAAACAAATGTATTGTACTTTTGATTTTTTAATAGATTTTATGAATAAAATAAACCAAGACTGAGCTTTACGAGTCTTCCATCATTAAATTTTACACGGAATCTATTAACGAGCAGTAACCATAAAAATGTTTAATTAAGTCTCACCACGAAGACAAGAAGTCGATTATTTTTATCGACCATTGCCCGGCGCATACGGCGCGTTCATTAGCAACATGCAAATATTCACTTAGGGCTAAGGAAAAATGGTAAATTGTTTGACCTACATGCAATTCACTTATGCTTTCGAAATTCTATGTAACGGATTGATAAATGGTCTATTTCTTTTTGACCTAATCCTACTAACCTGGATTATTATGAACAGGCAAAAATAGTAAGCCCATCTATCACTATCCGAGTTAAGGCAGAAACATAAACTTAACATGCCATGCAACGAGTAATGGCAGTGTGTTTCTACTATTATATTTTATCCTACAAAAAACAATGTTCTTTGTTAAGAGGGGTATCTCCGTCACTCGCTTCATACAAACGTAGTTCCAATTTCATTTCAATATTAAGCAACCAAAGTCCATGAAATTTTGCAGACATATTCTAGAAACTAATATCTATGTCTGTGGTTTTCCAGATTTCTGTTAAAATATTCGGTTTCAAAGTTACGCGGTCTTAAAAATTTACATACAAATCTTTGAGCCCCTGTAATTTTAAAACTACATATTTTTAGACCATATCTAAAACACCACAGACACAGATATTAGTATCTCGAATATGTCTGCAAAATTTCATGGACTTTGGTTGCTTAATATTCAAATGAAATTGGAACTACGATTGTATGAAGCGAGTGACGGAGAGAGCCCTGTTAAGTTTTCGAAAAAAACTGAATTAACAATGATTGCAGAAGTTAAAAAATGTCAAGTTTTAGTTACCTATACAAAATATCCTGTTCGAAAAATCCAAAAAACAAACCCATACATTTTTCTGTAAGACATAAGAATCTTTTCATAATAAGTAGGTACTAGCATAATATTTTTCATGTCTTTCTTAGCTCGTGCTAAAGAACTCAAGTCGGGGATCTCGGAGCACAGTCGAGATCTAGGCCAAGATAGGAGCGTCATCACACGTCACGGGGAACGAGCTATTACACATCCCGTCTTCACACCTTTCCCTTTGAATTATCTCTTATCTGAAAAGCTTTTTCAATTTATACTGAGATGCTCTTAGCGTTTCTCTTTGGATTTTTGGAGAAAATATTCCCGCAACATGGTGGACAATAAAACTTCAGGTCTCTCTCAGTTTCAACTACTATGACATTTTACTCGTATGTGCACCAAACGATGACAGATTGAATGTCTACTATGTATATCATCTTGTGAAAGTGTGTTTGTTTGTTGGTTTATTGGTTTGTCCTTCAATCACGATGCAACGGAGTAATGGATCAACGTGATTTTCCCAAAAAATCAAAGAATACAGACATAAATAAAAGAACAAGAAGAAAGAAAGGATTACAGTTATTAAATCGTCACTTGAAAAGAATTAATTTTACTAAAACTAAACCATGAAATAAGAAATAGAATAAATATAAAAAGAAGGAAACAGAATACAGAAAGCAACTTTATTATTAGGATTAGGGCAGCCTTTTTATTATTAGGATTTGGAAGGGAAATGTTTTACAAACAATGTGTTTTTAGGGAATACATTTTTGGCAAAAATGAATACTAAATTGCTTACATAATCGTTTTCAAAGGAAAGCTGCCGATGCCCTGAAGGAGAATCAAAGACCGCTGTCAATCTTTCGTTATCCTCTAACCTCCACTCAATTTATTATGATTACTCTCCGGTGTTGAGTGATTCTTTGAAGTTTATTACTCATAAATATTATACCTACCCTTAACGTCGACGAATTTTTGATTGTACGGAGAAAAATGGCCCATAAAAAATTTTGATCGCATTAAGTTTTTTAAAAGCCTCTTAAATAATTAAACTGTTTATCTCTTTTATTACAGGGATTAGCCCAGAATAGTTGATGCAGTGGTGGTAGAAGATATTTATGAAAAAGATCGTGGATCCCCAAGAAAAATTTGAGGTCTAAAGATCGTAGCCCACTTACACGACACCGCTTCAACACAGCTTCTGCACAACAAGAGCCTCGATAGCTCAACGGTTGAGGAGCGGACTGAATTCCGAAAGGTCGGCAGTTCGAACCCCACCCGTGGCATTATTGTCGTACCCATTCCTGGCACAAGCTTTACGCTTAATTGGAGGGGAAGGGAGTATTAGTCATGATTAGCATGGCTAATATTCTTTTTTTAAAAATAAAAATAAAATACCACCTGTACTCGCTGCCCCCACGCCTACGTGTGGTGGTGCCTAGGCAGGCGGATGGCGGTGGGCGGTCGGCCAGCCTCCGACCGTTAGCACACTTCAAGCGAGCAGACTAGGAACAGAAACTAGATATGTTACTTATGGATAAAGTAGCTTTCAAACTGTAAAAGCATTACTGAAATCAGTTCAGTGGTTACAAAGTTTATTAATTACAAACAAACAAATCTTTCCTCTTCAATAGATACAGATATTCTTTCAACTTACTTATAAAAAAGTAAAGATAATTTTAATCTTGTATCAAAGCTAAGCTTTTGAAACTGAGATAGAAGGTTAAATTAAACATTCTTTTACCAAAGTAAATACACAATCTAAGGAACAGCCCCGGGCTACTTTTATAAGGCAGACTCTCGTGACGTCAAGGGACGTCTAAACGTAATCTGATTCAAGAAAAATGTTGTATTACCTTCAGTATAAAGGAAATTGCACACAGCCGTAAGATCCGCGACACTCGCAGAAGTTAGAAGAACTGCGATTTTCAGTATTACAAGTGTAAATTAAAATTATACTTCGCTTCGTCTTCGAGATTAGGATACTTGTAGTAGCACGAACCGTGTGGCCATTCCATACACTAAGTTGAGAAATACAAAAAACAAGATAAATACTTTTTCGTAGGTACCATAGACTATACTTCTCATAGTGACAGCACTGATCGTCATTTTCATTCGCGTTCTAGTGCCTGGCCGTTCAACATGATATTCTTAAAAGTCGTAGTGAATTTGAGTATTAATAATGCCTAAACGCAAAAATAAAAGTAGTGATGAGTATCTTCTGCGAAAAATAAAGAAACTGGAAAAAAAGATACAAAAACGTGCTCGAAAAATATCGGATTCATCTTCGGACAATTCTAATCCGCCGTTGTCATTACAAGAAGGTAAGCTCATCGATTTGTAGGTATGAAAATAAGGGAGAGCCAACGTCCATACCATGTTGAATACACCGGTTTTCATCCGATCACCGAAGTTAAGCAACATCAGGCGCGTTCAATACTTGGATGGGTGACCGCCTGGGAACACCGTGAGTAATATTATTATGTGTTGAGTACACTTCGATAGAGAGTGTTACCTTCACGTCAATATACATTGAGGATAGTTATTTAGACTATTTCCTTTGTATTAATTACTACAAAAAAGTGATGAGTTTATCTCTTAACAGAGCTCTCTCCGTCACTTACTCCATACAATCGTAGTTCCCATTTCATTTGAATATTAAGCAACCAAAGTCCATGAAATTTTGCAGACATAGTCTAGAAACTAATATCTGTGTCTGTGGTGTTTTAGATTTTTCTAAAAATATGTAGTTTTAAAATTACAGGGGCTCAAAGATTTGTATTTTTCTTTAAAAAAAGGCCCAACTTTGTGCTCGTTTTTCTAGACAACGAAGCAATTTAATGAAATTTGGAAAAACCACAGACCTAGAAAATTTAATGAATATTATGTAGTAAAAAAATTATCGTTATATATTTTATATTGTTATAATTATGTGGGAACTACGAAAACCAGAAATTACACCCAGAAATCTTGAAAATTTCGTGCTGTCTCGATTTGTGCAAGCGGGGTGGTGAAGTGCGGGGGACGACACGTGAAACTGACAGAAACGGACAGTCTAAACACACGGGCCACATTTAGACTGCACCCGACTCCAAACTTGTCGATAGGTCTAACTAAATACACTGGTACATTTCAACTTGCGTTAGACGTATGCGTTACCTACTCAGACGTTGCCTGTAGATAAAAATATGTCTCATGTTTGCTGGCAATAGCGTATGCATCAAACCCTGCAAGTTGCAACTCTCTTGCAACCTATTCCTCACGCAATACGCACAGTTTTAATATTATAATTTTTGACAATGTATACTATATGTAATGCCATATCACAGGTCACTCTCTGATTTATTGCTAACAATTTACTTCCAAATGCAAAGAAATCTAAGTGTGTTGAATTCACACTGCCCAATACCAGGACCTTAAATGACATAAATTCATTGATAAATAATCATATGTTGAAAATAAAGGAGAACCCCGTGTTTCTCGGTATAATGTTAGATGCAAAGCTTCTATGGAACACCCACATATCAACACTTGATGGTAAACTCAGCTCTGCTGCTTACACTGTTAGAAAAATTCGACAGGTACTGACGTGGAAACTGCAA
Source organism: Maniola jurtina (assembly GCF_905333055.1). NCBI lineage: Eukaryota > Metazoa > Arthropoda > Insecta > Lepidoptera > Nymphalidae > Maniola > Maniola jurtina. The sequence goes on from NC_060044.1 coordinate 6,310,130, forward strand.
AAATTGTATATTTTGCCTATTTTCACTGTATTATGTCTTACGGACTCTTTCTATGAGATAAAGCGGTAGATATTGAGAAAAAAATGTATTACAGAAAAGGACAGGACGTGCAATTTATAATTTAAAACCGCGCGCTGCCATACAATAAAAATATAAGGAAATAAGTACCTTATCTATTATCTTATAGTAGCTTCTAAATATATTTACAACTAGCTAATGCCCGCAGCTTCGCTCGCGTGGATTTAGGTTTTTAAAAATCCCGATCCTTTCATTTCCCAGAACAAAAGTTGCCTCTCCGTAATAGCCCGTCCCCGGGATGCAACTTGTTTCTGTATCACGTAAGAATATTTAAACGGATTATCCTTTTCAAATCCCGAGGGATCACCAGGATTTAGGAATGCAATTTCTTACAGCATCAGGGTTGAGGTCAACGACAAAGTGTTTACTTGGTATAGATACCTTCAATATCAATTAATAATCGACACTTTTTAAATCCCATTAGCTTTAGTAGTCAGGTCCCCTGCAACATCAGGATTGAGGAGTTGGAATCCAAATTTTTTATTGAACAATGTCGCAAACTTTCTTTATCGATTAAAAAAACTACCCAAAATTACGCAGTTAGGTTACCTGCCAAATTTCATGGTTTTGAGTCAACGGGAAGTACCCTAGAGGTTTTCTTGACACACACGACAGACAGAGAGATAGACAACAAAGTGATCCTATAAGAGTTCCGTTTTTCATTTTGAGGTACGAAACCCTAGAAAACGTAGGAACGGCATTCCGAACCAGTGGTAAATTTTTCTGACCATCCAAAAACACTTTGAAGTTTACCTAAAAGTTTACAGGAATAAAAATTTATCATTGTATTCCATTCCATTTCATTCTATTCCATTCTGTTCAAAGATAAATAGATAATAAAAATATTTGTCACCGAAACAATAATTTACGATACATCGACCAATATCAATTTTACTGATGACAATCTGACTATTACCAAAGTGAACGACTACTATAATATCTATTATATACGACTAACATAATATGTATTATAAATTGTGTGCCGTTTGCATTCTCACTAGGTTCTCATTAAGTTTGTTTTATTTGGTTAAACTTTCTGGCATTTATATTGTTATGACGTTTAATTGGCAAACAGTCTGTTTATTGGCTGAAACTCAAAAATTCAGCCAATCACAACAAAGAAAATATTGTAATAATGATTGATGCAGCTTTCTGTAATTGAAAACAAAATATTTGACATTAACTTGAATGTGACAGTGTTTTCCGAATAGGGTTGCCAGAGGCCCCGTATTTTACTGGTTACCCCGTATGTCAGGATAGAGAAACCGGTAATTATGAAAATAAAATACGGGGCAAATAAAACTAAATATTTTTAGGGTTCCGTAACTCAAAAGCAAAAAGAACTCTTATAGGATCACTTCGTTGTCTATCAGTCTGTCTGTCTTTCCGTCTGTCCGTCTGTCCATCTGTCCTTCTATCCGTCTGTCATGTGTTCATGAACAAATATTAGTATTTTCAATTTTCAAAGTAAGATAACTACATATATCAAGTGGGTTATCATATGAAAGGGCTTTACCTGTTCATTCTAAAACAGATTTTTATTTATTTTTATGCTTATTTTTTTTAATGCATAACAGTTTTTGATTTCTCGTGTAAAATGTCGAAAAAAATACCCGAATCGGAACCCTCGGTGCGTGAGTCTGACTCGCACTTGGCTGGCGAAACCGAACACTGACGTTATGTCCAGTAGAAAGAATATTTTCCTTTTGCGGCAATGCGTAGCCGAAACCCACTCGATATTGATCATGGTCGTAGCCAAGGCGGCGGGGCTTGGTTTGAGGATGTTAGCCTTTTTTTATACAAGTTAGCCCGTGACTTTAATCTTTTCTAGTGGTAAGTGATGATGCAGTCTAATTTCTTGGCCGTTAGGGCCATACTAACCATATAACTAGCCATGACCGAAGCCTCCCACCAGACCAGAAATTTAGAAATGGCGACTGCGCCTGGGAAGCCGTCAAAAACCTAAGCCTAAAATAATACTTACACTATTTCTTGCATTTGCTTACCATTTTTTTTTTGGAAATATATCAAACATTTCGCGCTCACTTGACTCGCGCTTTGAATTTGTATTACTTGGTGTAAGCCCCGCAATTTCGTTTGCATGAATTTAGAGTTTTAAAAATTCCGTGGGGGATTTTCCGGGCTAAAAAGTTTATGTCTGGGATGCAAGTTACCTCTGAATAGTAAGTACCAAAATTTTGGTAAAGAAGATGGGCCGTGAAAGGGTAACAAATAGATAGGCAAATAGATATACTGTCGTATTTGTAATATTAGTATGGATAGGGAGCTTTAAAAATAAAATCTTGCTATGGCTAAACTCGTTTCCCTTTCACTTTAATTCTTTCTGTAATTGAACCAAAAACACTTACGCTCACTGCGCTCGCGCTTTTTTATTGTTGTATTTTATCTCACTGTCAAATTGAAAGGCGAAATTCCACTAACCAGGTAATTAGCCCATAAAGTTGAGCGAATGTTATTTTCCTCATGACAGGATTCAGTTCCGGCCCTGATAAAACCTCTCCCGAAATCGATTCCTGGCTACGGCCATAGTATTGATACTGTGAAGGTGGAATTACAAGTTAAATGTAAATTTAAGTTAAAATGCAAAGATTGTATGCATGAAATGTATAACATTTTGCTTTATAAAACTAGAGTTTTTAAAAGCTATTTAAATAAATAAATCTTTTATTTAAAATCACATTGCAAACACAGTTCACCAATCAAGACACGGCAACATACAGAGAAAAAATACAAAACTTACAAATAAACTGAAATATCTAAATAGGCTTTCCATGCATTTCAGAGAGAACCACCGCCTATTTCTTCAAATACTTCAAATTTTTAAATTTCTTCAAATCTAAACCCCGTATTTTTGATGGTGGTAGCCTGTAAATCAAAAAGAGGCAGGTGGCAACCCTACTTGCCACATGACATTACAGAATGAAAAATTGTTTTCATTACTCGGTAAGCCTACTGCCATAGTTTCACAGAAAGTGTGACGGTAGTTGTGACCTCTGATTGGTCGACTCTCTTTCACTATTTGCTAAAATTGATGATTGCAACAACAATTTTTTCTTTTTTGTAATCAAAAACAGAACACGGACGTCATACAGGTTGACTAATTGCAATCATTTCTGACCGGCTAACATTGTTCCGCTAGTGGCTCAAACTCACTGTCGCAGCAAGAACATGGTAAATTCAGCCAATCACAGCAATTAGAATTGGTTATCACAAATGCACCGATCTAGGAACCGAGAATACACGAACCAGGGCAGATAGAGATGAGAACAATAATATCATACGTAGGAAATCGACGGGGGATCGTTGACAATGATCCTCTTAAGGGCCTGCCGACATTATTCCTTTGAAAGTATTGTTATTCAACACCTATCTAGTCCTACAAATGACATCACAAAATTTTCAAAAAAATATGTACAATAGTTTGGTTAATGGTCTTTAGTTATTTAGAGTTATTTATTTAAATAATCGTTTATTACGATAAATACACGAATCTGATACAATAGTAGCTTCATTTAAGATCGTGTATCAACTTCTTTACCTGTGCAACCACGAAAGTAAATCTTACATTTAATAATAGGGAATATATATATGATACACTTTCGAAACGTATTTTATTCTATTTCGACATTCTTTATGAAAAATTCACATTTGGGTCAAATAATCCTAGTCGGCCCTGCGCGGGAGACGCGACGCATACGGCAGGCGCCCTTCAGACGTGGTGGATGTGCGCAATTTTTCCCGCCAATCGCTCTCGATTTACGAAAAATATTTTTTGTGTGATCTTATTGTAGCGAAATTACTATTTATAAATTATTGAATAAGGATGATTTGTTTTAGTTTTAAGAAACTTTTATCATCCAATATTAGTGAACTCCATAGTAAATAGGTACTTAGTAGTGTTTTTTAGTTATTTCGTTGTTTTAAATTGTGTTAGGTAGGTACGAAGGTATCATAGTCAAATATCAGGATGCCGAAAATATCTCGACTAAAACGATCCCAACTACAAAAGATTGAAAGCATGAAAATCGCGTAAGTACCTACTTATCTTCCCATATACCTATTATTACATAAAAATATTGTGCGGCAAACTATTTTTTGGCCCGATCCCTGGAATTGAATCCGAAACCTCGTCACCCATAGTGGAACATTGAAACTCCTGACTAACTAGGTACTACTACTTACTATAAACGGCCTCGCCCCCGGCTTCGTACTTACGGCTTTTTTGAAAATAAATAAGTACAGCCTATGTCACTCAGGAATAATGGTAGCTTTCTACTGATGAAAGAATTTTCAAAATTGGATCAGTAGTTCCAGAGATTACTTCATACAAACTTTACTTCTTTATAATATGAATGAATAAACACACACCATTCCTTGTTGCGTCATTCTTGTAAGCAGCTGGGCAAAATACTGTAAGTAGGTAAGTACTAAGTACCTACCTACCTAGTAACTTCCTACCTACCGACACAGATTACAATAATGGTCAAAACTTATTTATAAGTAGGTAGAGGTACCTATAATAGCACCCCATAGTACGCGACAGGTTGACATGGCAATCGGATAATGAGCCGCACATCACCCGCGCTATCCCGCACCGGGTTAGCGCGAGGGCTGTGCGGGTGAGTGGGACGTCCCCATCCCGATTGCCATGTCGACCTAGCTATGCTAGTTATAATAACCTACCTCGACCTATCGCCGACTAAAGTTCGCGATAGGTCGAGATGGCAATTGGAATATGAGGCGGGGGGACGCCCCGCACACCTGCGCTCGCCCGCACCGCTCGCTAGCACGGGGACTGTGCGGGTGTGCGGGGTGTCTCCACCCCGATTGCCATCTCGATTTGTCGTGTACGATATACCTTCATAATTATATTGCAAATTGTACGATAGGTACCTACCTATGTAGGTTACTAACAACAGATTCTTTGTTTACTTTTATTATTTTAGTTTACTCACGCCCCGAGGGTTCAGTACTCAGGTATTTTTTCGAAATTTTACACGATAAATCAAAAACTATTGTGCATAAAAATATATACGTAGTAAAGCCCTTTCACAATATTATGATACCCCACTTGTTATAAATAGTTACCTTTGAAATTTGAAAATACTAATTATTTCTTGATGGCATAAATTTTTAGGGTTACGTACCTCAAAAGGAAAAACGGAACCCTTTTTTGACCTATCTCATAGCCAGCGTTTGCAAATCTAAGCATACGTAGGGACTGAAAGACGCAACTTTGTTTTATACTATGTAGTGATGACGCAGAGTTTTCGCGGCAGCTTATGAAAGTGGCAGAGGCGGCAAATAAATAAAAAAGACAGAATACCTTGAGCGTTTTTTACCCGACTATGGCAAAGCCGAAAGGAAGGGTTATGATTTTAGCAGTGTATGTATGTATGTATGTATGTATGTATGTATGTATGTATGTATGTTTGTATCCAGATTCTGTGTGTTCCACCGTAGCGCCTAAACTACTGGGCCGATTTTGATGAATGAGGTGTCAATCGATTCGTTGTAAAGGCCCGGGTGGCATAGGCTATATTTTATACGAAAAAAATCGGCCAGATGGATGTTACATCAAAAAAGTGAGGGTCTAAAAAAAAATAATTGCTATTGTGTCGAGTGAGATGTCCAATAAAAGAGGAGAAAATTTTGAGTTCATAAATATAAATATAGTTATTATTAAAATATACCAAGCGACAGAAAACCATTTTTTATTATAATTATTATTTCTTATTCAGCGCCACCTATTGGTCATTCACGAGACCTCGGTTGGTCGTCGCATCATAGACAACGGAAAAGTTTCAAATAAAAAAAAAGTTGAAAAAACTATAACCCGACTACGGAAAAATGAGACAACTTGAACCCGACTTGGTACAAGTAAAATAAACTAAAAAGAAAGAAACAAAACAAAACAAAAACAAGATAGGTGCTTAGTGCTATCATCGTCTTCATCGTCTTGAGTAAGATTCAATACAAATGCCGTGGTCGTGCGTTGTCGATAGCAAAAAGAAAATATTCTAATTTGGTAGACAAATAAAATCATTGGGAATGCCGTCAATCAAGGATAAGAAATACGCTGTCGACAACGCACGACCACGGCATTCGTATTGAATCTTACTCAAGACGATGCACTAAGCACCTATCTTGTTTCTTTCTTTTTAGTTTATTTTACTTGTACCAAGTCGAGTTCAAGTTGTCTCATTTTTCCGTAGTCGGGTTATAGTTTTTTCAACTTTTATTTAAAGCAAAACTTCTTTACCGGTTTCAGAAATAGTTAGTACTTAGTATATAGTACATAGTATTATGTCGAAATATATAGCCCTACTTATTAAGGCAAATTTTAGGGAAACCTGTAAATACATTACATAGTTTTGATTAATATTATCCCCGACTCGCACTTGACCGGTTTTTTTCTTATTGGATCTATCTATACATCTTTGGTGATTTTGTAATTTAATCGATATATTTATTACCTACCTACTTGCAAACAAACGAGGAGTTATTTCACGAGGCGTGAAGAAGCCAGGAAAGTTTTGTTTCAGTTTGTTAGCTTTTCAAAATTTGTTTCTCAAGAATTATCTATACTTAATGAATAAAATTGGAGTGTCTGTCTGTAATTTCGAAATAACTACCTCATATTAAGCTCATATGGTTATTTGAACGATACCATAACTGAATCACACGTTTTTAAAATTTTTGTCTGTCTGTCTGTCTGTCTGTCTGTTTGAAAAGGCTAATCTTTGGAACGGCTGAACCGATTTTGACGGTTGACTGTCCGTCGTGTCTGTCAAGAAACCTATAGGGTACTTCCCGTTGACCTAGAGACATGAAACTTGGCAGGTAGGTAGGTCTTATAGCACAAGTACAGGAATAAATCTGAAAACCCCGAATTTGGTTACATCGTTTGAAAAAAAATTAAATGTGCTTTGATTTTCAAAGTAAGGTAACTATACCAAGTGGGGTATCATATGAAAGGGCTTTACCTGTACATTATAAAACATATTTTTATGAATAACAGTTTTTGATATATCGTGCAAAATGTTGGAATAAATACCCGAGTACGGAACCCTAAGTGCGTGAGTCTGACTCACACTTGGCCGGTTTTTTCAAATATCAATTGACGGATAAAACTTAAATGGCAAGCACTTTCTTAAATTTTATGCATTATAGCACGATTCAATATTGACTCTGAATGTAGTCTTAGTAAAGTCAAAGTACGCTTCACATCGTCACTTACTACCTACTGCTATTTACCAGGTGAGATAGCAAACAAGTGCTAATTTATAATTGAATAAAAAATATTAATTCAGGTCTTTTACGATATCAACACACATTAAATTTTCTCCATTGCCGCTTCTAACACGCTTTTGCTCTATGGAAAAAAAACCAACCGAGTGCGAGTCAGACTCGCGCACCGAGGGTCCCGTACTCGGGTATTTTTTTCAATTTTGCATAATAAATCAATCACTATTATGCATAATAAAAAAAAACCCCCACCAATACTAAAAAATAAAAAATAATTTAATTTTTATCGAACATATTATTATGTATACAGGAGTAAAATGTAGTTCTATAGTATCATTTTTTGGATAGTAAATTAAATTGCTTTTACTATTTAGTGTTGCTGGTTTTTAAGTTTTTTATCTATTTTTAGGGTTAAGAAAAAACGGAACCCATAAAGGATCACTTTGTTGTCTATCTGTCCGTCCGTCCGTCGTGTCTGTCAAGAAAACCTATGGGGTACTTCCTGTCGACCTAGAATCATGAAATTTGGAATTTTGAATGAATATTTTTTTGTGATGTAACCTCAAATTCAAGGTTTTCGGATTTATTCCTTTATACTTGTACTATAAGACCTACCTACCAGCCCAATTTCATGATTTTAGATCTACGGGAAGTACCCTATGGATTTTCTTGACAGACACGACAAACGGACACACAAACAGATAGACAGACGGTCAGACAACAAAGTGTTCCCAGAAGGGTTCCGTTTTTCCTTTTGAGGCACGGAACCCTAAAAAGCTAAGCGCATCGGTGCTATGTCGTTTCTTTTTTCGCCAATGTTGAGGTTGTTAACTTGGTTGACCTGTAGCCGTAGTACAGTTTACCGCCACTAGGTGGCGGTAAAAATTAAAGTAAATTAATGTCGAGGTGTAGAGGGGCGAGAGGGAACCAAATGCTCGAGGCCATTCGAAACTTGGAGCGTCTTAAGGATAATACCTTCACATCAATATCGTTGAGCACAGGTTGTGAGCCTGTGTCTTCGTTACAAGCTTAATAATTGATTTAAAATAATCATCTGATTTGTAAACAATCAACCAAATATGTCAGAAGACGTGGCCGTTATCATCGATAGCATACGAGGAATCAATCGTCCCCAGTGGAACTGGATCATCCAATTATGGGTATTATTTCCGATTTACCCTCAACATCAGCTGTAATATCAACTGATTATTTTGGATAACAACTACTGGATACTGGATACTGGATTTATTAGGTGAAACCCCTTCTAAAAATAAAAAATACAGTTCTCCAATACAAACTGAACTAGCTGTTCGTTGGGAACATATTGCGACCACGGGTCTGCCAAATCCTTCCTCCTTGAAAAATATTTTCCACCAGAAAACTGCCTCAAGATTGAATCTCCCCAATTAAACGCAGAAATAAAGGCTGCACTGTCTGATGCGCTCGATAAAAAGGAGAAAGCTATTGAAGTTAAACAGAACCAACAAGCAATTGCTATAACTTGCATAAGTCAAGCTTTGACAAAAATGTTTACAAATCAAAGTAAAGAGACTGACGTCATTAAACTTTTATTAGACGCAACCAAACTCTTATGTGACTCCCAATTTGTCGAGTCTGTCTCGCCGAAGTTTTGTAACTGCTACTGTTAAAAAAGAGATTAAGGATCTTTTATACTCCACTGAAATTGTCAGTTTTTCTCTTTGGCGAAAAATTAGCCGATACACTAAAAGCAGCAAAAGTAATACATAAATCAGGATCAGAAATGAAGACTGTGTCGTCGCAACATAATCAATATCGGTATTTAAACGGGAAAGCTCCGCTTCCGCTGGCGAGGCAGTCGGGAGCAGCAAGGAGGTCAGCGCCTGCAGCGCAACAGCCTCGCAAGTACCAAGCTCCGCCGCCGCCGCCACCGCCGCCACCGCCACCGCCGCCGCGGGCTCGAGTGCATCGGCCGCCGCCGCGCGCACTCAGACACGCCGGTAGTCGAGGTACGACACAAGGCTGGTAGACTAGCCGCTTTTTATGACAGATGGTGCCTCATTACTAATGACGCCGTCATTTTATCGTGGATTAAAAATGGTTATAAAATTCCTTTTTTCACAACCGCGAAACAGGAATTTAAATCGTCCTCTAGAATTTTTTCTCAGGAAGAAATTAACGAATTTGAAAGTGTCATTAATGAATTGTTAAATTCCGGTGCAATATCTGAATGCATACCATGTAATATGCAATATATTTCAAGTATTTTTCTTGTACCTAAGCCGAATGGCAAAAAGGGGTTTATTCTAAATCTTAAATCATTTAATAAATTTATATCCACGAATCACTTTAAAATGGAGGACTTACGAGCAACTTTAAAATTAATTTCGAGAAATTCGTTCTTATGTACTCTAGATTTAAAGGATGCTTATTTTTTATTACCTATAAATGAAAAATTTAAAAAAAAAAAAAAAAATTACGTTTCATATGTAACAATAAAACATACGAATTAACGTCCTCCCATTCGGATTGAACACAGCTCCTTTAGTTTTTACAAAGTTAATGAAACCAGTAATATCCTTACTTCGGTCTTTGGGATATATTTCATCCATTTACTTGGATGATATATGTATAATTGCTGACTCATTTCACGCTTGTTAACAGAATGTAACTCATACAATCGATATCTTAGAGTCATTAGGTTTCATAATTAACTATGAGAAAATTTCGTTTGTACCTAAAACTAGATGTAAATATTTAGGATTTATAATTGACACCAGAAATTTTCATATCGCTCTCACTAATGAAAAGAGGATGTTAATAAAACAAGAAATATTGAAATTTATAAAATTAAAGCGATGTACAATTCGACAGTTTACTCGTTTAGCAGGTCTCCTTTCCTCATCTTGCCCCGCCGTTCAATATGGTTGGTTATACACCAAGAATATCGAACGATGTAAATATCTAGCTCTAGAAAAGACTGAGGACTATGACAGTCATATGACTATTCCTCAACATTTAGCAAAAGATTTGGAATGGTGGCTGACACATATTGTAAGGTCAGTTAAACCTATTAGAGAAGATTCCTACTGTTTAGAAATCTTTTCCGATGCCAGTAAAACAGGATGAGGGGCAGCATGTGGTAAGGATAAAGCTAATGGTAAATGGAGTGAAGATGAGAAAAATATGCACATCAACTACTTAGAAATATTGGCAGCATATTTCGGTTTAAAGGTCTTCGCAAAGAGTCGAAATAATTGTTAGATACTTCTTCGCATCGACAATACAACTTCGTATGTCAACAAAATGGGTGGCGTGCGATTTCCTCATCTCACTGATATTAACAAGAAATTATGGAATTGGTGCGAGGACAAAACATTTTTGTCTATGCATCTTACATCTCTTCACAAGATAATGAATTAGCGGACGCAGAATCGCGACGATTGCACCCCGATATCGAGTGGGAACTAACTGTCCATGCCTTCAGTAGAATCGTAGAACACTTTGGTAGACCAGCTATAGATTTATTTGCTACTAGGCTAAATAAGAAATGCGATGCATATAATTCTTGGCATGGAGACCCAGGAGCAATAGCAGTAAATTTCCTTTACGTTGAATTGGAAAAAACTAAATTTTTATGCTTTCCCATCAATATCCGTAATTTTGAAAATGATTCGTAAGATAATTTTAGATAAAGCTGAAGGCATAGTAGTTGTTCCCCTCTGGCCTACTTAACCGTGGTTCCCACTTTAAAAAAAAAAAAAAATGTAATGATATGTTAATACTTGGAACCAATACAGACGTGTTATTATCTGTTCCTAACAGCCAATTGCAACACAAAGTCACGTTAGTAGCCGCGAAGTTATCCGCACAGCGTTTTTTCACGAAGAGGGGTTCCACAAAGTGTATTAGACATCATGAGTGCGTCAATATCAGACACTTCTGTTAAACAATATGGTGTCGTATTTAAAAAATGGTTAATTTTTTGTAACAATCACAATATTGATCCTTATGAAGCTGCAGTTACCCATGTAATTACTTTCTTAACTGAAATGTTTCATAAAGGAATTCAGCATAGTACTTTAAACAGTTATAGATCTGCTTTATCTTTAATTGTAAACACAAAGATAGGCACAGATGATAGGTTAACTAGATTGTTTAAGGGCTTCTACCGGCTACGCCCATCTTTGCAAAAATATAATGTTACTTGGAATCCTTCAATTGTATTCAATTTTTTGGAAAGCTGGTACCCCAATGATGAGATTAGTATGGAAAAACTAACAAAAAAAATTGTAACATTACTAGATCTTGTAACGAAGTAAAATTAATATGCAGAATATTGAAATTAAAGCTGATGACAGAATTATTATAAAAATACCAGATTTGATTAAAACTTCACGCGCTGGCTCTTTTTCAACCCTCCTTAATTATAAGTACCTTTTTTCAAAAAAAAAAAAAAAAGCCAGAAAAAATATACCCGACAGAGGCCTTATTAGTGTATGTCAATTGGACAATTTCTGTAAGAAACAATGATCAACTGTTTATCAGATTAAAAAGTCCATATAAGCCAGTTTGTTCACAATCAATCAGTCGTTGGATAAAGGAAGTTTTGAATAAAAGTGCAATATGCACTAATATATTTACAGCTAATATGTTTACAGCTTATTCAACGAGGCATGCCTCCACTTCTACTGCATATGAAAATACCATTAATATTGATTTAATACGCAAAACTGCGCGTTGGTCAGTTTTGTCATTCGCACGTTTTTTATCAAAGAGTTGAGGTAACTGATAATAGCAATGATTTTGCAATATCAATTTTAAATCTCAATTCTTAATACATTTAAAATGCATTTTTATTTTCTTTGGAAATAATAATATGAGTTAATTTAATTCTTTGATTTACTCTTTATTGCTTAAGATTAAGCTGTTACGTTTTGTTATATTGATATAATTGATTAAATTGATTATATGAATATATCTATTATGATATTTTTTTTACAAATGTCATATCTCTAAAGATCTACAAGTATCCTAATCTCGAAGACGAAGCGAAGTATAATTGATGATTAAACGAACTTACCTTAAGTGAAGTTCTATCATAATTATACGAAGGCTTCGTCTGAAGAGATTAGCTCCCTCCCACCCTTTCTTTCCTTTCAGACACCCGTGTATGAATTAGTAAAAAAAAAAAAAAAAGAAGCTCTCTAAACTAAATGAAAATGACGATCAGTGCTGTCACTATGAGAAGTATAGTCTATGGTACCTACGAAAAAGTATTTATCTTGTTTTTTGTATTTCTCAACTTAGTGTATGGAATGGCCACACGGTTCGTGCTACTACAAGTATCCTAATCTCTTCAGACGAAGCCTTCGTATAATTATGATAGAACTTCACTTAAGGTAAGTTCGTTTAATCATCAAATTTATAACACCCCCGACAAGTGAAGGTTACAGTAACTAGAAAAGAGCTGATAACTTTTAAACGGCTGAACCGATTTTCTTGGATTATAGCTAAGAACACTTTCGATCAAGCCACCTTTCAAACAAAAAAAGAAACTAAATTAAAATCAGTTAATTGGTTTAGGAGCTACGATGCCACAGACAGATACACACGTCAAACTTATAACACAAAAATTGCAAAAGCGTGGACATGAATTTGACGCTTCCTACAGCAATGTGCGGGACTACAATCGTATTCTAAAATAGAGCATAATAATAATATTATGATTTATGGTAAATTGAAACTTTGAAAAGAGCAATCGCCGAGTTTCTTGCTGGTTCATCTCTATAGGAAAGGTATTCCGAGACAGTGGTTGATCCATTTGACGATTCAATTGTAGATACTTGTAAAAGTTTATTTGAATAAACTTAAATAAAAAATCTTTTCTATTTCTATTTCGCGTCCCTTTCGGCTCTGGCAGCTACTGAGCCGCTCACAGGAAGTCTACTTGGTAGATATACGATAGGTACATTTATGTACTACATAAGTGCCAACTCAAAAAGATTTTCCGACACGAGTTATAAATTGAATAAATTGCTTGTCAAAATTTTCACGTTACAAAAATTTTAAAGATTCGTATTTCTAGTCCGCAAATATTAGTGGCAATGTACAGAAAATTCTTTTAGATTGAAAAGACAGGTTTGCACGACAGCAATTCTGTCTGTTACTTCTATCCAAGTCTAAAACCATGATAAAATAAAGTACAACACTCTAACCAATATGACAGAATTTTTATTTATTTTCTCATAATTTAGGAGATACGAAAAAAAGTATGATTCGTCACTCAATACGCCCACGCGTAAGTTATTGCAAACTTCACCTACATCGGACTTGCACCCAGTACAGTTCAACATGTTACCATAAACTTATTTGGTCTGGCCTCCCAGGCTTCGGCCGTAGCTAGTTACCACCCTATCGGCAAAGCCGTGTCGTCAAGCGATTTACCGTTCCAGTACGATGCCGTGTAGAAACTAAAGGGGTATAGGTTTAATAAAACTGCCATACCCCTTCCAGGTTAGCCCGCTTCCATCTTAGACTGCATCATCACTTACCAGCAGGTGAGATTGTTTTATTTTATTACTAACCAATTTGCGCCAATGATGGACGTAGGCTTTTCCAAAGAGAGTAAAGCGCGCTACCACATACAGGCCTTCGCCTTTGTCAATCAGCCACTTCCCGCACCCACCGCCCCCCTTGACTGCATTCATCAGTCCCACGGAAGTTTCACGTTACGCTTGCCAAAATACGGTCTCCACTTCGAAGCACGTTTGCCCCAGCCCATAGATTCCCTAACTCAGTTTCTAACACTGAATGCTCATTTATTTTTAATTCATTGAAGGTTTCCTACGAAAAAATATTTTAATATCACAATGAAGCAGCAATGTAGAACCAATCAATGTCAAATGAGCTCGATGGCTATCATTCAGACACTGAGTTAAAGAATCACCCTGTAGATCGGTTCTACGGCTGCTATGACCTGTCCATTGCTACTCGTAGTATAAATTATTATAGTTATATTACATTGTATTCTTTCATAATATTATGTAAACGAGTATGTCATCAACATAAACTTTGTTAAAATATACTAACGTATATATGTATTGCGTTATTTTGTAGCCGTAAAGCGTCACTAGCCCCTGCCCCACTAGCAGGGTCACAGGACTTAAACAACAACGTGTCACAAAACACTAGTAATTGTATTCGGCGCGTTCACCGCAACATTAATTAGGAATTTTAACAGGGCGAAATGTGTTTTGCATTCAAATAAATAGTCATTACTTTTGACACAATAATATTAAACTGCAGTGTAATAAAATTTCGTGGCGCGGCGTAAGGGAGGTCGGCCACGGTAACTCTTTCATTAACGCGTGTCTGTTTCGCTACTTTTGGTCGTTAGTCGCATTTCCAACGCGTGACAGGACCTAGCAATTCAGTAGTGATACAATCCTTCCTTCCTTCCTTGTTCTCCTTTTCCTACGTGACACAATCGCATAGTATCAATTGAACATCGTTTCTGCATCGATGTAAGCGCGCGACTGTATTGATTTATAAACCTTTCTTTATTGGTTGCCCACGCTGTGACTGATACCGTAAAAGCAGCTACAAAGACAACGCGACCAATTATTGGTCTCGACCGAGTCCATCTTGCAATGTCGACAGGCGTTCAGAGGTAGTCACTACATCGCACGACTGTAGCGATGCTAAATCATAGCTATATCGCAATAATAGCGATACAAAATAATTGTTACGTTGTCAAAGATATATCAACCGCCAGCGACAGTATCGCGATTGTATTGCTGTATTTTTGCGACTGTATTGCTACTGAATCGCTGAGAAATGTCGCCGTGGGCGACCTCCCTAACTCGTAAAAGCACGATATGGTAATAACCGTTGAAAAGTTTGTAATAAACCAACTGGAATGATAAAGTGAAGCAAAGTGAATGCATTTATTTCCCACTGCGGGGAAACGTCGCCGCTTCTAACAAGTGTGATTATGTGCACGCTATGCTGCATGACTGCTGGTTGACATCGAAAATATTTACACCCTATTTTCAATATTTTATTGCGGTATTTCCTCTACTTTTGTTTATTTGAAGAAAGATCTATCGATCAGTCTGCATGCGTCTAATCCTGGATATTGGCATTCGTGCATTATCATTTATCATAACATGGTCCTCCGCCACTTCCGACCAATTCCTGCAAACTTCTCAATGTCGTCGATCCATTTGAAATTGTACCAAACGTCGCATATCAATACACACTCTTTATACTGCTAGGAAGAGTTAATTGCGTATGTTACTTTACTAATACAGGATTAGTATATTCTACAGAGCAAAGAAAAACAGGAAATTAACATAAACGTGTCAGGATTTAATAACTTAACTTAAGCTATTCCAGTTTTTAACCGACTTCTAAAAAAGAGGTGGTTCTCAATTCGGCCTGTAATTTTTTTACTTATTAATTCATCATTATAATTTTATTCAACAGAAAACACTTATATTGCGTCTCAAACCAGTGGTCGAGTTACTTCAGTGGTTAAGTTACGATAAAAAGCTTAATAGTTAACCAGGCCGGATCCACTTCAGCATATCCATATCATTATTATTTACCTACGTAACGTGCATCAGAATTTAAACAGTATATAATTGCGCATTTTTGTATTAATGAATTATTCAGTAGCTATCGTATTTTGAAGTCAATTGATATTTTAACTATCAGATTATCCGGGTCGACTGGATAGGCAAAATAAAATAAAACTGTTAGTATCAATTCCATTAATCCAACTGAATAAAAATCAGCCAATTATTCAAATACAAGAGCCGTGAACCGAAGACCGTATCGAATGAATATTTAATTGTTTTTCGATTGCTGTAAAAATGTTAAAAAATACAGCCCGCAATTGAGAGATACTTGTAATTCCAGATGTTAAAAAGCTGCATAATTTTACACTGTTTTATTAGCTTCGCTTATAACAAGTTGAGCCAATTAACTCTTTTCTTTTTCTGGCTATCTAGACACAATATAAACTTACAATTACTTACCAAACTACATTAGCTAAGTTATTGTACCTACATATTATGTGTGGTGGTATTGTCTGGTGGCCTAGTCACGACAACAATTAGCCGATTGTACTGAATAAGCAACGTTCACTCAAATTGATAACTAGATTGGACTATCTATACCTTTTGAGTCAATATCGTATCTACTCTAGTTAATTTGTATGTGGAAAGATCTGGGAGCCGCATGCAGTATCATCCCAAGAAAATCTCTACCATTATGTACTTAGTTCATGCATGGAGCTATGCACCTTAGTAATTTTTAGTAATTTTTTTTTTTATAAAGAATATTAGCCATGCTATTCATGACTAACACTCCTCTTTCCCCTCCAATTAAGCGTAAAGCTTGTGCCAGAAGTGGGTACGACAATAGTGCAACGGGTGGGGTTTGAACCGCTGACCTTTCGGAATTCAGTCCGCTTCTCAACCGTTGAGCTATCGAGGCTCTAATTATTCTATTTTTTCATCTTTAAGTGCGCTAGCGTTAAATTGGCCCGTCACTGTTTCAGATATAATTTATAATCACCATGTATTTGTAGGTATATAACAACCCACGCTAACTTCAGTATAACAAACACCCCGCATAGCTTTGTCCCACAATTAATCTTGCAGTGCGCAATCTAGAAATGCATCCGCGACAGTTGGCCTGATGGACTGACCGGATTTCATATGCACCCTTCAACCGAGACTGATCCAACATGTAGGCATTCGCTACGGATATTGCAATCCCTTATAGTATATCTAGGCATATGTATATGTTATTTAATATAATATAGGTACTAACATTCTTACTTCGTGCGTTTGTATGTAGTGGTAATTTTCGGAACTTATCATCCGATCTAAAAAGTTACTAACGGATAGCTACATACCTAATCCCTGAGTGCTATAGGCTATGTATTATAGAAGTCGCTCACTATATCTAGTACATATATAAAAATAGAAACTGACTGACTGACATTATCCAACAGATGGATGAAGAAACGAGATTTTGCATTGAGTTTCCCTGTATGACGTAGACTAACACTGTATAACTGTATCAATAAAATATTTAGATTAGGTACCTAGGTCGTACCTAATGCATACATTTTATTGGTACAGTTTCTGTTTATTTGGTACTATTATTACAGAATATAGATATCATTTTTGCTATTTGCTTTATCCTTTATTTTGTTGGTAGGTAATTGAATTGCCAGCTAGCGTCGGCGCGTGCAGGCCCAAGAGACCGTCTCGGCAATATTTTGTTTTATCTATTTTTAATAGCGAGAGGGTTGGTCGTTAGATTGGAACAAAGTTAAAAGCGTATTTGGTATGATTTTATTTGCGAATCAATTACTATGCAAGATAAAATATGCTTAAAGTAAAAAAAATAAAAGCTACCTATTTCCTTACTTCTTTTTTGACATTCGTCAAATAGGACGACCAGCTGGTAGGTATATCAGACACATGATGTGGAAAAAAGCTCTTAAGTGCTAACTTTCAATATCTGATCCAAACATATTCAAGTTCTAGAGATACTTTTAAGTAACAATCATGGACCTATATAAATACTCGTAGCAATATACAATTTTTAAGCTCATTTTATAACAGTTATTTAAATTATAAATGTGTGAACGGACGAAGTCACAGGTAGTTGCTAGTGACACAACAATATCTATCTTATTAACACAATAAAACAAAACATCAACTTATTGTAAAGGTATGTAAACATTGAACTATATAAGAATCTATTGAAGTCCTAAGTATTTCATGGCTATTTCTAACAAAAATCATGTTGTATGAAGCTGTCAAAATTAGTGCGACACTGAGCATCAAGTTGTAAGCACAAACTGCATTTTTTTTTTCAGAATGACCCGTCTTGTGCGTAGTACTGGTACATAAAGGTCTTTTGAATGTAAAGAGTAAACCAACTCCATAAAAGAAGTATTCCAATACTGAGTTCATAACATAGACACTAGAGACGCTAGAAGCAATACCGTGAACTGACGCTCGTGCAAAACTTGTGAGAACGCGTTTGCGCAAAGTATTAACTAAAATTTGGATAGTTCGACGAAACTTCAACATGGAAGTTGTAGATCAATGTCCCACAAGCGAATGTTTCACTGTGAATTTTAATGCGGAACTGTGTATAAAATAGGTTTTCGGCTTCGCGTTGTTTCGCTGCAAATTTTCCACCACTGCGGACGGTCGCGCAGTGTTCGCGAATTTGGTCACATCTCTTTTATCGTTGAATATGTATGAAGAAGAGTGGATTCGTAGTTTTTGTTGCAGGTCTTTTTTTGAATGCAGACTCAAAAAGTTTATGTGATACTTACCTATATGTAAAACTAGCGACCCGCCCCGGCTTCGCACGGGTGGACATTTATTTTTTCTATTTTCCGGGATAAAATATAGCCTATACGGATTCGGAAGAATCCCTCTAAGTAATGGTAAAAGAAATTTTGAAATCGGTCCAGTAGTTTTTGAGCCTATTCAATACAAACATACAAAAATACAAAGGTTTCCTCTTTATAATATTATAGTATAGATTGGATGTAGTGTGTAACGCGGGTTTTTTTTTAAATTTCCAGACTAGCGCTTGGCTGCAATCAGACCTGCTAGCAAATGATGAAGTTATGAAGTCAGATAACAGTTGCATAAAACGAAGTCCAAAGTTGCCTGGTTTTATGCATAAGGGCTTTGACATAAGCACGCAATAACAGTGCGGCGCGAACGAGGCTGCTATAATTTGTAAATTGTAAAACTGTATGCAAATATGCACACTATGTAACGCGCGTACTGACTTCGTTCATACAGTTCTTTTATATAAATCGTTCACCAGTACAATTTATGAGGATTAAAAAAAAAAATATGAGGGTGCTATCTGGAGATGTTTATCTCTGTTAATCTTTAATTAGTTGTACAAAGTAAGTAACTAAGATCAAACGGCGAAATAAAGAACATACACAACGCAGACAGGGTAGGTACATTTCAATTCGATGTCTATGTTGTTTTAAAGAATTTCAATTTTAGTAAAATGGCTTGAATAATAACCTGTTGGCTGTCGTAAATAAATAAAGTAAAATGATTTTCAGTAAATACTCATCAAATCATTACATTTTAGAGATCCATAAAATCGAATTTACAGAATTGGCTTTTAGGAAACTCGTAAACATAATGTCAAGTCATCAAAGTAGCATTATGCCCCGTACTCCGACTGTGGTGGTACCATTTCGTTACTTCTTACGAAGTGGGTAATAAAACAGAAGGTTGTTTTCATTAGACGGGCTGGTATAAAACCAAGTTAAGCCTTGCAAACTCCAAATGTAGCCTTCATTTTTATGACGGATATAAAATTTCAAATTTCGCTGCTGAGTCGGTAGTTTACAGCACTTTTTTGTACAAAACAAACTAAACTAAGATATTTAAATACGCTGGGAGAGTTTAAACTTCAAAATAGCAACGGTCTATGATTTTAGCAGGTTTCGATTAGGCCAATATTTTATGATTACAATGTTGGTGGAAGACTGCAACTTTCCAGTAGTTGCATCTTGGTAGGCTAGCGAAAGCTTGCCTTTTTCTGTGATAAGGTTACCTATGCTTTACACATTGTTGTAGGTATGTTGGTATGAAGTTTGTGTATGAGTAAAAATATGCGTATAGTCCAAACACAATCAATCAGTGTGACGTTTTCGATGGCCTTTTGCATTGGAAAAGCTGCGCTTACTATACTGGCTAATTGTGTGCAATAATAAATTGACAAAATGGCAAAAAAATAGAGGTGATGAGATAAATAAATAAGATTATAATACAAATAATAATATATAACAGATAACGCTCCATCTTTTTCGTTTTCATAATAACATCATTAAGTAAAATACTATCGACAAAAACAAGGACGCCGCAGCTGGCCCTAACGACGTCACGCGAGATAGCAATATTAAGACGCCATTTTCCATGTTTCCTGTACAAAGCTCCTCTAAATCCTCTAGTCTAGTTAGTCTACTCAGTGGATTGTGGTTATCATGATAATGATCAACCCATCAGCCAGCATGGCGGACTATGACCTAAACCCTTCTCATTTTGAGAGGAGACCCATGCTCAGTAGAAATTAGTTTCACGAAAACCTAGCCCTTATTATAACAAAACCCGTATATTAAATTATTGAGCTAGTGGTATTGATTCCGAGCACAACTAAATTTTAGGACGCATCCTCTTCTTACTAATGTAATATGAAAAGGACAGACACAATTTAACAGATTTTAATGGTTTTAAATATACTATTTCTATGTTTTAATTTAATTTAGAGCTATCAAGACTCGTGACTTTAGTTGCCAGTCGTGAGCCTATTGTTTTAATTTGTAGCGTGCACTAAAATTTAAATTATTTTAATTTAAAATACATGCTCCGTGCTTTTAGCAATATAAAAACTTTTTCTTTAATAATATACTTACTCTAAAATTAGTTTAGAAAAAGACAACAGAATCGTAACAATGACGACCACGTAATCGACGTTGCTAATATTAAAACAATACTTAGGGAAAAATACTAAAAATCTTCTATTCGAAACATAGTATGAGTCAAATGCCTTAAGCCACCATATCAGCTTGTGATAAAGAGCTAAGGTCGGGGATCAAGGAACAGTTGAGATCTAGGCTAAGATAAGGGCCTCATCACATGTGACAGGAAACGCGAGGTATCGTCCTCACATCTCCCCTTTGAACAATCATGATAAACGCTTTCAACTTATGCAAAGACACTCTAAGAACTTTTATTAGACTTTTTGGAAAGTAACATGTGACCTGCTCACGTTGAAGTTTCATATTTCTTGGAGAAGTTTTCATGTAACTCTATAAAACCTATACTATCGTTTTGTTTCGAAAAAGCGGCTAACTGCAAAAAGTAGTTTTTGTGTTATCGCTAAAAAAAATTCAAAACCTTTTTTTAACCCCCGATCCAAAAAGAGGGGTGTTATAAGTTTTACGTGTGTATCTGTGTATCTGTCTGTGGCACCGTAGTTCCTAAACTAATGAACCGATTTCAATTTAGTTTTTTTGTTTGAAAGGTGGCTTGATCGAGAGTGTTCTTAGCTATAATCCAAGAAAATCGGTTCAGCCGTTTGAAAGTTATCATTTTTTTTTCTAGTTACTGTAATCTTCACTTGTCGGGGGTGTTATAAATGTCTCTAAGATGCAAGCTATAATGTTAATTATCTCTGTGCTGTGTGTGTGCGTGAAAAAGTTCAACGGTTGAGCCGTAAAAATGTTACAGACAGGCAGGCATACTATCGCAATTACAATATCGTTATAGTATAGGTCTTCTATAACCATATGCATATCACTAGAAACGAACTATTTGCTTAGTTTATAGGTACTCTATTACGATAGAATGTTAATGTAGCTATGTGAACAGTGATTTGCGGCGGTCGCTGTCAAAACAATGTAACCACAAACAATTTCCACTTCATCAATGCAAATACTATTCGTAACATTGAACTAAATTAGTACCTATAGAAAGTCTATTTAAAACAAAAATGGTATTCTATTAAGCTGTCAAAATTAGTGTGAAACTGGACATCAAGTTGTTAGCAAAACCAGCAAAACCGAGTTCGGAAATATTTTTGTTCGGAATGACCATCTTATGCGTAGAAGGTACTATATAAAGGTCAGTGATTTAAAAAGTTCGGGTGGTTCTTCCGTTGATTTAAAAAGAAGGAGATTTCCAATTAATTTAACACCCATTTTTTGGTTATTAATCTTCATGACATCAAATCTGATAATAACTAGGCATATTAAAAATATTTCCTTTTTCATCGAAACTAAATGTTTTAAGATAAGTTGATAAGTTAGCAATATTGCAATAGATACTTACCTACTCGTAAGATTTAAGAACCTGATATTATAATGTCATTAAAAAATTGTTCATTATGTTTAATAGGAAAATCTACCAGTTTCTTAAAATTTAAAATGCATATTGCAACTTTCACGAAATATGGATTTTAAAGTTCGTGAGCAAATAAATTGTCATTATTTTCGACACAACTATGTTAAACTGCAGTGCAATAAAATTTCGCAGCGAGGCGTAATAACAGGCGGAAACAGTAAGTTGGAGGAGCACGATATGGTAATAAACGGTAAAAAGTTGGTAATAAACCAACTGGTATGATAAAATGAAGCAAAGTGAAGCATTTGTTTCCCACTGCGGGGAAATGGTCATCGCTTCTAACAAGGGCGATTGGGTGCTCGCCATACTGCATTACGGTTGGTTCTCAATAACAAGTGTAAATTAAAATTTTATAACACCCCCAACAAGTGAAAGTTACAGTAATAACTAGAATAGAGCTGATAACTTTCAAACGGTTGAACCGATTTTCTTGGATTATAGGCAAGAACATCGATCAAGCCATCTTTCAAACAAAAAAACTAAGTTAAAATCGGTTCATTAGTTTAGGAGCTACGACGCCACAGACAGATACACACGTCAAACTTATAACATCCCTTTTTTTGGGTCGGGGTTAAAAATGTTCAATTTGAGCTATTGATTTTACAAGATAAAATGTAATCTGTGTCACACTCCGTCTTAAACAATATCCATGAAAAAAATCACATCAATCCGTTAATCCGTTGCAGCGAGGTTGAAGAACAAGCCAATAAACAAATACACTGTCACATTATTTTATAATAATACCTATAGTTATATACATATATCTAGTATTATCATAAATTATCTGAAATAATTAGGCGTAATTAATTATTAATTCGCTGCAATTATTGTGATTAAGGATTAACCAAATCATCCCACACTCATCCCTTTAGTTGATTGCCATGCGCGCATAGGAAATAAATATATGTACCTACAGATACATAAGCCATCTACTCTGTGATTCTGTATACGTAACTATACAATCAATCTTGCACTGCACTAATACTTAGAGAGCTGGTGGAAATATTCGATAGGTATATGAATGCCTTTTCGAGTTTTAAAACTTGTAACAACAGTGACAAATTCACTTATTATTAACAATCTCCTCAATCATTATGTTTTTGTGCCTTATATTAGTAATTTTGTTTTTAGTACCTGTAAAGTGTGATGGAAAACTAATAATATAACCATTTGCCATAAACTAAATTTCCTTGAGTTGAAAAATTTGTGTTTTTTATAATGAAACCTTCATTTTCATTTTCATCCGGCATAGTGAGTTAATCAACGACTTCTACTCGTATGTAGGACTGCGTATTAGATGGATCATTCTGAACTAAAGTTTTCGCGTGGTTTTTCATCTTCCACCAAAAATACCATCTACGGACAAACCTTCGGATTCGAAATTTTGGTCGAAGCGCCGAAACTAACAGAGTCACACTGCGTTATGCCAACAAGACAACAGTCGCCATAAACTTATAAAAACCAAACAATATTTTATTTACCTTCAGCAAATCTTGAACTGAATTTATTAGGGTAAGTAGTACCTTCGGCTTTGACTTCGGCCGAACGTGACGATAGTCGACATGGGTTTCGGCTTCGGCGAGGAATTAACTTTCGGTCAGACTCTAGCTGTAACTTGGCGCTGTTTAAAACTTGTTACATTAATTTTGACAGCTTTGGAATGGAATGGAACTAATAATTCTGCCATCAGCTCTCTAGCTATTAGCCTGCTTTCTGCTATCATCCCTGCACTGTACGACTGTACGGTATTGAAATGCAACAGCCTCAGTTACCCTGACGACCTCACCGATTTCGTATTCACCCTTCCGCTTAGAATAATCCAACGCAATTTCGGCATTGCATATTATGATTTTGACTTGAAATTGACTAACAGACTCAAAGAGACCTACCGATCAATAGAATACCTTTATAATTTTGTTACAAAACCTAAATAACTTAAGATTGACATCTAATGTCGTAATGCATAAAATTGCACGTGTAAAGGACTAATGCCGTAACGCATCCATTGCGACATTAGACGTTTACATGTGCAATTGATAGTGAAATTAATGTCGTGAAACTAATTTCGTAATGTAAATTCCGCTTCAAGCTAGACTTCCGTGGATCGCGTCCGAAGCGATTAAGACTCGCGACAGACGCCTGGCGGTAAACGTGACACTATCAGTAGGTACGAGTATGAAAATGTATGGCATCGGCCGCTTGCGTCTGACATAAAGGACTCAGAAGCAATGCCATATATTTTCATAGTATTTAGTAACTGTTGCGTCAGCCACGGAGAATCCGAATCTACCTTTAGGTTCAAACCCCACCCTGACTGTTAAGTATTATTGCACTCAGCCTAACACTGTAAAGCGACCAAGATTTTCCTGAAGATATACAAGAGCTATCAGACCGCTCAAGGATCACGCAACGCATGTTTCAATATTGAAGGTATGCGGGACGTCAATAGCAAGATTCGATAGATTTGAAAGGATACTATCGATATCAGCTGAGGTCGCTGCTAACGTATGATCAATTATTTTATGACATGTCAGACGCTGCTGTTTTTTTTTTTTGAAATTGTACATACCAAAAATAATATTATCCTAAAGAGTATGGGTACACGAGGGAATACGTTCACTGCAGACAGACAGACTGCTCTATTTGATATGCACCCTTTGGCTGATGCAAATCCGGTCATAATGATTGTTTATTATTGCTTCCTATTCGACGAATGTCTGTCAAAGTAAATCTAGTTATATATAAGACTAGAGGATGACCGCGACTTCGTCCGCGTGGATTTAGGTTTTTAAAGATCCCATGGGAACAGTTTGATTTTTCGGGATATAAATTGCCTATGCCTTACAGGGACGTAAGCTACCTCGGTACCTTTCATACAAATCGGTTAAACTGTTAGGCCGTGAAGAGGTAATAGACAGACAGACAGACAGACACACTTTCCCATTTATAATATTGGTATGGATTACAGAATATATAGATTCTTATAAAGCTCATGTAAGTTTCGCGACACACTTGCGTAAATTACATCGCTGAAAGTTCGACTGAATAAGCTCCCAATATTTTCGCGTTGGTCGAACCTTATATCTTGATGTCCATGATTATCCAGTCTTTATAATTTTTGACAGCTTTATAAAACTAGATTATTGGTTAAAATAAATCCAAATTCAAACTGAATTAGCTCTTTTATATTATGTACTATGACTTATTTCAATCACGGGTAGACTCTTCCTACATCACTGAGTTCAATGCATTGAAATCGCTATTTATTCGTATTAATCCTTTGCATTTCTCAAACACAAATAGTCAACAAACACAAACAGTATCTAATACTGATCTCGTAGGTATAGTCCGAAAAATTATACACATGGCAAAGCACGTCTAATAACGTCAAATTAATTTTGCATCGAGTAATCTAGGCAATGCATCCATGGCAATCTGACGCACTGACCGATTTGATATGCGCGCTTCCGGTGAGACTGATCCGACGCCATGGTGTCAGCCATGATTGTTCCCTTTGTACACCATGTCCAAACGTTGCGTACCTACGAGTACTTATTGATCCAAGTCATTCTAAACGCTTATCTAATTTATGGACTATACAACAGTACAATTTCTTGTTTACAAATAACTGAAATTTATTTCAAGTAGTAATTCTATAGGAGTTTATATTTTCAGCGTTTGACGATTATTGTAACAGGGTAATAAAATATATTAAATGTAACTTGTACCTAATTGAGAGTCAACCACGGTTACACTCTTGTAAACTAAAATGTCGGGTCTGAAAATAAAGCTTATCCTCTTCCTAAGGCAACTGCGAAAACGATGACGAGGTCTTTTAGACCTATCAATTTAGTTTCAGATTTGTCGGTAGCGCCTGCATCATATCTACTAGAACTATCATTTGGATTTATGTCCAATAGTCCAAGTTTACAGGTGCTTAAGATTTGACTTGGTTCTAATTTAATCACCTTTAAAGTTCAACATCTATAAGCCCTGAAGACATTACCCGTAACCGTCTTCTAATGATAATGGAACTTTCGAGTGACTGTAACCCAACATTAATTCAACTTGTACTTTAAAGTAATGGCGTCGGTTTCGCTAATTGCGCGTTAGAATAATTATATTGTGCCACGTGTACACGCATATTCGTTTTAATGGATTTCACGCATTAATATTGGTCGGAGGCACGTACGAGTCTAATTGGATTTGCCTAAAACTAACGTAACGTTAATTAGGAAACGTTTGCTGTAATTGTATGGGAATTACTGTAGCTTTCTGAAATCACAGCTTAAAAGTAGCTACCTAAGTCAATATATAGGTACCTAACTTATACTTAATGCAATTATTTAATCCCTAGGCCAAGACGGGGGTTTGGCCTTGAGTCTTAGCCTCCTTGCCGTGTGACGCGGGGAATTGAAAATATCGACAGCATTGTAAATTACACGGGTTTAGACATCGAGATTGACCTGAAAACTCGTTGGGTACAAGCATAAGTTTTGGGTTTGTTCTGTGCGCTCTGAACAT
The DNA here is from genome assembly GCF_905333055.1 of Maniola jurtina. Taxonomy (NCBI): domain Eukaryota; kingdom Metazoa; phylum Arthropoda; class Insecta; order Lepidoptera; family Nymphalidae; genus Maniola; species Maniola jurtina. The sequence goes on from NC_060044.1 coordinate 6,336,958, forward strand.
TCCTGAGGATTGCCTTTGCCAATCGCAATGTGCTGACATAATATTCCAAATATAATAGTCCAAATTGGAAACAATTTGGACTATTATCATAATAATATAAGAATTTACAAAAATCCTCTCTTAAAGTATAGGATTCTTTATATTGTCATCATTGAATCAGAGCTGAAAATATAAGCTATGTGTTTTAGAATATATTCAATGGCATTTAGAGTAATAAATATAGTAGGTACTCATAGATAAAAAATTCAGATCATATTAATACCAGAATAGAGATACAGCTCAGTAGCGGTACATTAGCAGATTATCATTTTATTAAATGCAGCAAGAGTTTAAGGAGCAATAAAAGAGCACTTACAATAAATAGCTTAGCAATAAACATAATAAGCTGTAAATTCGCTTCGGAGGTAATTGGGAAACTTTATTGAGACTACTTACATTAGTTCTCAGTGTGCTTAGTACGAGATTTTACTTCTATGATAAAATTATTTGAGCAACGAAACAAAATGACGTTAGCTAACTCCGTAAAATGGACCCAATTCTCTTTGATTTAAAGTCTTAAAGTAATTCAGTACCACCGATTTTAATTTCACAAGATTTCCGGTTGGAGTTCTGGCTGTAGATGAATGGACAAACTTGAGCTTTAAAACAAGGTTTATAAGATTCATTTTGCTCTAAAATTCATGTGTTTCGACGCTCGAATTCAATCAATGTTGGTAAGATGCAAAATCTCATACTAAGGCACAGTGGAAGTTATTGTTAGTTATGAAAATTAAATTAAATCTCAGTTTAACTTTTGTAAAACCTTTTTTATTTGAATCTTGAATTTATTCAGCTTGCTCCATTAAGGGTTTAAGTTTTAAAATAAGGGGTAGGGACAAGTTTTTCCAAATATAAATGAAAATCGCGTGAATTTTACGAGTTTAAACATAACTTGTTTTGCAAATATACTATCATGTGTATATTCTCAATAGTTCAGCGGCTAAAAGGTGACTTATGCTTCTGAAATAAGATTGTATGATATCTCTTTTCGGCGCAGGTATAGGTGCCTACAGCACCTACCGAAACTTTTTTTTTTTTCTGTCTCGTCTGGCTTTACAAAGATTAGCCAATGTCAAGTTTGTAGTTATTTGTCACAAGTTAGGGAAACTATACAAGTATGGACCCCGTCTGTGCCGGCGCTCGCCGATACACGCACGGCACTCCCTTAGAGCGCTTTCCAGTCATTTTTAACAAAAAAAAAAAAAACACTCCAAAAAGGCAGAGCACGCCCGCCAGCTAACACCAACACAGACAAAGTCTACCGAAACTTTTATCTAAGGCATAGACATAGAGCGTACCTACTTTGATTTTGCTCAGACTATTTATGTCTAGTTGCAAGATAGTAGTTATGGGTTACATTATAATTAGTGTTAATTTTTGGCCATAAGTAAAAAGCAAAGTTAGTTGCACAAGTTAGTCTCTGTGATACAGGATTAAGGTTCGTTTCAAAGTTATTTTTTTTTAAATTTGGGAAATGCTTTTACGCATCCCACCCGGAAGCAGCGTAGGAGCCACGCTGCTTCCGGGAGGGTATGTGGGACTCACTGGCAGCCCAGAATACCCACTAAAACCCAGCGGAGCCGTCTGCGTCATGACGAGGTCTGCGTATTATCCTTCCTGAATTTGCAACCCATTTTGCTTTTATTGACGGTTAAAGATTAATCGTAACTAAAGAGTAACTTTAACCGTCTGTCATACAACTAGACCTTAGAATTAAAGCAACACAAACTTAAATCAGAATTATCTCATTTTAAGCGTTTCAATTGACTGCCAGGTAAGGTTCTCGGTCCTTGAGCCTGTCTTATTAACCCCCGACCCAAAAAGAGGGGTGTCATAAGTTTGACGTGTGTATCTGTGTATCTGTCTGTGGCATCGTAGCTCCTAAACTATTGAACCCATTTTAATTTAGTTTTTTTTTGTTTGAAAGGTGGCTTGATCGAGAGTGTGCTTAGCTATAATCCAAGAAAATCGGTTCAGCCGTTTGATAGTTATCAGCTGTTTTCTAGTTACTGTAACCTTCACTTGTCGGAGGTGTTATAAATTTTTAATTTACACTTGTGTATAAACTATAACTCATTGACTGTTCAATGTAAATACTCTGTACTGACTCAGTCTAAATACTTTTACACACATTTTCACGAGCAATGCAAACGCAAACGCGACTAAAACGCGCTGCGAATGCAATATATTTGCAGTATGATGTAGCCTGCACAGAGCCTGTATTTTGCATACATTCGCAATACCGTTTGCAACGCCGTCGACGGGCGTTCGGCTCCAATCATAACAATGTAGCATTGAAAGTTTGAGACACTTTCAATGTAGTGTGAACAATATAGTCTTTGCATTAATTAAACTTACCTAAGGGGCACCTATGGGGAGGCGTATCAGGAGCATGGGATCGATCCGCTCGTACACGAAGCTCGCAAGCCAGCATATGGTACGCTATAACCATAAAATTTTATCGTTTTCGATGCTGAAATGATACACGAAACAATATAAATTACAGCGACGCCCTGGCACCGTGCCAATCGTGTATTGGTAATGACAGGGCTTATTTGTTGTGTCGTCTATTGTCACATAGGTAGCTCGCAACTGGACCGTAACTTTAACGTTTCGACAAGTTGACGATATTTCAAGCTAGTTTTATTATTGTGGTGGGGTGGAGACAGGCCAGGGACATGTCTCTTTGATAGACCTTGAATGGCGGTATACCTAATACTTATCTACGTAAATACGTCTTACGACATGTACCTATTATACATCGAAAGTCTGCGCATATTTTATGGAAAGCAAAAATATTGTCTGACTTTCAAGGATTTTTAAATAGGGTTTTGCCGTTTTTATTCACATTATATTATAAAAAATAGTTTATCAGTAATTTCCAATGCGTGAAATTGAGTTTCTAAGATCTAAAACCAAATAATTGTTAAATAGAAAGTTCTTTTGATTCCCATATCATAAATCTCCTGGTTCTTAGTAACATTTTTAGAAAGAAACAGAATAAAATTTCTGTAGAAATCTAGAAACCGATAAGGGGTACCTATCTATGGGTTTAACAAAAACTACCGTATCTCACTTCCAAGTTAGCATGCTTTCATCTTAGACTACATCATCAACGACCACCAGGTGAGATAGCTGCAGGCTTACTAAACTTGTAATGGAATAAAAAGACAAAAGCAAATTAGTGTAACCAACATAGCTTCCAGAGCACGTTGTGAACCCACGGAAAATGATCGCACTGACAGTATTGAGGCTACTCATGAGATATATGTATCAACTTTATGGTTCAAGTCACGATTAGGAATAAACTGCGGGTTACACCGACCTAATAAGGGCATCGTAAAATCGTCCACCAAAAAGTTAATACGACCATCACCTGGCTATCATTGTATACGGGTACACGGGTACGTTCCTACCTGTATAAAGGCGGATAACGATTAATTTACATTACTTGTGCAACCCACTTTACTTTTATTGGTGGTCAAATTTAACGCGTATTTTTTTAAAGTTCGTAATGTGTAGCAAATAAAACATTTAACTGACTGTAAAGAACTGGTAAAGAACGTTGCGTAGATAGGTGCCATGGGTTGTCAATTTCAATGCCCTACCTACGACGCGGCATTGACATTGAGTTTTGAACGCTACACATTGCGTGTTTGAAAAATACTAGATCACTAAAACTTTAAGGCAAATGGTTATTGGTATTTCATAGTGTTTTGGTAGTAAAATAGCGCTTAGTTTTCGCTAGCTTTCTAATTACACCCTGTATATGTTTTGTAAGTTTACTTTGACTATCTATAAGTAGATGTTGTTAGAGGTATTGGCTCCTGGACGTAACTCAAACATGGGAAGTAAAACTAAATTAAGGCGAACTAAGTTTCGAAGACAAGACGAGCTTTTGTTGGGGCAAGACAACCTTAATGTTATTAATTAATTACCTCTTGAAATTGTGTTAACGTTTCCTAATTAAAGTTTTCGTAGAATTTCGGCTATATATTTATTCAAAACAATGTTTTTAGCTATACCTGCCACCTGATTTCTCAGAGTTGTGAATATCGCAATATATATATTACTTATATATGGTCAATATGTTTTATTTACTATTAAGTTTATTCCGATTTAGTTTTTCAAGTTTCGAGTTTTGCTCAAACGGTAAAATAAAATTTTTGGACTTATCATGTATAATATGCCAGACACCACAGAATTATTGTAGATACAATAATACCGCGTGGAGAAGTGCGGAAGCTTATTCAATATTATAATTTCAAGAAGCGCGAAGCCGCAGGCAAAATCTAGTGAAAAATAAAAGAGCTTTTGGCCTCGCATTGCAAAAAGTTCCATTGCCACCAACAGTAGATCCCAACCATCGAAATATTCGTGAATTTCGACGAATGTTGTTGAATATGTATAAACAGTACAACAACATTCAGAATTTGTTTATCTGGTTGATATTTTACGAGTTTTTTAACGTACATAATAATATAATATACCAACATTTTATAATATTGTTATCTTGTTATAGGCTGCAGATATAAAATGGTAGTCTGCAGCTTAGCGAACTTCCGTGAAGGTACGAAAAATATGTAACTATCGCGTAATATTTGAAACTTGGCATCTTTCCAGAATACATTCCGTTATGTTGCTTGCGAAATTGTAAAAGGTACAAAAAATTACAATATAAATATTATTTGCATTAAATAATATTATTTGCATTGATATTTTATCTGTACCTACGCTCTACTATTTATAATAATGTTATCTAATCTAATCGTTTAATAGTCTCATCGGGTGACAGAAGGGCTGGCTCATTTTTTGCGCAACGGATCGGCCTGGCTGTCCAGCGCGGAAATGCAGCCAGTATTCTTGGCACCATTCCACGCGGGCATGATTGGTATAGCAATTAGATAAGGCTAGCTTTAAGTTTTATTGCAATATTTTATTTGTAACGTGGTGAAGCAGTCGATGGTTCGTCGGCTACTCCGCCACGTACATTGATTAGGATTTATCCTATCGAGGTTTCGGGGAACGGGGGTTTCGAGGAATAAAACCCGGATTACTATCTAACGTGCTTATTTATTTACAACCTTAACCTATCTTGATACAGGCTAGTTTTATCTACACTAGTTATCGACCACGCGGGTATATCGGCGCGGCGATCCGAAATGCTACAGTACGGAACCTACCACCCTTCTAGCGGTGCGGAGCTCTAACGTGTCGCGGGACTCTAATCAACGGACGACCGAGGGTGGGTGTCGCGCGCGCGAGGGGAGAGACGGCGGAGCTGGTTACGGGGCAACGGGTTGCCGCGTACTCCAACACCTCCAGCGTCTATCCTGTGGTTGCGTCTGCCCGAGTTCCCGCGAGCCGACACAGTGTCCACAGAACGACTGACTGCAGTCGGCGGCCGCGGGCGTTATATACCCGCCCGCGGGTGTCGGTCGGCGGGAGGGCAGCGCGGTGTCGTCGACGGATCACGCATTCGCGGCGTGGCTGGAATTTTCCATCATATCTCATCGGTGCGGGTACTTCATGCTTGCTGCGCTACAGACGGATCATGCATTCGCTGTGTGGCTGGAATTTTCCATCATATCTCGTCGGTGCGGGTACTTCGTGCTTGCTTCGCTACATCCTCCTCCCGGGAATGGAGACTTTTACCTGTAAAAGTCACAGTTATAAAAACATTGTTGATGACTGTGGCCTTGTTCTATTTTCTGCATATTTATAGGTTACTTTTATTTTTTGCCTAGTTGAGGGTATTCTGAATTTAATTTGTACTATCTCTCTTCCCCTTGTGCGCTTTGTATTGTTTGAATGTGAAATATATTTTTTTTTCGATACGGGTAGTTTCTGATTTACTTCTTGTGGCCAGTGATCTCCTTTTCCACTGGACGGGTTGTTTCGGTTATGATCCCTGTTTTTTGTTCTTTTCGCGTTCACTATTCTTCATATTTTCGGTTTTTTCGGTGTGTGGGTGTTTTCTACCCTTTTATAGTGGACGGATCTTAGCGTGTATCACGGTGTTTTCCCCCTTTCTTATGATGTATTCGGTGTCCCTTTTGATTATCGGTGTGGTAGTTCCATTGTACTGATTTATTTTGTTGCATATCATGCGTTGAACGGTTAATAAAGTTTTCATTCCCCCATATCTTGTTAAAATGCATTCTTATAGGGTGTTGACTACCACGCTCGTCGTTGCAGTCCTCAAGTCTTTTATTTCTGACCGTTTTGTGAATTTGTCGTGAAAAACGATGATCCACTGATGTCCCTTTGAGGAGCGTGGTAGTGGGCCGATGAGGTCTGTTGTGACTACCTCCCACGGCTCTTCCGCGTTTTTTATGCACATTAGTCCCGGTTTTCCGTTTTGTGTGCCTTTTGTGTTTCTGACATGTTTCACAACCGTTTACGTATTTCTTTACGTCTCTAAAAATCCCGGGCCAATAATAGCGTTGTGCTATTTTCTTAAACGTCTTTGACGTTCCTAAGTGTTCGGTATTTGGTTCGTTATGGTTATATTTTAAAATGTTTTCTTTATCAATGTATAATGTTTGTATAATGTTTAATTTACTACCAAAAGAGCACCAAGTAACTTGGCATATGTCAATATTAAAGAGGCACGGTATGTTCGCGCTCCCGATCGGCCCGTGATATTCACTTGGGGGCCATGCCCGAAAATCAGCGCTGCAGTCGACCGACTGCAGCAACAAGCTGAGGCAGCGCCCCGTTCGGCCAAGATAGACATTAAGCTAGTATTAAGAAATGGGTGCCTGGGTCTTGGGGGACCAGGGAGCATGGACACTGGTCGGCTCCTTGGTTCTCCAGGGACTACGACACCCTACCTGTCTGTATTTGTTAAATTTGGCTGAATAAAAGGTTTTTATTATTATTATTATTATTATTATCGGAATGTTTTATGCATAACTTCCATTCGGTTGATGGATCTAGGTACCCTCCGTATCGTGAGTTTCTTATTCGCCTATATAGCTTGCCGTTGCGTATGCAGTAATCGGTTTGTAACTCGGGTGTCTTCGTAACCTTTGCTAGCTTTTTTGTGTACCAATCCTTCTCTTCTACTGTCGCTGTGCCTACGTGGTTTCGTGACGCTTCGTCGGCTTTTGTGTTTTTTCTTTTTGACCTTGTTCTCTTTGCTTGTTCGAACGACGTCTTCCATCCTATTGTGAGTCCTAGCCTTTTCAGTAAGTCCATGCCCATGATCATGACCGTCGTCGATGGCAAATATACAACCTGATGTGACAAGACTTTTCCGTTTACCTCTAAATCTATGTTTATGGCTTTGTCTGTCGTTATTTGGGATCCGTCTGCCAACTTTATCGTTGTCTTCTTTTTGACTATTCCCTGGCTGTATTCTTTAATCTGGTCCATAATTTCTTTATTGATGTATGTCTTTGTCGAACCTGTGTCCACGAGAGCTTTAAATAATTTTCCATGTATCTTTACTTCGGTGAAGGTCCGGTTGTCTTTTTCTGTATGCGTGTGTGTTGTATATGCTTGAGATTTTACTTTGCTGGATTTGTCCGCTTTTTCTTCGCATTTTGAGCTTGACTGGTTATGTCTTCGTTGCAATGGGCACGTCGGTTTTTCATGATTTCCTTTGTCCCGGTTTGCGTTTATATTTTCATAATCCCCTGCCAGTTGTATGAGCTCTGTGATCGTCTTGAAATCCTTTCTTCTAATGTAATACTTGTAGTTAAACCTCATATTGTCATATATACGATCTAGTTTTTGCTCTGTGGTCAGTTTTCCATATCTCCTTATAAGAGTCTGTATGTCGGTCAAGTACTGCACGAAACTTTCCTTGGCTTCTTGATGCCTATTAATGATTGTTTCCAGAAGGTTCTTTTCGTAGTTCCTAGGGTAGTAGTATAATTTGAAACATTCTATGAAATCCTGCCACGATTTCCAATCATGTTTATTGTTTCTATACCACAGTGATGCTTGGCCTTGTAGGCATCTTGGCATGACGGGTATTATCTTGTCTTTGTTTACTTTCAGAGTATCGGCTAATTCTTCTACCCTTTCTAGGAATTCTACCGGATCTTCTGTCGTGTCGAACGATATATCCCAGCGGGATATCGCTTTGTCAAACTCCTTTGTTTGATTTTCGCTCGTCATTGTGCAGTCTTGGAATGCGTCTTATTATATTTACTACTATTTACTTATATATTATATTTATTTATTTACACGGTATCGGATTATTTATAATATTTATTTATTTTATACGGTACGGAGCTTATTTCTTATTTGTTTATGTTATAGGGTACGGAATTTATTTTCTATTTATTTATTTTTAACGGTACGGAACTTAATTTCTCTTTATTTATTTTAAACGGTACGGAATTTATTTTCATTACACTGTACGGGGTTCTTTTATCTCCCGACTATTGTGTATCTGTGTTTTTGTGTCTGTCTCCCCTTTCTGCGTGTTATCCCTTCGGTAGGATGCTTGTTCTTGATTCTATCTGCCCGAATTGCCGCGTGACCGACCGACCAAGAACTCGCATCCGATTCGCGCTAACTTTTTTTTAAGATAGTGTCCTATGTTTTCCGGTCGGATATTCACCCTTGTCGTCTGCCCGAATTTCCGCGAGCCGACATTTGCAAGAGTTTGTATCCGTTTTTCTTTTCAAATTCCCGGTTGCTATTACTTTCCCCGTGTAACTAATGTTTCTGTTTCAATTTATTTTATACGGAACCCGGATGGCTGATATTTTAAATTTTTACAATTTTATACGGAACCTTGACGCGTGATATTTCGCGACGCGGAACCCGGACGGCCAGGTGGGTTATTTACGTGGGCGCCAAATGTAACGTGGTGAAGCAGTCGATGGTTCGTCGGCTACTCCGCCACGTACATTGATTAGGATTTATCCTATCGAGGTTTCGGGGAACGGGGGTTTCGAGGAATAAAACCCGGATTACTATCTAACGTGCTTATTTATTTACAACCTTAACCTATCTTGATACAGGCTAGTTTTATCTACACTAGTTATCGACCACGCGGGTATATCGGCGCGGCGATCCGAAATGCTACAGTACGGAACCTACCACCCTTCTAGCGGTGCGGAGCTCTAACGTGTCGCGGGACTCTAATCAACGGACGACCGAGGGTGGGTGTCGCGCGCGCGAGGGGAGAGACGGTGGAGCTGGTTACGGGGCAACGGGTTGCCGCGTACTCCAACACCTCCAGCGTCTATCCTGTGGTTGCGTCTGCCCGAGTTCCCGCGAGCCGACACAGTGTCCACAGAACGACTGACTGCAGTCGGCGGCCGCGGGCGTTATATACCCGCCCGCGGGTGTCGGTCGGCGGGAGGGCAGCGCGGTGTCGTCGACGGATCACGCATTCGCGGCGTGGCTGGAATTTTCCATCATATCTCATCGGTGCGGGTACTTCATGCTTGCTGCGCTACAGACGGATCATGCATTCGCTGTGTGGCTGGAATTTTCCATCATATCTCGTCGGTGCGGGTACTTCGTGCTTGCTTCGCTACATATTTTAAAAAAAATATCTAAATTAGCCTGTATTGTCCCACGTCTGGGACTTCAGTCTTCAATCAAACTCCTACGACTGGGCACAGCCACCGGAAAATCAAAAAAAAGTGCGAGTCGGAGTATGAACTCACCCGTTATCGACACCAAGATTTTGTATAGTGTATAGTTCCACGTGGACAAAGCCGTGGAACGAACACTAGTAAATTAATAAACCTGTAAAATGTAAGTTTTTCACAAAAGTAAATTTGTCTTTGCGTGGAAGTATGACGTCAAAGGTCTATTAGAGTTATGGGCATGCCCATCATGCCCACACTGGTGGATCCGCGTTTGTTCTGTGACTCTTCGGGTGCATCAGCCTGCCACGCTTTGATGATTCTGGGGAATCTGGGGAAAAAGAAGCAGCTTTTGCACATAAATAAGTCATCTGGCCTCCGGAACTAAATTCTGAAAATTATTTCTGTATTATATTTATAGGCTATAAATTATATTATTACGAGGACGAAGTCAAGAGCGAGACGAAACGCTCGTCTGAAATAAGCTTATAGTTTTTTTTCTGGAAGCTCGTATCTATAGAAGAGATCTCTACCAGTGACACATGGCAGTGGGAGAGGTTGTAAAGAAAGAGGAATAGGTACAGCAAAGACTAGGTGATGGTGCATATTCTTCGAAGTGGTGCCCTTTTTATACAAAACTACCTAACTTTTATCGAACAGTTTTATTCCTTGTACTTGGGTACTTATAGGTTAGACTGCTTATTGACTGTTGGTTTGATATTCAAAACTTATTCAATAAATATTTAATAATAATTTATCGAGTACCCTTATAGCAACTTTATTGCAAGTACCATAAATCATCCTTATACGTTTATAACGGCAACAAAACTTCTTCCGGCCTGTCCTACAAGGAACTTTTCATTTGGCGCACCAATAATTCAAGATATTATGTCAAAGTTTTTTATAGCTTATCCCATACCGATATGACTTTATGGTTATTTCCTATGAGATGAGTTATTACCTTATTTTGACCAAAATCTGCACAATATGTCACATCCCTATGCCCAAAATAATGCTGTTTTTTTTATTGTAAGAATTTATAAACATGATGCAATAGAGAAAATTATATCCATACTAATATTATAAATGCGAAATTGTGTCTGTCTGTCTATCTATCTGTCTGTCTGTATGTCTGTCTGTCTGTCCTTTTCACGGCCCAACAGTTTAACCGATTCTTACGAAATTTGGTACAGGGTTAGCTTATATCCCGGGGACGCATATAGGCTACTTTTTATTCCGGAAAATCAAAGAGTTCCCACGGGATCTTAAAAAACCGAAATCCACGCGGGCCAAGCCGCGGGCATCCTCTAGTAGAGCTATAAACAGAAGCTCACATCTATACTAATATTACAATACATGTACATACTAATATCACAAGATTTGTTTATTTTGTTTATAATTGATAAACTTTAGAACTACTGAACCAATTTCAATAATTCTTTAACCATTAGAAAGCTGCTTTATTCAGAAGTAGCAAAGGCTATAAATAACATAATTTACCGTGGATGAAGTCACGGGCAGAAGCTATACGTCGATTACTTATTTACGTCGATGCCTCTCATGGATTTATCTTTTCATAATGCAATTTTAACTTCGTAACCGTTTGAGCACCTTCAGGCCGAGCAACCTTCAGTCAAGGCAAACTGAGATTATTATAGTTTAGTGGCATGGTTCAAACTGAGACTCTTTTGAGTGCAGCAAAAAAAAAACAAAAACCAGTAATATGGCTTGGCGCGGTAGGCCTGTTGCTTGTTGAGACAGTGTCTTCACTTGTGCTGCCGATAATTTATGATTGAGGAGATAACTTGACTGGTGGATACGTAGCTTTAGCCGGCCGTTAACTCTAATCAGTATTTTGCTCGAAAGCAGGAATGGTAATATAAATATGTTGTTAAAACTGTCACAGCGTAAAACCAACTCGCTTAGCATTTAAAATCTGAATTTGTCTGTGTTGTTCAAGCAGTGAGGGTATTTAATAAACACCCCAATATCGCTTATGTAGGGTCGTCACATGCCACGTCAGCCTTGCGGTGGACGGCGCGACGCTCGCTACATCGCTCCACCACACAATCACAGTCCGTGTCCAAAACACAAGCGAAATGCGCTTGTAAAAATATCTCATTTATTCTTCTTCTTGAGCTTGTCTTATATTATATATGGTTTACTCTGGTATCTTCTCCCTATCATCGCGGTTTCAACCCATGTATCACCAGATTATACGTGTACAGGAAACGAGATATATGTGTTGTGGTATGGACGAATGTGCCTAATAGATTCCGTCAAATCTTTACAATCTAAATTGAATGCCAATGTTAAAAAGCTCATCCGCTTCTGCTCACAACTCAAACTGAATACTCACTCTAAATTCAAGGACGAAAGCACACAGATATAAGTATTGAGGTATGGACGAATGACGTGATTTGTAGATCCTTTCAAATCTTAACAAGCTAAAGTGTATTAAAAAGTTCATCCGCTTCCGCTTGCATCTCGAACCGTGGTCACTCTAAATGCGAGGGCGTGAGCACACAGACCAATGTATCACCAGATTATATGTGTGCAGGGACCGAGATATATGTGTTGTGGTATGGACGAATGTGCCTATATAGCTTCATGGATTGAGCCGATGGCGTTTGTTACTAGTTCCATTGATCTAACCTCAACGCTACGCTGGCTTGGGTTTCATTTGACCGATTTCAGTTCGGGCTTAACTGACGGATATTACTTCCGGACTTTATTTTGTTTGTATTCTGACTAGCAAACGGCTGCAGTTTTATCCGCGCGCCGTTTCAGTTTGTCGCATCAACGCCAATATATTGGGCAAAAATGTTAAAATAGAAGACGTTAACGCGTCTGTGTCATTTAAAAAACAGTATTTAATTAAACCGAAAATCTCAACTCGGAGTTCTTGCTTGCAGAATGAGAAATTGCCATAGAATTTTAATTAATAATAGAAATGATATTAACACATTTTTATCTGCTGTATTTAATACTGGGATAGTGCACCGTATTGCTGATGTTGAGCAATTTACACAGACACTAATTCGAAGGAATATCTTTAGCATGACATGGTATTTTTTAAAACAACGTGCCCACCAACGTCTGCACGGTGAAAACTTTCCACTACTTTCACTTATATTACGTCTATTTTATTTTCAAAAAAAAAATAGAGATCCCTTCGAAAATTGTAATAAGCTACCCGTGCAAATGCCGGGGCGGGTCGCTATCAACGCAGGTTTGGAATTTCTAAAAAAAATTGTATCGCGGTTTCTTTGACAAACTTACAATATGCAATAGTTTCTAGACCCAACGGTTTAAGCTATGTCAGTCAGTCAGTTTCTTCGATAATGTTATATTATATAGTCAACATAATATTAATTAGTTGAAGATAAACTATTAATGATTAGTAAGTAATTAACTGCAATAATTGAGTTTAATCAAGATCTCTGTGAATTAATCCTCAATATAATTTAAGAGGGATTCATGGTTATCTAGTGGATATTATAATACTGCCTCAAGACTTCTGATTCTTATTACTAAAACACTAGGTGTGGTGTATTAAAAAATTGGATCAACTGTTTTTGTACTAAATATTTCAAAGTATTATATTTTCTGGACCAAACTAAGCTTAAATAGTAAGATTTCTATCTTAGTGATACACAATATCCCTAATATTCTAAGCAACTACAGATTTATCTAGTTCAATTCTAATTTCTGGATAGATAAGCCAAATTCAACTTTTTATTTCGTGTATCAGTAACTTCTATAGTGACACCCTCGTCTATTCAATACAAATTTTAGAGAGTAGTATTCGATAATCCATCATCCATCCTTCAATCCCATGAGATAGGTTTCAGAAAAAAAGAGGAAAAGTCAACCTAATGAATATTTCAAATAAAGCCTGAAAAAGCCATCCATTAAAATGTAAATCAAAATTTTGTTCACATTTGAAAAATCCAATTCGTTTTACAATCTAGCTGACTCGATAATTGCTCGTGATAATTGGTTTTCCACTCATAAAAATGTAAAGGGCGATGCGGACGCCCTTTGGCGTTTTCAGGGGTGTCGCTTATTTATATGCAAATGTTCTGTAGGTAGGAATGCCGAGCACGACTTGGGTGCACCTGTCCAATTATATGGACAACATTTTTCCCTAGTGCACTTTCATGGAATTTTAGGATGGAATTTTCATATTCAAAAAGTTAAAGGTCTTTTGCTAGCATGCTATGCTTTAAAGAGCGTGTTACTGTATTGCGTAAGCCAAATGTTTGGTCGGTGTAAAATAGTTTTGAGAATGTTCGGCTGAGGCAATGTCTATCCGATTTTCGAACTACTCAGACTTCAGAGTTCAGACTCATGTCAGATGTAGGAGGAATCTACTTGCATGCCAAAGTCAAGCGCAGTGTGGACAACCTTAAAAAGGTGGCGGGAAGTGGATGGATGAGGAAGACAGTGGACCGTGTGTCGAGGCGCTCTTTAGGCTAATGGATGGAAACGAATAACTGATCAAATACCACAGGATTTTAAGAACTTTACACAACAAGAATTGAATAAAACTCAACGTTAGTGTTTTGTATTTGCAGGTATAAAACAGAAATAAATGTCGTTCTTGAAAGATTCGTATACTACTACTATTGAAATATACCAAAAGCTCTACACCTTCAATGTATAGTACGAAATTAATATGAAATTTACTGCGATTATTAAAGGTCTGATAACTCGATCAAGATGATGTGGAGTCGATTCGAGACAAACTCTAGGTACCTATAGAAGTCAGCCGCAGAAACAGTTTTGTTTATTTAAGATTTTGTATTTACAATCAAAAAGCTTATTTACTAACTGCGCAAGGACTTACCTGCCTGCACTTACCTGGTTTATTTTTCTCTTTTGTGCCCTTTAAAATAATTTAAAAATCTTTTAAACAAAGCATAAAATGCTACGAAATGAAGCCGGTAGTTAAAAAACATTACAAACATATTTTAAACACGTGTCTCCGCATTTTGCTTTCAAAGTTAATATTTATACAAACGGCTGCTCGCTTGCGCACTCGCTAAATAACGTACGTGGAGGTGCAACTCTGAAACGTTGCGAAATTTAGCTCAATTTCTATGCAGAAAATTCCATGAAAATGCACACAAGGGTAAAATGTTGTTATTATAATTGGACATGTTCAGCCAAGTCGTGCGTGGCGAATTAACATATAAATAAGCGACACCTTTAAAAACTTCCAAGGACGTAATAAACTGTTTTGTTTGTAAGACTTATGTTTTTATTTTTAATTCAATGTCTTGAACTTATTAAGTTTTCATGTTAAAAACGTGACATTTTATTTTAGTTCGACGTCGATCTGTTATTAGACGAAGAGATTATAAGTACTAAATCACACTAGTCGGTAACTGGATGGATGACTGATTTTGGATGTCTAGATTTGACCATCTCGTTTCCTCCGAACCTCGTGGAGCACGCTAAGCCTTCGGTTCGGGTTATTATCTCTAACATCTGTTGTAAAATATATTATGTTTGTATATAAAAATCCCAGAGTCAAACTTTCGTTTTCTTAATCGAGGTGTATGCGGAAGGATTTGGGAATCGCAAGAAAACTCGTACCATTGTTAGATAATGTACTTACCTAAATTAGTTAAGGAAAGGACAAGGATAATGGAAAGGGTCACAACCTTCAGCAATGAGGAATACGAGGCATAAGAGATATTCAAATCTTTGTAATACGTATACTGTATATATCTATACCCGCTTAACCATTGTACACAATAGGTAAAGGGTCCTGCACATAATCTTATCTTATACATTTAACACCATTACACATGGAATGCTTCTAGTCCCATTTTCACAAGCGCAATATTAGTATTCATAGGAGTCAGTCGATTGAGAAAAGAATTTTCACGCGCCGGTTCTTGACGGGACGGACGCTGAGTGGTCCCATTTCCTCGGGCCCTTTATTTACCTACCTCATAAAGGAGATCGCACATCGCTTCAAGAACGGCAAAAACGTAGAAGGTGCAAGAGCCGAAGAGTTTTTGCCCGACTGGCTGTGAAGCCCAAAATGGGTCATGTGTTTGACCTGTATGTATGCATGTCCGTTACTAATCAACGCCTTAACCGATTTTGATAAATAATACATCATTAGATTCGACTTGATCGCGCGAGTGTCACTGAAATCGAGTAAGCGGATGGGCCCTGAAAAGCTAGCAGACAGACAGGCACACTTTTACATTTATAATAGTATGGATTATGATTATTACAACATACTTAATTGATGTTTCTTTTAATCAATAAAACCGCATAGAAATCACTTGACGACAACCACATGTTAGTTACCAAATGATATAGTGACGAATGGAAAAAAATATTGGAACTCAAATCGCACAACTGAAAATGTAAAATCGTGAAAGCTGAGAAAACAAAAAAGTTGCGAGCGCAAATTCAACCCATACGAAAGTGGCAATACTAAGCGAACATCGGTTTACCCACTTGACGTTGAAACTAAAGCAAGAATGTTCCAAAAGCAAATTTCATTGTTGAATTCTGCGGAAACGTGAGTAGAACTCGCAAAGACAAATTTCCATTGACTAGATTAAAGTTGTCAGTCTAACAGTCTACACAATGCGAGCTGCTATGTGCCGCAACCTGCAAATATTATCCAATGTCTTGGAATATTTGATTTGGTGATAACACTAGTAGCATTGTCACAAAATTAGCTACCAATTCCGTACAACATTCCGTTCTATTCTGCTATAATTTAATTGTTGTACTGCTAAATTAATTATTTGCTGCG
The DNA here is from genome assembly GCF_905333055.1 of Maniola jurtina. NCBI lineage: Eukaryota > Metazoa > Arthropoda > Insecta > Lepidoptera > Nymphalidae > Maniola > Maniola jurtina. The sequence continues at coordinate 6,353,347 of NC_060044.1, forward strand.
CTATGATCATACAAAATTGATGATTCAAAGATTCTGGAGAAAGAATAAACCAACAAACAAACACTTTTGTATTTATAAATAAGTACTTAGTAAAGTGAATACCAAAGAAAAATGTAGATAATATGCTATAAAAATGTTTTTTTGCTTGGATCCAACTGCCTGAGCTTTCAATTATAGATTAAGAGGATAGCTATCGTTTGTATAATTAATGTTAGTAATTAAATGTTGTGAACAATAAAGAAAGAAAAATACACAGTTGTAGTGTAGGTATTCTTCCGTATTGTAACTTTTCATGATTCGAAAAGAGCAACTGCTGAGTTTCTTGCCGGTTGTTCGCAGTAGAATCTTCTAACCCGGAAGCATTCTAGAAGCATTCTAACCCGGTGGTAGAGTTTCAGACGTAGCACAAAATACAGTAGTATTGTCCTACTAGAAGTAAATTAATTTTGTTTTGAATATTTTGCGTAGCTGTCGCCTTGATAAATTCGCTACGAGACAATTTTCGCCAAGCGGTGCTTGTCGGAGTTTCGTTGCACTAAAAGGAGTCGTTCTAACCGTGCGTTAAGAGGGCTCTCTCCGTCACTCGCTCCATACAAACGTAGTTCGTCTCTCATTGGAATACTAACCAATCATACTCAATGGAATTTTGTAGAAACGTTCCGGGAACTAGTATCTATGCCTGTAGTTTTCCTGATTTCCGTTAAAATATTCGGTTTCAAAGTTACGCTGTCTTAAAAATTCACATACAAATTTTTGTTTCCTGTAATATTAAAACTACATATTTTTAGAAAAATCTAAAACACCACAGGCACAGATATACTACTAACTTAGAACTAAAAATCTTGGTGTGATATTTGACGGCCATTTATCGTGGGCAAGTCACATTAACGAAGTGAGTAAGCGCATGCACTACTCCCTTCACTCCTTGAAACGTTTGCAGAATTTCCTTCCTCTTAAAACTAAAATCTTGCTCGCACAATCTCTTCTGCTTCCTCTCCTAGATTACGCCGATGTCTGCTATTTAGATGCAACCGAGGAGCTGCTTGATAAACTAGATCGCCTTCAGAATTTGTGCATCCGTTTTATTTTCGGATTGCGCAAATTCGACCATGTTTCTCAATTTCGAAATAAGTTAAAGTGGCTCCCCCCTATTCGACTTCGCCGGAATACTCATATTCTCACGCTACTCTTTAAGATTTTAAATTCATCCTCCCCCTCTTACTTGCGTGAGTGCTTCAACGAAGCCGCTCCTCGGGTGATGCCAGTGCGTTCATGTGTCAAGTTAAAGTCACTTGCAGTGCCCCCTTACAACACTATATTTTATGCTAAATCTTTTACGGTACTCGCAACTCGCCTTTGGAACTCACTACCTGACAGTATTTTTAAAAATAACCCTTCCATCAGCACCTTCAAACTTCGTCTGAAACAGCACTATCTTTCCTCTCTGTCATAACATATTGTTTACATATATTTATCGGTATATATTAAGTATAAGATATATTTATGACTGTAAGTATATATTTATGTATTAAGGTATGTATATTCTTGTAAGTCTATTTTAATATATAAATATTTGTAAGTATATATTATAACATAATATCTACTAAGTATATTTTTTTTTCATGATTACTGTCTATCTTTGCTGTACCTATTCTACTCCATTTACAACCTCTCGCACTGCCAAGGGTCACTGGTAGAGATCTCTTATAGAGATAAGTGCTTCCCTGTCCACTTTTTCTTTCCTTTTATTTATATTGTTACAACTTTCTGGTACAAATAAAATAAATAAATAAATAAGATATTAGTTTCTAGAATATGTCTGCAAAATTTAATGGACTTTGGTTGCTTAATATTCAAATGAAATTGGGGCTACGATTGTATGGAGTAAGTGACGGAGAGAGCCCTGTTAAATGGAGATGGAACACATCAAGGAGACGTATTCAGCTGAGCAGCGTCAGTTTGCTTGAAATCGAGGTTGCTCGGCCTGAGGCTGCGCAAATACATAAATACGAAGCTTTGCAAATTCAAATAACGCATACAGTGCACCTGGGTGCTTTCTACTAGAAACACTGCAGCAACTGCATTACGTCGTGATGAAATAAAGGCAAAGTTATATTGAGACAGCGTTACGCCGACACACTGGGTTCAGAGAGTTGTCATATTGTTAACTAGAGGCATTAATGTCCCACAAAATGGCTAGTGTAAACAGCTAACTAGTGTACCTACAAGGGAAAACATCGTGATTTTGTCAATCATTAAACTGCTAGATCTGATTTACACTGTCTCTCAATAATATCTAATAAATAATTTGAGTTTTTTTCCAATTTTTTCTATTGTGGTAGTTACTATTTCGTGAATAGTATTACTATGAAATTTTAAATTATGACATTGGTATTATTGTATGTATTTTGGCTTGTAATTATGTTTGACTTTTCTCATACAAGATACTGTTATAAAATTAAAAGAATTAATAATCGTTTCTGTATACCTACAAGATATTGTCCGCGACTTCGTCTACATGGATTTAGGTTTACTAAAATCCCTTTGATTTTCCGAGAAAAAAGTATGCTCCAGGATGCCAAGCTATCTCTGTACTAACTTTCATACTTAAATCGGTTAAATATTTCGTATATTAATCGGTCTCGGCTTCCATGATGATTAATTATAAAAGCCTTATAAGGTTTGGTCCTCTAGTGACACGTAGTGACCTCTCTGTCTATGTCGGTAGTAGGAAATGCCTTGAGCACACTGGAATTTAACCCAAGTTGAGGATGCAGATTTATGTTGCCAAAGGTTTACTTGCAGTAAAATATGGTTTCATGGAATCTCTCATAGATAAATAGGTATGTGCTCGATTTTAAATTTTAAAACCAACAGAAAGAAGCAATACCATAAAATAATAATGACAGAGGTGCTATGAAACTAGGGCTGAATTTGTTAGTTTTGTGGAGTTTGGGAATAAATTTTGATTTTTTAGGGCTCCGTACCTCAAAAGGAAAAACGGAACCCTTATAGGATCACTTTGATTCATATTAGATACCTATAGCTAAAGAATTATACCTACTGTAATATATTATATATCGTAAGAGTTAATGTTTCATTTTTCAAAAGAAATTTATTACAGAATTGCTCGGTAAGCTTTTTCTTACAACTGATGTAGAATTAAATACAATGCTTAGGGACGATATACATCAGACCGCCCATTATCGGGCCGTGGGTGGCCCAGAAACTGATTTGCTATGAAAGAAAAATCTTGCCACTTCTAACACCGAACAATCAATCAATCAATCAAACAATCAAACTTTAACTAGTCTATATCTAGTAAACTGTAGTTCTTTATCTTAGAGTTTCCTCAAAATTCAGTTTAATTCTTCTTGAGGCTAGTTGGCTGAGGTTATACAAATGTTTTATTTTTAATATGATCTATGATCTTCAATTATTACACGACACACTAACTCTTGTCCTTCAACTTAACTCTTTCTCACTGCTTTTTGGTGGATTTAGTATTGGCAAAGCATTGAAAAAGCTGCGAAGCAATGGACAGGGCACATTAATTTGGAAAAGCGCTAGCCATTGGGGTCCCAAAATTCTGGAATGAAGAAGTTAGAAGGCTCCCCACAGTGAGGGTAGACGATATCAAACGAGTCGCAGGGAGCCATTGGATTCAAGCGACGCAAGACCGTGGCGTGTGGAAGACCCTACAAGATATTTATCGGTTGACGATGATAATGATGGATATTTTTCATTCATTATAATGTAAGCCGAACTCTGCACGGTCGAACATAGATCGTCCCTTACTCAGCAGTTATAGCAGTAAGTACTCAGGGAACTGGAAATTAATAATTTCTTGGAGCTGTTGTTGTTTGTGCACTTATTATTATCGATGACTTGTTTTAAAACTATACGTAAACTGAAGCGAAGAGCAATATTTACATTGCAGGAGTTTCAAAGGTTTTTCCAAGTTGCTTTTAGCTTAGGTAGAACTAAGTACTATTTTATGATAGGTCATGGATCCATTGTTCTTCTTTTTTGTTCTTTAGTAATTTTATTTATCACTAGCTGATGTCCGCAGCTTCGCCCGCGTGGATTGGTCAGATCCCCTGCAGCATCAGGATTGAGGAGTTTGACTCCAAATTTTTTATGAAACAATGTCGCAAAGTTCCTCTATTGATTAAAAAAGAAATGACGCAAATCGGTTCAGAAATCTCGGAGATTTCGGTGTACATAGGTAGAAAAACACAACTTCCTTTTTGAAAGTCGGTTAAAAAAGTAGCCTATGTTACACCCTGGTCAATCCTCTACTTGTCTGTGAAAATCCCGTCAAAATCGGTTCAGCCGTTCCAAAGATTAGCCTTTTCAAACAGACAGACAGACAGACAGACAGACAGACAGACAGACAGACAGACAGACAGACAGACAGACAGACAGACAGACAGACAGACAGACAGACAGACAGACAGACAGACAGACAGACAGACAGACAGACAGACAGACAGACAGACAGACAGACAGACAGACAGACAGACAGACAGACAGACAGACAGACAGACAGACAGACAGACAGACAGACAGACAGACAGACAGACAGACAGACAGACAGACAGACAGACAGACAGACAGACAGACAGACAGACAGACAGACAGACAGACAGACAGACAGACAGACAGACAGACAGACAGACAGACAGACAGACAGACAGACAGACAGACAGACAGACAGACAGACAGACAGACAGACAGTCAGACAGACAGACAGACAGACAGACAGACAGACAGACAGACAGACAGACAGACAGACAGACAGACAGACAGACAGACAGACAGACAGACAGACAGACAGACAGACAGACAGACAGACAGACAGACAGACAGACAGACAGACAGACAGACAGACAGACAGACAGACAGACAGACAGACAGACAAAAATTTTAAAAACGTGTGATTCAGTTATAGTATCGTTCAAATAACCATAATATGACCTTAATTTGCGGTAGTTATTTCGAAATTACAGACAGACACTCCAATTTTATTTATTAGTATAGATTCTCATGTCTCATGAAATATGAGAGTCTGTTGTGGTTGTACTATCTACCTATTTCTTGAGTATACTTACTTTCTTACTTACTTTGAGAAACACAATTTTTAAAACCTACCAACAAGAAATAGAACATAGTCGCAAGCAATGCTGTAACGTTAAGTATGCGTTAAGTTGCATGTATTCGAATATATGTATGCCATGAAATATTTATTACTATTTATTCTTCAATGCACATTAATAAAAGCCATTAACCGTGCATGAAGATTTATTAATTGCAATGCCATACGTGCTTAATGTTTCAGTTCATTAAAAGTCACTTCACTGTAGACCGTAGTTGCCTTGGCTTACACATTTGCCACGGTCGATGGGGCAGACGTGTTCTGGAGTGAAGACCGCGTACCGGTAAGCGCAGTGTGGGACGACCTCCAGCCCGCTGGACTGATGACCTGAAGAAGGTGTCGGGGAGCGGGTGGATGAGGAAGGCGGACGACCGTGGTTGGTGGCGCGCTCTTGGAAAGGCCTATTATCAGCAGTGGACGCATACAGACTGATGGAATGTAATGGAAAAAAACACATTTGCTGTAGACAACCTACTATCGTTAAGGCCAAATCAATAACTGAAAAAACAGACGTTATTCAATGGTGAACCCAAACACGAACGTTCATCGTTGATTGCAGTCACGTTGCAATAACGAAGCAATTGAGTGACAGACCCTACACTGCAAGACCTATAATAATGTTACGAGCTCCCCTCTATGCAAAGTAAATTAATCTAGACTCAAGGCAACACGAAATAAAGGCCATATTTCAAGTTACGTTGGGCCATCGAAATTTATTGCATTGTACACATTCGAACGGGGAGCGATGGTAAATATTTAGATATAGATTTTATTGTGCTTAAAATATAAAGGTAATTTTACGGGGAAAATATTACCAGAGCTGTTATGCTTCGTAGTCGCAATGATGCGATATTGGTTCTTGAATCTTTGTTTCTTTTGCCTTTGTTGACTTATAATATATTTAGTGATAGATGATGCCCGCGAAATAATACAAATAATAAATAAATAAAATTATTTCTTATTCAATTAAACTTTTACAAGCACTTTTGAATCGTCAAATGCATCTACCACTGGTTCGGAATGCCTTTCCTACCGAGAAGAACAAGCAAGAAACTCAGCGGTTGCTCTTTATAGTCCACGTGGATTTATGCTTTTTTTAAATATCGTGAGAACTCTGATTTTCGGGGATAAAAAGAAGCCTCTATCAGTCTCCGGGATGCGGCTATCTCTGTATCAAAACTCAATATTGGATAAATGGACAGATATACACATTTGCATTTATTATATTAGTGTGGATATTAAAAAGTTATTTTGATAGCATCGATGTAATTTAAATATTCTGTAGCACTCGCTTTTGGGCAAGGATTTTTAAATAGGGATTCATGGAAAACCCAGGCTTTATGTAGAGTAAAAGCACAAAAAACACAAAAAATCAGTAAAATCAGTGGTACTTTTCACAAAAATACCTGGAACCCCGTACATAAAGAGGTTTTGAATATTTTCAAACGAATTGAACTTACAGTTCACCGAATTTAGTTTTACCCACCTTTTATTCGCAAAAATCACATGCCATTTTGATCAAATACGAAATACTTTTTTCGTTTGAATGACAACATAACTGGTTGATTTTGAATATTGCATTTTATGGAACTCTTAGCATCAATACATAGTGTATTGCTTTCATTTAACGAAAAATACATTACTAAAGAGCTTTGTTAAAAAGTTGGTTTGGACCTATTATTTGGTTATGTATAAAATTTAGTGATGATTTTTTTAATAAGTGAGTCTATTTATTCAATTTGTGATCAGAAAAGTGTGAAAAACAGTATTACGAGTATAAAGAACTTCTAATCCTATTTGAAGTATTTCCAGAAGTGAAATTTCTCTAAAAAGTTTTGGGTATTTTCTTTGATACAAAATAAGGTATAATTAAGCTGTAGCCGAGCTTGAGACTGTTTTGTTTGAAAACAAAAATCTCAGCTATTTCAATTGAAAATACACCTGACTTGTTAAAGAAAAAGACCACGAATCCTTACAAGAAAAATAGTAGGTATTATAAGTAATTATTTTTAATATTTTCATACAAACAAAAATATTGAGTTTGGTTGGTTAATAAAGAGGAATCAAATTCTGTTTGTATATAGAACGCTCCGAATACACTTACGCAGTAGAACAGCTGTAAATGTATCTAATTACAGTAAATATGGATAAGTTACACTTTAAAATCTTCTTCTTCCTATAAAAGTCCCGATTTCCTGCTGTTTCTTCTACTTATGGTCAATCCACCATCTCCCATAGCCACACTAACCTCTCATTTATATGGACCGAATCGCGGGAGGCAACCCTACATCTATTGGCTATAGATGTATGGACGAACTTGAGGTTTAAAACAAGGCAAGTAAGGCCCATTTTACTTTATCATTGAAGTGTTTTAACGTTTGAATCCTATAAACGTTGATAAGATAATATAAAATCTCATACTGAGCGTACTGTTTAAAGCACCTATTTAAATAAAGAGCCTTTCTAGTTAGTCAGTAGACAGACAAGTTGAAGCAAAAAGTAGTAAATTAAAGAAAAACACGAGACGGGATCTCTAAGGCATAATTATTCTTTAATTAAAGGCAGCCTGCCCCAGATTACTGCAACTTGTTCCTAATTGTGGACTTAAGTTCTAAGCAACTCTTATAGTGTTTTTCTTACAAATTTAGACGTCGATTTAAAAACAAACGATGTTTTGCTTTTACTAGACTCTTTTTAGGTGACATTAGCAGATGCCCGTGACTTCGTCCGCGTGGATTTAGATTTTTAAATGCCCTGGGAACTCGTTGATTTTGTTTAATTAAGTATTATATTAATGCAAAAAGGTCAGTCCGTTGATCCATTGCAGCATGAATGAAGAATAAACCAACAATCCAACAAAAAAACACATTTTCGCATTTATAATGGCTAGTGATATAATTTTCTTCCCTCCGCATTACATACCCATACCAGGCTAGCTTACCAAAGGCATTACTTTCAAACTTCCCCTTATAATATATTCATTGTCTATGGATTACTAATAGTAAAAAGGTTCGTTTCAGTTCAGTCCGTGTATGAACTAAGTTGATTGAAATAATATGAACCGAGCATTAGGATCAGCGATTACTTTTAGCGGGGTCCACACTAAACATGGCAGTGTCGCTAGCATTTGCACTGTCTGGTAGTACGGCTGGCAATTATTGTCATCATCTCAATCCATAGCCTGTCTACTAGTGACCTCTAGTCTACTCTCAAAACGAGAAAGGTTCAAGAAATAGACCACCACCCTAGTATTTATTGACAGACGTACTTAACATATTTTTGGGAACATTATGAAGATCTCCTCACGATGTTTTCCTTCACCAGCATTATGTACCCACATACGCTTGCTTTAAGCAAGAGTATGTGGATACATACCTAATGCTTTACCGCACTCTCTCGAACGAGAGATGCGCATAATATTATTGGTCAAGCATCAAGATGCATGCAAAACAAGCTTAATCTCGACCCAGCTCTTAACGATTACCTATTAGAACAAAAACGTTAAACAAAAGGAGCTTTTAATTTATTACGTTTAATTAAATCTAACATTTAGGTAATTTGAGAGCTATTCGAACTTCAAACAGCAAAGTTTATTACAAACAAAGACACTGAAAACTACGCCTACGCCCAAGGCTTACGTAAATACGGCCGATTTTGCAAGCGAAAATATAAACGAATCACATTAATTAACCCTGTATCTGGTCTCTGATTAAGAGTGCAGTAGCGGAACGGAGTGTGGGGTCAACTTTAATTGGCCTGCTGTTGTATTTAAGAGAGCTCACACACTAGTTTATCTTAAACACAGAGACTTACCTACCGCACGGATAAAATAGCAGATTCCACAAGTTTGAATTCCTACGAATTAGACTTCGTCCGCGTGAGTTTTAAAAATCCCATGCGAACTCTCTGATTTTTCCAGGATAAGAAATAGTATCGGTAATATGTCAATTTCTAAGATGCAAGCTGTTTCTGTACCTTTTATCAAAATCGTTTAAATGGATTAGTCTAAAAAAAATGTGGGAACTTTGATTTTCTTGAACAATACGTTTTTAAAGCAAGCCATTTTATGTCAAATCTCGTCAAAATTACTTAAATAATGAGGTTTGAAAAAGTAACAGACAGATAGACGGACACAATTTTATTATGAATTAGGTATGGATGTTATAATGAGTCGGATGAAAAATGTAAAAATACCTATACAATTTTGTAAACTTTTTTAATGAAACATTTTACAGAAGTCCATTAATTAAATTCGTTATAACAAGAAGTCGATTAAAAAGATTTTTGCTATTATTTACGATTTGTATCGATATTATAATGTACGATTTTCTTTTATAGAAGAAAATTATAACGGTCTACAATGCTTTGGCAAGTATGATGGGTCTTTTAGATCTGTGATACGGCGCCGGAGGGTTAATGAATAGAGTCTATGTGGACACATGTTATTGTTGTTCAAATGCTCTTTTGTTTAGTAATTACATACTTTTAGTACTTCTAGCAGGGTGCTTATGCGGTTGCAGTTAATGTGTATGCAATGTACGATAGTATCACGTGAATGAACGTTCAATAGTATTTGTTTTTAACCCCCGACCCAAAAAGAGGGGTGTTATAAGTTTGACGTGTGTATCTGTGTATCTGTGTATCTGTGTATCTGTCTGTGGCATCGTAGCGCCTAAACGAATGAACCGATTTTAATTTAGTTTTTTTTGTTTGAAAGGTGGCTTGATCGAGAGTGTTCTTAGCTATAATCTAAAAAAATTGGTTCAGCCGTTTAAGAGTTATCAGCTCTTTTCTAGTTTTCTTGTAGAAAAGAAGGTTAGATAACCGTTAGGTTCATAATATTATGTCAATTGACAAATGTCAAGCTGTCAAGATGGACGTTGCCTAAATACATAATTATTTATTTGAAAATGATGTTTTGGAAAACTCAAATACTTTGGATCGTCGGGGGTGTTATAAATTTTTAATTTACACTTGTATGGGATATGATTAGAAAGTTTACCTACAAGGAACTAATACAAAATTTACGTACATAGAAATTTTATTACATTTTATCATTATATTCCGAATATATATCGGCCTATATCTACTTAATAATATAATTTATTTATAGAACAATGGCCCTTAAAGACGGTATTATACCACTAAGATATAATACTTTTTGTTTATTTAGTTGCAAGAGTAAGATGAAAATAATTGGCAACGATAGATATAATAGTGTAACGTGAATAATCAGGTGGTATTTTCATACCGATATACGATACTACCTAGTTAAATAAAGTAGCTGGGAAACTCGCTTCCACCGCGCGGTGTGAAATAATTACGGCACGAAATTCCACCCCGTCGTCTAAAATCCAAAAAGCGAACAATAAAAAGACAGTAATTTGTGGGGCAAATTAAATTTTAACTGAAACAGTCGAAACGAGCACCTACCGTTCTCGTTGGGTTGTGTATTTAACGCGGATGTGAATTTCGCCGCATCCGGCCAAAAATAAATGAACCTTCTTCCGCTTACTTAATTTACTGCCATGGTCGCGGGCTTACAGTCTGAATAAATTAAAATTAATATTTTGCACGTTTAATGCCGTTTTCCGCCTGCATGATTTGTTAACACTTTACCATTGCTTAGGAATATTACCGGCACGCTGCAACACCTTGGAACAAGCAGCGAGCTTATATTTTATGAACGTGAAACTGTAAATGTACGATGTGAGACGATTCGAGCAATTTCAGCGAAACACCTTTAAAGGCTATAAACTTAAAACTAAGTATTTCAACAATTACCTACTTATGATAAATAGCTCATAAAATAGTGAACTCATACTAATACAACATCGCGAGTAATTTTATATCCCAGTATATAAATTATTGGTATGGGATTGTTGCATTCTACACGCATTCAGTATTGCATTCACAGTGCATTTAGGCACTGGATCAGTCCGACATTAAAAACAAAAAGGTTTTTTGGATCCAGAAATTTAATTTTGTTCAGCCTGCTTATTAGAATAAAAAAAAATTACACATAAGTAAGCAATTTTTAATTTACCTTTTTAATACAGTTTTAAATCTTCCTCAACTATTTTCTTTTGGTGTATCCACAAGGAAAATTGAATTGTGTCTTACTTCTATCGTAACCCTCGTTATTCTACTTGCACAACCAAACCTAGTGAAAAAAATTGTTTTGGTTTTTTTTTCACTAGGTTATATGTAGTAAGGATAGGCCATAATATTTTTCACGAGATTCCGACTTCATAAACACTCAATTAGCGCGCCAACGATATAATATTTTCATCTGATTATTACTTGCTGTTCAGGCAAAATGAATAAATCATGAATTAACAATGAATGCATTTACAATAAGCCCATAATTTCAGATTCGTTAGCGAAATGCAATAACGGCTATTAATTCGTGTTGCCGAGCCGAGTGGTTTTTGCCCACGTGGCGTCACTCACACATTCACTCAAACCACGGATATTTAAAAGTTCTATTAGCAATAGATAGGACAAAGCAAACTTACAAGCTATAAGTGTAAAGAACTGTGGTACTGTATAAAAGCTCCTAATGAGTTAATGCATAATCGGTTTATGCTGTCCGAAACATTTGCACAACTTTGCAAGTCCATGTCTTATTTTCACTATTATAAAACATAATAACTATTTCGAATGAACTCTTTAGTTGTTACATATACAATGCGTATTCTGCGTCTTTATATGCGTCTTCATCCGCGTGGATATAGTTTCGCCATACAGTTCTTCAAGGAGAACTTTTTCTGAGAATATTGTGTGATTAATTTTCTCCCTGAGTTCCTTTTCTCATTTGAATAAACAATCCTTTACTTAAAAGACGTAAGCAGGTCATAGTAAATTAAAGTGACACACATTACATTTTAGCAACAGAAAATTACATAAAATACTGTAATTACATAGACAAAAGTTTGTTTTAGCTAACTGCACAAAATGCTTTAAAGCTGGACGGGATTGAGTTCGATTTTTTAATACATTAATTATATTTGAATGCTAGATATAGACAAAAATACAATTTTTAAATGTTGTTAGTAGCCGCTCTGCGATTTGAATCTCTTTGGCCGTACTGGACTGGTGGAATATGAAAAACCTTTACATATTTGCATGAATTAAACCATTCGTTCCACGAATGCTTTCATTTTTAAGGCATGAACGAGCAGATGAGCAGGCGGGCTGCCTGCTGGTAATTTACGACCATCACCCATGCATGCTGTTTTGCAGCTAGCGCACACTTCACACAGGCATAAAGAGATTACCAACCTCGGACAAATAACACTACTTTATACAGAAGATGCTGAAGTGATGATGCTGTTTGTCGCAGAACCGACGGTTGGTGGGGCAGAGGTGTTCTGAGCATGTACTTGAAAGCGTAATGACCTCCAACCAGCTGGGCTGATTATATGAAGGAAGCTGGAAGTGAGTGGGTGAGAATGGTGGAGGACCATGTGTGCTGACGTACACTCGAGAAAGCCTCCGTGAGGATAATTTACGACCATCATCCATGCATGTAGTTTTGCAGCTAACGCACATTTCAGACAGGCATAAAGAGATTGCCTACCTCGGTGATATGCCTTTTTACACGATTAGCACGTTCGAATACTAGACTGCAAATTAATTGCTAACGGGCAATATTCTTGTTAATAGTAATCTTGTCCCCAATAATAAAAAATATAAGTACATTTTTTTCTTTTCAAAGACAAAAAAGGTTTTGACAAAAGAATTAAAAAAGCTAAGGGTTAAAAATTTTGTTTAGTTTTAAAAACATATGGCCAGCTTTAATTTGTGTGTAAAAGGTCCGGCCCAAAATAGCGCTAAGTCCGGCTTTTGTATTTTGAGACCTGGCAACCCTACTCATGTCACGTGTAACTCGCGGCTACACAACAAGCACGACGTACTCTGCCCAAAAAAAAGTAATACGAGTAACTTACTCAATATAAACGCAGCTTTATATTAATACAAAGGCAAAAGTACAAGCTCAAATTGAGTTGGAAAATTGCCTTAAATTGAATAAAATTATAACAGCCGACAATTTTGGTCGCATTCACCAACCAATTACACAATCAACCAAAAACCAACCTGCAAATTCCGAACGAACATTAAAAGCAGTATTAAAATCAATGAACTATTACATAACAATGCTCCAATTAACGTTATCTGGCGTGCCGATAGGATATTGCTCGTAAATTAATGAGAGCCGTTGTAAGACAAATGTTCCGCTACCGGACGCCCGACGCAGACGGCGCTACAGTTTCTGGATGCGGCTTTAGTCAAATTTATTGTCGTATGTGTAGAAACGTTTCGTCACGTCATCGTAAATGTCGTCTCAACGGATGACGGCCTCTGCCTGACGGATGGAACTCGGGATCTAATCCTTTACTGCAGAGGGATCCCGCCATATTTCAGTCTCAAAAATTTCGGGATTAAATTTCACGAAACCCGGGATTTTCAGGATTGACAAAAATGTTAAAATGAGTCTTAAATACTGCATGCATTTTAAAAATTATTAAGATAGAATTAATAATCTATTGGGTTTGAAATTTTAATCGAGCTTATGGTTATTTAATTATTGACAATTCCTCCAACGTCTACCCATAAGTTCAAAGTTACTCAGCCTGCTATGAACTGAGCAATGTTGGGTATATCTCTAAGGGACAAACTCCGTAGAAGTACCTTTACCAGCATAGCTCAACAAATTAGCCAGTTCAAGTGATAGTGGATAGATCATGTCTGTTGCAGATGGCCGCTCTGATGGATGACCGCTCTGGCGGATGGATGGGCAGACGAGTTCTGGAAAAGAAATCGCGTACCAGTGAAACGACCTCTAAGCAGCTGCACTGACGACCTTAAGAAGGAAGCAAGAAATAAATGGTAGAGGAAGGCAGAGGATCGTGTGTGGTGACGCGCTCTCTGGAAGGCCTATGTCCAGCGGTGCACGCAAACAGGCTGATTGATCGATTGATTCATGCAGAAAAACTGGCCAAGGGTGAATCGGATTCGCACATGAATGGTTCCATACCATAGTACAAGATTTTTTTTTAATCTATTTTTTTTTAAATTAGTTGTTGTTGTAGATAGCGGCAATAGAAATTAACATTTTGCAAAAATTTGAACTCTACCTATTACAGTTCACAAGCTACAGCCCGCTGACAGACAGACGGACGGATGGACATACGGACAGCAGAGGCTTAGTAATAGGGACCTGTTGAAAAGAAAGAAAGGAAGAAAAAGCGTTTATTTTTGAAAGCTGTGTAACACATAACGAGTTACCCTTCGTTGGCACCCTACTGGTATGAACCCTAAAAACCAAATTAATTTTTTCCATTATACCCCGTACCTAACCTAATTTATCTCTTCCATCTAGGTTGAACTAACTGTGCAGACTATTCCTGAGATCCAATATTCGCTACACTTTCGTAATAAATCGCTGTAATTCATAAAGCTATTCCAGCGGAAATCAATTTCTGTACCGGACTGGGCAAGTTTTAATTAAGGCAAATATCTCGCACGGGATTACAGTGTGGACATTCCCTAATAGTGTTTAGTTGGGGATAATGAAAACCGAATTACGTCTTGTGGTAATATGGGATTGTCTACTTCCAGTACCTGATGCCCTATCATACTATCACACAACACACTAATATTATAAAGGCGAAAGTTTGTATATGTGTGTGTGTGTGTGTATGTTTGTTACTCATTCACGCAAAAACTACTAGATGGATTTGGCTGAAATTTGGAATGGAGATAGATAATATCCTGGATTAGAACATAAGCTACTTTTTATGCCGGAAAATCAAAGAGTTCCCACGGGATTTCGATAAACCTAAATCCACGCGGGCGAATTCGCGGGTTCGGCTAGTATTGGTATAAGAACGTTGATAGACGTCAAGCGTGTTGAAAAGATTAAAAAAAAATATAAAGCTCATCATTTTACCTCTATGTGTCAACTATGTAGCATGTCAAAAGAACAGTTCACCTTTAATTTTATTCATCTATGTGCAAGAAACTTGTTGCATCTTCATTCTTTTGGATTTGAAATAAGTAGGTAAGTACTATTTTGAATACTGAATTTTTGAGAACACCCGGGCTTTAATTGGTAGACCAACTTTAAACAAAAAAGAATAGCTATCTTCCAGGAAAACTCGACCAATCTTTGACTATCAATAGGCATCTTGGGCTAAATGCAAGTGGCTATTCCATAACAATATTTAGTCTGAGATAATGAAATTCTTGTAACAATTAGTCAGACAAATTACGAATTTAACTGCGGTCGTGAATTTTCAACAACGAAACGTAGGTAAAAATTAATAAAATAGACTTAAAAATTAAATTATTAAAACTTCGTTATAATTTAGGTGAAGTAAGTTTGATTAAAGTGGATTGAATTAATAGTTTTATTAAAAGTACTTAGTAGTTTTTTCATAGTTATAAAAGTTGTGTGTATACTAAACAAAATTTTAGGCATATGTATTACTTAACTATTAAGTAATTCCAATTCCATAATAGGCAGCTACACTAAGTCAGGCTTAAGAATAGCTACTCTCAAATAATAATATAATTAATTTGGGCCGTGCAAGTTTTAATGAAGGTAAATATCTCACATGGGAGTGCTGTGTGGACATTCCCTAATAATATTTAGTTAGGGATGATGTGGATTACCATAATCATGCAAATTTTAGTGATAAAGCAGTTCGTACATAATTATAATAAACATAGGTATAAAAATAGTAAGAAATAGTGCCATATCGAATCGACCAGAACTCGATCCAGAAATACGGCTCGTTCAAGTGTCGATGAGCTGAAATCGGCTTTGATAGAGGAGTGGAAAGTATCCCACAAGATTCCATCAAGATGATAAGTCTATAGGGAATCATTTTTGAGATATAATTAGTAGCTAGGAGCGGCATCACAACATATTATTATTATACCTATTCAAGACCAAAATATAAAGTTTTTTTTCTTAATTTTAGTTTTTTTTTTCCTTATCCCGAATTCCTTATTCCTTCTGTAACGCCACGCCGCCTCAGCCAATCGCAACGCGCCAACGCCAACCAGACTATCCGAGTCAAGCCAAGCTGGCCAATCACCGCCTGTTACAGCCGATAACCGCCAAGACGGCCAATCATAGCCTACTGCCGCCATGACAGCCAATCAACGCCAGCGCCATTGACAGCCGAACGCAACTCCGCCACCACTGCCGAATGCCTTCGGTGGGGATAACGCCATATAAAGCTATGCGAGCTCACTTTTAGGATTATTGTTCTATCGTACGCATTGTAAGCTGAAACTATGTCCATTTGTGTAAACAAGTGTAAATTATATAAATAGTAACAAAGTAACAATAGTAATAAAGCAATGAGTGATTTGTATTAGTGTGTTTAGTGAAGTGACAATAAATTTGGGCGATTATACTGATTTGCTCTTTTTATTTAAACCCACTGTTTCATCTCAGAAGTGGGATTAATAAAGAAAGTTATGATGCATAATCGCGCCAATTAACGAGTCGGCAAAGACATGCCATCTACTTTGTTCATCCGCAAGGATGAAACGAATCATCGTGTAAAAATCAAGCGACAATGAAGATCGTCCACTTCTGGGGCCCGGAAGGTCCTTAGAAGAGTTTTGAACCGGAGGTACATTCATCTGCAGCGTGCATGGTTTCTACGCCCGATGGCAACCTAGCCTCAACTTCTACGCGTAATAACTGAGGTATGATCCATCCATTATTCCATTTCTAATCCGGTTTTTAATGATATTGATGCATAGTGTAATGAGGTTGATCGTGTTTGTAACCTCTACTGATGAGATGACCGTGAAAGGTTAATATTGCTAACACCCTGTTTGAGGTTATGAAATTAGTATTAGAGCACGCGGGTTATGATAGGTGGTCATTATACGCTCGCGGATAGTGAATGGTTTGAGTGATAGCTGAAGATAAATATAACTATAATTTGTGGCATATCTGACCGTCAAATAAAGGTTTAGGTTTAAAGATGTTTAATTCTCATAAAAACAAAAAAGTCATTTACATAAGAACTTAATTCTAAGAAAATAAAGTTTACAATATTCGCCATTTAATTAAGTACTCATTCAGCGCATTTGTTGAAGTAATTCGCATTACTCATAGTGTGAGCAGCTAATTCAGTTTTAAATGGATTGAATGAGTGTACATTTTTTTTTATGTGTGCAGGTATTTTGATGTACAGTTTAGCTCCTTCATAGGTAAGGGTTTTTCTGCCATAAATTGTTCTAGTTTTGGGTAAGGCAAGGTAACTAGCTCGACGAGTTTTAGTTTTAATTTTTGTAAATGTGATATTTGTGTGTATTGTTTTATTTATAGTTTTCCTAACAAAAATACACGTGTTGTATATATATAACTGATGAAATAATGGCGGTGAATACTAATGCTAAAATTGCAACCGATTGATTTAGTCATTTTTTTATCGAATCAGGTAAAAAACCCGTTCAACCATCCACTTTTCACGTTGCATCTCGCCGAGATACCCGCAATTTGAATTCGCAGTTTAATTCTAGAAAACGTACTTAGTGGGTTAGTAGTAGTGCTTTCCAGTATGTGGAAATTATGACCAAGTGCTACCGGTACGAAAAAGTTAACAAGTAATTCAATAAGTTAAATAATAAAAAATAAAAACTCCCGACTGCAGTTTGCGCTGCATATTTTTCGGCTCTTTCATTAAATCGTATAAAATCCACCACATTGATTGTTTAAAGAATTTTATATATCCATTGACACACACGCCATCAAGACGAATGACGTATCATTTATCAAAATCGGTTAAAATTGTTGAGTGGTTATGAACTGACACAAATACATACTGATCAGGAATTAATTTAAAAAAAAAGATCTAGTATATCGGATGGTAACAATAGTTCTCAGACTACCCGCAAATTTCAACCAGAAGTTTTCAAGAAACAAGCTTTGACGCTATTAGTGTTTTTATTTGCACAAGGCTCAGTTATAGTATAAGGTTCTATAAACCTTTAAGGTTATTTTTTTCGCGTCGTCGGTGATATTCCCGCTGCAGTCATACAGACAACACGGGGTACGTGTGGGGTACCTGTAAATTATTTCTAAGGGTACAATAATATCATTTACGTCAGAATCGGTTGATGAACACTTTCAGTGTGCTCAAATCCGGTTTGCATATAGCATGGCGATCGCAATTTGAATGTAAAATCGAATTGTTTTATGATGTTCACTTTTGAGTTTCTTGTGAAATTGATTTTCATGTGGTTATATGATTGTTATGTAATATGAATATAGATCTTCATAATTGGGGCAGACGTACTTTATGAATCGACTGGGAGCTACTTGTAGTCAAACAATAATATTGTGTTTATCTTTCTTTTCTCGGAATTTTTGGTGAGTTCGTGAAGTGCAAACGTCATCGCCTACGATGGTCACCACTGATGCTTTGCTGTGTGCTGTGTGCCTGATGCCGAGCGCGTCACTGCGAGGCACCACATCGTGGCGCGCTAACGATGCAGGGTTGCAGCCAATGGGTATCTATAAGCCGCCGCATTGTTGCCTATTTGGGGTGACATAAGCGCTGTTAAGCGTTTATGCTGTATGGTATGACTGTTCTTTTATTTTTACTAAAAGTTAGTGTTTATGAAGTCTGTACGTGTTGTAACTTGTAGTTTAAATCACATTCTTTGAATGATTGAGAGCATAGTAAGTAGATCTTACTCACGGCTTTGGAACTGTCTCGTATAATATACAAGCCAGTGGCACAGCGTATAAAAGAGTAAATACAAATAGGTAGTGTAATGTAGGCAGAATTGGGCACTTGGAGGAAACGTAATAATAACTATTACCAGTTAGATATCCTTATGATTTTGATAATGCTTTTGTCATTTTAGAAAAAAAGTAGTGCTTGTAGGCAGCATGTATGTTACGTACTTTTGCCAACTTTCAATCGAGTCAATTTCATCATTCTACCTTAAGATTGTCGGTCCAATCATAATGTAAGTAGAAAGTTCAAGTGGCACTTTTAATTATAGCCATGATTTAGCTTTGTGCCGTTCATTGTTAGTCAGGTGGACCGGACGTACCGTAAGAATTTTCACTAAGCCGACTAGACTGACGTTTTACATAATATCTTGAGTTCAGTTGGTGTTAGTATGCCTGCCTGGTTATGTAGCTTACATAGTAGGGAATGGGAATGGAATAGAAAACTGTTATTTGACTGATGATCCTGTATTACCTAAATTCAATCGTGAACTGTTTTCGGAATTACATAGATGCCGAAGTGAAGACAGTAGCCAAGTCTTACTTTCTGCAGCCAAGTCTTACTTTCTGCAGCCAAGTCTTACTTTCTGCAGCCAAGTCTTACTTTCTGCAGCCAAGTCTTACTTTCTGCAGCCAGGTCTTACTTTCTGCAGCCAGGTCTTACTTTCTGCAGCCAAGTTTTACTTTCGGTAGCCAAGTTTTACTTTCGGTAGCCAAGTTTTACTTTCGGTAGCCAAGTTTTACTATCGGTAGCCAAGTTTTACTTTCGGTAGCCAAGTTTTACTTTCGGTAGCCAAGTTTTAGTTTCGGTAGCCAAGTTTTACCTTCGGTAGCCAAGTTTTACTTTCGGTAGCCAAGTTTTACTTTCGGTAGCCAAGTTTTACTTTCGGTAGCCAAGTTTTACTTTCGGTAGCCAAGTTTTACTTTCGGTAGCCAAGTTTTACTTTCGGTAGCCAAGTTTTACTTTCGGTAGCCAAGTTTTACTTTCAATAGCCAAGTTTTACTTTCGGTAGCCAATTTTTACTTTCGAAAGCCAAGTTTTACTTTCGATAGGAGTACTTTCATCTCGTTGCTCGTTGAGAGATCTCCCTGCAAGGATTTAAGTGAGATTCCTTTTCAAGTCAGAGTAATAGCATTCACAGCTTCACGAGAAGCTATTTACAAGCTATTTTCCTTTCTACAAGCCAGTCTGTTGACGGTTTTTCTTTCAAAAATGTCTCTAAAGTAAAACGTGGAAAAATAGTACAACTGAAAACGATAATAATTTATAAATTAAATAATGTTCTTTTGTTTCGTCTTGGTTTTAAAGTAGATAAGATTGCAGTTTAGATCACAGACCAATGGCATTGGATTAGAATTTTGTAGAGTTCATACTGACCACATTTTGTAAAACCATTTTGTAAGACAGCGAAAGGATATCACTCATCAGTAGTGTAGGTACAATTTGATTATTACAGATGCTTTTGCAAAATTTGTTATTAGCCGAAAACGATCAGTTTCGTAGAATATTATACATAATTTGCCTTAATTGGACATCCTAGTAAACTTATAAAGTGAGCATAAGAATGCTTTTACTAGTAGACATTTTAGAGTTTCCGAGTGTCGACTGATTAATAGTTAGGTATGTTTTGACCTCCATGATACTACCACGAGCCAAGTGCCTAGTCAAGCCAAGCCAAGCACTAACCAGACCATGTTAAACGCGTTGTGCCACAGGTCCTAGCGAAACTGCGAATAAAATGATTGGACAAACTGTTAACTGATATTATTTGGACTACTGACAATACTCTCAATGAATGTGATATCCATAATTTGGTATTTACCTAGGTCACGATGCCATGTTACTATTAATGTAAAATTAGCGAACTCGGGATGGTTATGCGTAACAAGGCAAATGCTCGGTAAAGAATAGCAAGCGATAGGATAAAGCTAACTAGATAATGTAACTGACAAAATTAATATTTCATTTAATTATAACAAAGGAATTTAGTTATTTAGTGGCAAGTTCCCACAAGCATTGCGATAGAAGTAAACACTGATAGCATTTACTCAGGTTCATTTTCGTAACCAAGCTGGTAGGCATTAAGAGAACTCGAAGTGTTAAGGGGTTTCGAGGCTACGAAGCTTGTACATGCCTGAGCAGACTCTTTAAAGCCATATCACAGCGCCTACGGCTCTTATATCCAACAGTGCTAACTGTTCCGATAAATAACTTGAAACCGAAGACCTTGTTGAGCTATTGTCTACCAGAAAGCTAACCAAGCATTTTCCCATTGCGGGAGCAATTCATTGTTTCAGGACGGCCGAATGTAACGCCACGCCGCCTCAGCCAATCGCAACGCGCCAACGCCAACCAGACTATCCGAGTCAAGCCAAGCTGGCCAATCACCGCCTGTTACAGCCGATAACCGCCAAGACGGCCAATCATAGCCTACTGCCGCCATGACAGCCAATCAACGCCAGCGCCATTGACAGCCGAACGCAACTCCGCCACCACTGCCGAATGCCTTCGGTGGGG
Organism: Maniola jurtina; assembly: GCF_905333055.1. Lineage (NCBI taxonomy): Eukaryota > Metazoa > Arthropoda > Insecta > Lepidoptera > Nymphalidae > Maniola > Maniola jurtina. The sequence continues at coordinate 6,374,797 of NC_060044.1, forward strand.
ATAACGCCATATAAAGCTATGCGAGCTCACTTTTAGGATTATTGTTCTATCGTACGCATTGTAAGCTGAAACTATGTCCATTTGTGTAAACAAGTGTAAATTATATAAATAGTAACAAAGTAACAATAGTAATAAAGCAATGAGTGATTTGTATTAGTGTGTTTAGTGAAGTGACAATAAATTTGGGCGATTATACTGATTTGCTCTTTTTATTTAAACCCACTGTTTCACTTCACTTTTTCTTTCTCCTTTATCTACTTAAACCAGGACAGCTCGTCAAATCTAGGTATATCGTCATACCATCGTAAAAGGTTATGTACGTTTCAATTTATTTTAATTTATACGGTGGCCATTTCATTTTGAATTCTATTTAATATTTTGATGAAATTGCGGCGTTCATCTCTGTGAAAATTTTAACTCTCTATCTATTACGGTTCATGAGATACAGGCCGTTGACGGACAGACAAACAGACGGATGGGCAAGCTTAGGGTCCCGTTGACACTCTTTAGATGCGGAAGCCTAGAAAGCTTTAAAAAAAAAATACGACTTTAAGGGAAGCAATAATAAAAAAAATGTAGCATTTCATACCCGTTTATGTCCTCTCCCTCAATTTCGTATTATCCCCCTCACCCCTCGTCATTAGGAGTGGGCACGCAAAGGGAAATTATCCCCACTTAACCCTCCTGGAGGCGTTAACTGGCACCTCACGGAGAGCACTCGGCGGCGATTACTTTATTATACGGATTGGGACAATTTTTCTTTGGGAAATATTCATAAAAATGCCGCTAACGCGTGGTAGATGCTGGTTTATTACACGACTGTCCAAAAAAGAGTGTAATGTTTTCAGGATTCATGTGTGTACGTTTGTCACAACCAATTAGCCTGTTTGGGTCCACTGCTGCACGTAAGCCTTCTCAGTAAGAGCGCGCCACCACACACGGTCCTCCGTCTTCCTTATCCATCCACACTTCCTGCCACCTTCTCAAGGTCGTCAGTCCAGCGGGTTTGAGTATATGAGTTTATTTATTTCAGCATATACCTGAACGGATTCGAATATAATATGGGGTGTCATTAGATCTTAGAACCCTTCCAAAAATGGTTTTCATACAGCCGTAATATTTTTGAAAACCTATCCAACAACACCCCACACCATGAGATTAACAAGAAAAAAGTAAGTTTTTTTTTCAAGATTTTATTTTAACACTTTGTCGGCGATTAGTATATTATATGCCCGTGCCAAATTATAACTTTCGAGTAGGTAGGTACAGAGGACGGACGGTAGGTCCTCGTTGACTACGGAACCCTAAATGAGAAAATACTCGTAGATAACGAATTTGGCGCCAACACATCAAAAGCTTCCAAAGCAGTCTCAGTGATAGCTTTTTCCCTGTTTTTGAACGCTAAATCAGCGTGAAGCATAACAAACCTTTAATTTCATCCCTTCTATTCACAGTCTCTGAGAATAATTGTTTTTCCAAATGAACGCCTCAAAATAACAAATTGGTTTGTCGCCAACCCTCGCTGCTTAGAGTACTAATTGAACAATATTTTTTCTTATTTGTCAAGCTGATAAGATATCCATTGAGAAACCCACTGTACCGAATGTTTCAAGAAAAAAACATACGACGAATAAATGTTTTTCTGAGAATCATCATTTTTATCATTTAACAGGGCTCTCTCCGTCACTCGTTTCATACAATCGTAGTTCCAATTTTATTTGAATATTAAGCAACCAAAGTCCATGAAATTTTGCAGACATATTCTAGAAACTAATATCTGTGTCTGTGGTGTTTTAGATTTTTCTAAAAATATGTAGTTTTAAAATTACAGGGGCTCAAAGATTTGTATGAAAATTTCTAAGACCGCGTAACTTTGAAACCGAATATTTTAACAGAAATCTGGAAAACCACAGACATAGATATTAGTTTCTAGAATATGTCTGCAAAATTTCATGTACTTTGGTTGCTTAATATTCAAATGAAATTGGAACTACGATTGTATGAAACGAGTGACGGAGTGAACTCTCTTAAAATACTACACCATACCGCACCAGTCCACACCCCACAGGTCAAAAAATCGTCCAAGTGCGAGTCGGACTCGCACACGAAGGGTTCCGTTCCATCGTACAAGAAATAACACTTTTTATGGCGATCACTTTGACATTTTCATATTAGTTGTTATAACGGCAATATAATTATACATTCTGTGAAAATTTTAACTATCTAATTACGGTTAATATATTACGGTTCCCGGAATATAGCCCGCTGACAGACGGACGGACGACAGTCGGACGGACGGACAGCGGAGGCTTAGTAATAGGATTCCGTTGGCACCCTTCGGCTACAGAACCCATAAAGTATAATTTTAATATTTTGGAATTTTATGGTATACCTACCAACCATCCGCGTGGATTTAGGTTTTTTGAAATCCCGTGGAAATTCCTTGAATTTGGCGGATGAAAAGAAATCTAACTAAGTATATCCGTCTCCGGGATGCATGCTATTTCTGTACCTACCCATCGAAGTCGAAAAAAATTATAGACCTTTTGGAAATCCCATGGGAAATCTTTAATTATCCGAAATACAAAATAGCCTATAACTATTAATACTAAACGAAAAACACGAAAGGAGTAGGTAGATGCACTACTCACCAAAATCAGTATACCAAACAACTAGCAATCCTTATACACTGCGGTTTTGTCATCGTGATAATGTTAATATTTGCATGCCGACGCGCAAATCGATTATGTCACGCGTAATATCGTTATGCTCCTCTGGAATTTGGCATAGGATTCGCAATTCCGGAAATTGGATGCAATTACGATGTACCTACTTATACCATAGCGGAACGTAGAGAATCTAATTTCTAGTTCTTGCCTAAAACATGGGTTTGCTATTCGTCGGGTCCACCTGGGCACGCACCTCTTGGTGTTATAAAAAACAAAATTCTAAAACGACCACTTTTTTACTCTTCTCCGTGGAAGTAGCTTTCCGAATCGGTGGTGAAAGAATAGAGAGAGAGATAGATAGATAGACAGAACACTTTATTGCACACAAAAACACAAAAAGGAACACAACACAGAAAGAAGAAAACAGAAAAAACAATTGTGTGCAAAGGCGGCCTTATTGCTTAGAGCAATCTCTACCAGGCAACCTTTGCTGAAAGGAGAAGCTAGTGTTGGATAGTCCCAGTAGTAGTAGAGAGATATCATAAGCGACGCAAACTGTCCTACATAAAATAAATATGTTCTTTTAGTAACTGAATAGTAATTCAATGTAACGACCGTGTGAATCCGGTCCCTGGTAATATTGATAAAGCAAAGCCAATATTCTCTTACAATTGACTCCTGGATCGAACGATATACGTTCACAGCCGTCGGCATATAAAAGCAATTCAAAACAACGATTTACATTTCTCATGGCGTTATCTTATCCGTCGCTCAAACCTTCATATTTCATGACGGTATGAGCAACTTTAGTTTGAGAACCGATCGCCGTTATGTACAGCTGATAACACTTATGATTAAAGTTTGTCGAGTTCAAAGGATTAGGTTCTCCTGATTCAAATAATATGGTGCCATATTATGATATGGCTTAGTTCGTATACGATATATTTTATCGGTATCACGATTCCCTTTCTAGGGTTCCGCACCCAAAGGATGCCAATGGGATCCTATTACTAAACCACCGTAGTTGGTGCGTCTATCTGTATGTCAGCAGCCTGTATCTCATGAACCGTAATAGTTAGAGAGTTGAAATTTTCACAGAATAAGAAAAATCGGTTAAGTGCGAGTCGGACTCACACACAAAAGGGTTCCGTTCCATCGTACAAGAAGTAACACTTTTTTTTTTTTTTTTTCATGTCCTTCCATTATGAAATTGATTGTTTGTGGATAAAGCAGCAATAAAAATACTGTGAAAATTTCAACTCTCGATCATGAGATTCGCTGATAGATAAACGCATGGTCGGACGAAAAGCGGAGGCTTAGTACTAGGGTCTCTTCGGGTACAGAACCCTGAAAACCAAGATGGCTAATTTCAAAATGGCCAAACTTCTGAATATGAGGCTGAAAAACTTCAATGTTCGCAATTAGTTGCCGAATAGAACCATTCTTTTTTTTAAATCACGTTCTTTCAGAAGCAAAACAGCGTTGGATTCCATCGTCGAACTGGAATGCTACTGGAATAATGTGAAGTAGCCATCAGTGTCTTCATGAGTGAATCAAAAGAATGTTATATCACTTTGTGAAATGAAACCACTTGAGCGTTTTATTGTTGTCTCATTCATCGCACTCGCCCCTAAATCTTTATGGCTTAAGTTTTAATACGTTTTCGGTGTTAGCTAAAACTATTTTATTTTTGTGATGCTCAAAATCAGTATATATAATATTGTTCATGATCGATGGATCTGCATTTTGTGAAACTTTCAGTTAGTCATTTTAAATAATTTCATAGGCTTTTTTTTGCCATAAAGGAAAAACGGAACCCTTAGGTAACTTTGTTGTCTGTCTGTCTATCCGTCCGTCCGTCCGTCCGTCCATCCGTCGTGTCTGTCAAGAAAACCTATAGGGTACTTTCCGTTGACCTAGAAATTAGAATCATGAAAGGCAGGTAGATTATAGGTCTTATAGCACAAGTAAAGGAATAAATCCGAAAACCGTTTTGGGGAAAGGGCTTTATCTGTTTATTCTAAAACAGATTTTTTAGTAATTTTTATGTTTAATAGTTTTTGATTTATGGTGCAAAATGTCGGAAAAAATACCCGAATACGGAACCCTCGTACTGTAATAAATAGAAATAGTATTTAAATATTCTATGCTAGACTTTTTCATGGCAATTCTAATTATTTATTTCAAACTTTACTTTAAAGTTTAGACTAGACGAAATTAATATGGTAAGTAGCTACCAACAGTTCAATTCTGACTTACATGTTATATTTAAAAATAATAGTAATTATGAAATAAAATACTATTTATATTATTAATATTACCAATTATACCTACTTGTAAAAGATGTTCCAGCTTACAATTCAATTAATTTGCAAATAACCACGTCATGTAACTGCTATACATGACAATTAATTTCAGATTGGCTTGTTTAATTAATACAATTAAATGTTAATTTGGGCACACACAGTGGGGACTAATTGGTTTTATAATATTATGGTATCCGTGAATTTATACTTACCGACTTTCTTTTTGCCGTCGTACAATTTATATAGCTGTGTCAATAAATGGTTGAAGTTCTAAGTAAACTACGAGTTTTTTTTCATCAAACTTGGCAAGGAACTTTATGATTAAACTTGGCAACCATGCTCCTTATAATATCTGTGTGCTCGAGAAAAGTCGATGATCCTTTGCTACCTACATTCTAACTAAGACCCTTAACACATGACTAAATTTTCACGCTCAGTTTAAGCATGAAACGTAACTATAACGACTGCAAACTTAATATACGTACTTAAAATCTACAGCTTATTTTTTCATATTTAGATACATTTTTGATCTCCTTGGTACAGTGAAAAGCGCTGTGGTCTTATAGTGGTCTCAAGTTCAATTCCCGGCAGGAGCAATTTGGGAATTTATCTGGTCTGGTCTTGTCTGGTCTGGTGGTATGCTACGGCCGTGGCTAGTTACCGCCCTACCGACAAAGCCTTGCCGCCAAGCGATCTAGCGTTCCAGTACGATGCCGTGTAGAAACCGACCAGGGGTGTGGGTTCAATGAAATTGACGTACCATACAAGTTACAAGTAATTGCCATACAAGTTAGCCTGCTTGCATCTTAAACTGCATTATCACTTACCACTAGGTGAGATCTCAATCAAGGGCTAACTTATATCAGAATAAAACAGTTAAGTAAACATAATTTTGCAATTGTGCACCAAAAGGCATCGTGTGCAAAGGCTTCTGTATACCTCCAACATCTGTTCAGAATTCAAAAATTCAAAATTCAAAATATTTTTATTCAATTAGACTTTTACAAGTTCTTTCGAATCGTCAAAAGCATCTACCACTGGTTCAATGCACCCTATATACCTACAACCCAAGCACATCGTTGTCTGCGAACACACACTATTGAACATAGGCCTTCTCTAATAACTTAATGAGTGTCACATACAAATCACACACCCGGTCCTCAGCCTTCCTCATCCAGCCACTCCACGCCAACATCTTTATTTCAACGGTCGATGAACTTTTGAAAGGCACCCCATACTACAGTTACAGTTATACAGTTTTATACCAAAAAAATACTAAAGAGTAAATCACTGTATTTATGGATATATTTCGGGAAGTTTCAAAATAAATTTTCTGTACAGACGTTAGTACAACCCCACCGTCAAGTTACAAATTGATATTTACGGTAATAGCCAGAGTTTTTTAGCAGGAGCGCAAAGTTCAGGATAACAGGCTCACTTGTATACGATCCGGAATTCAAATGGACAAAAATGTAGCTGAAGGAGGAAAAATCCATTGAGAAGGATCATGGAGCAGCAAATCGCTTTGATCACACGTCATAAAAGCGTCCCACCTTACTATTACCCAGATATAGAGTTAGAACTCATTTTTATAGTAAAAATAATACTTATCTTACTAAAATAATAATATATATCTATCTCTTGTTATTCTCGTTACGTTATTAAAAAAATACATGACACAGAATGAAAATAGATCGAGCGCTAATTTGTAAATGACAAAAAGCATGACAGGTGCTTAGTGATTTGTTAATAACGCAGTATTGTCTCACCGGGCGATGAGGAAATGACTAGCTATCGACTATTTTCTCGCTCACAATCAATATGATTCTGTATCAATAAAAGAGATCGACTCTAGCAACGCTCTCTAGGCAGTCAAAACACTCGCGCAACTTGCATAAGATTAAAATTAATGTATGACTTCCGAGTACTCGCACACTCGCTCATATCCCAGTGACAAAATTATCCCAACTCGTGTATGTACGCTCGCTTCTCGTTGCTCGCCAGCTCTTTTCTAGTTTAAAGCTCAATTTGTTTCTCACTAATCGTCGATGTCAGGACAAAATAGTCAGTCTTTTGTTTATTTGAGGAATATTGCTGCTCTAGTAATTTGACAACTCATTTGAAATACTGAACTAAAATTCGCTTCCGAGAAATTATTTAAGACCAATTTAATATGGCTCGAGTTAAAACTTCCGTTCTGGAATTTACTGCCTAATAAAAGAGTCAATGAAAATAACGTTTACAGTGTACAATAATAACTGAGTTACTATAATAAATTTAAAGATTTTACTACCTTTTCAGCAAAGAGGTAACATTACGTAAAATAAAAAGTAAAATATTCTTTATTGTACACTAAAACATAGAAATGTATGACAAAAAAATAGATTTTTGTACAATAGGCGGCCTTATTGCTAAAATAGCGATCTCTTCCAGCAACCTTAATGAAATAATGCATTATTATACATAAATGGCAATGTTTACCCTAGCTTTAGCAAAAATATAATGGAATAGTCAGCAAAAAGGAATATTTTATTTTTGATACGTATTACAAGTTTTGTATAAATTATTTGCCGTATTCGACATCAAAAGACTTATTACGTACATTCTTACATAGGTTAAATAAACGTGCATCCATTTAACATAATGCATTCAGGTAGATTCTGCAATGCAATTGCATCAATCACGAATGATCAATATAACAAGAGCAGAGTATTATATGCAGCCTATTCGTTATGCAAACTTCTGTCATCATTATTAGACGGTAGTTTTATAGGTCTATGACGGTCGCGGTAGGTTAACCGTCTGTCATTACAGTGGCTGTGGCAAAATTGATAACAAAGCTAATCTTTAATGTGGCCCTACCCCATACAGATCTCTGTCCTAGATTTCTTTTCCAAACTTGAAAAGAAACCCAGGGCAAAAGAACTGTACGTTGCAAGCCTTACAGTTATTTTAAGCAGTCATCATTATTAACATCACGAAACGATAGACGTCCACTACTGGATATAGGTGTCTTGTAGGGACATCACGGTTTTATGTCGCCAGAATCAAGCGGCTCCTTTCGACTCATTTAATTTTCAAGCAGTAAAGATACAAGAATACTAGAAATTAGAAAATGTATTAGTGAAATTCTGTAGGTACCTTACGTTACAATGGTATCCTGATCCCTAAACTGGGATAACCGGTATCTTAGGGGCTAGTACCTTCCCAAATATTGATATTATTATTGTATAAGTTATAAGTTATTTTATATTAACTAGAATACTTTCATATATACAAATAATTCGGTAATTTTATGTTGAGTTTTACATTAATTAATTTATTATTTACAGTTTTTTTTGTAATTTTTAAAGTTTTGTACTCATATCCTTCTAGGCGAATCTAAAGAAGAGATAACAGCTCATCTTCTAGTAATTGTAAACAAAACCTGTTTCAATACAATGAAGGATGTAATTAATAAAGGCTGTAAATAAGTCAGCGGGTAAGTCAAATAAATTATGTGGCCAGCCGCACGGTCCCGTCCGGGCGCCTGTCGAATCCGAGGGGAGCCAATTAGTCCCGATCGGGGATATTTATTTGCGGTAATCCCAAGGAAAGACAATATATATTCTGTGTATATTTGACAAATATATCCGTATAGCTATCCGTAGCAAAATAGTTAGGAACGGTCGCCTTAGAATTCTGCGAAACTATTGCTTCAAAAATATGTCGCACTTGTGACCTTTTTCTTTAACACGCCACACACACCTAACGCATGTGCATAACCGTGACACGCGAATCTGATGATTAAAGAGCTACAGGACTTACGACTTTTGACTGTACCTATATCTAAATATAATTGCATTAAATAATTGTCTGTAATTATTCGAAAGGGGCTCATAAAGACGCCCCTTCGAGTCCTACTTTGAACATTAGCATCATACTTTCTTGAACTAAAACTGTACTCGGTGATAAATTAAATAACCATAACCTGTCATTTAGTCTTAGGAGTCAACGGGTGAAGAAAATATTTAATCGGTAAAAAGTGAGATCTACTCAACGAATTATTAATAACAACATTTTCTAAAAAATTTGGTAATGTTGTCCAAAATGTTATCTATAAGAATAATCTCAATCATTTTCAGCATCTATATTCAGTAGGTACACCGGCTATAGAAGAAAACGAGGTTTAAAAACAACCTAATTTGCACCGAAGCCAACTAGATAGCCTCTAAAATGTTCCAAGATACACCAACTAGCGTGCTTTAGAATATAAATTGTATAAGCTTTTTATCGCAATAGGATTTCTACTTCCTAAGAAGCTTTCTATTATACTCTTTTGTAATCAAAAACTAAAAGCTTCTTAAACTGAATCGTACCTCTTATAATTAATATGTAACTAAATTGATTGATGAGACGCAATTTTTGGGATAGTTTACATTTGATTCATCGACCTAATCTTTCGTCAGTCCATAATCATATTATTATACACATATTATATAGTACATAAGATTACCATAGAGCTCTTATAAACTTCATACTATGAATTTTAATCCGAAAGTGTGTCTATCTGTTGGTCTGTCTGTCTTGCACTTTGTCACAGCCCATTCGCTTTACCAATTTTTAGCTAATTCTATTCATCCCCAGAAAATCAAAGAGTTGCCACGGAATTTGTGAAAAACCTAATTCTACGCGGACGGGGCGTTGTGGGCATTATCTAGTGGGGGTTTTCATAAGTCATCAGTCATCGCTCATCGATAAAAATAGTAATAAAGCCAAAATTAAAATAAAAACCAAGATTAAAATAAAATCAAGATTAAAATAAAAACCAATATTAAAATAAAACCAAGATTTAAATAAAAACTAACATTAAAAACATCGTTTGATAATTCAAAAGAGTTTTTAAGGTCTTACAGGAAACTTTTATACATAGATGGCTCATTATTGGAACCATATTTTGTGTTCACGAGGTAAGTAACCTTGTTTTATGTCAGCCCACCTTAATAAGGGTATAATAAGTAGTAACGCTAGCGTGAACATAATGCCTATTATACATAAAATCTAATAATGCGCAGCTTATTAAGCACGACCACGTTACGAGCCCACATAACATTGAAGTTGAGCAGCTGAAATCTGCATACCACAGGTCGACCAACAATCCTATTGACTGTGGTTTTGTCATTACGCCAGCGTTAATATTTGCATGCCGGCGCGCAAATCGATTGTTATGTTCCGCGCAATAACGTTTCATCGCCGGGCTGCTCCTATTCCGTGATTATGAGCTGTATGCGCAATTTTGGGAGATGAAATTTTGAGTGGCACATTAGTTCAGCGCAACTGATATTAAGCGGAATTTACATTACGAAATTAGTGGCACTTTGTTTTTCAACATTAATTTCATTATCAATTGCAAGTGTAAACGTCTAATTTCGTGCCACTAATTTCCTAATGTGAATTCCGCTTTGAACTTCTATACTATAGGTATAATTTAAATACATACTCATCAAAAATTGCGGAACCGTTACTGATACTGGATACCTAGAGCGATACCCGGGGGGGACGTAGGTTCAGTTTTTTATGTTCCTGCTTTTTTCATTTAGATAAATGACGGTCTGTTTAATTTACAAAATCTACAGATTTTTCACTCTTAAACTTTCAATTGAATGAAATTTATACTCTACGTTTGTCCAAAATAAACATTGTAAAGTAAAAAAATATTGTCTTGTATTCAAAATTACCTATTCAAGATAGGTACCTATACAGAATATTACTAATTAAATTCTACATATAAATATGCAGTACATACAGTAATATTAATGCTATGTTGAGGTATAATCAACAAAGATAACATTTTCAAATTAAATCAAAACAGTCAGGCTTTACTTTGACCAATCAAGTAAAACGAGGGTTCATTTGGCGAACAATAATATTACTGAAACTTGAAATAATACCATGGATTTCTCTCTCTTGGTTATACTATACCTACAATAACTAGCTTAGACTGCACAAATTTTAAACCCCTATTTTAGCCCTTAGGGGTTGAATTTTCAACCTACCGTTGCCCGGCGGGGAATCACTGAAACTTGAAATAATACCATGGATTTCTCTCTCTTGGTTATACTATACCTACAATAACTAGCTTAGACTGCACAAATTTTAAACCCCTATTTTAGCCCTTAGGGGTTGAATTTTCAAAAATCCTTTCTTAGCGGATGCTCTGTACGTGTCAGTCAGTCATCTTTTCCTTTTATACATTTAGATTATCCAATAATTTAAACGAACAATTATTATTTTATTATAACAATTGATTTCACGATAATCTTGGGTTTGAATTTAATTTTGTATTTAGATAATTTTACGATAAATTAACAAAGTATTTGTGATTTAATTAATAATTAATTTAAGGCAGCATACGGGCTGGCCACATCGTAACTCAAGCTGACGAGGGATTTGACACCAAATATATAGGTGGCATTAGCATGACAAATAACATCTAATGGCTTATGATTTGGATGCCAATGCAAAGTATGAATAATTAACCTTGAAACTATTTGCACAGTAAATGAAATGAAATATAATACGGTTATTTTCATTGAAATACTTTCTTTAGGATTGTTTTGATTTTCTTTTTATTAATTTTTAATATTATGCTCGTTTAACGAAACCGCAGCAACTTTGACCACCTTGGCTTACGGTGCCATAAGTTTTGTGTTGTACCTATTGACAACACCCGCACACGTAGATTGCTACGACTTGGTAGGTAACTACATTATACTTCAAAGTCATCATACCTAACAACACTCACCCTTCCGCATATAAAAATTATAATATTAAGCTGATTTCAAACTACGGAATATAATATAATATATAAATATCGCTCACCCTACTTTTAAATGTCACTGTTCACATTTAGATGTAATATAAGTTACATTACATTACATATAAGCTAATTATTTAGCTAATTTATTAGCTAATATAGGCTTATATTACATGTTCACTTACATCTAAGTGTGAACAGTGACATTTAAAAGTAGGATGAGCGATATTTATATATTATATTATATTTCCGTAGTTTGAAGGCAACTTCATAGTGACGACACAAAAAATATGGCACTTGACTTAAAGCCTCAAAATGTTATGAAATCTTCACAATATCACATAGGGATCGAGAACGCAATAAAGTATAAGACAACAGTAAAAATTCTGAAGTTGCTTCATTTTCCAAAGTGGTACAACATTCTTTCATCTACTTTTTCTAGAGGACATACAAACGATCTTTACGTCCTCACAGAGAGAGTTGTCTTATTACTAGAGCAGCAGTGACCCACAAAATGATTTAAACTGGTGTATAATTTTTTTTTCTGTGATTCAGTTAGGTAACTGTTAATAATATCACTGTCAGGCGGTACGGTAGTGGCCCCGCCAAGTCAAGCCAAACAAAAGGACAGGGCACTGCCTCTCTTTTCTGAAAGCGTTTTGTCGTATCTTTATTATCTCTTAGCGAAAAACAAAAATACCTACAGAGATCAACCTTAAAAATATTCCTTTGTAATTATTAGATGCATAACACCAAAAAGTAACATAATCTTCTAACTAATTCAATAAGAGAAAGTGGCAGACAGAAGAAAATCTGGTCACAAAAAAAATGACTCAGAAATTTACGCCAATGGTTTGGAAAGAGCACAGAATAATGATTTAGAGCACCAATCTCCAAATTAGAGATTGCCCTATTGATTGCGAATTTTCATAGGTACATTGAGATAAAGGACTTTTTGACGCCTGGTGTATGAGGTCTGTTGCTCTATAGTATGGCTCTATGGCCTAACATTTTTGTTCATTCGTCACACGTTACGTCTCAGTACCACTCTCACGTATATATCGCCTGGGAAACTTTTATTACTTTACTTTCTTTTTTTGTACTTTCTAATAAAACTAATAAGGTTTTTTTGACCAACAATCAAAAGCAATTGAATAAAAATAAAATGTCTCCTAATAAAACTTAGCTTTATAAAACCTGTGATAATAAACACGGTACTAGAATATATAAATCCAATACTATTTAAAATTCAAGACGACTTTCCCAATCCAAAACACACATATCCCTTATCAATCCATACTGTGTCTGTCTGTCTGTCTGCTAGCTTTTTATGGCCCGTTTAACCGATTTTGACGAATTTAGTACAGGATTAGCTTACGTGCCGAGGATGGGCATTGGCTACTTTTTATCTCAGAAAAACATTAATTCAATCAATCAATTCCCTTGGGATTTAAAAAACCAAAACTTACGTGGACGGAGTCGCAGGCATCATCTTGTAATAATTCAAGAGTGTTAAAAGATTCAATATTTGAAATGAAAAAATACAGCGAAGAAACGATTGAGAAACTGTCACTCACAGCGTTAATTCGGCAATTTCAATTTTCATTTTCTTTTCAATAATTGAGATAAATGGAAGCTCTCAATGGATGATGAATAATCGTTACATTCAATAGCTAATGTTATTGAAAAAAATTAATAAGAGAGTCCTCAAGACCTATTAAAATATATTAATATTAGGTCTTATAGCACAACAATTAATAGTAGGTCTTATAGAACAACTAAACGAGAAAACCCGAAAACCGTGAATTTGTGGTTACATCACAACAAAAAAAATTAAAAAGTGTTTAATTTTCAAAGTAACATAACTATACCAAATGGGGTATCATATGAAAGGGCTTAGCCTGTACATTGTAAAACAGATTTTTATTTACATTTGTACATAATAGTTTTTGATTTATCACAAAAAATGCCAGAAAAATTACCCGAGTACGGAACCCTCGGTGAGCGAGTCTGACTCACACTTGGCCGGTTTGTAAGTCAGTGACTCAATTTGTTTGTTTAACTCATATTGTATCACAAGTAACAAAAACCTATGATAAAAAATAATGATATGGAAATCTCTCCCAGCAACAAGCAGGACCTGCCCCCTGATTGTGTAAAAAAAATCGTTGGTTATCGTTATCATCAAGAAATTCTGCCCTTTGATTTCGTTCATTTGCTGTTTACCTTTTTTCACAGCCAATCAAAGGGCAGAATTTCTTGATGTTAACGATAACCATGAATACGTTTTTCTAACACAATCGGGGGGCTGCTTTGATCAACAGAGCAAAACAGAGTGTTCATTCCTTGAACAATGACACAATCAAGAAAATAATACCGATAATTTCGCTCCCTTGCTACCCATCTGCGCTGAAATAACAGCCCAGAGACGTTACGGTTGAGCAGCGGCACACTCTTTCGAATAAGATGGCAAGTAATTTTGTGAAAACGCGATTCTAAAATAAATTATTCATCGACGACGAAACGCCTGAAGCCGTATTCATTTCATTTCTCAGTCTGAATTCCTTTTTTCTTCAGCGCTTTTTTCTTTATCGAGCCTTTTCGATAAATTTTAGATAAGTGCACAAATTAAACTCTGTTCTGTAAGTGGATTTCGTTTCGGGGATTTTCCTTTATTGTTCTTTTGTCGTGATCTTTCATACAAGTCTAGTATTTTTAACTTTATTGATAAAAACCTTTTTTTACATTAATTATTTATTATTATCAAAGGGCCATCCTCAAAAAACTTTTTTTGGAAGCATGTGAGTTCAGTTCTTAAATAATTAAATAGATTTGTCTATTATGTATTAATGATAAAAATTTAAACTTATTTGAAAACGATAATATTTAATTGCTTAAAACGCACATAACTCCGAAAATCATCTGAAAAGTTAGAAATGTGGGCCCGGAATCGAATCTTGGACCCCCGACTGGAAGTCTGATGTTGTAACCACTAGGCTATCATGGATGAAAAAATATACGTAATACATTTTTCATTGAAAGAAGAGTTAATTTATTTCTTGCACTCTTAGAATAAAACTAATAAAAATAATAATCCGGTAGCAATATAATTCAAGAATTGACGATCGAGATACTAAAGTTAAGTGCCTTTGGGATTTTATGTAAACGATTAGGCACGTAAATATAAAGGGCATTTTATTAGTCACCTAAAACATACCTAAGTACCGACCCATCCATACTAATATTATTATAAATGAGAAAGTGTGTCTGTCTGTTAGCTTTTCACGACCCAACCGAGTTTAACCAAGATAGTTTGTATTCCGGGAAAATGCACTACTTTTGGTTCCGGAAAATCAAGAGTTCCCACGAGATTTAAAAAACCTAAATCCACGATTACGATGTCGCGAGCACCATCTATTTTGTACTGAGATAACTTGCATCCTGGATACTTTTTACCCCGGAAAACCCCCCGGAGAGTTCTAACAGATTTTTTAAAAAACCTTAATCAACGCGGACGAAGTCGAAGGCAACATCTAGTTTGTAATAAAATCGAGAATATAATAGGTATTCAACACATAGAGATCGTTGATTCTAACAAAACTTTAGTAGTAACTCTTATCAGGAACCTCTAATGGCTATCGATTGGTTTCGAACTAAATACGTAACTCGTACGAAATATGAAGATCTAAACGTCAGATAAGTTAATACAGTGAGAATGAATTGCTTTCACATGTTGACGGCTTTGAATACTCAGATAAATTATCCTTTCATCTCACAAGTGTAAATTAAAAGTTTATAACACCCCCGACAAGTGAAGGTTACAGTAACTAGAAAAGAGCTGATAACTTTCAAACGGCTTTTCAAAAAAAAAATCGGTTCATTAGTTTAGGAGCTACGATGCCACAGACATTTTGACAGATCAAATTTAAACTTATCATGACAAAAATATCAAAATTGGTTTCGCGGTCATACATTTATTTATACATAGGAGTCGAATTATACATAACCTCCTGTTTTGAAATTTTAAGAAGTCAATAAATGAGAAAATATGATTGTTTTTGGGGTTTCCTTCAATCACGGTGCAACAGAGCAGCGATCGACGTGATTATATGCATGTTTGAAGTTAAAGGTCTGGAAAGTTACACAAGCTGCTTTTCATCCCTGAAAATCAAAAATCTAAATTCACGCGGACGAAGTCGCGGGCTTCACCTGGGTACTAAACCCATTGTTCAAAGCATAATATGCTGACGTCACCCCTTGTAAAACGACGTATCTTGGCTATAACCTCGTTAACTCAAAATGCGCCTCCAATAGCTAAAGTTAAATTAGGGTAAAACAAAACG
Organism: Maniola jurtina; assembly: GCF_905333055.1. NCBI lineage: Eukaryota > Metazoa > Arthropoda > Insecta > Lepidoptera > Nymphalidae > Maniola > Maniola jurtina. The sequence goes on from NC_060044.1 coordinate 6,390,911, forward strand.
GGAGTGGGAAGATTACAGCTTACACTCATATACTTTTACAGCGCAATTTAGAATAAAAGGCTGTTTACAAATTCAGTCTCATGAAAACATTGTTTGTTTACTTGTTTACCAAAATCCATACTCCATACTAATATTGTAAATGCGACAGTGTGTAGGTGTGTATGTCTGTCTGTATGTCTGCTACACTTTAACGGCACCATTTAACTGATCTGATGAAATTTTGTACAGAGATAGCTTGCCGGAAACGGCGATCGGCTACTTTTATCTCGGAAAATCAAAGATTTCCCATAAAACTTTTAGAAACATAAATCCAAGCGAACGAAGTCGGGATATCTGGTATATTAAATATGTAAATCCGAAAGTATTTCTGTTTATTTGTTACTTTTTAACGTCTTATCGGATATTTGATACTAATGACCTGTATATATAATACGTATGTTCCATATACGTATGTATAACACAGACAAACAACACATCCCGCAGAAAGCGCATACTTTGTTATTAGTTTCAGCAATAACTATTATTTGTGAAAACAAAACTTGATAAACAAAATGATGTAATCAAGACCACAATAATAAGAGTTATGTGCTTAAATAATGGTTTCTAATAATAGTTCAAGCATCAAAATTATAGCAGCTTTTACTGACCCATATTATTATACAATAGGCTATGTTCGATCGGCTCTAAAGGGGCGGAGTTCGCAAATTTATTACCTACAAACCCATACATAAGTGACAAGTTAACGCGTTATCAAACCGCTATTTATTGCACCATTTCACACGTAATGAAGTAAGTGCCAAGAACAATCCATCATAGTACTATTACATAGGATGAACTTTGTCGCGTGACTTGCGTGCTAACCACATTTACTGGAGCTTAAGCTTAGGTCACATCAAAGTGAATAAGATTATAATTACACGACTACAGTTTACGAAAAAGCACAAAATGTTCCAAGCAGTCAGTAAGTAGGTATTTAAGTCTTGTAAAGAAACTAAGGAATTTCACAAGCTACGAACCTACTGTATTATATCGTAGTCGGGTTCTACGAACGTAATGGTCTACGAGTTAGCGGGTGTCGACTACAACTGATATAGTGACAGGTAATTTTTTTAATCCCGCGCGTAGGAATAAAAGTACTTGGTTTGAGCTGAACGCTTTTATGTTATACAGACAATTCCTTCTAAAATAGGATGTGCTAAAAATAGAGTCTTGGACTGTAGTAATAAAATGATGTGATGTTGCATAGCGGTTGTTTACGGGGCTAGAATTCATTATTAAAGAAAATAATTAAAAAAAATAGATTTTTCTAAATTATTAACATAGATAATTTATTAAAGTTACAAAGCGTAAACGACAAATATTTTTCAATTTTTTAACATAAAATAGAGTAATTTCTGCGAAAAATATTTTTATGTAGATAATGAATATTAATAATGAATCCTAGCCCCATAAACTAAAGCTATATAAAACATCACATCATTTTATTACTACAGTCCAAGAACATATTGTATATCTATTATTTTGATGGATAAAATTAATTATATCACTTGGATTTAGTGAAATAGTTTTTTGTGGAAATCAAATTCAGCATATAATATGCACGTATGATCGTAGCTTTACTTACCTTTGAACTAAACAAATGTACAGCCGCACTTGTTAATGCTAAAACTTTGCAAGCCCTAGAAAATATACGTTATGAATAATACGATATGCAGTTGATTGTGCTCCGCTGGGTTATAAAAATACGTGAGTGGCGTTCACGCAATCGGTTGTGACGTGTAACATTTAGAAAATAACTAATTAGGCAGTGTAACATACAGAAATATTATGCTCTGTTTCTTTTTGTACAATAAATCTTATAATATTAAAAACGCAATTATGGAAACTGCCAGTTTTCTTTCACTACTAGACGACCCGCCCCGGCTTCGTTCGAATGGATTTTTTGAAATCTTAACGTTAAACATCATCATCATCAACTCGTCGCCGGCTCAGTACAGAGCACGAGTCTCCTCTCAGAGTGAGAAGGGTTTGACCATAATCCACCACGCTGGTCAAGTGTGGATGGCAGACTCCATTCCTGCGAACAATATACAGAATTCGCATCCATACAGGTTTCCTTACGAGATGTTTTCCGTCACGGTTAAAGCAAGTTTCATTCCTTAAAACGCACATAACCACAAAATTACAGGTGCGTGGTCGGGCTCGAACCCCGATCTCCCGAATAGGAGGCTATCACCACATATCCATTCAATTGGTCTCGAATTATTCGCTCGCAGCAAATTATGCGTCCATTTTTCACTTCTTTACTTTTTGCCCATTTAGATTCCGAACCGTATCCAAGTGAGCCTGTTATCCTGAACTTTGCGTTCTCGCTGAAAAACTCCCGCTATTACCGTAAATATCAATTTGTATGAAACTAGAGGGTGGATTCGTACGCGTCTGCAGCGAACACAAATTGAAATAGCTACTTATAAGGATACATAGCTGAATATATTACGTTGTAAATGTGATATTTTGGTACGTATCCTCCTGAACTTTTTCATAGACTGCCTTATATTATAATCTGGTGCTTACCTTAATAAATTATGTTGTATTGTTATGTTATGATTTCTTAAAATATGTATGTAAATGAGCATATGGAATATGGACACCTAGCTTTTGAAAAAAAATTTTTAGCAAATGCTTCCACGTGATATAATTAGCAGTCATGGGTAATGTTAGTACGCGACATGTCGAGATGGCAATCGGGGTGGCAATATTCTATTAATCGATTATTTTCTCGCTCAAGAAACGTGGAGTCGATTATGATTCCGCCGTGTCAATAGAAGAGGTAGTTCATCGCTGACTATGCACAATGTCGACGAGAACTCTCTCTCCAATAGTTTGTCGCAGCGACCAGAAAAAACCTACTCATATAGTGACTAGCACCAATAATCGCCCGTAGCACTCGCACATTCGCTATTATAATCCAGCGACAAAACTATCTCAACTACACACTCACTTCATGTTGCTCGTTTTGTGCAACAAGGTCGGACCAGAGTAAGGCACTTTGACCTTAGTCTGGTCTAAGATAAATCCACCTTAGAACATTTTGTGACAAGGATTTATTGCACAAACTTTAAGATGGTAACATTACAATAGTAGTTAAGAAAGTGAAACTCTACATCTTTTGCTCTTTCTCATATAAAAATTGTGAGAGTTCAAAACATTCTAATTTTCAAGTAGGTAGGATGAGCGATGATCATAGAGTAGCGAACTTTTCCACTTCATTTAAGTTTCATACTTAAATTGTACGAAAAGTCAAAAAGTTCGGAACTTCAAAAAGAATTTAACAATGCTTGTTTTGAAGGGTCTTTTCCTTTTCGGATTTTATTCATTCCGAACAAAGCCTTTGTAATACGAAAATGTTATAGCAATTTTTAATAAAAATAATGAACTTATTTTCGTTGAGGAATTCAGCGATTAACATTCTTTTCTTTTATTAAAATGATGTAGGTACCTCCTTAATATAAAGCTTTCTCATTGCAAAATTTTGCCATAGTATTTTCCTGACTTATTAGGTACTTACGGATTATTAATAGTAGTTTCCTCTATCTATACACTAGATAAATTGTATCACATTTGATTTCATTAAGCGATACTGTTGTCAAATATAGTGAAGCCTTAGATTTTTAAGTTTCACAATATCATTTACAGTGAAATTCTTGAGGTATGAGAGGTTTTGTTCTCATTTAAAAGAGCCACTAGTAATTACAGTCAGAGATTTAAATGCTCTCAATGTTAGCAATGTTTGAAAAATATGTGTATATTAGTGGACATAGAAGCTGAGGATTTTCTATTTTCATTTGATGAGTTTAGTGGAAGTTTGCGTTTGCACATCTCTACAACATTCAAGTTTCTAAACTCTTAGGCATGCAGGCTTAGAATACAATAGATTTTTATTCAAATAATAAGTGCAATTGAATCGTCAAAACAATTTACCACAGGTTCGGAATGCCGTTCCTACCGAGAAGAACCAGCAAGAAACTCGGCGGTTGCTTTTTTCAACTGTTCAATTTACAATAATATTCCATTTCCTCACGATGTTTTCCGTGATATTTATTTTCTTAACGCACATAACTCCAGAAATTTAGAGGTGACCGGGATCGAACCATCGACCTCCCCAATAGAAGGTGGACGTCTTAACTACTAGTCTATCACGACTTTCGGTTATAGTTATTTTGCATGGTTATTAACGATACCTGCCGCCTTCTAATACACTTACCAGATAAATTATACCACATTTAATTTAATAAAGCACCGTAAATTCAATATTATAAAGCGCGAGATTGCCAAGTTTAATTATGAAGTTAATTAGGTCGGTCGGTCGGGTGAAAATCTAATTCTCATTCTACAGCTAATTTCCTCTGAAACCACCTCGCATAGCTAAACGAGATTTAATTGTCAAAAATTCCTAGAAATCCATTATTAATTATATTCACCGTATGGCCCAGGTTCAAACTTTAACAGGGCTCTCTCCGTCACGTACTCCATACAATCGTAGTTCCAATTTCACTTGAATATTAAGCAACTAAAGTCCATGAAATTTTGCAGACATATTCTAAAAAACTAATATCTGTGCCTGTGGCGTTTTAGATTTTTCTAAAAATATGTAGTTTTAAAATTATAGGGGCTCAAAGATTTGTATGTGAATTTTTAAGACCCCGTAACTTTGAAACCGAATATTTTAACAGAAATCTGGAAAACCACAGGCAATAGATATTAGTTTCTAGAATATGTCTGCAAAACATGGACCTTGGTTGCTTAATATTCAAATGAAATTGGAACTACGTTTGTTTGGAGCGAGGGACGGAGAGACCCCTCTCAATACAATGTCATTATGATTTTAATTTCAAGTTTTAACATTTCAATTTTAAACCTACACATCGATACATATTTTACTTTAAAGATATTTGTAGTAAGTAGGTATTACCTAAATACAAGGTACCTACATTAAAATATTGAAATTTAAACTTCTATTCGTTTGGCAGGTCTTCAGTCCGATGGTATCGGTGGTCAGGCAAAAAGAAACTGGTGCACTTCACTTCTACCATGAAGTACAAAATATGGCCGATGTCAGGATCCGATGAGAGGATATCATGCCTCTCAAAATTTTTGATGTGATTGCGATACTCAGTCATGAAGTTTCGAGAGGTGTGAGAGAATCGTTTGATGGCACGACACGGCTCTGACGATGATTGTTCGTGTCGGTACGACATTGTTTTGTTGGCTTTGGCACCTGGAAAAGATGGGAGATGGGTGAGAGTCATGCTCAAAAAATCATACTTATCGTGTCCAATAGAAAAAGCTCATTTGGGGGTAATAAATGTCGGCGGATCGATAAAGCTTGTTAAAAACTGCAAATAAGTACAGTATAAATCCACGCATCATTGACATCATCTTCGATTGTGTACCTATTTTTTTTTCAGGAGCGCCAGGATAACATTTTAAGTCAATGAGCCAGGTTAGGAACTAATAGTTGTAGTTTCATTTCATGAAAGATATTCAGTTTCTTTTTGTAAAATTTAAATAATCTGGTATATTAGTAGGTATATTATGTATAATACCACATTACATCAGCATAATGTTCAGTAAATGCAGTGGATCTTGCATTTAGCATATAAACGAGCAATTCCACGCTTCATGGATTTTCAGGTAAGCCGGGCACATTAGGCAAAACCATGTAGACGATTCTAGTATTTAAGGGTATTGATATTAGGAGTATATAGTACCCAGGTCGAACCCCGCTTCACGCCCCTGTCGTATGCGGCGAGCGCCGGTTCGTTATGCAGCCCCCTCTTCCCTCACACCCCTCTAGTAGCTAGGCGCTCACCCCGTCAGTCCGTCCTGGTCGCTCGTGCCTGTGCGCAGGACAGCGGAGCCGCGTAAATTGTTCTCGTAGTCAATAATAGGTTGTTTTTTCTATTTAATACAGTGTTTATCCACTTACACGGGTTTCTTTTATTACTTACCCTATAAGTGGCGCTCAACGTTGGGCCGTGTAAAGTGTTCAGACAGTTGGTTAATGGAAAAAAACCCAACCACGACTAGAAAAATCGATAACTACGCAGTACTCACGAACATTCGAAGTGTTTATTATTATTCCTAGAATAGGTGTATAGACACTTACGAACAGTTTTGTGTGTGTGTTTTGTCAGTTCGGGCTCAAAACAGACTGATCTAGTGCTTTACGGGTACGAGTGGATTGTAAGTGCTCACAGTTAGTCATCCTTAGTGCTTGGGTAGGTTACCTAGGTAGTGGGATAGGTGTGACGTTACAAGCCGTAAACCGGTGAACATTACCTACGGCAAGGGCCGTACAAACGCTTCGTGTAGGGAGTCTATTTATAGACGGCCCGTCGAACGTTACGTAGAAATAGGTACCTATTTGTCGGTGAACAGTCGGATGCCTACAGAGACGCTTTGTGTGATACTAGGTATTGGTACGTTATGGCTACCTAGGACCGCGACGAACGTTTATTTAGGGTACCGACAGTGACACTTTGTGCTAACCTAGATTTAGGTATTAAGTTAGGGTACCTAGAAACCCGGAATACATCGTGTAGTGAATAAAACTTTTTGAACTGAGGTGTTTCCGTGTTTAGGTATTAAGTTTAGTTTGGACTTGTTTTAAGAAAAACATTCAAGTTACTACGACGACGTGCGCGCGTACGTATGACTTAGATACCTAACCTCGCGTGGTTTAGGATCAGTGTCGAACTTTGTTGTTACTAGGCGGCCTAGATAGGTAGTCTAGGTACCTAACGACGCTACTACTTTTGTGGTGCGATAACTTTGCGAGAGTGCGTGTTGACTATAGGTATAGTGCGTAATAGACTTATGTGGACATGGTGCTAACACGGTCGCGTGCTAGTAGTGCTTCGCGTGGCACGCAGCAACCTGTCGCGGATACAATGCAGGCAGATGGAGGTGAATTATTCGTCGACGTGCGGACGACGACGCCGCCGCTAGCGGGCGCCGCCTCCGCCGACGCGCCCTCCGCCGGCGCGGCCTCGCCGCCGCCGGGGCAATTGTACGGGCGTGAGCCGCCTGACGTTGAGCAAATGGAACAGTTTGGGCAGGCTCCGCCCGGCGCCGCATTACCATCACAACCGAGTACAGCCGCACCTGTGGTAATGACGAACCAACAACTAGCATTCATCATACAATCTTTACGGGCGCAGCCGCCTACGCAAGGCGCGCTGCCACCGTCAACGACTGTGAGTACAAATTTAGCTAAATGTACGGCGAGATACAATGGAGTCGCCGATGTTCTGGCGTTCATAGACTCTGTGCAGATTTATAAGGAGTGTGTTGGCGTTAGCGACGATATTGCCTTAAGAGGCCTGCCAATGCTACTGACGGACTTTGCAGCGACCTGGTGGCAGGGCGTTAAGCATTCAGTTTTGAGTTGGCAGGAAGCAATTAGCTTACTTCGGCAAACGTTTGGGCCACGCCTCCCGCCGCACAGAATTTATCGGGAGATATTCAGCCGGGAGCAGCGTGAGGAGCGCACCGATGTCTTTGTGTGTAGAGTCAGAGCCCTTATTGCCCAGTTAGCTCCAAATACTCTACCTGAGAATCCAGTACAGCTCGATATGGTATATGGGCTACTCCATAAGAGAATTCGTGAGAAGATAGTAAGGACGGCCTTCACAGCGTTCACTGAGCTGCTGCAACAAGCACGGGTAGTAGAGGAGGTCCTAGAGGAAGGGAGTGCGGTGGCTCCTACTGGGAAAAATACATCTACATGTGCCTACCCGTCACCGTCTGCGGCACAGGCTTCAACCTCTCCACCAGCTTCTGATGTGAAACCAGAAAAAGCCTCACAGAGCAAGCCAAGACCACGGTGCTCTTTTTGTAAGATGTTCGGCCACGTCAAGGAGGACTGCCGCCGAATCAAGAACAAGCTCACTCCAGCTCCCGTCAAGAGTGAACCTGCCGCAGCAGCGTCGGAGCTGCGCCCAGCCATAACATGTTTTGGTTGCGGTGCACCCGGCGTTATACGATCCAATTGCAAGACGTGTAAGGAAAAGAACACTCCACCTCCGTCAACGACAGCGTTTCAATCAGTGTCCGTAGGTGAATTCGTGCTAAGCCCGCGTGTGCGTCCAATATTTAACATTGAAGTGTTCGGGGCTATAGGTACGGCACTGCTCGATACCGGTGCAAAGCAATCAGTGGCTAGTGATAGTTTAGCAAAGCATTTAAGGTCAAATGGCCAAGTGTTCAATAGTGTAGAAACTGAATTGCGTTTTGCGGACGGAAGTCAACGAGTCCAGGTTGTAGAAACGGCTTTCGTAAATGTAAAGGTGCAGGAAGTGGAGGTGTCAACCCTTTTTATGGTCTTGCCTGGTGCTATAGACTCCCTATTAGGAATGAATTTTATTAGGGACGCTGGCATGGTACTTGATTTTCAAAAAAATAGGTTTTCGTTACGGTCGACAGAGTTCCATGAACTAATGTATGAAACCACTAACCACGCGGTGGTTAGTGCTGCGGTTACCCTTCGTGAAGGCGAAGGCACTCTCTTATCACCAGCTGATAAAGAGCAATTGAGTAGGCTATTAGAAGAGAATGAAGAAATCTTTGGTGCAGGGGGAGGGCCGACGCCCTTTGCTATGCATAGGATCGATACAGGGAACGCCGCGCCCATTTCAACCCCACCGTATCGGGTTACCCCCGCAAAGAAAGAAATAATAAGAGCGGAAATTGATAAGATGCTAGAACTTGATGTTATCGAGGAAGCTGAGTCCGAGTGGACCTCACCTGTGGTTCTAGTACCCAAGAAAAATGGTGAGACCAGATTTTGCGTAGACTATAGGAAGTTGAACGCCGTAACACGAACGGACAAGTATCCGCTTCCATTAATAGACGATCTACTGGCTTCTGCCAAGAGTAACTGTGTGATGTCCACGATCGACTTGCGATCAGGCTACTGGCAAGTTGAGGTGGCCCCAGAGGACCGACACAAAACGGCCTTCGTTTCCCCGTTTGGGACGTTTCAATTTCGGCGCATGCCCTTTGGCTTGAAGAACTCGCCGTCCACGTTCCAGCGGCTAATGGATCGGTTCCGTGCCGGCCTTAAGGATATTGCCGTGGTAGCTTATTTGGACGATATTTTGGTAATTTCCGAAAACCTACCAGCACACGTGCGCGATTTGCAGCAGGTGTTCGACCGCCTGCGACAATTCCATCTCCGCGCAAACCGTGAAAAATGTGTGTTTGCCAGGGAGAGAGTAACATTTTTAGGGCACGTGGTGACCGTCCGTGGAATAGAGCCGGATCCCGGGAAAATTGAAGCTATTGTGGGTAGACTTCCGCCTACCAACCTAAAGGGATTAAGAAGCTTCCTGCAAACCTGTTGTTGGTTTCGGAAGTTTATTCCCCAATTTTCGGAAGTTGCCCGCGCTTTGACGGATCTCACTAAGAAAGATAGACCCTGGAAATGGGGAGAGGAGGAGACCAAAGCATTCAATGAGCTTAAGAGGCGACTCACGACGAGTCCGATCCTCCAGCAACCAGACTTTGAGCGGGGATTCGTATTGCGCACTGATGCTAGTGATTATGCATTGGGTGCCGTGCTGATGCAAGGCCCGGATCAGAAGTCTGAGAAACCCATTGAGTATGCCAGCAGGTTATTGACCTCCGCAGAACGGAACTATTCCACCACGGAGAAAGAGGCGCTGGCGGTGGTATGGGCCTTAGAGAAATTTCGAGGGTACCTCGAGGGCGCCCAAGTCCAGGTGGCATCTGACCACCAGCCTCTGAAGTGGCTCCTTTCTCTGAAAACCCCAAGCGGTCGCCTAGCCCGATGGGCCCTTAAGATTCAGGCTTTTAATCTGAATATTGAGTACACTCCGGGGCGGGTCAATGTGGTGGCGGACACCCTTAGCCGTCCCGTCTGTGACTCCTCCCGGAATGACGTGGTAGAAACCACATGCGACATCTGTCCTGTCTCCGTCGATCTACCTCACCGTAGCTCCGAAGAGCTGCGCGCTGCTCAGCTCGGAGATCCTGAAATAGCGAAGATACTTTCAGACTTCGAAGACGGTGAAGCTGCCACTCGTTGGACAGATCGCGGATATTATGTCTCGAATGGAGTCCTATTTCGGTTTGATCCGATTTGCGAATCCGAGGAGCCCCAGTTGGTAGTACCGGAATCTATGCGTGCGGAAATCATGAAGCAGCTCCATGATGCCCCAACTGCGGGTCATTTGGGCCTGGAGCGCACTCTAAAACGGATCAAGGAGAGATTCTATTTCCCAAACATGCGCCAGTACGTGACCACCTATCTAAAGGCTTGTGATTTGTGTCGGAAGTTCAAGCCGACCAACCTCAAACCAGCCGGTCTTCTACAAACCCCTGTCCCAGCCCAAAGGTTTGAAGTCCTCGCTATGGACTTATTTGGCCCACTACCGGAAGGTAGCCAGGGGGAGAAATATATATTCCTTGTAGAAGACACCGCAAGCAGATGGGTGGAATTGATTCCTTTGACTGACGCCACTGCCGAGAGTTGTGCCAGAGCCCTTATTGAGGAAGTGTTCCTACGTTATGGGTTTCCGCGCCGTGTCATCTCGGATAATGGGGTCCAATTCGTTTCAGCGGTGATGCAGAAAGCCCTGCACGTTCTCGGGGTGAACCAGAACTTAACTCCAGTGTACCACCCCGAAGCTAACCCAGCTGAACGGAAAAATCGAGAAATGAAACAGATGCTGGCGATGATGATCGATCCTGAGCATCGTCGTTGGCCGGAAGCATTACCTTCGGTGCGCTTTGCGCTCAATACGGCACCTAACCAGGGCACAGGACACTCCGCCGCGTATTTAACCTTTGCGCGCGAGTTCCGGTCTCCCCTAGATGTAGCCTGCGACCTGAGGGCAGTTGTAGAGCAGGAGAACTACGTACCACAAATCACGCCGTACTTGAGGGACTTCGTAGAGCGCCTACAGGAAGTGAAGTGGCGAGTCGAACGGCAACAAGATCTTCGGAAGGAGTCCGCAGATAAAGCCCGCCGTCCAGGGCCAACCTACAAAGAGGGTGACCTCGTGCTGCTGGAAAGTCATCGTGCTAGTCAGGCGGTGAAAGGTTTTACTTCCAAGTTTGCTCCCCGACGGGAAGGCCCGTATCGGGTTAGTAGGGTTATCTCCCCCACCACGTATGAGGTGGTCGATGGTGAGGGCACGCCTAGGGGCAAGTATCATGCCAGCCTCCTGACCCCGTATACAGGAGATTGTGGGGCCATTACTCATGCCCGAAAGAAGGGTAGGCCCCGGAAAACAGCTAGTCCCAAGCCAGCTCCAGAATCTTCTGCTGGCTTGGAGGGAGAGGATATAGTACCCAGGTCGAACCCCGCTTCACGCCCCTGTCGTATGCGGCGAGCGCCGGTTCGTTATGCAGCCCCCTCTTCCCTCACACCCCTCTAGTAGCTAGGCGCTCACCCCGTCAGTCCGTCCTGGTCGCTCGTGCCTGTGCGCAGGACAGCGGAGCCGCGTAAATTGTTCTCGTAGTCAATAATAGGTTGTTTTTTCTATTTAATACAGTGTTTATCCACTTACACGGGTTTCTTTTATTACTTACCCTATAAGTATCTAATTCGGGATAGATATTATAATCGTGTTATGTGTATCAGGATTAAAATATTGTTATCATTCGTAGTAGTAGTAAAAGTCGTTATTTAGTAAATACCGGCCAAGTGCGAGTCATACTTGCACACCGAGGGTTCCGCACTCGGATATTTTTTCCGACACTTTGCAAGATAAATCAAAAGCTATTATTATATAAATGAATAAAAATCAGTTTGAGAATGTACAGGCTGCTTCATCACCCCCCGCCCCCCGCCCGTTTTTTCCCCCGCCGCGCGCCGCGGGTACATAACTTCAGTGTAACATCTCCGTTGCAAATTTAAGTTTTTAAAATAAATTAAGCACAATTCAGCTACCAGTTAGTGTTTATTACGTTATTGGACACGAAAGCAAACTGGACAATCATTATATTAGCAATGTGGAATGCAGTAAAGTGCTATAAACAGTGAATCAATTCTTAACCAGTGCACAGTGTATAATCTAAGTGAAGTGTCAACACTCAAACTACCTTCTTAGATATACATATTCTCTGACGTAAACAAAGTTCACGATTCCGAAACATATTTTTACCAGTGACTATTGTAACTACAATGGCGCAGTGTACAATGTAGCAGACTGAATATCTATAAAGCCCGTACATTCCTGGTTCAAACCTCACTCATCTAAAAATTTTTTTTTCTCTTTTTAATCACTTTTTATGATTTATGTGATATATTTTAAATAAGAAAAATATTTTGAACTTTTGGCTTTTATAGTTTTGTTATTTTAACCGAAAATGCCCGGCTTATGTGCAGCTTGTAATAACAATGTCCTAGTTACGCAAAAAAGATTGAAGTGCTCTGTCGGGAGTTGCGCTCTGCTGTACCACAGTGAATGCGTAAACTATGACGACGTCAACCCATCAATTCGAGCGACATGGGTCTGTCCTTCTTGCACCGTTAGCAAGCCTAAACAGGATAACAGCAATACACCAATTCAAGGCAAAAATCGCAAGCAGCAATCGCCCGATAATGCAACCGTCTTGCCGCCACTATTGGGCACGACAAGTAGTCCAAATCAAGATGTTATTATAAACGAGATAAGAAATTTGCGTCGAGAAATGAAGGAACACTTCGAAAACCAACAAGTAAGCCTTAATAAGTTCGATGCCAAGCTTACCGAAGTCCAAAAAGAAGTAAGGGACCTTGGAGGCAAATTTTGTACACTAAAGGAGGAAGTGGATGAGCTCACAAAGTCTGTGCAATTCTTGTCTAATGCTTATGACGACCAGATTGGGTTAAATGAAGAATCCAAAAAGTCCCTGTCGAATTTAAATACGGAAAACCAAAATTTGCGATCGCAAATGATTGACTTGAATAGCAAAATTGATCACCTTGAGCAGCAAGCTAGAGATTGTAACGTTGAGCTTCAGTGCATCCCGGAAACCAAAAATGAGAATATCCTCACCATTGTCCAGCAGATGGCATCAGTTGTCTCTTGCGACCTAACAGATGGCAGCATACTGAACTTTCACAGAGTTGCTAAGATGGACACACAATCACAACGACCGCGAAGCATTGTAGTGAAATTGTCCAGCCCAAGAGTACGAGACGATTTACTTGCGGCCGTTAAACGTTTTAATAAGAAAAATCCACAGAACAAGCTGAATACGTCTCATTTAGGTTTCGCTGGTCAGACCACACCTATATACATCATGGAACATTTATCCCCGAAGAATAAAAAATTACATGCTGCCACTAGACTAGCTGCGAGAGAGAAGAAATACGAATTTGTATGGATAAGAAATGGTCGTATATTTGTTCGTAAAAACAATGGAGCTGCAGCACTGTGGATAAAAAATACTGAAACTCTAAACGGCTTACATTAGTAAATCAATTCTGTATGCATGCATTAACATTTTTATTGTATAAAATTCACGCTAAATATTTTTTACCAAAATGTACGAGGTCTAAGGACCAAAACAGAAGATATCTATACAGCGGCTCTATATCAGGACTACGATTTAATAATTTTGACCGAGACTTGGTTGAACAACACGATTTTTGATAATGAAATCCTAGATAGTCGTTATATCTTACACAGGCGAGATCGCTCTTCGTGTCCACTATCTTGCCATAAAAAAGAAGGTGGTGGGGTAGCAATTGCCGTTAGTAAAAAATTTGAGTCCGTCAGGAAGTACGAATGGGAATCTGTATGTGAAGATTTATGGATAGCGATTAAAGTCAGTCATAATATTTTTATATATGTTTGTGGTGTCTATGTTCCTCCGCCTGTCAAGGAAGATTACTTGGAATGCTTTTTTAAAAGTGTGACTGATATTTGTAACAACAAAATAGGTCAAGATTCACCAACTCTTATCATTGGTGACTTCAATTTACCTAACATTTCTTGGGCAACCGATTCGAATAGTAACGGCTTAATGTCTGGTCAAATAGGTAGTAATATAGATAGTCTCTTTTTGGAGCACATTGCTTTCAATAACTTGAAACAATGCAATCTTATTGAAAACATAAACGCCCGTATTTTAGACTTAGTTCTTACAAATAATACTGATTGGATACAAGTAAAAAAAGAAGATAATGCTTTGGTCACAATAGACAACCATCATCCACCACTACAAATTATTTTAACATTAAATTGTAACCGCTACATGAAACCTTCTCGTACACCATTTCTCAATTTCTTCCTATGTGACTATGATAATGTCTGTAATGAACTGGATCAAATAGATTGGTTGTCTCTATTTCAAAATTCTTATTCGGTCGATGCAAAATTAGATATATTTTACCAGACACTAATGCCCATTATTTATAGATATACACCCATGCGGAAACCGCGAGATAGTCACTATCCTATATGGTTCTCAGGTCCATTATTACGAGCACTTAAGGAAAAGGCAAAAATCCACCATAAAAGCAAAAAGTACAATAACCCAATGGACAAATTTGCATACGAATTATTGCGCGAACGTTGTGCCATCTTGATAAAAGGTTGTTATGACAATTTTAAAAAACGAGTTGTTGAATGTATTCGTGATGATCCTACCTACTTTTGGAAATATTTTAAACAACAGCGTAAAAATGGTACCAATTGTATTCCGAATGAAATGATTCTGGATAATTTCGTAGCTAAAGGTGGAAAGAATATATGTGACTCCTTTGCTAAACATTTTTCATCGGTCTACATAGAGACCAGTAACTGTCGAGTAGGAAATTCGTCACTCCCAAGCAATATCATTCCCAATGTTCCATTGGGTTCTTGTATACTAACTGAAGAAGAAGTTTTAAAACATCTTTTAAACTTGGATTCACTTAAAGGTCCCGGTCCAGATCTTCTTGCCCCAATATTTCTTAAAAAATGCGCTCACAAACTAGCTAAGCCACTTACCCTCATATATAACTATTCTTTGCAAACGGGTACATTTCCTACCAAATGGAAAATTGCATATATCACACCAGTGCATAAGTCTGGCAACTCAAACGATATAAAAAACTACCGACCTATATCTATTTTATCAATCTGTGGAAAAGTCTTAGAAAGCTTAGTTCAGAAAATAATTTATTATCACATAGCCCCATATCTTGATCCTAACCAACATGGGTTTCGTCCTCGCAAATCAACCACTTCTAACTTAGTTAGTTATATATCAGACATCGCTGAGACTGTAGATGCTACTGGTGAGGTACATGCAATTTACACCGATTTTCGAAAAGCATTTGATATGGTGAATCATAACATTTTGTTATTGAAAATTGAGTCTTTGGGAATTCATGGCTCATTGTTACGTTGGTGTGAATCTTACTTAAGAAATCGGTCACAACTTGTTGCTGTTAATGGTTTTAAGTCTTATGAGATAAAAATATCATCGGGAGTCCCTCAAGGATCTCATCTAGGTCCCACGTTCTTTTTAATTTTTATAAATGATTTGGCACTCAAGTTAAAGTCTAAATTTAAAATGTTTGCAGACGATATAAAAATTTACAAAACCATTAACAGCCAAGCTGATGTGACAACCCTACAAAACGATATTGATGCTGTTCACTCTTGGTGCACTACAAATGGTATGTCCTTAAATATTGAAAAGTGTTTCCACATTAAATTTACCAGAAAAAAAAATCCGGTAGACTGTGTCTATAAAATAAACAAGGTTAGTCTTAAGGAAGTTTATAGTATGAGAGACCTTGGTGTTATTGTAGACTCGGCTTTAAGTTTTCGTCCACATATCGAGCAAATAACATCTAAAGCTTCAAAAATATCCGGACTAGTATTCAGACAAATGAAAATATTCAAGGACCCCAGTTTATCTATACTGGTCTTCAACAGTGTTGTCCGTAGCATCCTTGAATATTGTAGCACTGTATGGAGTCCAGGGTATCAAGTTCATTCTGATAGAATAGAACGAATTCAAAAAAGGTTTCTTTACCATCTAACTTACAATGACTTCAAATGTGACAAATTGTTTTCATACGAATCTCGTCTCTCTTACTATAAAATGAAATCCCTTAGAGACCGTAGAAAGATTACGGATGTCATTTTTCTGGCAAAATTAATAAAGGGTCTCATTGATGCGCCTGAGTTACTTGAACGCTTGAAGTTCGTTGTGCCCCGTGACTGTAGCCGCTTACACAATCGCAAGACGTTCTGTTTGCCTCAAACCAAAACCAAGCTTGGGCATCATAGTCCGCTATATAGAATGCAGTCTCTTGCAAATAATTACAGAGATGTTATAGATATCTTTTGTGACAATATACCAAGAATAAAAAGTAAGTTAAGTACACAGATAAGTAATTGTTAGAAAGTAGTTTGTATAAGGTTTTTCCTATTTTGTTAGTAGCTGTTCTGGTTTAAGTTTTTGTTCCTTGTTTGTTAAGTTTATTTTGTGTTGCGCTGTAGTTTTGTACCTACATACTTTAATAGTGCATGCCGAGTCCACATCGAGAAGACGCAGTTGCGCGCATGTTTCTTTGTCCATTTATCTTCTTGTATTTTTTCTTACCAATTGTAGTCGGTTTTGTGGACTGAATAAAAAAAAAAAAAAAAAAAAAAAAAAAAAAAAAAAAAAAAAAAACACTTGCAGGTTTGATTACAGCCAAGCGCTAGTCTATAAATTAAAAAATCTTTTCAAGCCAACAAAAAAATATCTACCTACTAATAAAATGCTATTCTATTTCCTACTAATAAAAAATACAAGTGTCATCAACAATCCCATTATATTAAAAACGAGTTCAACCAAAACTCATATTCATTCGTCGTAACGACATCTTTATTAGCTGTGACTTGGTCTAGGACGAGTGCGAAGAATAAATCTGTCATCGATGCTCGCGTCCGGTCACAAATTGTGATTTACTCACACGTGATTTTGTGTCGTTACTCGTTAGTGTTTGACCTGTTATATTTGATAGGTTTATTAAAATAAATGGTCTGATATCGAAATAGTTTGTTTTGGTTTGGATATTTGAAGTGAAAACTTTTTTATGTTGAGCGATTTCGGGATGGGTAAAGACATCAAGGTCGTGTCGTGTCACCGATATTAATGCCGATAGATGTAAAAACTTAATTAATGTTAATAGTTTTAATGTAAAAATTAAAATTTCTGAATCAAATGGCGACCTTCATTAATCAGTACGCCTCCCTAACAATGAAAATTGTTTTTATACTAGTAGGTACTACTCTCAAAGCTCTAGATAACCTTTGAGAGAACATAATTATTTACTTCAAAGTACAAATTAAGTATATTATGTAAATCGATATAAGAAAAGATTTCGAGAAATACTTTAAAAACCCGAAAGCCATGCGGACGAATTTATAGGATAAAGCAGAAACTGTCTGACATAATTTTTATTATCAACGTACATCTACAGCTACAGGTTTAAAAAACTTGAGATTAGTTCGTAGCAAGCAAGCTCTCTCTTTAACACAGACGTAGGGGTCTACGAAACCTATACTATCTAATACTAATATAAGTAAGTAAAGTAAGAGATAAAGTTTGTAAGTTTGTAAGGGGTAATCCCTAGAACTATTGATCCGATTTTTAAAATTCTTTTACAAGTAGAAAGCTACATGATTCCTGAGCAAAATAGACCATAATATTTTACTTTCAAAAATACTGAAGATCGCTACGAAAATTGTAATAAGCTACCCGTACGATGCCGGGGCCGGTTGCCAGTAATTTTTAGTAAGTAGGTAGTTAAGATTTTTTTTTAAAACGTAAATAATTTGAAAAAGCTAGCTTAACATATAATAACATGTGTACGAACAATAACTAATTTTCTTGAGCCAGAACCAAGGCAGAACAGAACCACACAATACAGAGCGCGTAGCGTGTTACCACAGAGACTTGCATTATTAGAATTCCGCTCGGCTCATACATTGCAGTCTATTGTTCCACATTTCTCCAAATTAGCTTTGCGCGAATTGAGGTTTTTCGTTTTATATATTTCACGTGAAGAAAATTCTTTATTTTAAAAGTACCTTCTCTGCTTTTTAGGGTTTCGTACTTCAAACAGAAAAACGGAACCCTTATAGGATTACTTTGTTGTCTTTCTGTCTATTTGTGTGTCCGTCTATCTGTCTGTCTGTCCATGTGTTCGTCTGTCATGTCTGTGAAGAAAACCTATAGTAACCTGTGGTACCTAACCTGTGGTATTCTTGCCACGTATAATCTGAAAACCTTCAAAGCAAGAGGGAATAGGCATCTTCTAGGCAAGCTTGCTCAAACTTAGACCTCATCATTGCTTTTTCAAGCATGATTGTCGTCAAACGCAAGCCTATCAAGCAATTAAAAAAAAAGCAGCACAAATTGCACAAATAAGCAGCAGTAGCGCCTATCAATTACCTACGTTTCTACAGCAATATGCATTGCTTATATTATTATTATAATTCCATGCAATTTTCACCATTATTTTAGAACATTTCACGAGAAATTGCTTATATTTCGTTGTATGTTGTAGTCGCAAACAGGCGCCATGTGAAGGAGCGTTTATGAATTTTGAATACAAAATTCCAAGATTAAAAACGTATTTTTGGCTTTTCCCATAGTTCTCGTTATTCGTTTTTTCTTGTGCTATTCAGAAAGTTGGTAGGTACATTAGTAATCACTAATTGGGTATATTCAAAAGGAACTCAAGCAAAACCGGGTCACCTATTTCGTGTCGAAAATGTGGAACCGTAACTATCGTTGAAAATACTTCATTATTTATTTTGTGAAAGACTCCTACTGAAAGACGCCAAGCTCCAAATATTACGACAGCATTTTTCGACTACATAAGTTTGAAATAGGTCATGTTACAATCTAGATTCTAGATAGGCCACAAGGTCTGGAGACGCAACAGCCACAATAGCCGTATTTAGTACTATTGCAATATATAGTAGTAATGCAAGTGACCTTATGAGGCACCGAGCGTGACATAAAAATACGTCTGCTGAAGACTCAGAATGTCTTCTCTCTTGCAACTCTAGCAGCTCACCGCCCGCGGTTTCACTCGCCAAAAATATAAATCATCTTTATTTTCTATCCCTTATGAATTTTGCAAAATCCAACCTTATTTCAATGAAAATTTTTGTGTAAATTTTCAGCTTTGTAAGGTCCAAGAGTTCTGAGCGTTGATTCAGACAGCTATTTTTTTCGTGGCTATAGACAGGAAATAGTCATATCTATACAAAAATATAACCGCACTTTTGCGGTAGTAAAATATTATCACACGGTCTCTGTGGGTGACCAATTGTGTGGTAATATTTTCAAACATGAGCGGCAATAGTCAAGTTTACAGTTTCGACATCCATCTACTGTACGAGTGAATGTATTGAAAAATAATCTCATTCTCATACCTTCTAGGAAGCCATAGTTATGAAATTAAAATGCTATACGCTTTAGCATATTTAGCAGAAGTTCCCCGCAGGTAGGCAGTCCAAACTTCAAAGCGGCTTACAAACGGACGCCCCCAGACAACATTCGCTAATTCACTTTGATGTCCCTCACCCCTGCCTCGGAAATTCATAACGAGAAAACGCGTCTTAAAAGTTTTAACTCGGCGCTGACTAAAATATCATTAAATACTACGCAACATTTTTTTAATAATTTGCATTGTTATTTACATTTAGATGGATTGTTTTGTTTGTTGGAACTAATTTGGATTCGTTTATGACGATTTTTCTTAAATTTTTGACAGTGTATGCAAGATAGAACTACCCTAATAAGGGTTTTTCTTAAAATCGCTAAGTTTTCACAAGAATTTATACAAGCGAACCGGAAAGACATGTTGGAAGACAACCATTGTCCTGTTGCACGTTGGTCCAACGATATCACCAAGCTTACGGGGAAAACTCGGAGAAGGCTCGCCCAAGGGAAGATATTAGTGAGCAAGCGACAACGACCAATTCACATTATGTAAAGTGATCAATATCGCCCATGAACGTTTGCACCAGATTAACAATTAATTGCCGGCGGCCCTTAAATGGTCTTAAAGTTAGTTTTGGGGAAAGTCAGCAGGTGAAACTTTGTTCCGTATTATGCGTGGCAGAAATGATCCGGTTGAATTAAGTAGGTACCTAGCCATTCCGACAGTGATCACATCTGGTGGTAATTGAGGATGTAGTTTAAGATGTAAACGGGGTTAAAAGAGGCGTAGCACTTTAACCCGTAATCCTAATCGATTTCTACGAGATATACGGACAAGGGTGTTCTAGTATACCTAGATAAAAGTTAAGATATCTAAGTTGAAGTTCTTTTCCATCTAGTTACTGTTCCCTTCCGTACCTATTTTATTTCTAACTAAACACTAATGGTGACTTTGAGAGTGAATCCGACCGAAATGAGTTTCCTCTCCCCTTCCTGCCTTTGTGTCACTTTGACGCATGCGTTTGTTCCATATTTCCTCGCACTTTGTACTGTAGTGAATTGTGACGTCATAGACCATCATCGTCATCTACTACTGATAGATGCTTACTGTTGGACATGGTTTCCGATGTTGAAAACGATGGTTGAAAAAGAATTGATCAATCAGAACGGTTGACGTCTCCCACTGCCAACTTCACTCATAATATATCTATATTTTTTATAATGTCATTATAATGACCCCGTGACAGTACAATGTCACTAAAACGAGGCTAATAAATTGTAAGAAATGGGGTCAATTGACAATCTACCGTTTAATTATAATATAACTAGTGAGTTTGTAATATCACCAGTTTCGACAATATATCTGCGACATAATATATAAAAATCTTTTGGGCTTATTAAAGCACAAAATAATCATTTTTGTAACACTATTTTTGAGACGCACAACCTTTCTTTGAACACTAACGTAGCGGCAAATGGAACTCACTGCACCAGAAAAATAATAAGAAATATGATGCATGCTGGCATTAGGCGATAAACGTAGGACAAAAATAAAATATGGCCCACAAAGCGTTTCTGTGGCGGCTTTGTATAGCTTTCAATCTACGTTTTGAAAGCATGTAACCAGCACTCACAAAGCAATATCGCTGAAAGCTTAGTAAGTATTAAGTGGGTTGACCGATGTTTTACATTATATCGTAGATGCTTTCTACGGAATACATACTATGATGTACATACGGAGTACATAATATGATGTAGAATGATAAATTATGCTATGCAGTATTCGTTTGCGTCAAAGTATTATATGTCATCATCACCCTATCGCTGGCCCACTGCTGAGTACTGGTCTCCACTCAGAATGAGAAGGATTTAGGCCATTGTCCACCACGCTGGCGAAGTGCGTATTGGCAGACACAAATAACTACTATGGTTTAAAAGTGCTAAGGTTAAGACGCTAGTTTCTTTTCGAGGGATCCAGGTATGATGCCAAGCCGAACTTCTAACTTTTACGTTGTAAGGAATTAAATATCACTTGCTTCAATGGTGAAGGAAATCATCGTGGAGAATCCTGAATGTCCTCAACCATATTTTCTCTAAACCCTACTCGTTCTGAGAGGAGTGCCGTGCTTGGGTTGAAATAATGATGGTGATTAATATGAAATCATTCGCTGGCTTGTACACCTAGAGAATATGATGGGAGTGTATCATACTCTAAGAAGAGTATACTTCGGTCTCTATTAAGGAAACGCCTTCTTGTATGACACCTATATGACCTGGTTATCGCTGAGTGGACGAAGTGTAAAAAGACCCGCAAATGCTTGAAATAACCGACTGTCGTGAAGCGGTGTAGAATTAGCATGACTGGTAACTTCTAGTATCGGAGATCATGACCATACTCTTTGAGACCCTGAGCCAACAAAGTAAGTATTGCGTAAGTATGAAGACATTTTAGATCTAATACAATATTAAACGGGTAGTATTCAAAGTAATTCGTTTTATCTGTAACTTATTACGCCGAATCAAAATTAATCTAAATATTATTTTCTCAATAAAGAGAGGCTTCAAAATTCTTTAAAAGTATTTTCAGCTAATATGAAAATTGGAAGAATACCGGGACTCTTTAATATTTTATTAGAAATTCTCTGAGATTTCTTTTCCTAAATGTTGTTTTTTGCACGTTTCTTTAAAAAGTAGGCATTACCTTTGAATGTTATTCGTAATCGATAAACTCTGAAACTACTAAACCGATTTTAATAATTCCTTCACCATTGCTACTTTGTGCAAAAGTTAAATAAGCTATATATTACTTTTACACAGGTATAATTCATTTCACACGCCGCCGGGCGGATCCACTAGTATGAAATAAAGACAATAAAAAGGCCGAACTATAATATTATGGAAAATAGAGTAGTGTTATAAAAAATATGAATGCGCTAGGGTAGTCGTTAGGACATGCAAACTTACTCGTAGTTTGGCAACATTTTGCATATTATTTTATTTATACCTATTATGTATATGAAACATTGAATATTTTATCTAACCGTACTAAAAAAGGAAAGCAGGAATATTACGTGGGAGTATCGCAGTAATATTATAAAGGCGAAAGTTTGTGTGAATGTGTATTATGTATGTATGTTTGTTATTATACGGGTTTGGCCAAACCTAGTGTCTATTATTACCAAAAACGGATTTCAATATCGAAATTCTCTGTTCCTTAAACTACACCAGCGGCCTTAGTGAAACCTTCGTAAATCAAATAGGCAGTGCGAAAAAAAAAACTGAATAAACAAACTTTTCTCGTTTACATTATCGTAAATAAACGCACCCTTTAAGGCGATAACCGTGAGTTCGTGAAACTGGTAATAAATTCGACACCTCACCGTATGAAATGTATCTCGATTACCAATAATGGCACAATGGGGCTATATTGAATGGGAGTACGTTGGCACCTGCTTTACCAATAATACTGTAAGCAGCTGAAGCCAGTATAAGATTTTACATCGCAACAACGTTGACTAAATTCAAACACTATAGTAAAAACCGGCCAAGTGCGAGTCAGACGTGCCAACCGAGGGTTCCGTACTCGGGTATTTTTTTCGCCATTTTGCACGATAAATCAAATACTATTTATTATATACATTGAGATAATATATACATGGAGATAAATAAAAATTACAATATAGGTATTTATAGTACCTAGTATTGTTAGATATTATAACTTCTTATAATATGAAAAGAGCAACTGCTGAGTTTCTTGCTGGCTCTTCTCAATAGAATCAGCATTTCAAACTGGTGGAAGACACAGATGTAGGATAAGAGACACGTCTTGTTGTAATAATTTGATTTTGAAACTTAGTTTGATCGTAGTTGCTGGTCTTGTTTACCGTCAGCTTATTTTACGGTTAAAATTTGGTCACCTAAACAAAACAACTTCCAAATTCCCAACCTAACTAAGTAGGTATTAAAATATGGCAAGGGAAAAATATTTGAATTAAATTATATCTTGTTTCCATAACAATTTCAGCTTTTACCCTAAAAAGTTTTTGCGACCGCGGCCGAATTCCGACAGGTGTGGCTCCACTGTTGTGGTGTCAGACCAGCTTAAGGCATAAACTTAAAGCGAAGACATACTCTTTAAATCCTTTTTAGGTTCTGTAGTCACGGTACCCTATTACTAAGCCTCCGCTGTCCGTCCGTCCATCCGTCCGCCTGTCTGTTAACGGGCTGTATCTTATGAAAGTAATAGGTAGAGTTGAAATTCACAGAATTGTGTATTTTTATTGCCGCTATAACAACACTATAAAAATTTCAAAATGGCCGCCACGAGAATTAAAAAAATAAAAAGTGTTATTTCTTAAACGTCGGTACAGAACCCTTCGTGTGCGATTCCGACTCGCACTTGACAGATTTGTTATATAGCTGTTTTATTTTATCAGTAACGCAGGCGGTCGCTTTTCACCTGAAACCTATTTTTTACGGCCATTCAACAACTTCTATAGCGTGATAACTCAGTGGTTAAGACATCCGCCTCCTATTCGGGTTGGAGTTCGAGGTTCGATCCCGAGCACGCATCTTTAACTTCTCTAAGACTGCGTGGGCTTTAATTTTTAAAAATCTATTGAAAAACGAAAAAAGGTTAATTATTACGGGGTAAAAATTGTCCGTGTAAAACATCTATGTTTCTGGTATACATGCTACTCGTATCTCTGTACCAAACTTCGCCAAAATCAGTTAAACGGATGAAGCGTAAAAAGATAAGTAACAGTAAGTAAGTACAGTACACTTGACAATACAGGATTGTAAAGTCGAAATCTCCTGAGGATGCTCCGGTGTCGGGGCGAAACGTACGTCGAGAGTAGTGGAAAAGTCTTGTGTGGTGGTGCATGTGAGTGGTGGTGGCAGTGCTTGCTTGGGAACTTGGCTTTATTGCTTGGTTGGGGAGGTAAGCGGTGCTTAGCTTGTAACTGCATGTTTGACCATACAGATTTTTTCTGTTGGCGGATTATAGCAAAATAACTTTTATCTGTTTCTTGCTAAACATGAACTTCCGCAAAGTAACGCCTGATTCTATCCAATAGATAACAGACAGATTAATAGGCAGACACTCGTTTGGGTTTATAATAGAAATTAATATTATGGATTAAATTTTACTACTTAGGTACTTGTTAAAACCAAAAGTTTATTATAAAATGACACTACTGATAAATTATGAAACAGTATATAAAATTTAATGTCTTAAAAGTTTTCTATGACTTTTAATATAAATTTTGAAATCCAACAAGCATTTTTCTCCAAGTTTCATAAAGATAAACTGGTCGAACATCGCCGGTCGCCGGTAGCCGCCCCGCATACGAATGCTTGGACCAGCCGCCCTCACTTGCGGTCCAGTTTACAGAAGTCCTTTGTTTGGAGCCATCGCCCGTGGGCTGTCATCAACCGTTAAATGGTGTCCGCCTGTCCGGCGAAACGAGAGCCGTGTAGCTTTGTTAATTTCATGGCGGTTTGCATTTGTCCTTGGGCGAGACCTTGTTACTAATTTATTTCACAGCTGAGTTAAAATGTAGCTAGAAAAGGAGAATGCTATCAAAGGCCAAATCCGAGAGTTCAAAGAGTTTCTAGAATTAATTTACTATTGCCGTCGTAAATGGTAGAATATGACTTAAATGCTGTTAAATTACAAATATTTCTACCATGCTATAAGTATTTAACAACCTCTGCATTTGTTAAAGACACACATTGGCACTATGTTAACTTTTAATATTAGTTCAATATACAATACAGTCAGCAGCGCAGCGGTAAGCAGTGAAAGCCTAGTGGTAAGGGGTGATCGCTTAGTGGTAAGTGGTAATCTTCTATTCGTTTGATCCAGGGTACCATACCGAGCACACAACTTTGTCTTTTTGAAATTGTGTGCGTTAATTACTTAAACAGAGAAGGAAAACATCGTGAGGAAACAGCTGCGTGCCTCATAGTAGGTAGGTACTCCATAATGTTCTCAAACGTGTATGAAGTCTACCAACCTGTACTTGACCAGCGCGGTAGAGTATGGCCAAACCTTTCTCAATTTGGAATTTTGGAAGCATTTCACGCGTTTTCATCCCTAGTAGCTGAAGTGATCGTATTTTTAACCGACTTCCAAAAAAGGAGGAGGTTCTCAATTCGTCGGGATCTTTTTTTTTTTTTATGTATGTTCCCCGATTACTCAAAGACCCCTGGACCGATTTGGAATTTTTTTTTTTTGTTTGAAAGGGTATACTGGTGCAGGGTGCAGGTGGTCCCATATAAATTTGGTGAAGATCTGATGAATATCTTCGGAGATGGAGAACAGAACTCCTCAATGGATAGGAGCAAATTGCTCGCGATCAGTGTAATAGCTTAGTAAACAGTCGGGTTTTAACTGGGCACAGCATATTATAGTACAGTGGGGCCACTAAAAATTGTGAAATAAAAAAAATTCAAAAGAAAAATAAAACCGACTTCAAAAACGACAAACACTAAAAAGTAAAAAATAACTTTTGTTTAGCTACACGTGTAATGCACCTAGGTATGAAGTCGGGCGAGCTTCACTCTTGGATTTCTAATTTTGTTTTAATATGCTCGCTCGACTTCATACCTAGGTGCATTACACGTGTAGCTAAACAAAAGTTATTTTTTACTTTTTAGTGTTTGTCGTTTTTGAAGTCGGTTTTATTTTTCTTTTGAAAATTTTTATTATCTACGTACCTACTTGATTGAGCAAAAAGTATGCTGATACGTTAGAGGAAAACAAGCAATTAATTCGTTTAAGTGATTGGTTGGAATACTTATGGCCCGTAGTCATTTAAATAAAAGCTTTTCTCTCTATACGTCGTATTCCTCATTACTGAGAGTCGTTACCCATATATTTTGACCACATAATGGTAATAAAACCCATGAATTCATACAATCATAAATGTGGACGTGTATCTGTCTGTCTTTCTTTTTAATACAAATAGCGAGAAAAAGAGCAGGCATTTGCAGTACCAGAGGAACCGCCAATGCGTTGCCGGCTTTTCAGGAATTTGTTAATCCGTCCCTTGAATAACCCCACGTTGTGTCTGCTAGTTTTTTACCGTTCAACCGACCGATCTATTTGATAAGGAGATATGAAGTACATCTTGCAAATGTGTGTAACTGTGTAGGCTATTTTTTCCAAGGAAAATCAAAAAGTTTCCACGGGATTTAGAAAAAAACTTAAGCGTGGAACAAGACGTGGGCATCTTTTATTTAATAATATAACGTCTTATACAGATAGTAAAAAGATTTGAAGGTTAACATAGCTGTAAAGTAAAATATGGACTTTGCAGAATCAGAACAAACGCTTCAACTAGTAACAAGTCAGAAATATAACAAAGTCCAAAAGTTCAAAGGCGAGATAAACTTAAACACAAAAAGGGATTTACGTTTATAATAAATTCGTATACAAGTAGACGTGACAACTTCTGGATTTAGTTAGAAACAAAAAGTGTAACAGCTTTCGACGAAACTTTTAACGACCTTTGTCGGCCTTTCCGAACACTCCCGTCGTCACTTTCGTCAGTTCTTTTAATTGAAATGTCCCTTTTTATATTTTACCTACTGCTATTATTTATAGTTTGTGTAGTCTCTCTGTCTTTCTCTCTCTCTCTCTGCCTCGTACCTATTCATCATTATTGAGGGCCGTGATCCCTTTTATGTCATCACATAATGGTAGAATTTTTCTTGAAATAATGAATAATTTGTATAAGTACACGTTATTTTTTCTTAATAAAAACTACTTCTAAGTAGAGTTGAAATGTATTTCAATACTTGTTCTTCTCCTTTTCTTGTTCGGTGGCTTTTTGTAGTGCCAGCCTAGCACAATGTGCTTTGCCAGTATTTCAAGGAGGCACATTTCAATAATTTTGCTCATGTTAATTTTGTGTTATGTTGTTTTGGAAAATCATTCTAATTCGCTCTGATTCAATTTCGTAATGACATCTTTGCGTGATTAAAATTCGTTACGAAGGAACATTACCTAAAACAGATGTCATGACGGTTTACATTACATTTGCAGCTGAGAAATTTCGTTTTAAATTCTCATTCCGTTAACAAAATGTAAACAGAAACTCTAGGCTCGCAGGCGAAGCGGTACCTTGCTCTGATATAATTGAAATTTTGTTCAGCAGCTCTACTCTGTGTCCTATTATAGGCCGAGACCCTGTAGCTAGTTTTTTGGAGGTGATTTTGTGTGATAAATGCTGAAAGTAGAAGAGCTGGTTAATAAAATAAGATAAATAGTAGTAAAACTTTATAAACACTGAAGCTATTTGCCATTTCGGAGGTGTAATTACAAGTACATATAGGTATGAGGTGTTGTTATACTGCAAGGGGATTAAGTGACCGAAAATACCTGCTATTCCTCTTATATTTCCAGAGTAAAATAGCTAACGGCTCTAGTTTCCCATAAGCAAAAAAATCAGAAGAACCACTATACCAATTTATCAAGCACCTAACCAAAATTTCCTACAGGCTCATCGACTATTATTTATGTTTTCATGGGAATATTCTAATTAATTTCTGCCTTTATTATCGCAATTACGAGTTCTGTTATTAGTAACCAGCAGCTGATAGGGCCCTATGCGCAGTTTGTTTTGATATGAAATACAGTAGACTAATAATAATATGGAACAGTTGATTTTCAATTAATGATTCCCATGTGTGCCCTTTCAGCCTTAAATTCATTTTAAATGTTTGCTTTGTCTTCAATTCACCGACATTCTGTCTAAATTGAAGCTAAAAAACGTAATTCTCTATATTTTTTATGTAATAAATTTTCTTATTATGAAAAATGTACTTCTCTTTTTATCTCCGAAAACTTAGAAAAAAGTCGCAGTCTGTGGTGTTTCTTTTCTCAAAGAACATTTGAAAAATAATATTAAAATTGCATGAATCTATCACTTAGAATATACGAATAAAGGGTGAATAGGTATACGATAATACGAATGCTAACTAATTGTGCTAAGTTGGTCCAAGTAACCTAGTAAGTAGGTAATTTAAGTGTGTATAAAATTACGATACCCGTGACATTGTTAACGTGGGTTTAGATTTTAATTCCCGTGAAAACTTTTCAATTTTCCGGCATAAAAGGTAGCCTATATCCGTACCCAGCATAATATAAGCTAACTCTGTACTAAATATATGATGCGCCAAAGTAGGTACTTCATCCACATTGATTTAAGTTTATTAAAAATAGTGCACGTAGGATTTTCCGTGACACACGGTAGTCTGTGTCCCTGGCATGCAAGAATATAATGGAATAGAATAGAATAGAATAGATTTTTATTTAACTTTTACAAGTGCTTGTGAACCGTCAAAATAATTTACCACTGGTTCGGAATGCCGTTCCTACCGAAAAGAATGAGCTAGAAACTCGGCGGTTGCTCTTTCATTACGAGCAATCTCTGTACCTATCTAATTTTGGCAAAATCGTTTAAACGGACGGGCCGCGAAAAATAGACACAAATGCAGACAGGCACATTTTCGCGTTTATAATATTAGTGTGGGATTATGAACAGTGCGTAGGTACTCTTCATAATTCCATAGTACTAGTAGTTTCTTAATTTAATTTGATAATAATATAATTAAAGACCACAAAGCAACAAAGGCACTCCGTTGGGTCCCTTGGCATTATTTGGTGCACAAAAACGTTTGATCCCACAGAGGCAACGTCTACCAAAGTTCCCTGACAAGGGTCTGATTCAGTGATCTCTGAGAGGTTAATCATTGCTAAGTTGCACGAGTGATTTATATTTTAGTGTTTCCTATCTTTTGACACAGGAAGATTACTAACCGTAGTTTATTAGGCAAAAAACAAACTGGTAACTCAAGATAATATGTTCTTAAAGGTGTGTGAACTCTGCCAATCCTCACTCGGTATGGTAGATTATATGACCAATTTGAAAGGATATCCGTGTTCAGGTGTGTTTGGCGATGGATCAATGATGATGACAGCTACTTAAATCACATCACACTAATATTATAAAGGCGAAAGTTGTGTGTGTGTGTGTGTGTGTGTGAGTAAGTGTGTGTGTATGTTTGTTACTCCTTCACGCAAAAACTACTGGACGGATTTGGCTGAAATTCAGAATGAAGATAGATAATATCCCGGATTAGCACATAGGCTACTTTTATCCCGAAAAATCAAAGAGTTCCCACGGATTTCGAAAACCCTAAATCCACGCGGACGAAGTCGCGGGCGTCAGCTAGTAGGTAATAAAACTCCGATAAACAAGGATATAATTTAAGTGGTCTTAGTGTTCTTTGGTTGTCTCTGTGTTGGAATTTGATTAAAACCCATTGTTTTTGCTCGCAAATGCTATCAGAAGGCGCACGCTACAAAATGCCGAAATTGCTCAATTTCCTGACCCAAGCCTCAACTTCGCTTAACGTCTTAATGAACGCCAACTTTACACAACTTGCTTTTTTGTCTTCATTTGGAGTAATTACTTTTTGGGTACTGCAGAGACTTATATTCAGGTCACAGAGTAATTTTACCTTATTAAATTCTAATAGTTATAGCCTAGTCATTAAGACATCGGCCTTCTATACGGGAAGTCGGGGGTTCAATACCGGACACGCACCTCTAACTACTCGGAGTCGTGTGCGATAAATATGCTTGCTTTAACGGTGAAGAAAACATTGTGTGGAAACCTGCATGGCTGAGAATTCTCCATAAGTTCTCAAAGGTGTGTGAAGTCTGCCAATCTGCACTTGAGCAGGCGTGGTGGACTATGATCAAAATTCTTCTCATTCTGAGAGCAGTCCTGTACTCAGTAGGATCGGTTGATCTCGATGATGATGATATAACATTTGAAACCTATTTTAAGTAGTTAAATGAAAGCCTTTATTACAACTACCTTTAATCAGTGAAAACTAGAACTTTGATTGGTTATTATTTATCTAATTTGTAGACAGTCAGTCAGTTTTTATAAATCGGGTACGCTAGCAAACTTGCTCTGTGGTCCCTTATACAGCTTACACCTACTCGCAATATGCTGACTAGTATGTGTAGCATATATAAGTGAAATACCTATATATATTTTACGTTATTGAAAAGGACGTAATAAGAGTTAAAAACACTAGAATGAAATGCTAGTGGGTATGTTCTCGTACAGGCAAGTAAGGAAATTATGAAAGTTCCGCCGCTTTGTAAGAACCGCCTGAAGCACGCTGGATAAAAGTAATTCTTTTCAGACCAAAAGGCTAATAATAACTACCTAGCGGTAAAGGAGAGTTGAAAGGAAAACCCGAATAAGCGTTCGTAAAAGTTTTAAAATTAATGTTGCGTATAAAACATTTTTATCTTTCTAAAGGTTTTCCTTTCTTCCTGATTTTATGTACCAGTAAATAATAACATACTGGTATATTATACCTTCACTTTTTTGAAAGTTAGTTAAAAATAAAAAATTATCATAACTTGGATTTTATAACTATTTGCAAAATAAAATGTTTTTCTCGTTCGTCTAAGTAGGAACTTTTAAAATCATTCTGTCCGGTTTTAGTTAGATAAATTATAAATTAATAACCTGTTTACGTTTTTTAATAACTCTCCTGAAGATACGCTTTAGAATTCTATTAAGAG
Organism: Maniola jurtina; assembly: GCF_905333055.1. Lineage (NCBI taxonomy): Eukaryota > Metazoa > Arthropoda > Insecta > Lepidoptera > Nymphalidae > Maniola > Maniola jurtina. The sequence continues at coordinate 6,421,992 of NC_060044.1, forward strand.
TAATGAGATAAACAACAATGAAGGATGGTTAAGCCCGTTTTAAGCTGAATAACCGTCGAGGGGGTTAAGTTATGAGAAAAAAGCTTTTAGAATATAACTACCATAGAAAACCAAGTTCAGTAGGTAAACAAAAAAGCTCTTTCGACTTCTGCGGGTATTGCGGCTTTAGATATATTGTCTAATCCATACTATCTATACCAAATACCCATTATTATAAATGCGAAAATGTGTTGTCTGTCTGTCTATTTGTCTGGTATATTTTCACGGCTCGTCTGTTGACGAAATTTCGTACAGATTTAACTTACATCCCGGGACAAAAAGTAATATTTACGGATATTATTGTCCCTAAAAATGTAATTATTCCCACGGGATTTTTAAAAACCTAAGTCCACGTGGACGTCATCTAGTAAACCATTTGCATGACATTGCACTGGTTTGCATACGAGAAATAAATTCCTATGCGTTTATGTCACTTGGGACCTCGGCCAATTTTGATCCTTTTCATAAGAGATACGTGTCGCGAACAAGCGTGTAGGGAATTAAGTTGTTATGCATAATACACACGCTATTTTGATTAGAAGGGAAATCCGGTTAGATAACAGAGCTTACAAAGCGTTGCTTATTAGTACAAAGCTAGTTTACGTTTAAAGAATTAATTATTCAGGCAAGAGCTTGAAGCGCTGCTTTGCCTTACGCATTTATGATTATACTAGCTGACGCCCGCGACTTCGTCCGCGTGGATTTAGTTTTTTCGAAATCCCGTGGGAACTCTTTGGTTTTCCGGGATGAAAAGTAGCCTATGTGCTAATCCAGGATATTATCTATCTCCGTTCCGAATTTCAGCCAAATCCGTCCTGTAGATTTTGCGTGAAGGAGTAACAAACATACACACACACACACACACACACACACACATACAAACTTTCGCCTTTATAATATTAGTGTGATTATGTAATTTAGGTTCATGAGACATGTGAAATTATATCTAGAAGACCATATACGTTCACATAGGAGCTTATTTGTCAAAAGATAGGTTTTTATTAACCCCCCGACCCAAAAAGAGGGGTGTTATAAGTTTGACGTGTGTATCTGTGTATCTGTCTGTGACATCGTAGCTCCTAAACGAATGAACCGACTTTAATTTAGTTTTTTTTGTTTGAAAGGTGGCTTGATCGAGAGTGTTCTTAGCTTATAATTGAAGAAAATTGGTTCAGCCGTTTGAAAGTTATCAGCTCTTTTCTAGTTTTCTTATAGAGGATTTCTTGTGTCGGGGGTTTTTTTAGATTTTGAGTTATTATACAAATTGCTGACACACGAAGCATAGTTACTGGTGCACTAATATATCTATTTTTTAGTGAATAGAAATCTTAACCTGGATCTTGAATTACTTCTACATCTTTGTAGGTTTCATCAGTGTACGATGTTTAATTCACATTGGATATATTAAATACTAGAGGATGCCCGCGGCTTCGCCCGCGTGGATTTCGTTTTTTTTTTTAAATCCCGTAGGAACTCTTTGATTTTCCGGGATAAAAAGTAGCCTATGTCCTTCCCCGGGATGTATCCCAAATCTGTACCAAAGTTCATTAAAATCGGTTAAGTGGTTGGGCCGTGAAAACGTAGCAGACAGACAGACACACTTTCGCATTTATAATATTACTAAGGATGTTTATCTGGTACTTTCAGTCATAACAGCGTTCTCTTGCCACGCACATTCAATCAGTGAAACCAGCTTTATTGCAATTGTGCATTGTAGAGTCTAAGTACATTATCTTCAACTTACTTCATCGACTGTATACCGAAGTACCTACCTAATATTTTGTTCGTGAGTCGATAAAATATCTGACTTTCCAGTAACTACAAAGAAAAATTGAAAACCAATATATTTTAATTCTGGCGTCCTTTTGTAGACGGTATCATGAATATGAGTAGGTATTCAACTCGTTATCACTACGCTTCAGGCAAATAGTCGCCGGTCGCTCCACTCTATTTGACGAGTCTATCTGTATCAAACTGTAAAAGTTGAGAAAATAATAACCATTAAAGCCATTTTCTTTTTCTCTTATTTATTCACTGTTTCATGGCTTCGTCCATGCAGAATTTTTATTTCCCCGTGGGACAGAGATATTTTTTTGTGCTTAAAATTAGCCTGTGTGCTTATGTCTCTAGGATATACATACCATCTCTATACCAGTAAATGTAGCCATACAAATAGACAAATAACTATAATATTGTTTATATCTTTTAAACACCTTTATTGTCATATACAAAATTACAAAGAATAAATATAAAAGGATACTCTTATTCGTAAAACAAAGGGTGACCTTATCACTACAGTTATACACTCTTCCAGGCAATCAACTCAGGCAAGAAACTCGGCGGTTGCTCTTTTTCAAGTATTCAATTTTTATCTTTATATATATATATATATATATATCTATATAATCAAATTTATTATTATTGTAAATTGAATACTTGAATAAGAGCAACCGCCAAGTTTCTTGCTGGTTCTTCTCGGTAGGAATGGCATTCCGAACCAGTGGTAGATTATTTTGACGATTCAAAAGCACTTGTAAAAGTTTAATTGAATAAAAATATTTTGAATTTTGAATTTTTTTTTTTGAATCCAGACATGAACTTAAAAAACTGTAAGACGGTATTAGTACATATAAAATTAAGGTGTTGTCTAGAATTTATGCTTATCCCATTTGCGAAATATCTACCTTATGACACAAATTTTCACTGCTTATTAGAGGTTCACAAAGTCAAAAGGCCCCAAGTCACTGCAAAACTTATCACCTGCTACACCTAGAAATGAGTTTTATTTAAAGAAAACCTACATTTCGCAAAGTAAACGCTAGTGAAACAATTTTGACACGAGAGTGCATGAGGCATAAAGCAAAGAGAATATTATAATCGCCATGTTTCTCTACAAAGAGGCCTCTTTCTCCTAAACAAGCTCATTTAGATACGTAGCTTTGTTTAAAAGATGCTGGCTTTTAGGGCACTATTTCACTAGGACACCAGTAGCGGTGCAACCAGTCACGTTACCAACAAAAGACATTCAGCTCCACGCAGAGTATCCTCACCTTGTATTCAAGGTGAGGATGCAGGTAGTCAAGAAAAAGAAATATAACGAATTAGGGCCATCGCAGATTCGCTTGGCAGCAAGACTTTGCGTGTAGTATGTTAAACTAGCCAATAAAAAAATTACAAAGTCCCAAATTGTCCTTGCCGACATTTGAATCCGGGACTTCCCACTAATAAGAACACAAAGCTCACCACTACGCGAGGGGGGTTATCGAAACACAACAAAAAGTCGCATGTATGTAACCGCCTTAAGTTACATTTTCCGTGGAAATACATTTGGAATGGAAGGCGTGAACATAGAATACGTAATGCACTATTAGCACTTACAGATTGCGTATGGTCGACGTGAGCACGTTTACGATACTTTGGAATGCGAATACAAAGTATCCTTTAGCTATTTGAATTAAATGAGTTTTTTTAAGCGAAGCTTCAGCTGATTTTTGGGATGGGGACCTAAATGTAGGGTCCAAAATGTAGGGTCCAACCGACTGTTGTCTTGTTGACCACCAGGGTAATCCAAGCACATTCCCCTCTACCATTGTGCGTTCGCGTATTCGTAAATAGTCCTTTTAATTTAGGCGCTTTGGCTTCAGCAAAAATTTCGACCCATTTAGATCAAAGGTGATTTTTTTGGCTGAAGGTGGCTGAAAGTGACCGAAGCCAAAGCTGAAGGTTCAGTCAGATACTGCCTAAATGTTAAACAGTGAAACGAAAAAACGTTGAGCATCACACTGGCTGGGCAGCATCGGTGAGACAAGTAGGTACGTACCTACTACTTCGTTTCTGTTGGACCTCACGACAATTTTTGAATCTGTTATTATTTTTATGGTGATTATTTTAACATAAGACTTGACTACAGAAGACTTGCTGTAATGAAAGAATAACTCCACCATGAAAGCCAGTGATATTAATTGATTAAAATCAACTTAAATGTTTCAAATTTATATAGTAAACTAAATAAAACAAGATGCCCCGTATCCCTATCTCATTTTCTAAATACTTTTAAATGAAATTCCAGTTCAGAACAATGTAATACATAGTTGTGCTGCATCCAGGTTTCGTTTTAGTAAACAAATCGTATTAAAGTTGTGCCGAGTTGCACTGGCACGTATCCAGGTGCTATGAGGTTTTATAAGGTGAATACTTAAATACTCAGATGTGTGAAAATTATTAATTACTTTCTTAATACAAAACTAATTAAGTCGCAATAGGTACCTTTATAGCAAGATGCTGGAATGACGACTTCACACCAGATAGACGACATCAAACGAGTAACATAGATTCGATGCATCCAGGTGGCGAGAGCGCGAAGTGTTGAATTCCCAACAAGAGACTCTATTCGCCATAGAGGTCTCTGTTTTGTGTCTAAGAGGCCCGAACATGGCCCTACGCATGTCTCAAAACAAGCTGAGCCTACCTGTTCGCGGTGTTGCACTGCTGTGCAAGTTGATATTATTGCCTACACCATGTACCCATATGATACCTTGAATAATCATATTTCTATTCTATTATATTCTATTCTATTCACAGTCCAATATGACTTTCAAAGCTCGGTCACGTAGGTGCAATGCTCGACCTCCTCTTCACTGTGTGGACGATGGAAGCAATTAATTATTATCACTTGTTTTAACAGTAAAGGAATATATCATAAGGAAATCTGTATATCTGAAAGTTCTCCATATTGTTCTCAAAGATGTGTGAAGTCTGACAACATGCCCAAAGTAAAATACCAATCTTATTTTCTAATCTCAGCTTGCGAATATAGCTTTAGCGCAAAACAATTTAATAGTCGGGCAGGATTCCCAGATTCGTTTCAGTAAACTAAAATCATATTAAAGTTGCGCCGAGTTTGCACTGGCGCGTATCCAGGTGTTGCAAAATTTTATCAGGTGAAAATCTCAGTAATAACTACGTAGGCACAATATTTAGCCAATAGGTACACGAAATAGAAGACTGTGCATTTAAAAGCCAATTTGGTAAGAAAACAAAAGCAAAAGAAGTACTACTAACTACTTTATTTTACACGTACGTCTGCAGAGTGAAGTGAAGGCGAGGCGCAGCGTCTGTTTTGGGTTTTATACTGAAGGGTGCCAACGGGACCCTCTAAGGTACTAAGCTTCCAGTAATCTTCCGTCTGTTTGTAGGCTGTATCTCATGAACCGTAATAGGTAGAGAGTTGAAATTTTCACTCAGTGTGTGTGTGTGTGTGTGTGTGTGTGTGTTTCAGAGTGTTACTTCTTTTGCCGCTTTAACAAGAAATACTGAAACTTTCAAAATGGCCGTCATGCAACTTCCTCGCACTCACACTTGAACGGTAACATCAGATGCGCCGCTGGCTGCCTTAGGTACCGTCTAGAGATGATCTGTAAGCCCCCCCCCCCCCCCTTGCTCCCCCTCTTACCGTGCTGACCCTTGAAGGTTCGAAACTAATCGGACATATTCCACCTTGCGAGTGATCACATTAAGTATTGTAGTTATTAGCAATAAATAAACCGAAAAATGTTTCCTATATTTAGCACCGCAATATTTATTTACCCTTACTTATATGAAATTTTGTTTTTCGCTCCCCTCATAACGAGCATCCTGTTCCGTGGTTAATTTGAATGCGTGTTTTTGTTGCTGGAAATTCGCTTTCAGATTTTTGTCATATTTCCCCCTTTGTCATGGGGCGTGCCTGCTGGTTAAATCAAATTTTACAATTTTTGATCACGAGCGTTACGTAAATTTTATGCAAAAACAATTCAAAATACACGAAACCATTACATTGTAAATTAAAAGTATCAAATAAAAATAATAATTATAAATTAAAATTAAGGCCGAAAGCACATTTATAATGCACATGTGTCCACAGAAATCAGAATGGTGTGGCGGTTTCTGAGGTGCAGGTACTATTTTTTAATAAACTTATGTATTTACTTTGAAATTAGTACAGTTGACCTTAGTATTTTAATGAAAATGCGCGCGAGCAAGCACACTGCAGACCCTTGCGTGGCGCGTGCGTGGTATTCAATGTATGCAATGCGCGTTGCATAAGGGGCCAGCTGACTCCCATCCATATCACCATCTATAAGCGACCACCTGAAATATTTGAAAATAAAAAAATATGCTTTATTATACACCATCATAAAAAGAAACACAAAAATAAAACATTACACAGCAAAACTAGTATGTAGTACAATTTGGCGGCCTCATTTAGTTTTTTTTTTAAAGAGCAACTGATGAGTCTCTTGGCGGTTCTTCTAAGTATACTCTGATAGTCTTGACATAATATCATAAGTGGCAAAAGTTGTCCTACATTAAATATTCTTAGATCTTCATGTACCTAGGAACTAGCGCCAACCATCTGGCAACTAGAACATGTGCAAAAGATAGTCGTAGTGGAAAGTGTAATTGGAAGGGTGTCGGAAAATGTAAAGACTCATTCTTAGCAAGTTGTGAGAAAACTTACTCGTTGTTGGTTGTTGTTTGTTTTTTGTTTTTTCCTGCATGTCATAAAAACTACCATAAGATACTAGGCTGTTATATTTTATGACATTAGTTTTGTACGTATTTTTATGGTGGATTTAATTTTATGGAATTTTATTTTGTAATAATAACTGAAAACTTTGGAACTTAACTATAAATTAGGCAGGCAATTTGGCTTATTCTGTCTAACACTATCTCTAAACTAAAATGACAGGTTTAAATATATTGCTATGCATTTCATAATGCTAGCTGCGGAAAAAGATGATTACATTTAGATCTGTCAATTTAGCCAACGTGGCTAATTCTATTGATTGAGTACAATAGAATTAGCCACGTTGGCTAAGAAGTTGATGCCAATACTCAAGAAAAGAGAGGGACACTCTATTTTTATATTACTAATGTTAATAAGTATGAATTCTGAGTGGTACAACTACATCAATCAATCAATCAGCTTGCAATCAATCAATCAGCCTGTTTGTGCGACTATAACTATCCCACAACTATCCTATCCTTAGGAAAGTACTCTGTGCTAAGGTGGAGCACGCTTGCCTAGAAGATGCCTATATTACACAAGGTTTAAACAATATAAGTTCAAATACCAACATCTACGATACTCCTATGTCACGATTATTAATCAAAGTCAACGATAGTGAAAATCGATTTTGAACACGATATAAATATGTATGTCGTTTGAAAATCGCATACTTTCGCGTCAATTCCCATGAGAGCTCATTAGACGCGCGGGACCGCGGGACTGTTGCATTGATTTCGAAATGAATGGGGAAAAGTCTGTCGTCGCTAGCAATTAACTGTGCAGCCCGTAAACCAACGCGACCGTTCTATGTAAGAGCTCGTTCGCACAGGCTTCGTAAGTTTTGCGTAAGCGTAGACGTAGTGCGTACCATTGCGTTGTAATGTATGGAACTATATGAAACATGGCACACCGCTTGCGTGGCGTGAAAGTTCACGTGGACGTAATGCGTGCAGTTACGAGTATGTCTACGGGTTCACGCGCGTCACTACGCACGTGTCACGTGTACGTGCTGCATACGCAGTTGGTGTGAATCAGTCTTAAGTTGTCATGTGTTTAAATTGTAATATAATAAACAATTTTTAATATGAAATACAAACTAAAATGGTTGCCTCATACGCCTCGGTCGTTGTGGATATTCCTCAGACGAGCAAGCTCGAAACATGTCTATATCGAGCATTGATCTTGCCTATCTGCCGCATGAAGATCTAAACTTATAAACACCTTCTTTTTCTCACGCCCTCCACTACTTACTGGAGGTTGGCCATCATCTCGTCATTTATTTATATATAATTTTCTATCACTTATATCTAGTTTCTGCGTTTGAAAGTCAATTTCTTTCACAGTTTTTACCGGTATAGGTTTTTATTTCAAGACCTGGATTCCATTCTTTACTCACGACCGAATCCGACACCTTGAAGTAGTGAAATTTTGAAACCCGATACGAATAGGGGTGAAGTAAGTATTTTGAAAATCGTATGCGTTCGTACAACTCCCATGAGAGCTCATTACTGATCACATGAAAATATCACGGGACTTCGCCATTGTATCGATATAAGAATGAATGGGGTAAATCACAAAGAGATTTCATAGCCTAGAGCAACTTTATTAGATACTTACCACTTTTTTCAATACAGTAAGTATATAATTCAGATATATAGTGTGTAGACATACTATATATCTGAAGTATATACTTATTTAGTTATTGTATCATCTCTATTTTATCGTACCTACCTACTTTGGTTAGTACTTGTGAATTAATAATTCTTAGGTGATCAACACATTAACATAGATATATCTGTAATTGTAGTTTCAAGCTTTTATGTTAAATAATATTTCTACTCATCATAATATTTTTATTATTCAAACTAATAAACACTTTACTCTCGCAATGTAATTAATACTTCAAGAACATTACAAGCTTGTTACAAGCTACATTTAAATTAAATTACCATTATGATTAAGAGGCTAATTGAAACATTCCCGAGACAGAAATATATTGTCGCCATATTTCAGCCTTTAACAGGACAATGGTAAGCATAATAAGCAGTCACATAAATTATATTGACGACACATGATGAGAGCGCTCGCACACGGAAAATGGAAGGAGAAAGTTATTCAGATCTGTACAACGATGACGATATATTGTAAGCAGTAATAGGTAATTAAATTACCTAGTCATGGAAACCTCAGGCTTTTTTTTATAAAGAATATTAGCCATGTTAAATGACTAATATTACCCTTTCCTCTCCAACTAAGCGTCAGGCTTGTGCTAGGAGTAGGTGCGACAATAGTGCAACGGGCGGGGTTTGAACCGTCGACCTTTAGGTTTTCAGTCCACTCCTTTACCTGTTGAGCTATTGAGGCTATTTCGCAGGTCCAGATCTCCATTCCAGGGACTAACTTCTAACTTAAATTCAGTGTTATGTAGATTTTAATCAATTAAATATTACTAACCTTTTCGGCCTTTAAAAGTAACGTACCTAACATAACCTACGTACATACTATCCCAATTAATTTTCAAATGTTAACTATAACAGTTCAAACTCTGGCTCCACCAAATAACGTGACTGTAAATACCAATTTGTGACCGGGCGCGAACCTTCGTGACAGATTTATTCCTCGCATTCGTCCTACATTGAGTCACAGCTCATAAAGATGTCGTTATATTGAATTAATATGAACACCAGTTGAATTAATTCCTTGTAATAACCCGTTTTTGAATGGCTGCGCTATTTTTGAATCAGATGTTGGTAATAAAAATTATGTGACAAAATGATAAGTAACCATGGTTTTATATTTCCGAATATTTATGGGCACACACCAATAAATATTCGGAATCATGTGCTTTGATGGTGAAGGAAAACTTCGTAAGAAATATGTATAACTGAAAGTTTTCCATAATGTTCTCAAAGGTGTGTGAAGTCTATCAATTTGCTCTTGGCCAGCGTGATTATAGCCTTCGCATTCTAAGAGAATATCCGTACTCAGTAGTGAGCGGGCAATGGATTTATGATGAATGATAATCCTGATCACGAGACAAACGATCTTCGTATTGATCGTCGTATGTACCTACTCAATAGACATCGACATTATTTTACTACTGTTAACAACGAAATAAGTTTAAATGTATTATAAGTATGATATAAATTATAATACGTGCAACTGTGGCTTTTATTTCCATTACCTACAGTAACTCATACAATCTTTTGAATTACAGCTTCTAACTAAAGACTTTAAACCTAAGTACTTCATCTTCACTACCTAGAACTAATTAAATCGTAAAGTGAGGGAAACTGGCCACAAGATATACAAAAACTAACTGAAGATAGACTTAAATGCCAGTTTGTCAACTTCAATATTTGAATTGAGCTAGTCTTTCAGTAACAAAGTTTCCCTACCAAGAATACAATGCCTGGATGGATTGACTTTATAGAGCTATGAATTCGAAGTTTCAGTTCGCTTGGTTTACTTCCCGGTTTGAAATTGATATGTTTTTATCTCTCTCTCTGCGACGTTTTACTCATTGTTGAAGGTCGTGACCCTTTTTCATAAATAACATAAATTTTTCTTGGGATAAAAATTTGGTGTATTCACGCAGTCGTAGTCAACGTCCTGTGCATCATCTAGTAGTACGTGCATTAACAAAACAGACAGATAGACAGACGACAAAGTGATCCTATAAGGGTTCCGTTTTTCTTTTTGAAGTACGGAACCCTAAAAACACCAAGTAACAAGGCATACCGACTAGAATAAAATAGAAAATGTTTATCCTGCAAATATAAACAACCCTTTCTTTGACACAATCCGCAATAAGATAGGAGTATGCTATAATTGTTACTGCTATTTTCTCGCCCGGCATGTAGTCTTGAGTCGTGAGTTTCGTTAATAGTCCCATATATAATATTAATACCCGATGGGACGTGATAAGAAGGAAGGGCGATAGATATTTGTTTATTTTTATCGCGGAACAGTGAGAGGAAAATGGTAAATGGGATATTTTGCTTAAATAGCACTTACCAAGATACAACAGCAGATCAGTGTTATTTTAAGAAGACAATATAGTTATCAATATAGTTATGAATATAGTTACAGACCTCTAGCCCACTCGACCGATGACCTGGAGAAGGTGACGGGGAGTGGGTGGACGAGGAAAGCGGAGGACCGGGTTTGGTGGCGCGCTCTTGGAAAGGCCTATGTCCAGCAGTGGACACATACAGGCTGATGGAATGGAATATAATTATAATACCATTGCAACTCTGGTAACGGGCCGCCATTTTCTGAAGCGCGCTTGTAGGTGTCAAAAGGTTCTTAAACCACGCGCCAATATCTATGTAGCCTGTGTCAGAATGAAATATTGACACGGGCTATTATGACACACAAACACACAAGCATAGGTACGAATTTATCTTCACTTTTTAAAATACTTTTATGATATACTAGCGACCCGCCCCGTCTTCGCACGGGTGGAGATTTATTTTTTCTATTTTCCGGGATAAAAATATAGCCTATACGGATTCGGAAGAATCCCTCTAAGTAATGGTAAAAGAAATTTTGAAATCGGTCCAGTAGTTTTTGAGCCTATTCAATACAAACATACAAAAATACAAAAATGCAAAGGTTTCCTCTTTATAATATTAGTATAGAAGTATAGATTTGAATCACTGGTGTTATAGTAAGATAACATATTATTTACAAACGGGCGCGTTAGGGAGAGTAACATTAATGTTATACATTAAAAAACTGTATTGATTCGAGCCAGATAAAAATATCGTTTAGGTGATGAAACTTAGCGGAGTCATTCATCTCATATTTTTTATTGTAAGACGGACAGATTAAAATCTATCTCCTTTTGTTCCAATACTTCGAAGCAAGAAACAAAAGCATATCGGAATGATTGCTGGGGTAACAATGGAAAAGTATCGATATTGTGGTGCGATGGTGGTACGTAAGTAAAGTATTGTTTCCTGGACTCCTATTGATATACTTACTCTTGTTTAACTTATGCCCGATTCACATTAAGCGAATCCAGTAATCTATATCAAAACGAATTCTTCTTCGGCCAGGTGATCTTGTGTCGGAAAGAGGAATATTAGTCATGATTAACATTGCTAATAAATATTTATTTTAAAAACAAAAAAAAGAAACTATTTGGTCTTTGAAATAATTAATATATCACAAATGTAATGGCAGGAAACAAACCATAACCGCACACATCCCGACAGGTTCGCGAGCACATTGAAATCAATAGATTGCTCAATATTACGAGATCAGGGAATGAGTCGGCACTCCATTTCCCCGGGGTCCTCGTTTCCTATCGCGGAAGCGCTCACCTCCGCCGCCGTTTATAATCACAAATGAAAATTGAAAGAAAATCAAATTTCATTTTTTTCTGAATATAAGCTATGTTATTTCAGGCACATAATGTTTTGATAACCTCTCTGGCGCAAAGGTCTTCTTTTGTCCTGGGTTTGTTTTCCGCACTTATTAAACGTATCATTCGTTGTACCATACTTTACTATGGCAAAGCATAGAGGTGTAACTGTACACCACCAATTTATAAATAACTAGTTTATCATGGCGACTTCGTCCACGCGAGCTACACAAACAATGCCCTATTAAACCCCCTTAGTGGTTGAATTTTCAAAAAAACTTTCTTAGCAGTTGTCTACGACATAATAGCTATCTGCATGCCTAAAGGCCCGATCTGTCCACTATAGTTAGATCTGTGCGTTGATAGATCAGTCAGTCAGTGAGTCAATCAGTCAGCTTTTCTTTTTATATAATTAGTAATACGTCTGTGTAGCGTATATGAGTTAGGTAGGTAGTAGTAGTCAATAGATTACTATAACGATGCAAAATTTGAACTTTACAACCCTATTATTTTCCAGTTAAAATGGCTGTTACTCACAGATGAGCAGACAGACAGACGGACTAGACGCATCTGTAAAGTTTCGTTGTTTTCCAATACAACTCTAAAAAAGAGCTGTTTTAAATTTATCTACTTACCTAAAATTTTCACAATGTAAATAATGAAGATTTCTTCGGTATTCTTATTATAATTTCCTCATTATGAAGATACTAATGACCTCATTTATATGTCAACGAAGATGAGCTTTAATTAAGAATTCTGAATATGAAATAATTAAATCACTCGAATTATACAATTTCGACCTTATTAAAAGTTTTAATGACAAATTGAACAAAATTATCATAAAAAATAATGTGAAATTATAAAAATTGAGATTTCGGATGTAGATGTTAAGTAATTACCCACGAAGATTTGCAACCCCAGAGGAACCGCCAATGCGTTGCAACTTGCAATCTAACTAGTACATAACCTGATATATCCATAATATCATATTCTACCATAATCTAATGGTATTATTATGTTATTATAAAACCTACGTGGTTTCAGCTGGAGTCAACAACTACGCGTAAAAATTGTATTTCTTTGTAATTTTGAATACTTAAATAATAAATACATGCATACTCAAAAACTTTTAAAATGTGAAAAATAAACTTAGGTATAATGCAGACTCGCTATTTGGGTATGGTTACATACCTACTTTGACTATTCCGATTCCCGAATGCAATATTAGAAGTAGTTGATGTAATCTCACAACTAATATCGAAAACTATCTACGAAGGGGTTTATTCATTCTTTAACTACCCAATTTTGTCAGCACAAAAAGAGCCTCTTTTGCCATTTGGCGCTGTTTCATCCTTTTTTACCTCAAAACCGTAGCTATAACACTTCTCTAGGGTGCGGTAATATTTGCATTTAGAACGAACGACTGATATTCTGACCTTATCGGGGGAAGATTGTATTTGGGGGACGACTTCTGATGACACTAGCGCTTGCACATAAAATTATATTATGACAGCACACTAAAGCCCTTACTAATAAAATTAAAAAAGGCAAGTATAAATCATCCAGTATACAATCTTATCAAAAAAAATATTTCATTAGTTTTTTTAATTTTGTTTCATTTTTAAAATTAGGTAGAAACTAAAACTCTTTCTTAAATCACCATTTACTGGGTAGGTACTTGGAATTGTATACCTACCATTAATTAAAACAAGAAAAATTGATTTTCATCATATTCAATGGGTAGCATAGATACTGGAACTTTCAACTTTTCATAAAACAGTGCTGTGTTCTGAAAATGTTATATCTACGGAGTACCTAATGGTTCGAAAAAAATATATAGTAGGTACCTTTTTTACGCGCTTGGAGAGTGAGTCGACTAGATTGCTCTATAATTTTAATTACTGTTTCATATTTTTTCCTTAATTAAGCAAAAGTTAAGTTGAATTAATTTGCATAAAAACACAGTTGCGCGTAGTAGAACTTTTGTAAATAACTTGTTGATTCAACATACAAAGTGAGGTTTCGGCCTTGACCCTGTTTAATATTCTACAATTTTCTCGTCCTAATTAAGTAGTTCGTGTTATTTTCTTTAACAAAAAAGGCACAAAGAAGTAATTAACTTGAAATTAATTAGGGATCTTTATTACCAGGCGTAGAGTATATTATTATTTTAAAGCCCCAAGGTTAACATAATTTATTTTCTGCCATTTTTAGGGTTCCGTGCCGAAAGGGTATTTCATTTTTAATGACAATGGTTCCTGTAAGGGCCCCTGGCCTTATTAACCCGGGATGCGGGACGCGATGTGGAAGAGTCCACAACACAACGCAAATCTATAATCTGTTGTAATTACATTTCACACACACACACACACACACACACACACACACACACACACACACACACACACACACACACACACACACACACACACACACACACACACACACACACACACACACACACACACACACACACACACACACACACACACACACACACACACACACACACACACACACACACACACACACACACACACACACACACACACACACACACACACACACACACCCACACGCGCACACACACACACTTGCACACTTCTGTTTTACATTACTATTCTACATAATTATTATTTTTAAAATACAAATAGTTAAGTTCTAATCGATGGATCCGAGGGAAGGCTGCGGTGCCCGTAACACAGGTTTTCCTAGTACGGGTGCCAAAGCACTCACAAAAAATCTTTATTTTACTTTGTGCTTTACTTTGTTTTGTATTCTCCGTTTTGGAAGCCCTGTTTTCCGAGACACAGGTTTTACTAGTTCAGGAAACAGGTGCACATGCAGTAATGTTTATTATTAACTAATTGTGTTTTCTTACGTTTATGTTACATTTGTTTCTGAGCCAAATTTTATCTTTATCTTTATCTTTATCTACATAGGTAGGTGTGCACTGTGCATGGTGGATGCGACGGGTCTGTCGGCGAAATTGAAATTTAATTTGGTTTTTCGCAATTTGTAAACGAATACGACAAAGTAGGCTTGTGGCACTTTAATTGCGCCAATGGCAGTATCATCCTCACAGGTTTATTATAATTAGCTATCAACTATTTTCTCGCTCAAGAAACGTACAATCGATGTATGGATTCCGTGTCAGTAAATAGATAATCGCTGACTGTGCACGCTATCGACGAGAACTCTCTCTTCACTAGTTTGTCGCAGCAACAAGAGCTATCAAAGAAAAAGCTCACTCAGCGACGCTTTCTTGGCGGTCAAAACATTCGCGCAGTTTGCATGAATGTAAGTAAATGTCTCGACCGCCGAACTCAGCGACCCGCGCAAGTGATTGCCCTGTCACACTCGCTCATTGTCCAGCGACAAAACTATCTCAACTACACACTCGCTCTACGTTGCTCGTCAATTCGTATCTTATTTTTGGCTGAACTCGTATCTGGCTAATCGTCGCTCGGTGGCCAGTTACCTACATACCTACCTATCTTACTTAACCTACCATTGAGTGAGAATACGTCTGTAATAGCTGCTTTGCACAATTTCTTATGAATTATTTTGAAATAAGTAGTATAAAAAGAACGCATCCTTCTCAAACTATGTAGTTAGAGCTAGGTAAGGTAGGCAAACACCTACATACAAAAAGGGAATTAAAGAAGATCGTAAAAATTTACAGCCATATTACCATAGAAAAGAGTAGTCATAACATTAGAATTTATCGCCTTGTATTGTTTCAAACATGATATGTAAATTGGGCGATCGTCGATTCACGATGTCGTTATTGTTTTGCGTATCAGTGATAAATCTTACGAACCCCGATAACTTTATCGTTAGTGCACGTAGAGTTTAAACAAAGGGATTTTTGTTTTTGTGAAAAAGTAGGCCATGTTCAATTTGCTTAGATCTAGTATGCCTACCTACGTGGAAGTGGTAAGTAATAGGTGGAGCACATAGGTAATTCAAACAACTCATCATACTTAGGGGTTCCAAATATGCTTGAATGGTGACCTCGTACCAGAAGCATTGTTGGAAGGCCATCCACTAGGTAGGCGGACATTTTCAAGCTGCTGAAGATTAGTGGCCACAAACCATACGGTAAATTATCTTGTTATATGGCGATACTTGCAGGAGACCATACATACATACAAACATACATACATGATGCGTATATGATAATTAGGATATTTAACAGATACTAGATGATACGCGCCACTTCGTCCGCGTGTGTTTATTTATTTGTTAAAATCCTGTAAGAGCTCTTTGATTTTCCGAGATAATGCAACCAGCTCTTCCAGCTGTCTCTGGAATGCAAGCTATGTCTGTACCAAACTTCATCAAAATCAGTTAAAGGGCTGGGCCGTGAACAGGTAAAAGACAGACACTTTGGAATTTATACTCGTAATATTAGTATTTGAATATTATAATTTGTCTTTATTCGTGTGGTGAAAACGGCAAGATTCTTCTCAACGCAACAGTAAAACGTTGAGCCATTAAAACGTAGGTAGCAATAGTTAATAGCAGACCAATAGTAGGCAGAATTAAAGTAGGTAACAGGCGCTCTCCCTTTTGAGGGTAAATTACGGAATTGCGATTTCATCACACGAAGTATTAAAGTAACTAGAAATGCCTTTATTTTATTTTTTCCCAAAAAAATCTCTCCGTCCGACAGTAAAACCTACCTGACATTTACATCTATTTGGCTATTCAGAGTTTAATTAAGTGTGTACTTCTATTTCATTACTGACCAGCTATTTACTTGATGATGCCTACCTAATTATGGACTTTAATGAAGTGCCTAGTGTTATTTTTATCAAGGGCAAGGTGAAAATCCGCATTGGGTACCTCGGGCATGCCTAACTCTACTGGGAATATTACCCTATAGCCTTCAAACTAAAAATCTCCAGCTCTATCTCCGCTCTATCTTTCAGTTTTAATCTAACACTAGCATTTCATCTGAAAAATCTGGTTCCTATATATTTCTGCCTATTTCTATCTACTAAATATTGTATTTTTTTTATTTGTACCAGAAAGTTGTAACAATAAAAAGCAAAAAAAAAGAAAAAGGCGACAGGGCACTTATCTCTATAAGACTTACTAAATAAACTACCAGTTTTCTGGCTTTACGATAAAGTGTATGTTTATTGCTATAAAGTAGGAATAATGCCACTTCCAGTACCTCTGTATAGCCAGTTTTACCCCATCACGATTCTCTCGGACGTCTGCTTGTCTCAATTCAATACGGCTCATATACAAATTGTGTAGAATTGTTGATTGTCCTCGGGATCGGCAAATAATCGCCTAGATACCACCTCGGTCTGCGTTGGCGTCAGCCAAGCCATTTTAGTACTGTAGTAGGTATCTAGTAGACTCGTAAATTAACTAGTTAGTAATTTTCAGTCAACTAAAAGCAAACAAATGTGGGCAGGTACGTTATTTATTAACTTACCATATAATAGACGATGCCATGACTTCGTCCACGTAGAATTAGGTTTTTTAAAATCCCGTGGGAACTCCTTGCTTTTCCAGGATAAAAAGTAGCCTGTGTCCGTCCCCGGGGAGTGAGCTAACTCTGTACCAAATTTCATATAAATCTGTTTAACGGATGGGTCTTTGAGAATCCCGTGGGAACTCTTTGCTTTTCCGGGATAAGAAGTAGCCTAAGTCCACTAAGCGCAGCACCCTCTCGAAGTATTTGCCTGGAGACGTCTCGACTGAAGCAAAAGCGCAAAAACCCGATAGTCGTTGGGGTCCCAAGGTGCTAGAATAGTAATTTCACTGCGTTGGCAGACTCCCCAATAGGTGGACAGATGATATCAAAGAGACGTAGTTAGCCGCTGGCCTGTAGAAGTTCTTACAAGAGACAATAATATGTCAGGCAGTAGACGTATAAAAAGCTGAGAGCATTTTAACAGGGCTCTCTCCGTCACTCGTTTCCACTCGTTTCATACAATCGTAGTTCCAATTTCATTTGAATGGTAAGCAACCAAAGTCCATGAAATTTTGCAGACATAATCTAGCAACTAATATCTGTGTCTGTGGTGTTTTAGATTTTTGTAAAAATATGTAGTTTTAAAATTACAGGGGCTCAAAGATTTGTATGAAAATTTTATGACCGCGTAACTTTGAAACCGAATATTTTAACAGAAATCTGGAAAACCACAGACATAGATATTAGTTTCTAGAATATATATGCAAAATTTCATGGACTTTGGTTGCTTAGTATTCAAATGAAATTGGAACTACGATTGTATGAAACGAGTGGAAACGAGTGACGGAGAGAGCCCTCTTAAGTCACCGTGACTCTCATATTAATTTAAAACGTCATAACGTTCGCAAACAAGCAAGTGGGCTGCAGTGGTAATTATTTTCATCAACAAATATTTACGTACTCGTATGACCCATACAGTGGAATCACATGCAAATTTAATTGATGCTCCTCAAGTCCATCTGCAAGTCGAAGTTAGTTCATAATTGGAGCCGAGTGGAACGCTAACGAGGTCCGCGCATGCCAAAACACGACGAATTTCGCAGATTTGTGAGTGAATAGGACCATGGATCGTGATGTAAGAAACGTAACTAACCGATAAACTAGCCGATGCCAGCGAATTCGCCCGTGTGCATTTAGGTTTTTCAAAATCCTGTGGGAACTCTTAGATTTTCCGGGATGAAAAGTAGCCTTTGTGCTAATCCAGGATATTAGCTATCTCCATTCCAAATTTCAGCCAAATCCGTCTAGTAGTTTTTGCGTGAAGGAGTAACAAACATACACACACACACACACACACATACACACAAACTTTCGCTTTTATAATATTAGTGTGATGTTGCGGCTACATTAAAGTTAACGGCAATGCCCAACAACGCCATTATTATCGCGATAATCAACGCGTTAAATTAAGTTAATTTACACTTAATTGAAATGGGGTTAAAATCGTCTAACGCCAAACGGCATTGTGAATGCCGTTGAATGTTGATCGTGGCTACATCTATGTTTAACGGGAAATGCCTTTGAACATCGCGTTGTGAGTCATTAATGTAGCCGGGGC
Source organism: Maniola jurtina (assembly GCF_905333055.1). NCBI lineage: Eukaryota > Metazoa > Arthropoda > Insecta > Lepidoptera > Nymphalidae > Maniola > Maniola jurtina. The sequence continues at coordinate 6,441,007 of NC_060044.1, forward strand.
ATTAAAGATGATTTCTGTTATATGTACCTACCTACCAGGATTTTTTGTAGCGGGTATTATTCCTGTACTACATGCATACACACATACCAGTGAATTCTAGTAAGTAGTAAGGTAGGTACCTACTTTACGTAGAATATTGTAAAAGCTTTAAGTTTACATATTATTTAGTACCTACCTAAATACTTACCAAAAAAGCGATACTAGACATAGTACTAGACTAGTGGTTAACACGTCGACCTCCTAGTCCGGAAGTTACGGAGTTCGATGCCGGGCACAAAACTATAACTTTTCAAAGTATTATGCGTTTTAAGCAAAATAAATACCACTTGCTTTAAACGGTGAAAAAAAACTTTTGGTTTCAGCAAGTTCTATTTCAGTTCCAACTGCTCAAACTAATTTTAATCTACTTTTAATTTAATTTTCGTTGCATCAATCGCTAGAATTTTAAAAATCATAAATTTACCAAACAAAATTACCGTTATAATTGCATCGGTAAATTCCAAACTCCTATAAAACACTTTCCCCTTTTAATCGCTCCATAAAAAGTTTATCCAATCGAACGGTTTTCTGCCTGCAGTCGGCAAAAATATTTAATAGGCTTTTTAAAGCTCGCCATGAAAAAATAGTAAAAGACCATTGCATTCATCCCCAGGCTGAGCTTAGCCTAGTTAACTTTGAGTGGTTTAACTTTAATCTAGTTTAAGTCGGATCAACCTGGCTTCCTTTTATTTTTTTAATTTAACTTTCCCTTATCCCTCGTTATTAGCCTTTTTGATCTGGAAAGAATTACTTTTCCTTACTGCAATACTGGTGTAATATTCTATACAGCACATTTACAGTGAATTTGTTTGTTGGTTTCCTACTATAACAAGTGTAAATTAAAAATTTATAACACCTCCGACAAGTGAAGGTTACAATAACTAGAAAAGAGCTGATAACTTTCAAACGGCTGAACCGATTTTCTTGGATTATAGCTAAGAACACTCTCTATTAAGCCACCTTTTAAACAAAAAAAAAATCTAAATTAAAATCGGTTCATTAATTTAGGAGCTACGATGCCACAGACAGATACACGGATACACACGTCAAACTTATAACACCCCTCTTTTTGGGTCGGGGGTTAACTATAGGTGACTGTAGTACGCGACATGTCGAGATGACAATCGGGGTATGAGGCGCGGGGACGTCCCGCACACACGTCATCCGCGCTATCCCGCACCGGGTTAGCGCGGGGGCTGTGCCTGTGTGTAAGGCGTCCTCACCCCGATTGCCATCTCACCTTGTCGCATTTTGTTTTTGATGCAATACTTTCGCGGAATTGCTACTCGAATTCTGAAGCCGACCGTACATATATTTTTAGAAACCCCGTTCATGTCGAACAGAGCAGTTTATGATAAAACATTCATATAGGTACGGTCAATTAGAACCGATTAGAAGTTAAATTGTCGATTTGAATGGTTCAATATTTTGAGCTGGTATACAATGGAAAACTCCTAAGATATTAATCACTCAAGCAACAAAACAATGATCATGCTCTTTGTCAGGAATTAAAGTGCTCAAGATCACAGGCTCTGACCCTCGTCAATGGAACTTTGAGCGAGGCTGGCGTACTTGGATCAAACGTTTTTGTGTGCCGACAATGCTTTCCACTGCCTTTGCCGCTTTGTGTTTGACCTGTTAACTTAAATCGAAGAGAACTCATGATAAACGTTTTAATCAATTAATTTTTAGGGTCCGGTACCTCAAAAGGAAAAACGGAACCCCTTATAACTTTATTGTATGTCTGTCTATCCGTCGTTCGTGTCTGTCAAGAAAACCTATAGGGTATCTACTTTCCATTGACTTAGAATCATGAAATGTAGGTATGTAAGTCTTATAGCACAAGTAAAGGGAAAAATCCGAAAACCGTGAATTTGTGGTAACATCACAAAAAAATGTGTCCATGAACAAATAATTAGTATTTTAAATTTTCAAAGCATGATAACTATACCAAGTGGGAACATAAAAGGGCTTTACCTGTACATTCTAAAACAGATTTTTATTTATTTTTATGTCTAATAGTTTTTGATTTATAGTGCAAAATGTCGGAAAAATACCCGAGTACAGAACCCTCGGTGCGCGACTCTGACTCGCACTTGGCCGGTTTTTTTGTATGCCGACAATTTTATGCTTTCCACTGCCTTGCCGCTTTGTGTTTGACTTGTTAACTTTTGATATATTTACAAATACATACTTCGATGTAACTTTTATGATGAAGAGAATTTTACAGCGCTTTTTAATTAGGTACCTACATCAACAAAATTATCTTTATTACAAAGACCACGAAATATATTTCAATCTAACGTATTTACTTAAATAAAATCTTACTTTAAAATGTAACATTTCACAGCAAAATATTATGAGTTTAAGAAATTCCAGAGGTTAAAAATTCACCATAGAAGGCACATAAATTCACCAACTTGTACAAGATTAAAAGGTTTCATACATTATTCACGGTGCTAAAAGGATTTTATTTCTAAGAGAAAATATTACGGTTGGTAGATACCTACTCCGGCCAATTACTTAAACTAATTAATTACTTGTTTGCTTCTACCGTATCAGCATACTTTTTGTTTAATGAAGCAAAGACTAAAATATCTATTAGTTAGGGATGGGTAGACTTTGAATATTCAATATATTTTATGCTATGACTAGCCGATGCCAGCGACTTCGCCCGCGTGGATTTAGGTTTTTCGAACCCCCGTGGGATCTCTTTGATTTTCCAGGATAAAAAGTAGCTTATGTGCTAATCCAGGATATTATCTATCTCCATTCCAAATTTCAGCCAAATCCGTCCAGTAGTTTTTGCGTGAAGGAGTAACAAACATACACACACACACACACACATACAAACTTTCGCCTTTATAATATTAGTGTGATATGTTTTATGAGCCTGTTTACAAGAATCATTACTATAATCGCCTTCATCGTCAACCGATAGACGTCTACAGATGAACATACTTAGATCTCTTTTAGGGTATTGTGCCAAGGGTGTATTTAGCAGCTTCCTTGGACTCATTTGAGGTCGTTTTTCCACCGAGTGAGGTAAGGTCACTTTATTAATTTTAGTTGCGTATGGTTTTACTGAACAAGATCACTTTTAATTACAAAACCATTGTCATCATCATTAACACATCGCCGGCCCACTACTTGGGTTTCCTTGATAAATGAGAAGTGTTCAGTCCACCACGCGGGCCAAGTGCGGATTGGCAGACTTCATACACCTTTGAGAACTTTCGGGCTTGCAGGTTTCCTCACGACGTCTTCCATCACCGTCAAGCAAGGTATGTTTAATTGCTTAGAACACATAATTCCGAAAAGTTAGAGGTGCGTGCCCTGGATCGAACCCCGAACTCCCTGACTAAGAGGCCTATGTATTAACCACTAGGCTATCACCGTTTACCTTACCTATACCACCCGCTAACCTTATACAATACTGCGTATAATTTACGTTCTATTTTTCCAGACGAAACCGTAGTTTGTCTGCGTCGGCTTATAGTTTTTTTTCTGTTTTGCGTAACACGGGCTATTCGAGGGAAATCATGCGAGCGTAGCTTCAGGCAGCAGAAAAAAATAATTTCGATCCGTACGGCATAAAAATCCAGACAGACGCTAATAAACAAAAGCTCACGCCAAAATATTTAGCAACCCTACGGATGGCAATCTCTAAATGAGTCGTTTCCTCGTAAGTCCCACTGTTTTTCCACCGTTTTAACGTGAAAATCCAGATAATATGCCCTATTTGGCAATCCCGTTGAATGCTTACCCTCCCTTGCCAATTCCATATTGCACCGACAAATATGTAAATGTGGTGAACGATATCACATAAGAATTCAATCTCTCATAAACGGTAGCCGTATTGTATAATGGTTATTGTAAGTATAATAAAAGCAAAAACGCTAGCCGATTGGAAGGATTTGACCTTCTAGTTCGTATTCCTGACCGTAATAGTGATTGGATAAAAACCCTGCTTTACTGAAAAGCGTAATCATAATGCTTCACGTTAGAGTACCTATTACTACTTACGTAGGTACTTAGGTGTTGGTACCGACTTCAAGTTGGTGCTTTCCATCATATACTGAATCGTCACCTCCATCTAGTTGTTTGAGTAAGGGTTAGGAACAACAAAAGCACTGGCTGGTCATGGTTCAAACTGCAATCCCGCTCTGAAAAGTATAGTATTGTTGGAAGACAAGATGGTCAAATCACATCATCTTGTCAAACACCCGTATTCACAATCGTTACTGTGAGGTCTCATAGAGCGCTGAGAACGCACAGTGTAGGTTCCACCAATCAGATGACTGTATCACGTCAATTTACAATGATCTGATTGGTGGAACCTACACTATGTGTTCGAGCGCACTGTGAGACCACAAGGTCAATAAGGTCACTAACTATACATACTATCCATGGAAAAATCACGTCGATCCGTTGCTCTATTGCAACGTGATTGAAGGACAAACCAACAACCAAACACACTTTTGCATTTATGATATGTATGTAGTGAATAGTGTAAGTATAGTGATCTTCCTGGATTCAAAGATGATCCATGCAAAACAAAAATGTATACAATCGGCAACAACAGCCTTTATTATTATATAGCCTTGCGTAATATAATGTAATAACGTAATTTATAGTGTATTGTACATAAGTTTGTGAGTTGCGGTGTACCACTGATGTATTTACGAGGCACCTCGACGGCCCGCTTCTCATCCGTGTAATTTAATCGCCATTATGACACTGTAATTAATGAGTGTTTCAGTTGACCTATATTAAACGTAAATTAGCGTTGAAATTGTTATTCGCGTGTAATGGAGATTTAAATTGGCACTGTGACTGAAAATGTCTAGTGAGCTTTTTCAGACACCTGAACATTTCGACACCTCCCACGTAAGTTGTTGTAAGCCACAAAATTGCCATTTTGCGTTTTTTACATAACAATATCTATTTTTATCTATTTTATATGTTCAATTAAAAAAATCCTAAAAATGTTGTTTTTTAAGGTACTTATGAGGCGTATAATGTTGTATTTTTCAAACGAGGACGACGTAAAATATCATATCGACCTTTACAACGTTTTATGTGGGGTGAAGTCGCGCGTTTGTGCCTTGTATGTATCAGATACAACAGATCACGCCGGACTTCAATTGAAATGTTTGTAACTCAAGACACTGATATGTCACGGTTGTGTTTGCATTTTTTTATTTCATTATCGTATTTTAGTAATTTAATAGTGATGCCAAGCTAAACTATTGTATAGATTACATACAACAATTTACGTCGTTGAAGACACCCAAAAACAGTATTGTATGATGACATACAACCGTTTACGTTGCAGAATTATAATAAATTTTGTGTTAAGTGATACATACAACATTTTACTTCGGCATTTATTTCTCAAAATTTTGTTGTATGATTACATGCTATATTTTACGTTGCTATGACATTGTTTTTTTCTTACATACGACATTGTATACAGTAAAACTATGTTAAAATTTAGTTTGATGGCGACGTAAACCTATGATAGTCAATGAAATAACTAATCGGCTCATCATACCACTAGGTTACCATATAATTAACAAAAAAATCACTACTACAATATATTATCTCAGAGCCTACCTTTCCAATAAATAGGTTGGTAGAACCTGCCAGGTGGTGGAGTCCAATTTTTTTACGACCTATCGTCCAAAAATAACAAATATTTTTTATGATTTTAAAGCTCATGGCCAGAAAAAGGCCAAAAATGATACTGTAGTCTTCAGCAGATGCACCTACCTACTAGCAGATCTCTATTGTACAAACACGTAACTTATGGATCTTTAATTTCGTTTAAAGATACCATAGAGCGGAACAGAAACTCAAAAGTATTCACGAAAGATACTAAACAGGGCCTGCTGATACGACAAAAAACTGACAACACCTCATTTCATCTAAACTTGAGCTCTTGAAATAAGTGGAGAAGTTCTATGGACAGTTATACACCCCAATACAAAGACTTGTTGAAGATTTGGCTACAGATCCCAGAGCTAAATTGACGGGACACTATACCCAAGATATCCCAGATGCCAGTTTATACGAGATAAGTATGGCTCTCAAACAACTCAAGGATAAAAATTCGCTCGGTGATATCAGAATCACAGTAGAATTCCTGAAAGCGGGTGGCAAACCAGTACTTAAGGTCTTTCAGCGATTTTCCAATCGCTATGAGGGGATTTTCAATCCCGTCATGGCGATAATGCCGTAATAAATAATAAGTAATGGTTTATTTGTTGCAATGTGGACACAAAAGGTTAGTGAATCTTATTTCATCTTAGTTCATTGCATAACGAAATTACAAAGTTACAAACATTACTCAAGAAGAGTCATAGACTCATCTCGCTGCTGAGCCATGTCTATAAGCTGTTGTTATCGTAAGTCATTATGAATCGTCACAATAATAAGTTCGATGACTTTCAGCATCCCTAACAAGCTTGATTCTGAAAAAGCTTAAGCACTATAGGTCACATTCATAAGCTGCGACATGTTATGCATGTTGTTATGTGCATAATATAACTGAAGGCTATTATAATAATCTGCCTCTTTGCTAAGCGTTTGTAAACTATGAGAAAGTTTTTGATTTGGTGGAAACTGGGGCTGTATTAAGGTCGCTATTGAGATGCTGAAACAACTGCCTGTTCATACAAATGCTGAAATAGAATCCTGTACGAAAACACCATGTCAGTCGACATATAGGACCAGACTAGGCCAGTCCAATTGCAGTGACAGAGTACACATTGTGACGTAATTCTCTGAAACTCTTTACCGCTGCTTTGGAAGACGTCCTTATCTTTAAGCTTGGATTGGAATGAACTTGACATTAATATCAAAAGAAATTCACCTTCGATTTGTCGATGACATAGTCACTGTCGCAGAAACTCTGGGAAACCTCATTAGGTTTCCCAGAGTTTCTACATTTACAGCTCAATGACCTTTGCAAAGTTTCACAACAGATGGGCCTGAAAATGAACATGAGTAAGACGAAAATTATGTCTAATTCTTATGTCTCAGCCCACCCAGTAATCGTTGAGGGCTCTGCACCCGAAATTATAGAAAAGTGTGTAAGCCTGGAACAGGTACCTGGACCAGGTAGGTAAGTGCAATTTCAAGAAACAGGTCAGCCAACGAATTCGACTCGGCGGCAGCGTATGGAAACTAAATTAGTCTTCGAACAGTGCGTGTTACCAGCGATAACATATTATGGATCCGAGATAATATGGTCATATATTATAATGGAATTCATAAGAAAGTTCAGAGTCACTAAGCGGGCAATTAAAGAGCTATATTTGAAGTTTCTCTACGTGATCGAATCTGGAATGTGGATATCGGTAGGAAAATCAGAGTAACCGGCATTAATGGGTTGCGAAGCTGAAGTGTAAATGGCCGAGGCACATAATTCGAAGGACCCATAGACGTTGAGGTCCCAAGGTGCTGGAACCTCGCACTGTAAGGCACAGCGTTGACAGACTCCCACTAGGTGCACAGACGACATCAAACGAGTCACAAAGAGCCACTGGATTCAGGTGGTGTAAGACCGTGGCATATAGAAGTCCCTACAAGAGACCTATGTCCAGTAGTGGACATCCATTGGTTGGAAATGATCAATCGGACTACACATACTACTTTTTTTTAAATTTTAAACGACGTACACTGTTGTATTTAACACATACGATGACACTCAACCCGTTTTTTCCAGCGTAATTTGTTGTAAGTATCTTATACAACATTTTACAAAGATGAAACACGCCGTAAAATGTTGTATGAACAAAATCTCAGAAATGTGAAGTATTTCTATAAATTATCTTTCAGAATATGTGAAAGTACTGTAAACTATAACCAAATACCGAATTTCACAAAAATATATTGAAAAATGGAGCTTTAATTTCAATTTATATCTTTAAAACGCTCTACTGAAAAGTTGTAGTTTTGGGGATACAACAACTTACGTGGGAGGTGTCGATTTTGTCTACCCTTTCTTACTAAACTCATTTTATAGGCTAAATCTACAAGGTGAAGTTCAAAACTAAAACCCGACTATTCATCTAAACGCTGAAATATAACCTAATGAAATTGTTTATCTGTCGCTTAGTATATTTTAATACCAATTGTATCTACTAGTATATTCATACTTATTAACTCAGAAAATTCTCTTCTTTCATTTGACATTTCAGTCGATAGATACGATAGCAATTATAGGATAACAAAAAAAAATTGTAGAGACCGGACCCTGAATTTTTTTTGGATGTAACATCAGTCAAAAAAAATGATGATTTAGCAAAGAATATATTATTTGCAAACATGTCTGCATTGATCTTTTAATAAATGAATGCTTATCTGTTGTTCACTCCGGCCAGTTGGCATGGGTGAAGGGGTTCGAATCGCTTCCTGATGGACTGTATTTTTCAAAACGAATACCTAATTTTGACGCGACACCAGTGAGGAGAAAATAAGAAAACTCGACTCACCAGCGCCGTCGCAGTCTCTCCTCCCGTCGGTACCGACACTAAGCACTTCCCTGTAGCACTTGGGATGGCCCCAGGGCCCAGCGTGATGGATTCGGGGCTTGGAGCGCCGACGACGTGTGTCGTCTGTCTTCACGCGCGAGCGACTCTGCCAATGAGCGGTAACCTATCTACCCTCACTGGCGACAATATATCTATCAACCCGACGAACGATACTAACAATATACCTATTGCAGCTAATTGATCTGCCGCTAAATTCAAATGAACCTATCTAAAAACTAAAACTAAATTCTAAAACTAAACGAAATAAGATTATCTAGTCGATGGGGATTGAACATTCCGCCCACCAAAATACGTGTATTTTAAATATCGATAAATAGTAGCGGACTCTATGGTCTTTGTAGTCGACCCGACCTAGTCCTGGTAGCGAGAGCGACACGAGAAACGCAATTCTACGAGACGATAGGTACGAGATCCACGACAACGCTAAATGTACGAGGGAAACGGTCCCACGAAATCGACTCTGATAACCGCCAGGGTCCCACCAGGGGTACCACGAACGAGCTTTAAGTTGAAAAACTTTCAATTTGGGTAAGCCACTCATACGAAATGTTAAAAATTTAGGATCATCGCGATAATACTTCACACATTTAGATAGCTGACTACTAATAGCTCGACGAGACGAAAGAATCCAATGATTCTGAGCTAGTAAGTAGCTTAGTGTTCTAAGACTAGGATGCATGTTATCAGCATGCATTTGATTGACGAGACGCGAAGTTAAACGCGGTTGTCGAGGTAATGACAAGGAGCTTTTACAACCGTGATCTAGTTCCGAATGAACTAGTCTACCGCCCACCCTGACTAAACCGTTTTCATCCAAAAAGGGATGTAACTTGCGTAACGATTTGGGAAGCGAAGGATAGTTATTGAGTTGATCGACTGCAACGAATGACGACACAACTGAATCGCGTTGTTCTGCTTTAGCAGTAGCGGGTTCTTCGATGATCCGAGCATTAGACCAAACGGGTTCAAAAGACGACAGCCACTTAGGATCAGACCAGCACAGATGATGATCGATACATTGCTGAACCGATAGGCCACGAGAGGCACAGTCAGCCGGATTATCCTCGGTCCTGATGAGGTGCCAATGACTAGGAGGGATTGTCTCCTGAATGCGATCAATGCAATTAGCGACGTATGTCTTCCAACGAGAGGATGGTGACTTCCACTCTAGCCCAGGCGCCCAAATTTGTTTGACGATATACTTGAAAGCGATAATAAGAGGTTCAAGGAGTCTCGAAAAGTCGAAAGTACGAGCGAGTTCTAACATTACATTACGCTGGGTGCAAACTTCATGCTTCAGTCTTAACGAAAATGAGAAATTGTCTAGGGATAGACTCCACTCCAGGCCTAGAACCTTAACTGAGAGTTGGCTCTCGACAACGAACAATAACAATTGACCACCACGATAGTCACAAGAAATATTGTCTAACAACAACGAGAAATTATTGGCCCACTTCCTGAGTTCAAAACAACCACGGCGTAGAACCTCGATGATATGATTTAACAAGTTCGGCGTTGGCTCCGGTAAATCGGCGCGAGTAGCGACATCATGGAGAGGTCGAGAGACATCGTTCGAAAGGATGTCAGCCTGTAGCTTCGGTTCGATAACAAGTTGTTCACTATGCAAAGAGTTTTCGACATAGTCCCTCACGAACGTGTTATACTCAGGGTGGAGATGGGCATTACGAGATAAAGGTAGTTCAACGACATATCTACCAACATCTGAACGAGTATGAGTGTTGGTAAAGATGCTATCCAATAAAGCTTCTTCTTCACCCATGGTTGACGACCTAGGGAGATCATTAACTTCACAAACCTTACGAAGTTGCGAGTCATGTGGTTGCCTTACCTTGTCGAGACGACAAGGTAAGGAGGCACGAGAAATCGTTGGTGAGGTGTTACCCATCACGATCCAGCCTACCTTTGTGTTAAATGCTGTGGGTCCCTGTTCACCACATGCGATACGATCACCTAAGAATATTTTGCAGAATACGTCTACACCTATAAGGGCCTCGATTGGTCCAGGTACATTAAAATTCGGATCTGCCAACTTAAGACCTTTAAGTTGAGGCCATTGCTTACTATCAAACTTAGCAGGTGGCATCTGGCTGCAAATTGTAGGTACGGCCAAAGCTTGAATTTCAATATCCATGTTCCCATCCGGACACACGATACGACAGTTGGTGGAACAAGATATGATAGAAGAGGCTTGCCCGATGCCTTCAACAGAGATGTTTGTTTTGGATAACTGAAGTCCGAGGCGGCGAGTGCACTCCTCCGTAATGAAGTTTGATTGGCTGCCACTATCGATTACGAGACGAATTTTAGAACGACAACCGAAATTGTTGACGACATCGACGACAGCTGTAGCTAAAAGAGAAGTGTGAGATGGCACTGAGTCACTTAGAAGAGCGACACTTGTTGTCTCGGCGCTGGACTCAGATTTCGATACATTCGAAGAATCTTGAGACAGAGTGCTGACAATAGGTGCATTTCCCCTACCATCGAGAGAAGGTTTGGGATTTGAGTCATCAAAATGTAGACTCGTGGCATGAGGCATGTCACACTTTGAACAGCGAGCCTTAGATTTACAAAGTCTAAGGACGTGGCCAGGGCGTAAACAAAGTACGCACAACCTATGTTCCTTTACTAGAGTAAAACGATCTCGAGGTGATTTGTTTTGATATTCGGAACATTGCGAGAGCGAATGAATTTTACGACACAAAACGCATGGAGATTCAGAGGAGACTGTAGTGTTGGTGATTAAGGCCTTTGTGTGAGGATTCGAATTCCTCTCACGCGGCACACGAATGTTGGCAGCAGGCGTTCTCGGTTGGCGCGGGGATGACGACGACGTGGCGGATGTTGCGACCGCGCTACTAGTAGGCTCGAGTTCAGCTAGCTCGAGCGCCCGACTTGCCTTATCAAGAAATTCGAGCAACGAGTCAAACGAAGGAATGTCCTTTTTATTGTTTTGGAGTTCAAAGCGACGACGAGTATCTTGATCGAGTTTAGTTATCATCAAATAAAACAATGGAAAATCCCAATCGTCGACCGGTAATCTTAAGTTCTTAAGAACCGCTATGTTTTTCTTAAAAGTATCAACGAGACGACGTAACTCGCGAGGAGATGTGGAGGTGCACTTGAAATGTTGTAGTTCTTCCCAGTGGTGAAATGCTAATTTACGTTTACATTGGTAACGGTCAATTAAAGCCGCGTATGCATCTAAATAGTTGTTTTCAGAAAGTGGAAAACCCTTTAATAGCTCCAATGGTTCATCACGTAGAAGTGACAAAAGTATCGAAAATCTTTCAATGTTAGACAATCTCTTATTCTTGTGTACCATAGTATTAAACATGTCATAAAATGTACCCCACGACTTGATGTCTCCCTCGAAGTTCAACAAGTTAAGTTTAGGTAATTTTACCGTAGTATCAAAACATTGCGATTCGTTAAGTGGACGTGATTCGACATTCGAAGTTAATAATTGATGTATTTCAATTATCTTAAAATATTTATTATCAAAATCACTACGAACCTCATCTTCCTCATCCAACTCCTTAGGGTCCGATATTTCCGAGCAAAGTTTCAAGTGATGTGATTCAAAACTCGTACAATAACTTTCGAGTCTACTGTAGCGTGATAGAAACAATGGTAATCTCGATGCATCATCCTTTGCCTCTAAACCCGCTGTCAAACATTCTTCGATACGCTTCAAGGCTATTTCGCGTTTTAATTGCAGACTACGACGTCCTTCTGCAGTTAAATCCGATCGAGGCATCTTAAAACTATTTTAAAACGTAATCACAACACGAAACTAACGATACTCGAACGAAACTTCGATTGTATGCAACAAAGTGACAATCGAACAAATATTAACGTATACGGTAACGATCTATGCTCGATTCCGAAAGACAATTCGAATCGAATACGAGTGGATACCTACCTACCTATTTCTACAACTAAGTATTTCAATCCGACAACTATTTGGTAGATAAGTATATTTATTTACTATACCTACTAGGTATTTAGGAACAAAATCGATTTTCAAACATTAATTAGGCAAGTAGTAACTAAAACGAGACGAGAACAAAAGGTTACTAACTTACGAAATTAATTGTTATTTTTAGTAATGGCGAATGCAGTGTTATGCGATCAAGTATGATTGAGCGTTCACTATCACGATACGCATACGAAAACAACGACAACTTAATTTGACTGCATAACATCCGACCAATGACTAAAACGACAAATATGGCGGATTATGAAATATTATGCGACCAAGTATGATAGCATTTACTACTACTAAATGCATACGAGAACAACGACAATTTTATTTGATCGCATAATATCCAATACCGCGTGAAAGATAAAATGGAATTCAAACGATTTTTATTCAACGAGATACGAAACAATTTACGAAATACGACACGATATGTTATAATACAATACGAAATGCAAGTGCTACAGGAGTTTTAGGTCTAGAAACGAACTTCTACGCGAATATTAACTACGATGAAATGCTACTAACGACACAACGACACGACACAATTTCATGCGTAGTTCCTATTCTTTCGTAGGTTTTACGACAATTAGGGACCTATTATATTGTATTTTACTATGCGAAATAAGTTTTAACGGCAGATCAACGCCTAAACAATGAAGCGATTCGAGAATTTGGTTATAAGAATCGAATATTCTTACAAACAAATTGCCAACATGGCCAAGTTTTACGAGAGTTGGTGTGGGTCAAACGAAACAAATCCGGCTCGAAGGACCAATGTTCACTCCGGCCAGTTGGCATGGGTGAAGGGGTTCGAATCGCTTCCTGATGGACTGTATTTTTCAAAACGAATACCTAATTTTGACGCGACACCAGTGAGGAGAAAATAAGAAAACTCGACTCACCAGCGCCGTCGCAGTCTCTCCTCCCGTCGGTACCGACACTAAGCACTTCCCTGTAGCACTTGGGATGGCCCCAGGGCCCAGCGTGATGGATTCGGGGCTTGGAGCGCCGACGACGTGTGTCGTCTGTCTTCACGCGCGAGCGACTCTGCCAATGAGCGGTAACCTATCTACCCTCACTGGCGACAATATATCTATCAACCCGACGAACGATACTAACAATATACCTATTGCAGCTAATTGATCTGCCGCTAAATTCAAATGAACCTATCTAAAAACTAAAACTAAATTCTAAAACTAAACGAAATAAGATTATCTAGTCGATGGGGATTGAACATCTGTAAAAATCATCCCATCCAAATGCGAACAGATAAACAGGAAATCAATACGAGCTTGAAAAAGCGGTGATTTTGGAATTTAACACAGACATTTCAGTTTAATTTATTCCTTGCTGTTATACTCCTACTCGTATGTAAATAACTAAGTCTAACTAACTTACAAACGAGCTTAAAACTTGTTGAGGAGTTATGAAATTATAGTGCAAGTAGCGACACACTTCAAATCGGAAACATATCCCATAGAAAACTAATACAAGGCAAACTTGCACTGACGTTCCCAACTTTGTATAATAGGTAGTTACTTAGTACCTATTTACCCAAGTAGACTGTGGTTCTAAAATAATACAAGATTATTAGATCATCATCATCACAACTCATTGCTGGCCTACTACTGAGCATGGGTCTCCTCGCCGAATAAGAAGGGTTAGGCCACACTCCAATTCGATAGCCAAGTGCGAATTGGCAGACTCTCAGACCTTTGAGAATATTATGTAGAACTCGCAGATATGGAGGTTTTCCCGCATTGTTTTCCTTCACCGTTAAATCAAGTGATATTTAATTGCTTCAAACGTACATAACTTCGAAAAGTTAGAATGCCTGGGATCAAACCTCGGACTCTCCGAATAGGAGGCCGAAGTTTTTAACCACTGGGCTATCACCGCTTTTTAAAACGTACTAATATACAAAGTTAATATATAGAATATTAATATATTATAGAATATTAATTGTAAGAGAAATATATTGCGTTTGAAATAAAATGAATTTCCCTAACAAATACATGTTTCACCCTTGAAATTTTCTCTGACCGCTGTAAAACTCCGACAGGTGTGGCTTTGTTATTGTGGTCTTTGATCTTCCAAATCACAAGCTTAAGCGACTTTGTGTCTACCTATTTTATATTTTAATATATTTTTTGTTTACTAGCGCTTTTAAGTTTGTAATAAATCGGCTAACTATTTCATGTAATATAATATAATTGTTTCATATAGGACAACAGCTTACTTATCAACTCGTGTGTATTGGGTCTGCTTAGACGAAGTACCACTGTCCGCCAAGGACAAAAGTCTCTCATCTCTTACTACGGTGTTTTGCCGTACTGTTGTCCAGTAAGTTATACGAAGCAGTTCTTAGTGACCTATTTTTGTCCTCCGCGGATAACAATTCCCCGTCTGTGTAGGCCGTTATTATTTATAGCCCATTTGTTAACCTAGTAAGTAACAGGTTTTCCAAATAATAATTAATTAATAGGTAATTATGTTTTTTATATAATATTTTTTATATAATAATAATTAATTAATAACCACTACTTTTCGTCACAAAAAATGATCACGTCTTGTTTTTGATTCTTTAAGACGTATTTGTGTACTATAAAATAACAAAATCAATACTTAAATATAAACTGGTAAGTACTACCATTTCTCACAGTAACTTTGTACCTAATGCTTGTTAATGACGTAACGACCACGCGAGAGCCTCAGGTAGAAATTATTTACAATAATTAGAAGTCGGTTAACCATAACATCATAATATATGTTAAATATCTTAATATTATTATACGTTCGCGCATAAAGATAATGTCCTCTCAAACATTAACAAAGTTGGATAAATTAAAACCGCGTGTCTGGGCAAACATCGCCGGTCGCCGGTAACCGCCCCGCATACGAATGCTTGGACCAGCCGCCCTCACTTGCGGTCCAGTTTACAGAAGTCCTTTGTTTGGAGCCATCGCCCGTGGGCTGTCATCAACCGTTAAATGGTGTCCGCCTGTCCGGCGAAACGAGAGCCGTGTAGCTTTGTTAATTTCATGGCGGTTTGCATTTTGTCCTTGGGCGAGACCTTGTTACTAATTTACTTTACAACTGTGATAAAATTGGGCAGGAAAAGCCTGTCATTTGGGCCAAATTTTTGATGTTACTGAGTTTTATGTTTTTACGCGCGTGGAGCTTTAAAATAATACAAGAGAATTCGCGGGTTTTTTGTAATTTGTTGAGCGTTTAATTCTTTTTTTTATAGGTATTGCGTTCCTATGCATTCACAATGGGTTAATTTGTATACATAGGTATTGTACATTAACTGTTCTTAACTTCCACGAAACAAAAATAGAACGCACATTTACTTCTAACTCCTGAAGACCTGAAGTAAGAAGGATACTAAAGTTAACTAGAATCTCAATCGTTGACTTTAACCAAATAATAATCGGTGGTACCTTCAGAGATTTCAAGCGGACTAGGTGATGCTCGCAAGTTCGTCCGTGTGGAATTGGGTTTTTTAAAATCCCGTGGAAATTCTTTGATTTTCCAGAATGAAAATGAATGGAGACTGTCTCCAGGTTTTTAACTAAGTAGGTATGTATGTGCATGCTAATCTGCTGCTCCGATGCCGTGTGGTTAAACAACAAACAAACACCCTTTTACAGTTATAAAGTAGCATTTTTCAAGCAATAGTTGTCAATATATCAGCTGGATATAGCTGTTTGAAAACATACCTACATACTAAACTTTTAAAGTAGGTAAAGTTACCAACTGATCTTCTTATATTGTGAACTAATTCAGTAAAGAAGACTTAGGATGTTAATTGGTATTTCTTAGTTCCGAGGTAATTGAGTTGTCTCGAGAGACAATACGAGTATCTAGATATTTGCATACTAAAGTCCATTCTAGGAATTGGTCTTAGTAATAGGTTAAGAAACTACTGAAGTTTATAAGTCTGCACGGCAATATATCTATTTATTAGCTTTTAAATTACTTTGATATTACATTCAAGAAATATTGTTGTGGTGTATTTTAAAACTGAATTTTCTGCTTTTTAGATGGAACTGGAGTAATGGAGAGCTTCTGGTCACAGAAGACTTAATTAATTGTGCTTTTTTTAATTGCTTATTAAGACGAAGATGGTAACCGTCCATCTGTTTATCTGTCATTATTGACTGAGCGAAGCAAAGGTTTTCCTCAGTCAATATTAATATGGTCTTTATGTAGAGAGAATCGACAACATAATGTAAAAACATCGGTCAGCCCACTTAATACTTATTAAGCTTTCAGTGATATTGCTGTGTGCAGTGTGGGGGTTACACGCTTTCATAACGGAGATTGAAAGCGATACAAAGCCACCGCAAGAACGCTTTGTGGGCCATATTTTATTTTTGTCCTCCGCTTACCTCTGAGTGCCGACTCGCAACACAGTTTGAGGTTGCAGAGTTCAAACATTCCTGTGGTAGACAGTTGAGTATATTTTGTAACTCGCCTACGCGACTGCGAATGAAATATTATTTGTATGATATTGGAACGGTAATAGCCTAGAGGTAAGCTGTCGGCCGCCTATTCGGGAATCTCGGGGTTCGATCCCGATCACGCACCTCTAATTTTTAGGGTTCCGTATCTCAAAAGGAAAAACGGAACCCCTATAGGATCACTTTGTTGTCTATCTGTCCGTCCGTCCGTCCGTCGTGTCTGTCAAGAAACCTATAGGGTACTTTCCGTTGACCTACAGTTATGAAATTTGGCAGGTAGGTAGGTCATAAAGCACATGTAAAGGAATCAATCCGAAAACCGTGAATTTGTGGTTACATCACAGAAAAAAAAATTAAAATGTGTTTCAATTTTCAAAGTAAGTGGGATATCATATCCCACTTAGTATAGTGGGATGAAAAGGCTTTATCTGAACATTCTAAAACAGATTTTTATTTATTTTTATATAGTTGGCCAGTTTTTTTTTGGAGTTATGTACTGAGAATAGACCCGTACCAAGTAGTAAGCTGGCAATGGGTTGTTGATGATGTGCTACTCTTGATGCAAATAGTTCGAAAATTCTTGAATTCCGATCGGATGCAGTGCGTAAAGTTGCGGAGCGGAGCCTTCCCGTTTTCGCCGCTACAGTTTCGCGTTAATTAGTAAAATAATAACCTAATTTTGGAGCCACGTCTTCAGATTTGCCAGAACCATATTGTTCAAAATATTATCTACTTGCTTATTTTGTTTGTGAAAATGTTTTCTCTGATAAATTGTGTAGCTGTCTGCCTGTCCAAAATACCTTGTATACGTATTATTTAAGTTATCCGATATCTCATGCAAGGCGTTTGAGAATAGGTAAAATATTCATTACAGCTTTTACAGAAAAATAAATCAACAGAGAACGCACTTGTAAAAAAATAAAAATACTACTTAATTTAATGAATTAATTTCAAAGCTTTGTTTAGGAATTTCAAAACACTAAAGGCGGGTCCACATTTGATACATAAAAGATCAATGCTAAGAAAAGTTGCCTTTAATTGATGTTTTTAAAATTACTCTCGTACAAACGTAAAAAAATATTTTGTTGATATTTTCAGTAGGTAAGTATTGCTTACATTGTAAACCTTGTATTGGGCTGTAAAAAGATCAGTCGTTTCATTAAACATACAGCTACCAGGTATAAGAGCAGGTATCTCTCATATTTTATTTTATTTTCTTAGAATCGCATGATTATATAAGTTGTATAAATGAAATAATGAAATACAAAATAACTATTTACCTACCTAAACTTTTATCATAGTTTCGCGAGCTGCGGTTGTTTCAGCAAGCAATGAATTGCTTGTTTAAATCGCGAGAGTTTAAAACAAAGTCTATTTGTTTGAATAGGGGAAAAAGTTACTGAATAGTGCAGTGAGTTCGCTGTTGTTGCTATCTACTTATATGCATCGTCATCTGACCTGACCACTAAGTGCCAGCTGCTTTGAACAAAAAGTACTCCGTGGAAGTATTTTAGCATGCAAGGATAACTAGTTACAGGGTAGTTTTCAACACAGACACATAGATAGAGAAAATAACAATAAGAATGAATACTTTTCTATTTTTTTTAAGCGTAACAATAACCGTCAAGCAGGTATATTATACCACGTAATTATCATGAAAATAAACTTTAAACTGCAGGTGTAAAACAATTATCTTATACTTATTCATTGCACGAGTGGAAAAAGTTACTGAATACTGCACAGAGTTTGCAGTAGTTGATATTATACTTATGCATCGTCATATGACCTGACCACTAAGTGCCAGCTGTTTTGAACAAAAAGTATTCCGTGAAACTATTTCAGCATGCAAGGAAAGTAGAGAGAATTTCCGACAAAGGCACAATTTTGGAGAAAACAAGACAATAGAAGTAGCTATATTTACTTTATTTTCTCAAACTTGCAGAACCTATTAAGTGAATGTGTGTTTTGTGTCATGGAGTCAAAAATCAAAAGAAATATTTTTATTAGTAAATATTTTAAAATAGTTTTGTTAGGCGCTGTAAAGTAATTTGGTACGTTCTATCTCTTAAGAGATGGGAATCCATGTATGGATGTATGTTTTCGTTATCTGCAAGATACAATACCTCAAACTACAGAAACTTTTGCCTTCATAATATGCATTTATGCTAACATCCGCCATGGGCACCCTTGTACCTACTACAAGAACAGGTGTTTGGTCATGTTTTTTTTTTCCTCTCGTCTGGCTTTACAAAGATTAGCCAATGTCAAGTTTGTAGTTATTTGTAACAAGTTAGTTAAACTATACAAGTATGGACCCCGTCTGTGCCGGCGCTCGACGACCCACGCACGGCACCCCCTTAGAGCGCTTTCCAGTCAGTTTTAACAAAAAAAACACTCCAAAAAGGCAGAGCACGCCCGCCAGCTAACACCGACACAGACGAAATCCCTGGTCATGTTAGTTAAAATAAAATTAGATAGATTCTGTAATACCTATGTCACCTTACCCTGACTGAATAATTACTTCCTTCATAAGACCACGCCTTGACCACCAATTTTAATTCACTGAATTTCACAGTCATACAATTTTGCGTAGGTATCGTACATAAACGTATATTTCAGAATTCATAAACATTACTGAAATATGTAAACTTGGAGTATTTTTATGGTTTGATCATAAATAGCCATTTCAGACGGAATGTTAGTCATAACCTATACAAATATTAGGTAGGTACGAAAAACGTAAAATACGAAATACTTTTACAAACTTAGTGATAGGTGTGGAAATAAAATATTAAATACGTAAGATATTACTCGACAATATTCAACGTACCGATGACATGGAAAATTTACAAGCGATAACGAGTATTCTACGACTTAAAGGAAATGTCTTCCCATAACACCGACGTTATACGAGTACCTATACCTACTATTTTATCCAGAATTATTTTACTAGCTTATATTATGAACTTTTCTATATTACTAAAACTATCTGATGCCCGCGACTTCGTTCGCGTGGATGTAGGTTTTTTAAAATTTCCGTGGGAACTCTTTGATTTTCCGGGATAAAAAGTAGCCTATGTGTTAATCCAGGATATAATCTATCTCCATTCTAAATTTCAGCCCAATCCGTCCAGTAGTTTTTGCGTGAAGGAGTAACAAACATACACACACACATACAAACTTTCTCCTTTATAATATTAAGTGTGATAGTGTGATGATATTACCGAGATGCTTTTATTGTAAACCTGGACAATACCCTCGACTTCGTCCGTTTTCGGGATGCAAGCCGACTCTGTACTAAATATAGGTGATTCCCGCGACATAGGTTCATGGAAACTCTTTGGATTTACGGGACAAAAATTATAATGAGACGACAGTTAAACCGTGTCTGCAAAAAGCTAGCAAATATATAGAAAGACAGGCAGATTTTTACATTTATAACATAGCTTTAAAGATAGATTAAAAAATTTGGGAACTAGAAAGTACTAATTTTTTAGAGTACCTACTTACTGGTATCTACTTATTTTAAAGTAATTAATTAATTATATCTTTACTAAAATTGTTATACCTATTGACAATTCTATATTCTTGTAGTACCTATAATCTGAGTATAATACAATCGGTCAATGTTTAGTAGGCATTTTTTACTGTATGTAAATGCCTTATTGCGTGTATGGAATGAACACCAATACCCAATCAAACTCTACTTTAATATTCAGCGGTCTCATGCAAACATTGGTTACAAATCCGTCTGATCTTTCGAATGGTCGTCCGTATCGTGCTGCACAGAGAGATGTCATATTACTAGAGCATGCAGTCTTGTAAAATGACTTCAACTTCATTGATGTATAGATACAGTAGTCATACTTTATTTCTTTATAACAGTTTTATGACATAATTCTTATTGTAATATAACAGGTTTCAAGTTTTTTAAATGGGTTAGGAACGCGAGAAGCTTCATCTAGTTACTCGATTTCCGTCTAGCTTCAGATGGCGCTGTCTGACTGTTTCGATCGCCAGCGGATTGCCTTCGCTCTTCTCTTCTTTCACTTTGCAAAAGCACTCTAGGTGTCTAATAGGAACTTTGCGAAGAGTCGAGGTGACCAGATTCCGACCTAGACCTTTATTAAAATCGATCAAATAATCGTAATCTGTTGCTCCTTACATTTTACCTCGATGATGCTTGATGGCACATGTATGAGGTCTGTTGCTCCACATCTCTCCAATGCTATACCACACAATGGCTACGGTTGTTTCTGATAAATTGCCCTGATTTATCTTAAAACCGACCTGCACGTATCGTGCGGAACACGTATGCATTGGACAGCTATCTGATATATCGGCCGCGGTCATCTTGTCATGTGCTAATTTACTTGTCGACTTCCTTTTTACAGAACTCCGTGTAGCTTTAGACTTTTTTTTTGAAGAGTAAATTGAGATAACGTAGCTGTACATTACATCAATCCTTTTCTGGTTTTTTATTTCCATGGCAAGTTAGCGCTTCATTATTTAGATGTCATATCATAAAAGTAAACCTGCTTATAAGGACCCCTTCCTTATAAGCAGGTTTACTTTTACATGGCAGTCTATCACTCATATCCTTTACTAGGTGGACACCCTCAACCCACCACTAGGGGGATTAGAGACCCGTTGGATCTAGGCGGAGTAAGACCTACAAGTTCTAGAAGAGGTCTATTAGTCTTCTGTCCAGTAGTGGATGTCTATTAGTTAACAAGGACTACGATCCCTTTGCTTTTGTAAGGCTTTTTAATTATTATGGCTACCGGCAGCTCAAAACCTCCCATAAAACTAACCCAAAAAAAATTAATTTACGGTGGATGTAGGTTTTTTAAAATTTCCGTGGGAACTCTTTGATTTTCCGGGATAAAAAGTAGCCTATGTGTTAATCCAGGATATAATCTATCTCCATTCTAAATTTCAGCCCAATCCATCCAGTAGTTTTTACGTGAAAGAGTAACAAACATACACACAAACTTTCGACTTTATAATATTTGTGTGATGATAAATCCAAAATTGATCAACCCAGGAATTGAACTCCAGAGTCCAGACCTCTCATTTATAATTTTATTTGAGAATTAAAAACAAAATCGCAATAAATGATATAGTTTTTTCTCACTTCGGTGTAAAGGTGATACGTAAACATTATCGGAGTACAAGTAGAGCCATTAAAAGTTTCTGAGCCAATGAAGCGACAATCTCCAAGCTGAAGTGTCATTTTATAATCGTTACCCCAATTGCAGAAGTTTGCTAAATCACTATTCGCTAGACCTAAATAAATAGATAGATAGGTTACTATTATAGAGGTTGTTTGTCGTCCGATAGTATAGTCAAGTGCTGCATACAGGTATCTAGCAAGGACTATCTAGAACTTATGTGGTTACTCTATCATCCTAGGGGTTTCCTTATCGCAGAAGTATAAACATATTCTTTTTAATTTCCAGCAATAATTATTACAGGTAATGGGGATTCAATGCGTAACTCACTGATTGCGTCTTTAAACTACCTAATATCCAAGTGATCCAATATATCAATCAAAGGACAAAATATTATTAAAGTTACTTAATTTGTAAATGTTTACCTTTCATATTTCCATATATTATGTTAGCTTTTCATTGTGGATCATACACTGATCCAAGGGACTAACTACTACAAAATTTAATGAGAGAACAAATAAAACGACGATTTTAATTGAAGAGTCCGATAATTAAGCATGAATGTTTAAATTAATTAATGATTTTCGTGGAATCGACGCTCCCGAACGCTCCAATCGACTGTAGTGCTCGCGAATAACATTCTTAATTAATGTGAACAAGAACAAACGTTTTGCTATTGTGGATGCTCAAATTGTTCGCCATTTATGTCGATTCACTTAATTTGTCGATTAATTTGTTTGATAGAGATAAAAGACACTTAATGCTGAGTACGTATAGAGAGAAAGCTTTGTTAATTATTCTCAGTTTATAATGTAAAATTTTAGCGTCCAGTTAAAAGTCCTATCGTTCTAATTTAGGACTAAACTGGAAAGGAAGACTGTTATATTATGGCCTAAGTTTAGTGTAAGCTTTCAATTAAGCAAACGTGGTATTGGAAATACGTAATCTGATTATTAGTAGGTCTAGCTGTCAAACACGATACACACGACATGAGTCTGCCAATCCGCACTTGGCCAAGGTGGTAGTCCATGCCGGTGATGGTTCCATGATGATGATGATGATGATGACGATCGAACATGACGTTAACGAAGTAGTGCTACTTTTATCCACCCTAAAACAGCTACCCTTGGGTGCATACGTGGTAACGTATGTTTGTATATCCAACCTGAATGGAGAATTTCAGTTCAAAAATTTCAGTCGGGGGTTATAATTTTACACGGACACCTTTTCCGAATACTTTTATACCCCGAGTGTCTGTTTTAGTGTAGATAAAAAGACCTTATATCCACGTAGATGCCATAATGTTTGTTAGGTACCTTAAAATCTAAGAGTCGGGAAGCCAGTTTTTGCAAAAATGTATTATGTACTAACTACTCTCTATATAGCAAGAAACAGTAAAATTATTTTGCTATAATCCGCCAACAGAAAAAATCTGTATGGTCAAACATGCAGTTACAAGCTAAGCACCGCTTACCTCCCCAACCAAGCAATAAAGCCAAGTTCCCAAGCAAGCACTGCCACCACCACTCACATGCACCAGCACACAAGACTTTTCCACTACTTTCAACGCACGTTTCGCCCCGACACCGGAGCATCCTCAGGAGATTTCGACTGTACAATGCTGTATTGTACAGTCGAAACACAGTTGATACAGATCGATAAACATAGATTTCGACCGAGAGAGCGCTGCTGATATTTGACGAGAGAACAAATAAAACTACAAATTTAAAGCGATTTTAATTCAAGAGTTCGATAATTAAGCATGAATGTTAAAATTAATTAATGAATTTCGTTAAATCGGCGCTTTCGATGACTCCAATGAACTGTAGCGCTCGCGAATAACATTCTCAAAATATGAACAAGAACAAATGTTTTGTTATTGTTGATGCTCAAAACTGGTCGCCATTTAAGTCGATTGATTCGAATTCAGCATTAAGAGGGGTCTCTCCGTCACTCGCTTCATACAAACGTAGTTCCAATTTCATTTGAATATTAAGCAACCAAAGCCCATGAAATTTTGCAGACATATTCTAAAAACTAATATCTATGTCTATGGTTTTCCAGATTTCTGTTAAAATATTCGGTTTCAAAGTTACGCGGTCTTAAAAATTTACATACAAATCTTTGAGCCCTTGTAATTTTAAAACTACATATTTTTATAAAAATCTAAAACAGCACAGACACAGATATTAGTTTCTAGAATATGTCTGCAAAATTTCATGGAATTTGGTTGCTTAATATTCAAATGAAATTGGAACTACGATTGTATGAAACGAGTGACGGAGAGAGCCTGTTAATTAATGATCAGAGTAAAATTGAACAGTATTACTAAGTAGGCAGAAGTTTTTTTTTGACGAGCACATTAAAATTTTGTGTGAGTATTCCATGCCATCGTACAAGAAATAATACTTTTTAATTTTCCTTTAATTTGCATGGCGGCGATTTTAAAATTTATATTAGGTATATTTTGTTGTTATAGCGGCAATGGAAATAACACAGCTATAAAAAATTTAAATCCCGACCTGTAACGATTCATGAGGTAAATACAGCCCGCTGACAGATAGACAGACTGACAGATTAATGTACAGATGGATGGACAGCGGAGGCCTAGTAATAATGTCCCTTTTTTACTGAAGAAGTCTTGAAAAGCGGGTAAACAAGAAAACACGGCCACTGACTATGCCCACTCTAGCTGGGTCATCTGTGTGGTGAGTTGTAAAACAGGGTACATTCATCCGTTGATCATGAGGTCCAAAGTGTGAATATCGGATCGGCCCAAAAAATTAAGTGCTTATTGTTATTTTTTTTTATAAATATTAATAAATACCGCAACGCATTATGTTTACAGAATGAATAAAAGAAGAAATGTGAAATCCGTTGAAATCTACGAGTTACACAAACTGTGCCAAAATAAACGGGCTTCAGAAATATTTAACAGTCCGTGTAAAATTTTTCGAGCGAGTGAAAAGAGAGAGTTATTCTGTTGGATGCGCGTCAGCTGGACGGCATTAGTCAGACGATGCGAGATTTAATAAAAGCACTGTTTATCGCTCTGTCACTCCGACTGAAACAATTACTAGGACAAAAATTGAAACAAATGAATTTTTGAAAAGTCCGCGTATTTAGATGAGTGCTATAGCTTACGTCTGAGACTTCTTCTGCGTGCATTAAGTTCTAATTCAAATTCAAAATATTTTTATTCAATTAGACTTTTACAAGTTCTTTTGAATCGTCAAAAGCATCTACCACTGGTTCGGAATGCCTTTCCTACCGAGAAGAATCAGCAAGAAACTCGGCGTTTGAATTTTTCAAAGATTTGAAATGCAATATTATGCCTTTGACTTTTCGGTATAAAAAGTGAAGCCTATGTCATTCTCCATCTTTATTTCTTCTGGTCTTTATTCCACGCAAAAAATCACGTTGATCCATTGCTCGGTTACGGCCTGATGGAAGAACAAACCAACAAACAAACAAAAACTTCCGCATTTATAACACGGTAGTGATTGTGGGTTGAGACAACTGGATTAAAATTCAAAATTCAAAATGTTTTTATTCAATTAAACTTTTACAAGTAAGTGCTTTTGAATCGTCAAAAAATCTACCACTGGTTCGGAATGTCGTTCCTACCGAGAAGAACCAGCAAGAAACTCGGCGGTTGCTCTTTTCAAGTACATATTCAATTTACAATAATATGCCATACTGTATACAAGCAATTGCAGCGCCGTGTATTATTTATTGGAAACAATATTTCTAAGTGTTTTACCACTAAAAACGCACGTTTTTCTCATTGAACTATTATGATGGTTTTCCTAATGATTTTAACGGCTCATACAAACAATTTTTTTTAGCTTTTATAGCACGGGTATTGATTGTTGGCTGAAACAACATTTATTTATTAGAAACAGTGTTTCTTGGAACCAATGTTTCTTTACTGACATTTGTAATAAGTGACTTGGCACTAAATACGCACGTTTTCCTAATGAATTCGACGCCTCATTACACAATTTTCTCATTTAACGCCTCACCAAAAGAAATCTAACTCTTATCCATAAAGCGATTAGTTGCCAACTTCCAAACAAGTACGAATTAGGAGCGCGCTAACTGTAGATACTAGGTAATTAAATTAGGTCGAACAACGTGAGCCGATTTGCCCGTAAGAGCGAACAAGTTCGTGTAGTTCAGCCGCAAGAACTAATTTTTAAACCACTTCCTCAACCTTATATTATCAACAAGTGTAAATTAAAAATTTATAACACCCCCGACAAGTGAAGGTTACAGTAACTAGAAAAG
The DNA here is from genome assembly GCF_905333055.1 of Maniola jurtina. Classification (NCBI taxonomy): domain Eukaryota; kingdom Metazoa; phylum Arthropoda; class Insecta; order Lepidoptera; family Nymphalidae; genus Maniola; species Maniola jurtina. The sequence goes on from NC_060044.1 coordinate 6,467,543, forward strand.
AGCTGATAACTTTCAAACGGCTGAATCGATTTTCTTGGATTGTAGCTAAGAACACTCTCGATCCAGCCACCTTTCAAACAAAAAACTAAATTAAAATCGCTTCATTAGTTTAGGAGCCACAGACAGATACACAGATACAAAGATACATATATACACAGATACACACGTCAAACTTATAACACCCCCCTTTTTGGGTCGGGGGTTAAAAACAAAATAAAAATAAAATTGATCAAGTTCGAGTCAAACTCACACATGAAGAGTTCCGTTCCATCGCACAAGTACTACTTTTTATTTAATTTTTTTGGATGGCGGCCATTTTGAAGTTTTTATTATTTGTTGTTGTAGCGGCAATAGAAATACACACTGAAAATTTCAATTCCCTACCTCTTACGGTTCATGAGATACAGCCCGCGTACCGACAGACAGGACGGATGGACGGAGAGCGGAGGCTTAATAATAGGGTCCCGTTGATGCCCTTTGGATACGGAACCCTAAAAACATATTATAAAACTCCAGTTAGGCAATGTTCATACAATTTTTAAAAGTGAGCACTTTGCATGTTTTGTGTGTGACACGTATACTCGTAGTGACGTAGACATATTATATTATGTTGGCGCGGAGTTAACACACATTTTAACACCTACGGTCTACGACCGTGCTTCGAAAAATGGCGGCCCATTACCAGGGTTGATTTCCGGTCAACAAAAAAAAAAAACAATTTTTTTTATGTTCTATGGAATTATACAAAGCATAATATAAGGTCCACAACCACTTTGTAGCTACAGAATGTTCCAAAATGTTTTGTCGCTGTCAATATGTGGGGAGGTTGAATAATGAAATTTTTATGCAAATGCTATCTGATATGAGAAAGCGAACGAACATGCTGTTTTTTTATTAAGCGTAGGGGAATCCGAAATTAAGTCCGTACGGCCTCCTCATGCGAAGAATGTCAATAAAAATCTACTGAACAAATATGGTATTGATGATTTTGTATCTTTATGGAACTGAATTAATTTTGAAATTTTGCATTTTTGATTAACAATAATTTAAGTTAGAACGTACTACGCTTCATTCTTCCTAGCTTTGTGTTGAGGTTTTCTTCGTGTTCTTATTTGTTTTAGCATAAAAAAAATTACCAACGAGACAAACTGAAACATAATTTTTTTTAAACTACCTACTAAGATATCACTACCCACATTATAAATGCGAAAGTGTTTGTTTGTTGGTTTGTCCTTCAATCATGCCACAACGGAGCAACGGTTTGAGTGATAGTTAAAACCAAGAGAGTGACGTAGGCTACTTTTCGTACCGGAAAATCAAAGAATTCCCATGGGATTTTCAAAAATCTAAATTTCGCGGGCGTATCTAATGGACGTCAAAAAGTAATTGCCATGCCCTTGCTCCAAAACTTGAGATATGCAAAGTCAACTCGACTGCCGCTTATGCAAATCTATAACGTCTTAAATACTAACAGCTTTTCGTATCAGTAATTAGACTTTACGCTGTTTTATTATTATTCTATAGTGCTTATGCCGTTGTCGCCTGGGAGTGCAGTCATTAGTATTCAAAATGCAAATTGCTCGCTCCCAGGACGTTGCACCCGTCTCAGATCTTACTTTCCCAGAAATAATTTCATTAACATCTGCATACCCCGTGTTCTTGCGAAATTCCTTTTAACTTGAGAACCTCATAGGCGTCTAGGTAGTTCCGCGGCGTACTATGTATTTTTCGCACGGCAGAATACGTTCAGTAGCGTTTTACCAGCCATATTTTTAATCCAACATTTCGAACATATTCTATTGATGCCGATATGACTTTAGCACTTTCAATTACTGTTATATTAATTTATCTTCTAATATATAAAAAAAATATTTGGGTATATCTAAGTCTTCTATTGCGTTCGTGCATCGTACTTCCGATACAATTGAAAATGTTGAAAATGAGAAATAATAGTTGTTGTTAGCATTCGAGTATTTCTGACATAATATCAACGTATAATGGGTAACACCTAAGTCCACATAATAAATAAGGGTAAATTCCCATTACATCAATGGCTTACCATACAAACTAATACAAAAAACAATGAAAGATGGTGAAAAAAAATCTTCTTAGGTAGGTATATGCCGGACTAGTTTAATGTTATATTATTATTTCTAAGTTACTTTGTGGTTTAAAAAGCTTGTAAATGCAGAGTAGATAGCAGAGCATAGTGCTTTGAGATAAATATACCTTCCTACTTGGGACTTGCAAACGATATCGAATGTGGCGCCCTGTTGAACATTCTAAGTGTCGATAAAACAATGAAGCTTGTAATAACCCGCAAGCCTTCGGAAGAGTCAACTGGTACAACAACGAAATAGGGCAAAACAGCTATGGGTATAGCAATTAGAAGTATCGCAGTGACAAAGATCATACTGGGTCACTGAATAAACGCAGAGAGTTTTTCAAAATTTTTGTTTTTCTAGTAGCTAGTAGCCTCTAGCTTTTTAGTGAAGCTACTCCAACCTCTCACAGCGGCTTTCCCCGAAAAAATGTCATCAACATTCAGTAAGTACAGTACAAACCTTTCTAGTATTTTTTCAGAACTCCTTTTAAGTTGAAAACATCAAAGGGGTTTGATATCTCTAGGCTCCTAGAGTAAGGTTCATAAAATGTCTCTCTTTTATAAGCGTTACGTTAGTATAAAAGAATTCAGTCTCGTTCGTCACGGATGACTTAATAGTCGGCCTGACGAAAAATTACAATAATTATAGCCTCAATTCCGGAAGGTCGGCGGTTCAAACCCCACCCGTTGCACTATTGGCGCACCCACTCCTGGCACAAGCTTTACGCTTAGTTGGAGGGGAAATGGGAGTATTAGTCATGATTAGCATGGCTAATATTCTTCTTAAAAAAAAATTAGCTGAAATATTATACAGAACATAATTTTACTAGTTTAATTTAGGCTACCCAAAAAAACGTTCGTACAATTATAAACCGTCCCGAAAAAAACTTAAACATTTTCCACAATCATAATTTTTATGTGAAAATAAATTTAATCTATTCCGCTTTCTTATTATGTATCACATTGAAACCTTCGGAAACTTATAAAGAAATGTACATTTAGTAAATATTGGGTATCAAAGCTTTGAGCACTGATTGAAATCTAGACGGGCGCTGTTTTTAATTAAAATTTTCCTTAAACTTAGCGTACCTAAGTATCAATTTTAATGACAGTAAATTCTAAAGAAGTCTCTTATATACAAACGCTTTAGGTACTTAACTTCTACATAAAGGTCAGGCTAAAGTCCTCAATAATAAAACTTTGAAATTACCAATAACCTCTGTATGTGGATACAAAATATAAAGAAGAGTGAAAGAAGAATATAAAAATCCCTTCAAGTGTAAATTTCAGAAGCGGGTGTCCATTGGACGATTTGTTGTATGAAATGAATGTATGAAAAATGTAGAATATTCGATTTTTTTTTATTATGAGTGCCAAAAGGCTACTCAATTGTACTACAATCTAGCCTAATTTATGATTAATAAGTAGCTTAATTTTAACCTAAGCTTATAAATTATCTTACATACTAAGAAATTGTTTAAGATACTAGAAATGGTGAAAGTATTATAAAAGTATTACACTGCCTTTCAGTAATCACTAGGTATATGTATAAAGTTTGGGTAATCATTATAATTAATTAGCCATATGAAAATTGTACCTGTCGAGAAGTCGGTTAAAAAAAGCCCGCTATGAAGCTGATGGAAACAATTCATTTGAGCCCAAGATGTTACCAGGGCCACGACCTTATGTAATGAAATAACTACCTGAGAGAGACGTCCGTATTAAAACTAGTATTTTGAAAGAGGGTTAAAAATAAGGTAAAATGCAATCTTTAATACTGCAAGGAAATAGGTCACAGGTACAAAAGGTACCGTTCCAATTCGTCGCGTAGAATTTTTCTCGAAGATACATCGAATGTATTGCTTTCTACTTAAAAAGCTTTGGGCTATACATTTGTCCGCTAAGAAAACTTCAACATGTCTGATTCCATTACCAAAATTGGATCTTTTCAAATATCTTAGCTTTCAGGTATCTGATAGCTGACATTAGTTGCTATGAAACATATATTTTTTTAAATAAGTGCTATCCTTCGAACGATAGAAAACTCCAAATAACATATTATAGTACAATTTATTATGATTATTATGATAGTAATTAAATTATGCACACTGAGATAACAAGGTCCACTTATTTGGACAATAATATTTGTTTCACCACTAAGTCTATATAATAATAATTATTATAGGTATGTTACTTACTCTCACTAGAATAATAATAATAAAAATTATTATTATACCTGTATAGTATGTCCTAAGGTTAAAGCACAGGAATCAAGAAGGGATCTTGTGGAGTCCAAAATGCATCATACTTTGTCCTTATTTAACATGAATCACACAAAAAAGATAAAGTTTTATTAGCAAAGAAATATGGCTGTAAATCAAAATAACATATTACTACTAAAACAAATCTTAGTAGAGTTTCCTTGCCAGGAATCCGATCATCTCAAATCGACGTTCTCCAATACGGAAAAATTCGTTTTCCTGTAACGAGCATGTCGCTTACAGAAAGTACGTATAGGTAAGTAATATACTTGTTTGGTTTGGTGTAAGTAATTTATTTATACTGAAAATATTACATTCGTAGAATAAATCAGAAAGACAATAACATAAGATCATAAGTATTATAAGCAACTGATCCACCGTGGCTTTGCTCGAGTAGAATTTTTGAAAATCGGTGAGGGTCTGGAATTTTTAGAAATCTTGCATGTTGCAGGCTTGGTTGCAGGCCTAAATACCAATTTTCATGTATACAGAGTGGAATTTTGTAATGCCACCTGGAAGGAAAGTACCTTAATACTGTAGATAAAAAAGTTTACTTAAAGAAAACATTCCTTTATTTTTGAATAGAAAGAAAACTGCATTCAAAGATTTTTGAAAATTCGCTTGCTTCACCCGGGAATCGAACCGACTAAAATCTGTAAAAATCACAACGTGTACTTTTATCTCTCTAACAAACTTGATAAATTAAATGTGGCATTACAAAATTCCACCTTGATAGCTTGGAAAGTGAGGGACTTTCATACAAACTGTCATCCCCTATGTAGCCTCTTTAGGGGTGCCAAATATCCTGACATACGTCGTTATTAATTTTTGGTTCAATCAAAAAGATTTCAAAATTAGAGTTGCGTGCAAATCCCAGAGTCCCCGAATAGGAGGCTAACCTAACCACTAAGCTGGCACATTCATCAGGCCGAACATACTCGATTATTTTTGCATAAAACCATGAAACAACGATATCAAATTCCAAAACGTCACTTGAGAAGTATTTGTTCTGCAAATTCAATTTCGTATTCAAAGTTTACAAAAGAGAATACTTAAGCTGTTTATTCGAATCCTTCGGGATAACATCCCTTTCGTTATATCGAGTAATTCAGGCGTTGTTTTAGTCCACTCAAAATATTTGTCGAGAGAGTTTACTTGAGTGGAAATAATACACTTTAAGGAAGTCGCAATACTCTCTTTGGAGGTAGACTTTGAACTACACGACACTAGCGCACTTCTCTGTATTGAAATGCAAGGAGAGCATGTATTCCGGGATACGCGACGGCGACATATTATGTTGCACTAGCTGATGCCCGCCACTTCGTCCATGTGGATTTAGCTTGTTCAAAATCCCGTGGGAACTCTTTTATTTTCCTAGAAAAAAATTGGAAATTTCGTTTTTCAAATCTTTCGAATTAGCGGCTTTAACACCTCCTACCATAATATGAGAGCTGAGTCTAATTAGAAAGTACAACTTCAAAGAAATGATTCAGTAGAGTGTCGAATCTAGAATAGGTACCAACTAATCACAATCATGTTTTCAACAAGTTTAAATTAAAAATTTATAACACCCCCGACAAGTGAAGGTTACAGTAACTAGAAAAAAGCTGATAACTTTCAAACGGCTGAACCGATTTTCTTGGATGATAGCTAAGAACACTCTCGATCAAGCCACTTTTCAAACAAAAAAAACTAAGTTAAAATCGGTTCATTCGTTTAGGCGCTACGATGCCACAGGCAGATACACAGATACACACGTCAAACTTATAACACCCCTCTTTTTGGGTCGGGGGTTAAAAAACATTCTAAATTCAATCCGAAAATGTATTTAAAACACATTCGAAATCCATTTCAAAAATGCGTTTCAAAAACATTCTAAATTCAATTCGAAAAGATAGTTTAGTTTGTGAATAGTTGGTGTGAGATTTTCGTCTCGGTCATTTGTATGGGCTTGCGTAACAGAGAGAGCCCTATACTAAATTCTTTCCGTGGATAGAGTATAGACAAGTTTTTTAACTACCATACATCACACATACACATTCTCAACAACGTTCAATACCTTACGATACCAATACAGGAAGTCTTACATACTCGTACAATATAAACATGGTTATACTTGTAGATACTAAAATCAAATGTGGCCATTTATCAAAAATCAATCACGATCTCACAGCGAGCGATCGCCGTTGCGGCGCAACTCATTACACTACTCTAGAAGATCTACGCTAGACATACACGCAATCCTTTTGTTAAGTTTGTTCCACGTTCATAACGAAAATATTGAAAATTAGTTAAATTGTTCGCGGAAATATTGTAAAGGAAAAAGGAACCCTTATAGGATGACTATCTATCCGTCTATTTGTCTGTCTGTCTCTCCGTTTGTTTGTCTGTCCGTTTGCTCTTACAGTACCACTTTCTGTCTATTTGTTTGTCTGTCTGTCTGTCCGTTTATCTCTGTGTTTAACATAATCACATGTAGATGGTGCAGTCCGTCATTGACTTGCAGTGTTTAACATAAAAGTAACATTAAGTATATCGTGTGCGATTGTACGGAAGCTTTCCGAGTTCGACTCGCACTTGACCGTTTTTTTTATATTGAAATATTAAATCATCATAATTATTTTTTGTAATAAGTATGAAAATAACTAATAATTTTTCTTGCCGGCTTCATCTCAGTACCTACAATCAGTTTTCCAAAGTGATAATAATAATAATAATTTATGATAGACTTGACATCAAAAATGCTACAAAAACAAATTTTACTCGCTAAATAAAACTTTATATATAGTTAAACTTATGAGTTTAATTTGCCATACAGAAACAGCTAAAACAGACTAAAGAATTATCATTAGAAGTTGAATGTGTATGAAACCTATCCATCGATAACATATTTATGATGCTATACTGCACGGCTTTCTACATGGCTGTGTAAGAACAGGATTAATTTTTGATTAAATTCGTATTACGCTCGTTTCCGACATTACTTCACTGTATTAAAAGGCTTGTAGAAAGTCAAATAGCGCCGGATAACAGGATGTTCATCCCAACTCCCGGCCCGATCGCTATCATCTATAATATAAAGGATAATCTGCTCCCTTATACCATGTCTCGTTCCGCCGATACTTGGATCAGTAAACAATATTAATTTCTACTAGATAACTACTAAATTAAAGTTTAAGTAATATTACGCATAGTTCACTGTATTAATAGCTCAAAATTTTAAAAACCACGACACAAAAACCTCTATAAGAAAACTATAAAAGAGCTGATAACTTTCAAACGGCTGAATTTTCTTCGATTATAGCTAAGAACACTCTAGATCTAACGACCTTTCAAATAATAAATACTAAATTAAAATCGGTTCATTCGTTTAGGAGCTATGATGCCACAGACAGATACACAGATACACACGTCAAACTTATAACAACCCTCTTTTTGGGTCGGGGATTAAAAAAGAGGACAATCTGTTCCGTTACGCTATGTCTCGTTCCATTGATACTTGGCGCCGTAAATAATATTATCTAACAGGATAAATATTACTAAATTAATGGTTAAGTAATAGTAAAGTCAACGCCGAATAACAGAATGTTCATCCCAACTTCTGATCGTAATGATACAAGTAGATGTACAATACGTACAAATACTCAGCCTACAACTCCTTTAACCATCAAAGTTCACTCTTGCTCAAATAGGCTAAATACCAACTGTAATTGTGATTGTATAGCTCCTACTGACAAAATTAAATATCTCGGTATTGTTTTGGATCAAAATTTAAACTTTAAAGACCATGTCGAATTACTTACTAGTAGAGTGCGAAAATTAATTTTTATTTTCAAAAACCTACGAAGCATTGCAAATTCCACTGTAATCCGTAATGTGTATTATGCTTTATGCCAATCAATAATTCTATACTGCATCACTTGTTGGGGTGGCACTGCTAAAACTACTCTAAAGCCCCTTGAAATTGCTCAGCGAGCCATACTAAAGGTGGCAACTTTTCGGCCTATCCTATTTCCTACTACCATACTGTATAAAGATTGTGGCGTCCTTAGTGTCAGAAAGCTTTTTATTTTAAATATAATTTTACATCAGCATAAAAACACACCATATAGACATATTGAAAAGCGGCGTCAAGATAAGATCTGCACTTTACGTGCGCCTAAATTAGCTTTTACCAAGCGATTCTTCTATTATCTTGGCCCTTTTTTATATAATAAGATTAATGCAGAATTACCCATTTATAACTTACCGCTTACTCAGTGTAAAAAGAAAGTTACATCCTTTTTGATGAATAAATCTTATGAAGAAACAGAAGATTTCTTACAGTCTATCAGTAAATCTACTATATTCACCATAAAAAATAATAATTAACGTGAATTAAAATAAGAAACCTATAAATTGTTTCTATTTTTTATCTTAATCATTTTACAGATTTCTAAATTTTTAACTTTTTAATTAATTGCTTTTTCACGCACCCCTACACATTTTCACTCTCTTATAATCTCGCTCACACACTCTCTCTATCACGCACACACACTCGCGCATACACACACACCCACACACACACACACACACACACACACACACACACACACACACACACGCACGCACGCACGCACGCACGCACACACACACACACACACACACACACACACACACACATACACACAGAAACTCACATACAAACACACACCCACACACTGTGCACCCTACTTTTTTATTTCCCTATTTATTTTTAGATAACTGAGGGAGAGGGCTGGCTATCCTTAACACAGATGTAAAAAATCTAGCTAGGATAGCCAGTCCTTGATCTTGCAACACTCAAAAACAAAGCTATGTTACTAATTACTAATTATCTTACTTTGTCATCAAAAATTTGTTAAGTACCAAATTGTATAATAATCTAGTCTTAGTACATTGTTCAACAGTGTTTAAATTTGTGTGTTTATGTGTTTATGTTTTGCTCAATAAATTTATTATTATTATTATTATTATTATTATTATAAGATGTTACTGTAAAGTCTCGAACTACTGTAAATCCTAGGATTTTCCAGTAAAACCTAAGAATTACCAAGTTTTAATGGTAAGAGCCTGTTCTATTATAGGGCTTTCAAAGAGGGTTTTTTTAACCCTCTTCTTTAAAGAGTTCTTATTCCGACAAGGAAGCAGATATTTTACTGCAATAGTGCATGATGCAATAATATTTGTATATTTATATTATTGTTTTACTGCTAAAGAAATCTTACTCAGATGAACCGTCTCGTCGTAATAAGATCGTAAGAAATTCAGCAATTTAGCAATACGATCGTGCGATTTATGATCCATTGTCTACGTCCCGCAAACTTTATTTTCGCTTGATCATGCACGATTGATATTTTTGTCTGATTTCCAAAACCGAAAAGTTTTGCATGGTAGTAAACATACGTAGTACGTAGTACTTAGTAGGGGTAGTAGTAGTAGAGTTTTACGTAGTAGTAGTTTACATAGTAATCTTGGTATAGTTATTGGTGGTTATCTTATATTATTTAAAAATAAATGATTAATGAAAATAAGGTCACAGTTGAATTTGTCGAAATCCTGCCTGGTGGTTCAGGTTATAATGAACTAATAGCCAGCGAGTGCCAGACCTTCGTTATTTTATAAAAACTGAAAGTTTCTGCGTACCTATTGTCACTGAGTTTCTGCGTAGGCACCTATAATTGTCACTGATTATTGTGGAGTCGAGGAACGATCAGTGACTATGAAGTTTGGATCATGGTGGCTTTGGGTGATAACAGGTAACAAGGGTATAAAAAATTGTGGCAACCCCCTGCCAGACACCCTTACAGCTCGTTCACACAGGCTGCGTAAGCGTAGACGTAGCGCGTGCCATTGCGTTGTAATGTATGGAACTGTATGAGACATGGCATATCGCTTGCGTGGCGTGAACGTTCACGTCACGTGTATGTGCTGCTTACGAAATTGGTTTAAATTGGCCTTTAAACTTTAACAATTTACTAAACTTTAAGAGTGTCTGGCAGGGAGTTGCCAATTGCCACGACACGAAGTATCTGGCAATGCATGACGTGATTTCTAATACTGTTACTATGGTGACTATAATAGTAATATTATATGGTATATTCTATGGCACATAATATTAGAAATATCAGTATGACATAAACGTTATAGCCGGCATTCCGGCTTTGACCAGTCTATAACTTAAAACAATGCGGCACATTCGACGCACGTGCAGCACCGTCCATGCCCGTAATTGCCGACAAAATGATAGATAACGGATTATGACGTCACATGATGCCCTAATGCTTCAGTCCATGCTATGCAATTCACTAAAAACTGCAGGTCGAGGTGACATTTACCTTGACCTTTTTTTCTCTTTGTTAAAATTAGAATTTTGTAAATTTCCAACTCACTCTGAAGTTCCAATGGTCTAAAGTTCTGAGTTCAGATTTTTTGCATTCCACATTTACTCTAATAAGTATCCATTGTTTTATCTATTCGATAGCTTAAAGTGAACAGAGTAGAGAGAGAGAGCTTAGAGTGAGATGACATCCATGTATAAACTGAACTTTAAAATCTCGTAGAATAAATACCTTGAAATCGTATTTAGTAAAAGTCCAGCTGGTGAAATTAAATAGCGCATATTCGGAGCACGTGTAGTTCCATCTATCCCCGTAATTGCCGACAGGCGGGAGATAGCTTGGAATTATGACGTCATATAACGTGCTAATGACGTCATAACTGCATTGCCCTCGGTGCCTTACCCGGCTATGGATATCATGTGACTAACAAACTACTAACTACTGAGAACGTTAAAAGTAGCGTGATCTTTTGTATAAATGTATGTGTTTTTCTATTTGTCTGTCTGTCTGATACCTTTTCACAGTCTATCCGCTTAACCTATGACTTAACCGACTGACCGATCGAAATTGCCTACTACGCAGGTAAAAGGTCACCGGTCTCTTACAAAAAACGAACAATAGTGAACCCTGCAGCTAAAAATAATTTAATCAGGTATGTTTAATTTAGCTGATAAAACAAAATAAAATTATTTAAAATTAGCTAAAGCTTCTTTTTAGCCAGACGATGCCCGCAAGTGCGTGAATTTGGGTGCCTTAAAAATTTCGTGGGAACCCTTTGCTTTTCCGGGATAAAAAGTAGCTTATAGCCTTGTCCGGGACCAAAATCGGTTGAACGGGTGAAAAGGTAAAAGACAAACAGACAGACACACTTTCGCATTTATAATGTGGATAACATTTTCTGATAGTTTTTGAATGCAGTTCGTTGATTATACCAACTTAAAAATAGAAGGAGGTTCTGATATGTTATCCCTCTTTCATAAATTGTAGGTAAACATGCACTGTCTATCACATAGAACATAAAGACAACACGTTTTGCGTGTCCCATGATAGTAAAACGAATATTCTCTACATTTGTACAAAATTCTGCAACGCTATCACCATGTTAGAAATTCACAGATAGAAACGTAGGTAACGTACCAACAAAAATGTTGTTTGTCCGCACATGAGAGCTATTTGGCGCAATAACGTCACATGTGACGCGGCACCACTATAAATCTACCAGCCGTCGTCGTCCACCTTCATGAATCACTCCGACGAAATGCCAGCTATCGTCCGCAAAGAGTTAAGACATTTCGCATTTTAAAGTAAGGAATTCCACCAGCACAATAGGTTCGCAGGGACATAATTTTTCTGAATTCCATCTATTCAAGTCTAATCCCTGAATGGTCTCCAATAAATCTTCCTATTTGAGTCGATCTCTCCATTTTTTATTTGATTAAAATAATAAAAATTGCACCGTAATATACAGTTGTGACATAGGCATCTTAGCAGCAGCCCTCCATACGGATTTTAGCTAGATATATAGCTAGATTTTCTCAGGGATTCTACGTCACATACCTATGTCTTATATTTCTGGAAATTAATAATTTTTATTTAAAGTTGGAATTATGTAAGTACTGTTATTTAATAATAATAATCAGGAAAAAATTAATCCATCTTAGTATTATAAAAGCGAATGTGTGTCTATCTGTCTGCCTGTTTCTTTTCAACTTTCACGCCCCGCTAAACCGATTTTGACAAAATTAGGCACATAGATAGCTTCCGGAGACGGACATAGACTACTTTTTATTCCGGAAAGAGCAGATCCGTGAGATTTTTTGAAAAAAACCTAAATTCACGCGGATGAAGTTGGACATAATGTAATAATACATAAGTAGTTAACCCACTTAAATAAAAACAGCCTTACTTTAAGTTAGTTTTAACTCGACGTTAAGTTGATTGCGCCTATACGGCACCTAGGTTGAAATCTATAGAGTGCACTTTGACTTTGTTTAAAGTTAAGTTTCATTTAAAACGAGACAGATTTATGCCAGCGGTATAACACTGTCTCTTTTTAACTGTGTCTTAATTCTGAGCAAAATCAAAGTGCGCTCTATAGATGTCAGCGCTAGACTGTAATAAAAGAACGATCGCTACGCGTTGCGTGCGTTAATGACCTAAACAGGTTAAATCCGTTTCATGCTCGGTTTGCCTCATTCATGATATTTTGATAATGGCGTAAATTTATGCGGCACTACCTCGAAATCCGAGCCTGCATAATGACTTGGTGTCGGGCTTGTTTTATGCTAAGTGCGAAAATGAAAGAGCTTGGAAATGTATGCAGATCGGCCGCGTGGGAAGTGGCAACAAGTGGCCGAGACGTTGATTCCTGAGGACAAACAAAAAGAGATCCTTTTAATAGCCGAAATTAACTGATGTTTAATTAAAACGTCGCTTGTCGGGCCGTGAAAGAATTTGCGGCGCGCAAACTACTTGCAATGTTTGTACGGTACAGATAAATGTACTTTACTGAAATATTGCTACTATTTGTTTGAGTGTTTGAAATGAAGTTGTTTTCAGAAAGTGCACGCTTTAATGTTTCTTATTTGCAGTTTTGGTTATCAAAGCGATTTAGTTTACTGGTAAATGAAATTCTGAAATATGCAAAGTAAATGATTACTTCCCTACTATTCAAAAATATCTTTTGTAAATAGTCACAGTAACATAAATCTTCAATCCCTATATATTAACTTAGTTAGATAAGTACATAAGCTTGTAAAAGTTACTTCGTTTAGTTTACAAAATACAATATGCTTAGTCTTAGAGCGATTTGACCCCTTCTGGGTTATAAAATTGCAAGATTTTGACAAATATTTTTCCATATCTCATTCCTTTACAAAAAAACATTTTTAAACAACTTACGATTATTAGCAAAAATTATAAAGACGAGGGACTAACGATCTCTCATAATTTAGACTAATCGATACCTAAATCAAAATCAAAAATTACCGAAAACACCCAATCGATTAGTGCATTATACAGCGTGTTATAAAAAGATTCAGACACGATGCATTAGCCTGGAGGCGTGTCCTCGATATTATCACGTAGTGTGAGAGATGACTGTCAACACTGCTCTACGTTTTCCAGTATGGAACTGACATTATATAAACGACATAATGTCGTGATTTGGCATATACTCGTATCTATAAAGACGAATTAACGAAGCTTCTGTGATACTACTTATAGTTTTCATGAAAATCCACTGAGGGATCTTTTTGTATACCTAGCTACTTTTATAGAAATATAATACTAGGTAAGTATTGGACTTGGTAGGTATATACTATAGGATATAATATTATGTGGTGCATATAAAATTCACGCTAAATGTGTGTGATTTTGGTAACGATTTTTTCGAATCGATGATTGTTAAAATCGTATTATAATAATTACAATGTTGGCTTGTTTCTGCAAACAGTCATTTTACTATCGCAAGTCTATATTATTTTCATTTAATCTACGATAATAAGTAACAGACTCCGCGATTATGACAATAAATCATGATTATTTATGTTTTGTAACCAAAGTTAATCTCGCTGCCATCTCTCGGACTAAACTCCCTATAATTATACACCATCCACTAAATTTTCACAAAAGTTCCTTATCTGATCCCTGTCCGTATGTTAATGGCACATATTCCGAATGCCGGCGCGTCTTTTGGCCGAATTTATACACTCTGTATATACGTTTTAATTATATTATGCAAATTAGTTGAACTTTTTGTGCAAAAGTACTATATGCAACGGAATAACAATGTTAGAATTTTACTTGAAAGAAGATTTTGGGAATGCAGTTCGAAATTTAAAAATTATCACTAAACCTAGTCACTCAAGTTTATAAATATTTTAATTTAGCGTAAATTACCAATTGTTAGTTCGTGAACTACGAGAGATAGCCATGAATAAATTGTCTAGTGCTGGTTAGTCTAGACTTAGACTATGTACCTAGGTATGTATCAACCCATTGCGCTTACAAAGCATCGTAGTTCCAAATCGTAGACGGAAGCAATCGTTCCATCGAGACCGACCTTACCGCAACAGAAAATTCGACTGCACAAATTAATAAATTTATATCGGTCCATCATCAGTGTCGGTTATTTTCTTCGTTCTACTACGGATCTTGTTAAATAAATAAAAAATAAATATAAATAAATATTCTTTTATTTGGGACTATAATAGCCCAAACACAGCATACATACAGAGGAAAAATACAAACACTCACAAATAAAACTTAAATACCTAAAAATATTTACATTGTAACATTGTTATTGTAACATTGTTACTTCTAATTGGATTAAGAAGAAAAATAAACTCCGTATATAGCTCTCTCCGTCGTCCACTGAGTGACTCAGAGCTTACTTATGAAGATCCTTTCTTTTGTATCTCCTGCAAGTTATTTGAGACTAGCAAAGTTCATTTTGCTGATTTGTCACTGGCAAAGCGAAGAGAAGAAGACGATGATACTTCCATCATCCTCAGTGACACAGGATATAAATTTTTTGAAAAATAAATGGCATAGCAGTCAGAGTTTTAAATTTTTTTAGTTAATTATTATTTGTTACATCTCATATTAAAAGCGCGACGATGCCTCCAGGCGGGTTGAGCCACAATGTTGGTACTTGTAGTCTCAAATGGACTCAGCAACTTTGATGGCACTAAATTAGGCCATTACTGCCCTACCGTACCATGGGGAGTCGGACCCGATTATTATCATTAGCACCTGATCGTTAACACTAAGCAGACGATTACTGTAACTACGTCGATAATGGGCTACCGAGGTTAAAATGGTAATCGCTACATGTAAAAATTGGTAGCCTGGCAAAACTAAATTAATGCTATCTTTTAAATAACCTGATGCTTGCGACTTTGTTTGTGTGGATTTAGGTTTTCAAAAATCCCGTGGGAACTCTTCATTTTCTGAGATAAAAAGTAGCTTCCGACCCTAGGATGCAAGCTATCATTTTATCAAATTTTGTCAAAATTGGTTAAATGGATGTGCCGTGAAAAGTTAGCAGACAGACCGAAAGACACACTTTCGCATTTATAATATTAGTATACAGTTCCCACTTTTAAACAATTTTTTTAAAATTTATGGAAACTCCCATAGGATTTTTAAAAACCTGAATTCACCCGAGTTAAGCCGCGGGCATTAACTAGTGATTCAATAAAACCATATTATTTAATCTTTACCATCAGTAGGAAAGTTACAATTTTCGAATTAACAGACCAATTTCTCAAATATTTTAACAAGCTAATTGCTCCCCATTGTGCCAAATTACATTCCACTTGACCTCCCGTCACGGTCAATGAACCCGAGGCGCTTGAGAATCAAAATAGGGGCAATCCCTCAAATATTTGATACGACCCTCTCACACATGACACATCAAAGACAGAGCAGTGACCGTCAAAACCCCTTCCTCCCCTTTGGGATCATAGATATTTATAACTACAGAGGCTGCTTAATTTCATGTTCTCAAATGTAAACCCGTTTAGGACAAATAATGCCTTTGTCCTATTTTGTTGTAGTGTAAAACTAGTTTTCAACACAATATTTTGCTTTTACACCCAAAATAATGTGTATTCATTAATTTTGTCTGTGAAATAAGTACCCAAGCCTTGCATGCGAAGCCAGGCGGATCAACTAGTAAGATAATATTTTCATAAAATATAGTTAAAAAGGTGCATTCAAATAAAGATCGAAGCAGATCTCTATACGAGCCGACATTTCAGCGGTACAAATTAATATTCGATGAACGCGTAATTTGCGAAACATGGAATAATTTCCAACTCAGATAATTTCCGAGGCTCTTGTTTACAAGCTTTGTTTCGCTCTGCATTGCCAGGTGGTGACAATTTCCAACTTCCCAATGGCCGCTATTTCCTAATTAATTCTTGCTTGTGAATCCAAGGACCCATTCATTTAGAGTGTTTTCGACTGGGTTGTAGTTGAGCTCATTAAAAATTTTGTTAATTTACATTTCAAAAAGGGGTTATTGCCCCACTCGTTGGTAATTTAAAGTAAAACTGGTAAGCCAATAATGAATTTTAGTAGGGTTTGTGGTGGAAATTACATTTTCATTTATACCCATTTTCAGCAATCAAATTACTATCAACTCTGTAGCGAAATGAATGCTAAATATTTGTGTCCAAATAATTCCATTTATAAGTTTTATCTAAAGGCGCATTTTGACAGTCTAATTTTTAGGGAAAAGATTTGCATTACACATAATAAGTTCATATTATACACGGTGGCGTATTAAATTCGTGATCGGTGATGAAAAGACAGAAGATACAAAATGCAAAAGAGTAGAGGCTCTAGTCTCTGCCGTAGAACTCTGCAAAGCGCAAATATGACCCAAGTGTCGTAGTAATAACTTTAGATACATGTACGTATAAAAAGTTATTTGAGTGCATATCAAAGGCTTGGATATTATTATTTTTAATTTACAATGGTTTTTACGGTGTTTTATTAG
The DNA here is from genome assembly GCF_905333055.1 of Maniola jurtina. Taxonomy (NCBI): domain Eukaryota; kingdom Metazoa; phylum Arthropoda; class Insecta; order Lepidoptera; family Nymphalidae; genus Maniola; species Maniola jurtina. The sequence goes on from NC_060044.1 coordinate 6,484,775, forward strand.
AATTATTGGTCTCATTACAAAACTAGGTAGGTATATGAGAAATTCTGGCCTAAATTATTCCTGATGTCCTCCTCTGCGTATTCCGCTGATGTCAGTTACATCTGTTTAACATATTATATTATAATTTTGTAATGGTCAGTCAGTAAAAACTAAAAAAACTGTAATGTTTCAATTTAAAAAAATTAAAATATACACTTTCATTCACTAGAAACATGTTTTCGAACTGTTAAACCAGCTAAACCTAGCGCATGCATGTGTTATTCGCCTTACATTTCCTCAATTGCCCGCTTGGGGGTCAGACAATCAGACACGAGGCCCTCCAGGTGTAGGGAGCTGTAATAACAGCGATTACAGGCCCACCCACATCTGGGAATACACATCAGCCGTGCGAATCTAGACTTTCGGCCTTTCAAGATTGGAAAGTTTTTGAACGATATACTTACTAAGATACAAAACTGTTGATTGATTGGCAGATTGTATTGATAATAAATAATCCGCTAAAAGAAACTTGAACAAATACGTTCCTTTTTGCCTTTTGTAAGTCTTGGTGGAATAGAAATCAAGCCTATAGAAGATATTTTGTGCATATAAACATGATGTCTGCCCAGGCGAGGTTCAAAGCAGTAACAAAATAAAGATAAGATTATTGACATGACTGTAATAAAACTGGATCCATATTTGCAATTTTTAAGTCAGCTTACTTTTCTTCGTTTGCATTTAAATGTATAGAAATGCGGAATAAATAGCCTGGTAATGCACAACTATAGGTACACATAAATAATAGTAACTATGTAGGTACGTACATATTATTAGGAAATTAATGATATCACTGACGACTAAAATAGATTAAGGAATTGATATACTACGAGAAGAAAGTCGGTTAGCAAAAAAATAATGAACAAACAATAATATTACGAAAGGCCTTGATTTTGTCCTGTTCCTCCGGGACCTTGTTATTTGTTATTTGCCCATGTCCAATTTAAATCTCCCTCCCATAACAATTTGTTATAAATGGCTATATGTATAGATATACACAGTAAATATTACCTTTTATATAATTTATTAACCCCCGACCCAAAAAGAGGGGTGTTATAAGTTTGAAGTGTGTATCTGTGCATCTGTCTGTGGCATCGTAGTTCCTAAACTAATGAACCGATTTTAATTTAGTTTTTTTTTGTTTGAAAGGTGGCTTGATCGAGAGTGTTCTTAGCTATAATCCAAGAAAATCGGTTCAGCCGTTTGAAAGAAATCAGCTCTTTTCTACTTACTATAACCTTCACTTGTCGGGGGTGTTATAATTTTTTAATTTACACTTGTCTTACAGTAGGTGTTACCAGTGACGATGATAACTTAATATGGATCCGAGACATGGTCGCTAACTATAGGTCTATTAAGAAAGCTCAGAACTCTCTGCGGATTTTCTGTACAATCAAATTAGATATTATGAGGAAATCTGTCAAAGAACTAAAGTAACCGAATAGCTCAACGGGTTACAAAGGTGAAATGGCAACGGGTGGGGCACATATTTCGAAGAACCAATAGACGCTGGGGTGACACGGTACTGGAATGGCGAGCTCGCACCAGAAAGTGCACGCGTTAACAGACTTCCTACTAACCATGAGGATAGATGACATCAAACGAGTCGCAGTTAGCCACTGGATTCAGGCAGCGGAAGATAATATTTTTGAAGTTTGACCTTGGGCCTACAACGATAGGAGGTATGTGTAACCTACTTTAAGGAGAGGAAATCTATCAGTAATTAATATGAGGGTTACATAAATCATTTTCCTTGCACGACCATTTTGAACAAGTGAGTTTCTTTGAGAAAACAGCCTCTACTGCATTTTAAAAACTATTTACAAATATTGCACCGCTTAAACTCGCACCATTAAGTAAGGGAGTCAGCTCTCAAGAGGCGATTAGCCCGTCATCAATCTTGGCACAACATTGATCCTTCTCAAGCCAAAAGTCGCCGACACCGAATCTGTCAATCAATACCCTACATATATCAAGGGTCAGAGTATTTGGGGATGCTTCTTTCAACCCTGTACAAGTACTATCAACTTTCAAGTAAGGTTAATTACGAATTCATAAAATAGTTTTTAAACTCACTCTAATACTTTAGTTGTTATTACTTTTATAGTTTGAAATATACTGCTATAATTATTCATAATAATTTTAGTGGTATAATAATAATGACATGGCCGGGATTAGAAATTTTATGTTACACGGGACCAATTAATAATTTTTTCCCCAGATATTTTAGAGGGTTTACGGCGTTTTACACTAATTAAAAAAATACAGTACAAGAACATTTTATACTTAATTCGGATGCCATATTGTGATAGTGTCTATGGCGGTTATCAAGTATCTACGGCCATTTTGTATTTTGTTTTTTTTTTTTTTGGATTTGTGTGAACTCAGTGCACGAAATACATCGATGCACGAAAGTCTTTTTCTGGTGGTCAAAAGCTGTAACGATAGCAAAAATCTTCAAATAAATTTAAAATACGGACTCCTATCGAGTCATAATTTAATTACTTACGGAGAAAAATAAGAATTCGAGGCAAACGAAGTCCCTATCTAGCTATAAGCATCATGATAGGTATATTGAACAACCACTAACACCCAAATGGATAGATATACCTACTTGTATATGGATAGGGTGTAATCGCTCACTGCATGAATATTTATTGTTAATTTGTGAACTCGATCAGCCGATAGTCCCAAGGCGTGCTGAAAACGATATTTTATATATTCGATGTTGTTATATCAATGCTGTATATACCCAAGAGGTTTTATCCATAGCTTGTTTCATACAAAAACTGTACCTACCTAACCTGCACCATAAGTACCTACTTATCCATCCATTGCTCCGTTACGGCATGATTGAAGGACAAACTAGCAAACAAACACATTTCACGTAATAACGTTATAGTAGGTAGGAAGAAAATGTCATAGGGCGATCGCACATTCCCTATCTATATAGCCTTCTTATTAAATTCATCGTCATTAGTTAGTAACGCCTTTTTCTTGTAGTACTTCATAACCAATTACTTTCGGCTCGTCTTTATTAGTTATAGTTTTAATAGCTAAAGTACGAATAAAAATACTGAACTAAATTACACAATTGGATAGAGCAAGCTAAAGAAAGCTAAAAATTAGTTACAAATCATATATTGATTAATTAAAACACAATACAAATACAAAAAATAATACCATAAAATTTCACATATCGATTTAACAAAATCGTGGGCGTTTTAAAGCGCACATTGAACGTCATCACAATAATAGAATACGGCAACCGGTGCGTAGGCTGAATCGTTTTCGAATCGATTCGATGAGTTGATGCTTGAACATCGATACATCGATACCAATTGATTAAGGCCGAGATCAAAGATGAGCTTCCGCATGACGGCGAGCAATCGTATCCCACTGATAGATTAACGAGGCGCTACCTACGCGAATGGTAAAAGTACAGAGAACTGAATTTATATATTATTACTTAATAGATTTATTAAATGTACGCAATGATATACTTTATGGCTTTTGAATACGATTGAAATACCAAATTCCCATGATGTATTATTGTGGTAAACTTTTTAGGGCATCTACCTAATCTATCAGGAAAACTCCTTATTTTTCTTCTTTCTTAGATAAGGATCCCTCTGGACAAGGCAAAGTATAAAGAGATACAGTAGTCTGGCGCCTCGTGGTAAATGACGACCAAGACGACCCTTCAACTTAGGGTCTTAATAACTACATAAGCCAGTTCAGATCACTCCTTCGTCCCGGACTTACCGCCTAATTGCTCTGTCTAGACGGGTTCGTCAAACCTCTGTATGGAATATCATATCCTTATACTGTGGTATAACTAGGCCTTCTTAAGGTTTTTTTTATTATTATTTATTTAACTTATAGACCAGCGCTTGGCCGCAATCAGACCTGCTAGCCAGTGATGATGCAGTCTAAGATGGAGCGCGCTTGCCTAGAAATTGCCTATTCACTCTTGACTTGAAGGTGGAAGGAAAACTGATGCCATAAGGACGTTCCATATTCTAGCGGTTTGGATTAGAAACGAGGAAGCAAATCGCTACATACGTGTGCGAGGACGTACAACTACGTACAAATGCAGACCTTGACGATGCCTTGCAGTATGATGGTAGAAAGATGAAGGAGGAACCAGGTCAAAGAGTTCTTGTGCACAATTTCCATTCCATCCCATGATATGATGGTGCCATTTCTTTCTAACTTTGACAGTATGAATCAAAAACTTATATATCATTAATATATCATTTTTTAAAGATTCCTACTTGATAAATGATAATAAGGCAGGCTCCCGAATCCAAAATTAATGATCAGCCTAATGCCTGTAGGTACATTACCAAAAACAAAATGTAATCCCAGTACTAAATCAGCATACTTAATGACCTCGGATTACAAAGTCAACATAACGGGCACACAGCGATGTATCAGCGGTCAAATGAATCGTTCTGTATCCCTGTCCTGTAATTTACGAGATTACCAGTCGAAAATTAGAGGTATGTAATCCAAATTTAGATGGCAGTAGAGCAGAACCTAGAAGAACTAAGTACACTACGAGGTTATATTTTTTCTTACATAAATTCTGTCAAAGTGTCTATTAAACATTTTTTTCTAGAGTGAACTGTTCTACTATCGTTCCACTATTCAAATATAGAGCCTCGATAGCTCAACGGTATTTTAGGAGCGGGCTGAAATTCACTGAATGGTCGCCTGTTCAAACCTCGCCCGTTACACTATTGTCGTACCTACTTCCAGCACAAGCTTTACGCTGATGAATGAGGAATATTAGTCATCATGATAAACTTAGCAAATATCCTTTAAAAACATATATTTATTTTTACCTTTTTAATACTGATATACTTATTGTAATTTATTTTTACTATAGGCAGACACCAATAGATTTTAAATCAGTACCATAAAGCTTAATTATGGAGTAAAATACTAAGTTGCAACATAATTTGGCTTGCGTGTCGTTTTATCGGTACAATCATACGCATAAGGGTTCATATACATTGCGCTGCTTTGAATATTCTATTCTTAGTTCTTATTTCATTCGAAAACTTTATATAAGTATGTTACGACTGTATTTCAAATGACTACAAAAATTAAATGTTGAAACCGTAAATGACAAGTTCAATACAATCCATCAAAGTTTTAAACATCAAAATGTTTGCTAACATCAAAAGATATTAGCAAAACAATTTAGTGACATATTTTTTAACTTAGAAAAATTTAATTCAGTCCATTCCATCAGCCTGTATGCGTCCACCGCTGGGCATATGTCTTTTCTCTCTCTCTGTGCTATCTTCTATCTGTCTTTTCTCTATGCCTCTATATTCCTCACCCACCGTTTCCCACCACCTTCTTCAGATCATCGGTCCAGCGGGCTGGAGGTTGTCCGACGCTACGCTTACTACTTAGTATACAAACATAAATGCCTATATTATCTTAGAAGTTTTCATAAATATGCAATATAAACTTTTGCTTATTCCATTACATGTCAGCTTTTGATTGCCAAAATTGACTCACTTATTTACGAGTAGTGGTAACTGACAAGTGACAATGCAGTTCAAGATGTAAACGCGCTGACCCAGAATGGGTGTCAGTTTATTAAACCCATTCTCCTTCTAATTGTTTGCTCACGGCATAGATCCGGAATGCTAATGTTACGACCTTTAAGAGCTACAATAGTTATAAATCTCCTCTCACCTGCCGCAGAGCACATTATAAATTACAAATTAAGCGCTAAATTGCTTGTAAAAGCTCCAAGATGCTCACCTTGTGACAGTTACAAATTCGGCATTTCGTTATCAAAATCTGTGACATCGCCGACCAATGTAAAGTCACCATCATCATCATGATCGACCCATCGCCGGCTCACTACAGAGCACGGGTCTCTTCTCAGAGTGAGCAAGGTTTTGGTTATAGTCTACCACGCTGGCACCAAGTGCGGATTGGCAGATTGCACACACCTTTGACAACATTATGAAGACCTCTCGAGCATGCAGATTTCCTCGCGATGTTTTCCTTCATCGTCAAAACAATTAGTGATATTTAATTACTTAACATGCATATAACTAAATTTTACTAGGTTTTAGGGTTGCGTATCCATGCCAATGGGCAAATGCCTATTACTAAGCCTCCACAGTCCATCCATCCTTCCATCCGTCTATCTGTCTGTCTATCAGCGGGCTGTATCTCATGAACTAATAGATAGAGAGTTAAACTCTTTACAGAAGTTATATTTTTTATTGCCGCTATAACAACAAATAATAAAAATTGTAAAATGGCCGTCATTAAAATAATTAATAAAATTAAAAGGTGTTTCTTGTACGATGGTTTTGTAAATATATTACCACGAAAGAAATTCTATATTATGAACAAGCCCTTACGTTAGAAGTACCACTATTCCTACGCTCAGGCGCGATATCAGGGACAAGCCATCTCCACCTCGCTACAATGTAGCTCTATCTATCTTACTGGTTTCATAAAATTTCATTATTTATTTATTAGAAAACACTGCGGTGTATTGATAAACGAGCGAGACTGGTATTTGTGTTACTAAAATAATGATGTAATCGAATCTAATAGCATAATTCGAGTATACATTTTTAAAAAAGACCTAGTATGTCATATTTTGACTAACTAACCCGCCCCGGCTTTCGGTCGAATTTTTGAAAATCAGTGAGGGGGTAGAATTTTCAAAAATACTTAGCAGCTTTCAATATTTGTTGAAATTAGTTAATATTTTTAGTTTCTTTTTTTTCATTCTCTTCCGTTTTTAGTAAGTGATTTTATATTTATTTTTTTTGAAGATTAGGACTTTATACAATAAACTGTTTTTTGAAAAATGATTCCATTTAAAGCAAATAAGAAGATTTATAGTTCTTATTATTGGACATTCTCTATTACTGAACTATAGCTGCATAATCAGATGAGTTCGGAGTCAATTGCAAATTGTTATTTCATGATCGCTATATAAGATGCAAAATAGTTAATATACCGAAATTTTGTAAGTGCAGACCATGCCTAGTCATTTCTATAGATAAATCCATTCACACAAAAACCAGTAACTGGCAAACGAATATCACGACGCTCATAGTGACCCGTGTTGGCTATAATAGATACCTACGTAGATATAATGAAAGTCATCTCGTTCCCACTGAATCGATTAGTTTCTCGATATGATCGGGTCGTTATCACGGTGTGTTTAGTTACCGGTAGTCCAAGATTAATGATATGAACCTCGTTAGTTTAAATGATAGAAAAATCAAACGTAAAGCCATTTTTTTCAACTGAAGACTACGATTCTGCACCGACATTGATTCAGTTTTATCTTTCAGGTTTTCGATTAAACATTAACATGTCTCGGGTATTAATCTAAAGATGAAATCCGCTTACGCTACGGGTCTCTACAATTATTATTTTGATAAGTATTTTAATATGAGGACAAGTTAGCCCTTGACTATGAGCTCACTAAGTGATGATGCAGTCGAAGATAAAAGCCAGTTTAATTAAATCCATATCGGACATAACTTGGTATAGCAGGTACCTACCTACCAGAATGCTCTATCGCTTGATGGCACTTGTTTATTATTTATAGCGTATTAACTTGGACTAGTCAGAGGCAAAATTTCCTCTTCCAGGAAACCGGCACCCTCCACTTATATGATCTATGCACATCACAATACCAGGGAGATCGTCAAGATTATTATTAAGTCAATCATGGTCGGAGTCGTATCGTCGTCGTCTGATTAAGAGAACCATTCAATTTATCAATGACACGAATGAATTGATTCCAACCATTAAGTGGTTATTGTTTGATTTCATTGACATTTTGTTTAATAAATGTTACAGTACATTCGGCAGAGCCGTATATTCTTCATGAACTACGAGAACATCTGAGGAATTTCGCGTCAAGCGGAGTCGGGAAGGCATACCTACTATTTTTCTTCAATTTTACAGTACAGACGAAAGTAAATAAAATGATCGTCATGTTTTTTCAAACAGAATGATTTCAACTTATTTTAACCACTGGGTACCTACCTACTTCCTATAAATTAATCGCCTAGCTAAATAACCAAGCAGTTGGGATACAAAAATTCCTATCCAACGGGATCTAGCACTAACTCAGTTTGACGACAGAAAACATTTTTCGATCAAACTTCGAAATTAATTTTGAAGTTGCCGTCTGCACAACGCAGCCAAAGCTAAGCTAGACGGGTGACCCGTGTCCAACTTAGATTCCATGTCGAAGTTAAAATTTATTTAAGTTTTTTTATTCCACTCGATTGACGTTTTTATAGATTCTAGGGTTCCGTATCCAATTCAATAAGGGTGCCATCGGAACCCTATTGCTAAGTTCCACTGTCCAATCGTCTGTCCGTCTGTCCGTAACTGATTACAGTTAACGAGATACAGCCCGGTGACCATTAGGGCAGAAGAGTTGAAATTTTCACAAAATGTGCATTTCTATTGTCCCTATAACAAATTAAAAAATTTTTTAGAGTGGCTGCCATAAAATTTAAAAAAAAAAGTTAAAAAAAAATCATTGTACGATGGTACAGAACCATTCGTGAGCGAGTCTACTTTTAGGCTACTTTTTATCGCAGAAAATCAAAGAGTTCCCGCGGGATTTTTGAAAACCTAATTCCACGCAGTCGAAGTCGCGGGCATCAGCTAGTTCTGTAAATCGAATTTAATCTACGGAAAATCTATCGTACCTACGTATTTTATAAATAAAACATTGGCACATATCTGACTCTGCAACGCTCCGGAAATACTCTTCGGACATCCGGCGGTACTGCGCATCGCGCAAATACTATTTTATTGACAGCACATAACATACTTTAGTTTTTTTTTTTGTTTCAACAGTAATAATTTAAAGATTAAATACATTTATCTTACTTTAGTTTCGGATCAAGTTTTAGGTTTAAAAAAATGCTTGATTGCAATCAAAAATAGCTGGTGATGCAGCCTTATTTAGCGTGCACTTGCGAAGTTGCCTATTCACTCTTTTCTTGAACGTACCAATATTATACCACAGTACAAACAGAACAGTAGTTTAACTTCATACAAAGTGGCCACCGTCGGTTTGAATGTATGCGTGAGCAGCGCGCGCCGTGTACGCACGGAAGTTTCACGCACACATTCGCATAGTCTCAAGCGGCTCAAGCGGCCGGCAGTACGGGCCGCGCCGCCATGCAAATCGCGCGCAATTGCGTATTACGTTGCACGCTCGCTCTTTTTTGTTTTGTTAGTAACAATTATGACTTCAAAAAAAGCCAAAATTTATTGTGGTGTCTTCGGGTGTCTCAATAACGACTCCAACAAACCGGACTTATCATTCTTCAATATACCTACTGAACAAGACACGTAAGTACCTAAACATTTTTGTAATAAAATTATGTGTCGGTAGGTACCTATGTGTGCTAGCCCAGGATCCGTGTCTGGATGTACTAGGTACCTATTAATATATTTAATATTTTATATTTAGATAGAATAAAATTAGAATAATATCAATTTTTACAGAAAAAATTTTTACTTACTTATTTAAGTTATGGAGTAGGGGAGACCGGGGTTAGTTGACCAAGTTTTCATTTGAATAAGCCAAACTTTTTAATTTTTCACCTAAATCGGCCAAGTACGAGTGGGACTCGTGCACCGAGGGTTCCGTACATATGTAAATACTTATACTTCAGGGGTGTTATGTGAGATGTTTTGTACGTAATACGTATGTAATTCGCCCTACTACTTAGACTACGCTGTCCGTCTGTCTGTCTGTCTGTCACCAAGCAGTATCTCATGAACCATGATAGTTAGACAGTTGAAATTTTCACAAGTGATGTTTTTCTGTTGGGTTTACTCTTTGTGTAAGCTCTAACCCCCTGATTATTAAACGTAGATTAGAGTGTCATTTCATTCCGTCTAGTCTACGTTTATTAATAAGGGGGCATAGTAATAGGTTAGATTTTCTAAAATACGTGTTTTATAACTTAATATTTCTTTTATTTGGCTTATTCATTTAATTGTTTCAGGCGCTTACAATGGCTACGATCAATCGATCGCGAAGATTTGTCCGATAAGCCAACACGTCGCATACTCGTGTGTGAAGTATTCAAAGCTGAAGATGGAATTTTTAAAATTTGTCTTTTCTTTTTAAAACGTCTTTTATTTACACCCCATTTATGAATTGGTAAAACATTTCATTATTATTATTACGAAATTAAAAACCTAGTGCTGTCATACATAATACGCAAATAATATTTAATTAAAAATAAAAGTGACAACCCTAGGCGTCAACGCAGGAGTAGGTAATTAACTCGCCGATCGGCGTTAGTTAGCCTACTATTCTGTTTGTACTGTGATTATACGCTAGCGTAGAAACGGATGCTGGAGCCCGGAAGGGCATTTTATATTCTAGCAGTGCGTGTTAGAAACAAAGAAGCGAATATCGCTTCGTACGAGTCCGTGTAATTTTGATGAGATTATGCATAGGGGTCACATTAGGGTATATTTTTCTGTAACGAAGCTCTCAATAAAGTTGAATTGAAAAGATAAGCAGTGTTAAAAATTTAATTATTAATGGTCAAAGGTAAAGCCGTTGGTCTTGCACCTGATCTGTCTCAGATTATGACCGAATACCGTCTATGAGAGTGAGGTAATAGAGAATAGAAAAACCTGTACTTTCGCACACACTTATGTAAACTCTACTATAATATTATCTTCTGCGTAGTTGGCTAGTCTCCATTGCTATGAGCTGCTATGGTCAAAATTTGGTCAGAAAAACATATAAACAAAAATTGTTTCAAAATTATTAAATATAATTTCAAAATCGTATCTATATTATTTTTTCCAATAATATATTAGTTATCTTTGGAGTTTCGACCTAGACATGTTATAAAATTTATCAGTTCCGAATTGTGATAACAAACCCCAAAATTATCACTGACATCGAAAATATTTAGTGGGTTATCTAATTGTTTTGCGTCATAAAAACATTAATGATAATAATTAATGGATTAAAAATTTTTTTTTAATGTCTATGGTTTTTATCACTGCATGAAACATAAATTCAGCAAAAGTATTATTATTTACTGTAGCTAATTAAGTCGATAAAACTATAACTAAATTTTACTTTTGCGATAATTTAATTTTACTGCGCTATCATAATATTACATAGTTCCTAGTTCGAACCTTTTCTAATTTATTTTCTTTTTGATATATTATTTAGATATGACTTTACTTAAGAGGGGTCTCTCCGTCACTCGCTTCATACAAACGTAGTTCCAATTTCATTTGAATATTAAGCAACTAAAGTCCATGAAATTTTGCAGACATTCTAGAAACTTACAAATGAAATTGGAACTACGATTGTATGAAGCGAGTGACGGATAGAGCCCTGTTAACTTCTTTTATTTATAACAAGTAAAAAATGACTCAGCCTTTGGATAGTATTAGTAATAGAGGTATCAATTTTGTTACATTTGTCATTTTCTTTTATACCACACACAATCCCAGAACAAAGAGATACTTTTCAAACTCCTTAAGTGCTCCAATCTGCAGTCTAGGGCATGTATAAGTGAAATAAATGCCTCCAAAGCTGTAAAGCTACAAAGTAGTAAGCACCCGTTTTATTTCCACGGCTAATAAATTAACTTCACCCACCCACACTCAAGGTTGGCTTCAGGGTTCGCGCCCTCTCTATGACTCGTTTACAAAACATCGTATCGTTAGATAGGTTCTCACTCTCCATCAGTTTAATCCTCCAAGAAAACCGCCACCATTAACCATATAAAGGTGGGGTTTTCTTGAGACAATAATGGTGTGGACCGTTGTGCTTGGAAATGCATTCATATTTTTGTACCTATTCAGTAAGCTAAAAATTAAAGAAAAAATAAGTAGTTTGGTTGTTCACCAGCTCTTCAATTGAAAGCCAGTAGCATTTTTGTAACAATATAACAAGAATTGATATAATGTAGTCTTTTCAGAAAGCAAAACTCCAGTATAGGTTTTCCACATTATTTAGGAGCTTTTAGGTTGAGAAAATTAATAAAACTATTTTAACATTGATTTATTTATGGCTCATTTCTAACGGTTTTAACAGCACCATAGGTTTGTTTTTAATCAAAAAAACTTCTTTTCATGAAAATCAATCTAGGATTACATTTTCTACAATTTATAACCTTAAAATTACAGTCTGCACTTATTCTTTCATAATCGGCGATATAATGTAAACGTATCCTCGTGAACCGTACATAATTAACTGCTTAATCATAAATGTACAGATGAAAGCTAGTCGCACTATTAAATCTCTTGTACGAGGAAAATTATTTCGAGATTCGATTACGTTATACATACAGCCACCCACCTACCTAAGTATGTACTTCAAATTTAATTAAACCAATCCAGTTTTGGCTTCTTTCGAATAGGTACGTTACGCGCGTTAAAGTTGATTTAATTTTGTTCATGAGTTTATGCTATATATTTTGTTATGTTTCACAATTTTAACATGTTATGCAGGTACACCAAAGTTATTTTAGTTTAGTACATCTCGCCCATAGCTGTACGTATACTGATGGACGAATATTCTATTACCTTTCGTGCAGCCATACTTGCAATTTATCTTAATAAAAGTTGAGTGAAAACTATTTCTCACCTATATTTTATTACGTTGACTATCTATCTACACAGATAAAATCTAGACATGAATATACAATTCTTTCCTGGTACCTACAAATAAATTAAATTACAAGTGTAAATTTAAAATTTATAACACCCCCGACAAGTGAAGGTTAAGAAAAGAGCTTGATAACTTTCAAACGGCTGAACCGATTTTCTTGAATTATAGCTAAGAACACGCTCGATTAAGTCACCTTTCAAACAAAAAAAAAACTAAATCAAAATCGGTTCATTAGTTTCGAAGCTACGATGCCACAGACAGATACACAGATACACACGTCAAACTTATAACACCCCTCTTTTTGGGTCGGGGGTTAAAAAATACGACATCGTCTAGGCTAGTCGTATTCGAATCGAGACTATAATATTCTGATTTTATTTCACGAATTCTTCATCATAATATATCGTAACGTTTTCATTATAGGATATTAAAATGGCCGCTCAAAATTTATGCCTACAGTATTTCAGCCGAAAGTTCATAATGTGGTTCCGACGATATGCATCAAGGGTAATAGTGTCTAATAAGTGTCACATCATTATAACGTACCCATCGTACCTCGTAAGACCCAATGTCATTGTTACTTTATCTCCTCGTTTATTAAAGGTTTTGCAGGTTGGTTCAATTCCAGCATAAAACAATTATGTAAGCTTTATTTTTTAGTTCTCTCTAGTGCGTTCCCCAGCTCTTTTCATAAGTTCTGGGGAATCTATTCTGACTTTTCATGGTTCTCATTCAAAGTCAAAGCCATATTCAAAATAGACACTCTTTGATTGTCAATTGTTGAATTTGTAGGACAATTGATGTGACGATGAAAATTACATATAAACTTAAAGTTAAGGCTACGAAGGTTCTCAATGCACCTTGGTCTGAACTGAACCTGGCTAGTTGAATATTAACCAATCAAACTCAATGAAATGTTGCAGACGTTCTAACAAATATCTACCAGCTGTATCTGTGTTGAACTCGAATAGTTATAAATGACTATTATAGCAATAAACTTATTCTTATAGTTATAATATTCAAATGAAAACCAAACAACGTTTGTTGCGTACCTACCTACTTATGATATTGAAGCATTATTTGTTCATCCCTTGTCTCGTATCTATTAAGTAATTGATTAGATTCGAATAAATGAGGAATTTTTCGCATATCATTTGCTATAATATTATTATGACGTCATGATAATTTATAGTTTTCTATTTTGTAGAGATATGTAGCTAATTATTATTATGTAAGGTAATTAAAATTCTTTTGTAATAAATATTACCTATCAATCTCGCTAATCTGAAGGTTGCCTGATAAAACCGGTTGACGAAGTTTCTGAAATATAGAGCAAAAAAATAGTCTTACTTATTATTATCATTAGGTATACGTATAGGTACTCATCATGGCACAATATAATTATTATAATGAAACATACCATAATTTCAAATCAAATCACCTACTTGCGGAATTTTAAATATTTATACATTAATAGAGGAAAAATAAATAAAAATTTTATATAAGAAAACCACAAAATGATTTTCACAGTCATATTTTATTTCAACATCAATGTATCATGTAGATATTTCTAATTCACTGTGCGAGAGCGAAGTATGAAATTGTATTTTATTTGAACACCATCGTAAATCTCCTCGCGCGCCATAAAATGAAAGAAGCCTTCATTCAAGAGTAGGTGTGCGAAGATAAATATGGCACATAAATTTCACATTTTCAACAATATCGGGGCGTACGCATCTATTACTACTTGATATATGCCCGTCCCTATCTACAAAAACTGTAAAATGATACGGTTTTATATTTTGAACAAAAAGCTTAAAATAGAAAATACCCTAACATCGCACGGTGCGTTATCGCATCGTTATGGTAATAAAATATTGTCAATTTATGGTAGCAGCCAACCACAATATTACACGGACAATCTGAAAAAGGATTCTCCACACTACATATTTTCTCTATGTATTAACTGCATAGATTTATCATAGTAGGTAGAACTAACTAACAAAATGTCATAGTTCAAGTAGCCTGGTTTACACACTTAGGCCTCATTCGCACGAGAGCTTTTTTAACGTCCGTTAAAAAGCGTTTCAAATAGAACAAATGCATTCCCAAGTATCTGTTCACACGTCAACGCTTTTTTAAGGCGCACTTTGTATGTTCAGCGCAACGCCGGGTTTTAACGCAACGCTTTTTTAACGCTCGTGCGAATTAGGGCTTATGTTTCTTATTACGAAATGTAGAAAAAGTTTTATAATACTAAAAACTTCAGTTTATTATAAACCTTAACACTTGAACATAAACTTTAATAAAGATTGCAATATATTTATATTTAAGACCTCTTTTCATCGACAATATTTGAAAAAAGTTTTGTTTAATATAGGCAATATAAGTACTCCCGTGCATACCGCACTATGATAATTGGGGTGTACCGCTTACGTTACAGATTACTAAATTATATGTGTCCTATTCTGTTTTAACTATTTATTAGAAGTGAGATGGCATAGTCTAGAATCTAGACAAAATCGTTGCATGCACAAATTGAGGCAAACTTCACATGAAATAATTACAAGTGTAAATTAAAAATTTATAACACCCCCGACGATCCAAAGTATTTGAGTTTTCCAAAACATCATTTTCAGATAAATCATTATGTATATAGGCAACGTCCATCTTGACAGCTTGACATTTGTCTATTGACATAATATTATGAACCTAACGGTTATCTAACCTTCTTTTCTACAAGAAAACTAGAAAAGAGCTGATAACTCTTAAACGGCTGAACCAATTTTTTTAGATTATAGCTAAGAACACTCTCGATCAAGCCACCTTTCAAACAAAAAAAACTAAATTAAAATCGGTTCATTCGTTTAGGCGCTACGATGCCACAGACAGATACACAGATACACAGATACACAGACACACAGATACACACGTCAAACTTATAACACCCCTCTTTTTGGGTCGGGGGTTAAAAACAGAAAGATTCATATTAATCCAGCTGAAAGCAAGGTTCATATTATTCGGCGTTGAATAATGCATACCTACGCACCTTAATATGTTTCGAGTCGAAATTATCAGGCGGTAAGGGGGCTCTTCGAATTGAAGGCACATCCAAAGCTCGCGCACTAAGGTGGATTGAAAGTAATCCAAGTAGAAAATTAATCCTTGATTACGTCCCACTCCCACTGTGATTTGAGAATGAACAAGGATAACGATAAAATGGAAGAGATAACGTTTTTTACTATATACGAGTAGGCTTGCACTTCACACCAGGCAATAGGCGATGATGCAGCGTATGGAATGCGCCTGTCTAGAAGGTTCTTATTCACTCTTATTTATCCAGGAAAACGAAAGCCGGAAGGGCATTCCATATTCTAGAAATGCGTAGGTATAAGAAACGAGGAAGCAAATCGCTTCATTTCTCATTTCGACTACGTAGGGATGTAGACCTTGACCTCGTGGTTCGATAGTAAAATGGTGAGGGAGGAACTTGGTCGAATAGTGCCTTAGCACACTCTCCGTAATAGTACTTTAGAATATCAGACAGACCGAAAATTTTGCGCCCATGCAGATGTTCCAAACCTTCATGTTTGAATTATAAAATCATACAAAATAGGTATCATCTGTCACTTCCATAAACTTTATAAAACCTAAATATCTTGGTGTATGAAAATATTTTACCCTTTACACAGAATCCCCTGTTGACATAACCTTTAAACCTTTAGATAAACAAATTCCTTTGCGGAAGTGAACTTTGTTCGGAAGAAACACAAAATAACTGCTCAAAATTACCCTAACAAGATAACGTAATTCCTTTAAATAATTTTGCAAATATTTCACGAAATGACTTTAATTAAATTATTGCGATTACAAAGTCGTGAAATATTCAAAGTGAAAAAGAAGCTGTAATTAGCTTTATTATGCCTACATGATTTTTTTAGAGAAGACTGGTATTGTCTTGAAATGTAATAAGCGCTAATTTTTTTTATTACTTATAAGAAGGCGTTCTATACCACAAGTCTATAGATTTTTTTAGAAAAAAGATAGAAATCAATAAAATAGAAATAGCAATAAACGGCTCAGCACTGTGGCTGGACGCGCACGTAGGTACATCGGAATATCAATTGTGTCACGTGGCAATTTATATTTTCGCAGAGGGTCCCTCTCTAAAAGATCAATTTCGCGCTTGGACAAGTTTAATGTAAACTTAAGTGCCTAGGGGAGACAGCAAATGAAAGCCGGTCCCGTTGCCTCAACAAACGTCTCTGTTATTGAATTTTTCGTGGGTTGTTTTAAGAAATTTGTAATTTTTATTCTAAATGAAGCTTTTATAACCCTAAGGTTTGCTTAAAGAAATAGAATGAAAGTCAAAGTAACTGTCTTCGAAGATTGTTCAGCGATTTCATACAAATGCAAAGTTATTTGAAAATGTTAAGCAAAAAACCATGGGCCCTTTAATAAAGTTATATTAAAGACAAATCCAATTTAAAATCTTCATAGCAATGAATTGGTTTTATGTAAAAAATGTGACCCTAGTTAAATTGGTATTTGTAAAATTAGGTAATATACAAAAATATATTTCAAGAAAAAGGTGGGTTTTTTAAATTAGCTATTACATTTGTTCTTGAATATCTACTCTAAACTTAGAATCAGTACAATTTGCATTGAGCACAATTTTGCCAGGGTCAAAATAATTATCGAATACAACATACCAAGTTACGTGAGTAAAAGTTGTAGCTTTCACGGATCATTTTCATCTCATAATATCTTATAGGATCAACCCGAGTTGGCAGGAAATAACAATTTTTAACACGCATACATCTTTGCAAACTTCAACGCTTCTCATCCAGTGAGAAAACTTTGGAACCACACGTATCAAGAAACGCTGTTACTTGAGAAAATTTTCACGAAAGGAAGTTTCATGAATTTATCGAATATGCTGCTACCAGCACTCTAAGGCAAACAAGTTCGGAATACTTCGTGTATTTGGATTGAGGTTCTCGTGGGATGGAGTCTGATTGATTTTGTCTAGTCTATTTGCGCACGAAAAAAGTTACAAACGCAAGATACTATCTAGAGACTACGAGTACCTAGTGTATTTGCACATTTGCAGAATCGTTGCCAGACGGAATAGAGAAGGTTTTAAATTGGAAACTTTGTATTACTTTACGAACACTCAAAGAAAAATCAGATAGATATAGGTAGATACACGGTGTTATTTTGGGTATAGTCAGTGAAGGAAAAATTTGTTAATATTAACGATAAAACACCATGACGTTGGTTAAAAAAAGAAAAAGACTTTCAAACATCCCATACACAGAAAACCATACACTAAGACTTACTTTTTAAAATAAACTCTTTAAAAAATAACACTATCATACGATAAGTTGTAGGTACAGGGGAACCCCCATTAGATACTTAACTATCAGTGAAAAAATCCAAACACGAAAAGCCCCAAAAAGAGAATCATAAAATTTGACCAAATAATAATCTAAGCAGGTGCTAGCAGTAACAGGACGCCATTTGTAAACTTCACCTCGTAACCCTAAAATCTAATTGGATTTAATTCCATTAGCAAAAGCCCAAATGGGGTCCTTTATTTGTGCTGACCAACACCGGTTCATTATACGGGTCCCAAAACTCCGATGTTTGCGCTGTGTATGATAGTGCAAAATATTCGCAACTGACATTAAAATTGTTCGTAATGTAAGCAATACCCTCGTAACTTTCGGCAACGTCGGCCGAATACACCTGCTTGTTTGCTGATTACTGCGGGAATAATAATTTTAGAAGGTCGTCCAAATTGTTACGTTTTTGAGGATAAATTACGTTTGTAAATTGATTTGTAAACTTAAAAGGTACTAGGGTTCCAAATGCGCATTTCAAACACCTTTGTAAAGAGGATACACAAAAATTAGAAGACAATGTACGTTGCAAAGAGAATATCACTACGTTGGTACGTTGAGTGTTAACTTAGCCATAGATAGTAGTTGACGGCCATAGACCTATCAGAACGAGAGCGGTGAAGTGACGCGACGACGTTCCAGTTTAGGTTTCACGTTTGTTTTGTTCATCTTTGTAGCCAGGGAGTTGGTGGCAATTTCTATCACCGTAAGTCGTTAAGTCGTCGTGGTGGAGATCACCATTCCAATACTTTGGGACCCCATCGTCAATAGGTTGTTCAAACTATGTGCCATTGCTTCCCAAATTGTTAGACTGTGTCGGTTTCTGTGGATATTTTACGGACCTCGTTATTTCTGATTTTAATCACAAACTCCAAGAATAGCTCACTCCATTACCCGCTGACTGACTGGCTGACTTTGAGCTTATATTATGTGAGTAGGTAGGTACTACACATTTTTTGTTCTATTTGGACGCTTTTTGACGGACGTTAAAAAAGCTCTCGTGTAAATGAGGCCTTAATCTGCCCTTGAATAAATAGGTAAATTACTTGTCCTAAATTTCAATAATTTGACCTGAATATTTTGAAATGTACACAAATGAATACGTTTTTGATATGTAAAACAGTCTAATTAAAAATTTAATTACGAGGCCTATTAAAATTTAATTTGGCGCTATTTGTTGATAGTTAAAGTAGGTCACAGTAGTGAGTATGACTTGTATGTTGATAATATATGCTAAGTAATAAAATCTTTTGCAAGGATTTGGAATAAACTTTAACCACAAAATTCGCAAAAAAAAACCGTGCTACTTCCCCGAGACACACACGATAGCATTTTCTTATTTTACTTGACTTCTATTAATTCACTGACTGGTTGACTAGACTGGGCTGGACCAGGCTGAATTTTCTAGTTCAGTTCAGTCCAGTCCAGTCAAAACTACTTTAAACGAAATATTTTTTGTGTATTGAACTTTGCTTCTGTTTGTTGAGCGTCCCTCGTTTTTCTTTTCTGTCGTTCTCATGCTGAAAATTTTCTTTGGCTCTTTACTGTTTGATCTAAAACAACAGTACCAAAAGTTCTCATCAAAACAGCGGTACAATTATTGTATAGGTCCTACGTTCGGCCCTTATAATATAATTAAATTGGGACTCCCTTAAAAAGCGTGAATGTAAACACGGCAAATATCTGCAGTTCCCTCATAACTTTATCAATGAATGAGAAAATGGTCCATAAACTCTATAATGGACCTCTTACCTCAGCATAATATAATCCTGAAGACTAGTTATAGTATATCTTAGTACTTAATAATAATAATTTATCAAGTACGATATTCTACTAATTAATAACATGACATATAACGTTATTTCCCGCACGCTATTTAGCGTAAGATCATCAATCAGTGATCACCATTCAAATGAGGAATTTCTATCTAAATTGTTTCCACATCGGCTAGTATTAGCTAAAAACATTTGACTTTGCTAGCAACCATATCATTATGCTGTAGAGGTTAAGTTAAAGCGCATAATAAAGTAGGTGCCTAAGGGTAGAAAATTTTAGTGGAAGTCCAACACCCGATCCCAATAACAGGAAAACTTGTCAGACGGAACTATTCACTTTATAATCTTAGCTAATAATATAAACACTTAGATATTTATTTATTTGCTTTACTCATCGTGAAATACTTATCAAGTTTTGATAAGGATACAATAGGCATTATTATTTTTAAGGTGTCTATGATAAATGACTTATATTTTTTTTTTTGATACAGTTAATAAGATTTTATATTTATGCAATTCATTACGTTGAAGAATTATTATATTATGATGCCCACGACTTTGTCCGCTAAGTTTTGGTTTTTAAAATCCGTCTCTGGAACGCAAGCTATCTCTGTACCTAATATATGATTGGTAGCGACCACAAAATCTAGAATGGATGTAATATCTAGAAGTGTTAAAGGAGCCTTAGGTGTCGCGGTGCTTATGTGCCGTGAAAATAAGGGCACGTTATTGTAAAAAAGAGACGATTTTGCACGACTATACAGATTTATTTGACGATAGAGATATGTATCTATGTGTTTTTTAATGTCGAATTTCAGTTTCTCAAAATTGGCTACATGTTGTTCCAATATTTAACATAGTAGATACCATTTCTATTGCCTTATTTAGTATTCTATGTTACCGATGGAAATCGCAAAAAATATCAGTGACGTAAATGCAATCTCAATCAATATTGATTAACAATAGCTACCGGCGTTTATCTGCTTTTCCTAGGTACTATACTATAAATTAGTGCACATGGAAACTTATAACATTTCTCATCGTACGGTAGTGACATAAGGACGCAGTTTTCAAAATGGTTGCGGCTGATCCTGAAGCAGTAAATGGTTCGAAGTTTGAAGATCAGGAAGCGGATAACTATGCATTGCGAATTTTTCAATCGACGCTAAACTTGCTAGCTCATATACTAATTGGAATTGTAGTTGGAGTTTGCATCGTGTTTGCGTTCAGAAATGGATTACCCTTAAATATGACGAATATGCATATCGTTTTGTGTGTTACTGGTGTGAGTTTATTTTTTTGACTAACTTTATCTTGTTAAGTGCCCTACTAAATTTAGATATCCAAAAAAATCTTTTTGCACTAGTTAAATATTATGACCTAAAAATATCTCAATGACTAATTTTGTTAATAAGTAGGATATCTAAATATACAAAAGTAAAAGCTGACTGACTGGTTAACTAACTGACTGGTTGACTGACTGACTGATCTCAGGAACGCATAGGTCAAACTACTAAACGGACCGGGCGTAAATTCGGCATGCAGCTATTATGACGTAGACATCCGCTAAGAAAGAATTTTGAAAATACATCCCCTAAGGGCGTGAAATAGGGGTTTGAAATTTCTATAATCCATGCAGACGAAGTCGTGGGCATAAGCTAATTAGTCATAATAAAATAATACCCATTTGTTGATCGTACTATGATGCCCATTAATAATCACTTGAATGGTTTTTATAGTTATTAAATATATAAATTTTCAGTGTTAGATTATTTATTGAAATATTTAATTTATTCTTAAACAAATCCAACCAGGTACTTCTAAATTAGTTAATTCATAGGGTTAATAAATTACGAACACTTAAAAAACTGAAAAATCTTCAGTGTTCTTATAATTTTTCAGTGTCCTATGATTAAGAAGGTAGATACTATTCGTTAGTATTCAAGGTCAAAATCATTTATCTTATGTAGGCTTGCTCTAAAAGGGGTAAGACAGAACAATAATATCTAATCAATTTTTCTTTTCTTCAATTTTCAGTACCAGTTATTGATGGCCGAAGGAATTCTAGCTCTGTGTCCTCACAATAGTTGGAGTGCTGGGTTGAGATTGGTGGACAAAAGAAGGACACACACAATCCTACAAATTATGGGTTCAGCGCTAGCTATTGCCGGAAGCGTACTCAAAATGCTTGACAAGACTAACAATTTTAATACAATTCATGGTCAATTTGGTAAGTTATTTTTTTCATTAGATACAAGTTAGCCTTTGTTAGATAGAAGCAGGCGTCAATACGTCACGATATCAAGGATCAAGAATAAGAAGGATCAAAAGGATAAGCCTAATCAGCAAAGCAAGCCGAAGTAAAATTTTACTTTTGAAAATTATTACATGTAATCCCTTTTTTTTAATGCATGCGCGTAGTCATTTACCCGAGCTATGTGTTACGAGCGAGAATACTTGTATCGCTTCATGTCGCACACAATTTCAAATATCATATTGCGTGATAAATCACCTGTGAAATCATCGTGAAGAAAAAAAATCACCATATGAAAATGATTTAGAAGTAGCAATAATGCGCATCTTTATGCCCATATTTACTATTAACGTAGGTATTATAAGTCAAAATTAAAAAACCCCCGACACAAAAACCTCTATAAGAAAACTAGAAAAGAGCTGATAACTTTCAAATGTCTGCACCGATTTTCTTCGATTATAGCTAAGAACCCTAAGAACACTCTCGATCAAGCCACCTTTCCAACAAAAAAAAAACTAAATCGGTTAAAAATGAAGATTAGTCAATGTCTGACCTATAACTTTTATTATTTCAGCACTGGCCACCAGTGCTGTAATAATAAAAGTTATACAAGAAGAAGTAAAAAAGAGTACTTTAGAATGGAATCGTAGGCAACTTTTATTTCTAAAATCGATTTTGATAGGTTTTTTTTTTATTTACAGGACTGGTGGCAATGGTTTTCACTACAGTGAGCCTGGTTAACGGACTGACGTCACTTTACGCTTACGAATTGCGTAAATGCATACCTGGAAATTTCTCCAAGATCCCACACATCATTTTCGGCGTAGTAGCATTCGTCGCGGCTCTAATCTGTCTCTGCTACGGGTTGGATTATGGGTTTTTCAAAAACTGGACTGGCATCAACCAACACCATGGGTTTGCTTATGCCATGATGGGCATGGCTGCCACCTTAACTTTTATCATTATCGTCAATCCTATGATCACAGCTTTCAATAAAACTGTTCGTATGTGTAACTAATCTTATTATGTTAGTTCTTAAAATTTAGAATCTCAGTGTTCATATAATTAAGTAATTGTTGTAACTATTGTATACAAAATAGTTTTAAACAAAATATATGTATCTACCTACTGTAAAACATCTATTTATGTTTACTGAAACACCTATGGAAAGTATTGACTTTATTAAGTATTATTGTATTAAGTAATTTTAAAACTATATATTTTTAGAAAAATCTAAAACACCACAGACACAGATATTAGTTTCTAGAATATGTCTGCAAAATTTCATGGACTTTGGTTGCTTAATATTCAAATGAAATTGGAACTACGATTGTATGAAACGAGTGGAAACGAGTGACGGAGAGAGCCCTGTTAAGTAGGGAACAATAAAGTAGATAATAAATCGTTTAAAATATTTTGTGCTGTTCTAATTGATAATAAATAATAATCGTTGCGTTGAATGAACCTATTTATCAATAAAATATCCTTCATCTATGAATATTTATTATCTTTATCAGATCGTTACCAAAATAATAGAAGGAGGCCATGCATCCTGAAGGCGTTACTTATTTTTATTCATCTATCTATATGAAAATAATCAGTTATCGCATGTATGAAAAATCATGACTTGAGAACGGCTTGAACGATTTGGCTTTTTTGTTGCCTTTGTAATTATTATCAGGACGAGGTTTGTATGAAAAAATCTTAATAAAAGAATTCAACCCGGACGAAGTAGTATTTTGATTTATTTATGTAGAATAGGTATTTTCGCAGACGGTAAGAAAAAGTTCATATGATGCATTCCTTGTATTACGCCGTACTCGATATATAGAGAGTAATGTGGCGTCCACAACACGTATCCGCCCTCGCCACACCTATATATTATAAGCTGCATCTAAGAGAGACATATTATTACTGAATAGTCCAAAGAACCTATTTTCGCATATCCAACCAACTCGTTCGGAAACGACGACGCGATCACTAAAGCACCTTATCTTTATGGCATCTGAAGCTAAAGGAAACTGCAGGGAAGAGTAATAGCCCCGATACGCACATTCTGAAATAGAGTATTGTTGCCTTTGCTAATGTACCCTGTGATAAATGCGAATACGACCAAAGCCAGAAGAAATCACAGAGAGTACGTTTGTGTAGCTTTTCTAACATTCACTGGATTTAAGTAGACAGCATAAGGAAACAAATACATATAATAGCGTGATATAAAACCAACAAAACAGAAGTGTTAGTGTTTTAAAAAAATGTGTCTAATCCTTACAAATCAAATCAAATCATTCAATTGCTGATTGTAGGTAGGTACATAAATTAGTTGTTAATTGCAACCTAACCTAGGTCCTCGTTATTTTATTTAGTACCAGACTTTAGCCCACCAATGTATAGTGCGTTTCATCGAATAGTACCTATGGCGTTATGTTGGCTCCCCTGTCTGTTGGGTGGCCATTGGCACCATATTGGCATGAGAAGACGCAGATTTTGTTTATTTTTATTTGATTTTCATTTTATTGATTCAGGAAAATCAAATGAAAATAAACAAAATCTGCGTCTTCTTATGCAAGTATGGTGCCAATGACTTGGACAGACAGGGGAGCCAACATAACGCCATAGGTACTATTCGATGAAACGCACGATAGCTTAATATACCACCTTGTCACAATTTACGATGTTTAGGGAATTTGTAATAAACGTTGAGGTTTCGACGTCACTGGCGTCAAATGCTCTACATTTGACGCTAGGTAGGCTATGAAACGACTATTCTTCTATGATTTCAAGTCACCCTTAGCTTATATTTGACATAATTATGTCGATTCAGGATCAAAACCAAGAGATCCTTCACTCTAGTTCACCCTGACCCTGTTTGATTTTTCCTGATTTACGATCAATCCTTTTTAACCCCCGACCCAAGAAGAGGGGTGTTATAAGTTTGACGTGTGTATCTGTGTATCTGTCTGTGACCTCGTAGCGCCTAACGAATGAACCGATTTTAATTTAGTTTTTTTTGTTACTAATAGATTTGGCTAAAGAAACTCAGACCATAAGTTGATGTATTTTTCACAGAAGAAAATCGAACACAGGAGTGGGTCAGGACTCGGAAGGCTTTCTAAACTATTTTATCAGTCTATATATAAGCAATCTTGAGTGGTCGTAATCTATACATGTACAGCAAGGGTAAGATCATGCACGGAATAATCGTTTCACTGAATATCTTATTCAATACTGATAATGAACTACTGCGATCTCATTCGATACAGATAAGTTAGTTACCAGAGTTTATCTGCTCTTACATGGCTACTATATCTATAAATGCATTGCCATAGAAAGTTGTAGACATTTTTTAACTTACATTAGTAACATAAGGGCGTCAAGCTTCCGAAATTACCATGGCTAACCCCGAAATAGGAAATTCTATCCCGACTAGTATAAATGGCTCAAAATTTAAAGAGGATGAAGGAAAGGAAAATTATTCGTTGCAAATTTTTCAATCAACACTAAACTTGCTAGCTCATATATTAATTGGCATTGTAGTTGGAATTTGCATGTTATTTGGGTTTAGGTATGGAGTGCCGTTGCGTATGACTAATCTGCACATTGTTTTGTGTGTTATTGGTGTGAGTGTTGAATTTTAATTTTGTTACTTTAGCAACAAAAAATCACCGAAAAGTAAAAAGTAGTAAAGTGAAGGACTAAACTTCACTTTTTATTTATTTGTCCTTTGTGTTTTGTGGTTAGATTGTATAACATTTTAATAATTCATTAGAAGATTTCATCACCCGATAAACATTTGAAAAATAAACTACAGAATTATTTCAATTTCTAGTAGTTTTATAATATATACGTGTAGTTTAGTATTGCGTAGTGTGGGACGCCCTCCAGCACGATGGACTGACGATATAAGGCGGATCGCGGGATGTAGCTGGTAAGGAAGGCTGAGGTCCAGGTGTGGTGGCGCTCTTTAGAGAAGGCCTATGTCCAACAGTGAACGTCCAAAGGCTGATGATGATGATGAATATATAGTTTCCTTTAATTTCCAGTACCAGTTGATGATGGCAGAAGGAATTCTTGCTCTTTGTCCGTATAATAGTTGGACTGCTGGGCTGAAATTGGCAGACAAAAAAAGGACACACACAATCCTGCAAATTATGGGTTCAGTGCTAGCTATTGCCGGAAGCATACTTAAAAGTCTTGACAAAACTACTAATTTTAACACACTTCACGGTCAGTATGGTAAGTTATACACATCTTTAACTGCGACTAAGGTACACACTTACCTTTGATAAAAGTGATTAAAACAGAGTTCCTAGTCTAGACCATATTATAAGACCAATTCTCATTTTTAAAGTCAATATTAACTTTTCTTTACAGCGCTGGTGGCAATGGTTTTCACTATAGTGAGCCTAGTTAATGGAGTCACATCACTTTACGCGTATGAGTTGCGCAAATACATTCCTGGGAACTTCTCCAAAATCCCCCACAGCATCTTCGGCGTAGTAGCTTTTGTTACGTCTTTAGTCTCACTCTGCTACGGATTCAACTATAGCTTTTTCAAAACTTGGACTGGTGTGGAAAGAAGCAGTGGGGATAACCAACATCATGGATTTGCTTACGCCATGATGGCAATGTCTGCCGCTTTCACTTTTATTATAATCGTCAACCCTATGGTAACCGCCTTCAATAAAACTGTTCGTGTAAAGAAATAATGCTATGATAGTTCTTATAATTTAGAATCTCAAAGTTCGATTTATTGTAATTTTTATGTACCTATTAAATCGCTTTGTCCTCTGCTTTACCATTCACTACCCAAAACATAAAATATGTCTAATATACTTAATTAATTAATCACTAATTGCATTTCTGTACGTAAAGATATACACCTATCTACGATCGTATTTGAACGGCACATGATAATCAATTTTAGACATTTCCCATTTGCGACTATAATCAAATTCTGTGTCAACAAGATGATTATTAATCGATGTCAAATTCTGATTGATGCGAATCAAATATCATAATTAATTAATACATAATTAAATAAATATTGTAAATATCATTAAGTTACTTACAATTAATAATTTATGGTATTTCAAGAACATTTTTGTTATTTTTATTTTATTAATAATTTAAGCGTAGTGTGGGACGCCCTCCAGCACGATGGACCGATGATATAAAGCGGCTGGCGGGAAGTGGCTGGATGTGGAAGGCTGAGGACCGGGTGTGGTGGCGCTCTTTAGGGAAGGCCTTGTCCAGCAGTGGACATCCACAGGCTGATGATGATGATGAATAATTTAAGGAGCTCAGACTTGTATATTTATCAAGATAAATGAAACCTTAACGCGGCTTTTGCTGCAAACCAATACATTATGAGTGTATATTGTACACCTAAATATCGGTGACGTATCTGCAGTTTCATACGATATCAAGATAAACTAGTCACTGGCGTTTATCTGCTATTACTATACTATAAATAAATTCGCATATAAACTTATACACATTTCTCATTAAACGTTTTTGTCACAAGGACGTAAAGTCAAAATGGTTATGGCCGATCCAGAGGCAGTAGTGAATGGTTCCAAAGACGATATGGGGGTGGAAAATTATTCGTTGCGAATTTTTCATTCGACGCTAAACTTGCTGGCTCACATATTAATTGGGATTGTAGTTGGTATTTGTGTCCTGTTCGCGTTTAGAAATGGATTACCGTTGAATATGACGAACATGCATATTGTTTTGTGTGTCATTGGTGTGAGTATTGCATTTTCTTGTTACTGGTAATTAAGTAATCAATGAAATAAAAAAGTAATTTATTTTTGTATAAATTAATTCAGTATGTTAAAAAAGTTGTTAAAGCAACGTTTTGTGACTGAGCCGTTACTTAGCCGTAATATTGAACTGCAATAATTTTCGAGTTTTTTAATGATAGGTTAGTCGAAGGTGGTTAAAAATTAAAAAATGGATTTTTTATGTGTTTATTTCCATTTACTTTGTAAACTTTCAGTACCAACTGTTAATGTCAGAGGCAATTCTTGCTCTTTGTCCGCATAACAGTTGGAGTTCCGGGTTGAAATTGGTGGACAAAAAAAGGACACACACCATCCTGCAAATCCTTGGTTCAACTCTAGCTATTGTTGGAAGCATACTCAAAATGCTTGACAAGAGTACTAACTTTAACACTCTTCATGGTCAATTTGGTAAGATACACAAATTTTTAACTTTGGCATAGGTATATTTAAATAAATGGCTTGGAATTATTTATTTATTTTAAAATTAAAAAAACTGAAATAGCCTAGTGAGTTCGGCTAGAAGTCAGGAGGTCCGGAGTTCAATCCCACGCACGCACCTCTAAATTTTGACACTGAGTTTTAACAGTGAAGAATCGAGAAACAAACCTGCACAACCTGTGTGAGTTCTCCACAATTTTCTCAAAAGATGCGTGAAGATTGCTTATCCGCACTTGGCAAGCGTGGTTATGGCTTAAACTGTTCTCATTCAGAGATCCGTGCTCATTAGTGAACCGGAACTGGGTTGAGAATTGAGATAATGATGATGATGGTTTTGATGGAAGTAAAAAAGATTACCTACTTTAGAAGCGAATTGTTTAGAAGCGAAAGCAACTTTTATACAAGGAACCAAAAGCTTAATTTGCTATAATCCGCCAATCAACGAAATCTGTATGGTGCAACATGCAGCATGCGACATGGACCGCCCGCCCTCCCACTAATAAACATGCAGGAAAAGCCAGCCACCAAGCAAGCCACACGTACCACCACCACGCAGCACCACAGAAATCCCAACACCACTCGACGCGCGTTTCGCCCCGACACCGGAGCATCCTCAGGAGATGTAGACCTTACCTTACATTGCCTAATTGCAAAGTCAACTTTTATTTTTAAAATCGATTGTGATAGGTTTTTTTTATTTAC
Source organism: Maniola jurtina (assembly GCF_905333055.1). Classification (NCBI taxonomy): domain Eukaryota; kingdom Metazoa; phylum Arthropoda; class Insecta; order Lepidoptera; family Nymphalidae; genus Maniola; species Maniola jurtina. The sequence continues at coordinate 6,513,865 of NC_060044.1, forward strand.
AGGACTGGTGGCAATGGTATTCACTACAGTGAGCCTGGTTAACGGACTGACGTCACTTTACGCTTACGAATTGCGTAACTACATACCCGGAAACTTCTCCAAGATCCCCCACATCATTTTTGGTGTGGTAGCATATGTTACGTCTTTAATCTGTCTTTGCTACGGACTCGACAAAGGCTTTTTCAAAAATTGGACGGCTGCCCCCAACAGCAGCGGTGAACCCCAACATCATGGATTTGCTTATGCCATAATGGGTATGGCCGCTGCCTTCACTTTTATTATAATCGTCAATCCTATGATTACCGCTTTCAATAAAACTCGTCGTGTATTTAAGTAATGGTACAGCAGTTTTTTAAATTGTGAATCTCAAATTTCATGGAATTATTTTGTAGTTAATTTTATCTTATTCTTCGTATTTCGTGAATTAAACAGTCTTTGTTAGCTGTATAAAAAGTATACTCTAAGTAGTCTTTAAGTTAAAATATATTGTTTAACAAGATGTGTTTCTGAAGATTTATTTTTCATAACAGATACCTCCTATATCAATGTTTTCTCATATAGAAAAGTCAAACATGTCCTGCGGATTATGCTCGTATAAATATGAATAAAATTTAATTACTCTATAATTAATGGAAATATTAGCCATTATTGAATTTTTGAAATTCACTAGGTACCTATAGTACATATTTCAGGTATAATCTTTATCCGGCTTTAGCCAGTATTTTTAATGAATTGGGTTTTCACTATAGCCCAGACTGATTTACCGTAATCTTATCACAAAACATGTATATACTATATTACAAAAATATTATATATTTATACAAACTAAGTATATCTATATTATTCGTTCATGGATTTATTGAATCATCTTGTATCTTATCTACAAAAGTATGTAATGCTTTAAATCGCCGATAATAGCATGATACAAACTTAAATTTTTGACAACGCATCCTGTCTTCAGTCGCGTGGAATTACGTAAAATGGTCCTCTTTATTAAAGGAAAAATGGCTATACTTAGTTTATTGGATTTAATTTAGAGCAAGTGGCTTAATCTATAAACTGGCATGTCAGTTAGTCAGTTTATCCTTATATTTTTGTATAAATCAAATGATAAATTAGGAAACTACAATAACTATGTCAGCATATAATAAATCTATTAAATATGATAATAACTCAAGTAGGTAAAATAAGTTTTTATAATTTTATTACAATATTTATAGGTAGTGTAATAAAATTATATTACAACCTAATCTCTCATGAACAAGCGTTTCATTAGAAAACTAAAGAAACTTAAATTATTCAATATTTTTATCAACCGGAAACTAACAATATAAATTAATATTATCTACTACCTATTTCACTCGTTATATCAATAATAAGTTATAACAAAAAATATTTGTCACACCATAGACCTACTAACTACATCCAATGATAATAAATATCTACCTATGTAAAAAAAACTAAATACGTTACATTGGTACGTACATGTATAATTGTAGGTATCTTCTGTCTTACTCATCACCGAACACGAATTATAAATAAACCCCATATAATGTAAACGTAACATCTCTATGGTAAACAGTGGTAGCGTTCAGATAATACAGTCTAGATTCTAGAACATTCAATTACGTCGTAGACATCACCAAGTACAAAATACCTACCTCAATATCTGATAAAGGAGACTCATAGATAGGTATCTAGTCACTACCCACCCTAGCGTCGCAAAGCCTGATATGCAGTTGAAAGGCACTTAGCGAAATTGGCTTGAACGCAAAGCACAACGACACAAAAACACTTATAGCGATTAAGGGTTGAGCCAATGTACTATTCATGCATCCTATGAACACTAGTCGAGAATAATTGCCTTCACTAGAACTGTCACTAACAGGTCGCATATTACTTGTTGGCCGCAGGAGGTCTACACGATCTAGTTGTGACTCTATTCATTCTATGTTACCAGGTCAATGACTATTTACCTACATACGTGATGATAAGCCACTGGCAGTACTGTCTTCCTAAGGATGATACGTAGGACAAGTTTTTGAGTTAGTTTTAAGTTTGGTCTTATGTAAACTTTTTAGAAACATCTGTTTTTTCTTAATTCGTATGTTTTTGGGCGATAATTCAGAAACTACTTTTTGCCGCTTTTTAGAAACATGGCGTCTTTTAGAAAAAGCATCGTGAATAAACCTGCATGTCTGGTGCGTCAAAGATGCATGAAGTCTCATAATCTTCCCTTTGCCAGCGGGAACTACTACTACTTAACTCTTCGCATTCTGAGAGGTTAAGTACCTAGTGGGTTGGTGATGGATTTAGATTTTTTGGATATTGAAGATAATAATGATGAAGATGATGATAATGATGAAAAGAAAGAAACATGTAGGTACGATTACTAATCTCCGATGGTAACATGTACCAAAATATTTATAGATACTGAACAAAAAAACTCTTATCAGTGAACTAAGAGTTAAAATTGAATGTATGCTATCATGGCTTGACCACCTTGAAAAATTCTTGAATAAAAGATCGCTATATTCGTATTCTAGATGATCTTAATCCCTGTCACTTCACTTTCATAAGTGGCTTTAATTTCTATAAATGGTCTTTACATTTTATTACACGTAAACAATCAATGAACTATACTGGTCACGCATCTTTTATCAACGATAATATTTCTCACGTATACTTGATAACCGATAGAAAGTGCTTAAGTACTTACATGTTATCAAATTTGAAGTACTTGAAAGTAAAGATTTTGAAGATAACATTATTATGATTGAAATGTTCACAATAGGTAGAAGGAAAACTAAAGGTGGTTACTTACATGACTGCAAAGTGCATAGTGGACAAGAGTTTGCACAAAATCATCATACAACTTACACTGAAATTCATAGTCAGGATAGAAGATAGGAGCTTCTTTAGGGGACAATTTAGACGACATGACGTGTCATATTCAACAAGTCATCGGAATATTTCCCTAAAGAAGCACCTGTAGTGAAACGACCAGCAGATAGGTAGAATATCTTGACTATGAATTCCAGTGTTTATCTAACAAAACTCTTCTATCGAAGAATCTGTCTCTCTATACCTATGTACAGAATGATCAAGCGTGCTTACACAAAATTGATTGTCCATGGGTTTGCAGCTGCAGACATAATACCTATACACGGTGAAAATTTAGTGGTTTTGGAGCCGTGGCGAAGTGAATTGCCTTAAGCAGTACTATCCATTTCGACCATTTATATTAACCCTAGTATCAAAATAAAAAAAGTTGAATCGAGAAATTATTGTTTGGGAAAATTCGCGAACCAGTAGTAGTAGGTCGCTTTGTCTAGGAGTGGCGCGGGCGCTTGCACTCGGAGCGGTGCGGGCACTTGCACCAAGAACGTCACGCGCATACGTATTCGCCGCCTACTACTAATGTTTCTCACAAATTCGAGTTTGTGTCGATATATATTTTTTTTAATCTAATAATTAAAGTGCTTAGTTTTCCAAAACAAACAATTTTAGTTGATAGTATTGCTTAAGGGTAGTTCATATTGCCCTGGCTCTAAAACCACTAAATTTTCACCGTGTATAATGGCCACCATTAAAAATAGAAACGAAATAAAAACTAAATATTTTAATGTACTTTTTAATAAATTCTCATCATACATTTTATAAAGCAGGTCACCAAAATAAAGGCCGAATAGAAAACAATAAAACCTATCAAAACAAATATCACAGTATCGTTTGTCCAGTTCTTGAAGTCGGGTGTAAATAAAGCACTACAAAGACTGATAGATGATAACAAAAATGTTGGTATTCCAAAACACGTATGTACTAATCTAAAATATCGGCCGCGATATAAAACAAAAGGCCCAATAATAAATGATATGACATGCAATACAGCTGTGGCTATACCTGAAACAAAATTATTATGATATTTCATAATTTTTTCGTTAATTCTCTCATTTATTTACAACGATTTGTGTCCGCGACTTCGTTCGATATACGTATACAATGGATTTTCACGGTATAAAAAGTAGTTTATGTGTTAATCCAATCCAACACACACACACACACACACACATACACACACACACACACACACACAAACTTTTCCTTTATAATATCAGTGTGATATTATAAAGGAAATATAAGAATATATATCTATTCAATATACCTACAATCATATTTTTTAAATTAAGTACAAAAAATAAACAAAAACTCAACAAGTGTAAATTAAAAATTTATAACACCCCCGACAAGTGAAGGTTACAGTAACTAGAAAAGAACTGATAACTTTCAAACGGCTGAACCATTTTTTTTGGATTATAGCTAAGAACACTCTCGATCAAGCCACCTTTCAAACAAAAAAAAATAAATTAAAATCGGTTCATTAGTTTAGGAGCTACGGTGCCACAGACAGATACGCAGACACACAGATACACACGTCAAACTTATAACACCCCTCTTTTTGGGTCGGGGGTTAAAAAGGGCTTAAACCTTAATTAAAATCTGTTTACTAGAACATATTTGGATACAGATTGACTAGAATATAAAACTTTCTTCTATTGTATATTTAAGTATTAACTTTATTCTATTATATATTTCTAAACGCGAAACGCAGAACTCTGAAGTTGGAGAACTCTAGATCAATGGGAGTGGAGCTGAAGCCCAAAATTAATTAAATATATTGCAAAGGGACCACAATAAGGCATTATCATTTAACCATCACAAACTAATCATTAACGGTTCGCGGATCTCTTATCAGTTTTAATATCGGCTCGATATCGGCGGCATTTGATCTCGACCTCCAATTTCCACATAGCAAGTCATGTGCACAAGATAATAGAATTCCTGCCTGGATCTATTAGTAGGATATATCTTGCGTGCTGTGTATAACGCATACCAGTGATTAGGTAAATCCATAAAGATAAATTGATAATCTGGTAACGTACTTTGATAACAGAAGCATTATACAGTGTTTAAACTGAATGTTAGGAAAAACTTAGCGTTATTGTTATCCAATGCCAATAATCATTCGCCTTATCTTGTAGTTTTAGTAGTTTAATATTTTTCAAAGCCGCATTGAATAGAGTGCAAAACTCGAGTCAATTCCACACCTACGACGCGGCATTGACTTCGAGTGACCTATTTACGGAACGTTCGTTGACTTCTAACGTTAGTCAGATAATGAAAATTCCGTTAAGACTGGTTAAACGTTAGAGCTGACAAAAGATAACAGACATACAGATACATTTGTAATCGTAGTAATTTGTATGAATTTCAAATTATATATTAATAAGATTTAAGTGTTACTCTAAATTATTTTAAAGAAAAAACTTTGAAACTGACCCGTTACGCCATGTACACTTCCAGATAATCCTTTAGAAGTACAAACTAACAGGGTTCCCGTTAGAGCAAACACAACACCACAAACTTGCAGGAAAATGTGCGCGAATCGCCTGTGCCTTAAATGCAATGGGGCTGACCAGCCATTCGCATAGTTGAAACTTAGTATAGCTTCCGCGGTAAAGAAATGATACTGAAAGAATTTAAAAATAAAAAAGCCGCCTCATAAGCAAAAACTACTAGTAGGTACCGACTCGTAGGTACGTATGTTAAACGAGTCAACAGGAACAGGCAAATAGATTTGAAAAATTACTATTCTCGAATAGGTACCTACTTGTTTGTTGGATCTCCATCCTACTAACCTCTACTATAATATTATAAATGCAAAAGTGAGGTGACCGATGATATAAAGCGGCTGGCGGGAAGTGGCTGGATGTGGAAGGCTGAGGACCGGGTGTGGTGGCGCTCTTTAGGGAAGGCCTTGTCCAGCAGTGGACATCCACAGGCTGATGATGATGATGAATAATTTAAGGAGCTCAGACTTGTATATTTATCAAGATAAATGAAACCTTAACGCGGCTTTTGCTGCAAACCAATACATTATGAGTGTATATTGTACACCTAAATATCGGTGACGTATCTGCAGTTTCATACGATATCAAGATAAACTAGTCACTGGCGTTTATCTGCTATTACTATACTATAAATAAATTCGCATATAAACTTATACACATTTCTCATTAAACGTTTTTGTCACAAGGACGTAAAGTCAAAATGGTTATGGCCGATCCAGAGGCAGTAGTGAATGGTTCCAAAGACGATATGGGGGTGGAAAATTATTCGTTGCGAATTTTTCATTCGACGCTAAACTTGCTGGCTCACATATTAATTGGGATTGTAGTTGGTATTTGTGTCCTGTTCGCGTTTAGAAATGGATTACCGTTGAATATGACGAACATGCATATTGTTTTGTGTGTCATTGGTGTGAGTATTGCATTTTCTTGTTACTGGTAATTAAGTAATCAATGAAATAAAAAAGTAATTTATTTTTGTATAAATTAATTCAGTATGTTAAAAAAGTTGTTAAAGCAACGTTTTGTGACTGAGCCGTTACTTAGCCGTAATATTGAACTGCAATAATTTTCGAGTTTTTTAATGATAGGTTAGTCGAAGGTGGTTAAAAATTAAAAAATGGATTTTTTATGTGTTTATTTCCATTTACTTTGTAAACTTTCAGTACCAACTGTTAATGTCAGAGGCAATTCTTGCTCTTTGTCCGCATAACAGTTGGAGTTCCGGGTTGAAATTGGTGGACAAAAAAAGGACACACACCATCCTGCAAATCCTTGGTTCAACTCTAGCTATTGTTGGAAGCATACTCAAAATGCTTGACAAGAGTACTAACTTTAACACTCTTCATGGTCAATTTGGTAAGATACACAAATTTTTAACTTTGGCATAGGTATATTTAAATAAATGGCTTGGAATTATTTATTTATTTTAAAATTAAAAAAACTGAAATAGCCTAGTGAGTTCGGCTAGAAGTCAGGAGGTCCGGAGTTCAATCCCACGCACGCACCTCTAAATTTTGACACTGAGTTTTAACAGTGAAGAATCGAGAAACAAACCTGCACAACCTGTGTGAGTTCTCCACAATTTTCTCAAAAGATGCGTGAAGATTGCTTATCCGCACTTGGCAAGCGTGGTTATGGCTTAAACTGTTCTCATTCAGAGATCCGTGCTCATTAGTGAACCGGAACTGGGTTGAGAATTGAGATAATGATGATGATGGTTTTGATGGAAGTAAAAAAGATTACCTACTTTAGAAGCGAATTGTTTAGAAGCGAAAGCAACTTTTATACAAGGAACCAAAAGCTTAATTTGCTATAATCCGCCAATCAACGAAATCTGTATGGTGCAACATGCAGCATGCGACATGGACCGCCCGCCCTCCCACTAATAAACATGCAGGAAAAGCCAGCCACCAAGCAAGCCACACGTACCACCACCACGCAGCACCACAGAAATCCCAACACCACTCGACGCGCGTTTCGCCCCGACACCGGAGCATCCTCAGGAGATGTAGACCTTACCTTACATTGCCTAATTGCAAAGTCAACTTTTATTTTTAAAATCGATTGTGATAGGTTTTTTTTATTTACAGGACTGGTGGCAATGGTATTCACTACAGTGAGCCTGGTTAACGGACTGACGTCACTTTACGCTTACGAATTGCGTAACTACATACCCGGAAACTTCTCCAAGATCCCCCACATCATTTTTGGTGTGGTAGCATATGTTACGTCTTTAATCTGTCTTTGCTACGGACTCGACAAAGGCTTTTTCAAAAATTGGACGGCTGCCCCCAACAGCAGCGGTGAACCCCAACATCATGGATTTGCTTATGCCATAATGGGTATGGCCGCTGCCTTCACTTTTATTATAATCGTCAATCCTATGATTACCGCTTTCAATAAAACTCGTCGTGTATTTAAGTAATGGTACAGCAGTTTTTTAAATTGTGAATCTCAAATTTCATGGAATTATTTTGTAGTTAATTTTATCTTATTCTTCGTATTTCGTGAATTAAACAGTCTTTGTTAGCTGTATAAAAAGTATACTCTAAGTAGTCTTTAAGTTAAAATATATTGTTTAACAAGATGTGTTTCTGAAGATTTATTTTTCATAACAGATACCTCCTATATCAATGTTTTCTCATATAGAAAAGTCAAACATGTCCTGCGGATTATGCTCGTATAAATATGAATAAAATTTAATTACTCTATAATTAATGGAAATATTAGCCATTATTGAATTTTTGAAATTCACTAGGTACCTATAGTACATATTTCAGGTATAATCTTTATCCGGCTTTAGCCAGTATTTTTAATGAATTGGGTTTTCACTATAGCCCAGACTGATTTACCGTAATCTTATCACAAAACATGTATATACTATATTACAAAAATATTATATATTTATACAAACTAAGTATATCTATATTATTCGTTCATGGATTTATTGAATCATCTTGTATCTTATCTACAAAAGTATGTAATGCTTTAAATCGCCGATAATAGCATGATACAAACTTAAATTTTTGACAACGCATCCTGTCTTCAGTCGCGTGGAATTACGTAAAATGGTCCTCTTTATTAAAGGAAAAATGGCTATACTTAGTTTATTGGATTTAATTTAGAGCAAGTGGCTTAATCTATAAACTGGCATGTCAGTTAGTCAGTTTATCCTTATATTTTTGTATAAATCAAATGATAAATTAGGAAACTACAATAACTATGTCAGCATATAATAAATCTATTAAATATGATAATAACTCAAGTAGGTAAAATAAGTTTTTATAATTTTATTACAATATTTATAGGTAGTGTAATAAAATTATATTACAACCTAATCTCTCATGAACAAGCGTTTCATTAGAAAACTAAAGAAACTTAAATTATTCAATATTTTTATCAACCGGAAACTAACAATATAAATTAATATTATCTACTACCTATTTCACTCGTTATATCAATAATAAGTTATAACAAAAAATATTTGTCACACCATAGACCTACTAACTACATCCAATGATAATAAATATCTACCTATGTAAAAAAAACTAAATACGTTACATTGGTACGTACATGTATAATTGTAGGTATCTTCTGTCTTACTCATCACCGAACACGAATTATAAATAAACCCCATATAATGTAAACGTAACATCTCTATGGTAAACAGTGGTAGCGTTCAGATAATACAGTCTAGATTCTAGAACATTCAATTACGTCGTAGACATCACCAAGTACAAAATACCTACCTCAATATCTGATAAAGGAGACTCATAGATAGGTATCTAGTCACTACCCACCCTAGCGTCGCAAAGCCTGATATGCAGTTGAAAGGCACTTAGCGAAATTGGCTTGAACGCAAAGCACAACGACACAAAAACACTTATAGCGATTAAGGGTTGAGCCAATGTACTATTCATGCATCCTATGAACACTAGTCGAGAATAATTGCCTTCACTAGAACTGTCACTAACAGGTCGCATATTACTTGTTGGCCGCAGGAGGTCTACACGATCTAGTTGTGACTCTATTCATTCTATGTTACCAGGTCAATGACTATTTACCTACATACGTGATGATAAGCCACTGGCAGTACTGTCTTCCTAAGGATGATACGTAGGACAAGTTTTTGAGTTAGTTTTAAGTTTGGTCTTATGTAAACTTTTTAGAAACATCTGTTTTTTCTTAATTCGTATGTTTTTGGGCGATAATTCAGAAACTACTTTTTGCCGCTTTTTAGAAACATGGCGTCTTTTAGAAAAAGCATCGTGAATAAACCTGCATGTCTGGTGCGTCAAAGATGCATGAAGTCTCATAATCTTCCCTTTGCCAGCGGGAACTACTACTACTTAACTCTTCGCATTCTGAGAGGTTAAGTACCTAGTGGGTTGGTGATGGATTTAGATTTTTTGGATATTGAAGATAATAATGATGAAGATGATGATAATGATGAAAAGAAAGAAACATGTAGGTACGATTACTAATCTCCGATGGTAACATGTACCAAAATATTTATAGATACTGAACAAAAAAACTCTTATCAGTGAACTAAGAGTTAAAATTGAATGTATGCTATCATGGCTTGACCACCTTGAAAAATTCTTGAATAAAAGATCGCTATATTCGTATTCTAGATGATCTTAATCCCTGTCACTTCACTTTCATAAGTGGCTTTAATTTCTATAAATGGTCTTTACATTTTATTACACGTAAACAATCAATGAACTATACTGGTCACGCATCTTTTATCAACGATAATATTTCTCACGTATACTTGATAACCGATAGAAAGTGCTTAAGTACTTACATGTTATCAAATTTGAAGTACTTGAAAGTAAAGATTTTGAAGATAACATTATTATGATTGAAATGTTCACAATAGGTAGAAGGAAAACTAAAGGTGGTTACTTACATGACTGCAAAGTGCATAGTGGACAAGAGTTTGCACAAAATCATCATACAACTTACACTGAAATTCATAGTCAGGATAGAAGATAGGAGCTTCTTTAGGGGACAATTTAGACGACATGACGTGTCATATTCAACAAGTCATCGGAATATTTCCCTAAAGAAGCACCTGTAGTGAAACGACCAGCAGATAGGTAGAATATCTTGACTATGAATTCCAGTGTTTATCTAACAAAACTCTTCTATCGAAGAATCTGTCTCTCTATACCTATGTACAGAATGATCAAGCGTGCTTACACAAAATTGATTGTCCATGGGTTTGCAGCTGCAGACATAATACCTATACACGGTGAAAATTTAGTGGTTTTGGAGCCGTGGCGAAGTGAATTGCCTTAAGCAGTACTATCCATTTCGACCATTTATATTAACCCTAGTATCAAAATAAAAAAAGTTGAATCGAGAAATTATTGTTTGGGAAAATTCGCGAACCAGTAGTAGTAGGTCGCTTTGTCTAGGAGTGGCGCGGGCGCTTGCACTCGGAGCGGTGCGGGCACTTGCACCAAGAACGTCACGCGCATACGTATTCGCCGCCTACTACTAATGTTTCTCACAAATTCGAGTTTGTGTCGATATATATTTTTTTTAATCTAATAATTAAAGTGCTTAGTTTTCCAAAACAAACAATTTTAGTTGATAGTATTGCTTAAGGGTAGTTCATATTGCCCTGGCTCTAAAACCACTAAATTTTCACCGTGTATAATGGCCACCATTAAAAATAGAAACGAAATAAAAACTAAATATTTTAATGTACTTTTTAATAAATTCTCATCATACATTTTATAAAGCAGGTCACCAAAATAAAGGCCGAATAGAAAACAATAAAACCTATCAAAACAAATATCACAGTATCGTTTGTCCAGTTCTTGAAGTCGGGTGTAAATAAAGCACTACAAAGACTGATAGATGATAACAAAAATGTTGGTATTCCAAAACACGTATGTACTAATCTAAAATATCGGCCGCGATATAAAACAAAAGGCCCAATAATAAATGATATGACATGCAATACAGCTGTGGCTATACCTGAAACAAAATTATTATGATATTTCATAATTTTTTCGTTAATTCTCTCATTTATTTACAACGATTTGTGTCCGCGACTTCGTTCGATATACGTATACAATGGATTTTCACGGTATAAAAAGTAGTTTATGTGTTAATCCAATCCAACACACACACACACACACACACATACACACACACACACACACACACAAACTTTTCCTTTATAATATCAGTGTGATATTATAAAGGAAATATAAGAATATATATCTATTCAATATACCTACAATCATATTTTTTAAATTAAGTACAAAAAATAAACAAAAACTCAACAAGTGTAAATTAAAAATTTATAACACCCCCGACAAGTGAAGGTTACAGTAACTAGAAAAGAACTGATAACTTTCAAACGGCTGAACCATTTTTTTTGGATTATAGCTAAGAACACTCTCGATCAAGCCACCTTTCAAACAAAAAAAAATAAATTAAAATCGGTTCATTAGTTTAGGAGCTACGGTGCCACAGACAGATACGCAGACACACAGATACACACGTCAAACTTATAACACCCCTCTTTTTGGGTCGGGGGTTAAAAAGGGCTTAAACCTTAATTAAAATCTGTTTACTAGAACATATTTGGATACAGATTGACTAGAATATAAAACTTTCTTCTATTGTATATTTAAGTATTAACTTTATTCTATTATATATTTCTAAACGCGAAACGCAGAACTCTGAAGTTGGAGAACTCTAGATCAATGGGAGTGGAGCTGAAGCCCAAAATTAATTAAATATATTGCAAAGGGACCACAATAAGGCATTATCATTTAACCATCACAAACTAATCATTAACGGTTCGCGGATCTCTTATCAGTTTTAATATCGGCTCGATATCGGCGGCATTTGATCTCGACCTCCAATTTCCACATAGCAAGTCATGTGCACAAGATAATAGAATTCCTGCCTGGATCTATTAGTAGGATATATCTTGCGTGCTGTGTATAACGCATACCAGTGATTAGGTAAATCCATAAAGATAAATTGATAATCTGGTAACGTACTTTGATAACAGAAGCATTATACAGTGTTTAAACTGAATGTTAGGAAAAACTTAGCGTTATTGTTATCCAATGCCAATAATCATTCGCCTTATCTTGTAGTTTTAGTAGTTTAATATTTTTCAAAGCCGCATTGAATAGAGTGCAAAACTCGAGTCAATTCCACACCTACGACGCGGCATTGACTTCGAGTGACCTATTTACGGAACGTTCGTTGACTTCTAACGTTAGTCAGATAATGAAAATTCCGTTAAGACTGGTTAAACGTTAGAGCTGACAAAAGATAACAGACATACAGATACATTTGTAATCGTAGTAATTTGTATGAATTTCAAATTATATATTAATAAGATTTAAGTGTTACTCTAAATTATTTTAAAGAAAAAACTTTGAAACTGACCCGTTACGCCATGTACACTTCCAGATAATCCTTTAGAAGTACAAACTAACAGGGTTCCCGTTAGAGCAAACACAACACCACAAACTTGCAGGAAAATGTGCGCGAATCGCCTGTGCCTTAAATGCAATGGGGCTGACCAGCCATTCGCATAGTTGAAACTTAGTATAGCTTCCGCGGTAAAGAAATGATACTGAAAGAATTTAAAAATAAAAAAGCCGCCTCATAAGCAAAAACTACTAGTAGGTACCGACTCGTAGGTACGTATGTTAAACGAGTCAACAGGAACAGGCAAATAGATTTGAAAAATTACTATTCTCGAATAGGTACCTACTTGTTTGTTGGATCTCCATCCTACTAACCTCTACTATAATATTATAAATGCAAAAGTGTCTGTCTGTCTGCCTACTAACTTTTCACGGCCCAACCGTTTAACCGATTTTGATGTTTGGTACAGAGTCAGCTTATATCCCAGAGAAGGTCATAGGCTACTTTTTTCCGGAAAACCAAAGAGTTCCCACGTAATTCTTAAAGGTCCATCCGTTTAACCGATTTATATTTTTGGTACAGAGGTAGCTTGCATCCCGGAAACTGACATGCACAACTTTTTATCCCGGAAAGTCAAAGAGTTCCTACATGGTTTTAAAAAACATAAATCCACGCAGACGAAGTCGCGGGTATCATCTAGTATTATGAAATGTGAAGTGTATCTTAGGGTCCCTGCAAGAAAGCTTGTTGGACTTGTAATTTTATTGTGGTGCGTAGTAAAACTTACTGCAACCGTACACAAAATAGCATGAAGGTCTCCCATACTCAAATAAAACATCAAAATAGTCATAACTGTCGCTCCTATGAAGACATGGGTAAACCCAACACCAATGGCACACCACACCGTCTTACAATATTTGCGACTAGGTTCTATGACTAGTATACGCACGGAACGAAACTCAGACCTACGAGATCTTGGTTTTGAACGAGCATTGTCGTTACTGCTGACTTCGTTCAACATGTTTAGTTTAGTGCTCACTCAACACAAAATAACCTCGTACAAAACTCTATTAATGATTGTTTATTTTGTTTACAATTTGTACAACACAGTGATTTAGTATCATTTAAAGAGATCGTTGTTTAATGCTTTTTTCAACTATCCTTTCATGGTTAAATTGTGGTTTGACTAGGACTTTACAAACGTTTCACGATTGATCATGACATATTCATGACCATAGAGATCACCGATTTTTTGTCTCACACCACGAGTTTTTATATATTCTGTTTCCTAAAAAATTAGAATAAAAAGCCTGGTACACATTGGCTCACTGCATTTAGGTAGGTACATTTTCTGAGTGCAAGGTGCGGCTTGCAGACTTTGTGCATTAAATTGTTTCTAGCTTCTTGGTTAGTCGTGACTGTTTTTAACATTCTGTTAAAATGGCATAAATCTCTTATGGTGTCCTTGGTGAATCCAGGATCTCCCACAGCCTCTTACACCACCCCACCATAGGGAGGTTCAATATTGTTGATACAAGAATAAAGTCAAGCAATATTACGATTCCCATGGGATTCCTTCTCTTCCCTAAACATCCGACCCACAATCATTATACCTTTTATTACAAGGAAGCTACATGGTTTTGCTTTCTTGATATCAAAGGGTCTTCTTTATGCTACTGCCTATAAAATATTTTAATAAAATGCTCTAAAAATGACTTGTTATAGGGGAATAAAGGTGAGTTCATACTATACCGTACCCTAACTGAAGGATTCTCAAAGCCAAGGAACTAAAACGGGCATGGCTTGGTCTAGCATTAATTAATTCATGAAAACAAAAATATGGGTAGATACTATTTGATCGTAACACTGAAACAGTCTGGGACACGGATGGACGACTTCATGAATGTTTTAGTTTGTACATTTACTAATGCAAGCAAAATGCAAGTTAAATACATAAATAGGTGAGATCAGGCTTTGCCCGACAAAATAATAAGACAAAAATTAAGCTCCAACAATGCAGAACTACAATAAACTATCAAAAACAAAGCGCACAGAGAAGCGATTTAAAATTATTGATATCTCGAAGGAATCAATTTCGAAAACTGTACCATAAAGTACTGAGCGAAGAAATTAATTCGATTGGCAAAGCAATTACGAACAGTCACGACGCCTAGTGATTCATGACGTTTATTGCGATACAAATCATCGCCAGGAGACGTGTGAATTTACATAGCGAGCAGAGAACTTCGATGAACTTGTAGATTAATTTTTGCGTCACGCAAAGACCAAGACCAAGCAAGACCGCTTTTGATTTCGGTTACAATGTAACCTGTGCGACTGTACGCATGGATTCAAGTTATTTTAATCCTTTTATATTCTCGGTAGGACGAGTGTAAATTAAAAATTTATAACACCCCCGACAAGTGAAGGTTACAGTAACTAGAAAAGAACTGATAACTTTCAAACGACTGAACCGATTTTCTTGGATTATAGCTAAAGAGCACTCTCGATCAAGCCACCTTTCAAACAAAAAAAAAACTAAATTAAAATCAGCTCATTAGTTTAGGAGCTACGATGGCACGGACAGATACACAGATACGCACGTCAAACTTATAACACCCCTCTTTTTGGGTCGGGGGTTAAAAATAGTCTAGATCACTTCTTACATAGTCCTACCTGTTTACGAACGTCCCGCCAAAATAAATTCAACTATTCTAGAACTATTTAAAATTAACCTGGAGAAGTAAACAGACAAATCAGATTTTTTTGGTTTTTTTTTATTCCATTACTAGTTCGGCCTTGACTGCGATCCTCCCTGGTGGTAAGTAATAATCCAGTCTAAGATGGAAGCAGGCTAATTTGTGGCAGTTTTATTAAGTCCCTTATTGGTTTCAGGACTTTCAGTTATAGGTATACAACATCTTACCAGAAGACTAAATAGCTAAAGTGTTCGGATTTTGTTAACCTAAATAACCAACCACATTATTATTATAAGAGGCAGTTATTTTGAAATCACGAAGAAACATTTCAATTTTAATTCTGTAAGTTACTCCTGAAAATTGATATCAGTCACATTTTTACGTTTCGCGTTACGTACCAGACCCTAAAGATGTTCAAAGAAAACAACTGAATAAAAATCTGTATTTTCTGAAGTACAAAGTTTTGTAGACAAAAACAACATTTATTTTCGTTGATTTAACTCAGAAATGTTGCAGACAGAAGTTGAGACAGACAAAGATAACAAAGGGTTCAATAAGTACCTGACAGATCGCATAACCACACAAAATACTGCAAAAACTCTCTCATTTAAAGGGGTGCATATTTATGAAATTCTGGCGAAACGAAAGTTTGGAAAAATCTCCACATGTAGTGTGGCGTTACGTACCTACGATATGAGATCTGGAGTCTGGACCCTCCCACTGCAGACGAATCGCTTTAAAAGCATTGTCTTGTATTCCACGAAATGAGATGTTAAGAGGAGCGTCTTTGAACATGTATTGTTAGACGCTACAGTTTAGTGGCTCTTTTAAAGGATCCCATATAAAGTTGCGCACTTACTTCGCACTTTAGAGCATTTAGCAATGTAAGTAGGTGGGTGAATAAACATCTAGCTAAACTCATTTTATACTTTGTCCTAATATTACCTATTATTATCCAAATTTTTACTTAGAAATTTAGAAATTGAGGAAGAGAATTAACTGTAAAGAAACCACATATAGTGATTGTACCCGCCTAACAACCTAAATAGCATTAGTCACTGAAATTACCGAAATTGATCAATTCTATGCGCAATTTTTTATTTGCAGGTTATTACAGGTAGGTATATCTGGTATGGTGTGACTGGATTATGAAATATGAAGACTGAGGACCGGGGTATGGTGGCACTCATTAGGAAGATATGTCCAACAGTGGAAGTCCACACTCTACAGGCTGATGACGATGATGACAGTATGAGCAATGTATTTGTAATTTTGTCTACTTTTCGTTTCATAAAGAAACGCAGTACATGTAAGACAGGTGATTCCTTAAGTTCTACGTTTTTTTTTTCGAATAAGTAGGTACAAAATAATTACAAAACATAAAAAGATGTGTATACAAAAGTTTCTAATACAGAAACAAATAAATAATCAAATTATTCCAATTTCACGAAAGCGCAAAACTTTAACTAAACCAATATTCTGAGTTGTAACTAAACATGGTAAGCAAGTTTGTATTTACGGACTATATAATAAGGACTACATTAAGATTACCTTCTCTAAAGAAGGTTGTTATATAGGCATTATTCAACCACGCCTGATCAACCTGAGAGATGTAACTCTACCCTTAAGGCCTGGACAAACACAAAGCGCTACGCTAGCGACGCGCGATGGCATTGGCACTGAAGAGCATCACACTAACAGGGTTTAGGCATTGTGATACAAGAAAATGTATGAAACACATAAAGCTAGCTTCAGACCAAACGAGCGAATGCTGTCTCTATCCCCACTCTGTCAAATTATCTTTCGATAAGCACTAGGTAGAACAATGCTTGACCTCTGCTTATTTTTGGAGAATTTGATAGAGTGAGGATAGAGCAAGGATTCGATTAATTATTTGGTCTAAATCCACCATTTACATTGCGGACCGCAACGGCAACGGTGATGCGTTCCTACAAGAATGTGAATATCAAAGTCAAACTCAGAGTCAAAGCATTTTATTCAAAACTAGCTGATGCCCGCAGCTTCGCCCGCGTGGATTGGTCAGATCCCCTGCAGCATCAGGATTGAGGAGTTGGACTCCAAATTTTTTATGAAACAATGTCGCAAAGTTCCTCTATCGATTAAAAAAGAAATGACGCAAATCGGTTCAGAAATCTCGGAGATTTCGGTGTACATAGGTAGAAAAACACAACTTCCTTTTTAAAAGTCGGTTAAAAAAGTAGCCTATTTTACGCCCTGGTCAATCCTCTACTTGCCTGTGAAAGTCCCGTCAAAATCGGTTCAGCCGTTCCAAAGATTAGCCTTTTCAAACAGACAGACAGACAGACAGATAGACAGACAGACAGACAGACAGACAGACAGACAGACAGACAGACAAAAATTTTAAAAACGTGTGATTCAGTTATGGTATCGTTCAAATAACCATATGAGCTTAATATGAGGTAGTTATTTCGAAATTACAGACAGACACTCCAATTTTATTTATTAGTATAGATGAGTAACACTGCACACTTTCAACGGTCAATTGTTAAATTTGACAAATAAATTGGCGAAATGGTGATAACTAATTACGTAAACTTAAAACTAACCTGCAAGGGCTCCAAATCGTCGTACAGTTTCTTGAATTACAGCTGGAGCCGGCTAGTCGATTGCGGATAAGCCGCATTAATCACTGCTACAATCTCAATTGTTCTGATTGGTTGAATTCATAGTATTCTTGTTGCAACAGTATATTTCAGTAAGTAGCCAATCTGAGGTTGGCCAAACGTCACACTGTAGCTGTCAAACAACAATGGTTAGACATACGGGTTAGACGCGTTTCCGTCACCGTCGCTACTACCGCGCGTTGCGTCTGCCCAAGCCCTAACTCCACGATTGGAGCCATAAATCGCCCGCAGTGTTTCAACAATAATTGCAACTATAAAGTTCACGGTTGACATGCAAAAAGTAATAAAAAACGCGTTGCGGCTTTACCACCATCGTATCCCGGACTACAGCATAAAACCCACATTACTGCCTGTCAGGTTACATTGTATAAATAAAACAGGAAAGTGAAAAACTACGTAAAGTAATTGTAATTATTATTTAAATGCAAACATTGGAACAGGGAAAAGTTACAAGTTTATATATTGTGAATTTGATAATCCTTTTTTCCCCATAAGAAAAATTCATCATGGATACCACCCGCCAGGGAGAATGCAGTGGTTATATCGGACTCCTACCGACTAAAAACCTCACGAAGTTCTCACAGCTGACGATGGAGCACAAGGGGTCTTCAATCTTCCATCAAGCTTTTTCTTTAAATATTCTAAAGATGGTGAAAAATGAAATCCACTATGAATTTTAGAAGTTAAAAGTGATAAGATAAACCTGGATTGCAATTGTTACTATTTATAGAAAAGATAGCGCAGAATCCATCATAAAAAAAATTATAACACCATATAACGCCCATGTTGCAGCACCTAAATTGAAATTCTTTAAAATATTTATAGCTCGCAAACATGCTACCAAAAGCGCTTCAATTTATGCCTTACGTTGCTCCATTCTATATTGCACGATACACGCAGCCTAAATTACCAGCACCAGGCCAGGAAGGAACATAACTCACACTCCAGCGTTATTAAAGCCTCCCGTTCTCTTTCAATTTACAAACATTTTTGTCTCATTTTCCAAAAGGGTTTCGTTTCATTTACTCGAACCGTACACTGGGCTACCGGTGACGCCTAATGAGTAACCAACACAAGTGAACACGAGATTTTTTCATACACCAAAGTAATCTTTACAAATGTAAAATAAAAATTTATAACACCCCCGACAAGTGAAGGTTACAGTAACTAGAAAAGGGCTGATAACTTTCAAACGGTTGAACCGATTTTCTTGGATTATAGCTAAGAACACTCTCGATCAAGCCACCTTTCAAACAAAAAAAACTGAATTAAAATCAGTTTATTAGTTTTGGAGCTACGATGCCACTGACAGATACACAGATACACACGTCAAACTTATAACACCCCTCTTTTTGGGTCGGGGGTTAATAATATAGCATGCTTTACAAATGGGTGTTCGACAATTGTAACGAAACAGAAGGCGATCGGAGACATCGATTTTATATGAAGCATTAGTACAAAGATATCGTTATTATGAAGAACTTACGGCTAACTGGACAAGATGCGCTCAAATTATTCAATCATTGCAACATACCACACAATGTGTCCCCAACTTTACAAATATATACCTAATACACACGTGTATGTTTCTATGAAGGAAAACGGGTGGAAAATTGGACGCTTCTAGCCACTTGTGGCTGCGACTGACGGCTAAAGTAGGGCCAATTGAATAGATCACATTTGACATCTGTCAGTTACATATAAACAATAATGAGTGCGAGAGAGCACACAATATTATTTATATGTAACTGATATATTCAAATGTGGTCCAATAAATTGGCCCTACTTTAGCTCGACGGTATGTGGCAAATGGTTGTCTATATGCTGTCTAAATGAAGCCACAAGTGGCAACGACTAGTGGTCACTTCTAGCACTACAGTGGATGCAACTAGTGGCACGGCGGCCAGTTGCAGCCACAATCTAGTGTAGTGCAGTGACTCGACTGGGCTATTGGTGGCCCAGTGTGCGCCATTGGTTAGTTTGTATGGAATGTAGGTCCTAGCCATTGTTGCCCCGCCGCATTGTTATATCCAGGGTGACACTCGACGAGCTATTTTCATTCACTATTATGCGCCTTTATTATTCTCATTGTGCAACACTTACATTTAGTCTTATTAACGCCCTAATGCATCAGAATAGCACAATAGAGGACACGTCACAGTTGCGCTTTGAAATTGTGTGTGGTTCAAAGCTTTTGTGTACTAATAAAGTTGTTTCAGTTCTATCTTTAAATACTGAGATTTTTGTCCGGATGAAAAACAATTTAAAATGAGGTAGTGATTCTATGATCTAAAATCAGTAGAGGAACTAAAAAGACCGACATAGCTTAACGGATAAGCAAGCTAAAGTGGCTGTGGACAGGCACGTACCGATGGCCACTGGGGCAGATGTGTTTTGGAGTGGAGACCGCTTACCAGCGCAGAGTCTAAAGACCTCAAACTCGCTAGACTGACAGATTAAGAAGGACGGAGGTGGAGTTTACTGGAAAAGGCCTATGCTTAGCAGTCGTTTCTTAATAGATGATATAGGTAATCATCGCATCCGGTGCCTCTTTAAAACTTGTTTTTTTTTTGGATTTTTTGAATTTTCAGCCTTTCCAGCATGGAGAAACCTAAAAAATCGATTAAATTAACTACTTTTTAAATACACTTTTAAACATTAATGTAATAACTAGAAGAAAATATTTAGTGATTAGTAAGATCATTTGTTAACAGGGCTCTCTCCGTCACTTACTCCATACAATCGTAGTTCCAATTTCATTTGAATATTAAGCAACCAAAGTCCATGAAATTTTGCAGACATATTCTAGAAACTAATATCTGTGCCTGTGGTATTTTAGATTTTTCTAAAAATATGTAGTTTCAAAAATACAAGAAGATTTGTATGTGAATTTTTAAGACCGCGTAACTTTGAAACCGAATATTTTAACAGAAATCTGGAAAACCACAGGCATAGATATTAGTGTCTAGAATATGTCTGCAAAATTTCATGGACTTTTGCTTAATATTCAAATGAAATTGAAACTATGTTTGTATGGAGCGAGTGACGGAGAGACCCCTCTTAAAAAGTTTTTATGACACTATGAAATCGTGGTGCAGTTACTCGTAAATTATAGTAATCCCACCCCACCCATAGAACTATGGACGCACCTACTACTTTCATATCATGTCAAGCTATACATTGTCGTAAGAGGGCAATAATAGTCTATCAACGATAAAAAGAATATAATTAATGAAAAAACTTTACTTTCAATAAATATTTAACTCTACCAACCACGTAGCGAATCGTGGATTACTTTCATTATTGCTTCCAGGTTTTCATCGGCTGCCAAAACTGCATTCACCATTACAACCACTGCCAAAAACTTTTCCAAATTATAACTTCCGAGCGCATTTATGCTTCAGTATACGAACAAACGATTTGACCGATATATTCGGTCATTGGTGCATTCTACTTTTATACTAACTGGAAATTTTAGAATATAACAAAGGAGACGAATAATATTATATTGATTGAATATAGTCGATACTTGGTTTTTATTGGCATTTTCATTGTGATAGTAACTTTCGACGCAAACTTCCTAGTGTGGGTCCCGTCTTACGCCATACATTACCTTACTACTCAACCTAGCTGTATAGCATTATTCTGCTACTAAAAATAATTTAGTATTACACAAACTAAAACATTATTACCCTTCCTAGTTATTTTAGCTTGAGCAATATCTAGTAGGTACCTAGGTACTTTTTGCGTAATCCATATTCGTACTACATACTTATAGGTATAAATGCAAAAGTGTGTCTGTCTGTCTTGTCTGTCTGTTACCTTTTCACGACCAATCAGTTAAATCGATTATCCCGAAATCTGGCACAGAACTAGCTTGTATCCCGGAGATTGACATAAGCTACTTATAAGCTATTAGTAAAAAAGTTACCACACGATTAAAGAGAAAGCCAACTCCACGCAAACGAAGTTGTGGGCATTATACTATGGTAATATGATAAAAGCTTTGCCTCCTTAACATTTTCGAGGCGACAATTTATAGTCTGAACTCGGAAGTCTTATTATAATTGCAGGAATAAAATCCCGCTTATTATTTCTAAAAGTTATTTTCCCCCATCGTTAGTAGGGCGACAGGCGCCCCCCAGGTGCCGTAGTTCATTAATCTTATTCCCTCTCGCGGAACTCGAAGAATCTTAATTTGAAGTTTCGACGCTCTTCTTTATTAGAACTATGCGAAAAGAATCCACCAGTAGGTATTCATTAAAACGGTATACCCGCATCGATCTCCAATTTTAGCCATTGTTAAAAAATCATTTGAGGACATTTTGAAGGGCGGTTTTCTTTTTAATTTTTGGTCGTTATTAATTTACCTACTTACGTTTGTGAAATTCATTATTAAAATGGAGAGCATATATTTGATGATGGAAATGATGGAAAATCCATACTTAATTATTACAAATGTGAAATTGTGTCGTCCTGTCTGTTACGTTTTCACATTTTACAACAATTTTATCTTTGTAAAACAAAATACTCTCACTTGAAGGAAAATTGGCGAGCTACACGATAGGCAAACTAGAAATCGTAATAATCTGAAAAGCTTTTCTGGGAATGAGGTCAATCTTTTGCAATAAAATTCCACACTTAATAATATTAATCTTTACACAAGTTTTGCTCCTGAAAAAAGCATATCACACCATTAAAAATTATGTGAATGATAAAAAAAATTATAATACACATAAATTTTTTTAAACCTACATCCATGCATCGCGGACATCTAGTCAAAAATATGTGCCAAATATTCTCCTAGGAGTGTGGTCTGTAGAAATAATATGGAAGATCTCGACATCGACTTTCGTATGCTAAAACTATAAAAACGTAATATTTAATTCGCATAATATAAAATGTAACGTGTGTGTAATATGCGTATTAATATGGCGCCCTTTGACTGCACTTAAAATATCCCCACATGTAATAAAAGCTGTGAAGGATAATTTACCTGTTTCAATAGTGCAATAAAAGTTTAGAAATATCGATTTCTGTACACTATGAAACCATTTATAATATCTATATAATAGTATTTTACAATAGGTGTAGACTGTAGGTATACTTTGAAGTACCTATTTGAGCATGTCGAAAGACCCAACTTTGTCCAGTACAAACTCGTGGCTTCTTAATGAAGTTTTGGAGTTCCTTATTGTTCCAGGGCGGACGCCAATGTTCTACAGCCAATTTATAATGCTTTGATAGCTTTGAGTGGAGTTGTATCATGTAGTCATAATCAAGTATCGACTGCACCTATAAGTACCTATAATTTTACTAGTCAAAGGTGCTCGCATAAGATCAACCAAGACTGTTAGCTGTAAAGAGCATTTTTTCAAAAGGTATATATAGGTAACTAGCGACCCGCCCCGGCTTCGCACGGGTGGACATTTATTTTTTCTATTTTCCGGGATAAAATATAGCCTATACGGATTCGGAAGAATCCCTCTAAGTAATGGTAAAAGAAATTTTGAAATCGGTCCAGTAGTTTTTGAGCCTATTCAATACAAACATACAAAAATACAAAGGTTTCCTCTTTATAATATTAGTATAGATGAAAATTGTGTGTTAAATTGATTCGGCCATATCGATGCATCGAAGTTATTTTGGCGACGTCTGACGTCATGTCTACGTCATTTTCAATACAGATCGCGGTCGAGACTGAGCAGGCTATAGAAAAGATTTAATAAAAACATTAGAACAATAACGTGTACATAAAAGTAAGTACCCGCAATTTTATTAAGGCTGGAATAAATAACAATCATATGCCCTAAAGCCCCATTCCGGTGCCATTACCACATTATAGAGTAATGCTAAATTTTTATTGTCCTCACTTATAGTAATGCGATATTTACTGCGGGGGGAAAAGGCCGAGTTTATTGTTCATGCTCGAGGAGAGACGATGAATAAACTTAGCAATTTATGCCCGGTATAAAACTAACAAGACAAGAACATAAAGTGGGACCCGCTGAACGATTGTAAATTGTATTTTGATATTTTAAAAATGTATTAATAAATATTTTTACTATTTAATGTATTAATAGTAAAAACACTAGATGATGCCCGCGACTTCATCCGTGTAAATTTAGGTTCTTAAAAATACTGTGGGGACTCTTCGATTTTCCGGTATAAAACGTAGCTTATGTTCGTCCCCAAGATGCAAGCTATCTCTGTGCTAAATTTCAGCAAAATCGGTTGCACGGATAAGTTTTTAAAAATCCCTTGGGAACTCTTTGATTTTCGGGGAAAAATTAGGATATGGCCGTCTCTGGGTTGCAAGCTATCTCCCTAAACGTCAAAATTTGTTAAATACATGGGCCGTGAAAGGCTAACTTAAAAAATCCATTGCTTTTGTGTACTATCTATAGATGCAAGGCAAGCTAAACGCAAAGTAAGGGAGTTGGAGTCATATTTTACGTTAAGTATATACATACCTAGACCTACCTACATTATAATATATTTACTGTAAAAAATGGAATTGTAAAGAAGCGTCGATTCTTTTACTACTCGTAAATGTGTAAAAGACCGTCCCTAAAGCATCCAAAACAACACAATATGCCCTTGAATGTTTTAGGTTTTAGGCAACGACTGTTTGCGCGCCGGGAGCGTCATTGAATTATGAAAGAAAGACATTTTCGCGAACGAGGAGCCGCGAAGGCGACGCCTCTACAAGCAGCGTTCATACATATTAACTTGGTTTATCCTTGTTTCATGAGAGCCGGAAATGAATGGGCCGTCTGAATAATTTTTCTTAACACTTAATCATTAACTCCCGAACCAAAAAGAGGGGTGTTATAAGTTTGACGTTTGTATCTGTGTTTCTGTGTATCTGTGTATCTGTCTGTGGCATCGTAGCTCCTAAACGAATGGACCGTTTTTAATTTAGTTTTTTTTTGTTTGAAAGCTGGCTTGATCAAGAGTGTTCTTAGCTACAATCGAAAATAATCCGTTCAACCGTTTGAAAGTTATCAGCTCTTTTCTAGTTTTCTTATAGAGGTTTTTGCGTCGGCGGTTTTTTTTAATTTTAAGTTATTTGTACATATTAAGTAGACACAGATTATAATAATATGGTCCTGATGAAAATAAAAACTTTGTTGAAATTCAGTTCTAGTGTCCGCTATATGATGCCCGCGGCTTCGCCCGCGTGGATTTAGGTTTTTAAATATCGCGTTGGAACTGTTGATTTTCCATGACAAAAAGTAGCTTATCTGTAGTACTTAACCTGTCCCTGGGATGTAAAGTATCACTCTACCAAATTTCGTAAATAAGTAGGTAGGTACATGTCAAATTTTCTTCATGATTCCCAATATAAAATGAAATATTTACGATTTTTCGCTCGTTTCTTAGCTGGTATTGTGCGTCGTTGATTCACAAATCCAAAGATAACGGTCCTACGGCAGCTTTTCTCTCCGGCGGCGTCTCAGCATGGAATGGTCCACAAAGAGATTCTTCACAGATTGTGCGCTCAGTCGGTGTAAAATTGCATGGATTCCGTATTTTTGTCTCTTTCTATTACTTTTGAGTTCTGAACTTGCAATCTGATTCTTGAAATACGGACCTATAAGTATGTTTAGTAAAAATAACGTAAGAAAGTAAGAAACGGGTTATGTTGGTATAATGATTTAGTAAAGAACTGATTTGATAGAAAAATTATTCAATAAATAATTGGAAGTGTCTTTGAACGATTATTTAATTCAGTGAAAATTATATGGCTTCAACTGAAATTATTCCATTGAAAGTTGAACCTCAATAGTTTTATTTTTGAAGCTAATGAAAAACTGGTGGCCGGATATTTTTTTTTCATTGAACGACCGTTTGTGGCCGTCTAGACACGTCCTAAATATATTTATTTTATAGAATAAAGAATTTCTGCTTTATCCGGATATCATCTTTGTTTTATTGTATTTAGAGAAGAATAGTAGGTACAAAACAGTACAGTTTAAATAGAAAAATTAGAAATTAAAATATCCTTTTACAATCAACTTTAATAATGGCATAGCTCAAGTAGCCTAATTTGCGTAATCACTTGCTAAATTGCCAATGTAATGTTACTAAATTTCACGATGTTTGTTAGTAGTAGCGATGTTGTTTCCAAGTTGTCAGAAAAAGTTTTGTTGTTGAAGTGGCACGTAATTTTAGTAGGCGAAATCGGGTCAGATATTGCTGCAGAGTGCTTTTAGATACTTCAAGTTACAAGATTTACGCGAGTTTAAAGTTAACATACCTATTAAATATCGCTATTTATACTACATGTTAACTTTTGAAATATATTTTAAGTAGGTACCTCCAGAGCTGCTGCATCAAAAAATATGGAAAGAATTGAGAACCATTTCCTTTTTGGAAGTCGGTTATAAATAAGAGTTAGTGATCGAAATATTAAAAAAAAGTATCTCTAAATCAATGAAATTGTATAGTAGTAGTGGCAATAAACTTCATTCATCGTCAAATAAACGGATATGGGTTCAAAATATCAGTTATATATTACTAATCTGCATACATTACTGCATACATTACAATTCGACTACTTAGGAGATAGATTTAGATTGAGGTCAGCAACCATATCAGTTAAACTTTTGATAGAATTTATTTTATTAGCATTTCCTATTAATTACTTTAGCAGCGGAAAATGTTGTTAATTGTTGATGTGGTAACTTAAAAACAGCAACAATAATAATTAGAACAACCTTTCTTGATGTTTTCAAACAGACTAATCGAAATGAAATGCTACTACAAATAATAATGCTGTGCTGTTTCATTTTAATTACCACTGGATGATGGTTCTGGCCAATAATCGCCTAAACAGTCGCTATAAAACATAGCTTATCTTATCACTTAAGCTTATGAATCGAGGCAAGCATCAATCGCAAACTGTTAAGCCAATGTTACAACAGATTGGCGCTTTCATTCTCGCCGGGGATGCATAGCGACGGCTCTACGCGGTGTTTGTTTGAACGCAATATGCAATAATACTATGCGTATGAGAACGGCCACATCATGCTAAGCCCCACGGTTGAAGCAATTTTCATACTAGGCTTTCGATGTAGAGCAATCTGAGTAATTAAGCTCTAACCTAGATTTAAGTTCAGGAGGCCTACTGGTACTGTCGTAGTTTGAAAGCTACAGAGTGACGCTCGTAATCATCTCTGATTGACTGATGCTATCACTGAAATTACTACAATTAAGCTGCTACGCCTAGGTCTTTTGAATTAATATGTGGGGCACCCATTGCAACTTCAGCCTCGCGCAACCCGTTGAGTATTAATGTATACCTATTCATGAATCAGCATGCATATGAGCCTTTTTTCTATTAGTCGCAGCCACATTCCAGAGCAAATAGATAAACGTAAATATAAACTTTACCTTCTTCAGTAGAAAATTAGAAAGGCATCTTAACTTAGTAAAATAACCACTGGCATCTTAAAACCAAGCGAACCTAAAACGAAATCCCGGATGGTACAAGTTTAGCGTAATAAAACGCCTCTATCGTTAAAACTATGTTAAGAAAACGAGTGTACAGTTTAGAAATAGCGGATTTACTGCCCAAGTTTATTATTCTGATGCGTCCCAAGCAACCAAAGCAGCGTATAAAATCCACACGAAAGTGTGACACAAAGGAATCGTTAAGAGCTACGAAAAGGGGATGACTTCGCGGCTACTACAAGTTTGTTTTTCGCAAGATGGGGATTTACTTTGTAAATAATACCTCCATTATATCGTTTGGAGAACCTATATCAGGATAAATTCTTTTGTAATATTTGTGGCACTGCCGATTACCAGCCGCGCTTATGTTGAACGTGTTGTTGTATCGATACGTTTTGTCAGTAGTCGCATTTACACTTGTATGCACGGGCTAGCGAGATTGCTACTGTACATATCGCTTATACGTATGTGGGAGGTGGTTCTTACCGTGACAGTTAGGCCTCATTTACACGAGAGCTTTTTAACGTCCGTTAAAAAAGCGTCCAAATAGAACAAATGTATTCCAAAGTAGGTACCTATCTGTTCACACGAACAGGTACTGGGAATGTATTTGTTGTAATTGGACTCTTTTTTAACGGACGTTAGAAAAGCTCTTGTGTAAATCAGGCTAACTTAAACTTTACAGTGGGCTTAGATCTACTTCACCAGATTGACTTTTAAAATTGTATAGGGTATATTTAAAAGAAAAATGTTCACAGCGTTGCGTTGTATAGAGTCAAAACGGCAAAAATGTCACGGGACAAAGGACTAAAAGCGGGCGTTACGAAGCGTTAGTCCGTAACAGATCGTTAACTATAGCTTCAATGCAAGAGTTCTTCTCTGAAAAGTGTTGAACAACTCTTGTGTATTCATTATAACCTACATTTTTTAGTAGTTAAGCGTATTCTTTATTTGATGGCGAAATAAATGTACGTAAAACCGATCTGTACCTCCCAATGCAAGTACGCTGGACTTGCTATTGCTTTGTTTTTGTTGGACTTGTTTTTGAAACAACTTGATTATCGTCATTTTGGTTCTGCGGATAACAGCAGTGAGGGTCAAGTGAGCGTACTTGAAATTAATCCATATCTGTGGTATGTAATATTCAATTTCTCAAACATTTATAAATTCCATTTCTCACTACTCTAATGACCGATTTTTTTATGCATGGAGTTTTGCTTACACATAAAATTTTACATATAAATAAAACGACCTCGTTTCTTACAAATACGAATATGTGACATTTATTTCAAATGTAATTTTCAACTAAAGCTGCAGTCTGGATTCAGTAAAGGAAACGGGTCAAGAGTCGATCCACAGAGATCCACAGTGATTTTAATTTATACTGCCTATAGTATGTGAAATTATTTTTAGAGTTCTTCACTAAAACAAGAAACCCTTAGGGTAAGCCCGCACTGCGTTTCACCAGGTGATTGTAGCCATGAAATTGCATGAAACCGCACGCGCTCGCAAAAAAAAATTCTTAGGTACGCGTAATAATTTCATACAAATTCTAATTTCTCAGTGCGAGCTCATTTCTCACTGGACGAAACTATACAATTAATGTATAGTTTCGTCCAGTGTGTCTGTCCGTCTGTCTGTTTGTTTGTTACATACATTTTAAATTTAACCAATTGGAACTAGAGCTGTAAGTTAAAAAGCGGTTATAGAAATCTGTCACCGCTACACAGAGGTATTTGGAAAAAAATGATACATGAGAAGACACAGCCAAAAAAAATTTAGATTTAAGCCCTGGTTTTTTTATACACCATATAAATAGATTAAATTTACATGCTGTGACTTCCCCTAGGGATAATACTTCAATGGAATTTTTCGATATCCATTGGAACTCCAATCGCATAAATAAGATATTGCATTATACAGTACTGAAAATGCATTCCATGGGGGAGGTCAATAAACGATAGGGGAACGTACAGAGTAATAAACAAACGTGTACGTAATAACACATTATTCTGATAGTATCTCTTTCATCCTACTAATGTATTATTATAGGGTTAATCATTATATGTACCTACTGTTACATAGTTACAACCCTAACCTAGGCCGCAAATTGCAGAATCGTTATTTCCAATCAACAGTATGGGGCCTATAAAAACGCTACATTCAACCTAATCAGTCAGATTCTATTCTTCAATCATACCTCTGCCCTACGCTTCAGAGAAAGACTGCAGAACAGACTCCGACCTGAATAAACCCCTAATTAGGGGTCCGAGAATTAGTGTATATCCAAGTACCTACTCAGTGACTAAGTCCGGATGGACTAAGTGTGAACAGACAGTAACAAGTGTAAATTAAAAATTTATAGCACCCCCGACAAGTGAAGGTTACCGTAATTAGAAAAGAGCTGGTAACTTTCAAACGGCTGAACCGATTTTCTTGGATATAGCTAAGAACACTCTCGATCAAGCCAGCCACCTTTAAAACGAAAAAAAACTAAATTAAAATCGGTTCATTAGTTTAGGAGCTACGATGCCACAGACAGGTACACAGATAGATACACACGTCAAACTTATAACACCCCTCTTAAACCCGTCTAAACTTATAACATCTTTTTGGGTCGGGGGTTAAATAGACAGGGTGTCAATCAACTTTAAGCTTATTTTATGAGCACCAAGACACCTCCACCTAACAGTAGGTACGTAATTGAATCAGGATTGAGAAAATCCGTAGATCAAGCCGTAGTAGCTGAAATGTCAATGGGCAGGGCACTTAGCCCTTAGCATCACCGATAGAGATTGAAGTCTCAAGGTCTGGGTTGTTATAGCTGGTAGCGTAGTGGTGCTGCACACAGATCAGATGGGCCCAATTTAGGCCCTCGAAGCAGGAAACACAGGTTGTCGATCCAACCTTAGCGATTCATATCAGAAAAGGCACAAAATAGTAATTTTTTACTTTTTTATTTCGTAGAAAACGATTTGTGATTCTACCTTGATTCTGTCGCATCATTGCACTATGACACGGAGTTTTCGCGCCCTTGCCTTTGTCAACGGATAACCCCCGCGTCAACTAGGTTTAAGAAGTTATTCGCTCTAGGACGGAAAGTAATAAACGAGTTTGCATTACGGTTCGATTTAGGCGTGAAAGTTTGGCTTATTGATTGCCGTCGCCAGTTTGGGTTGCACATAAAAACTCGGCGAAGT
Organism: Maniola jurtina; assembly: GCF_905333055.1. Lineage (NCBI taxonomy): Eukaryota > Metazoa > Arthropoda > Insecta > Lepidoptera > Nymphalidae > Maniola > Maniola jurtina. The sequence continues at coordinate 6,544,713 of NC_060044.1, forward strand.
GCTTCTGACGTGGCAACTTGACTGGGTTACATCGATTTAGTTTTACTGTTAGCTTTTCGTTGATAAGCTTAGTAGTTATTTTAGGTTTAATATCACAGAATCCGAGTAAAGTAACTGAGAACTAAATGTATCGTTTTCATTTTTTATTGTGAGATGATAGGCTTGATTATAATGTGAGAAAGAATAATTGATACTGTGACAATTTTTGAAATCTAAATATATAGAAAAAAAATCCTGACTCACTGACTGACTCATCAACGCCCAGCCGCTTGGACCTAGAGGTATGAAATCTTACATAGACGTTCCCTTTTTAATGTGGAAAAAGAATAAGGCTGGATTTTTCGGAATTTCCACGGGAGTGAAGCCCGGGCGGTTGATATTTGCATATGTTTATAAACGAAACCGTTTATATAAATTAGATATTTGAAGAATCACATTACAATATCCTGCCCATAATACACAGAGATAGTTACTCCCATAAATAAATGGTAAAATGTGAAATAGACTGCCCGTCACTGTACCTATTCATTAGTACTTATTTGGAAAAATAAAGAATTTCATTTCATTTCCCTACATTATTGCATCTGAATATAAAATATATAATTTACAGTTTAGCTTTTTTACCGTTTCATCATTTCATACCAGTAAGATACCAGTAAAGTCTGTCTGGAAACCGCAATCTTAAAATTCGGATCCTTTTCCAGTATTGAAGAGACTTAATAGACTCAGATTTAAAATTTGAATTGGACTCAAATTACGCATAATTTCACCGCTACGTCGGAGTCCGTCCTTGGGCCGGGCGCGTCTCGTAGCTTGTTAATTGTGGAACAGAGGCTATCGCCGCACCATAAATCTCCGTCGACTTAACGTCGGCACTGTGAAATATTAACCACACGCCGGTTTTGACGCCCGGCCCCAGCCATCCAGCCTAGCCGAATAAACTATAAAGTACCACTGGAAGGACTTGCAAGACTTGCAAGCAACATTTAAATACCTAGTACGTTTACATCTTTGCCATCCTTGTTTCAAGTATCGATTATTGACTTATTTTTAATCAAGTACAAGTTAGCCCTTGACTGCACCTGGTGGTAGGTATGTCATGACGCAGTCTAACATAGGAGCGGGCTAACTTGGAATGGATATGGCAATTTTTATTAAGAGCAGACTCATTTGGTTTCTTCACGGCATCGTACCGGAACGCTAAATGGCCAAGTCGCTAAGTGGCACCAACGCCACGGCTTTGCCGATAGGGGTTTTGCCGGTATTATTATTGTCACTTCCAGCTTATTTCTGCATAACGATCTTCGGTAGCAAATGTGTCTACTGTGCATACTGTCGCTTGGTAGGAAGGGTGCTTTCACATCAATCAAGGAATTAGAGACCTAATCTCATTTGTCCTATTACCGCTCAGCTCCTGGCGTTAAGGCATGAACCATCACAATGTAACATATTACACGCTTTCCTTGCAAATTAAGTTGATGATGTTTAATGGTGCCTTTTAGATCATATATTTAAAGATTGTCTTGGTATCACCAAGACTATTTTTTACGTTCTAATTTTATTCCGGTTAATAAGCCTGAAAGAACCACCACCACTTTAAGTTGATAAGATGAAACCGAGACGAAAAGTTCCATCCATGTCTGTGATCTTCACAATAAGAATACGACAATGCTACGACAAAACTATGTCTATACTACGACAAGACTGCGACAATACTACGACAAGACTACGATAAGACAACGACAAGGCAAAAACAAAACTACGACAATACAAAGAAGAGACTCCAAATACACGACTACAACAGTACGGCACGACTACTAGAAAACTACGATAAGACTTTTGGAGATAGTAGTTAGCATTTTAAAATTCGTACCTTTCGAATCGCGCCTACCTCATTGCAAATTCTCTCATTTGTAGATAGGTACGTATGTTTATCTTAGCCCGAACCATACATTGCGTTCGCAAAGTGAAGTAACGTCGTCTGCCAAAATCACACACTGTATAAATTAAGCAGCGCCGCTTGTGAACCGACTCTTGACCCGTTTCGTTACTCGTGAATTCTGGCTACAGTTCTACGTACATACGACGATTCGATCGTACGTACGTTTTAATGACAGTAAAGATGAACTGAGGCCGTAGCGTAGTGTAACTAAACATAGCAGATTAACGTAAATCTCTTATTTAGAGTACTCTTATCGATCCACTTTTGAGAAAACGAAATAGAACCGTTTTTTTAGTGTTCATGTGACATCAAACATGGGGTACTTATGCTAGGCTTTATCGCGATGTTATCGTTGTTAAACGTATGTTGTCGCGATGTTAAACGTATCTAGAGAAGTACCCGTGTGGTCAAGTTCTAGTCTCGGGTGCTATTCAAAGTTGTAATATTATATAATATTAGTTCCTTCTTAAGCCTCAATCTTCGTAATCAGCAAACTGAAGTGGCAGTGGGCGGATCATGCTTGTCGTAGGGGCGATAGCCGTTGAAGCCGAAAGTTCTAGAGTGGATGAACCTAGTCGTAAGCGTAGCGTGGAGCATCCTCCAGTATAATGGACGAGGAGCCTGAATAAGGAAGCTGACGGTGTGGTGGCGCCCACTAAGGAACGCCTAAGTTCAATAGTGGACGTCCGCAGGCTCATATGATGATCCTTCTTAGATAAACGACGCGTTTCGTTAAAAAAGTCGGCGATTGGACGACTGATCTCTTCAGCCGTTCAAAAAACATACCGTACTAACAATTTCGATGAGTCTGGAGCGGCCCTAAAACATCTACTGAATACGCCATTTAAATGAATGTCACATACAGTGACACAGGTTTGCTTTTGCGAATTCAGTTAGAACATTGCAGGATGCAGTATTTTTTTTCGGAAATTAAAAGCTGTATATACGAAGATCTGTTAGGTATTGAATAAAATAATAGTACCTATCTTACACGCGGGATTATCACCAACTACTAAAAAGGTCACAAAAACAAGTATGCGACAGATCGAGATGGCAATTGGGGTGGGAACCCACCCCAAATTCGTTCTAACATGGTTCTAACCCAATGCGAAATAGTACAAGTGACATGCGAGATGACAATCAGAGCATGAGGCAGGGCGACTTGCCCCGCCTCATGCCCCGATTGTCATCTCGACCTGACGCGTATATACCTCTTCAACTAAAGTGGGCTGAAAGCAACGAAATCAATAGAAAAAAAAACTAGCTAGTTGCTAGAGTTCAATGTAAGTATACAATTCAAAAAACGGCACGGTAAAGATACATAATAACAGTACAGGCACATAATATTATAGTAAACGCTTTCAAAAAGTTTTTAGATTCAAAGATGGCAAGATCGGATTAGGACGAATGAAACTTTCCTACCTATCCTCGATATTGATAGTAGCTGTTAAAACAGGAATTCAGGAATATTATAATTAGGTGTATAGCAGAAGGAATGACAAGGTAGATTAATTATTTAGCTAAATGTAATCATAACTACGAAGGTAAGCTTGTACGGCAGTAAAGTGCAGGTACACCAAAATTCATTATGCCTAACCTGAATACTGACTCTTGACCTGTTTCGGTGTAACCTGAAAACGCGGTGCTTAAATTTGACTTTTATCCTTCGTCGTTGTGAACACCTACGTGGTATTCAAAATTTTTTTTTTGTTTTTGCTGTTAGTTTGTGGAAATAAATCACTAATCATCGTCAAGAAGTAATTGTATGGAAAACTAGCACTGCCAAAGACATATTTACTAGTTTGTTAGTGTATAGAATGACGATATTACATATCTGGAGGTTTTGGAATTCTTCTTTTTTTATCATTCTGCTAGCACTGCTATTCGAGTCACGTTTGAGAAAGCAGAAAACTTAACTGCTAGTCCGCAAGTGTATAGAATGTATTGCATCGCAAACTATAAACGAACCCTAACACCAGCCAAAGTGCCTTTAAAGTGTTTTGTTGAAACTTGGCGCTGACTTGCATTCTATGCTCGTTACAGCATGGAAGTCTGCAGTGTGCCAGCTAACTCCGGTTTATGCGATGAAGCGTTTACAGTAACATCTTGTTGGTGTTCTCAAACATCTACATACACCGTACATGTCATATTGTTCCCGTTTGGCATTGAGAGAAAATGGTGGTAAAATGCAGTGCTAACCCCAGTAAGGTTTTTTGAACTTTTTTAATTAAGTATTATTATTTTATGCCATAAGGGTTGCGACATATTGTAATGAGATAGCGATATAACTGGCGTAGGTTGGGCGCCAATTTACTGTATGACAAACGTACACAATATTATTGAGTTCATTTTGCGAAACATTGTTGCTCTAGTAAAAATATATCTCTTTGCCTTTGCATTCAACTTTGTAAAGCAAGCCATGAGGTCAGTGGTTTCCAGCCTCAAAATCTCATTAGGAAACAAATTAGATACTATGTTACAAAATGTAAGGTTAGCATTCATACGTTTTGCGGTAGGTAACATTTTTTTTTTTTTTCATTAAATACACCACAGGGAATCTTGGAATTTTGAAAGATTTTTCTTAAGATGTACCAAGACTAAAAACTAAAAGTTCTCGGAGTTAGCGTTCTTTGAAAAATATTACTTACTAGCTGATGCCCGCGACTTCATCCGCGTGGAATTAGGTTTTTAAAAATCCCGTGGAAACTCTTTGATTTTCCGGGATAAAAAGTAGCCTATGTGCTAATCCACGATATTATCTATCTCCATTCCAAATTTCAGCCGAATCCGTCCAGTAGTTTTTACGTGAAGGAGTAACAAACATACACACATACACGTACACACAAACTTTCGCCTTTATAATATTAAGTGTGATTTGATGTGATTGGTTTTTTGACTATTTCAATGGAAACAAAAAGAGGTGAGATTTTCTTTCAGGTAAAAATAATAATTAGACAAACACAAATAATACCTATGGGATCTCTAAGCTTACTAGAATTATTGTGAGTTTTCACTCTCGCTGAGGAAAATGCTATTACGAATCCCATACAAAACAGGTTTGTGGCACCCACTAGCTCAGCCAGGACACCCACTCAAAAACCCAGCGGTACAGTTCGCGTCATGACATAATATGAGGCACATATCTATCTATCTATCTATCTATCTTAGGGTGCAATTGAGACGTTCCGACTCCCGATGTTGAACGGGCACAAGTTTGCCATATTTAGGCGGGAGAAGGTAAGCATAGCATGTCCTTTTTCCCCTTCTGCGGAGTGTCTTAGATGTCTTTGAGTAGATATAAAACACATTCAAATGTACTTATTTGAAACAGTTTATTTGAATAAAAATCTGTCTATTTCTATTTCAACTTAGATGTACCTACACCATTTGACCATACAAATTACAAACGCGTGTTTTGGCTTATCTTCAGTTTTAACGCGAGCCGCAAACCGTTAAGAATAAATGGGGTGTCAAGTACAGTGTTCATAACTTTAACTTTACCATATACAGTTGTAGCTGTGTTCCGGATAGGGTATAAGCCTATTAACTCGAATTCGGCCTGGCCCATAAACTTGGTGAACAAATGCACTAAGCGCACGCTGGGGTATCTGAATGCGTGAACACTATTTCGCCGTCGTTTTAGCCATAACTTTCGGGTAATATATGAATGCATTGTGATACGCCAGCCGTTCGGATATTACGGGCTCCGAGTGAGAACGATTTTTAGGCGTTACTATTCTCAATACGAGTAGGTATTGTACCCATAAATCACTACACAGTAGGTATAAAGTCAGCCAGCTGTGGCCATGTCTTTCAGCTTGACATCTCATAATATTACAAAATCTTGCTCTCAAAAATCTCAAACACAACCTCAAAGAGTATTTTGTATTCGCACCAATACTATCGGCAGCAATAGTATATTTCAAATAAAATAACAATCAATACATAAAAATTAATGTATTAGTCTGTCTATACATTTGTTCATGTACCTACCTAACACAAACTTGTTTTAGGATCAAGATTATTATCGTTTCTCAAAAAATCATTTTAATGTAAGTAATACATACATATTTAATTAATTATAATATACTTATGGTAACTGTAACCTACATTTTTTTGAAGGCAATAACATGAAACTTCAGCTTTAGCATTTTAAAATAGAATTTTATTTTACCCGCGAGGTTTAATGGCTAATTTCTTAGAAGGGTAACTCTAAGAAATTACAACGGATAATGCGAAAGCTCTTACATGAATAAAATGTTAGTGCTCCACCCAGAAAAGAAACCTAAGACCGCCACAGTTTATTTTTTATTCAAAAAAAGCTCTCTACCCGATTGCCTTCTATATCCTAGTGTTTTGTAGTTTTCTACGAAAGACTTATAATAAATATATATATATATAATAAATACAGAATACACAGAACACCTAGTGGCGATATAAAAAGTATCTTTTTGCCATCAGGCGAGTTATTAGCACACCTTTTTCCAGTAGGTATTATATCCACCTTAAAAATGAATTTAATAAACAAGCTTTTGCCTTCGGTTTTACCTTCCTAAAAAGCTAGTAAGGGTAAAGCCAAGAGTAAGTTTGTAGGTAATTGGTGAGTTACGTTATTTACACTGCATTCGATTTCATGTAAAGTCCGTATGCTGAATTAAGCATTCCTATTACATATACAGTGTTGCATAACGACTAAAAATTTATTCATTTATTTCGTTATGTTAGATCGTAGTACAATTGAGTAGTTCGTTAGCACTTAGTAATTAAAAAAAATGGTTTCTTGCTTCTCATCCTATCTCATACTCTTTTCTCCGTTCTCATCAAAGTACCTACTACAGTTTTATAACGGTAGAGACAACAACCTTGTGACCTTCCAAAAGATGGGCGCATATAAACAACATTTCTCTAATAAAACATAATAAGCTTATAAAACCGCAACATAATCGCAGAGGGTCGCCTGCCAAATCCCTCTGGAACCATTCTACATTGCTCGCCCCGAAAATTACTCGACCAACGTAATTTTGAGGTTTTCTTTGTTATTCTTTGAGGCCTCCCGAGGATCGCGACGTTATGATCTCATTTTGAGTTATGAGAAAAATCTCTAAGGAGGTCCCCATTGGCGGAATGATTGTCCCCAAAATTAGGTGCTTACTGAGAATTATGGTTATATCATTTGTACTCCCAAATTTTGTGAAAACTTCTTCACGGCGAATAAATTTTAAAAGCAACTTTTTCATAACCTTTCGTTGCATACGAAGGTCAGAGATCGAACGTTGAAATTCTTAAGAGAGTTGATTTGAACCCGAGAAAACTTGTCTCCACGGGAGCTATGCTGAGTCTAAATCTACGTCTAATAAAAATCATTCAGATTCCCCCAAAAACCTTCATTTTTGACTTTGTAAACAGCAGGATAATCACTAGAGTTGAAAATTATATTTTTTCATTAAGGTTACGAAATTAATACGACAAAGTAGGCTTATGGCATTGTAATTCCGACAATGACAGTATCATCTTCACAGGATTACATAAAAATCTTTACTTTAAAGTGTTCAGTTAAATTAGTCAAAATAATGATTTGGACATGAGTTACTCACAAATTAGTCTATATACTATAGCTAATTTCTTAAACTGGACCCTTTCAAGTAAAGATTTTTATATAAACCTGTGAGGGGATGATACTGCTATTGGCGCAATTAAAGTGCCATAAGCCTACTTTACTTTGTCGTATTAGTTTACAAACTGCAAAAAACCAAATTAAATTCGAATTTCGCGGGCAAACGCATCCACCTTAACATAGTAACTCTGAGGTACCATAACATAATATTGTAACAAGTGTAAATACAAATTTATAACACCTCCGACCAGAGAAGGTTACAGTAACTACGTAGAAAAGAGCTGATAACCTTCAAACCGCTGAACCGATTTTCTTGAATTATAGCTAAGAATACTATCGATCAAGCTACCTTTCAAACAAAAAAAAAACTAAATTAAAATCGGTTCATTAGTTTAGGAGCTACGATGCCACAGACAGATACACAGATACACACGTCAAACACCCCTCTTTTTGGGTCGGGGGTTAAAAAGTTGTAGGTATCTATAGAAACGCAACCTATGTTTCTATGCACCCCACAAAAATAAGTAGGTAACATTGCCGAGAAAATCTTACTTTTAGTTGCCTCGGCCACCGACGCTATTTCGATTTTGTGCTCCAAACGATACCTTTGGGTCACACTTTCGTGTTGATTTTATGTTACTACTTCCTACAGCTGCCTGGGACAGGGAAGTGTAATAAACTTAGGCAGTAAATATGTTATTTCTTAAAACTACCTTTGTTCATGTTTCTGAGTCCAGTCTTCACAAAATAGTCGAAACTGCAGCGAAACTGTTATTAACCGACTTCCAAAAAAGGAGGAGGTTCTCAATTCGTCGGAATCTTTTTTTTGTAACAGGTTTTTATATTATAGAACTTGCAATTTCCTTCAGGTCTTATCCACAAAATTATAAAGAAAATTGGCTCTAGCCAAGTATAATAGATCAACAACTGTATACCTATACAAACCAACTTCTACAGGCAAAGATGGTTCGAACTGTCATTGGTAAAACATTACCTACTTTCAACATTCAAAATAATATACTTACAGTCTACATATATTCATGTTAGTTACATAAATTTGCAAGCATCTACTAAAAGGACAAAAGCTCTGTAAGAATTCAGTTTCGAAAAAATAGTCATTACATTATTGAATATGGTCAATAGAACATCTTTACAGATTTTTCACACTACGTAAGAGTACCTTCCTTTACCTAAATCGTATTTCCAGCTAATCTTAGGTTTAGGTACGTTCAGAATTGAAATGTGAAAGCAGTGGACAAAAATGCGGATATCCGCGCAATTTTACACCGAGCGAGCGCACAATCTGTGAACAATCTCTTTGTGTGCCATTCCACGCTGAGACTTTGTGGAGGAAAGCTGCCACGGAACCGTTATCTTCGGATTTGTTTTCCCACAATGTCCACTTGTATAAATGGAAAATGGAATCGAAATAAATTCCCTTGTTATTTATTGTTTAATGTGGCATAATACTTCAAAATAAGTAAGCAAAGATATTGTAAATTTTTGACCTTCATGCAGCTGGAATGGATGTTACTACTATCATCCCTCGAAACGATAACTCTCTTCACTTGAGATTCAGTCCTACAAAAGTCTAAAACTTGACCAAGTCTCACCAACCTGATCCAGACAAGAGAAGTTGGATAGCACATAATATTCTGACAGCCTTTAGGTTCTCATAGAAACCTCTTCTGGCCATCTAAAGACGACCTTTGTTAGATAAAAAGCGGCCATTTGCATTTGGTTTAAAAACATTACGAATAAGAGTTTTACTTCTGTTATCAATCGAGTTCGAAGTTCATCATCATCATTATCATCAATTTATCGCTGGCTCACAACTGACCACGTTGCTTCTCTCAGAATGAGCAGGGTTTGGTCATAGTCTACCACGCTGGGCAAATGCGGATCGGCAGACTTCGCATACCTTGGAGAACATTATGGAGATAATAGTTACCTTTAGGTATATTCAAGGATCATAATACTTATTATATTACAGTAGTGAAGCAAATTATTCCTACGACTTGTTCGCTTCCATACGTTTCCATAGAACTGGAATAACCCGAGTTAATATGTATGAATGCTGCAAGTAGGTGCCTCGCGGATCCTTGTTCGCCGAAATGTCGTCTTCCTTTATAATTCAGGGACACCCGCACCGTACAAACAGACGCCGTCTGAAACATGCAAGGGTGCCATGTGTTTTGTATACGCTTCGTATCTCATTTAAAATTATCGATGATATCTGTATTTGACGAAGCTTTTCGTTAAATATTTCTTAGCTTTTAAGAATCCGTGCCCGAAGGATGCCAACGGGCCCCTATTACTCCGCTATCCATCCATCTCTCTGTCAAGCAGTCTGTATCTAATGAACCATAATAGGTAGAAACCTGAAATTTTCACTGAATGTGTATTTCTATTGCCACTATAATGAACCGATTTTAATTTAGTTTTTTTTTTGTTTGAAAGGTGGCTTAATCGAAGGTGTTCTTAGCTATAATCCAAGAAAATCGGTTCAGCCGTTTGAAAGTTATCAGCTCTTCTATTCTATTCTAGTTACTATAATCTTCACATGTCGGGGGTGTTATAAATTTTTAATTTACACTTGTATTAAGATTGTAATACAAAGAAAATACTTAAAGACTACGTAGTAAGTACTTCTACTTATTTTATGTTCCTATAAAAGAATCCAATAGTAAGGATTTTATTTTAAAGTCAACAATTCATTAACTCTCGTATAATTGAAAAGCTCACTAAAATGAAAAGTACCTACCTATGAAGGTACGTGCTCCAACAGCAACCGTAGTAACGTTCAGCCCTAAAGGTTTTCCGTAAAGCGGGACCGGCACAGCTCTCGTGAATAAATTCTACCTATTCCGCCATACTTTTTACGACTTGAATGAAGTATGAAGTACGTGCGGAAAGCTCGTTTTACTACGTCGAAAATAAAACTCCTAATGAACCGACTTTATCGGCCCTAATAAAAAGGTGAGGCGAGTTAAGAGTTCGGACTAAACTGGACGCCTTGAAATTTGCTAATTCCTGTCGTTAGCTTAGCATATTACACTAGTTACTGCAGTGGAGACTGGAAATCAGATAAGCACTGTGTTCCCTCGTGCCAACACTCTGTGTTTATTATAGTTACAAAATTCAATGAATTTAATTCACATTTAGCTTTGGCTCCACTTAACGATTTGATATTAAGACATTGCAGTTTGCGGCATGTAACTATCCTTTTAAAAAAAAAAAAAGAATATTAGCCATGCTAATCATGACCATTTCGCCTCCAATTAAGCGTAAAGCTTGTGCCAGGAGTGGGTACAACAATAGTGTAATTTGAACCGCTGACCTTACGGAATTCAGTCCGCTACTCAACCGTTGAACTATCGAGGCTCTCTATTATTGGCCTAACCTCAAAATTGTATCCATTGTGATCTTCTCGTTTGCATGACAACTAAAACACTGATGTCTAATTATTATTATTTACCCCATCGCTAAGCTTCCGTTGTCCGTCCGTCTATCCGTCCGTCCATCTAACTAGCGGTGTATCACATGAGATATGGAAGAGAGTTGAAATTTTCATATGAGTGAATATTTCTAAAGCCGCTAAGTATAGTAACAAATAATGAACAAGTGTAAATTAAAAATTTATAACACCCCCGACAAGCGAAGGTTACAGAAACAACTAGAAAAGAGCTGGTAACTTTCAAACGGCTGAACCGATTTTCTTGAATTATAGCTAAGAACACTCTCGATCAAGCCACCTTTCGAACAAAAAAAAACTAAATTAAAATCGGTTCATTAGTTTAGGAGCTACGATGCCACAGACAGATACACAGATACATCGATACACAGATACACACGTCAAACTTATAACACCCCCCTTTTTGGGTCGGGGGATAAAAATTTCATAATGGGCGCCGTGCAATTTAAAAAAGTGCATATCTTGTACGATGGTACGAAACTCTTCATGTGTGAGTGCGGCTCACACTTGACCGGTTATTATCAAGACCAAAGCCACCAAAGACATAATAATAATATGTCGTACTAAAGTAGTGATAGTGCTTAAGTATGGTGGCTCGGGCGCAGCAGATAGAAACTGCATCCTCTCAAATTATATTTGAACTGCATCGTTTAAAAGTTTTCTAATTCAATTATTCTCTGTTTCAGAAAGCGTCGCGTTAAATGACTAATCGACGTCGAATAAAACTTCCACGTTGGCTGCTCGACCTGAAACAATCACTCAAGAAGCACACAACTCGACTAAGAGAACGAGATTTCGATTCGTAAGGTTTACAGTTACATATAATTATTAGATGTTAGTGATATTAATAACCGGGAATGAAGGATGAAATAAAAAGGCCGAATTCAGACCTCAAAACGGTCACCCATCCACTTACCAACTTAGGTCAACGATGCTTAACAATCGCACTCGATTGATATGCGATGTCACACTATCCACACATCTACTTTCAGTCGGCAGGTAGGCGTTTTTTGGACGAGTCAGTGCAACGTTTGTCCTTTTATAGAACTTCATATAAGTACCATTGTCTATTCTGTGCCTTTATTATCATCTAAAGTTGTACTATGTTCCAAACTCCATTAAAAAAATGGCATATTTATGTTGATTGAGTATATTACAATAAAACTTAAAGCTAGCTAGCTAACAATCATGCCCGCGTGGAATGGTGCCAAGAATACTGGCTGCATTTCCGCGCTGGACAGCTAGGCTGATCCGTTGCGCAAATAAAAATGAGTCAGCCCGTCTGCCACCCGATGAGGCTATGAAAAAAAATGTAGACTGTACTAGGTAGATAGATACACAGCCTCTCAGAGATTGTTTCTTTATGATTAGCTTGGTAGCGCCCGGCCGAGGATTTATTCTTTGAAACCCATCCTCCAGTCCGGGGAGCGTCGAGCTCGAAGACAGATCGTCGAATAAATCTCCCACGTGTCTAATTGACGGCGGGAACTCCGGCTATCCTACCTATCCTGATTCACTCACTTCGGAAAAAGTCTATAAGTAACTCTGACTCCACTTACTTAGAGACTTCCTTACCTTTGTGTGTTTAGTCTTTTAAGGAAAATGTTTTGTTCTTCGATTTATTTTAACTCTTTGCAATTTTTTTATTCTTTCACTTAAATTTTGGTTAGTTTTTATTGTATTAGTAAGTTTTTATTTTCATAAGGTTATTTCAACTTTAGTACTACTTAATAATTATATCTAGGTGCTCTCCTCAGATCTTTAGCTATTTTTTTTCCCGATTTGGGTCTGTGACCTGTGTTTCTTACCCAAAGCAACACCTACTAACGGAATTATAACAATAATTTACAGACAATAATTAGTATTTATCCCCGATCATCAATAACACTGAAGCTTCAATAGTTCCACTGAAACCCGAAATGTGATAGGTTAAAACCACTACCTGTTGGTTGCACTATTGTATAATACAATGACAATTAAATAGTGCAATGTTAATTCAAGCAACCTGCCAACATATACTACACTTAGATAATTATATTTTTCAAGCGATCCAGAATCGAATTGTGTAATGTCTTGTGGGTAGAAATAATAAATAATAATAGTCAGAAACTCACAATATAGGTATAGGTTACTTATAATAGGTATAGGTATTAGGTAGATACATAGGTACTGAAGTATTGTTAATGTGCCTTATTTAGTAACTTTACATTAACTCTGTTAACGAAATGCCTAACTGTGAACCATGGTTACCTACACCGAGGTTATATAGTAGGTACAGTTATATTTCCTGTCCAAAGCACTTAACACTAATAACCCGGTTTAGTTAGCGCTTGGGCGTTGAACCAATACGTTAGCGGTACTATTGTCCTGCCGATGTCCCGAAGCGCACTCACAGTTAAAGTCACATCTCAAGACGGGTACGAAGCTCGAAATAATAAGCCTTGTAATTAGGATTTATGGGCCCTTTGCGATGATTAAATGGCGACCGCCATCATTAAAGCCGAGATGTATGGCCACTGAAACGTCGGTATTACAGATGGGGATACGTAATCACAAATAATCTAGTTCGTTATTTGTTTTTGTTTTATTTGTTTACTATGAACAGTCTATGGATGGATGGATTTTGTCTTTTATAAGTCCCATAGTCTTACTTTTTAAAAACAAGAAAACTTGTATTTGAACTTAAAATTTTGAAGTTAAAAGTAAGTAAATATGTATATAATTATTTAGTAAATATCTAATCTATTCTTATTCATCTTCAATCCATATTTAACGATAACTGCGAAAGGATATGCGGCTGCCTGTCTGCTAGCTTTTCACAGCCCATCCCTAAATTGCACATAGAAGGGCATATTTTTATATCGAAAATCAAAAAGTTCCCACGGGAATTTAAAAAAACCTAAATCCACGCGGTCGAAGTCGCGAACATCATCTAATGATCTGATTTTTTAAGCTTCCTTTTTCTTGTATATATAAAACCAATAATAATACGATGGTTGAACTCAGCAAGCAGCTAAGATTCCGAAATCCCCACACTACTTTTCTTACGATGTTTTTCTTCCAATAAGGAAAAAGTAGTGGTACAATACCTTGTCGGCTTCGCACTTTTCCGCCCTCATTAGGAGTAAACGAAGTTAAAGTGTCGGGAACTACATAAATCCTAGCCTGGACATCTGGGAATAGTCTGTAAAAACCCGCCAAGTCACAGATATTCCTTCCTGTAACTATCAGAAATAAATTGTCAACGATACACGATACGGTTCGCGGCAAAGAGGTTCCGTAGGTATAATTAAACTAAACCTTTCAACGTTCCTGCTCTAGAGAGAAACCTTTGTTCTAAAAGCGAATTGAATAAACATTAGTGACTTAGACTTGCTTGAGACGCGAATATAGTTTACTACGTTATAGTTCCTGTGATCTAAGCTCTTGTAACATTTACCCTTGACTAAATCAGTCCATTAATATACGGTGCAAAAATGGACTGAGTGCCTACTTACTAAAAACACGGTAAGCATTACTTAAGTGCGGATTTTGGTCACGCAGATGTTTAAAAAACCTTATCGTCTAGATACCAGTATTATAGCCTTCTGAAATATATTCTGTATATCTATCTCTAGTAAGAAGTTTCACTCATTGCACGCAGGAACCTTAAAAATCGGTATTCGATATTCCCGCAAGAAACCGCACTGATTGCACAAAGGCCCCCCGTGGGGCCGAATTATCGTCACGTACCGGACCCCACTTCGTTAGTCCACTGATGACGTGTGCTCAACACCCCAATATTTTCATTCCACACACAACTTTTCCCAACGTATGTTTATATGTACTGTAACTGTGCGTCCACACACTGCTCTACTCGCGCAATTAATCGCGACGCGCCGCACTAGGTCGCTTGTCTTAGCAACACGATGGACGTCGAAACTCTGGCAGCGTGCGCCCTATTTTTTTTTTTTATAGAATATTAGCTATGTTAAATGACTAATATTCCCCTTTCCTCTCCAACTAAGCGTCAGGCTTGTGCTAGGAGTAAGTACGACAATAGTGCAACGGGCGGGGTTTGAACCGTCGACCTTTCGGTTTTCAGTCCACTCCTTTACCGGTTGAGCTATTGAGGCTCTATACTATTATAGGCTATTGCATACTTACCGACAAAATAGGGAGCGATGGGCATGAACGAGGAGCATGCGAGAAACGCGGCCACACTACGTCTCTGCCTCCGTTCCTCGCTCTTTCCCATGCCACACGGGCAGTGTGTGGACGGGGGGTTAAACGTAGTGCAATTTACAGTCTGTAAAGTTGCAATTTATTCTGAATATTTCATGAGGATCAGTGACTCTAGTTCAACATTGTGAGTAACCATCCCAATTCATCATATCTAAAAATACTTATTTATTAATAACTAGAGGATGCCCTCGACTTCGTCCGCGTGAATTTAGATTTTTATAGATTCCGTGGGAATTGTTTGATTTTCCGGGGTAAAAAGTAGCCTATGTCCGTCCCCGGGATATAAGCTAATCCTGTGCCAAGTTTCGTCAGAATCGATTACACTGTTGGGCCGTGAAAAGGTAGCAGACAGACAGACAGACATATAGAAAGAGAGACAGACAGACACACTTTCGCATTAATAATATTAGTATGGATAGTATGGATATCCTAGTAGTTAGCTCTCTTCTTCTTAAGTGCCCCTCTCCATTATTGAAGGTCAGCAGTCAGTTGTTTAAACTTCTCCTTGTCCATGGCTATTCGGAATAGTAGTTAGCTACAAATAAGTAGGTATCCACCTGTTCCTACCCACGTAATTGCCCATGTAATACCTGCATTTATTCCCTATATCATGTTCGCGGATCGACGTTAATTTATAGGTTAACCAAGTGTCATTGTGATATAATTGAGCGTTGTTATCGATAATGAGCTTCGGTTATTGGTTCGGCGGACTTCAGCTACAGCCTGCGGGAACTGCCTTGAGCGCATTTACTCTTAATGAGGTCGTTCTTAAACTTTCTTTTCTTATTACTCTCTAAGATTACCTACGTAAACAACTTAGAAGCTTATAAATGAGATTTTTAGGGTTCCTTACCCTAAAAGGAAAAAAGGAACCCTTATAGGATCACAGACAGACAACAAGTCTATCTGTCTATCTATTCGTCTGTCTGTCCGTCTGTCCGTCTGTCCGTCTGTCGTGACTGTCAAGAAAACCTATAGGGTACTTTCTGCTGACCTAGAATCATGAAGTTTGGCAGGTAGGTAGGTCTTATAGAACAAGTAAAGGAAAAAATTCGAAAGCCATCAATTTGTGGTTACATCACGAAAAAAAATTAAAATGGTTCATGAACAAATACATAATTATAATTAGTACCTATTTTCAATTTTCAAAGTAAGATAATTAACTATACCAAGTGGGGTAGTATATGAAAGGGCTTTTGCCTTTTACTTTTTACCTGTAAATTCTTTTTTTTTATGCATACCTAATAGTTTTTGATTTCTCGGGCAAAATGTCGGAAAAAATACCCGAGTACTGAACCATCGGTGCGTGAGTCTGACTCGCACTTTGCCAGTTTTTTAACCGTGTATTCCGGCCCTACTGTAATATCATCATCAATGAAGATGCATTTTTCCTAAAAACTATTTTAATGCATTTAGGTTTCAGTATCAACAACTACAATCCCTTAGATACATAATATTATGTGAAAAGTTTATTCATATTCTCACATAAGTAATATACCTATTAATCAAGTTTAAAGCATGCAACCGTTTCCCTAGTACGCAAAAGCTTACCTACACATAATAATGCATTGTCAAACACTCTACTTCACATCTTCTCTATCTAGACTCAAGGTCTACAATGAAATGCACATAGAAGCTATTAATAGTCGCCCTGTATATATTAATCTTGAAATTTCTGGACACATAGTGCAATAACGTTGTAGGGATTGTTTGCAAGCCGACCACAAAGTACAAAGGATGTTTGGAGACAACCCTATTGGATTGACGAAATTAATGTTACTATAGGCATAGGATGAGTAGATAGGTACACTTAGAGAGAAAACAGATCAATCAACTGCACCTCGAATGGCCACGGCCTATTAAATGATTAATGAATACAATTAATTATTATGAGCTTTGATTTGGGAATTCGATACTTACTAATTAATCTATCCGTAGATTAAGGATTGATGTCCGTTGAGATTAGCGGAGACTACAGAGACCAATCCTTAATTTAAGAATAGGTACATACATCAATACCCATTACCCATACTATATATACAAAAGTGTTTGTTTGTTGGTTTGTCCTTCAATCACCTCGCAACGGATTAACGGATCGACGTGATTTTTTGCATGGTTATAGTTACCCGAAAAGCTGGAGAGTTAGGCTACTTTTTATCCCGGAAAGTCAAAGAGTTTCCTCGGGATTTTTAAGAAACTAAATCCACGCCAATACAGGGCGTTTGGTAATTAGTATATAATGACGACACGTACCCATGCTACTTTGATCTGATAAATACAATGCTGAAGTAAAATGACGAAATAAAATTATAAAAATTTCCATACAATTTTTTTTTCATGACCAAGTTTTCATGGCCTTAATGTGCCCTAACTCACTGAGATCGTTGGCCTCGGCCTATCTAAAGATGGCCAATAATCTCAGTGAGTTAGGGCACGTTAGGGTCATGAAAACTTTGACATAATTTTTTAAAAAAATTTTGTATGGAAATTTTTATAATTTTATTTCGTCATTATACTTCAGCATTGTGTTTATCAGATCAAAGTAGCATGGGTACGTGTCGTCTTTATATACTAATTACCAAACACCCTGTATAATTGCGGGCATCAGCTAGTATTATTATAAAAGAAAGTTCATCCACCGTATGTAACTATAACGTACTAGCTTTATTACTACGTTAGAGTGAGAGCGAAGCATTAATCTATATTAAATTGAAATCCTTGAAATTTCACTGGTTCGGTGAAATAGGTCTCTCATTTATATTCCCGAAAGAGTTTTTTATACAGATATACCCTCGTCCAATTAGAAGGCGGCTCCATCAATCACAGTATTGACGGGGGGGTGTTTAAAAAGTTAACTGGCGATTTGGGAGAACTCTAATTTATTGATACTTGCGAATGAAGAATTAAGCGCCATTCCCTCTTTAGTTGTCACCATATTTCACGATTTTATTTTTGAACTTTCGTTTAAAAATTAGAGGTTAATATCATCAATAAATGTATAAAATACGTAGGTACTTACTTAAATCATATTATAGTTAATATACGTAGGTACTCACTTAAATCATAAATAGTTTTTTAAATTAGTTTTGGTTAACACCACAACTAATTTAAAAACTATTTATCCATTCCTATCCATCCTAATTATATAAAAAACATATAAAATGTTTCAACCAACACAAACTCCGAAAAGTTAGAGCTGCGTGCCCGGGATTGAACCGTTGGGCTGTAAAAAGGTAGCAGACAGACAGACAGACAGACAGACAGACAGACAGACAGACAGACAGACAGACAGACAGACAGACAGACAGACAGACAGACAGACAGACAGACAGACAGACAGACAGACAGACAGACAGACAGACAGACAGACAGACAGACAGACAGACAGACAGACAGACAGACAGACAGACAGACAGACAGACAGACAGACAGACAGACAGACAGACAGACAGACAGACAGACAGACAGACAGACAGACAGACAGACAGACAGACAGACAGACAGACAGACAGACAGACAGACAGACAGACTGACAGACAGACAGACACACACACTTTCGCATTTATAATATTATTAGTAAATTAGTAATATTAGTATATATTAGTATATTATTATTAGTATTATTAGTATATTAGTATTATTAGTATATTAGTATGGAATAGATAGACAGGTTACTTCTACTCAACCGATTAAAAATGGGTTCCAAATCTTCAATCCTAACGCTGCCCAGCTAAACCGCAAGGGCGTCGATTGTAAATTAATATTGTGGACTAGCTGATGCCCGCAGCTTCGCCCGCGTGGATTGGTCAGATCCCCTGCAGCATCAGGATTGAGGAGTTGGAATCCAATTTTTTTATGAAACAATGTCACAAAGTTCCTCTATCGATTAAAAAAAAAATTACGCAAATCGGTTCAGAAATCTCGGAGATTTCGGTGTACATAGGTAGAAAAACACAACTCCCTTTTCGAAAGTCGGTTAAAAAAGTAGCCTATTTTACGCCCTGGTCAATCCTCTACTTGTCTGTGAAAATCCCGTCAAAATCGGTTCAGCCGTTCCAAAGATTAGCCTTTTCAAACAGACAGACAGACAGACAGACAGACAGACAGACAGACAGACAGACAGACAGACAGACAGACAGACAGACAGACAGACAGACAGACAGACAGACAGACAGACTGACAGACAGACAGACACAGATAGACAGATAGACAGACACACACACTTTCGCATTTATAATATTATTAGTAAATTAGTAATATTAGTATATATTAGTATATTATTATTAGTATTATTAGTATATTAGTATTATTAGTATATTAGTATGGAATAGATAGACAGGTTACTTCTACTCAACCGATTAAAAATGGGTTCCAAATCTTCAATCCTAACGCTGCCCAGCTAAACCGCAAGGGCGTCGATTGTAAATTAATATTGTGGACTAGCTGATGCCCGCAGCTTCGCCCGCGTGGATTGGTCAGATCCCCTGCAGCATCAGGATTGAGGAGTTGGAATCCAATTTTTTTATGAAACAATGTCACAAAGTTCCTCTATCGATTAAAAAAAAAATTACGCAAATCGGTTCAGAAATCTCGGAGATTTCGGTGTACATAGGTAGAAAAACACAACTCCCTTTTCGAAAGTCGGTTAAAAAAGTAGCCTATTTTACGCCCTGGTCAATCCTCTACTTGTCTGTGAAAATCCCGTCAAAATCGGTTCAGCCGTTCCAAAGATTAGCCTTTTCAAACAGACAGACAGACAGACAGACAGACAGACAGACAGACAGACAGACAGACAAAAATTTTAAAAACGTGTGATTCAGTGTTGGTATCGTTCAAATAACCATATGAGCTTAATATGAGGTAGTTATTTCGAAATTACAGACAGACACTCCAATTTTATTTATTAGTATAGATATAGATACCAAGATCAATGGCAAAGTTTATAACTTTCCCGTTCCGTGCCGTGCCGTGATCTTGTTGAAACTTCTAAAGTAAAGCTCACACAAACGGACTGTATCTAGTATCTACTTATCTATTATGAATTTGATATCGTAGATAAGTAAAATAAAATTCTGCTATGGGCGGTCCCTTGCACGAATGTACCAAGCTGTCGGCCAGCAGGGAGATGTGGCAAATGATTTCCCTCAAAGACGTCACTTCGTGATGACCACGACCACTGTGCCAATAGATACGACGAAAAAGAATTGTAATTTGTAAGTACGTTACAAATTTTATTTCCTCCTATGTTTTACCCCCGACCCAAAAAGAGGGGTGTTATAAGTTTGACGTGTGCATCTGTGTATCTGTCTGTGGCTTCGTAACTAGCTCCTAAACTAATGAACCGATTTTAATTTAGTTTTTTTCTTTGAAAGGTGGCTTGATCGAGAGTGTTCTTAGCTATAATCCAAAAAAATTGGTTCAGCCGTTTGAAAGTTATCAGCTCTTTTCTAGTTGTAACCTTCACTTGTCGGGGGTGTTATAAATTTTTAATTTACACTTGTAGATAAGTTTTAATGTTAATTACTAATTTGTTGAGCAAGAGTGCAGCAACTCTATGACGAAAAATATCGTAGTTTCGGCACGTATTAAAAGAGCTTACGATTCTGTCATCATAATTACCCGGTCAAGGAATGTCCGGGCACGTCGCATCGCCGGGAATAAATCGCGCTGATTGCACAAAGATCCCCCGATCCCTCTCATTTCGTTATCGCTGCAATTGTGTTCTTTGAGCGCTTCTTAATAACAGAGGAATGAATTTTTATAGCCTCGCAAAAAGACAAGCATACCTACTCGTTGCTCGGTTTAGTCATAGATTTTTTTCTGTAACAAGACGCAATCGATCTACGGCTCTTCCTTTTTTTATTTCACATTTTCGTATTTTCGATTATCGGCCTTCAGTATTAGAATAAATTTTGGTAGCCTCTCTTACTAAGCCTCCAATAATGGGTAGGTACCTACTACTGACTGCATTTCTGGAACCAGACTAATTCTCTGCGTAAAAATAAACCAGCCTTTCTAAATGCATAACATAATTTTAAGCTGCAACTGTGGAAGAATGAAGTAGGTACTAATTTATTTATTTATTTAATAATAATATCTCAGCATAAAACGCATACTGAGTCAGACGTTACAATACATACATATTTTGTTAAATTCGGAGATACTAATGCTAAAAATATCGAATTTTTGGTGCTGTCGATATAATTCTGTCGATGACATTCGAGTCGGCTGAAGTGAAACTCCAAGTTGCTAATATCGACTGCATTTTTGCGCTTAATAAAAGCAAGGCTCTGCACTAAAATAATCCCACCAGCCCTTCTAAATGCATAAAATAATTTAACCTGCAATCGCGGCAGGATGAAGTAGTTAAAACATCGCTAAGCACATTGTCGGTGACGTTCGAGTCGGCTGAAGTGAAACTTTTCAAGTTACGAATACTTGAAAAGTCCATTACACGCTTGATGGCGCCGACGCCGACCTTATGACGCCGAGCTGTTTGTAATTACACAGACATAGCGCGGATTTCATTTAAACTTCGTGACAGCTGCCGCTGGCGCCGCTGACAGCCCCCAGCGATTCCCAGCGCCTCGGGAAAAAATATTACTCAAGGCCACTGCAAAAACGATAAATCCTCACCGGAATACCTACTTTAAATAACAAACACCAAAGAAACTTTGGAAGGATAAAGTTACGCTAATCCAAAACTTTATTTTGACTTTGTTTTACATTATTTCACCTTTTCACAACTTCTTTGAGAGCAGGCCTTTTCATTTGCAAGCCATTCTGTGCTTGCCATTAAAATGCTTCTAATTTGACAGCTTATACCTAGTGCTCTTAACTTTTTATATATTTACCTTAGATCACTGCAAAAGTGTTTTTGTTTGTTAGTTTGTTTCTCTTCCACAATAATACCAGCTCCCACGGTGCGTGACATTGCGGACGGACGCGGATCAGCCCGCACCGACGCACCATGGGTAGAGCATCGTCCGTGATAGCGCAGACACGTCGTCGTCCTCGTCCGAATCTTTGCGCGATGCGTGGCTGTCCGTGGACGCCAGCCGTGCGAGATAATCCGCAGAATCACGCACCGTGAGAAGTAAGCATAAAAGAGAATCAACGGGTCAACTGTTATGCCTAGGTATAGTTAAAGAGCAGATAGTGACATAGGCGTAAAATACTTTTTATCACGAAAATAAGGAAAGGAAATAGGGAAAGGAACCCGCAGGATTTTCAAGAACTTAAATCTATGCGGACGTATTCACAAACAAAAACTATAGTGCCTACATTTTATATGAAGGTAGCTTGTGCTCCCAAAAGCTATCATATTGTCGTGATATTTAGACAAAAAATCAACGAGAAACTTTTTCAATACTAGTTACGAGAGTCGCCATTCATTCGAAGGCTTTCATTTCATCGCCATCGACAGAGCGCATATTGTTTCAGTGTTATAGATAGAATATTTCACTGTCACTACACAAATGGTAAAGTAAATCTACGGCCACACCTGCGCTTTATGAACAGGGCATGCGGAAGCGACCACGACTTATGAACACCTACTTAGGCGAATACAATTGCGAATTGCGAACATCATTTTGTTATTGCATTATTGCTAATGACTAGATTTGCAGAGTGCGACGCACGCGTTTAGGCTAAACGCGTGCGTCGCACTCTGCGTCTGCATGCGCCGTCGAATCGCGTTGTAGTCGCATAGTGGTAGGATAGGCTTGCGGTTGACGACAGTCATGTTTAAAAAAACAATGATGAGGTCTGGCTTGGAGTGCGCTTGCCTAAAAGATTCACTCTTGCTTTGAAGGTATTTAAGTTATACGTGACAGGAAACAGGGAAGCCGGATGGGCAATATATACCTACGCCTTAGCGGTTCGTATGAGAAACATAAGCTTTTTGCTCTATGTTTCTCATACGAACCGCTTTCGTGCGAGTGGATTGGGTGGCATCCACATAAGAAGGTTTCACAATTTCTCGCTGTTCCTTGGTCGTAGTCGCTTTGATCGCGCAGGTTTGGATGATGCTTAAAGAGCGCGGCTGGCGGCCCTGTAAGTGAATTCCCATAGCGCCATAGTTGTATAGTGAATTAGTAAGTTAGTAGTTCATGCATATTAACATTGAGCGACAACCGCGATTCTCCATATTCATGTAAGGCGTTGCGAACCCACCTAACCGTGTTACGCCGAGCTTGTAATTATATACAGTGAAAATATACATTTGAGAAGCAGACTGAACGTAATTCAGTGGAGCTATTAAATATGTACTCTACCCTCGCTAATAAAATAGCAAGCTCTTGCGTTTTAGAGAGAATAGGAACGCGAGAACCCCTTAAATTCACAGGAAGCACAAGAGCCGCCGCCGCAACCGCTACAGGAGTCTTTTGAAAAGAGCAACCGCCAAGTTTCTTGCTGGCTCTTCTCGGTAGGAACGGCATTCCGAACCAGTGGTAGATTATTTTGACGTTTCAAAAGCACTTGTAAAAGTTTAATGGAATAAAAATATTTGAATTTGAATTTTCCAACTAAAAATGCAAGTGACGTCAACAGAATCAGACATGGTGAATGTGAAATTTGTTATAAGTAGGTATGACAGCGCCAATTCCTCCAGTCTCTTGGGCTCATTGATGCCCTATACACAGTCAACGATTCGCGATCCAGATTAATTGTATAAGAAGCATATTGATGATTGGCAGAATCATCCACAATCTCCTGTATAGCGATCATTATGGATCACACATCGTGATTGTGAACGGGGTGTTACGTACACCTCTCACGGTCGAGACTGAGGGTCTCGCTTGTAATAATAGGCATTGATAGTAAGTAAATACATAAGTAGGTAATATCAAAACCTTAAAAATTTTGTCTTTGGTTATATTAATCCTCCTAAGCAAAAACGATAATGGGCCGGATATGACGAGGAAATGGCTACATTTCAGTAAACATTATGTTTTACTTGACATCCGTGCCTTTATGATGAAGAATGATTACACTAGAATTTTTCAGGATTTTTCATCATATTTAGATTTTAAAACATTTGAGAAGTATCAACTTTCACTGCACTTTTAGCCCGATTCCAATTCAACCGTAAATGCGAATAGGTACCTAAGTATATTATGTTACCTACGAAAAAGGTTGGTCTCTTAAATCTACAAGTACCTACTTATGACATAATAATAGGCTTTTTTACTTTTTATAAAACTGTATGAGCTTAGCCTCTCTTTACTTTTATAATATACCCATTAGAAACTCAGACTAAGTATATGTAAGGTTCTTTAATCAAATCTTGAATAAACCAAGAATTTAGTTAAAACATCGATTAACACATTGTTGGAGACAGTAAAGGCGGTTGGAAGTTTTCACGTTACGAATACTTGGAAACTCCATTACACGCTCGATGGCACTGACTTCGATCTTACATCGTTACATTATCCGATCCGATATCAGTATCAATATCGGCAACGATGCAAACGATCGCAAAAATAAGCTTATTTGTAAAGTTTATTAGCTGATTTCTAAAAAACCGTAGGTACTAGTTAGTACCTACCTACGGTTCGTTTTAGTACCTATATTTTTCTTCAAATGTCTAAACTTCTACCAGTGTATAGTTTAACTAACTTGTTACAAATAACTACAAACTTGACATTGGCTAATCTTTGTAAAGCCAGACGAGAGAGAGAAAAAAAAAACTTCTATCAACAGATCAGTTCAGATCAGAACAGATCAGTTTGAAACATCAAACTTAACTTCAGTGTATAAGACTAGAATGTATTATTTATATTTTTCAAAAAAATTCAAAAACTAAGGGACATTGTAAGTAGGTACTACTTAAGTGAAATTCGTAAGAGGCACAGGCACAGAGTACCTACCTATATAGTAGGTAGGTACATTTTATTATTCACTAAGCTTAAGTATATAGGTCTATGTTAAGCTTATCTCAAATACTAGAAAAATTGGTCCCAATTAAAATTTTCCGGTGTGAAGTGTTGTGGCAGCGCGCGGAAGGTTGCGGTGAACCTAGATATAATTGCTAAGCCCAGACTAAATGAATTGAACCTCCGAATTTACGAGCATACACCCCATGTTTTAGTCGAAAAAGTGCGCCTCTCATGTTTAATTGGCTAAAAAGAGTAACTAAAACAAGTGAAATAATGTTTAAGAGGTTTTTAATTGAGTCTGTGTGCCTACTGGTTATGAATCTAGAAAATATTATAAGTTTTGAACAGTTTATTAAATTAATTAACTATCTAACTACCTATTTATCTCTTTGACGACAAAATCGTAAGGTAGCCTAGTTAGGTAGGTAGGTATATAGTAAAGCTTTTTCTATTATTAAGTAGGTAGGTACCTACCTACGTTGGAACTAGACTTTGTAATCAAATACTCGTACCTATGTTAGTAAGTACATACCTCCCTAGTAGATATGGATTCAATAAAAACTACCTAAAAATAGGTTTTTAAAGCTCCTAAAATAATAATTAGATTTCTTTATTCTCATTAGTTTCAATTCAATCGTTATGGCTTTTCATTCTAGGTAGGTAAGTAAGTATTTCAAATGTTTGAACCGCTAAAGCCTAAAATAAAAATATATCTCAGTCCGCTTAGTATTGTAGGTTCATTGGAAACTTGGAAAGTCTCGATAAATTAGAGTTCTCCCAAATCCCCGTTTAACTTTTTAAAACGGCTCCCGTCAATACCGTGATTGATGGAGCCGCCGTCTAATTGGACAAGGACGTCTGTATAAAAACTCCTCCGGGGTTTAAATGGCTGACCTAATCGCTGACCCAGCGGCCTGCGCCATTCATTTCAAAAAGTAGTTGAACGTAGAATTAGAGAAAAGTCGGGCAGGTACAAATTAAAATACCTAATCTTCCGAAAGCGGGAACACACGAAAGAAAAAATGAGAACTTATTGAGGAAAATCCGGATTGCTCTGGGAATGAATGCTCTGGGAAACTGCATCAATCACTGCAAAAGCTGCATCAATCATTGCTATAGTCTCAAGTGATTGGCTGAATTTATCATATTTTTGATTGCTATAACATAATTATGTATTTCAGTCAATGTGAGTGTTGGCAAACCAGAAGTAATTGACCGTCCGTCGTTTAGCTGTACAATTGTAGCTGATAAACGCTGTAGCCTGTAGCACAAATTCAAATTCAAAATATTGTTATTCAATTAGACTTTTACAAGTACTTTTGAATCGTCAAAAGCATCTACCACTGGTTCGGAATGCCTTTCCTACCGAGAAGAACCGGCAAGAAACTCGGCGGTTACTCTTTTCAAAGATTTGATGTATCTTCGATTGTATAATATGCTTTTCTCAGAAGCATAGTTTTAATAGATTTTTCAAACTTGTGTAAAGGCAAGTCCAAAATTGAATGCGGAATTTTGTGATAAAAGATTCCCACAAATGACTTTTGGACTTTTCTGAAGCGGAGCGTAGCACAGAGTAAGGATAGTAGTACCTGTCTCAAGGCCTACTGCCCGGCTAGCATGGGGAGTAGATAAAAATTATATCCCCGATTATATCCACTGATTTGTATGACATCAGTGGATATAATCGGGGGATATAATTTTTATCTACTGCCCATGCTAGCCGGGCTGGTCCTCTGTAACGATTTACCATGCTGCTATGACTGCAGCTATATTCTGCGTCGCGCTTTATATCCAGGACTTTAGCCAAGCGCTGTACGTATAATCTCATTAATGATAGGTTATGATCCCTACTTTATGGTCAGGCCGTAAACATAATTATGCATTCAAATTACCCTCTAAGCGTCATCGCAGATTAGCACCATTGGTGTGAAACGCTTCTGATGACATGAAATTAATGCTAATATTAGTAGAATATGGATGTTACGATCATCATAAAATATGGTATCTAGCCGATTATTCGGGGATAGATAATAATTTTTGAAGCAGTGATCCGCATGTAAAAATTATTATGATTTTTAATCGAGCTTGTTTTACTTGCAACGTATTGCATTATTATCGAGATTCGCATCTAAGACCGTGATTCCAGATGCTTGCGTTCCATACAATCACCAAGGCATTGCCTGCCCAGCCCATTCCATCTTAAAAGTCTATAGATAGGTAAGTCGTAGGTACACATAATTTAAAAAATTAAATATAAAAAATTACGCTCACTTTTTTGCGATTATTTTGTCCTTTTTCGAGTGTGGATTCTACAAAATTTATGAAAAGTGTTCATTTCGTTCGCGGTATTATTCAGAATCTGGCTGATTTCATATCCGCTTTCAGTATTATTAGCATCGTTTCTGGAAAATTTTAAAAAAGTTATGCGCTCTCTTCACTCGAACTTTATGTTTTTTGTAGGGGTCAATAAGGGGCCCCTGAATCAGATTTTATTCAAAGAACGGTAGATTTGTTAAACATAGCTTAAATATACCACTTTCCTTCCAAATCCAACGGGTAGGATTCGAACCTACGACCTCACGATCTGCAAAGTAGGTAGGTACACCCGTGATTGAACAAGAATTAAGTTCTCCGAAAATCTAGTGATGATAGAATGATAGGTAAGTAACTAAGTAGGTATAAGTACCTATAAGCTACCTAGGTACCTACTAGTAATTTGCACGTTTCAATTTTCATAGCAAAGAAATTGCAGTAAACTGTAAATTGCTTGGATACCTTTCTCAGCCAACACCAGATGCGTTTAACTGCCGTATTATGAGTGCCTACCTACCTATTTAAACCGTTTTGGCTACATTAAAATGATGTATGAAGCTATTGCAATAAACAATTTTAAAAAACTATTTAACTTCCCTACTTAAAAGTTTTTTTTTCGGTGTTGTTTTTTGAAGAATTTAAGTACCTAAGTAAGCCTATAAGTAATTAGAGTGAGAATTGTCTCTTACCTACTATAGAAAAAACTGAACATATTTCTATTATTATTTTGTGTTATATAAAAACAAAATGGTAGGTATCTATACTTCTCCGCTGTTGCATTGTCTTCGGTAATCAAGCTAGCTAGGCAGGCAGAGCCTTCGTTAAAAGCAAAAGGTTTCGCTCGCGGTTTTAGTAATGCTTTTTTCCCCTTCCAGTTTACTTATAAAGGAAGGCTGTCAGCAGTCGCCATTGAAATCGGTCTCCTTTAATTTTGAAGCCAATAAATTTCGTAATCCGCCAACGGAATTTATATCGGCTATTTAATGTCAATAAAGGGGCAGACGCCATTGCTTTTTGCCCGCCCGACCAAATGTCTCACGGCTCATTTTACATACAAAGGTAATGTGTCAATGATCGTATTATGAGAGGATAAGTATTAGCAAGAGCCTTTGAAAGGATATCCATTGCAATATAATACCTACCGGTTAGTGCGGATAGTTCTTACTTGGGAAAATAAATCCAATACCTATAATTTATTCCTTCGTGTACTTCACTTGATAGACTCCATTCGATTATAATAAAGTTAAAAAAGCAAGTGCATTGGTACCTACCCATCTTGATCTATTTACCATCAAAGTAGGTACCTAACAGCCGGAGCCGGAAATACCTAAATAAGAAGACCCGAGCTTAATAATGAGCTGGCGATGCGATGAGTTGATGATTAGATTAAAGATTTTAGATAAATCACACTGATAGCCTCATTTCACCATTTCATTGGGTCAACGTAAACTACATCCAAGTACAAAAATTTCAGGTTTGTAACTCATTTCGTCTACGAGCTATAGGGACCCGTGACACTCAGACGAACAGCAGAGTGACATTATGATTAGAGTTAGTAATTATTATGGCAAGAGACTGAGCAGCTACTTAGTACCTAGGATATTTAATAGGGTAGAATGGTTAAGAATAGAACAAAAGGTCAGCGAAGGAGTCCTTAAGAATAAACTAAAAGAAGTATTTATTAGGGACTCCTTCGCTGACTGATTACTTATTTATAGTAGTTTTTAATAAGCTGTAAAATAGATTTAATTAATTGTAAAATTGTATTAGGTAATTATATATTTAATAGTATTGAGCGCTAACTCACCAACAAACTGTGATGCAGTTTGGCGAGACATATTTTTCAAGGATTTTTTTGTGTCTGCAAATTAATAAATAAAAAAAAACATTAACAGGGCTCCGCATTACGTTTTGGGCGAGGAACCCTAGAAAGTAATCGAACTGAGCTATGTTCACAAGACAAACGATATGAAATGTTCAGACTCCGGAATAAAGGGTAGGTACCTAGGTATGATCTTTTTTGAACTGAATCGCTAAATGGCATTTCTATTGAGCAAATGGGAACACAGTGCCGCTTTGTAGTCTGTTCGCTGCAGATTGAAAGAGCTGGATTGAATATCGTATGAATCAGCTATGACTGAACTGAATACGTTATACTCGTACGAGTTCATAATATCTACTCAATGGCGGACTTAAGCCCGTCAGAGGCTTGCATCACTGACACTATTGCTGAGATCTATAGTGCGCACTTTAATTTCAGACAGCGTTATATACCTACCACTGGAATAATTCTCACAAATTAGTCGATACTTTAATTTATTTCTTAAATTGGACCTTTTCAAGTAAAGATTTTTATATAAACCTGTGAGGATGATATTGCCATCGTCGCAAATAAAATAACCATACGCCTACGTTGTCGTATTAGTTTACAAATTCCGAAAAACCAAATTAAATTTGAATTTCGCGGGCAGGCCGGTCTCATGACCCTTAACTGAAACTTAAGTCTAAGCTAAGTTCAAAGTGCGCTCTATAGATTTCAAACTATGAGGTATCTGTTTAACTCCGTAGTAAAACGGGGGACCCTTAAAGTTTTGTCCAGTCCGTTTGCCCGTCAGTCTGTTTTAAAACTAAACCACACGGAGCTATAGAAGCCTGAGCTGCACCGTTACGAAGGCATACAAAGATTACAGAGGCATATAAGATTTTTCAGGGTAGGTACTTAGGTAGGTACCTATAAAAAGAAAGGCGCGCAGGTTTTTAGTTCTTTTTAACTACGAGCATGGCTACGAATTCGGAACTCTACCTTATGCATTTTCTGACACGCACTTGACAAGTATTTTCATTTGTTGATTCGTCGGAGGTGAGAAGAGAGGCGAGGGGGGAATAATTCCCTCAGTTTTATAGAAACATAGTTACTCATAGCGAAAGCGATCAGGAAATCAGTTAATCACATAGATATGGTTAATCAGCATCCTTGTTTCAGATTTCACAACATTCTTAGTTGTCATATAGTTTAGTAATTACTGTGGAGGAAATTTAACTCGCGTAAAACTCCCCTTTAAAATTGCCCCTGCGCTTAGTACTTTAGTATTTAGGTACATAGAGATATAGTATAATACGTTCATGATTTAGGTACCTATTTATGGTAAACAGTGTTTTGTTTAAATTTTCTTTGCAGGGAATTCCATAATTCCAAATCCATAGAGCAAGGAATATACTAGTGATTACATACTCTTTGGAATATAATACCGAGAGCCAAAGAGGATACAATTTACAAACCGTCGCCTTTATCATTAAAAAAAAAGAATTAATTGTAAAAAAAATTAACTGACGTCGGAAAATAATAGGTTGAAACTTGAAACTGGTTGCTAGGTTGAAGTGTTGAAATATTTACTTATCATGGATACAAAATTTTTAGTATTTAACTTGGATGAATAAATACTCGTATTTAAGTAAATCCACATGAAATCACTGTGACAAAAAATTTAAAAATGTATGTTCAGAAAATGAAATTCCGGTGCGATTGTTTCAAACCGGCAGTGCGGCGTTTAGCTAATTTTAAACCCAACGACGACTATGAATGTTATTCGGAAAGCTATGTGAAATGCTTCTGGGGTCTTTGCGACCATCAGACAAGCTCCCATGAATTTATCATTAAATCTAAAGGAAAAGGTAAGTAGTTTTGTACCAGGCGACCACAAGTAGGTACCTATTGACACGGAAAAACTCTGTAAAATTGGTGGCTATCATAGACATTGGAAATGAGACAGGGAATTCAAGAACCTGCACAGCCCCAAAGATGAAAGAAGTAGTGCGGAGTACCTATAGAGTGCGAGATTTTTTTGGCGAAAAAACTGATGAAAAAGAAATCTCGCACTGCAGATCCATACTGTTATTGAAAGTGTGTCTGTCTGTCCGCTAGCTTTCTACAGCCTGTCTATTTAACTAATTTTGACGAAATTCGGCACATAGATAGCTTGCATCCTGGGGAAGAGCATAGGCTATGCATTGTCCCGCAAAATAAAAGAGTTCTCACTTCCCATGGGATTTAAAGAAACATAATTCCACGTGGACGAATTCGCGGACATCATCTATTTGGTACAGTGGTTTTTGCATGATGCAACTAAAAATTAAACAAATACATATATGTAGGTACATAGTAGAATAATTGAGGAACTGGTAAACAAAACGATGCGATTACACTTGGGGTCAAAATACTTTTTTTCTTTAATCTTAATGTTTTTAGGCCACTCAATACAGATCTGAACTCATTTTCAAGCAAAATGGCCTAAAACTGGAAATGCAGTCCTAATTTCCTGATTTTCATCAAAATGTAAAGCTCAACAGCTTTCATTTAGTTTTTCCCCTTGTGAAAAAACTTATTTTGTGCTATTAAGTAGTACACCTTTTTGTTCACCAGCTTCTCAATCACTTATATCTATCTTTCAATTGCAGTGATAACAAATCAGCCATTAAATCAAGAGTTCATAACCCCAGCAGCGATCAATGATGTAATCCTCACCGTAAAATGAAACTAAAGTATTGTAATCATTTCATGTATTATTCTTACAATCCAATAAACTTTCCTGATTTGCATTTAACACTTGTCTTACATTAATGTTAATCCTTGATTCCTCGACATAACTATTAAACTTACTCCATTCTTTGTTCTCAATATTTCTTTCCATTTCTAGTATAAGTTTTGCTTCATCTATGAACTTAAATTTAGTCCCTTTCTGTTTCATACTTATTAAATGTTCTTCTTTATTCCATGGTTGTGTGGACGCTGGTAATATTTTGGGGACTGCATGGTAGCACAGTCTGGCTTCTTTGGACATAACAACTATGTCCCCACTGTTGAGAAGTATAGCTAAAGGTTCTTTTGACTTGTCATGACCTCCTATTAGAAATATTGCAGATTGGCCAAAACTGGAATGATAAAATTGATAATTTAATATGGCTTAGTGTACAAAAATCCTAGAAAGAGAAAGCTTTAGTTCTATCTATTAAGTTGTTATGAATAACTTATTTATAAGCACCATTAAAAAAAATTATTGATTTATGTTCAAACAAAATTTTAGATAAGTAATATCAGCATTTGATGACCTCTGAAACACAGTGGTGGTTGAAAATCAGCAGCTTTAGCTTCGTAGAGTGTGATCATCTGTTGTTGAAACGGACTAATCAGCGACAAAGCGTCAAATAGGTGTGAGACTGAGACAACACTATGAGTAAGAACCACTCTATGAAGCCAAAGTTGCCAATTATCTCTTTTTAAAGCTGGATGAGTAATATTTACAGCTAGTCCAAACACAAGTGTATAAAACACAAAAAATGTTTCTTCCTATGTCTGTTATAGACTTGAAACCATCCAAACGATGTACCCTTAACCAGTTTCATTGGAAAAAATGCATTAGGCAATTTCTTAGCATAGTAGTACACGATGGGTAATCCACTAGTATTATATAAAAAACTAACTGGTATATCAATGTACAGTTGATATTCTGCATGGAGATTTTATCTATCTAGACCTCTACAGAAAAATTTTGAGAAATTCTAACTAGATCTTTATAAAACTTAAATCAACATAGATGTAGGAAAAAGCTATAATATTATACCTAAAGGAAAATAGAGGAGCTTCCAAGTTGACCTCTGAGTGATCTGTATGAGCAGAGAGTGTGGAACCCATGTGGTAGTAGTTGACAATGGCCGCCTCTGCTCTAAAGCCTTCAAACCCCAGATGGTGTGCAACAACATCACACAGCTCTGCTAACTCAACTGGAAAAGTTGTTCTATTATCTTCACTGTACACCTGTAAATTTAATTTAATTATTTAATTAAAAATGAAATAAATAGCTTTTTATTTAGTGCACACATGGCTAGCCAAGACCAAACGCACCAAGTGATGGTGAGTAGAGGCCTGGCGCGCCAAGAGTGAGTAATAAGAGTGACTAATATATAAATTTTGTGGAATAAGGACTTGCTGATGAGTCAATTATTATTATCATGTAAAAAGTATGTTTTAGTTTTATTATAATAACATTTTACTTTTGAATCCCAGTTGTGATGATATCCCAATGTAGTCCAGCGTAACTTTTTCTTTAGGTTCTTATCACATTTGTTACCTTTGTGACAATCTCTCCACCAATCCTCGATATGTCTTTCTACATCAATATTAGTTTTATTAGGCTTTTTCGGATATTCTTCTAAACATTTTCTAATCCAAAATTTTTGCCCCATGCTTGTAAATGGATCTTTTATTAATAATAAACCTGGATGATTTTCAAACTCGAACATCTTCCAGTTATTAGAATCCTGTAAACCCAAACTACTTGCTCTTGGATCTTTGTTGTTGTTAAGACAACACTGGACTGTGGTCATCTCTAGTGATTTATCACAATATTCATAATTTATAACTTGTTCAAGCGAAGGTAGAGGTCTTTTTGATTTGTAATACTTAAAACTTTTCATAAACATGCTTTCGTACTGAGGGAGGTCGTGAGATAAATCATTATCAGCATTTTCCCTTGCATTTTCCATTTTCAATTTCAAAATTCAGACCACATTGTTTCAACAGCTGTTTATTAAGGTTTATAGTTTATAGGTTAATCATATTTAAAATATTTAAAAATAAAAACCTGTGATAAAACAATAGGGAAATAAAAGTTATAAGTTCCTGAAGTTGAAAAATTGGTTGAAAGATTTGATTTGATTTGATTGAAAACAAAACATAAAACAATGTCAAATGTCAATTGACTCAACTGTCTTTGAATGTCAACAACAAACACAGAGTACTTTTTACATAGAGTATGTAATCATGGTCAATAAAAGACATGCCAGTTGCCCACATCCACAGATCACTATTATTTTTCTCTCGTCTGGCTTTACCAGAGACATGCTACCTAAACAAGATTGTGCACTGAGACACCAAAAACGAGCCTATTGAGATAGCGCTAAATTGGAGTGTGTCCCTTTCTATTAGGGTGACAACACGATTTGATAATGTAAGACATTTGACGGATTATATGAGAATAGGAGAGGATGAATCATCATGATAACCCATCGCCGCTCACTGCTGAGCACGGGTCTCTTCTCAGAATGATAAAGGTTTAGGCCATAGTCTGCCACGCTGTAGTTATAAAAGTAGAGAAATTCAATTTTTTTTTGTTCTGCGAAAAAGTACCAGTCAGGTTAAGTATGGGTACCTATAATATAGGTAAGTAAAATTATTTTGTATAATCTGGTGCATGTGTTTAGGTCCTACACAGTTTTAGGAAGTTCGTAAGCAAGGCATACTTTTGGGAAAATTGATGGTACAGCGTTTCTTTTTAACAAAAAATTCAGTGCACACGAAGCCGTAGCAAAATCTTCCACTTTAAAATGCATTCCGCAAACTGCCGAATATTTGGTGATATTTCCTGGAACGACAGCGATCCATTTTTGCCTTAAGTCTTCATTTTTGAGAAATCTATCGATAAACAGAAAAAAACACTTCCATTAAACAATCAAATTATGGTTACCTTAGTACTTCTGTATAGTATAGTACAGAATGTTCGCCATATTGTTTTGCTTGACACCCAGTGTTGTCATCCTATTAATTTAAAAAAAAAAATTATAATACTTTTTAAACTAAATGATATTTTAATGACATTATAAAATAAAGATAACAGTATGAAAATTACTGCGAAAACAAAAGAAAGTAATCTTGTTGTTTGAAATTAAATAAACAATGAATAAGAACTTTGTGAGCTACATCATAATTCGTACCATAGAAAATATTTTTTTATGCTTGCAATCCATTAGACAGTGACACACTCCAATTTATAGACCTCTCGCTCGGCTCGTTTTTCCGCTTAGCATAATTGTATTAGAAATTGGACTTTATGCCAATGCAACAGAATTTATTTTTGCAGGGAATTAAAGCTGAAGTGCACAATCATGTTTAGGTAGCACGTCTCTGGGCTTTACACAGAGATTAATGATTAGACAATGCTCAGACAATGTCAGGTTTGTAGTTATTTACAAGTTAGGGAAACTAAAAATATTATATGGACTTATAACCTGATCGCTCATCCGAGCCGTAAGCTGCCGTCAGGTGTTTCAGGTTTTATTGCCGAATGCGCGATCTTCACGTTGGAAATGAAATAGACGTCCGGTTTTTCTCTCCAGCTTGCCAGCAATGTACCCAACCTAAAGAGGGCGAATAAGGGAGGTGAGGAAGAAAAATGAAAGTATAAAAATTAGGGCCTGGAGTAATATTTAATCTAGCCAATTGTATTTATTTTTTGACCTAGCAGCTTAGCGACATCTAATACTATTCCTTATTACCTACTAAGTATGCGGAGTTGATTTAATTTATTTGTATTTAGTTAGTTAACTAGTTTAATTACTAATCTGTTAACTATTTCAATAAATACATCTTCCGCCGTTTGTATGGTATTGGCTCTCAGTAAGTCTCATATACATCGATGGTCTCATCAAATTGATTGGGTGAATCCAATAACGACGTTTTTTCTTCTTTCGTATCAACATGAGTAGATACGCAATAAGTATCAGTAACTCGTCGTCCATATTTTCGTTTTGCTCCGTACCTACGCAAGCACTCGGGACGACGGCAATTGGGAACAACTGAGTTCAGAAAAAGCCTGACGCAAGAATCGGACGTATATTGAGTGCCTTCAGGTAACCGGACCGGATGAAAATATCCCTGACGTGTATTAGGAGCCTTATTCTAAGGCATCTAGGCTGTTACCACAGACTAGTAATCCGGAGCAGTCACCATCGTAGAATGTGTCATGCACCTGTCAACAATCATGTCGCTTTCGTGGTCTGTGGTCACTTTCATTGCTTTCATCTTTACAGGTTACTGGTTAGCTGACATTTTTTGTAAATACCATGGTCTGTGGTAAATACTACGAACCTAATAAAAATTCAAAATTCTAATCAAATCATTTTCTTTATTTCTTAGCAATAAAAATACAAATAGTATATTAAGCTCCATTATTAATAAATTAAAATATTTTTGATTTATTACAAATGAGTGAATCAATTGTAAAACCTGTGGAGGACATAAGAGTAAGTTACCAATTTCCTAACAAATGCACATCGGTACTTATTAAAAATTTGTTTATTATTATGTTATTTGCTAGATTAAGTACCAAAATGAAAACCTTCATTACCTATGTACAAAAGATAATAGGTACGGTACATAATCCTATCATATTTTTCTTTGCTTTAATACAAACTGGTAAGCAAGTATTTACATGGAGCAATTGCCATCTGATATCCAGAATTTGTTAAGGATGTCCTCAGTGTAGCTCAACTGTAGAAAAATTATTTGTTGATAAATCTAGATACTTGATGGCATCATTTTTTTTATTGTCTTTCAGATATTTGAAGAATTAGATGGCAAAACAAAGTTACGGAAATGGCTAAATATGAATTTTAGAATAGAAATGACTGATGGGAGAGTGCTCATAGGAATATTTTTGTGTACTGATCGTGATGCCAATGTTATATTAGGTAAGTACCTACAACACTATATTTATTATTATAAGAGGGCCAGTGATAGCCTATTATAGGGTTCCAGGTTCCAATCCCGGGCATGCATCAAATTTTTGGAGTAATATTTACTATTACATTTTAAGCAATTAAGTAACTCTTCCTTTAACACTGCATTGTTAAAGTGTTAAATGAGGAAACCTGCATACTTGAGTTCTCCATAATGTTCTCAAAAGTACCTGTGATGTGTAGAAAGTAATGTGAAGTCTGCCAAATCACACTTGGCCATGGTAGACTATGGCCTAAGCCCTTTTCATGCTTGCTTTCATGGTTGATGATAATCTGCATTTTTCGGTGCATTCTCTTATTACTTAAGTAGATAGCATTAAAACAATATTGTTTCAACATTATTTACAAGAAAGTATGATTTGTAAGATCATACAACAAATTCACATTTAACAAGAACTTTTCATTCTTGTTGGATATCGTGTTATGAGCAGACACTCATGGCTAAGATACCTATTGAAATATTTAGTTATACCTAATTAAATTGGAACATCCTGCAAAAACTATCAAAAATTTTAGTTGAATTGTACAACTTAGAGTTTAAATTAAATCTTATGATTTCAGGTGCCTGTTCCGAGTACCTTAAGGGTAATGATGGTGAAACAGAAGAGCCAAGAGTTTTAGGCCTAGTCATGGTACCAGGACGACACATAGTATCCATACAATTAGATGACACAACACCACCGCCAAAGTATTATTATGATGAATGACATAAACTCAAATAATCTAATTAATATTAATTCTAATTTACTCATAGTCATGTTTCATACTTTGTAAATATAATATGTTTTACCTTCTTTAATGAGATTCTTAAAAACCAAGGAATTTAGTCTAATAAACAAAAACAGAATCATCTTTTTTTATTCAGTAGATATAGACACATGCTTGACCACAATCACACTTGATGGGAAGTGATGATGTGGCCTAAGATGGGATGTGTTTGCCAAGCAGGTTCACTCTTGTTTTAAAGATACCCAGATTATAATTGGCAGGAAACACTGATTTTGGAAGAGTATTCCAACCCTTATCCATGCATAATAATATAAGGAATGATAATCCAAAGTATTTCGTGTGTGAAATCTAAATTCGATTATCCTGTAAAAAGTATGCAGAATGTTAACAAAAATATATAGGTACTTAATATTATGCATCATACTTGAGGGCTTCTTCATGTTCATTAGGTAAAAATAATAAGAACCCAGATAATGCCACATAAAATTTATTTGGCCAATTTACTCAAATTATTTTTTAATAATTGTCTTAACACATTAACTTCGAGATAGATATTTTTTGAGTCATTAGCAAAAGGATTCAATTCATCACAATTATGTGTACCAACAGAATCAATGTAATGTAACAAATCTTCACAAATATTTTGAACACTTAATTCCGGTTCACTTAATTGTGCAAACAAAAATTCTTCTTTCAATATTTCATTTAAACAAATAAATGGGTGTTTTTGTTTATTTTGATTAGCTAGTTCCTTGTAAAATGTGACACTCAAATTTCTGATATCCTCTTCTTCATCTTGTAGAAGTAAAATGGCTGATTTAATTGCATTGATTCTAATAGCGTCGGGAAATTTTGTGAAAGTAAATGCAAGTTCATTGTTAGCTATTGCTGCTATATATCTCATATCAATATCATTACTTTCAGGGTTACACAACAAAAATATTTTTCTTGAAAACATTAATAAATTTTCATAGTCTGCCTGTACTGCAAAGAGCCTTGTAGCAAATGGAATCATGTATCTCATCTTATAAGAAACTTCGCTACTGAAATTTTCTTGTAAGTAACAACCAGATATGTGCATGTTAAAATGAACTCTATGAGATATAAAATAAAGTGTTTTCCATAGCACACAACTTTTTGTTTTTAAGTTAGAAGATAACAAAACTTCACTGACATCTTGAAGGATCTTTTCAGGTACCATTCTACAATTTTTTATCCTCTGGGCCATAATTTCACAGTACATTTCGAAATCATGAGTATTTAGTAGTAATGACATAACCTCAGGTAGAATGTTCCAAGGCATATTTTCTAAACTTTTTTTCATTTGTTGATTTATCCATAAAAACGCTCCAGGTTCATGCTGTTTGATCGTTCCTTGAATTAGAATATTTTTGATCATATCTACAGTTACTTCTGGGATTTCTTCTGTAAATAATTTATCTAATCTCCATCTGCATACAGAAGAGAGATTCCTTCTCATCAAAATTCTACCATATTCATTTCTAATATCATCAAGTTGATTTTTATATGATTCTACATCTGAATAAACTTTGTAACAATTTCCGATTACCAAAAGGATTCCATGCAGATGATTTTCTGAAGTAATTGTCACTTTTGCAATAGCATTCAGTATTATTTCAAATGAGTAGATATTTAAAATTAATTTCGCAGTCAGTCTTCTTACAGTGTAAATTGGACTCCCCAATAGAGCGAGTACATTTGGTAATAATTTAAAATCAGAATCATTTTGTTCATCTAAATCATATGAAAAGTTGTACCTTCGTGCAATATTCGCCAACATATTCAATATTGGTACCAAATTGGAGTGTCCTTGAATTATATCTTGATATACATCATTTTTTATTTGTTTGAGTACAGAATCCCAAAGTTTAATAGAATGAGTTCTGAATTCGTCACAGGCTACTGATGATATTATTTCATCATCGGTCCCAGATGGCTTTTTTTGTCCTATTAGTTTCGGCAGCAGAGCTCCATATAATTGCAGGGCTGCATTTCTGGAATTTAATAATAAAATCGTTGACTACCAAATCAATGAATTAGGTTTATAGTATGTGCACTACTTTTTAATAGAAGAGTACCTTATTTGCCAGTGTGAATTTGTAAGATTGCCAAATGCAAGTTCAGCTAATTCTGCAGAATAATACATCATGTCAGATGCTAAACTGCTATCAGTAACAATTCTTGTTAGGAAGTGTATATAAATTGCTTTTGGCAAATCCTTTTCATCAGCACTATCTTCCTGATGCATATCACAAGTCCCTTGTGTACTACTGCAGGTATTTAGTATTGTTCTCATAAAATAATGGAACAAGGGCTGAAAAAAATATTAGGTGCTTAGTTTGTATGCTGTCATTTATGTCAATGATGTTAAACGAAAAAAAAATTTGAACTTACTCTGCCTTTTTTGGCATCATTGCTAACTATTCTGTGTACCATTATAGACAGACCAGCCCCTCGTCTGGTAACAGAGGACATTTTAGTAATTTCATGAAGAAGTTCATTTAATTTTCTTTGCAATAAAAACAAGGGCAACTTAAAAGCTTCAGATTCAGTTTCCAACGATGTTAAATATCGAATACCTTGACCTGTTAGAAATAAGTTACAAATAATTAATTTAGACATTATTTTAAAAAAAGTGCGCCTACACAAAGATAGGTAGTAAAGATTTTTACCAAGTGCAGCACCAGCTGCTTCTATTGCACCTTTGTGCCTTGATGTTTCAAGAACATGTGCAATAATAGTTAAACTTTCTTCACAAACTTTAATATTTTCTTTGTTCTGTTGAATTATTATTGCAGCTAATTCACAAGATGCCTGAAATCAATCAAAATTAACAAATTACGGAAAATAAATTTTTGGAAATCCTATTAGAATCTCTAGATAAAAAAATACCTTTACATTCAGCCACAAACAATTTAGGACAATTTGATATAAACCTGA
The DNA here is from genome assembly GCF_905333055.1 of Maniola jurtina. NCBI lineage: Eukaryota > Metazoa > Arthropoda > Insecta > Lepidoptera > Nymphalidae > Maniola > Maniola jurtina. The sequence goes on from NC_060044.1 coordinate 6,585,422, forward strand.
AATTTTTGTTTGATCATATGTATTTTCATTGAAGTTAGAATTTTTTATTTTGGATAACACCATATCGTTCATTTTAGAAAAGTCTGAACTAGTATTTGTCTCTTCTTCCCAAGCGAATTGATTAGACATATCTTTTAAAATACTTAACAATGTGAATATAGTTTGAGCTGGTAGTACCATTTGATAAGAATTTTTAATATTAGCATCAAAAATGATGTACAATAAACTCAAAAATGAATGTAATTGCTTTCCCCTTGCAATTGACTCCACAACATCTATATTGGCGGTATATTCTGTAATTATTTCATTATAGGCAAAATAAAAAAGGTCTTCAATATTTTGAAATCTGGCTGCAACTTGCTTCTTTATTATTATTGTGTTAATAATAAGTTTAAATATATTTAATCCGCAACTGATTTCAAAGAAAAATTTACTTTTTATGCATGTCAAACTCTCTTCTATTAAATAGTTCATTGTCATTGTATCACTTATATCTGGTAAATAAAATTCTAACAACAATTGGAAAATGCAGTCATGCACATCAGTTGCAGGGTCTTTCAATAAACTTATAAGTTTCATAATAAAATCCCTTGAATTCAGTAACCAATGACCATTTTCTTTCAAATAATCAATTAAAGAATAGTTCATTTCTCTAGTTTGTTTCTGCTTTCTTTTTGGTACTTCATTAAAATGTTTTAAAATTAAGTGAATAATTCTGACAGTTGTTATTTTCCGTTGATAATTTCCATTAAGATTTAAAGATTCAATGACAAATATTTGCAAATTTTTACAAAAATCTTGCATATTAATATGTTCTTCCTTGTTAGTGTTGTGTTTATAATAATTTAAAAAAGAAGTGTGCAAAGTTACGAAGAAATTAGATAAGCTGTTTAAAATACTCAATCTTAAAACAGTACTGTCTGAGTTAACATTATTCTCAAGGAATTTCAAAATTTGTTGGAATTCAATTTCTGTTGGCAAACTCTTTTTTTGAGATACACAAATAATTTCAAATGCTAACATCCTTATGTTAGCATCACAATGTTCAAGACTGCCAAGCACCATATTTTCTTCATCAGTGTATGCAGTTACTGACCATGTCTTTTCAACCAATCCAAGCTTATTAGCTTGTTTTAGAACAGATATACAACTATAAAGTTTCAGCTCGGTCCCCTCAATATTTTGAAGCTCATTTAAAAGAATCTGTGCCAATGATGGAAATGTTTTAAATGTTGTTAAACACCAATAATTGCTGAAGTTTTCAATTGCTTTGAATGATAATCCAGTTAATATTTTCATAACATCAGTTAGAAACAGTTTTGTCCAACTACTTTCAGAAATTAGTTTTTTTAGTATTGCATAATACATATCAGCCCCGGCTGAAACAAGTCCTGGATTATTTAAACTCTTTGTCAAACCATGAATCCACTGGTTGTTCAAAACTAGTTTTTCAACATTACCATTACTGTGTTCAATTATCTCTGTAAGCATTAGAAATTTACCCTTGTTCCAGTAAAAGCTATTAATTTCATTCAATACTTTTTCATATATATCATTATTAAGTATCAGTAACAACATTTGAAATAATATTCTGTTTAAATTTCTCACTCCTGTTATGGGATTTTCCCAGTTGTGATTAATTAAATTTAATAATTTTATTTTCCTTTCTCTGTTAAATAAATATTCTTGGCAAGGAGTGTCAATTACTTTTTTAAATGCAGTCATGATCTTAAAAACTATAAATGTGTACTGAGAGTATTCATTTGCCATCAGCATCAACAGATCAAAAGTCCCTTTTAGAAGTTTTTTTAATTCTTCTAGAGGCTGATCTTTTTCTTGAATAAGATATGAAGACTGAAACAGGCCATAACATAATGATACTGCCACAGATGTATTATTTTCCTTGTCATTTGTTGCTCTTTTTGACATTATTTCATGATTTATAATTTGTAAAGCTTTCTCCAAATACAAGTCTTGCCTCTGCAAATTACTTAGCACTGAATAGAAACAAGTACAACAAAGCAATTGATTGTCAAATGCTGGGAGTTCATACGACAAATGATCCCATAGTTTTGCTAAAATTTCTGAATAGATTTCTTGAAATTGCTCAGTTGAATTGTGAGTTTTTTTGATGATCAGCATTATATCCTGCAATAATTAAAGGATTGTATTACATAACTCTAGTAGTATTGTATTTATTTTATTTCTACAGTACAGCAATGCTGTGCAAATTGAAAAAGTATAAAAAATTTATCACAGAAATTTTATAAAGGCTAAAGTATGTGTGTGTGTATGTTTGTTATTTCTTTCATGCACAAACTACTGGATGGATTCGGCTGAAATTTGGAATGGGAGTAGATTATACCTTGGATTAACACATAGGCTTCTTTTAATCCCATAAAAATCCATGGTTCCCGTGGGATTTTTAATGTATATCCATGTGAAGAAGTCACAGGCATCATCTAGTATAATATATTTAGTAATAAGTAATTGCTTGTCAAATATTTTTTTTTACAAAAGAAAATAAAATGTTTAAATTATTGGACTATAGAAACAACAAGTATGACCTGCTAAATAGATAACAGATTTTTTTACCTGTAAGTCTTCTGATCTTATTTCTTTAGTATGCACATTGAGTTTTATAATAACATTTTCCAATAGTTCCATATTTACTGTGGTCTGTAAATAATGATAATTATCTATTAAACTTAAGAATGTTATAAAATATTGTCAGTAATTAAATATTCACATACTTAATACCTTTGTATATCAAAATTCTAACGTTCCTAATGCAGTTATAAGAAAATCTATTAAAATGAGAGATACAAATAAAAGCCAATTCAAAATAAAAACAATTTACTTCACTAAATAAATAAACTAAGTATATTTACAATCACAATTGAATAATTTACTTAGAGTAATTATTTACTGTCTTTTATAGGTTCAAAACCCTCTTTTTGCATTTTTTGTTTAAATATTTCATAGTCTCGCTTCCTATCGAAATGGGTCACCCATTTGGGGGGACACGACTTTTCGAATATTCTCCTAAGCTCCGCGCATACTTTAGGCTTTAGCGAATTGTCTTTTATACTTTGATCGTCTAAACATTCCCAGTAACGATCTCTAGAATCCCAACAAAGCTTTCGTTGTTGTTTATCAGGAAATGACATCTTTGATAGCCTATGTACCTAAAACGGAAAGCACCAAATATGTAGTTTAACCCATCGTTTTTTTAATGATCTAATAATTGATGACTGTTAAGGGAATTAGGTTTTAAAATGGTTTGAATGGAAATCAATAAAATCCGTGAAATTAGCGTTTTCTAAATGTTTTCGAGATTCATATTAATAAAAATTTGCACTTACCTCTTTCAAAAAATCAAATCTTGATGAAGCTTTCGATTTAGATAATGAAATTAGCGAATTTTTATCATATAAGAAAAATATAACCTCTCAGAAAATGGAAGGCGGGTTTGACAAATGTCAAGTCTTTTTGGTCTTTTTTTAAAACTGGTTTTACGGCTCTGGGTTCAAGCTTTTTGAGCCTGGTAATTAAAAGTATTGCAGTGTCATGATCATGAATTTAATGCTATTGCTACAGTTTATACAATATACTCTGAGGCTAGTCGAGTCGCACTATTGTCTATTTCATTCGATTATTCGTTGTGCTTCTTCTTGAATTAACAAATTAGAGCTCTCGCTTAACAGTAGAAGTGGGATAGCGATAAGTATAGTCGGCGCGGCGAACCTTGATCCCTATGACACTGACAGCTAATGTCACCATATAACATTGTAGTGGCGTCACCATTAAATTGGGATCATATTGGGGGCGTCTACAAATGCCATTTTTACGTAGCTTTATACCATTAGAAATGATATTCCGTTGATATTTTTAACAATTCTTAACATTTACAAGAAGTTATCTCAATCTGAATTTATGTTTACGTCCTGCAAAACTTACGTCGTGTGACCATTATCGACTAGGGCGGCAAGTATCGATATCGGCAAGAGCGATCGCGCGCGTCGCGTCGTAGTAACCGACCAAATAGTGTGGCTATATCTAAAAATATCCTATAATATTATTATAGCCTATTGTAGGTTATAGTAACAAATTTTTTTCAGACAAAATAAATAAATTGGGAACATTCATTTTCATGATAAAATATATACTTATGTAGCAAAAACGTGTTTACCGGGTTAAACATTATTAGAAAATAACAAGGTTGGAAACTTTCATTTTACTTACCTACTTAATCTATGCCAAAAATCTTAAATTAATACAACAACAACATAATGGACATTAAAAATGCACATTATAATATTTTTTAAAACATGTTTACCAACGTGGATGAATGCAAGCCACGCATTTGTCTAAAAAAAAAAAAAATCGATACGACCAAAGACACGACCCATCACTAACACGAACTGCAATAGGGATCAAGGTTCGCCGCGCCGACTATCATAAAACCTTGTAATTCTTTTTCAGTTTCAAACGGAAATACTCCAGGAATTATAGGGATATTTATATCAGCTTCTTTACAATCCATTACAAATTTTTTAAATGGTTTGAGCTCGAAGAATGCCTGAGTTAATATAAAATCAACTCCACACTTAACTTTTTCTTTTAACTGCAAAATATTTCCTTCTCGCTCAGGAAAACCAGCGACGCCGATGCAAAAATAATTTCCAGTACTTCGTCGTATGTGAATTATCATGTCTTGGCTGCTTTCGAAATCCGAATTTAAGAAATCAAACTTTTCTGAAAATTGTAAATGACATGTAGGTCCTTAATAGGTAGATAGGTACGTAAGTGCTAAAAAAATGTTTCATTTACTATACCTACTACTAAGTTTCATCAAAAAAGGTGTAGGTAGGTACTTAAGTAGGCACTTAGCATTTTTGGAATAATTTTTCCATTTACAGCCATTGAACCATAAAACTATTAACAACACAAAAAATACTGACCTCCTAGAATTATAAATAAATTACAAATGCCTATATCTTTCAGCAGCACCAACAAATCATCTAAGTAATTCTTTCTCATGTTACAGCAAGATATATGCAATAACACATTTTTGCCTTTGTTCCTTAAATATTTTGCTAGTTTTAAGGGTGCTATTTCAAAATTTGCACACTCGTGCACTTGCGCGTGCCATGTTATAGAAAAGAATTTCGGTTCCAAGTCCAAACTTTCCAACTCAAAATCCTTTATATCAGGCGTTACTTCGAAGGAATACGAGAACATATTATTTCCTTCATTGTTTATTATTTCAGTTATTCTTCCCGCCATTATTCTTCCTATAACTCGATCACTTACAAAATAAGATTTCGTGTCTCTGTTCAAGTAAAAGTGCACACTTAATAAAACGTTACTTCACGAGGTTATAAAATTATGCGTTTCATTAATCTTCCTACCTACTGTTTATTTTAGGTATACTATATTCGAAATACTTATATAAATGTCGATAAGGGGGTGATACCTATTACTCGTAAACCAACTCGTACTGATAAAAAGTTAATTTATTTTTAAAGAGTTAGGTAGGTACTTACTCATTGTTTTATCTCGTGCCTTATTTTCTAACTAGCTGACGCCCGCGACTTCGTCCGCGTGGACTAAGGTTTTTCGAAATCCCGTGGGAACTCTTTGATTATCCGAGATTAAAAGTAGCCTATGTGCTAATCCAAGATATTATCTATCTTCATTCTGAATTTCAGCCAAATCCGTCTAGTGGTTTTTGCGTGAAGGAGTAACAAACATACTCACATACACAGAAACTTTCGTCTTTAAGTTATAATATTAGTGTGAAGTAGGTACCTACACACCTAAGTAATCCACCTATATAGGTCCTAACTCCTATCTACATTATTCATATAGAAAAGATGAGCCCTCTAATTATAACCGTCAGGGACGTCGCTAGTAGTTATTCTTGGGTGGGTTCGTGATTTATTCTGTGCTAGTTTTTTTGTCGTGTTAAATGAATCAAAAAAACTTTATTTATTTGAGCGAAACGGTAGGTATAGTGCATAAAATAAAAAACAAGATTGTGAATTATTGTAGTTTTGAAATTTCTAGTTATTTAAATTGTTACAAACATTTTAGTCGTTCATGGCAGTATCACAACCAAAACGGCGATATACACGGAATTTAATAAAAAAAGAAGGTTTAGGTACAGAAAAGTTCATGGAATTAAAAAAATAGGTAGTTACCTGTTACAAATCGAAAAAAAATCACATTAATTTGTAGTATTTTGTATGTTAGCAATATAATTTAAGAATTTAATATGAACCCAACCAAATTTAAAAAAACTGCCCCAAACCTTCTTTTAAATATTTAAACATCAGTACTCTTGAATACGTTGTGGCGTAATAATTTACTGAAACAATAGCAGCACAGTCAGCCTTGCCATCTTATACATAACGCTAAATCGAAGACTTGTAGATGTTTCAGAAGCGGAGTGTGATAAGGCTTTTATACTGAAATATATATTATATAAATTTAGCTACAGATCTATATAATAGCTATAAATAAACGCGATTAACATGATGATTATTTTTAATAATGACGGAATATAATACAGTGGCAATATTTCTATTCGTGTAAAAGCTTCCAAACACCTAAACTACGTTCGCCTAAATAAGTAATAATAATTTTAAAAATCTACTAAATTGTTACATTCTCTTACGCATGTAAGTTATTGTTTTTGTTCGATAAAGCTTCGTACACCATTAACGGTCATGAATTATTATAGCTACTAACAAGAATTATTTGCTTTTTGAACCAAAGATATTTCATTTTTGCGTTTTGACTTTTGGTAAATCCTTAAAAAGTTGTCTGAAAAATAAAAAAGTACCTACTCAAACAGAGAAACCAATCTCCTCCATTTGGTTAGGAGTAAATTTACGACTGTAGTATCTTTACAAATCCGATTACCGAAAACTTGGTTTACTTCTAAAATATTCATTATAATGAGAGCATACCTAATATTGTACCTAAATGATGCGAAGAAACCCTAAAATTAGGACTACTTACATTTTGTGAAATATATGCAAATTAACATACTTACTATTTCGCATTTCATGTTGATTATTTAATATTACCTTAATATAATAACGCTTAAACAAATTTGATATGTTCGATTACATAATAGGGGTTAAATGGCAGCGTTTTAGGGAACCCACATAATTAAATCGGAAAACACTTCATTAAAAACACTTTCCATCAAGTATCCTTCAAAGAGCGCCTTTCAAGGAGACGAATAACAAGTTTTCCTTATAACTCATTATTCTGTTCCTGTTAATAGAAAAAGAAATTCTCGTTGCCATTGAGCTGAATTGACACTGAATTCAGTCTTGTTTTACAAAATAATATATTTATTACGAGAAAGTTTTATATACAGAGACAATCTATTTATGATAGATTAGACTATGTTTATAGGTAGGTACTTGATACTTAGTTGAAACCCTATTTGAATTAATGATATTACAATGGCAAAAAAAAAAAACAATAGGTATCCTATAAACCATAATAAAATCCATGATAACAAAGATTCACTGATTTGCTATAGTGATTATACAAGTCAGTAACTTTGTGGTAATGACAGATAAGGAAAAGTTTATATAACTAGATATCTACTTACCTATCTTTTGTTATAAGTGACTGAGATGCTCGAAAGTCAAAAAAGAAATAAGTACCTACCTACTACTTAGATTTTGCTTATTATAATTTGGACAGGCATACTTATCTACTTTTATGTGAAATTAAAAAAATTCTAAAAACATTATACCTACCAAGTTCATTTTCTCTATCGCAATTTCATAGATTTTTAAATGAACAATATTTCGATTATATTATGCGTAACATTTTAACCTATTTTCATATTGTCACATTGCTTATCACTATTAGATATCATTTTAACAATTCTTTAGGAATCTATTGGCGAATTCATAAATAATACGGTATTATTCTAAAAAAAGTTCTTGGAATGTTATGAATTAAAAGTCATGTCAACACGTACCTACCTACCAAATAATTATAAATAGATACACAGATACACACGTCAAACTTATAACAGCCCTCTTTTTGGGTCGGGGGTAAGACCGTAACAGAGCATACCTCTGTTTTTATCCCTACATGTTATGAAAATTAATGTTTGTATGTTCGTTTGATGCTTATATGTTCGCGCAATAAGTTCAAAACTTTGTACAGTTTTGTCGGCAATTTCATGAAAGTTTTTCGACATACATAATACCTAGTTACAAGAAACGTACAATAAGATGGCGCACGAGTCGAATTCCAACGTATGCAGTGCATTAGCTGGTGATTTATATAATCAACTAGCTGGTGACCGCGTCTTTGTCCGCGTGGATTTAGGTTTTTAAAAATCCCGTGTGGACTCTTTGATTTTCTGGAATAAAAAGTTTCCTATGCCCTATATCACCCTCCAGATCTTAACTATTTATACCCGTGCAAAAACACGTCTATCCATTGCTTTGTTGCGACGTAATTGAAGGACAACCCAACAAAAAAACACACTTTCGCATTTGTAATATGTATGGGTAGTGATGTAGGAACAAATTATATTTTGCCAATTTATTTTACCTGAATGTACATATTTATATTATTCCCTCCCTGGCTACGACCCTGAGTCCGAGTAAAATAACGCACTTTATTTAAAATATTAATTAATTAATATAATAAGTAGGTATATCACTAGGTATTATTAAATATTAGTTATTATTACTACCCGAGTTGTTTTAAATGCGATGCTTAATAAATGGAAAATACTTAAACCTGGAATCTAATTTAAAAATTAAATGAATTAGGATGACTAAGATTTTGACTAGAGTTTAGGCTATGTTACCTACAAGTAGAAATAACGTAAAATATATGAGAACGAACACAAGACAAAAGTGTAGAAATTCACTATAGGTAGGTAGGTATCTAAGTGACGCTTATTTGAATAAGTTCCGATAATATTGATATTACCTATTCAAAATATTGGCTTTAACGCAAATAATAATGGCGTTTAACGTAACGTGGTGGTTGGAGGACTTTCCTATACCTGCTGATCCACGTTTATGGATCCACCTGCAGTACCGGTTAAGGTGGAAGCGACGGGTCTGCCCGCGAAATTCAAATTTTACTTGGTTTTTCGCAATTTGTAAACTAATACGACAAAGTAGGCTTATGGCACTTTAATTGTGGCAATGGCAGTATCATCCTCACAGGTTTATATAAAAATCTTTACTTGAAAGTGTCCAGTTTAAGAAATTAGCTCTACTATAGACTAATTTGGAACCTTTCAAGTAATTTTTTTTTATATAAACCTGTGAGGATGATACTGCCATTGCCGCAATTAAAGTGCCATAAGCCTACTTTGTCGTATTAGTTTACAAATTGCGAAAAACCAAGTAAAATTTGAATTTGGCGGGCAGACCCGTCGCTTGCCCCTTAATTAATTTTCATGTTGTTGAGACTAGACACGGTGTGCGGCGTGATGATGACAGTTCGTAAATCTTCTAGAACAATCTTTATTCCCTTATTTGTATTGTTAGGTAGGTACATGTTTTATAGCCGGGTAGTCCGGATGTGATATGATGAATTATTTAATAAAATCAATTAACGACATATGTAGATTTAAATTAAGTACCTAGGTACCTACTTAAATAGTACATAATAGGTATATCGTTCCTTTTCAAAACAAACTCATGCCGTATTCTGGTCATGTGATATATTATGTAGACATATTGTTCGCGACAGGTCGAGATATCGCTATTTTTATCGGTACACCTACGCAACAAAATGAGAGCAATATTATTACCTACCACGTTTTTTAGGATTCCGAACCCAAAGGGTACGGGTCAGGTCTGTTTGTTCGTCTGTCTGTGTGTCCGCGTGTCACAGATCTCTAGCTCGTAGACGAAACGAGTTACAAACCTGGAATCGATAAACTCGGTCAATACGGACTCGTGCAACATTAAAACTATGACAGCGCGAGTGTGCCGGGCGTCCCCCACCACCATGCACGACTCCCCTCATACCCCGATTGCCATATCGACCTGTCGCGAACGATACGTAGGTTACGTTTTCGCAAGGTGCCTGACAAGTAGGTAGGGAGATAGGAAGGAATGACGATTATAAAGTTGCGTGATCATCCGTATTGCTTATATGGACTCCATTTGTTCTGTCAACTCGAGGATAGGGCTTTCGCTCAAAGGCAGCATGTTGGTGGTCGGCGGTAGACTGTGACCTTGCCAGCTAGACTGAAATGGGCAAAATAAATAATCAGCTTGTCATCTAGGTAGACCTATGTTCCTATAAGATTTACCGATAAATTACCGGTAGAATCCTAGTAGGTTTATCGGTAAACCGCAGGGTAATTGATCTGGGGCTCAATTGCGGTAAAATGACAGCTACAATGTCACGATTGCAATCTCTGATTGGTTGATGCTCGCTCGCTATTGGCCTACAATACATTGTTGCAACAAGAATACCTATTCTCGTGTATCATAAATTCAGCCAATCACAACAATTGCGATTGTATATTGATTGTTGCAGGTAGAGAACAAATAACTCTTGTAAGCTCTGACTTGCCGGATCTTTAAATCTAGTTTCGAAAAAAACTTACCCCTAGAAATGTATAATTATCGTACCTAATTCTTGTATTTGTACCTAAGTCTTCAACCCTAGTAGATGGTAATGTTAGGGTGAAAATCAAATGGCTTGACTAAAGTTGGGTGTTTTTCAGACTAGATTTTTCTTAGATTTGTACTTTTCTGTAGATTTCAAACAGATAAGTGATAAGGTCGCTCTTTGTTTTTTAAGTGTATCCTGTTTTCTTACTCTTTGTGATTTTGTTGACAATAAAAAAAATTAAATAAATAAATAGTTTCACACTTTAGTAAGTAGCTACTTAGGTTTTTCCAAAGCTCAGGTGGCTCAGGCTCATACTCAAGTACTTATTCTATGTATGTACATGCATCCGTGTAATCTACTAAAAAGCCAAAATTATAAGGTGATAAAATAAAACAAGGAACTATTATAAATTTTACATTTACTTATATTTTTAAATAAAACTTGCTTCTAAGTAAAGCTATCACATCTTACATAGAATATTACATTATACTTAGCAAATAATAATAAAAACCTGTATAATACAGACTCACATAAGAAAACTAATTTCCGAACGATTAGAGGTAACTATGCTTACAATATAGTAATCATAAATAGTCACTCGAAGCACATTTTCGAAAATATTATCTATTTTATATAGATACCGTTGGGGCTGATTAATTATGAATAAATATGTAGGAACATTATCTAGTGATGCTTGCAGTACATTTTAAAATGCAATTAATTAATATTATACATTATTTAAATATAATACAATATTTGGCAAGTTAAAGTATAGGAATTGGTCAAACATAAAGAGAACGTCAGTATTAACCAACAGGAATGAATGTTAAAATTGATGAATACAAATTAAATACCTATAGGTACTACTGGATACAATTTCAATATTGATCTAAAATTTATAAATTGTTATTAAAGTTGTATTCATTTTACTAAACAAACGGCAACTATTTGATAAAATAATGTCGATAATCTCGTGGTTCACGAGCTATTTTATTTAAAGCACTAGTTATTGTCATGCATTCTACTGTTCATTTCATGCCTTTCAGTTTTCAACATCAGAGTCTTCCGCGTAAATATAAACGAATACGACTACAATGAGACCAAAGTTCCACCTAGCAGCGGCCTTAAACTCCGACAAATAATATCGCTCGGCCTCCGAGTCCATTTCACGCAACAATTTACCATTTATTAAAACAAGAATTTACCGCGGTATGGCCTGTAAAACAGGGCTCAATATCGTGAAAATTATTAGCTGCAACACCTTCGAAATATTTTCACTTTTCATATCGTTTAAGGCTATGGAAAAAAGTGTACGTGTCGTGGAGCGGGCTACATAACGCGTGCAACAATCGCCACTACCAGCTACGACTACTCCTACGTGGAGATCTACTAGTTGATCTGTTGGAATACCTGGAAGCAGGCCTGCGGCTGGAACAGCGCGGCGCCCCACTGGCCCGGCCACAGCGGCGCGCCCTCCGCCTCGCCCTCGCGCGCCTCGCGCCGGCTCAGCTCCGAGATCTGGCAGGCGCTCTGCAGGCTGGACGGCAAGTTGGACCAGTTCTCGTTCCCTAATCTGTCCTGGTGTATACTGATGTCCATCGAACCTTGATACGTGAATTTCGCCTCCTCCTGGCTCTCCTCGCCTTTGCCCTTCATCCGATTCGGGTCTTCGACTATCGCCTGGAACGCGAGCAAGTCCCTGTTCTCGGACTCCGTCAGCGGCAAGGGCGGCAGGATTTGCTGTTGCTGTGCTATTTTGTAACTCTGTTGCCGGAGCATCTGCCGCCGGCTGAGGCCGACTTGCAGGCTGTGCAGGGGCCCCATGTCGTGCGCGGGCAGGTTGGGCGGAGTCATCTGTTTCTGCAGCAGTTGCCGCTTCTGCTGGAACAGTCTGTGCTGCATTAGCTGCTGCTGGAGGGGAGGTTTGCTGACTTGGGACAGAGACGCTCCGTGCGCCAGCTCCAAAGGATCCTGAAGAGCAGCGACCATCTTAGGACTCGCTGGCATCGGCGGAGAAGTGCTTGAGTAATTGAAGCTTTCGGGGAGACTTATTCTCTTGGGCGTAGGATGTTTGGTATCTAAATAGTGTGGGGTGTAGCTAGCTGCGAACTGGTTGTGCTGAATTTGTCTCTGCGTCATTTCCTCCGCCGGCAGTGAGGACTGGTACTGAGTTTTTAACTGTTGCGCTTCTTTTTGAACGAGGTGAAGTTCTAAAACACCCTTCGCTTTACAGTTTTCGTTTAACCTTTGGCTATTGAAGGCTAGAGTATTCTTCTGCGAGTCGTTGGCTTGCGCCGCCTGCTGCGCCACGAGGCCGTCGCTGGCGCGGCGGCCCTCGCGGAAGTCCACGGGACTCCGCGTGATGGACCGCTGGCAGTTTTTGTTGGCGGACTGGTAGTTAATGGGATTATGTCGCGCGATAAATCCGGTGCCGGGCCCCTTACTGTTGTACGAAGAGATATAAACGCAAGGATGCATCGGACTAGTGTTGACGAGGGAGTTGTTTTCATACGCTAGCTTATCTTCATTGGATGTGCAACTCGGCAGACTGCTGGCCAGCTCGTCCGACAGCTGGTAGTCTATGCTTTCGAACGTTGAAAAATTGCTCTGCGATGAATCGCAACTGAGGTTCTGACTGAGGCTTTTGTTGTTAAAAAAAGTGACTACTCCACTACTGGAACTGGAACTCGCATATGAACTTAACCTGTTTTGTACTCCGCTGGGCATATTCGCAACGTCTTCCATATCGGTTTCACATCCTTCGTCGGTCGATGACGAATACTGCTGTTGAAATTTTGTCGGCTCGGTTGTATTATTGGGAAGCACTGGAGCGTAAGTTTGACAGGTGCTATATCTATTCAATGAAAATTTACTATCAGGTCTGTAAAGCGTACTCGGAAATAAATCGTTAGAAGTCGACGTTGCGGAATAATTGGCTTCGGAGGATGCGGGCGGTAGGGCAGTGTTTTGTAGATACGAATAGCTCGGAAGGTGATTCATGTAATCCTTGAACGGAGGCGTACTGGTTTGCAATCGACTGAGATCTTGCTGCTGAGCCTGGGAGACTAATCTAGTAGATTCGAGCGGCTTCGGCTGTTCTAAGACACTACTCAGTTTCGTGTCTGTGAATTGAGAGGGTATGGGACTAGTGCTAAGATTTAACGTACCCTTTAAAGGTAGCGGCGATTGTTGTAACGTATTCATAAGTTTTGCCGCTTCGGAACACATTGTGAATGTAGTGGAGCTGGGCAGTTTGATCGTCTCGACGTTAAAGTTAGTCGCCGAAGCAGAATTTTGAAGGAAGTTCGTTATCGCATTATGGTCCGCCGCCGACGCGCTCCGGCCTCCGTCGATAGCACATTTTGAATCGAAACTGGATGAGGTTAGAAGCCTCGTGCTTTCGGCATTGGGTTTGTTAGTTTCTGGCCCCACTGTGGTGGACTGCTGCAGCAGCCGTCGGCAGTCCTCGCTGGACTGTTTGAGGATGTTCTGTTGCTGTTCGTACGTGGAGGCGAGCAGGCGGTGCGGGGGCGCGTCGCTGGGCTTGGCGCCCAGCCTCTGGGCGGACTGCGCGACGTCGATGCTGCGCATGGACAACAGGCGCGTGGACTCCAGCTCGTGGCTGCGCGCGGCGTCCAGATTCGCCACCAGGAAGCTGCGGTGCGTGTCCGAAGGGTCAGAGCTTCGCTGCAGAAGCCTTTGTTCGGTCATGTTCACACCCGCGAGCGACAGCAGCCGCTGCGTCTCCGCTGACGACGAGTCGGCCGGAGCAGCGGGTACCGCGCCAGATCTGTTGTAATCTCTCGATTGTTCGCCCGAATGCAGTAACCTGTAATGGGGAAGAATCATCTGTTAAAGTGTGCGCTTTGTGGCAATTCACAAGTGTTTGAACTTCTCTTGGTTGTGGTCTTGTACATTTGCCAGATGGACTGCCGTCTCATCAGATTATGAGAGAGAAGGAATAACGAGTTCTCCTGCGTTTGTGCATTCACTTGTGTGTATAATCCTATTACGGCTAGTTCAGTTGTGAGTGGCTGTTGTGACCTTTGTATCGGGGGAACCTACTCTACCTATAACGGAAGCTACTTGGAATGTATTGAAGAGAAACGATAAGAATGAAGAAGCTCACCTATTGTGATGTTCTCGCCTCGCGTCGTGCGCCTCCCTGGCCAGCGCCGGGTCGGCGGCGGAGGAGGCCCGGCGCGCCGGCCTACGGCAGTCGCCGCCAGCCGCGCGCGCCCGCAGCCGCTCCAGCAGCAACAGGTAGATCGCCGCATGGTGGTCGTAACTGTTCGAGCGAAGACTCTGGTGGTGAAACAAATTGTGTTGTGATACCCCAGGGGAGCTGGAGCAGTGTATTGCTAATGCGAGTACTGACTGGGTATTTCGTCATTTGTGGATTGGAAATCAATGAATGTATCTAATGACATATTTTACGCCATCTTTAAATTCACAGTTGAAGGACGTATTTATGCTACAGGTAATATTATGGCGCTTATGGTTGCCTGGAATCGATGGATAAGAGAGATAAAAGGACCTACCTATTTCCCGATCATTGAACAGTGCATGTTTGTATGTTTATTACTCTTCTCATAATCTTCCAAACTAAGTACATATTTTTCGATCAATGACTTAACTTTGGATTCGTTTTAACACCCTACATGTCTCTACAACTCCAGTCCTAACAAATCCGATAATGTGAATAGCAGACAAATGTAGTTTGGTAACGAAGGTTGTGTAGATTTTGAAATTTTGGTGTATAATCTAAAGAAGATATGAAACATATCGCCGAGGTGCTAATTTCAAAAGAATTATTTTTCGACTCTTCATGGGCGCCGGCAGTATAGATACCAAATGTCTTAACTTCGTAGATCAATTTTCCAGCAGAAATTCTTACAACCCCTGACTTGGAATATTTGCAGCATGTGTAGATCGTCAGGCGAAACTCCTTAAGTACATAACCCTGCTGGCGACCATGTTTGGACCATGTTTTTCACGTTTTAATACTCACTTCTTTGGTTTTGACTGGATCGATCCCCAAGCTCTGCATCAACCGGAGCACCTGCTCATTCGGCTCCTGGGTATGGTGCGTGACGTGCGCAGGGCTCCGCATCGGGTCGGCGGCCACTGCGGGCGCCGTGTAGGGCTCCACCGACATCCACCGATGCTTCTTGATCTGGTCTATCGTATACCGCTTCATTGGTTCTAGGACTAGCATCTTGCGGATTAGGGACTCGCAGTCTGAAAAAGACAGAGATAGTAATTACTTACTAAGAAAATCATTCGGCGTTCACTACAAATTTTCGGTAGGCACTTTTATGATATTTGCGTATTCTTCATTCGCGCGTACCTATTATATTTTATAAGAACCAGGACTCTTTAATTCTCCGGGGCACAAGTAAGTAGATATTTTTTGTTAATCCCCAGGATGCATGCTATATCCTTGCCTGTCGAAATCAATTCAGCGGTTTAGGTTTGACAAGGTAGGTACACAATGGATGATATACCTATTACCTACCTATATTTCCTCTATTAAAATCAGGATTTTTACCACTGACCAGCAAAAATAAGCTAGTAGTAGATAACTTAGGTAATTGATAAAATTAAAAATAAGTAGTAGGTACCTAATACTTATGGAAACGGCAGCTGTTTTAAATGTTATGGACCGTTAATGGGGGCCTGCCGACATTATTCCTTTGAAAGTATTGTTATTCAACACCTATCTAGTCCTACAAATGACATTACAAAATTTTCAAAAAAATATGTTCAATAGTTTGGTTAATGGTCTTTAGTTATGTGGAGTTTTTTTTTCAAATAATCGTTTATTACGATAAATACACGAATCTTATACAATAGTAGCTTCATATAAGATCGTGTATCAACTTCTTTACCTGTGCAACCATGAAAGTAAATCTTACATTTAATAATAGGGAATATATATATGATACACTTTCGAAACGTATTTTATTGTATTTCGACATTCTTTATGAAAAATTCACATTTGGGTAAAATAATCCTAGTCGGCCCTGCGCGGGAGACGCGACGCATACGGCAGGCGCCCTTCAGACGTGGTGGATGTGCGCAATTTTTCCCGCCAATCGCTCTCGATTTACGGAAAATATTTTTTGTGTAATTGTAGCGAAATTATTATTTATAAATTATTGAATAAGGATGATTAATTGTTTTAGTTTTAAGAAACTTTTATCATCTAAATATTAGTGAACTCCATAGTAAATAGGTACTTAGTAGTGTTTTTTAGAGTTATTTCGTTGTTTTAAATTGTGTTAGGTAGGTACGAAGGTATCATAGTCAAATATCAGGATGCCGAAAATATCTCGACTAAAACGATCTCAACTACAAAAGATTGAAAGCATGAAAATCGCGTAAGTACCTACTTATCTTCCCATATACCTATTATTACATAAAAATATTGTGCGGCACACTTTTTTGGCCCGATCCCTGGAATTGAATCCAAAACCTTGTCACCCATAGTGGAACATTGAAACTCCTGACTAACTAGGTACTACTACTTACTATAAACGGCCTCGCCCCCGGCTTCGTACCTACGGCTTTTTTGAAAATAAATAGGTACAGCCTATGTCACTCAGGAATAATGCTTAGCAGAAAGCAGTAGCTTTCTACTGATGAAAGAATTTTCAAAATTGGTTCAGTAGTTCCAGAGATTACTTCATACAAACTTTTCTTCTTTTTATTATGAACTAGTTGATGCCCGCAGCTTCGCCCGCGTGGATTTAGGTTTTTAGAAATCCCGTGGGAACTTTTGAGTTCCCAGAACAAAAGTAGTCTATCCGTACCGCGCGACAAAGTCTTTACTTGGTAAATATACCTTCAATATCAAGTTATAACCGACGACAGTTTCTAAATCCCATCCACTTTGGTGATCAGATCCCCTGCAGCATCAGGATTGAGGAGTTGGAATCTAAATTTTTTATAGAGCAATGTCGCAAAGTTCCTCTATCGATTAAAAAAAAATTTACTCAAATCGGTTCAGAAATCTCGAAGATTTCGGTATACATAGGTAGAAAAACACAACTCCTTTTTTGAAAGTCGGTTAAAAAAGTAGCCTATGTTACACCCTGATGAATCCTCTACTTGTCTGTGAAAGTCCCGTCAAAATCGGTTCAGCCGTTCCGAAGATTAGTCTTTTCAAACAGACAGACAGACAGACAAAAATTTTAAAAACGTGTGATTCGGTTATGGTATCGTTCAAATAACCATATTATGAGCTTTATATGAGGTAGTTATTTCGAAATTACAGACAGACACTCCAATTTTATTTATTAGTATATAGATAAACACACACCATTCCTTGTTGCGTCATTCTTGTAAGCAGCTGGGCAAAATACTGTAAGTAGGTAAGTACTAAGTACCTACCTACCTTGTAACTTCCTACCTACCGACACAGATTACAATAATGGTCAAAACTTATTTTATAAGTAGGTAGAGCTGGTACCTATAAAAGCACCCCATAGTACGCGACAGGTTGACATGGCAATCGGGTAATGAGCCGCACATCACCCGCGCTATCCCGCACCGGGTTAGCGCGAGGGCTGTGCGGGTGAGTGGGACGTCCCCATCCCGATTGCCATGTCGACCTGTCCCGTACTATAGATGCTAATTATAATAACCTACCTCGACCTATCGCCGACTAAAGTTCGCGATAGGTCGAAATGGCAATTGGAATATGAGGCGGGGGGACGCCCCGCACACCTGCGCTCGCCCGCACCGCTCGCTAGCGCGGGGACTGTGCGGGTGTGCGGGGCGTCTCCACCCCGATTGCCATCTCGATTTGTCGTGTACTATATACCTTCATAATATTGCAAATTGTACGATAGGTACATAGGTAGGTTACTAACAACAGATTCTTTGTTTACTTTTATTATTTTAGTTGTAGTTTACTCACGCCCCGAGGGTTCTGTACTCAGGTATTTTTTCGAAATTTTACACGATAAATCAAAAACTATTGTGTATAAAAATATATACGTAGTAAAGCCCTTTCACAATATTATGATACCCCACTTGTTATAAATAGTTACCTTTGAAATTTGAAAATACTAATTATTTCTTGATGGCATACATTTTTAGGGTTACGTACCTCAAAAGGAAAAACGGAACCCTTTTTTTGACCTATCTCATAGCCAGCGTTTGCAAATCTAAGCATACGTAGGGACTGACAGTTTATGGGTTTTATACTATGTAGTGATGACGCAGAGTTTTCGCGGCAGCTTATGAAAGTGGCAGAGGCGGCAAATAAATAAAAAAGACAGAATACCTTGAGCGTTTTTTACCCGACTATGGCAAAGCTGAAAGGAAGGGTTATGATTTTAGCAGTGTATGTATGTATGTATGTATGTATGTATGTATGTTTGTATCCAGATTCTGTGTGTTCCACCGTAGCGCCTAAACTACTGGGCCGATTTTGATGAATGAGGTGTCAATCGATTCGTTGTAAAGGCCCAGGTGACATAGGCTATATTTTATACGAAAAAAATCGGCCAGATGGATGTTACATCAAAAAAGTGAGGGTCTTAAAAAAAATTAATTGCTATTGTGTCGAGTGAGATGTCCAATGAAAGAGGAGAAAATTTTGAGTTAATAAATATAAATATAGTTATTATTAAAATATACCAAGCGACAGAAAACCATTTTTTATTATAATTATTATTTCTTATTCAGCGCCACCTGTTGGTCATTCACGAGACCTCGGTTGGTCGTCGCATCATAGACAACGGAAAAGTTTCAAATAAAAAAAAAGTTGAAAAAACTATAACCCGACTACGGAAAAATGAGACAACTTGAACCCGACTTGGTACAAGTAAAATAAACTAAAAAGAAAGAAACAAAACAAAAACAAGATAGGTGCTTAGTGCTATCATCGTCTTCATCGTCTTGAGTAAGATTCAATACAAATGCCGTGGTCGTGCGTTGTCGATAGCAAAAAGAAAATATTCTAATTTGGTAGACAAATAAAATCATTGGGAATGCCGTCAATCAAGGATAAGAAATACGCTGTCGACAACGCACGACCACGGCATTCGTATTGAATCTTACTCAAGACGATGCACTAAGCACCTATCTTGTTTCTTTCTTTTTAGTTTATTTTACTTGTACCAAGTCGAGTTCAAGTTGTCTCATTTTTCCGTAGTCGGGTTATAGTTTTTTCAACTTTTATTTAAAGCAAAACTTCTTTACCGGTTTCAGAAATAGTTAGTACTTAGTATATAGTACATAGTATTAAGTCGAAATATATAGCCCTACTTATTAAGGCAAATTTTAGGGAAACCTGTAAATACATTACATAGTTTTGATTAATATTATCCCCGACTCGCACTTGACCGGTTTTTTTCTTATTGGATCTATCTATACATCTTTGGTGATTTTGTAATTTAATGGATATATTTATTACCTACCTACTTGCAAACAAACGAGGAGTTACCTCCTGTTGCAGTTGTTGTGAACATGAAGGGATCGCATAATGGGTCACTCTGCACTCGGTTATTTCACGAGGCGTGAAGAAGCCAGGAAAGTTTTGTTTCAGTTTGTTAGCTTTTCAAAATTTATTTCTCAAGAATTATTTTAAAATAAAAGTAATGAAACAGATATTTGACCCATTCGACGTCACACGATCTCTTCCGGGCAGCCATCTTCAATCAATTTGTACAAATACGGCTGCATGACGGTTTTTAAATAAATAAATAAATAAAAATATTTTATTTCAGACAGTAATTATATGTCCATAATTAATTCTACACAAATTAAATTACGTAAATTAAAAGTAATATTAAAATGTAATAATTAAAGTTTAAATTATAAAAAAAAAAATTATAATAATTTTTAAGCCAGTCTCGTTCCGACTCGAGACTGAATGACTATTAAACGCTTTTGTGTTTAGGTCGCCATTTTGATTAAGTGATTGCAAAATCAAGTGCACTCTGATCAAATTAATATTGCAGTTAGGTTATTTAAAAGATCAAAACTCTTGATAAGCTTCTACGCGAACATTTTAATAACTTATAAAATTAACTAAATTATTGTTGCCCTTAGGGCTTTCACATCTAAATTGACTTCTGAATTCTTTTAAGTGTAGGCATTTTGTAAATTTATTCATAACTCACAATCTGCACTCTCACTCGGCACTGTGGTCAAAGTTATGAGTGAAATTTAAAAATAAAATAAAAATATCTAAATCACTGATTAATTTTTTGAATCAGATTTAATTTTCAGTAACAAGTTAAATAATTTTCTGTGTTAAAATAAACTGATGAAAATCACTAATTCTGCCTCACTTTTATAATACCAAACATATTCTATTTTCATATATTTTATTCATTCATAAATTTAATATAAAAAATATATACTTTTTATTACCCCTACAAAACCATTTTTATTTCTCACCAACCATCCTTGTGTATAAATTCAATTAATCCAGTTTGTTAACATGATCTTATTTATATACCTATTGCATTTAAGTGGGAGGTCCTGGGTTCGATATCAAGCCCCCGATCGAGTCAGTATTTTACAATTTCCAAATTGGCTCAAGTCTGAACTCTGAACGGGTAGGATACTGGTTTACATATTATTATCCTTTACCCTTTTTAGGGTTGCGGACCTTAAAAGGAAAAACGGAACCCTTATAGGATCTCTTTGTCGTCTGTCTGTCCATCTGTCCGTCTGTCCGTCTGTCCGTCGTGTCTGTCAAGAAACCTATAGGGTACTTCCCGTTGACCTAGAGACATGAAACTTGGCAGGTAGGTAGGTCTTATAGCACAAGTACAGGAATAAATCTGAAAACCCCGCATTTGGTTACATCGTTTGAAAAAAAATTAAATGTGCTTTGATTTTCAAAGTAAGGTAACTATACCAAGTGGGGTATCATATGAAAGGGCTTTACCTGTACATTATAAAACATATTTTTATGAATAACAGTTTTTGATATATCGTGCAAAATGTTGGAAAAAATACCCGAGTACGGAACCCTAAGTGCGTGAGTCTGACTCACACTTGGCCGGTTTTTTCAAATATCAATTGACGGATAGAACTTAAATGGCAAGCACTTTCTTAAATTTTATGCATTATAGCACGATTCAATATTGACTCTGAATGTAGTCTTAGTAAAGTCAAAGTACGCTTCACATCGTCACTTACTACCTACTGCTATTTACCAGGTGAGATAGCAAACAAGTGCTAATTTATAATTGAATAAAAAATATTAATTCAGGTCTTTTACGATATCAACACACATTAAATTTTCTCCATTGCCGCTTCTAACACGCTTTTGCTCTATGGAAAAAAAACCAACCGAGTGCGAGTCAGACTCGCGCACCGAGGGTCCCGTACTCGGGTATTTTTTTCAATTTTGCATAATAAATCAATCACTATTATGCATAATAAAAAAAAAACCCCACCAATACTAAAAAAAAAAAATAATTTAATTTTTATCGAACACATTATTATGTATACAGGAGTAAAATGTAGTT
This sequence comes from Maniola jurtina, assembly GCF_905333055.1. Taxonomy (NCBI): domain Eukaryota; kingdom Metazoa; phylum Arthropoda; class Insecta; order Lepidoptera; family Nymphalidae; genus Maniola; species Maniola jurtina. Next base: position 6,607,555 of record NC_060044.1, read on the forward strand.
CTATAGTATCATTTTTTGGATAGTAAATTAAATTGCTTTTACTATTTAGTGTTGATGGTTTTTAAGTTTTTTATCTATTTTTAGGGTTAAGAAAAAACGGAACCCATAAAGGATCACTTTGTTGTCTATCTGTCCGTCCGTCCGTCGTGTCTGTCAAGAAAACCTATGGGGTACTTCCTGTCGACCTAGAATCATGAAATTTGGAATTTTGAATGAATATTTTTTTTGTGATGTAACCTCAAATTCAAGGTTTTCGGATTTATTCCTTTATACTTGTACTATAAGACCTACCTACCAGCCCAATTTCATGATTTTAGATCTACGGGAAGTACCCTATGGATTTTCTTGACAGACACGACAAACGGACACACAAACAGATAGACAGACGGTCAGACAACAAAGTGTTCCCAGAAGGGTTCCGTTTTTCCTTTTGAGGCACGGAACCCTAAAAAGCTAAGCGCATCGGTGCTATGTCGTTTCTTTTTTCGCCAATGTTGAGGTTGTTAACTTGGTTGACCTGTAGCCGTAGTACAGTTTACCGCCACTAGATGGCGGTAAAAATTAAAGTAAATTAATGTCGAGGTGTAGAGGGGCGAGAGGGAACCAAATGCTCGAGGCCATTCGAAACTTGGAGCGTCTTAAGCTGATACCAGCACAAGGCACACACAACACATTTTTCAATAATGAAAATGTGTGACGCTCCGAAGAAAAGAATGATGTGAATCCTGCTCATAGAAAATAAAAATAATTATGTATTTAGGTGTTCGAGCCTTTAGGCTTGACCCACTGTGAGATAACCCTTTAGAACATCAGCGCCATCTAGTAGTTCGTAACGACACAACCCGAGCATTGATTCGTATCGGCTCGGTGATTTGTGGAGGGGAGTCAGCGCACAGGCAGTTAGTGTCGGCCATTTTAATTTCAGTACGCTTTTGAATCTCAGCGTCGTCAGTAAGAAATTAATTCCACAGAATTTTTTCAAAAACATTGAATTAAAATTAAATATTATTCTAATGTAAGCATCTACATTAATAACTAACAAATCGTTAATAATAGTCTTACATCGGTGTACATATTAATTAAATGAGTACAATAGTAATTAAAATCTCAAAGATTTCAATATGATTCATACGTAGGTACTGTATCCACATTTCCATACCATATGCCATACATCTATTTGAACTGGACCTAATATTATTTACAAAAGGATCGCTGGTGAAAACTGGCACGAGGTAGGAAACTTTTACCAAGTATACTACCAAGTATAAGTGCCGAACCTACTAGGCTTCGAACTTTCTAAATTCTACACGAAACACGAAACTGTCTATCTTTTGCTTTATATGATAGATAACTTTCACAATACAATAAATAAGTTTCATATTACCATTCAATAGAACATGTATCATATTATCATACCTACGTGGTTGTCTCCCACGCTTTTCGTGAGTTGATCCAATATTTAGAGCCTTGTATTGCGTTTGTACGAGCCACCGACGAATGTATAACTCAATTTGACGTCATACCAGCGAGGTAACGTTTTGGCCCCATTGAAAAGGTCAGAGGACGTTCGACGGAAGTGACGTCTAGAACTATCGAACCGTGAAAATTGGCGTTTGCGCTAAAAATTTCACCTACCTTTAAAGGCTCGTGAAAACATCTAGGTACTCGTAATTTCTTCAACTAACTTTATAAACTGTGTTCTAAGCTGTAGGTGGGTACAAGTTATAAGCTCGTTCCAACTTCCAAGGAATGATTTATTGGTAGGGTATATTCTATAAAATTGTATTTCTAATAAAACGTTATCCTATATAGTCACCTACCTATAAACTTGCAGCCTCAATAACAGTTAAGAATAATAAGAGAGAGACCATCATTAAAGGCAATAAAATCATCGGAAAAGTATAGAAGAAAAAAAATCTTTCAATATTATTCCCTTTTGTGATTATTACCGTAAGTACCTACTACCTACCCACCCACGCCACTTCTAAATTCGATGTCCGTGCGTGGCTTTACTAGGAACGTTCAGGCATGCTTACAAAAAATGATTGTTCACGCAGGCTTGTCTAGTTAGCAGTTATGTACGCAGCCACTTAAAGGTTCCACTACAAATTAGCCCCTATGTGTCAACGCTGTTTCAGAATTATGCCAAGATCCTTTTGATTCAAACAAATTAAAAACCTGCAAAAGTCAGCAAGCCGGTCAGAACCTTCAGCCATCCTTTATGCATGTACTCCAAGTGGTTCTTGGACCATTCGCCGAGTTCATTGGTTCAGTGTGTTGGTCTAATGCGTACAAGGTAATGGAGGACAAGTAATAACGGACTAGCAAAACCACAGCCAAATTGCAATCGGAATACCCTTATATGAGGAAACTCTGAAAAAATTGGTGTCGTACGTGAAAAATCAACTTTTCTCTACGTCAACGGGAAGCCCTTTAGGTGTTGACTGTTGACCGTTCGTATATATGACGTAATGAGTAAAACCAAAAAGGTCCTTGAGTTACTAATATCTACAAAACTATTCTTAAGCGCCGGCCACACAGGCCGCGTACATGCGTCGCGTAAGCGTAGACGTAGCGCGTACCCTTGCGTTGTAATGTATGGAACTGTATGAGACATGGCATACCGCTTGCGTGGCGTGAACGTTCGCGTAGACGTAATGCGTGTAGTTATGTCTACGGATTCACGCGCATCACTACGCGCGTGTCACGTGTACGCGCTTGGTATGAATCGGCTTTAAATGAAGAATTAGACCGAACAGACGGTGCTGGCCATAACAATGAATGAAACATACGCCAATGAAAAAATTAGAAACCTGTTTGTTTAACAATAAAATAAATGCATAGCCGACTTACCTATAGCATTTACATTAACTCACTACCTGTAAAACATTCACATTTATTTTTCAGAATAGTTAAACCCACCCTTGCTACGACGTCCGCGTCGATAAGCTCGCAGCTGCCAGCTACTCTAAAATATTTTAGACTACAGGCCCATGTTTAAAAATGGGTGGGTCATATGAACCACCAGGTGACGTATACAGGACGATATAAGAGCATAAAATAATAAGTTTCAGCACTATGCCGTCACTTGTAAGCTGTCCAACAGAGTGCTGGTGAGAATTGAAAAGTGCAGGTAGAGTGAGTACATTTTGGTCATATATTTTTGTACGGCATTTTTACCATCGATAGATCCATGAAAAATAATAAGAAAGCGCGCAGTGCCGTAAAAAAATGGTGCGCCACAAAGTCAGTAAATGTTTTGATTTTCTGAGAATTTCCGGGGTAAATTTGGTCATTTAATTCTGTACGGCACTAGTTTCATACTGTTTTAATACAGCCTCTAATCCATTGTTCCGCAACGCCGTACAAAAATCATGCGACAAGGGGAAAAAATTGAGGGTAGCAACCCCCTCTCTTTCCGTGGTCCGGGGGGTGATTTGAAACAACATAAAATTAATTTATTTTGAAAGTGTTTTATGCATAGATAATATTTTTTTACATGCCGTACATTTTCGTTGGTCCAAAGGTTTGTAGGGGATGTGGATATTATATACACACCCGTTCACTTCAGTTAGACGGCATAGTGATTTTATCATATTATCAATTGTTCTCTTCAAAAATATGTTAATGCCGTACAGTATCAGATGGCCATAAAGTACTACCCTTAAAATGGTAGCGTCATTTTCATCAGCCTAAAAGATATGGTCTGCATTAAAATGTACGGCATAATTTTTTCCTAATTTATTTATCTTAATACTATTTAAAACAAGGGAAAAGCGTAGAAAATTGCTATATTTTATTAATCTATGAATATTTAAACTTTTGCAATAATTTGAAAAATTTCAGTTTTTGTATTTATCTATAATTTTTTTTAGAACAGTTTCTTTTGAACGGCAATACTATATAACAATAGTATTTTACACTATCATGTTAAAAAAAAAGTTGCCGTACAGAGTCAAATGATTTTACAGCTTTAAAAATTAAGTATACCATGAAATTAAGATAATTATTGATACACATTCAAATGAACACTAATTTTTTTACGGCATTATTTTTAATAGTACTTTTGAGTGCTAGATAATGTTTTGGAACCAAAGCCGTACTTTCTCAAATCACCCCCCCGGACCACGGAAAGAGAGGGGGTTGCTACCCTCAATTTTTTCCCCTTGTCGCATGATTTTTGTACGGCGTTGCGGAATAATGGATTAGAGGCTGTATTGAAACAGTATGAAACTAGTGCCGTACAGAATTAAATGACCAAATTTACCCCGGAAATTGTCAGAAAATCAAAACATTTACTGACTTTGTGGCGCACCATTTTTTTACGGCACTGCGCGCTTTCTTATTATTTTTCATGGATCTATCGATGGTAAAAATGCCGTACAAAAATATATGACCAAAATGTACTCACTCTACCTGCACTTTTCAATTCTCACCAGCACTCTGTTGGACAGCTTACAAGTGACGGCATAGTGCTGAAACTTATTATTTTATGCTCTTATATCGTCCTATATACGTCACCTGGTGGTTCATATGACCCACCCATTTTTGAACATGGGCCTGTAGTCTATTTATCAATCCTGTCTAATTTCAGAAAAATATTAAGTTTGGCATATTCCTACCATAACAATAGACAACTAGAAGTAAGTACAAGTTTTATTTTAGGTCCAATAGGAATGACGATTTCGCAATGAATTGATTAACAATTTGGTTTAGTTGATACGCTTAGCTGAAAATATTTGCCATACGTTTGACTTGGAGAGTCTACTTGCCACAATAATATTCGCATACCTATATTATAGAAAACACACAACACAAGTAGAGTGTACAAGAACCATAAGAGATCAAGTAGGTGTGGGTAGTCAATATATCTAATCCTGTAGCTAATATTTGAAAAGCGCTTCAGAGTAGACACAATTTATACTGCTCAGACTAGGGGCTTGGGTGGTTACGGTTTTACCAAGGCCAATTTTTTACTGAACTCATAAGAAAAACAATTCTTGCCAGTTTGAGTAAGGTACCAATATTCAATTTTGCAGTAAGATTGAAGATTAATGTAGGTAAATTCGAAAGCCACCACCCACCTTCGACGGGAAGAGTTGTGGACGAATTTAACTTAGGTAGAACATTGCTTCAGTCTGGCCAAAAACGGGCAGCACACAGGCTCGATACGAAGAAGTGTTTAATTAGACATCACCCTATTTTGGGGTTGAAAGTTAGACGACGATGCAACTCAATTATCAACGTGCCCGTAACATCGTGGCGATATAAACTCAACAATGTAAACAAAGCCGAAAGTGCAAGAAAGGAAATGGAGCTGGAAAAGTAAACATGAATCACCTTCATTACATGATGGTGGTAGCCGAATGGACGTTAAAGTGGAAGTTGGAAAGACAAAGGAAACATAGCTAACTAAAAAACGTACCGGATAAGTGATACTTAAAAAAAAGAATCCTTATAATCATAAGCTCTATGCTCCATTCGCTAAAATGGTAAGTTGTGTTCAGAAACCACCTACCCATATATCAAAATTTACTCGTATAAATCAACGATAAACATTGGTAGACCATTTTTAGACTGACTTAGTTGGTTTAAACTTTCGAAGCAGTGAATAAATCAGCTTAGCTTTAATCCTTCGAACCAACTTGTAACTTTATGTAAATCGTACAATGATGTCATATTCTTTGTTACATGTGCGTGAATCAGGTAGATATAGTAGATAGGTACCTACTTACTGGAGTGTGGTTCTTGTAATTCTACTGAATAAACGATTAGCTTTATATCCACTGAATGAAAGTTACAGCTTTAATTTGTGTGCATCTCAAATGTTAGATAAGTACTTCCAAGGTTTTTTTTTCAGTAAAATATTTCGCAGAAAGTGTCTCCAGGATTGTCATTCAGAAAATATTCAAATGCGTCATTCCAACTAAAATATGGGTAAATTGCTTTCACATGCTGAAAGGGAATGACGCCCGTCGAGGCATAAATAAATCCCATACCCACCGAAAATAATCTTATGTAAATACTTCATTCGCGGCGATCTCTTTACTTAGCTCAAACAAAACATAGCTACGATGCAAGTGACGAATCCGATTATAAATACTTATACGTTTTGTTTTAGAGCATTCCGAAATAGACTGCGCGTCCAAATCCTGCACTCAGAAGTCTGAGCAAACAAAACACGCCTGACGCCGCGTATTAGCCTGGAGTATTTTCGTTCTATTTTTAACCCCCGACCCAAAAAGAGGGGTGTTATAAGTTTGACGTGTGTATCTGTGTGTCTGTGTATCTGTGTATCTGTGTATCTGTCTGTGGCATCGTAGCGCCTAAACGAATGAACCGATTTTAATTTAGTTTTTTTTGTTTGAAAGGTGGCTTGATCGAGAATGTTCTTAGCTATAATCCAAAAAAATTGGTTCAGCCGTTTAAAAGTTATCAGCTATTTTCTAGTTTTCTTGTAGAAAAGAAGGTTAGATAACCCTTAGGTTCATAATATTCAAGTGTCAATTGACAAATGTCAAGTTGTCAAGATGGACGTTGCCTAGATATACATAATTATTTATTTGAAAATGATTTGTCGGGGGTGTTGAAAATTTTTAATTTACACTTGTATTTACTTGCTTAGCGCGTACTTCTAAAATAAAACATATGACTAGTCAAGTTTTCGCAAGGAGATTCTATTAATATAATCGCTCAGACGTAGATATCGCGTGCTATGCCTGACCATTGACGCAATCATTTGAAAAATGTGCGGGTGTTATTTAATAAAACTGGAAAATCAGTGGGCGCCGGTAGCCATGTTGCTCCATGAACTTGGTGCAGTTTTACGAGCCGGAGCGCGACCGCGCCGCGCCGCCGCCGCCCGCCGCCGACCTTCCGTCATCGGCGGCGGTCGCTGCTGCTGCCAGCAACTAATCTTTACCCATAAAATACTTGTAAACACGTCATTTATGACGCACATGTCGCTTAAACAAATTAATTTTACACATCTATTAAGTGAAAGTAAACATAACTGATTCTGCTTCCACTTTTTCCTAACCTACGACTTTTGTTTAGTATATAATGTGCCCAGAGAAATTGTAGGTTTTATATACTTACCTTAGTTCAAGGTAGGAAGGTGGCTCATTGGGTGGAACATTTTGGGAATTGAAATTCAACATTTTGCGAATCAACCATTTTGGGATTCAACATTTCGGGAATTGAAATTCAACATTTTGCGGATCCAACATTTTGGGATTCAACATTTTGCAACTCCGAAATTCATCATTTTACAAATTCAACAGTATGAGAATTCAACGTTTTAGGAATTCTCAACATTTTGGACCTGAAGGAAAAATACTTCTTCTGAAATTACCAATTAAGGCATGTTTTAAACATAAAGTGTTTTGTGCATAGAGAAGGCAAAGTGCATAAGGAAGGAAGGTGTTACATACCTAGTTGAAAGGATTCTAGGTATAGCCACAATATAGATTTACAGCCTTATTTAAATGTTATAAGGCGCCGATTTGCGCTCCCTGCTAAATTCACCAAGTTTACGTTACGTTAGGTTAGGTTACGTTTTTACATTTGTGAATAAAGTTATTCACAATTTATTGTGCAATTATGTTTAGTCACAAATTGCTGCAAATAATATTGCTAATATTATAAGTTGCGGAAAGTGTCAGCTTACCTTTCCTGTCAGTGATCAGAATTTGAATAAGATCCGTCCATACTACGACTACGAGCGAGTCTTCTACGAGTACATATAACCCGATATAGATAGTTATTCGTATTTTCGTTTTGCTTGTGCACGTAAATATTAGATCAATGTAATATTACGCTTAATTGGCATAAAACCACGCCATTAGGCACTTTTGTACCTGAGCAGTTATCAAGAACATCGCGTGTTTATTGCTTCACTGGCGGAACATAGACTTAACACCAGTTTTCTCATTCCAATGTTAAACTATATTTTCTTTTTATGATAATTTTAATATCCAAGCCAACCTTTTCAACTGTATTTATAAAAGAAATAACAGGAGATATTTACTCCTTCTGGATCTCAACTTTTTAAGTCTACTTAGGTTCTTTCCAATAATATGTATATTGTATAATTTATCGAAACTTCCAACTTTCGAATTCTCGGAAAAATTTCCAGGCGTGAACATCCTTAAAAAGATAAAAGTTATGACATAGATTACCTTATTTGTTGGAATTGAGTTAACAGGGCTCTCTCCGTCACTCCATGACCATACCAACCAAACCAAATACCAAACTAAATAACCAAACCAAATAATATAATGACCAAAGTCCATGAAATTTTGCAGACATTCTAGAAACTAATATAATATGTGTCTGTGGTGTTTTATATTTTTCTACAAATATGTAGTTTTAAAATTACAAGGGCTCAAAGATTTGTATGTGAATTTTTAAGACCGCGTAACTTTGAAACCGAATATTTTAACAGAAATCTGGAAACCACAGACATAGATATTAGTTTCTAGAATATGTCTGCAAAATTTCATGGACTTTGGTTGCTTAATATTCAAATGAAATTGGAACTACGTTTGTATGAAGCGAGTGACGGAGAGACCCCTCTTAATAAGCTCATTATAAAGTTCAAAATGCCAAAAGAAATGGCGGATCTTACTTTCTGAAATTCGATGCGCAACCTGGTCTGGAGACCCCTAATTGACCCTATCAAGAAGGGTCATGTTCACGACAAAGAAGTAGTAGTTGGTAATAAAGCTTTAATGAAACAAAACCCAATAAATACATCAAAACAAGAAGAAAGACAATAGTGGCACGGTGCAAATGCGGCTTTCTCAACTTATTATTCTAAGGAGATAAATAAGATACCCATTCATTTAATTTATATACGTACGGACAACCCCACTATAACACTTTATGGTCACCTTCAATGAATCTCCATTAGATTTATTTTCTTGGTGAGAGCTTCTAACAACATTTAAAGGCTGTACTAGATACTCTACTCTACCCTTTTTACTCCTCTCATTACGTAACCTCATGGGTTAATGAAATTAATTCAATTCTTGTAAATCAAAAGAATTGCAAGAATTGAATAAAAAAGCAAATGAAGTCTCCGAGTACTTGGCTACTTGAAATGAGTAATCCCTTCGTTAGCTTCGAATGAAAAAGACCAAATTAAAAGAGGACTTTTCAGAGTTTTGTATAAAAGTAAATCTGCTGTGGAATTACAGTCGCAACGGCTGTAGAGATAAAAGAATAGTGATATTTTTTATTTTAGAAATCGTAGTTTGCTTTGAATTTCTAATTTACCGTAAGCCTGACTGAAATATGATCCGATTCAGATAAATCGCTACATAGTTACTATACCTATTCAATATTGGCAAAGTTTTCCAACTTCCAAGGACTCTTCATCATGCAAAGCTTTACCTTTTAGGTATAATATTATGTGAATACTTGAATGAATTTCTACAATATTCTCCATAATAACAAAAAAGCAATGTATTTTGTGCAAAATAATCATTTTAAATGTGCGTGTACCAATTCAAGTCACGTATCCCATAAGGTCCACTTTTGCAGACTCAGTATATGTACCAATATCAGTCGTTCAAGGCAAGCACTCTGGAGGCCACTAAATGCTGTAACCTTTTGAATAAAATAGTATTATATCTCTTCAGTTTCTGGGGAATTATAAAAAAAATATGTTCACTTATTCCCAGTTTTGTGATCGAAATTGTTATTTTAATTAATAAACGTAGGGAATAACAAAACATTACGAGATATCTCTTATACGAGCATTTAAATAAAATAATGTTACTTTCTTCGTAACTGAATCATTATCTGATTCAGTTACGAAGAAAGTAAAGGTTTGTATAAGACAATGACATCCATGGCGAAATCCATGGATCAGTTTAATCAATAAAAATACCGGTCAAGTGCGAGTGAGGACTCGCACACGAAGAGTTCTGTACAAGATATAAAGCTATGTACTTTTTATTTATTTCAAATTTGCATGGCGTCCATTTTTAAACTCGCCATCTTAGTTTTTATTATTTGTTGCTATAACGGCAATAGAAATACATAGTCTGTGAAAATTTCGACTCTCTAGGTATCTATTAAATATGGTTCATGAGATACAGCCTACTGACATACAGACGGCTGAACGGACAGAAGGACGGACAGCGGAGGCTTAGTAAGTAATAGGGTTCTATTTGCACCCTAACCCTAAAAACTAAAAAATTACATCACATACAATATTCTGTTCTGTTTTGTTTTTAACCCCCGACCCAAAAAGAGGGGTGTTATAAGTTTGACGTGTGTATCTGTGTGTCTGTGTATCTGTGTATCTGTCTGTGGCATCGTAGCGCCTAAACGAATGAACCGATTTTAATTTACTTTTTTTTGTTTGAAAGGTGGCTTGATCGAGAGTGTTCTTAGCTATAATCCAAAAAAATTGGTGCAGCCGTTTAAGAGTTATCAGCTCTTTTCTAGTTTTCTTGTATAAAAGAAGGTTACATAACCGTTAGGTTCATAATATTATGTCAATAGACAAATGTCAAGCTGTCAAGATGGACGTTGCCTAAATACATAATTATTTATTTGGATTTGAAAATGATGTTTTGGAAAAATCGGATACTTTGGATCGTAGGCACGGAATAGTCCAAGAAAATCGGTTCAGCCGTTTGAAAGCTATCAGGTCTTTTCGGTCTTTTCTAGTTACTGTAACCTTCACTTGTCGGGGGTGTTATAAATTTTTAATTTACACTTGTAGAATTATTTAGGTACCTATTACAGAATTGATATGAAATCGTTAACGTTTCTTGCGTCAAACAGGTAGATACAGATAGTCAAAGAGCTGTTGTTACATAAGTACTTACTTAAGCAATGGAAAAAAATACTTACAAACTATTACTTTTTTAATCTATAGGCAGGTGCTTAGTTTCAAAAATCTGTTTCCTTTAAAAGGCGTCTGTCAAGGCTATGCAAAGGAAGATTTTTTGCAGACATGTAAGTTATAAAATAGTAGTAGTACATTACTAGTATATAAAAACAGAAAAACTTATTTCTTGTATTGGTGCTTTGCATTCTTGTCGCAATCAACGAAATAAGCGACGAGAGTACAAAATTTTATCATATTTATAAAAAAGCAAAACCGCTCTCAGTATGTCTTTGTAACGTCCGTGAAAATCGATTTTCGCGATTGGCTCCTTACCTACAATGTTATACGTTTGAGAGAGTACCATTCCTTGCGTCAAACCTATGTTCAACGTCGAGTACCGAGTACCGACGTAGAAGGCGTCAAACACTATTTCTGGCGCGAGCGTCAGCAAGTCAGGTGTTTATTGAATGAACGACAGCTAATTCAGCTCAAAGACTTCGGTAAATACAGGCAGGTAGGTAAACAATGTCTAGTAGCATTTCAAATTTTCCGTCACGCGGAAATTTTTACAACTAGTAGATACATACCTACACGTAGTTCAGCTAATTAAACATAAACAACCTTTTCTTTGAATTTTTATCTGTTGTCTGTCTGTACGTCTCGAAATGGCTACACAGATTTGACGGCACTTTCGCAACCAAATAAAGGCTTCCTTTCTTTCCTGGAAAGACAAATTTCGTACGGGATTTTTAAGGACGAAAAATAAAACCTAAATTCACGCCGATAATGCGCCAGCAAAATCTAACATATCTAATCATAAATATATAAGAAATGTCTAAATAGAAACTAACCCAGCGGCTTGTCCAAAACCTTTTCAAATTATGCGCAGAGATTCCCTGACAATGAATAAGGGATTTCTCAAAATTTTCACGATATAAAAGCCGCGAGCAATCACTAGTAGTTTCTTAATATTTTTATGGCCTATTTCGCAGATAATTATTCCTGGTTTATGAAAAGGTAATGTTTATGAGCTCGGTCTGCGGGATGCATGATTGAACAAGGCGATGACGCAAGTAGGTACCTACTTCATCAAATATTAGCTACTGCTCAACTACTTATCGATTTAATTTCATCATTATTGATCTACTAAGGTATATAAATGGAACGGGAAGTTCCCATGGTACTTGCTGTAGTCTATTTTCAGGTACGGTACCGGGTACGATAGGTACGAGAGGTACGGTAGGTAGGTACCCTAAAAATAAGTTGTAGCTATCCAGTAGTATAAAAATTCATCTAGTGGTCTTATTAGGTACGTAATTATTTTGTACAGTCAACTCAGTAACTGAAAATAAGGTGATATAATTTTTTTTTTTAAAGAATGCTTGTGCTAGGAGTAGGTGCGACAATAGTGCAACGGGCGGGGTTTGAACCGTCGACCTTTCGGTTTTCAGTCCACTCCTTTACCGGTTAAGCTATTGAGGCTTTAATTATTTTGTACAGTCAACTCAGTAACTGAAAATAAGGTGATATCAATCATAATTAACATAACTACTTAGGTACCTACGGTATTTCTAATCTCAAACACGATTTCAGGATCGATTTGAAGATAAAACTAATGTCTGTCACTTATAGCAGGTGCAGGTTAAACATTTATGGCACTATTTTATTTATTGTGATCCAATCTCGCTCGAGGATCGAGAACGACTTTTACGAGTATTTGCCGGAGTTCCTTCCCAACCTAAGTGATACTGATAAGATCCAACTGCGATATTACCCGTATCTGTTTTATTTCGATACAACTTCGAGAGTAGTATACCCGATGTCCAGTCTGAGACTAATTTGACAGGTAACACTTTCATTTAACTGAGTAGTGTTCCTATAAAAATCGGCCAAGTGCGAGTCAGATTCGCGCACTGAGGGTTCCGTACTCGGGTTTTTTTTCCAACATTTTGCACGATAAATCAAAAATTATTTATACGTAAATAAAAATCTGTTTTAGGATGTACAGGTAAAGCCCTTTCATATGATACCCCACTTGGTATAGTTATCTTATTTTGAAAATTATAACAGATTTTAATTTTTTTTTTAAACGATGTAACCACAAATTCGCGGTTTTCATGATTTGGACGTCGCGTCGGAATGAAAACATTTTACCCATAGCTGCCGTTGAAGCTATGACAGAGAATATGTCTGCTAGGCCTAGGCTAGGCGCTATACAGAATATAATAGCCTAGACTAGACTATAGATGTTAAATAAACTAGACGTAGAATGGGAATTTTCAGACCCACCTTAGAGTTTTAAATCATTTTCCGGTTTATAGTGTTCAATGATATCCTGTCGATATTATTGAGAGAACGATTTGTTGTATCTTCAAAATATCGAGAGGAAATGGCATGGAAAATTTTATCCTATTTTCGTTACTAGAGCATTGTATTGATTTTGTTGGATAGGTAGGCAGGTAGAGGTACCTATCAACTTCGGCTTTATTCCATTGTTATTATTATTTTGTGACGCATTGGAAAAGAAACACGAATTTCGTTTTAGCATCTACCTACGCAATGTCGATCTCAATATTCAACTCTGTAGGTACATGCAAAAATAATTTGTAAAGGAGCTAAGTAAGAAATACCTACTAATTTTATAGCTTCTGCTACAAGATAGGAACCCATGTATGGGTAATATATGATTACAAGTGTAAATTAAAAATTTATAACACCCCCGACAAGTGAAGGTTACAGTAATAACTAGAAAAGAGCTGATAACTTTCAAACGGCTAAACCGATCTTCTTGGATTATAGCTAAGAGCACTCTCGATCAAGCCACTTTTCAAACAAAAAAAAAACTGAATTAAAATCGGTTCATTAGTTTAGGAGCTACGATGCCACAGACAGATACACAGATACACACGTCAAACTTATAACACCCCTCTTTTTTGGTCGGGGGTTAAAAACAACTGTAGAGTGTAGACTGTATTGCCTAGCGTCAAACTGATTATGAAATACTTTAGCATATTGTTGAAAGGTATATCTTTGTCTTTGAGTACCTTGGCGTGAGTTAGTACATTGTTATTAGTTGTGTTATGATAATTAATATGCTAATTTCTGGAATAACCGACGGTTTCATTTTCACAACAATTTATATCGTTGTTATGTGACAAATATAGAATTCCGGCAGCGCAGCCATAAGCAAATAGCTCCACATTATTGCCAAAAGGTATCAGAAAAGTGTCAGGAACATCATTCGTTCTGAAATTGTTCTGAAAATGAAACCTTATTCAGAAATAAATGTTTTTGGAGATCAGTAAAACACGTATGAAAAACTCCTTTCATGAAAAATACATTAGTCGTCGTCGTGTATAAAGGTCGAACTGTTATTTGTAAAACAGAGAGGCCATTCAATTAGGTAGCCAAATTTACGAAGCGAAAGATTTGACTGAACCAACGAATTTCAATCTAAATGCGTTTATTCAACCGTACCCTTTCTAAAGGTCACAGACGATCCTAATATTAAGTTTGTTTTTCTAAGTTTACGTTTAATTCTGTTCAATAAATAGGTAAGCTAAAAGCTTTTTATGAAAAGTTTTACAAAAAAGTTCTATTAAAACTTTCCTTTGTTGAGGCTCGCGTACATACATTTTCCGTAACTAAAATTATAGGGATGAATCATCATATAATTTAGTTTTACGAAAAACTTTTCATAATATGTTTAGAACACAATATAATAACTAGTTAAAACTTATAGCACACGTAGATAGGATAGAATGCTTATCCACACTCGGCCATCGCGATAGACTATGGCCTAAACTAAGGGAATGTTCCTTATCGGTAGCCTAAACCATACTGAGAGAACACCCATGGGTTGAGATGATGATGATCGGTAGATAATAACTAATGATCTATTACCTCTAGCGAAAAATCCTTCCAAGCATAAAACTGTGCACAAGAAACCCACTTTCTCGGTTAATTGAAATTTCAGGTTAGGTAAGTCTCTATTAGCTAAATTTCCCTCATGCAACGGAGACCGGAATGTAGGTATATACGCTAAGCCATCAGTCCCGATTATTATTCACTAACATTGAATCGAAGCATCTCTATGTGGAAATTAGTCTAATCTTCGTTGCGACTATAGCTGTACCTTATACGGGTTATAGAAGAAAACAAAGGAAATTTTGTTTAAATACGAAACGGTAAGAAGCTTTTTATCTATATATAAATAGCGCGCAAACGAGCAGACCGTACACCTGATGTTAAGTGATTGCCGCCGCTGAACATATAAGCAGCGCCAGAGGAACCGTCAATGCGTTACCGACTTTTCATGAATTTGTTGTTCCACCCCTTGAATAAACCCATGTTGAAATCTAGTGGGAACCGCCGAAGAGAGTTGGTTCCACAATTCGCATATGAGTGGAAAAAAGTTCTGGCACAACGGGTGGTTAAAGTGCACCAAGCACCCCGGTTGTGAGGGTGAAATTGCTTTCGTTGGCGTGCTTCCTTAAATTAGCAAATAAACGTCAGAGGAAGACAAAGAGACAAAACACTTCGGAATACATTTACATACATATTTTAATAATTTAAGTTTCCTGACGCATTTGTTGGCATACACAGTTAGCACCTCCGACGTCTAGCGTTACGTGTATTCGTACCTATGGCTTTAGCCACGGAATTTATAATAGTATCTACTAGCATCCAAGGATTTTAATAATATACATGTGGATCTCGAGATAGCCCGAGCTAAACTTTGATCAAACTTGAAACTGAGGCAACTTTGAACGTAATGGATTTGTCATGTCACGATTGTCCAGTGTCCAATTATGAAGGCCACTCCTCTTCAATTACCTACAAAAACTATCATAGCTTTGAATGGCGTGTGGAAGTCTTTGGGAGTGAGTCCAGCAGTGAGTGTCTATCGGTTTACGATGATGAGATTTAGAAAATTTAACTAATCAATTCAACTGTCCTTGTACGAGTGGGCCTAGGCCCTAGAGCTTTTTTTATATTTATTTATCGTTTAAGGTGTCAACCCTAGCGGTGGCATATAATTAGGGTGGCATATAACAGGTAGGGTAGATACCTAAAAGTGTACCTAAGTATAGGTAAAATACATTCCACGTAAGGAACACTATCGTATGTAGGTACGGCTACGGCTCATCGATCCACGTCGGTATAAATCACAATAAATAATTAAGTACCACAACAATCGGGTTATAATAACCGCTCTTTATTAATATACCTTATTAATGCAGTAGGAACGTATTAAAGTTTTTACTGAGTAACTGAGTAGGTATATATTACCCGTTTTACTGATAGCCTAAGGCTGTTGCCATTGTGATATAATAACTATTTTATTTAGTTACTCACTTTGCTACGCATGTATTATTATTATGCCTAATTACTAATTAGTTAGGTAACTTACCTAACTACAGCACTAAAATTAATAAATACTAAAAGCCATTAAACAAAATAAGAAGAAAATGAATAAATGGGTTTGGTATAAGTAGGTACAGTATCTTTATCTAGATCTAAGGACTAGCCCACACAGCGATTTTTATTCGCGCGATTTATTTTCCACGTACCTACGGAATTTCACCTGCCCGCACTGCGAATGCGGTGAGGCATGATGTGAGCGCCAAAATATACCTCTACTGCACAAAATATTCGCGCGAATCTGCGTCTTTGTATCAAATCACAAATTTTTCCCGCGCGAATTTTATATCGCAAGTGCGGGTATCATCTCCATATGATTGCAAGTGTTACAGATTTGCGAAAAAAAATTGCGCGATTTTTATTCGCTGTGCGAGCTAGCACGTAAAAAATAAAAATTCAGTTGAAGACGTATGTTAAATATTTTCATAACAGGGTCATCATAACATTACAAAGTAACTCTGTGTGAAAACGATTGCCTTAGGTACCTATTTTATAAATAAAATAAAAATCGCGATAAAACTGCGTGTATTATGTAATTCAATCGAATAATAATATAGGTATATATGATATGGTATGTATATAAAAAATATGGCGATACGTGTTTGCATATTATTTTTGTCTTATTCACAATAATAATTTGACACAGTGACACGAAAATGATTGCGTTATACTTTTAAGGTTAGTAAATTAACTGATAAGTACTATATAGAAGGTACCTACTTAACTCGCGATCATTATTTCTTAAACGATAGTTATTATCAAATAATTGTTAAAGAAAACTCATTAAAAATGATATACCTTAACTTACCTTCACTCATAAATAATACTGTCTAATAAAGGACTCCAGCAAATAAAGCTGCTGGTTTCAGCTGGAGTCAACAACTATGTAAATATTGTATTTTTTTTTAATTTTTAACCCCCGACCCAAAAAGAAGGGTGTTATAAGTTTGACGTGTGTATCTGTGTATCTGTCTGTGGCATCGTAGCTCCTAAACGAATGAACCGATTTTAATTTAGTTTTTTTTGTTTGAAAGGTGGCTTGATCGAGAGTGTTCTTAGCTATAATCCAAGAAAACCGGTTCAGCCGTTTGAGTACATTTCAGAGAGTTTTGTGTCGGGGGTTTTTAAATTTTGAATTTTTACATTATGAATAATAATTTTAAGAAAGTACCATCCAAGTACCTACTTAACTCACGAACATTATTAAAAAAATAATCTAAGCTTACCTTCACTCATAAAATAGGGTATCCTAAACCTGCCCGACAGCACCCGGTCCCTCAGCGACTGCAAAGTAGAACCGTCGAAGGGCAAGGCGCCGCAGACTAGCACGTACAACACAACCCCCAGGCTCTGAAAGAAAAACATACCGTGAAAGCCTCCAAAGACTTTGTACGAGAGCTGTGTGTTGTGGGCTTGGCCGTTCAATAGGAAGATAGAAGTGTCATGCTCGGGCCCAGCTGATCCAACCGTTATATCTTGGAACTTGTGTAAATCAGGCTTCGTAATAAGTTATTCGTATCGCGTGATTGTCGTATGATTCTTTCGTATAAGTGTGAAAAGCGTCATCTAGTGTCAACATAAGTTTATTAATGCAACCAACACAACGTATGTCATAGATTTTTACAATAGGTTACAAGCAGCTGCAAAAGGTTACCCCAACCGAGATGAAATGATGTGTAAGATCTTTAAAGCGTACTTAGCTCACTGTTAAAACAAAGCTCACTTGGTCGCGTGGCCCGAGTAATATAGGTATTACATACACAGAAATTAGATTTTATGTGATAGGAAGACAGGCGTAATTAACTCATAGGCCGCAGCGCTGTGCGAGCTGAACTACACTTTATTGCGTCGTAGCAATAGTCGCTATTTATTTAAACGGCAATGCAGAGTGATCCTTCTGTTCCAGAAAGTACTGTTAAGTATTCTGTGTTAAGTGTTGTATTTTAGAAGATTATGTTTTACTTGACCTGTTTTCGTTCTACTAAGTATTTACAAAGCAATTACGATTTATTGAGCACAAACACTTACGATTTATTGATCTTGTAGGAATGGATACGACTATACACTACAACAACGGCATCCTTCCAAAGGGAAAACTGAAGTTATACCTTACATATACTATACAGGTACAGCATGGAACATAACCCCCCTGGCTATACAACTTGCAAGGGAAACTCGCCGTGAAAACCTTCAATGCCCATGAAAGGATACAGAATTTTAAATAAGGCTAAATACGAGCCATATACCAGGTAGATACCTGGTTAGTACCTACCAGGTTTATACGTATCTTGCGATTTTTAAAAAAAGATATTTATTGATTTAGAATGTCGTTAACTTTAAAAATCCAGTGTAAAGTTAAATTATCCTTTTGAATTTCATTTGCTGTGCCTTATGGTCGGTTCCCATTCAGTTAGCGATTAAATTAATCCTAAAATACTTATATTAATTTAAACCATTTAATTTGATAGACTAGAGCCTAGCTGCTAAAAACTAGGAAAATAATTACTACTATCTATGTAAAAAACCTAAACATAACTGAAACTTGAAGGAAAAATACAAATAACTCATTAAAATCTCGTTAATTTCTGTAATTTGTTCCTTATTATATAAGAATTTCACCCTCTTAGCTCTCCGGCAATGTTTAAAGAGCATAAATCATTATGAAAGCAACTAAGCCAACTCATTACCAGCAAGCTGCGAGAATTTACATCGAAAAAATCTGAAGGAAGCTAATTGTATTGTAAAAAGTAACACTAATTGAATGTCCTGGAAGAATAACTCTTTGCCCAAGCGCATAATTTGAGTAAGTATATACCTACTTATTTAATTGCTTTATTTTTATGGCAATAAACATAATGCATAAAAATGTTCTTTAGCATTGCAATTTGCAGATGTAAGCAAAATAATAAGCCAACCAGTTTAGGTATGAGGGGATTTCGCTCTTTGTGTAATATAAAAACTCTTCAAAATAAAAATTATTATTTTAGGTGCCTACTTACTTCGCTTAATTTAGTAAACCTGCGTCAAACCGTCCATCATACAAAGAAAACAGTCTAGAAACGTTTTTTTCACTACAGGAGATATAAAAATATGTTACGATGTCCTTAGCCTTATTATTATTATTATTTTGTATACCTGCGTTTCATAGTTTTAAAAATAAGTCGCTAAAACTGTTTACGTCAAACATCGATATAAAAATATACAAGTCTATGACGTCAAAGCATAAATCTAGGTTCACTAGGCTCAGTGAAATCAAAAACAAACGTGTGTAACACAGAAAAAGACATCGTCTTTTTTGTTAGAAGCTCTTACGTCACATAACGTACATACTATATACTCGTATAGTACACTCAGAAGACATGTACAACCTTCGAGATATACATGTGGAAGTACAATGAAGAATAGGGCATTGTGCTTTGCAGGGTCGAGTCGGCTCTTTTAAATCTTTGACAAAAGAGGAGCAAGGAACCAAAAGGTTTAATTTGCTATAATCCGCTGAAACAGATATATCTCTATGGTACAACATGCGATATGGATCACCCGTTCTTCCACTGCTAAACATGCAGGAAAAGTCAGCCACCAAGCAAGCAATACGCACTACCACCACGCAGCACCACACAAACGCCCCGACGTGGAGCATTCCCAGGAGATATAGACCTTACAATGCACAATCGCAAGCTGTGCACATCGCATGTTGCATATGGATTTGTCTATTTCAGCGGATTATGTCTAATTAAAGCTTTTAGTTCCTTGCTCCTCTTTTGTCAAAGGTTTAAAAGAGCAGGCTTGACCCTGCAAAGCGCAATGCCCTATTCATCACTGTACGTCAGCCACTATAAATAAAAAATTAAAATTTTTGGTTCCTTGTACAATCATGGACTTCCGCAAAGTAACTCCTGCGTCTATACAACATTTAAAAGAGGATAAATACGTACCCATATGTCAATTTCAGGGCCGGTGTACCGCTTCCCCTCGAAGACTTCGGGCGCGGCGTAGGGCGGCGACCCGCACCACGTGGCCAGCAGCTCCCCCGTCGCGTAGTAGTTGCTGAACCCGAAGTCTGCGATTTTGATATTCATGTTCGCGTCCAGTAACAAGTTCTCCGCCTAAATGGGAAAAGTTCACCGGTTTAACACTTCGCCAAATTCCCACACACGTGCTCTGATTCGAAATTGTACGAACCGCTAATAACACCTACTTCTGTTAAGTAAGTAAGATAAGTTATGTTATTAAACTTAGGGCATAAGCTTTCTGCTTTATTAACATTAGGTTTGATTCACGCTACACCGTGCACAGGCCGGACGGAGCTTCGGTCGGTCCTGCAATTTGTTATCAGAAATCGGAACTTTTTAGAAGTCGGTTTAGAATTAGTTTAATATACAATACTATACCTATACATAGTTATTTTACGCGTGGTCTAATAAATATTAATCCCCCTTAATTAAAACTGTCTGAAATAGTGCTACTAAAATTATTATTATCATTACAGGTACCCAAACGGTTCTTATTGTTTTAGGTAGGTACTCCACGCAAAAAATCACGCCGATCCAGTCACGGTAATATTATATTACCGTGATCCAGTGTTCCATTATGGCGTGATTGAAAGACAAACCCTCTCACAAACAAACACACTTTCGCATACTTAGATTATTTATAATAGGAATAACAGTAAAGATCGTCCTTTGTCTAAAAAAAATATTATAATATCTGAAGATTCCTAGCA
Organism: Maniola jurtina; assembly: GCF_905333055.1. Lineage (NCBI taxonomy): Eukaryota > Metazoa > Arthropoda > Insecta > Lepidoptera > Nymphalidae > Maniola > Maniola jurtina. Next base: position 6,628,548 of record NC_060044.1, read on the forward strand.
TACTTTTTAAATAATCTGCATTTAAATAAGCAGGTATACTATAATATAGGTACATAAATCTTATTCGTTCATCCCTCATCCTGACATAATCAGAGACAGCTATTGGCTTCCTTCGTCACATCGAAATTGGGTCCTGTAACTCCTATAGGACATACCCGTATAAATAGCGACTTTATAGCTGTTTTAATACATATAAAATGCTTAGAAAATGTTGAAAAAATGACATAGAGTATAGACCTTTAAAGAAACAGTGGTGCGCTCGGTAGCTTTAGCAAGAGTTTTACGTCTTTGATCTCGGCACAGATCAGTTCGGACTTCGGATCAAAATATTTTTGCCTTCGATGGACATCATCATCAAGTGTTCTATACAAAACGGAATTTGACGGTCATTACGCGAAAAGCTTCTCTTTCTAATGCCGCTTCGTTTAAATTCAAGTAACTAAGCAGTAAGCACTGTCCCTGCATACCTAAGAGTTCTTCATAATGTTCTCAAAGGTGTGTAAATTGTGGCAATCCATACTTAAGTTAGAAGCGTGGTGAAAGCCCAAACCCTTTCACTCTGAGAAGAGGACGATGATATTAAACTTTTATTTCTGTTGTTTGTTGTGCTTATGGGTAAGTTCTAAGTGCATCAACGATAAAACGCAGTTACATAATATTATGATGGGATGACCCGCAGCTGAGAGACGCAGGTACGGAAAATGCGAAAGACGTCAGCAGGAAAACTCTGCCGCATCGCGTATCACGTGATGCCACGTCAGCTGCTGACGTTATTAACAGTTCAACGGCGCGTCCAATGCCGCTGAATATTGTATTCGCATTTTCAGTAGTGAAAAATGCATTATGTGTCCAATCGAGGAATATAGAAGGTACCTACCTACCTACAGTGGGTACCTAAAGCTATTTAAGATAGATTTTGACAGTTTCTGTACTTATTGGAAATCTGTCAAATTGTCAAGTTTAAGTAGGTATATGCGGGCATCGATGTATGCGGGATAGAAAATTTGCCCCATGTATAACGCAATTACATTGTGCTATGGTATCTACGTTATTAATATGTTCTATACAAACCTTAAGATCTCTATGTACGATCCGCCTTTCGTGACAATATTCAACAGCGGATAGGATTTGCCAGAACTTTCGGCGAGCCGCCTGCTCCGCCATCCGGCCGTACCTAGCGATATAATCTGAAACAAAAGGAAATGTCGTTTAGCAACCAACTTCAAACAATAATTTCAATCGATTGAGTTCACTGCGTAGTTTCTAGATAAGCTCATGATACAAAATATTGGAAAAATCCGTCTCCAATCCCTAAAAAAATCTTTACCTCAATAATATAATAGGTTGAAATATGAAATGCACGGCAATCGGCACACCACTGAATTTTCGAGAGTGACCAGGCCCGTGTCTGAAGAGCACGGAGTATGACATTGATGCCGGACCATGCCACACTCATGCCTAGTTATAATGTATATGTAGAGAAATAATATAAAATAGCTTACCTACTAGTTAGTAGTTACCTATTAGTTACTTACTAGATATGACTTAGAAGTTATTCAGAACTTATTTTTTAAGTACTATTTACCTACTTAATTATTTATTCATACTATTTAACATTTTAAAGTTACAAATTTTGTAAGATCGAACGGTAAACATAGGGTCAATGGAATTGTAATCTATCTACGTGTTTACTGAGCAGGTTTTGGGTGTTATCTTTATCCCATTTCCCGATTTCATTCCGAATGACATCAGTTGGCGCAGGTGTACGAGTAAATTATTCATTCGCTTCCTTCACTCAGACACTTTGTGTTGTCGAAATGTAGACGCAAACAAAAGGGAGGCAATATCAATAAAAGCCAAACCAGCAAAATTAACCGTACCAAGACGTAGTAAGTAAGTTTTAACCAAACATTGCTTCTCCAAATTAAATACGTAACCTCTACGTAACGTTAGGTTTAAAGAGTTTTTTATTTCTCAGAAGAACAATGTTCACTTATATGAGAATAATTCTAAATGTAAATATAGAAAAAAACCTCATTTTTAACCCCCGACCAAAAAAGAGGGGTGTTATAAGTTGACGTGTGTATCTGTGTATCTGTCTATGGCATCGTAGCTCCTAAACTAATGAACCGATTTTAATTTAGTTTTTTTTTTTTTTGTTTGAAAGGTGGCTTGATCGAAAATGTTCTTAGCTATGATTCAAGAAAATCGGTTCAGCCGTTTGAAAGTTATCAGCTCTTTTCTAGTTATTACTGTAACCTTCACTTGTCGGGGGTGTTATAAATTTTTAATTTACACTTGTTAAAGGTACGGAATATTTCAAAACGCGTTAAATATCCTAAGTTAAAGTTAGTAGTTAACGTTAAAGCTACTAAGCTGTTACTCAGAGCAACCTACGAGTATCTTTACTCATTTATAATGCTGCTAGGATTTTATTAATGCACCTACTTAATGGCGCAAGTTTCAGCGGCCTTACAATAATAATTGTATTTTACACATTTTCATCACTGGAGTATATTATATTTAACGAGAAAGCCGTGCACGGGTAAATGATTTTATGAGACAGTCTACTGGACTTCGCAAGCAATTATATTCTTCACAAATATAGATCCTAAATACTTATTCACAGGAGGTCTATTTTAAGAATTTCATCAATTTGCATAGCGGAGGCGCTGAAGAACATTTAAAAGGGGTTATATTTTACATTTTCAAGTCCCATCTGGCATGACACAAAGAAAATTTAAATATGTACCTACGTAAATGCTAAACGTTCTCCATCAGATACTTTGGTCTGGTTGGTGAAATTTTAATGTGTTAAAAAAATGGCTGTACATATTGCAACTGAAAATAAGTTTTTAGTAGGGATTAGCGACTCTGCGACTCGTTTGATTTCATTGTCCATCTAGTGGTGTCTGCTAACGCTGCACTTTCCAGTGCGAAGTCGCCACTGTACTGTAGCACCTCGGGACCCCAACGTCTATTGAACTATGTGCCCTGCCCATTGCCTCTTCTGCAGCTTCGCAACCCGTTAGGCTATGAGCCCTAGGTATTAGGCATGGTATTACCTAATTCTGAATCACTTTTCCTATGACATAGGTCTATGGCCTATGACATACAGTACCTACTCGTACTCATAGTTGGTGTAAAACTTTAACTATAATTCATTAGCGACGCACCGTCTTGTACGTACGGTACAAAATTCCATTCTTAATAGGTATATCTACTGTAATTTCCGTTCATGGAATTCTGGAATTCTTCCGAAGAGAAAAATATCAATTGGTCAAGTGCGAGTCGCACACGAAAGGTTCCGTACGAACGAACAAGAAATAACACTTCAATCATTTTGTTGTTCACGGCGGTCATTTAATTTTTTTTACGAATTCTTTGTTGTTATACTCTTAGATAGCGGCAATAGAAATATACAATTTGTGAAAATTTTAACTCTCTACCTATTACCTGCGCTATGAGTTATTACGGTTCACGAAATACCTACAGCTCGCTGGCAGACAGAGGTGGGGACAGTAGCGGAGGCTTAGTACTATTACTAAGCCTCCGCTAGAACCCTCTGATGGTTCTTCTGGTACGGAACCCTAAAAATCCATTAAGATAACCGACGCGGTAATAACAAATTGATTTAACTTGTGACAGGCATTCGAGTCATCTTTTTAACCCCCGACCCAAAAAAGGGGTGTAATAAGTTTTACGTGTGTATTTGTGTATCTGTCTATCGTAGCTCCTAAACTAATAGCCTTAATTTAGTTTTTTTGATTGAAAGGTGGCTTGATCGAGAATGTTCTTAGCTATAATTCAAGAAAATCGGTTGAGCCGTTTGAAAGTTATCAGCATTTTTCTAGTTACTGTAACCTTCACTTGTCGGGGGTGTTCTAAATTTTTAATTTAGGTATACTTGTGGTTTTTGTATTTACTACGCTAAGTTCACGACAGGTCGACATGGCAATCGGGGTATGAGGCGGGGGGAAGCCCCGCACACCCGCCCAGCGTCCGTGATATACCGTACCGGGTTAGCGCGGAGGCTGTGCGGGTGTGCGGTGCTTCCCCACCCCGATTGCCATGTCGACCTGTAGCGAAAGAATTACTATTTTATATAGGTAGATGTTAGTGAACGGGTAATGTAATTTTGTGCAATTTTTGCAATCGCTAAGTAGAACGCAGTGATTTCGAGTTGCGTAAATATTTGCCGTAATTATGAGGAAACGGTTAATTAATTAAGTTAAATATTTTATATTTTATAAAATACCTAACTAGCTATTTCACACAACCAACTTCAGATTACCGAAAACCAACATTCGAGTAGGTAGGTACCTACTCGAATGTTGGTTTTCGTTTTCGGTACTCGCAGGTACCTACATACATAACATAATATCTCTACTTGAGTCTAGGAGTACAAAAGCGAGTCGCAGCTGAAATTATTGAAGTTGGCAATGCACGGAGGCCTGAATAAATGTTTTTCTCTGATAATCCATACTAATGTTATAAATGTGCCTGTCTGTCTGTCTGCTACGTTTTCACGGCTCAACCGCAGAACCGATTTTAATGAAATTTGGTACAGACTTAGGATACATTTCGGGGAAGAACATAGGCAACTTTTTATTCCGAAAAATGAAAGAGTTCCTACAGGATTTGAAAAAAAACCGAAATCCACGAGGGCGAAGCCGCTAGCATCCTCTAGTAATTAAATAATAGAGAGCCATATTGTGTGTGCCTACTATGTAAGATACTACGTACTACCTAATGAGAATTCTATATGAGTACCTATACCCCAGATCATGAGTATACCCTAGGTCTTGTTTTTTATATCTACCATATACCAATGTTCTACAAGACAGCTACTTATGTAAAAATTACATATCTAAAAATATAACATGTTCTATGCAAAACATAAAGTATTAAGACTTGATTTGAGAACGTAGCTATCCTAGTTTGTACAAAATTCAGAATACGTGTTGTTTAGAGTTCTGTGGTAGTTACCCACTATTCAATACAAGCTTGTAAGTTGAATCATTTATGTATCCAATACCAATGGCAGCTCAGCTCGCCTTGGCTTCATTGTGATCATCTAATATTGAGACAAGAATTGTTTTACCAAGTATTTTCTTAATCAATAAATGTACCAATTAAAATATTAAAGTACACGCATTATACGTGTGCTTTTATATTTTGATACATTCGCAATAATATTATGTAAAATACATATCTACACTATCAATCTAAGGTCGTATCATAAATTGTCAAATGAATAATATAATATCTCATGCTGTCGGCAAATTACGACAGCTGTACACTATATCTACTTACTAATTTACATATCACGGTTTCATGATATTTAATTATTATTAATTTTAATGAAATTCTCACAAAGAACAAATATTCGTGATGGATTTCGGCTTTTCAATACTAAGTGAAATCGTTTCTCTAGTAAAGTGGATGTCTGTATGCAACAAGGGATTTTCCCAGAAAATCAATTTAAAGTTGTGTTGGTTTTTACGTAAGTACGTACAAATCTTCTAAATACGAGTAGTTAGAGTTAATGAGAACTCGTTGGCAGTTTCTAATATTTTTGTTTTTCTTGAATAAGTGTAGTAGGTAGTTAGGTATGTACCTAGTTACTTTACAATTTCGTCTAGAGGATTTTTGATAAACTCTGTCTTTCTTATTTGCTTCTTCATACTCGTAGCTAGAAAATTTTGAATATGTACCTCCACCTACCTATTTATCAAAATCCAAAATTAAAATTATTTTGACTTCTGTCTGAAAGATTTTGATTTCTGCATGCAGCAGGAAATATTTTCATATGCTAAAACTCTTTATTTATGCTAACACTTAATAAAAACCAGTTTTAGTTTCATTAATTTTTCAATGCTCTTAGATACTTCGGTCTAGTTTCAATTTGTTCCTAGCTCGGAATGTCCCAGAAAGTTTCCTTGTATGTGGCGACCACCTTCTCCACCCCCTGTCGCTACAACCCCGTCAGACTGTGACGTCATTCCAAGCCTGCTTACGTCATAGACAAAGCGGCAAAGAACTTACGTCGTTTGGCGTCCTTATTCGGTGCCGAGGTTACTCGCCGTTGGTAACATATTGCATTTTGTATTAGACTTCCAGTTTTGCTTTATATACCAAGACGTTTTGCCTTTAGGGGAAAGTAATATTAAACGAGCTTCTTAAACAATACTGAAAAAATTCAATATGGCGATTTTTAAGTCTATTTTTTAACTTTTGCGACAGTGAAACAAATCATACAAAACTAAAATACAGTAATGAAGTAATATTTCCATACTAATATTATAAATGTGGAGTGTGTCTGTCTGGTAGCTTTTCACAGCCCATCCGTTTATCCACTATTGACAAAAGATACAGAGATTGCTCGAATCATGGGGAATGACATAGCTACTTTTGATCTAGGATAATTAAAAAGTTCCCGCGGGATTAATAAAACCTATATCAACATGGATGAAGTCGTGGGCACCATCTAGTATTATCTATGGTATTATCATAATGGTGAATCAATTGGTATAGTCATGCTGTACCCACGGATCTCTCTTTATAAGTACATACGATTACACAGCGAATTTCAAGTAATAATGTCATATTATCTGTAAATGGTGTTGACAGTATTGTTTGGATTACACCCACGAAGCTCCTACACGATGTGCAATTAGGTGTACAGTGCGTATGATGAATGTTCTAACACCATATTGTATAACAAAAAATTGTATTTACAATAATTTATACCTAAAATAAAGCTAGATTTTTATTCATTCAGATACAAGTTAGCCCTTGACTAAAATCTCACCTAATGCGGTAAGTAATGATGCAGTCTAAGATGGAAGCGGGCAAACCTGGAAGGGGTATGGCAGTTTTCATTAAACCCATACTCCTTTGGCTTCTACACGGCATTGTACTGGAATGCAAAATCGCTTAGCGGCGCAGCTTTGCCGGTAGGGTGGTAACTAGTCACGGCCGAAGCCTCCCACCAGACAAACAGACAGAATTGGTATTCTTAAAAATTAACAAATATTACTCTACCCTCCGTCACAAATTGCCTAAAATTACCATTATGAGTGTATAAAAATTGAAATCATTTCTATAGATACCACAACCAATCACCGATTTTGTGACAACACGGTCTATTCATATACATATTGTCAGCATAGTCATTACATAATCACTTTTAATAATGTAAAAGATCAGGAACTCAATAATTAATAATTCAGACTCTACTTTTTAGGTCACTGTTCTATGTAGGATATAAATTTTATTCATCTTTTTCAAGTAATGTTAAATAGTGATCTGGTCTTTACTGCAATTTTAATTTTATTATTATTCAAGGGATTACATAAATGACATTTAATAACATGGTACACTTTTAGAAGTCAAAATATAAAAGAAACCTATTTTATATGTTTGAACTATGTTTTTCAAAATATCTACCTTTAAGTTTACATAGGTTATATATTTAGGTACTTATGTAGTTAGGTACAAATGAAAATGGCTTACCAAAAATCTCCCCTTTACTGGCGTATTCTGATACTATGTAGATCATGTTTTTCGTTTCCATGACCTGAAAAGAATAGAAATATTATTAATAAACTTGATCCGAAACTAGAAAATAAAAATAATGAGGAATTGTCGAGACCCTACACCTGGCTAAGACATATTTACAAACAAGAAATGGATTGATGTTTTCACATTTTGCACTAATCTTAATTATTTTAAGACACGTCTTCTGTATCTATTTAGTTTCAGTCAAATTAGTTAACTTCGAACAAGATAAGCGAGAAACCTCTTAAAGTTATCTCAAAGGATCCGTAGGCACATTTTGATCCAATATAGAGTAATTTGAAACTGACAGCGAAATGGGCTTTGATAGCTTTGGCCCAGATGCTATCGAGAACGGGAATAAAAAATTCTAGTAATATCTTATTAAAACCACTAAAAGCTAGAAAGCTTTTTGCATCAAAAAATCGGGAGCTATCAGCGAGATTTCTTTGGAGAGATTTGGTCTTTTCGGCCACGATTGTGTTCTGTTATTTTCAGGTAGGTATAGGTAAGTACCTAGAAAATTTAGAAGGGGCAATCTAAATAAAAAGAAAGTCGTCTAGACGGTAGATCCATTTGGACCTAGAAAGTTAAAATTTTGCACAGAGATTCCTTTTAGACAAAGAATAAGGCCAGATTTTTCGAAATTTTTCGGGGATTTTGAATAAAAGTTATAGTTATATTTCACATCATTTCTGTGATAATAATTATTTAATAGACTTTATTTAATACGTTTCTGTTATCAAGACTTTTGCAATTCTACCGTGAAAGGATAAATCCACGCGAACGAAGTCGCGATAATTTACATCTTTTATTAAATTACTAACAATCTCTGTGGCGATCGTTAGTTGCTTTATATTAATTTTAAAATGACTATCCAGGTATACTTAATCCTCGAATATAAAATACAGTGGTACTCGGATGATGATCAAAGGAAATGAGCGATTCGTCTACTATGCGGCCGCCACTCCGCGCTGTTTGAGTAGGACGCAAATGATATGCGCATGAAAATATCCAAACCTCAAGTTCGTTCGTAATAGGTAAATAATGAGGTGTTACGAATTGTAAAACGTGTAGATGGTAATACCAGGTAGGTACCTAGGTCATGATGATACAATTATTATACATCCTTGCTTCGTCCTTTGAGATTAGGTAAAATTTATAGTATACATACGCCAAGGTCTCGCCTTTTACTACTTATTTACAGAGAAACTGCAATTTATTTTTTGTTTTTTTTTTTTATGTTGTAGTGGGTACGTCTTTAAATTAAATTAATTAGTAATTGAATTTTCAAAAATCCTTTCTTAGCGGCATACCTATGTCATAATAGCTATCTGCATCCCAAACAGCCCCATCAATCTAATGTTTTAAGCTATGCATTGAGCAGCTTTTCCTTTTATATGTATATTATACAGATGTGTTTGTCAAGTCGGACTACTTACATCTTCTAGGCCGCGTCCGTGAACTACAGGCGCCGCGTAAAATTAAAAACATCTGAAAATATCTGGTGACTCAGTATCAGTCTTTTGAAGCGATCGGCGAAATATATGTAAATTGTAAACCCAGACCACAGCTATGTTGTTCTCACACTAACACAGTAATAAAACGTTTCTATTCATTAGATTTTGTCAGGTGCCACTCGTATTAGGAATTAAGTAGCTTTTGCCCCCAACTTCATCCGATCATATGTAATTTATAGCCCATATTACTAGGTACTGGATACACCTACTGGCTACTTGGTAGCTTTTTAATGTTTCTTTTTTGTGGTTTAATAGTTTCATAGTTTATCAATTATAGATAAGTATACAAACCATTTATCTCTATAATAGGTATAGTCAGCTTTTGGCGTGACATCGCCCGCGTGAATTTAGGTTTTGAAAATCTCGAAGGATCCATTTGCTCTGCCGCGTCGGCATAAAAAGAAGCCTAAGCTTCTGCCAAACAAGCAAGTGATTTAGACTTTTTTACATCGACACGACTTCAATCTTTTCTTCCAATTCCTAAAAATAAAGTTGCTTAGATTCCAGTTTTAGTTTTTTTTTAATTTTAATTTTGATTACTTAGTTTAACGCAAGACAGTGTAATTAGAAACCCATTTAAATCTACGATATACATTATACATACATAGTTAGAAAGTATTTCTATTCATATTAAGTATTGTACTTATACACATCATGCTTATACTTAAGTATATCAAACTTTACAATGCTTTTGAAATTTTAAAATGAATGCTCTTCCTAGTTTCAACTGAAAATAACCAAGAAGAACCTCAGCGGTTACACTTTAAAAAAAAACATTGGAACATTTGGTCAATCGTACTAATATAACATTTTTACTATAAACAATCGCCTTCTGCTATAACTCGGTAGGTAGGTGCCTACTATTGTATAATGCATTACGTCACTGAAATGTTTTGAAACGCTCTGATAATAAAAGTTCCGGATTGTAGTAAAAATATTATATTTTATACAAACATTATTATTCATAGTTAACTTGTTACATACCACATTAGGTATTTGATATGGTAAGTAATTGTAAATAGGCAGCTATCAAATTTGAAATAGGCAAAATGCATAGCCACGTTGGTAAAATTTTGTCGACTAAAAATTCCATGAATGATCAATTACGAAATGTAACCAAAACACATAAGATACGAGAAGAGTTCCTTTGATGTTGATTAACAATTATTTTGCCATTACATCCCCTGACCCCTCCCTACCATTTTTTTAGGGTTCCGTAGCTCAAAAGGAAAACGGAAGCCTTATAGGATCACTTTGTTGCCTGTCTGTCTGTCTGTCTGTCTGTCTATCAAGAAACCTATAGGGTACTTCCCGTTGACCTAGAATCATGAAATTTGGCAGGTAGGTAGGTCTTGTAGCACAGGTACAGGAATAAATCTGAAAACCGCGAATTTGTGATTACATTATTAAAAAAAATATGTTTCAATTTTCAAAGTATGATAACTATACCAAGTGGGGTATCATATGAAGGGGCTTTAGCTGTACATTCTAAAACAGATTTTTATTTATTTTGTATGTATAATAGTTTTTGAGTTATCGTGCAAAATGTTGGAAAAAATACCCGAGTACGGAACCCGCAGTGCGCGAGTCTGACTCGCACTTGGCCGGTTTTTTTTCATTAGCCATTATGAAGCAGTTAGTCTTAGTGATGAAAATGTTTGTAAACTAGTCTCCATTCATGATCCTTAATAAAGTTCAATTCATTCACGTTCATTACAAAACAGTATTATGCATGCCATTGTTCCAATTGCAGGAATCGCTAGCGTAACAGCATGTGACCTATTTTTGGATGTAACGTGGTATGTTGCTTATGCGTTCCATAATCCTCCTACAATGGCTATTTTACGGTGACATACATTAATAATAAGCCGTATTGACCTACTAGTACCTATGTGGATACGTGGATCTTTACCGAGTTGTAACATTTTACGGTAGGTGCTTCGCTATTATATTATAACGATTGCCTCTCAGTTTTCAATAAAAAATTTGACGTGCTAATCGTCAATAATACATCAATCACGTTTATCGCGAAGCGTAACCGAAAGATAACGGAATGTACATAAATTATATGTAGATACCTATATCGAGAAAAATAAGATACAGATTATGAATAGTGCTCGTTGTTACTCTATTTAATTCTGTTAAGTCAGTAGATCTGGGTGCCCACCTTAACGAATGCTTATGTATTCTGTTTAAAAAAATCAATTCAATCCAATGAACCACATGAAAGATCAGTTTATTACCTAATAATGTCTCTTAGTGAAGTGCAAGATAAATCGCTAAAGATACAAACTACATTTGAGTCATCTAAGTGAGTAAAAGATTAATAATAATCAAATACCTTTCTCAGCGTAGTAGGTACCTACTTATTTATCGTTGAAAGTCGTCACCTCTTTCCAATAATCACATTAGGAAGGGTTTTCTTAGGACAATAATGGAGTGGGCTCTCCGATCTTTCCGCACAGGTTATAGAGTTTATTAATATAACACAACAGTAAGTGTAATTATGGTAAAAATAGTAAATAAGTAATAGTGATGTAAGTAGGTGCATACCGAGCATACCTACGTGAGCTGTCACTGACTGCATGTGCCATGGTCATCAAGCTCATTTTTTGCGCAACGGATCAGCCAGGCTGTCCAGCGCGGAAATACAGCCATTATTCTTGGCACCCATCCACGCGGGCATGATTAGTATAGTAGGTAATTAGATAAGGCTAGCTTTAATTTTTATTGTAATATTTTCAAAAAATAAATAAATTATGATTCTGAAAAAAAAAAACCTTGGATGAATTAAATTCGTGCAAGTCATCAAGTCACCTCATCATAATATTTGTTTGCAAGTTTTACCTACAGCTAAGTATTAAACGGTTGGGGCGCCAGCCAGGTAACCTCCCAGTGTGCCTGGATGCTGCTGGTCCCTTTTGGATGCGTCCGAGGGGAAGAGCAGTGTTCGGGCCGGTGCGCCCCGGTAACATGGCTAATAATTTCTCTTCGGAGATATTGTTGGCTATGGCTAATGACCTGGCAGGGGGGGAGGTTTCTCCGCGTGTCCCTCTGACTAGCAGAGGGCACAGTGGATGAAGCGGAGGATGGGACGCGGGCGACGTGCGCGTCCCAAGGTCGGGGGACGCACTTCGTTGGTGCGTCCCGGAGGTGCGTCGATGGGGACCGAGCAGGTCCCCGGTGGAGGGTCTGCCTTGGCAGACGTCGCTGGCTGGGTCGCGGTTGTTTGCTTCGGCCGTTCCCGTGACCCAGTCGCCAGGCGACGCGCAGTAGCGCCGCTGGGGTTTAGTGGGTATTCCGGTCGCCTCTCGGCCGGCGAGTCCCACATACCCTCCCTCCGGGGGGGATGCGTAAATGCATTCCCCAGCGTCAACAAAAAAAAAAAAAAAAAAAAAAAAAAGTATTAAACGGTTACATGGTGGAATTTAATTATGTGAAATTTTTACATTAATTATATTATGTAATTAACTGAATTTTAATACTCCACACCGCATAATAAAGGTTCCACTAACATAATAAAATAACTGGATAGATATTAAGCTGTCATGTACCTAATTTGTAAACATCTTCATAATATTTTGAATAAACTTTCTCGCGAATGTTTCGGAGCGAAATTAGATAATTGGTTACACAAAACAACTTGGTACAAGATATTTTATCTTTGGTTAAATATACCTACTGCAGTCATTCAAACCTCGGAGTAGGTATAGGTATATGACTTCCACGATAGTCAATATAAAATCACTTGTATGTTTGTTATGTCATAGTTACATTAGTCATCACATTTGCTTGATCTACCTAATCATTCGTTTCCTTTTTAGGGTTTCGTACCTCAAAAGGAAAACCGGAACCCTTACAGGATCACTTTGTTATCTGTCTGTCTGTCTGTCCGTCCGTCCGTTCGTCGTGTCTGTCAACAAAACTTATAGGGCACTTCCCGTTGAGCTAGAATCATGAAATTTGGCAGGTAGGTAGGTCTTATAGCACAAGTAAAGGAATAAATCCGAAAACCGTAAATTTCTGGCAACATCATTAAAAATAAAATAAAAAGTGTTTAAATTTTCAAAGTAAGATAACTATACCAAGTGGGATATCATGTGAAAGGGCTTTACCTGTATACATTCTGAAATAGATTTTTATTTATTTTTATGTATAAAAGTTTTGATTTATCGTACAAAATTTTGGAAAAAATTACCGAGTACGGAACCCTCAGTGCGCGAGTCTGACTCGCACTTGGCCGATTTTTTGTAAAACTTATATACCTATGAGGAGTATCAGGTACCTATGTATGTGATACTGTGCATTTACTACTTACTGCGCTATGTATTGTCTGCACTTCCTGATAATTACCAATTTAGGTACTTCCAAGGTAAGTGTGAATAAGCGTTTTCTACACAATCAGGTTCCGCTTCACGTTACATCATTCATTATGTAGGTAGACGTGCATTGTAAGGTGTCATTAAATTGTGCAATCTGTATCCATAGGTAATCTGAACACGTTGCCATATATGGATATTCAGGGATATTGTTCTCCTAAAGAAAATTTTAACCCTTGCGAGATACGTGTGTAAGTAGGTATATTGTCTCAGACCTCAATAGAATTTATGAAAACTTTCATCAACATCAACGTTTGGGTTAAAATATGACGTTTAATTACCTAAGTAGTTGGCACACCTACGTAATCAAAAAATGTCACCATACAGCCGCCATATCAATTTTTTCAATTATATTGTCACTCGGGATGATGTAAAGATTCTAAAGCCAACCCAACGTCCACATCTGTTCAAGAATTTCGAGTTTATGGTGGGTTATGGAAACTCACACATAGATAGGTACACCATGAAAAATTACTCCTTTTTTGTAGAAAGCGGTTATGCAAATAACGCTTAATGCTCTAAATGGCAAAGCAATTTTATGGTCTATCAACGGGGTTAACGTGACATGAGCGATGTCACGTGACATTTACTTTAAACCATTAAACAGTATAACGACGCGGTTGTTTGAGTAAGTGGCTAGTGCTACTGTGTTAACGGTGAACACAATTGTTCCATTATACATATTTGCATACTTTGAGCTAGACCTCATTTTCACGAGGGATGTGCGAGGATGCGAAGCAGCTAGTTACTGTAGACACAATAATACAAGGTGCAACGCTAGCAAAAATGAAGACAGGTGATATTACTGATAAGTTGCCCAAAAACCGCGAAAAAATCCTGTATTTTTTAAAAGTTCATTTTCATAAAGTTCAATATTGCAAATAAAACATCTGACTCATGCTAGAGGTCAACGAACGTTACTTAAATAGGCCACTCGGATTCAATGCCGCGTTGTGGGTGGGGCATGTTTTGCACGCTATACATTGCGGGTTTGAAAAATACTAAATCACTAAAACGATAAGGCATTGGATTGTGTTTAGATAGTTAGTACTTATAATAATAAGTGAACCCTAAGTTTTTACATTTACGTAGATACAAATATGCGAAGCATGTGTGCGATTTATTAGCAGAGCTGATGTAATCTCTCTCTCACATACTTAACTTACTTTTTAGAACTTATTTGTATTATTATATTATATATTTATTTAGATTTATATTTATTGAGTGGAAAGATGGTTAGTTGGATGATTTTTTGTAACACATCGACTAAAATCTTTGTACAGAATCTTAACTTGATCTTAAGTTTCTATTAGAATTAAAACGGCGAATACGAAGACAAAGACATTCTCAAACTATATGTGTAAGTCCTTTATTTCGAAAATGATCATTTAATTTTAATCAAGAGCTATAAGGAAAATTCAAGAATATTTCGGTTGAGCAACTTTTCCTCAAAACGGTAATGATTTATGGACAAACTGACTGACTGAAATTCAAATAAGTAATAAAAAGTACAATTCGGATCGCAAATAAGCAGGGTCCGAAGAAAATTTAGTAACTTGAAACACATAGCAAATAAGCAATTTTATTCTTAGACAAAAGAACGAATGAACTGGGATAAAATTGAGCATAAAATCTTTACTGCGAAATCGAAGCACCGAAGCTGGGCTCGGAAGATAATAATATAATTAGGATGGATAACGAGTAGTAGTACCTACCATGTGGTTCGTTGTAACTATTAAAACCTTTAGTGAAAACTGTTGTTTTGTAAAACAACAGTTTTCACTATGTAACCCATATTTATGTTTGTCTGTCAGCTTGTTTTCACGGCCCAACAGTTTAGTCAATTTTGAGGAGTTAGCTGACATCCCGGAGACGGATATATACTACTTTTTGCCCCAGGAAATCAAAGAGTTCACACGGGATTTTCAAAAAACGAAATCCACACACGGACGAAGCCTCGGGCATCATCTAGTAATATTTTTTTTAATAAAAAACCTACTTCAATAACCACGAACACTATAGTTTTATAATAACAATTTTTGGAGCCAATTAGCCGCTCGAACCGTCTACTTTTCATACTGTTTGTGTCTCCACATTGGCACCGACTCCAAAAATTGTTAATTCAAGAACTATGTACATACAACTTGCATAAAAATTACGATTTAGAAAGAAAAAAATTCTTACCTGATAAAGCTTAATAATATGAGGATGGTCCAGTCTCTTCATGATATCCACTTCTCTGTAGACTTTTTGAAGATTGCTGGCGTCTAATTGTGATTTATCTATTATCTTAATTGCTACCTGTAACAATAAGAAAACAATAGGGTTATCTAAAATCAATATATTCTTTTATGAACAGTGTAGTCAAACTGAATTAGACTTTTATTAATTTCACAAATAGATCGATTGTAAAAAAGGAGTGACTGGAACCCAAAAGCATCAAATAAACTGATTACGTAAATAGGAAGGTAAGTGCCGAAACCTAAGCATTATTTAAATACTCCGATTCTGAAGGAAATTCTGAAGATTCGTGTCACGATCTCGCGACCCCTTTGGAATAATAGAAGGGTTTTTACTTTTTACATTGATTAGATCACCATGTCGTCCAATTCTCAGGAAATACCCGATAAGACCCGATAAAATGTTTGAAACAAAACTTGCGGTCTAATAAAATACAACTAGGTATCTACTTACATGGTCTTTATTAAATTAATATAATAAATTGGTACGTAGGTAATTAAATAAAACTAAAATAAGTGAGTAAGCCATTTATCTCAATAAAGTTTATAATAATTCTTATCTTAATAATTCTACTTCATGATTTATAGTAAGTACCTATACATAAATCAAATCAACATTTTACATTGTGATTAGTACCTATACAATATACGATAGGTATACGTATGGATAAAAAACATTAGGAAGAAAGGTGTACGAGATGATCTGTTGGGGTACGATGATCCTTTTCAATTGCGGCGATTGTAAAACGTAGAACCGATGTCCCCCGTATCACCTAATATTATGTATTCTGTGTATCTGTCGTATATTATAATATTATATACGACAATATAATTACCAGTGAACTTATACGAAAAAAAATGTGTTGGTATCCTTAGTCTGAGGTACTTACCTAAATAATTAAAGGGTTTTAAGCTGCGATAACTTTGTATTTAGTCTATTTCTAGAATAAATTATATGCTTAATTTGCTTTTCTGATTGACAAAGTACCTAATAATATGAGGATAATAATTATCTGGATAAGTTATCGTTCAAAAAATAAAATGGATTTTGGGGCGAGATGATTCTTTTATATTATAAAATATGATATAATGATCCTTGGAGATCATCTAGTACTAGTAGATAGTACACCTATCTACACAATGTATTATGAAACTTTTGTATTTTATAGAAGTAGGCCTTACTTTGCTCTTTAAGAACCTTATTGTTCATTGTTTTATATTTTATGGCCAAAAAAAAATGCAATAATTAAGTATTAGGCACATTTTTTAACGAGACAAAACATTTATTGGGTGATTTGCTGTTTCCATACAGACACAGAGGCGCTGACGTCAGTCAGACTCGGGCGTCACTTGCTCGGATTGAGCCAATTGACGTGATTGGGCCGACCTCTCCTCGACTCAATAAAAGCACATAAAAGGCTCTATATGTGTAGAAAAGAAAGCTATTTTCAATGGTAAAATGTTCTATTTATTAATCCCCGACCCAAAAAGAGGGGTGTTATAAGTTTGACGTGTGTATCTGTGTATCTGTCTGTGGCATCGTAGCTCCTAACCGAATAAACCGATTTTAATTTAGTTTTTTTTGTTTGAAAGGTGGCTTGATTGAGAGCCGTTCAATCGGTTCAGCCGTTTGAAAGTTATCAGCTCTTTTCTAGTTTTCTTATAGAGGTTTTTGTGTCGGGGGTTTTGAATTTACCTATAGTTATATCGTGTCTCGTGTTTATAGTTTGTACCTGGAGACTTGGATCATTGAAAAACACGTAGGCAGTTTGTTATTTACCCAGAACGTACAAGTAAATATACGGTAGGTATATTATAATATTAAAATGATTAAATATACGCAATTCTTTACGAAGTTATTAAGTAGGTAGAGGTACCTACCTACGAGGATTTATTATAACTCCATACTATAAAGTAATCTACATAAAAATACGTGAGTAAAAAAATAAAATTGAAAATTAAGTACATAAGTACGTTAATTCTGACTGCATAATTTTTGTATGATGTATCACTTTGAAGTTGACATTCAGTTAGTAGATACCTAAATGGCATCTACCTAATTAAAACAAAACAAAAACTCTATTTCGGTAGGTATGATATGTGTTCAATTTGCAGATGTGTGGCGAATTTAGCTAACCATTTGTGAATGACAACGTTTAGATGATTTCACATGAACGGTTCCGGCTGGCCGCAGCGCATCACATTGCATAATTGCCCCAAAGCACATTAGAGTCCCCGTGCACTAGGCAGCCTGTCTAGAGCAGCCAATACGATCTATGCAATTCACATCGTATTGCATAACTCGGATTTGGATTGGCAGTCACAACCAGGCCGCACGGGGACAAGAGGCGCGTCGCATCGGGCCGCACCGCTACGCAATAATCAGCTGTTAACATCGAGTGTCCAGTCCAATACAACACAGAGTTCCGTGGAGAGATGCACTAATACAAAAAAGAAAAATTATAACTAGTACCTAGATAATAGTGTCATGGCAGAAAAAGGTTTAAGGTGAAATTCACACCATTTTTAGGGTTTTGTACCTCAAAAGGAAAAACGGGACCCTTATAGGATCACTTCGTTGTCTGTCTGTCTGTCCGTCCGTTCGTCCGTCCGTCCGTCGTGTATGTCAAGAAATCTTATAGGGTACTTCCCGTTGACCTAGAATCATGAAATTTGGCAGTTAGGTAGGTCTTATAGCACAAGTCTGAAAACCATGAATTTATTGTTACATCATTTAAAAAAAAAATGTGTTTAAATTTTCAAAGTAAAATAACTATACCAAGTGGAGTATCATATGAAAGGGCTTTAGCTGTACATTCTAAAACAGATTTTTCATAAGCTTCTGAAAGAGACAAAAAGAGTCGTCGGTCCTCGTCTGTCAACTGCGCCTTTCAACGCATACTGAGGCGGTCCGCATCGCATCGATAAAAGTGGCCGCAAAAATTCGTCGTAAAAGAAAATACATATACTCGATTTTCCCATAGTGCTGCCGGCCGTAGTGACCGATAGTTCACACAAAATATACAAAAATTATACAAAGGGATTTATTGCAATGAAATGCGTGGCGGTGCAGCCCGCCCTAATGTGCACGAGCCTTTATCAAACTAAACAAAATTAAAATCGATTGCAAAATTTATATTGACCAGACAAACAAACACTGACCGACAAGAAAACGAGTTAATAAAACGTGATATTATTAGATAGTACATGAAAATAAATATATTTTCAATGCCTCTTCGGCCTCTTCGTGTCTTATCGTTTTCAACTTGACACGATTTTTAAATTGATAAAAATTACTGTAATCTATACCTATACGTATTATAGAAGGAAAAACTGACAGACAGACGTATCCAAGTGCTTCCTACAGTGAAACAGCTGCCGGCTGGGTCAAGAAACTTCAGAGGTCAAGAAATCTTTGATGCCAGTTTTCTTTATAAAGTATTTTCAGGATTTTCAGAAGGATTTTCAGATAAAAAAAAATTTATTTCATCTTCAAACTGCCTTTATTTGTTATATCAACATTCACCGATTAGTAGGTAACTTCGTCGGTACGAAGTCGTTGTCCACGATTTTTCTAGAGAAGGTATCCAGCTCAATTGAAGCCCTTTATAGAAATCTTAACTTATTAAATCTGCCTATTTATTTCTGTGTCCATAATATCAACATTCACCGATTACTTCAAGTTACTACCTCCTACGATCGATTGCCCACGTTTTTACTTAAAATTAGCTCAATTGAAGTGAAGCCCTTCTGAATCCTGATAAAATTATTAAGCTTTGAAGCGGTATTTGCGACCCGCTAATTTATATTCTTGACAGTTTTTTTAAGTAATCAGTTAAAGAAATAAAAATATTCCGACTCAAGCTTTGTATGCGGACAAGACCCTTGCAAGTATTAGGGATGAAGAGTTAAAAGCTGTAGTTCAATCACAAAAATTTGTATTAGGTAGACAATATTTCACTTCACAATCAGCCGACCCTTAAACGTTACGGATAAGATGGACAGAACCTGTACAGCATCAGGATTGATGAGTTGAAACTTGGGGGAGAGTAATAACTCTGTTGCAGAGATATTAAACTTTAAGCTCTAGTCAGTTACCAAATGGACCCACTACCATTTAAATATTTCCCAAGACTTTGAATACTGATCACTAATTTTATTGACTCTATGTATAGGTAAGTACATATCGCCCTAACTCAATATGATAGCAGCAAGGGCCTTAGTGACGTAAAGATACGTGCGTAATGATAGTATCAGCGCAATCAGGTCAATGTCAAGCGGCTGACCGGCACGTCGTTCCTGAACATCTCTGTTTTCCAATATCATGTCTATTTTCAAATCGGCAATGTTTATTTAAAAACTCTCGCATTCGCGAATGGTTTACTGGAGACTGCAGAGAGCAGATGACGCGGGCTTAATGGGCGCAGAAATAGATTTTGATAGATGAATTAGAAATTACTATAGTATTACATGCATGCATGCATGCATAGTAAGAATATTTTTTGTGTTTTAACTTAGCATGACTGTCATTTCAGCCCCATGGCCCAGAGCCACTAGATGCTCTATTTACCATCAAAAATGCAAGAGAGAGCAGCAGCACTGCAGGCTAGCCCTGCAGCCCTGCAAATTCGTGAGTGACAAGCAGTGTCTTCGATACAATCGATGGAGTCGAATTTTGCTACTAATGTACTCGTAAACTATAATGATATTCAATGGTTTGAAAAGCAGCTGATTGTGTGTGGATTAAGTCAGCATATGGGCGCTCGGAAGCGTACCGGGAAAATTGACACTTTGTCAAATGGTCTTCGTGTTGACACTATGTAGACAGATGTCTCTGCACCAACATTTAGGTCCGAGGACGCTCACATGACGCTCACTGCAAGTATCAGCGCCAAAGAGGCGAAAAGCAAGTTGCTTTAAAAGAATGCCGGCAATTGCAAGTCCAGCGTGTATTTTAGTCGAAGTCAGTGATTTCTATGTGCAACCTCATCGTATAGGTATATATTTTCATAATTTACTGCTGTGCTTACTGGTTGGTAGTTGAGAACTTCAAATGGCAATAATGGCGCAATCTTAAAATCCCGTCAAATCTGGGTCAGAATAATAAGCAGAACCTGTTTATAAATAGGTATCGTACCTAACAGGAAAATGTTAGGTCCAGACTTAGACTAGTAGAATATGAAATCGCGGAAATCTCTTCAATAATTCTATCCATTTGTTCGAAGTCATCTCGGGCATCATCGAATATTTTTCACCCCCGACCCAAAAAGAGCGGTGATATAAGTTTGTCGTGTGTATATGTGTATCTGTTTGTGGCATCGTAGCTCCTAAACTAATTAACCGATTTTAATTTAGTTTTTTTTTTTTTTTTTTGTTTGAAAGGTGGCTTGATCGAGAGTGTTCTTAGCTATAATCCAAGAAAATCTTTTCAGCCGTTTGAAAGTTATCAGCTCTTTTCTAGTTCCTGTAACCTTCACTTGCCGGGAGTGTTATACATTTTTAATTTACACTTGAATAACCCTTGTAAGATACGTAGATATCTTATTTCAAAAATCATTCTAAAACGATAATATCGGAGACAAGTAAGATTAGGTACATTATAGTATAATTGAAGTAAGGGAAGAATCTACTTAATAATATTTTAACCTCGTTTAAAAACCGTTCTGGTATCAAGTTAAATAAACTGTCTTGGTACTGGAACGATAAAAGTAATTATTTCGCATTACTAATATAGAAAGGTACCTAGATAATTAGTTTTCTTATCGCCTACATAGGCCAACTGTTACGAAAGCAAATTACCTAATAATCATTATTTAATTGCATAACAGAAAGAGCAAGAATTTTTAACCTAGGAACAGTAGAAAATTACGATAAAAACTTAGAATTATTTTCTTGATTATTTTATAATTATTCATGTTCTCAAAGTGTGTGAAGTGTGCCAACCAAACCACACTTGACCAGCGTGGTGGACTTTGGCCAAACCCTTCTAATTCTAAGAGAACACCCGTTCTCAATAGTGAGCCGGCGATGCGTTGATGACGATGATAATCAACATAGTACTTACCTATGGACGAAATGATTTTTTGTGAACCTACTCCAGTCATTTTTTTATTAGTAACTAACTACCTAGGTATTTTGTAGTTTGAGAAGTCCTACCTAGAGTGAAATATTTACAACTCAATTATCACATATTCCGCTAAAATGCCACGAACAAAGGCGTGAATCGTGATAAACAGCATTTAGCTGACAATGCGAAGTATGATTTCTCTGCCAATTCACATGAGTGAATAGTTTTCAAACAGAGAAACCTAAATAATTCCGTTTTTTTATGAAATATTATTATAAGTATACATAGATTGAATTCTTTGAATATGAATTTGAATTTTTTCTTCTTGAATACTCATATTTATATTTGTTTTTAACCCCCGACCCAAACAGAGGTGTGTTATAAGTTTGACGTGTGTATCTGTGTATCTGTTTGTGGCATCGTAACTCCTAAACTAATGAACCGATTTTAATTAAGTTTTTTTTTGTTTGAAACGTGGTTTGATCGAGTGTTCTTAGCTATAATCCAAGAAAATTGGTTCAGCCGTTTGAAAGTTATCAACTCTTTTCTAGTTACTGTAACCTTCACTTGTCGGGGGTGTTATAAATTTTTAATTTACACTTATATAATTATACTTAATACTTACTATAATATTATGATATTGAGTAAGAATTTGCAGTAAAATTAAATAGTTCCTACGGGATTTAAAAAAAACCGAAATCCACGCGGGCGAAACCGCGGGCATCCTCTAGTAAAGAATAAAGATGACTTTTATAGAGCTTATATGTATGTAAAATTATGTATCTAGGTAGTATGTAAATAAAGATTAGGTACGAATATCAAGTTTGTTTACCCTTCATTTCTCATTTGGTCCATACCGACTCTGTACATACCATACATACCTATTTTTTATTTTTTATAAATGCACGTCACCTGTCAGTGGGTCAATAACCTAAAGTTATTGAACCGCCTAGTGTAGGGATGGTGAACTAATGGAACGCGTGTGCGAACTCACGCGATAAAATAAAGTTGGCACGATGAGTGTGACTCGGATGTAGGGAAAAAAATTTCAAACGGAATTAAATACTTAAGTATTAGGTATTTTATGGTAGGTAGGTATACTAGGTAGGTAGGTAATTTGCATCATATTAGTCAGCAATTTCATCTCTAAGTACCTAGCATAGGGTATACTTAGACAGTTTTTAAATGTCATTTCACCATGAAAGCCCATTTTGTTCCAGGAAGTCCATTTTTGTTCCAAGTCGTTCAAATACGAATTCTCAAGTGATAATAGGTAGTTGAATTGCCCCGGCTTCACACGGGGGCTCAATTATATATTATAAGTAATACATTACGTCATCGTGATATAGGAAGATAAACATAGATATCGTAAATTTTAAACTAACGAGACGGATAAGATAACCTAGTTTTTACCACGCACATAATATACTACCTGTCAACTCGAGGTTATTCGTTTTATATTATTATTTAAACCAGATGCAGAAGATGTACTTAAACGATAACAGTTAGTTACCTGACCTAACGAAGTAGTACTTCCTAAAGATCGCTTGCTCGTCATCAAGAGTAGGTAGGTACTTAAATAAGCGGAAGAAAGAAACATGTCAAGATTTTTACCTTTACAATCAATGTTATAGCAAACAGGGGTTAAGACTTAAGACATAGGTCTCTACCTATTCTTGTCGTTACTCTTAACAAGATTTTAAGTAAATAATTAGTTATTCCTTGAAAAATGCAACAAGTCATATTATTATTCTAACAATATTATTTCACTCAGAAGAGCTAAATAATCTTCCTTCTACTTAGGTTCGCAATTTACTCATCTGTGGTTTGCAACGAGGCATCTGTGGTTCGTAACATTAGTCGAACAATATTATTTAAAAATGTTTATCAATTATTAACAATGAAATTACAAGTTAAGTAAAAGAATAATTACTCGTATTATTTGACTAAAAAGTAAGTTTGTTCTGCTTTTAAGAATGGACCTCGTGAATCGTCTATAAAATACAGGTAGGTATACCCACATGGTCAATGTCAAGCGGGATAATGTTATGATATTTCAATAATATTTACATTTAAACATTTAAATATTATTTCCATTAATTATATTTACAATCATATAAATTACAGTTGGCAACTACTAACTACGTCATAGCCTGACGCAGTAGGTAGTATCATTATCATTTAATCACAACTGATTGTATGTAATATTGCTAAAATATTTTTACGGCGGTACCTAGGTACTCGGGGAGAGGCTATTAGATTTATCTGAATTTATATTTATTTACATCTAAGAAGAAAGTTTAAAATTCAATCTCAAGTTAATTATGAATCTACTAAATAGCCTATTATTATTTATTACCTAGTTGCATTTGTGTATTATAGGTGAAACCGAAAGAGAATGAACCAGGAACAAATACAATTATTATCATTATATTGTTGAGAGTCCAAGGCTAATCGACTCTGCCTTATTTGATATAAAATAACATGGCACTTTGGTTTCTGTAGGTGTACATATTTCTTATACATATTGCTCCAGTAACATTTAAATACCCCCATTAAAAGCAGCATTTACCTATGTGGATTCAGAAGTGCCTAATAGTTCATTACAAGATCTAGCGCTGCTTTTCTGGTGCGAAACTCTACCTTACATTCCCTTATCAAGTTAGGAGATATTACGTAGGTAGAAGATACTTCTAAAATATTAATGTAATGCGAAAATTAATTAACTTTCGAAATAACATCGAAAAAAAAATGAGTTTTTGTTAGTTTTGTGATTGTATATTTTTTAAATGAAAAGCACGAAAATTTTCGAGGTGAGAAAAAAGTCACATTTATTTCGTGAAAGTCACACTTCAGTCACACGACCTCATTTTAATGTAAAGTTCATTATTTTGGATTGAAGCAAGAAATTATAATGAGTCATGGTTAAATGTAAGCTCCGTTATGGATCAAAAAAGACTTCAATGGGTACCCAAGTACCCATTGAACGGTCTACACTCCCGCTATGATTTAGTCATAGGGTATTGACCGGTATAATAGCTAATGTTATAAGTTCAACAAAACTCGACCCTATCTATTAAATTGGGGCACTCCATCGTCTGTTCTCTACAAGCGTAAAGCTAGCCTTCGTTTTGTTTTAAGAAAAACACACGAAATAACGTCGACACGAAGGCTCATATCAAAATCAATAACAAAATCATCTACTAGAACATAACATACATAATTATGAGCCTCGATAGCTCAACGGTTGAGGAGCGGACTAACTTCCGAAAGGTCGACGATTCAAACCCCACCCGTTGCACTATTGTCGTATCCACTCCTGGCACAAGCTTTACGCTTAATTTGAGGGGAAAGGGGAGTATTAGTCATGATTAGCATGGTTATATTCTTTAAAAAAAAAAAACAAAAAAAAACATACAAAACCTTTAATCTTATTGTTCCTTTTATTGATCTACATAAGGTTTGGTCTGTCGAGTGAATTTGCATATTATACGGTTTTTTTGCGTTTTACTATTTAATCTTGTACAAAAAACAATACATTATGTAGTAGGTACATCGTACAATCTGTACCTTTTAAAATTTTGGAACACGGAAGTGTTAAAATGTATATATTTGTAGGTCCATTAATTATAATTAGACCATTTGTTTTAATGTCAAAGAATTTAAACAACCAGTAAATTGTAGTGACGGAAATATAATGGTAATTACCTATATAGTTTCCGGCTGTGTACCAAAGGTAATCTCTTCGATATATTATACGTACAACATAAAATAAAATTATAATACTTATT
The DNA here is from genome assembly GCF_905333055.1 of Maniola jurtina. NCBI lineage: Eukaryota > Metazoa > Arthropoda > Insecta > Lepidoptera > Nymphalidae > Maniola > Maniola jurtina. The sequence goes on from NC_060044.1 coordinate 6,654,105, forward strand.
ACTTACCTATACATTCAATGCCGCTGTCAATGACATACAACCGCGTAGAATTTGGTACCTACTGAGAGAACTCAGCAATGACTTATTTATTTATAACATAGATATTAGGTAAGTATGTGACGGAGTATAAGAACTTTCTCGCTGTAAGACAAAAGTAGAAGAGATAGCTAAGTAATTATATACCGAGTTCTTTGTACGTATCGTGGGTTGGTAGACAGGCTTAGGTTGTGGGCCTGGAGTCCTGACGCAAACACCTAAGCCGGATTAAACGCTAGGATGAAGAAGTATCAAATGGCGAAGAGAGAAATATTCCTAAATATACGTACCACATATACCTATTATCAAATTATTATTGATGCAAACGATCTAAAGAGCGGTAACACACGAATAGATTTCGGTTGCGGTCGCTAGATCATGAGAGTTACAGGAGAATTCATTAATTCATCACACTTCACACAAATATTATAAAGGGGAAAGTTTGTGTGTATGTATGTGTGTGTGTGTACTATGTTTGTTACTCCAAACTACTGAACGGATTTTAGACGAAAATTTAGAAAGGAGATAGATTATACTCTGGATTAGCACATAGGCTATTTTTTATCCCTAAAATTAAAGAGTTCCCACGCGATTTTTAGAAACCTACATCCACGCGAACAAAGTCGTGGGCATCAGCTAGTCATTCATAAGCAACCTATCGCTGATTCACTACTGACACTGAGCACGAGTCTTTCCTCAGAATGAGAAGGGTTTGCCACATCTACAACGCTACTGCTCAAGTACGGATTGGTAGGTAGATTAGAAAAGAGAATATCGAGAGCCATTTTCGACTGACTGATATTCCTCTTTGCTCTCTTTTAGCGTGAAGCCTGTGCTCGTTCTATCGCGTATCTATACGCGATAGGTCGAGACGGCATTCGAGGTAGGGACACACAGCCTCCGCACTAACCCGTTGCGGGATAGCGCGGGCGATATACGGGTGTGCTGCGCGTCCCACCGCCTTATACCCCAAATTGCCATCTCAACATGTCGCGTACTACATGTAATCTAACTATATCACAAGTCACAACTATGTGCAATGTACCTATGACAAAATGCATCGTGATTATGTCATAATTCTCCGCACTCGCTTTGACAGTATGATTTATACAGCTTAGCATCAACGCTATTAACTGGAGTGCCGTATTCTCTGTCACGTACAGCCAGCGAACCAGTTGCAAATTAACAAATACCTAACTAATTACGCTTTTAATTAATACTTACTTGAAATCTTAGTTGTAACATTCAGGAAATGAAGTAGCTACCTAAAAGTATTTTTTATCATCATCATCAACAAAGTACTACAGCTCTGGTTGAGCTTTGACTTGGTCAAGTAAACTTTTCCGTCGCAGCCGGTCAGATGCTTTCTTCCAGCTCCGAGTCACCAAAACCTTTACGACTTATGTCCTTCTCTACTCTGTCAATTCACCGACCTCTAGGTCTTCCTCGGCCTCTTAATACCTGTTTGCTCTGAACCTCTGGTTTGCTGTTAAACAACTTTTTCGGGGTTCTGTCGTCCTTACGTTGCACAATGTGCATGTCTTGCCCATCGCATTCTTGGCAGTTTAATGGTTTTGACAATATCCGGTTCTTTGAAAAGTATTTTACCGATACGTATAGGTACACAATTTTATGTGATCTCAGTCCATTAGTGCCAGGACATTATCTGATAAAAATTGATGTACCTACCTGCCTCCAGTGCTCCACATAATATTACATATATATTACGATATCTACTACATGTATCTACTTGACACTTTGACACCCTTTGACAGAAGATTATCGTTAAGCTCCTCAGGCTTTGTTATATTTATCTTCGAACTACCTTCAACGTAACATGATACAAAGAAGATGAATGGCATAAAAATTTAAAAAATGACGTGTTATTTTTGTAAAAAAATTATGAAAGTTCTATTGTGGTTCTAAATGGTTCTACTCTACAATTTATATACCTACCAAACTTTATCGCAGTTTGTTTTATTTGTAATAATTAAATAAGCAGTAGGTACGATATGTTTTTAAAGCAAACTTAATAATATGTATTTAGTCATAGTTACTAAAAAACATCCGATGGATAAGTCAGGCGCATGGCCGTACCTGAAAAGTCTACCTACAGACTTTGGATGAAAAGTTCCTCAGAGCAACAGATCGCCCAAGTTAATTTTGCCTCCCGGGCATAATAAACTAGGTAATTTTTATGGACTTTGGAGCGCACATATTTATGTTGTTGCCTTATGGATCTTTCAGACTATAATGTAGCCGTACGAAGATGATAGAAGAGCATCATTTTCGTCAGAAGATTATTTGAACGGCCCACCCTTCCGGAGAAAATGTACATAAAACATTCATCCTGATTCCTGTGCGTTCATCGAATTCACGTCTAAAAGCAATTCAGAACTACCGTTCTGAAGTCGCGTAAGTTGCTTTTTTTATTTTGCACTTATTGTGCATTTCAGTCAACGTGGTTCGATTTCATAGGATTCTACTTGATTAACTATATACAGGTAATTCCGAAATGACTTATATTCCTATATTATATTTAATTCCGAAATGATTAATATTGTTTTATAAAATGTATTAATAATTATGAAAGCAATCGTCGTCGGCCAAAGTCGTTGAATGAATTCTTCAGCCATTTAAGTAAGTGGGCGAATAAGTGATATAATAGATACCCATAAATATCTAAATATAAGGTGACAGACATTTGCGTCAATTCTTATCTCATAACGATGATAATTGATAAGCTCTAAGACAAAGTATTGACGTACTTACATACCTGCGGTTAAAGATGAGCACTTTTTTTATAAGACACAAATCTCCTTTGACGTCAGTGCCTTTGTTAATGACAGATATTGATGTTTATTAATACTCGCACGTCATCGAAACATTTCGACGACCTCTCGTTATCTATCTGTATTAATTTAAATATGAGGATAGGTACATAACAACTGGAATGTGATTTCAAACCACGAACTTGCTATATTGCATAATATTATTAAATAAGAAGATATATCTATGTGTTTGAACATGGTCAGCGATCCGTTTATCATGCATTAGCGTCTTAAGTGGAAATTACGAGAAAGGTATGATATATCGTGATTCGTAATACTACTAATTACTTTTTAAAAGAGATTGTTTTTTTTTGTTCAAAAACTTAAAAGATATTTAATTACGAAAATATAGGTACTCGTACCAGCTATCCTTGAGAATAATAACGTTAAGTGAGAATGGCGAAATCTCTTAATCAGAGCGCATCATTCAGTAACCTTGTCAGAAATAACTAGGTAGGTACTTACTTAATTAAGTATCAGTTAGTTAAAAATGTATTGACCACATCTGAAAATGAACTGATTCAGACAATGATACTCAATTATCTTTTTTAGAGCCTCCTTCTTTATCTTTTACAGATTTTAATTGAAAGGCACTAATTGATGAAGAAGTTATTAATCGTTTTTCAGATACAGACCATCGAAATATGGGAAATGCAACGTTGTTCTCAGCCCTCAACTTTTAAGTACTAACCCTGCTCTTCGCAATGCGCAGTAGCCTTCTAAAGACAGCTTTTCATCACTCGACGCGACGGTAACAATTAATTAATCCCAACAGCTGAAATTGCGTAATTAACTAGAAATAGCAACTGTCGTTTCGGAACTAAGTTTTTAGTAGTCCAAATTCAGTGCGATCAACAAGTCCAGACGGCGATCAATAGAGCCGAGGAAACGGGAAAGCGTGGGAGTGACAAAGATAGACAGCCTCACCCTCTCCCCCACTGCTTCACTTGAGATTACGCTGCACGTAGTATTTTTCATCATTGTAATATGAAAGATTACTCAACGTAGTAGGTACATCTACAGCATTGGTTTGTGCTAGAGCTTTTCTTTTTCCTTTATAAAGAACGACGAGGCTGAGCTTTGAAAAGAAGTTTTTAATTAACAATTGTATAATTGATGTGTATACTTATACGAAAGTATATTATACTATTATGTAGGGGCATATAGGTTTGTTAACCGACTTCGAAAAAGGAGGAGGTTCTCAATTCATCGGAATCTTTTTTATATCCACCTACCTACTAACAAATCGGTCAACAATCGGTCAAGGGAACATTTAGCTAGTGAACTAGACTGTCTTATTGGGACTTGGGAATCGGGATCTGTCTAAAATAGGCACAACTACAAACATATTCAATATTCAATTCTTGTAAAGTTACTTAAAATACTTAATAAAAGTATTTTAAGTATAATAATATTATAACATTAGTTTTCAGTAGAGTCATATAGTAGAGTCGTTGCTCTATACTGAAAATAATACAAAAAAAGTTTTAATATAAAAAGCTCACGTGGTTAAATTTTTCTCTATTTTATTATTTATCCGGTAATAAAGCTGCAGGTGTAGAGATAACAAAATGGTATTTTAAGCCACTATTTTAGGTTTTCGTCTATTAATAAATGTATAAGGCCTGGATTTTAAATAACTTCATGTCAAAAATGAATTATGACTGACGCCGAATAAGCTGAAATTTCGCAGATGAGCCATGACTTAATCATTATCATAGCATGAATTTTCATTGCATCAGAATACGCCTTGGTGGGTAGGGAGGCATTGCATTACGTAGTTAAGTTCATTTTTTATAGTCTGGTCAAAATGCACACACAAGGTTACAATTATTCGCATAGAGCTAAAAATTAGTAACAATGTTTGGAACATAAATGAATTGTGAAAAGTCCCTATCGACCCCACATTCGCAAAAAAAAATTGGCGTTCCCAACATTCGTACCAAGTTTTAGAGCTCTATCTGTGGCTCTATACTCTATGCGAATTATTGTATCCTTGAATGTCTACTTTTGACCAGACTATAATATAATTTTTATATCCCATAGTGTTTATAGGTCCCATAGCGAAAAATGAGTTTAACTTGCCTCAGCTTCGCTTGGAATTCCTGAAAATTATCATCCAATAAAAAAGAATTTTCATAAAATCCTTAAGTGTTACGAGCCTACCTACATCTGATTTAAACTTTATGAAACAGACACTAAATAAAAAACGAGACATAACTAAGTTTTAAAACCAGTAACAAACTTGTTTTTCTTATGGCTTTCAAACAAACTTTTGTTTTAACGTGGAAAGTTTCGTGTAAAAACATGGGAAATGTACCTACGTGATAGCGCCTAAAGTGCTTTACTCAGCTACGTCGAACGAGACCACGCTGGAAAAGCGTAGTGCCCTCCATTCTAGTACCTCCCTCCCCTCGTTGTAGGCACGGAAAACCTTTTTCAAGGATATCCAGCCACCCCCTTGGATTCAATTTGTACTGTCGGTGCAACGTTCCTTTATAAATTTTACATAATATGCTGAAAAAATGTTTTACATTCATTCTCGTCGCAAAAAAAAATTATGTAGCACCTACCCTACCTACATGTGCATACCGTAAACAAAACATGCACTTGTATACTGGTTTATGTAGTATTTTTTACCTTTTGCAAGAATAACGTAATACTTAAGTAGGTAACTTATATGCGACATTAAGTTGATTTAAGTTGGTTAGCCAGGTAACTTGCTCAAGCAGCTTTAGGAATCTATAGTTACTACTAATTTAATTGCCATAAAAAATCTACTTATTCAGAATTTTCACTTTAAAAATTTTTAATCGAGTATCCTAAATTATTACTAACTAGCTATTACTCGCGGCTTCGCTCGCGTGACCAAGTCTCGATAATAATTGAGGTTTGTAACGTAAACGTATTTAAGTAGCTACATGTTTTGCTATTCGTAACATTTATTCATATTTTATTGTATTTTTCCTTCATTATTTCTTTCCTGTATGCGTCGTTAAATTTGGTAATTAAAAAGTAGTTAAGTATAGTACCTAAGTACTTACCATGTAGTGATAATCACATAATATATTGACATTATAACATTAGGAAAGAATTATAGATAATCGTCATGCAGAATATAATATTTATTAAGGCATCATCAAAATAAACCACAGACTATCAACAATACAAACTCTGATATCAATAATTATTATTCTAATAGGTAGGTACACATAACCAATTTTAATATCATATACTTAGATATAACACTGCTACAACTAACATTCAACATTATCTCCTTAGAAAACTAATAATAATTTCAAACAATATGTCTTTTTCATGCTCACTAAATAATTCATCAGCAATTAACAACACAAGATTGTTTCCTCATGAGTCACAGGCATGAACTCCGTAAGTACTTAAGATTATCGTAGAGAACATTTTAAGCATCTTACTTTTAAACTATTTAAATAGCGTAATACCTACAAAGACGCGGATAAGCTTTAATAATTTCAGGTACAAGCACAAAGTTAACTGAACAAGATATTGTAAAAAACGCGTCAAACCCCCGCTTCCGCCTGTCGTCACGTAGAAAACTTTTGAATGGGTTCATAAAGCCTTTGTTTCTTAAATGAAAGAAAAAGTAGCTGAATCGCATCTCGTGAAAAACGTTATTTGGCACGCTGAATGACCCAACGTTTAATAAAGCTTTATGTAGAAAGTTTAAATATTACGTACAATACCGAAGGATTCGATTGCGTTTGTTGTTTTATTTACCTATTTTGTATTCCATTACAAGTCAACCCTTGATTGTGATCTTATACCTGGTGGTAGGTGATGATGCAGTCTTTAAGGTGGAAGAGGGCTAGAATGGAAGACGTATGGCAGGTTTATTAAAACCATATCCCTTATCACTATCAGTTTCTACACGGTAACGCACCGGACCACTAAATCTCTTGGCGATACGACTTTGCCTGTAGGGTGATAACTGGTAACTAGCCACGGCCAAAGCTTCCTACCAGACCAGACCAGAGACAACGTAGAAAATAGAAATTCCTAAATTTTGCCCGGAACCGGAGACCTCCTCCTACTTATAAGACCTTCACCCGAAGGAGGCCAAAACCATTTCGGTCAAGAAGCAGTTGCTGTTCCTGGCGGCTGTACTGTAAAAACTGTAAAATGGGGGCGATCACAATAAATCGTCAACGGTCACATGAATCATGATACAAAAGGGTCTGGAAAAGCCCTGCACAGCCACCAACATCAAGAAGAAGAAGAAGAAGACCTGCACCCTTCCACTGCGCCAGGAAGTCGAGGAAGGTCGGCAAAATTATAAAATTGGGATAAAAATATAGGTACAAGTTACAGTCAAATAAGAGATTAAAGATATCATGAGTGTGACCGCCAGACTGCTGAGAACAGATAATACTCTGACGCAGAACTCCAAAATAGATAACGCATTTGCGTCAAGCGAACATTTTTCAAGCGCCCCAGTGTAAACCGAGCGCGTGCCATACGGAACGATTTCCTGGCGAAATATTCGCTTCAATTATACGTCTACGTTCTCGTCACGCATCATCTTCATGTTCACTTTCTTAACGCTGCGCTGTGTTAATACCAATAATAATTGGTAAGTTCAACTCGGCGGATGGCGTGAGATCTGGATCGGTGTAACAAATCACTTCGCAATATGCGCCCCGTTCTATCAGATCGTGATAAAGTAGCATCGATCACGAGTGGATGCGTGTGTATATTCACTCTGTAATGTTAATCTACCAAAAACATTTTTTGATAACGGAATAACATACCGTTTTACTCAAGATAGCATTCTTTGTTAAGAACGTTGTTGCAGAGAGTGGATTACTTTCTCATTTAAACGTTTCACAAAACAATGCAAGTAATCGTTTGCAGCGAAAAAGAAAGTACCTAAGTAATGGCAGTTCTTTATCAAATGTCATAGACATTCTCCTTGGAACAAGAAGTGAACGAGAGAGCACTACATATATTCATGCTACAAAATACATAAATATTGGTCAGATTCTAGGTACAACGGGAAGTACCTACCCTATAGGTTTTTTTGACAAACACGACAGACGGACAGACGGACAGACAGACAGACAACCAAGTGATCCTTTAAGGGTTCCGTTTTTCCTTTTGAGATACGGAACCTTAAAAATTACGCAAATTCGGTCTTATCATTAAAAGTAATCTCCAGACAACCCTTTCTTAAAGATTTATAATAACGAAATAGGATGATACGACAATATTATTATAATAACATAATGGGAGGATAAATAGAAGAACAGAAAAGAAGAAAAAGAAAAGAAATAGAAGGAAAGAAGATAGAAGAAAAGTTAGATACAGTCAACATTCTTCACCATCGGTCTTACCTCTTTAAATTCAGTTACCTTTGCTACAAAAGCTTCTGGCCATCACCTTGGCGCTAAGCTAATGAATGGTTCATGCGGAAAAAATGTTAAATAACAAAAACAACGCGGTGCGTGCATCCGAAGGCAAGGTCGATGCCGTGGTATTTCGGGACGCGGCAACGATTCGACCTCAGCCGACTGAATATGCTGAACCGCTGATTGATGGTTACAATCCTCGAAATATTTCGCAGATGTTCTGAAGCTGTTACGGTAGACGAACATAATACCTACTCCTTATGTTTTTTGGTTTTTCTTAGTAACACAAGGAACCCTTAGAGTTTCGTCCAGCCTGAGTTATATCACTCAATTCTCAAGATACCTCCCGAATATGAAAATTGTGAGTTGAAAAAAAAACTATACCTTGTTAAATAGATATTTTAAGATCATGAGGTTTCTTAAACAGACTTTGGAAAAAAAAAACTGCCGTTGAAGAAAATATAGGTACTCGTAGGTAAGATCGTCAAAGTTTTTAGCAACCAACGTGACGTGGTTACTCCAACTTTTCGGAGTTAGGTGCGTAATATCTTATATCACTTGCTTTAATAGTGAAGGAAAACATCGTGACGAAACCTGCATGTCTGAGAGTTTTCCATGATATTCTCAAAGGTATGTAAATTCTGTCAATCCGTACTGGGCCAGCGTGGCAGATTTTATCTAGCCTTCTCATTCTGAGAGGAGACCTGTGCTTGGTAGTGAACCGGCGATGGGTTGATCATGACAATTACGTGGCTATAGAACCTAACTTTATGCGTGTTCTGGTTTTTGAGACGCATATTATTAAATTTCTAATGATTTTCAGCTTTATTAAATACCATTATGAATTATTAACATACCAGAAGTGAAACTCAATAAAGATAATATAAGAACGAATAAATACAACACTTATAGTCACCGGGTCTCACAGCTGAAAATCAGCGTCCTGCATATGATGCAGGACATAATGCTGAGCTGTACACCCATTTGGGGTGGTGTCACAGATGAAAATGTATATTTGTATACTTTGTTTTTATCTGTGACACCAACAACAAATAAATACATTTTCTTTCTTTCTTTCTTTCTTTCTTTCTATAGCTTGATTACGGCTTGATACCCAACAAAACTAAGTTAGTGTAATCGAACTAATTGATATAACACGACCGCACGCTTCGATCGTCTGAGCCAAAAACAGAACTTTCAGTAAAAAGTTCAGAGATAATTTGGAGAAATGAAATTATTTTAAACCAAAATATCAGCTATACTAAGCTAAAATTTAATCGTGTAAGATTTCTCAAAAATATCTTCAATGCGTTGAAAGTTGAAACAGAGCAAAAGAAATAATAAAAGTCTACTAGAATATCACAATAACAAACACATCAAACGGCAGACAGACAGCTCAGTGAAGGCCGAGGACGGTTACGTTATTTCGATGCATTCATTCAACGCATGTCCCCTTGCGACTTTCAACGATTCGTCATCGTTACATTTACATAGTACCTAACTGATTTGCTTAATTGAAATTAAATCAAAATTGTAAATGAAAGTAGACGTTCGTCCGTTTCAAACACAGTGAGTCATCGTCGTCCACGGTATTCGGCCAACGACCTACTTCGACGAGGCACTCTTACAGTAATGTAAACTCATGTCTAGTGTCTACTGTCTGCTACAAGCATGACATATAAATAGATCACAGTAGATAGGTACAATTGATTATGACCCGCCCGGTAGGTACCTAGGTACTTACTTTTTTCAAATCACTCAAAAAAACTGAGCATCCTAGTTCTTTTTGCAAACTCAATACTTAATATTATAAATGCGAGAGATGCTAGGTAGATACAAAATGAATAGCTTCTTAACTTTCCAAATCACTTAAAAATCAAAATACCTCAAAAACTGGAGTAATAGAAAGAAGGTAATCTAGTTCCTGAGCATCCTAGTTTTTCTTGCAACTCAATACTAAATATTATAAATGCGAAGGAACCCAAGTAGAAACAAAATGAATAGTTTCTTACTTTTTCAAATCACTTAAAAATCAAAATAACTGAAGAACTGGAATCATAGAAAGAAGGTAACCTAGTTCCTTCTTGCAACAATACTCGCAATACTTAATATTAAAAACTAGATGATGCCCGCGATTTCGTCCGCGTGGATTTAGGTTTTTCGAAATCCCGTGGGAACTCTTTGATTTTCCGGGATAAAAAGTAGCCTATGTGCTAATCCTAGATATTATCTATCTCCATTCCAAATTTCAGCCAAATCCGTCCAGTAGTTTTTGCGTGAAAGAGTTACAAACATACACACACACACACACACAAACTTTCGCCTTTATAATATTAGTGTGATAGTGTGATGCGACAGAACCACAGGACAGAACCCAAGTAGATAGAAATACAAAATGATTAGCTTCTTCCGAAAATCGGCAAGTTATGCCATCTACCTACTTAGATTGTTTTTATGTATAAAAAATTATTTACTACATTACTTCTGTCCTGTCCGCCCTATTCAAGTTCTAGTTAATAAAAATCCAATAAAGGTTATCAGGTCGTGCATAATGCAATAAACAGATAACGTATTTTTAACTTGATGCTCAGTGTATTTTCCGATCCGAATGCTCAATACTGTCTCGTTTACGATGTCGCGTGTGTCCCCATTGTATGGAATGTGCACGTGTGACGTGACGGATTAATTACGTTCCTATTAGATGCCTATTAGAAACAAATCAGTCATATAAATGCGAGACTTATCAGTATAAAATATGTTGGCCAGCCAAGCTACGTTCACGGTGACAAATTAATGGTCCCAAAACCAAATACAGATGCCACATCCACATAGCCTTATTCTTTGGATGTGATCGAAGTTAACCTTATGCCGAAAAATTGGACGAATGACAATGCAGATTAAAATATCCATAAAAACGATAAATGAATCAAAATATGCAATATACATTATGATATAAATTAAGATTTCTGATTGCTTGACATCTGAAATTAATTTAAGTTTGAAATAACAAGTGTAAATTAAAAATTTATTACACCCCCGACAAGTGAAGGTTACAGTAACTAGAAAAGAGCTGATAACTTTCAAACAGCTGAACCGATTTTCTTGGATTATAGCTAAGAACACTCTCGATCAAGCCACCATTCAAACAAAAAAAACTAAATTAAAATCGGTTCTTTAGTTTAGGAGCTATGATGCCACAGACAGATACACAGATACACAGAAACACAGATACACACGTCAAGCTTATAACACCCCTCTTTTTGGGTCGGGGGTTAAAAACAAGATAATAATGCATTTCATTTGGATGCGGCAAGATGCCTATGCTTTTAACCGTTTGCTTAGGTGAAATTATTTGGACAGTATACAGTCAGAAAAATAATATGATATACAGTACTGAATAGCCAAAGTATTCGATGTCACGTTGCTCTCAATCATCAACGACAGGACAGGAAATTACGCATGCTATGATGTATGCAAAATTTCATGAAATTCAGCGCCTAGCCTGGTGTAACTGTCATGTTTTTGCAAGCGAAGGCATCATGCTCGCTCTTCGTTCGCACCAACATACCTAGTATGGAATGTGGAAGATCACAAGTTTCCTTATTATGGACAACAAAACCGCGAAATCGGATGGGAACCGTCGCAAAACGCGATCCATAGTCTGTCAGTCTCAGATCAGTTTTGTCTGGTGGAAGACTTCGGCCGTGGCTAGTTATCACCCTACCGGCAAAGCCATGCCACCAAGCGTTTTAGCGTTCCGGAACCTCTGGGAACTCTTTGATTTCCCGGGATAAAGTAACTTATTTTTGTCTCCGAAATGCAAGCTCTCTCTCTCTCTACCAATTTCCGTCAATATCGGTCGAATTGATGCGTCGTGAAAAGGTAACAGACTGACGTCTGACAGACACAGACACTTTTGCGCATTTATAATATTATGTTTAGTATGGATTAGAAGAGAAAACAACATCTAGACTACTAAGGTAAGGTAATAACTTAATAAGCAGGCGTTTTAACTTGAACAGTATATTTGTTATTTCTGTTTTTTTTTATTTTTTTTATTTTTTTAAACTTCGAACTCTTTTGTTCAACCCGTAACCACATGAGTAGAGTGCCCTTGTTCTTATGACGAGGACGTAGAAGGTAATCTCCAACAATATCTACCATAATTTTATGCCTGGTTCTATTGACTCAAATGTAGCACAATTATTTTTAAACAAATAGGTACCTACACAATTGCACTCGTGACTCTGTCTACTGACACACGATTGCGAATATCTACAATATTTTCATTTTCATGTTAAGTATGTAAATAATTAGCTGTATATAAAAGTACCCACTGGTGTCTAACTTGTGTATTAAAAACTCTCAACAGTAAATAAAAATCAAGACTATAATACTTAAATTAAAATCTCTAGTATCGACTAATTTGTGAGAATAGTCGATACTAGAGCTAATTTCTTAAACTGGACCTTTTCAAGTAAAGATTTTATATAAACCTGTGAGGATGATACTGTCATTATCGCAATTCAAACGCCGTAAGCCTATGTTATCGTATTAGTTCACAAATTGCGAAAAACCAAATAAAATTTGAATTTCACGGGCAGACCCGTCGCATACCCCTTAAATGATTTATTTGTTCTTAAAATTGGTCATTTTACAAACTGTGAATAGTTACTATATTAGAAACATTCGTTTGTATTATATTGGCTTAGCTCTTTGAATTTACTAAATTCTTAAATTAATTATTATTTACTTGTTACTAAACTAACTACTAAAATACAAGCACTATTTTATACAATAGACCACCGTGAGACTGTAACAGAAATATAAATACCTACTTCTATGTGAGTAATAGGGTTCGCGGGTGATCATTAAAACCGCAAAACCGGCACAGATACATCTTCCTCGCAGTTTGAATTGATAATAATTTTATTGGTAGACATAAAATATGGCCATGCATCAAACATGGCTATGGCGCCGATGTTATTTGGTACCCAAACATTTTTTAAAGGATGCCTAGGAGAGTTCGACTTCTCAGCTCATTTATTACCCACTTTTCAAGCTTTATCATTGCTTCAATTTAAATATCCATCAATACATTACTTTCTGTATGTATAGGTATTTTAAGTGTTAATCCTATCGATCTTCGGTATTTCTAATGATTCATCAATATTTCAGAGCAGAGATTTCTCCGAATAGAGTTCAACTGAAAAAAATCGAAGATGACCGTCAATAAAAAGGAACAGTTTATATATTTACTATTAATTATTATTTTTTCGATCATTTTAGCCGACTAGCTATGGCAACTATGTATCACAAGCCTTTACTTATGTATGAATTGATAATTTAGTAGCAAAAGAATATACGGCAAATAGTTTAGTACTTAAATACCTACATAACAACCAGTGGCGTAACAATAGGGTGGCAGGGCTGGCAAATTGCCACGGGCCCCCGACCCAAGAGGGCCCCGGCCCAAGAGGCCCCGAAATCCCAGACAAAGAGAAATTGTTTTCAAAATGCATGATAACTAGTTCTCGAATTTACAATCTATCAAAAATTTTGCGCTCGCTTCGCTCGCGCTTTTATATTGTATTAGATTACCGGAACTTCGTTCAAACCCCGTGGAAATTCTGATTTTTTGGGATTAAATACAGGATACAAATTACAATGCAAGCTACCACTGAATAGTACCAAATTTTGCCCAAGAAGATAAGGCCTGAAAAGGTCGCTAATATTAATATAGATTTTTGTAAATACAATTAATAAAAATTTCACTCTCGCTTCGCTCGCGCTTTTGTTGTATTAGTTGTTATTGTAGTACTTACCCGGAACTTCATCTACATGGGTTAACATTAATAAATATCCCTAGAAACTCTTTATTTTTCAAGAGAAAAGTTGAGTGAGGTGCTTTAAAACATAACATTTTTTATGGCTGAGCTCGTTCATCTCTCGCTTTTTTATCTGTATTAAACAAAATAAATTGCGCTCGCGCTCCTTTATCTTGTTGTTTTCTATCTTGCTGTCAAATTGAAACGACTGTCCTGGCTACGGCCTTGCCTATGGCCATTAGTGGGATATGTAGGTACAACGTGTAATTGAGTAGGTATGCTGAAACTCTCGAAGTTTATTAAAATTAAACTGAGTACAACGTGGCGATTTTTATTGATAGGGCCCCATTAAAAGAATTTGCCACGGGCCCTAGATGATATAGTTACGCCACTGATAACAACACTGACAACTATCGATTGGTAACGTGCATCGATAAGAAAAATATTCGAATGGTTCATAATAGTTTCATTAAAGATGATATTTATTACCTTACAGTAATGGTAATCGATGATTCAAAGGTCGAAAACTTAATAAAATGTGAGAGATAGAACAGGAATGGTCAAGTATTGAAACAGGAAACTATAAACCGATAGCTTACCTGACCAAGATTTCGTTTAAAAACAAATCATTGAAAGTATGTTTAAATTAGTTCCTGTGTGTAATAAGTACCTAATAACGCCTATTATTATACTCATATTGCGTAACACCGACATTTAGTCTCGGTACCTATATTTCATCGTTAAATATAATTGGGTAAATAAAGAATGTAAAAATATTAAGCATTTTTAACAAAACACCTGCGAAATAAACCTATAACTGTTATTAGGAAATTGTGTTGCCTAATTTAGCTAACGGATTTCATGTCGGTTATGATTATGAAAGATGCATTTTTATTTCTTATAGCAGGTGACCCAATAATATGCACAGGTAAAACCACCACATTACTTACTATGAATAAAATAAAAGGTGAGAGTTTAATAAACTGCTAATTATTTATTACACTAAAAATCAACGGCTTACTATTCGATAAAATTACGATGACAAAGCTAACTGACTGTGCGCAAACGATTTCTCTTTACTTGCGATTTTGATACTCCTTAATTTCTCTTTACTTGCGATTTTGATAATCCTTAGTTTCTCTTTACTTGCGATTTTGATACTCCTTAGTTTCTCTTTACTTGCGATTTCGATACTCCTTAGTTTCTCTTTACTTGCGATTTTGATACTCCCTAGTCCTTACTACTTAGCTTCACATATTTTTGTTCTACATTCGACGTCGAGATACTTTATCAATTGCAAAGAAAGTATCTCCTGTAATAGCTAACGACGGTAGATACTAAGACAACAAAAGTGATGCCAATCGAAAGGACTGGCCAACTCGCTAGGAAAGGCGAACTCTCGAATTTCGAGTTTGTTAGCGAGTTTGTGCAACCCGGATCTCTGCTTTCGGACAAAGAAGGGAGTCAACACGATATTAGAAGACGAATCCAAATAGCCAAAGGGGCGATGAGCAAATTAAATAAAATGAAAAAGAAAATCTCGAATACAAGTAAAAAGAATCTCGTGCTGAGCTTAAGTCTTTCTCAATCTTCCTTTATTGTTCCGAGGCTTTGACGATCCGAGAGGCAGAGAGGAAAACACTGATGTGATGTTGAAGAACGATGTTTAGAATAAGTACCATGGACTTCTAGTGCTAAAAGACGAAATAAATCTATCCTGTAACTTCATATCAGCACTAGCCTTACGATTTGAGGGTCATTTCATAATAATTTAACTGTATAATATTATAATGTAGAAAACGTGTACTTTCTTCGATTAATTTGATGATTTTGAATTGTCGCTATTTCGACCCAGTTGCATGAGTCACGGTCACGTTTGACGATTTTGTAGTTGTCGATATTTCGACTCAGTTACATGAGTCGTGGTCACCACTGGATCGAAATATCGACAGTTCAAAATCATCAAATTAATCGTGGTACTGGTATGTACTCGTTATCTACATTATAGCAATAGATTTTCAACGATTTGCTATCAAAGGATTCTGAGTACTTGGATCACATTCTCCGACGCCTGCCTAGTACTCGTGATATAATTAAGCTATAAGCGTAGGTTAATAGTAGGCAAGATGCAGGGCAACCGACCCCGCGGTAGATCACCCACTGATCAAGCCGCTCATGGCTTTCCACATAAACGTTATGAGAAAGGCTACCACCACCAGCCACCACCACTACAACAACTACCAGCGAAGACAATCACAGCCACGAACTTCAGCAATGAAGAATACGACCATGAAGAAGTACCTAGTTAAATATAATATATTATGACTCAATCAGTCATAATGTTTGGGCACCAGAACCTATGTTTATTATTTTTATCACGGAATTGATTTTTTAACCGACTTCAAAAAGGAAGGTTCTATAAATCTTTAGGTTGTTTACCCACGACTTCGCCCGATTGTTTTTATTTTATTTTACTGATTTATTTCTTCATTTTTTATTTTCCAATAGGTATATATCTAGTATCTACCTACCTGGAAAGAATACTATGTATACAAGACCCTTAAAGAAGGTAATGAAACAATAGGTAGGTAAATATTACAAAAGAATAGTGGACAATTTAGTCCTTCGAACCGGATTCTTATCAGAATTTTATCTCAAAAAATGTAAATTGTTTTGGTTTCCTTACCTCAGTCTTCGTTATTCGATGTCGCGCTAACTTTACGACGGCAAAATTCCCTTTGCCTATGGTCCTTTCAATGTCATAAAAACCCACCCTGATGGGGGTTTTCGCAGGACGTTCACGATCCGCCATTGTTGATTTAGATATCCTCAAACTTGACGATCAATTTCACCTCACCAATTTTAAATATTGTAGTTTTTCGTACTAACTATTAATAATTATAATTCATTCAATACTAGTCAGTCGTAACACTTTTACTTTACATGACGATAACACAAAAATTTTACTAACCGTAAACATAGGTATCTTAACAAACTTACTAATTACACTACAATTTGGCTATTAAAACCAACGTAATATTAGCTATTTAGTGCTCAATTAAAATTGTATCAAAGGTAGGTATTGCAACAGTTCGATGTACTTAAATATTTACGGTATATAGGTACCTACAAATGTTATTAAATGTTCATAAATCCAGGTAACAGTCACTTGCACGCAGTCCTTACGCTTGTACTGACCGTAATATATTTGTGTACAAAATATATTTACAAATGATAGAAAATCGCGCAGAGGCGGCGCGCGTATCGGACGCTAGAGAAACATGACGCCGCCGCCTCACCGGCTGTCAACCGGATACTGAACTCGGGCCTCTAGTCGACTTCTCGTCTCTCAAGTCGAGTGAGGGAGACTCGAGTCGAGTACGCGTATAGAATAGCTCATGCCAATACCACATCGAAGCGACACGCGCGCGCTTTTAGCGGCCATATTGCTTTTGTGTGACGTCAGCAACGCGTAATGTTATCGAAATACGCACGTATTACTCTCAGTACGAATATACCTTTACATATAGTATACCTCCACCCACAGAGGTCGATTTGCAAAGAATTTGCCATGTACCTACGTAGTATATATTGTAACGATAGCACAAAATAATGTGCAATAGATTGTTATAAATTTATAATATCGCAACAGTTCACAAAAAAAGTAGTTCTGTGCGAGAAAAAATTACAGTTATTACTTAGTAGTAACTAGGTAGTTTCTTTGTTACATAAATAGATTATTTTAGCTAGCCTATCTATGGTACCTACTTAACTGAGTATGTACCTAACTATGTATTTGTTTGATTTATAGATGGGCAATGAAAAAGTTGAATATTCATTGACCAAAATTTATCTTATTTTTGTAAGTGATTTGTGATTCGAGCCACCTTTGAACTGACAAAATAAATGAAACACTAGTAGCAAAGCACAATCAACTAGCACTTTACTGTGCTGACTTAGCACAGAGTCAGAAAGCAAAAGAAGAAACGCCCTAGCCCATTATTGAATAAAAAGAAGAATTATTATTAATACCTACTCGTACTTATCTTTATTTTCCAAAGAAGATGAATTTTAATAATCACGCATCTCTTTCCAGCAGTTAGGTAGTCTTTCGTTTTTATAGGTAAGTAAGTTAGGTAGTTTGATCAGTTTTGCGGTAGGTAAGTATTGTGATCCCAAACGGATTACTTGAATTAGAAATATAAAAAAGTAAATTATTCTTTACAAATAAAAACACATATAACATTTAAAAAATAGCAGGTTTAAAAAATGCGGGAAACTGAAAACAGTCAAAAGCCAAAATTTTTTTTTCTCTCTCGTCTGGCTTTACAAAGATTAGCCAATGTCAAGTTTGTAGTTATTTGTAACAAGTTAGTTAAACTATACAAGTATGGACCCCGTCTGTGCCGGCGCACGCCGATATACGCACGGCACCCCCTTAGAGTGCTTTCCAGTCAGTTTTAACTTTCAACAAAAAAAACACTCCAAAAAGGCAGAGCACGCCCGCCAGCCAACACAGACGAAGTCCAAGCCAAAACTCAAAAGTCACAAAATTATCTATATCTTTAGTCTGTGGAATATCTACTTGCACCTTACTTGCACAGATTATTAAGTAGGAATAAGCTTTAGCCGATTGCGGTAGAAAAACAGCTACAATGGGACTTCGTCTGTATTGGCGTTTGCTGGCGCGCGTGCGGTGCCTTTTTGGAGTATTTTTTTGTTAGGGGTGGCCGGTTTTTGTGTTTCCCTAACTTGTAAAAATCTGTGTAAAGCCAGATGAGAGGAAAAAAAAACCGCCCAAGTGCAAGTCAGACTCGCGGACCGAGGGTTCCGTACTCGGGTATTTTTCCGACATTTTGCACTATAAATCAAAAACTATTATCAACTATAACTTAAAAATAAATAAAAATCTGTTTTAGAATGTACAAGTAAAGCTCTTTCATATGATACCGCACTTGGTATCAACAAGTGCGATTTTAATAATGATTGATGCAGGTTTCAAGGAATCGAGCTCCAGTTTTCTATAGTTCAGTTGATGTGGGTGGGTAACATTAGAAACACCTCATTAAAATAAAAAATTATTTTCATTGTTATAAAAGAATACCTAGCAACACTATCTCCAATTTTGCAATGTGATTGTGGAGGCATTAAAATTTTACTCGTCGTAAATTATTAAAATTATCTAAAATATTTTCGTATGTCTCGTTTTAAATTACTGAATTTTGTATATTTAACAAATATAGTTGAAATAGATTAGTACTGTCAAATCGCATTTTATATCGAATCGAAGATACTTTTGTACCAAGATGTCCGTGATTCTCTCATACGATTTTGACAAGAAAATGTTTGTTTAATCCTACGATGCTTTTGTAAAATTTCTATATGAGCTTATGATCGTGAAAGTGTACATAAGATAGATAGAATAACATTAATATGAATCGGCTCGCTGAGGAAAATGTGCAAAATATTAAGTGCAATCAGAAAAGTGCAAGCACGAAAAACAAAAGTAAAAAGGCCAAAGATCCTCCGGAAACTACTAACGAAATAAATAAATTGAATGAAGACAAATTAAGTGAAGCGTTAGCAAACACACTTCATATTAACAAACTTAATAGTAACCTCACTAATGGTACAAGTGATCATTCTAAAGATAGTGTCAATGATTCAAATGCAGAACCGAGATCACAAGACGCAGCTCCGAGTGAAGTCCCGATGATTGTAAATAGTGTACAGTGTAGTGATGTCGTGGCCACCAGAGAGAATAGCAGCACTAGCCCCTCTGAGAGAAGCAAGGTCAGGTACAATGAGGGTGAAACAGAAATGTGTGAGATCTCATCACTTGCCAATTTTCATAAAGAAGAAATAGAAATCATGGCTTACGAATCTGAATTACAAATGCCAGAAATTATGAGACTCATACAAAAGGATCTGTCAGAACCTTACTCTATCTATACATATAGATATTTTATTCATAACTGGCCTAAACTCTGCTTTTTGGCAAGTCATGAAGGCAAATGTATTGGTGCCATTGTATGTAAGTTAGATATGCATCGAAATGTTGTCAAAAGAGGATACATTGCTATGTTGGCAGTTGATGAGAAATATAGGAAAAGGAAGATTGGCTCTAAATTAGTACAGAAAGCAATACGGGTAAGTAAATGTCAATGAGAAACATTCATGCTCAGACTTAAGACACTTAAAACGAGACTGTGTTATATTGCTGGCAAAAAAAGAGCAAAGTCAAAGTGTGCTCTAGAGATCTTAGCCTTAATGCCTGTACCTGAATTGATTACCAGAAGTCTATTTAAGTTTTAAACTAGGTAGTGAAATTATTAGTATATTTTGGAAGTCGGAACGTATAATGATTGCTATACATTTAAAAACAGAGCTTTCACTAATATTATACTCCCTGTGTAAACTCCCTGTTACAAACTCTAAATAATGAATAACTAAACCTTACATGAATGTACTTCACTTAGAATCCATACTTCCATATTAATATTATAAATGCGAAAGTGTGTCTGTCTGTCTGCTACCTTTTCACGGTCCAACAGTTTAACCGATTCTGACGAAATTTGGTACAGGGCTAGCTTATATCCCGGGGACAGACAAAGGCTTCTTTTCATCCCGGAAAATCAAAGAGTTTCTACAGGATTCCCAAAAACCCATCCGCTTAACCAATGTATGAAATTTGGTACCAAGGTAGCTTGCGTCGCGTCCCTGTTAATGACATAGGCAACTTTTGACCCGGGAAAATCAAACAGTTCCCACAGGATTTTTAAAACCTAAATCCATGTGGATGAAATCGCGGCCATCCTCTAGTATTTTATACATTTGTGCTGCATATATAAAAAAATAAAATGTTTGGTCATTTTAGAGAGTTTACGCTGTATATAATGCAACTATGCTGAACAAATTCAACCACTCTTTATCAATGTGTATGGGTATGAAATAAAGTATGTTTTCAATACTCCAAAGTCGGACTGTTACAAAAACTGTTTAACTTTGCCACAATTTAAAGATTTCTTTTGTTGTTGTTTCCAGGCAATGATAGATGATAATGCTGATGAAGTTGTATTAGAAACTGAAATTACAAATAAACCTGCACTAAAATTATATGAAAATTTGGGATTTGTGAGAGATAAGCGCTTATTTCGATACTATCTTAATGGAGTAGATGCATTACGATTGAAATTATGGCTAAGGTGAAATACGTAGGTAACAAATGGGAAATTCTCAATGTTGTGTTATGTCTATGATGACTTTCATCACAGGTATAAAACCCTGTTGTTATTATGGTTAAACCTAATAAGCCTGCCATGTGGATTTTAGCCAAATGTATAGATTGTTTGATTTTTTAGACATGTGATATGTTTTATTTTATCTAATTTATGTGTTGAAAATTGTTAACAAGATGTTTTTTGCAATTTCTTTTATATCTCAGTAAGTAAATGATATATAATAATAATAATATCCTAACTGAAATACACAACTTTGAAGAATTATTATATTGTTCATTTATTTTCCTTCCTTGTAGATTAGATCTAAATTATTGTGATATTATGCTTCCTATTTCTAAATAAGAATCAGGTTTAAATAAAAATGTCATAAATGCTCACTCATATTTATTTAGCATTTAAAATGTAAACGTGGCAGTATTAGTTGAAGCCCCATCATATATAAATGTGTTATTAACAGGATTGTACTGCTTAGTTGCTATTTTTATTGCCTCATGGGCAATGCAGCCACCTAAAAATGCTGAAACACTGTGAATCTCTGCCCCACCATATCTGCACATCTCATGGATATGGTCATCTTTAGGGAAAGGTGAACAGGATATATCAGTGAGCAGTTTTGAAACACAAGTTTTTAGCTTAGCTATATCTGCTTCCGGCTCCCACTCTCCTGGTGCTCGGCAATGCTCAGAACGAAACATTTCAGCTGCTCTTAAAAGAATATAATGAACCATCATCACATCTGGCTCTTCTAAATACCTGGCAATGTAAGATGCTACAGTATTACTGCCTAATTGATACTCCATAGCAATATTAGACCCTTTTATAAGATGTAAATCATGTGAATGTCTGCAAAATAACTTTACTTCAGCTTCACTAATACTTTCGCAATGCAGTTGTGCAACTATTTCCTGCACCTTCCTGTATACTATCTCTGCTTCCATGGCAGCCTGCATGCGATACATACTTTGAAGTTTAACATAATGATCTGTTGAAGCTGTCATATCTGGTAACACACCTCTCAGTGGTAACTTGCCTTTTCCTTCAGCTTCAATGAAATTTCTTAATGCTGAACACATTATCCAAAATGGTAAACTGTCCTTAGTTAAATTAGTAGCAGAACTACAATACAAAAGTTCTTGAATCTTTACAGGTAAAAAGGTAGGAACTAAAGCAGTATTCACAGCTCTGAGAGCTTCCTCAAAGTTCTCCTCTTCAATAGGTATACCATTTTCATCTTTTCTGATGAACTCCTGGATAATCTCTTTAATTTCATTTTTCTCTTTTCTACTCATAGGCCATCTATTTTGATTTCTAAGTTGCCACTTTTGAACAGCTTTGTATAAGATGACAATCCAGGGAATGTGACCATGATCTTTTAAATCAACAGCTTCAATATCAAAGGAATCTAAATATTCAACAAGAGCAGGAAATGGCACATCTAATCTTAAGCCTATTTGCTCATTTTCAGGGTGAGTTTCAATAATTGCATGTTCTTTTATTTGTATCCTAAAAGATCCCAAAAACCCAACAGATCTACATAATATCAAGGGCACATTAATATCCCACAAGTGTTGAGCTAAATCTTGTATAATTTTTTCTCCAAGAGATGTGGCTATTACAACACTAAAAGATTTGAAAAAGTCAGGGTTCTCCAGCAATATCTGTTCAGTTGGTTCTTGCACAGCATGACCCTGCACAGCAGGGTTCAATTCTAGCAGAAGTCGTAGACTTTCGGTAGCTCTATTTAAACCTTTGCTGGAACACTCCAAAAAGAAATTGCTACCAATGTCTTCTTCAGTGACTATATTGTGATCGACGATAGTAATAGCCCCTATGCCAGGAAGAACAATCGATTTAAATATTTCCGTACCAAGGGCAGTGGCGTTTATCAAACATATATGGGCATTTTCTAGAGCAGCTTGCCCATGATCACCCCACAATCGTAGTTGCCGGTCATACTGTTTGTTCTTTTCACTTTGCTCGGGCGACTTTGGTGATGGGGAAGCCATGTTATTCGCAAATAATTGATATCGATTTTTATACTAAAAATTCTTATAACTTATAATGTTAGTTACAACTTTTTTATACAATCGGTTTTATTTTAAAAAGTAATTTATTTTACTCTTCGTAAGAGTTTTGGAGCATGGAGTTTTGAATTTAATTTTTGACATTGTCAGTCATTGACAATCACAGAGTCACAGACCTGAGACCACAAACAAGATAATAACAATTTCTTTTTTTTCAACTGGGTTTACGGCTCTGGATTCTATTCTTCTAGACTACTCACCGATGAACAAGACCAGAGTAGACTTCATCTGTGTTGGCGTTTGCTGGCGAGCGTGCTATGCCTTTTTGGAGTATTTTTGTTAAAATTGGTCGATTTTTTTTTTTGTTACTGATGTTTTTTGGTGGTGGAACTGACTGGGAAGCGCTCTAAAGGGGCGCCGTTCGTGTGTCGGCGAGCGCCGGTACAGATGAAGTCCATACTTAAATGAGTTATAACTTGTATACAAATAATTACAAACTTGACATTGGCTAATCTAGAGAAAAAAAGAGTCCAGAGTAACCGCAAAGCGTCCGCAGCACGTCCGCAGAGTGTATGTTCAAAGAGTAGGTAGGTACCTACCTACCTATAGTTTGACTTCTCTTTCGTTGACTCATGACTGACAGATGACATTCGACATCGTCGAAAATAATAATTTCAAAAACATCTTCCTTAAAATTTCCATTCCTTTAAAACTATAAAATTTCAACACCGAAGTGATCGTGAAATGAAAATATATAATAATTCAAATATTAAACAAGTGAATGTGTATGGAAATGAATTTACAGACTCTATTCCAGGATTTTAATCCGAGGTAGGTAGGACCCACAAACATTCTTATTATTTACTCGAAGAATATGTTTTTACTTTTTACTAATAATCTTGTTTTATTTCAATAGCAAATTCGTAGTTCACACATGTTTGCTGGTATTCACAGCTTTGTTGGCTCTAAAGTTTGATAATACCATAACATGGTCGTATTGGGCCGTATTTACGCCAATATGGATTTGGAAATTCCTAGTTGTACTTGGTGCTACTGTTGGTACTTATGTTTGGTGGCAGTATCCTCACTTCAGGTTAGTACATATCAGTTATCTGGACATAAAATTCCATTCAAGTGTTAGATCAGAATAATGTAATAAAAATATTGAACAAATCTTGATCTAGGTCAGATCACTGATGTAGATAATATTTCACTTTCATTTTTGTATCTTCTTCAGTAGAAGGAAAGAAGGATGCAACTAAAGACATATACAATTTTTATCAATTGTAAAATTTTGTTACAAAGATTAATTGTTTATTATATTGTAAGGACTACACATAGCAAAAAATTGTACATAGTACCTACATGCAAAACCTTAACAATTTACTTGCCCAATTAAGTACTTTATCAGTGACTTATGGGTCAGTAACGTTTATGAATGTACTACCGCTTGTTTAGAATGTCTCGCCTACTAAAACCAGAATGAAACATCGCTGTTGTTCTTCTTGGCAGTATTCTTAAACATTTTTTTACACAAAAGTATGGTATGAAGTTGTGTAGCATAAACCTTACGCGTACTTCTGTATTAACAAGACTAGATTTTCGCATTTTGTTTTTATTTCACTGGTCATCTTTAAAAGGCTACATCTTTCAATTGCTGCATCAAAAATCATATAATTATGTGTTGAATATGTTTATGTGTTAAGATTTAAAATCAGTCAATCTTTGTAAATCTGTTTTTTTAAACAAGCGATAAAACTTGAAGCCTCTCCTGTAAAGATGCTCATTTTGATTCCCAATGTTAGTTGGGATAGGCAATTAGCATTGAAAAGCTAAGAAACAAATACAATTCTGCAATTTTAATATCAAGTATGATCATAGTCAAAATTTTTTTTTTCTTAATGTATTTTTATTTAATATAATTTTTGCAGGTTAGAAGGTGAAGCCTACATCCACTACAAGGCAATGTTAATAAGTCTCGCCATACATTTAATCTTGCTAATGTTTGAACTGCTAGTGTGTGACCAGCTGACGACTGCCCGCCATGTTTGGATACTAGTCTTCATACCGCTTATCTTTATAAGCATAGTCTCCATTGCCATCTGTATATGGTGTGTTAAACATGACAGAAGTTATGAGGTAAGTATTTACAATCCCAAATAAATAAAAGTGATCTCAAAATGATCTCATAATAATATGGTTATTAGGTTCTTTGTTCTACAGCTTGGTCTGTAATAATTCTGATAATCTCAATGTTCTGGAAAAGACAATGTAATATTTATATAATTTTGCTTTTTCCATGCTCGGTTTAAGTACTCTTTATTTGACAGGAAAATACACTATACAGTTTACAACTTCAAATCCTGACACTCTTGAGTTTATGTCGATGTTGCACATTCATTATACAGTTAAAAAATAAGTAAAAAACAGGAAATGTAATTTTAAAAGAAAACAAATGATATTGTACAATGCCAACTTTTTACAACTGCAATTTTGATATAGTTAACTTGTGACTGATTAAAAATATCAAATTCATTCAAATTCTAAATTCATTCAAAAAATATTTTATTCAATTAAACTTTTTCAAGTACTTTTGAATTGTCAAGTGCATCCACAACTTGGATTCGGTACCTATCCTACCGAGCCACACAAACTGAGTCACATCAAAGTGTGCCAGGTTCCGTATCTCAAAAGAAAAAACGGAAACCTTATAGGATCACTTGTTGTTTGTGTGTTTGATGTGTGAAAATGTGTTTCAATTTTCAAAATAAGGTAACTAACTATACCAAGTGGGGTATCACAGAAAGCGTTTTACCTGTACATCCTAAAAAAGATTTTCATTTATTTTTACATATAATAGTTTTTGATTTATTGTGTAAAATGTTTGAAAAAATACCCAAGTACAGAGTTTTTTTATTATAATAATGTAAGTATTAAACCATTTTCAGTTGGAATTATTCTGCGCAGTAAATATACTGCAGTTCATATTTCTGGCGCTAAAATTGGATGAGTTTATAAACTGGTCGTGGGAGGTTGTGTTTGTGCCTCTGTGGATACTCATGTGCCTCAGCCTTGTAGGTGAGTGTATGTATTCTTTTATTATTATTATTGTGTATGTGCACATATTACATTCAAAAGTAACTTAAGGCCACTGTACAACCAACCAACCCAAGGTTAAGGTTGTCCAAGCGCCGACGATTAGCGAGAAACAAGTTGAGCTAAACACTGGAAATGAGTTGGAGGGCAACGAGAAGCGAGTGTGTAGTTGAATTACTTTTATCACTGGGCTATGAGCGAGTGTGCAAGTGCGTCGGGCGAGTAATCGTCCTTCATACATTAGTATAGGTAATTAATCTTATGCAAACTGCGCGAGTGTGATTGTGATTGCCATGAGAGTATAGCTGTCCCGGCGAACGACGCTGCAAAAAGAGCGTAACTGAGCGAGCTTTTCTTTGATATCTTGTCAATGCGACAAAATAGTGGAGTGAGAGTTCTCGCCAGCAGTATGCAGAATCAGAGATCTTAATATTTTAACTCTTTTTAGGGTTCTGTATCTCAATAGGAAAAACGGAACCCCTATAGAATCACTTTGTTCTCTGTCTGTCTGTCCGTCGGTCCGTCCGTCCGTCCATGTTAATAGTAAGAGTTTTTCATAAAATATTGATTATGGATTTTTAATGTCGTAAAAATAAGCTCTTTTGGTTCATATTTGAATCTTGAATGTATGGGATTTTGTTTCTTTGAAGTTTAGTAGTGTAGAATGTCTCAATTTTTTGTATCTTTGATTTTTTATTGTAATGTGTGTGTGAATTATTTTAGGGGTGTTGTACAGTATAATATTCGCGGGTATTTTGTTGCGAACGCCGGAAGTCAATATACAGCAACGGCGAACAAGTTTCAACTCTGCCTTAGCTTACACTTTCACAGTCATACCCATATTAGTCTTTCAGGTATGTATCGAGAATTTTTATGTAATGCCTAATCGTAATCTAGGTTGTACGATTTATATGACTCAATCTTATACTTTCCTAATATGGAATCAATGTTACTCAATAAATTCTCTGCACACATGCATTGTAATTTGTAGCTCAATGGATAAGTCCTACATATAACTCAACTGAAAGTAAGATTTCAACGGCTTAGGTTATCATTTTGAAATGTTAGTGATAATGACCAGAACCAACCTTACACCATTCCAGAGTAGTCAAAGGTAGCATACTTTTGTATAGACGAATTTACAGTGCTATAAGGTCTTTGGACCGTAGACATTGACAAAGGTCTTGATCCACCAATTTAGCCATCCACATCCATCAGCAAATTTTATATTGATAGCTTTATCCCTCAGGTTCTCCTGACGAACAAGTTGGACGATGGCTTGTCGCTCACCTACATCGTGGTGGTGAGCCCTCTATTCGTGACGTATGCCACGCTCATTATCATGTCCTTTAGCTCTAAGGGCGGCAACAAATGTGAGTGACTCCTACATTTCATTCGCTATTAAGTACTATCAGTTTCAAATATAAAGCTCAACACTATTTATTGTTGGGAAAAAACTGGCGGCCCAGAAAACGTCAATTTGCTTTGTTTATAAATTTTTTATGACACATTTAAGGTCTATCAAAAAATTGCACTGGCAGCAAGGCGAACTGTTACCTAATGGTCAAGGCATGGGGCACGATTCCCAGAAGATGCAGGTTCGAATCCTGCCGGTTCTACAATTTCTGATATGTATTTAAAAATTGTTTTGTTTAGTTAAAAATTTGACTAGACCTTGTCTAGGTACCATCCTTATATGTGCCATAATTTACAAAGTTTTATAATTCATTAGTGTTTACGTTATGAAAATACGATTCCGGATTTTTAGGGTGGTTCGGAATACGGAAAGACTTTTGTCAGTTCCTTCTGTCGGTGTTCCCGCTTCTACAAGAATATGCGAACATTGCGTACAACAATAATGTAAACCGCGGCGCCAACGTTGCGCCGGCCGACCCGCCGAACCAAGAGCCGTATAGAGATGAGGCTCACAAAAAAGTCAAAGAGAAAAAACATAAAAACCAGAAGAAAAACGAAGCGTTGAAGCCAGTTGTGCCTGTGACCAGTATAGACATGCCCGATTGATGATCTTCCCGCCTGAAACGCGTGAAAAGTGCTGAAACGTGTGTTCACTTGTTAGATGTTTGTCCATTGTAAATATCGAGCTTCTTTGTGTAATGGAGCAATACAATTTGTTAAGTTTGTTATTCAGTGATGTAACGAATATTTTGCGTTTCACGAAGGAATACTGTTACAGCGCTTGTGCACTGCTCGCATCCGAATATGTGAAAATGCGGATCATTAGAGAAGCTTCTGATCGGAAACTAAGAAATTACGGTTGTTTAGGATATTTCGAGCGAATTTTCTTCGTTTCGCATGCGGCCAGTGCTCAAGCAGTAGCGAAAATTCTCTTTAATTACTCCGCGATCACAGCAGTCACGCAGTTTTATTCGTCGTCATTTGTCGTTAATCATTGATTTAGAGAAAAAAAAAGCATAAAAACCATCATCAAGTATTAGCTGTCAGAATCTCAGGCAAGCTTATTAGTTTATGCGCATCACGCGTCTTATTGAAGGAAAACTTCGACATTAAAACACGAGTAAATTAATCTTGCATATCTTTGACTAGCTAGGCATTTATTGTGATTAAGCTTAAAGCTGCATATGCATTATTTGAGATAATTAAATAATATGATATGCTTACCTTCATTTTGTCCAGTGAATATACGTAATATTGAGTATCGATATTCGTTACATCACTAAATTGTGTAGGACTAAGCTATTTTTTTGTATAGGTAATAATAGATATTATAGGATATTAGGAAGTATTTTGATCTTGTCCAAAATCTTTGTTTGTATAAAAAAAAACGATTTTTTTGACAATGTTTCAAGCGAACCAAACACACCATACATATTTTATGACCTCTTAAACTTATTGGGTGCTTGTCGAACATTAATTAATTTGACAAGCTCACCGGGCCTATTCGGCAAGTGCTGGCTAAAGTGAAAATGCTGTTTGAGAATTGCACCAAGATCTTTTGATGTTTTTGTGAAACCCCACTAAAGTCGAATGCAAATGCTTAGGTTAAATGTTTTAGACCAGCCGTCGCGTCGGCAACCTTTTAGCAGGCAAGGCCCACAATCCACATAGTGACAAAATAAAATAAAGGCGGGATGCATTTTTTCATAATTTTGCATACCTATATCGAAGATTAGTATTAAAAATTTAAAAACAAATATTTACTTTTACATTTTATAAATTCATAAGTTAAACTTTATGCATAAAATTAAAAATTATTTGAGATTATAACTTTTAATATAGGTAAATTGCTGAACAAACCTTTATTCATTAAATTAAGATGGTAAACTGCCATATTTAACAAGATCATTGATTTCAAGATATCATGATGATTAGATCATCATTAGATCGATTACATACGTACATTACGTAAATTACTCGGTACGTTCTCAATTATTGACATCACATTAAAACGATTAAGTATGCAAAAATCTTCGGTAGGCTGGCTTTGGCGGATATCTCAATATTTCAATTTGGTGAAGTTACGTTTTGTTACAAATTTCCTAAGGCCTCATTTACACGACAGATATAGAATAGAATAAATGTATTCCCAAGTATCTGTTCACACGTTAAAAAGGCGTTGACGTGTACTTGGGAATACATTTGTTCTATTTG
This sequence comes from Maniola jurtina, assembly GCF_905333055.1. Lineage (NCBI taxonomy): Eukaryota > Metazoa > Arthropoda > Insecta > Lepidoptera > Nymphalidae > Maniola > Maniola jurtina. Next base: position 6,684,175 of record NC_060044.1, read on the forward strand.
GACGCCTTTTTAACGGACGTTAAAAAAGCTCTCCTATAAATGAAGCCTAACTGTCGTGGAAAGCACAGTTTTATTTTTAACTAGCTGATGCTGATGATGGATGTAGGTTTTTTAAAATTCCCGTGGGAACTCTTTGATTTTCCGGGATAAAAAGTAGCCTATGTGCTAATCCAGGGTATAATCTATATCCATTCTAAATTTCAGCCCAATCCGTCCAGTAGTTTTTGCGTGAAGGATTAACAAACATACATACACACACACACACACGCACACACACACACACACACACACACACACACACACACACACACACACACACACACACACACACACACACACACACACACATACAAACTTTCTCCTTTATAATATTAGTGTGATGTATCAGGTTCATTACAATTAAAAGAAACAAATGCACTGAATTAAAACTTTGTTTACACTTTACGCTCAAACTGTGTTGCAAATAGACCATTAGGTATGACTTTAGTTATATTTGGTGCCCATTTAATAAAGTTGCAAAAAAAAGTAGGTAGGGATCGAGTATTTTTCTATAATTATGTATCTACTATCCATGTATTTATAATATGAAAATTAGTTATTTCAAGTTGCAAATTTCTGTAAATAATGTAAGGTAGTAACTATTTTTGTTTAACGGTTTTTTATGTCGATTTAGTTAGGGATACCAAAAAGTGTAGGTACCCACCATACGTTTAAATAATGTTCTAGGATGCTTTTTTGACTTATTGTATATACGTACGTTACGTATACGAATTACAATGGTTCTATAATATTTAAATGGTCGACTATTGATCTTGCAGCATTGAAATTAAAGAAAAATAATAATAATTTATCTGTGATGATTAAATGTCGAAAATTTGAAGTCCTTGACCTGAAACAGCCCACTAATAGATGGCCACAGTCAAGCGTAAACATATCAACGACAGTATACTCACTCAAATCGATATTTACGATAGCAACCCATTTAGGATGTCGTGACAAACTGTAATCCATAACTCACATGCTCACAGAACGCTAATATTTCATGCAGGTAGACGAATACAACTCCACAGTACACGAATGCTTTAGGTACAACGTCATGCCAAAGTTATCTCGATGGTTCTTATCTAATGCTAAACAAAAAATGGTTCTTCATATATTTTTTGCTTGCTTCCAAGCCATTTCTCAGATTATCAAAATCAATTGCAAAAAACATCAAGTAAATACAATTTCAACAACTATAGAACTCGTCTTGACAAGTTCATAGTTGTTGTAAACTATAACTTCATGAAACACAATTAGAGGCTTCCATGCAAAAAGTTGCTCAGTCACAAATCCTTAATTTAAAATGCAACAACGTTTGTGTTCCAATGCTGTATTTACAAGACGATTGTACCCGACTTTTTGCATTGAAAACGTGAAATGGACAAAAATATAATGCTTTTTATAGGACTTATCTGTTTTAGTAGTAGTTAAGTTTAAAAAGGTTTGCTTTTGGACAAAAATGGACTTGACACTTTGTATTAGATCCTCCCATTAAATAGTTTTTGCAGTAAAACGATGAAATAACTATTTCGAATCTGCCAATCGATTGAAATTGTTGTTTCTATATACATTAAATTTATCTTTCTACCGCGAAGACACAGAAAAAAGCTCGGGAATTACAAAATTTTAAAATTGTTTCAATAGCACTAGTATATACATTCGTTATTCGTACATTTCCTTTTTCAACCTAAATTTTAAGTTTTTATCAAATGTCCACCAGAAAATCTATGTAGGTAATTATATTTCCTAAATTATTATACTTCCGTCTTCAATACACAGTTTTACATTGGCTAAGCACCACATTATTTATGCTATACATAAGTACAGTCAAAAGCATGAATTTTATTACACAATTTGATTATATAATTGTGCAAAAAGAATCAATTAAAAAGTAAGTAGTAGATTTTAAGTAGACCTTGACTGTACTTTGTGAGCTTATTTTTTTAATAATATATTAAGTAGCTATTAGAAATTGCAATATAATTATTATTGTTATAAAAAACAGTAGATGTGAATAAAGTGTACAGGTAAATCAAGAGATGTTAAGTATATATCAAATGAATTGTTTACTGTGATAGATTCTTCCTAATGTTGCTTCGCAATAGGTACTGTACGAACGATTAGCAAATTATTATTTTTGTTAAAAAGGTAGTTATCATTTATTTATTGTTCGTGAATATACAAGTACTTGTTCACTGCAATGAAGTTTTTGTTTTAACTCTAAGCTTATGAAAAGGGCAAAAGTCCACATTATTTGTTACGTTTTTTTAAATAGAATATTAACAAGTATCATTTTTAGTAAAATGATAATCAACTGAAAGATATCACTAAAATTTTTCATTAAATTGTCTTCGGTACAACTAAAAGTATTAATAGAAAAAAATTTCTCTCTCGAAAGGGTTTCCTGAAAGAACACAAATCATGCCCGTTTCTTTAAAGAACAGTTTGTTAGTATTGTTTCATTTTAAAAAGTAACATTTTCGTAGGTTATCGTGAATTTCATTTATAGCTTAAGGTTTAGCTATTAGGGAAATTAAGTTGCTTACGTAATTTTGCGCTATTCGCCTTGGGTTTACCTTGAATACACTACCTACTCGTTATTATCTATTAAACTTTGGACAAAGCTCTATTTTACCTTGTCTCTTTTCTATAATGCGACTCCAAACCTATTTAGTGCGCCAGTAAAAAAAAATACATACCAATACAATATATCTCTTGATTATAAACCACCCGGCTGAGTTTGCTGTGTGCTCTTCTCAGACTTTGGCGCGTTTGGAACCCTCGAAGCTTTAGTTTTAAGTTTATGTAACTAATTATCACCACTATGTCATCTTTCAAATCTAACAAATCTGACAAACAAAAGGTGTACAATTTGTACTACCTACTTTGAATAAATGATTTTGACTTTTGCCCAGAACAATTTTAGTAAGTATTATGATTGATTATAAACCATAATATACTTAATATGTTATACATAATATTTAAAAATAATCTAAAAATTATTAAAATACCTTGAATATAGATTGACAATATTATATACTGCATATCTTGAAACAAGTTAGCATTTCAAATGCTAAGTAATTATATTAAGAAAGTTTTTGTATTAGACTTTCAAAGGGCTTCTATATCATTTAGGAGTTTCTATTATAAAAGCAAAAAGTATTCCTTTGTATCTATGAAGGCACCATCAATTATTAGGTATTTGTAGTTCATTATCCAAATGACATTCAAGGTCGAGGTTGTGTACACCCCTTGTACACCCATAAAAACTTTAATGGTAGCAATTGTAACTTGTCCTACAAGAGCTTAGACACGAACTTAAGCAGGCTACTCACATCCCTGTCGAAGTCCAATCCAGGAATATGACCTTTTTATATCCTTTATTGTTGTGTATATGCAAGCAGGAGCATATTTCCTAGATAGTTCCTGCGACAGAGTGGCAGGAGTGCAAGGCTTTCCTTTAGCTCCCTAGACTGTCCCTTCCGCCCTGTGTGTGTACTGCGATTTGGACAATTTTTCAATCTTTTCTTTTAGGTTTTGGATAATACTGGACCCATTCTGAACGCACATGTGTTCCGTGGGACATTTATTCTCAGGCAGGCATAATTCTAAATTGCACCTTCCAGCGTGCGACTAACACGCTCCGTGCAGTTTTAACTGCGCAGTTCAACTTTTAGCAGCTTTTGAAACTGGGCGGGATACCATTTTGCCGTTCAGACGAACGCACTTAACAAAGCTCTCAGGTAAGACGGAGCGTGTAGCCGGACCTTTAGATTGCCCCTCCGGAAGGCGTGTGAGTAGCCTGCTTTAATATTTTGAACTGAACCTGGCACCGATATCGCTGGCAATCGATCTTCTTCGAAATACGTCCACAGCTCAGTCTTCACGATGAAGCCGAACAGTTAGCGTAACTGACAAAAACGTTTTTGTTTATTTAAAAAATTAAAACACTTTTTTTTTTCGTCTGAAAAGCAAAACTTTTTTTCAACATGTCTTCGGCTAAAATTACAAGTAAAAAATGGATAAGCGAAGAAACTGTGGATGAAGAGGAACTTTTTAGGCATTGCAGGGAAATGGATATTGTTTGTTATGCAGTAACTAAAGTTTTATTAGAGGCAAATAACAAATGGAAGGATTGTGTTGGCAAAAATTATAGCCATTCTTTATCAAATAGAAGCTATATTATGGAACTGGTCAGCATACAGGTAAGTTTTTTCTTATGTTTATTGCATCCAATTCGCTTATATTTATTAGTAAGTATACTTATTTTCTATTCGACTACGGAAGAATATGTTTGTATGTTTTTTAAGTATTTCGGGTTGCTAAAAATAATTATTGCTAAGCTGCTCATTAGGGTTTGATTAAATTACCATTGGCTTCGTCATAGCGTTCCGCACATTTCAAGTTTTAAGGTTTTATTATGACGTCATGAGAATTCAATATGGTAGAGTTTCCTATCAAATGGAAGCTCTCATTGAGTAGATTCTGGAAATATACTTAATATGAAAATATGGGCCGTTCTTACATGGAGATATTTATAATTGGTGTATTTTTGAATTTTATTAATAATATATTTTTAAAAAATTTTTATTAAGTAATAATATTTGGTTTCCAGGTTTTAGATCAAATTATAGAGTATTTATCAAAAGTAGTTAAGTCATTTTACAAATTAAATCCCAAATTAGCTAGACTGAAAAAGGAAAACGATCTAGTAGTTAGCAAACACGACCACACCTTCGACATGTTGTGTAGCAGAAGGTTCATAATGCTGCAGTCTCTATACAATCTGATAATAACCATACTATCAGCATGTCTCCATAGAGAAGATTCGAGAAAATTGATCGAGTCTTGTTTAAGGTAAATAGGTTTTTAGATGGTTTTTATAATTATTTTAGTTTTGACGACTTCCATGGCGCAGTGGTAAGCGCTGTTATCTTATTAGCGGGAGGTCTGGTCGGAGGCTTCGGCCGTGGCTAGTTACCACCCTACCGGCAAAGCCGTGCTGCCAAGCGATTTAGCGGTCCAATATGATGCCTTCTAGAAACCAAAGAGGTCCAATAAAAACTGCCATACCCTTTCCAGGCTAGCCCACTTTCATCTTAGACTACCTACATCATCATTTACCACCCGGTGAGATTGCAGTCAAGGGCTAACTAACTAGTATCTGAGTAATTTTTTTTTTTGTAAGCTAAAGTAAAAGCTGTATAGCTAAACTGTCTATCGGCAGTTTTCGCCGCAACACCTGTTACTTTTCCTGTTTCTATTTAAGGAATAATCAGGTTTTAGTATTTGAATTTTTACGGATTGTATCTAATATCTATATAAAATCCTATACTCTTTCTCGATCTCATATGGGCGAATGAATGAGTTAGAAAATGTAACAGGCATGTAGCATTTTTTCTCTCTTGTTACTCTATCTCGCTCACTTCTGTTGAGCAACATACGGTCTATACTCTATGCGCTGCACAACCAATGAAGCGCGTTTCATCCCAAACATCAAGAAGTTTCACTTCAATAGCAATAATTAACATTTGGGATTTGTTTCAGCTTAGTGGGAATTTATAACAACTTGATTGGGTTGAGCAACAAGACGTTCAGAGCAAAATTCAATATCTGCAGTAACACCTATCCGAACATTATTAGTGAATCGAAATCCCTTACGCTTACTAAACTAGTACAGGTAAAGTTAATTTTTTAAAGTATATTTTTATTCGGTCTGGATTGGATTGAGCAAGTGGACAGTAGCTCATTTGGCTACCTAAAGCCAAATTGTTTGAGATTGGGTATCCTAATAATGTATTTCTTCGCTGAACATTGGATGGTTCACATATTTTTTTAAATAGGTACTATTAATTAGTGTCCACCCGAACCTTTGATTTCGGCCAAAAAACCACCTTTGGCCAAACCTACGGCTTCGGCCAAAATGGGACTAGTGATAAAATTGAACTCATTATGATTGTTGAATTACTTTTAAGTAAAATATATTATACCTAGACATTATTTCAAGGTGTTATTATGTACGACGAGTTTAACAAGATAACTGCAGTCAACATAAACTTAAATAAAAAATTATTTTATTCACTTTTAGTCAATCTTGAACTGATTTGAATTAAAATGATTTTCTTAGACCTATTTAAACCTTCGGCTTCGGGTTCGGTCAGAGACTATGGCGATATCCGATGGCTTTGGTTTTGGCCAGAAATCGACCTTTGGTCGTGCACTACTTATTATTTTTGCCCTCAAGTAGGTACTTGCCAAGAGTCGCACGGAGATAAACTGTCAACGTCTGATCAATTGCTTAGTGATGATGTATAAGCCCGAACACCGCGATGACGTCGACTCCAGCTCCAGTTCCGTTGATAGTCTGGAAATATACCAGTAAGCCATGCTTTTTTAAATTCTCATTAAGAGGGCTCTCTCCGTCACTCGTTTCATACAATCGTAGTTCCAATTTCAATTGAATATTAAGCAACCAAAGTCCATGAAATTTTGCAGACATATTCTAGAAACTAATATCTATGTCTGTGGTTTTCCAGATTTCTGTTAAAATATTCGGTTTCAAAGTTACGCGGTCTTAAAAATTTTCATACAAATCTTTGAGCCCCTGTAATTTTAAAACTACATATTTTTAGAAAAATCTAAAACACCACAGACACAGATATTAGTTTCTAGAATATGTCTGCAAAATTTCATGGACTTTGATTGCTTAATATTCAAATGAAATTGGAACTACGATTGTATGAAACGAGTGATGGAGAGAGCCCTGTTAAGGTCAGGGACAAAACTAGCGGAAAGTAGCGTCTGCAATTCCGCGCGCGGAATTCCTTCGTCATTTCTTAGGTACAGTCAGCAATAAAGTTACTCGTAGGTTTGCACCCGCCAGTACCTACAGCCGATTATGGACCGTGCAAACCTTGCTTTGTTGCTGACTGTAGGTATGGGCATATAATATGGCGCATCTCTAATATTTCAATGAAGCGCCATATCCGTAGCGTTTTCCGTAATGTGTTACGGATGCTAGATTTGAAACCTAGGCTTAGAAATCTCAATTTTGCTATCCCCATTTATCCATTCATCTAATCAAGCCATACTAACCATATAATATTATACCTACTAGGTAAATACGTATGTCGAATGTCTATTACTAACCAGAAAGTACATCTGTTTATTTGTACGCTAACTACTCAAATGATTTCAAACACATGAATCCATGCCAACAAAGTTTTATCCTAGCTTCATAATATCTATCTTACTTGTTTTTAATTCTCATCGAAACTTTATACTGTGTAATTTCTGATATATTTTGTTCCTGATGATAGCCTTATTTGCATCTTTAAGTTAAACATAGTCTGTAATAGATAAATGTTAATTTATATTTAAAAAAATCAATTTCAGCACTTTGACCAAACACATAACCCCCCCGACATCATCAACATCCCGAAATATCAACATGAACAAGCGTCGACAAGCATTCATAGATAACAAGAAAGCCAAAATGAAGCAAGCTCAAAGTCTAATTGAGGCCAAAAACGGGCACAAGAAACTCGTTGAAGTACTGAACCCGCAGATTTCTGATTCAGAAGTGCCTTATACTTCTCTATTGACCAATGAATGTGTTCTGGACGTTTTCAACACCGAAGGTAAAAAGAAGAAAAATTATGATTTAAAAAAACCGGTCAAGTGCGAGTTGGACTCCGCACAAAGGGTTTCGTACCATCGTACAAGAAATAACACTTATTTTTGATGTAATCACAAATTCGCAGTTCGGATTTTCCCATTTACTTGTACTATAAGACGTAGCCACCTGCCATATTTCATGATGCTAGGTCAACGGGAAGTGCCATAATACATATAGGTTTTAAAACCCGACTTAATGAGCTACTAAAATTACAATGTTTTTGGTCATATATTTTGAAAAACTGACTTGAAGTTTTTTTTCTTAGACTTTTTTAATTTTTTGGTGCATGCTCGCATTGCTCTGTAACTTTATGGAGACAGATTCTTATTACCGATTTAAAGTTATTGCTAATTGAAGTTGGTTAAAAGTTAAGATCTTACGTTAGTCTTATTTATGCTGAACGTTTATGTTGTTTACGTTTATCTTTCGCAGAAAATGTCAATACTATTCTACAGAGTGAAGAAATGTACATAGAGATTCTACTAGATACTGTGGCAAATATATCTCCTTTATTATTGGGACCAAAAGGTGTTAAGAAACTAAAGTCAGGTAAATTCTTATCTTGAAACAGTTTATATTCGAATATTCACAGGAGTTCAATAGCTATAGGTAATAATTGTACGAAAACTACATATTAGACTAGAAAGTAGTGTAGAAAAGAATTGCTATTCTATGCCTCAATCATTGCTCAAACCCTAATTGTTTTGATTGACTGAATTTGTAGTATTCTTGTGGCAACAACTCATTTTAGCCAATAGTGAAAGTTTCACTATTGGCTAAAATCACCTCTGATTGGCTGACACTTTTTCACAGTAAAAGAGTGTTAGCCAATCAGAGGTGATTGCGAACATCACATTGTAGCTATCATTTTACCGTAATCGAGCCCAAGTCGAGAGCTAAAAAGCTGGGTCAATCATTGCTACAATCTCAATTGTTGTGATTGGCTGAATTCATGGTATTCTTGCTGCAAAAATGCATTCATTCATTCATAGGCAATAGTAAAAGATTGTCAGCCAATCAAAGGTGATTGCGATTGTCACAATGTAGCTGTCCCTCTAGGCCCTCTTTGTCTACAGGGAACGTAATGAAAAGGACGGCACTAATTAGCACTATTATAAAAAACAATTCTTGTAGGTAGAGTACAAGCTAGCAAGAGAGCTGCGCAAAAAGTGACCGAATACTATCAAAATTTATTGTGGGGTGATGTCGGAAGCTGTCTTGAACATATCGTGCTATGGTGGTCTTCTTTTCCATTAGCTACAAGGTAGGATTTTCTTTTGAATGGGTGTAGGTATATAAGACTTGTTAGAATTTAGTTCATATTATGTTCTATTGTAGGTCACCGCACACGAGTCAAAATCTTCGCGAGTGGTTGTTTTCTACTTTCAACGATAACAGTAAGTAGAATTTTATTAAGTTACCAAACAGTTACTAACCTATGTTTGTACTTAGTACTTACTGTTGCTACTAGCTTAACTTGATCTAGCTAATCTTATTTATGTTCCGACTTATCTAAGTCTAAGACCTATAATGCTTAGAGGAGCCTCCTAGCGCCAAAGTGTGCACCATCCCAATACCTCCAAGGCGATAAACTTAGCGTGTGCGAGTTTATGATAGGAGACGCATGTCCGTATGCACGCAACTGCGTGCATAGCGAATCCGATCACGTGCGTGACATTAATACATTAGAAATAGGGCCAACACAATAGTTTTTCACTACAGAACAAAAATCATTCGGCTGAGATCAAAACGAAAACACAAGTTTTTTTTTTCACATATTTTGTGCCGGATTTGCTAAAAACGTTTTTTTAAATTATTTCTATCCTAAGTGTGGAAAAGTGCACTGTTAGATTTCTGACTGAAATTAATAATATCAGCCAATCTGTCAATAAGTTATTTAGCAACTTTGCTATAATTTGCAAAATATTGTATGGCCTTTTTTCAAATAAGGTTGCTGGTATAAAGAAACTTAATGACTTATAAAGCTGGTATAAAGAAATAATATTAATTTTGGCCGTCAAACTTTTAGGCAAACAATCTCTACCTGCTTTTAATTAGGGTTCACGACGATTTCATTTTAGATTTTTAATTTGGGTTTGTTTTTCACTTACAGATACCCCAGACTTAGTGTTATCATCGCTGAGAATATTGGCCGACGCTTTAGGATGTCACGTCACATCAACTTCGTGGGACAAGCATTTTGGGTAGGTAACGTTCAAATATTTTCGTAAGTTGTAGTAGATAGTTTCTTAAGTACTGTAAAACTAGTATGAGTAAATATGTTTGCTTTTAATGTGTTTGATTTTATATACAAAATTAATATTTCGTTAATATTTCGTTTTATATTATTTTCTACAGGGCAACATTAACCACGAACCTGACGCCAAGGTCGTTAAAAGATTACTCGAACCTGTCAGTCAATAATACTGAGGTAAGATACCAAAATAAACTTGTACTTATTCCTGAAGTTACATAAGCGCTTAAAAAGTAGGCCTATATGAAATAAATAATTAAAAAGTAGAGTCATATGGAATACATAGTTTAAAAAAAGTGGTCAGAACCTTGATTATAGGTTTATTGTTGGGTACTATTAAAACTAAAAATCTTAAATTTATTCCAAAACTCATTTGGCGGTTGAAAATCAGTCCTTGAGCAAATTTTTTAAATTATCAAAATGTCTGCTTTTGACACTACAAAAAAACTACTAAGATTTACATGATGTGAGTCATTCCATCTACTTATCAAATAGGGTATGATAGTGCTTCCATTAATGATATTATACATTGTTTATAGAAACACTAGGTTATGTTACGAGATTGTTAGATTTAATTTAAAAAAACAAACGATACAATTTGTTAATAAAGTATGATTTTAACTTATGTTTCAAATAAATAAATTAATCTTTTTTTTGTCAGCCCTAGCACAGACTAAGGTCTATTTGGGCTGCAAAATTTCAAGCACCAGTCTCAGTTTTTGTCTAGTGCTTTGGTCTACAACAATTGGTGTAAAATGTTCTTTTATAATTAAGTCTTAGTTAAATAAATAAAAAAATTAACTTCGATATTGTGATGAAGATGATTTGTATTCAATAAGGAGTCAATTCAATGTTCTAGGCTACAGAGTCGGGAGCCAATTTCGCAGTGATGCTGCAAGAGCTGGTCACACTGAACAACCACTGTGAAGTGACGTGGGACTACATCTTAGGGGCACCGTTGGAGGATTTGCCTATCGTGGAACAAATACCAATTTTACATCGATTAGGTAAATTCGAAAATGTTCAAGACCTTATGCAGGCACATCATACAGGATTATACTAAAATAGTTACATCTAGTTACTAGCAAGCAAAGAAAAATCGACCAAGCAAAGTAGAAACAGTAAAAGAATAACACTTTTAAATTTTTTAAATTTCCGTGGCGGTCACTTGAAATGTTTATTATTTGTTGTTATAGCGGCAATAACATGTACGTGAAAATTTCAACTCTCTATCTATTACGGTTCACAAGATACAGCCCGCTGACAAACAGACGAACAGACGAATGAACGGACAGATGGACAGCTGAGTCTTACTCATAGGGTCCCGTTGGCATCTTTCGGGCACGGAGCACTAAAAAAGTAGTAAATATTTATCTCGTGACTAGCTGATGCCCGCGACTTCGTTCCCGTGGATATAAGATTTTTAACAATCCCGTGGAAACTCATTGATTTTCCGGTGTAAAAAGTAGCCTATGTGTTAATCCAAGGTATAATCTATCTCCATTCCAAAATTTTAGCCAATCTGTTTAGTGGTTTTTGCGTGAAAGAGATACATACAAACTTTCGCGTTTATAATATTAATAGGATTATTTAAGAGAGATTTGTAATAGTTATGTGTGAAATATTTTCGTAGATCATTCAATCCATACATATCGTCTGTGGTGCCTGGCGGAGACGCGTCGCCTGGCTAATCTTTGGGACATGGATAATTTTTTCCGCGTGGCCCACAGCGACATGCAAGTGTGTCTAGAACAACTCGTCAACTTGCGTTTCGCTGATCACACCGCTACTCTTGAATCTGGTAAGCTCTTAAATCTTCTTCTTCTAGTGCCATCTCCTATCGAAGGTTGACATTGAGGCTAATTGGATCATTAAGGCTAAATGGATTGTGTGACAGTGACCTTGTACTCATATTAAACCACTGGTGAAGGTTCCTAAGCCAGGATGTTCGTCTACGGCCAGGTCTACGTTTGCCGATTATCTTGCCCTGTATTATAAACCGGAGCAGGTCATATTTTGAGTAACTCAATGGACTTTTCCATTTTCTGCAACACAGACATAAAAATTGGGCTGTCTCGTGACAAAATCAGACAAAGGCCGATAAATATAATAAATCTAAAGAGGAATTCAAGCGCTAATGTAAAACTAACTTTAAGTTTATAAGTGCGACTAAATTTTTGTGACATATATTGCACTCATCAAGAACATACATTATGAACTTAATTTAATATAAAAAATATATTTATTAATGTTATTTTTAAAGGTAAAGTTGGTGTGCACGAAAACGTTTGCGCTAAAATGAGGGAAAAGTTGGTATCTGAAGTGAAAGTCAACATGCAGAAATTAAAGGTATACAACTGATAAGTTATTTTTTTTTTAAAGAATTAGTTTAAATTTAAAGAAATAGTCCAGATTATTAATTTATTTAATATGAGAGGACATTTTGATAACTAATAAAATAGTTAAATTATACCTGCTCTTCTGGCTTACGCTTTTATGATGATGATGATGATGCATTATTTGGCGTGGCAGGACGCGGCAGACGAGATAACGACGGTGCTGTCGTCGGTGTGCGCGACCATCAGCCTGGCGCAGCTCACGATGATCTTCCCGAGCAACGCCGAGTGGCGGCGCGTGGCGCAGCCGCCCGACGCCACGCACTCCTTATATGTACACGAGTTCCTAGGTAAATAACTCAGATACAAGTTGGCCCTTGACTGCAATATTACCTGGTGGTGAGTGATGATGCAGTCTAAGATGGAATCGGGCTAGGGGTATGGCAGCTTTTATTAAACCCATACCCCTTTGGTTCCTACACGGCATCGTTCCGGAACGCTTAATTGCTTGGCGGCACGGCTTTGCCGGTAGGATGGTAATTAACCACGGCCGAAGCCTCCCACCAGATCAGACCAGAAATTACAATTCCAAATCTCTGCCGGGAATCGAACCCGGGACCTCCCACTAATAAGACCACTGCGCCAGGGGGGTCTGTCTATGTGCTAGCAGCACACCTCTCGCAACACCACAGTCTCGACGACCACGACCCAAGCAATTGTGTCGGAATATCGATAATTTGAAATCATCGAATTAAGCATAATAGGTGCATACGCTATTTATGTTAAATTACTTGAGAATACTCATAAAAGTAACCCAAACCTAATGATTCATGTATTTTGATTAAAATTTTTGTTAATTTCTGTATTTTTAGATAAAATGTTATTGCCTGTGATACGAGCGACTAACGACATCGCGACACTAAACATGGTGCTAAGGATAATGTGCGAATCGTGGCTGCATCATATTTACGTGGCGAAAGTTAAATTTACGTAAGTTAAGGAGCAAAATATAACTGTTTTCGCGTTTAAACCGAGTTTGCCACATGAATATTCATTCATCTATACCTACATATAATAAAATTGTAGAAAAGTGGTGTCTGTACAATGGAAATATATAAAAAAAAGTAGTAGGGGTTGTTATTATATCGACGCCGAACCCGAAATTGGAATTAATTTTTTTGCCTGTTTGTCTGTGTGTTTGTGCACGCTAATATCAGAAACGGCTTATTCGATTTAGATACGGTTTTCACTAATATATTTTAGTAAGCTTCACTTAACATTTAGTGTTTATTTCATGTCAATCGGTTCATAAATAAAAAAGTTATGTCAATTTAAAGAATCACGGCGAACATTTTTAACGTACACAGAGTATATGCTGCCCGAAGTCACTATTCCACGCGAACGAAGTCGCGGGCACAGCTAGTAAAAAATATATTTAATATGTATGACTGACTAAGCTCACTTGTTTGTCAGAGTATGTCTGACTAGTTTGAGACCCATCCGGTGTCCTTATTCAATTGGTCTCTACTCATATCTGTGCAATAACGACTAATACGGTGCAGATTTTAACTATTTGGTTCACACCAATAACTAAGATAAAATAGACATCATGATTCATGACTATGTAAATGATTGTATTTTTTCTATAGAAAAGATGCTGCGGTGCAGTTATTAGCAGATTTCAATGAAGTCCGAATTTGGTTGAACAACTGTAAACCTCTAGCGGCGTCGTCCAAGAAACACATATTGCAGAACGAAGTGTTGAGGTAATCTTGTATTATTTTCCTGTACATATATGTGTTTGTTCAATATTTGTTAACCGCAAGGCTAATATTTGGCATATTGATAATACTAGTATTATAAATGCTACCTTTTTTGTGGCCTGTCAACCGCTTAACTGATTTTGACGAAATCTGGTGCGGAGATAGCTTGCAACCTGAACACGCATAGGCTACTTTTATCCCGAAACCCAAATCCATTTAAAACCTTAATCCTCGCATCATCTATGTAGTAATATGTATTATAAATTATACGCTCAATCCATACTCCATCATAAAAATTATTTCAATAATTTATTTTCTTGTTCGAGTGAATTTATTTATTTTTGTGAAAAATAAAACTTCTAAACCGTAAACGTATAAGAAATGTTAGTTGCGCTAAGTATTAATTACATCCCATTTTAGGCGCCTTTAAAAATCATTGAACTGCTTTCTTAAATAAAAATACCGAGCAAACGAGCAGGCAGATCCTCATGAACATGAGCAGAACCAGAGGGACTGCCAATGCGTTGCCGGCCTTTCAGGAATCTGTTCATCCGCTCCTTGAATATAATATGTTGAAAAAGTTTGTAATAAACAACTAAAACGTTTTACAGACGATGCGAAGGCGTTGGAAGGCTGTTGCTGCATGCGCCCGGCGATCTCATATCCATGCAAGAGTCCACGATGCAGTCCGCTAAGATTCGGAAAGATGGTAGGATGTGTTTTTTGCTTACCTTGTTTGTTTCTTCAACAATAGCAAGTTTGGCTAGCGTTGCAATACGACTCGCACTACCGCCTGTTGTACTGCTGTATAGTATGCTTAGTATAAGATTTTACATATCTCACCAACGTTGATAGAATTCGATAGTGAAAACAATATAACGTCAAAGTAAAATGGACCTAAATATCCTTGATTTAAAGTTAAAAATTCAATGTCACAACGTTGGCGTTGACTGTATATATGTGGACAAACGTGAGTATGAAACAAAACAGTTAAGATCCATTTTACTTTAACGCTGAAATGTAAAATCTTATACTAAGCTGCAGTACCACATTGCACATCAAACATTAGGAAGAACTTCGTCTGTGTTCGTGTTAGCTGGCGGGCGTGCTCTGCCTTTTTGGAGTGTTTTTTTTTTTTTGTTAAAGCTGAATGGGAAACGCTCTAAAGGGGCGCCGCGCGTGTGTCGGTGGGCGCCGGCACAGACGATGTCCATACTTATATAGTTTCCCTAGCTTGTTACAAATAACTACAAACTTGACATTGGCTAATCTTTGTAAAGCCAGACGAAAGAGAAAAAAATAAATTAGGAAGCGATTTTGGCTTCGTAGAGCGATAGTGTAGGCTCTGTCACTCATACCTATGTTGTTTCGTCAGTCTCGACGACAGACAGACAACAATGTGATCCTATAAGGTTTCCGTTTTCCCTTTTAAGTTAGGGAACCTTAAAAATGGTAGTATTGTATTGATATTTGTTTGTAGAAAGCGACACCCCCGAGCAACTGATGCCGGCGGAGATGTACGTGCCCAACCAGAAGCAGTGGCTCACGCTGCGCGCCGGCAAGCTGAAGGGCCCCGCCGCCTTCACCCTGTGTTGCTTAATTCTATCGCAATAAATCTATATTTCATTTGTTACTACTGGTTTTCTTTACACTGGTACTGATCGCAAGTAAATTTTAGACTGTCCGCATCTTTTTTTACTAATGTAATGAGAAACGGACAGTCAAAATTGTTGTTTAAACTGTTAGGTGCCAGTCTTGAGCAGTGTGTGGAGGTACAAGTTGCGTGTCATTAATTTGAAATTCGATCTTCCAATATTTTTTAGCAATATTAAAAAAAACGGCCAAGTGCAAATCAGACTCGCGCACTGAGGGTTCCGTGCTCGGGTATTTTTCCGACTTTTCGCACGATAAATCAAAAACTTTCATGCAAAAAATCTGTTTTAGAATGTACAGGCAAAGCCCTTTCATACGATACCCCACTTGGTATATTTTTATCTTACTTTGAAAATACTAGTTACCTAATTATCATTTGTTCATAACACATTTTTTTATGTAACCTCAAATTGAAGGTTTTTGGATTTTTCCTTTACTTGTGCTATAAGACCTACATACTTGCCAAATTTTATGATTCTAGGTCAACGGGAAGTAACCTATAGGTTTTCTTGACAGACACGACAAACGGACAGACAGACCAACAGACAACAAAGTGATCCAGACAACAGAAATCAAAGATGCTGATACTCTTAATTTAGTTTAGAGAAAACATCAGAATTGACGCCATCGTACTAATTCCGAGCGCAACAAAATGTTTGAGTAGATATTCGCATTTTTTTCATAACCAGAATCGACGCTATTTGTCATCCAGTGTTTTTAGGATATATTATGTCCAGGTCGAAATGATCACCGATGGACTCGTTTGCTGCTCGAATGGAGACCACGTACCGGAAGGAAAAAGAAAGACAACGATCTCGTTGGTCTGACGACATACCAAGCTTGTTCCCTCAACTTGGAGGAGGCAACAATGGATTAATGGATAAGGGCTAATAAAGAAGAAATAAATAAATTAATTTTATTTCAGTCACAAAAAAACACAATATTATGCAGATTAAATAAAAAAAACATATATAAGTAGAGCTAACAATTTTAAAAAGTATCTAAATAAAGGTGTTGTTGCACTGATGCAGGTTGGACCAATGTTTTGTAAAAGGACTACTTAGATCCTCGATAACAGCACACAAGATGGAGTTAGTACTGTCTGTCTTTCCAGAAGGAAGCCGTCCTCGCTCTGAGTATGGCGAAGTCAGGGACCCCCTCCGCAGCAAAGATGGCTTTAGCGCTGCAGAAACGCGGATGCTTCATTGGGATGCGGAAGGCGTTATATTGTATCCTAAGCGCATTATAACTGCGCATGGTAAAGTTTGTCCACAGCTGACAGGTATAAAAACATTGAAAAATGAAATGAAAATTTTATTTACCAAATACAAAGCCTAATAGTTACAATTTTTCTGCATCTGGTGGTACTCACACTAGGTAATCCTGTATCGTGGGTACCTAAAAGCTTTAAAGGGCATGTGAGACGGGTCTGCCTACGAAATTCAAACTTAATTTGGTTTTTCTCAATTTGTGAACTAATACGTCTACGTAGGCTTATGGCATTTTAATTGCATCAATGGCAGTATCATCCTCACAGGTTTATATAACAATCTTTACTTGAAAGGGTCCAGTTTAAGAAATTAGCTCTAGTATCGACTATAACTAACAAATTAGTCATTTAATCTGCCATTGGCGCAATTAAAGTGCCATAAGCCTACTTTTTCGTATTAATTTACAAATTGCGAAAAACCACATTGAATTTCGCGTCGCATCCACCTTAAATAACGTCACTTTCACGTTATCAGAGCAACGCGCGAATCTGCGCGCTATCATGTTAGCTCGCACCGAGAGAGCCTGCGCTCCCTCCATATCTTTGTCATCTTTTATGTCGTCTGTTAAAATATGACTCAGGTATTTAAAGCTCTTAACGACCCTGAACTGACGACCCATTCGGAAATACCGGCGGAAGGATCTCTTGGACCCTTACCCGCTTTGAAGATGAGCATTTCGGTTTTCGCTACATTGTATTTCAGGCCATGTTCTTTAGCGAACTGTCACAAATGCTGAACTATGTCGAATCTAACGTTCTTTATTTCGTCACAAAGTTAGATTTACATTTTCAAAATGTCAATGGTATATATAGTTAATTTTACACATTTAAAAATATAAATATTAAATGTAATACTTATGTGATTGTTAAACAACTTTTAAATTATGAAAGACAAAGTCAAATATTTTATTCAAAGTAAACTGTACAATTGTAGTTACACTTTTTGAAAGTTATAAATCAAATAATTACATCAGAAATTATAAAATTTAAATGATTTCATTTTACGTTTAAGTTAGGTAACCATAAAATTACTAAACAATAATTCATAGATTTCAGTACGAACACAAAAAATGTTTAAAATGAATCACTATGTACACATTAAAAATTATTTAAGTCCTAAGATTCGATTTCTAAAGCCATTTACACTTACCTACCTAACTATACTCTACAGGGGTAGTAGAAATGACAATCGGGGTGGCGACGCCCCACACACCTGCACAGCCCCCGCGCTTTTAACCCATTTCGACCTGTCACGATTGCCATCTCGACCTGTCGCGTCCTATTACTATCAATACCTAATATTTTTTAGTATTACAATTCATTTAGTATGATAATTCATATACATAAACAAAGCAGTCATATAACAATACCTACATGCAATAAAAATAAACTATGTTCAAAGTTTTCGGATAGTTTTGTAGAAGAATGAATTTGAATTATTGTGATTGTATAATGTATATTATGAAGATTAATTAATGACTATGACTATGAAGTTCCTAGCATAATTAGTAAAACATTTGTCTGCGACAATTATTACAAATTAGATTAATAATAAAAATCAACCAAGTGCGAGTCGAACTCACACATGAAGGGTTCTGTACATCATATAAGAAATAACACTTTCTAATTTTTTTTAATTTTGAAATTTTTATTACCTAGTTGTTGTTAAAGTGGCAATATAAATGTGAAATACATACGCGAAAATTTCAACCCTCTACCTATTACGGTTTATGAAATCCAACCCGCTCACAGACAGACGGACGGACATGACAGTATCTTGTGAACCCTAATAGGTAAGAGAGTTGAAATTTTCACAGAATGTGTATTTATATTGTCGTTATAACAACAACTAATAAAAAATTCAAAATGGCCGTCATGAAAAAAAAAAGAAATATGAAGTGCTCTTTCTTGTATGATGGTACGGAACCCTTCGTCTGCGAGTCGATTACAATTTACCTCCACTTGCTCGTAAACTGCTACTTTACAAAAGAAAGGATTTCATTATAGAGGACTGTAATCGGATCTTTACTGGTATTTTTTTTGTTTTTTTTTTTTTATAAAGTATTATTTTTTATTTGTTACAAAAGTATTTGATTATTTATTTATTTTTATTTATAACTTTCTTTCGTCTTTTTTATTTATTTAATTATTATTGTAGTATATTTTGTTTTAATTTTTTTGATTATCAATATGTTTTTAACTTTTTTAATTTTATAGTCGAGCCGTCACTTTCAAATTTCGTGTGTTTCAGACTGTATGGTTTACGAGTTTTTATTGTTTCCTCGCAAATTGAGGTAAAGTACTACACAAGTCTCGGCCGAAATATCAATTACCAACCTCGTATTTTTTTTTAATTATATAGACTAGCGCTTAGTATAGTTTAGAAGGACTCGGCTGGCGCCTCGTCGTTCCAATAACGCTCCTCAGCTTCGCCTCGGCCTTGCAATATTACTCGGCCAGTAATCGCTTTATTTCAGGCCTGAACTGCAATGTACTATTTACGTATATTTTACAGTAGTTTTGCGGTTCGTTAAACACAGCGATTCTTACAGTTTTACTTCTTCTGTAGTACGGAACCCTCAGTGCGCGAGTCCGACTCGCACTTGGCCGGTTTTTAAGATTAATAACACTTGTTTCAATCATCATCAGAATCGGACTTTCGGCATTTCTCTTTCAACTTCTCGTACTCGTTCCTGTTGATCAGCTCTTCTTTAAGTTTTTCCATGTCGCTCAGTAAACTGCTCACTTGGACATTTTCATGTTTGTCCAATTCCGAATCCGAGTTACTATCTAGCCCAGAATCATCTTCAGAGTCCGGTTCTTGTGGGTTTAGCTCCCGCTCACCGTCCGAAGGCTCGTGAACACTTTCATCTGAGCTATCCTGTTTAGCTCCAGGCCTATACGCCTTGGGAACGCTTTCGTCTGCAGCTTTCTCTGCGAAGTTGTCGTTGAACGTTAGACCGTCTCGAGCGTCGCGCGAGTGTCGTAGGCGCTTCTTCTTTTTGCGCATGCTCGCATGCTCGGTCGCTATCACGCGTTTTTGGTGATCCAACTGTGGAAATAGTTCTGAAAGAAACATATTTTTTATGAAGTTTATTAACCATCTTTAATCCATTAGTGTAGAGTATGGATATGGAACATTAGTATATTATAAAATGAGACAGTGTGTATGTCTATCTAATGTATAATGTATAATATGTCTGTCAATTTAATAAGTGCATGATGTACCGTGCGCGCAACTGAGCGCCTTCTCGGCGGCGTTCATCTCGGCCTCCTGTATGGAGTGTCCGCGCGCGGCGGCGAGGCGCGCGTCGCGGAAGTACACGCCCACCGTGTACACGCGCGTGTTCGTGGGGCCCAGGCACTCTATCACCCTGCACACACCCACAGCGTTACTCACTAAATCATTATACACTAGCTGCGCCCCGCGGTGAATAAGTTTGTAAATTCCGCGGGAACCATGCATTTTTACGGGATAAAAAGTAGGCTGTGTTAATCCAGGGTATAATCTATCTCCATTCCTTTCAGTCAAATCGGTTTGTTAGCTGTAGCGTGAAGGAGTTCACATGAATTGCGCAACGTTGACCCTAATCGATGATTGGTTGGATTCGGGTGGCCGAAGTCGGACCTCTGTTACCTTACGTTACCTCTGTTGCCTTGGAGAGCACATGGCGAATCTCACACTGCGAAGTACTCCGAAGACGCAGATCTACCTCCACATATTACACCGATCTCACGCCAAACAATAGTAGATTATTCAATATGGGGTCATGCAATGCCTTACTTAAATCCCAAGGGTAACAAGGGATTTTAGAGTAACCTCCAAGCGTAGCGAGGGTGTTGCTGAGTGAGCTGAGGCAGCATTGCAGCTTCGATTGGGGTCATTCCCTCTGCCTTGTGATGAATTGTAGGCGTCTAAAGCAAAGTAGCATACTCACTTGTACACAGGTATATCCGGCTCTCCTCCCTCCATAGAGCGCAGAGTGAGGCAGCACTGTTGCAGCTTCGACTTTGGGTCGTTCCAGCCCTGGCTCATGATGAACTCCTGCAGGCGCGGGAACAGGCATGCGTTGCAAAACGCTTGGCAGTATTCTAGGTTCTGAAATAAAACTTGCCGTTAATATTATTTATTTTAGTGTTGTTATGGATATCCATATCCGTAACCGAAACTATCGGATATCCGAAATAAAAAAATATCCGTAACCGTAACTGAATCCGTAATAAAAGTTTTGGATAGTTTCGGATAGGGCGGAGTCTAACTAAATACTACACTCGTACGAATTAACTGTGGAACACTCCGCTGGAATGCGACACCTTCATCAGTTCACATTTTACAGTTCCTTAAAAAATTAATATCCGTAACCGAAACTATCGGATAATCCGAAATAATTTAATATCCATAACCGTAACCGAAACCGATATTATTTTTTACCAATATCCATATCCATATCCGGATCCGAAATTATATATCCATAACATCCCTAATTTATTTTTAAAGGAAAATATGAACACTAAAGGCCCGGTGCTCACTGCCGGCATGGCATACATGTAAGCATACACTGACGGTAACTATACTGCGCTATAAGGATGCCTAAGGAGGTATGCCAAAGCATCTTTTCAAGCTAATGACAACGCGTGCGTCTTGTCTCGGCATCCCGAAGAATGCCGAAGCGTCCCGACGGCTGCCGAGGCGTCCCGATGGCTACCGAGGCGTTCCGAAGGCTGCCTCACCGTGTTTTTGTACCTACGACCATTATCTTTGAAATTCCAACTTAAACGTCATGTTATTATGACTATGACTATATTACTTGACAAATCCTTGCCCGTGCCGTGCCATGTCTTAGATAAAATAACTGCAGTAATTGGCAAAAATCATGATTACAGCCTCACCTTGTCAATGTACAAAGCGCCCAAGAAAGCTTCGAGCAAATCCGCCTTGTGTTTCTTGGTGGTCGGCTTCGCTTTGGGGTTGTTGTATATGGCGTACTCCGACATGTTCAGGTCGTCGCACACCATCGACTGCGTGCGGTTGTTTACGAGCGACGAGCGGAGCAACTGTCAGAAAATCATCAATATTAGATGCACGAATACAGTGCTACAAGGATCTTTTGGCGCGTGGCCAATATCAGAACTAACGGCGCCATCTTGTTAAGTGTCACGCTGTCCTCTTGTATATGGTGTTGCTAAGTAAAAATGAAATTCGCCATTTTTTTAAACATTCCAGCTACTCCATATACATAACATCACGATATACCTATCCTAATAAAATAATAGATACATCATAAATGTATCTGCATCTTAAAGCTATATTTAGCAATAAGTACCAAATTGAATTTGAATTTCGTAGGCAGACCCGTCTAGTGCACTTATAGATCTCAGCCTTAAAGTTAACAATGGTGTATTGGGTGTATATGAAACTCACCGATAAATGTCCTTCGTGATGGTCGGGGAAGTGTCTGTACAGTCGATCTGACACGACCAGCTGCAGCACGGTATCACCCAGGAACTCCAGGCGTTGGTTGGAGCCCAGCGTCAGATTCGTGAACCCTACTGAGCGGTCGGTGAACGCTCGGGCTAGTAGACGGATGTGTTTGAATTGGACACCTAGAAAGAACATTGTAATAGTACGTGTGTACACTTTTGACGAACACACATGTATTTAGAGCGAATTTCTCTAAAGCATCCGCCATTGTCGTTTATTATATTAACTCCAAATAACCAAAGCTTATATGTTTGTATTTTAATAAACAGCACTAAAACTCGACTAGTACCCGCGAACTTCCGATAGCTAGCGATAGATATGGTAAAATTGTTTTTCTGTCGCTCTGTGTATTTTAACATTGTATTTATATTCATAAACTCAGATTTTTTTCCTCTTTCATTTGATATCCCACTCGATACAGTAACAAAAAACCAAAGGGGAATGGGTTTAATAAAAATTGCTATACCCCTTCCAGGTTAGCCCGCTTCCATCCTAGACTTCATTATCACCTACCACCAGGCGAATTGCAGTCAAGGGCTAACTTGCATCTGAATTAAAAAAAGGGTATTCGAAAACTTCTATATGGCACAACGTCTATGTAACCACCTTTCTATCTTAGAGTCGAACGAGCTGCCTCGATTTGTTACACAAAATGTACAATACCATGCTGAACACTGTCAGTGACTTACCAATAGACTCCTCGAATTCGGTCAACCTCTGCAAGAACTCGAAATCCTTGATATACTTCCTGTCCCCGAGCGGCTCCTGCTCCTGCAGCGGGTGCGGTCGCTCCTTGCTCCACACCTCCAGAAACTCCGGCTCGCCGTGCCACAAGGCCAGGCTGAACACTCGGTCAGTGACCTGTGACAGAATAACTACGCTAGACCACCCCGCACTACTGGCTTAATATGGTTTAGTAAAACGAATTCTTCCATTTTTAATTTCCAGGATTGACAAGAAAAGGAGTCTTAAGGCAGTAAGGTATTTATTATAAGAATCACCCAGAGAAAGCAAGTATTATTGAAATGTATTAAAAAATAAACGGAATGTCCTCCCAAAACTTACACACTACGTCATAACACGTAGAGGTAATCGAGAGATTTAGTCTAACTCAAATCAAACAAAAACAGACAAAACACCCGTATATACATATGAGTATATAAAAATACTTATATAAAAATTCTATCAAATTGGCCTCCCCGCAACAGATCGTATGACATCGAAGAGTCAAATATCACTTTATTAAACTACCTTCAATAAATCATATATCATTTCTAACAATTCAAATTAAATAAAAAAAATACCCTAACAATAGTTATTTAAAACTTAAAAGTTAAGTTAGTGGTTTGGAATTAAGAACCAACTAATAACCCGCTAAACTGGTGAGCGCGACGTGATTTGGTACCTCTAGGCCAGCATCGAGGAACAGCGCGCCCATGAGCGCCTCGAAGCAGTTGGCCATCGCGTGGCGCATCACCACCTCGCGACACAGGTCCGAGCCGTGCGCGCACAGCATGTACTGTTCCAGACCTATGTTCTGGAATAAAACAGAATATGCAACTCGATGCATTAAGAGCCCGCTTCATTGAAGCGATAACTCGTTGGTGGGTGGAACCTAAAACAGTGCTGTTTCCACAGATGACGGAAGTAACGTTATTTGTGCGTGTCACCCTTTCCCTCTAACTGCACCTCACCACGAGAGAGACTAGGTGAATGAATTTTGCTTGACATTCAAGATGTTTTTAGTCAACAAGACAAAGTTGAAAACTAAAACCGTAGATCATCTTAATAAACGCTGAAATATTATAGTAAAATTGTATTTCTGTCGCTTGGTATATTTTAATATTGTAATAAATTTATATTCATGAACTCAGAATTTTCTCCTCTTTTATTTCCTATCCCACTTAATATAATAGAAAAAAAATTTTGGAGACCTCAACTTTTTTTGATTTAACATCCGTTAGGGCAATTTTCATCATATAAAATATAGCACTTATAAAATTGAGTTTTGGAACACTGAAATAAGGTTTATTTTAAAATTTATTTTCTATATTGACAAGAGGATTCTCCAAATGCGCTCAGTACGTAAACAGATGTATGGAGGATAATATGAACTGCTGTCGTTACCTTAGCCAACAGCGCTAGGTGTTGGTTCTGCACGATGGACGCCCTGTAGGTGGCCAAGCCTCCCTCCGCGAGTCCCGGGAACATGCGGAACAGATGTATGGAGGATATGAACTCCACTACAGCGTCGCCGAGGAACTCCAAACGCTCGTTGTGTTTGATCTCAGACTCAGTTTCCGTAACCTTGCCGAATCGGGACATGATTTTTATTAGTGTCACGATACCTGAAATATAGAAAAATTAGTATACTATAGGTAAAAAATGTTTTTCCTTATGTATTCCATTACAAGCTAGCTCTTAACTGCGATTTCGCCTGATGATGCAGATAAGTGGAAGTGGGATAACTTGGAGGTAGTATTAGTAGTATAATATTAGCAGTTTTATTAAACCCATAACCCCTTATTGGTTTCTACAAGGCTTTGTCGAACCTATGTACGTAATATCATATCCTTAATCTGTGCTAGTGTAGCGTAAAACTCGGCCCTAATGTGTGATCAAAACTTTGGACTCTGTCTGTTTTGGTGTTTGCTGACGCGCGTGCGGTGCCTTTTTGAAGTGTTTTTTTTTTTTTTTTGTAAAAGTGGCCGGTTTTTTGTGTTTCACTGGTGTTTTTTGGTGCTGGAACTGACTGGGAAGCGCTCCAAAGGGGCGCCGCGCATGTGTCAGCGAGTGCCGGCACAGACGAAGTCCATACTTATATAGTTTCCCTAACTTGTAAATAACTACAAACTTGACATTGGCTAATCTGTGTAAAGCCCGACGAGAGAAAAAAAAAACTTTTCCAGAAGAATTATTGCAATAAATAAACGAAAACACTCACCTTTCTTCCTTGTGTAATGTATCCTTCTATCCCCATACTCTGGTTGCCGTATACCACAATTCGTCAGACTGTTTCGAGCGTGATCGGGATTGGTACCAAAGTTCTCTCTATACGATGGGTGAGTCAACGCAGTTTGCAGTAAAGACCTCCGTTTGAACGTGTAGCCTATAGTTTTTTCCAAACTATCCAAAGATTTGTGGAATCGTAAGTGCCGGACTAGCACTGGTATTAACATTGCGTGCTGAAAAAGAATCCCGAGATTTCTATGAGAAAGATTTTGCGTGAAATCGATGGTGTATGTCAATAATTATATTAGGCTTTTGTTTTGACGGTTTGACGTGTCTTCAAATAAAATGGCGTATCAAAATGACCATGGTTATTTACTTCTTGTAGTACATTTCAGTCAGAAAGGTATAGTGGCCCGAATTTTGCCTTTACCTGTCATCCATGCTACAAAGAGCATGTTAAAAAAAAATTGATTTTCGGCTCTAATATTTTATATTTTTGTGAATATTTGATTAGCTATACCTGCACTACGTCACACATCAGGCCTGTAGTATGAAATCCTTCTGAAGAAATGGCAACAGTGACATCCCTCTTCATTTTGCTCTGTGTCCTCATTTCCTGCAGTTTGGCCTCTTTGGCCGCTAGCTTTTGACGCTCCTTGTAAGTCGGCTTGGCCATGTTGGCTATCAGGTGACGGTACTTTACGTAAAAACGCCAAGCTTTTTGATATCTGTCAACAGAGAACAAATTACCGGTATTTTTTGTGTAGCGTTACCAAAGCACAGATCCGGCAGGAAATATTGCACATTGAACTTTAGAAAGAGATAATGGATTTTTAAAGCGTCGTCTCTGTCACACATACTTATGTGACGTTTTATCGGCCTCAACGACGGAGACAACGCTATACAAAACCGTTAACTCGTTCTAAAGTTCTATATTTGTTCGATCAAAAAGTAACGATAAAAATATAACGTTAAAACATAGTGGTATACCGCTTCTATTAACGTTACTGTTTTAACGTAACATAACAAAACATTTTGAAGATTTAAAAAATAAATAAAACCAACTTCAATAACCACAAACACTAATAAGTAAAACAGGATTTAATTTATTACTGAATATATTATGTAAACAAGAGTCAATGTAGTTCTATAATAACATTTTTTGGACAACTGTACAAATTTATATGGTACCACCTGGGAAGTATAACCTTTCAAACAAAAAAAAGTTTACAAATCGGTCCAGGCGTCTTCGAGAAATTGGGGGACATAAATAAAAAACAAAAATAAAAGATTCTGATGAACTGAGAACCTTCTCCTTTTTTGAAGTCGGTTAGTGAACTCACTCAGGATTACCAGCGTAACTCAGTTGCGGTGGTCGGATACCGAAATGCACGATTTCGGGAAAGAAATTCTTCAAGTCCTTTGGGTTCTTTTCATCTTCCGAGCTGTTAGTTGGAGGACTTCGGTCTAACTGGTCCACCCGGATCGAAGATGGTTTTTTGCCAGGATAAGTCACTATCATTCCTAGAAACACCCACACTTAATATTATAAATGCGAAAGTATGTCGGTCTGAACCTTTTCATGGTCTACCCATTTAACGAAATTTGACGAAAGGTACAGATATAGTTGACATCCCAGAGATGGACATAGGCTACTTTTTACATAGGATAAAAATCAGTCTGTGTTAATTCAGTTATATCTTATAACTATCTCCATGCCACAGCCAAATCGAATCTATTATACTAAATCTAAATATATAAAAGAAAAACTGACTGACTGACTGATCTATCAACGCACAGCTCAAACTACTGGACTGTTGGGGTTGATACTTTGTAGTTGGTATGCAAATAGCTAAGAATAAATATCAGCTAAGAAAAGATTTTTGAAAATTCAAACCCAAAGGGGGTAAAATAGGGGTTTGATATTTGTGTAGTCCTGTTGCGGGCATAAACTATCAAATAAATATTTATTTATTTAAGTATACCTTTGATCCTATCGACAAACTTCTGCCAGCTGTAATGGTCCATTTCGTGGAAATCCTCCAACATCTCCGGTGGAATTAGGTGACCACTCTCGTTTATGAGATACTTAAGTACTTCGCACATCGACAACACCTAAAACAACCATAGGAAATTTTAGATGAATATTTTTTTTTCTCTCATCTGGCTTTACACAGATTATCCAATGTCAGGTTTGTAGTTATTTACAAGTTAGGAAAACTATATAAGTACATATAGACTTCGTCTGTGCCGGCGCTCGCTGACACACGCGCGGCGCCCCTTTGGAGCGCTTCCCAGTCAGTTCCAGCACCAAAAAACACCATAGAAAAACACAAAAACCGGCCACTTATAACAAAAAAAAAAACAGTCCAAAAAAGCACCGCACGCGCGCCAGCAAACACCAACACAGACAAAGTCCATGAATACTTTTACCATCATCATTATGATCAACCCATCGCCGACTCACTACAGAGCACGGGTCCGCTCAGAATGAAAAGGGTTTGACCAACCATAGTCTACCACGCTGGCCTGCGCGGATTGGCAGACTTCACACACCTTTGAGAACACTACGGAGAACTCCCAGGCATGCAGGTTTCCTCACGATGTTTTCCTTCATTGTTAAAGAAAGTTGCATCCATGAGACAGATAAAGGATATTTATTATTTCGAAAAATCAAAGAGTTCCCACACAATATTTTCAAACCCGATACATACACGGACGAAGTCGCGGGCATCATATAACTAGTAATCCTTCGAGTACGAGAAAATGATCACTTTAAATCTTACCTCACATCCGCCTTCGGAAAGAAATCGTACAAAGCGCGGCATAAAGTGGAATTGTGAGCACGAGCCTTCTGTGGCCACGCCTAAATCTAAGTCCACAAGCTCTAACAACTCCTTGAATAGATATTCCTCTGAAATATTTCAAATCTCAATACCATATCAAAGTAAATCATAGCAGGGTACCATTTACACATAAAACAACCTCATTAGCGCAGTGGTAAGTTATTAGTGGGAGGTCCCGGGTTCGATTCTCGGCAGGGCAGGGTTTTGAATTTTATAATTTCTTGGTCTGGCCTGGTGGGGAGCTACGGCCGTGGCTAGTTAGCACCCTACCGGCAAAGCCGTGCCGCTAAGCGATTAGCGTTTCGGTATGATGCCGTGTAGAAACCAAAGGGGTGTGGGTTTAATAAAAACTGCCATACCCTTTCCAGGTTTACCCGCTTCCATCTCAGACTGTATCATCACTTACCACCAGGTGAGATTGCAGTCAAGGGCTAACTTGTATATAAATAAAATAAAAAATGATTGTTTATTTAAGATTGTTAATTGATTGTTTGATTGATACAAGCCTAATGACATAATGTGATGTTTATAAAGACAGGATCAAAAGGCAGGCAGCGTAAATAACTAAATCTCTTCTTCTTTTTATTTAAAATCAACCAAGCAAATTGAGTCAATGCGCGTTAATTGTTAAACTTACCAAACAAATCTAACTCCTGCACGGTAAAGTTCTGTGGCGCCGGCTCCTCCACATATAATATCGTGTACTCGATATTGAACCTTATCACTTTGCATTTAGGCAGTTTCGCGAGCTTGTAATGTGAGAACATTGAGAACCCGGAGAATAGGAATTCGTGCTCGTCATGGCCTATTATGGTAGGCGCTTTGATCAGGAAGTTCGTTGGAGGTGACACTGTTATCCTGAAATAGATATAGTAATAGGTATATCAGCTGTAGGTTTACCGATTCACTCTGACTGATCCTGTGGTATGGGCTATGACGCCGGCTGCGAGAGGGCATCTCTAGTCTCTACAGTCCACGATCGTGATGAGTTACCTTCTTAGTGGATTATGAGGGTAAGGGAATACAAAGTGTACCTGTGTTTGCACTCATACACGTGCATTATATTTCATGCGTAATGGCTACTCTCCTTTGAAATTGGCTGCAGAGACTGAAGTTTGCTCAGGTTCTTTGACAATACTCAGTACTGTCTGGTAATGATACAGCTTGTCAATGTTGCTGTGCGTGGGGATACACTTGGGGAACTTCTGTTCGCCCGCGTACGCGCCGTGTCGAATGCCGAGGCGACGCGCGCGCGCGCTGCAGCGGCACAGCGGATAGTAATTCAGGCTGGTGTGAAACTCACCGGTAATGATACAGCTTGTCGATGTTGCTCTGCGTGGGGATACACTTGGGGAACTTCTGTTCGCCCGCGTACACGCCGTGTCGGATACCGAGGCGCTGCAGCGGCACAGCGGATAGTAATTCAGGCTGGTGTGAAACTCACCGGTAATGATACAGCTTGTCGATGTTGCTCTGCGTGGGGATACACTTGGGGAACTTCTGTTCGCCCGCGTACACGCCGTGTCGGATACCGAGGCGCTGCAGCGGCACAGCGGATAGTAATTCAGGCTGGTGTGAAACTCACCGGTAATGATACAGCTTGTCGATGTTGCTCTGCGTGGGGATACACTTGGGGAACTTCTGTTCGCCCGCGTACACGCCGTGTCGGATACCGAGGCGACGCGCGCGCGCGCTGCAGCGGCACAGCGGGCCGCCGTTCATCTCGCCGCAGTTGTTGAACCTATGCAGTATTAAGCACTATAATATAGCCTAAGGACCTTTTCACAATACTTATTCACGTTTTTGACAGCACGCCGCATTGTGGACAAGTGTAAATTAAAAATTTATAACACCCCCAACAAGTGAAAGTTACAGTAACTAGAAAAGAGCTGATAACTTTCAAATGGCTGAACCGATTATCTTGGATTATAGCTAAGAACACTCTCGATCAAGCCACCTTTCAAACAAAAAAAACTCAATTAAAATCGGTTCATTAGTTTAGGAGCTACGATACCACAGACAGATACACAGATACACACGTCAAACTTACAACACCCTTCTTTTTGGATCGGGGGTTAAAAACATGGATATCGCATTGCGGTGCCACGTCGTTCTTGCGATAATTCATTGCATTCGACATCGTATAACAAGTTAGGACTCTTTAACAATACTGGCGATGAGATGTTGCATCGCAAGTATTTTGGAAGAGCCCCTAACCAGTTTTCTAGTAGGACCATGGACTGCACTATGTGTGTCCCAATTTTTAAAGTATTGGGTGCATCCATTTACAGCCTTAACTTTTTTATTACCTACCATATCATGTTTGCCATTATGCTGAGATTGCATTGTCTTTAGGGAAGTTTGAGTTCAGTTACCGTTAGATTGGTACCCTACCTATTGTATTATCAATCAATCAACTTTGACATACTTGTAAACATGACCACTTGACCAGTAAAAGAAAATTCATGTATTTACTCATACAAATATTAAAAATTATTCTGATTAGTATTTGACTAATCAGAATATTTATAATATACAGATATTTTCTTTATTCTCGCCACACAACAAAAACTATAGCACAAAAAAATACTCAGGTTCATTGAATTTCATTATAAAGAGTTTTTACTATACATATATCTCTATTTATTTATACAGAGTGTAACCAGAACACTGGCAAAAACTTAGCGTTATTATTATACTACCTTATCACAATCCAATGCCAATAACCATTTGCCTTATCTTGTAGTTTTTATTAGTATTTTTCAAACCCGCATTGTATAGCATGCAAAACTCGGGTCAATGGCCCACCTACTACGCGGCATTGACTTCGTGTGACCTATTTACGGAACACTCGTTGACCTCTAACGTCAGTCAAATGTTTTATTTGCAATATGAACTTTTAAACAATACAGGATTTTGTATAATTTTTTTCTTAGTTTTTTTATGCTATCTTAACAGCAATCATCAGTAATATCACCTGTCTTTGTTTTTGCAAACGTTCTGGTTACACCCTGTATATTACTGCATCAAATAGTATTACCATAATTCGGGGTGCAGTCTCCGAGGGTGGCTCTGCTTCCTCTGCAGCTCCAGCATGATCCTGTCTGTGTAGCCTTGCAACCCATCCTCATCGAAACTCTCGTCACTTTCTGACGACGACGACGATGACGAGCTCTCCTCCTCCACTGCGCACAGAAATATGTACACTCACTCTCTGCATTGTATTCCTCATTATTCTCTTTGTGTGTGTAGTTTTCTTGGGATACTACACACACAAAATATTAATCTTTATAAACAAAGATCACATATTTATCTCCACACAGAATTGACTCATTAGTACCATTTCCGCCATAAACTAGTATTGCAGCTATGTCATCTGTGTAAAGTACATATCGTTTTAGGCCTGAGTAATATATGTTTAATTGTAAATTTTCATAATAGAAAAGATTGCTCTCTTCTATTATGAAAATTTACAATTATGCTGCTGAGCTGCTTACTTAGAAGAGCCAGCAAGAAACTCGGCAGTTGCTCTTTTCAATTTATAAAAGTTACTATTATGTAACAATACACTACACCATTTTGTCGGTAACTGAAAGCTCATCCGGGTGCTTCCAAGCCACACACTGTCACTGATGTATGAATTATTTTACATAGGAATAGTCCAATAAGATTTCTTTCTTGATCAAATAACTAAACTATTCATTAAACTTACTTCTGCGTCTACACATTCTTCCTTTAGGTGGTTTCAATGGGGGCAATTCATCCTCAGCTGGCCGGGCATTTCTTGCTCTCTCAATGAGGGTTTTGAAGAATATGTCACAGATTTTCTCCAATTTCTTTGTCTGTTGCACTCCTGCACCTCCTTCCACAACCTTGTAGTAAAGCTCTGCTGGTGAACTCCTGTACCACATTTTTGTGCTCTGTAAAAAAATTGTTTTAAGGCTCAATGCATACAAGCACATAGTCAAAGTGCAACAATGAATCTTCTACAACTGTAAATTAAAGGGGAGTGTGACACTGATAGTGTACCATATACCGTATAACAATTCTGAGATCACAAGATTTCAAGAATCAATGTCAAATGTCAATAATCTCTATTATCAATATTTCCTCAATACAGGGTTGCAATATCGCATGATAATATTGATAGTCTCTAAGGTCTCAAAAATTAAAATCACCCCTGATAGTCAAGGTATCTATCTAATGCAAAATTATTGCATTAGATAGACATTACCTGCATTTGTCTTATATGTAAGTAACATAAAAACAAAAACATTCTTAGAAAGTATCTCTTACTTCCTCTTCATCAGAATTATGCTCCTTTGACCACTGCTCTATTTTTTTTATAAAGTCTTCTGAAGTCCTGCAATAGTTCTTTCTGAAAAATCAGAATAACATTTTATTACAAAATAATTGTATAAAATAGTACAAAAACAAAAAATACTAAAAGCCCCCTGTGTGAATCCTTACCTAAAATCATTCAATATTTTCTCTCGATCACTCACAGGTCTAGAATGCACTGAATTTCGGGATAATCGTGGTGACAGCTCTCTCATACGACTATATGAATGAGATTCCCTATGACGTGAATGATGTCTGTATCTCTCGGGTGACCTAAATCTCGGTCTGTCTTCATGACTGTCATAGCTGCAACTGTGACTCCTATGATCTCTACGACTTGAAGGACTTCTTAATCTATCATGTTCCCGTTTCCTCCACCCATATTCGTATCTTTTTGCACCATATTTCTCCCTCCTGTATTGCTCCTCTTTGTATCTGTAGGTGCTACTACTCGGGCTCCGACTCGATCTGCGGTACCTACTGTCTTTATTGTATCTGTCATGATATATATCCCTATCACGGCTCGGCGAGTACCTAGATCTTGGCGATGAAGATTCCCTTGAGCTTCTGCTACAACTTTTGATATACTGGTCAAATTCATAATCCTTAACACTTTTAATGTCTTTGTTACAAAAACTAAACTCTGATACACTAGAGCCAGCCTTTGCAAATGTATAGCTGCTGTCAGACACTGATGATGATGTTTCCAATTTATAAGAATTTAATTCTGGACAGGAATAATTTGTTGGTATGGGCGGAGGAAGGTAGAGAGGAACACTGAGCGCAGGCGGTGGGTAGGCCAGCGAAGGAGGGGGAATATTCACCGGCGCCGATATATTTACATGTGTAGGCGGCGGTACGTCAAAAAGATGAACAGGGGGCATAAACGGCGGTGGATGGGAATATAATTGATGTGTGTGCGTAGAGTTTAATACAGGCAAACCCGGAGGGTTACCCGGCGGTGGCACGTTGAACTGCGGCGGCGGCACGCTGAAATCTAGAGGCGGTATGGACATTTTTCAGATCCTTTACCTTGTCATAGGGTATCACAATTTACACTTGATTTACATTAAAGATTAACATCTTTCTTTCACGATTTTATTAATAAAAACATAATATGTACAATTGTCAATTATTATCACAGACCGATAACCGATGTCACCACAGACCAATAACATAAGCAAAAGCACCAAACGTCACACTGATGTTACTATCAAAATCACAGTGCTTTCACTTACGAATTTAGTTCTCCCTAGTTTCTGTAGGAATCAGTCATGAAACCTAGGAATTCACCCTAAATTAGCCTAATAAAGCCAGCGAGTGTCAGACATTCGTTACCTATTTCATGTTATTTAATAAAAGCTGAAAGTTTCTCAGCGTATTGTCCCCAACACAGGAAGGAACGATCAGCAACTATGAAGTTTGGATCCCAAGTTTGGATGATGGATCATTGTGGCTTTGGGAGATACATTGTAGAAATTAAATAGGTATTTATTACCTACGACCGCTTAGAGTAGAAATTAAATATTTAGGAACTAAAATCACACTAATATTATAAAGGCGAAAGTTTGTATGTGTGTGTGTGTGTGTGTGTGTGTGTATGTTTGTTACTCTTTCACGCAAAAACTACTGGACGGATTTGGCTGAAATTTGGAATGGAGATAGATAATATCCTGGATTAGCACATAGGCTACTTTTTATCCCGGAAAATCAAAGAGTTCCCACGGGATTTCGAAAAACCTAAATCCACGCGGGCGAAGTCGCGGGCATCGGCTAGTGTTTTATAATGCGACAAGGATCATATTTGGCGCGTGACACGTAGTAGTGATACGCCAAACGCCAAAGAATATGTAATCACTATACATATTCTTTGCATCTTGTGAAGTGTCACGCTGCACCTTTTGTGGTGTTGCTAAGTAAAAGATCTGAAATTCACCATTTTTTTTAAATATCAAATGACAGATATGTGACAGATCCATTCAAGGTGGATGCGATGGTCTGCCCGCGAAATCGGAAATTCAGATTTAATTTGGTTTTTCGCAATTTGTAAACTAATGCGACAAAATAGGCTTATGGCACTTTAATTGCGCCAATGGCAGATTAAATGACTAATTTGTTAATTATAGTTAATACTAGAGCTGATTTCTTAAACTGGACCCTTTCACTGGACTGGACCCCTAAAGATTGTTGTAACAGCTAAATTTAAATAAGTGTCTGAACCATGTCTGAAATAAATTTCGCACTACGTAAATATAATATTTGAGAAGAAGCAGATAAACATGATGGATTGCAATTCCATGGCCTTCTTTCCTGTTCCCATTTTTTCTTAAGTTAATACTAACTAGTTACTAGATAAAACTTACTTCTCAACATCTTCAACATATTCCTTTGTTCTACAACTACGCCTCCCTGTCAAAGTCATTCAACATTCATTCAAAAATATTAATTTATATTTCGGTAGACGTTAGAACACCTTTACATAATATAACAAGATGATGATGCTAAGAATAGATGTACCTACTCTTGGCTGAATGACTACTCAACTCAAACCTATCAAATCAATGAACACTACATACAGTCTCTACCTTCCGCCACACTCACAGATCAGATTATAGCACCATTATTTTACCTGGACTGTTAGACTAGACATATAAATCCAAAAAATTGAAAGTATTTTTGAAACTATGGAACTTAAATACATACTCAAATTATTTTATTTGTTGTATTAATAAATAATTATATAAGTATAATGAAATGCTTAAGTTCTAATTATTCATTTTATTGCACTAAATTGTGACATACATTGTTTATTTTTGCACTTCCAAGGCATTCAGTATCAATGTAAAGTACACCAAATTGACCCTCTGTGAGCGCCCTTAAACTGTTTTGAAGTAGAATAGTTAAACCTTCATAGTTCTTTACAACTCTACATGGAACCAAGGGCTTTGTATGTTGGAATCTAAAAGAACAATGTAAAACTCCATTGTCAGTTAAGGCAGGAGGTTCTTTACAAATCCAATGGGGCTTTTCAGTTGTGCAAAGATTATTCCATAAAGCTGGATGCTGAGTGCCAGGGACCTGAAAATGAGAGATTATAATAAAATTATCTTATTTTTGTCAAAACTTCTGATAAGTCTGTTGTATCTTGTTAATTTCACAATAAATAAAGTAAAGCTTCATCAAATAAACTTACCACATAAATATTGTTAGTATTCAAGTCTTTCTTAAATACGAAATATGCATGTTTCCAATTACTGAGACAGCACCTTTGACCAACTGTCCATTTGTGAATTCCACTGTGCTGCCCAACTACATGGCCTGTGTCTATATCAATAAAAAATCCTTCTCTAGCTTTTATGAACTGGAAAAAATAACAATTTTAAGATAAATTTTGAAAAAAGTAACTTCTGTAACAAGTACAACACCCGATGCTGTTGTATACATCAATATGTCTTGCTAAGTCTAATTATATACTTTCAGAGCACTGTATTTATAAAATGAATAAACATTAAAATTTTGTGCATAAAACAGACAATATATTATTATTTAATTAAGTATAGCTATGGCCTATGCCCTTGTCCATGGGTGTGTCAAGAAGTACAATTACTTGTAAAATCGGTGTGGTTTTCCAAGTAGGTGCCTACTAGGTATGTAGCTATTGAATAACTTACATCCTCAATAAAATCCTTAAATCTCCTTTTTCCTATAAAACATATTCCAGTACTATCTCTCTTACTTGCAACTTGCAAAAGGCCTTCTTTTCTAGCAATTTCTCTTACTTCACTTTTCAATAAATTTGCAATAGGGAACATGCATTTTCTTAGAGAAAATTGTTTCACTTGTGACAAGAAAAAAGTTTGGTCTTTATGTTTGT
Organism: Maniola jurtina; assembly: GCF_905333055.1. Lineage (NCBI taxonomy): Eukaryota > Metazoa > Arthropoda > Insecta > Lepidoptera > Nymphalidae > Maniola > Maniola jurtina. Next base: position 6,720,666 of record NC_060044.1, read on the forward strand.
CTGTAGGCTGCAGCAGCCTAGCACCTGAAAAAAATTACATTTAAAAGCTTCCTACCTACCTTAATTTAATACCTATTTGATAAACGATAAAAACTTCCTTTCCATTAATAATATTATTGCTATGAATTGAGATTTTGCTCAAAAATTACCTTCATTATCATTGTATTGCTCCAAATATGGCCCAAAAGATGTATTAGCGTAGTGACCAGTTGCTATAGCATCAACTGCTAAATTGTTCCTGCAATGTTCAAAAAAACTATCAAATTTTATATATCTATTGCACAGTATGTCAGGATTCGGTGTCAGTCCAGTCTCATACTCCCTCAGTACCACAGAGAACACATCATTCCAATATTCCTTAATGAAGTGAACCCTATGTAAAGGAATATCAAGCTTACGGCAAACAAATGTTGCATCTTCAAAATCTTTTTCATCTGTACAAAATCCAGCTTCATAGTTACCGTCCCAGTTTCTCATAAATACTCCTTGTACTTGGAAATCTAAAATAAAAACATTACATAAATCAACATGTTTGAATGTAATATTATGTTTATAGATATCTTAGACATTAGAGATAAAAGTAGTAAACCTAACAGGTTTAAGGAATAATATGTAGATAGTTCCTGAAAACTGTAAACATACCTAACCTAACTACAATAAATTGGAGTAGCTCTAGAGTCTGGAATATTACTGTAGGTATATCGATGCTTACATGCTAACGCTTTAATATAATGTGTTTTGTACTTACTTGATTTTTTCAATAACAGTGCAGCAACAGCACTATCGACACCGCCTGAAATACCTATGGCTACTTTTCTGAACATAGTGGCAAAGTCTGTAATTTTAACGCATAGGTACACTACCTGTACCTACTAAACCAGACTTTAAACAGATTTAGTTTTTAGGCCAATAAGTTGGTAGGCACTCAATATCATTGTTGTCTTAGTTTTACCTTATTATCTATTATTTGATATTTCACTATTTTTCACTCCAACACCAAATTTTATTTTAAATAATTTGTTCGAAAGTTCGAATTACTTTGAAAGACGAAAGAAAAATTCAAGAAAATCGAAAACACAGACCAATTATAATATAAATAGAAATCACAGGAATCAAAAAGAAAATCAAAGAAAATGCATAGTGAAAATACCTCAGGCGAAGACAGTGTTACCAACTTTCAAAAATATTTATGCCTAAAATCGCCTTATGGGTCATGAGACCGGCCTGCCCGCGAAATTCAAATTTAATTTGGTTTTTCGCAATTTGTAAACTAATACGACAACGCAACTTAGGCTTATGGTTATTTTATTTGCGACGATGGCATTATCATCCTCACAGGTTTATATAAAAATCTTTACTTGAAAGGGTCCAGTTTAAGAAATTAGCTCTAGTATTGACTAATGTGTCAGAATTAGTCGATACTATAGCTAATTTCTACCTAAAATCTTTTTTTTTTTTTTTTCTCTCTCGTCTGGCTTTTACAATGTCAAGCCAATGTCAAGTTTGTTGTTATTTGTAACAAGTTAGCTAAACTATACAAGTATGGACCCCGTCTGTGCCGCCGCTCGCCGACATACGCACGGCACCCCCTTAGAGCGCTTTTCAGTCAGTTTTAACAAAAAAAAAACACTCCAAAAAGTCACAACACGCGCGCCAGCAAACGCCACCACAGACGAAGTCCAACCTAAAATCTACCTCTATGACTGTCTGTCTACGCCACAGAGTAAAGTTATATGAGTTATGGTCGGACTTTGTCTGTGGTGGCGTTTGTTGGCGCGCGTGTTGTGACTTTTTGGAGTGTTTTTTTTTAGAAGTGGCCGGTTTTTGTGTTCCGCTGGTGTTTATTGGTGGTGGAACTGAGCGAGGAACTGACTGAGAAGCGCTCTAAAGGGGCGCCGCGTGTATGTCGGCGGGCGCCAGCACAGACGAAGTCCATACTTAAACATATAGTTTTCCTAACTTGTAAATATAACTACACACTTGACATTGGCTAATCAGTGTAAAGCCAGACCAGAGAAGAAAAAAAAAAAAGAGTTATGGTCTGCGCTCTACGCTCGACTCGAAAATCGAAATGATTTGACAAGTTTCAAGCTTTAGTTTTTTAGGTTAATTCGGTTTGTATTGTGAATTGTCATTGTTGCGGCAAAACTTTTATTTTTGAACTTCAAAGTATTAATCCTAGACAAATATGTCGAATATTAATTTGCAATGTCTGCTGGGAATACAATGCAATGATTTTGTTATGATAGCCGCGGATCAAACAAATATCCATAGTATTATGGTGATGAAAGATGGTGAATATATCTGTTTTATTGACGTTTTCTTGGATAGCTTGTTGTTATAAATAATATTTTTATATCTTGCCATATATTTTACAGATGAGGAAAAGATTTACAAAATATCGGACAAGTTGGTGATGGGTGTTATTGGGGATTCCGGCGATACGACACAGTTTGCGGAATACATCGCAAAGAACATTCAACTGTATAAAATGCGGAACGGTTATGAGCTTGGGCCTTCTGCTGCTGCTAACTTTACCAGGCGGAATCTCGCGGAATACCTCAGAAGTAGTGTTAGTATATTTTTAAAAATTATCATCAGTGTGTTAATATTCTATTGTCAAAGAGAGTTGAGTAATATATTTAGAATTGAATAGACTGCATCATCACTTACCACCAGGTGAGGTTGCAGTCAAGGGCTAACTTGCATCTGAATAAAAAGCATCCTCCAGAACCTAATCGTTTTGATTAAATCATTTGGGGATTGCCCTAATCGGAGTGGTGTTTGGAATACAGTTACATGTTTGACAAGTTTCATTGCTATTATGCTGTTCCTAGCTGCATAAAAAATGCAAAACAAGCGAAGCAATATGCAATGGTGATACAGTAGCATTATAATACTTCATTATTGCTACTTTTTCAAAAAAGATACTATGGTTATGGTTCTTAGTTGAAAAGTGGAGCATAATAAATGTAAACGTGTCTTATATACAAAAAATGCATAATAAATTTGCAAGTTTTTATTTTCGTCATCTCAACCCATTGCCGGTCTATTATTGAGCATGGGTATCCTTTCGGAATGAGAAGGGTTCAGGTCATAGTCCACCATGTTGGCCAAGTGCAGATTTGAAGACTTCAAACACCTATCCAGAGAGATCTCAGGCATACAGGTTTCCTCACAATGTTTTCCTTCACTGTTAAAGCAAGTGATATTTAATTGGTTGAAGTGCACATAACTCGGAAACATAAGAGATGCATGGCTAGGTTCAAACCCCACATGACCCAAATATGAAGCTGAAGTCTTAATCATTAGGCTATAGGTAACTGCTTATTATTTTACAGACTCCATATTTTGTGAACCTGTTGATGGCTGGTTACGATAAAGAGAATGGCCCAGAACTTTACTTCATGGATTACTTAGCATCTAGTGTGAAGGTGCCCTTTGCAGTTCACGGTTTTGGTGGAATGCTCAGCATGAGCATTATGGACCGTTACCATAAGAAAGGTTATCTTGAATACTTTGATTAATTTTTATAAACTTCAATAGTTTATTATCACTATCATCTGATAATAATTGTTTATTATAAGAGACAAAATTATATTTTGTGGAAGGATTTGTGAACTTATATAAATATATTATTTTTAGTTCTGAAAGGGTCACAAACAGCACAGAAGTTCAAAATGTCCTTTACTATAGTGTGTTTCATCGAATAGTACCTATGGCGTTATGTTGGCTCCCCTGTCTGTTGGGTGGTCATTGGCACCATATTGGCATGAGAAGACGCAGATTTTGTTTATTTTCATTTGATTTTCATTTCATTCATTCAGGAAAATCAAATGAAAATAAACAAAATCTGCGTCTTCTTATGCAAATATGGTGCCAATGACTTGGACAGACAGGGGAGCCAACATAACGCCATAGGTACTATTCGATGAAACACACTATATCAAGGTTTTTTCCAGCCAACTTGAATTAAATTGAAATAATTCACCACTAACTGCATTAGTCAGACACACTGTTGGGTTGAATCGAATTGTCATACAATTTTCAATCAACAAGTTCTGGTTCAATTGGCACACATCAGGTGCTCAGTCAGTATAAAGTTTCAGCATAGATTGAGCTCCCTACATATACTTAATCTATTTATAATGAGTTTTAATAATTAACCATTAACTTCCTTGCACTTGTAGATGCTACTGAAGAAGAAGCATATGAAATTCTGAAGAAGTGTGTGCAAGAAGTGCATCAGCGTCTTTTTATCAGTCTGCCAAACTTCCAAGTAACTGTAGTGAACAGAGATGGTATTAAAGCCCTGCCAGTTATTAACTCTGCAGCTTTGAAGTGATTTTTTTAAAGAATAATGTATTAAAGTTTAAGTTATAATAATAAAGTATGATTTTTTTTCCTCTCCTATTTTTAAGTTCAAATTTTTTGTTACTAACTCCTGTTATAAGTTACAATGCAGGTTTAATTTGTTAATTATTCCCCAATAGGGAACTCAAACTATACCAATAATAAAAGCATATAATGCATAAAATATTGAACCTTCCACAGACTGCGCAAAAATTTACTGACACAGGAAGGAGGCTTTGGTTATAAATTCCATTCAAATAAAAAACTTTACTGAAATATAAAAATTTATTCCTATATTTTATTATTATACCATATTATTATATTAGAAATGTACAGATATATTATTTTATCCTCCACTTTTAACTCTTTCAGGGCTTGATACGGCTGGAATGTCTTGATTTTCAGGTTGTGAGCTATTTTCATTGTCACCCCCATTTTCAGCCTCATTATCTGATTGATCTGAAATTTTTAATTGGTCTTATTTATATGTAAATAAATGCATACTTATAGCAATAATTGACAGAAGGCTCCCTTCATGCATAGCCATACACTATGAAAGGATTTTTGGCCTAATAGGGAATGAAATTTTGTCATTTTTAGGGTTCCATACCCAAAGAGTAAAAACGGAGCCCTATTAATGTCACCTGCTGTTTGTCTGTCATCTGTGTGTCACAGGGATTTTCCACATCCTCATTGATTTCCAAACATTTCCCTTGAGGGAAACCAAGGGCAGGTCAAGTAGTAATTTTATACATTGACATTTGACAGCAATTTAGATAAAGTTCTGAGTAAAATGTTTTTCTGAATATAAATGATTAATAGTATACCTTTCTTGTCAGCTGGCAAATCTTCTGTCCTGTTAGCCACTTGAAAGTGGTACTCAAGTTCGTCAAAGTCAAACACTTGGTCCGTAGGCAGGAGACATGACAAGTAAGGTGGAAATGTAGGCTTGCATGCTATTACTGAAAGAAAGAGTTCAAACATCAAAAAATCTCCAAGCACTATTAACCATAATATTAACATTAGCACGTCAGTGGCGCTACTTTCAAGTTTTACCCATCCCCAAATCGACTAATGCGCGTAAATAAGTATTCACTTCAATAAAAAATATGATGGAATTTTCACTTCAAATAGTGAGAATTCTAGTCCTCTAAGACCTAATCAAAGTTCAACTTTGATTGCTTCTCAGTGTGAACATTTGTATCTCTTTGATTGGACATACTAACTTCTAGGAACAGTATTTAACTTCTAGGAGCAGTATTGATCATGTTACAAACAAATTGAAATGTATCTACAATGAAAGCTGATTACTACAAAGACCATAAAGCAGTGCATTAACTTACATGGATAGACTTGATTGTCATCTGTGTTAAAAAGATTGTGCGTTTCACTAGTCTTAGCAAGGAACTTAGTTAATGCCCTTTCTATGTCTCTCTTTTGACTCGCAGCTTTCTCTCTTATAGCTTCATATTCTGTTACTGGTTGTTTGTGCGTCTACAAAATAAATATTAAATAATTTCAAACCCCATAAATGGAATGGATTGAAACATGAAAAGTTGCATAGTTGTACTCACTTAGAGAGAATACAGTGTGAAATATTATGTATTACATAATAAATTTTAAATAAATAATAACTTACCGGTGTCCGAATATAAGCATGTGGGTCTGGTAATGGTGGTAAATGGAATGGTATGTGTGGAGCCGGCTTAGCTTTGGATCCAGCAGATAACATGGCCGGCGTGCGCGGCACTGAGGCCTGTTGTGGAGGTTGAATCACATGCCTGTTTGGTCGAGCTGCATATTGCTCTATACCTTGCACACTTATACCTGTAACCAAAATATCATGATACTGTAGTGATCGCTTGATAGCAATCATCATGAAGTGAAAATCGTGAAGTGATCATCACAAAGTATAAGTGTTGATGTTGCACTGGCTCACTACTACATGCAGCTTGAATGCCCTATAATATCTATTGTATAGGTATAAAGATAGGCAAAGCTTATTCATTCATATTTTAAAAAAGGTAACACATACACTTGTGTGTGATATGCACATAATGTCTCTCAACAATAAAATAAACTTATTGATAAATCCTATTACAATGTAAAGGATAATTGTAAATGAGTTGTCTTAACATCTTAGGCAATCTTTTATTAGTAAATCTGATAAAATTAAAAATATAGCTGAATTTTTAGCTATATTTTTAATTTTACTGAGCTAACAAAGATCTGACTTTTTCACAATAAGAGATAGATTATTGTGTTAATGAGAAATCATCTCAGTGCCTTTAATCATATACATAGAGCTATAAAATAGTACCAATATTTCATTCATTGGCTCTACTTACCCATATTAATAAGTGCCATCATAACATCACCAAGCACTGGTTCTGTCCTGCCTGTCAGCTCGCAATAGCTTTTGGCTGAATTTCCAACTTCTGTGAGAACTAAAAATAATGCATTACAAAAAGTTAATTTGGAGACTTGACAACTTAGCCTTTTATCAAAGTAGTAAACTCTTCTTTTATTATACTATTATAACAGATCTTCAATCCAATGTTTTCTTTTTATCAAATATCAAGACGCATGGGCTTAATAAGTGAGCTTCTATGAAATACTGGCAAGTGACGTAGCAAAGATTTGAGATGCTTTTTTAGTTTTAAATGGTTATTGCACTTAAAACTACCAAACGACATGGATTATATGTATTTCGGAAGACCCTGTATTTTATAATCACTGGGAAAGAATTTATTTTTGACATAAGCAAATGCTGTATTATTACATTCATAGGAATTCCTCTGAAAATTATCTATACATATAATAAAATTGTAGAAAAGTGGTGTCTGTACAATGTAAATATATAAAAAAAAGTAGCAGGGGTTGTTATTATATCAATGCCGAACCCGAAATTGTAATTATTTTTTTTTTGTCTGTTTGTCTGTGTGTTTGTGCACGCTAATATCAGAAACGGCTTATTCGATTTAGATACGGTTTTCACTAATATATTGTAGTAAGCTTCACTTAACATTTAGTGTTTATTTCATGTCAATCGGTTCATAAATAAAAAAGTTATGTCAATTTAAAGAATCATGGCGAACATTTTTAACGTACATGCTGCCTGAAAAGTCACTATTCCACGCGAACGAAGTCGCGGGCACAGCTAGTTGGTAAATATATTTATAGGAAAGGGTTTACTGTGTTACTTATATGTAATTTGTTTTTACATTATAATACTTACAACATTGAAGAACTTCTGTCAAAGTTTCTAAAGCTATTTTATCAGCAGAGTCAAAGCCACTTTCTAGGAGAACTGTTGATACTGCTATGTTTAAGATTCTTCGTCGTGCATCACAAGAGCTTTCAAGTTTCTCTGTATTTTCGCTCATTGTTAGCTACGAAGTTGATGTGTTTGAGTTTGATATCCAAAAGTTTTAATTTGGTTCGGCTTTGCTCAAAGAGTATAAAACGACCAGAAAACCACCAATTACTTAAAACCACTTCCTAGTTTTGTTATTGTTCTTTTTCCACCACACGAAGACCATTAACAAATTATTTTCACTTGTTTTCCACTCAATTTCCTGTTTCTTTGAATAAAAAATATTTTGAAAATCTTAGTTAACCACAACTTGACATTGACCACAGAATACTTTACTCTTTAGCCATGACTTTAGCAGAATACAGATTAATCTATGCCACAGATTACAGATATTAACCGACACGGACCGGTTGTTTTTTTTTTCTCTCTCTTCTGGCTTTATAAAGATAAGCCAATGTCAAGTTTGTAGTTATTTGTAACAAGTTATACAAAAACTATACAAGTATGGACCCCGCCTGTGCCGGCGCTCGCCGACATACGCACGGCACCCCCTTAGAGCGCTTTCCAGTCAGTTTTAACAACAAAAAAAAAAACACTCCAAAAAAGCAGAGCACGCCCGCCAGCTAACACCAACACAGACGAAGTCCGGACCGGTTGTTAACCATGTTAACCATTATTAGTTTGTTGGTGGAACTGATTTGGAAGCGCTCTAGAGGGGCGCCGCGCGTGTGTCGGTGAGCGCCGGTACAGACGAAGTCCATAAGTTTAACTATATTACTTATAGTTTCCCTAACTTGTAAATAACTTGACATTGGCTAATCTGTGCAAAGCCAGACAAGAGAAAAAAAAGTGTATTGTCTATGACTGACAGTTGACAGCATGTTGGCAGGCCACAGTGACAGTTGTAAATTGACAATGAGTGATACGTCATTCATTACGTTTTAGTAAAACTCGCAAAACTCACAGAAACTATAAATCTCAAGGGCTTATTAATATTTCGTGAACCAAAAGGAAGTTAAAAGAAAAAACAAAATATTCTCGAACTACTTTAGTAACCAAAAAGTGATCCGAAGTTTTAAGAGTTCTGAGACACACTTAGAACTCAAGATTTTTCATTACCTACGGTATGTACCTAAGTTGATTTATTTTTCGTCAAGTTGAATCTATGCAAAAAAGGAGTTTTAAATAATTTTTTGTTTGTTTTAGGTGTGAATTCCTAGTTTATCACTATGGTTAGAGTATACGCTTTAGCAGTCCTCTATAAAGGAGTAAACAGCGCTACGGTACTAAAAGCAGCATATAACTTGCAAAGCTTCAGTTTCTTCCAGAAGGGATCTGTGCAAGAATTTATGACATTTGTGAGCAAAACTATTGTTGAAAGGACGCAGCCCGCTTCCAGGCAGTCTGTGAAAGAGGGGGAATACATGCTTCAGGTATATGTAAGAGCAGATAATTTGGCAGGTGTGCTTATTTCAGATCATGAATATCCTAACAGAGTTGCCCATACTTTGATAACGAAAACCTTAGATGAATTCTCTGCCAAGGTTCCGGCAGCCAGTTGGGCAACAGCTGATGAAACTACTGTAGATTTTCCTGTTTTACCTGAATATCTGACCAGATTCCAAAATCCTCGTGAAGCAGATGCCTTGACAAAGATACAAGATGA